>NC_058117.1:11397708-14271458 GCF_914725855.1 Thunnus albacares | reverse complement strand
TTTGCTCTCCCCTGAGACACAAAGTGCAGCCAGTGATCTGACATGTTAGTGAGATAGTGCTACACTGCTGTAGCATCAATCTCCTTGTCCTACTGCAGAGGCAGGAAGGGAACAGCAGCAGCAACATGCACTGCCTTGTCATTTCACTCTTTGTACAGTTGCTCCTCTGTTGTGGTCACTGGAGGAATTACACTCAGCAATCACACATGCCAGCAAGCACACATGCACAGACACAGAAATGGGACCAGCACTCTTCTGCCTTCTCTAAAACAACTCAGACATGTGAACAGCAGGTATGGCTCGGGGGGGAAAGGGATTCTCTCTGTGTCTCCTTATTTCTCTGTTCCTCATGTTTTCCTCGCCATTTCCTGCTATATTTATTTGAGCTGCACACGAATGAACGCAGACCTGTCCCTAAGTTCTTGCAGCACAATTTGAATCCAGTATATTCTACGTCATCTGATTTTATTCCAGTCTTTATACTAGAGGCTTTCCCTCTCACTCCCGCTGACTGTAGCCATCTGGGGTTTTGATCCAGTGGAAATACTCTGACAGGCCTATTTGAGAGGCCAAAGGAAGAGAGATGACATTGTATTGCAGCAAATCCATAGGAGGGACATGCTGAGGGCACTATCAGAAGTCTGGGAGAGTCTGTCTTAAAAAGGCAGGGGGACACTGTAGCCATCTGGAAGATCTATGGAGTGTGATGTGAGTGACATGGAATGCTATTTGTTGGATCCTCTCTGGACAGGCCTGAGCTGACACATCTGTGGCAGGAAGCCAAATCAACTCTGATTTATGCCACCCCACCATCTAGAAGGGGGCCTGCCCAGTCACCCAGCCATTACAGAAGATGTATTGTGAGGGGTAGCACAGTATCAAAAAACAATCACTCACAGAGACACACATACACACTCAAACACATAATAAAAGATCTATGACGAGTGGGTTAAAGTATCTCTGCTCACAAGTTATGGCCGCTCATCTTTGACATATATAAATTCACACACACAGACACAGATATCAACTCCATCCGCTGACAGATATTATTGCAAATAAAACAAGATTGGTAGCTAGGCGCCGGTCTGGACTAGTTCTGACTGCATGTTAAACATTTAGTAAACCTTCAACATGTTTCCCTGCTGTTAGCCATCACACTGCTGTGGTTCCTGACACATACAGCAACACAGTGAGCAGGAGAAATAGTGAGATGTGGTGTAGGGAAAAGGAAAGGTGGGGTTTAAGTAATTGAGAAACCAAGAGTGGTACAGAACATTTTGATATAAAGTGGAGGGGTAAGAAATAATTGGTGGCAGACGTTAAGATTGATAGGGGAGAAGAACTGGTCACCCATGGAGAAATTGAGGGCAGTGATTTAGCAGAGAGGAGATGAGGCAATGTCATTCTCATTGAATAGCTATTATAAAGGTAGGTGGTAGATGTGGAACAGGGGAGGGTGTGCGAGGGAGTTCTTCGGCACATCTTGATAAACCTTTCCCTTCCTGGTGTATAAATAATTTTCTTCAGCTAGACACAGTTGGGGTTGGATTTTTCTAAAGCTGCATCAACATGTTCATTATGTTCAAGCGGGGGGAGTTGTGAATCACAGTGCAGGATGAAACTTGGACCAAAATATGTTTGAATGTATCATAACTCCGAAACAGCTTGATTTATCTTGTCATAGCAGAGAGTTAAAATAACTCTTTTAAGTCGACTTACAAGTTAAGAGACTTACACTCTGCACACTTTGCCTAAAACATTAAAAAATGTATTAATCTGTTGGTCCAACTATAATGTCACACTTAATACATTCAGCAAAAATTGCAGCACTGCAGTATAAAGTGGCACCTCACTAATCTCTCCACTCATTTAGGAGGCTCTTATACTTGCGCACAGACACATACGGCCCAATGTAAACATCCTAATTAGTGGTGAGGTTGACAGAGAGGAGGGCTGCTTGGCCAGAGCCATCTGGCTGGGCCTGGCAGTCTGATCTATAGGTCTCTGGTTTGCCAAGCCCACATGTTTTACATTGTCTCTCAACAAAGGGGAGTACAAGTCAGGGTGAAACCTGCTGCTTTAACCAAAACAAATGTCATGCATAAACCCACATGGAAAAATTTATGTTTGGATGCACACAGAATTTCATTCACATATATTCACAGCCAACTCCAGTTTCTCTCTTTCTCACTCATTCATATTCTCTCTCTCTCACACACACACTCACACACACACACACACCCACACACACACACGCACACACAGGAAAATTAATTAGGGTTGGCACAGCAGCAGCAGCCTCATTCTAATAAATCTCTCCATTATCTAAAGTTATTGGTGGACACAGCAGCTCATTTCCTGTCTCAGAGTTGAGACCCGAGGACAGGCGGACATTATCCCCATGTTTCCTGTTCTGCCAAGTGCCTACTTCTCAGTTTTGTTAGTGTGTATATGAGAAAGATTATGGAAGAGGTCATCAAACGGTTCATAGAGAGGGAATTATATAGAAATCTGAAATTCTTTAACATAAAGATTTTATGTTTGAATAAATACATGATGTAATGGCACAGGAGACACTTCTATTGAATGTATTATTGAATAGCATATTTCAATATACCCACAGTACAGACACTTATTGAAGACCTTTTCTCGTTTTTGACATTTAGCATGCATTGGTGAAGATTGGCCCTTTAGTGCGCATCACTGGGCACCGTCATCAGCTTTTATCTGCCAGCATTGTCTTGTCAAGAAAATACCTGCCAGAAAGTTATCGCTCAAGGTCTCATTTTGGATTCTCTGGCTCAGTCTGGATGCTGTACTCAGCCAGCTGGCCTGTAAGGCGCAGTGAATGGACTATTGAGAAACAGACTCAATAGTGTGGCTTAGATTGGTGACCCAGAAATTTGCTAAAGTAAAGTTTTGACTCATAACAATGTTGAAGCCAAGATTAAGTAGTTCTGTACGCAGGGGGAATTTGCAGCGGGACTGTTTCCTGTTCCTGTTCCACCATGACATCACAAGCGTCTAGGGAGCCATTGGAGCACCTGTGTCCCATCTCCATGACAACTGAGCTCAAGGCCATTGGGTGATGGAACACATACATGAAGCCAGCTTGCACAACTGGGCTTACACATGCACACGCGCCTGCACACGCTTGATTTTTTTTTTTTTTTTTTAAAAAAGGACTTTGAGGCCAAATAAATCACACAACATGGAGTCTGGGGTGAGAGCCCCTGATGAGATATAGAGCCTACAGAAATAGGCCATCACAGACCCCATTCCTCCCAGCCAGCACCAGAGTTAATGGCTTTCAGATCTCTGGGTGCCTCACTGACTCTTTCTGTGTTAGCAGGTTTGTCTTTGTTATCTTACAGCTGTTATCTTTGCTCTGCCAATTCCATCTCCTCCACTAGATGGCCACTGTAAACTGCTGTTTTTGCTCTATGTCCTAATAAATGCTTTACTATGTTATAGACTATTTGTTAACAATAAAGCAAGGCCACATTTATGTCCCTCATTCATGTCAGGATTACAGTGCTTTTTGAAACAGAAGCAGGAGTTGGAATTAAAGATGGAAGGAGAGAGGGATTGAGCAAGGAAGGGAAAGTCAGGACAGGAGTGTAGACAGAAGCAAGGAAGGGAGGAGGATGACTTTTACAGTTCCGCTGGCAGAGAGTCAAGTGAGCTCAGTGAGACAGAATAATATGGCCTAAGTGTGGTGGGCTGAAATGTGCCTTTCCAAGTGTGTCTGTGTGTGTGTGTGTGTGCTTGCTTTTGCCTGGCGTACAACCCATGACTTTCTATGCTGAAGGCTTCATCTGAATTTTCTCCAAATGAGTGGCTCAACACCTTTGTGTCAGTTTTTATGTAACTGACAGTCCAGACTAACACAGAGCCACTGATTGGACTGGGGCTTTCTTACTTACAATTTGACTTAATCTGCCATGACAGTCTGGTACAAGCAGCGTATTTAAACACAGACAGCATGACTCCAGAATCTACTTGTGCTCCAAAGTGCTGGTAAGCTTGTGGACAGCAGCTTTAAAAGTGAACTCATGTCTCAAATGAAACAAATAAGATGCAAATATTGAATGAACTGATGAAGTCAAGCATGGATTCACCACATAAAGCCTGTGGCTTTGACAAGGTCACATACACAAGTTGTAATACACAGCCCCTATTCATTCAGATCTGAATATGGGGTTGCCAGGGGCAACACAGACTGTACAGCATCCTCACACTCACTGTTTGCCAAGCAGTCAAATATCCAGCACCATTAACCTCATCATTGCAACATAATCAGCCGCGGATGAAGCCGCCACTAAATCGAGGCAGCCTTCAAGGCACAATTAGAAATGTTAATTAAATGTTGCTCCGTCTTGCGTTGGCTTGACACATAATCCAAAACCATCATTTGGGGCTGTGCAGTATTAGCTGTCCGTCTATTCAGTCATTGAGGTTCTGAAGCGCAAGCACACGTTATAGATCACGGATAGGCAATCATCTAAGACTGCACCAGATGATTTCAATGAGCTGTGTAATTAGCAGAAATAACCAAGTGTTGTCTTTGGTTGGAATGGAAACGTGCATACTTTCATGTTCACCATGGCATGATGGCATAGTCCTGCAGTGGTTGCCCTTTCTGTAGATGTGCTAGTGTTGTTTTTTGTTTGTTTGTTTGTTTGTTATGTGACGTTGACGATATTGCTCTTTGCATCTAAATGTCTCATTCTTATGATATATTTCCATCCTGTAAAGTGGAGAGTCTTGTTTATCTATTTTTTTATTACTGTGTGTCCAACACATTGAAGACAGAATGGCCTGTGTGTGTATGTATGGGAATGTGCGCGTGTGTTTGTTTGTGTCAGGGTCTTTTTCTGCAGATTTAAGTGCTTTAAGAGCACCCATCATTCACCAGCCTACTGAAAGCACTGAGTTCTCAAAATGTTAGATGGCCATTTTAGAGTTTATTACCACTAATGGCTGATAGAAATAGCACCTACTCCAACCCTGGAACAAATCTGAATTTGTGCACATCTGTGTTTGATCAGGCGTGTGAAATCGACCTGAGAGAGAGGGTCACCCTCCTCTTGTACAGTTTGCTTCTGCAAGAGGTCTGAAAACAAATCATATCTCAAACAATCTGCAATAAGAAGGAATGCAGAGGCATCAGCCCTAAATGGGTTGGACAGATTGGATCGTCTAATACCATTTTATTAGATGCTGCCAGTCTTTGCCCATCATCTTCTGCTTGCTTTGCTGTTTCAGTCCCACAAAGGCTCAGCAAGAGTTAGACTGCAGCTTGTAGTGTATATGTGTGTGTGTGTGTGTGTTTGTGGCTGGTCTGACTTAGTTATGCCCACAGACGAAAGAAGCCCAAGAATGACAGGGGAGAGTGAAAGGGATTAAAAGCTAACTCCATTTAGACTATGCCTAAGACAGACAGGTCTGCTCTAAACAGGTGTGTTTATCCTTCTCCAAAGTTACTAAAAAGACTCAGCTGTGGTGGAGTGTGTGTATGTGTGAAAGAGGAAGGAGGGAGAAAAAGACAAAGAATATGTCTGTGTATACAGTGTGTGTGTGTGTGAGAGAGAGAGTGTGTTGAGCGTCTCTCCAGAAGACTGGCTAATTTAAACAGGATTAGAGGAAGCACTGATGGACTGTTCACAGTAAATTATACTGTGTTGTAAAGCACTGTACCACCCACACACATCCCACACCTACATGGAAGTCCCATAGTGGCTACATACACTGCACGCATACGCACACACACACATACACACACGCGCACAATTGTGAAAGAAGGTGTGGGTTAGAGTGGGTATGTACGTATAGGCAGAGTGCGAGAGGTTTGTGTGCTGTGTGAATACTTTCCCAGCTCTAATCCGCCCATTCCTGTTGGCATGAAAGACAGGGATTAACAGACGAAAGGTGAACATGGTGAAAAGGCAGGGCCGGAAAAGAACACAGGGAAAGAGAGATAGTATTCCGGAAGCTCTGCAGGATTCTTCCCTGGCTGCTGCGGCGAATGCAGATGAGCAGTCTTTTGTATGAAGTTAAATCCTCTTATTGATCAGCAGATTAGATGCTGTCCTCTTACCTTCTTTAACTTCCAAAACTTCAGAGAGAAGATGTCTCTCAGCAGTCTGTTCAGGATTTGGATAGCTCAAGAAATGGTCAAAATACTGTTATAGAATATAATAGAAATGTGATTGAAGGTATTCAAACAGCAGACGTATGCTATGTAGGTAAGCTACCTAAAAATGTGTCTGAAAAGCCTAATTTTAACATGCATTCTGCTGCATTATCTGTGTAACAACATCATGGTTTTGCCTTTAAACATGATCAACATAATGAGACTCATAAGTAAAATTGCCCTCCTGTCTGTAATGTAGCTGCTCACATTTAGGGATTAGCGGTGTAAAGATAAGTGTATTCGTCTCGAACTGTTACGTGACTTTCTTTGCTTCGTTATGCTCCATGACCCGAACAATTACTGTCAAAATAGTTTAATAATCCACTTACTTTTACATGCGGAACAATATTTCTAGAGCGCAAGTTCCACCCAGAACATTTTGGCAGCGCACCATTTAGCTGTAGCATGCTCCTGGATGTATGCTAGCTGGCTTAAGCTCTCTTTATATCTTTATTTTTCTCTTTATACATCCATGGGCTTAAGCTAGGTTTATACTTGACACAGTGTCCCCGGCACAATGGTGCGTGCATCAATGATGTCATGATGCCCATAGGCACCTGAGCAATGGAGCAAGTGGAGCAAATGCATCTCAATTATTCAGTTAGGGGGTCTAAAGTTATGGTTTTGCTACCTCACGTTTTGTCTTTTTACTGACAAAAACAACCCTAACTCTAACCCTACATCATTGGTGGAAAGTGACTTATTTAGACTTCTGCAGACTACTTTGCTTTAGTTTGAGTTTTAGTCAGACTTTGGATGGAATAATTTTTAAATACGAGGATGCAGTGCTCCGTGTAATGATCTCTCCTTTCATCCTGCCGCTCTGCGCTGTGCTTTCATTATTATGATTATTCTCTCATTTTCTCATACAGGGTAAATGAGAGGTGCAAGGGGGGGGGGGGTTTCTCAGTAAGGTCTGGTCCTCGACTAAAACGGCCCTTTTAAGTCTTGAGGAGCAAAAGTCACCTTCTGAGTTGTGCATTAAAATAGTCCTTGATTTGAGATAATGTAGGTTAAAATGATCTGCTTTTGAAGTTATGATTATTCATTCCGGTATAACATCACAACTACATCAGCTAGTGGTGCTATTGAGAATAGCTACCACTAGAAATTGTGTGTAAAATTAATAGGTGGGATTGAAATTAGATAGTTGTTGTGAGGCCATTTCATTCATCCAAATTGTTTGTGTTTTGTTGCAATTGTTAGACTTGAAGATGGCCTTGTGAGTATTGAGAATAGCAGCCCTCAGGTTTAATGTTGTTTAACCAGGTTTAATTACCCAAATAATTTTGTAATGTGTTGTAAGGCTATTTCATTTATATAAATTGTTTGTCCTTGTTTATCCTTTAAGATGGCTTAGTAGCCTGCAATCTACTACCATTTTAGACTACATAAAGTTTTTATTAGCCATTCTTCTAATAATCATTTCCTGTCCTGATCCACCCAATTATATACTGTTATTGATGCATTCTTAGTTTTCATAGCACCCTCAATCTTACTAATATGGACAAGTAGAGGCGGCTGTTTCTTGACTTCCAAAAGGTGAGGTGGTGTAGAAATGCAGGAAAGTTTGAACTACTTACTATACAGAGGTAGACCATAAATCAGCATAAAACAACTGTCAGCAGGTGTCTCCCTCACTGTGAGACAAAAGCAAGGTTTTGGCATCAGTAGATGATGCTACTATCATGGTAATTATAATATCAGGTAGTGTTGTTGTTTGTTATCATGTAGCTTATTTTTATAGCTTTTTTTTTTTTTAACATAACAACTATCTTGACAAAAAATGGGGTCACAGGCCAAAATGGTTTAGTGAGCGTATAACCATATTTTTATACTTACATACACAATTTCTATACTTTTCTCTCTTTTCAGTGCACCGCTTTTTTGAAAAGGCAACATGAAAACAGCAGGATAAAAATGGTGCTGTCACTGCTGGCATATATGCATAACTTAAGGCTTTTAAAGAACAATTTGTCTCAGCCTTGTGTCAGAATTCATTCAAACTGTCTGGTGTGGCATTGTTTTGATAGAAGGCCTTCTCATCTCAGCGGCTGTGCTGAAAAATTAACCCTGAAGATCTGGGCAGAGATTTGCATCACCGCATGAAAGACTGCAAGCTAGTTATCTGAGCAGCCATTGTGGAAAATTGAGGATGCTTTTAGCCTGCTTTGTGTCCAAGGCCTCATCCGTCTGCTGGAAGACTAAGGTAAAGCAGACACAAAAATAACACAAAAGAAAAATGTGTTAACAAAGGATTGAGAGGACCACCATCTGGTACACTGTGGAAACAAGAGAGATTTTGGAATGCCTCTTAACACAGTTAATGATTAATCTCAATGATAAGAAGCCTAGTCTGTGACTATCCACATACGTACAGTATGATGCTGATTTTAGCATTTTAGCATCATATTTTGGACATGTGCTGGAAGCATAAATAAAAGGCCCACTGTTAGCTGTAGTTGCACCCTCATCATCCTGCATACTAGTGAGGGTACATGTCTGCATATATGTGTGAGAGACATAATCTACATGTATTTGTGTCTAAGAGTGTGTTTGTATATATGTGTGTGTGTCCTTGCACGCATGAGTGTTTAAATGGTTTCCTTTCAACAACAAAACAAAGTTAATTGCTTCAATTACTGATATTAATTGCAAATTACCCACCATTGGTTGTCTGTGACTCTCAATTTGGAGTCTTATGAGTTTATATCTCAACTCTGCGCTCTGTTTTGTTGTTGTTGTAAATGGTTATGTTAATAGAATTTATTCGCTCTGTCCATAACTCTCTCTCTCATTCTCTCTCTCTCATGTATACACAAACAAATACGTAGACACGCATACACAATCACGCGCTGAACTCTGGGTTTACATATTGGTTGTTTTAGGAAAATGGACAGAGTTTACTCTTTTCTCCTTTGTCCACATTTTTTCCGGATTGAATTTAATTGTATTTAATTTGACATTTGAATGGTTGCCCCTCTCACTTTGACTTTCTCGTTCCTGTCGCGTAACCAAACAGTCCAAAAGATGGATGCTATGTACTGTGCTGGCGTCCCTACAGAGCAACAAAAAAACAGGAAACAGAGCACAGAAACATTTTAAATGTCACTGTCTTGCCCAGACTGTCGTTCTACACATGAAGGTAAACATTTTGGAGCTTAGCGCATTTTGTTGCTGAGGCTAGGAACTGTTTTCTGGTATGCCATTTTCTGTATAGGTATGTGGGCTGATTATTGAGTCAGCCTTGTGTGTGTTTGTTTGCCTGTTGGGTCATCTTTGCTGTGATGTGGGTGTAATGTCTGACAGGTTATTTCTTAGTCCACCCAGGAGTTGGGATATTAAGGTCAGGTATACAGAAGAAGCAACTACAAAATGATTTTTATTCCTCTTTCTTTTCTTTTTTCTTCTCTCTGCTTTTCTTTCTTCTGAAGCCTGACAGGCCAGATGGGGCACACAAGTTTTACTTTAAAACGGCCCTTATTTGTAAATGGTATGTTTTAGCTAAGTGCTGTTCATATTGTAGAGAGACACCAGGTACTTTTACTGCAGGGTAGCATTTAGATGGTGGAGAATACACCATATCATCTCGCTAATCACCTGTAATGAGCAGATGCAAGGCAGATGTGCATTGCTGCTGGCACAGGTGCTGCACAGTAAAGGTGTCCAAGGTTTGTCTAGGAATCCCTGATAGCTTCGGTACGATCTACCATCCTTCTGCCTGCCAGTCTGCTCTATTCTTTAGGCAGAGGAAGACTGTATGTGTGTATCTTTATGCGAAGCTACAAGGGGCAAAAAAGAAAACAGAAACAGTAGGAATAAAAAGTGAGCACAGTACAGCCGGAAGAGTTTAATTACGAAGGCATAAGTATTCATGAGCCTGTCCTATGCATTTTTTCCCCACCATCTCTTTTCTGCACTGAGCATGACTCTCAGTACTGGCTTCAGGCCACTGTGAAACCAAGAGGAGAGGTTTTCAGCGCAACAGCCGAGTTGCATTGCTGGAATTGGAACTATCGCAGGTGGACGCCCAAAAAGCTCCACTGCCTGGTTAGGAGTAAGGCCACAGGGGATCTACAGAAAGGAGACATATGGTAGCTTATGATTAAAAGTGGAAAGTTTCATGCTAGTGAATGCTCATGCATATGCACTAACTACAGTTATGGATGTATTAGTTATTTTGCATAATTTAAACAAGCCAAAACTTGTTCTAAATACCAACTCCGTCAACATGACTGTCAAATAAAAGCAAATAAATTGCAGAATCATTCAGTACTGTATAAATTATTTCACACATTCAGCTTATAGTCTTTGATGAAGGTTATTAAAAATGTTTTGGACTTTGTGAAATCAGGAGAACTCACGAGTTACAGTTTTCTATCACCCTTCTACCTATTGTTATGACAGTTAAGGCTTTGGATGCACTTGAAAGTGTGTCCAAACTTTTGACTGTATATGAACCAACCATGAAATGTCTTCAACTTTCTTGACGTGTGCTGGCCAATATTTTTCTCTTAAGCGTGATTCAGCCAAGTGAGAGACTTGTTTGCTTGCTAGCAGTCTCTAGTGGCTACCCTCTTGTTCATTTTACAAGTGAGACATGTTACAAAATAGAGTAAAAAAACAAAAAAATATCCTCCATAACTTTTAGTTTGCTTTTCCTCCTCTCCTTCCTCATTCTTCTTTTAACTGTGCACAAGAAAGCCTCTTCTAGATACTGTGAGATCTTTGAGCCCTGGGAGCTACATTGAGTTTTTTTAGTCCATTGCTGTTGACATCAGTGCATGCCATTTCTTTCTAGAGGGCTCCCTGGATTCCTGTATTGTGTAGAGTGTGCCGCTTACAGCCAATGGTTAATCTGCATGGAACAAAGTTGATACCAAGGGAGCAGTGAGGCAGATGAGCATAATTATGCCTTTTAAGTGGCAATGCTATGATTGTAGACAATAAAGTTGTTTCATCAGACCAACAGGCAATAATGCGGAAAGCCAGTAAACAGCAGGGCAACAATCAAAGTTCCTTGGTGTGAAATTTTATTCAGGTGTACAATGATTCCAACAAAAACTGGATCCACTCCTCAGAACTCCATAGCAACTAAAAGCAGAGAGACAGCACTTCTGTTTCATGTTGTACTTCATCTTCAGAGATGAATTTAATCCATATCTTGGTATTCATATCCACTATAATTTCACACATCTTTACTTTGGACATACAGTAACAAAATGAGAAATCTTTCACTGTCAGAATCTCAAGAACATTTCCTCTACAGTTTCATATTTTACAGTCTACACAGCTATTTACAGCAAAAATAGAAACTACATCATCTGTGGCTGTATAAGACTAAGAGCAATATTGTGACGTTTTTATTGGAAAGACTATGAAAGATGCCATAACTCAAGAAGCGTAATAAACATAATGTGCTTTGATTTTTCTATATTCTTTGTAACGCGAAGCAGACCTGAGGTCTTGCTTACACGTGACCCAGCATTTTATATGATCCTGTCCACTGGGTTTGACATATCAATCTGAACATTTAATGTGCTTCTTGGCTGCATGACTGGGTTTTACATGCACATACAATATACTCCCTCACCCACACTTGCACATATTTGCTCATACCCACACAATGGCTTGTCCTGAAAACTAAAAATATTATCTGAACAGCTAAAATGAAATCCTTTTTGCTTCTTTACAAATCAGATTTAGACAATCTGTGACATGACTATCTACTCCAGCTAAGAAGTGCGGGGGTACTGTGGCCCTGCCATGAACCAGCAGTGTGCAACTCTTAGTCCCTGCCAGGCATGTGTCTCCGCCGGGGATTTGAGTTATTGCTGCCGGGGTCTAAGACCCATTCATCAGCGCTTCATTAAAACCCAAATCGCTTTTTCACTCACAGCCTTCTTTCTGCCAGTCTGACAAGTCCCACATCCAGCTCAATGTCTGGGCTGGGCCTGTTGTTAAGAGCTGTTCAGTTGTGTGACTTTGCAGCCCCTACCTGCTCTTAGTTGAGAATAAGGTGCTCTAAAGAGTACATTACCCACCTGGGAACCTCATAGGCAGGAATGGCTTTTCACTTGGTTAGCAGCAGAGCGAGAAAGACTCACCTAGGTGACATGGGGGTGGATAGAGGGTGGGGGAGAACGAGAGAGGCGAGGCTGTTGAAAGGAACTCTCCAATGGCCTTTTCCTGCTCCGCTTTTGTTTGGTGCTATCTTGCCGTTCCGTGTTATTCAAACCACACAATGAGGTACAAAGCTGCCGGCGGCTGCTCCCACTCCGTCCCACCGCCCCTCCACCCCATCATCCTCCTCCTACCTCCGCCGTTTTATAAGTCATTTAAACCGGGTTTTGGCAGAGTGGAGCTGAGGCAGGTGGTACTGGAATGTTCACAGGCCCCCGACCATTCACCGCTTGCAGGAAATTAGTTGTCCATTGTGCCTTTGCTGCAGCAGCTCAGCTGAACTTGGTGCGACTTAAAGGCCAATATCTTATCAACACTGCAGTAAAGCAGTTCGGCAGTGTTGTCATGTCACCTCTTTCAATTCAGTTCAATTCAATAGGCTTTATTGGCATGAAAGTTTTGAGAACAGTGTTGCCAAAGCTTCAAAATACAATTTGTCCAAGTATTTGGACAGTGCAAAATAATAATAATATGAAAATTCACACCACATTAAGATTGATATATATTAATTGAATGCATACAGTATATCATATGCGTGTGTGTGTGTGTGTGTGTGTGTGTCTTTGTCATTCACTGTCCCTCAGGTTGTGGCATGTTCATACATATTGGGCAGCAAGATATGCCCTGTCTCCTTCTCCTAGGAGTATTTTTTTAATTATGAGAGGTCATTAAGCTCTTTGAAATCTGAAATTACAGAGTTGAACTTGTTAAAGTAAATGATCCTTATTTCATTGAATGTCTTACAATGTAGGAGGAAGTGCATCTGTCTTAACCTCGCCTGTCGAACAGTGACTACATATTTTGTTTCCTTTTGGTTGCCATGATTTTTTGTGTCCTCCTTTTTCGATTGCCAATTTGTGCTCACTGAGCCTTTACTTGGTTAGGATCTGTCACTGCTTTCTATTTCTGACAGAAGAGAGATATTCTGCCAATTCATTATCTCTTTTTAGGGTCAGATAACATTCTAATCTACTTTGGCTTTTACTGTCTTCTTTCCAATGTTCCAAATACATTAATTTACATTGCGTTATAATGTGGTTTACTCTGATTGGTGTTTGGAAAGCGGTGTTGGTGAGAGACTGGTCAGAGTGTGTCTGAGAGGGGGCAGTTTAGTCTATGTCAGCACCAACTGACATAGGGGACTCTTTTCTGGGCTCAGCACTTGGGTTTGGAGGGCTTTGGAATGGAGAGTGTCTAGGGGGTTGGATCTCTCATTGTCTCTCTCACTCTGTCTCTACTCTGAAATATGGTCTATTCTATTAAGTTAAAAGACGTGCCTGAAAGTCTAAGCCATTCATTTCTCCATTACTGCAACACAACAGGTAATCATCTTGACTTAAGTGAGCGCTATAAGTGAGAATGCAGACCAGTCACTGAGTTTTGTACATGTAAGTGTATTCCATTGATAATGGTGAAAGGCATTTAGTATTGATTTTTACAACAAAACAAATAATTCACAGCCAATTGATTCTTTATGGTTTTACTCACTGCATAATTCCTACTCTTTTTAACCCTTTTTGCTCTTCCTGCTCCTCTACTGCAGGTTAAGTGTGTATTATATATATATATATATATATATATATATATATATATATATATATATATATATATATAATGTGTAGTTTTCCTTTATGCAAGCGAGTGGCAGTAACTTTTTTTTTATTCAGGGAAGAGCCACTCGCACTTCGAACAAAGGGTCAATAACATGAGGGAGAGGTCTGGTATGGTATGAAGACCATCACGGGCTGCAAGCCGAGGAATGGCAGTACAACAGATGGTGATGTGGAGGGAGCGAATGAGTTCAACCTCATCTATAACCAGTTGGACTGCCCTGTTCCAGCTTTAGCAGCTACTGTCTGGCTTTTGCTACTGTCTGTCCATCACCCCCACACTTCCCCTCTGCCCGGCTCCTGCTGCTACAACTACTGCCTGTCAAACCATCATCTCCCCACCTCCCCCCATAACTACGTATGCACCCCTCCCCCAGGCTGCCAGCACAGACAATGCAGCCCCCCCCCCCCTTTCACATATCGGCACATCAGATCAGGTTAGCAGCCCCCCTGCAGCCCCTCCTCTGCCCCTTCCACACATCGTCACTGCAGATCAGGTCAGAGGAGAGCTGAGGAGACAGTGAATGGCCTGGACAATGTGTGCCCAAGACTACCAAAGGCCTGTGCCGCTGAGCTGGGGAAACCCCATCAGCATATATTTCACCACTTAACCTAAGCCTGCGACTGGGGAAGGTCACCACTATGGAAGACATCTTGCCTCATCCCTGTGCCTAAGAAGGGGAGCCCCAGTGTGCTCAGTGACTTCAGGCTGGTTGCGCTAAAATCACATATAATGAAGACCCTGGAGTGGCTGCTCCTCCACCTCCTCAGACCCCAAGTTCAACATGCACAGGACCCCCTGGTGTTTGTCTACCAGGAGAAGGTGGGTGTAGAAGATGCCATCCTCTACCTTCTCCACCGGGCCTGCTCTCACCTTGACAAGGGAAGTGGCACTGTGAGAATCATGTTTTTTGATTTCTTAAGCGCCTTCAACACCATACAGCCCCTCTTACTGAAAGAAAAGCTGGCCAGGATGCAAGTGGACTCACACCTTGTGATCTGGACCACAGATTACCTCACTGGCAGATGACAATATGTCAGGCTGAGGGACTGCACATCAGAGACTGTAGTCAGCAGCACAGGAGCACCACAAGGGACTGTACTTTACTTTCCCCTTTCCTCTTCACCCTATACACAGTGGACTTCAAGTACAACTCAGAGACGTGCCACATGCAGATGTTCTCAGACAACACTGCCATTGTGGGGTGTATCAAGTGGACAAGACTGGGAGTATAGGGCCCTGGTGGATGACTTTGTTGCATGGTGCTGGTCAAACCAGCTACGGTTGAATACATTCAAGACCAAGAAGATGGTAGTGGACTTTCATAGGTCTAGGCCATTCTCACAACCAGTCTCCATTGAGGGGGCTGATGTGGAGGTGGTCAGGACCTATAAGTACCTTGGGCTGCAGCCGGATGACAAACTCGACTGGTCAGAGAACACGGAGATTCTATACAGGAAAGGGCAGAGCCGGCTCTATTTCCTGAGGAGGATGGGGTCCTTAAGCATCTGTAGGAAACTCCTACAGTTTAGTCACATTACTTACCATCACTGGACATTCTCTTCGCACTGTGGAATTATTCATCTACTCCATCAACAATCTCCATATGTACAGGACCTTGTAGTTCAAGTCAAGTTCAAGTCTATCTATCTATCTATCTATCTATCTATCTATGTATCTATCTATCTATCTATCTATCTGTCTATCTGTCTATCTGTCTGTATATCTATCTATCTGTATATCTATCTGGTTGATGGTTGTACATTCAGGTCAATCCATGAGTTGAGCCGTAGATCTACATAACTACAACTTGTATGTAACCCTTTGGCTTCTCATGTAATTCTGCAGAAGTTGCGCGTGCATCCCCACAAGCATTGACAAAGGAAAAAGAACTACAAATCAAGTTCAGTGTTTTTACTTTACAATTTTGAAGTACTTGCTCCTTTTTTAACTGAGCAGCTCAGGTGCCAGTGGCTGTATTTCTCCAGAACATGCTCATTACATTTACTATGACATGTGACCTTTTCCTCTGGTAAATGTAACACAGACCACAAGGGGGAATAGGGAAAACAAGATCGCACATTGTGCACCAGTGAGAAACTGCGAGAAATGAGAAGAAAGTGCCAGTACTGTTTTTCTTTTCTAGCATTGGGATTTATCACCAGCCAAAATACGCACTTGCTCAAGCTCAGAGAAAACACTTTAACTCTCTCCCCCGCTTATGTATACGTGTGCACACGGCGACACTCACACTCCCCAACCCTTCTCCACATCCTGAGGGGAGAGGTCAGGTTAAGTGCTGTGTGGGGCAGTAGGCCTGTTTTTCCTCTTGGCTGGCACCCTGCCCACGTCAACAGTCCCTCTCTTCAAAAGCCACTAATGCAGGGCCCAGTGCTGACAGTGTTCTGACAATGAGTTACTATCTGCCAGCTATGGCCCCTGTCCGACTGCCGGTCCCTCTGAAAAACAGATCTGTGGCGAGAGCAAAGGTTAATCTAGCAGTGAGGCTCCACTGGCGACTGCCTCCGCGGCCATGTGTGACTGAGAATAGGCTGGGAGGAATTAACACTACTGCCTCAGGGAGTGTTGACAGAGGCGTGTGTGTGTGTGTGTGTGTCTGCGTCTGTCTGAAAAATCCAAGCTTCTGTGTGCGTGTGTGTGGTGTGTGTCTGTTGATGACGGGATGTAAGGAAGGGGCAGACAACGAGGTTTGAGGAGGTTTTGTGTTCACAATCCATTATCTTCAGGGAGGAATCACGCTGGATAAAGGTTGCTTCATGCCATTTCAAAGATGTAAGACAAATACCAGTGGACTGTGTAAACATTGCGGTGAGAGTATGCATGCTGTCTCCCTTTTGTCCGCTGTATCAATCGCTCTGTCAGCCTGTCTCACTCTATTGTTTTTTCACTTACCTCTATTTTTTTTTACATCCTTCTTGTCTGCCTTCGCGACACAATGAAAAGCTAAATGCAACAAAAAAGGCGCCAGCAGCCTGTGTGTTATTTAAGCAGACATGCCCCTGTTAGTGTGTGCGTTTGTATGTAGTTTTGTGTGCCTACATTTGACTGAGTAAGCTAAGGTCAACTTTGTTCATGGCCTCCTGAGGCGTGAGCATTTAAACGGGTCTACCTACCACTGTGCCAGCTGTCTGTTTCTAGTCCAAACAGCTCTATTGGCTAAGCCCCTGTTGCCACATCATGGCCCCCTGCCTTATGGCAACATGCTAACTGTTAAGAGCTTATGTTAGTGCGTGCTAACTCCCATGAGTGTTACCTGTACCTTAACTGGTAGGAGGGTTTTTATCCCCTAAATGATCTTGGAAGTGATAGTTGACATTTCCTTTCACTCCCATCATCACAGGTATCAAATGGAGTGTGTTGCTGTGAAGTGATAGTTATAATGCAGCAGATTATAAATCAAATTTTCCCACCTCGGATTTGCCAGATTAGCATATTTGTAGTAGCAATAAACCATGCATCAGCAGTTGAGGATATTTTCAAGGATTTGTGGCTTATAAATCACACAGAAGAAAATACCCAATTTTGTGGATTTCTTCAGATTATCTTTGTGCAGATAAAGTGGAAATTGAGGGATAAATAAGAAAAAGAAAAAAAGAAAGCATCAAGGCGTGCTGGTGCTGGCTCATCACAGTCAATTAGCTCTGTGAGGCACCTCCTGGAGATATTTCACTTCGGATAATGCCTTTTCTGTCATCAACCTGTGTGTGCACACAGAAGCATGTGGCTGTGTGGGGTATTCATTTGCGTGCGAGTATGGATGTGGGTATGTGTGAGTGGGTTGCCTGTGCACACACCTGCCAAAATACTTTCATATAGCCCTCCTTGTGACACAGGGCAGACTGGAGTGCTTGTTTTCCCACTCACAGTGGGTGTGCATTTCTTTATCTCCTTTGCCTGTCGTGTTGACTGATGGGTAATATGCTAAATGAGGCCTGTGTTTACCTCACCTGTGCCACCGGCAGGCCTCTGTGTGTGCTGGACTGTGACAGGGAGCACTAATAATGCTTTAACTGCTCTGTCAAACTTCAATCACATTGACGCAAGCTCTGGTGTAGCACACCGTCCTGTTAGCAGAGGTGCTGTCACTGGACAGATGTAAGTGAATTGTGTCCCAGTAGTTACATGGCAAATGTTGACTACATGCTGGAGGTCAGGTAAATGGGCTGTGGAGTAGCAGCACCATCACGAGTGCATATGTGCATTTGTGTGAGTGTGTTTATCTGTATTCATGTGTCAATGTATGCAAAAGCTCAATATGTGTTTGCATACGTGGATGTGTGTGTGCCTGAGTGGCTTTTTTTCTATTTATATGTGTGTGTGTATCTATTGCGGGGTTAGTGGAGCAGTGAGGCCTTGCGGTGAGTCTCTCTACAGGAGTGTGTGATTTATGAGCCTGATGTGAGCACTACTCCCATGCTCCTGCATAATGTCCCCATTAGAGACAGCAGACACTGTGGCTCTGTTCATCATTTAGCCCCAGCCACTAGCACACCTGGGGAGAGAAAGAGAGCGAGAGAGAAGGACAGAGACAGGAACAAGAGACAGAGAGAAGGAAAGGAGGAATAAAGGAAGAGGAGATAGCACAGTGCATTATCTCGCCATCAATTATCGCCCTATGCCTTTACAGAGGCCGTGACCAACTGCATTTGTGTACAGCGTAGCAGAAAAAAGGCGGAAAAGATATATAGAAAAGGGGATGTGGATGAAAAAGGCAGAGAAAAAAAAAACAGTGATATGACTCATTCTTTATACCAGCTAGCCACAGCCGCCACAGCAGTAGCCATGCATCTTGCCAAAGATAGTGAGTTACCTGCCTCGTTTCTTCATCTCCTCTGGCTCTACTTGCTTCTTCTTTTTTTTTTTTTTTTGTCTACCTATGTTCTGTATGTGCGTTTGTTTTGGTCTGTCAGCCTCATTATGTGGAGCGAGCTGTCAGGGGACACACTGGCTAACAACACCCCTGGGGAGGAGAAAAGAGGAGTAGTAGTGTGTGAAAACTCTCTGGGAGTCATTCCAACACCCATCTACATTAATAACCGCACAACCGCAGATAACAAACACTTCATGAAATGGTAGTCATATTTGCTCAGCATACACTTAAGCCCGGGCAAAAGCATTTTATGAAACGTACTGTGTATACTGGCAAACATTTGGAAAATTGCCTTTTCTAATAGTGTGGGAACTCTTTGTTCTTGCTAACGTCACACACAGTGTTTTGTACTTTATCATATTTATGAAACTACTGTGTGCACTGAGTTTATGACCAAAGGTACACTGTGTTTTGTTTTTCAATCTCTCATGAGTAATATGTTATACACATACTGTTGATAAGTGGGGTTAGTTTCTTCCTTAGTAACATATAACAGTAAGTAAAACCTGAAATTAAATGGTATTGCCTTTGCATAGTAGGGCTGCAACTTTTTATTTGAATTGAAAGTGTAAAAAAATAAATACTCCATCTAAAATGATCTGTTAGAATTCAAAATTAGTGCAACAGGCCGTGTCTTGAACTTCAGTGGGGGTGTTCACCGATTTTCACTTTGATTCATATGGTTCTAATGTGGGTAGTAACATTCAACTTTCCTCTGACTTTCCCTGTATTGAAATATCTCTCTTTCTCCAGCTGCAAAAATCCTCCAGGTGATGCGTTTGGAGATCTGTCTTAGACTACAATCTACTTTTCCTCATTTTTTTGTAGTGGTGCCTTCAAGGACTGTAAAAGGGGAGTCTTCCGTAACACTCCGTCCGCCATGTTGTTAGCGACAGGGAAAAGTGGGCACTAAAATATCAGTGTATTTGGAAGAAAACTAGTTTCATGATATAAAGGTGGACACAGAGGGCTGCGATACAGCTGCAGACGAAAGACAGGCACTGCGGCCAGAGAGGCTTAGCAGCATCGACTGGTGTCTGGGGTTGGCTGGTGTGGTGTTTGTAGCAGATGCACCACGATAGAGACAGAACTGATTCTTCTGACAACGACCCAGAGAATTTTGAGCCTCAGGTGGACAGAAAAGCTGAATCTAATACAAAAAAACAAGTAGCTTTACAATATAATGTTGGATCAGAGATGTGGCACTACTGTTATAACTTATTAGGCCAAATATCATGCTGTGGAATTGGACACAACAGAATATTTAGGAGTAAGCCACCACCGGAGCTACGGTGCAGCCACGGCCAATATAGAGGTGGGTCAGCTGGAGTGGCTTTGCAGCATCGACCAGTGCCTGGTGAGGATTGTCAGAAAGAATGGAGACATCTACATTCCATAAACACACCATCAGTAGCTTTGGACGGGACTGCATGCAATGCATTCTGGTTGTTGTAGGATTTACCCCTTTAGAGCAATAGGGTAATCTACAGTGTTTTTCTCAGGTTTTCTGTAGTCATAGGGCACCAATGTAAAAAATAATTGCACATTTCTACTACATAGGTGACCTAGTTTTAAGAAAACATCATATTTACAGCAGTGAAATTGCTTTTTATAGTTCACTGTCCATCTGACCCATTGTAAGCCCTGTTACCCTTTCAGTAAATTGTTGTTGTTCTCTTTGCTAAATATCAATTGCTATGCAAAATGAAGAACACCGACAAACTGTGATGGATGGATAATCATGACACAGAGAAGTCAAGAGAGAAATTGTGTTGGATATAACAACACAAGTAGAAAAGTTGTGGATAAAGGTAAGGCTGTCTACTGGCTTTGTAAAATACAACTGCCTTACGATAATGTTAGCCTCATGAATGAACACAATGTTAATTCTACAAAGGATAAAGCTATTTGGGTTATTAATGTGAAAGAATGAGAACGAACACATAATTTGTTCAAACTTATATTTCTGAAAAAGTGCCAGCCCTATTATCAGTTATTAATTTAGCACTTAAATAATTTCCTTTGTATTATAGTCATGTTTGCACTTGAATCAGGACAGTAATTGCCTGGAAGAAAGTAGGACCCACTCATTTGTATGGTATCAATAGAAGGTCTTTGGGCTACTGCCTCAGAGGGTTTTCTCACCTGTCCAAAATAAAATCCTCATGGGAAATAGCTGAGTCATTGTTGGCATAACAGTGGTCAAATTTATTTAAAATGGTGTGTGAGAGAGAGAGAGAGAGAGAGAGAGAGAGAGAGAGAGAGAGAGAGAGAGAGAGAGAGAGAGAGAGAGAGAGAGAGAGAGAGAGAGAGAGAGAGAGAGAGAGAGAGAGAGAGAGAGAGAGAGAGAGAGAGAGAGAGAGAGAGAGCTAAAAATGGCCACAGGTATTGATATTTGCAAAAAAATCAAAACAAAAGAGATTTGTGTCCTTCCTTGTATTTGTATGTAATCTGCATCGTGTGCCAAGGAGCTGTTTAGCCCTGTGGGTTGGGTTTTAATTTTTTCAGGCATGACAAACAGAGCCTTTCTGCTCTACTTAACATTTGTAATGGAACCTCCCTTAGGTTCTTTCCCTATCTGTCTGTCTCCTGCCTCTTCCAACACAATGCAGGTCGATGGCAGAGATGATTTTAACACCTGCAGTCATCATTGCTTCTCTGGATCAATATAGCTGCTTATGTATCCAGTTTTTGTCCATTTTGCAGTGCGCCATTTACATAGATTCAAAAATGCACAGGATGGATGGAGTTAACTGCAGGCTGAAAGCACTGCCTATGTTTTAACTATTGTCTAAACCTTTTGGCACATAGAAGTACAGTAAATTCCACCCCTGCCCTCCAAACAGCTTCAAATAAATGCTAAGTATTATATACACTTTCTCCTACACACACACACACACATACACAACACACCCAAAGGTGCATTTATTCACGCCAGCACAAACACTGCTGCCATTTCATCTACAAAATACAGTAGGTCCTGCAGGGGTGCTATTCTCTCCAAACACCTGCAAACTACTTGTGTCTCCCATCAGAGCTATTTACCCCACCAGAAGATACTCACACCCACACACCCACACTGGACAGACACCTGCATCTATTCTAACCCAGTGACACACAACTGGAGGAATAATTTAACAGCTTGGAGCGGCTTTTACAGCTGTATAAGCTGCTTGTTTCCTGTATTTACATGTGCATGTGTGGATGTGTGAATGTGTGTATTTCTGTGTGTGCAAAGTGAGCAGTGCGCTGGTGTTTGCTGCCACTGCTCCTTACGTGTGAAGTAAAAGAACAGCTTGAAGTGGGTTGGTGGCACTACATATTTAACGAGGCGTCTCGGCTCTTTAGCTGCGACGCTGTAGTGCAGCGAGCAGAGTGTCGCACTTTGACTCTCTTTGACTCCTGGAGCACAGCTCACATCACACCAGCAACAGCCTCATCTGGCGGGGCTGCAGAGTAAAGCGCTGCCTGGAAGCTCTCAGCTTACCTCTGCAGGCAGATCTTTAACTGAGAGGGTAACCACAGGCTGTCTGTCTTATTGCATCCAGAAGCTCACCCTCTGATCCATCCATATTGTCTCTGTTACAATAGCAATCAACAGAAGGCTTGAAATGGCAGGATAACAAAAAAAATGTTAAGCTTGTTGGTGGATATTGCCTAAAAGCAGACAGCTAGTACTGGCATAGCTACTGTTGAAAGAGCTGAGAGGGCAAGAGGGATGGCTGATGTTTTCACCCCCCCACTAGTGTCACTGGACAGCTGTGACATTTGAGGTTGCCTTCTGGGCCAAAGCTCAAGTACCCGGGCATCCCGGATGCCAAATCAGATGAGGTCAGATAGAGTGTGTGTATGCATTTGCGCAGATATTTTTGTGGTTGGGTGGCATGGGATCAAAATTACCCACACCAACCGAGTGGCAAAACAGACTGAATGTTATGTGTGTGAAATGACATTTGCTCTCCCAGAAGAGTTCAGTGAGCAGTGGCTTTGCATTCCGAGTGGCTCAGAGAAAGGCAAGTGAGGAGTAGGAGTAGGACTGTCAACGAATATTCTAAATCGATTATATAATCGAATTGTGAAACACAACAGACATACGATTTTGAAAGTTAATATTCAAAAAAAAAAAACAGCACTACTGCACTACTACACTTCTGCCTCGCGAGTTCTCATATGGGCCTGGACCGCTGCGCTGAATGCACTGCATGACGGACAGGAGTCACACAACATCACTTTCACTGATTGAAAATGGAATGTAGGTCAAGCTGAAACGAGCGAATAATTCAACAACAACTGTGTGGTAATGATGGCAGAGAGTTCACAACCCATCTCGGCCGCAGAGGGAGTGATTTGCACTTGTTCCACGCAGGAGGGTGGATTACACTAGTAAAATGTTCTTTGAACATATTTTCTATCAGCAATAAAGTGTACTACTATTATTACTGAAATAAACAGTAATAATAGCACTGTTTCTCTCTCTCACCACACCTCCGTGGTGCTGAAAGACGCACAGAGGCAGCTACATTTCAACTGTTTTCTTATTCTTATTATTCATTTTATTATTAATAAGAATAATGATAAATGAAAACTAAATCAAGTGCTTTATAAATGGTGTATCTGCCGTTTCTGACTACGAAAACTATTTGTTCACATTGGTTCCCCCTAGCACAGCAAATTGGCTGGTGCCCTCGAGCACTCACCCGATGCAATATATGGATATTCTGGCCCATTCGTTTGGGCCATATAACAAGCCAAAATATGCAAGCAGAATGGCACATTTGAACTCATTTCAAGGGAACGTCTAGAGAACAATGTGTTGCTTCACGTTACGCAAAGAATACATGCTGCCTTCAGTTGGCTGAAGAGGAGAAGGGAGCATGATGCACAGCACAGCTGGCTATGGGAACTTTAATCCAAAAAAAGCTTCCTGCAGTTGGGTCGGATCACGTTCATACCATAAGCGAACCGTACCAGAGTTTGTATGTAACCGGACCAAGACCACCTCTTCAACAAGGTCTCGGTCAGGTTGTTTTGGTCTGCACCTGAGTGCAATTGCTGTGTTCACACCTGCCCTAACAATTTTCACCAAGGGGGTAAATGAACTAGAATTCGATTCAACTGAACTAAACAAGCCAGGTGTGAAAGCACCCTAAAAAGCCCTGTTTGGAAATGATGTGAAGTATGGATATTACCTAACCACCACAGGACATCATTTTATTTGTTTATTTTGTAATGTGTTGGTATGTAGATCTTTTAAAAGACATGTTTATGTTGAAATAAATAAACCTATACAAGTAGTTATGTCTCTCTGTGTATTGGTTTGCCTTCTTATGGACATAATGTGCAAAAATAGGTATTTCAATGGTTAGAACCTATGTATTTTTTTTAGAAGGAATAATCAAAAGTCATTTTTGGCCAATTTTGACAGCCTTGGTGAGGAGAGAGTGAAAGAGATGCAGAGATTTAACAACTGATTAAAAAGGGAACAAAAGGAAAGAGTGGGCAGGTTGATGTTGGAAATAAAAACGGCAGCATCAAATGGAGGAACATCAAACACAAAGTCTTCCTGGGAGCCACAAGAATCGGCCTCTCTCTTTTTACGGTCTCCATTCCCTAACTCTACAGAAGTACTGAAAAAGCGTGGAGAGGGCATGTAGTGTTTTCCATTGCAGAATGAGAGACCTCCAGACAAATATACTCAAAAAGGTCTGTCTCGCTCTTACTCCCCAGAGGTAAAAATTATCTCCTTTTTCCTTCCTCCTTCCCTTCTTCTTTCTCGTTATGGATTCTCATTGGAGAACCTCAAACGCCTCTGTCAGCCTTATGCTATAAGGTCAGATCTTTTGCTGAAAGTTTTTCTTTTAGCCTCGGGACTATTTTCTATCTCTTACTCCCTCACTGCTGAATGCAGACTCCAGCAAAGCCCCGGAGGAGAAACAAAGCCCATCTCCAAAAATATATAGACTTCCCCAGGCATGTGAGCATATGCTGCAAGAAGGTGGATTTAGTGCTTGCTTTTAATGGAAAGCATTGTGTTTGCTAGGAGGCATTAGAGAGACCACTGGCATTTTTATGGAGATAGATGGCGAGGAAAGAAAGGGAGAGTGAGAGGTGATCTCAACCTGAGAATGTCTGCGGTCGTCATCGCCAATGGTTTGACCAGACTCTTGGGATGTATTCTTTGCCTATGTTGTTGCCTTTGTTTTTGTGTATCATCGGTGAAGCTGTGTGTGTTTGTGTATGTGTGTGGTGGAACTGATCCTGGAAGAACACCTCACTCGTGGTTAAGGGAGTGAGATCACACCGTGCCTTTCGTCTGACTCATACCGGCTTAGCCAGCACTGTCCCTGTGGTGAAAAGCATGCATCTGGGGAAAACCAAACTGAGGCATCAATTACCTGAATCTCACTACATCAGTCAAGGGAGAACACGGCTAAATTGAATAACACTTTCCCAATTGCATGTTGGCATATGTGCTTTCGCAGACATGCGAGCACCGGGGTGCGCTAACACACACAAACACACACGCTCGCGGAAAACAATCAGTGATCCATCCCAGTGACATCCTCTCCTGATAGGGTACAGTAACCACTGCTCACCGCCGAGACTCTCTCTCAGTGTGAAAAAGAAGTGCGTCGTATGATTGACTCACTCACACCTCCATATGACTGTTAAATCGTCTTATATGCACAGTCAATTCAGACTTAGTGCCTCTCCCAAGCCCCATGGGTGCGGGTGATAATTTGACTTTTATTGAAATTCAGCTCCAGTGGGTTCAAGGTGGTTGAAGGTCATTCTCCTACTACCAAAGATAAGACTGAGGGAGAGCATGGCATGAAAACCTCAAGACTCTCTCTCTTTCTGACTCTCTCCTGCGCTCTCCTGTCTGTTTCCCTCTCTGCCAATGGGGGAATTATTCAGGAGGCACAAGTCAATTTTGTGGTGCGTCCAAACATGGTTAACAACAGCATTTAATGAGATTGGATAAAGTTAGGTAGTGTTTGCCTCTCCCCTTTGAACACAGTCTAGTATTACTTATACTACTTTTTAGTGGTACATTGCTTGTAGCCACCGTGACATCACCCATCGGCTTGCGGACTTTCGTTTTGAAGGTTCAAGTTTGCCATCTTGGATTTTTGGAGCCAGAAGTGATCATATTTGGACAAGAGTGTGGAGCTGTCCCTAACGCTAGCTGCTAGCTTGGTTAGCACGGTGCATTTACAGTCTATGGTTAACTGTGATAAAACCAATGCCAAGGCTAATTTTCGCTAGTGAAAAACAGGCTTAAAACCATTAAAACAAAATGAACTTACTGGAAAAAATTTCAACTAGTAAAAGACCCTCAACAAGATGGTCTTTTACAAACATAAGACATAAGACAGGTACACATGACACATGACAGAGTACAACTAGACACTGAAGACTTTTTTTAGGTAACCAAAATGTTACAATTGATGTTACAATGAAAAAACACTGAAATAGCAATGGCTACAGCTACGCCTGTACTCTGTGAATCTGGGGTTACACCATGGTTATGTTATCAAACCAACATTGTTGCCATGGTAACGACTAGTCAATCACAACGTAGCCATGCCCTAAAGCATACCCTGCTTTACGGGACCCTCATTTACAAAATGCTGTACTGAAGAGGACTTGAAACTAGAGAGGTCATAAATAAAATGAGAAGTAGGGTAATTTTCTCATTGTCCATAAACTTATTATAAAATAAGTTTGATTGTCTCATAGACAATCAAACTTATTTTTGGAGCCAGTGGATTCATCCCTTGCTGGCCATGAGAGGGAATGCAGGTTTAAGTCACTTCCACATTGGCTTCCCTTTTCAGACCCGGAGCTACCCTCTTAGTGGAAAATAGCAGTGACAGTGGTGAATAAATTATTCTTTTTGGGATTAAAGGACAAGATGTACTAATTTTTTTCATTCAGGTTTTCCCTCATTGTCACATTGGTCTGATAAATGCCACCCAAAATTTTGAGTCAGACTCTGAGGGTGTACCAGTGGAGGTGATAAGAGGAGCAGCTGGGCTCTGCTGCATTTAATGGGTGTTGTGAGCATGCATATATCGTGTCTATCTGTGCATGCTCGTGTGAGTGTGTGCATTATGGGACTTTTTTCGTCCCTTTATGCATCTCCTTTTTTTGCTCTTAGCGTGATGCTTGTCTGTGTTAAGGTTAGACAGTTTTGCTCTTGTGTTTTACTGTTCATAAATATTGCAAATGCCAGAGAAGAACAGAGCATGTCTTTGTACATCCATGCTGCAGAACAGAAATGGGGTCAGGTGGTTTCTTAGAAATGATGTGACTCTCATGTTCAGCTAAGGTTAGATCCATTTCTGGATAAGATAACACAGGGCGCTGCCACATGATGCCCTCTCCATTGCAGTGTCTCTCCAATTACTCCTTCCATATCTGATCTAGTATCTTTCTTCATATGAACTGTGTACTCTTTGCTTTTGCTCTCTCTGTCTGTCTCACTCCTGTCTTTCTCTCCCTTTCCTCCTTTTCTTTATCTCTCTATCTCTTTCTCTGTTTCTCTCTGGCCTCCGTACAGCTTCCACATATTACGGGATTGTTATCTCAGTTCAAGTGCGTGACAGTGTGACAGAAAAGGACAGTCAGTTCGATCTATTTCTTTGCCCTCCTAACCCCCGGTTGCTATAAAATGCAACCAGGCAAAGCGCACTGAGATGCCATCAGAGACACTTGTGCACTGTGCACATATTTGAAATTAACTTTATTGATTCCTTTATTTCTCTCTATTTTTTTCTGAACTTTATATTGAGAGCTTTTTCTCCCCACATACAAAAGCATCATGCACATCCTCACACACACACACAGGACTGCACTAATGACTACCCTTACTGTCTTAATTAGAGTGAAGGACTGCAGTGGGAAGTAATTGAGTGAGTATTCCTGGTCTGCTTGAGAAACAAAGATGCTTTAACTCACCCCGCGTAGCCCATTAGCTATAGCTTATACTGCTAAATGTCAGCCTCACACATTCCCAAAGCGACCGGGACACGGTTCTTCTCTGTCAGTCTGCTCGTGTCTCCAGCCAGTAGAAGTGATGATAGGGCAAAGTCAGGGCTAACTTTAATATGTGAAGTTTAGAAATGTCAAAGCTATAGTGGATTGACTTTCATTGTAAAGATATTCTCCTTATGGGAAAGGTTAAATTACATTGCCATTTTCTCCGTGTTAGCTTTCCAACATAAACACAGAGTTTGGTACTTGGAGCATTTTTTTCCCTATTCATCGGGCCATCATGGTTCATGTCAGCTATTCTATACTTTTACTTCAGGGCATTGATCGAGGATTTATTTTAGTTGTGTCATTAAAGTGGTCAAATTTCTGTTTGTTTTTATTGGAGAGTGGGTATGAGCTGGAGTTGCAAAGAGAATAAATGACAGTGGGTGGGCGTGGCTGAATGATTGGGAAGCCAGCCAAAGCCTTGTTCCACAACCAGTGAACCATTGGGGAGTAGTCTCCCACTCTCTAAATGCTGTTTTGTGAGGTGAGGAGCCTGATAAGAGTTGTAATTACCTAATTTTACTGCAGCAAATTGCCAGGTTTCTTAAAAGGAGACAGGCTGGCTGAGGTAATATCAGCAGTAATGAGTATTGTGATGGTTGGGGGAGGCTAAGTCTGCTTCCATCTGGATTATTGCTTGGTCACTGCTGCTGGTCTGCTGTTACAGCAAACCTTAGCAGATCCTGGGCTCATTACTGTGAGGTATGTAGAATAGTTTAATATTGAGTTTCTCACCACTACGTGTTTGGCAAACTGATAAGTATGTATGTAAGCATTAACCTTGCACAGTAATACGTTCAATACTCATGACATAAACATTTTTCTTCTTGCTCAAAATTTTATGCTGAAAAAGAATTTTTTTTATATTTAGATTTTTCAAGATACTGTAAGTTACTGTAATAGCACTGATGTACAGTACAAATCTTGAACAGCTTGCGAAAATCTGGCCGGAAGCTACATGTCAGTGATTGTGTGTATAATAAATCCACATGCTTGTGTCTGTATATGAACACACATATGCCCTGTGCATTTTCCACTCTCAAGGAGGAGGGTAAAAGAAAACCTTAAATGATGCTCTAATAAAGTAACTGCAGAATTCCCTAAGCGGTGTCATCACAGCCAGGCTCACTCCAAAAGACTACATGGAGGGTGATCATATTTCTGCTGTGTGCGTCAGGAGTAGAGAGAAAAGGAGACTTTTGAAATGGCATATCCTCTGTCAGAACGCTGAACACTGTTTTTTGCCAGATTATGTTGATATAATTTAACCTTTTCATGGAAATATCAATAAACTCACTGTTTGGCCTAAAAGCAATACTTAGTGTATGAAATATTTTTGATTTGTTCAGCCTACCTTGATCTGTGTTTAGCATAAACTCTATAGCCATTCCATTGTGTGGTTTAGCCATGTTTGCTCCTTACTGTCTTCCTCTTTTGTGCAGAGGAGGACGAAGAATCATTGGAAATCTTTTGCTCTTACGCTAAAAGTAATGAGGTTGTTTGTTTTAAGTGACCCATATGGGACTAATTCTTTGTTAGATTCTTTCAATCTGTCTTTGGTAATGGTTAAAGTGTAGAAGAGCACTGGTTTCCTCACCTGCACATCCAGTCAGTGCTTGTTTTATGTATCAGCGTAATAAGCTCAATTGCAGTTCCAACACTGTGTGCTTAAAGAATATTGTGCATACATGACACTCTCATACAAAACTGTACTAACTGTACTACATTTACATATGCATGTCCACACACACATGCATGTGAATGCATATACATCCATGCACCACATAGAGAATATTTGTGTTAGGTCTATAGTAGCTAGACATTTGCTTGCTATATGTAAGCTTTAGAAAATGAAGAAATATGAAGTGCATATGTCTGCGTTTGTGCTTTTAAGTTGTTTGTGTGAGTGTGTTGAGGATGAGTCCTTTAATTGGAAGCCCAATGTCTTTTGTAATTAGTGCAAGGCCATAGGGTCACACCACAGAGCCATGTGTAAAGCCTAGTGATCCCCACTTTGTCTTACCTCCCAGACTGAATCTTATAAGGTGCATGATGCAGCCAGAAGGCTGAAATGTGCATATGTGTGTTTTTGGGTGTGTCCCTTCTTCTTCCTACCCTGCTCCGAAGGCACACAGGAAGAAAAATCAAACCCAACTGTAGCCTGTCATTAACAGGATGCAGAGAGAAAGAAAGATAAGGGGAAGGAATGGAAGCGAGAAGGCAAAAAAAAAAATAGACAGGAGGAAGAGTGAAGAAGATGAAAGACAGAGGTAAATGGAGAGTGAAGAAACAGCGCAGAGAAGAGGAGGAGATGGGATGCGCTGGGATTAAGGAAAGAGGGGAGAGAGGGAGAGGAGGGAATGATGAGTGCTAGAAGAAAGAGGGAGGAGAAGAAGGTAGCGGTAAAAAGGGAGCGAGAGGGGTGGGTGGTGGGGTTATGATGAATTAAAGATGACACTCTCCAGCAGCCTGGTTTCTAAAGATCACTCTGTCTGCTAATGTAATGTTAATGAATGCAAATGATGTGCCTAACCTCTCTCCCCTGACCAGGGGAGGGAAAGGGAGAGAGAGAGCGAGAGGAAAAGAAGAAAGTGAGAGAGACGTGAAGTGAGGGGTTATGTATAAATGTGCTGTTTCTGTGTTACACCAATAGCTGAGTGAGTGACTGACCACTAAGATATGATTAGATGCATGAGTCTGCCGTTACCAGCCTCTGTGTGTGCACTCACTGCATGTGTACCTGTCTTATGTTTGCCAACCCCGCCTCAGGGTGGGCTCTTGTATTTTCCTGCTTCCCTCCCACAGCAACTCTATTACAAACCGGTAATAGTGGGGAACGAGAGTGTTGGTGTTCACCAAGTGCCGCAAGGTTGAATCTTAAGTTTTATGCGACATGGCATCCCAGATGTGTGAGGCCAGGAGAATGTCACCTTGCTGTGATGAAAGGATAATTTCATCAGTTTCTGCAGATACTGCATGTGTATTAACTTTCCTGTGAGGAATTCTACCTAACATCTGCTGCTGATCTCACTTTGGCTTCTGTCACTTACCTCTTCTGCGTCTCCTCACATCTTTCTTGGATTTCTCTCTTGTCTCTGATAGTGACCTGGTCCTCTTTCAAGCAGAAAATTTTATTTTAACTCTGACTGCGAGCCCAGAACACTGTTAATACAGTTGTGTGTGTGTGTGTGTGTGTGTGTGTGTGTGTGTGTGTCCTTGCATGTGTGTGATCAGTCATTTGTGAGCCTGTTCATTTAATTCTGTCTGTGGCTCAGTGATGTGGGACTTGTGTATCCCATCACTCTGCGCTAATGTCTCAGAGGATGGCAGATTATTTTCTGTTCAGTTTTCAAATCAGCCACATTGTCATTTCTGTCTGCGGGGAGACATAGAAGTAACATATTTCTTTTGATGTATTTCTGTTGACTGTTCTGTATCTTCTATTTAAAGCAAAACCCTTCAGTATGAGTGACACAGCTTTAGTGTGGTACAGATTAGAAAAGCGTCTGTGTTCGCAAGGATTGTCTTCTCTGTTGAACACGGTGACTCAATCAGAGATATCACCTCTCTCGTATTCTTTTTTACCCTGAAGCAGCGCTAGGCCATAAACCCATTTCCTAGTTTTAAAATCAGCTCAATGCTGTCAACAGTGCTGGACTTAAGCTGGTCCTAACTCCCAATCCAGTAAACGATCTTTTTTTTTTTTTTGGCGATTGCCCAGGGTGCTGTGACTGAAAGTTGACTGTATGTGTGAGAAATTTCCACTCGATTTCTTCAAAAAATACTTCACTCTGTCAAAAATGTTTCTTTTTTATTCATAAATCCCCCGAGTGGACGGCTGATTAGTTTGGGAGACGCAGCAGCTTTCACTCTTGTTTGTTTGTCACTTTGTTTTCAGCCCTGTATTAAGATGCCAGGCTCAGCAGGCTACCATGGGGCTTCATCATTGTTAAGTGCTCATTTCAATCCCGCTGATTTCTCCTCTCGCTTTTTCATCTCTGCCTGTCTTTTCCCTTCGATATCTCTCTCTTTGTCCTCCCATCTTGATTCCATCTCTGAGAGAAGATAGGCCCTTCTTAAATAATGTTCAAGGCCCTCGGATCTTATTTCAGTTTGTTGCTATAATCACAAAGAGAAAGCCCTCTCAGCCTAGCATTCAGCATCTGGACATGATTGTCTCATTGAATTACAAAGTGTACCAGCATCCTTGAACAGGAGGACGTAGTGGAGGGGGTTAAAGGATAGATGAATGGAAAAGATGTGTTATGGGATGGATGGGAAGGGAAATCCGCAGAGAATTGTCTGCAGTATTGACTAAGGAGCCAGGGAGCTTCAGAGAGGCGCTTCACCACATGTTCTATCGACCAACAGCCATACAATCACACAGACAGGCCACAAAGGGGTGAATTACATAGACATGTTGCCGTTCTGACTTGCAAACTGTAGAATTAAAGTCATACATAAAGGCTCAAAGAGGTTGAAGCGATTGGACAATCCATCCCTGCTGTATGTTCTTCTCTGAACTCCCATTCTATAGATGTTCTTTGGCCCAAGTGCTAGCAATATGTAATCATGCGTGTCTATGTGATGTATCATGCGTCTGCTTGCTGACGTGTAATTGTGTGAAGAGGGCTGCCTTATCGATCTCTACCGCAGGGCCCCATCAATGTTTAATGCAGTCTCTTGCTCTATAATTTCTCTCCCTCCCTCTCTCTATCCCTCTCTCTCTATCTGTGGAAACAGCCTACCATTTGGTATTGATCTATCACTTTCTGCTAATGAGAGGGAGCTGTGCTGTCCAGTATTGGAAGCTGTAGGCCCTTGGTTTAGCCTTGGTTTTAGCTGGGCTTGTGACTTCTGGGTTTTTACTAGTACATTGGCAGGGCATCAGCTTGAATGAGCCTTACACAATGAGCCAACCCACATCCGTTGTATGATTTAGAGTAACTAATATTCTGCAATGTAGTCACAATACATCCTTCAGCCTTGCGGCTCTTTGAATCCATTTAAGGCCAGCTACCCTGACACCTACAAGCTATTGTTTTCCAATAGATTTATGAGCCATGGTTACATAGTCAACATTAAGCTCTCTGTGTTAATAATTTTCCCACAGACTGAACTGCTAGTGAACCTGGCTGTTTAATTTATTGGAGCTTGCAGGTGGAGCTGACATAGCAGAATATGAATGCAGGAGAAAACACTCTGGGCTACCCTCCAAACATGAGGGACTACAGCAAGCTGGTGTCTTTCCTTGTCTTCCAAATGACTGAAAGGAGAGTAACAGGATGTGTGGTCAGATATAACTGCCATCAGAACAAGAGAGCCAGGGAAAAGGTGGACTAATTGTTTTTTATGAGGGTTTTATTGTCTAAGCTGAGGAGTAACACGGGCTAAAACCACTGGAGCCCACAGACATTTAGGAGAGTTGAATCAGAGAAAATAAGTGTCCCAGCTGCTTCAAAGGCAAATTAATAAGTTTATAGCATAATTTTTTGAATAGTTAATTTGTATCTTTTTTCTGAAATATGTTCTTACATAGAATGGACCAACAGTCCTTTAGTTAGTTTTAGCTTTTTTATATATATAACTGATTCATTCCTCTGAAAACCTAATTGTTTTGTAAGCTTCGGTCATAGGACTTATAATTTCAGCAATAAACCAAAATGTGCCTCTTGTAATTTTGAAAGAGCCGGCTTTTCTAATTAATGTAGGTAGCTCATTTTAAAATGAAACTCTTCAAATCCACTTACGATTAAATGGATGAATGGTCCACAAAACAGCTCATTTAAAACTCACACACATCCGCATACACAAGGGACATTTTCCAAATCCCTGGTGCCAGTGGACAGGTGTGTGAGCTGTGGCATGAAGGCTGTGTGAGCCCCACCCCATTGCTAATAACCACTTAGCATACTCCATTTACTCATCTGCTACTCTCCTTTTCTGCTAATGTTAGACATTAGGTCGTATGATGCGGCTCATCCATCCCTCCCATGGGCCTTTGACCCTTTTTTGTCTTCACCTTCTGCATCTTGCGCCCCTTTCCCTCCTCCTTTCTTTTTAAAAGGAAATGGAAAATGGCCTACCAAGTGCCTGTGTGATTTGACTAAAGCTTCTGTGATTTCCCCTGAGAAAGGGTTGGCAGTCCCCACAATGCTGGCTGGCGCTGAGGGCTGTTTCATGCTCCTATCTCCCCAGCTGACAGCAAGTCGCACAGGCAGGCAGGCAGGCTGTAGCTGGCTGGCTGTGGAAACTAGACAAGGCAAGGCTGATCTTAGGGAAATTGAAATACTGTGATGGAAGCTGGGTGTGAACAAGGCTGTCACTGTAGGTGTACACAGAAAATTGCTCTCTGAGTTGGCTGGTGAATGTGAGAGTGTGTGCACGTGCAGCCTCTGTCTATGTGTGTGTGTGTGTGTCTTAATGTTGTCTATGTGTGAGAGCTTGCGTGTGTGTAGCAGAATTACCTAGGCTAATTGGTTTCATGTCTGAGGACAGTTTCTCCCAGTAAGTGGAGATTGAGAATGAAAGACCTCATTCCTTCCTACGGATGGCTTGTCACTCATCCTCAGTGTACTTGTTTTTTTAGCAAGACCACTTGAACTGCAGATGACGGGCTTCGAGTGCTCCATCATTTGGAATGATTTCTAAATCACTGCAAGTTCAGTGAGATTCCAAATAAGCAACAGCTGCGGGTGTGTGTTTCCTGTGGAGGAGTAGGTACAGGGAAGGCACGGAGGGCTGGGACCTCTTCTTGAACGAGAGTAGCGTCTGCTGGCTGTGTCTTTGCATTTAATCAGTGAGATTTCTCCCTTATCAACAACGTGTGCGGGTGTCTCTAGCCAACCGTTTGCTGTGATAGTGGATGATGTCCAAGCCATAGAAAACAGCAATCGCAGTTCTTCCGAAAATTCCCACACACCCTGCTTATCTACTACAGATCATCACCCAGACATACCATTCACTCTTCTGTCTCCCAGTTTTTTATCTGTCTTGGACACAACAAACAATTGAGGGCATGTTGTGTCTGTGGGAAATCAAAAAAATGTGAAATGTGCCCTGGTTCACTGTCAGTAAGATTGAGGGTTTAGGCTGGAGAATAAACTGTCTGTTACAGGGAAAATTATGAATCTATCATTACACTGCTAAGGCCAACATGTCACCTAGTCCATCACTCTATAAATCTGTATGTGTGTGTGTGTGTATGTGTGTGTGAGACAGAGTGGAGAGGCCAGTGGATCATGGTGCCATACTTCTCTCTTCTTTCCTGAAGCTATATCAGGTTTCTAGATTTCAGTCAGTGTGCCAACAAGGCAGATATTAATCAGAACAGGGCCAACAAACTTCTTGAGTGAGCTGCCAGACTTATTTGTCTACAGTGAGAAAGAGAGAGAGAGATTGCGGGGAAGGAGGGGGGAGGAAGCGGGGGGGGGGGGGGGGGGGGGGGGGGGGGGGGGGGGGGCATATATATTTCACATATATGGGGCCAGATATGACACCTTGTGTAATACCTCTGTAATAAGTTCAAAGTGAGATCAATTTGAATCTGAGCTGAATTGCTACTCTTTTTCTAAGGTTAAGTGTTTTGTTGTCTCATTTTTGTTTGCAACCAATGTACCATATAGTTATCTATTTGGGGATTTTGTGCAAATGTTCAGACAAACAGTGGAGCAAAAGACATTTTTCTGCTTCTCATTAAAGCTCTCACATACACTGTGTGCCCCTCCCGTACCTCTCCCATAGAAGTTTTTAGGGCCACATTCCCACTAGGAGTAAACATACTAGAATGGCTCCCTCTGAATGTGTGAAGCTTTCTTTGGCTAAACAATGTGACAAAGTTCAGCATAGAGACTCACAAACACAAAAATATCCACACGTTTTTCCACAAACGGCTGCATATCGTGCGAATACATGCGCACACACGAGCGCAAACAAAGACAGGATGCTCATACTGTAGTTTCGTGCTCACACAGAGAGGACACAGTACAAAGCTCAGCGTTTAACAGCATGACAGAGGCTCAGACATTCCTTGCAGCAAAGTGCCAAGGTTTTGTTTCCATGTCTCTTGTCTTAACAGAGCCTAGCAGAGATGGATGAAATGCTGTGAAGGATTCATCTCCTTTCTGTTCATCGATGATAGTGTCAAGTGATCACTGGGGCTTGAATGCAGTTCAACTCTGTGGGATGATACTCAAAATAGCTTTTTTGAGGCTAACCACTGTTTCTTTCTCTCCTTCTCTCTTTTTTTTTCTTTCTCTGCTGCAGAAACCGTGATGGACACTCGGGTGGCCACAGCTGAACTAGGCTGGACAGCATATCCTAATTCTGGGGTGAGTCAGTGATTGCCAACACATACGCATGCTGAGTAAAATAAAAAAAAAAAAACAGTTTCAGAAGTTTCTATTCAAACTCTTTCTGTTTGGAGGATGATAATTTGGAAGGGAGATGCGTAACATGAAACACAGTGTACATACAGAGATCCACAGCCAGACAGACAAATAGGCAGGAAGGCAGGCAGGATGGGAGTATAGACTTAAGTAGTGCCCAATGTAGCTTCTATTATGGGTATTATTTTCTCTCTGTCCCGGTTCATAATGACTTAATGACATAATGGGTCCACGTAAGCCCCAGAACACAGTACCTAAGTCCCTGTAAATGGAAGCTGGGGGGGATACCATAGACATAATGATACTGTAATGATACATTTATGCAGGGAAGTAGAGGATGAAACGGGGGAGGAGGAGCTAAGAGGATGGAAACGCTCAGAGCTTTTCAGATTTTAAAGGAACTATTTTCAACTTTCAGGTAGTTTCATGCACATGAAAGGAGTGGAAATGGAAGAAAGTGCCAAGTCATCAGAATAGGAACAGTGTTCTTTCTTTTTTTTCTTTTTTTTGAAAGAATCACTGTATCAGAAGTATGATTGCCCTATTACACTAATGGACCTAAAGAGAATTTTAAGACCTTGTTCTCACTGCTGTAATTCAATAATTGTAAATGAAATGTATGAAAGACTACAGCCCAACATGGATAGCATGAATCTTGCAGGAGGTATCCAGGACAATGAATGTTTCTTGCATTTTCTGGGTCTTTGGGTCTTTATGAGGCATTTTACACACGTGTAAAGGGAGCCTTTATTGCTCTTGAACAGAGCTTTGGCTCTGTTTAAACACTGGAGAGTGTGGCAGCCCAAAGGAGTTCTAACTAAAACAACCTGAAACCTGGAATAAACTAGTGTGGACATTATATGATCTGTGTGTGTGTGTGTGTGTGTGTGTGCAACAGGATCTCATAGCTGGCATCTTGTTGTCAACTTGTATTGCTGGTATAAATTACATTTATCCTTGAAACATTATATTGATACTCTCAGCTAGCAAAATAATGAATTAGCCATGCCACTTTTTTTACCACACCAAATATAATTTTATAGAATCACCAGTGAAGGAATGTCCTTTAGCATCTGGTGCAATGGCTGTGCTGTGGAAAAAATCATTTTCATTTTATACATACGTACATGAGTTGTGTGCAGACTAATCACCAGAAAAAACATACTCTTCATTCTGTACATCATTCCAAATCTGGAGATTTTGAGTTCATCTTTGGGATGAGGCATGTTGATCTTAAACTTGGTGCTGTTCACGCTGAATGGGGGAAACACAACGTTTTTTTTTTTGTTGTTGTTGTTGTTTTTTTTCATTTTAATCGCTCAATTGAGTCAACACATAACTGACAAGGTTCCATCACACTGACATTATATGCAATGGAATGAACACAATCATTTCATAGATGTGTCATTCTGTAATATCTTTTCTCTCTGAAAAAGATGTAAAGAGGAAGTATTCAGTTAGACCTAGTGAGTAGAGACATCTACAATGCTATTTCCATCGCGGCCTCTTCAGTTCAGCAAGCCTCCAGGCACACAGAGCCTCTTGTCTGTGTTGAGCATAGTTTTTTAAGCTACTCCTGTTGTAAAGGTTCAGGCAGGGAGAGACCTGCTGTAGGGAGAATACACTCATACGGCTCACTAGTAGAACCTACCCTGCTATGCTGCTGCCTTGACCTTGCTGGTAGATTGTACGAGATGCAGCGTGATTGTGTAGCATTGCGCACTCTCACACACACTACCTCACACTCACACTCACGCACGTTTACACACACTAAGTTCCGCAGGTTTTTAATGGATTTCTGTTGTGTTAGAGTCTAAGCGGGCATCCAGACTGAAATCAGCCCTGCATTAAAACAATGCAGGGAGCTGTGTTGGTGGAGGCGTGTTGCTTCAGGTATAGACGAGACATGAAATATGATCCAGGAAGTCCTGTTTCAGTAACTGACCTGAAAATTTGAAGTCTTATCAGATGCCAAAATGCTGCACAGTGGTTTATAATACCCAGAGACAATCTGAAAAGTTATTATGGCAGCAACAATTTTATCTTTCATTGTGATGGTCACGAGCTAAACAACAGAAATATCCCGCTCATGTTATGAAGTAATCTACCAGGAATGTGTGCTTGCACTTGTTTCATCGGTCAAGCGCGCAGGTTCATTGCGTTGCGGCGAGATTCCAGATCACCCTGCATTTTTTTGCTGGAGCCCTCTGTGTTGACACCCTGCTGGTCTCATTCTAATGAATGAGGAGGCTACAGTTTTACACACAGTGCTAATGTTGGTCTGAAGATATAATTATGTCAAACCTAGACAGATCATTTCTAAATATACAACTGTCATCTTACAGATGAACCATGTGGTTGACTTGGAAACCAAATTTTCAATCAGTAATTACATATATTTGACATATGTATTCAATGAGTGTTCTATATTTCATGTAATGAGCATAATTTGTACCTCAGCCAGAAGTCATAGTGGAAGGTGAAACCTAAAAATATCTTGTAACCATGAATGTAGCCTACAGGGGGTGTGAACAGTAGTGTTAATGTAATGATACAGAGTGTACAGTGCACTTTGACATGTATGATCTTAATGATGATGTATATTTGTAGGTATAGCCAGTGGCTAAGTGGTCAATTTGCCTCTCTTTGCGGACCTGATAACTGCCTCCTTAATGCACACTGAGCAAGAGAAAAGGTGAACACACCTTTCATACATTTCCTTTGGCTCCTTCTCCTTCAGGAGTTCATAAGAAGTGTATAGGTGTGCCAGTGTGTGTGTTTGAGTTTGTTTGACCTGAAGGGTTAATTTAGAAGGATTGCAGAAGCAGTGTCATTAGTTCCAGTGGTGTAAACACGAGGACATATCAGGGTTGGCCATCTGAATATATAATAGAGAGGCGGTATATGGTTGCATGCTCGTATGTTCACATCTGCCAGAGAGAAGGAGAGCTCAGAAGGCAAACAGATGTGTACGGCAAACACTATTACATTCCTTGATAATGTGTATTCTTGCTCCAGCTGTATTATTTCATTTCAGTTGGATATATTCCTTCTTTCCCCTCAGTAGACCCCTTATCTCTTTTTTCTCTGTTTCTGTCTCAACTTCATCGTTATGAGTCAGTCCTCTCTCTCTCTCGCTGTCTTCCTCTCACACACACACTTACTCTATGATAAATAAAATATGGAGTCCCAGAAAGGCAAATGCCCCTCGACCTTGCCATGCAGTGATGTGACAGGGCAGACACGGAAGACAATGACTCACACACTAACCTCATGCATGCACTTATAAGTAATGTGATTATTGTGAGCTTTCAACAGTTATCTGGTTTCTGAAACATCATCTAAACCCTGTTTTATTGATCAGGTTAAGTGATTAAACTAGTTAACACAACCATATTTCTGCCAGAGAAAATATAGCGTTTGCATGGCCTGTTTCTTGGTCATATATACACTTCACCTAAAGGGTTTTAACATGCAAGTATTTCTACCAAAGCTACATAGATTCCTTACATAACATGTACGGTTAATACTATTAAGTAATGCCGATGTTGGTTGAAGACATGATAAGGGACAGGGACTAAATCAGATTATTAATCAATTGAATGAAAGCCTGAGTTATCCTATTTTTGTTGTGGATAGAAACATATTATCTAATTTCCTGCTTCATCTATCACAGTAATCTGTATGCATGATGTAAACACTATCTTGTTGCAGAGAAGAGGATAAGGAATGTGATAAGTTGGGGTGTTGGATTACAAATATTTTGAAAGAGGAAGTCTTATTTAAAGTTTTCCATAATTTTTACCGCAAAATGCTTTGATGTCAACATGAAACCCCTTTCTCCTTAACTGTTATTGTTCCGTTTGTGAAAAATGAAATTTATGAGTGTTTTAACTTTGTAAATTAGTAGATTTTCAATTCAGATGCTTGGGATAAAAGAGTGAGTACTCTGAAAGAAAAAAATGCAGGTGATTCTGGCAAAAACAAAAAGATGTTGGCACTCAGTCCACTTAGCAAAAGGTGTTAAGTGGACAATGTGCATGGTTATGCACATTGAGGAAATCATTTAGTGAAGAGAAACAAGTTTCTTTATTTCCAATTTATTTCTGCATCATTCTTGAATGATTTAGATAAAAAGGGGAAGCAGCTAAAAATTGGTTTCCTTTGGGAGTAGGCTGATGGGATTAGGTGGAATGTGGAGTGGAAGGGGACGAGGGCGAGAGATGAAAGGTGAGAGGTGAGGGGAAGAGAAATGTGTTTCTGGCGGAGGGGCAGAAGGGGTTACAGGATCAGGAAGGGGGGCGGGGGAGGGATTAGGAGAAACCGGAGCAAGAGAGGGTAAGAAATCAATTGTGTGTGAACAGGACCAAAAAAAAAACCCAAAAAAGCCCTTCAACATATCGCTGGGTGTGTGCGTGGAGGAGAGCTTGGACTAACTCATGTGACTCTGGGGGACAGCCTGAGGGGGAGCGGGGGAGGGGGGGGGGGGGGGGGGTTCGGGGCGCTATGGGGTCAGTGGGGTGGCGGTGGCTGCGCTGACAGAGGCTGTGGGTGCTGTCAAGCGCGGAGAAACAGGGCAAGTTGGTGTGGTCGCAAGGGCTTGGGGAGGAGAGGGATAAAGAGGGGGCCAAGTGAGCAGTGAGAGGGCTGCAGGGGATAAACGCTGACGGACAGGAAAAGGTGTGGCGGAGCGAGAGTAGAAAGATAAAAAGGAGATTTGGGGGGAAAAGCCATCAGTGCTTTGGTTGTAGCAGGTGCAACAGAACGGTTGGAGAAAGAATAGATCTCATCCTGACATGTTTGTTTGTATTTACACTCACTTGTGTTTCTACATGTAGGCTTGTGTGTGCTCAGGCATAAATTCAAGTGCCTGTGTGTGCTGTTGCATATCTGCACCTGCGGATGTGAGCGTGTGCAAGTGCAGGTGCCGTTAGAGGAGAGGCGTATCTGGATGTGCCCGGCCTAGCTCCCTGATGTGCGCTGTGCCTCAGCGAAGCTCCTGTGGGCCTTAACTGGACAGGTGTCAGTATATACTCAGCGATTCCTAAAGAGCACAGATAGATCCATAACAGCCATCTCACCATCTGCTGACCGGACTCAATACACCTCAATTATTCATACATTGACAGACAGACAGGCAGTGGCTCAATGGGTATAGAGGAACGTGGGAGAGAAAAGAAAAGTGAAGAAAGTGAAAAAGAGGAAAGAGGAAGAAGAAAAGGATTGATTGAATGTAGATAATAAGTCAGAGAGAGAGAGAGAGATGGACAGGAAAAAAGATGGAGGGTGAGTGGGAGGGAATAAGAAAGAGAGACAGAGGGATGGAGGTGAACTCTGAACCTGGAGAGCCGGAGCTGAAATGGAATGAGAGGAGAAAAACGACAGTGAGTCATGATGGCTGCGCTTCAGCGGCCAGGTGAGAAGAGTGCCTTCATTACATGCACGCACGCACGCACACACACACACACACACACACACACACACACACGCACACACATACACATACAAATAAGCTGATGAAAACCGCAGACAAAATGCACTCGTTTGCACATTCACACATCTATCTCCTTTTTAAATTCTTCAGGAATGAGTTATGGTTAAAAATGAATTGAATATATGTGCACGTTCATGCAAATACATACACACACATGCACACCAGACATTGTCATACCAGTGGGAGACCTGTTTCATTTTGCCTCTATCGTCATTGAGCGTGTGTAGCCAGACAGTTGAATTTGCTTGCAGCTCAGACACAGACATCTCTGCTCAGCATGAAGAATGGTAAGACAACGAATTGCTTAGATCACAACACATCTTTGGCTTTCTGTCTGTGTGTGTTTTTGTGTGTGTATGTCTATGTTTATGGCTGTTTTTGTGTGTCTGTTTGGATGCCTGTCTGTTAGGTTATTGTCTTTAGAACCACTCCCCTATCGTATTTTAGTTCTAAACATTTGTTTTACAAGGAAGGATTTCATTTAGATTCCAAAACTTGCACAGAGACACGCCCACAGCGTACACGTAGTTACAATCTAAGTAAGTGTACAACACAAACAGGATGTAGTTACAGGATAAACTAGGCTGGTTTCATATTGTGTGCCACATTTCTCTACTCTTCATTTTTTACCATTCCCCCATTTTCTCCCCCCCCCCCCTTTGAAACGAAATAACATGTGGCTACCTCAATTATTGATTTCCTTCCTGTGGATTTCTGTTCCATATTTCGCATGTAAGAATTCTCTTGGATGTATTAGGAACCAAGGACATTTTTTTTAGTCAAAGAATAAATAAAAGAACAAAGTGATAGAACTAGGGCAAAAAAAGAAAGAAGAAATGAGTCCATCCTTAATTTCGTGTGAATTTGGAGGAGTGTGAAGCAGTAGCTGGAGGCTCAGTCTTGTATATGTGGGAGTGTGTCTACCTCAGTACCTGCAGTACCTGCTTTTTCAGCAGTCCTACAAAGCTGGCAGAAATAGCAGTAAACCCTCCCATTCTTCACCTCCATTCTTTTAACCACACTGTTTCCGTGCCTTTTTTTCTGCCTTTCTTTACTCCAGTTTGTCTGTCTCAGAGCTCTGACTCCCTTTTTGCTCTATCTTCACCTTACCAACCTCCCCACCTCCCCCTCTGTGTCTTTGTGTCTGGAGGATAGGGCTGTCAGGTGTCATGCCTTGCAGGATTTTTATACACACACATTCATACATACGCTCAGACAGGCAGGGGCCCCTTTGCACCCAAAAGCTCTGATACCCTGCCATTCACCGGTCCCCTGCTGACACGCTCTTTGTGATTTGTCCCTAAATGGCCTCGCCTTGGGCCATAGGGGGCCAGGGAGCCTGCGGGGTGACAGCTTTCACTCTTTTTCTCTCCCCTTGCGTTTCTCTCACTCCCTTTACCCCTTGTTATCACATTCCATTTCTGTTCATTATTTTTATACCTCCCGTCCACTCTAAATTATTTAAGCTCTTACTCTTTACATTCTACGCAGTCCTTCTGTGGATTCTTCTCTGGAGTCTCTCTTGCTCTTCCTCTTCCACTTTTTTTAACATTTTATTTTCTTCTCTTTACAGACCTTGTGGTGCATCAGGGCACATCTCCAATTTCAATATATATACACAGTGATGGTGAATCATTTAGTCTTCCTCCTTATCATCCTCCACAATAGATCCATAAGGTTGCAGAAGCTATCAGATTTCAACACAATACGTGGCTTGAGCCTTTTTCACTGGGTGACTCAGGCTAATGTTGCTACTGGTAACTGAAAGCCCTGCTGAGGCAGTGTCAGAAACACGGTTTCTCTGAAGGTACTTGAGTGGGTGTTACCAGGTGCATCGTGAGATACAGTACAAGTCTTGAGGAAACAGCTCTCACCACCTCCCCTCAATCTTTCATATCCCTTCGCGATTTTACTGAGTGAAGAGCTGATACATCCAGCGGATCTCTCCATGGATGTAGCCACCGACCCGCACCCTGCTGCTGGCCCGAGGTCTGGAAGAACTGTGCCCATGGCTGCTTGTGTCTTCCCCGCTCAGTCCACTGCTGGCTGCAATGGCAACAGCGCCCTGGGTTCCTCCTCTGCTGCAGAGGCCATATCCCATCCTGCAACCGTTGATCCTCCTGTGATCACCTCAACTGGCTCCTCTTTCACATCATGGCCTGGGAATTCCCAGTTTCGCCACCCCAGGCAACATAATTGGAGCACCAAGGTGCATCCCCAATCAGATCTGCCACTGCCACAATCTCTGTCTCTGCCTCGCCCCTCAACACTTCATCTTTATATCTGGTGCAATCCCATCCCTCGGGCAGTCCTGTGGCCATTTTTCCAGTTTACTGTCAGTACAACTTGCTAAAAGGAGAACTAGTGCAGCATGAATGAACCTGGATTTTATTGACAATTTCGACCTGTTCTGGAACCGCAGACAATTGTACAGAACCAGCGGACTTCATCCAAACCTGCATGGGGCAAGGCTGCTCTCTGCAAACATTGACTATGCGTTGGTTAGCTTGCAAAATGACTGTTTGAGACAGTTCATGCCACCATAAAGTAATCCACACATACAATCAAAATAATGTTCACTGCCATCCTTTTAACAGTCCCTGTTAAAAATGAATCTAGCCAAATTTATCCCCTACCACACATGGGGCATAGACTGTCAAACTCACATTCAGCTGCTCCACCTGTAAATCACATCCCAATCTGTCTAACACTGTAATTCTATCTCCAAAGTACCCCGTTCAGTAAATTATGACAATCTTATTACACGCACTATAATTCCATCCTCGCCTCCCTCCATATTTGGTCTGCTAAATGTGGGATCACTGTCTAACAAATAATTTATCTGTCAAGATTTTATTGTCTCCCAAAATCTAAACTTTTTTCAATCACTGAGTCATGGCTTACCCCTGATGACCTCTCCGCTCTCATTGATGCCACTCCTTCAGGCTACTCTCACTTTCATCAACTCAGGTCACATGCACAAGGTGGTGGGGTTGCCATACTTCACAAAAATGCCCCCAAGTGCTCCATGATCTGTATAGGCCTTTTCATCTTTTGAATTTCTGGCCTTTGTGATAGATGGCATGCTGCTGGTCTTCTGCCTAATAGTATACAGACCCTCCAAGTCCAATATTGATTTTATCAGTGAATTCTCTGATCTCTCCCACATTGCTCTGAAATACAACAATATTCTCATTCTCACAGGTTTCAACATCCACATTTGCTGTCCCCCTGAAGCAATGACCCGTGATTTTATAAATTTACTTGAATCCTTTGGTCTCCAACAATCTGTGAATGGCCCAACCCATGTTAAAGGCCATACCCTAGATTTAGTTCTCTCCTCAGGTCTCTCTTACCTCTCTTACATATGCAGTCTATCCCTGAAATGTTCAGGAACTTTTCCTGCATGGGGTCATGTGTGAATGGGAGCAGGGAACAATATTCAGAGAAATCTGCTCTGCTTTTTCCCACCTCAAGACCTTGTAACATTTCAGGGAAAATGCTGGTATGGCTGTCTTGTGAATAAAAGCAGTAACATTGCAGGGACAAGCACATAAAGGGTTATGTCCATCTGATGGAAGGCGCTTTCACTTGGAGTGAACAAACCAATTACAAAATTCCGCTGATGATGTATTTGAATCCGCGACTTGTTTACTGTTGCCTGTTGCCTACTGTCGCGCAAACTTGTTGAATATTAAATGCATTACAAGAACAGGACAAAAACAGCTCATCACCCGTCATGCTCCTGAAAACAATAAGAGAGCCTCGCCTCATCTTATTCTTCCTCTGAGTTTTATGGTAGTTGGCATCCATGAGTGTTGCATTACCGCCATCTACTGGACTGTCCGTTGTTCTATCTATTCTGGCATTGCCATGGCATGTGTGAAAAGCCACAAGATGGAAATGTTCCTGAATGTAGCTACATGTGTGAGTAGTGAAAATCACTAGCAATGCCTGAAAGGTTATCCCAGTAATTTACCAGGAACTATGTGTGAAAGAAGCTTCTATATCCAACCCTGTGATAGAGGATTTTCACCTATCTGATCACAGGGCAATCATTTTTGACCTCAATTTGCCACACGCTTCTCCTGTCTGCCCTGCTCTTCTCTGCTCTTGCATTCTAAACTGTTTCACTGCCACTAGGTTTGCAGAAGCCTGTAGAGAGACTCCCATCGCTACCAGTACCAAGGCTGCTCCATCCCATGTGAGCACAAAAGAACTTGTCTCACTTTTCAAAACTACCAGTACCAAGGCTGCTCCATCCCATGTGAGCACAAAAGAACTTGTCTCACTTTTCAAAACTACCAGTACCAAGGCTGCTCCATCCTATGTGAGCACAGAAGAACTTGTCTCACTTTTCAACAATACTGTTCGGCCACCCTTGACGCTGTTGCACCGGTCAAAACTAAAAAACATAAGCCTTTGGCCTCACCTTGGCTTAATAACAGTATCAACAGAGAAATAAGGAGAGCATGCAGAAGGACAGAGCAGAGGTGGAAGTGGGATAAATTGCAGATCTCATTTCAAATTCTGAAGGGTTTCTTGGATTAATACCAGCTAGCTGTCAAAAATGCCAGGGCTCAATACTTTTCCAATTTTATTGACAAAAACTGTCATAATCCTAGGGTACTTTTTAATGTGTTAAACTCTGTCACCTCCTCCACTCCCATCCCCTGCTTAGAAGCATCTCTATATGTGAGGATTTCCTAAACTTCTTTAGAGACAAAGTACTTGACATCAGAGCTAGTATTAGTCCACCTGTAAATATCCTATCCATCTCCTCTGAGAACACTGCAGTTCTAAATTCCTTTAACTCCATCACTTTACCAGAACCAAGACCTCCACCTGTTCTCTCAACATTATTCCAACTAAACTCTTCAAAAAAGTTTTTGGCACCATTGGCCCCGTTCTTTCATCAGTAGCTCCCTGGAAACAAGCCATGTTCCCCAATCTTTCAAACATGTAGTGGTCCAGCCACTTAAAAAAAATCTAGATTCTTCAGTCCTCAATAATTATAGACCAATCTCCAAACTCCCCTTCTTTCTAAAATCCTTGAAAAAGTAGTTTTTAACTAACTGTTGTCCCACTTGACTCAAAACTGTATTTTTGAAAATTTCCAATCTGGTTTCAGAGCTCTTCACAGTAGTGAATCTGCATTACTAAGAATAACAATCTCCTTCTAGCTTCTGACTCAGATAACTGCTCCATCCTCTTGCTCCTAGATCTAACTGCAGTCTTTGACACAGTAGATCATTCTGTTCTCATTCACAGGTTAAACAAATAGGCAGGGGTTCTGCCTTACCTGGATCTCTTCATATTTATCCAACAGATCTTTCAGTGTCTCTGTTAGCAACTCATTCTCATTCATTCCTCTACCCCCATGTCCTGTGGTGTCCCCCAAGGTTCCATACTCAGTCCTATCCTCTTCTCCATGTATTTGCTTCCACTAGGCCACATTATTCAAAACATAACATTTCTTTTCACTGTTATGCGGATGATACATAGATCTACCTCCCCCTAAAGCCTAATATCTACAACAAACTAACTGACCTCAATAATTGTCTTCAAGACATCAAATCCTGGATGGCTACAAACTTTCTCCATTGCAATGAGAATAAAACTATTGTTTTATTTGGAAACAATAGCATTTGACCAACATTATTTTTCCTCATCTTGGCCCATTGGTCCCTTCTGTTAAATCATGTGCAAAAAATCTTCAATCAAAAACAAATCAATCAGGTAAAATCAAGCTTCATGCAGCCCCGCATCATCTCCAAACTCAGATCAGTTGTCTGTACTTCTGACCTGGAGAAATTCATTCATACATTCATATCCCCCACCTTTAATATTACAACTCATTATATTTTGGTGTCACTCAGTCTTGTTTATCTTGTCTCCATTTAGTTCAAAAGGCAGCATTAAGAATTTTCACAAGGTCAAAAAAGAGGGAGCATATTACTCCCATTCTTGCCTCCCTACACTGATGTTTGTTTACAAGGTGTTAAATGGTTTCGCCCCCTTTTACGTCACAGAACTTCTGTCCCCATATCACACTGTCAGAGCTCCAAAACTATGGAATACTCTTCCTCCTGCCAAGAGTCATCTTAAAACACACTTCTACTCATTAGCTTTAAACTGTGCCTAACTAAACCAGCTGAGGTATTTCTTCTGAAATCTCTGTAGGTCTGTGTTGCCACTATGGGCTCTGTGTGACCATTTGCCTCTTCTATTATTATTATTATTATTATTATTATTATTTATCATCACTGATTTTCCCCTTTTTCTTCTCTTCTATTGTGTTTGTTTACTTCTTCTGTTTTTTGTTTTCCTCTGCATCTGCTATAAAGCAGTTTGAGACAACTGTGTTGTGTGTAAAGTGCTATATAAATAAAGTTGAATTGAGTTCTCAGTGTTTCAACACGATTACATTAACCTTGTTGTTGTCATTAAAAGACCAGTTGACTTAATAAAGGTCTCCAAACCTTTCACTGCTTTATTTGTGGGTTTATTCATTCAAATCTAATTAGGGTAATTGTATAAAGCTCTTAAACAAGAACATATTTAAAAGGACTATAATATTAGTACTTTCCTTTATTTCTGCAGTCAAAATGAATAATTGGAGAGTAAAAATTACTTCTATAGTTTAGAATTATTGCCTCATTTCTTTGTTAATTAATTGTCATAATTCTGTATTTTGTGACTTTGTTTTTTTGAGTCAATTAAAAAAGAAAAAAAAAAAAGAATTACTACTAAAATTGCCAGTGTTTATATTGATATCCCAACATCTGAAATGTGCAGTAGAATATGTATGTAAAACATTTACTCAAAAACTTGCAGCTGTAATTCCAACTATTACATTTTTCAGATGCAAAATATAATTCAAATATTTTCAGTACAATTAATTCAATTCAGTTTTCATGTATATTCAGTTGTTTCTGTTTTCTTACCTACAGTGTCAAGCAGCCTTGTAACTGCTCCACCACCCACCAATCTCCTTGAATAATGCTTGTATTAATAATGAGGTCCACATTTTTTAAATCTTCTGTGGGAACCATGAGACTAAATTGCATGCAGTTAACATTTAAATGTTATTCTTCTAGGGTGGAGTAAAACACATTTATGTTCACTTTCAGCCTGCCGTCTTCAGTGTACACAGTAAAGACTGCATGTAGTAGCTACAATATCTAGGAGGGTTGTATATACCAGCTACATCTTTAGCCCAGCAGATCATCTACTGCTTCAAAGAAACCAGCACATAATTGAAAATGCGAGTGTTAATAATGATATTACAAAAGTTGGATGAAAGAGTGGGAGAGTGAGGCGCCTGGGTGGATTGTTCACTTGAATGGCACAGCATGATGCCACATTATGTGCATCACTTACAGGATCTAAGAAAAATGGCATATCAAAGACATTTGAGAGCATGTAATGTGACCAAATTGTAAATAATGTGTCAACGCAGCACATTTCTCACACAGCATAAATGCACATTCAGATAGTTTGGAAATCATCAGGACCGAAAAAAACAAAAAAAGCCTTGTATAGTTTTTGTTTGTACATCCAGCAACATCAACATAAACCTGCTTGCTTAACCCCACGTATTGATAAATATGTAAACGTATTGATCAGAACATGCGTGGTCAGGGAGCAAATCTTCAATGAGTCTCATTCTGACTCGGACGGACAGACGGACAGTGTTCTATTTGAGTTCAGTCAAACTGTGTGACTGTAATTATAGAGTGGCTGGGATCTGGCAGGACTGGGAGTGTTTCAGACATCACCATTTCCTCCCCATCCATCACATTCAGCCAGGCGGAACTAGGCCTCAGATGCCCGCAAAATAATCATTCCCATGCAACTGGCCTGACAGCAGCCCTCATTCAATAACACAGCTGATCAGAAATGATAATAGCAATCATGCCACTGCATATTTTAGTGGCTGCACTCTGTTTGTGTGTGTGTAAGTATGTGTGAGGGGGGAGATGAGGCGTAGCTTTCAAAATATATGAATTTACAAGAGACAATAGGCATGTGTCTCAAGGCTTGTAAGGGGATGTGAGTAAATGTAGCTGCAGTTATTGTTACCAAAGCAAACCAGCTGTTGCTTTATATGACATGTCCATTCTATCGACTTCAAGGAACCAGAACCTAAGGTCGAAATGCAAATGTCCTCATTAAGTCAGACAGATTCGAAACAGCCTTTGGAAAGAAAAAGTTATCTGGCTTGTGATTACTGACAGTGGTGAGCTTTGCAAAATGAGAAGAGCATCTTTCAGCAGGGGCATAAAGAGTTCAATCCCTATTTCAGCTTTTCATGTCCAGCTATAATCCACTGTCCTTCTGAGACCTTGGCCTTTACAAATCAGTCAATGTGAATTTCACCTGCATGGGTGCGATTCCTTTTTCTTTTCGTCTCTCTTTTATCAAAAGTCAGCTCTTTAAATGCTGATTTATTCATGCCTAATTATTAAAAAATGGATTCTATGAAGGTATACTTTCCCTGCCTCAGTGCAGTGTTGTGTTGTCATGAATAACAAATAGGCTCATTATTGAAATGTCCATCCTAATCCTGTAGTATGAAAAGCAATCTCCTGTTTGCCTCCACCCACGTTTTAGTCCTGCAATGATAGATGAACAGGACAACTCTTAGGTAGAAAGTGCTCTAAAATGTGCCAGCCATTCCTCTTGAGGTTACAGATGTAAACACAACACCCTAGCTATACTGTTAGCGGAAACACTATATAAGAACCCTGAATCCTTTCGGGAACACATGAAAAATGAAGCAGCCTCTGCTACTTACTGTATTCCTTTGAAGGGTAAGCTCAAAGTTGAGCACTTCAACTGAAAAGGGCGCCAAAAAGTCAGTTGTAAACTGCATCAGCAGAGCATAGACAGGGACAAAGGTGAGGGGAACACGGTGGCGGTGAAGCAGTTCCATTTGGCCATTGCTCTCTACTATTTAATACATCTCTTGCCTTGGGTCCTGCTATAAAAGCCCATCGTCGGCCTGAGTAATGGGGGTTTTGACGGCCATTCAAGAAACAGTTGTCAGACACTCATCTACTATTTGCAGTGGCATTTTGTAGACCTTTTGTAGGCTGAGGAGCTTTAAATGTGGAAATGCTGTGAACTGCTCATCACCCATCTGTGTTCAGTATGTCTTAGCATGTAGCTGTATTAACTGGCGCTGATTGATTTGAAAAGCAGTTTGTGAGTGTGACTCCAGAGAGGATCAGACAGCAGACTGGAGGTTAAAGATCAGCCCGATAGATGCTTCTGTACTCAAGCCTCTGTCGCGTGTGAATTGACTGAGGTTGAATGATGAGCTAAAAGTAGTCAAGACACATCTTTATGTATGTGCAGTTAAGCCCAAGCCACAACCAGATTGCTGCCAAGTGTTTTGGCTGGTCTGTATGATTTAGGGTAAGTTACAGTACATCAGGACAGAAGTTGTATTGCTCATATTTTATTCCTGAATTGCATTTTGTGGCAACCACTGGCCCTTTTCCACCAAATAGTCCCAGGAAAAATGAGCACCAGAAACTAAACACAGGAAGTAAATCAGGAAATAAACGTCCTTTTTTGCAATCTCTCTTTGTTTTTCTACAGCATCTGACGATAGGTAAATCATACCCATAGCAGAAAGCAACAGCTTTTCTAGAGACACAATTCATTTATGTCAAGACAAAAACACAGTCATTGTTGTTCTTTATTTACTCCTTTATAACTGCCCATGCACATCCTGACTCCCATTTATAATACTGATACTATTAGTACCCACTGCTGATTACTGTGTGAATGACTCCTGTACACAAGTTGTGGCAGCCTTGAGGCCTGACCAATCAGCAATAGTCAGGCTCTGCCCTGGTAGGTCCTTGGCCATCAGAAAGTACAACCCCCAGGACAGGAACTTTTGGGGACAGGAAACATATGAAGTTCTAATTTTGTTCAGTTGAACAGCAAGTTAAGTTCCTGAACTCCTAAAAAAAATGTTCCTAAAATGTTCCAGGGTTACTGAAAGAAATCCTGCAGTAAAAAAAGGGGCTATGAATATGACCAATCGTATTATTCTCACACTAGACGTACAGTATTATCTGTAGTTTTTGCTGTATCAGTATCAATCTTGACTGAAATCTTGCAGTATGTGTACAGTAGCGCCTGTCCTGTTCCCACCGTCCCTGCTCCAAATGACTCATTAGTCCAGCCCATTTCTCCTGTTATTATCCACAGGTGTTACATCCATGCTCCGATAGGTTAGTCATCTCAGCCCTGTGACTGCAGCTCTGCTTGTCCCTAGTTCGCTGCTGGGTGTTGTAGGCCTCTATAGAGCAAGACTGGCCATCTGAGCTGCTCTTTGTTATTTTAGCCTTTGAAGGTAATGGCAGGAGATCAATGTGATGAATGGCCTTTATGAGGGCAGAGTATCGATGGCTTGATGGCAGTGAGCTGAAGCTGTGGGAAGGGGAACATCAGCCTGAATATATTACCGGCTTCTCCCTCTCGTCTCCTTGATTTCTCTCCACTCTGTATTTTTCTTTTACCTATCACTCTGTCTCTTTCTTTTCTCCGCCCTCTCCTCTCCAGCTCAGCTAGCTGTGACTGGTCATTAACACAAACATTAAGCGCTCTGTGAATCCATAGCTCCTTCATCTCCTCGCTACTGCCTATAAAACAAAGCAGCCATAATGACACACACAATGGCCACACTTGACAATCAGGGGCAAGGCAAGAGTGTTTTCTGTATTACTGGCAAAAGCAAAGCTATTAGAGTGGAGCCAATAGGTACATTTGGTTGGCGTCAAAATGAGGGTTGTGTAAAGTGGTTTTCAATATTTATCTGGTGTTTCATCAGCAACAAAGTTGGAGTTCAATTGCTTAATAAATTGAGAAAGGGTTGACTTTATAGAGACACATAAAAGTGAGACTCTAAGTGATGTGGATCATGCTTATATACCATACATTCAAGCCATGACTACAGTGTCATGAAGACATAATCCACATCTATGGTTTCGGTCATGATTGCCACAAAGAAAACATTTTCTCTTGTCACTTGTACCTATGAAAGATCTGCAAAAGGGAAAACGTGGTATGGTAGTACAAAAGAGGAGATGCAGTTGGGAGTATAAAGATAATCACATTCCTGTCTCTCCTCCGCACCTTGTTCACCTTGAGCCGATATGAATGATACATGCCAGCAACAAACATCTATGCTTAGGTCTATAATGCATGGACTAAATATACACAGTGCAGGACTAACAGTGTTATTTTATGCACAAATCCTTGAAGAGGAAATGGATGCAAGGACCAGGGAATTCCATTATCGGTAAGGTGACAGGTGATGATGCTTTCTCTTTTCTCTCTTCTCTGCCAAGGTCAGAAAGATGTCACGGAGTAGTACAGGAGATAGATTTGATTTAAATGATGTAAAAGGTCTGGGAAAGAGCAAAGAAATAGAAAGAGGAAACCAAGCCTCGGTATTGATGTGATTGTAGGGTATGTGCTGCTAACGTAGATGGTGTCCTTGCTTCTTAAATGCATGTATCTCATGCATTTCAATGCTGTTAGAACAGGGTAAATGATACAGATGCTTAAGAATGGATACCAATATTAATACCCAGAGTAATCAAATATTTTAGACTTACAGAAGCAGAAATGTGGCGTGTAGCCACAAGCTCTTCAGCAGCAAAACAACACCCAGCAAATCAATATGTGGTCGGTAAACCATCAAATTATAAACAGCATGTTCTGTGATCACACACACACACACACACACACACACACAAACACACTGACGTAAACAGCAGATGAAAACACAAGAGGAGACAAGAGGAAACTGTTGTAAAGTTTGATGTTGGCTTAGTTACTGATGCACCTGTAATACTTTTGTTCGTCTTTGACACAATGGTGACACAAAATATCTACCAAAGAGGAAATAAAAAAAATTGTAGTTCATTATTATATGAACCAATGAATTTCTGGACAGATTTCAGACGGGCATTATCGTAGATGCCTCGGGCCTCTCTCTGGCGTGAAAGATGGTGGTCATTTGGCTAGACGAGGGGCGGTGAGGACCCCCTCCTAGACTGTAGCAGACGGGTGCAGAGGGGCCTAGGGCTGGCTGTATTAATGAACAGGCAGTGCTGAAAGGGACAGGTTCCTGTAATGCTGATGAATGGTCATTACAGAGCAGAGACGAGAGAAGAGAGCAGAAGGGGAAGAGAGGAGAGGGGGAGAAGAGTATAGAGCAGAGTGGGCACAGAGGGAGCAGCGGTGAAAAAAGGCTTTAATTTGCACCTCAGATTTCTGTAAACTCGTTTATCATGTCAGCAGTGTCACTGTTCTCCACGTGTCTTCTCCCCCTCCCTCTCCTTGCCCTCACCCAACCCAAACCTTCTTATTTCTCCAGACACTGTCATGTATCCCTTGGGCTAAATATTCTTATCATCGACATTATTCTTTTGTTTCTTTGAATGACAAATTTGGTGGCTCACGTACAAACCTATATCGTGTCTCTTATCATTTTATGGACTCGTCTAACAAGATCTCTGAGTCCTTTCCATCATTTGACCCGTTGTTGGGGTTGTGTGTGGAGAGTTGATGTCTTCTACTCTCCATTAGGCCTGATTGAGGAGCTGGGGCTTTAAAGGTCAGAAGAAGGAGGAAACACCAGGAGATATATTCACACAAGAAACATGAACTGACTGGAGGCCCACTCACTCCACTATAGACCTCATTAACTCCTCCTCGCCTACAGCTGTTTGGATTACTGGTGTTGTTGGGGGGGGGGGGGGTTGGAGAAATAAATCTGTGAGTGAAGATGCTGCCTTAGTAGGAGTAAAAAGAATGGTATTATTACAGACAGACAGGGGAAGTGATCTAAGAAGAGACATTTCAAAACAGTTTCAAATCACCCTCTCTACTCCAGAATATATCCATTTCAAGTTAGTGGGCTTTTATGTGACTGTCTCAATCCATACAGCCTTTAAGTAACTTACTATATGCCAAAGTATAACAAATGCCTTATAAAAATAGCTTTTCAAAGACGTTGCATTTAGAATATCAGTAGACTCTAACATTTTGAGTTTGACCAGCTTTTGCACAGTTGGAGAGTTAATTCTAAAATGTTAATCTGAAAGCAAGCTTCTCTATCTCTTTATTTCAGTGATTTCTCCTCCCGATGCTCAGTGATTCCTGCCAAATGTAAATGGCACAATTTCATCATGATTTGGTGCTCTGAGTTAATACCCCAAGGGGTCTCTGATGCTCATCCAACATACTTTCTGGGTCACACCTGCAAGAAGCATCCTGCGGTGTATTTCAGTTCAGCCTGCATTCAAATGTCTTTCCCTTAGACCGTCTCTTGGCTGCCATGTAGTAGTCTCCGTCTGTTTAATTGTAATTCAATAGTGCATAATCTTGAATTTGTTACACACCATATTTTATAATTCGTCAACTGAGTGCATAGCCACGCTCGACATGGATGGCAAATAGCAGCACATCCAAAGTAATTACTGGGTTTGTGCTTATACAGTGGCAGCACACATACTACAGATTTTGAGCATATTTAGAGAACAAGACGGAAAAGTGGTATTTTTGCTGTTGCTGCACTTAAAAAAAATGTTTATGATTCAGAAAAGAAGGGCGTTTGTGTATTCTCAGTGGATGAAGCTACCACTTGGCTGGCTGATTCTTTTCTGTTAATCCAGGAAGTAAGCTCAAATTTAGTGCCTGAGGGAGATTACTGATATGTGTACCAAGTCTCTGTAGCTCAGCCAATATTAGCATGCTGTATCAGAAAATGAAAAGGCACCGTGGCTTTATTACTAATGATTACTAATCAACCATGTGCACTCTCCTCTCCCTCTTCTCTCTCTTTCTCTTTCTGTAGTGGGAGGAGGTGAGTGGCTATGATGAAAACCTCAACACCATCAGGACCTACCAGGTGTGTAATGTCTTCGAGCCCAGTCAAAACAACTGGCTCCTCACCACCTTCATTGATCGGCGTGGAGCACAGCGCATCTACGTGGAGATTCGATTCACTGTGCGCGACTGCAGCTCCATCCCCAACGTCCCTGGCTCCTGCAAGGAGACTTTTAATCTCTACTACTATGAAACTGATGCTGTTATTGCCACCAAAGGCACCGCCTTCTGGATGGAGGCCCCTTACCTTAAGGTGGACACCATAGCTGCTGATGAAAGCTTCTCACAGGTGGACTTTGGAGGACGCCTGATGAAGGTCAACACAGAGGTGCGGAGCTTTGGTCCACTGTCTAAAAATGGCTTCTACCTGGCCTTTCAGGACTATGGTGCCTGCATGTCTTTGCTGTCAGTCAGGGTCTTTTATAAGAAGTGCCCGAGTGTGGTCCAGAACTTTGCAATCTTTCCAGAGACCATGACAGGAGCTGAAAGCACCTCCCTGGTCATTGCCCGAGGGATCTGCATTCCTAATTCAGAGGAAGTTGACGTCCCAATAAAGCTCTACTGCAACGGAGACGGAGAGTGGATGGTTCCTATCGGCAGCTGCACATGCAAGGCTGGGTTTGAACCTGACAATGGCAACGTATGCCGAGGTGAGTAATAAATAGAACTAGATATATTTGTCATATAAGGATCTTATTTTTACCATGTTATAGTATTACGTCTGCCAGTTGCCAGCACCCTTCTTACAAGTTCTTTGCTTTTCATCACTCACTCTCATTTTAAATGATGGACTACTCATAATAGAACAAATCGCTTCATCATAGACAGGCGACAGGAATTTGTTCTATTTTAGGCTTGCGTATAACAAGGCATCAGCGCACCTTGGATCACAGATTTTCCGCATCATTGAAAGGGATGAATTGATTGTGTTTCATGCGTTTTGCTGAGCATGATGTGCCACACTTCTTCCTTGATCATATCCACCTCCAGCGTACTAGAAAGGCACATTAGCATTGATTCTTAAGCTGTAGCGAATGCCAGCCTTCTGTGCAGCCTACTTTACAGATGGCAAGAGGTTTGATTCTGCCTCAGTATGATGTGCGGAGGACTAAGTTCTGAGGAATAGATAATAACACGTACATAAAGATGAGGTTAATCTGGGTTTTGGGTTCAAGCTGTCACTTTCTCTTTCTGTCTGTCCTCTAATGCACCTTTACGTTCTGCACCCTGTTATTCTCACACATTCACATACTTCCACACACACACACACACACACACATTCAAAGAGAAAATTTGCTCAAGGTGTCTGACGATAATACGAGTGGCTTGGGGCTCTCAGTGTGGCGCAGTATTGGTTGGCCTGCCTCTGGAGGTTAGCTGGAGAGTGTGTGGAGCCCAGATAAGATTGATTGACGCACATCTGCTCTGATCAATAAACAGATACGAGAGTGCCACATATCTACAAAGCGCACTGTGTGTGACTGTGTCTACTGTATCCTTCTCAAATTGCTCGATGTCCTAAGCAAAACACACCCACACACTTACATATACACACACCCATACCCACACATGCAGTCCTTGACTGAGGCGGAATGACTTTCAACTGAAAATGACAAGGCAGAAGTTTGTAGTCTTTAGTCAGCTCATGTCAACACAGACTTTAAGGAAATACTGTGAGTTTGTATATCACATCTAATTTTCTCATCATCTCATCCCCAACTCTGTTTTACATTATTCACACATCATTTCATTTTACATGATTTTATTTCTATGATTATTAACATTTCACATTTCACAGTTCAAGGTACATTTAATTTACATATTTGAAAAAGAACTTTGTTGTCTAACCCATATTTACGGAAAATGATTTCAGTACATTATGTGCGAAATAATGATTTTCTGTTGTTTCCCTGCTGTGAATCGTGATCGTACATTCTCATTTTTCAAACACACATGATAGGTGTGATGTACTGAACAACCTCAGCATCATTATGTCTAATAGAAAGTTTCAAACTGATGAAAAAGTAAGCTGAATAACAGGGCCCTACAGTGAGAGAAATATAATGCATCTACTTTGTAAAGAGGTACTTGTTTTGTTTTGTTTTTTTAAATAGACCTCAGGCAGCTGTGCTCCATTCTGACTTCAGGTCACCCCATTCATTTAATATTTCCCTTTTTCCTGGCTTGTTTAATCAATTTGTCTCTAATAAATGTACGCCTTTGTTCCTACTTTCTTGTACAACATTTTCTGTCAGGTGCAATAAATTTCAGTTTGAAATATGACTGAAACCCAGATGATGTTTCCATGAAGATTCTTCTAAGATATCATGATAACACACATTATTGAATTGACAGTTGATTGTATGTGGCTCCCTTTAAACTAGTTGTACTCTGTGGTTGTATCTCAGCAGAGCTAGTCATTAGTGTATGTGAAATATGTTGTTTGAAGGTTAAACATGTAAAGCAAAGTTCAATACAGGAATTCTATAGCAAATGAGCAAATAACCTTGCCTGACGAACCTGCTGAATTTAATGGACAATTTTTTATTTGTCCTGCAAACTCCATTGATGCTGATTCATGTCTCTTTTCCTGTCCATCTTTTCTCTATAGCATTTTCTTTTTTCCCTCTTTTATTTACTTCAACCTCATACATGCTCACAGCACAGTCATTGGAGCCTAAGGTGTCCCTGAGTAGGAGGCTTGTTGTGGCTTGTGTTAGTGGGGGGCACTGGCACTGCTCTAAACACCACAAGCATACACAAGCACATACATACACACAGTCCCCCAGTAGGAACTGAACTACAAAGACTCTTTGAACAGAGGAGACGTATATTTCCACTAATTCCCACAATCCCCTTGACTTCCTTCTCTAAATACCCACAGTAAGTAGACTTCCTGCTGTGTTAAGTTTGACAGCTCTACTTCATTCTCTCTGCCTCTCTCCGATGGAAATGTAGCATTCTGGGAGTCGTGAAAATAGCCTGTGGAGTCTGTAGTTATAGTCGTATAACACTATAAACTCTTGTGTAGGTTGACCTTAAGCCTCAGGACACATATGTGAACTTGCATACTTGTTTAGAGAAAAAAAGAGTTAGAGAGATAGAGAAAAAGAGATGATCTTGCCTTTTCTATCTCTCATAACTAGCTTACTCTCTGGAGACTCGTATGGAATCTGTTCTCCTCTCATCTCCGCTGAAAGGCCCCTCCAATAAGAGCAATCGCAACCTTTTATTTTCCACACGGTCTCTTTTCATGGGCTTGTAATCCATTATTTAAACAGGGAAATCTAACCTTAAAGTGCTTGTGGAAGCTGCTGAGTACTATGGGCAACCAATCAATTGGGGGTTGGTGCAATAACATGGCCTCAGCATTGGGTCTGAAGTAATTGCCCATTAGAGATGAAGTAACAGGAACAGGAACAAAAAGAATATGAGAGCACGCAGTTTCATGCTGAAATGATTTCCCTCATTGAGAACAACATGAGAAGGAGAAGTATTACACGGGCAAGGGAAGGCACTGTGGTGGTTAAAGGCACAGCGGGGTATCCAAAAAAAAAAGACGTTTCGAGAGATGCTTAACAATCTGATACTCTGTTATAATATATTGTATTAATAATATGTAAGAGAAAATAGCTTAGAAAGCACTGTTTGCCTACAGAACACCCACCTAGTTACCCACATAAATATGTAAAATTTGTCCATTGGGTGAATTTATGTATAATAATACATTTTGTTTAATTGTTAAACATAGAAAATAAACATTTATTTAAATGGGCTTAACCCAGCTAATGGCAAAATAATCAGTCTCAGCTGTTTGAGACAGTATTGAGTGTCATGCACATTAACATTTGGACATAAAATGACAGAAGAAAACAAATTCAGTCTACTGTAGCATATATCACTGTCAGTTTTCACCTGGCATAACAAACCATACAGTTGTCAGTCCCAGACATACTGAAGTGTGGTAATCCGTGTGGTAATCCATGTTTTTGATATATTTATGTCTTTAAAGTGAAAGGCAAACACTATGAAAGATGACAAACACAGTTTTTAAATGACAAATTAATCATTTCTTTACTCGTTTAATTTGTGTGTCATTTGTTATGACTGTGAAAATAGGCCTAATTGCTACAGGGTGTGCTTGTGTGTGTGTGTGTGTGTGCATGTTCCAACATGTGTCAGTTTGGGTGTCGTGGCAGTGTGTGTGTGTGTGTGTGTGTGTAAGAGAGCCTCTCTGTACCTGATTGCACTTTCTCTAATCTATATGTTTTAATTAGTGACAGGTAGCGTGGTGTGTGCGCGTGCGGCCTGCTGTCAGTTGGGCAGGGAGACCATGTAGAGTTGTTGTGCTCTGTAACGATGATGCCAGCATGCCATCCTCATTACCAGCTCCCCAGCTCCCACACAAGCCATTTGGGTATCCCCCCCTTCTCTCTCTCTCTCTCTTTCTCTCCCTCTTTCTCCCTTTCTCCCTCTCTCTCTCCCCCTTGGCTATGTAAGCAATCTGCTAAATATTTTATCACCTCCCTGTTAAATCGAGCGGAGACACTCCAAATAGCACCCCACTACCTCCACCAGCGCAAAGCTTGTCTTGTGTGTGTGTCCTGCTCGGCTCGAGTATGTAAGGACTGATTTGATGGTTTTACTTGAACCCTCTCGTTGTCGTCGTGGTCTCCAGCTGAGTGATTGATAGAATGAACTTGATTAGTTTTGCTCCACATCCATCTCTGTTTTTTTTTTTAATAATCTGATAATACTCATTGATCACTTTAATGTTTATTGTATTCTAATACATTAAGTGATTAAAACTCCCCCGGTAAGCTAATTATTCTGACGTTTAAACTCTTAAAAGTGAATGATGTGGCGTAAAGAGTAAACAGGGCTAAATTACATACTCTGAAGAGCAATTCAAAACTTTGAACTGTTTGTTCTTCATTTAGCTTTTTCCTTTGGGGAACAGAATTTCCTTTGAGCTGATAAACGCACGCTTGGAGTCTATAAAACTGGCAGTCTTATTTTATGAGGCCTTCTACTATATTTTGTCTTCTTTTGTAGTTGGTTAACCATGCATGTTAACCAAGCTTATTGCTTCTCTCCCACCCCCCTTCTGTGGGTCATTCCGATGCAAAGCACATACTGTAGCTTCTCTCAGTCTCCTCACCCACATGGACTCGGATTGGGCCAGGGGATAGTAAGGGCATTGGGATTATTTCAGCTATTGATTGTATAAGACGTGAATTGGATACGAGTGAAACAGAAACTTAATGTCTAATATCGCTATCTATTATATCATCTGGTTACTTATTCATGGAATTCTATTCTATCCCATCCAGCCATCCATCTATAATCCAATACACTGCTCATTATTATGTATTTATTTAGTTGAGTATTTACGTAATTCCTCACCAGAGCAGTCCTATAGGCCTACACAGCAATATGAATGCCCTCATATTTTCTCTCACCGTTAGGCTCCAGCAGGCTTTTGACACGCTGGCACATTAATATTACAAATATTCAAATAACTTTATTTAACATTCTGCAGGCTGACAGTGGCAGCGGGAGATTCACAGCCCATTGAGCAAGTGCGCTTCCCTGGGCTAAGTGCCGATTCATCATGGCTGCCTTACTCCTGTCTAATGGCTGCCATCATGGGGCACGAGCATACACGCGCACCGACGCACACATAAACACACATCTTGGGCATAAGCTCAGAGAAAGTATGAGTTCTTCCATGTGTGCATTTTAAAAGTGTTAAATGTAGTGTTCCAGGCACATTTATCACATTATTAACCCTAGCCTAAAAGCTTATAAACCCCAATATATACCCCTATAGAGTTCATTGTCATGGATGGCAACCAGCTGGCTTATTTCTCCATATTAGAGAGATAAGAGTATCGAACAAAGATAAGATGATAACTATTTCAAATCATACCTGAAACACATACAAGCACTGAAACTCCCCAGACATTTTCATTTACTCAAAGCTTTAAAGTTTGGCTTGGAGGATGTTTACGCTAAACTTTTGGTCTTACAGTTTTCTGCTCTAGTGAGGCTTTGATTTCTTCTTTATATGTCTTATCTGAGTGTAAAGGATCTGGCAGACAGGACCCACAAAGGCCCAGTAAGCTATTAGAGCCAATTCCAGCCCATTTGGCCTTGTCTACTTCCGTTCCACAGAGTTTACTTCATTTGCCGAGAAGCATCCATGTGTACCCACCAACACACACTCACAAACACACACGCTGACATCTACTAAGTCACCTTGAAGGCCAATTAAGTAAGCGTCTGACTCTTCCTGTTCCTATTAGTCCTATGGCAGTGAGAACCAGTGTGATGAAGACAAAAATGGAGTGGTGGGAGGAAGAGACAGAGAAAAGCTATAAGAAAGAGCAGAGACTGAAAGACTTCTTGTTTCCATGGCTCTCAATGGGCTGAATAGGGGGATGGCAGAGAGCAGTGGTGAAAGAGTGTGACCCAAACAAAGACTCTTTGAATTTAAGGCCCAAACAGAGTGTTTGTAATGACCCCAAACACAGATGCGCTGCTCTCACTGCAACGACAGAGTCAGTCCCTAATGATGCGAGGGGAATCCAGAGATTTTGTTCACACATAATGGAAATACCCACCACACACAGAGCTGTTCTTATCCCCCATGGAGGGACACATACTCCTACCCCTATTATTTTTCACTCTATCTGTCTTTCCTTTCATTGGATATATTTTTTTTTTGTCTGGTTCTCTAACCTTCAGTCCCTTTCAGGCCATGTATTTGGTGGCTGAGGTTTTTTTTTTTCCCTAGCCTTTCATTGTCATCTCTCACTTGGTCTTCTTTCCCTCAGTTGCTGCAGAGGAACTTTTTCAAAAAGGCTCCACTTTGACCTGACATCTCCAATCTTCCTCGCCAAACCCTTTTCTGTGCTTTTCCTCTACTTCTCCTCTACTTCAGTCTCAGTCTTCTTTTCAGTCCTCTCCTCTCCTCTCCTCTCCTCTCCTCTCCTCTCCTCTCCTCTCCTCTCCTCTCCTCTCCTCTCCTCTCTTCTCCTGTTTGAGTGATGGACATTGGGTGTTGAGGCCAGTAACAGACACAGGGACACAGTGGGACATAAAAGACTCCTTACGCTCAGCAGATGGCTGTGGCTCTGCTTAATTTGCCTATGTCACCCTCACTGGCAAAACACAAAAGCCCGGCGCTATGAGGGGCTCTACTTCACCCTCTCACACCAGCAGTGACCTCAATCAATCAAATCCCTTACCTTAAGCTTTTAAATTATGACTGCACAATTAAGTACACAATGAAGACATCATCAATAATGCTGTGTTGTTGTCTTCAAATGGGACCAAAAGTTAAATGTCAAGAGAAACTTCAATTTGGACAGCATGTAGAAAACTATTTTCATTCTCTGTATACTTTCTGCCCGCACAAGTCACCCTTTCTTTCTTCTCACTCTTCCCCTCTGGAGTATCCTCCAGCAGGCAGTAATGAGGAGACGTGGCGAGCCTCTCCACAGAGTGCCCCCCCCCCCCCCCCCCCCCCCCAGTTGAGAAAGCACAAATTCCCCCCCCAAACCCCCCCCCCCCAAACCTCATTTGTTGACTCTCCCTCTCTCCGCATCAGTGTCCATCAATATTCACTGTTCTGCTAATAAAACAGCCAGGCCTGTTTTGTTTGACGGCAAAGGGACACATTTCAATTCTAGGAAATTGTCTCATGCCTTCCTGGAGGTTATCAGCACGGAGATAGATGTGGATTAGTCAAGGTTATGTTGTGGAACTTGTGGACTGAGGATCTAATTAGAATTGAATTGCAATTATGGTAGGGCCAATACACCTCCTGTCACATTCCTTGAGCCACATGCAATAAGAACTAGTCGACAAAGCAACCAAGAGGAATGTGTTGGTTAATCAGGTCGGAAAAAGGTCCGACTTTTCTACTCTAGGAGCAGATTAAAAGGTCAGTTCATCAAAATTACAAAAATACATCTAGTGGTATCTAGCCATGCAGAATTGCAGATAATTTGGGGTTTTTTTTGGCCATTTTAGTGATATTTCTGTCTGATTTTGTTGAAAGTAGTTCTGAAACCTGTTGACAGTGAGGTCTGTGGATTTGTCTGTGAAAGAATAATAAAGACACTATTTTTGGTGAAGAGATGTTGAATTTTTTGAATGTCATTTATGATGCTGTAAGCACCAGAAACAAAGTTACATTGCATTGTGACAGCAACGGTAATGTCAGAGACAGATATCTCAAAATTTGAGCAAACAAAACCAAAACTGTGTGTGTAATTGAGAGAAAAAAAAGTTTTTTTGTATAATAAATGGACCATTTACTGTTATCTGTACAAAATTCAACTGACAAAGAGAGTAAATTTGTTAGTCTCTTTCATGGAGTCTCTACATTACAAGCCTGTGCTTTTAATAGTAGTTGAAGAGGTGCAGATTACAGTTACCGGTAGATGGACTGATTGAACCTGCTCACAATACAGTCAACACGAACAGATTGGTTTTTGCAATAGGCGTATCCTATAAATCAAAAATGCATTTCTTCCATGCTTTGTGTTGATGTTTGTTCTCTTTTGTGGGAGGCCTGTAAACAGTCCACACACACATAAACATGTACACATGTACACAAACACAATTTCCATCCTCCAGCTGAACTTTGTGTGTCCAATTTCATAATCTAATCATGGCATAATTCCCCCCATACTTGAAGCAAACAGCATTACAGTTCCATTTTAAGTGCTCCTTAAGTATCCATGATTAAACATACGTGAAGAATTATGTCTGTGTAATCTATGTTATGACACCGTGCATTATCCTAAAACAACTCGGCTCTGTATAACCGGGCAGGTCATATCAAACACAACCTCAAAACCTTCACAATATGCAATTATCCGGCAATTAGACAACTCCCATAATCCACAGCACACTATGTCATTGTGCACATGTAATTGCATGTTTTCGTTGACAGTAAACACAGCCTGTACTTTTCAGGGTCAGGGCATGTGGTTCTACAGAAACCAGAGGAAACATCTCTTTTCAGACTGACAGACAGGAAGAGCCTATGAAGCTCAATCTGGAAGACACATCTCTGTGACAAATTATTGATCTTGGCTTTGTTTGTGACTCCTCATGCCAAGGACCCCCTGCGATTGCAGACTTCCGACAACGCCCACCAGAGAAGACATTTTGTGAATATTGAATTTTGAGAGCAAGATTGGGGAGAAGAGGGGAGTGTGTTTCTATCTATATATGTATGTGTGTGTATGGGGGGGGGGGGGGGGAGTGAGACAAAAGGAGAAAAACAAAAAGAGAAAGGGAGCGACTTGGTAATCCTCTCTTTGAGCACTTTGTGCTTTGTGCTCCATTTGTTTACTGAGTTCCCACACTGGCTGGGGGGCTGCAGCTTTTTCTCCCACACTGGCATTAGCATAGCCAGACATGAAGTCAGATCTGTGTAGAGCTTCATACAGTATGAATATGTTTCCCTGCTTATTTCTATGTGTGCGTGTGCAGTTTAAAAGAGGTGAGAGCTTAGCGTTTCCTCATCGGCTGGTGCAACCCGACTTAAATGAAATCTTCAAAGTATGTGCGGTTTTATAGAGTCTAATCAAGCCTGCTAACCTCTCAGACAGCCTCTCTTTTGGCTGCATTTTGTGATGAAAACCCATCACACGCCCATTATGCTTCCACTGTGTGCTGAGTGGGAACAGAGTCTGTGTCAACAGGTTGAGTGCTGCCTACGTGTTGCAGTGGACGGTATCTCTTAACAGGAGGTTGGACTGATTGCTTTTGTTGTGTGCCATAGTTTCTAGACATTGAATAGGACATAATGTAACAATGCTAGACAGAAGGTTGGGCACATACTTATATTACATGTCAAAACATGATACTGTTTACATGATACTGTCAAACTAGATTTTGAGCAATCCTGACATTACATTCCTCACTAATTAAAGCAGCATCGTAAAACAGACTCAGTGCAGTTCATGATTTGTGTTTAAAGAGGTAACCTTTGCAATCGGTTGTAGTAGCTTGAATGATATATGAAACCCAACTCAAACAGTATATGAAATCTGATGACTGACTAAAACATTTTGCTACCTATTAGAACTGATAGCCCCTATCTTTGGTATACTATTCCTCCTTGTTCTCTTCTGTTTTTGAGCAGACTTAAAATTTCAGAAATGGCTTCCACAGACAAGGACTTGTATCACTGACAAGAGGACTTAGGTTATTTTGTGAGTCAAATTGTGCAGTTAATAGATATGCATCATTCTACTATCTTCTATAGTATATAGGTGCGCTATCAGTGCCAAGTTCTCTGCGTCCATCTCTCTCATTCTTTAAAAGCAGTCAATTCCGTGCACAGTCGAGATATGCAGTCTGCACTCAGTTTTCATCTGTGCTGTGCTGCAAGGATTGGATTAAATGACTGCTTTTAAAAACAGGATGTTATGTTCCCTTTACTCAATTGACAGTTATCCCCAAGGCATATTTTGCTGTTAATAACATCCCAATAATCCTCAGCCAATTCAATATCCAACAATTTGGACAACACCTTTTAAAGGGGCAGTATATAGTCCCCTACTACATCTAACTACTGTACATGGCATTTCTGTAACTGGCGAATAATATGTGAATAATATGGAAGGGGAAATACTTTTATTGAAGTAATGACCTCATCATTAGATAGATAATAATTGGATGTACAGAGAGATACCATTATAACTCGCCCTCTAACACTGTTTTATGATGTTTATGCGCAGTGTCTGTACACAAAAGTCTTCTCTGAAAGAGCAGAGATGGTATCTCAGTGCTGGGCCAGCGTTACTGTAGTGCTAGGCCAGACTGCACAGTGGTATGCTTCTCAAAGAGAATGATATCTGATTAGACCAAGTCCGAATAGAGGCAAAAGCTGACAAACAAATGGATTTGCTGTGTCTAGAATGTTCTCTGGGGGAGCTGGATGGGCCGAGATACAGAGATGCTGCCTTTGTGTCGGAGCCAGCGCAAAGCATAATAAGACCCTTTGGGGAATGAACCAAACACAGAGTGATAGGGACACAAAGGCACACATGCTCATACACTCAGTCAATTTCACAATCTCTCTGCCTCTCTCTTGCTCTCTCTTTTTTTACCCTACCTATTTTTCCTCTGTTACTTCCCTATAAACTGACCTTTATATTACTGGCTACGATAGTTGGCCTATCATTATGTGTTTGCCTTTGCGGGTCTGTTGAGTTTCTTCACTCAAGCCAAGTTTATTGTGTCAGCCAAGTGTCATGTCAGACTCCCACAAAAAGAAATCACAGCAACCTTTTTATAAGGATATTATGGTTGGTGTATACGTATGCGCATGTGTGTGTGCGCTCGAACGTGCATGCAGGCATGCCTCGGTGTGCTTCACACCCATCACGGCATGAATGGGCCAGCAAATCCTATTCCCTCCCTCATTTGTTTTCCCTCTCTATCTCATCTTTTCTGCCTCTTTAATTCCCTCTCTACCACTGTTCTCTTGTGTTCTGCTAGGAGAGCAGCAGTAGAGGTAGCGCGACAATAGAAGTATTAACCAAATGTATATTGAGCTTGCCTGACTCGAGCTTTTACACCCCTAATGCCATGTGAATAGGGCTGCTGCTCCCCAAGAAATGCCTCTGTGAGCACTTAGAGCGAGGGGCCCTTTCACTGGCTCTCGTGACCCTGGTCCACATCGCCTGCACCAGCCCCATTCTCATAAGCGCTTAATCTGGATTGGAAGCCTCTCCATTGTGGAAATGATTTGAGAGGGGGACCATGGCCAGACAAAAGGACTTGCCTTTGGTAGAAGCTTGGGCCTCCTTAGCCCCCTGTTCCTCCCTTCTCATTCTTCCATACAGAACCCCTAGCAGGAGCAGCTAATTGTTGTGTGAAGAGGAAGAGTGATGGAGTGTGGAGTGGATGTCCTGCTTAACACTGCCCCCAGTGGAATACAAATGTGACGAAGAGGAAGATGAATGCAGGCTTAGGAAACAGATATAGGAGAAGAGCTACCTTGTAAGAAAATGATTTATCCACCTCTCTCAGTTTATTTATCATTTGATCCAGGTCAGAACAGATCCTGTGATGCCGGCTGATCGTAAAGTTTCGTTTGATTCCACGCGGTTACTGTGCATAAGACTTTGGAGCTGGAATGTGTAACAAACTCAGAGTGAAGCTTTGAAGTGTAATGCTGTTGCCCCCGGCTACTTAGCTTCAGGGTCAAATGAGATTACACCCTTGATCTGTGTTAGTGCCTTCTGATCTAAAGGATTGCAATGTAGAGGTGTGTGTGTGTGGGTGTGTGTGTGTGTGTGTGTGTGTGTGTGTGTGTGTGTGTGCATGCGTGTTTGCGAGTATTATGCATTTAACATCTGTCTGTGTGTGTAGGTGAATGCCTTTGTTATACAGAGATGCTGTATGTGTGCAGTAAATTGATTTATATATCTATGCCGTGTGCAACTTATTCAAATATACTCTTATCCCTTATGATTTGTCTCTACACGTGTGTGTATGAAACACCCATAAGTTGGTGTGCTTACATGGTCTTCTCCACATAGAAATGGGTTGTTAACTAATTAGTAATGTTGTTGGCCTGATCTTAGTGCTTTGTTGGTGTATCTCCCTGGCTGGAAAGCCTGCTCTCTCTCCCTCTCTTTCTCTTTGGCTCTATATCTCTCTCTGCCTCTGTTTCTCTCTCCCTGCTCACTGCCCCGGAACACCTTAATCCAGTGTGAAAGCAATTGGCTCTCTCAGATCTAATCAATAGAGGGCCAGGGCAGCGAGCCAGGGGGAACATCTCTGGCCCCTGCTCAGCTACAATCAATTTAGAACCATCGATTCAGTGATTGAAATACAAAGAGCAGACGCGCTGGACCGTACAGGTGCTTTAGTGTTTGGGTGTGCCAACATGTTATATATCTCCCTGTGTGAGCGTTTCTTGGTATTTATGTGTGTTTGTTTGTGCATGTGTGTATGTACTGTATGTGTGTGGGAGTGTGTGTGTGTGTGTGTGTGTGTGTGTGTTTGTGTGCAAATTCCTTCATGTGTGTGTATATATGGATAGTATGATTTATTTTCGAGCCATCTGTAGTAAAGTGGGAATGGCATTTAATCTAGCACCTCTGAGACGGAGCCAAGAAAAAAAATCACTCCTAATCCAATATGTCCTGCCCAGGGAAGGTGTGTGTATGTGTTTGTGTTAAGTTAGCCTGTACATTTGTGTGCACCCAAGGGTTTCCTAGTCACCATGATTGTGTCAGAGTAGGTGTGTGCACCCCATGTGTCGATGCATAAATTGTATTGAACGTACAGTGTTTTTGTATGCTCATGTCTGAGTGTATGCACACACAGTTTAGAAGGGTCTTTGCATAATACTTGCATGCAGAATGAATGCATGCGTTGTGACTACAAGAATGTGTGTGTTCCCGACTTTTCTTCGCTTTGCTTTGCATTGCGTGCTTATGTGTGTATTCATGCATGCATTGTGTCAGTGCGTATCATATTTATTTGACCCTGTTTATGTAGTTATGCACTGCCATGTGTACACATATGTTAGTGTTTTCATTTCTGCAATTTGTTGCTATGCAATTACAGGGTTGTGGTGCATGGTGTATGTCACTGTGTGTACATTTGTGTAAATTCCAGTTGTGCTGAATGTGCCTGGGTCATCATCTGCACTAGCGATATATCAATAAATGAAGCATTTAATATTTGTCTTGAAACTAATGTCTTTACAGCAACTGTACAACATGTATCCATGTGCTGCAGTTCTGCTTGAATAGTTAAGGCAGTAACCACCTGAGCGAGCCTTATTGTTTGTCAAATTGCAATAGTAGAAGAATTTTCAAGAGAAAATATAACTGTGACCAGTAAAGCATGAACTGGAAAACTTTTAAAATCCCAAACCTAAATGGGATTCATCTTGTTGTCACATTTGTAGACTTTTGTCATTAAAAGTAATTTCTACAGTCTGTGTGAGGGCTGCTGGGATGGATTTCAGGATTGATAAAAACATACAAAGTCAAATCTCTCTCTTTCATCTGTCTCCTCTCATGCACATACAGTACAGTACAGATGTGCACACTTGTTACTGCACCTTGTTAGACTGTACCCCTCATGTTAATGGCTTTCTGCCATTTATACAGTTAATCCAGTTTCCCAGTTGGCCACGTTGTGTTTTTCTGCCTAATTCTCTGCTGGACAAGGTGATGATGCCTTTCACAAAGTCCACAATGTCATGAGGCCTAATGAGAATGTGTCACACACACAGTCTTAACACACACACACACACACACATACACACACACACACACTGTATATGCATACACTGTATATATACAATTAAAAACAAAGAAAGTGTGCACTTCCTTTCTACTGATTTTACCAAACCACTTTTGTCAACGCCATCAGTGCCCTCAGAGCAGCACAACGTACTTCACTGACAGAGCTGCCAAAGTATAAATTGGCCTTTATTGTGGCAAAAGTAACCCCTGAATACTTTCTAAATAACTTTACAAATGACTGCACATCACATCACAAAGTAACTGAAACTCAACTTAAACTGAAATGTAAAGATGTAAGAGAAAATGTAAGAGTATGTTATATTTGACAAGTGTTGGACAGGACATTTGTATGATCATACATTGATATAATAGATAAGGTCATAATCATCACAAACCAGTATAAACCAGTGCTAAACCTTTTGCTGTGAGACTGCTGTAATGCTTATAATTGCTTTTTCCATACACAAAGTAGAAATCTTTTGCTTCCCCCGCCCTCTACTTCCCACATCCAGTTATTCTGATGGTCCAGTTGATCTCTGAATGTCCAACATAGTCTTTATCTTTCAGCACTAGTCCGTCACCGTCCATCATTCATTCTCCATAACTTCCAGTCTCCATCAATCCGACCATACGTGAAGATCTGCACGCGGCGTGAGGAGGTCCCACATGGCTCCCTTTAGGCACACACGCAAACACACATGCAGTCACACAAAAATGAACACATATGTTTGCCAGTTTCATAGCTCAGGGCGTATTGACTAAGGCTGCCTGATAAAGGTCAACGCTGTCCGGATTTGGACAGGTGGGCTCAGGGCTACAGTTCACCATCACACACACCGTTCTTGTGTGTCAGTACGTGTCTGTTTGTCTGGAAAACGATACAGCTTTCTGATAAGGTTGTGTTGAGGTCATGCAGATGTAAGTATGACATGAATATAGATGTGCTGTGTGCCTGTATGTTACCTTTGGAGGATTTCATGTTGCAGGTGCATTGCGTGCCAGCAAATGGGGTCAACCTCTGCTCATTCACACAATAAAACAGAATATTTGATGAGCGCATCCGTTTGTCTTTGTACAGTAAAAACAAAATATATTTCCATGAACGTCATTCATCCATTGAGGTTTTCTCGTCATGTCTGGGCCTGATATCTCCAGAATTGTTTTTTTTTTGTGTATATAGAAGCACACCCATCCTAGATGGAGCTGTCTAAGTTGGGCAGGGCAGATGCATATTCACTTCAAACAGCATTTATTAACCAGCCTTTTTTATTCCTTGTTCCCTATTGTCGGCTTTAGAAATAATAGCTTGGCCGTCACTTAGTATGCAATGAGAAATGGCTGCTTTGTACAACACACATATTGTAGGACTTTGCCACCAACAATTTGAGTGACAAGATGCACTCCTGAGTGCTTTCTCACTTTGTTTTGCTCTCACTTCCACACTTCTCTGCAGCCTCTCCCTTTCTCACACTCTATTTCCCTGATCCCGGTCACCCTGTGTCTCCCACGCTTCGCTCATAATTTCTGCTTTCTCTTTTGATGCGGAGCATTTTATCATTACTTTCCATTAGGCATAATAGCAGCAGGGGTGATGAACAGTGTATATGCTAGTGCAGTCAGAGGAACATCTTGCTGGTGAATGCATAATTGTACAACGGGAGGTGTGTTGTTGTAGCTGTTTTTAGTGGCAGTTGATGTCATCGCCAACCCTGGTGCAGCGCTGCTCTCGATGACCTCACCATCAGCGCATTGCTCACGCTACCCCCTTCCTTCCTTTGTTCTCCAACCTCACCTATCCACCTCTTGTCCTGTCATCAGTGATGCGGTCTACAGCCGCAGGGTAGGCTCTGAGCCTACTATTGGATTTCAAAAAGCCAGACTTATGTTTTTCCTCTCCTTTCCTTTCTTGTCACCTGAAAATCCACTCTACCGCTAACCTCTGGCCTCCTACTGTGTCTGACAGCCTCTTTGCCATGTGTGAAAATGTCAGCATCAGCATGACAGGGTGCAGACGCTTATGAGTGGGTTATAGGTTGGAGATATGTCACCGCGCTTCTACGTGGTGGAGGTGCTGGGGATGGAGGGGGCCTCCCATGGTTCTACTCTCCAAGATCATCAGAGGGAAGAGTAGGCAGTGTTCAGCTGTGTGATTCTGCCATGGGTGCTTGTCTTTGCCAGAATATTTTGGTGTAAACATTGTATTACGTACGCTCAATTAGGAATCAAATTAGGGAATGGTAAACAGTGAAGGGACCTTTGTTTTCCAGTTGTTTTATCATTCTACTCCTCTGCTACGTTCAGATGTGCATAATTACTCATTCCCCTTCACAGGCCTCTACACTCATTAGCAGGGCCTCAACCCTGAGCCAAGGGGCTGGGAATTTTAGGATGCATTTGGTATTTGAAGCTACTGTTAAGCCTTGCTAGAACAATTCTCAGAGCATTTTAACATTAAATGGTCTGGTAAGAAAGCGTTTTTGAAATCAGGACTTTTTACAGATTAGGATGGAGGTAAAGATAGTTACTGTTGTAGGTTCCACAGACTTTCTTTTCAGCTTCAATTCTCCTTATAGTTCACAGAACTACTAGTTCTTTCCAAGGGCTTTATGTTTAACACCGTATCTCATCTATAGTTAATTATGTATACATCTGTTTACAACTTAACTTCAAACAAGTGGAGTAAATAATGTAGCTTTGCAAACAAAACCTCCTCTCTGAGTTTACACCAGTGTTTTAAGGCATTCCCTCTGCTAATGTTAGCATGAATAAATAACATGCTTACCTTTTAATTGTGAAAAAGCAAATTGGTATTTTAGTTGATGGTATTTTCTTATGGAGAAAAAAAAAAGTTTTGTTTTCTTTCAGAAAAATATTTTCCAAGTAATGTTTGGTCCTCCTGAGAGTCTTATCTTCAATCAGAAATATTGTGCAGCCTTGCTGCAACATAAGCACACAGACTTCATACCAGCTCTGTTGACTCACTTTAAACAGTCTGTTTGGGTGATATTTTGGTGACAGCTTTGTAGCTACCAGCAGGTAGATTATTTCCTTGAACACAGCTGATGTGCATGACTCATTAAAACTCTTTAGAGTCAACTGTTTTTAGATGGCAAAACGGGACAACTAGGACAAACATGACCATGAAGGAACTGTTAGTATATACTATTCGAGGGTCTAAGGATATGTTGCATTGCTGTACAGATTTTAAAGCCCCTTGAGGCAAATTTGTGATTTGTGATGCTGGGCTTTACAAATAAAATTGACTTGGCTACAGTACCTGCAAGACAAATAAAGAAAATGTTTGTTTTGTTTTTTTTTCTTCTCTCCTAATTAGTTCATAGGAAAGAATCAAGCAGCTGGGAAAAAATCAATCCACAAGGCAGATCTTGTTGGCTCAGGGACCGCATTCATCAAAATCCTTGTTACTCCAATACTACACTTGAAAATGACTCTTATTATGTTGTTGCATGTAAAGTTTGTGTGATATTCAATCAATTTAACAGGCCTTGCTTCAGTGCCAAACAACGTAGCAGTAAGTGTGTGCTGTATAGACATGTGCATACAAATTCAAAAGTATCTAAAATAATTAACTTATGTTAATATTTTTTTCTTAATTTATCAACAAATCATTTTCTGTGTAGTTTCTATGCTACTAATAGCTACTTAATTATACTATTCACCAGCTAGTTGTTTGTATTATAAGTAGAACAAGGTTATTTCAATCAAACAATTCAAATAAAACAATGAAAAATCAAATTATGTATATAAAAAAACAACAACAAAACCTTTCAAGAAGCCGATGGTTCTCTTTGATCATAAATGACAAAACAAACTTCTCATTTACATGAATAGATTTTCTTTTCGCACCACTTAACTGCACAGTATATCCTTTCCCTTTGTTGTTTTCTGTAATGACTGAATCTTTAGTCACATCCACTACCATTTTCAATCACACACTAAACAAAGACAAAACAAAACAAAAATATAATTTGGCACCTATGCATTCATATATTAGGCAAAGCTGCACAGGTTGTGTTGCAAGATGTATTGTGTTGCCAAATAACTAGACTGGCTGATAACAGAATCTGTGAACTTGATCAAATACCTGTTTGTGTGTCTGCATTTTTGTCAGTTTCCAATTGTATCATATTATGAAATCAAGGGTAAACTGAGCAAGTCCCTTGTTTTTTTTCCCCCCTTATCCTTTCCCAACATAATGATTTATTGTTCACAATCTACAGTTTCTCAAAAGGTTACACTAAGTTCATCTTATGACAGACTGAGCAGTGAAAAAAATAAATCTGCAAATGTAATAGACAACGTTGAGCAGAGGAACAGCAAAGGAGCGGAAAGAGCAAGAGTGGGCATCTTTGGCTAACTGCTATAGATTAATTGATCTAGCCATGAAGTTAATGAGCTAGATCCTTTTTAAAAGAGACAAGTGCTGAGACAGAGGAAGCTAATGGTCTCTCACAACTTGGAGTGGTAAGAAAGAGAGAGCTATTTATCTTGGAACATATACTTTATTCACCGTGTGACAGAATCACAAGGTAATTGACAGGGCCTGTAACTGCTGATTTTATTACCTCACTCTGATCATCCTTCTTTGCAAGTCATGATCCACGGACAAGTCCACAAAAGACACAACAATTGATTTTGGATCATGGACTCTAAATAGCTGAAAAACAATTATCTGTGAGAGTTGAAAATTGGGTTTTTGTGCATTTTTGACAGTAAAATTTGTGAGCATCCTTCCACTATCGAATTAATGTCTCTAAATGGGCAATAGGCAGCTTTTGTGATTTCAGTTCTTACTTGCTATCAGAGTGAAGGTAGATTGATCAAATCTATACTACAATCATATCGCAATCAAACACTGACACTAAAATGCTCCTTGCTCACATAACTTCCTTTGACTGATTTCACCCCTCATCAAGTAACTTTCCATCTCTGCCTCCCTTGCCCCACCCTGTTTTTTTTTTCTGTGTTAGTTGGCAGTGGGCAGTGAGCCTGTTCAGTCCCCGGTTAGGTTCTGATTACATTGTAGATTGTAGTGCAAGCACATGTTACTGCCTGCTGAGCGGCGATATGTTTCGGAGGACGGTTTTCTCTACTACCTTGCCAACCAGGGATGGATTGGCACAGTGGAGTTTCCTTGAATACCAATGCCTCCTCATCTTTTCTATCTCTTTTCCCTGCTCCTCTCTGACCACTCCTCTATCTGAAAGATATGCTCGGTGCCTTGGCACATAGCTGCATCTTCCTGGAAATAAAATTGACCTGCGCCAATGTGCCAGGCATGATACAGAGCAGCCAACTGCCAACGCAACGCTTGGTTATGACGAGTCTGCGTGGAGCTTAGAGATTATATAGCTTTCTTGATCTGTATCATGCTCATATTATGTGCACACACACACGCACACACGCACACACACACACACACACACACACATAGATATACTTGCACATGCAGACACACATCTCATGCATGCGCTTTCAGTAAGCCAGATTTCCCAGTCGGCTGGTGTGTCATTGGCCGGCTGTTCAAAGGGAAAGTGTGGGCCAAAAAAATACTGGCTGTGAGGTTACCATGGTAACAGCCTGCCCAGGGGCGTGGGCTGTCTGCTAAATTGTGCGCTGGTTTGTTAAGGCTCACACACATACACACACACATGCACGCACGCACACACCTTAATTTTAACAGAATGCATCTTCCTGTATTCATTGTCTAGCAGACACCTGCTCTGTTCATCAGCATTAGTAGGCAGACTGTTGGATTTCACGCCTTTATGTGAAGCAAACTGATTATTTTGGAGAAATCACACACAGGCCTATTTATTTTCTTTAGCTGGACACTGTCTCATCTTCTAGTTATTTTACCACTGCACTGCCCTCTATTGAATCCAGTCAGGCATGGTTTTCATTCTTCAGACATATTCACATGCAGGACCACAGTGCTGAACTATTATTTACTGAATGCAAGGACATGGTGGTGTCAAAAATTAATCAGAGGAAGCATTTTTCCTGTAATGCAAATTTGTCTGGTTTTTTTCTCCTTTTTCTTTTCTCCTTTCGTGTGTATGATGTTGCCTCTCTCCTCTGATGCAAGACAACACAGCAATATAGAGCTGTGTAGAGTTTCAAAGCCTAATTGGAGGATATCTCGGCTTTCTCATGGGGCTTTAAGTATTGTTCACTGGAATTTCTGCAGCGTCAGACATTGCTGTATTAGCTAGTCGAGAGGACAGGTATGTCAAGATGAGCGGTGTTTGGTGAAGGTAACTAAGGCAGCAGAAAGTTTAGGAGAGTTGTGTGTGTGTGTGTGTGTGTGTGTGTGTGTGTGAATTTATGTGTGTGTCAGTGAGTTTAGTGTGTACGTGGGTGGTTGTGGGTGTAGCTGCATGTTTTAGTGTGGAAGAGAGGCTCAGACAGGGCCAGAATGGACAGATGATTAATGATCAGGGGGAGTGTTCTGTGGGAGGAACTCTTCAGCACCACAGCTCTTAACAAAAGCAGACGAGGTATGCTCCAAGCGTTGCCCTCTTTCAACCATCCCTTTATTCTTGAGAAAACCTCTCTGGCCCTCTTTTATACCTCCTCACATTCTCTCTTTCAGAGAGATTAGAAGGTGATGACAGAGTGTAGAGGAGACTTACACTGACCAGACTTGCCAAGTGATGTCAGCACTGTGAACCCTAGATGCCTTCAAGTGAAAATGAAATGAGCATACTTGCGAGTAGTTACATACATCTAAGTACCAGATCTTGGACTGAAATCATTTTCATGAGTCCCTGTTGACCCATGTTAGCGGTTTTTGAGGAATATGCAAAACTGCTCTTGAATTAGTTTTCTATGCGTGAATAAATCAGAACCCTAAAAGGCAGTTTACCCCAACTTTTAATATCCTGCGGGCATTTTGTGATGATTCTGACAAGCCTTTGTTCCGAGTCATGCCTTTGTCTCAAATAATTGTATTGTTTTTCAATGACCTTGTGGAGAAATGGAACACCTGGGTTGGAAAAGCAGCTCATTACGTGGATTGTGGCAGGAAAATGAACAATGTCAGAAGAGCGAGACTGAATACCAATAGGCTGTGCCACTGATTGCCTTTTTGTTTTAAGATGTTGGCTGTCCTGCCACGTTTTGTGTCCCCTCTGTCAAACAAATGTGTTAATTTCACCACCGACTGATAAGCTCAGATTTAGCACATAAGCAAATCTATACATGCACGCACTTGGCATCTACGCAGCCCCCTGCGGTTTGAGTGGGAGAGCTTTCTTTCTGGGCAACAAAGTAGTGAAATAGGGGTCAACTGGGGTCTCGACCCAATCATAAGCATGTCTGTATGAGTGTTTGTGAGTGAGGGGGGTGTATGCATGACTCCAAAGCCTCTAAAGACTGTGATCCATCCCATGTGATGGATGAGGGCTGGGGTTAAGGGTGTATTGGTAGGGGGCCAAGAGTTGTACTTAAGGGTCACTGACACTGACTCACAACTTGTGCCCTAGTGTCATGCACCCTCTATGCACAATGTCTTAAAACTTCAGACAAGTAGGTATTTCAAAGCTGAGATTGGTAAAAAAAAAAAAAAAAAAGAAGAAGAAGAAGTTTAATCAGGCAAATAGCTATTTAATTTAAAAAAAAAAAGAGTCCCCACATAATATGAGTCCTAACTTTAATATGTTTGATTTTAGTTCTAACAGTCAGTATTGAAGAGTTAAAGAAAAAACGTTAAGTGATAAATATCTCATATTATAGAATGAAACTCTTTCCTTCAAATATCAGATGTATCATATATGCTTGAGTACCTTCACTTTCCACATCAGCTGCTGCATACGTTTGATTGCATTTCCCCCCCCCAATTTGCTGCCAAGCCATTTCTGGTGGTTTAAAACCTCATACATACTTCAGAGAGATGCCAAAGGAAAAGTGAGGGGAAGACTTACTGTACTGTAACTTTGATTGGGTTTTAGTAGAAAAGCTATTTCCAAACCCATCTTGGTCATAATCCTTTACACTGGCTTCCTGCAACTCTTAACTGTACATTACCATTTTATCTTGCACACACCTGGTGATACTTGCGTGACAAGCGAATGTAATTCTTGTTCCGCTCCATCTATAAATCCCATGTCTCCACTTACCTCTGATTCATATGGATTATATACATTTTGCAACTTCACATTCTAATCACATGCACCGTATGTGACACAGTGCTTCCGTATATGATATATTGCCTGCACTGTGCTCAATATTATATGTTCAGCAGGCTCATTGCTTAGTCTAACCCCTGAGCACTAACTCCCGACTCTGTACATCAGCTATTGTTAAAGCCTGCTCATAGAGACCAGCTCTTCTTGCCAATCATCTCATTTTAGCACTCATCCAGGCCAATCAATACATCATTGTTGTGTGAAGAGAAGATCAAGGGTTTCTTTAAATTCATTTTGTGTTTTTGAGATGTGTGGTATACAAGTTGGTCTATATATGTGCTTGTTTATGAGTAGCCATATGCAGATTGTTGTCATATCAATAATCTAAAGAGGAAGAATACCTGCTGGGGAAGAGACTGACAGCTAAGATATCATCATCTCATCTCTCCCGGTCAGGCTGGAAGTGACATGAGGTCATCACTGTTAGACTGTGATGATTAGCGAGCAGTGATCCACAGCTTCCATAACTCTGTCAACTCACTGCAGAGTGAGTTAGAGACAGAAAGAGAGAAAGAGAGAAAGATGGGCAACCTTAACAAGCATCCAAGCCTGTCAATCAAGGCAAGAAAGCAACACTAGGAGGAAAGGTGGGAGAAGGAGAGATTCATTACCAGTGGGACAGACAAAAAAAGATGTGAGGGCAGAGAAGAAATGAGAGGGAGAGGAGGAGAGAACAATGCGGAGAGAATCCTGTAGAGACCACTTGAAAAAGCAGGAGTGTTTTGTTTCTGCATGCAGCCAGTTCAGTTGTGGGTTATTTTCCCACAAGGGAGACTAATTGCTTGTTGATCTAATGTTCTATTCCCTCCTGTCCCTGAAAACTAACACATTTGATGAGTGATGAGTCTATGTTTTTTTTTTTGTTTTTTTTTTCTGCGGGACAGGAACTCCTGGCCTCCTCCAACCTAAATATTCACAAATCAAAGAAAAGACTTTGGGCCCAGTTCCAAATTCGACGAAGCATAACGATACTCATCCCACCGCTGCCTGACCTTAAAACAAGACCTCTGAGGGTTTACCGACATTGTTCACATTACTTTCTCGTTCTCTCTCTCTCTTTGGCCATGTCTGTTTTTTTTTTTTTCTCCTCTTGCGCTGTGAGGCAGAGCAGTGAGCAGCTAATTAATGAGTTTAATGCTAGGATTCATGCAGACATTATGTGTCAATTAGAGAAAGAGCCCCAGCTCCAAGGTAGGAGTTATAATCTAGATGAACATTCATCCTGCGTGTGAAGTGTGTGCCTGTGTGGCTGCCTGTTTGTTTTTGCCTGGCTGTCACTTACCTAACCTCCTGTAATGCTGATCACAGAATCTCCAGTTGTCCAAGGAGAGGCGTTAAATTATCTCAGGTTCTGTAAAACATATGCTAGTCAAGTGGCGGAAAATGCGGGTGCGCCATTTCATTTAATGGGGTCAGCAGTGGTTACATATGTCGCTGTGTAAATCAGTTCAGTAAATGTATTCAGGAGGCGAGGATAGCATTGATGTGATGAGTGTTTCTAAGGGTTATAGAGTGTGTGTACATGAGAATAAGAATGTGTGTACAGTATATGCATTCTTCTGCTCACGAGTTTACCTTGAGGCACTTTTGCAGCATTGCTATCTCAGACGGCTGATTCAGCACAGCATCCCTCTTTTCTCTTCACTTTTGCCTGTTTATGAGTGTCCAGGCTAGCTACTGTCTGTCTGTAAACACACAACCCGAGGGCAGAGCCCAATGCACATATTCCGCTCACACCCCATTAAACACACACTGAACAGCTTATCGTGATCCCTTTTCATAGGAGTCGACACAATAGATTCGAAGCCTTTGCTTTGCGTGTACGGCCACGTGCACTAGTGTTCTGCCGGCGTCTGCTCACCCTGATGTATGAATTTCATACAGCAAAGATGATGACACATAAGTTCTCTCCCCTCTCCTGCTGAAAATGAATTTTTGATCTGTGTTTTATCGTCTTGTAATCTCTGATATCTTTAGAAGTTATAGCTGTGCAGCTGGTTTGTGCCTCCCCATATGGCCAGGGAATGTTTTTAAGAGTCTCAATGTTCGTGTATTAGAAGGCGCTTGATCTTCTCACACATGAAATCTGTGTATTACAATTCAAGAGAGGTCACAGACTTCCTCTCCCAGACACCAGAATATAGGCTCATACTCCCTGTAGAAACATTATTACCTTTATAGTGCTTTCTTACAAACCCCTCTTTTATACTCTTCCACACATGCATCTATAGTTTCAAGACAGCTCTGGAGCATCCACAGCATAGCAATGTGTTTTACTCACGGGGATATCCTTGTGCATTGCAGCTGCGATTTGCCTTACAGCTCCTAGGGTTGTTTTATAAGCTCTTTGTGGCTGTTGTGGTCTGGCCATGCATGTGTGTTTGTATGTGGTGGTCTGGCTGTGTGCGGACAGTGTTGTGTGACTAGACACGAGGTCAGTCAGTTAGCCTCTGGTGTGTCTGTCAGCCCCACCAAAGGAGATGGGAGAACAGTCGCGGTTGGAGGCTGCAGCTTCAGCGTGCATATGCCTCTTTCTTCTCCTTCACCCACTTTTCTCTCTACCTTTATCTTTATATCTTTCACTAACAGCCCATCAGAGAGGCTGGCTGAATGATATGAATGGAGAAGTCATAAAAACAGGAGCCTGCCCTTTTTTACAGCGTAGTAAAGTCAACTGTAACTTCCAAACCCAGCCTCTCAGTGCATTTTTAATGAAGCATAAATTTTTTTAATTATATCTTAAAAGCCTGTTGATACAAAGGTCTACAGGTTTTTCTCTCATAGCCAGAGCACTACATTGTCCACTGTTTGACCCAGCAATGAGGGGAAATGACACCAACTCTTGTCATTATTGCCTTAAATAACTCTCCATTTACTAAGTCCTGCATAAATATTGGAAGAGAGGGCTCTTAGTCAGATAAAAAAGAGCCATTTTGTCTTAAGGAAATTCAATATTGACTTAAAAGATCTCTTTTGCTTTTAAATTCTGAGACACATTTTGTTTTTCAGAATGTCTGTCACTGCCTGCAGACCTTCGTGAACCATTTGTGGTTAATCTTCATCTTCACAGCACATACCTTGTCTTTATTTTTTCATTTTAAATTTCCATACCACCCTCACCCCAGTGCTTTCGGCAGATGTTTAACATAGTCTTTTCTATAACGAGAAATAACGTGTATTGTTACAATCACTGTATGAGAAGACCCCTCATCTCATTTTTCAGCCACAGTCAAGCTCTTACGATCTTTTACTCAAGCAAATAGACGCAGCTGGAGAAACTGTAAGATGCTTGTCCCATTAAATTTATAACCCCTCCCCCATGGATTGCAGCTACACCACAGCTTCCTCCCCCATCAGTAAGCCTGCTAAAATATTAGACATTTATCATGGTTATTATAGTTAGTAAATCCTTTCACACAGTGCACAAACCCCTCAGCTTAGTATTCTTTTGGGATATGAAAGTAAATAGATTAGGTTATTGCCTGGACTTAGTTGCAGTGATATCAGCCGCAATAATCTTTCTCCTCCACCATGGCCTTTAGAATTTAAGGCTCAAGCATATGAAGGCAACCTCCACAAACCAGCATTAATGACAATGACAGAATGATGCATTGCTTCGCATTGCCTCACTGTTAAAATGTGTACTTGAACACATCACAAACACTATAGCTGACTGGCAGAGGACCATTGATAGAATATACAGTAGCCTCTGGGGGAGACTGTATTCATAATCTAAAAATCAACATGGAAAGGCAAACAAAGTGATGCCACTGCCGCATTCCACTGTAAATCTGATTAAACATGTGCACTATATGATTAGAATACAAATTGAGAATGTGTCTGATACAGTATTGCAGCTGACAGTTTTAACTAAGTTTTTTTTTTTTTTGCTGTAGATTGGTGTTGTCAGTTTGTAGTCTTTCGCTTGTGGAAGAAGAAAAGTAACAGTGGAGGACAAAAATAAGATCAAGAACAAGGAGAAATCACTACTTTTTTAAGGCTGAAAAAAACAGTCAAACTGCTTTTCTCTTCCAGACTCCCTCAACTGTCGATTGAACATGCTGAAATGGCGTGTGTTGATAAGGGGTGACAAGGGGTGTGAATGGTGACCATCACAGTGTAAAAACTACCTATTGGTCAGTCACAGATCTTTAGTAATGATCCAACAGCATGTCATGGCCAACTGTCAGCTTGATATATCAGTGCTTTCAGAGCAAAACAGAGCGAGTCTAGTGCTTGTGCACATTTGAAGGGCTAATATGATCGTACACTCAATGGGAACTTTATTTTTTCTTATAAATAGTGTTTTTCACCAAAATGCACCAGGTGTATACTTGAGGTATATAAATGCATTTGCAAAGTGTATTTTTGTCCTTGTTCATGCTCACAATACAAACAAAAGGAGAACCACATGTAAAAATATTACTCCGTAGTGCTACTAGTGGTCAAAAACAGGGAACCTTGAAATGTATGAGATGCAAAATAGACCAAAGGCAAGGTGGATGTTTTTGGGAGAAATATGGACGCTCAAATACAAAATCAGATATTTAGAACTTGAATTTAATCAGCTTCAACTCAGTCTCCTTTCTGTCTCAGTCTGTTTTCATCTCTGCTCACCCTTCTGGCCGATACAGCAGACCCAGATGCCTGCATTGTGGTTGGCTCCTGGGTTTTTTTTTTTTGTTTTTTTTTCCATTCATTGTCTGACATTGTTTTTCTGTTCTCACAGCATGCCCACCGGGTACCTTCAAGTCAACCCAGGGTCCAGGTCTGTGTCTACAGTGCCCTCCTAACAGCCGTTCCACAGCTGAGGCTGCCACCATATGTGTGTGCCGCAATGGCTACTACCGTGGTGATGCTGATCAGCCGGATGAACCCTGCACAAGTGAGTATATCATAGATGACATTAGATTCACACTCTAACACTGTCACACACTTATATTCTTATGGGACACGCACCTGTAACAAGTATATCCATGTATACATGATCCATTTTAGTGTATTGTGACATCAATATTGAATAGACTGGTCACACATATAAACCACTTTATTTTCATAACGACAGTGTAGAGATTGATTTTTTTTTTTCCATCCCACTCCCTATCTGTCTATTTCTTTCTGTCGTCAAACCAGCACATGTAGTAGCATTTAAATGAGCATCTAGAGCCCTAGTTGTCCTCTCAGTCTGGTCATAATAATCACATCGCAGGGTTTCCATCATTGACATCTCCATCACTGTGCCAATGAACTTCCTCTCTGTTTCCCCACAGTTATCTCCTTCTCTCTGTCTCTCGTTCTTGCTGTTGCTGTTTCTTTCTGTCTGCTATCATCCCCTGAAGTCCTAATTACTCAGGCAGGTGCTGCATAGCTTCGACACTATCCTGCTGTTATCCGCTGGAGATCCAATAAGGCTTCTCACAGCATCATAGTTATCTTAATATGATGTAAAAGCAATATGCTAAGGCTTTCTGCCATCCCTGCTGACACACGGTTACACAGGAGGAGAGCACTGTTAGACCCCAAAAAGTTTGTTTACCTCTTTTCCTTCCCTGCCACTGGGGAGTTGCTTAATGGTTCGTTCTCCTCAGAAAAGCAGATCTGGAAGCATTATTGGTGTGGTTATGTATTCATTTAGTTTTGATTTACTCACAGAGACCTGACTAATTGGCCTCGGGAATAGACTCAGGACCACACTCCTTTCCTAATCGGTTAACAGCTGCATAGTGAAGCCTTCACGGTTGAAACAAGCATTGAATGCACCTCCTTTGACAGGTTTCCATTTTAAAACTCTGAATAAGTGCCTTAAAGCTGTGGAAGAACTCCAATGTAGCACGGGTGTCTGTCTGAGTGTTTGAATGCTTCCCAAGTGTATCCATCCACACCTTTAGGCTTTGGATGTTCTCAACGGATGACACCCTTCTTTCACCTTGAGTTTTCTCCGCCCTCCCATGGTATACTACATAGCTCTCTGGTGAATTTGTGAATGCTCCATCAAGTATAGCATCTGCCTCTACCTCGAGGCCTTTAATTTTCCCCAAGCAGTCTCCACCACAACTCCCCAGTGGAGCATCTTGAACAGATCCCTCTGGTCTGCCTTCAGTTACTTTTTTACTGTTTCACACTCTGTTTTCCTCTCACGCTCAGTACAACCTCCAGCCTCTCGATATATTCTCTAACATTTAGGCAAGACTATTTTTGTTTTTTAATGATAACGCATCCTAGGTGTCCAGTTACATAACTGTTCATAGGTTAAAAAAGGAGAAATAGTCATTGCAGTCACAATTACAATCTACTACAACATAACATATGCATAGCAGGAAACTATATCCCAATTCTTGAAAATTTTATTTTTATTTCCCATGCATGTTTTAAAAACATCCTACCGAGAATTGTGTTTTTAACCACCCCTTTTAACATTAACATCTTAAAACCAACTTCAGTTCCTCCTCAATATGCGTTAACAGAATTCTCTTGCGACAGCATATTCAAAGGCTCCTCTGAAGGTTTAACCATAGAGTAGCAGCTGAGTTTCATGCTCAGGGTTCCCTAGATCTCAGCAGGGGGGGGGGCAGTGAGATCATCCGAGTAAGCATGTCTTTAATACTGTGGGGTCCTGATAAGAGCACTGCTAGTATCTTAAATCAGGTCAATCTGTAGCAGCAGAAGCTTTAGCTTTAGCGCTCCTCGTCAGTGTCAGAGGCACGGGTTTCTGTGTGCTCCAGATCAGTCTGATTAGCTTGCTGATGGATTGTCCAGTGCCTGGCTCTGTCAGCGGGGGCCTTCATGACAATCACCCCCTCCTCCTCCTCTCAGGGATATGCCAAGCCTGGGTTGAAATCAAACTACCCCTCCATCTCCCATCCCTCCTTTATCCCAATCCTCTGCTGACTCAAGTCTACGCCTGAGGACAGAAACACCAAGTGTTCTGTCTCTCAGCATGAAGCCCACTCCTCTCAGCTTGGCTACCCAGCGTAGTGGGCCATGGGACAGTGGTTTGCATTGCACCTCTTCCCTTCCTGGTCCCTTCTCCAGGCTCCAGGCCCCAGTCTGACGTACCTCTACTTCCCTATGGGTGTGTACGTGTGAAAAAAAATTAATGTGTATGTGTGAGAATGGTGCGGTGAGGGGAGATCATCCAGTTCCAGCATGCTGGGCCAGTGGGTTTCTCTCAATGTGTGAGTCAGAGGAGGAGAATGACAAGCTGAGTGGTTACTGAGGGGAGTCAGGCGGTGAAACCAGTGCTGATTGGTCTGTGGGGGGAGAAGGGATGCAGAGATGCAGCGTCCTGGTGTGAGGAATTGTAGAGAATGGCAGAAAAAGGGAAGGGCTTGATGGGAAGGAACGGCTAATTAACAAAGATAGAAAAAAAATGCATTGACACAGTGGGACAAACTAAGATATGAATCTGCACATTTAAAGGTTTAGTCTGAATTTACAAAGAATAAGGGATTGCAAAAAAAAATCTGTCTGGGGAGCTTCTACACATAGCCCGCAGTCAGGCAGGATATGAGAGAGTCAGAATCAGGCATAATACGATGTGAAAAACATGCTGCATATGCATGTTTACATCTTGGAAACCACCACTGCCAGCCACATAAGGAAAATCTTTGGAATGTAATTGAATCAACATAAATATAGGGAAAGAGACGGAAAATAGGATGGTTCTGATGGGTTTCTACATTCCTGATCTGCACCATATTGGCTCTAGATCTTGTGGCTGTCACACAGTACACATATCTGTGGCCAGTACCCAGAAAGCCATCTTGATCCCCATCACACACTGTCCACGCCTCATAACACAGACAAAACCATCAAGACGCCTGACTGAAAGGACAGTTATCTGTTTTTCCATTCTCCTAATCATCCCATTTAGTTGTTTTTTTTTTCTTCTTTGCTCACCTATTCACTTCCTCTCCACTCTCCTTGTTCGTTTTCAAAGAGAAAAGGGAGTGAGCTGTCAAAGTGCATAAATATTCTGTTCTTTTCTCCAAGTTTTTTTTTTTTTTTCCCCCCACTTCAACTCAGTTGTCAGTTCTGGAGTCAGTTGAGGGTGCTTTCCACAGTGCAGCAGTCAGCTGGCCAGTTTCCTGTCTCAGTAATGCAGTAGTAAATAGAGCTAAATCAAGGTAATTGTCTGGCCTACTCTAATCCCTGTACTGGCTTGGAAGACATAATGCTATCCAGACTAGAGTGTGTATGTACATGCGCGCATGTTCAAGAGTGCCGTCAGTCTCTGTCACATCTAGAGATTTATGAATGCAGAGTCACGGTAATTCAACATAGTTCCTATAGAGAGTAACGTGGGTGTGTAGATTATCCTTTAGACAATTAAAGAAAAACTGCAGCGTATTCATATTGTGTCTCCTCAGACTTTTCATTGCGGATGCACCCACATCTCCCAGGCTGCATTGCACGCACACATACGCGCTAATACATACAGTCTATCCGTGACTCCCTCAGTCTCTCAGCCAGGCAACATTAGTCCCTATAACATGTTTTATTTCATGTCTCACCAGCCCACACAGCCCTTCTTTCTCTCTCCCAGCTCCTTTGGCTGTGATCAGTATCTCCACACAGGGACCTTCTGTCGGTCCCTCAAGGCCTGTTTCACATCATAAAAACAAACACTTTGAAAGAAGAGAAACGCCGGCCTCAAACCACTCAAAGGGTGGATGAGTAAACAATGTGCAGAAGTGTTTATTTTGGGCAAAAGGGCACTCTTGATATTAGAAGCCAGGGGAGAAAACTGGGCTGTGCTCGTTCACAGCCACCTGTTAAAGCCCTCTTACTACCAGCCGGTGAGCCCACCTGTAGCAGTAGCCACCAGTCAGTAACTTTCAAGTGCCTGATCAGAAACATGTACGAGTGTGGAAGACCTGATGAGCGGCGTGGTACAAATTATTATAACACTGGAGATAACGTACATCCCAATATTGCAGAATTTAAGTATGTATTTTTTTAATGCCTTTTGTACTTGTCTATAGTAGCGCAAGTGGTCATCATCATGCTTCAGCTCGTCCTCATAAGAAAAATGACAGTATAGGTCTAAAATTCAGGCCAGCAAAAATGACCTATAGTTACGGTTACGCCATCTAGCAGCCATAATAATTCTGATCCGGGGGAGTGACGCAGTTCAGATGACGTCATTATAAGGTAACAGTTGCCTTATTAGGGGGAGGTGGGTTGGTTGGATGGCTAGATAGTTAGAAAAAGTTGTTAGTTGGCAAAATGTGGACTTAGCTGCAAGAGACTGCTGTTCGCTTCCTATTTCCAACTAGATAGCTAGATAATTAGATGGCAAAAAGTGGACTTAGCACACATTACAATGCCATATAAAATACATTGCAGTTTGTCATAGGGGCATATACTTGTTCAAAACATGTTACAGTATATATTTGTGTGGAACTGATCTACCCCCACATAGCCCATTTTGATGTTTTGCTGCTGTAAAGACTAGCATAAGGTATGCTACTATCTGTTGGTGTCTTCCTGACCTTAAAATGCCCTTGTCCATTTTTGTATATTCATGCCCTGTGAAGCATGGTATTGAAGTATGCAATGTGGTGCAGATGGGTGTTACTTGCACTTCAAGACCCAATGGGTGGATGTTTTTTTTAAGTCTTGCACTGAGAATAGATGTCATGTCTGATTTTAATAAAACAATATGACATGATACAGCAGAATTATGATTGAGATTAAAATTTTATTTAATAGGGTTGACTCAAGAAACATGTTGTTAGAAAAAAGCTCTCCAGATAGTCATGTAGACAAAATTATTTTCTGTTCCTTGACACACAGTTTTGGCAGCAATTGCGTTGTTGTTGCAAGTGAACATAGGCAAACCTAATTGAATACAAACATAATAATTGGGGGAGGTGGGGGGGCTAAGTTTTGGCTGAGCTGAAGGCCCAGCTCTGATAGTCACAGTTAACGATATTGATTTCCTACTTGGAGAAGCCGGTCTTCACTCTCCTGTCTATTTGGTTAGCCAGTATCGTCATATGCCACTGTAATTGCCCTGGCTGTTTAAAAGGTATGACACGTATAATGTGACTGGCTGAGATGACATGATTCATCCCTCCACCCCTCCTATTCGCATTCCCCTTCACCAAACGCTTTTGTGCATAATGCAATTGCCTTTACTAAACAAAAATAACAAGTGCGCTTTGATACACCCTCATTGTCCTTGTGCAAATGACCTGGCACTTTGCACTGGTTGTTGTGATTGCATCATTAAAATAGAGCCCTTACTGTGTTGTGATACAGTGCATGTCAGTAAGGGTGCAGGGGCTGCTTGGAGATGATGTTAGGCTCCTACAGTATAACCTACGTGAAAGCAACATGTATGTAAGCATAACCAAGTCTGACTGGCATGGCTAAATGAACACCAGCTGAGAGCCTGTAAGTAACGTTCTCAACAAATTAAATCCTATGGCAAATTAAAACAGCCAAAGGCTGCAGTAATAGTCTGCAAATCACTAGTTAAGTGGCAGTCACATCTGATTTCTCATGCCGTCTCTGCATATGTGGAGCTTGGTTGTAATTGGGATGAAGGAGTGAGACACCATGTTCACACCTCAACTTTATTCCCCCCCCCCCCCCCCCCCCCCCCAGTGCTGTATGAATGCATTGACACAGACAGTGCAGGCATGAATACATGGAAACAGATTGTTCAGGCATGTGTGCTCGTGCCACATGCATATTCCACGTGAGCAGTTGTGCATTGCTTGTCCCAGCAATGCAAATTTAAGGGCGAGTGCATGTGTGTGATGGATGATACAGAGGATGCAAGTGGTGTGTATAACATATGAAGTGCCTATTGTGCAGTCCCTGAGGGGAAAAGTGCTGTCAATTCCCTTATATGGTCTGGACCTATACAACACATACCCTTTTTGTTGTATTCTCCCTCTACAATACATCTGGTAGCATCCAAAGACCAAATTATGTTTCATTTGACCATGTATCTGGAGCATATACTGTCCTCTCAGCCAGACCATAATAATTACACCATGGAGGTCACACCCTTCCTGTCACTGACCTCTCTGTTATGGAGGCGCTGAGCCGAGGTCGCAGAAGCAACAGTGCCGTTCCCTCACCCTTGTGTATTTTGCCGCTTTGTCCCAGCTCCCCAGGGCTATCCCACATGGCTTTGCAGTAACAATGATTAATTGTATCTGTGTTGACTGAAGTAACTATCTGCTCTATACAGTACCCAAAGAAATGAGAAACTCAAGTGCTATATCATAATATGCTGAAAAATCTCTATGTATTCCTCTTGCTGTCATGTTTTTCTCAGTTTTAAAAGAAAGCAGAATGGTAAAGGAATTGCAGTATGTAAGAGAACTGAATAATTTTTGAAATGGTCTCTAGAACTGAGTGAATTTTCAGTTTCACTGTAGTCATGGGTCTAGAAATAGGTCAGTTTAACTTCTCCCTTAATGATAAAGGTCAGGATTTATGGAGGATAAATTGGTACCAGATCAGCTCTGCAGGGCAGTCTCACTCAACCTAAGCAGCACTGACTAAGGGCTTTGGCGAGCTTCTGCTTTATTGGCAGTATCTGGTATCTGAGAAGAAAGCACTGCCTCTGAGCAGCCGGGGGGACCAAGTCTCAGCTAAGCAAAATTCTGCACTGCCATTTGAATAGATTTTCACTACTAAAGAATTGTACTCCAATTGCAGGAGGCTGAACAAGTCACTTTTCTGCACCCTAATATTAAGCTACCACTCAAGCAAAACAACGGTTTTATTATTTCTTGATTTCTCTCTGAATATCATCTTTGAGGTTCTGCTCCAGCTGCGGGCTATGAGGGAGTGAACAGGAGCGTGAATCTCCAGAGCCACATGGATAAGAATACTCCATGCAACACTGCATTTTGCTAAATAACCAATGTTTGATAGACACAAACGTTTCGCTGTATGATCTCTCTGGGTGTGAACGGAATAAATTAGCATTCCAATTGTGCTAAAGATGAAGAAAAAGAAGAAAAAGACAAGTTGCTTTTGGCCAACAATACTTATATTTATTACAGGGTTGTGCAACTAATACATTCTTTTTTAGTTAGTTTAGTTTTTTAGTTATATGACTCTGGCCACACAGGCTTACATCTTTGCTCTGTGATTCTACAGGTGTCCCATCCAGCCCAAGGAATGTGATCTCCATTGTGAATGAAACCTCTGTGATCCTGGAGTGGCATTCTCCCAGGGAGACAGGCGGCCGTGATGATGTTGTTTACAACATAGTGTGCAAGAAGTGCCGAGCTGACCGGCGCTCCTGCTCCCACTGTGACGACAACGTTGATTTCATCCCTCGACAGCTGGGTCTGACTGAGACCAGGGTGTTCATCAGCAACCTGTGGGCTCACACTCTCTACAGCTTCGAGATACAGGCAGTCAACGGAGTCAGCAATAAGAGCCCGTATCCCGCACAGCACGTCTCCATTGACATCACCACCAACCAGGCTGGTAAGTGGCTGCTATGACAAGGTGTGATGATGATAATGATGATGTGACAGTGGCACATGATGATGACAACTATGCTGATCCATCTATAATATCATCATCATCATCATGTTACTGTCCATACAGGCATTGTTCTTCATTAAATAGTTATTCTTTGTAAGCAATCTAGTTTTCCCCTTCCCTAAACAGTTTTATTTCATTTTACATTTGTGAAATGGCAAATGCTGCTGTCATTGCATGAGTGTGAAACATTTCAACTCAAAGAGCACGATGTGAATTCCAGAGTCTCACTTCACAGCATAGCTGGCTGCAGGGCCACTAAGATTTCACATTGCTCCACCGTGAATAATGACTTTAAGGCTTGAAGCGCAAGGGCAGCTGGTTTAGTGAAAGTTATACATACATGCTCCCTTTCTGGGCCTTCCTTCCCTGAATCAAAGTAACGGCTTTGCCTTTTGAAAACACGATGGAGGAGTTCAAACCCAGACCCAAGACACAGCATGTTAAATTTTGTGGCAGGACAAGCACAATTCACTGCACCGTCTCTCTTTCCTTTGTAGTTTATTTACACATCAAATCCGATGACAGAAATAGCCCCAGTTTGCATATCTCTCTGCGCACTCCAGAAATTCTTGCTTTTTAACATTGAGAAAGGTAATCATACCTCTACAAACAACATATGAGTCATTCGTGAAACCTCTTGTTTTTGTGGAGTTTTTTTTTTTTTTTTGAGGTTCACATCTGGAGGTTGCAGGCTGTTTGCTTCACAGTCTGACATGTCTCTTTGTTGTTTTTCTTTGGTCTTTGTTTAATGAGACTCTGTTTTGAGAGCAATGCCGCACAGCAAGTCTCTACTTCTCCCTTCACAGAAGACTACACCCGACTTGAAACCTGTCTGTAAATCCTCAGATTGATACACTGACACACTCCTGCTCTTTGAATTAACAAAAACAACAAGAGGATTCATCGTGCTTAATTTTGTCCCTGTTATATCTTAGAGTTATACTGAGAATTTGATATCGGGAGTGAGCCACAAAGCCATTATTTCTTTGGTTCTTAGCTGAGCTGAGAGGGCTGTGACAACAGACACAGATATGTTGAACTACAAGTTTCACCTTTAGCGTTGTATAACGGCTACCCAGGTTCATCTCTGTTCACTGTTCAATACTTTAATGTCAGCCCGGAGGAGACCAACCCAAGATAGATACATAGGCAGCTGCTGTTTTCAGGCCACGCTGACATATTCTTCACTCCTGCTCTTTCCCTGTTCTCTCTCTCCTTGTCTGTCTCTCTGTATGTTTGTATGCTTATGTGTGCTTTCTCCAACTTTGCCTGTGATGGATCTGAGCCCAGCCAGTAAAAATGACCTTCATCTCGTTTCTCTCTCCTTTCCTCTCTTTTTCCCCCCGTTCTGTCTCTCTGTATGTTTGTGTGTGTATGGCATGTGTGTGCTCATCCTCTAACTATGCCTGTGATGGGATCTGAGCCCAGCCAGTGGAAATGACAGGTCGAGGATATTGTCTTTGCCGGTCCTTTTTGCTACAGCGTTTTTCATGCTCTTGTAGGTCTTTGACTTGTAGTCAGAAGCACCTATCAAGGGACAGATATTGACCAAGTGAAAAATTTAAATGAGACTCTCTTCATTTTTCTGTGTTTCTGTGGGTGAAGCGGACCGTGAAAATCACAGCTTGTGGGACCTAATAACAGACATGAGGTGGAGTTACAGTGTGGTGAAAGACGAGATATTGTCTGTTGAGTTTATACTGGCAAGGTTCCCATAAGAAAAGAGTTACTAGGTTTGTCAACTTGAGCCTGTGGAACCTTCTGACTATGCCTCACGATTTTCTGTGTCACATTGTCATGTTTTCTGTCATATACAGTTGAGTGCTTGCGTCAGCAAATGTGTATTCTGATCCAATGATTAAATACCTGCTGTCAAATGAATTCAGAATTACTGATGCACATTTCCACTTTAATCGCAGAATGAACTCGCTTCACATTTATCTCAGAGAGCAATGAAACAGTAATTGCTTTATCCAGATCCCTTTTGTATAGGAGTACATTTTGAAATTAAATTTGGCCCAGTTGGTGGAGGGCATACCGTATTTGATTACGACGACTCTCAGAGGAATGTAATGACCAACTGAACTTGTCTTTATCTCAGAATGAGTCAGGAGAGGAGTGGGAGGGAAGACAGGCCGGGAAGGAGAAAGGGAACAGGTTTTTTTTTTTTTTTTTTTTTTACCAAACTGCAAGACTGTGACAGTGAAGGAGAGGAAAATGAGGGAGTAAATAGGTCTGATTATCAGGGTGGCCTAATGGTGCTGACTGTCCCCATTTGACGGGCTAATAGCACACTTGACAGATGTAGAAGAAGCGATGCCTAGGCCTATTGTTGAAGTCTGCTGCAGTAATGAGGTGTCTGCCAGTAATCTGCCAGGCCTATGTCCAGCCCTATGTGGCTTTGTAGCCAGGTAATTGCACTGTTCTTAGTTCCTAGAGGCAGAAGTAACCAGAAGGGATTGATGTTAATAATGCACTTCAAAACCTAAAAGCAGCGACTGTCTTAAAACGTAGGGCTCAATTTTTGTGTGTTCACAAAAAGGGTTGCATGAAGGAATAAAACATGTTGCCATATTCGGGAACCTTGAAATCCTCTTGTCCATTCATTTGGTATTTTTATGCCCTGTATCCTTGCATGATGCAAGGATGGGAGAGGTGGCGCAACAACATGCCGTGTAAATTTCCAACGCAACACCAGTCATCCATTTCATCATGTCACTCATGCCAATATACTGTAATTCTTGCAAATGTGAATTTGAGAAAAAGCAAACTGTAAACCAAATGAATATATAATCACTCTTTTATTCAGCTGGTATGTTATTAGTTCTCAAATATAAAGGCAAATATTTCCCTCACTTCACTTTTAAAGCAGAGGAATGACTGGTCCAGCACAATCAAAACCCTGTTGAAACATATTTGATCCCTGCAGCGTCAGAATGACAGGTTTAACACTTAACTGTGTGACGCTGTTTAGACTTAACAGACAAACAATGCTAAACCCTAATTTAAAATGATGCCCTAGCTATACTAGAGCCAGTAGAGCAGACAGATTTCTTTGTTTATGTGACATAGCCACATTTATACACATCAGGGGATACACAGGTACAAGAATGTCCAGGATGTGAAAGTTGAAATTTGTCCATTGAATATTTTGACTGCAATGCTGTATTCCATTGGACTCAGTTATCTAAAACATGCTTTGGACAGCTACTGATTTAGAAAGTAATTTGTGATAAACGTAAAAGTGAAATGTGGCACAGTAAAAGGTAAGGAGTGCACTGCTCACAGTCTCCTCTAAATCCCTCTTAACTCTGTCTTTCAAGGTGAGCCATTTTTGTCAGTGCAGTTATGCTCAGCGCAGCTATTAAAAAGGTTTTGGGATGAGTAATACTGTGTGTTTGCTTAGCAGATAATAATTAATCAACTCATCCTCATATTTATTTTCCATTTCACTGTGTGTGAGCTATTAGCTTCACCGTGTCACTAAAATGAGTGCCTGTAGTGTCAATCACATGCAGTACGTCTCAGTTTAAAGGACCACTTCATTGTTTCCCAACCCTTTCTCAATGCACAGCCCTTGTCGTATAGATTTGTGATATTCTACATTTTATTTAGCACCACAAAACCTGACGATGAAGTTTCAGGCCAAGCAAAAGTAAGAAAAGCTGCAGTTTTCCTGGTATTTCAGTGGAGTCTTTGCCTGCTCACTTTGACGTGGCTTTAGTGTGGACTTTTGTGAGATTAAAGAAAACCTACCTAGAAAACAATAAGGCAGCAGTAGTTAGAAGGGTTTTTGTGAAATGGCTATGAGAAGTCAAAGGTGGGGGGAGGAAATGGAGAGCATGGGCGAGGAGGAGGAGGAGAGGAGGAAATAATGGAGGTGAGGAGGGAGTTGAAGGGATTTAGTGTGAATCACTGAAGAGGCCATTTAACTGCCCTAGATCCCACCGTGTGTCTGGGAGGAAGGACTGATCAATAGTGTGATTTAGGAGTTCATTCACAGCCTGTGCTCTCCAGGAGATACACGCACACACACATCCAGATACAGACACACAAAGGTTATATATCGCCCTCTCTTTGGCTATCATTCATGCCTGGCCTGAATTTAGTCATATTTATCAATGTTTGCTATTGAAAAATAGCCATTTTATGTCCCTTTTGTGAAGTAGTATGGTTTAATTTATGAGGTAATAGACACTCTACTTCTAGTGAATTTATTAAAATGTTAAATGACCACAAAGATAAATATACTTTATATGGTAGTCAGGTGGTGGCAGTAAAAGTACTTGAGGTGAAAACTACTGTGCAGACATGGCAGCCATGTTTTCTTATGTAATCCATCCTGGACACTTAACCTACATCTGCTGCTTCAGATGAGGAGGGTATTTTTCTTCTGTTACACATTGTAGGACTCCTTTCTACTTTGATTGGTTGTGTGGGGGTGGGGTGGTTTGGTGAACAATGCATGAGGAAAAAAAGTCTATAAATCTCATGACTGGTGCTATCTTTTTCAACTAATGCCTGATGCTCAACATTTCTCTGATCTTACTGGCACAGCCTGCTTGACCTAGATTATGTACCAGCAATCCCTCAGACCACAGAATGCCAAGTATATCTCCAAACAATCCTCCTCCACTTAGCTTTTCTGTTTGGAGAGCTATTCCCACAGAAATGTAAACATCGCTATCCTCTGCCTTCTATGGACAAGTCCGCCCGGGAGGGTTGCATTCAAGATACTAAGATGACATGCACCAGACTGAAATCCAAACAGCTAGATGAATTAAAGAGATTTGCGCTCTGTGGGGTTCAAAAATCAGATGAGATGTTAGGCAAACATGTCCATGGAGGGTATTCAAGACACTACTCATTATGTCTTTTCAGTTTAGAGCATACACAGTCTTGCCATCTGTGTTTTGGGGGGTTGCCATTGTCCTTGTTCCTTCCATCTATGTATCAGAGCAAGGGTGTCTGAGCGTTTCATCACCTTAGACAGTTCTTCAGAGTCTCTCCGGGTGCCATTTTTATTTCATTTGATGCCTGTTCTTATACTGTAAATGTTGGATCCTGTCTCTGGACCATGAAAATGACGTTTTAGCTAGAGGCAAAAGTGTGGGCTGAAATGCAAATGAGCCTGTCGTCAATTTTGATGTCTTTATATAGTGTATTAAGTGACATAGGAAGCGTCTGTTTCTATGTTTGTGTCTGTGTGAAAGTATGTGAACTCTTTTTTTTTTTTCAAATAGAGCTACAGTACCAGTCAAAAGTTTGGACACAGCTTCCCATTCAAGCTGTATCCAAACTTTTGACTGGTCCGTACATTCAGAATCCTCCACGTATAATGTGATTTTGAAAATAATTCCAACCATGGTTCCTTGACAGAAATCCGTGGTGCTGAACTGATCCCTCTTTATGATGTTTGAGAGAGGCCCATTACCATGTAGTCATGGCTGGCTTGGCCCTCTGAGCCCCTGCTAATAGGGAGGGTAGTAGTTAAACCTATGCCTTTGACAGAGGCACAGCACATGACTATAGGCCGCTCTCCTCATCTGAGACACTGAGCCCCTATTAGGAGGCTGCATGGTTCAATGGTGTGCCAGCATCCTAAAGCACAAATCACAAGTGCACTACAGAGAAAGAACAACTCGGTTTATATACTGTGTGAATGTATCCATATGTATCTGTGTGTTTTCTGTATACAACATGGCTGAATGGGCCTCTGGTCTGAGATCAGCTGACCAATTTTGTGCAACTTTCTGTCCAATCATTTCTCTGAATAACTGAGGCAAAGCAGGAACTTCGAGCTGAGTATTGTGAAAGCTGTGCTGCATGAAGAACACAGATGGCAGCTTGCACTCAGTCTATCCCAGAAATCTCACAAGGAAGGGGTTACAGTAGGAGAGAGTTGGAGACGTGGATCTTACATACTCATTTTGGGGTTGAATTAATAAAACGAGTGACAGATATTAGCTATTTCATTGGCGATACATATGTATAGAGTTTTTACTTGCAATTTTATGAACTTCAGTTCATTTTGCTGGGAGTGCTGCTCACCCTGTGAAAACAATTGTGTAATGTTTCCTGTGGCTCTGGAGGGAGTTTTCTCAGGTCTGAGAAAATAACCTAATGTCATCAGGGTTAGTTGGAGACTACAAAAGTTTAACAGACAGCCTGCATTACCAACTTGAGGCATGGAGTTTGAAAACATTGGGCATTTAGGGGCGTAGGGTCTAACGAAGACACGCTATTGAGTTGCATTAAGAGAAATGTAGGATGACAAGTTTTTGGAGCTTTACCAAGGGACTAAAAGTCAGCAAATTTCAGCCTCTGAATCAGTTTTGACTCTTTTGTTCTCTCGTGAGTCCAACTTTTTGGAAGTACAATAAGAAATCTCTGGAGCTCTCTTTTAAGATGTAGAACGGCACATTTGACTCCTCACTGTACTATATGAATTATGGTGACAACACTGAAGTAAGAAATAATGAAAACAACGGCTCAGGTCTGTGCCAGACATGTAAAATGATGCTCCAACTCATCTGTATTCCATAGTAGATTAATTGTACAAAAGTAAAGAAGTTTTTCATTCTTTCATCACTTTTTTTTTCATACTCCCTCTTTCTTTTTCTTCCCCTGTCTGTCTCTCCCTCTCTGCCCCTCCTTCCTTTTCTTCCTCTCTCTCTGTCTCAGCCAGACACAGAGAGGCTTTGACTTTGATTAATGGTGAGCCAAGCTCTGCATTAAAAGCCAGGGGCAGCAAGTGGGGCCAGATAAAAGTGGAGCACAGGAGCAAGGGATGGGAGGGATGTAGGGAGGAGAGAGGAGTGCAGGACACAGTCACCAATCACTGTCAGCATCATCGTCCCAGGGTGACAGTGGGGGACGCAGTTGGAGGGGACAGCGGTGCTTCATTGGGCTGAACCTCACCCTCATACAGGCACGACACATTGTCTATGACAGGCTCTTCACACATAGGCTACTAGGACACATGGACACACATACATGTGCACACACTCTTTATCTCTCTCTTCTGCTTTTCCTCTCAAAAACATGGTCACTGTCTGTCCAGTGGGACACACCAGTGATGAAAGATTTTTTTTTTTTCTTTTAGCAAGGAGTGAGGTAAGAATGTGTGTTGCAAGGGTATAGCTGGATAATCAGACTAAATTGCCATTTTGTTTTCACCTCTTTATGCAGTCAGACATTGGGTTCAATTAAGCTAGGGTTATCTTGAATTTTCATGAATATAAACCCCCCATTAAATGTTGCACAGGCAGTTCCGAGATGTAAGAGTTTTTTGTGGATTCTGGTTCTGACACAGGAAGATGATGTCTCAATCCTTAATCCCACCTACAAATCTCTGATTGGCTCGGTTGCTTCCCCAACTGGGGTGAACATGCATCAATAAGCACAATACCAGACCTTTTTTTGAATCGCTGAAAAAAGATGTGGCTGGTGAGTCAGAGATCGACGATAGACACTTAGCACAAAAAAAAATTTCCATGGTGAAAACTGATGTTTCTCTGTCTGTGCGCCTGAATGCATGAATTGAGTTGGGATCGGGACTTGGGGCTGGGGTTGTGTAAAATACCTCTCCTCCACAGCCCCTTTTTCCACTGCAGGAATTTCTGTGTGGAGTGCCCCTCCCTTGGGTCTGTCAGGAACAGTGTGTGCCTGTGGCCGGTAATTGATAATGCGGCCCAGGCAGCCCTAGCCCTGGTCAGTGGAGCGTGAACCAGCCTGAGAGGCAGAGAGGCTGAAGTGCACCGAGGTGAAGCTTAGCCCTCACACTCTCTGTCTAGGGTATGAGAGAAGGAGGGAGGGCAGGAGGTGAGAGCCAAGGGAGGCAGATGGAACAGTATCCATTCACACTGACAGGATAAACAGAGCCCTTTCATTTGTTTACATTTTAGGCAATTATCTGACACTCAAATCAAGAAATACTTACCCTAATCAAAACTGTAGAATAAGCCTTTATTTCCTACAAAACATGATTTAGAAGCAACCATGAGGACCGAAAAGGTCAGGGCCTTTCTCCGTACAGAATCCCTGTGGCAATAGAGTGAGGGTGAAGTATGAAGGGAAGGAAAAGAAATAGAATAACCACTAAGGAGTCAGATAAAAAGGATCATTTACTTGAGAGAGGGTGCTATTTGCTGCCTTTTGAATAGAGGAGTTATTCAGAAAGATGGCGAGTGGAGACCAGGTGGAGCGATGACTAGTCCTCAGCAGTGAGCAGGCCCAGAGCCAAGTGGCTGATAGGCACATAATGTAGCACATGGGCTTGTTTGAGGCTGTATTTATGCCTGCAGACATGGGGGTGGAGATTTCTTTCCAGCCATGTATACAAACACCAAGGCTTTGAACGTAATATGAGCAGTCACAGAATCAGTTTTTAATCAAACTTACTTGTATGCTCACAAATTGGTTTGATGAGTAAGTTTGGTTGGATTCATCTGTGAACTTTAAATTAGAGTTTATTTTAGCACCTTGGAGGAGTTTGTGATTCTTAAGTAGGTTTCTGCCATATTCGCTTACAGTATGCTATTCAGGAGATTGATTTTTATATAGAAGCTAAGCAATTTGTACCTTTTATTTTAAAATTGCATCATTTTAAATAAACACATTTCTGTTTTACTTTTATCTATCGTAGATTGATATATTCACACTAAGTATTCTACTTAAACCCACTTCATAAAAAGGTCACATTTGCTTTTCTGGAAATCCTTAGTCACGTTTCCCAATGAAAAACTCCTCTGCTGTGCAGGAGGTGGTGCATTTAAAAAAAACACACACACACACACACATACCAACAGTAACAGTGACAACAGAGAAAAAATATCAGTTAGCATGGTTGGTGAAAAGACAAAACACCTCCAGAACCCCTAACTTGATTACCAGGCATCCAAGTGATCCCTAGTAAGTGTATGACTTCAAAAAACACTCACTGCTATTGAGCTTGAGCTGAAATCCTCACTAACCAAGTCTGTGACATTTAGGAACTTGTCAGCCTGCTCTAGATTACACATATTAACACAACAAATAGATGCAGGAAACGTCAGTATCAGCACCAGGGAAATTTACTTTTTCCTCACAGAGCGGAAAGTCTGGGGTATTGAACATTGACGCTACTGTCAGCAGTGACAAGATATCTGTGGATTTGTAAATGTCAACAGTGAGAAAATCTGCCAAGGTATGATAGCGAAAAGACGGCAGCAATGGACTCTGCAATGGCATATGACACCTGTTCTGAAGGTAAAAATTCAGGTTAATTTCAGTCCAATTTGATTCTTTTTATTTCAGACTTGCATTTCATTTAAAAAAAAAAATCTAAAAGTGTTAAAAGATGAGAAATAAATATTTTCATCTTATTTAATGCTGCACTGGTTCAGACTCTGGTTTGGTTGGACCTTAGTAAAAAGCAGTGCTTCAACAAGGTGTGTTAGCAGTAATGCCCACAGTGAAGACAGGCAGTTGAACGTGGTCCTTAAAGATGTGAAACCACACAGGCACACGCACACACACACAGACACACACACACACACGCACACACAGAGTTTTATTACGGATGATGTCTTTCCTCTGTCCAATAACACAATCTCTGAGCAGCAAGTGCAGAGTGAAGAGGAGCAGGGGATGATGGAGGGATGACAGTATAGTGGACAAAAATGATGGAATGAGCAGGAAATTGCTCATTCCAGAGCGTCTGGGTTAATTGACAGCCCGTGTGTGTGCATTCAGGTGTACTGGTGCTGAAGGATAAAATACACTGTGCAGCTGGCCTAAAACAATCACTGTACTACATCAGGTTAGATTCCAAAGTGTTTCATTCAGTGACTGGGTCTTTTACATGTTTGCATAGCTCGAGAATACTCTGTTTATGAGAATGGATAGAAACTTGTAATGACTCCTTATAATGTTGCAGGTCCAGTGCAGTCTGGTTTATTGGTTGCATATTTTTTCCTGCCTTCACTGTTTAGTAATTTCATGGCTCACCATGACATCATTTGCACAGAAATCATCAGTGGAGTGTACCAACGGGAGAATTTCACAATAAATCATTTGACATAAATTTTCATAAAATTTTACATGTGTCTCTGTTTACTGCAAGACCACATATTATAACTCTATCAATTCTGTGTCATTTTTATGGTCTTACTGCAACATAGGCAAAATTAGATAAACCTCTGTTACTGTATATATGTTATATTTGCCCATTTCATTTCAATATAAATTCTCAAACTAATTACCAAGTGACAGGCCCTGAATGAAAACAATTTAATAAGACCTACTGCAGACTATCCTGAATAATACATTTCTATTGTGCAGTACATTATATTTTAAAGTTAGTTGTATTTGCACATGTTTACTAGATGCATTTACATGTGAATAACTGTGGTATTACTGTAACACAAAACCCCAATTAGGCAATCTACATGACTGAGTGAATTAATAACTAAACCTGCATTTAAATTAGTGAATTATTTATATCGAAACAGAATGTTTAAAAAAAACATTAAATAGCTGTTGATTGCAAATTTAAAATGTCAACCAGCTACTACTTTTGAGCAAGGAGACTCCTGTAGAAAATGAGCATTTCTCTACGGAGATTTGGTGCAGGACTCTGTGAATGGGCACTCCTGGAAAAATCTCAGTATTGGAGCCTGCAGAGAGGACTGTGTTAACTATTGCACCCAGTGCATCCTGAGGATGCCACACACCTTGCTCATGTTTTCTGCCCATGTAGCCAAAACTGCTCCGTCCAACAGTGGACTAAATTCAACACGATTGGTTGCCGGACTCATGCCAGACTCGTGGTGGCTGACGAGGCGCAAAGGTAGTTGGAGTCTTGCTAACTGGAGCTGATTCTCAGCCCAAGTCCACACCCTCACATCTCAGCCAAATATGGCATGCATGTATCGGCCAAAGCCGACTCATATTTGGTCCTGCAGTGCCAAAATATGGCTGAGTGCAGTTCTAATCGGCCTGAATCAGCTGGCTACCTAGGTGCTGATGAGAGTGGCAGTTGTACTGTTTAAACCTGGATTATGTACAGAGCACTGATGGCTGGTGAGTTTAGTGTGTGTTTCTGAAACAGCATGCAGGTGATAATGCATGATTTATTCTAGGTACCCACATTGGATGAACGTTGCAATAGTGCTGTACTTAAAAAAAAAAGTGAATTATCATTCCTGACATCATTGGTGTTTGTAATGCACCCACTTTGATTTGCTATCATTGATCTTTTTGGCATATCACAATTACTTCTTAACCATGACCTCATGACTCCACACGTCCACACGGTCATGTATATGGTTGAAACTGGAAACCCAATGAAAGGAAACCTCTCAGGCTAGTGGCTTCTGCTCACTGCACCATGCACTCAGGATTAGCAAAATGACTGGTGTGTTTTATTATCTTGAAATAAAGATCTTCTTACATCCTTCAAACAGGTGTGGATGAGACAAATCTGTAATTCTCAGCAGTTAATCTAGAAATGTACTAATGCTGTGTTTCTGTTTCTGTGCCTTACAGCCCCTTCCATAGTTCCCATCATGCACCAGATCAGCTCCACCATGAATAGCTTCACACTATCATGGCCACAACCGGAACAGCCTAATGGTATCATTCTGGACTATGAGCTGCGCTATTACGAGAAGGTAAGATAAGTGTATGTGTATGTGTGTTTGTGTGGAGATGTATGTTTTTATATGTTTTAATATCTGGTTGCATATATGCATTTTCAGAGCGCAATTTTTTCAGATGCAGGTGTGTCTCTCACTCTGCACATGCATAGCAAAATGCATGTAATGCCCCCAAAAATCTGAGCTCTCCCAGATATCTGTGAGCGGAGTCCCCTGGGTTGATAATACGTTCTTTCACTGTGTTCACTCCATCTCTCCCACTGTTCTTTGGTTGCTGCTGCAGATGAAGGGAATAGGTTGACCTCTGCTCTAGGCCCACTCTGCACAGTGCAGCAACCTGTCCTGCTGTGAAAATGCATTGCGTCTGGGGGGAGTCACATCGACCCGTCTGCTCACACACAATACGTCTGCTTTATTAAGTCGCCAGCCCTACCCCACAGAGCCTATGTTGCTTCAGTATTGACCTGTAGGCTTTTCCCAAGGCCTTGGACATAATGATACCGAGAGATCGGAGACTCTGGCTTTTTGTTTGGGCCCTTGTTTGTCCTCCTAAAGCTGATCGATAGGTATAGCAAGGTTGGTCATGCACATTTTTTTTTTCTCTTTCCCCAGTCTTTGTCACCTGAAGCTAAGACTTTTGCAAGCCTTGGTGCACCTTCACCTATGTTCTGCTTTCCAAATAATAGATAAAAATCGATAAGAGTTTTATAAATGTTTTTCTTTTTCTGTTGAGTTGTTTATTTCTAACAAACTCATTTTGGCTAAGGTTTGTGGATCAATATTCACAACTCCACCATAGAATAGTGTTTGCCACCTTTTGCATTTTCTATCAGGGAGAACAACAATCATGTTTTTAAATGATGTTTGCAGTTGGAAACTCAGTTATCCAATAATAGCTGCGTTGCTCGCTGTTTTCCCCTCTGGCATTGCACAGGTCATGAAATTGAATCCGATTGCCATGGCCCTGAGAAACCTTATCTGCCAGACAGCTTAGTGTTGTGTAAATAACACTTATACAGCCTCCCATTAGCTCATGAATATCAATGAAACCTAATCCTATTGATGTTTATGTAGCGTGTCCTCACACAAATAGATGAGCACAGCGTAATCACAAATTAGTGAATTAACAAGGACAAGATTACTAATTGCACTGGGATGATTCAGGTGACAGAGAGGTTGCGCTCTACGCCGTCTACCTCTGTCTAAATGTACCTTTATATCCCCGCTGTACATGTTTCTGTCTATCTAGAAAATGTACCACCATGTGAGTGAGAATAAGACACAGAAGGTGAGTCAGAGTGATTGCTTTGTGACACACTGGGCTGTGGAGATGAGATTTCCACATTGGTGGTCCTCTTTTGACACTCTGTATTTTGGATCTGACGAGGCTTTTTATAGGCCCTAAACAGACTTTCTCGTCAGCCAGCCACTGCTGTCCAAAGTGTCACTGTCGCTATGTGCCTGACTATGATAATGCACCAACCCTCCGAAGAAATAAAATATTTTACCGCTTATTATACACATGCGTGATGATAAGTCCACCTAAATTCTCAGTGTCACACACTTAGAATTGGGTTACTTGCATACATGTTTAGCATGCTTGTTGTATATGTAATAGCAGGGGAGTAAATTGCATTCCATCGAGGTCAGTCCTGCCAGCTCTCCATTGATTCTCTGATTGCTTGAGAGGTCTAGAAAATCTGGAAGTTCCACGCAGCTGTAATGTGATGATGTGGCCTTTTCCTCATAAAAGGCAATTATGGAGGGATGTTTCTCACCATGTCTATCACACACTCCCTGCACACTCCCAGCTTTTCCCAGTGCCATGGGTAACTTATCGGCTGGATAATACAACCATAAAAATTTTTGCTTTATATGAAAATGGGCTTGCTATATTCGCCTTCTTTTTTATGCATTTCACCGATGCCTGCATTAATCTAAGCATAGTCACACTGTTATGGTTCTGGAGTTGATTGTCTCAGCGTGCCTGGCACAGTCAGCTAGTCCTTAGCGCAGCAGAGAGCTGTCTCTCTGTACACTCCATCTCACAGCAAGCCTCCTATACCCATTTACAAAGGCAGCTTCTCCAGCAGCATGGCATTGTCACACTTTGTGTCGAGTAATACCTAAGGATTATCGTAAAAGAAAACTCTACCTTTTTGGCCGCCATTCTGAGCTCACAAGTGTTATTGTTGTAGATATAGCTTTACATATTTTAAACTGCTAATTTTTGTTTAGCTGAAGATTATTTTTCTGGCATGTTTCTGTTTATTTGATAGTTTACAGTAGAGAGTGAAAGGAAGAATAATATGAAAGATTGGGGGAAATGCAACAAAGGTCCAAAGTTGGATTCAAATCAGGGACGTTGCAGGTATGTGACATTGACTGCTGGGCCACCAAGATGCCCTGTGGGGTCACAATTAGACACTGCTTCAAAGTGTTGGACCAAGGCTGTCTCAGGGGCAGGGGTGAAAAAATATAAAGGGCACCTGATACATTCAATGAGCCCCCACTTCACAATGTTTTTTCTCCCATACAGTGCACCCTATAAGGCACCTTTTTCATTAAAAGGGCACCCAATTCTGCAATTCAGTATGTTAGACTTAGGGGAACCCTAATCACATATAACTAGACAGTTATTACAGAACTTTGGTATGTTTTCTCCTTTGTAGGGGCAGCTCAGAGGGCACTTCCATGGTACTTTTTTGGCCTTGGGGGCATTACGGGGGCAGTTGCCCACCCTGCACACCCCTTAAGTCCACCAGTGTTGCTTCATAATGTTGTCTTCCCAGAGGTGGAATTAGTATTCAGATCATTTATTTCATTATGAGTGAATATATTGCCATCAAAAGCAAAAGTATGGAAGTCTTATCAGCTAAATGTACTTAAATTATCAAAAGGGAAAGTAGTTGTTTTGCAGAGTGACTCCTTTCACAAAGTTATAATAATACATACATATATATATATTATATATACATATATTATGTTACTGGATTATCATTACTTCTGCATTAATGTGTGAACAGCATTGGTGTTGTAGCTAATTGAGGTGGGGACTATTTTGATTACTTTTAGTTTATGGTTTCATCTAGAATAATAGATGGAATAATTGTAGTGAAGCTATATTTTCCTGATATGTAGTGGAGTAGAAAGTAACAGAACATGGAAATACTCAGCAGGTGAAATGAGTAAACATCACACAGGTTTAAGCCAATCAATGACACTGTAAATTATTTGTTACTTTTATATACAAAAGTCATAAAGCACATACAGTATGTAGATATTAAATGCAAATATGCATTACAAAATGTTAGAGCTGAACCAGAGGGTCACTAGTCCAGACAATGAAAAATTATGACAGTCATTCAAGGTAATAAAATTTTCATTTCCACTTTGAAGTAAGTTGTCTAGAAAAGTTGGCTATATTGCACTTGTTAAAACATGCCCGAGGCTTGTGTTCCGTGGCACCAATATCACTGTAACAATGTGTTTGTTTGACCAGAATTGCAATTGTGATGTTGAAATTGAAATGTTACCAATAGTAACATTTCCCAAAACAACAAAAATAAGAGCCAGCCTTCTGCCTATAGTTGCAATTTAGGCTGTAGTCGCATGACTACAATTGAAGGAGATGGTAATGACCCAAAAAGACTGAATTTTGACAATTTCACCTGAAAGCTGTATTGAGTGCTGAAGGCTGTTCTCTCAACAGGCTTTACTCCCTTTTTCAACCACTTTCTCATTACAAAGTAAGTGGTCCCAGGACGCTGTAAATTGGGAAGCGAGATGAAATGAATTAAAGGTTTGCAGAGAAAAAGTAGAATCCCATGCTCTCTTTCGGTCCATTTTTCTCAGACCCTTTTTCCTCTGATTCCCTGAAAATTTGGGGAGGGTGGAAATAACTCAGCATAGCTGAGGTCAGGCCCTCCATTAAGGCTGGAGCAGAGCAGCCACTGGCTCTGGGTACTGATGGCTCTCTGTGTGTGTCAGTGTTGGAGAGAGGGTGTGTGCACGCGTGTGTGAGCTTGTGTCAGTGTTTGTGTGCGGGTGTCAGCAGCAGTTCAGGTGTATCCATTCTGGATGACAGCGGGACTGTCATGCAGCAGTGGGAGAAATTCAAGAGCAAATAAAAGTTTACTGCATGTCACCTGGATCCGCAGCAGATTGACCGTACCACCATCTGCATTTTTGGCACTCTGAAATCCCCTTTGTGCTTTACATACAATTAGCTATTCCTCAGAAGAGAAGCCAGGAGAAAGTATTTATTATTCTTTTCTTCTCTCCCTGCCAGCCTTCAGAGTAGACCGCAGCACTTTTGTCGACACACACAGATGTTGTATAGACAAGTTTAGATTTTTAATGGAACCTATGAAAAGCTGGACTTGTGCAGCACTCCCTCAGTCCCCCAGCTAGGGTATTCACATTTCCTCCTCTAGATTCTCTTTTTGTCCCCCTCTTTGTTTGTCTCCCACCCCACTCACTCAGGCCTCCTTGTTAGTCTCCAGGTGAATGGAATGCATACAAAGAGTCATCTCAAAAGGAGCTGGCTGCAAAGAACAAGAAAAACAAACTTACCTAAAATTTACTGAAGATAACTGAAGATAAGATGATTTTTCTCATCTCTCTCTTACCATGCTCACTGGTGTTTAATGGCTGTCTGTGCTGTGCAGTGAGAGGAAAATCATTGCTTTTTTTTTTTATCGTGATATAATTTGTTTATTAAGATTAAGACACTTTAATTGTCTTTAATATCAAATTTTATCATCATTGTATTTCCATACAAAATAATTACCATTTCCTTTTTAGATTAGAATTCATGATTTAATGGTAATTATTTGCATTTGGTAATAAAACCAATCTAGTTTTAGCCCATGCTCCCCTCTTTTTCTTTTCTTTTTCACCTTAGGCAATACATTTAAATTATGAACATTAATAGGAGAGATTTGCTTCTTTCATTTCCACTTTACAAACATAATGTTCTCTCTCATACACTCCACCCCCCCATCCCCTTTCCCTTTGTGTGTGTGTGTGTGTGTGTGTGTGTGTGTGTGTGTGTGTGTGTGTGTGTGTGTGTGTGTGTGTGTATTTGCATGCATGCATGTGTGTGAGCCTGAGGACACATGGTATCCCACCATGTCTGCTTTTGTGCCAGGTGGCCATGCTGTCCATTTTGGGTGGTTGGCATTTTGGAAAAAAACAGGCACACAAACATAGGCACACACACGCACACACAAACGTCAAGTGAAATGAAGGGAAGTCAAGTTTATTTTTATCGTCTAATATCACATATAGTGTATCAGTGGCCTTTACAGGCCCACAACAGTGATGGGTCCTGACTGAAAAAATCCACTCAAAAAATCATAGGAAATAAGGGGGAAAAAATTACAAAAAGTGGCAGAGAGGAAATTCAAAGGCAGATCTCCCCTGCTTGGTCCAATGGCAATTGGTAGGAGATTGGTTATTACCAAAATGATTTGAAAGTTGTAAAATGTTGAAGAGAAATACAATATTGGACCTCCAGTCATAGGATTACAACGGATCCAGTACTAATGTAGTAAATCCAGTGTAGCCATAATGAGTCCAATGAATTGTGTCCAGGTAGATTTGGTAGGTAATTGCACATAACTAGCTCATCTTTTCAGAGAAGGGACAGGGGAGATTAATTCGGCCTCTTTACTAGAGAACATGTAAAAAGGTATGAGTGTGCTTTACCATCACTCAGAACATGAAAGGCATCTTTAGACAATAACCAATCATTCATATTTATCACAAAGACCTTTCTTGCTAAGTTTTTCTCAGTGATTTTATCAGATGCTGCAGAGACCAAACTCCCCACAGTGCTTCCTGTCTATCACCCCTGGCAATGCTTTTGATTGGCTGCTCTGCCATCTGCCTTCCCACCTGCAACTTTGTCTTTATTTAGCAAGTTAAGGTGTGGTCCTTCTAATCCCCATTTGACTGGCGGCAGGAGGGGACCTCTCATGGCTGGAAGTCCCTCCTGGCATGGCCTTTTATTGGCTATCCCCTAACCTGCTGTAGTGCCAAATACCAGCTCATTTTTAAGTGGCAGATGTGGGTGTGTATGTGTGTGTGTCACATAATCCCCATTTGACTGGCAGCATGAAAGGGCCATTCCAAGCTGGTGCTCCCTCAAGGGATGCTCCCCCATTGGCGGTTTGCCATCTGTCTGCTCACCTGTCCTCCATGCAAACTCAACAGATGGGGGTGTGGTTCTGAGAGATGCAGAATGACTGATAGCAGGAGCAGGCAAATCCTGACCCCAAGTGGTCCATGTGCACTCAACCGTGTCCTATAGCAGATGAATAGGTGACTATGATTCCAGTCTCTCTCGGGGCTTCTTGTCTTCTTTTTAGTTACAAGCCCTTTCAAATGCTCAGCTGCTGCTTTCATGTCAAGTTTCAGAATTTTAGAGTATTTGTGTGCAGCACATCAGAGAGATGACAGATTGTGTGATCTAATGGACGAAAGGTCTGTGAAATGATTAAACTTTCTAAACCAGTTACATCCAGCATTCCATTTATAAACATCTCTTTCCTCTCAGAATGAAAGCCTGTTGGTGCAATGCTCTCCCATCTCAAGCCCAAACATTTGTCTTCATCAGGCCCAGAGTGTCCAATAAGAGCTAATGTGATTGCACACATCATTATGTGGGGGAGCAGATTTCATAGCTATGTTTACCTCGTCTGCTCAATGACGGAGCAACCGGAATGATTCAATTACACCAATCAGATTGGATAATGATTTCGATGTGGGTTGCTTCTGCCTCGAGATTCTTATCGCTTCCTGCCATCATCTTCCATCCTCCTCCTCCTCCTCCTCTTCCTCTTTCCTCCCTTGCTTCCTCCTTGCCTGTCTACTTTTTCCACTCCACACTGTTGTTCTCTCAGATTTTTTATTCATATTTTCTCAGAGCAGTCATACGTGTATTATACTGTAAGATGTAGTCCAGCATTAAACTATAGTGTGTTTACCGAGCTTAAAAAAAGCCAACCTGCCTCTATTTACGCTGTTTTATGGACACAGAGAATTTTGCCCCCTTAACTTTCAACTGCCCCCTCCCTCTCTACAGTATGTCTGCATCTAGCTATCAGCAGCCCGCAGCGGTGGGTGTAGTGTAGGTGCAGTCTTATTTTCTGGCTGTCATATTTACTCTGGGTTATGGGAAGGTGACAGGCCTAAGTAATTACTGATCCCTCATAGCAGATACCTCCAGTGAGCCCCAAACTACACTGCAGCAGACTGCATGACTGGCTCTCTTGAGCCTGGAGAGAGAAAGATAGAGCTGCACGATCTGCAGGGCAGTTCCCATGGTCCAAATCATACATTTACATAATGAATTGCTATATGCATGCATCCATACATGCATAAGAAAATCCATTTATTCATAAAGTATGTCCACATGAAACCTTTAACAGGATCTAAACAGATTTTCAAACCTTCTCCCCTGTAACCTGAAAACAATGCATGAAAAAAGGGCAATTTAGCATTATCCTTAATGAAAAAAGAAAATGCTTTCTATGGGTGGAATTGGCCTGCCATCATATTTAAAAGCAACCTACTGTATTTCAAACAACAAAACAAGAAGGGTTTTATTTCAAAATTTAAATAGAGGATAAACCCCTTGAGATGTACCATCTCTTTTTCAAGGGGGTCCTCAGGCACAGTAAATTAAAGTTACAACATTAAAACAAAACAAAATACATTAGTAATAATAATGATAATAAATTGAACAGTACATTAACACAAAACAGTCAACATTATAACATCAGCATGGACATACAGATAAGGGCTCTCCCATTATCTCAAACCCCACCCGCTACATCTGTTACACAAATAATCTGTACAAAGAATGAAGGAGACATAAAATAAATTAATAGATCAAATAACATTATGTCAAAGTACAGAGTCTACGGCAGGGTACAGAGGTACAGACAATGAAAAACAAGAACAAGTAGATTTAAGGTAAGCAAGCAAAGAAGTCTTGAAGTTGTGGAAAGAATTAATCGATTGGAGTGAGTTAGGCAAATTATTCCAGTCTGATGGTGCTTTAAACTTAAAAGCAAGTCTCCCAATTTCCTTAAAGATTCTAGGAACAATAAAAAAGGATGTTGAGTGTGTCTGAGTGAATATATGAAGTGAATGGAAGCAAAAGATGTTTTAAGTATAAAGGATAGTTAAAGTAAATGCATTTGAAAACAAAGAGCAACCAATGAAAATGTCTCCTAGAGTGAAGTGGTAGCCAGTTCAGTGTGTCATACATCAAACAGTGATGCGTGCGGTAAGGACACCTCAGGACAAATCTACAAATATAATTGTAAACAACTACTACAACTACTACTACTACTACTACTGCTACTACTACCACTACTTATTGTAAACTAAGATTATAACTAGTACCAAACAAAATGCTGCAAGACTTCTGCTCGTTTAATATGAGATTGTTATTTAAAAAACATTTTTGAACAAAAGAAATTTCTGATTGCAGAGAGCTTTGAATTTTAGTTGTATCGGAGTCAGATGTGTATATAACCATGTCATCTGCATATAACTGAACAATTAGAACAAATTTTAGGAAGATCATTAATAGAGAAAGTAAAGGTTCTAAAATAGATCTTTGCAGTACACCCTTTTCAACAGTTAAATAATTCCATTGAGTGTGATGAAAAGAAACACACTGACGACGGTTATGAAAGTAAGAATTAAACCATAATAATGCCTGTTGAGAGACACCAGAGAAGATAATGGTCAACTAAATTGAAAGCCTTGGTTAAATCAATAAAAATTGCAGATGTGAATTGAAGAAGATGTAATGTTAAAACATATTGCAATAATTGAACTGCCACATATAGTATATCTTAAGAGATGTATATGCAATGCTATTCTGTTACTGTTCAGAAGTAGCTATTACACTTTGTGTGTATGTCACTGTATGAATGGGACATACTGAGGGTTTTAGTGTGCAGAGTGCTTGCTGCAGCATTGTATTGGATGTTCAAACTGACCAAAGCCTGATTAGATTTTAAAAAAAGAACAGAAAAACTATCCTCAAATGCACTTTTCTGTCTCTGCTGTTAATCTGCTCTTCTGTACTATCTTCTGTTTCCATCAGTCCTGTGTTAGTGTTGTACACTACATTTCCTGTGGCTCTGGTTTAAAACAACTAAAATATACAACCTAAACTGATTTCCTCCAGTGCTTTCCCCATGATATTTCCTGAATATGTGATGCTTAATAAGTGTGTTTGTTGTCTCACTGTCAGACTTTATCCAGCACTGTATCTTGTTACACCATAGTTTTCTTAACTGTGTTGTTTACCACTTTGCTGCCGACATCTTCTCTGTGTGTGTTTTATCATCCTTAACCTACTTCCTTGTGTTCCTTGCTCCTTTTAGGACCATGCAGAGATTAACTCCACCATCCTGCGGAGCCAAACTAACACTGCACGCGTCGAGGGCCTCCGGCCGGGTACAGTGTACGTTGTACAGGTGCGGGCACGGACTGTGGCTGGCTTTGGCAAATACAGCAGCAAGATGTGCTTCCAAACCCTCACAGATGGTAAGGATCGCCGAGCCAGAAGAAACAGCTCTCTCTGTCGCTCTCTATCCTTCTCTGTCTCACTTTCTCTCTCTCACACACACATACACCCTAACTCTTTCTAACACTCTTGTCTCACTTTGTATTTGTTGTTGCATTATTATTAGTAGGTGAGATAGAGGGGAACCGTAATGTTTGATTGCACTTCTATTTCTACTGCTAAATTAATTTCCTTCACGGTCAGGTTTGAGTGTGTGCGTGGGTGCTTTGAATATGTAGAACGCTGAGTGTCTTTTGTTTGTGCAACTAACTGTGCTTGATCCAAAATGCTTAGCTAATTGGTTTTTCACCCGGCCCTTCTGTTGCTGAAGAGCCATCCCAGAATGCATAGCTGTGATTAGTGGTTGATGAGATTAATTTTTTGCCATGGGGGGGTTGAATTGTTGGAGAGGGAAGGGGCTAAAGAGAGGATGCAACACCTGCTACACTGGCAAGGTTGTGGAACTAGGTTTATTAGTGGAAGTGCAAGGAAGTGTGTGTGCAGGGTTGGTTGAGGTGGCGTTGCAATAACTGTAGTACTTCTTCATAGCCTTGCCAGGCAATCAAATTAGTGCTAAAATTAAAATAGCATGATTCAGTCTAGATGGATGAAGCATTTGACTGGAAATTTATAACATTCACAAGATTTGCCAAAGAACTGCTTCATCAGTCCTTGCTGGACTACTAGCTTGCTATGCTCTTGTGGCCATAGTCTATAATATATCAAAGACAGGAGTGACATTTCCACATTGTATTGTGTTAATGAAGATGATAACGATGAATGGGAGGGTGATGATCTTGAGGGAGGGGAAGATGGGAGGGATAATAATGACGATGAAGGTGATCAGTGCGGCTATTTACCTGTGCAGAGCAGATGTAGTGGCACAGTCATGGCCCCTTTGCTCTCCCTCACAGTTGCAAATTATCTGTCCCTCAAAGACATACGCATTGGTGCACATACACGCACGCACTTCATGCTCGCTCACACAAACACCGTTTACAGTTCATTCATTGGCTCGCTGCCATAGCACGACATTCGTCAAAGCAATTAGCAGCAGACGCTAGAGAGCTGCTGACAATCACACCCACGGCTCCACCTCCTGCCCTTCTACTGGTCTCCTCTCCCCCGCTCCACTCTCTCAGGAAGACACCACCTCACCACCCAACCGCTGCTGTCCCTGCACAAAACATATAATCCCTTTTGTCTTCCTTTCAGCACGTTTTCATACACCTCCACAAGGTGTCCTTTTGCCACCTCTGCACACACAAACAGACATACTCACGTAGTGTAGACTTGATTGACAGGTGTGATGAAAAAGAGGTGATTGGTTCATCAGTAAGGTGACTGATGTCACAGTTCTCCCGTTTTCTAATAGGCGAAGGACTTGAGAGCTAACTGATTGTAATAGGAGCCTATTTACAACTGGAGCAGGTAGCTGCGTGATTTCTGGCTGTCAGGGAAAATCACCATTCTCATATGGGTGAAGAGGAGATTCATCTGGACCTCTCACGCCTAATATGCATCTAAAGAGAAAACTGCCTGCAAGCTTGAGTAGCTAGAACATCATTCACACTGTTTGGTTGAAACATTCTTGATAAATGTTCAAGTTAAAAGAGTGAGCAATTGATGTCACATTGAGTTTCCTCATATATCCCAGCTCTCACACTGCTCCAAAGATGCATTAGTTCTCCCGTTATCACTTTAATCCAATAGGCCCATTCTATACGGGGGATTGGATTTAGAAGCTGCTGATTTGCCTGCAGCATGCTAAATCATGCATTGCTTTAACTACAGTGTTTGCTGGTGCCAAAGTCGCGGGAAGACAGGCACGCAAAAAGATAACCGAGGATTCTGCTGTGTAGCATTTTTAGACGGGCATTTAGGCTGTAGTCTGAACTATCAGCCTGCCCCAGCTATGTACATAAGACATATTTGGGCTAGACTTGTGATTGGCAGTGGATGACTTCCTTTTCAACACCTGAGAAACAACATTCCAAGGTGCACTTTCTTGTCCGCTCTTTTCTGACAGGTATGGCAACAGAGAAGGCTGAGAGGCCCCCCTCACTCTTTGTCACCATCAGTCTTATGGTTCTCTCTCTATGTCTCTCTGTCTCTCTCCCAGTTTATCAAACACAACCTGTCAGTCAGTCTCACTAAAGCTCGCTGGATTTCAGTCAGCACCTCTCAGCAGAGAGATCTATATGTTTTCTTTATCCATCAGTACACCCAGTCTAACTATCCTGCTCTGCCTCTTCGTCTCCCTATCTCTCCCCTACCCGCCCCAAAACACACATTCCCACACACCTCCAAATAAACACAGTCGTGCTCCTTAAGCTTTACCTAAGCCGTTCTCAATATCTGTCTGTCTGTCTTTCTCTTTGTGTAACTCAGATGACTTCAAGTCGGAGCTGAGGGAACAGCTTCCTCTGATTGCAGGGTCAGCGGCAGCAGGAGTGGTCTTCATTGTTTCCCTTGTTGCTATCTCCATTGTGTGCAGCAGGTAACTACATTTTCCTTCCTCTTTCTCTTGCAATACATGCCAAATCTGCTGTTAAGCAAGTGAGTTCATTGCTATATTTGTCCCTGACAAATAAACTTAAAATATCTATAATTTACCTTCTTTTCAGGCTCCCAATTTTTTCACCTCAAAATGAAAATCCAGCCAACCTTTGCTGTTGTAATGGCAGTTTCCCTTACACACCATAAAGCTTCCTAGAGAACTTTCGCAAATGCATGGGGTAGACACTATAACATGAACACCTACCCAATCATGTTACCCAATATAGTAGCCCTGCATGCTCTCCATTTCCTAGTAACTGTTGAAAGACAGATGGCAACACTGCATGAAGACAAAATTCCATCACATTTTGATGTACAGTACAGTTTCTTAATCTGAATCTGACCACACATGATCACTTTGGTATGTGCTTTTTGCTTATACCAACATAAAACTCAACAAAGATATGTCTTGAAAATTAATCTTGATATTACTCTGACATTCTTTGACATTGCAACACCCCTGATTATACATTGGACCATGTGTGAGCTTCTTACACATGCATACACACAGAGTATTTAGTAATAGCAATAGATTTGATGGAAAGGAAAGCTGACATACTCAATTCCAAAGAGAACGTAACAGCTCTGACTTTGGCCTGTTAACTTACTTAAGTCAAGGCAATTTAATTTTGCATCAGTTTGTCACATTGTCACATTCCTATCTTGCTCCTCTTTAGATATATGAAAGTCGAATTTTCTGCAGTGCTGTGTGCAACTTTGAGTAAGTAAGTGTTCATCAAATGGGCCAGGCTCTTTTGATGCTGAGGCAGAGGAGACAGATGAAAAGCAGAGAGATCCTATCAAGGTCTAATTAAAAATCAGCTCATTTTCATAAACTTCGTTTGCCACTGCTAAGACTCAGCGACTGATTCAATTTCAGCCACGTCATTTTCAGTCCTTACAGAGATACATGAACAGTAATAAGGCCTCGTTTACCCTTCCTTTCATCCTGTCATCTCTCTCTCTCTCTCTTCTCTCAATATTCATTGATCCCTTAGGAAAAGGGCATACACCAAGGAAGCAGTGTACAGCGATAAGCTGCAACATTACAGCACAGGAAGAGGTGAGTCTACCCTACTACTATGATCCTTTTACTAGCAAACCAGTGGTTCGTGTTCGTATACTTGTCTGTTAATTAGCAGCATACCTCAAGACTTGTAAAAACTTTGTAAAAGATTTTGGCCGCATGGTGGCCATCACATCATAAATGTTTACGAAGCACATTTTCACTCAATTCCAGAACTGTTAGACTTTTCCAGGATTTCATGTAGTTCAAGATGAATTCATCAGTATATGCCATGTCAATTCTCACAATAGAAATATATTTGTATAGTAGAATTTTTTTTTTAGTCTTCAACTAATTTAATCAAATATTTACCATACATACATAATAGTTCTTATTCATTTGCCTCTTCATTTGCTGTTTTTGAATTTGGTTGCCGGATAAATACATATACTGTACTATCTCCTGAATTAATTGTGCAATTGCAATGAAATTAGATGACACATGCACATACTATGCATACAAAAATATGATGGTATTTCAGGTATAGGTTGCATTACAGTCATATGATAAAATTAACTGGCCATAAATTAGTGTCAGTCCTACTTGCTTTAAATTTAGCAAAATTCATCCTTGCAAAAAGCCCTAATACTTTGTGTTCAGATATTTTTAAACACTTGTGAAGCCTTGGTGAATATATGTGCTCTCTTAGTTTTTTGTTCTGACCTCCATTTCTCCTTTCCCAGTCTTCTTCTGCTGTCATGTATGATGTTAGACATGTGTGTAAATCATGTAGTCTTTCATAATACAGAAGTGAAAAGGAGGTAAGGTAAAGGAGAAATTACCTTAAGTAGAAGGTGTCTGTTGATGTAAATGACATTTTCCTTCCTTTGCACAGTGACACTGACTGACATCTCTCAGGGCTGTACAATAGCTATGATTGAGTCATGTTTTAAGCACTCCCCTGGCACTGACTGAAGGAGCCTGGAGGGACACATATATAACCTCTGACAAATAGACACACACACTAATACACACAAAAGGGTGTGTAGGAGTTTTGTACCTCAAATGAAAGCCCCATGTACTGCCGACCTAGCAGTTTGAAAAGGGGCCCACTCAAGGGGATCGAGTTTTGTTGAGCCTGACACAGCAAAGCGTTTCAACACAGTTACTTTGTGTCAAAGCTACAACAGTGGCAGCCGGGACTCATTAAAACTGCTGTGGGCAGAAGAGTCAGTTTTGTCACAGGCTATCTCTGAGAAAACCAAATGCAATTAACATAAGTGGGGAAAATAAACAAAAGATGAGAGACGCTTGCAGCCCTGATCATCAAATGAGCAATTTCAAGTGGAGAGGAAATAAAACGCTGATAAGGGATCCTATTCATAGGTTTATTCCTTCAACCTTCATAATGCCAAACACTCATGAAGTAATCCCCCACCCCACGATGCATTGTTTTCTCCCATTCTCTCAAGATTTGACTGACAGTTTTGTAATTACAGTATTCAACGCAACAATAAAACAGCACCACTCAGCCAATTGTTTTGGGTGAAACTCCAAAAATGTGCCAGCTTTCACCCAGCTGCCTACTGTTTCAGCTGTTGCCACACACGTCAGGTGATGTCTCCTCATTTCCAGCCCACCTAATGTGACAGGCATCAAGAGGGATGCTGTTCATACTGTAAATTCAGTAGTGCGGCTGAATGATCATGGTTATGAAAATCAGACCTTTACCATTATACCAAACACTGGGTGGGATGTCATGACAAGCAGATTGGAACACACACACACACAAACACACTCATCATTACTACGGATTAATCAAATGCTGCTTGTGTGGGGATTTTTTTTGTTGTTGTTGTATGTTTTAATTGGTCATATCAGCACATCATAAATATTACAAGTGTTCATCCCTACATATTACACACACCTCACAAACCACAATTTTTCTCATTCTCTTTTACTCTTTTCCACACATCAGCAACCCATCAACATTAACAGACTAGACATTTCTAAACGCTGCATGTTTACTGTACGCCCTAATGCTTCTCTGCATATGAATACCAACACATCCTTAAATCACTAATGTTGGAACCCTGTTTGTCGCTTCTGTAGCTTCAGCTGTTGTTTGTGCTTCAGCATCTGGTGCTCACACTGAATGAGAATGAGATTAGAAAACCCATTTAACAGATCTGGTTGTTTTTAGATGCCAAATATGTTTATATTTGAGTTATCTCTTATTTTTCTGTCAGTGCACACTGCATTCATATATGTCACTTTATTGTGTGTGAACTAAACAAAACAAAAATGACAAGCATCTGTAGATAGTTGTGACGTTTTTCGTTCATCATTCTAAACAATACAGGCCTTATTCTTATTTTGCTGATCAGAATTTTCTTTCACAATGTGAAGATTTGCAGAAGGCACCACGTGCATGATAAATCAGATCTAACGTTTCATTATCTATACAAATGTGACTGTTAATCCCAGATGATTTTTAGATCCCATCTGTGATTTCCATACTAATAAGCCACACTTGGTGTCTGACAAATGATTTTCTGACATCAAATGATGGATAATTAGTTTGTGTTTAGGAAGTAAACTCAACTCATTATATTCAGAGCCACAGAATAGATTAGTGTGCATCTTGGACTGACATGAAATGGGAATGTATTCACTATAGGCATACAGTGTCCTGTAATTGTTTATGTTAATTTCTCCAAGTGGATAATCACATAAAACATATAATTGCTATATACAGAAATGGCTAAATTACAAATATTGTCAGGCAAAAGGAATTAGAAGAAGTTATGTTTCCTTTGTGATAGACTTGCATATGAACAAGTTCCTTTAACTTAAAAAGATGAGCATTTATGGAGCTACAGTTTTACTTTGACATTGCTGTTTGTGTTTGGGCAATATGTAAATTCTGTATAGTAGAAGCAGTAATTTGATTGTACCCATTGCCGGTAATAGATTAATGAAAGCATTACTGCGGTACAGTTGATTTGTGGATACATTAGGGCCATTGAGTAAATGAGCAGGGCAAACTAATAGCAGGGTAAATGCTAGACATTGGTGAAAATAACATGGTTAAGTGCAGTGCAGTCAACTGTAATATATAATGCTGGTCAACTAAATACTCTTAACTGTTCCAGCAATTGTGTCATTGACTGGAGATTTTGTTGAGATTTATAATCTAAATTCAACTAATTAATGAGTCTATCCATTTTTCCCGTTTAGGCATTATATGTGGCCATCTAATTGAAAAAGGTAGGAATTTATATTGTGTGTTATACTGTATGCCCGTGAGTCTTTGCAGCAGCCATACATTTTCTCCTGACAGGGTTGTTGTGTTTTTATGTTGGGTAAAAATAGAACTGACGTTTGGATACATTTGCTTCATGCACTCAGATGAAGGACCTATGAAATATTAAAGCAGGGATCTATTTTTTATCTGTTGGCCATAAAAAGATGAGTCCAGTTAACCAGGGCTGTACCAGAGGGAGGAAGCGAGATAAACTGTTTGCATTTTAAATTATACATGAAAGTGGGCTCTGGACTGTGGATTAGAAAGTAATGGGTTCACGTGTGTGTACAAGGAAAAGCGTGCTAGAGATTTTGAGTGAGTTCTCATATGTTTGTTGTTGTATATGTTCCCTGCTGAGATTTTGAGTCCCACCCAGTGGTGCTGCTGAGTGAGCAGCTTGGCGACACTTGTAAATAAAACGTCTTTATGGAATGCAAAGCTGTAAACCCTCTGATGGATTAACTTGAATCCAATCTGTATGGAATCTCTAATGAGCAATTACATTCACACAGACAGGGTTCAAGGCAATTAGTACAGTAACTAGAATCAGCTTCTAGTCAAGAGCAAGGTGAGTGAGGTGAGGCACCTTGATCCCCCCAAGACCAGGCCTTAAATCCTCCTTCTGTCTCTTGAGACCCCACCATCTCTTTATGTGGCTTATGCAAATGAGCAACAAATTGACTTGATGGAGATGGGTTTATTCAAATCATGGCTGCCAAGGTTTTGACTAAACAGCTCCGAGAAAGAGGGCTGCCCTTGGGTGTTACTGTAGAAATGATGATTTGACGTCTGCTTGCTTGCCGTAATGTCCATTTTGTGTCAGTGTGTATTGAATGTGTTTACAAGTGTTTTTCGGCAGTCCTCCCCACCCAGTCTGTCAACACAGAAAATCTGTCCTCTGTTTGCTGACGTCTGTGAACTGAGCTCACCTATCGCAGAATGGCATAAAGAGCTAGTTGATAGCGCAGTGGTTTTATCTCTTTATGAGCTCCTATAGGGAAAGGCTGTGCGGAAATTGGTTCTACCACTATCAAAGAGCAGAGACTGCTAGGGTAAGGGATAAAAGGGTAGAAAAAATCTGTCTACATTTACTCTTTCTATATACCGTTATCCCTCCTACTATCCCTTCATCTTTCTTTCTCACTGTTTTTTTTTTCTTTTATATTCTGGTCTGCTTCCCCCTTCCAAACACTGAATCATCAAACCACTATTTTGTTGTCCACAATACTCGGAACTAAAGCGGTTTCTTTAATCATCCACCTATATTTTTAATATGTGACAGCAACGCGTTAATATTCATTTACATACTGAAGTGCTCTTGTCTGTCTCTGAGGAGGCCTATAGAGCAAATGGAGTTATCATCATTTACCACTGTTAAAAGCGTGTATTGATAGGAAGTAATGCTGTGTCACATTGTGATTTAAGCTACGTCTTGAAGGGTAATTGCATTCATCAACCATTAAAACAAGACATGAGCCAAAAGAAAAAGAATAACAGTTTCTTCTGGAAAGCTCACTGGGCACTTTGGTTGTTCTAGAACTCTCTTTGAGAGCCGACATGTCTAACTGCCCCTCCCCACTGGGCTGCCCGACCCACTTCTCAGGCTCCCCGGGGATGAAGATCTACATTGACCCCTTTACATACGAGGACCCCAATGAAGCTGTCCGCGAATTCGCCAAGGAGATCGACGTCTCCACTGTCAAGATCGAGGAGGTCATCGGTGCAGGTACAGTTAATGGATGTTGTGCTGAAGTTTGTGGGTATGCAAAGTGAATGTAAGTTGCCATATTTGAATGTATTTCTGTATTTTGTATGTTTACATACGTGTACTTGCATGCAAACAAGTTTAGCCTGAATCTGTTCAAGGTCGTAAAGCCCAGCCCTTTTGGCAACCACATCAGATGGGTACATGTCAGGGGCCCATGTCAAGTGCACGAGCAGCATATAGGCCAGCTACCCTGGGACCTAATGGCATTAGAAATAACTCAGGCCTTGCGGCCTATTCCCTGTGCTTCTCTGTTTTTGGATCCTATTAGTGTTGCTCTCTGACATGTTCTACCTTGCATCATCCCTTTTCACTTACTTTACATGTAAAATGGATTGATATGGATTTGTTTTCTGTCTTTGTTTCAGAACATGTGTTTGTTAAAATTGATAAACTGTTAATTAATTGCTGATTGCTTTAAGGTATATTCTAAGAAACATTGAGGGCTAAAATAAGCCTAGGTCCAAGTGTCTCCAATATGTCCTTTTCCTTTTGGGACAGGACACACCTTCTTTACAGCACGAAGGGCTTGCTGATAACCTACAGTACGTGTTGGTTCATACAGACACTAAAATACCCCTGGTAATGAGACTGGGCCTAGAATAGCTCCTGCCGACCGGCCTACTCAGCAAGCTAGGTGTGAGGAAGTAACAGAGATAGGATAGGGATAAGGATGCAGGGGGACTAACCAATTAAAGATTTCCGTTTTTGTTGATTTCACTGTGTGGTCTCTCTGCAGGACAGCGAGGTGGTGATAATTAATCAAACAAGTTCCAGATATTTACCAGATATTGTTTGCCTTTTATTTTTTGATCGGGGAATATGGAGCCACTTGGCAGGCTTCTAGGATAGATGACTACTGTGAGTCAGAAGAGCCATACTGTTAAGAATACGTTTAGGGAGCAATGCTACTGGAGTTCTGGGCAACACTTAGCATGCTTAATATAGACTAAATTAAGATCAGAGCTATAATAGCTCTTTGGGTAATATGTATGGCCAGGGACATGAGATGAAAACAAGTTTGATAAAATAAGCAAGTAGATTTTTATCTAATCAACTCTACTAAGCTTTTGTCTGATCACTTTTTGACCAAAAGTTGATCAGTTCTTGTTTCCAGCTGAGCAGCCACCATGTGCTTCTCTGGTTTACCCCACTAGGTGAATTTGGAGAAGTGTACAAGGGCCGTTTGAAGCTGCCTGGTAAGAGGGAGATCTATGTAGCCATCAAAACCCTGAAGGCAGGCTATGTGGAGAAGCAGAGGCGAGACTTCCTGTCTGAGGCGTCAATCATGGGCCAGTTTGACCACCCAAACATAATCCGTCTGGAGGGAGTTGTCACAAAGAGCCGTCCAGTCATGATTGTCACAGAGTTTATGGAGAATGGTGCCCTCGACTCATTCCTCAGGGTGAGTGATTTTTGAACACATAGGCACTCTATCATATCAAGCTGCAAACAGTCACTGTATATACGGTGATCAGACTATGACATTAGATCGACAAGAGTCACATTCAGGAGCTGACTAGAAGCTTGCATTATGGAATTGAGGAGCAAATTGGAAATGAACTGTTAAGCAATCCCAGAAAAGATGTTCATGCTAAGAATGCCTCCTAATACAAATTGGATTCAGCCCTCTAAACCTATCCATTGCCAATGGAGTATATGTTTCATGACAATGAACATGATTTCAATCATTCTTAATTTAAAACACTTCCACACTAGCTAGCCCTATCAGCCTTTAATTTCTCTATTAATGCCTGGAGCTATTAATGGACTCCTAACGCTTTCTTTTATATTCAGTATTGAGCGGACATACAGCTTAATCAATATTCAACTCGCTTTTTTCCTCCTTCAATCTCATGGATTGGTGTTCTATTCCGCTTTGATCTAGGGTGGGTTTAAAGGGGCTCTTTGAAGTTGGCTTTGCTAACCGCCACATCCGACTAGTGTTTCCATCGATCTCCCTTACCCTCTTATTTGTTACTGTGTTTCAGGGGTTCAAAGCTTGCTCTTCAGAGCATTCACACAGGGGTAGGGGCACCACGCATGGATGTTAAAGAGAGGAATGCCTGCATGCCCGAATGGAACAATGCTTTAACACTGCACAATGAGCGAGATTTGCTTCAGGAATCCATTTTGCTTATCTAATACAAGTATACTCCTCTGGACATTATGAGTATTTGAAAGGCGAGAAAGTAGCTCAGGATGTAGATTTTGTAATGGCAAAGTATAAACAACAAATGAATTAAAACAAAGGGAAAGAAAAAAAAATCCTAACCCGAAATAAATGAACATAATTACTTGCTTTGAAAAAATGAAGCTCCAAGCTGAAATAGATGAGCAAAGCGGTAGATAAGGCTGTTCGTCACTTGAGTACATGCTAGATGTGACAACACATCTTGTCCTCATGCCAATGTATGTGCATACCCTCCGGCTGTGTTAGTAATGATATACAACAAGGCTTTTCTAATTTGATAATAAGAGTCCCACTGGGCAGCCGTGATGCTTACTACATTTCTGGAAATATCAAGACTACATGTTGTCTAGATAATATATCGGAAAATACCACAAACATGTAATCTGTTTTTTATTGAAATTATTCAATAGAGGATCACATTTAAAAGGTAGGTATTTAAAATTACAACATTCACGCCTGGGATTTTTAGTCAACATTATATCTATGATTCAGTGAAGAACCAACATAATTAGCTCATTATCATTAAAAGCAGTAATATTAGCATTTGCTGAAATCTCTCTATCCTCTAGCTATGCTCATTTATATTAATCATGCCAAGATAAAATCTAAATACCCATTTTCGTTTGTTGTCCTCTCTGTCCTCTAGCAAAATGATGGTCAGTTCACAGTGATCCAGCTGGTTGGAATGATGCGTGGGATCTCAGCCGGGATGAAATATCTCTCAGAAATGAACTATGTGCACCGTGACCTGGCTGCACGCAACATTCTAGTCAACAGCAACTTGGTGTGTAAAGTGTCTGATTTCGGCTTGTCACGCTACCTGCAGGATGACACCTCTGATCCCAGCTATACCAGCTCTCTGGTGAGTACTTGCAATGTGTCTTGTCAATCTAAAAAAAACAAAAAAAAACATACAGCGACCAAAATATCCTAAAAACATCACCTATCAGTCTAATCAGTTTTGCTTCTATCTGACGCTGTCTCATTCTTTTTGAGGATTTTAGAAACCTTTCACCTTTTCAGTGCCTTTCATTTTATGTGAGCTGTCGCTCTCTTGTTCTTCCTCATCCTCCTTCCTCGTCTTCCCTATACTCTGCAAGTCACGGACCGGAGGTCTGTCACATCTTCATTAGTGTGGAGACAAGTCTCCTCTGGGAAGGCTCCTCTCTCGTTGACATGCCCAGAGTGCAGAGAAACCAAAGGGCATTGCGGCCTCTCAAACTGACAGCTCCCATCCCCTCTCTCTCTCCCTCCCTCCTCTCTCTCACTCCTCATTTATTATTACTGGGGCATCATGGGAGGCTTTGGCTCCTCATTAACTCCTCCACACTACAGATCTGTAATTATTAGCAGCCATCGTTAGTTCATCTTCTGCCTCTCCTCTTCCTAATTCAAAACACACTCTTACACCCTTGCAAACACAGGGTGCAGGTCATTATGACTCTCGGCACGCCTGAGTTTGTATGTGTGTTTTTATTTGAGTGTGTGTGTGAGAGCATATAAACAATGTTGTGTACATGCACAGGCATAGATGTGTGGGTGGGTGTGCATGTGAATGTATGCAAGTATCACCTCATTGACTCTGCTTTGAGACTTTGGTGCAAATCAGCTTGTTTTCCTGTAGATGCAGTTTGTAGACAATGAGGTCTTCTGCAGACTCTGTTCTATAGAGGATAAAGTTGCTGGTTCTATATTATTTAACCTAAAAGTAGATTTTTTTTATCTTGAGCTCTATAAACTTACAATATGAATACACTTACAATAGCTATGCATTTTTTGCCATACGCTTTTATCTTTCAGTTCACTGAGCCATGTTGTGTCCTCTTCTTATTTTGGGTCACCAGCTTCCAGCGCACCTACGCATCCTATTCTGCCAGTCTTACCTGGGGGAAGAGATTTTCACTTGTTTCATAAAACCACCTTGGGGACTCTTTCAGAAAATGATGTATACGTTGTGAATGTACAGGATTGTGGTAGCTCTGTATATATTATGAATAAATATGAATATATTAGGTTATGAAAAGGGGCCTATTTTTGGATTTGCATCAGAGGTATTTCAACACATGCAAAACTTTAGATCAAAAGCATGCAGTCAAAATAGACTATGAATCAGTGCTACCTGGGTATGAAAAGAGAGTTCTCAAAATAATTTGTCTTTATCCAAGTACCTGTGAAGATACAAAACAATGATACAAAACGCACATTGAACTTTATTTCTTTTTTATTTACCCTTTGTGTCTTAGCTCGGGTGGAAAGAATTATTACTTAAGCTTGCATGCACAAACAAACATGCACAACATGAGCCCTTTGGACACAACTGATTGGCAGAAGGTGGTGGCTAGGTGTTGAACAGGAAGTGTCATAGGGGCTAGAGGAGATATGACCTCACATTGGTTTGGCTGAGAGCTAATTGCTCCCCAGGAATAGCTTGCTTTGTATGCTTGACCCCTGTGGCTAAACCTTGCTGAATGGGTCTTATTGAGCAACAAAGAGGAGCAGCACCTCTGTTGTCTGCGCCGCTGAACCTGCTAATAAAACAGAGTGTAAAAGGTGGGGATTGGATTATAGATTGTGGTCGGCATTTTGATGTTGTTTAATGCAAACAAAGTCTCCTTGAGGGCATTTTCTGGAGAGTCAATAAAGAAGGTGAGGTTTGAAGTTTGAACCTGGCGAGTTGTTTTGATGGTAACACGTTCAGGTTTTTCGATGGTGTGTTTTTTACTGATAGAGATTTTAAAATGCGCACATCAAAGCTTTGGCTGTGCTTCACTCTTGTACTGAGTGCTACCTTATTATCATGAGCATCCAGATTAAATCTTCAATTCCATAACTTTTTTTGTTCCTTCCTATTCAAAAGAGCAGTTTTATTCATATCCCACCACATACCAAGAGGTTGAGTCCATCAATATTTCAGTCAAGGTCTTAAATAGTAAATGTTATCAGCTTATGTACAGTGTGAGGACAGTTCATCAAGACTTAGCAGATTTTGCCACAGACTTTTATCTCACCTGTCCTCCTGATCCCTTATCACCTGTATTATGGGGAACATGCAAACAAGCGTGGGGGGAAGTTAGGGTCCACAGGTCCTGTACATGGTCCTTTACTGTAATTAAGCTATGCATGTTGCCCTTCACTCCATGACCTCTTTAGCTATGACCTGACGCTAACCAATCAGTGAGCAAGGCTAGCGTGGCAGACAAGGCTGAGGGAATCAGGGAAATTAAATTGCGCTGACATGCAGTGATTTACATCGCCATCGACCTCCTCCTCCAGCAAATTAATCACCTCTTTCCCTCTACTGCTTTTCTAATTTTTCCCTGCAATTCTGGGCACACCAATTATAGTGCCTGTGGTGTGATGCTGGATGTATGGTTGGGAGGACATGCTGGTAATTGTGTTAACCCTGGATGTGGGTTCACTCTGGAGCAATGTTGTGGAGGTTTCAGACAGAAGGGGGCTGTCCTCCCTCTCTGTTGGCTGCTCACCAAAGTCGTGATTAATTAGGCTCACAGGACAATGCTTGGACTGCACTGGTCTTGCTAAGGTGATGTGTGCTAATTAATTTAAAGACTATGTTTCATTGCAGCTGTGGCATTCTGGTGTTTGTATTTTGATCGCTGCCTGATTACATATACGTGGTTTCATGGTTTAACAAGTAGTAAGGGGCACATCGCAAGTCCAGGTGAGATATGAGTGACCCTCCTTACCTGACAGAGGAGAGGATTCATTTTTTTAACACCTAACAATCCAGGAACATTCACATCACTCTCTGTGTCCACCAATCCATCTATCTAAGGACCCATCCATCCACATATCCATTCATCTATCAGTTGTCCACTTCTTTCCCATTTCAAGTCTTTCCCTGGAGCATCACAAAGGCACATCGGAATGGCATACTCTGAAGATGTGACGAATGATGCTTCAACCTGTTTGCGGCGTTGATGGGTCATATGTTTCATTGTGTGTTTTGTATTCATGGGTGAGTGAAAGCTAGAGATCTGTGTGGGGTCAATGGGGTTTAATGCACAGTTTGTGGCAAAGATAAGAGAGCAAGTGGCCAATAGGGAGTGTGGGTGTGTGTGTGTGTGTGTGTGTGCGGATAGGTTTCCAAAATCTGACGTGCAAGTATAGCGTGCCAAGTCTATAACAGCTTAGACAAGTGGTGTTACCCATACTATTGAGGGTTCATGCCCACAGGGCTATAGTGAGGAGATCATGTATGGGTCAAGAATTTTTGCTTGTGCCTCAGCTGACGATGTGGAAAGGCTGTCATTGCCTTGCATGTCACGCGATGTGTACTGTATGTTGTGACTGAGTGGGAATGTGGTTAGAAGTGTGTGTGTTTGTGCTACGTTCCTGGGTATACACATATATGTCCCTCAGGTGCCTTACCCTGAGTGTGTGTATGAGTGTGTGTGTTTGTTTGTTTGTTTGTGTCATTGAGGCTGAGAGGGGTTGAAAGGCGAGGTCACATGGAGCCAGTAACAAAGCTCATCCGTCAAATCCCTGTGACCTGAGTGACATTCTCTCAGCTCCGCTCCAGTGCTCACACTATGTGGACCGTGCTGTTGTTTCTGTCATTTGTCTGTTTTCTATTTGCATCCTTTCCCCCTCTCTCTGGCTTCAGGCCCATGCACTTTTTTGGCTCGTCTGTTCTCCTTGTAGTGAAATATTTATGCATTGCGAGTTACGGGGACAGAGTCTCTAAGTAAACAAGAAGTGAAATAGAAATGTCCATATGGACAAGGCCAATAGCAAACAAAGGGAAAGTCTTTGGGATTTTTTTCCTGACGTATCACATTTGTATTCAAATGTAAAATACATATTTTTCTAGACATTAAACCTCTAACAGTTTTTGCCACATCTTCCCTGAGGCACTGTGGCATCAACTTGATGGCCACAACTCATTTCACGGGTAGCCATGCCCATACACCACACAGCGAGGTGTAGGTGTACACCCCGAAATGTCCCCATTATCACAGCCAACTTCAGGCAAAATGTTAATTTACACAAAGATCAGATAGGCACTGACTGGAAATGAATACAACATCTCCTTTGTTTATTGACATTTATGTGAAAAATACATATTTTGCAGAATTTGGGTGAGGAAGCATTTGAATAAGACCACAGTTGTTTCTACCAAGGCGCTAAAAGTGCTTGCATTATAGAAGACAGTAAATACAGATCTCACATTCTTTCTGTAGTTCACACTACACCACATGGCAATTTCATACAACATATTGTCAATAATGGACATATGTTCCACTCTTTCTAATATTAAAACATTGCAAGATTAAAAGTTTTTTTTACTTTCTTGGTATAGGTAAAGGCAAGACGCAATCCACTGATTCTCTTTGATGATGCACAACAGTCAGTCAGTTACTCTCCCTCTATAATTCGACAACCCTAGGCTCACTGTAGGCTATTTTTTGATGTTCAAAAACAACCCACGAATACACATGCTTTGGTGATGTAAGAAAAAAAAAAAAAAAAAAAAAAAAGTCTGTTCTTGTATTTTGTAGTTTGAACAACACAAATTCAACTTCATGTTTTCTCCAGCTCTCACTGGTTATAGTTTCCAGCTGGTGGTTTGACATCAGTCATGTTGGAAAACAATCTAGGACTGATATCTCCAAATGTCTGAAATGATGCTCATGGGTGATGTATGGTAGAAACCTCCAAACTTTTTTTTTTTATTCGCCTTGTCTCCCAAATTTAATTGCTGGCTCCTGTCAACTTAAGGAAGGTGCTAGCACATACACATGGAAATGCTAGGTACTTATTTTCATCTGTCAGTTTAACTGGGAAAGCATAACACACATGGACAGGTTCACACTCTGCTGCACAGACCCCCCACTTCCCCACTCCCCATAAATATGAGTCACCAGTGCAGTGACCAAGCGCGATCCGCAACTGCCTTCCCACCTGGGTATCCTGCCAAGCTGGATGTACTGCTGCTGGGAATCGAATCCCTGTCACGCTCCTTCATAATTGCAGCGAAATCATAAACATCCAACCTTATCCTAGTTTATTTTTTATCTCTTGTTTTTGCATTTTAAACTAATTATGATGTTTCCAGGCTAATTGTATTCAGATTGTAGAGTTTAATTTGCTCATTCTTGAGATAAATAAAGTAGCGAACAATACACAGGAAAGGAAATGAATATGAATATGGAGAGGATAATGTATAGGCTCTGGAAAAAAAAGAAAGAAAGGAACATGATCCATACCTGGTCCCTGCATCAAAGAGGGAACAAACATCCAAAGCAAACACCTTGATTTATACACTCTGTCATGTTTGTCAGAGTCACTGTACGGTGGGCATTGATTCACCATCTGTGGATGTTGGACTGCATTTGCATTTGAGCAGGAATCACGATGAAGTGGTTTTTGTACTACTAAATCTGTGAAAGAGACACCTCTTTTATGTGAACCAATGTCTCCACGACAAACACCGCTGCAGAGTTACAAAACGGGAGATTTAATTTGTTGATTTACCAAGGCAGTAATTTCTCTTAAAAATAAGAACTTCTACTCTTTAAAAATTTAACAGGTGGAACTACCTTCGCAGCAGCTTTAACAACATGAAAAACAATATTCGCCTCAAAAATTAACGGAAAAATCAGGTTAGGTTGTGCTCCAGTTTGATAAGACTGCCTGTAGATGTAATTGCCTATTTTCCATATCCTGTGAAGGAATCATGGGGTCAAGGTCACTTTCTAATATTAGCATGGAATAATGCAAGTAAGATGGGATATTTGCTAGGTCTAATTTAATGGTGCGGGAGGGAGTTGAAATTTATGTTCAATGAAACACAATAAGATGCCAATAATGCTGGGGAAAGGGGAATGGAGTAAATAATTAAAGACAGAGAAAATACTTATGGTCAACATAGGGTAAAATTGTTTTTCCAAACCTATTTAGGTGTATATTTGTATACTGAGCAAAGCATCTGAAGTTACAGAAGGTATCAAGTAACAAGTAATCAAGTAAATTATCATAGTTCCATTGGCTTTTCTGAGAAAAGTTCAAAAGCCTGGATAGTGGGCCATTTCTATGAAAAAAAAAAATCAAATTATGAAATCAAAAGGGCTACATAAATATTGCAAACAACCCCAAGACATCACACAAAACAAACCCACATAGTTAGGTTTCCCTGGCGCCTTCACAGTATGACGTTGTAGGCATTTAACTGCGGATGCTACAAAAAGCTTCTCATAGCCTTTAACTGTATGTTTAAGGCAGACAAGCTTTAACAGCCTAAACACTCTGGATGAGTAGCGCCAAATTAATTCAACACAATAAATCAATGAATAGCGTAACAAGGCCTGTATGTTTTCTGGAATGGTATAGTTATAGCAGTAAAATACAGTATGTGTTGCGTACTAGTTGTCTAATTAATTTAATGGCAACAAATTACTGTCTCTGTAAATTCACAGTTCTCAGCTGGTATTGAAATAAATGGAACTGCGGTGTCCTGCACTAAATCGTGTTTACCAAGCTCTTACATTTTCTCACATCTAATTAGGGAATCATTGACCCGTTAATCATACATCAACAATGATCTCCAGGAGGAACAGTATTCCATATTTGGGACCTTTAACTGTGACAAATGGCAAATGGTCAACTGTGACAAACAATTCACCATCTGCTAAACCCCCCGCCCCTCTTAGTTACTGTATATATCACAAGCTTTCCATTCTCACATAGCACATATTGCAGCTAACAATGATAATGGTGTCAGATTCACTACTCGAGATTCTTAGTAATTTTTTCCCTTGGTTTAAGACAGAGGTACTGTACACAACAGCAGACTTCTCATTTCTAGCCAGTTGATTTTTCCAGCTAAATGTTTCCTTTAAGTTTTGTTTAACTTCATTATATGGTCAAGGACCTGTGTCTTTCTCTCCACCAGACATTCCCATGGGTGTCTGAAAAACCAACATCTCTGTCACCCAACCCCCTCTTCTTTTTTTTTTCTTGTTTTGTTGTTCTCCCCATCTTTCTATGTCACTCTTCCTCTCTCAACGTCTCTCTCCATCTTTCTCCATCTCCTTTACTCTCTTTCCCATTCTATTTGGGCAGACATCCAGGGCACATCGTTGCTCTCAGGATTTCATTAAAAGGATGTTGATGGAGCACTCTCCCCAGCCTAAGTAAATGTGCTCAAGTTCATTTGAGTGTGCATTGTTTGGAAATGGATTACTGAAGTTGAGGGGGGGGGGGGGAGTAAAGGAAAGAAGAGAAGAGAACAAGGGAGCGAAAAAGAGAAGAGAATGAGATCTACATGTTTGTCTTCCAGATGAAGGATAAAGTTTATTTGGAATCTTTAAATAGCTTCTGTGAAGTGAAGAAGCTGCGTAAAAACAAGAACAAACACTGAACTCTTCTTTTTCAATTACAGCAAGTTTATCTGGGACATTGCTGCATGTTAGCGATGACTGTTCGTTGTACTTTGACAGGTCTATTTGCTTCCGATTTTTCCTTCACTCTGCAGCACCATGTCAGTGACAGTATACATGAAGGTATCTGGCACATTGGTGGATGCATACCTCGAGCCACTGTAAAAGACATGACAGGTGTTTCATATCCTTGCTATGTGTATTTGTGTCTACACACACACACACACACATTAATGGGCCAAGGGAGCATAACTGACACCAGTAAGTACACACACTGCCTGGTCACCACATGTTTATCCTTCATCTTTCAGACCTGACTGTCACAGGAACACACTTGTCCCACCGTGATACCTCGTAACCTGACAGTCTCTGCACATATCCATTGTAGCCGCACTCCAGACGTATCGCTAGCTGTCACCACTGGTCACAACCTGTCACAGACGGTCTCAACCAGGTGGAACCGGTCACGTACTGTAATCTCATTCTGGTGACATGAGGAAGAGTGTGTGGAACAGACACATGAGTTTGTGTCTGTTCAAGATGTTCTAGGAGGGAATTTTGGTTTGGTTGAATGTGTTGCCACATACATGACATGGGAACTGACACAAAAATCCCAAATTTAAGGAGTGAAAAAAAATGTGAAAAGTTTTTGGACAGTATATAGAAAGGTGTCTTTGTGGCGCATTTATTTCAAGTTTTCACACCCTCATGAGCACTTGCTTTTTCTCCATACTGCCAGCATTTATCAACCAGAAAATAGAGTCATCCAATATTTCTGGAAAATCAGACAGGGAAGTTTAAAGTATCACTTGACATCATATCATATAACAGATCATTCCTCTCTATGCTCGGTAGGTTTGCAGCTGCAGTAGCCGTGCTACAGTCTATCTCATCTACACAAATTCTGAGTTTAACTGTCCGAGATAATCGGAGTGTGTGAATTCTGTTTTAGGGGCGATATTTCACTTCAAAGCAAACAGAAAACAGCTTGTTCCTTTTTCGGTAGCCAGCATAATATACCATATCCAAAGAGCTGTCCCCATGCTTCTGGGCTTCACAAAGCCCTCGCGCTTTTGTGTTGACACTTGGTCTGTTTTAATTCCCATCATCACTTTTCCCCCTCCCCCCCACAACTCATTCCCTATGGTATTAACGTTCTTTCTACTGAAAAAAAAAAAAAGCTCCAATGCTTTTTATTATGTTTTGTCTCCTTCCTTGTATGCATGAGCTGTTCAGCACTTCATGTTATTAAAGCAGGATTTTGGCAAAGCTATCACTGGCCCACAGCAGTAATTACTAAGGGTTTGCATAGCTGCCTCTGACTCACCCGCCTTGGAAATGTTATTACTAAAGTCTGTCTCATTGGAGGCACGCAGGGAGCTTCTTGTGAAGCCTGTGTCTTTGCTCAGGCCATTCCAGCGACACTCAGCTCATATCCCAACAGGGTCCTGGGGCGTGAGACCAGATGTACAGAGTGAGGCAGGGAGTAAGCGAATAATGATAAAGAGAGGATGTAATAGATAGCATTTCGCTTGGAGCAGTCATTTTTTTCATGTTGTTCTGCATTTATTTCTTCATTTGTCAGCTTATGTATGTTCATCCAAACAAAATAAGTGACTTGAAGCATTGCCCCTCACAAAGTGACAGATGAAGAAGAAGCAGTTTGGCCTTTTTATGTTTTTGTATGGACAATGTTTGGCTTGTATCTGTGTAGCTACAAAGCCTGCAGACAAAGGATAGGGCATGAGAAAGTGTCCTGGGGTCTCGATTTAGATGAAACGATTCAGATATGAACTAGTCGGAGATATGAGAAAAGCATTGAAGTCGCTGGGGCTTAGACAGCCTTTATTTGACTATTGATCTCTTCCTCTCCATATTTCTTTCTTGTTCTCTCATTTTTTTCTCTGTCACACTCTCACGCACACACACAACACTGCCTTATACTTTCAATCCTTCATGTCGTTTCCTGCACTGACTGGTGTGCTCAGCGAGAGCCGAGTGTTGCCTCTGCGTGTTGTAGTGTGTCCTGACAGCAATCTCCATCTGGGGTCAGATGTTAAATCTCTTTTTGGGGTCAGCAACCTCTCAAAGGTCAAACCCTAAAGAGATTAATGAGCTCAGACTCTCCACTTCTGTAATGCCACACAGCCCTGACCTGGAAACCCTACATAAGTGTGTTTAGACACGCACATACAAGAAAACACACAAGTGAACCATGTGTTTATTTCTGTCCAGCATTTCAGTGCAACCTGCTGTAAAGAAACTCCCCAGAACAATCATTGTCTGTATCTTTCTGTGTCACTTCAGTTTCCCTCTCTTTCTCTACCTCCCTCATCCTCCTCTCTCTCCGACTTCCTCTGTTCTCAGAAAGCGAGCAGGGAACCGGGTGGTCTGTGTAGGTTTTTCTCTGTGTTTGGGTTTGTTTCCAACAGTGGCTTATCTGCAAATGCTCAGGTTCGGCTAATTGGCATTATTAAACTGGTGGTGAGCTCAGCTCAGATATGAGGAGTGCTGCTGTGGGGGGGGATTTATGTTTGTTTGTGTGTGTTGGTGCCCCCGCATAATCATCTATGTCTGTGCCTGTGCATATGTTCGTAACTGTGCCTGTATATGTGTGTGAGTGTGCGTGTGGAATTTTAAACAAGCAGCTGTCAATTTCAATCAACAGGGCGCGTGGCATGCCTGAGGCCCAGGTAGCCCAATTACAGGCAGACATGCTCAACGTGCGAGCAGATGCCCAGGCCTATCTTCCTTTATTCAGACAGGGCTGTGGTAGAGGTAATGCTAAATGTAGTCTTGGTCGATGTGTGAAGGGCGAACACTGTTGGGAGCCGCTGCTGAGACAGATGCAGAATCTTGTGTATGTTTTGGCTGCTGGAGGATTGATGCACCTATTAGATGAAGGGATAAAGAGGTAGAGGGATGAAGGTGGAAAGTCAAGGCAAGGGGGTGGTGGTGTTGAGGCTAATGGCTGGCTTTAATGTGCTACAACTGAAAAGAATGTTGGCAATAAACAGTTTTGGAAGTCAGAAATTTCTCACTTTTCCCCTTGTGCCTCTTTTGTTCCTTTCTCATTTTCTCAGGGTGGTAAGATCCCAGTGAGGTGGACAGCACCAGAGGCCATCGCTTACAGAAAGTTCACCTCGGCCAGTGATGTGTGGAGCTATGGCATCGTTATGTGGGAAGTGATGTCATTTGGAGAGAGGCCATACTGGGACATGTCCAACCAGGATGTAAGTGTTTATTTGTAAAAACCAAGGAGCCATGAAATGGTATCATAGCTTTATGTGAAAGGACAGGCACAAATGCTGAATTGTTAAAAACATTTGTGGTGATTATTGGTTGGGCTTTTTAGTTACAACCATTAATCCAGCAGGAGGTCACTACAGAAGAAACACTGTTCTCTACAAAGAAGCAGTTCAGATGCCTATTTCATGGGATCTTTCAGAGAGATAATAAAAGGGAACATTTAAGTTATCTCTTTTCTCAACTCCCTGAACTCCCATGCTATAAAACAACAAGTTTGAAATCGGAATAAACTGCCTCATTAATAGGACAGCCATTTCCGTACAGATGTGGTTATACTGTCTTTTCACCCCACAGATACACAATCAAGGATAACTCATAAGAGAGGAATTGGTGATAAATCACACATTTTTATCATCTCCCATCTAGCATCATCATTGAAGATGTCCTTGACTCTGACTTTGAAAGCAGACTTATTATGGGCACAGTCTCACACTATCCCTTTTCCTTCCTGGCCGGCTTTTGAGAGCAATGAATGATTGCTGAGAGCTCTGCTTTGTCCCCCATGTCCGTTTGGATAAGGTCCAGACACAGACTCCCACAAACACACAGGCACCAACACAAACACACACAACCATTGGATATAGTCCCATACTATGAGGTCTCTCTTCCTAAGCTCCCTTTAGTGAGACAACTAGCCAACCATCAGGCCTCTATGGACCCTGCTCCACAAGGACCATCCAACCCAGCAGATGTTGCCTCAGTGGGCCAGCAGCAAACACTGCCTGGTGGGACTAATGCAGAGAAGAGGACTGGCACCGCTCAGCATGTCCGGCTGCTCAGTCCACACACACACACACACACACACACATAAAAACACGCACACACACACAAACACACAACCACTTCTCCATATGTACCATTTGTCAAGATTCTGCTGAGTTGCACTCAACTCGGGGGTGGAGTTGGCTTCCTACAGAGCAGCCTCTAATTTCTAATGATTGTATCTGTTATACTTGATTTCACACCAGATCCTTATCTCACAAGTGTGCATTTTCATGAAAAGTTTACATCTAAGGTGGTATTCAGACCAAATCAGGCGGTGCAGTGATTCATTTGAATGAGGGTAGTGAGTTTAGGCTGTGGGGGTTTTGGCCGCAGCGGCGCCACACTGGCCTGTGGTGAGAAAGTTGATCCAGAGTCAACTTTTAGAGAAACACAACCTGACGTCACTTCAGCTGAAGGCTGCAGTGGCCAATCACAGCCAGCAAATAGACTGATCAGAACTGTACAACCTTGCCATGAGGGAGAGCAAAGACGTTACTAGGAAGAGGGGAGGACATTTCTCTTCGTTTGATAACGTTGAAAGTAAAGTTAGGCTTTGCTGCATTTTAAAAAAAGACGAGAAAAAGAAGGAGAGAGAGAGCGAGAGAGAGAGAGCTTAGAGCACAAGCAAGCGAGAGCAGCTGTGGTTGAGCGAGCTAGAGACTGAATGAAGAGAGGGAGCAGTGGTAGCGAGAAAGCCGGTGAATCAGATCAATAAAACGTTATTTTCTGATTGTTTCACAGCGGTCACATTATAGAGCACAAACACGCCCACACACCTCTGCTCAACCCTGCAGCGGTGGGCCGCATTGTCTGATTTGGTCTGAATACGGCCTAAAGACAGTATGGATATATGGATATGGGTGAGCGCTAGGTCAGTCAGTGTGCAATGCTGCAATCTGGATCATCTTTAGTCTTTGTGTCAAAGAAGTGGCTTCATAGCTGCAGAATAAGCATGATTTACTATGAAATAAAGTATCTATTTTGACTTTATTGTTTGTATAACTATTACAAACCCCACAGTGTAGCTAACAAACAAATTGAGTTATACTGTAGCTAGTCCACTTCTATCTAAAGTCTTCAAATTCACCTCAGGTTCCAATCGAACTTTGTTCAACTCTCACAAAACACTTGACTCTAGTATAACTCTGACTCCCCCGAAACTCTTAGCTCGTAGCTTCTCTATAACAAGGTGGGGATAGCCTGTGCAGCCTCTAAGAGACATGTGTCTAGTGGCTATACTTCACAGTGTTAATTATATGCAATCTGCCCATTCCCTTGCGACTTCTTTCCACAATGACACTGGATCTGCTCTCCTTTCCCTCTCTTTCCTCGCTCTGTCCTCCAGGAGTGACATGTGATTGGCTAGAGTCAAGAGGAAGGGCACGTCAGTCTGAATAACTGTCTCTTGACTGACCAGAGGGAGTGTGTCTGTATAGGGTGGGGGTGGGGTGCTGGTTGCAGCGGGTGCGAGCGTGACAGTATTACAGAGTGGATATGCTTAATGTCATCAATCACTGAAACCTTAGTTAAATTAGTATTTTTAACACACTCATCAACAAACACTATAACTGGCAGCAATTAGTATTAATTACTGTATGAGTGTTGCGCAATTTATACAATTATCAATTATCTAAATTTCAGAATAGATAACCCCTCTACTGAACCCTCCCACCTCTTCTCCTCCAGGTTATTAATGCTATTGAACAGGATTACCGCCTGCCGCCACCCATGGACTGTCCCAGCGCCCTGCACCAGTTGATGCTGGACTGTTGGCAGAAGGACCGCAACGTACGACCCCGCTTCACCGACATCGTCAGTACCCTGGACAAGATGATCCGTAACCCAACCAGCCTCAAAGCTGTAGCCAACATCCCTTCAGTGTGAGTAAAAACACTTTTTTTTCAACAGCATAAACTGTAACACACAAGCATTCACCCTGAAGTGGACACTGAGAACACAGACACGCAAATATGCTTTTCATCTGTTTATATATACAATATTTACAAATGCTTTCTGCAGAAGCTAACTCAGCACGCACATGCTTACTTTTTTATCCTCTCATAGAATAAACATGAATTTATTACTCTTGATTGCATCAAACACGAACTTTTCCTCCCCAGGACTTTTTTTTCCAGCTGCTTTTAAGTAATCCGCAATCCACCTCCCATATTGGCTGTGGAAAGTTCAGTTTCTCCAGATTTTAACCCATAATGACAGAGCACAAACATGTTTTTTTTTTCAGAAAAATTAAAACTAAAACATACAGAAACATCTAATTTACATAAGTATTCAGAATGCTTATGCGCTATTTTGTAGAGGCATCATTGGCCTTAATTTGGTTTTATCTTATTGGAGGCATAGTTTTGCACATCTTGTTTTAGGCAATTTATCCATCCTTTCTCTCGAGCTTGGCTAGATTGGATGTGGTCTCTCTGTGAACTTCGAGCTTCAGGTTTCTTAACAGATTTTCCAGTCCAATTTCTGGGCTTTGGCTCAGCCACTCAGGGTCATTCAGAGACTTGTTCTGAAGCCACTTGTTTTGGCTGTGTGCTTTGTGCTGCTGCCATGTTGAAAGGTGAACTTTTGGCCCAGTGTGAGTTTGGTTGAACGATGGATCAAGTTTTTCTTCAAGGTCCCCCCTGTATTTCTGTCAGTTTACTGTTTTAACCATTTAATTGTGACCAGTTTCCTAATGCCTGACAATGAGCACTATCACCATGACATAAGGACACTAGGGAATTTTTTTCTTCCTCTTTTTAATCTTTATATTAGATAGATAGATAGATCGATAGATAGATCGATAGATAGATAGATAGATAGATAGATACTTTCCAAAGCCAATATTCATACAACACACACACAAACATACACACACACAAACACCATAACCTAAGTTTCTCTCCTTCTCTTTAAATCCCCCATGTTTAATATTGCATCAAAGCTCTGCTTTATATATCCTCTCTCTCTCTCAATCTCTCTCGCTCTCTCGCTCGCTCTCGCTCTTGCTCTCGCTCTCTCCTACAGGCCTTCTCAGCCACTGTTGGACAGATCCATACCTGACTTTAACACCTTCAGCTCAGTAGAGGACTGGCTCGCTGCCATCAAGATGAACCAGTACAGAGACAACTTCCTCAACTCAGGCTTTACCTCTCTGCAGCTGGTGGCTCAAATGACCTCAGAGTAAGTTCACCTGCTCGTGTGCAAATGAAGAGTTCCAATACCCATATGGCACTTGATGGGCACACTTATACAAGTATACAAAATGACTCGTCAAGTGCATGTATTTTTAACATTAATGCCCCCAGTGAGTCAAGTCTCTGAATGATTGGATCAATGTAATTCCTGTATGGTTAATGCATGAAAATACAACTCATTACGACAGCAAATACCAAAGTAATTTTGGTAAGAATATTCCCCTCTGTGCTTTTCAAGTATTGTGATTACTATTTCATAATAAGGATTTTTATGAACAATTTTCAGAAAAGGATATGGAAGTGAATCTTTTAACCACACATTAGGAGGCATATTTATTCGCTGCTGTTTATGTATTTCAAAACTTGGGTCATGACAGCCTCTCTTGTAGTACTTGTGGAACCAATAGACTCAAATATTGCACTTCATTTTTTTTTAAATTAACAATGTTGCTTGGTCTACATATTCATGTAAAAATGTAAAAAAAAAAAAAAAATTTTTATTAAAAATGTATGCTTGGGGCTTGGTGGCATTCATGCAGTCTCTTTGCAATGCAAAGCAACATGCATTACTAAGTCTTCTCTCAAGTGATATTAAGTGGTATTAATTTTGCAAATTTGTGTTTTCTGCTCATTGCCACTAGCTTTCCATCCTGAAATTGTGCTTTTCTATATAGTCATGTTGCACCATGAAATGATTTATGATGGCATTTTTTGCCAGTATTATCGCTTCATACTGAAATGATTCATTCCATCTTCAATAGGATGGAAATCCTTTCATCTATTGCTTCAAAATATGTTCTTACTTTTCAATTTTCTTTCTCTCTGCCTCTTTCTGTCTCTAGGGACTTGCTGAGAATAGGAGTGACCCTGGCAGGCCACCAGAAGAAGATCCTCAGTAATATCCAGTCCATGAGGGTGCAGATGAGCCAGTCACCCACGACCATGGCATGACTACAGGGGGCGCTGTACCACGGAACGGGCAGCATTCGCAGGACCAACAACAATAGCAGCCCTCGAATGACCCCCGATCCATCGGAACGCGCCAGAGTCGAGACTATTGTCTTAATCTAATCCACTACCGTGACAACAGGAGACCAGGGTCTACTCTACCACATGGTTAACAGCTACTACACTTCATGCAATCCACATCAGGAGTTCAGGGTCCAGACTTGATACTGTTTCTCTATTTATCCACAAAAGGAAGACAGACGTTATTAGCTGTGGTTATGAACTGCCATTCGTGTCATTGTAAACCAAAATAACTCCAACAATCAAACATCAACACAGGGAATATCTCACAATTCCAGACTGTATGGTAAAATGAGTGATATTGTACTTCTATATTATCTGGACTAGAAGATGTTAAAAATTGTAAACAGAAGTGTGAGACATGTAGAAACAACGTGTGACCTGTGATTTTACCCATACCGTCGTCAACGTGTGCAATGAAGATGCCTTGACCTGGCCAGAAATAAGTCCCAGAAGAAAAAGCAATTACTAGTAGGAATTATTAGAGAGAGAAGAATACAGGGATGTACAGTGGAGCACCATCTTCAACTTTCACATCATCTTTTGCTTGTTTAAAGAATTTGAAAAATGTATCGTAAATGAACTGGTGAAAATTCAGAGCTTAGTTATATTTTTGTCTTTTACCATCTGTTTGTTTTATCACTATAGCAAGATGCCGCCCACTCATATTTTAACTTTAACACTACCTGTGGAGTTCTGGGTGGAAGGCCTTGCCAAAGGACTTCTCAACCAGCCCCACCCAGATTCAGAGAATATAAATGTTTATCTCTTGTTAAATATGATTATATCTTTCATAATAAACCTTCATATTGAAGGTGATATGTATGAATATTTATGTACAGAACTCTCTGCTTGCATTTTTGGCAAAGACATGTTTGTTGACTAGATTGTGATAGGCACATGCAATGTATAGATTCCTACAGTCCCCTGGTTCCCTTTGGATGACTCAACAATGGACACTGGGTTTGAACGTCTCCTCGATCCAGGGGCACAAGGACAATCCTCACTGAATCTTTACTTGAGGAATATGTAAAAGGAATCATGGGCAAAGAATTGGTATTGTAGATCTACATGAACATTGCTGTAGGAGTTAAAATAATTGACAAAATATCCATATATTGGAGATCATGTTAAATGTGGGTGTACACATGCTGTCTCTTGCTGGTGAGCCCTTACTTGTACAGATATGTTTTATGTTTTTATTTCTTTTTGATCTGTTGTTTTTTGTGTGGGAGTGCTCAGCACCATCCAGAGGGGATGGAAACTTCACACCTTGGCCGGCCCAAATCCACGGTAAGTACCTGCTGATCATACAGATGAAACACTACTTAACATCAAATTGCTCTATATCTGGTAGATTTTATTTCAGGCAAATCCAGTTAGTCTTTCTCATGGGCGCCACAAATATCCTGGCCGAGGAAAGATTTGCAGCAAGTTTGATATGCATAGCAGAGTAGCTAATCAAGGCACTGGAAATCGAAGTGAATCAGCATCACTTCTCCACACAGTAAACATGAACATCTGGGCTGAGGTTTGCCAACAGACGCCTGATGCCATTCCGATGAACACACAGACTTAAACAGCCCACATGGGTACACTGCTTACAGCGTAGCACAGCCTCCCATAGACTGCAGTAGCTAAGCCGCTAATTTAATCTATGCACTCTCAGTATATGGCTGTATATGCTGTACATAACTGTCTACTATGTGAATTAATACCACTTTTTTACCCATACAGTATTTCAGCACTCTATTTAATATTTATTTCAGCACTCTGGCACTCTTCACACCTTGGCACTATTTGTATCCTGCTTACAGTTTACAGGAACGGTTTCACTTGTATATAGACATTGTACATTGTTGTCCACATGTTGTTTTTATATTTATGTATCTGTTTTTCACCCATTTGCTTGTACATAATAGTGATATGTTTGTGTAATTATCTTTGTTCGGCTTGTTTTAGCTGTATCTTTCTGAAGATTGTTGTGTGTAAGAACAGAAAGAGCCACTAGAAACCGGGGTGTCAAATTCCTTGTATGCATAAACATACTTGGCCAATAAAGCTGAATATGCTGCTGCCATATGGGCAGACAGGTTGAGCACAAATGCTGTGGTGCCACAGAGAGTTTCACGCATATATGAATCTCTCCATAACTCTTGCTGCAGGAATTGGTGTTTGGAAATGCACTCTTTGGTTGTATTTGATTGCGAGTTGTCTACATTATTCTCCGGGGAAGCCATGGATGACTGTCTACGAAATTACAGTGCAGTATTTCAGAATTTAGGATTTGAATATATTTTGTAGATAGTTTTGGACAGTGCACAAGGTTGATTTCTCTCTTTTAGTCTGGGGATGGTGCTCTATGATTGCAGTGTGATTGGTCTGTACACTGTGATGGTGTCACAGTTGCAGCGACTTCAGGACAGATTGGTGATGAATAGTGGTGGTTTTGCTGTTAGTGTTACTTTTGGCTTTTTTGCTGGTCTCTTGCTTCAAGCTGTGGCTTTAGCAAATAGGTAATACTTTATGAATTAAGGGGGACCTATTATACTTTTTGTGATTTTCTGTTATTTTTATACCGTTATGATGTTGGATGTCTATGTTCCAAAGTTCCAAAACTTGAGTTGACATATGTAAAAATGCTCCCTGAAAGTCAAAAACCAGGGCTTCATCCTGCTCTGAATGCATTTCTTGCAAAGTTACCTCTACTTCCTCCTCAAAATGACATCAGATTGTTTGTGCATACCCACAAAAGGCTGTCTGTTCTGTAGTCTTTGTTGCTAAGGTTGTTCCATGGGTTGTTCACATTGTCCACTCACATATTTTGGATCAGGTTAGAACATGTACGGATATATTTGAGAAATTTCCAATTGGAGTAAAGAACGAGTAAAAGAAGTGAAATCCAGCTACTGTTGTTTCTTTACGTAGCCTCTTGAGTAGCTGGAAGTCGTCCAAAACACAGCCTCTGGAAGCTAACCAATCAGAACAGATTGCTCTCATCAGTAGGGGGGCCTTGAAGAGACAGGAGCTAAAACAGCCTGTGTCAGACAGAGGCTGAACTGAGGGGCTGTGTAGAGGGTCAGTATAAGATAAGGAGTTTTTTGAACTGTAAATCATGCATATAGACCTGGAGATGTGCATGATACGTCCCCTTTCAGTTCCATCAAGTGTTGATGAAATAATGTTAACAACACTGTTTTTTAAACCTAAGAGAAAACTGGCCACAATGTTTAAGCTCACAATATCCTTTGATATACAGCAGTGGTGGCGACTTCTTTTGACTTCAACACAATTATCACGAGCTACTGTAGTAGCAATTCTTTGCAGTAGCTGTGACCCCTGTTGAAATCCCTTTTGGCCCTATTTGAAGAGACGTGAATGACGACAGTTCTAACCACCTTGCATCCAAAATTAGAAATTGATGGCAGGCCCATTAGCAGATTATTAAGTACACTCACCCCCCCTCAAGTCATCCTCTTCCTCCCCCTCCTCTGTCTGTCCTGCCCTCTCTCCCACTCCCGCTGGCTGGCAAACCTCCAGCTCGTTTATCGTGGGTGTAACCAAGCTGTCCTGGGCCTGCGCTGGGCTGGGTTGGGCCAGGGCCGGCCTGAGAAATGGTTAGCTCCATGCTCCACTGGGCCCAGGCGGGAGAGCAGACACCTGCTGGGACCCCCGTCTGACAGGCATCTGACCAGCCACGGGGAGGGAGACTGATGGGACAGTCAAAAGACAAACACACAACACACACACACTGAGGAACCCTCAGTTATGTTATTCTCGTGTCTGGTTTCTAGCCTGCTATGGGATGAGACCGGGCAGAGTTTGTGCATTTGTGATAGAAAGAGGGGAATGAGTCAGTTTACAGGATGGTGGGGTCGGGAGGCAAAGTGGCAAGAGGAAGGAATGGTTAGATGAAAGTCAGAAAGTTAGTTAATTGAAGTGACTCAGTTCCTTTCATCTTGTCGTGAGGTTTATGTGGCAACATCTCTCTCATTATATAAATGTGAATTGGCTTAGTTTGGTAATGGAAAATACTGTAATCAAGCAACTGGTTTGCTTCATGGGCAAAATCAATTGCTTTTTCTTTTGAATTTGCCAACTCATTGATTTACCAAGTATTGCTAAATATAATCACATGCTCCTCAAGATTGGCATAAATCCCTTTCACTGATGCCAGTGATTCAATTTGAATGCATTAGTCCTCTATTCAGCTCAGTCTCATGTATTTGCTTTTCAACCCAAGAGCCTGTGAATGAGATGATAGAATGTATTCATTATGCAACAGTGTAATTCTTTTCCCCCCATTTGCTCTGTTTGTCTTTCTAAATATCTGACTGTAATGACACTCCAGTGTGATAAATGGAGAGGCGGTTCGCCATCCCTCTCTGAAAGCCGTTTCGTATGGAAACCATTCATCACACACTGATACAAAACACAAGAACAGAGCTTGTTAAATGTTTCATGATGCTGTAACTGTCGGAAAGTGACCAACGATCCCCTTAGTTGCCTATTTCATGTCTATCATTTATAGGTCAGAATAGTAGAAGCCGTGTTCACCTGAAAATGACCTGACGTGACTCCCAACAAAACTTAGCTTATTAAACTACTGCATTCTCTTTTTTTTCTTTTGTTTCAGACTGTGAACTCAAAGATTTACACACATAAAACAGCATACACACAACACTTCATGTCCACACATTCATATGCACACACCGACAGTAAACACACTGAAGAACTGCAGTGGGCAGCCAATCAGGAGGGAAAACCAGGTGAAAATGGACCTTTACCAAGGATACCAGTCACAACCTCCATCTATGGTACACATTGGATGGGGAAGCTGATCGTGAGCGTGCACATGTCATTGTTTGTTTATTTGTGTGTGCAAGAGTGAGAGAATGTACTGTATGTGTGAGTGTGTGTGTGCGCATAGTAGCCACATTTGTGTGTACAGACATTTATGTGTGCACAGGTACATTGCTTAAGAGCGTGAACGGTTTCTTTTTTTTTTTTTTGTTGGTTTCTGTATAGCTACCACTTGTAAATTGTGACAAGTACGTGTCAAGAGTTTGTAAGCTGTAACTTTCTGAAAACTATTGTACTAAAATGCACTCAATAAACGCCTTTGAAAACAAGTCAATCACAGTATGGTCTGTGACTCAATGGGCAATAATTCTGTTTTCATTAATCGTGACTCAAGAAAGCCGAGAGGAAGGGTCATTATCCACTAACACTACTGTCAGCACTGTGGGTGACATCTAATGCTTGGTTTCATAATAGCTGGAGAAATAAACAGCCTTTTGTCACCACCAGTCTGGCTGGCAGCACGTGTTAAAAGCCATCAGCCACTAATAAACGAGCCGTCGCTCAGAAATACGCAAACTCCTCAAAAAATGGCTTAGAGTTTCACCAAGAAAAGTGACAATATTTTGACAAACTAGTGGAAATTATCCTTCCATCTAAAATCTTATCTGTGTCTCAAACACACAAGCAAACACACACTTGCACACACACACACACACACATACAAGTACACAAACAGTCACAGTAGTCTCATAAATTCCAGTTGCCAGAGATGGAGACTTTTAGAACATTTCACACACTGGAAAGCTTGTTCCACAGTAATGATATGGTTAATGAGGTGAGTCAAAAGATATGGGGATGTATCCAGCTCTCAGTGTTCCTCCATAACTGTTTATTGACTCTAATTGATTGATAATATCCTGCTTCATATTAGCAGAGAGACTGCTGTGCAGGGGATGTGCCAAACAGAGAAGAAGCCAACTAGATTTATGAAACAGTCAATTTTCTGTCTTTTCAAGTTTGTGATATAAATAAAGTGCTTCTGTCGTCACTTTGTCCTTTCATGAGAGCATATGCAATGATGTCACTAAAGGACTGGTGAAAGCTCCCACTGCCTTCCAAACAACTAGTGTTGATGAAAATCTTAAGAATAACCCCTTTAAAGGAGTAGTTTGATATTTTTGGAAATAAACACTGTCCACCACTCCACAGTGGCTGTTTAGCTCATAGCACGAAGACTGGAAACACAGGCAATAGCCAGCCTGGCTCTGTTCAAAGGTAACAAAACCGTCCACCAGCACCTCTAAAACTCACTAATTAACACTTCAATATCTCATTAGTTTAGTTTGTACAAGTACAAGAACCAAAGAAAACAACATTTTGTGTTAAATTACAGGGGCTATGTGCCAGACCATTTCTTGACTGAGCACAGTAACTTTGGTTTAAAAAAAAGAAATGACATTTTAATTTAAGATGAGATACTCACATTAAGGTTTTAAACATTTATTGCAACAATATGCATTGTAGTTTGGCGGTGTGGCTCATGTGATGATATGGGACAAATCTTAGCAAGCTTGACACAGACTGAGCTCACACCCCCCCCCCCCCCCCCCCCCCGGCAGAGCCTGAGATACAAATTCCCTGATGAGTATGAACATATATTAAATGAAACATTCACAATTCATGAACAACTAAATGTTAATACAAGAGGAGGCTGGCATTTCTGAAAGCAGGCAGCAGTGTAGCAACAAGGATGCAGAGTCAGTGTTGTTGTATGCAGACTGAATGAGTACCAAATGTTTATATAAACCACCAATTGAGACAGAGATAGTGTGGAGATACATGATTGGAGGATGTAGGGAACTATATGTATGTGACTATAAAATGACTTCCATGCCCACCTGAACTACTGTAAAGCTCCATTAGAGAGGTTTAAAGGTGCTGTTAGGTAGATTTTGTAACCTGTGGACACAGGCAGCTAGCTGTTTCCCTTTTTAGTGCTAAGCTAAGCTAACCATGCAAGCTTTAGTTACATCATTAATGTACTGACATGAGAGTGATATCTATGTTCTCACCAACTCTTGGCAAAAAAAGCAAATAAACATACATATTAAAAATCATAAACTAATTCTTTAAAGGAAAAATGTGATTTTATACAAATTCTGTCTTATTTTTGTAGTTGTGGCCATCTATCAACAATAGCATTGTAACATTGTTAATTGCTTAAATATGGGAGTGACTAACAAGAAGTCAGAGTGGGCAAGAAACATAAGCTTTATATATATATGTATATATATATGTATATATATATGTATATATGTATGTGTGTGTGTGTGTATATATATATATATATATATATATATATATATATATATATATATATATATATATATATATATATATATGTATCCAGGCTAGCCAAACCTATTAAGAAGAGAAATGAAGCCAAATTACCCACAGTTGAAAACATCCATCACCACATCTAACTTCCTGGTTCAACTTTGAACTACCATACCATAGTTACCGTAGCTATGTACACATACAGTGTTCCTGTAAAATAAGAGATTACTACCAACGTGATAGGTGTACTACCATAGTTACCGTAGCTATGTACACATACAGTGTTCCTGTAAAATAAGAGATTACTACCAACGTGATAGGTGTACTACCATAGTTACCGTAGCTATGTACACATACAGTGTTCCTGTAAAATAAGAGATTACTACCAACGTGATAGGTGTACTCACATTCAGTTTCACCACTAATTAAAGTGCTTTAAATAATCTCGCTAAACAGCTTGTTTACAAGGTGTCTGATCTTCTGAATGCTCATTTCTCACCTCGTCAGACTTTGTTGTAGCGATGTCACCCTGTTCTCAAATCTCAGTAACTACTCTGGCGAATAGAATGTTATCATAACCTTTACAAATGATTGCTTAATCTACAAAAATAAGACCTAAATTGTATTTGATTATTGTGGTCTGTGAAAGGAAATGCTTCCTCACCAACCACACGTTTACAGGAGCTGTCTTATTGCTCAGGAGACAGTTCAAGGTCATGCAGATAGTTTAATTGCACTTGTAGAGCTCCGCTAATAGTTAAACAGACGTAATGACCATTGATGTGGTGATACTCTTTATGGTGTTCTTCTCTTACGCCTTTAGCTTAATTGGGCCTGTTTGTCACTTTAATCAGAGCAATTAGAGCAATAGTGGAAGATATGTGCCCTCATGACAAGGAGTACTACATTACGTTGGTGTGAAAGCTGACGTGTGTGTGTGTGCGTGCGTGCGTGTGTAAGAGAAATGGGAAGAAACAGAAAAATTGAGGCTGACAGAAAGCCAAAGAGATGAAGACGGAGATGAGTATGGAGAGTGTTCTCTTAAAAGTATACTTCATCTGAAACAGGGTGTTTATCACTGACGAGGGAGTCAGCTCACTTTATTTCACATTAAAGTCGCAGGAAGTTTGAAAAGTGACTTCTCAGCAGCAAATCTTTGCCTTAATCAATATTCCCTGAGCAATCACCTGTGAGAAAGGGATTGGTGCACAGCAGGGAACTCCTGCAGAGAGAAGGGGAGAGAGTTGGAGAAAAAGCAATCCATCCAGCGGTGCAGATCAGACTGTGGGAGTAGAAAACTGAGAAAGCTAGAAAAGTGAATACTGAGTGAAGGACAGTGAAGGAACATTGCAAACTTAAAAGCATGGGGCAAAGATGATGGCACAGAGGTGGAGAGAGAGGAATGGTAGAACTCAAAGTGGGCATTTCTCAAATCCCTGTCAGCTCTCTGTATGTATGCTTACCTGTGCATGTGTGTACCTGCATTTTTAAAAGAAATATATATTTAGCAAAACACAAAGAACATAACATGACCGAAGTTGTGTCACTCCCCAGTGACTGGTTGCTCGCCTTGTGAGATTGTCCGAGGCCTAAATCTAATCTCAGCACTTGCTGGCTGCAGGGTGTCAGTAAGCTGCCTGCATATTTACAGTGATCTTGGGGGCCTAGGAAAAGCCTAGAGCACAAACTGCTCTTGGAGACCTGAGTCTGAGTTTGGTTCACAAGCTCTATGCAGCACTGTATTTTTTGTTTCCTTTTTAATATGTGTAATTTTTTTTTTTTACAAATGATGAAATGTAGTATGCAGATGAGTAAGGGATTCAAGGAAAAACCAACAAAAAGCGTTTTGGTAAGGTGAACCCGTGTCCCAACAGGAGTTGTATTAGTCAGTCAGCTTGATTAACAAGTCAGTTGAGATTTGGGAGGTGTGCATGTCGGCTCCTCTTCAACAAACTACCTCTGCAACATACAGTTACCCATAACACCCTGTAGGTTCACAGAGACATTAATGTGTCTCTCTGCAGAAGTATAAATCCAGTTTAATATGTCAGTCCAAAATCTCCTATAGGAGATCAATTGGTTTGACATCTTGTGTCTGTGAAGGCCATATAATTCACATTCATTTTCATACTCATCAAACTATGACCCGTTATGCCCTGTATGGAAGCATCTGCATTTGTTATGTTTTTCTGCTCTTTTTTTTTTTTTTTTTTTTAATTTTTTATCCTTAGTTTGTCACCCATCTATAGCATAAAGCATAAGCTGGCCTTCTAAACGTCATAACTGATGTGTCTACTTTTTAGTGAGATTCACCAGTATGAAAAAAAAAAGAATAAGCAGAAGACTGCCTCTGTGTCTGCCTTTATAAATAGTGCTAGGACACATGTGGAGCCCACTGACTCATGCGGCTACGTGTGGTCTGGCTGAACAGGTATTGACCTTCAGCTCTTTTTTCTTGCTTTGGCCTTTTGTGGAACAACATAGCTAATCCTGCTCAATTCATCCTGCCATAATGATGGAGAATTAGCATTTCTCTTGTTCAGTAATTACGTTATTGATGGACCTCAGTGAATTCAGTAAATGTGGAAATACTGCTTTGCTTAATCAAGATGTCAGTTGCAAGATTCAAAGTGTATCTCTCTTAATGGTAGCAGAAATGTATCCTTTTGTGTATAGGAAGAGAAATGCAGCACCTGGGTCAAATGAGATTTTATGTCTCGGAGGAGTTCATCAAATTTAATTATGATACATATAATTACCAAAAGCAATCTTCTGTGTGGTAGGAATAATCATTTCAGAGAGATGTTGGCACCTGCAGGGGTAAGACGTAATTTAGAGACAGTCTAGAGTGACAGGAGAAAGAAGAGTGAGGGAGAAAGAGACAGAAACGGGTGATTGCTGTATACTCTGCAGGGAAAACAGCAGTATTCGGCCTGCGACGGTCTCCTTTCTCTTACTGTAAGAGTTTAAAAACTAACTGAAAATGCAAACCCCACTTAACCAATGTTAATGTCATTCTACTGTTTAGTATCCGATAAAATTACAAAAGAACAATTGACAAGTACATGATTTAGTTTGATTATGAAACATAGCCATCCTTCATCATACTTGCGCTCGGGGGAACATAAACAAAAGCCTTGATGAATCCAGATGTTTGTAAAAGAGCTGGATTTATCACAACACTATGTGACGAAAGACAGTCTGCAGTACAGCAGGTACGCTAGTGAACAATGAGAGCTGGAGGAAGAGGTGAGTTATGATGGCTCGAGGATCACTGCCGTAATTGGTTCCTTCTAAAGGGTGAGAAGGGGTAGGGTTATATAGTGAGACATTGCCCCCCTTCCACACAAACACACACACACACACACACACACGTACCCGCTGCCTCGCAAGCTCCCCACCCATCCCAGAAAACCCCCCGCAGAGTCTAATCCCACACAGAGCCCCTCTCAGCTCCGCCCGCCTTCGATTGCTGCAAAAATCAATGAAATATTTTCCCACCAAAATGAAGAGGAACAATGGATGAAATCCGCATGTCAAGGTCTCCCTAATTAGAGAGTTCACACAAAAGGGCTCCTTTGCTTCATGGCTTGCAGAGGAGATAGAGGGAGGATAGAAGAAGAGAAAGAATGGATAGTGAGCGATGAAGGTCATACACTTCCCACTCGTCGCTCCCTTCTCTCTAATATCAACTTCATAACTCAACCTTGGCTGCCAAAGCACATCTGATCCGCTGACATCCCTCCATGTGTCAAGCCATAGCTGTGCACACAGCATGCCATGCCAGAAGCTACAAGCTTTTCCTCTCTTTGTCTCCTTCCCTGATGTGTAAAGAGAAATATCACTGTGTTTTATCACATCTAACCCTCAAAATGGAAGTGGAAACCCTGCCATATTGTTGTATTATTGAAAGGCCTTCGAATGTCTTTGCCCTGGGTAAGTGCAGAAGGTAAACTGTGTCTTTCTTGTGTAGAAATTCCACACTGTCTTCACAGGGCGATGCAAGAGAGCAGATGATAGCACAAAATGTTGACCTCTCTCTAATGAGGGCGTTGGGATGAAGATATGTGAATTTACAATCACGTTTGCCTTCAGCCTTTTGTGCCAAGGAGGACCGATACACTGTACCTATAATTCTGCTATAGATACCTGTGTCATGAATGCTGATGATTAAAGAAAACCTTCCTCGAGTGTATGATGCATAGATCATTATTAATAATACAGTACCTCACTTTTCCCCCACACTGATAGCGCCCTTTCAAAGTTTGCTCATATGGCCGAGCACTGCGCAGCAGTGATGCATGTGAAGCAGAATTATGTAGAGCAGTGAAACATTGGTTAATGGCAGTCATTACGGCTCTTAACCAGCAGCTGCCATCTTAACAGATGCTCATAGAATCAAGAGCTACGTTCCATAGATGCACTTCAGTTGGTATAATGGTATTCATATTTGGTAAAGAGGGATACACTGCACAGTCATACTTTATGTGACACTGTTAACTGGATGTTGCAGAGCTCCATGGGGAAAATATAACACATTCAGCTTTATGACTTGCCAGAGAGGCCATATTGACTAAAGAATGTATAAAATGTATACTTCCAGTCCCAAGCTCTGATGGCTTAAATACCCAGCATAAATACAGACCTGTGTCAGTTTAACTCAAACCAAACATCCTTCATACTAATACTACAGGTATTGTGGCGAGCATGGGTTGTCAGACGGGAAAAAAATAGACAAAAGATCTCATTTCATAACACCAATAACAACATAGAAACACAAATACAACAAGACACGTCCATGAGTCTGTTACCCTTGAGCATGCTAGGAAGGCTTCCCCCGCAATATGTATCTTAGCGGAAGTATATAATGGTACTAATATTTTGTAATCACTATTGATTTCAATGCTCAGCTCACACAAACCACTTAAAACAACAAAAACTACATTTCTCACTTGCCTCGAGAGATATCTAGCCATGCAAACAATTTTGGTTTTATTTTTCTGGTTATTAAGATATTCATCTCTGTCTCTGAGATTTTAGTTCCCACCCGAAGACAATGAAGGGGAATGGAATTTCATTTGTGGTGATCAACGATGGCTGTATTAAGGAGAACTGGATACCGTGTTACAAGATGGTGCTCCACTCATTCGCATACACCAAAAAAACCCTCAAAAACCTTCATGCTTTCAGCTTCTGGCCATAAAAATCATCTGAATGTTCTGCACACTTCTGTGTTTTTGGTCCTATAGAGCATATACACTAGAGTCCTTCTGCAGCAGAGCCAGTTGAGAGCATGCACGGCCGAGACTTATACTGGCTGAGCAGGCTGACATTGTATCGGCTCCCTGCACACATGAATGGAATAAAATAAATAAATCCTCTAGACTTTCCAGATGTTATTGGACTGAACTGATCAAATTCTGACAATATAATCAAATTATGATTATAATATTGTGGGATTTGTGATGCTCAGTTAAATTTATTCACTGTTTTACTTTTTTTCCCACTCCTTTTGCAAGGACTGTATATCTGTTTGATAATGGCTCAGAGAGGCAGATATCTCAACCGACATTCATATATTGTCCACTGAAAGGATTTTGAAGAGAGAGACTATAGATGTGTGTTGGAGAACATTCTTGTCATTTTACCCACTTCACTTAACGAATGCCACTAGAATGTGACGATTGAGATGATTACAGTGGAGAGTTATCATGGAAAAATGATTAATTTCTCATGACTGTAGGTCCCCGAGAAAGCTGTCTGTACCATATTAGTCAATATAGTGCTGCATACATTGCAGTGTGCATTCCAGTTCACGGATGCACGTATACTATGTGTCAATTTTTGAGTGTTTCCATATGTGTGTTAGCTGTAACTCAAGAGGCTGGATGGAGGACAGACTAAGTGGCTCTCAGGGGAGAGTCGATCGGTTGTTAAAGACAGTGGAAAGGGACACAACAGCCTCAGCACACGCTAACAGCCAAAACTTACACGCAGTCTTGGTTAGTGTAATAGCTGTAGACAGGCAGTCATCTGAATGCCCTTTACTCTGAAAAACTCACAGAAATCTTTTACCTTCTTGTAGTCACTTATGCCAAAAGAAACAGGATGCAATATAGTGACTGAATAGGAGAAAATAGTGGGTACAATGTATTCCCATAGAGTCTGTCTCAGTAACCACCAAGGAATCCCCAACTGAGAGCTCTACAAACCGGAAATTTCCTCTTGCCTTCTTAGCATGATGTTCTGATAGATGTGACAATTAGGCAGACAGCTCATGAAAATGTTATGTTGTTTCAAATGAATATATTCCTCTCTTTGTCCATTATCACAGGTTTTTATTCTCCTCACTCCTGCATGAACTCAGTGCTTCCATCATCTGGATTGAAAGCTTAATTGTTTCAGATCAGATGCCTGTGGTACGTGTTTGTCACAACTCAGAGCTCAAAAAGCCTGGAGGAACAAGGCTGAGGAGGGAGTACGAGGGGCGGTGCCTTCAAAACTTCAATACGATTCAAAATTGCGTCTACCTAGAGCAGGATCACTCCTCCCCCCAGCACCCTCCCCTTCCCCATGATATTCCCTTCCCACCCACATGTGAGGCATTATCCAAAGTGATGAAAGGAGCAGAGGAATGCCAAATGATAACTAAGTCCCTCTGGACAGCTCCATCCCATTCTCAACCCTGCCTTCCTTTCTACTGTCCTCTCTACTTACCGTCTCCACCACCACCACCACCATCCTCATAAGGCTGGGAAATGCAGCTGCTGTCAGCTGCCGAGGGCCTCCAGGCTGATCTCTCACTTTCTGGAATTTGCAGTGCCATAATGAGCACTGCCCCCTCCTCCATCTACTATGTTCTTCCTCCATCTTGTTTCCAAGAGCCCCACTTTCCTCCTTTTGTATGGAATATGTGAACCGCACACACAGCCTGATGAATGGTTAAAAAAAAAGAAGAAAGTAATGAAAAGCATTATTTCTCCAAATTCATAAAACGCAGCTCAGAAGTGAATCCATTTGACGAATAAATGAGGTTTTTGTTGAAATAAAGGATACCCAAATAATTCTGCACTAATCAAATGAACCGATTAAAATGAATAAAAGAGCAGCCGAATCATAAAAAAAAGAGAGTAATTGCTTTATAGGAGCAAAAACATGTTATTAATTAACATCATTTGTTCACAGGCAGAGTTTTCACTCAATGATGGAATTCTCAGGGAGGTATGGACTGTGTATCAGAGGTTACACGCAGCTGTGCTTGGCCTGTGTGCTTATGTTGTCTCATGACCTCTGAACTTGAGTCATTACTTTACACCTGTCATTCAATGGAGGCCTGGCCTCTGGAGAGGATCTATGACAGCTGAAGGGTGAATGAGACATGCCTAGCACCCTAAATCCTACACCCCATACTCCCTTGTGGTCGCAATAATCATAACTCAAGGGCTGACCTCTGACACATCATTTATTACACCGGTGAGATGTGGGCCTACAATAGAATAGTATATCCAGAAATAAACATCGCTACTGCAGCCATCTTGATAAACACAGCGACATTATTCACTGATCTGATCGTAGCTATTGTAAGATATAGTTATCCTCAAAGTGAACTCAAAGCATTCCTTACTCCACTCTTTGAGTGGGATTGGCTTTCTTTGCATATTTACTAGTGTAGTGTTTCTCATTTCATCTGAGTAGCCAGGATTAGGTTAGATTTCAGTGTAGCCCGCAAAAGGTACGCAGCCTGGTCCCAGACTCATAAATTATAACAGGCTGAATTGTTCAGCAGTGACCTGCCCTCAGATACAGACAGAATGAGGAGCTTGAATCTCATGCATTTGTGGAGCTCTATATTACCAGCATAATTTGCCAAACACAACACAGTGGGAGTCAACTAACTTGACAGTTTTCTCAGGCTTGAACTCAACCTTATCTTTGTTTTGTTTGAAAACCATTACCGGTACTTATTTCCTTTTTGTTATGTTTGTTTATCTGTGCATGGAACTGTATGTATTCTCCCTGCATTACATTTTGCCATGTCATTAGCATATTTGTTCATTCCACTCAACCCATCGCCTGGCCCAATCTGTTGTCTATGGAGAAATGGTATTTGCAGAATGAGCCCCTGAAGGAGCCACATAGTGTTGATAATAATGACAGAAATCTAGTTTTCCTTTTGATGCATGAACGCCTTTTAGATTTAATAGCCATATGCCGGAGCTGTTTTTGTGGCTGCTGCTGCTGTTGTTATTGTTGTTGATTGTTTTTAATCTTGCCGAGTGTTGGACATCAAACGGACTATCCAAGGCTACCCCTGACTGGGTGATGTAGAGGATAAGAGAACCAACAAACTCTTAAGGCAGTGTGCATGTGCATGTATGTCAGTGTATACACATAAATGTGAATGTGTTCCAAAGTGAAAATACATAAAAATGTGCGTGCATGGGTGACTTTTAGTATACACATTCTTGTCTGTGTGTGTATGAAACCCTTCCTAATTGTGTGTGTATGCTGCAGAACCTTCTATCAAGCAATAGATAAGCTGCAGCCTTGCTGGGTCAGGTCCTTTGAGAAAGGAACCTATGGCAATCTGAAACCCAAGACCACTGCTCAGATAGGAGATTTCCCTCTGTGTCAGGCCAATTACTTCATGCGGCAGACGGGAGGTTGGATCGTGGGAGCGTGTATCTATAATGTCTGTGTTTGTGACTTGACAAGGATTTTTAGAAAAAAAGCTAACCATGTGTCCAGTGTTCACTGACCTTGTATGTGCAGCTGAGAGTGGACACATAGCAAAATAGTCTGAAGTTCTTCAGTATGCTTGTAAGTTGAACATTCTGTTTTTGCCTAAGGCATGTTCAGAAACTTTCTGTTATAGCCCTTCACAAAAAATAACAATTTCTCGGTATCCAGTCCCTGCTGTGCTCAGGTTGGTCTTCTAAAGGGTGAAGCCTTGAAGCTGCACACTGTTGTGGTACTGACTCTTATGACTTCATCAGTTTCCAGTTGTGATAACAGCCTTGTCTGTTGGGGGTCGCTACATGTTTCTCAGTGAGTGTGGATGCTGATCTATTGAGCATTCATGTGGTGCATATATCAACTATTATTGAGTTTGCTGTTCAAGTAACAACTTTTCCAGGTTTTTGTCCATTAATGTTTGGAACACGAATATGACTCTCTTTGCTCTAGTCTTTCTCATTTGGACTTTAGCAGGTGAGTTTGGAGACAGAAGTGTTACTGGAGAGCACTTAAGTGTATTTGTTCTAATCTGATCATTGATTATTGAACAGTTGCAACATGACTTCTGCTTATTTGGACAAGATCCTCTGCCCTCAATAGGCTCTTGAGTGATTCCACAGACTGACAAGGAAATGGAGAACCTCACACCTGCAATTCTTATGTCACTCCTTTATCTCGGCAACTAGGCCATCACAACTTAAAATGCAACTTTGTGAAATGAAATACCATTACAGTATGCAGTTGTTCTTGCAATTTCACTAGAATACCCTTCTAAGACGTTCATTTTTTTGTTAATGTTTTATTTAAGATCTTAAGATCAAAATATTTATGTCCAGTGCATCAAATACTAGATATTTTTACCCACCCATGCCAAACAAAAGAAGAGACAAAAACATAAAGCTATGCTAATTATTGACATATTTTACTATGGTATTCATGAAAAGTAAAATGTAGGAAAGGTGTGTTCTTTAACAGTCCTTACTCAGATTTAGAGTCCATATCCTTTTCCAGGCAATTTAAAATTGGTCCACAAATATTATTGAACTTTTCAACAGTGAACCATGACCATCCCAAACATACTTTTTTGTACACTGAAAGGCAGCAACAGAACATCTTCAGAGTAACCAAAAAGAACCAGTACATAATCCACCTGGATCTTTCTGTAAAAAAAATAGGGAGATATTTTCAATATTTAACCAAATGTAGTTAAAAAAAAGTGAGAATGTGTGCCCTACTAAACTTAATATCTATCACAGAGAGGCAATACTGAAACTAAACCACATGGATAAGTTGAGCGCTAGCATTTACCGAACAATAATCTACCCTTTCCAGATTCCCCTTCCATACATACATATTTCCTTTTTTTAAGACTTTTTTTTGGCATTTTTTGCCTTTATTGGACAGTTAGTGGCAAAGAGGCCAACATGAAACAAGAGGAAAGAGAGATGGGTATTACTTTAAGTATGTGCAACAAAGGTCCATTGCCGGACTCAAACCTGTGATTTTGCAGATATATGGCATGCACAATAACCATTGGGCTACCAGAGTGCTCCATATTGAGATATTTCTATACCTAACTCTTTGCTCCATGCCAACTTGAGATGGTTTGTATAGAATATGGAGCAAGATGAGAAAAAAAGATACAAAGTGAGGTATTATCCTTCAAGATAATCTCTTTTCAGCACTCTTACCACCTTCAGTGGCATAAAATATTCTTGTGAGAAAAAAAATTGAAGATGGAGATAGAAAAACAGAATATTAAGAAGACTAGCTCAATAATTTTACACGATAACAAAAGGAATATGTGTTAACAGGTAGTCTGCCAGACTATAGCTTGTGACAATCCAGGTGTCAGGGAAAAAGAAACTAGTTAATGAAACTGTCACCTAATAGCAGATGCATCAAATTACCTTGTCAAATCTATTCTGATTTAATGAAGAATTTGATCCCTGAAGCACCCAGTCTTAAAATAAAAGGATAGAGTTGTCAATTACCGTAATCCACAATATAGGAAACACATTAATCTTATCACTTAAGGACCGACTCCGGTGTCTGATCAGACTTGAAATGAGTGGATATAGAGTTTGTCACTTTGAGAGTAAGTGTGAGTTATTTTGTTACTCTGTGGGTTATTTCAGTCCAGGACATCATGTTCAGTGGAATGATTTCCCTGGAACCAATCAGCAGTGCTGCACATAATCATGCAGATGGGCCAGGCTGACTGGATTTCCTAGAACAAAATAAGACTCTCACAGCCTTGGAGGAAAAGAGGAGAAGGAGGAGAGGTAAGGAAAGGAGATGAGAGAGGAGACCATAGCGTGGGAAATGAGGAGAAAACAGGAAAGAGAAAAAACAGACAACTAAGGGGAATATGATGGGGAAATAGAGAAAGGAGGTGGTTCAAGACAAGAGAAAGGGACAGGACTGAGGATATGACAGGCTGAGATAGGAGAGGAAAGAAGAAGAAGAATGATATTTGAGTGGAAAGAATTTTCAGAGGAGAGGAGAAGAGAATTAACCTAATGACCTGTCTAAAATGGAGTGTGGCTGAAAACCTAACAGACTGAGACATAAAAGCAACAGAACAGAAGAGCAGCAAGACAGAGAAAACAAACAGAATAGGAGGCGGAAATAAATCCAGGATGCATGCAAGAGGGGAGAGGATAGAAACAAGAGATAATAGCAGAGCAAAGCTATGGATCTCTTGCATCTTTACACTGGATAGGGAGATATGTGTGTCTGAACAGCCTTCCCAGATAGATAGGACAGCGTAAGATGAATGAGACGGGTAAATATGCTTGTGCTCATCCTATAACCATCATGGACATTCTGATGATAACAGCAGGTGTGCTATCATCTGTGTGTGTGTGTGTGTGTGTGTGTGTGTGTGTGTGTGTGTGTCTGTGTCCTTATCTACAATATATGTGTGTGTGTGTGTGTGTGTGTGTGTGTGTGTGTGTGTGGGTCTGTCTACAAATGCTGATACACTGTGTTTACGTTTTAGGTGCATATAGTGTAGTATGCAGAATGAGTCAAGAATATTTATTTCTTATTTTGACCATTATAGTTCATTTATTATGTATTTGATGGTTTCTCACCAGAGTGTCTCTAGTGCCACAAATCCAAATCATATTTCAAAGTGTATATATATATGTGTATATTATAGAATTTAAAGTTTGTTTAATGAGTTAAGAAGTTGATGTATTATTGCGCGAATCATTACAACCTAAATGGATGGAAAATCTTATAATTTGTAGGTTTTGTACAAGTGGTAACTACCACAGCTTGAGGCTGAAGCTAATGCGAAAGTGTCTTAACATGCAATGACACGAATGACCACGAGATCCAGAAAACCCCTGGCTCCAATGACTCCCATTCAAAAACCTTCAACTTCTCTCTAGAAATACTAAGTTGTTTTTTATTTTTCAAGAAGTCATTATGGACTCAATCACTAAATTCTGGCTCTCTAATATGTGTGCTGGAGGTCATTTTGGAAATGATTGCTCTGGAACTCGCACTGCATAGGACTATTCTCGCAATATTTCTGTAAGTTTAACGTCACTTGATTATGATACCTATCCCGTTATCACAATTTAGTAGAGTTGCTGACATTAGCCCACGTGTGCACCGCTTGGTATTCCCAGTAATCTAGCATTTGCTTAGGTCTGAAGTAGCGGAACATATTTCCAGAGCGTGAAAGGCAACACCCTGCACTCCTTATTTCAAAGGTCCTGGCTCCAAACTGGAATGTGTTGACCATAAACAGCAATTCTGGGCTCCAAACCAGCTCCAATGCATGCCAATGGGTGACGTTACACCTCGTAGAAATAGTAGTAATAGAATGATTTGTTTGATGCCTGTTGATGGTTTTGCTGGATTTAAGTAAGGAGGAAAGTTTGCAGTCAAAGGTAAATGAAATATGTTAGTTGCACTAGTACAATCTAATATGAACAACAGTGACAAATATCGATATGGGTTGATTTTAAATTCATAAATGAATATGTGGTCTGTCCAACAAGAGAAACACAAACTAGATGAAGTCCTTCACTTCTTCAGTTGCACAGTGCTTCAATAACACACAAACTTATTGAACTATATTTGAGGGCATTTAAGTTTCAACATCAAATATGGAGGAAAAAAATAACCTTCCCCCCTTCTGGGCCCTCATGTATGAAACAATGCATAGGATCCATACCAAAAGTGTGTGTGTGCAAAAGCCAAATATAGTGAGTGCCAAAAAGTAATTGGATTTATAAAATTTTTTGGGCAGGCACGAATGCAAGCATTTTTCGCTTTATAAATCACAATAAACTTTAAAAAGGGGGGCATGTGGACAAACCTAATATTCCTCCCCCTACACTCGCACAATTAACCATGAATGGTCAATTCAAAATACCTCATGAATACTGATGTACATGTTGTTCCTGTGGAGAATGGCAGCAGTAACAGAAAGTTTTGAGAGGCCGATGGCTGCAGCAGCTGGTTGGCCTAATGCAGTCAAAATTAAACAAATTGGTCAGACATGGAGGTAGATGCCAAGAAGCACATTGCTGCACACTTTCAGGCTATGGACTAGTGGAGGCACAGGGACACTGGAGCTCACCGTAGCCTATTCGTTAAGCATCTACTGTATATAGACAAATACATGACTGATGAGAGCACACACTCAATATCTAAAATACAATAAACATTATATACATTTTTTCCAAAATTCAGCACACAGGTGTTTCTCTAATTTACTCAATCCATATCTGAGTGCAGGCGGTAAAGACGTGTCGGTGAGGTGACTGGAGAAGGCAGTGTGTGTGTGTGTGTGTGTGTGTGGCAGCCTCTGTGCACTTGACAGCACAGTCGTGTTCACACAAAAGCTATGTGAAAACTAATTAAAATCCTACTTGGTGATATATGCGCAGTATTAATATATATTATTAAAAATCTATTAGCGCTCTGTTCTGCAATTCTCTAAAGTTATTTGATGTCATCTTGGATTTCTACAACTGATGATGATAATTTCATCAGTTAGTTAATATGGTTGAAGTGAAAAGGAATCTGTATAGTCACAATTAATATTAAGGAAAGGCAAACCAGACTCTACTGAATCCTGACACCTGCCGCATCCTGGCATCATCCTGGTATTTCAGTAGGACTGTGCTGCTCCACAACTGACCATGAGTGTGAGCACCATACAATATGACCCTCTCCTCTGCGCTCTGGGGGTTGGGAATATGATGGTGAGACATCACATTGGGCTCAATATTTCATTAATAGTTCAGTAATAAATCACATATGTAACTGGTTCAGATTTGAGTTGACTTATATCTTTTAAAATTGACAAGTGCTTATGGAATAGTTATGACTCACTACAAGCAGTAACAGTACTGGCTTGAATGTTTGTGATAAAGTGGATCTATAATTAACGTTTGATATTAAGTGAAATGAAGTGTGTGAGAGGAATCATTATACAATCTGGCTTCAACTCATCACCTCATCATCTGCGTCGCCAATTTCCTCTGTCTCCAAAAGGTTCGTATGCCATGGGTCAGAGTTTCCATACAGGTGCGCACATTATCCCGTCAAGTTTGTTTTTATAAATTCTAACTTTCTCATGGGAAGTGATGTATGTATCTTTCAAGCCCTGTTTTGTGTGTACGCAAAGGTTATAAATGAGGCCCCTGGTCTATAAATGCTGATTTGTCAGGCTGAGTGACATTTATCTTCAATCTAACTTTACTTTCTCAACAAGTCTGTTTTTTTTATTTTTTTATTTAGTATGTGTATATGGGCGTGTATGTGTGTGTGTGTGTCTTTGTTATGTCTGAAAAATAAATAAATTTAAAAAAATGCTCCATCAAAGTTAGCTGTTGCCGTTTGCCTCACTTCTATGTATAGATCACAGGCAGCTTCTGAGACTGTTTGTAGCCTACATCTAAGCTACGCAGGTACGCAGCGGGGGGCAGGGACTCATGTCTTCGCATTTCTACAGAGGTGTGTCTCTGAATAAAAAATGTGTTGTTTACTTCTATATCAGTCGCACCCCAGAGTAAATGATTTGTACACCTGAACCCTGAATAGGAAAGTTGTATTCCATTGTTTATGATTTCATGTTTCCTGAAGAGCTCTGAAAAGTTACTTAATACTTGCAAAGTTCACACTAAAGCAGAGCTCTTATCCATCCATAATAATATTGTGAAATCCTGTGTCTACATGAGCACAGGCCTGCCTCCAATGCAATCTATCTTTCTGAATGGTAAGGAGTAGAGAGATTATTATCATTCTTATCCGTGTGTGTGTTGTAGAACTCTGCAGATGTGGGTAAAAAAAAACAAAAAAAAACTGCTTAGCGATGGCTCTATCTCTTTCAAGAATGTATCTCCAGGTGACTTAAAAGAGACTGACTTCAAAAGCTGGAGAAGTCAGCCTGAAGTGTGGAACAGTGAGCTGACCAGCCAGATGCCAGTCTCCTTGAAACTCTCTCCAGCACCTCTACTATCTGCACACAACTAGCCTTTTGATGTTTAGACTTCAAGGTAACAAAAAAAGAAAATCCTAGTAAACTGTTCACACTCACTTTATTTGTTACCGGCTGGACTCTTTTAGTATGCAAAAAGTCTTGATAAAAGAAGTCAACAGATGTTCTTTTGTTCCTTTTGTGGTTTGCAGACGTCTGTCCTGAAAACTTTGGATGTAGAACTGAAATTTCAATTCTTCTCACTTCTTCTGAAAGTATAAAATACACATTTGTGGAAACAGCATCTAATCAACCCTCTGGATGTTTCTCATGAGCTACTAACTAGAGCATGGCATGGCCCAGTGCGGCCTTAAAAAATTGATACTACACAGCTGGTAAACTGCCAATGCACAAATCATAAATATCAGTACTGACAATCCGAACCAAAAAATTCACACTAAATGTGGGGGGCACTGTCTTTGCAGAAAAATAAATAAAACTTATTTATTCTTTTTGACAATTACAATTTTGACCAAATACATAGATGAATTCAAAAAACACTGAGGATATGTCTTCAGATTTCTTAGAAAAAAATATTTATTGTGTTCGACTTTAAACAATTACTCCCCTCACTCATACAGTAGCTCACACACACACACACACACACACACACACACACACACACACACACACACACACACACACACACACACACACACACACACACACACACATACACACACACACAAGAAAACAGTAAACTGTGCTGTGGATATCAACATGTGCACACATACTTTATTAGAATAGTTTTAGGGATAACATTAGGTTTGTCTTTTTTTTTTCTCCACTACACAGTTCTGACTTGGCTGAAGCACCATCACATTGTCCAACACCTAACTGCCGTGACAAGAGTTTCTCTAGTTGGTAAACAAGAGTGCAGGGTGAATAACAAGTGAATAATAAATTAACTGGGAATCATATGTTGAAAAAGAAAAGGGAAAAAAAGAGGAGCACAAGGCAATAATGGATGTTTCAAAAACCTCTTCAGACTCCTAACTTAAATTGGATTTTAACTCCACAGAGTGCAGGTTGTAGATGTTTATTTTCATTCAATTGTCAAGCGCCACTGATGACAAGTTAACAGCCCTGCCACAGAATGCAAATCATGTTGGCTTTCTCATTTTGCTGCCAGGTGGAGTTCTCAATACGTCGTTCAAGCGGGGCTTGCTTCTACTACAGAGCCTAAATAATGCATAATTGAAAACTCTGAAATGGTTCCATTGTCAAGCACTGTTGTTAAGACCCAGCTTCAATGCCCGTCAACCTGACAAGCTACCAAATACCTATTTTTAATACCTCTGGCACTTCTACAAATGAAACATGCCATTTCTGTTTGAAATTGGCAGGATGAAAAGAAAATTTGGAGCCATAATCAACCATGCGCGGTTATTTGACCTATTGCATAAATAAAAAGGCACAAACTGCATTTATAAAGCTATTTTCTTGTTAAAAACATTTAATTAACCATAAATGAGAAAAATATAGAATAAATTCAAATGTAATCCCTAGCATAAAAGAATACAGTAAAACTACAGGATAATAAATCTATTTATATCAACAAAATCTTATTACATATGTAAAGGAAATGAACAGGAATGTACCTTTAACAAGCAACAAAACATAAAATAACTTTTCAAAGAGTCTACGCTAGAAATTCTGATCACTCATACAGTATATATCCTGCCTGCAGCCACAGCTATTCTATAAATGGCTCCCCTGATGACAGTTCTGTGCATTATAATCCCACTTACTGTCATGTAAATCTCACCTTACAAGCGAAGACACAGAGTTTCACCAGCAAGTACTGAAGACTAGGTGTAATTCTCTCTGAGGAGCACGAAGAGGACGGCATTCCAGGTCTTGACAGCTCTGAGTGTTCTCTTAACATATACACTTACGTCTTGACCACCTGCTACACCAGAGAGACTAAACCGATAATGGTGTCCCCGTTGAAGACATTTTCAGAGAAGGAAATGATCTGAGGCAGCTACTTTGCAAGTATTCCTAACAGACATGTGTCTAACAGACATGATTTAACAAACATCAGACTTGATCAAAGTCTGGTGATTGTGCCTTCTGATGCAGAACAGGCATCAATTTTCTTAAGAGGGAGTTGGTGTTAGTTGCCATTTTAGATCAGTTCCAATTACTTTTTTGTCTTCTATAAATGAAAAGCAGAGAGAGAAACCTAGCCAGCAGCACTTATGTAAATGTGCTTGTCTGGTGGGCCTCTTTCTCAGCATGTGCACTCACATTTTTCTGTGCATATGTGATTTGAGCAACAGTTAAATCAGAATCATCATTGCATGTGCATATGTACGATGTCTGGGCTCATGTTTTCAAGTGCATCTATCCTTGCATGCACAAAAACTGTGCTGTTTTTTGGAGGGATTTTTTTGGCCATAGACAAACTTTCTGTGCTTCAGGTGCTCTACTTTGTTAAAAATACCCTAAATGAACGTCTCTGAGCACAGTTTTACTGCAATATTTGTACACAGTACTCAAAATGGATAATATACTTTTCCCAGACTGAATATTTCTCTGCTTTTCTAGTGAACCAACATCTATGATGACATTAAACTTTGAAAAACAAACTGAACTACATGCTGCATGTGCAAAAAGCAAGAGGCAGCCGATATCCTTCTCTGATCTTGGACCACATAGGAGTACTGCTTTATACATGTATGTGGTGGGGCTGTCTTCAGACATTACTCAGACTCAGCTCCATAGCACTAAAACAGGAATTTGAATGGATTGGTCCTATAAGAAATTCATGTAAACGTCTTGTAGAAAACACCTTGCAGGGTTTGGCTCGACAGAGATGGAGAACAGATAGAGGATCAAGAATTCTTTAGTAGATATGGCCAACAAATAATACACAGTCCACAGTCTGATACTGCAGGCTAAGACATGAATGCCAACTTGCAGAATACTTTCATTTTATATGAGAGAAAGACAGAGACAGTCTTTTCTATATTTTTACAAAAGGAAACTAATAACTTCATTGCACCCAACAGAAGAAGTAGTCAGAGAGGAAAATAAATAAAAAAAGACCAGCTAAAGCAAGAAAAAAGGAAAGCACATGTTAGGGACAACAGAGTAGCAAAAAAAAGGAAAAAAAAGAAAAGAAAAGCATGTTTAATAGATAAAAACAGCATCATTGCCTCAAGGTAACATGATGTCCTCATATCTCCAAGAGCCACCCAGTTGAGATCTATACATTGTGAGCTCCCTACATGCAACCTCATCATGTGAGGTCACCCTCATCCCCAGTCCCTGACAGAAGAACCACTTTTTACCATAGATAACTTGGTTAATAGCAGCTTTTGTAGGGGCCACCATAATGAGGCATCCTGGTGAGGTAACAGCTTCATATTGGTGGTGATTTTAGCAGCTGAAGTTAGCTGTCCAAGCGAATCGCTCAGTCATCATAGTGCCTTTTGAAATCGTAACAGTCATGGGCAACGGCATGTCCATCAAGTGCACACATGTGGCTCCGGCATGTGTGTATATGTCAGTCTGCTCCTTTATTATTCTTTGTGTGTCGAGCCTCTGGGAGGAACATCAATGTCCATGTCGCTGTGGGGGAGTGTGCACAGCCATTACAGCATCATGTGGCCTTGTCTAATTGTCACACAGCATTTTTCTTACCATTCATCGCCACTGGATAAAAGGGAGTGGAAATAGAGCTGTGAAGAAGGGACTGTTGATTCTGCATGAGAGATTCAGAATTCAAGGTGGGACTAGTGAACGAGAACAAAAGCCACCACAAAAGTCTGAGGTATGGTGAGACTGACAGGGGGAGAGAGAGAGAGAGAGAGGGAGAGAGAGAGGGAGAGAGAGAGAGAGAGAAAGCAAGACAGACATTCATAAAAGCAGATAAATAACAGGGTGCTGCTCTAACAAAGATGCTAAAATAATCACACATCTGAGGGTCAGTGTATTCACAATCACATCCCAGATTTTAATGAGAGACGGATGTGTGTGGCACCACTGCAGATACTCTCTCTAGTGTGATCACAGACCATTTCTCAGATATCACACAAAAGAGGGACGGAAGAGAGAGAAAAAAAAAGAGGAGGAGGGGGTGGGGGTTGTCTTTTTTGCTATAAGAGCGTGTGGGTAGGCAGACACAAGTTAAAGGCAACTATGCATAGGAGAACTCTGTCATTTAATCACTACTCTCTCTTCTCTACTCTCCCCTCTTCATTTCTCTCTTTGTTTGAGCTCTCCGTTTCTTGCATTCCCTTTTCTTCTATGATTAGTAGTGTCCTGTCAACACCTGCCATATTTCACTGACAAGTCGTCATTAAGTGAAGAGATAAATTTATTTTAAATTGAACACTGAGAGCTCTCAAAGAGTGTTTGTGCAATACTGTCAAGCTTTTTAATTAAGGTGGCTAAACAAACATGTTTTCCTGTGCAACATAACAACACTGGTCCTTTCAGAGTGTCTAACAGTTAACTGTTGATGATGGCTGTACTATATTGCCAGCAATTCACATTGGACAGCCTAGACATGAATGGTAGACATCAAAGAAAAGAGTGTACATGTAGTCTTAGCTATATATTGCAGGTACAGTGTAACAAGAAATCTCACAGATATAGGTCTGTGTTCCCGGATGAATCTGACTCTCATATATATACAGAGCTGTAGGAAAAAATCCACTATTTATAAAAATGTACCATGGAAACAAAAGGTAAAATATCGGGTATGTTATGCCTGCTGCAGCTGAAAATGACACTATGAGAGTGAACCAAAACAGTAAAGTCGCAGGCTTGAAAACCAAAACAATTAGCTGAAAGCAGCTAAAACGTGATGTAGGGCTAGGAGGAACTGTGTTTTTCCCTTTCACATCACACATAGTCATTTGATCCATTGTTATTAAAAATATATTGATTATACCCACTTTAAGGTTACACAATTGATCTGATATTTGGTCATAGATGTCATCACTGACTACAAGTGTGATGCATGGGATGGTGGTATTGAAAGAAAATGCTCATTCACCACCCCTCCACATCTTTTTGCTGTACTACATCACACTATTTCCTGTGTTGGTATTGGATGTTGGTGTTGGATGCAAATCACTGAATAGTTGCTTGCTTACCATGACTAAATGGAATATAGAACACACTCTTAGGAAAATGCATAATGGGTATTATTCTTTGATGTCCTGACCTACAACTGCAAGGACTTGGACTGATGAGAAATGCCATGAGTGAATTTAATTCATGATTTCTAATTCTTCTGTTTATCAGCTTTCCTACTTTTGAAATTAATTGGCAGTATAAAAAATCTTTTAACTAATTCCTTCCTGGTTGATTGCTATTCCTATTTCTATTCCTGTAAATCAACAGACACCAGATGCATTCTGTGAGCTTTAAATAAAACAAACTCCCCCAATTCAATTAACTTTTACATAAATGCAATACTAATTGTAACTTCTGAGTCTGAACATTTCACAAACAGAGTCTTAAACAGTCATACTTAATACTCTAGCTGGTAGTAAGAGTAGATGAAACACAAATAGATGATACACGTATTAAATAGTCTTTATTACAGTTTTTCATTAGCATGCAGTGCACTCGGCAAGCTTTCATGAATTCTTCATTCACTAGGAGATGTAATGAAGTCTTTCTTGTAATTTGGCCCATCAATAATTAGGAGACCTCACTGAATGGTCTCTGGAAATGGTGGCTGTGAGAAATCCTATACCATTAATATTGCATTGAACTCTTTCAGGCTTATTAGCAAGGCTAGGTTCTTAATGAGCCAATAGTCCTTAGTATTGTCAATATTTTATCCTTATGTACCTTTGTCGATTGAGATAGGACTTGAAGCGTTAAGGTTAATGACCCTGGACATGAGGGTCAAGAAGGTAATGGAGAGCTGTTTTTCAGCCACATGAATGACTGAGTCAAAGACAAAGATGTTTAAAAGATAATCTCTGCAGAAGTTTGTAATTAGGTCACACTGTGAAACAGTTTCCGAACTTTCATATCACCTTTTTCTGCAATATGCAATCTTTTTTGCTGAAGAGGAATAAGAGCAGAAATGTTATCCGCTGATGTGGCACCACGCATCTTTTAAAAATAAACCAGTGTGCTTTAAATCCATGGCAGCTTTATTTCCCCTTCAGTTTTATTAGAATCTGGTCAAGATCCATATGGGTGGTTGTTCTCTGTAACACAGAAAAGAAGTCTTTCATTTCCCAGCAGCATTCTAATCAAAACTCTCCTAGTAATTACTGACTGAGGAGAGTCCAGGTACTGGCAAGAGTCAGGGGCATTCATACGCTCTTTAATGGCACCACTTGTTTATAAGCCTGAGTCCACCTACACACACCACTAATGGGCTGCACATAGCCCAGTCATGAATATGCATTCTCACCTTGGCTGATATTTTCAAAAACTAGACCACCTAATGAAAAGGAACAACAAATAGTGTCTCTCTATAATTGGCTGTCAGCAAAGGTAATATGCAAATTTCAAGCCTTTCTACCCACAGTATTGTACTGAATGGAGAGCTGCTTTTTGATAAGTGTGAATAGGCCTTGATCAGAAAGCAGTGACTTGAATTAGACTGCTGGACTTACAAAACTGCTTTATAGCTTCTATGTGTGTGTTGTTATTATTGTTTTTTGTTCTCAGCTCTCCAAAACAAAAGTTTTGTTACTGTACCAATGCATAATAATGTCTTTTCTGTCTTAAGTTGACTGAAACTGAAACTGAAATTCATTTCCACTACATAAAAGCTGCTGAGCTTAAAAGAAAGCACATTAAAACACAAAATTAAGGTGTTGGGTGACACAAAAAGTAACCCAGGAATTTGAATGACCATGACCATTAATCGCACACCAAATAATACCAGAAAGAAACTTTTTTCACTGTAAGTCAAAGCTCTGTCAGCATAAAGTGATGGAAAACAATAAAGATGCTGTCCTCTACACAGTACCCTGACAGCTATTGAGCTGTCATTATACGATCATAAAGTCATTTCCATGCCTAACTTGAAAGCATATTATTATGATTAAAAACAACAGTCAATGTCAATCAATGCCATGCCATTATTGCTTCACATTCTGTCTCTAGAGATACCCACATGCTCCGGTTTCATTTTTTGTCCATTTTCCATCATGATCCTATTACAATCACAGTGGGGAACATTTTATTGCATGCAGACCCCAAAACCCAGAAGAAGTGTTTTCTTAAAGTTATATTCTTTGAATTCTTATGAGCATAATGTGTGAAATGAAGTACGAAAGTCATTTATCAACCATACTAGACAGGCAATATGCACATGTGAAGGCACAAGATGTGACGTGATGGGTCCACTACATTTATCCTCATGTAGTACAGTACCATGACTCGTCTAATATTGTATTGAATCATACACCATAATATTGTATTATATTCACATAGGAACATTATCTTTTTGTCCACCTAGAGGTCAAAGTCTTGACTTGCTTCAAGAAACTTAAAGGGGACGTATCATGCATGCTTCCAGGTCTACATTTATATTCTGGGGATCTATTGGAATATCTTTGAATAATTTACAATTCAAGAAAGCACCTGAACATTTGGTTTCGACTCTTAAGTATCTCTCTCTGTAACAATAAATATTCAGGACTAAATAAGCAACAGTTGAGGTTAAAATGAGTAATAATTTCTCAAGAGTTTAACATTCAATTACAAGACAGTGGGTCCTGTAAGTCCCTTCATTGGGACACATCAGAGCTGGCATCATAAGCAAACAAACCACAACCATCATCACATTCTGATTATATTGGATTGCTAAATTCTGATTGCTGTACAAAAATATGTGATGTAACCTTTTCCACCAGAGGTATGCCCTTACTACACCAGCAATATATCAAATAATTGAAAACTATTCTACATTTTTGCAGAAAATATTGTGTTCATAAAGGAACTGATCACTCACAGTAAGAGGCTTAGAAAGAAGTCACACAAAACTAAATGAAAAGAAACACAAGAGGAGTGGTTTCAAAAATACATACAGAATATTTCTGGAAATAATAATCCCTTTTAAAATACCATTCTCCTACAGTAATTTGAGGAAAAAGCAAAGAAGCACTGTGTGCACTGAAACATTGCTGACTGCATGCGCTTTACTTTGTGACAGTGTAGAAGACCTTGACTTGGACTCCAGAGTTGTTAAAGCTGCCCAGGGTGCATTCCTTATCTGCATATTCGTGGCTCTGCATTTCTCCTGCTTTTTCTACATAAAAGTACGGGAGCTGGCTAATTAGACTTCCTGGGTCAAAGGTCACAGAGCTGGAGGAGAGAAGGATCCTCCTGGGAAGGGCATGTCCAGATGTGACTCTCCATTTTTTCACATCCCCTTTATTTATCTGCTAGTTGAGAACAGCATGCGGACAGCTGCACATTAGACCTGCTTAAATAAACATGTTCATGCAATTCTGTATTTTTCTGCAATATGTTGAGGCTATTTGCAGGAAATATGTTACATTCATACAGCACCACTTCAACAACAGCTTCTGACAAAGGATGGTCATGGTTGTTATTATTGTCTGTCTAAAGATTTAAAGCTGACATGAAGGCTGCTCTGTTCTAAAGCTCCCTGGCTGACGTTAATTTATGCTACTGTGTAGTATGAAATTGGAAAAGCCCCTGTTTAATAATGGTTGTATTTTACAAAACACATCATCAATTGCTAAACTCTGTCACTTTGATTCATAAGTGGCCCATGAGCAATATCCCCACACATGGGCAGCCTCTTCATCATCTTCAATTATAGAGAGAGGACATCTGTATCTGCAAACACATGCTGAGTGCGCCTGCATGCTTTAAAAGCCTAGCAGCAAAAAGCAGAGTATTTGGGATATAGCAAATACTGATGCATACGGTTTGTGAGTGTGTGTGTGTGTGTGTGTGTGTGCAGACTGAAAGGTGGTGCATTACTGACATAAGTACCACTAAGCACAATAGGAACAAAAATCCTGATTTGAGCTGCTTTGTGTCTTATTGCAGAAGCATGGCATTTACAGGGTTAGAGCTATGGAACGCTTAAGGCCAATCCTCACTCACAACATACTACTCAGAATGAAATATATCCCCTACCCCGACTAACTGCATTATCCAATTTCCGTCTATAGCGGTAGGAGATAATAAAGTGAGCAAATGTCAATCTAAATGCTCCAGTACACGATGCATAATTGCCCTATTAATTGCTTGTTTGCTGCAGAACTGTTGCTGGGCTTTGGTACGATATCTTAGAGCTTATCCCAGAGGGGTGATACTCCTCTCCTCTCCCAGCCCTCCTTGCTCTCCTGTCCTCTATCTTCCTTCTTGTAGCCCGTGTTTATGTACTGAGGCAGAGAGCAGCGGTCTCATCACCATCATTTGGATGAGAGATGGAGTCATCATCAGCCAGGTCCCATCGCTGCAGCCCCACCAAAATTAGAAGGAGGGGGTTCTGTTGTTACCATGACGACCACATCAAATTGGTCAAAGTGAGATCAGTTCAGCCAAAAAGTTTTTTCATTGTTTTTTTTTCCTATTGTTTTTTTTTTTCCCTCTTTGAACATTCTGATATGCTAATTTATCAGCAGCAGTAGCAGTGGTGATGGGGGAGGAGGGGGAGGAGGTTGGCAGGTGAAGAGGGGGAATAAAATTGTAATAAGGCAGCTGTGAGGGACACCAATCTGCAGGGAAAGCTACTTTATGCAGAAATCCAATTTAAGAGATTGGCTTAGCGACTGAGTCATTGAAGGTAAATCCAATGGTAATTATAGGTAAATCAAAGGTGAAAGCATGCAAAACACTCCCGTACACAACTCTCTCTCTCTTGCTCACCCTCCCTCTCCAGCCCCCCCACAATCTCCTGCTATACTCATTAGCACATATCACTATGTTACTTACCAAAGAGAGACAGGTGCAGGGTGCATGGCATAAAAAATAATAACCATAACTGTGAACTCTTAGCCTTCATGTATTAAAGGAGCTTGACACTCATGCACAGAATTCATTCTGCGTCATGCTAGAAATAGTTCAGTAATTAAACAATTTCATTGACACTTGAAAATGCCTTTGCCCCCTAATACCTTTGCCCTTGCCAATCAAATTCATCAAAGTGCTGTAAAGGTGAGAAAACTAGTAAGGATACGTTTGCCTTTCGATTGTATTGGCTTCTGATCTATGAAAAAAACCCCTGCCTTTTCTAATCACCCTCAAACTATATCATTAACTACAGCTATAACAGGGATAATGATGATAGCGAAAGTGTGACAACTCTCACACTTCCTGCTGGGTAAGCACCAACTTCCCACTGGGAGAGGATGATTGTAAGTGGGAGGAAACAAAAACAGTCAAATCTTCATAGCCAAAGAAACCAATTTATCAGACAATAGCAAAGCAATACTAGGAACACAAGGTATTTTTGAGACTTTGACATATAATCCATGGCTTGACATTATGGAATGACATTTTAGAAGTAGCTTCCCTGCTTTCCTATTTGTTCTGCCCTCTGAGACGCACAGGAGCAGTAATTTGTTAGATTGCAGATAGAAGGCTAATATATAGCTGAGCTAGTGGCTCACAAGTCATTTATCCTGACCTTTTATTTCAGGCAAAATCAATTTTCTGTTAATATGCCACTAATAAGGAGACACCTTTTATTTGTTTGGCTCTCAAACTGCATTGATGCTTTTTAGCAGGGTTGCGGCCAGACGTCCCACCATTGCATTTTGATTTGTTGACTGAAAGCAGCCACTTTGAAATGGTTCACTGAGAGCTATAAAGGTGAATGTTAATGTGACGGCCACAATGAAAGTGTTGCACAGCACAGGAGTACAAACACAAGGTAACAAGGGCACAGTAATTCATAGCAGGTAACTGGGTTCAATCGGTTTTTCACTGAAAGCAGCTCAATGCCATCTAATCTGTTATATATTTATTCAATACATGGCAGAGATTTTGTCTACTGAAAAGCTAAATTTAGCACACGTGTGGAACATGTATATTCCTGTTCTGTTTTCTCCCTTATCAATTTGAAAAACTGTTGACATATGGACTTCTTAAGGAATGTGAAGCAAAGTTTCAGTTTATTGCAGATGCATCAGTATATATGTCAGCTAATAAATACGTAACAAGAAACTGCAGTACAGACATACCAAGCTGGGTTTCAGGTAATTTAGTCATCATTACATCTATTCTCCACCGGAGAGATTGATTTTTTTTTAACTGTACAATGTCCCATGCAGTATGTATTGTGGTCACAAAAAAAAATCTAAGGGATCCATATACAGATTCCATACTTTATGTGTTTATGTTAAAAGAAATACCTCTCAGTTAGGCTATACTTTGTATACAATCATACTGTCTTAAACTTCGCCTCACGTTCTGTCTGAACACACCATTAAACTTACAAATGTGTGCGAGGTAATGAAATTCTACATGTAACCCTGACAGTAACATTAATCTATTTACACAAATATAACAAAATATTAACAGTAATTTCTTCTGCTTACTGTAACCAACACTGCTGCTTAGACATTTTGATTTATTTATATGTCAGAAAGTAAAGGCATATGACACTGGAGACCGGTGGAGTTGTCTCTCTATGTGAGTGCAGTCTCTGTTTAGAGAAACGAGTCAGTTAAAACATAACCCCAGGGGTATTTCAAAGCCTTCATAGCTGTTTTATCTGTTCATATTCGAATAATCTCTGTTTATGGTTTCATTCCTCTGCGAAAAGCAGAGGGATATTGTATTTCGTTACACCTCTTGGAAGGCAGAATCAACCCTGTAATAAAAGAGGCAACCCTGTGACAGAATCATTTATTTACATTGTCAACATGGCATGTATTCTCATTTCAGTCTGTTTCCACACATTCAAATGTATGAACAGTGGGAGAGTCACATTAAAAAATCAATCAGATAGCAAATCAGATCACAGTTAACATTTGGCCAGACTTCCTCTGGACTGCTGTCGCTAGGGAAACCTGTGCAGGTAAACTGACTGGAATCTCTGAGGCTTGGGGAATACTGTGTGAGATGAGCTGGAAATGCATAGATAAGAGAACGCTGTGATCAACAGCTTGGGTCAATAGTGAACGATAAAAGGGAGATTGAGACTAAGTTTCTCTGACAAAGCAATCAAGTTGAGCCATAATGCACAATTTGCCGGTCATGCATGCATGCATCACGGGTGTTTGATACACCCATGATTTGGCTTCATAGCAACCCGGTTAATATCCAAGGGTTTAGGGTATAGACATATCAGCAGGCCTGCTGCTAACTATTGTCTCCATGTGATTTATTCTCTTCCTCTTCCCAGAGAAACACAAACTCTTAGGGATCCAGCAGCTGTATTATTGAGCTTTAAGCCACCAAAACATTTCAGCAAACATGCATTGGGATCACAAATGCCTACCTTGCTCATAGCACAACAACCTTGTATTGTCAGCGCCTCCCTCCTAGCCTGTATTTTCACCCTCTCACTTACCTACATTTCCCAATTTATATGTAAATTCCCTCTTCCTTAAACAATACTATATGCACATATATCCTTTAGTGGCAGAGACCCAGAAACCAACAATAAATAGCCTGAGCCCTTACACGGAAAGCAGCCATTTTGTCATTGCAGTCATTTAGTGCTTAAACAGTGGCCTTGTGAAAACACCTAATGTCACCTATGTGTGTACATTTTCTACCGTCTATGGCAGGTTGTGACTTAAGATATCACACTGTACATGTAGTAACAAACAAAGCCTGCAATAAAGAGAAAAAAGGAACAAACACTTGTTTATATAAGTGTAGATGCTATATATTAACTGTACACACTTTAGCACACCAGTAAAAAAAACAACTATCTACTGTATCTCTATGAATAGCAATAGTATGTTTGTTGGAATATCGTTTTCAACAGCTGGCAGAGTGTTGTAGCTTTGTATCATTCAAGTCTTAGCACTCTAGTGGGTAAATACCATATAATCAATAAGCAGGCAACCACACTTGTAGGTATGGCAAGCATAGTACGTTTGTTTGCATTGACACACACCCACACAAATGCATTTACACTGGATTGGTCATTCTAAGATTCCATTATTTTTTCTCCAAGGAGTACTCTACCCCAATGATCATTTATTGATACATTCATTTAACATTTATCAGCATTAACTAATTGCCATTTGCTAGCTGTTAATGATTAATGACCCCACATTAATGTGGATTTCTTTGTTTGACCACGCAATATTGGAGTCAGTGTAGCAGTGCCTGTTTTTACTTCAAAATCAGCCAAAAATGTGCCTCTTAAATTATTTGTTTCTTTCTCTGAACACCTCAGTTTGAAAACAGCAAAGGGCTTCTAATGGGGCTGTCCAAAAAAGACATTATATTTGCAAGATTACCCCATGCTGAGTTTGAGGGCTTTGAGAAAATAACTCGATGAATTTGAAGAGCTTGCAAGCATTATTTGATGCCATACTGCTGTGAGGTGGATGGCCAGACAATATTTTTGATGGATATGTTTTTAAACTTTTCATTTTGACTAAAACCCAATAGCTCAAACTGCAGTGTCTGTCAACAGATGATGTTCATAAAGTTTTTGCCACTTACTGAGAACAAGCTCAATTTTAAAGCAAGGAGTGTTAAAACAGTGGGAATTATTTTAAGTTGGTTAAATTCCACTTGAGACGAAACTTAATGGGTTTTGATTGGTGTTGTGACTGTGGTTTTGTAGTCTCTATTTGCAGTAAGTGGTTAGATCACCTTGACTACAAAAATCCAAGTCAAATATATATCCACATGATGTTCCACAATTTAAGACCTCATTTACACATGCAGAAAATTTGAGTAATTGGCTGAAGAGAAGGGACTGTTGTGGTCTGGATGCTCTACAGAGCATTAAACGATGTTGAGAGGGTCTGCTGCAGTGTTGAGCTAATACAATTTGTTTCCTGTGCCTCTGCGCCTTTGCTATGCTGGATTAGTTTTCTGCTTTCACTGCTCTGCCTCTATCCATCTGAAAGGGAGAAAGCCACCAACCACCAACATGAACGCGGAGACCAGCGTCGAGCTGGGCTCAGCATTCTGTCTTCTTATGGTGTAAACCCACATACAAGGGCATGCGTGCACACACATATCGCTGCTGTGTGTATTGTATGGTGACTGGTTTGCTAAACGCTCTATTGCCCAAGCACAGAGAAGGATTAATCTGCTGGCAGCTGGCCCTCTAGATCTCAGTTCACTACGCCCAACTCCCATACTCTTCCTTCAATACAAAAACAAATCCATACATTTGCCTCATTGTCAGCATTCATTCTTAAAGACGGGCAATGAAATGCGCAGCTCAGATGATGAGAGGAGCAAATGGAGAATGCAGGCTGAGGCGTCAGGAGCAGAATCAAGAGCAGCACATGCAGCAGAGAGGGATTTAGCACGGGAGAAATTCATGAGTGTGTGAAAATGAAAGAGAGCAGTGATAGGGATGCAGTAAGGGCTATAGAAAATGGGAAATCAGAGGGAGGTGGAGAAAGATTCAGAGGGAGGGTGCAGAGATGAGGTGGGCCTTCTAGAAGTCAGACTACATGAACAAGGCAGGTGTGTAGGGCAGAAACATGATGAGCAGGTCAAACCTATTTACCTCTATGTGGCATCAGAAAAGGCTGCTGTGGCATAGATAGCGGAGAGTCTCCAATTCTAAATCTTATACTTACTTCTGACATCAGCAACAGAGCCAAGGCACCCATGAACAACTCTGTGTGTGTGTGTGTGTGTGTGTGTGTGTTTGTGTCAAGTGGATGAACATACCCTGTATATATATTTGTGACAGCACAAATTACTATATGAAGAACTGAGATAATATGTCTCAATGTTTGCTTTTCTACTACATTATTTAATACTGACATTATCATTGGAAATGTATCATCATATTAATACACAATACCTTAAAAAAAAGTATTTCTTAAGGACTGTAGCAGCAGAGATTAGGGGCTCGTATTGAAGCATGTATTACCACTTGGCTGTACTCTTGAATTATGCAGTAGCACCCCCTGTGGTTATAGTAACTCATACAGCTGGATTACTGTGTAACAGCACTGAAACCATATGAAATAAGAGACAACCAGTTAACTGCTGCTCAACACAATATAATTTACATCTCTTATCTGTATCAGGCTGATATACAATTATTTTTTCTTATCAAGGCCTTAAATGACTACATCTTTTTGCAATATGTAGGTGTATAGCACCCATTTCTTGCCCTAACTCCCCTAAGTATCTATCCTTGATTGCTACTCATTATCATACACTTAAGCACTGAATGAAGGATGGAGAGGGAAAAAAAGAGAATAATTTGTTGCTGGAGGAGACCTCTACCTTTGAAAGACTACTTATGTGAGATCATGCTTTTGGAGTGTTTTGATATGTCATTCAAGTAGCTGGGTCTTTTTCTTCCAGCCTCTGATATACTGTCTGAAATACATGTCCACACTGTTATCCCACAGTGTGCAGCTTACAAAACAGGACCACAAGACAGATGGACCAAAATACACACAAAAAGTACCATTGTTACATTGAATATTTTTTAGTGCTAAAAATTACACTAAATAGTCCTCTTTGGCTATCACATTTGAATTTGAATTAAAGAATACCAATACACCTACCTTTTAGATAAGTGCTATCTGCATGAAGCACACATGCTTCAGTTTGTAATTGTACTATTTTATGGTGCCCAGTTTGGCCTCAAATTGTATATGACTACTCCTGCATTCAGAAATATTCTATAATTCTTTAACATATTGTACTCAATTTTGAGCGACAAAATACGTCGTCGGTCAATGCACTCCAGAACGACACACACAGAACCATTTTCTGATCTGATGCTCCTATCAGCAGGACAGCATCATTTGTCTGTGTCTTCCGAAACTCCTAGTTGAAAAAATAAATATTTCATAATGTTTTATGATGAAAATGCTATGGTTAAGGTTTGGTTAGGTTTAGGCACAACGACTTTGTTAGGAAAAGAAATGTACCTAATTCAGGTTAGAGAAATATTGTGGTTTGGGTTAAAAATACTGTTTCCTTAAAGGATAAAGCTGGTAATTTTCTATATTTTTATAGTTCTAGTGCTGTGTCCGTTCAAAATGTGTCTGTTCAGAACAGGCCGATTATTTCTCAAGTGCATATATATGTATCAACTGACAAATGTATCAATTAAAACGATAAGGAATTAATAAATTAAATGGTTTAAATCCAGACAGAAACTTCACCAGTGAGACTAAACTGAGGTTGAACGGTAGAAGCAGTTTACAGCATTCCAGTGGTTGATTCTGCTGCCAATCAAACGTGTCTGTGCTCCTGTTGGCTAGTTTTACTGCCTCCACCTCTGTTTTTTCCTCCTATGTGTGCTTGTTCTTCTCTCTCTGGCAGTTTAACTGAGTGGAGTGCATGCCTTTGTCCCACTCAGCCAGTCAGAGCCCAGAAGCTGCACCCCGCTGTGATGACAGTATTTATATCAAACAGCCCCTGTTGCACTCAGACACAGAGCTGAGCAGCTCACTTGTTTATATAAAGTTTATTAAATGTGTTGTGTGTCCAAACAACTTAACACTCAACACTGCACTTCCTTTGGTCCTCAGCAGTACACCCGCCAAATGTGAAGTCGAGTCAGAGCCCAAAAGCCGTGCCCCGCTGTGATGTGACAGTGTTTATATCAAACAGCCCCCACTGCACTCAGACAGGGAGTTGAGCGGCTCACTGTTCACTTGTTTACTCAAAGTTTATTAATATTAAATGTGTTGCGTGTCCAAATTGCACCAAATTCAACACTACACGTCCTTGGGTCTCCAGCAACACACCCACCAAGTGTGAAGTCGATCGGATGAACAGTGCTTAAGATACGCGAAGGACACACATACAGACAGACAGACAAGATATTCCTTGCTTTTTAGTTAGAAGAACTGCAGTGCCTGTTCCAAACGTGTCTGAGACATCCTGCAGTAAGTCTTGAACGTACATGCCAAGTTTCGTTCAGAGTGCAATAGTAGAGCTTAAGTCTTGTTTCCAACGTTTTCAAGCCATTAACACTATGGATGTAATGGCAGAGTGGCACTGTCCGTATTTCTGCTCGTTGACTCCATGGGCAGAAGAAGAAGCAAATTAATGTTGTTTATGAGGTATTTTTATATATTTCTCAAGAACCACTCCAAACAACTTCACCACACCACTGCACTGGGTGACATGTTCCTTCATCCCGAAGACCACGGTTACTGTAGTTTGTTTAAAAAGGGCTCCAAAGACTAATAACTGCAATCACATTTTTAGTCAGGAGAGGCAGACATCATTGCACGTGCATGCGGTTCCCTTTACAGTGCTTTGTTAGCTTGTTGTGCTACATATCACAACCTTTGTGCTACATTGTAGATTTCTCAAAGAACTTCAGTACAAAGTCAAGAGGTTGTGATATGGACACAACAGCATTCTCTCATGTTAAGGTCCGTCATTTTGTTGGCCCTTCCATCCACCCTGACCTCCTCCCTACATGAACTTTGTTGTTACATAATAACATCACCTGACTTCCTCCTTTGCACCTGTTATAATTACTATGGCTGCTAGAGGGGACCTGTCACTTGAACGTGCAGTAAATATTTGTTGTTTTGGGGGATTTGCTTAAACAACAGATTCTGTCATTTTTCTGTCATCACACATACCTTTTCAGAGCATATGGCTCATATCAAGGCTTTTTTCTCATATCTGTGAGTCTTAATGTGCCTTTTCACACAAGTATCCATCACACGCCAAAAGAAGATTGAAATGGTGCTTTATACTTAAATTTTGCACTTTGCTCCAACATTTCACAGGCACTCAACCTCTTAGTTAGCTCCGAAGTTATTAATGTGCCGTGCTCAGCTAGTCACACACTCACACACACTTTTGTGTGAAGGGCGTTTCATAAAGCAATGCATTATTGTTATTAGAGCATGGGCGCTGTGCCCAGTTGCCAGTGCCGGGTTGAGCGGAAGCAGTCATTAAATTTAAATTGAGCAATATTTTCTTTTGATGCTTCGGGGGCTCATGTAGGGTGGATTCATATTGGCTTGGCATTACTCATTTATTTGTTGCATAAACTCAACTTTATTTGCTTCACCCAAATGAATGTGTGCATTCATCACTGGGACACTTTAATAAACCTGATGCATGATGCTAAATTGCTAACTTATTAGCATCCCACTGATAATGAAGTTTATTAGTTGAGTGTAATTTCTGATCTGAAAAGGGTTAAACAAAGGTGTATTATTCAACTCAGCAATGGCTAGAGGAAATCAAGACTTTGAAAAAGTAAAAAATGGCATTGTTCATCTAAAAACATGTTTGCACATTGATATAAATTGATGCAGGGCCAAATACTCAAATACAGGTGTACTGCATGTATGGGGACAGGCGCAGCATCCATATTCAAAGAGTGTCTACAATATTCGACTTGAGGCGGCAATGTGTATTATTAGTCCTGCCTTCCTCCTCCTCAGTTCCTCAGGTTCACCCTCCAACTCTTATCAATCATCCTGCTGTCTACTCTGAAACAGTCTGTAGCCTGAGGCTGAAGTAACTGCTGTTTCTAAAGCCACCACAGGCTCTGACAAAGCAGACGGTCAGTACAAGCAATTGCAATATAAAAAGAAATACCAACGTTCACCCACATTTTTGAAAAAGCATTGTCTGCCACACATTCTACTGTCCCACCTTTTTCTTATTGCTTCCCAACATTTGTGAGCGTGAAATTACAAAGTTCTGTATGGCTGGAGTGCAATCTTGAGATATTCAGCATTGAAAGAGGTGACATACAGTATGTACCATCTTGTTTTTTTGAAAAAAAAAAAGTATTAAAATGTTCTAGCCTCAATATATTCTAAAGAAAAATGTTCAAGACATAAAACATTCAGTGGCCATAAACATAAGAGGGACTTAATTCATATGTATATAAATATACATTTTTCAAAAAGCCAGTTTGTACCTGTCAGATATTAATGTTATGTCTTACCTGCTCTTTAGCTGATAGCATCACCTCCATAGCCACAACTCAAAATACAGATTCTAGACTCCTACAACACACTCCCACAGGAAACGGTATATGTCCCAAAACATAATGGACTCACCAAAAAGCATGGTTGTATTATGATTTTCAAGATGGAACCTGGTTCCTTCCAATGAAACTTGGACATTCCCTGCATACACCAAAAAAGTTCTTCAAGATTCCACTTTTTTTCATATGACCTGCAATTTTTGCTGAGGCACATACATCAAATGACCTACAGTCTGATGTGGTTCCTGTGTCTCAGTGAAAAGTAATTCTCAGGAAACAGGGTAATGTATGTGATATGTTACCTATTTTCATTTTGATATAAATGTTGTGTATTGCAGGGGTAAGTGTGTTTTAATTCCACATGGTGTTTTTCTTTCTTATCTTAGATGCCAACAGAATGAGAGAGCACCTCCCCTATTATCCATTCAGTCAAAGACTGGCAAAGCAGTTAACTGCATGGCTCCTCTGCCCCTCATGCTTTGATCTTCCCTTGGCATTCTTTCAGCCTCAACCCCGTTTTCATCGGTGTGCATTAGCTAACAAAAGAGAGGAAAGAAAGGATAGATATCTCCCTGAGAACGGAGAGATCTCCACCTAGGGACTTCAAAGCAGGCTTTGAAGTTGGGCAGGAGACAGCAGCATCCACCGAAGAGAGGAGCCGCTTCACTGTCCTACTATGCTGCGTCATTAACACTTGACTGCTTGTTATTGAACAACGAGCGACTTCTCTATGGTGTTTTTTGCAGTCTAATAATTTCATTACTAGAACCCCAGTTTCTACACAGGGCTGTCTCTAAATTTCAACACCAATCACAAGGTATGTTACCAAACAGTGACAATACAGAAAAACACCAAATTGTTTTCTTTATTTGCATGGATCTAATAGAGGAGTTTGACACAGTAAAAATGAAACAAATTCCTTACAGTTTTTACCAAAAAATGTATGTAATCTGGAATCAAATTCCACCTGCATATGTTACAAGTACTGGGCTGCAGCACCCATAAGCAGTTATATATATCCTGAAATACAGGACAGAAACGTGAGACAGAGACGTGGCTTGTCGCTGTTGAATCGTCCACAGTTGTGTTTATTTACATGTCATTCACTGTATACTGTGCATTGCCCTTATTTTCCATTTAACCAGTCTTTATTATTATTGGACATTCATTGTCTCGCTAGACATATTTTCTGTGTTCATACAACATGTACAAAAATGAAATGTCAAACCCCATACAAACACATTTTGTCTCTGAATTACTTTCATATCTCTACATTTATACTTCCAAATAAGTTTTGGCTATAGTTGCACCTTAAATGCACTGACACACAAATACTACCAAGTATCAGGCGGGCTTACACATAACTGTACTGATAACCGACTGTCTGAACATTAAGTCCATATACTCAAACTGTTCCCAACACTGTTTTTAACACATTTTAAAATTATTATGCATCTTAAACATCACAAATAACATATGGAGTCAACCAGTATGTAAAATTCACTAAATAGTGGAGACGTGTGGCCCAAACTAACATTTTAGGATTAGCGTGTCTACTAACTGAAAGACGTTTGTGCGTCTGGCGCCATTGTTGTTATCTCGGAGGTGCTACTTTTGGAAATCAAAACAAACAAACACTTTTACCGCTCATTTCACTAGCATACTTAAACTAAAATTATCTCTTAGCATTAGCTGACAAACTACAGCAATTAAGTGAATTTTTGACACATTACTAACCTGAAATACAGGACAGAAATGTGAGACGGAGAGACGTGGCTTGTCATCCACAGTTGTGAGGAGAAGACAGCTGCGCATGCATCTTACTACAGTCACTGTGGCGAACCACGGTCTCACACTGCCACCTATTGTCACAAAATTGCTATAGCAAACCCATTATTCTTACTCAAACTAGATTTTGCTTATGTTTTTTTAAGAAAAGGAAAAACAGTACACAAATAAAATACATATCCTCTTTCAAACATACTAAAATCAAACAATTTCATTTACCAAAATGTGATCACACTTTTGTGGGCATCACACATACCTGTGAATATAAGGTATGCATTCACGTCTCTTTTTAGCCATGCTAGCGGTGTGGCTCTAGGGATGGCACTGATGCTGAGTTGGTTGGTCCACCACATTGGTAATGAAAGTTTGTACTGTCATTTATGTTTCCTAGAGGATGACTTCGATCAACCCCTGACTTCTCCTCTTCTGTTTCAAAGTTTTGACTTATTCGGTGAAATATCTCAACATCTACAGGATGGATTGATTCAAAATTTTATACGACATTCATGGTTCCCAAACAAGACCTCTAATAACTGGTGATCCCCTGACTTTTCCTCCAGCTCCACCATGAGGTTATGGTTTTGAGTGAAATATCTCACCAAATATCAGATAGATTACCATGGCATTTGGTTAAGATATTCATGTTCCCCCTAGGATGGATTTTAATAACTTTAGGGACTTCTTTTCTAGCATAATCATCAGGGCCAGGTAATTTTTCCAATACTTGGGTTTATGACCAAATACCTGCAAAATGAATGACATTCCCATCAGCATCAGCTACCTAGTGTTTATTGCTAATTAGCAAATGTTAGCATGCAAAAGTAATTTGGTGAGCATAGTAAAAACTGATACCTGCTAAACATCAGAATGTTAGCATTGTCATTGTGAGCACGTTAACATGCTGACATTAGCATTTAGCTCAATGCATTGCTATGCTTAAGTACAGCTGCACAGGGCTGCCAGCCTGACTGCAGAATCTTAGTGTTGTTTCAGTGATACCAGCACCCACTCACCATCATCGGGTGGTAGAACTAACCAACAAGTGGCTTATATTAACAGGTAGACGTGACTTTGATTATGATTTTGTGATGAAATTTTTTTGTAAAATTAAAGACCACTGGAATTGCAATGTTATAATTTATGTTAGGTTATCAGTTGTACATTCTCATGACTTTGGTGATAGCTGTGGTTTTCAGTCTCTCTTTTCACCTCTGTTACCACTTCCAACATTAATTCAAACATCACACTTTCACAGTTTTTTTTTTTATTTTTATTAACACACCAAGTATTGTTCTTATTATTACTGAGAAGCTGGCAATGATGGTGCCTGCCACACAGGTGTTGATGCTGTGCTATAGGCCTTTCAGTATAATTCACCTGGGCATTCTTGCTATATTTACTTACTGTGTTTTCTCAAGGTTTCTTCTTTTTTTCTTCTCCTAATGAGGTTTTCATGAAAGTTTTACTTATTCTCATTGGGGGCCTAAGATCGGGGTTGTCATTTTCATTTGTTGTTTTTATTTCCTATTTTATTATGTGGGTTTTGTGAAACTGTTTTATAGATGCAATGTGTTGGTGAAGCCTTTATTTTCCGGACACCAAACAGAAAAATCTGTCTAATCTAACCTTTGGGCCAAACACTAAAAACAGATCCAGCACCCAGGTACCGCTGGGTTTTGAATAACCTTTACTGTTGCTCTATGAGAGTGTTTAGGGGTTCTGTTTGAAGTGAAGCTGGAAAATAGCTGAGGTGCCTCCATAAACCATCCCAGAGGACTATTCCCTTTGTCTCTGGCTCTAGTTCCACTTCTATCTTTCTCCCACCTCCTTTTCTCCTTCCTCTCACTGTTAAAGCAATAGGGCAGATATTGATTACCTCTGAGTGTGCGGTGTACCTAGGAGTCATATGGATCTTACCATCCTCTGTCAGAGTTACCACACATCCCTGTTTTATCATCAGTATCCCTCAAGGCAACACATCTCATGCAGAGACGTTTTTTCTTCATAAGGAGAGTTCTTGTAGAGTTCTATCACTAATACATATCAATGTCAGTCTAATGTTAGGTGAAAGGCTATCATAATTACAGCCGCAAGTTGCAATGATTTTTTTATGCCCTTAAATTTTGATACTTTGTTTGGAAAATAATGGTTGAACCTGCTGTCTGACATTTTCCTGGAAGCAGGTAGGCACAAGGTTCACACTTAAAAATCGACAACCTAACAAAACAGAAATACAATAACCTCATGGTACAGCACTTACCAATATCAATATGACAGTGGATATTTGTGTGAGGTGTTGATTAAAATCTAATTCAGAAAATCATATGTGCATTATAGCCATTTGAAACTATTAAATTATTATAAAATGAAGCTCCAAAGATGTTCTTGGAATTTACAGACTTTGGAATAAACTGAAGTGAGTCATAGTAGTTCAGGGAGTAGCAACATCACCTCACAGCAAGAAGGTCCAGGATTTGAAGCCGCCAGCCAGCTGGGGCTTTCAGTGTGCAAGACAAGCAGGTTGAGTGAATTGGAAACTCCAAATTACCCATAGCTGTGAATGTGTTTGTCTGTCTATATGTGTTATTTCTGTGATAGAATGGCGTCCAGCATGGAGGCCAGGTTACACCTGCTTTTTCACCCAACACATGCTGGGATAGGCTCAGGACCCCTGTGACCCTAGACAGGATAAGTGGTATAGAAAATGGATGAAACAGAAAAAAGAAAAAAAAAACAGTCAGTGGTACACAACAACCAAATTATTGTATATCTGAAATGAAAGTATTTTTTTAGTTTTTCTTACATACAGAGTTAGAAAAACATATTTCAGATTTCAAACATCCAGCACGATGGATTTTGTGTGTGTTTGAAGGCATCCAGAGGTAAAGGAACCAATGAAACATACGTGTCCCTTTTAACAAGCAACAAGCCCAAGGAATTAGTAAAGATCTTCTCTCTTTTGTTATAACTCTTTTTCCCACTTAGACCAAAGAGACATGATTGGCTCAGCCTAGGTGTTGATGAGCCATGTCATCCCAATTAGGCCAGCACCAAAAAGCAATCTGTTTTCAATTGTCATCTGAAGAAAATAAGGGTGGAAAGGTGAGACAAAGCACAGAGCAGAAGAAGGTGTTGATAAGCAGTGGACTACTGAACAGAGAATCATTCCTCTAACATGTGCTACCAAGCTGTGTAGTCATGTTGAAGAGGGGAGGGTTTTTTTTGCCTATGCACAATTTGTTGTTCAGTATCAGTATTTTGAATATGGTCAAATAGAGCATTTGTATGTATGACCTTTAAGGGGAGAAATGTACTTTTTGGTCCCTTTCATTTTTACATAAGTCTTTTTTTACCAAGTCTTTGATACTATACACCAGTATGTCAAACAGTGTCTGTGCGAATATCGAAACATTGCCTGAACAATATAATTTTCAGGATTTCAACATTAAAGCTGCACTAATCTTTTTTTTTTCTCTATTAACACTGAATGAAAGGACTTAGAGTGAGGTGAAGGCAGTCACTCATAGTGACAAAATTAAGTCAAGTCGATTTTATTTATATAGTGCCAAATCATAATAGTAGTTATCTCAAGGCACTTTTCATATAGAGCAGGTCTAGACCAGGTCTATTTACAGAGACCCATCATTCCCCCATGAGCAAGCACTTGGCAACAGTAGCAAGGAAAAACTCCCTTTGACAAACACGATGGCTCATTGAGAGTAACACTGATGATGGTGCACAGCAGGGTACTTAGCTGTGCTGGGGAATGAACAGGAAAGGGTTGTATAAGTCTGAGTTCTGTGATATTATTGGTGATTTCTACCATCTTTTTGCTTGCTTTTAAAGTGTTTACTCTAATTCACATATTGTATTCCGAATATTTGGAGTGCCACTGGGCCAACCCCAGACCCTCAGGAGGGAGTCTGCTCTGCGGGAATGGGTAGGTACTGTAAATGTTCTTTTTTTTTTTTTTACTGCATTTGGCAGTTTTTGGCAATACACATATTTTTTTAATCTTTCAAGCAATGTCCTTGTATTTTCATTTTCAACCTTGGTCTCAGTTGCAAACACAGAAGCAGGCCAGATGGAGACTGGCAGGATTGGATTTCATTTATGTATGTGAGTAAAATGAGCCATTTCCACTTTGGCCTTGACTAAGGTCTCCAAAGATTATAAACCTTCAGAAACAGACAAAAGATGCACTCTCCGTATGTACTGAAATTAATTAGATAGTTATTCTGAATGGTTGCCACTGCACTTCTGTGAGTGTGTTTTTAATTTTTCCTGACCTCCTGGCAGAGTGGAATAACAAATAGACAATTTTGCATTCACAGCTTTGCTCCTTGTCATATAACAGCCACAAATGCACATTTTAATAAGGCAAAGGACAGGTTAAAACATTGTATGCAGACACCACACACAATACACATTGAACGATAGACCTTGTTAAGTAAAACTCAATATCTAGAGCCACAGAATACTCCACACAAATGCAATAATTTCACTTTGTCTGTACCCTTAAAGGGGACATATCATGCTTTTTGGGATTTTCTGTTATTGTTATGCTGTTATGATGGTAAAAGGTCCAAAACTTAAGGTGAACATATGTAAAAATGCTCCCTGAAAGTCAAACGCCCAAGCTTTAGCCTGCTTTGAACACTTTGCTTGCAAAGTTACTGTTACCTCGTCTTTGTGATGACATCAGATTGTTAGTGAATGCCCACAATCAGCCATTCTGTAGCCTTTGTTGCTAAGGTTGTTGCAAAGGTTGTTTCACAGGTTGCTCATGGGTTGCATATTTCGGATACGATTCGGACTTGATCATGTATGGATGTATTTGAAATTATTCTGTATTTCGAGTAAAGAATGAGAAAAAGAAGTGAAACTCCTATTACTGCTGTTTGTTTACATAGCCTCTGGAGCCACTGGAAGTCTGACAAGGGGCAGCTTCCAGGAGCTGGCCAATCATCACAGAGTGGGCTCATCTAGAGGTGGGACTTAAAGAGACAGGAGCTAAAATGGCTTGGTTCAGACAGAGGCTAAACTGAGGGGCTGCATACAGGACCATAAGCTAAATAAAGAGGGTTTTTTTTTACTGTAAATCATGCAATAATATTCCAGTAGAGCCCCAGAATAAAAATATAGACAAAATAATGCAGAAAATATAGATAGAAATGTGCATGATATGTCCCCTTTAAAATAGTTAATTTATCAGTAATAAAGCAACAACATAAGTGCTACAATCTTGTTGATACTATTGTTGATACAGTAAATGTTTTGCAAGGATTGTCTCTAAGTCTTTGCTGCCACATTGCAGTCTGACAGTGTTGCTCCGGTTAACACTTTGCTTGATGTGCACTCAGTCGGGCCTCAGAGAGCCACCACCTTGAATATGCAATCTAAGTATAAACACACAGGCACTTTGTACCAGTGCTGAAGCCTAAACAACACTTGCCACATTCCTTTCAGTCTAAGCAATCGGTCTGCTCTTGAATGATACAGCAGCCTTTAGAAAATTCCTCAGGTGTCACCTCTTTTCTGGACGATTTTAGCTCATATTTTTTCTCTGCCATGAATAAATAATGTGAGGCTTTTATGACAGTGACAGCAAGGAGTCAAGCCATGGTTGAGGGGAGAATGGAAAGGGTGTATGCATGTGTTGAGAGAGATACAGAGCATGCATGTTTGTGTATGTGATACGTGTATGTGTATGTGTGGATGCAGCTGGAATGGATGTATTATTGATGTGCAGTTAGCACTCCCAGGGAGTTGCAGTCTCATCAGAGTTTGCCAGGGGATTAACAGACTCAAAAAAGCAAACCAGGGAAACAGAAAAAAAGGCACGGAGCATATCCCTCATCCAAATCCCACCGCCCTCCTCCTCTCCCTCCCAGAAATGAGCCATCATTTAAAGGGAAAAGGCATTATCTTCATATGAGACATCTGGCTGGGTCGGACACAGAAGAATTATTGATTAGTTTTGATTCTATGCAATGGCCTGCTACCGTGGTATAGTTTTCAAATGAAGTCACATATGTAATGACGTTCCACATGATTACACAGTTGGCATCGTCGTGAGATAGTTCACCATTTCTGGTTGTATCTGAGCGTCTGCCTTTGCTTTTCACTGAATCCCTTGTCCTTCCTCAAACAGCCTCACAACACGGCTGAATACACAAACACACACATACACACAGTCAAACAATGATCTACAGGTCCAGTCGGAGTATCTATGAAGGCCGAGTTCCCACCCTGCTTCCTGTCATCCTCTATTATGGTTTCATTAGGCCAGGGAGACGCACCGCCTGTGAACGAATGGATGGATGGAGGAGCACCATTCCTTTTCTAATTCACCAATCAGGGCTAGACAGAGCACCAGAGAGACTCATACATCTACCTGCTTCACTCTCTCTTTTTTCTTTCCCACTTTGTTCATTTGTCATCCATGCACCCTCTCAATTTATTTTTGAATTGTTCAATTTATATAAAAAATATAATAGAACTCACTGTATGTAAGCCTATGTTTTGATGTTTTATATTTATTTAGTGGAAAGAAAATCGGCAAAAAAACAAAATATCCCACTTGTTCACAGAACCGTATACCACTTTTGCAATTTATAAATTCAAAGTTTTAAAATACTTAAGCTGACAGTTTCTTCTGAGTTATTATGAAGGGGTGGATCTGTGTACGCACCCTGGTGGTGACCTTGGGACAGGATTTGTATGTCTGGCTGACTATCAGTGCAAGTAATGAATTCAGATGTTTCTTCTTAGCTGGCATTAAGCATTACTATCTGTTATTTTCAAAAGCATCAGCTGTTTGTGATGCGTGTGCACATGTGTCTTGTGTGTGTGAGAGTACGTGAACACACGAACAGGCAGAAACAAACTGACTTTTAGTCTGTAGGTGTGTTTGTACTTGTGTGCGTGGGTGTGTGTAAAGCATGAGAGGTGTCTCAGCACAGCGGGAGAAATACGTTCAGTGCGGGGGCACCTTCAGAGGGGTTGACGCAAAAGTCAGATCTCAGCCTCCTGCCAGGCCCAACCCAAGTAAGCTGGGAAGATGGAGAGACTTTAGAGGGTGGGATTCAGTCCCGGGAATCCACCCTGAACCCACATTAAAGACTGACGATGCCAGACCGTACCAGCCTTGAAGATCAAATAGAGTGAAGATGCAAGCTGTGAACCAAGAAGGTTTTGCCATGCCAGTGTTTAATTATTGACATTTCCAGCGCTGCAAGTCAGTTCTGTCAACTCAGCAAGAGAAAATACACTTACATTTTGCTTTAACCCAATTAGTTTCATCAGACCAAGGCTTGTCTGTACTGCAGTAATGATGAGCTACTCTAGCTGTAAATAAAGTGGAACTCCTGCTGCTGGATGAAAGATACCAACCTTATATTTACATATATTTTGAAACTATGAATAAACAAAATGGAGACAAATAAAGTTTCACCAAAAGAATAATTACATATATTTTTGTGCAATATGTCAGGGACAGACTGACATTTATGGGTAGCATACTTACAGTGCCTCAATTTTTCAGGAATTTGTGACTGCAATCAAACATCAAGCCCCTAACATGTATTTTCAAATACGCAGGATCCTTTCACTCCTTGATAAACTGTATTCTGGCAGTTGGAGCACTTAAGACATTGAAGCTTTTGTGAAAGAATCCTCACTTATGAATGATTTAAACGGCAGTGTCAGAGCCTTGGACACCATAGTTACAATATCTTCTGCTCAGTTCTTTTGACTGACAACTGACAAGGGTTTCCACACAGTCGGGGGTCTAAGAAGCCTACATCCTTGGGCACCATAATCCTAATATAATTCTCTGTGTGCTGTAAAAGCCTGTTGCACTCTAAAGCAAATCACATTAAGGTGCAAGGGGTTTTAGACATGTGCCTTTATCCCACCAAGCAGGCACAGTATGTGGTCAGCTCATGTGTCATTTCCCATATAGACCACACTCTGACTGACACCCAGGGAGACGTTAGTTCTCTGCTTTTCTAGCTAGCAGCAATGGGAAGTGAAGCTGTAGTGCTATACTTCCGTTCTGCCACCATGAATTTGCTTGCAGCAACAGCAGCGGAGGAGATAGGAGTTGTATTACTTAAAAAATGTTTAAGGACCACAGCTAACTGGGGACTAAAAGAGGTCAAGTAGCAGGATAAATATAATATGGTCTAATGATAAATGTGGCATTTTGTTCCTACAGCCAGTTTTGCCACTAATCTTATGCTCGGACCTTGTTTGGTACAAGACCATTAGCTGGTAAAAGTTCAACCACCATGACCAAAAGGTTATTTTTTATAATTTAAAGAACTTTGGAGCTATAGCCATTAAGAAAAACAATGTATTGATTGTAAAACCCTATACATTGTGGGCACTTCAGGGATTCAGAAGTCATAGACAGGGCTTTGACACTGGTGAAGGGCCAAAGTGGCATACACGGAGAAGATAACACAGCTAGTTTAAATGTCCCTTCAGCTACAGCTTGAACAGCCATTGAAAAAACAGCAATGTGGATCCATTTTCAAATGGGACATAGAGAACTGGTGGGATGAGGAAATTTGAATGGTCATTGTCTTCCTCCTATGTTAAACTTATGTTAAAATCTTAATTACTGCATATTATCCAGAGAGAGAGGTTAGTCATATCTATCACTGATTAGGCATGAAAGGCAACTGGCCTTGTTGAACTCTGTGGCTGGGTCCTAAAGCAGGGCTCAAGTCTCACGCATTGACCGTGAGACTCACGCAACTGAAACTTTTCACATGCTCTCATGCCACACGTCCATTTCTCTCTCACGGTGAAAAACAAAATTCATAACTGATAATGTCACAGCGTGAAAAGAGGACACTGACAGCGCACAGACAGCATCTCTCCCTCTCCTCTTGCTCCATGCGAACACATGCAGGAGTGAGAGCTAGTAACTATAGCCCCTTTTACACAGCCCGTTCAGGGCGGGAATACTGCACCTTTAATCCGCCTTGCCGTTCCATATCAAATGTACAGACACGGAGTAGGGGGGCAGAGTTGCTCCGCCAATAAGCCAGCAATGATCGACTGTGTGTGTAAACGGGACAGGGAGCTGACACTGTTGTCTTAGCCTGTATTCAGACCAAATAAGGCGGTGCAGCATACAGCTGCAGGGTTGAGCGGAGGTGTGGGCGTGTTTGTGCTGTAGAATGTAACCGCTGTGAAACAATCAGAAAATAATGTTTTATTGATCTGATTCACCGGCTTCCTCACTACCTGTGCTCCCTCTCTTCATTCACCCTCTAGCTCACTCAACCACAGCTGCTCTCTCTCCCTCTTTCTCTTGTCTTTTGTAAAATTAGTTGGGAAGCCAACAGAAAAGTCTAAATTAACTTTTAATGTTATCAAACAAAGAGAAATGTCCTCCCCTCATCCTAGTGACATCTTTGTCCTTTCTCATGACAGAGTTTACAGCTCTGATCAGTCTGATCTCCGTCCTCTGAATCCAGAACACCAGCATGCAATGTAAAAGCACACACGGAGATGGCTTTATGCTGGCTTTGTGTGGTCAAGTGTAAGAAAGCAAAGATCCTCTTTACAGGTATAATGCAGGTTCTCTGTATAAAAGAGGCTTATGTTTACGGGACGCTCTGTGTTTCTATTGCTGTGAAACTTTCTTGCAATTCCCAATAATAGGTTTTTAGGTTAGTTGTAAGGCCATTTCATTCATCCAAATTGTTTGACTTTGAAGATGGCCTTTTGATTATTGAGAATATCAACCCTCAGGTTTACCGTTGTTTAACCAGGTTTAATTTTCCAAATCATATTGTGATGTGTTGTAAGGCTATTTCCTTTCTATAAATTGTTTGTCCTTTTTTGACCTTGAAGATGGCCTAGTAGCCTGCAACCTACTACAATTTTAGGCTACATAATGTTTTTATAAATATAATTTCAAATATGAAATAGCCATTCTTCTAATAATCATTTCTTGTCCTGATCCATCCAATTAGTTACTCTTCTTGATGCATTCTTAGTTTTCATAGCACCCTCAATCTAACTAATCTAGACTAGTGCAGGTGGCTGTTTCTTGACTTAATCCTGTGTAGAAATGCAGGAAATTTGTTTTAAATTACAATTTTTTACAAGTATGTATTTTTGCAAGTTTGCTCCCCCTTTGTAAAACATAACCAGGCGCCCATGGTCAGGAGCATAGATCTTTGTTATCCTATGTTTTGAAGAAAAATATGTGTAATATCTGGAGTGTATATCAAAAATGCTACCCAGTAAACACAGATTCGCAAAAAGAAAGCCTTATGAAAAAGTTGCTGGTTCATAGGGCCAGAGAGAGTTGAGTGGGTCAATTGACCATGAATAATGCTTATTTTATTATGAACAAACATAAGTACTACTTGCGTACCACCAGCCCCCCAGGAACAAATCTCACTCCAAGCTGGCAGCCCTACCTAAATTGTGTGCCAACCAGCTGAAAGGGTACACATAAATCTGTGAAGAGAGGTGTGTGGGACCATCTGAGCTCATCCAAAACTGATCAACTGGCCCCCTTGCAGTTTGCTTACAAAGCACACAGGCACACAGACAGTGTCTTTGTCACTGATGACAATATGTTGGCCAAACTACTGCAACAAACTAAATATGCACAGATTTTATTTGTTGATTTTGCCATAGCTTTTCAAGAAACTCCTGGAACTCATTTTAAATGGAGGCTTGCTTCATATGATCAAAGCATTCTTAAACAAGCATAAACAAATAGGACAGTATATCATAAATATCCCCACCAGGAAAAGTTACAGGATCAGTCATTTACGCGAGTGCCCCAAATGGCATATATTTATGATTATGAGTCGAGCAAAGCAGAAAATCAGATGACGTTATTATAGTGACAATGTCCACAGAGGGATGAGGTTGGGGTGGTTGGATGGGTCAACAAAACATCAGATTATAACATGGGAGATTGCTGTTCATTTCCTGTTTCCAACCATGAGTCAACATTGTTTCTTAAAAACCATGACTCATGATTGTCCCTTAACCACGTGGTTATTATTGTAACCAAGACAACAATGGTCTCCTAACCTTACGGAAACAGTTGTTTTAACCTAAACTCTGATGTTTTCCTATACCTAACTAAGTTGTCTTGGTGCCTAAACCTACACAGACCTTAAAAATAGTGTTGTTACATCATAAAATGTATTTCTTTTTCAGCTGTGATCTGTAACGGTTTTGAGGGCACAGACAAGTAACATACTCTGAACAGAGATTAAACATCCCATCTGATTTTATTTGTACAAAGTAAACCATTTTCAGTACACAGCACAATGTACAATACTACAGAGACTCTGTCTGTCTGGCAGACAGCATTCTAGTTCTTAATATTCGTCAAAGGTTCAACAACCTTAACACAGGGGGCAGGAACCAATGAGCCAGAATTTGCAAAGCGTTTGGAAAGATATTATACAGATAGAAAAGGCAGTTGTCTGATTTGTAAAATGCATATACAAGAGGCCTCAGGTAGTGAGTGACACTTGCCATCCTCTCCACAAAGAGTTTGAGCTATGAAGAGCTATAAAGAGGTTGTTTACTCCTACAGCAGTCCGTCATCTGAACAAAAGCAGGTGACCTTGATGTTGGGTGTAGGAATTCAGGAGTGTGTGTACGTAGGCAGGTGTCTACTGTCATTGTAATGTTTTTATGCATACACTGTGATGTGCCTTACTGTGCCTGAAGTGAGTCTGAGGATACATTTTCAGTGATGATTAGACTATGAAGTTCTATTGTTTTCTATAGTACAGTGTTTTGTGAAAATGTCACAGCATGCTTGAGCATGATAAAATGCACAAACAATATCTCAAAGTACAAAGCCCCAAACTAAGAAGAGGGAAAGCCTGACACAGTAGCCTCTTGCTGTCTTCTTTTAAGAGGACACCTTCCAGTAGTTTCTTGAAAATGTAATATATGCTGTTGTCAGCCTTATAAATCCAATTAATCTTGAGAGTCAATCAAATTGTCACAAGTCTGGCATCTTTCTACATGAGAACTGTGGATGGTGTTGCCTATGACTATACTATTATTAACAATAATAAATCATATAGTCAAAAACACAGTGTGTGGACATGTTAGCTGGTAAACAATGAAGCAGCACATAGCGGCAAAATACAGTATATTGTAGTCTCACTCAAGCTTTCTTAATACAGTGTAGATGACTGCAAGTTCAGGCATGTTTCACTCAGCAATCAGGATTACAGAGAACTGACACAATTCTGTCAATGCCTGTGAATGATATCTTAAATGGCAGTGTTGCACTCTTGTGGTCAGGACCACTATGAGTGAAATCAATAGTGATACAGCACAAAGGTAAGCACTGGGTTTTCCCTCTGTGACTTTATTTTCCTCTCAGCCACAGAACTACAGCAGAAGGAATGAAAACATTTACACTGACAAAAAGGTAACCTTCGGTGTGGTTATTGTTGTTTTGTCTTACTTTACCACCCTATATCTATGTAATTGTATCACTTCATGGTGAAAATTGCCCCCATCTGTCCAGAGACAAAAATTCACAACAGACAGCATTTCTTTTAGCCTGCTGCCAATTTTTACCAAACAATGCACTTACAGTGTCTTCTGTACAGCTGGCAACACAAGCATCAAAGCTAACTATCAAATCTGAGAGATTTACAGTGTTTTATTGTCCACAGATTAAATGGCAGAGAGACAGTGCATGTGTTGAATATTTTAACACTTGTCTGGAAAACAATTATGGTAACTGTTCAGCAGTTCTAGCAGCAGCTCATGATAGCAAACTTGATGTCAGCAGGACTATGTTGCCAAAGTAATCTTGTATTTTTTTTCTGTTTAAATCACTGGCCCTATTTTGAACCCCAATGTGTTAATAGGTGTTAGATAGTTTTAAAAATCTGTGCAGTCTTGTTCCATACATCTGTTTGTCCTTTTGAAACTTGATGTTCTGTAAATGATATCATGCTTCTCATATTTCATGCTCTAAAAATTTAAATGAAATTAGAAGAGCCACCACAGTTTGTGCTGCCACTGTTCTTTACCACAAATCAGCCTCCAAAACTCTAATTATAGAATATTTGGGACTTCAGCTCAGTCATGTATTCATGTATCTGGCTTTGCCTTTTTTATTATCCTCCAATTAAAAAAAAAAAAAAACTTACAAGAACCTTTCAAATTGTCAGACCTTAGTGACCTCTGTCCATGCCAAACTGTTTATCCTGCATCTGCATCAGCTTAACCTTGTCAGTCTCTAGCCTTATTACCAACTCTGCTTATTCCATACATTACTAGAGCATGCAGATGGGGAATGTTCAGCAAACCCAGTCAGGCATAACTAATCACTCTTGCAGATTGGTTCCTGATTTTGACAGGTAGCTCTGGTGGCTTGAGTGTATGATTATGTGCATAAATATCAGGGTGTGCACAGGTTGCCATTGTCTTTAGTGGTTTCCTGAAAACGGATTCGGAGGCAAGGTCATGACATTAACCCTCATTTTTTTCCCACCTGCTGGACATGTGTTTTAAGTTTCTGAAAAAAAAATATGAGAAATGTTTTGAAATAACTTTTTCTCTTGGGCAAAAAACTCCCACATCCACCCTCTCTTCGTAGGAGGTTTGCAAGGATTTCTGATGTTTTACCTATGTGAATAATACAGACATTTAATTTCAGCTACTACCCAATCATCCAGCTATAACTCCTAATACTCTGACACCCAGAGTGGAATAGTTGGAAAATTCAAACTGAAAACATTTAATCTTTTTTTTTTCTTTGGAGAATTGATTTGATTAGTTTCACAGCATGATTGTTGGGGGACTATTCCTCCAGACTATTTCTCCAGAGTCTAGTGTCAAACACCCAAACCCAGACACAGATAGAGCACGGCTGCTGTCATCGATGCCTTTAGATACAAGATACAGACTGTCGCTGTCTCATCTTAGACAGAGAAGCTATTCCAAGGGGAGACATTAGTCTGCAACTCAGTTTTTCACTGTTTCGCTGCAGAGTGGATCCTCGTTGTATGGCTCCAGCCTGACAATTCAATTCACTGTTCGTTTTCATGCTCTGAGCCTGGCAGCAAAACCACATCTGAATGCATAGAGCGGTCTCAGCAGCCCTGACTGTAAATGAGGCCCAGACATTGTTGTACATCACATAAAGACCAATGGGAGAAAGCTCACATTTTCAATTATTAAAATGTACAGGGAATTTTTGAGGTTTCATACTGTGTGTATGTATGTATCTACCCTATTTATGAGGGAGCTTAGTCTGCCAAGATTTTGTAAGAAAAAAAAAAAGGCATGGTGTCAAATCGACCCGTTCCAGTTTTTGCACTGAGAAACTGCATTCTTTTCAGCATAGTACCTTTTTTGGTGCCTCAGTGTGATGAAGTTTTGAGAAAGAAAGAACAAAGACAATATCCCCCAGCGTCTTAATATCACAGAGATAATGTTTGGGTCAATTTGACCCAGGTGTAGGTCTATCTGTTGCAAAACATTTTCATACTGTGACGGCCCCAGGGCCTCTGCCAGGGCTTATGTGTGTTGTGGTGTTGCTGTATTGTGTGTTGTCTTTCAGTGTTGCTGGTTCCTGGTAGGTTGGAGCTGGAGGCCATCAAGGGGTGCTTTTCATTATGCTAACTATGCTTCCTTGTGTCCTCTCTCCTCCATCCTCTGGCTGTGATCTGGAAACCAATCTCCCACTGACATCATGGAGGATCTTCCATTCCCTTAAATGCATCCAGAGGAAACGAGGAGTGAGGAGAGAGGAAGCTCCTGGAGGAGCTGAGAGCGAGGAACCCCAGGTGTATCCTATGTGGAAGTTTTTTACCGGACAGCAACACACCTTTGATCCAGTGTGTTTACTGATTGGTCAGCTGAACAGGAATGAAAGCACCAACAGCAGCTGATAAAATATAAAATATAATATAAAAATGACCGAATCATTTTGTAAATTTATTATTGTTCTTCATAAGCCAAAAGGCTTCCCCTTTATTCTTTTGCATTTCAAGTAGGTCTCAGCTCCTTTAGGAAAATATGATGCCGCACAGCCTGAAAGGACGTCAGACTTTCACAAACTAAATAAGCAATATTTTATTTAAACATGTTCTGCAGGCTGAAGCTGCTTTTATTGCTCCTTTTCATTTATTGTGTTTTTTCGATAATTAATGGATTTAAATTGCCTATTTGTGTGCTATTTTGACAGACAGATGCTGCTATAGATCTAAAATCAAATTATAAAAATGTGATCAGTAATCAGGTGTTTTCCTTCCAGCTACCACTATGTAGAAATTATTAACTGTGTTATTGTTAACTATTGTACATGAATTTTGTTCGAGTTACGGTGCTGTGCATCATGAGTAGTTGCCGTCTCCTCCTCACGTTTCTCCCACACATCTCTCTCACATCTTCACTAGGAGGAGCTGAGACCAGAGGAATTGGAGGCAGCTGGCCACTGTCTCCAGGTTGCATAAAACCTGTTCCTGGTAGTCTGGTGGCTCCCACTTCCCCGGCACCACGTCATGTTACGTTGGAGTTCTATGATTTCCTGTATAGTTTATTTGGTATTATCTTAGTTAACCTGGCAGCATGTTTCCCTGCCTGTTTCTTTTATTAGAAACAACATTTTTGTTACATTTGTTAAATTAAATTAATCCCTGTTAAATAAAATTCCTTTATTTTAGTTAACCCCTCACGCGTGCTTCCCTTCCAGGCCACAACAATACAATGACAAGACCTTTTCATTTTCCTTTTCCTCCCTAATCTACCAAACTTCAATATTTTATCCAACAGCAGTCAATTTTCAGTGAGACGTCCACCTTCACTTAGCAGGGATGGGGGCAAAACATTTTACAGGAGCTATCATGGGGGTCCTACCACCATTACACTCCCCCAGAATCATTTATCAACTGACTTCTCAGAATAGTCTAAAGTTAATGCACAAAGTGCAAAATATTGTTGGTCAGCTGACAATATAGAGTTGCCTCAAAGCTGGTTAGTCACATTGGGCTGTGATTAAATAGTGATTTTCTCCATGTTTGCAAACCATGATTACAGCTGATCAGGCCCCCACAATGAATCGCAACATCCCCAGCCAGGCCTCTCTCTCCCGCTCTTTTCCTGTCATCTCTCTGTTGTCTATAATTAAGACTTGAAAGACCCAACAAATTATTTCAAAAAACGATTTAAGGTGATCTACAGTATCAAACAGTCTGATCATCAGTTACCTTATGTGATTACTATCACTGCTGGGAGTGATTAAAACCAAGGAACACCAGTGTTCCAAAAATATGCATGTCATACTTGAATACACATTTTACTGACCAATTTCTCACTAGTCACATTATCAGAATAATGCCAATTTAAGTGGCATATGAATTTATTCTGGCACTGTAAATTCTTGCACTAACTGTCCTGACACTGAGCAGATTAATGCATATACTCACAAGGCTGCATAAACTCTTCTAAAGCTGTACTTACATGCACTGCAAAGATCACAGCTGACGGCTAGCTGACTGGTAACATGCACACACTCTCTGCGTGAGAGGAAATAACTAAGTAGTCTGTATCTGTACTCACAAAGTAAAAAAAAAAACAAACAAACAAAAAAGCATACTAGCCAGCCTCATGGCACTGTGAATCTGCTTTAATAGTCTCATTATATTCTAGGTATGCACATTTTAATGTGATAGAAAAAAGCATTACAACTGGCAGGGTAGAATTTGGCTTGGATTTGCTTTAAACTGCTGTTGTCAGCCCAAAGTCTTTTAAATAAGAAAATAGAGGAGAGAGGAAAAAAATATAGAAAAATTAACAGAAGAGGTGAAAATACTGATTAGCTAGGCTGAACAGCAAGTCAGAGAGCTCTATTTTACAGTCTGCTTCTGACAACAATTCATCATGCCGAAATTGCCTGAATGGACGCCGAAAGACAGACAACAGCCAACAATGATGAACACATCACAAAAACATACTTAAATGGCTGGCTACACTGTCTGTGGCTTGGTGTGTTGTGGAGAGGGTTATGATTACAGTTTGGGTTACAGTACATGTTGGGGAATTAAAATAGTGAATGAAGGTCCTCACAAATATTGTAACACTAGCCCCTGTGTGTGTGTGTGTGTGTGTGTGTGTGTGTGTGTGTGTGTACACTTTATGGGAAATCTATAAAAGCAAGGCATGGCACTCAGGAGAAACCTGATTAGGTTTGAGTTGAGCCCAGAAATCAAAATTAATTTGGGAGATGCTCCGGCTCTCTACCATTACCTGAGGCAGAGCTATTACGTTAAGAAATAGCTGCTCAGCCTCACCACGTGCCCGGGTAATCTAAACTAAGCTGACACAGCCTTTATTTTGGTTGCTACAGTGCACTACTGATGTCAGGTTATGGTATGTAAAATAATTAACATCCATAGCTGTAGCATGAAGAACATTCCTCATCGTTATAGTCTCTGAATGCAGGTTACGTGCTGTTTACTTTAACAGCACATTAATCAGGCTTTAGTGACAAGATCCAAACAAGTGAATTCATTCTACAGACATTTTGTCTTTCAAGAAATCAATAATTTGCTTGATAGTAGTCTGAGGTTGTATGTTTTCAAAGTACGTACTAATGGGTATTCATGTCTCTCTGTCACTCATTCATTAACCAAACATAAACCCATCTGAGACTTCTTAGCTACTTGTGTGTATGTATCTGTGCATTTATACAGACTAGTAAGTATGTGTGCTTTTGTGTTTTAGCATGCAGTCACATATTTATGCTATCCCATTTCCCCATAGGATTGAGGTTTGAGAGAGACATGTTCCTCTGTACAAGCTCCAATGGGACATCTGCTTTTAGTTAGTATCTCTTATCTTCTTTTGCCCTTTGTGATGGCGTGCAGGGTGACATTTTCATTTGCCAAATTCAACTGATTAGTACAAGAATGCAGCTAAAAGGTTTTACAACAGAATAGATCCATAAAAAAGGGCTAGAGATAACTATTAAAAGATGACATTGTATTATTTATTTCATTAAGTTACACTTGTAAGCACTTCCCTTTAATGATAGATATATCTCAGTCATAGTTCACTAATGGAGAACTGAAATATAATGCTGCAACAACCTGAGGCTCATGCTTGGCCAAGGACAGATTGCCTTAAGAATGGGCTGTCTTAAATAAGAGCAACTTGTGTTGATATTGTAAGAAAAATCAAATATTTTCTCAATGAAAAATGCCTGGAAATGTACTTTCTACCAAGGTTTATTCATGATACATCCTTTGATTATTGGGAGGCTTAGGCAGACATTAGTTTTGAGCTGTGTGTCCACATATCCCCTAGCCTTAACATTAAGCTCAGTAAGACAGCCTTTACTCCAAAGATTCATGATTTTTCAAAATCAATCTGTTCAACTTCTCCTGTGGGTATAAAATCTAGTTATGGATGGATGAGAATGCCACAGACGTAATATAGGGATATATCTGACCAAACCCAGCACTCCTCTACTTTTTATTTTGATTTTTCAACAAACATGAACAAAACACTCATCTCCTGCTGACAACTCACAATATTGTCCCATAGGCCACCTACTATCAGCCATATCATCATAGTCCGTGCACTGTCTCAAATCAGTATTAACGTTATGCCCTGAAGGTTTCCATTCCAGTGTAATGTCCATTCAGCAATATGTTATAAATCTCTGCCGGAAGACAGTCCACATGTGGCCTCCTTATGTTCAGAAATGACAGATCATTACCATTAAATACAGAACTAATCCTTTGATATGGAAATATATTAAAAATCTCTACATCTACAACGTAGCAGAGGGGTTACCTAGCTCCATTATAGCAGAATACGTTTCCCTGCCAGAAGCAATAATTCATAAGTAATTCATATTTCAGATAGGGAACTGACACACCTTCAGAGAGTGAATCCAGCAAGAAAAGCCAGATATCTGTCCTGGTATTGATTATAAATAATTCTACTGATATCCATAGCTATGCAGTTCCAAAACCAAACCATATATACAGTATATACACTGTCAAAAAAACACAACAATCCTAATCCCTTTGTTTCCTGTGACATTTTACACACAGATGTGAGAAACTGTTATCCAATTTGTTCTGGATAATGGAAGTTACATGTAGTCTGTGAAGAAGTTTATTACAAGTAAAGACTGTCTTGTAGTCCACCAGTGGCGTTGGGATATAAGATCTAGAGCACTGATGGATTTTATTCCCTATGGCAGCACTTACAGCTTGCATGTGTGTTCCAACAAACACAATTGGCCCTGTTGCGGGTGGGAAAGCCAGCTGAACAATGAACTGAACAGGCGACTCTTGGTTATTTGACAAACACAGTCTTCACTCAAAGTCCACTTACCTGCTTTTTCTGTGTGAGTTGTATTAATGTGAGGACAGTCCTTGACAAAGACCCCCATTTATGACTGCCTGACATTATCTTTTTCACACCAGAGCAAACATCGACTGAGGAGGACCGTGAGATGCACTTGAAAGCTATTAAGTGTTCCTTTTATAAAGTGTTCTTTTTGTTTGTTTGTCTTGTCAAATTAGGTTTCCAAGGTCAAAAAGGAACTTCCATGTTCAACTCTCGGTTGGTTTGGGCACCAGCACACATCACCGCAGGACATAGGGTGCTCAGGGCACCCAAAAATGTATTAACCCAAAAATTAAATAAAATTAATGAACATTCATTAAAATGCATTAGAAACACTAATGACTGTAACAGTAACCCATTAATGACAGCAACAATTTGTGTCATGTGACTAATCATGAAGCTATTGACCTTCTCGTCACTGATGTAGCAAGCTGACCTCCTGTCAAAATGGCGTCAAAACACATTTTTGATTTTTTTGGGAAGCCTCAATAAAGCAAAAAAAGATTCAGCAAGTGGGTGGAGGCAGACTTTCAGCCCAGTCCAAGCATCTCTGAAACAACCAATGCACCCTCCCCAGAGTTTGATGATCGGGAGCACATTGACAGGAGCCGTCCCCCCGCAATTCAAGCTAACGTTGCAGGTCAAAATGCTAACATTTTAGAGGCATTGCATCACCCAACCAGCTTCAGTTTTCCTGGAAGGCCGTTTGAGAAAGAAACGTTTAGTCATTCATTCAATGCAAGCTAGTTCACCAAATGGAGATGGGTGCATAATATTGAGGATGGTGATCACATTGTCTGTTTTAGCTGTGTCACAGTGGTGGAGAAAGATCGAATTATGAAGATTGCATAAGGTTAGACAGCAATTTTGTTAAGGGAGACTTCACAAACTGGTGGACGGCCACAGAAAAATTCAATGAGCATGAGAAGTCTAAGCTTCACAGTGATGCCATTCAAAAAATCTCTGCTCTAGAAAACACCCTAATTAATGCCCCTTTATCTGACGCTGACCACCAAGCTTGGAATAGAGCAAGGCATGTTCTGGAACTGATGTTCAAGTCAGTGTTCTTCCTGCTAAAGAAGGGGGTGGCTTTTTGGGGTGACAGCAATCGTGATGGCATTTTGTATGACCTTATGCTGGAACGTACCTACAACTTCCCAAAAGCAAGAGAATGGATTCTTAGGAGAGATAACTGGTTATTGGATACAATTCACAGTGAGATTGTATCACATGCTGTAAATAGTCTGTACTATGGACTCACAGCTGATGGTACCATGGACGCCAGTACAATAGAACAATTTTCATTGATGCTGCAATATGTAGATAAGAACATTGAGATTCACTCAGATTTCCTTGGATTTTACAATGCTTCCAACAGCAAGGGAGAGTCCCTGTGCAAGTGCATCAAAGATGTATTTCTCAGGCTGAACATCCCAGTTGAACGTCTCTGGGGATACTGTTTTGATGGAGCTAGCAATATGTCAGGATGGTTTTCGTGTGTTCAGGTGCGACTGAAAGAAGAGTCTCTGTTCGTCCACTGTGCCAACTACTCGCTTGACTTTGTTCTTCAAGAGGCCGCTTGTGAGGTGAGATTTATCACTGATCACTGATTCCATGGACTTTGTTCAGGGCATAGCTGTGGTAATCTATGAGTCATCCAAACATAAGAGGCTCTACCAGTCAATGTTTGGATGCGATGAGGTAGTTACCATACTGGCCATATGTCCAAGAAGATGGTGCATACCAATGATAGCTATCAAGCATGCCTACAAAGAAATCAATGGAACTATGTAGTGGCTTAAGGATGACAAGGGTGTAAGATGAGACACCAGAGCCAAGATTTGAGGTCTGTATAAGCAAGAAATGACAGCTAAAACCTGTATTGTGAAGTACTTTTCGAGCTGTGTGAGTCGGTGGCCAGGAGTTTACAGAACACCAAAGCCTGCAGACTGGGTGCCCTTGAGTGAACTGGATTGCTTAGAAAGCACATGGACGCACTTTGAGATGATGGAGTGGGGAAGAACATACTATACATGGTATCCATAGTGAGACTGAAAATGCCAGGTGATGCTGAGTTGCACAGGGTAACAAAAACCCCAGTCCATTATTGGTGCACAACCGAGCTAGAGGCAGAGGCACGACACTCATGGCACCACCAGTTTTATGAAGCAGTGGACTTGGTTACAGAGGAACAAAGGGGAGATTTGACCAAGATGGCATGAAAACAGCAGCTCTCAGAAGGATAGTAAGGCAGCCAACAAGGATCAAAGTGAATATAGATTCCCTTCACGGATTCCAACTGGAATCCAGCTGAAAATGATTGGAGATGTCTTTGGTGATTCTCCCTGTAACACCGTAAAAGATATTGTCACAACTATGTCTAAACTCCATCCACAAACAATTTTCAAAGAAGCCAAAAACCTCATTAAACTATGCCTATGTCTCCCCATGTCATCGCACCTTTGCTCTGATGCATGCTCATGGCAATATACAGTCTGGACCTTGTTGCCCTAATGAGGACCTTTGTCAGTGCCAACCTGGAGAGAAAGGCCACATTTGGAGTTCTGTGATGTAGGCGGTAAGACAATGTTCTTTATTTTTTTAATGCTGCTGCCATGCAGCATGCATTTGTCTTTGGAGACTGGGCTTTGGCTATATGTGTAATATGTTCTTGTTTTTTCGAATCTGGTCCGTATACCTTTTGGATATTCATTTATCATATCTAGGTTGGCTATGAGCAAGTTGCCATGCCAATATCTAATCATTTTGGTTCCTCTCTGTAAAGCACTGTGCTTGAGAAAGTGTGTATTTGTTTATACATACTTTATAAAAATGTCTTTACAGAGAGGGTCCAAAAAGATTAAATGTGCAACTTCTGGTTTATACAAAAACAAAAACAAATTTGTATATCTGTATATTTTATCAATGTTTTTAGTTAAGTGTCTATATGCGCACTCATAACACCATTCTTTCCAAGTGCAATTCTGTCCAGTTAAGTGCCCCCCCCCCCCCCCCCCCCCTTTTTTTTCAGCACCCCTTGTTCAGAGTACGTTCCTGCAGCTATGTCTATGTCAGCAAAGAGCAACGGCTTTGGTGTCTATACCCTTGGCCTGCCAAAAGTAGTGACAAGGACTATAGTGCATAGGTAATAATGCAAACTGGGAGGAAATGGAGGGAAAAATACACAAAACCGTCTTGATACAGTCAAAGCATCTTGTCGTGTATCCTCTATCTATTTGTTGCCAAGGTCCCTCTCCCATTTACAATTATCATCATACATACAAACTAAATTGATTGAGTGCAAGAGCAAGTCAAAGGAAGAATTCAAAAGGGAAAAGCTCGCTCTTTCAATCTGAAAGAAATGATTCTATGACACTCTATTCAGGGATATCATAGAGGGAACTTATTTTGTTTTTTTTATATATAAAAACTATTTCTTTTTAAAAACGTATAAATACCAGAATTAATTTATTAAGTGAAATGTTGGGAGAGGTCAACTGTTTACACATTCCACTAGATTTTCAGACCCTGATGAAGTAAAACTACACTCTCTACCTTACTGCTAGTTTTGTAAATATGATGATTATTACATAATGTAAAACAGTTTTGAATATGCTAATTTAGTTCAAAAACTTCAAAACAACATAAGTGCTGTGAATGTTAGGTACTTGATGAATTGCAACAATTGAAAAGAAAGCATCAGTTCTCTTACAGTTCACAGCACCTCCACCTGTCACTGAATTCAGAATAAAGAACGTGTCAAATTCCAGTGACTGTGGTGACTTTTATGCCAGGAATGATAACAAGATCTCTCATTGCCTACTGAATAGAGCTGTTTGTTTTTAACCGGCTCAGAATCCTTCAAAGGAATTGCAGAAAGACTCTTTAGCATCCTCATTACGTTGATCTCTCGTTGCAGAGGAAAAGACAGAATGTGAGACTTTGTGACAGAGAAGAAAATGGAGTATGAAGTTGAATGTAGTACAAATGTGTGTGTGTATGTGCGTGTGTGTGCATGTGTGTGTGATAGGTGGGTTGGCAGTGCGGTGTGAAAGCTAAGTGAGATGGAGTGAGATGGTGAGAGCAAGAAAAGTTGTGGAACAGCGAATTTGCAGTTAGCTAATGAGCGTACCAAGGGGCACATTAGTTATTTATTTCCTGAGCTTGTTTCGTTAAGAGAAGGGCACAGCAATTAGCTTTGAGGAGATGACATCCCTAAGCGCCCTTGTGCTAGGCTGCGAGGCAACACAAGAGCCCTGTCTGAAATGCTAAACAACCTGTAGGGCTTGGTGCAAGGGGGAAGGGAAATAGCGTCACGCGTGTGACCCTTCATGACATCTCTAAAGCAGCGTGGCCAGCTGGAGCTACATTATGTGAGAGAAAGAAAGAGATAGTGGCTGGCTTGAAATCCACTGTGCCTCTAAAAGAGAAAGGTCTGGACTGATGGCTCAGAGGATGTAGCTCTGCATATGAAACAGGGTCTAATTTTATTTTTTCCTCTTTTCACAGTTTCTCTCTTTTTCTCTTCCTGAGAATCTTCAAATGAATAAAGAGGTCAAAACTCCAGCAACACTTGTAGTATATAGAAAAACTTAATTGTTAGACCAACGTTTCCGCTTGTGGCCTTCATCAGGGTCATAATGAAACGCATTACAAACATTTAAATAGGGTAGATATAAAGCAGAAAAAGGCAAGGGCAGTGTCCAATAAGGGACGTGGGTAACACCATATGTGGTCCATTAACTAGAGAAGTGCAACTAAGGAGAGGTACTTGAGTTTGTACAGAAGAGGCCTTAATCCAAAATGTGCCTTTTTGGACAGTACTTCAAAAAAACTTTAATTAAAAGAAAAAAAGTGCTATATATAGAAAGAGTAGGAAGAGCAACAAAATACATCATAAAACAACATGTCATAAAAACTACTATAAAACTACATAAATGAGAGATATTTAAGAACCACTATAAAAACTCATTAACTGAGAAGTCCTCATTCCAGCCCCCTGGAAATCAAGTTTTGAAATAGAAAATCCAAAATGCTTCTCTCTTTTTCCTGAGATAATTGACATTAATACCTCTTTGGCTGGACTTGATCACTTCTATGCCTATAAAAATAGAGATGTGATGTTGCTTTTCACTGAAATGTCTTGCAACAGGACTGGTTACATCGTTTCTCTTAATGGAGCCCCTATATTCAGTGATACACTCTTTAAGGGAACGGGATGTCTCCCTATATATATCTTACCACATGGACACTGTATCATATAGACAACATTTTTTGTTTTGTTTTAAAGCCCTCAATGTTAATGGTCTTTCCATTGGTAAGATGATTAAAAGACTTAAGGTTTTTGGTATATTGGCAATTTATGCAGGCTCAGTTGCCTTGAGGAGGTTTAGTTGTGAGCTTACTGTTCAGGACTTTGGAATGCTGACATGCTTTAACAACCCTCTCCCTTATGATTCTTCCTCCTTCAAAAGTGTTGACCTCTTTAGACTTTTTGACCCCTTTAGACTTTTTTCTCTTCTCCTCTGCACCTTGGAAGTAAGTGAAGTTGTGCCAGAAACCCTTACTCTGCTTCTACAATCTTTAAATGAATCTCAGAATTAAAAAAAAAAAACAGAAAAACTATCATGTTTTATATTCGCCTGTGTCAACTGTTGTAATATTTATTTATTGGCGATTAAGAAAACTATTAGCACTGCCTGAGTGTAATTTCTGACTCCAGCAGAAAACAAATATTGCAATCAATAATATGTCATTAAAGGAAAAGATGAGAATTGAGGAATGAAAATAAATAAGCCTGAGCTGCAACCGTACGTATGGGATGAGTCCCATTTTCAAGCAAACCCTGAGACACCAAGACTAAACCTGGTGCACACACACATACACATACACACACACACACACACGCAAACCACTTAATGCATGCTCATTAATTCAGCCATGTGAACCTAAACAATGTATAAGCTTACTGTTATACAAAAATCACATTTTTAAAAACACCAGGTGAAGATATTTTCTGAAGGGAATACATTCAGTACACGTGCTGATTCACATAGAATATGCTAACATTTAAAAAAAGATCAAAGGAAAACACCTCTACTCTTCCACACCAGAAATTTCTATTTGTGCACCTTCATTAAATGAGGCGATGTGCTCCAAACAAGAGAGGATGGAGCCTCGTTTGAAATGTCAGCCTTCTAACATATTAATTGGAGCTGAGGCCCTCCAATCAAGGGAACAAAACAGTGCGTCCACAGAGGTGAGTGGTAATGAGCTGCGCTTTGTATGTGGGGGAAGTTTGGCTGATTGAAATTACACAGCAGTGTCTGACCAAACCATAAACATAGTCATTTAATCCATAATAAGTGCAGCATCCTCCTAGTTTTCTACACTGTGTGATTTCAAGATAGCGAGGTTAAAATAGTTACAGTGTGTTCATATTAACTTCATCAACCCTTGTACAATATAAATGTATACATGAAGATTTGGTTTGAATTGGTTTCTTTGGCCCAATACATTTGCATAACAAATACACTCTGTAAGAAAAAAAAAGTCTTGCTACCATATTCAGAAAATATATGAAGGCATGGAGCAACTTCAGTGGCCAATTTAGGAGAATTTCCTAAAAATAATTGGTGTGTCAGTACTAACTGAATAACTGCATTGTTGTAATAGTCATTTGTGAAGCATTTTGCCATTAAAACCAGATCCTCAATCTGTGAAAAAAAAGTAAAAAGTAGTCAAGAGACCTCATCAATTACCAGTTAAGACCTCATCATTGGAAGTGACCACTGCTGGCAATCCATGTGTAAATGGTTCAGCCTTTAGTTGATGATGCTTAGCTTTTAAATAATGATAATTTTATGTATCCCTTTGAATCTTAGTGAAGCATTCGCCTCGCCAAATAACCGACTACCAAGCAATCCACTGAGTTATCCAGTAGCACTGGATATTTACTATAAAGTAACAAAAGTTAGGAGGAAGAAAAACAGGGTATGCATAGCATTAGAATACCGATGATAATATTGGATATATTGGACAGGCTGCATATCTGCTTTTGTGACAATAGTTCATTGTCATAGCCACTTTATAATGCATGTTTGATGACATACATCAAAAAACATGGAAAATATCATGCTTACCTTAATTCTGCGTGTTTTGGAGGTTTGACATCTACCTTCAGCTCTTCATCCAATCATTTCACAGAAAATCTAAAACAGCAACAAAAGCAGAGAAACATTCTTAAACAGGCAAAATTCTTTTTCTCTCACTCGAAACTTAATCCTCACCCACCTCGAGTCAATGACAATCACTGAAGACATCCTGGCTATACAATTAAATAAATAGCAAATGAAAGCAGCTACAAGTGTTCTGACTTTGCATCAAATAATCTTGTTGCAGTGCTTTTTTTTTTCTTTTCCTTTTTTGACAGGGGTGTCTAGGTGGTCAAAAATACTTGTCAAGTTGCAGTCACTTTAGAAAGGAAGGAAAACCCTGACCTCATTATCAACTGTTACCAAGCGCACAGCAAATGACGTGCCTGCTGGCAGTGGATGGAACGCAAACTGAAATTAAACAACCTGTAACAAACTCCAGTGATTAGCTGGACAGAAAAGGTCAACTTTCCTTGAATGCTCTTCTTATATTTATATGAGTGATGACATAAAATATCCAGTGTGCATGAAGCCTGCATGCATGTTTGCAAATTTTGCTGACTGAAAGATGAAAGGATCCCTGCAGAAAAATGGTGGTATGAGGGGAAAACGTCATTATCCAAGATCCCTTAATGACCCACCATGTGAAGCAATACACCAATGGTAGCATGAACCCACAAAAGCATAGTTTGGTTTGTCTCAACTCAAGAATGATAACGAAATACTCGTTTGGACACATGATAGCATTGCAGGGAGCAATTATCCTAAGCATGGAAGACCTCTCATTTATCTATGCCAGCTTTGTACTGCCCAATTTCTGTGAGGCAAAAAAAGACAAAAAAGAAACTATCCCTGAGTAAAGTGTTACAGCAACTATGAAATAAGGCATCCCAGCCACCCACTCAGCCTAACAACTTCAGAGCAGAGTGCAACATAACTGAGGTGAAAAATGTATTCACCAAATCTTTTCATGAGAATGTCCTCCCAAGAAAAACAACACAATAGGTGGTAATGTCAGTCGCCAAAAAACACTTTTTGTTACCTTTGAGTGACAGATGCAATCTAGTGGCTGTAGTCATTATGATGTTGTATATATAGGTGACAAATTTCCATATTCAGAAATGGTGGGTTGGGTGGCTGGTTAGGTCCTTGCAAAAAGTGGACTTAGTGCACTTTGCTGCAGGAGACCACAGCTTCCTGTTTCCACCTGTGAGTCAGGACAGTTTTTTAAAAACTGTAACTATGATTGTCGTAGTGTTTACTGTTGCCATGACCATGAAGGCTGCCTGACTTTAAAGAACTAGTAACTTCAACCTATACCAAATAATCATTTTAACCCAAACTATGATCTTTCCCTAAACCCTAACCAAGTGTTTTTTGTGCCTAAACCTAACCAGACCTTAACCACAGCGTTGTCACATTATGAAACATCATTACTTTTTAACAGTGATGTGGTTTTGGAAAGCACAGACAAATGATGCTGTACTGCCAGTTACTGCTCATAGAGGTGCCTGATTAGAAAACACTCCTATTGGTCGTTCTGGTTTGCATGGTCAAACGACCCATTTGGTTGTTTAATTTGGAAGACTTGTTCATTTTTATCATTTACCGCCACTTAATAAGTCTAAACAATGTTTTTACTTAATGGACAGAAAGTGTGTAAACAATTAGCTTAACAGTGGCTACCCATATATAATGTGAATGTTAAACTAAACACACTTAAACACAGATATATTTTTCAATTATGTTATTTTTTTTACTTTTATTTATGTGTCTGATACTTTTTTAAATTTTCAATGTTTTTTTTCGGTGCAAAACATCACTGCATGTAAAATAATTATTTTCAGCGTTTTTAAAAGTTGGAATCAAATTGTGTTGTTTAATTTCAATACAAACACATTTCTGCACAGTTTTGTTAAGTCATGTCAGTTTGTACTGCTACTGCTTTTTCTTTGTATACAGGAGAAACAGCCACCAACACACATTTATTCTTTGTTTGTACTAAAGTTGATGTTAATGGGAGGGTTGTTGGGTTGATGTGTCCATACTTGGTAATAGTTAATGTTGGAGGTCAACCTGCATGGACTATCTAGACTGTAAACTTCTTGTCTGTGACATCTTCCAGTAATCTTTGTCTATTCTGACTTCCTCTTGGAAGAGTACCATCAGCTGAATGTCATATTTCTCTACAGTCAGTCCTATTTTTAATTGGACAGCCGTGTGTTTAGTTTTTCTCTGCCACTTCGGACCAGTGCAGACATGCCATCTGCTGCTGCCTGATCCAGAGTGTCAAAGTCAGGCAGCTTGGTGTAGACGCAGCCTGAAAGTCTAACAATGTCGCCACAGCAGCAGATTTTTAATTTCTAAGTATTGCAAGAAGTGATCTGAAACAACTCAAAGTAGCTGGGATATTGTCTCTCCTTATATATACTTAGAATTTATAATAAGAAACATATTCTGTTACTAGCAACCCTTGTGTGTATTATATGTATGCTGCATTTGATGCCATCTGCATTCATGTACCTGTGTACACCTGCACCTGTCAGATAAACACTTCTGATGAAAATGTTTGCCATATTTTCCTCTGTTTGTCAGGGTTGTTATGAAACCTCTGCTACACTGGAGACAGAAATTATCCATGCTATGAGAGCTCTGTGTCTTTTGAGGAATTTTGATCACACACACACTGTCTGTTAGATAGTACCAAACTTAAGTATTGTATCTCTGCTATTAAATGTGTTGGTCTTTGCTGACAAAAAAAGCATGAAGGCTATAATTTATGTTAGTTACTTCATCATTTAGCAATTTGGGAGGCACCAAGGTTGATTTTAACAAGCGCAAACACCACTATCTTTGTAATTATGCCAGCAGCCCTATGGCCCTTGGGGACAGATGATGGACAGGAGGAGGAATACATGGAGGGGAGAGCGAGGGACTTTCACATATATGTCGACTGGTGTAAAAATGGTGCATTATGCTGCATTGAAGGTTGTTTGCATGGCTGTCTGGCCTCTGATCTCTTTTAGTTTTCATAATAAGCCACGATTGTGCTATAATGTATATTTTCTTGCTTGTGCCTCAACTGATCTTTAGCGCTTTTGTTGAGTTATTCCTGGGCATACCCCTGTTTAACATCACAGCAAGCTGATTCAGCTTTCACACCCACAAAACACCACACGCTGAGAGGAGAAGGCGAGGACACAGGCTAAGGTAAGTAATGGCAGACAGAATAACTATCAAACACACAAAAAAAAATGACTGACAGAAGAGGAGATGGACAGATGAAGAGGGAACGGAAATTACTGGCATGTCGTGAGGGGTGGGCGGATGTGTTAAACAGGTATTTTATTGGCCGGTCTCTACTGTATTGAGTGAGAATGAATTGAAATGACAGGAATGAATACGTGCTCCTGTCTGTTATTTGACTGAATGCCACCTGGCTGTGTGTGTACAGGTATATTCTTGTGTATACAAGGGTGAATTATGGTGAGCACTATAGCCTCAGTGAAAGAGAACCTGTGATGTTTTTCATTTGCTTTAATGTCTGCCTGGTTATATTGTTGTCTTTCTCTTCATGACATGCTTTAATAAAATCTCCACCAGAGAAGAGAGCCAAAAAGAATTTTCGCCAGTAGGAGGGTGGAATGAGGCGAGACGGAAAGTGAAGGAATTTTCTTTTCAACATATTTACTTGTCAGATAAGGATTTGCAGCTGGAAATTCAAATGACTGCCACTGACTGTGACTGTTCATTATAATATAGGAAGTCCAGGAATTGCACCATATGCCTGAAGGGGTTGATTGCAAGAGCACTTAGTCATCAAGTATACAGTACACATGCAGCTCTTCATATCATTAACCTCTAGATGTTAGAAACACAGCTAATTCATATTCTACAGGGATTTCAGATGCACTTTATTACTCTGTTGAAGGAAAATGAATAGAATAATTGGATTCAGTTTTGCCGGCTAAAATTAAGTCTGATTATATTGATGTTCAACCCATTCTTTGTGATAATTCATTTACTTTTGTCCTTTGCATGAAATAGTTGGATTGAAATTCCAATTTTTCCTCAAACAAAATTGTCCTCAAACCATCCTCTTATCGCAAAACACAGCTTATCATCCTCTACACGAATCAATTACGCACAAAGACTTTGGCAAATTTACACAGCAGGGCATTAGCTTTGATGAGGAAGCCACATATCCAAACTATTTACCTCTGTCATGTTTACCCTTTCTGTTTATCCTCCAAAATACATTATCGCGTTTTTTTTTTTTTTTCACCCTGCCCATCTCCAATTCTTCATTACCAGAGAATTACAAAGACATTTTCCACACTGTATACATTTTCATTAAAATTCCCCTTACCTTTTCAAAATGCATGAATGTCTTTAATTTAAGTGAAGAGGCAGTGAACCGCTGCAAAGCTTTAATTTCAGTTTCTCATGACCCCCCTTCTCTCCCTTCTATCTACACACACTCCCTGTTCCCAAGGGATTTGGGTGTTTCAAGACAGGACCTCACCCACCCAGAAAAAGCTAACAAACTAGCTTTAGAGCATGAAGGAGGAAGGAAATGCTTACATTTGTATAAATTACCATGCAGTATAAAAGGCAAGGTCAAAAAATGTTGGCATTCACATTGGGTGAAAGAAAATTCAAGGTGGGGAGATGGTGGTGGTATATGTGAATTTAAATCAGATATTTTTTTTCCTTCTCTCTCTCTCTCACTCTTTGAGACATATTATACAGGCTCTGTGGCTTTACTATCAAAATGTGTCCCATCCTATTCCCTGCCCCTGTCCTTTAAAAAACCTCCACCTGCCAAATACTTGTCAAATTATTTCCATTCTCTCTGTTCTGATGTCATGAATACACAGTAAAACACAAGGGCCTGAAGTGGAAATGTACAAAGTGGTTTCAGACGCATTTTAAGCATAATTTACACAGCGTCTGCTGGTTTGCATGACACAAGTAGATATACCAACTCATTAATCATAGTCAGGTCTGTCGTTCTTATCTCCCCTTCAGCTCAGCCAAGAGGAACTAAGACCATCTCCATGGACCTTTCAATCAGCTACCTTTAGATAGCTCTTTGTATTACAGTAAAGTCATGGACATAAATTCAGAGCCTGGTCTGACCATCTCATTTCACAAATACAGTAAACAACAGCGACTTCTTCAACATCAAAATACCCCAAAGGTAATAAACAATGCCACAGAGGTTCTGGATCTCTTCAAAACAGATGGTCTTCATGGAGTTTGGCAATGAGGGACTGTCAGAAGACCATCCAGTGAAGCAAAAATAAATAATGCCAATAAAAAAATGGCCAGTGGATTCGCTTGGCGTCAGATTAAAGACTATATACTGCAGTGTTTACTATTAATTACATAGACCATGGCGGCCTGCCACAGTCTAATTTGTCCCGCCACAGTTTCATAATGAACCGGAAATATTTTTTATACCTCTCATAATAACTTAAATTTAACTTAACCTCTAATGTTGTGTCTTGCACCATTGCTTCAGTGATGTTGAAGCTTGTGGTGCTCGCGATTTTGTTGTCGGGTTTGCCTGAATGTGAGTTATTTAGGTGAACTGATTCAGGTGTGTTTTCACTCAGCCACCAACACTGGAGCCCTGCTGTGGCTGCATGCAGGTTAAATATGGGTAGCTTCAGCTACTAGCAGCCACTACTACCTATAGACATGCTAACACAAAGCTTCAACTTCAGTATGTCATATTTCTCCGATTTACACCGAATTGCTGAAAGACAGGGCAACCAGTTTATCTCAGTGCTGGCGTTACAAGTGTATTTCATTCAATTTGGGGGAAAAAATAATAAAACAGTTCAATATTGTCTGTTTTATAGTGTCAATTTGTCAGGACAACAGCATGACTGACTGATTACATTAAAGTCTTGTCTTAATGTTTTCTAAGAGCAAAACTGGCTGTATTGGAAACAAACGGCTCATTTCTGTTTCCTGTCAAACAATCAGAAACAACACAACACAATGTCAGAAAATGTCAGAAAATGTTAAATTCTGTCTGAATCCAAATATATTCAGTTTACTATCATGTATGACAGACAAAAAAAGCTTAAAATCATCATTTGAGAAACTGCAACCAAGCTAATTTTGTCGCTTTCCCTTAAAAAATATTATTTGGTTATCAAAATGGTTGCTGATTGATTTTCTGTCAATCAACTAATAGATTAATCATTGCAGCTCTAATTTTTTGTCCTCCTGTCTTCAGCAGGAAAAAATAGTGAACACAAAACAATGTCAGAAAATAGTTATAATAGTTGGTTATATTTGCCATGTTATCACCATTCATATCTATACAACCGATGTATTTATGATAAATTATTTACTAGAGCACAAAATTGTTTACAAGAGCACACAGTTCCTCCTGGATCCCCCAAGAGGGTCCTAGGTCCGTCCACCACAGTCTGACAAAATCCTGTGGGAAACACTGCACAGTGTATCTGTGTTAAAGGGACGTGTTTATGGCACTGGCAGTTGTTAGCAGGGGAAATGGATGACTCTGATTATGTTTGGGTCAATAATCTGTGATGAAAAAAATATTAATGTGTCTTAAAGGAATAGGTTGACATTTCGGGGAATACACTTATTTGCTTTCTTGCAAAATTTAGACGATTGATACCACACTCAGGTTTGTACTGTAAATATGAAGCTTCTGCCAACTGTTGATTAGCTCAGTTTAGCACAAAGACTGGAAAAAGGATGAAACAGTTAGCCTGGTTCTGCAAAGTTTACAAAATCTGCCTACTAGCACTCTCAAGCTCAAAACTGACACATTATATTTACTGAAATGTGTTACACTATTTTTGGGCTAGGCACAGTCATTTCCTTGAGTTTTCACTGGTAGTTTTCATGTTGATGGCAAGACTCCAAGTGAGTGCACCAGGCCGAGAGATTATCCATCACTTTTTTTAAAATTTGTTTTTCGTACAGATTTAACAAACAAGATATAATGTGTTAATTTGTGAGCTTCAGAGGTGCTTGTAGTTGGATTTTGTTGCCTTTGGACAGAGTCAGGCTAGCTGTTTCCAATCTTTATACTTATTAATCTATAATACTTATCATCCAGACATGGGAGTGGTATCAATCTTCTCATCTAACTCTCTCCATAAAGTAAATAAGTGTATTTCTCAAAATGTCAAATTATTTCTTGATGATTGTTGATTATTTCTTGATGATGATGTACATCAGTGAAATAGGCCGGGTCATAATTAACACACCCCAGTGTAAAAGCTTTGTTTTTTTTTCCTCTGGCAGTCAACTGACTTCTTCCTGATAGAAAACAGGATAGCAGAGTCAGTATACACTGTCACTTCAGCCTGCCAAGCACAGTTAACATCAGATCATGTTTGATTTTTGTCAGCATCGGTAACCACAACACCCTGGCTCTGTGGCAACTTGTTCCCTTTAGCACTCCTACTAAGTCTGTCCCTCACTTGACCCGTAACAGTGTTTGGGAATGTGCAGTCATAACATGTTATGTCCCAATCATAACATCTGTGGACAGAAGCATATGGGAAAGCTCTTATTATGAACACTAATGACAGCTGAAGCCTTGAACTGGAGAGGGCAAGAGCCTCAGAAGAGCAATAATATGCACATTGTGATTTTTATTTCTCTTCACTGCTCAGGTCAGCTGTTGGAGTTTTAGAGGTTTGATTTGGCCCACATAAATCTGTCGCCCCAGCGGGCAGCTGTTCGGCGTGGCCGCTTTTGTATCTCCGCAAGGTCGTGTGGGAACTAAATGGCAGGGGTGGGAGCCCAACTCTCACTTTAACACTAACTTGGCTCCAAAAAGCTGGCATGTAGACACACAATGGACATGGGAGGAGAGTTTGTCCTCATAGAGTCAATGGATGAGGAAGCTTTTATAGCCACCTATTCAGCGGCTCTCCATTTCACTACAACACAGGGATTATGTGGCTCAAATTTCGCTTCACCTGACTTGTCACTGCTATCTGTAGATCTTGCAAATCTTGATAGCTTTGCTAACTTTTAACTTTGGAAAGCGAGCATGTACATACAGGCTGTAAATAATGACTTTCATCTAATAGGGCTAGTAATGTAGTCAGTGTTTGATTTGCTCCTTTCGGTGGTGTTCAATATAATCAACATGTTTTGCTGTTGGACGGCCACAGTCCACTGAAAATGGGCTGGGTCTAACTGTCTGGAGATGGTAATGTTACATTTAAATACAGATTAATCATAAGAGCCTAATTCATCACCATGACAGCTGTGAAAACATCCTGCCAAGCCCCCATCCACTCCTTCCTCCTCTTCGTCCCCTCCGGTCTTTTCAGATCCCTCCTAAAAAGGAGGACTTTTTGAAATCCCCATGCATGGCTGTGGAATATGTATGGCTATGAGGATATTCATATGCTAATAGCGGTGGAGCTGAGAGTGCAAAATTAACCAAGCTTGACAGAGGCCCATGTGACCCCCGAAGATGTCGGGAGGCCAGGGAAAACATCGATCATGTGACACCGGTGCAGTTGAGGCCAGCCAGGGCTCGGTCAAGATGGATGCTCTTTCAGGCAGCACATATAAATCCCTGAGAAGGTTCGAAAATATTGAAATTAGAGCTGAATTATAACAAATAACTTTGGCTGCCTCTCCTCAGGAAATGTGTCATCTATCCTCTTCCCTCTCACTATCTGCCACTGTCAGAATTGGTGTGTGCGGGAGAGAAGCAAACAGAGAAAGTGTTTTTGTGAGAAATAGAGGCAGAGAGAAGAAAGCTTGTGCATCTGTACGTTCTGCTTGTGTATTCAGTAATGTGACTCAAAAAGGGGTCAGGGTTTTCAGGTTCACGGTATAAGATAGGACGAGTCCTGTAATGACCAAAACATGACAGAGGAATCTGCAACTGATTCATGAGCAGGTCTACCGTAATAGCACTGAAAGAGCAGGAGCCTCTGGTTGTGTGACCTCACTGAGGTCAGGCTGCATATGACCTAATTTCCCCCCTTTCTAAATACTTCCAGGTAACAGCATCTGCTTGGTGTGAGAGGTAAAACTACAGACTCAAAGCCACTGATTCAGCCACAGGTAAGTACTGCACAGCAGCAGCAGCAGCAGTAGCAGCAGCCCCTAGCATAACCTCAGAGTGAAACGCTTCATTCCTATAAGCACTACATTCACACACAGCAAAGTGACTCATGAATCATTCAAATCTTTCAGCACCTACCTGACAGCAAGTTCTGAAAATGGCCTTCTTTAAGCTCAACTCTGCCGTTAAAAGGGTACAATGCTTTTGATGTAGAATAAAGTGTATTTCATCATCGTACTCAAGCCGCAGCATGAAGGCGTTCTCACTCTAAACTTTTTTGGTTTAATACCAAAAGTAGACTATTTGCTAAACATCAAGAAAATATAATGGCTGTCTTCAGAGGACTGCTGTGTGAAAATTATATCCTGTGGTGGTAGAGTGTAATGTCACAACAGGATCTTAGTCTTTTAAGTGCTCACACAGCCTAATAACATTACGTTCTTTTCTTATTGATGATACCAGGGAGGAAGTTTAACTTTTCTATTTATTCAAGTGTTCACCTCTCAACAATATGGATTGCACTTGGTGTGGGCAATATCCTTTATATGGGAGTGGAAGCCCCCCCCCCCCCAGCTTTTTTTTTTTTTTTCATTCTGTGTGCGATGTGGTGGTATGCGCCACATGTGCCGTCTCTGTGTGCATGCATACCTATGTGCGTATAAGAGAGAAAGATGTGTTCATCCCCGCTTGTACACAGCATCAGCAGAATGTAGATCCCCTGGCTCACCCGTAAAGGCAGGATTATCAGTGGCACAGATGCATGAGCTGCATTCTTTACAATCTCACCACACACACATGCTGTGCCATAACTTTTGGGAACAAGGGAGTGTAAAGGCTCTGCATGTATGACAAAGTGCAAAAAAAAAAACAAAACGTGAATGCATGTGTTCACGCTCACGTGGATGCATAGCGTGATGCTGCACTTGAGATTCAAGGCCACTGTTTTTCACAGCTCTAAAAATGAATGAGACTGTTTTATTTTCTTGTCTGTAGCAGTTGGGAAATAATCCGGATATGGCTGCTCAGGTCCAAACCTCCCCACTCTAATCACAGCAAGGACAGCAGCAACAATTTATTCTGTGAATGTATGGTTTTACTCAGCTGCCACCTCTGCTCTAATGAAATTTCTCCTTAAAAAAAGGTGACTGGATAAGACAAAGCTGAATATGGGTGAGTATCTGAATTTGAACTGCATTGAAAGTGCAACACAGTCAGTCTGATCTACTCGTATACTACTGGATGTTTTGTTGGAATCTCTATTCTCTTCAGCCGCAGGTATGTCCCCAGGCGTGTACAGCCTGCTGACTTAATTTAGTGATAACTCCCTCAAACTCCTACACAGAATCTAATGACTGTGCAACTAACTAGGCATCTGGATAGGTCTCCATTAAATGTGTGTGTATGTGTGTGCCTGTGTGTAAGGGGGGATGCTGCTGCAAGATGGCAATGTGCTAGTGGTTGTGAGTTTCAGAGCAAGAGAGGGGAGGCGTTTCTGCACCTCAGCATGTTTTGAGAAACCACCAAATGCAGCCTTTTTAAAAATCAATACCCTCACCTTAGGCAGGTTTCATGCTTTTTTTTTTTCTTTTTCACAAGACTACCACTTCCCCCAGTGGCCATAACTGTCAGAGACTATCTAAGTTTACTTCAAATAAGCCCCCACACAAAGGTTCATATTACGGAGTTGTACTGTGGGATTATAACATCTACAAACACTTCATCCCTCACTTACTTCACTCCAGATAAGCATAAAATGTGAAGTGGCAAATTTATATACTTTGCTCTAAATTCAACAGGTAAGAGTAACATTGATGTTACAATGTGTCTTATTTAGTTTGCTTTTTATGTTCCTGTCTGCATGGCAGACTCATTACATCAATCAGTATGAGAGAGCTGTCCAGAGTCCATCACAAACCTGATAAATGTTTATAAACACATAATCAGTGCATTCAGGAAGTATTAGGGCATGAAGACATTTCTGTTTTTTTTGCTTTGTACTTGAGCACACTGGCTTTGAAATGAAACACCAAATATGATGTTTAAGTACTGACCTTTAGCTGTAATTTGAGGTTGTTTACATTGACATCTGATGAACTGTGTAGAGACTGAGGCCCTTTTTAGACATTGCCACCCCCACCCGCTGTTCACCTAATATGGATGTGAACACAGTCAAAGCTAAGAGTCAGCACTTTAACCTCCTAGTCATTGGTTCATTTGAAATTCAATGTGCTGGAGAGGAACCAAAACAATGAAAAACATGTTGCTACTCTCATATATTGACATTTTATGTTTGGTTGAGAAGAGCAGAAATTGCTCCATATACACTGTGGGCTCAGGTGTATGCTATATTTTTCCAAAGATGACCAGAGGTCATGGGGTGTCACCAGTGTGAACCAAGTAGTAATTGATGTAAAAAGCGACATTAAGCCCCTGCTTTAGAGCAAACCTCTCACAGCCTTTCCATTGCACTGCCTGCCACACAGCCTGCTCAGTATTTATTGAGACACCTCCAAAGCAATCTGGGATGGCAGGCACAGATGGCTCCTCTAATCCAGGTAAATTATCTTTGAACCTTTCAGAGTAAACAGACGTGCCATTCTCCAGAAGTCTGGACTCTGATAGGCATGAAAAGGGTGGTGTGTGTGTGCGTGTGCGTCACATGAGAAACTGTATAGATAAACATTGACTGTGGCTCTGTCAGAATATAACTGTGTGTGTACACACCACAGTTATTGATGTAAAATGTTGGCCAGTGATTCAGAGAAAAACTCAGAATCACAAAAAAAGCATCTTCTGTTTGTTCCTGGCAAATGTTCAACACTGCAAGGATGAAACTGGAATTTTAAAGCTCCGCTTGCGGTTAATAGCCAAAACTCCTTCAGTTATAGATGAATAATCTAGCAAAGCCTGTCTGTAAAGTTTTAGCAGAGGTGTAAAACAGAGATACTATCTGTATCTGTACACTGAAATATTGAATAAATAAATGGAGCATAGTTCAGTCAAAGCATTGAAGTCAGGCTTACATTAGCTGATTGGCATCTGCTTCTTCATTCATGCTTCACAAGCATTGGCTCATTCATCAGCTGTTTGGCTGACCAGTGACATCCAATGACAATAATGCAGGTGTACAGCACAGCCCTCATAACCTGACACTCAATTACTCTGGTGATATGCTTGTGCCAACACTGTTTGCTGTCGCAGTTCTGTTCATGTATTTGTTATTTATTAAGGAGACCTGAGCCTTTTCCACCACATCTCTGTCTTAACCGAATTGTCTCAGACTGAAATAAAATCTTAAATTTCATCTGTATTTAGATGCAAAAACTAGGGATGCATTAAGAATGGAATGAAACAGCCTGGAATGCTGTTTTAAATAGTTTGCTGTTGTCAGTTATGTGAATATGACCATGAATTTTGTTATATAGCATGTATCCTTTTGATCTCTAGATAAGCTCTGCAGTAGTAGTTCCATTATGCAAACAACTATTAACTGAAATGAGAATGTACATATTATGCAAGTTCCCATTAAACCGAGTTTAAGCCAACAGACTTTACAAAAAACTAATAATAATACAGGAGAATGAGACAGAAATAAAAGTTGCATACTGTTTTGTGGGAAAGTTTTATATGCAGTACTGTATTCACATGGAACGTACTGAAATGCATCCAGAGGAAACAGTACAGCCAATAACTTTGTATTTATAGAATACTGCAGAGAATGCAGAGAGCAGGACATGGTAGATTATCAGGCAAGCGCAGTGCAGTACAGGCTTTCTGCTTTGGCTTTCTCCTAGGTGACTGAGGCAAGATCCATTTGAACAGGAAGAAGTCTGATGCTGGCAAACTTAAAAGATCTATGTTTGTGTGTTGCAACTTGGTGTAACGAGGCAGAGGATGCGCTGTCGCTGTGTCAGTGCATGATAGAATGGGCAGGACGAGAGGGGTTGTCTAAGATGGAGTTCGGTTTAGTCCTCCTCCTCTCCTGTGCCACAGCCTCCAGGGTGTTCAGACTCAGCCCTGCAACAAAGACAGCCTTTATCACTGGCTTGTTTGTCCTGTCTGCATCCCCAGCATTGATGTTTTCGCCCCAGCACACCACTGCACAGAACAGTGTGCTAGCCACCATAGATGAGTAGCCTGAAAAACCTGAGTCTCTTCGAGAAGACACACACAGCGTGCACAGTGCCTCCATGTTATCAGTGCAGTCCAGAAATGCACTGAAATAAATGGAGAAAGGCTCTGAACCATCCAGCACTGTGTATTGTGGCTGTGTAGAATATGGATCATTGGGTTTTAACAGGAGTTATAGTTAAGACTTATCAGACCAATACTGAAATCAAACATTGGGCTTTAGAATTATCTGCTATGGTCAAGTATGATCAGCAGAGAGGAAAGAAAACACCAATCAAGATAAAGCAATGTATAACGGCTCAATACACATTATAATCATTGTCCAGTGTCCATTCTTATGGAACTTTAAATTGCTGTCTGTAAGGACTGTCACGGTTAACACTGAGTCTTGATCTTTACAGTAACATAACATTGTTTCATGTTGTTTTTTAAGCAAAATGGAATTTACAATGATTTTATTTCATTTTAAACACAGTCAACAGCTCTGAAAGGTGACCACCACTGTACTCAGGATCCTTGGAAATAAATGCCCTTTGACTTTATGAGTTTTAATGTATTAACTTGATATCTGGAGGACACTCCTGAGTCACCAGAGCTGAACTTGTCTCGTCATGAGCAAGTGTTGTTTTTACCATCCTAGGGATTACATCCATTAGCTATGTTCTCAAAAGGTAGGGCAGACGTTTCTAGAGAAGGATATCATTTATCTAGTCTGAGGTCAGTATCACTCATCTATCCACAGAGGGATAAGTCACTATTCACAAGAGACACCTGACAATATTTCTTGTTTGAAAGATCTTTATTGAAGCAATTTCAGTGCTATTTCAGGGCTTGCCATGCTTGTTACTGTTTTATTCTATTCTCAGTAAATGGGTCTGTAATTGGTATAATTGGCTACAGTCAACTGGGATGGATGTTAATGAATTCCCTTCATGACTGATTCTTTATTATTTGTGCTGTGGATATTATAAGCAGTGGTTTGGACATTTTATACCCTACCTCTTCCACATTACAGTATAAAGGGTTTTTTAAAACTGAAAAAGTAGCTAAGTCATTCATCTTGTAATATATGGTGGACCTACTGCACTATTTACAATGTGTAAAAGATGAGGGCAGAGTTCATGGTAAAAGATGGCTGTCCTGGTGTGTGTTGTGTAACTAACGGCTGTAGAGATGAGTGGTCCTGTGATGAATGGTGCCGTCATGCGCAGCTATAATCACGCCTACGCATGGCTTCCTGCATAATTGATTTTTAATCCCCTAATAGAAAGTAAATCACACGAGCAAAGCCTGCTTTAGCGCTGCCCTGGAAAAAAAAAAAGAAGCGAATAATAGCAAAGCGAGAGAGAGATGGGGGAGAAAGAGGACAAGGGCTAGAGGATGAGATCAAAATGAAGAGTAAACGTATAAAGGGTGTGAAATAGAATTAAAAATCTTTTAAAGTTGTTGCATTAGAGGCAAAAAACAAACAGATTTACTATATTTGCTGCTACATTTTAACAGAGGGGTGCTCTACTAAAGTAGCCATATATGAGATCACTGGAACTGAATTTATTGTGATGCCTTGTGAATCTCAGCCAAGATGATATTGTTTGGATAGAGTAATGAGATATAGATTGACCCATCAGCTGATACTGGGGCAGATTGCATCTGTCATCCAAAATAAATATGGCTGACACACCACTCATGTGCTGGACAGAACACAGCCAAGGAACTGTCATTCGGGCAGAGAAAACAGGCACAGAAATACATTTTGCTCAGTACACAAAGGTGATGTTGAAAATGGATTCTTTGGATTGGAGCTATTTTTTTGCATTTGCAGGGTGAGGATTTTGTGAAATATCTGCATTTTGCAGGGGTCACATTAGTATTTTGGTCACACAATGGTTTTCTAATGTTTACAGCTCCTCTGTTAAGATGTTTCAACATTTACTTCATTGGAGAATTGGGAGAGGACAAATTATTTACCACTGCAGCCAGAGCTTTAGATATGGAGATGAGCTGGTATTGATTTTAATGGGCTGTCCACTTGGGAAGCAGATTTACATCTAACTTACTTTGCTCCTTGTCCTAATGTGGTCATGGAGCTGATGACTTTAACAGACCGATTTCTTTCAGAGTAAGCAAGAAGGAAAGGAGGATGGGCTGAAGGAAGGACAGACTATTGTCAAAACAAGAAGTCAGTGGAGACACAGCTCTGATAATTGTCAGCACGTGCTCTGCTATGAAAAGAAGAGCCAGTGTGAGTTAGTGCCAAGGACTTGCTGTCACTAGATGTGCCAGCCACCCAGCCTGAGGAAGATGGAGGAGAGGAGAGAAAGACAGAGAGGAAAAGGGAGCCAGCACAAGAGATAAGAATGAAACACTCCAACAGCTGTCTCTCTGACTGTCTCCCTGACTGATGAGATTAGGGCAGCCGTGTAATTGCCTCCAAAAGGTGGGAATTATAAATTAAGTTATTTTATGGGCAATGTACGGGCAAATCAAAAAGGTACCAAAACCGTCCAATCTATATTTAATTATCAGAATTAATAGATTAAAATAAATGTTATCAATAATTCATTACATGTGTGACGTTTCACTGTATCAGTTAATTGTTACTGTCTTAAAATTTTTGCATTAACAATATTGCTGCCCTGCAGCATTTCACTTTGGCATTTATATGAGTTGTTAATTTCATTTAAATACTTCTTTATACTGGCTTGTTATTTCCTTTTTATATATATAAATACAACTTGTAAACTTGTATGTTTGTAAATGTACGTTTAAAAAAATTATTCCTAGCAGATGGTGGTACCCACGTCAATTAAGTGATTGTTTGATGAACAGTTAATTTATTAATTACAATTTTGATAATTTAAATAATTTATTTAGTGAATTATCAAACATTTACTGATTACAGCATCTTATAGGTGACGTTTTGTTTTATTTCCTGTCATTTCTAAGTATGGAGCAATTTGAAGATGCAGTTTTAGGCAACTTATGATATTTAGACATATTTACAGTTTTTAGACCACTTTATTAATACCTTTTATTCAACAGAGTAATAAATAATGAAAGCAATAATTTACTGCAGCCATATTCAGTACTTAATCTTGGTATTAATATTTTTACTTGCTTTTTTTAATGTGACTTGTTGGTTAGAGTGCAACACTTCATGTTACACAGTCATGAAAGCTACATCGATCCTCCTTACGTGTTCCTGCAAAAGAATGTTTTCCCCCCAACTGTCTTCAGGGAACATAAGCTCAAAATCTCTACATTTTTAGACCAAGTGTGCGCTTGAGGTCACATAATCGATACAGTTGTGCATTTTCCCAACTTTTCCAAGCAACTCTGAACTACGATATACAGACTGCAGTGTGTTTTGTGCACAGAAGGTTTCTCTTTCTTTATCTTTTGGACTGGATGTTCATATTCCCCCATCACATACACACATACACAGACACAGACACACACACACACACACACACACACACACACACACACACACACAGTCACTTTGTTCTCGCTGCAGTTTCTGAACAGTAAGTATTTCTGACCTTGGTGACGAAAAGACAACTCCACTTAGCTGCTTTGAACTGTTTTTGACATCCTGCATAATGGTTAGTGACTGTCTGCCTCACCATGTTCACCACTCTGCCACTGTGTACAAAGATACCGTATCTATTTTGTAGATGGTAAATTAATAGCATCATTCCACAGGCTAGATCAAAGACATTATATTTAAATGTAGATATCATAAAGTGACAGTGCTTACTCTGAGCCCTTTGTGTTTGGGGATGGTAAGGAGATTTCCATCTGTCTAGTTTGGGTTTAATCCTGATGTTGACACAATGCATTCAGCACTAAGATTATAATAAATAGCCCTCGGAACCAATTTGCTTCAAATATAGAAGCGTTGAACTCAGTCTGTTGGATCAATTTTAATGTTATGTTAATAACTCCCCTTGTGTACAGTGTTTTCTGCAAGTATAGCACTGGAAGCATTCACACTCTCGGCTCACAGTAATTTGGTAAAGTTTAGCTTTATTTGTAGTTAATTTGGCCCATATTACTGCACAGTATTTTCATATTCTGTAAACACATTACTGTAACATTTTCACACATTTTATTGACTTTAGTTTGACATGCTTTCAGTATTTTCACATGTTCTGTTGAAACCAGAGAGAGAAATACAATACTGCTTTCTGCTGTAACCTGAATACTTAAACATGTAAGGAAACTAGGTTTCTCTGGTTTCCTTAATTGAGTATGAGAGTGAAGCTCAGACAACACACTCTGGCTATGCACTGTATGCAGAATGTTTGGGTATCCTAAGACATTGTCTATATGCATTGTTTTCCACATGTGAAAAGTAGGTTATTTGTATAATTCAAACACATTTGCAAATAAAGAACAATCCCTCCAACACAAAACCCTTGGTCCTTTGCATGTAGCCATCTCCACAACCTAGCAGGGTATTTAAATGAGTATGTGAGTATGTGGTTGAAATATTGGGGTGGTTAAAATCAGTGGTTGTTGTACTGAATGTTGTTGCTGGCTGTGTTGGCGGCTATAATTAGAGTAAAGAATTTGTTAAATGTTTCTGTGTACATAATAACTCCCCTTTCCCTTCTCCTGATATTATCACAGCAAGTGCACTTCACTCTCTCTCACACACACAAACACAAACACAAACACACACATTTGCCTTATTCAAAAATTTCCTGAAGGAATGTTGCAAGAGATGATAATACAGAATTATATATATTATTCAATAATACATATCAATAGTGTGAACACCACTGCTGAGATTTAAACATAGGTGATCTAGTTTCATGTCAGCAATCTAACTCACTGCACCAACGCTGCAGGAAGAACTTCTATTTGGCTTTCAGGCTATGTAGGGCTGGCACAGGCTAGCTGCTCAATTGCTGTATTAAACAAATACGCCATCCTATCATTAGCAAAAAATAAATAAAGATGAGGTTACCCTTTTTCTGCACATGCAATTAGTCACAGTAACCGTGCCTTCACTGTGTTGTTGGTAAATAGCAATGTCCTCGCTAATGATACTAAACTCCCCCTTGTGGAGAATCTGCAGCCAGCTAAATATGAACTATATATGAAATGATATGAAATTTGACTGTTTGCTGTCAAGTTTTCTCTTCTCACATGGCGCATAACACTGATAACAGTGGCCGATTTACAACTTGATAAGCAGGCCTCTCATTTCAAGTCAACTGGACAACTGGAAGCGTTATCAGCTGTTGCAAGCTAGCTAATTAATGCTTCACGAGTTGGTTGAAAATGTTGTCTTTGGTTGACTTGTTATAAAACAAGAACCATATAAAAAGGTCTTCAGTATGCAATTGATGGCTACATGATATCATGCTAAAACAATGAAGCTAAAGCTACATGTTCCAGGATAAAAGTTAGTATCCACACAAGTTGATGGTCCATAGAAGACGACATGGAAATAAAGGAGCAGCATGGTTATTGTATTGCAGGGTAGAGCAACTTGTACTTTTATTTTCAAGATTTTGTTGTTTAATTTGGAGGACTTGTTAGGAGAAATTCAAAGCTAAGATTGGGAAATCCCATTTCCTCCAATTTTATTTTATTGTCTTGTAGTTTCTACTGTATTTTTGCATTTTTCTACTGTATGTATGTATTTTAAATAATGTTGTTTGTTGCAGTGTCCTGTATTTTTTGTCCTGTATACAACTGTCCTGTTTTGTGTTTTTTTAGCACTGCGTGACAAAACCAAAGATAATTTTCCACAGTTGAGGAAAATAAAGTTCCTTCCATTTCAGTCACTATTCAGGGGAGGTGTTTAACAGTCACTTGTGAATTGCACACTCGGCATGTGAGGTGGTCAGTCCAAATGCTCTAACAAAACAAGGAAAAGAAACAATGTGCTGCGTCATATCTCCTTAAGAAGCTACACTGAAAATACAGCAGCCTTGGTGAAAAAAAAAAAAAAATACAGGGGAAATAATCTGATTACTGACCATCTGCATTGGAATGCAGATTTTTAAAATTTCTCCAAGTAGTCTGGTTCCTTTCTGTGCATGTAAACATAGTGAATCTCTTTGTTAACAACCTCAGTCCATGGGACAGCGGTGAGAGGTAGAGCCATCCTTACATGAAAGCTTTGTATTAAAACTGACATAAACCCAATGGAATGGAGCTCAAGTGGGATCCTCCCACTGACTGCTGAGCCTGGTTAGTCATGCATGCTATGGGAATGGAGCCGAATGCAATCACCTTCCCTTTTTTAATGGAGCTGTCAGGGCAATCACAAACCTATACCGGCCACAGCAGCTGAGGGTGTATGAAGAGGCACTAAGCCAGCTGATGAGCCCTGGAGGCCTGATCACTTTGCTTATAAATTCGGTATGCATGATATTACACATGTGGAGAGAGAGAATTCTGAGTGTGTGGACATATAGTATGTGTGTGCTTGTGCATGAATGTGAACATTTGGGTGTGTGTAGTCAAGTGAATTACTGGTATATATTTTGTGAGTGTGTGTACAACATACTGTACATTGTACACATACTATGTATGCTTCAGTGTTTGTGTGCCTATGTACGCATACGGATGTGTATATGAAAAGAACTATCAATCAAATCCTTCTCTTTGCTGGTGTGCGGATGACACAGACTTGTCCCTGATGAAGGCCCAGTCATCAAGTGGCTAAAGGGGATTCTAATGAGATCCTAGGAACAAGAGAGCAACATCTCCACGTTCAGCCTTTCAAGTGGAGGGCGGTTGGGTCAGACAATGGAAATTAGACTGGGAACATGAGAGGCAGGGCATTACATGACTGATATGAGCTGACATTACTGGACTGTATGCAGTGGCATAGACATCACAAAGGGAGGATACTTCTCAGCTCAATATAACATGTATCAGATTATGCAGCTGTGTTGGACTGTATGAGATCATGTCTAGAACATGTATTTGATTATTAGATTGAGTGCTCTTCGTAAGGTCTGCTAAGGTTTTCCCTGCTATAGGAAGCAAAAAACGATGATAATGTTATATATACATCAAAAGATTTTAAAGCATATGTTAAATGAGGAAGGCTACATAAATAATATAAGTATCAAAAGGGGATACATTAATGAGAAAGCAAGAGCAGAGAAAGACAGACGGAGTGGGTGTATGAATCATATTTTATAAGGTTAATTATCAATAATTAAAACCACTGGTGTTTTATCTGGTGATTAGATAGAGGACAGAACCCATATAACCTTAGGGTTACAATTTTCTTACTTTTGTAGAAAAATTAATTTCGTGCGATGATTAAATCTTAAGATGGGATAGTAAGTAACATAATTAAAGGTTGAGTCCAGAATGTTTTATCTAGTTTATTCTATTGATTGCTAAGTACGGTTATTTTTCAGGGCATTGAAAAGAGACCAGTATTTTTCCAGCATGAGCAAGGACTGATATGAAATGTGACATTGGCTCATGATTTCATTAATCGTGGAAATCCCACTAACAACGGTTGACTAGTTTCTGCCCTGGATATTGCAACAAATGGACTAATTTGTTTCAAAGACAAGAATAAATTGTGCTTCTCTTTGCTTTTATCTTACCAAATGTAATTTTTATATTTATGCCATTTCTACAAATGTCACATTGAAATGATAGATTTAGCTACTTACAGTCATTAAATTAAGTGAGAATGGTTGCTCGTATGCAAAATCCTTGTATGCTTTTAGTCAGTGCAAAAAGTCAACATGCATTTTCACAGATGTACTCCCTTGGATGATAATACTTAGGCTCTTTGCAGCCGAGCACTGGCTGATCTGAATATCAAAGCATAGTGGTTTTCAAATGTATTCAGCACGTGTTGTTTCCCAGTGTAGCTCTGACCCTGCAGTAGGAGCCTTCTGTTAGGATTCACACAACCCCATCACAGGATTCAAGCTGATGCCGCCCATGGGGACCAATATCAAAGACTTCAGTTTCGGTTACCAGATTGCATGTTTGTGCTGTGCTTCCTACCCTCTGAGCTGGGGATCAGCGTTTGACTGAGGAAAACACCATTCTGTCGCAGCTCCCTCTAATTGAGGAACTTAAAACAATAACAAATATAATCTAAATGCAAAGGTTATAATCACGTAGTTTCTTCTCCTTCATATGCTGTTTGATGTCAGTAACCAGCCTCGATGGGATCTCAGTAACGAGCTGAGGATTGGACACAATTACACTAAAGCTTTACAGCAGTAATTGTTTACAGTGAAACAGTTTTATGATAATGTAAATAGTGTTTTGTGAATATAATGTTGCAATCTTAACTATTTTATGAATCTCATGTGCCGTATCTGTATGCAAGATTTTGCAGCACCTTAATTTGACAATGCTAGTGTACCAAGATAAGTGAATCAAGTATTTTTATAGTATTTTAACAGTAACTGTATACCTGATTGGGATTGCATGGTGACTGCACTGCATAGTATTTTAGTGTAGTATATCATAAGTCATCTATATACCATCGTTTTTTTCTACATAACATGTTTTTCTGAATAATATCATGATGTTTTCGCAGGTTCTACCCCTTTACTTAAACATGGAGCTGAGTGTCCTTTATTTAAACTCCCTGCTTGCATCATTTTGTATAATGCAATGCATCTCACACAGTGCTGGACCACAACTTGGAGGAATGATTAGTCTTCCTCCCCATGGAATTGTACAACATTATGATGTATATCTGCTCATCTCTTTCCCACCCAAAACTTTTTTGGCCTTCCTCAGCATAAAGTGTTCAATACCTACCAAAATGACTTGTGCAGATCTCTCTCCCATGACTACTTTAACTCCCTCTAAACTTAAAACTCAACTGTGCTACAACCCTCAGCAGCTTTTTCTTTACATAGATGTGTGCATACAAACATATTACCTTTATATTCTATATTTATCTATTGTTATTTTCTCTAATTGGCTCCACCTGCTTTCCACCCTAGTCCCCATTGTTTTCCCATTATATTTACATTTGTAATATCTGATGATTTAGCACCTTCTCCTCAGCATCTGCCTCGTGGAGCCCCCTCCTCTGTGACATACATAGGTACACAGAGACATTTGGCACATTATTTGACAGTCACAAACCAGTGAATCCTCCCCGTTTTATTCCAGTGTGTGTATTCAATTTTATTCAGCCTGGGAGAAAAAGTAGAACACATGCTATCCATCCTGTCAGTGAATCAGAATGAAATGCAAGCTGGAGCCTCTGCAGTGATGCATCCGTAAACAGTTGTTCCAACTGTATTGTTTGACTTCAGCAGCATCACTGTCTTTTGCAGCTACAAACATTAACTGTACACCCACTCACATAAGTGTATGAAGTTAAAAGGGTATGTTTTATACAAGAGTTAACAAGGCAATTTTAATTCCAGAGCTAAACTATTTGCTTCATGTAACGGTGGCTTTGTTTCTTTGAAGCCGACCTGATATCAAAGATGTGAGGAGGTTTGTTGTATAACATGCCACTGAAAGATGACTAATACCCTTGCTGATCTAATACATAACTGTCAAGTGTCACAGGGAAGCACGCTGTTTTAACATCTATTGTATTTGTAACTCTGACCATCAGTTCAGAGTAAACTGTTAAGCATCTGTGCAAGTTGTTGTGATGCCAAGGTAGGCAAGGCAAGGCAGGTTTATTTATAAAGCACATTTCATACCCAGAAGTAGATTCAAGGTGCTGTACAGAGAATTCAAAACAACACAATTCAACATTAAAACGACATAATTGGAAAAGCGCAAAATAATAGATACATTTTATTTAGAAATGTAAAATATAAAAGAATTAAGAAGTAAAATAAAATAATAAAATAATAGAAATAAATAAAAAGATTAAAAATAATAATAATACAATAATAATAAGATCATGAGTTTTAAGAGCATTTAGTTAAAAGCTGGAACATAAGGCTTTCAGTCTGGATTTAAAAGTTGTGTGGCTTTGGGCATTCCTAAGACCATCAGGCAGCTGGTTCCAGCACTGTGCTGCATAATGACTAAAAGCTGCTTCTCCTTGTTTGGATTTTGCCCTGGGCACCACTAGCAGTCCACTCCCTAGTGATCTAGGAGGTCTTGCAGGGTTATATTGCTCAAGCATATCAGTCATATATTCAGGGCCAACTCCATGTAGAGATTTATAAATAAGTAATAAGACTTTAAAATCAATTCTGAGGTTTACTGGCAACTAGTGTAGAGATTTAAGAACTGGGGTGATGTGGGCTGTCTTTTTGGTTTTGGTCAGAACTCTTGCGGCTGAATTTCGAAGTTGCAAGTGCCTGATGGTCTTTTAGGAAGTCCATTACAGTAATCAATTTTTGTTGGAAATAAAAGCATGAATCAATTTTTCCAAATCTTGTTTTGTCATAAGGTCCCTGACCTTGGCTATGTTTTAAGGTGATAAAATACTTATTTTTTTATTGCTTTTACATGAATGTTAAAAACTTAGGTCAGAGTCAATTAAAACACCAAGGTTCTTAACCTGCTCTTTTGTTTTTAGTGCCTTGTCCTTCAAGTGAGCAGCAACCCTGAGCCTCTCATCTTTGCTGCCAAATAAAACTACCTGTTTTTTGTTTGCTTAATTGCATGAAATTTTGACACATCCATTTGCACAATTCATTTGCATAATGACTCTATTGGACCATAGTCATTTGATGAGAGAGCTAAGTAAATTTGAGTGTCATCAGCATAACTATGATAAGCAAGGTTATTGTTCTGAAGGATGTGGCCAAGTGGGATCATGTATAGGTTAAACGTAAGTGGGCTGAGAATTGAGTATGATTTCAGCCATTTTAAAATTGTTCCAGAAAAACCAACCCAGTTCTCCAGTCTACGTAAAAGTATACTGTGATTGATGGTATCAAAGGCTAAGGTCTAAAAACATTTAAATCTTGTCTTGCCTGAATCACTATTTAAAGGAATATCATTAAAAACCTTTATAAGAGCCATCTCTGTGCTGTAATTGGCACGAAAACCTGATATAACCTGATAAACCTAATTTTAAATAGTCATTTAAAATTAAGAATTGTGTTAGCTGATTAAAAACTGCCTTCTCTATAATTTTGCCTTAAAAGGGTAAGTTTGAGATGGATTGGAAGTTGCTGACATTAGGGTTATTTTGTTTTGTTTTGTTTTTTTAATAAGAGCTTAACAACTGCAGTTTTCAAAGGTGAGGGAAAGGTGCCAGACAGAAGTGATGCATTCACAATGTTATGAACATCAGTTTCTATGGAGTCAAAAACATTTTTTAAAAAGTTTGTGGACATACTGTCAAGAATTAAGGTGCTGCACTATTTTTAATAAGGTATCTCTGTTGATGGGCCTGAACTCTGACATCAGGCTGGGTTCCTTGTAGGTGTGGTTGGGAAGTTGAAGGTTTGGTCCTTCAATTTTATTTTTAAAAGAGGATGCAAATTCATTTCACTTATAAGCTGAGAGAAATTTAGGAGCTTTTTGCGAGGCGGGATATGTTAGTCTCTCTTCTGTAGCAAATTAAGTGTGAGCTTTAGTGTGAGTTTTATTTTTATGATACTGGAGAGAAAGGATTGTCTTTCTTTACAATTTTTTTGTCCCCAGATCTATATCTGGGGCAGTTCGCCAAACCAAACCACCCACATATTCATCTGCGCATGCTGGTTTGTTTACATTTCTGAGGCTGACTTTCAGCCCGGTTAGACTGTAAGGAAACTACACAAACTAAGTGCAAAGACTGATTATCCCACGGACAATTATGAAGACGATTGTGAGTCATTCCACTTTGAATGGCCAAGCATATGTATTTGAGCTGGAGTACACAGAGAAGAGATAAAACAGCTGAAAGAAGAAATCAAACTTTTAGCTCCCCATGGTAAGAAAAATGTGATTATAACACGTACCTGTGTGAGGACTTACATTATGCAAAGTCTCTATCATCCAGTGATAGTCCATGGAAACTGCTCAGGGTTTATCTTGTAATTTTATCCTTGCAATTTGGAAACTTGCAGACATGATCCATTTTATTTCATCCACTAAGTTACTACTTCTCTAGCATGAACAAACACCGAACTATCCACAGCCTCAGACGTAAACAAACTAACGTGCAAACTGCCCTGGATGTAATTCCCTATGCAGTTAGCCATAATGCTGCTACAAGCGGCTAGCTCCTGTGTTTAAGAAGGGGGGATGTAGTGACTGGCGAGTGGGGGGAAGTCCTGCTCGTCCAGGATGGAAAATTTGTTGGTCAGTCAGCTGGAGGGCCTGAGGTGGATGGGGACAACAGGGAAGTTTCCCACTATCTTTACCCTTATGGGCAGTAGTCCATGACTCCTTCTGGCTAGGAGGGGAGCTAACCGGGGCCTTGGGCTTAGCTCCCAGCTGGGTCCAGTGGTCTGCAGTCTGGGCAGCGACAACATCCAGACATGGGACAGTCGAGTCTAGTTCTCCGGTGGTGGTGGTGGTGACATCAGGGCCCAAGGCGATCAAAAAGTCGAGGATCCGTTTGAGCTGGTACAGGACGGATATTCTCCCTTCCAACTCTGAGATTTTCTGGGTCAGGCAAAGACAGCTGTTGCATCCGGATGGTGGGTGACTGGAGGCATGACTTATAAGGTCAGGTGGTGGCAGCGGCACAGGCCAAAAGACTGGGCCTGCTGTGATGGATCAGCCTCCAGTAAGTGGGTTTGATAGTTGTGGTTTCCTCCCTGGTGAAAGCGTAACAACAGCCGTGATATTATCTGCAGTTCCCACTGGTTAGCTAGCTCCTATGCTAAAAATGAGCCGGGTAATGCTAGCAGTAAATCCACTAGTGGTGGGCCATCCCACCCAGGAGAGTGAAAACTTAAGATCCCAACATCTGATAACTAAAATCTTTTGGATCTTGAGTAAAGCGTCAAAATGTGGCTTAAAACTGGATAAAAATGTCAACTTATGACAGAGCTTCTGACGGATAAACACAACACCAACACATGCACAAAGGCACAAAGAGTAGGAAGTCTTTTGGGTGATAACATTACTACTTCATTTGTGTTGGCTCAGAAACAGACTATAAACTTCACAGTGCACTGCAAAAAAATGACTTCATACTTTGGACATTTGACAGTGTCTCATTTTCTTCATCAACCAGTTCTCTTCTAGATAGGCTAGTCAGTGAGGTGATTAGATTACCTGGCCTCTCACACACTGTAATTTATGCTTCATATTTTACTCTGAATTACCTTGCTGATGGGACTAATTAAATGTGGCCTGTGGTGGAGGCAAGCAAGAGAAAGATTCTTTGGAATAACAAGAAGGATTTTTTTTATTTCTTGATGCCACTAACAATGACCTCCATCCGTTTTGAGGTGCCCTGAAGCATGTGAGCAGGTGTGAGAGGGGAGAAAAAAGACTGTTTTAGTTCTTATACTCTTTTTAACCAAAACTGTGCAGTCACATATTGTAATCCTATATTTTGTCTTGCTCTTTCTGCAGGTGAATGAGTGGTGCTGATGACAGTCTGGTAAATTATGTCATTGTGCATGGAACTTGATGTTCAGAAGAAATCCAAAGAATAAGACAAACCATACCCCAAAAAGCTGACTGACCAGTATAGAATTGATGACGGTGATGATGTGAAAATAAAATGCTTCCCTAAAATCAGTGGCAGAAGAATTTAAAATGTGTTTTGTATTCGTTATATTGCCAACCCTTGTCATTCCTCCCCAAATTGTCGACTGCTTATATCCCTTTCTGTCATCTAAAGAACTCATAAAAGCTCAACTCTCCCACCTCCTCTCTCACACACAAACATAAATAAACATTTCCAATATATCTACCATCCCATTGTTGTCTAATTTTGTTTAAGACAACCCATCCAGCTGTCTCAAATCTCAGCAGAGCTGCACTTCAGCTTCCTGACAGCTGTGAGCTTGATTCGTACCGGCAGCCATGTCATTGATTCCTTGGCAGAGGCAGAACTATATTGCATCAATCTAGGCTGCAATATCATCACCTGTAACGAGACATCTCTGCTTTTACTATTTTCATATGTATCGCCACACACACGTGTACACACACATGCACACACACACATTTGCCTGTCATTCAACTAAGGATGAATGAGTTATTGATTAGTAGTTCAGTAGCTGTAGGTTATGTTAGCTTACCCATGACAAAAGCCATACTGCTCCAAGGGTAAATTTATAAAGCAGGATGTGCAGCAGGAATATGCTTCACCTTCTTATTCAGTTACATCTTTTTCAGTGGTGTAAGCAGTATTCAAATTTCTTGCTATACCTATCACAGTGTTCCACTAATTTTGCAATGGCCATGAGCAATCAGTGTTAACTCTTCCACCTGCATTATGCTCTTGAGCAGGAGAAAATTGCACCGTATGTGATCATGGCTGTAACCTTTAAGTGGTATTCTAGGGTTGTGGGTGATTTAATTGCATCATAAACCTGTAGTATATACTCACATGTCTGTGCTGTGGTTTCATCCAACAGTCCAAAGACACGTTATGTTAGGTAAATTAACAGCACTGAATTGCCAGCAGGTGGAAATGTGAATGTGAATGAGCATGTGTTTTCTTTACATATAGTATAGTATTGGTGATGGCCTGTTCAGAATATACCCTGCCTCTACCCCAGTGCATGCTGGGATATGGCTCCAGTAACCAACAGCCCTGACCCATGGTTGAATAAGCCTGATAGTGAGCCCCTGGGGAAAAATGAGCCGTTGACACCTAATTTGTTACAGGGGACAGATGCACATGCACATTTCCAGGTCTAAATTTATATTCTGGGGCTCTACTGGAATATCTTTGCATGATTTACAGTTAAAAAAAAACTCCTTATTTATCTTATACTGGCCGTTTTTTGCAGCCCCTTAGCTCAGCCTTTGTCTGAAACAGGCTGCTTTAGCTCCTGCCTCTGTTCTGATTGGCCAGCTCCCGGAAGCTGACCCTCAGCAGACTTCCAGTGGCTCGAGAGGCTACGTAAACAGACAGTACCAGTAGGATTTCACTTATTTTTCTTGTTCTCTAATCTAAATGGAAACTTCTTAAATGTATGCTCTACATTTTCAAGCCCAAAACTGTTCTGAAATCTGGGAGTCATGGAATCTGATCTCATGACGAGGAACAAGTAGAGTTAACATTGTGTTTAGAGCAGGCTGAAGCCCTGGCTTTTGACTTGCAGGGAGCATTTTTACATATGTACACCTCAAGTTTTGGAACTGATATCATTACGGCGTGTAAATCACAAAAAGCATATGTCCCCTTTCAAGAGACTGAAGATTCAAGAGAACTTTATTGTTATTATCTCCCACAGCAAATTTGTAGTTGCATCTCCAATCCAGTGCCAAGTCATTGAGATATATAAAAATAACAATATAAAGATTCCAAATCAAAAATATAAATGTAAAAGCACCAAAATTCACAATACAAAATGTCAATATCAAAGTGCCAAATGTACTTTTTTTAAATAACAAATTTATCAAGAAAGACAGTCACTGAATAAAAAGAAAGAACTATCCTTCAGTATACAGTAAATATTGTGGTAATTTGGTTGAACACAAATTTATTTAAGAATAAGCACTATGTAAATAATGACACATGGCCTTTCTACAAGATAAGTACACAAGAGCAGTATATGGTCAGAGTAAGGGTAGGCTACATTGCTCTTAGTGCCTCTTGACATGTGGGAAGGATATTGATTATCAGAGACCTCACTTTAAGGTCAGTAAGTGTAATATTTAGTGAAAACTGATAAGCATAGGATCTGTGCATGTGGAATTAAATGTCATCTCTGGAATGAGGAAATTGGGTGGATTTGTCCAAGTAGCGCTCACAGTTAGAAATACGCTAATCCAAGCAGGGAGAGGTGTCTGTGTCCATGGAAATAGAAGTGATCAAGTGCTTTTGGAGCACTTGAAGCAAGCAACACCAGGCAAGAGGGGGAAAAAAAAACACAGCAAGATGAAATGGAGGGTTGAATTGTGCGTCCACGCGATCTCCCTTTGAAATGACTAATTCCATTTCTGTTAATTAGCAGCTACACTTGTAAAATGACCTCTGAATCCTGCCTCTATCTATACTGCCCACTGCCTAGCGACAAAGGTCTATATACAGAGAGGATCAGAGCAAGAAAGAGAAAGCAAGAGATTAGGGGTAAGGACAATAAGAGAGGACAAGGTAGACTGGTTTAAAAGAGAAGAGGGAGAATAAGTGATAACAAAACGTGCGAAAAAAAACACAATCAACCAAATAAGATCAACTTTCTTGAAGCTCAATCTCTAACAGTCCAATTATGTGTGGCACTGGGTGACAGGATGTGTGAGTGTACTGTTTCTTTGTCGGTTTGGCAAGAACTGAGATAAGGTCAAGAGACAAGCGGATGATGCAGAACAATGAGACTTTTTGAACAAAGACAATGAAAAAAAAAAGATTTCACTGTGTACGTGATTTTCTGCCATTGGTGTATCAAAAAAATATGTGACAGCACAGATATTTCACATGGTGCATTCAGACACAATCAACCTTCCAGAAACCGCAGTCCATAATGAATCCAAGAAAGCACAAAGTATGGGGATTTGAGAGGAAATTTCACTGCTGCAGTGGAGTTTAGCATGCAGGAGGTGGCCTATAAATTCACAGAATGATACAAAGGGAGATCAGTGAGTGATGGATGGAGGATTGGTAGTGCAGATCCAGTCGCAGATTATTTATTGATTAGGTAGCAGAGGGTGAGGCAATAGGTGTCTTAAAACTGACCTCCATATGGACATTGGATAAATTACTCCCACAGACATTCAGGCAGAAGTTTAGTCTCGACTCATCTCGAGGAGAAAACACATCATACATGTAGCTCGGATCCCTCTTTCAATTTATGGCCATCCAATCAAATGCTCCAGGTTTGTATGACCACTCAAACACACAGAGCTTGGTAATGATTAGTGTTTAAAGTTAGATTAATTGTTGATCATTAGACACTGTTAACTACCTGAATCACAGTTGTGTAAACTGTGACAGACTGAATCTAAGTGGGAATCCACATAGGAAGTGAAATGTGAGCGGCGCATAAGTGCTATTTGTTCAATCCACACTGATTCCGACCCGATGTGTATTCAGCGTCTCTGTCCAGAGAAGCAGCCGTCTGCCAGCAGCAGCTCCCCAGGAGCTGAGAGGACAGTGGCTGGACAAACTGCCCTCACCAGGCCGACTGACAGCAGAAATTTACAGAACCAAAATACTTTTTGTGTCTGCTCCACAGGAAGAAATCGACAGTGTCTGTATAGATTGATTCATTGATTTTATTTCCCACTATAACAGGCAATGGGTATCTGCCTGCAGTGAAACAAGCAGCTCACAGACAGACTGGGAGCCTATAGGCCTATGCAGCGGGATATCTGTGTGATTTAAACAGCTGTCTGTGCAGATTACGCTTCACTAAACATGGTAGAAATAGACTCGGGACGTAAAAACACAGGCAGTCTCCGTGAGACGCACGTCATTCGCACATCTCGGAGTCAGTGTGGATTGATACATTTAATAAAATGGAAGCGTATCTATTCCATGAGACGCACGAGTGACGGACGTCAAAAACACTTCTAAAATGCTTTCTATGCGAATTGGCCATAAGAAGCTACATCTTGCCCAACAAAGAAAGACTTGATTGAGTTTGTCACAGTCCAACCAGTACACATATTCAACAATTGCCACCTGAGTATTAAAATTATTCCGGGATTTGCTGCATGAAAATTACTGGGCTATGTGATACTGGCCAAGTGCTGAAGCCCCATCAATTACTCCTGGTAATAAATTGATTTGTGTGTTTATAGTCTGATAGTCCAGCCTTTCATCTCCGCAGAGTACACAGCAGATAATAACCTTTCTGGCTAGAAGGCCTTCCTCCTATGCATTCATAATGACTGACCTCTTTCAATCAAACTATACACAGATACATCTTGTGTTATGTAGTTCACAGTGCACATAATAGTACATAAAGAAGGAAGTATGTGGAACATATTCTGGTATTAAATTACTGTCCTCGGCATTAATGAATGATGAACATTTGCATCACCCCCTGATGTGAACATAGAGTTTCAACACCATCTGCTATTTGTTCTATTCCCTGTTTCCATGCCTGTGCTCCTTTGAAGAGGGCCTTTTAAAGGCATTCAAATATAATGCTAAATAGCTGTCACTGCCGGCATTCAGACACAACCAGAATACAAATGTACAGTGCAGAGGAGAAGGAAAAAATCACAAATGATAGCTACAGCTGCTTTCAAGTCCTTATTGGGTTCAGGGACCAACAAGTTGAGAGGACACCCTGCAGACCTGTGGCCCCCCAACACCTGGATCACACTCACTTGCTTTAAAATAGTGAACACATCATAGAATGCAAACAGTAAGAGATCCTCTTTGAATCAGCTAAGCTGCAGGGATCATAATAACATCTGGTTAAACTGCCTGAATAAATAGTATCAACAATGTTCTAATTAATGTTGTTTAAGTTGGGTGACATGAATTTCAAGTAATGTTTTGCTGTTCAATGAATTCCCTTTAAGAAAGATTGATATTATCTGAAGTCTGAGCAAGAAAATGCAAAAGAGCTGCTGATTATGTTGTGTTGATGGCATTGAGTCCAACAAAGTATTAAAGAGGTTGAAACTACAGCAGCTTTGTGCTTCGGTTATACTTTTATTATTCTGCTTTCACCCAAATTTCTGCACAGTTTTTGTCCACATTGAACCTGCTTTTTAATCAACTGTCATTTCATTTACATATTTTTTTTTTTTAATAAATTCAAAAATAATAAGTTTGACATCATCAAATATAACCTCTAGTCATAAAACTAAATGACTAAACTACATATTTTGCCTAAGAAAACATTTTATGTTAAGTCATTAATCATTAATCATCATTAATCAAGGCTCCCCACTTCCAAACGTGAGAGACATCCACTCGATCCATTTCCGCAAACGGGCCTCTAACATCAAGAGAGACCCCCTTAACCCTAGCTGTCCCTCGTATTATTGCCTAAATCAATCAATCTATCTATTTATCTATCTATTTTAATATTTTTAGAATTGTTCAGTAAGTAAATTACTTGTAAGTATGCAAAATAGTATAGCTGCAGCAACAGAATGAAAACATTTCCATAATCGTGATTTTTTTGTTGTAGAAAATACGAGTGACACAACAGTATTACAATAATTGGACAAAGGCCTTGTTAGGATTTTTCACAATCTGTGTTGGTTAAAACCAGCTTCCACACTCTCAGGTCTGAAAAGCTTTTGATTCTTATATTAAACGACCTTAATATATTTGTTGAGTGTAACATGTATTTAACATGTGCTTAGAATATAAACTTTGTTATCATTCTGCAACAGGTGTATCTAAAAACAAGTACTCTATTAGGATGTCTATTCTTACATGACCTATGGCTCCGGCATTAGGTAAACAAGGTGATTTGTACACAATATGGTTTCCAGCGACAATGACGCTTGAGCCAGGCCAACCGTGACATTTGTAATTGGGACTAGCTGTCATTGTCACAGTGATTTATGATATAATTAATGAACAATTAGGTGACATATTAGAGTGGTCTTCTTTGTTTGGCTCAGATTTTGTTTGAAAGTTTTTCTTGCTGATTATTTTCTCACAGCCTCTCTGGTTTCAGGCAAGAGCTGGAACTGAATATAGTGTAAATATATATTTTGAATGTTACACAATCCAAGCACTAATGAGTGACATTATAACATTATGTCGCTCTTGTTGATCACAGGCAAACTAACTTGAAATGTAAAACTGATTTTGTAAGTTGTGTTAATCTTAGTAAACAGCTGTTTTTTGTTGCTTGTTTGTAATGCATATTCTGTAATGAACTGAGAGCTTCTGATATTTGGGAAGCTGATGCAGCAACAGTACTTTTCATATACTTTTAATGTCTCCAGTAAGGTAGTTTCATCCATCCCATCTGTAAATAAAGTGTACCACTGGCAGTGAGTATGTCATTTCAAGGTAATTAAAACACAAATTGGCCGATGCCCTCGGAATTTATCCATTTTGGCTCCTTCAAAGCAAAATAAAATCTCCTCGTTTCTTTGAACCTGTGGCGAGGAGGTGTGGTGCTGCATAGTTCCTCAACGAGGCTTTCTCAGACTTGACAGAAACAGCTGGAGATAATCAATAAAATCCTCCCACCACCTCTGAGAGGATGAACTTGAAACATACCAGCAGACTTAATTTCTCTCATGAGACTCAGGAAGGGGACTCATTAGACTAATATTCCTTTGTTAATTACTCCCACCATGATCACTATATAACACTAACATTTAAAAAAAACCCAAACATGTTGTTTTCTCTACTAATGGCCAGATCGGCCAAGATTTGCTAACCGATCTATCACCTAAGCACCAAAACAAATTGACTCCACACTGCCAGGTACATGCCTCAGGTTTTCACAGACTTTTATCAGACTGTACTTTCATTCAGGATTCGTTTATGTTAAATATTGTGTTATTTCAGATTTAAGGATGGAGAGGAAACTAATTAGTCCTAATTAGCATCTAACCCATGACTGATAAAATTTGCCTGATAGACAAAATCTGGATAAGAGATAATTGGGAGATCAGCTTTGCTTCTGTTAAACAGGCATTTTTCTTTATCCCTCTTATTTGTTGCTGGCCATGATAATGAGAAAGGTTTCTGTCTGAACATTGACAGTCCTGCTGTTGTGAACACAGCTGAGCAACAATGAACATATGCAGCCTATCACTCAGGGAAAAGGATGTCTTTCTTACATGTGACACAGTAGCAATGCTGCAGAACCCTGGGTGGATACAATATTAGTGTTCACTGCCTTTCTCCTCACCGATTCTCACCCCAGCTCTGCAATATCTATCGGAAGAGTTCCTTTGCCACACTGTTGGTTGAATGTCAGTGTGGTGGAGAGATTAATCGGTGGTCACCTGCTGTGGGTTGTCAATTGAACGCCTCAGGAAGAGGCATATCAGCATAACAGGAACCCATTTTCAAATATATGTCATATTCCATGAACACAACCTGCCCTTGTTTTCTCTTTTGAAAGGAGATCTCCACCTCTTTGCTTGCTGTGTCTAAAGATTAGAGCTAGTGTCAGGGCAAACTATGTAGCACAATGGCAACCCGGCACTGCACGCCACAGGGGGTGGATGAGGTGTGTTTGAAAGGGAAACTATCAATACAGAATAAAACACAGCAGGAGACAACAACTACCGGTCAGCTATCAGCTTATTACAAGGGAAATAAAAGAACTTCATGCATTTGAGTTCTTCTCATCTCAAGGGATCGCATGGATAGACACACCTGGAAAACAGCACAGTACACCCACCATCACTCCCCTTGTTTTAACACTGGTAAAAAAAAGTTAAGCACCTTTGAAAATGTTTAAGATTAGAATCTATTTCAAACGCCTTTATTATGAATGTAACAATATCTAAATTGGTACTAGAATAGACACTGTTTTTCTAAGAACTATTCACAGCTTCAAAATATATTTTACTGAGCTTGCATTTGCTCCAGGAAATGCCTGAGGATGTGCCAGAGGCACTTCATCCATGCTTATTACAGAAATTTAAAAAGGGTAGAAAAAAAACAGGTTAGCAGATTTCCTGATGAGGTCTGATATGTGTACAGTCATTTTACATGTCATACATGCTGCCTATTACTCAAAGAAGTCCAGGTGTCTTCTATGGAAACCTGCTGATAAGCCAAGCTCCCTGTGGATATGATAAGATGCACCATCTATTAGAAGTATAATCTTATAGATCTTATAGAACAGACAGGATGTGGGAGAGCTTTCAGTTTCTATTAAATCGTTTTTTCCTGTTTTATTATCAAAGGATTTGCCTGGCGTTACAAACCTTTTGCTATTACATTTCTGCTTGATGACATAAGCTATATTTATCTGGACAACTTCTCTGCAATGCTTATAAAGTCATATTATCATTTAAGCGATAATTCTGTGTTTAATTAAGTGAGAGGTCCTGTTAAACTGAGGTAATTGACTGCTTACATGATGCAAAACACCTTTGATGCTGCAACCTGTGACAAAAGTTTCATGTGCATTTGTTTCAGTGAGAGCTTTTTGATGTCGAGTTATTCAAATAAATGCTGCATGGATACACGTTATTGTTCTGTAACCCTCACACAGTAGGAAAGAACAGGATAGTTTCACCAATTGGATGAATATTATAGAAAAATGAAATTGACCATGCTGATGCAATGTTAAATGCCTGCTTGGGTTATTCTAAGACACGCTTGAAAAAACAACTTCTTTTCTTTATTTTGTTCAAAGAATGAGGAATAAAAAGAGTAGACTTGAAAGCCACACAGCTCACGCATATCAGGCCTCTGGCTTTCGTACTTTTATTCTTCTTTAGAAATTCATTCTTCTTTCTTTTGTGTTAAAAAAAATCTCATATTACAGTTGTGTTCTCAGTCTTCAACTGTTAAAAGCACAAAACTGAAACATCTTAGGAACACCGCCAAGATGGCAGCATAGTGAAAGCCCTCCCGACCATTCCCGACTAGATTATTTTAAACCTTCCAAAAAGTGTGAATTTTCCATCAAACTAAACTTGAATTGAAAGAGGGTGGCAATGGATACCAGGCTAAAAAGCAAAAAAAAACAAAACAAAAACAACAAAAAACCCCACAGCAACCAGAAATACACAATGAAAAAGGCAAGCAACTTTGAAGCCATTCACCAGCCAGCAAACATACAGGCGAAGTAATGCAAATGCCTCGTGAAGAGACCATCGATTTGGAACTGATTCTTTGGGAGCTTAGGGGTTGCCAGCATAATAAAGAGCAGCTATAAGTAAACTAGATGCCAAAATAACTGACCAGGAAAGCCTCGCCAGGAATGAGAACATTAGGATATACGGAGTTCCTGAGGGAAGAAAATGAGTCACCATCTATGATCTCCTCTGTGGAAAAGTTACTCTGAGAAAATCTCAACATACCAGACAAAATAATCCACAGAGGTACATAGGTTTCTGAAAGATCGACAAATCCAGTTCAAAACCCTGTATCCAGCACAGCTAAGAGTCAAACATGATGATGAAACCCGAATTCATGAGATCATGAAGGAGGTGACTCAGGACCTGTAGAGGAGGGGATTCCCACTGGAGATCATCAAACCCCCAGAGACACTGATGGAACAATCGTGACAGCTAACCTGGTAGAGAAGCAACCTGCACTAAACAATGTGAACTTCAAGGAGAAACTGCAAGCCTTTAGAAGAGCCTCAACATCCACAACTTAAAAAACTGGACATGCTTTTTTGCTTGCTTTGCTCCTCTTAAGGACACCCCAGTAATTTGTTTAGAAAAATCTGAAGGCTGGGGTGGGTGAGTCCATCAATATAGCTTTTGATCAATAATAGAAATGCCATTAACCTGTTGATACACTTAGTATAATAATGATAGGGACATGATGGGACTTTTTGAAGCAGCTATTTTCAGCAGGGGCCCCTTCTGTTGGCCTCTGGAGAGGGGCTTTCCCTTGGAGCCATTTTTAAGAGGCTCAGGTAGGGTCATGGATAGTGGTGCAACGGATCGTAGTTGATCCGTGATCTGTACGGATCGCCCCCCACAGTTCAGCACGCATGTGAACCATGGATTAATTGCAAAATGTAATGTCTCATTTAAGACAAAGTAAGCAAACTGCTGTAAGTACAAGTCATGGACAAACAGCGTGTCGCTAACGGGGATTTTGAAGAGAAATGACCAAACCAGCATCTAATGGGTCTGAAGTGACATCTACAGGTATTTTTACATGATGTTTAATGTGCTGCAGCTGAGCAGCTAATTAGCTATCTAGCTGCTAACTGACTTTAGCGGTGAATGTTTGTTTGGTGGCTCGTTCAATAAGCTAAGCTGCAGGACAAGACGTGTGCTCATGTTTGTAAGTTATCAGGTTTTAATGATGTGGACACAGGCTGTTGTTTCATTCGCTACCATGTTTAAAAGAGGAAGGTATCATGCCTCATATTGCAATTTAATTTAAAAATTGAGCATTTAATATTTTATATATTTTAAGATTTTATTTAACCATTGGACATCTTGAATGTTTTCATTTAAGACCATGGGCAAAAGTTCCTTGCTGTAAGTGTTTTACAGAATATATGGAAAACAAAGTTTTATTCCGTGACTCAAATCCATGATCTGATCCGAACCGTGAGTTTTGTGATCCGTTGCACCCCTAGTCATAGAATAGACCTCTATATTAGAAGTCACACTAAATAATATTGCTAAATATCATACTACCTTGATACGTTATTTTTGTTCAGTGTTCAACTGTTGTTTACTCTCTGTCAGTTCTTACAGGGAGGGGAAAGCTTTTCCAGTTTATGATTGGGGAATGGTGCTAAGTCACTTAAATGCAAAGTATACCTACAAGATTAGCTTCTTTTAAAGTTAACAGGGTACTCGAGCCAATTAAAAGAGAGAAAATTCTATCGAAATTAAAGAAGGATAAAATTCAGATAGCTTTTCTGTAAGAATCTCATCTTAGTGACACTGAGCATACCGAATTAAACAAAATGGGATTCAAACATGTGAGAATGAAAGGAGCCTTAGTGAGTCTTCTTAACGTGTATGTTCCCTCAGGTAGTGACTGGTCTTTCTATAGACAAATATTTTAAATAATGGCAACAAAAAGCAAGGGGATTTTAATTTGTGGAGGAGACTTTAATGTATGTCTAAATCCAAGACTCTTCTAGTGGAAATTCAGATTCCAAAGGTATCAGTAAGAAGGGCATTACAGATGTTTGGAGAGAAATATATCAATCTAGTCGGGATTACACTCACTACTCCTCACCTCATGCAACCTATTCCAGGATAGATTATTTTTTCATTTTGAGTAGAGAGCCTCATAGAAGAGAACAGTTTAATATTGGTCCAATCGCTCTTTCAGACCATAGTCCTATACATATATACATACACACACACACACACACACACACACACACACACACACACACACACATATATATATATATATATATATATATATATATATATATATATATATATATATATATATATATACACAGTATTGTGAAAAAGTTTTAGGCACTAAAAGTAAAGTGAGAATGCTTACAAAAATATTGCTATAAATTGTTTAATTTATCAATTAATTTCTTACAAAGTTGAGTAAACAGCAGAAACCTAAATGAAATCAATATTTGCTATGGTAACTTGCAGGTAGGTTGTTGTAACCATCCTGGGGAAAGAATGTTCTGTGGATTTATTATTTAGGCCATCTCAGGTGCTTCTTCATGTAATCCCAGATTGACTCCATGATGTTGAGATCAGGGCCATACCATACCATCTGTTGCAGGACTCATCATTCTTCTTGTTGCTGAAAATAGTTCTTTATGACTCTAGCTGTATGCTTGGGGTCATTGTCATGTCATGAATAATTTGGGACCGATCAGACATCTCCCTGATGGTATTGCATAATGGATAAGAATCTAAGAATCTAAACATCTAGGGTGCCTAAAACTTTTGCACAGTTCTGTATATATATATATATATATATATATATATATATATATATATATATATATATATATATATATATATATATATATATATATATATATATATGTCACTGTATCTCAATAGTAATTTAAGATCTACACTTTGGAGACAGAATTCAAATTTTTTAAATAATCCACAGACCAAAGAAAAGTTAAAGAACAAACTTAAAATGTACTTAGATCTGAATAACAATGGCAGGATGGCACCATCTGTGCTTTGGGATGCACTTAAAGCGTAATTAGGGAAAAATAATAGCTATCACTTCTCATGATAAGAAACTTAGAAAGCAAAAGCTTCAGAATTTGGAGGATAAATTAAAGCAGTTACACAGAGACCATGTAGACACTCTGAATGAAGAGGCTAAATCAAACATTACCTAAAGAAGGAATGAACTAGATTAAATAAATACACAAGAAATACCAAAAAGTTGTTATTTACAAAAGAACGTTATTATGAAGTTGGTAGGAAATCTTCGAAACTTCTATTTTACAGATTATGAAAACAACAAGCAGATAATACTATATACAACATAAGAAATACTGACTCAGGAGAGATTGAGACAAACCTAGAAAGAATCCAACGGAGTTTCAAAAAGTATTATAAATCACCTAACTTCCAACCACAAATTAATGACAACCTTCAGATTGAGTCATTTTTATTGAATCTATCTTCTATTGCTAATGAACAAAATGAAAAATTGATAGCGGAAATAAAAAAGCAGAATTAAACTCAATGCTCAAAAGCAATTGGGAAACTAAAAGCAAATAAATCCCCAGGCACAGGTGGTTTCACTTGCAAGTGGTATAAATAATGCAGGAACAGTTGGATCCAATATTACTGAATTTTTTTAATTGGGTGCGACCTTCTTCATGGAAGGATGCAATAATTTCTGTCATACCAAAGGAAAGGAAAGACAAACTAGATTGTGGGTATTATCATCTCATTAGTGTGTTAAATGTGGACTATAAATTGTTCACATCCATACTGTCCAGAGGAATAGAAAATATTCTACCAGAACTCATCCATTTAGACCAGATAGGTTTAATCTGACAAACACAAGATAATATCAGGAGAACACTGCAAATTATTAGACATGTCACACAATAGGAAATAGAGACAGCCATTATAAGTTTAGACACTGAGAAGGCATTTGACTCAGTCAGATGGTCTTTCTCACACAAAGAGTTATCAAAATATGGCTTTCACAAGTCTATCATTGAAACATTTAAAGCAAGGATAAAAATTAATAGTGATTTATCAAATTCATTTATCCGAGAACGACGAATAAGACAAGGTTGCTGTGCCTCATCACTCTACTCACTCTTCTACAAAATACTGATATTAAGGGGATAGACATGTAATCAGGGGAACATAAATGGGTTCTATTTGCTGATGATGTATTGATATACTTTACACAGCCTACACAGTCACTCCCAAACTGATAAGTCTGCTAGAAAAATATGGGACATTCTCTTGTTATAAGCTTAATATATAGAAAACTCAAGTAACGACACACCCAACCATATTAGACGGAAATATAAATTGAAATGGGATTCAGAAACAACTGAGTAACTGGGTATCAGCTTGTCTAAAGATATCTCAAAATTATTTGACTTTAATTATGGTCCATTGAATGCAAAGATAAAGTCAGACATATTAAGATGGAAAGTTATTCCTCTTTTGAGTTGGAGTTACAGACTAGAGTCAATTACAATGAACAGTCTGCCATGAATGCTGTATCTTTTTCAGGCTCTTCCAGTGAAGATACCGAACAAACAGTGTATGGAATGGGACAGGTTGATATCCAGACATTATAGCAAGGGGAAAAAAACAGGATCAGGTATAAAACTTTACAATTACGAACAGAATGTAGTGGCATGGACCTCCCCTTACAAGAATACTACAAAGCAGCATAGTTCATATGTTTGTGTACACCAGCATACTCCCCAAGATGGAAAGAAATTGAAAGTGCAATGACAGAAGGGGCACCAGTAGTAGCGATGATAGCAGATACTGAATAACAAAACATGGTAAACAAAGATAACCCTTGGATTAATATATTATTGAAAACCTGGCAGGACACAGTAAAATTAGGTGGATTATGTAATTCATCTAAACTGTTACAGTGGTGTGCTTACGATACAGAATTTGTTCCAAATGGCCTTACTAATTATTATACATTTGTTCACAAGGGGGCATTCCAGAGCTTTGAATCCATACAGAAAAAAATATGGTCAATAACAAAATGATTTCATAGATACCTTCAAGTTCGGCATTATTAAAACCAGAACCTGGGTGTAGCTTTAGAAATGGGAGAGACAGGAATCATGAAAATATTCTCATCAATATCTAAATCCACAACATGTACAGTAATAAGATTATCTCCAGAATGTATAATGCTTGTGTTAAATCCTAATTTACCTTTGTCTTTTTTTTTCATGGATCCGGCGAGTCCTCCTTCTGGCTACAAGAGTTGGCACCGGAAAAGATGGTCTCTTATACTGTGGCTGGCAGGAAGTGGAAGAGGCCAACCGGGCAGGCCAGAGGGGAGTCTGCCTTTCGGGATCCAGTTAACTTCAGTTACTTTAGGACTTTAAGTTTATTTTTCTTGCTTTTGATAGTTAGTTGGGTTGTAAATAGTTTCTTGATTTAAATCTTTGTTGAGATTAAGGTTAATTTGTGTTATAGAGTTAATTGTTTATTCCTGCCCCCCTTGGGTGTCTGTGTAGGCTAGCCTGTGTGTATATAAACCCCCCCCCTTATGTGTCATTTGTCAGGTCTGTTATGTTGAGTTCACTTTAGGTTGCTGTTTGTTTAGTTGACCTCAATTTGAGTTAAAGGGCCCTAGTTTTTGAAATTACTTTCCTCTAGTTTTTTCTATATTTTGTATTTTGGAAAAAAATAATTTGTTAAGTTGAAATTAAGTTGTAAATAAATTACTGATTTTTGCTTCATACACCTTGTGTTCTTAAGTTTTACTGCTCGGTCCCTGACAGTGTCCCTTCATGAAAATCAAATGCCCGTCCTATTGATTCACTCTAGCACCGCGTTGGAATATATATATCTCTATATATATATATATATACATACATATATATATATATATATAGAGAGAGAGAGAGAGAGAGAGAGAGAGAGAGAGAGAGAGAGAGTTATATGCAGCGATCTCCCCGCAGCTGCGTCTCTCCATTCAGAGGCACTGTGCGCATTTACGCACAAGACACAGCAGCATAACTTTCATTGATTATTTAAATCTCTGACACGCCGACAGGATCGGTCAGGCTCTAATGTTAATTAACGCTCTGTGTTCTTCTACACATCCAATAGGTCAGCTGTTACACACACACAGTCCAGGTTCATACTGTTTGGAGTAAAGCAGCCGTCCTCCTGATAAATCCTGAACTCATTATGACGAGCAGCACAGCAAAACTAAAACCTGTAGTTATCAACTTAAGAGGACAGAGGAAACTATCATGCAAAGTTTAGCCTCTGAAATATTTTTTTAGACAGACAAGTGAAAAATTAATGGGTGAATTTCTATTCTAATTGTCGATTTGAAAGGGGAAACTGGTTAGGGGAATGAGAAAAACAGGAAAAAACGGGAGGTGGATTACGTTTTTAATTCACATGAAAAACAAAATAATTTGTTTATCCTGTTATCAAACAAGTTGAACAGCTTTGGACGGAGGGTCCTGTGCCTAGTCTGCCAGAAAATAGGACGTCAGTTGAGTAGGCGGCCCTTCAATGTGGCCCAGGATGCTTTGCATTTACACTACTAAAAGAATGTGGCTACATGCGGCCCAGACCACCTCCAAATGTGGTCTGAGTGATCAGATCTCAATCTGTCCTCAATGCATCTTGGGTGCTTTTACACCTGTATTTAGAGCTGTCCACTTGTGATCAGATCACCCGAGACACATGTTAATACAAGGTGTAAACAGGACCAAAGAGAAGTGGGAGAGTGCTGGAGAAGAATAAACTAACTAAGCTATAACATGTTAATTTATGAGATTTAGAGGTACTGGTCGGACAATTACTGTATGTTACCTTTGAGCAGATTCAGGCTAGCTGTTTTACCCAGTTTCTATTCTTTATGCTAAGTTAACCAGCTACTAGTTTTAGCTATATATTTACCATACAGACATGAGGGTGGTATCAATATTCTAATCTAGCTCTCAGCAAGAATGCGAAGAATAAAAGCCCATTTTCCAAAATGTCAAATTATTACTTTTAACATCTAAATTTGGCCTAGATAGAGGGTTAGTTGAACTCAATTGTTGTGTTCACTTGGTCAGTAAGCAAGCTATGTGTAATAGTTAATCTTGATGGAGAAGTTCATGTAGAAATGAGTGATTGGTATTGTTGTTTTATGTGTATCAGGAAAATTGTTTGTTAAGAGTCACTCCACTAATCTTATTGCACTCCTATAACATTGCCGGACAATTCGATGGACAGTTTTTTCAAAAGGGAATTGATTCAGGAGAACTAGAGATCACCCCTTCTTTTTGTTTTTTATTCTATGCATTCTTCTCCCTTGTCAAACCCTGGTCCCTTCACTACCCATAATGCAACTCGACTGCCAACAGCTCAGTTGGTGAGTCAGGTGTGTTACGCTTGTAGTGGCTAATGTAGCCTCAGGTCGCTAGCCTCAAGCAAAGATGAGGGGCGGGCTACAGAGGTCTGGTAACCTTACTTCTTCCTAACTCCAAAACCCCAGATTTTTTTCATTTTCAAACTTGTAGTCTTCAGCCCCAACAGATGTTATCAGATATCACACTGCTCCCTCCGGAGCCACAAAAGGCTTTTTCACATATTCAGTTGTATTCTCCAAGACCTGTAAACAGACTTTGATGTGTAAAATTGGTGGTGCCCCCCTTTAAGATCAAGGGAACACAGTGTGAACAGACTTAAAAGAAATGTATGATCCATGTAATATCGACATTTAATCATTACCCAAATACTTTGATTCTAAGAACAAGTGGTTGAGTGTTATTCAATTCTTACTCATGAAAAACTGCAGAAGCTTGCCCACGAGCAGTATGGTTACAAGGCTAATTCCTTAGGAATAGTGTAATCTTTTCTGAATTTTTGTCCAGAATCATACAGAATATTCAGTTATTTCAGTATTCCAATAGTATATTTTTACCTTTCTTGATAAGGACAAAAAACGTTCTAAGTATTGTTCTTGTTAGTGAAAACCTTATATTTTTAGTTGAATTGCATTTAACCATTAGTTTTATGAAATGTTGCACCCATAGACTGTATATAAAGGTGGACGAGGCAAAGGATGACCTCACCCATTGGTTTACATTGGAGCTGGTTTGAAGCCCAGAGTTGCAGCTTATAGTCAACTCCGTCTTTTCCAGTTGGAGCCATGACATATAAGGAGTGTGGGCTATTGTCTTTCATGCTCTGCAAACACATCCCACCATCTCGCACTGAAGTAAATGCTAGCTTATTGGGAACATCTAGTGGTGCACACTTTGACAAACATTAGATACTTTAGGTAAACTGTGCTAACAGGGTATTATCAAAATAATAAAATGGATTGTAATCAAGTAACATTAAAGGGGACCTATTATGCTCATTCCCAGCTCTATATTTTTATTCTGGGACTCCACTACAGTAGCTTTGCATGATTCACAGTTCAAAAAACTACTTATTTATCTTATACTGGCCCTTTATTCTGCCCCTCAGTTCAGCCTCTGTCTCTAACAGGCAGTCTTAGCTCCTGTCTCTTTACGGCCCCCCTCCCGATGAGCCCACTTACTGGAAGCCTACCTAGGGGCAGCTGTATCAGAGTCATGTTAAGTTACCGCTGATGCAAATCCAACATTTCCTGCTTTACTGCATCAAATCAAAATAAAAGCTTTTAAATAACTAAGTAAGAAACGTGTTCCTCATTGAATTAGCAGAGGTTCGTTAGCGGCGCTAAACAGTCTACACAATAATATATGGAGATATTTGGAGCTCTTTTGTCAGCAAACAGCTACAGTGATGATGATGTTTGATCAAGAGCTGCAGACAACCAGCACACCTCCAATAGGTAAACTACTTATTTTACTTTGCTGTGCTATGTAATGGAAAAACCCTCACAGTGTGCCAGCTCGACTCGAGTCAAGGCTTGATGTGACTACCACCAAAACAATGGAAAAATGCCATAATGTTAGCGAAGCGGAGCAGTGAACTCATACACCGTGTGTGGAGCATATGACCATATAACGAAATCTGTGATGAACCAATGTCTCAGGCTCGGGCTGAAAGTAGAGAAAAACATTGGAGATCGAGTGATCAGAGCAGTCTGAAGCTGGTGCTTTATGCTCACAGGGATTACTTCTACCTACGTTTACCTCATTATTTTACACTTTGGCCACATTTAACATGAACATCCAACATTGTAACACTGTATATATATGACTGAAAATAAGGAAAAGCAGAATAGGTCCCCTTTAAACTTACCGAAATATTGCAACAATATTCCAAGTCAGTGTGATTCCCAGAGCCGGGGAGAGCAGCAGGCGAGCCAACTCTCAATCATAGCTGTCAATCAACACCCACACAGCAGACATCATAGCCTACTATAAATCTTAAAATTTTATTAACGGAGGAATCATTTCCAAAATGACCACCAGCACACTTATTAGAGGGCCTGAATTTAGCAGTTGAGACCACAATGACTCGTTGACTAAAATTATTGACTTTGTATTTCTAGAGAGAAGTTGACACTTTTTGAATGGGAGTCAATTAGTGCCAGGGATTTTTTGGAACCAGCATCTAGCAGCCGTCGGTGGCATTGCACTTCCGCATTGGCTTCAGCCTCAAGCCGTGGCAGCTGTTGCTTGGTTGCATGCCTTGTGAGAACATGAAATTCCTTAACTGAAGTTAAAACAAGAAAGAAACTGAAACTGTAGAGGATTTTCACAGTTGCTCACAGACTGCACAAAGTGCCTCTCAGAATAAAGAGTTCTTTCACTTTCACCACTGCGGCCAGCCTTCTCCCTGTGTCACACACACTGTGGATTATACATGTGGCTGCCTTGCATATGAGAAGAGTACGTGATGTTGCAGCAAGGAAGTGAGCGAACACCAGAGAGAGATAAAAGTGAGATATAACATGAGGGTGATACATATTTAATCCAGAGCAATACTGTATTATTAGCCTTCTAATGTATTATTTCCTTTTAGTTCCCCCTGTAGCTTATTTCAAACTCACTCTGTCAAACAGGGGAGGTTTGATATCAGATTTTCCAGCTCCAAAGAAAAGTTGAAGAGTATGAGATTACCTCCTGGAAGTGTATCCAGAAAATGCTGATTTGATATCTTTTATTGGAGTTTGTCAGGGGAGTTCCACATTGCCTCCATTTCATAGATTTTTTTTCCATTTACAGCTATGGGAAATTAGATAGAGGCTGCATCTCACATCCCATCTCGCTCTCTAATACAGCATGTTAGTGGGACTGTTGAGTTGTTCCTGGATGATGTGATGAATTCCGACATTCAGTGAAACAGGGAGCTGGTGGAGAGAGTCCTTATTGCATGACAGGGAAAGAGGAAGAGAGAGAGCAGAGAAAGGCTGTGGGCAGAAGAAGAGGAAAGGAGTATGGTAGATGAGCTAGAGAGGAGTATATAACATCAAAGGAACAAAAGAAGGGTTGAAAAGAAAAAAAACGAAAGATGGGAAGGACTGAGAAGATGAAGAAAAGAAGAAAAGTGACTGGTGATTTGGTTTATGGATGCAGATGAAGAGTGCCCTCTAATGGGTAATCCAGCATGTAGTGTCACATAGGCAGTTTCCCCCAAACAATTCTGCTTATGAATGAAATTTCACCTACAATGTAATTACAATCAGAATAAGGCAAGGAAGAATATTCGTCATTAATAATAACTGAGAGACAGAGGTTGGTTGAGGCTTGGTGTTCTGCTGTGGCTGCAGTAATTGCATAAAAGCTAATGATAAACCTACTGTGAAGAACAATATGTGAACGGTACAGTAGATGATAATTATGTTTGTTGGCAAGTGTCTGAAGCAAAGAAGCTTTGAGTGGAATTTATGTGCCCCCCTCGCTTTGTTCATGTTTGAGGAAGAACTGAATAAACAGCTAAATGGCCATGTTCTGAGGTTTGTTCCTGTGTAACCTTGGTGAATTGCCTGAAAAAACGATTTCTCCAAGATTGACTCTGCAGAGAGAGATTGGGAGGAAAAAAAAGAGAAAAAGATTGTTTTATTATTGTGAGTGTGTATATGAGGGGAGCACAGGGGGGAGGATAGTAAGAAATGGAAAACTCAAAAATGGGCAGGGTAATATTTCAAACACAGCTCTCTACTTTCATTGTCTTAAAGGCACATTGCCACACACAAAACCCTCCAAGATGTCTTTCATTTTCTTTTCTTTTTTTTTCTCCCTGAAGGAAGCCTTCTTCCTCTCAGTGGCTCAGACCAAAGCCTGTGTCTTTATCTGCCCCTTCTGTGCACCACATCGCCCTACTGAACATCATATTTGATCATTGTCTCCACAGGAGGCTCCTTTGCCCTCTCCCACAGCTCCATCTCTGGCCCCGCTGGCTCAGCACCGAGCCCACATCAAGAAGACCTCATCATAACTGTCATTGTTTTCACTCAGTCACTCTGGCTCTGACTTCCAAGGACGTGCCCCCACCTCAATCACCACCTTTTCCTACACACAATAAGCCCTAACTGCCATAATCAGGGGGTATCCTTCTGTTTCTGCCTCTTCTCTCTTTCCCTCTCTACAGTTTTTCAATTTTGTATTTTTTTGCTGCCATGTCCAGCCGCCACTCCTGGCGAGGTAAAGCAGGAGAGTAATAAGTAAGACTGGCGCTTCCACGCTGAGCTAATGACAAGGACACACCGTCCTGATGGTCTTTGTACTCGCTGAAGAACAACTGTCCAAGGAACAGAAGGTAACAGGGTCTAATCAGCAGAAAATGGAACAATGGCGATGCTATTTCATGCCTTTGAGTGAAACACACCAAAGAAGAGCTTTCAATCCGCATGATAGTATCAAAGACAAACATCAAATATTAGGCTTTTTGTCTAGGCTAACTGATTATTTTTTTGAGACACACAATGAATTCAGATTCACCTGTAGTAAAACGTGTTTGATTTCCACACTGTGTTTGATATGCACTGCTTGTAATTCAGATTGTTATACATAGTGGGAAATATTAACATGAAACAGGACACCAAATACTGTATACGTTAGGACCAGCTTGCACAGTGTCACAGAGCTACTCCAATCACAGTGAGCCCTGCTTGTATCTGGATAAACCTCCAGTACTCATTGTATTGTCAAGGGAATCAATTAAAATGAGATCTTGTGTTTCATGCTGCAATTTTTCTATTGGATCTTTGTAGCATTAAGTCATTAAACCCACTAGACAGTAAATCTGTGTGCCTTTGCTCCTCTCAATACTGTGCTGACACTAAATGTTTTATAATCTACACTGTATCTACTATCTGTCAAAGCTGTGCTCCTCTATCAAGAAAAAAACATCACAGCAAAAGCGCTAATCGTGTCTGCTAACCTAGAGGGATTGCCAGGTCTCCTGTAACTGCTCTTATCACGCATATCTACATAAACAAACACACACTCGCACGCAATATATTGTTTTAATCTGCCGCTGCCCAATCCCCCTGGCTAGGTCATATTGTATTAAAAACAGCATGAGGCAGTGTTGGGGGGGGACCTCAGTCTGGGCTGCCTCCTCCAGTGCCCATGTCATGTCTGGTACTGCCTGGGACCACAATCCAATCAGACAGATGGAGGGCTGTTTGAGGAGCAGAGAGAGCCTGCCCCCCCTTGCCAGTAAATACTGGCAGCTCTTGGATTTAATTACATTCACAGTATGGTAAACGGAACGGTGCCACAGGCCCCATAATACACCTCTGCTCTGCACAGAAAAAGCCAAGACATCTAGTGAGTGAGTTCTTCTCAGAATACTGTGGAGAAGACTAATGAAGAGTTACGCATGACTGGAAAACACAGCTACTATCCAACACTGCACTAGAAAGTCTGAATCTAAGCGATTTGTGCTCAAAATACGATTCAACAATCCGAAGGGTGCCTTTAACTGAAACCTGTAATGCTTTGAAGTTAGGGTCAATGAGTAACTCCGGAAAAAAAAAAGGAAGCTGAGAATTTCTGTGTTCCCTCTAAATGTGCCAAAAGTGGAGTTCAGCATGGGTTATTTTGACCATGCCCTGTGACTTTACGCTCCAGTAGCAGTATGTGCTCATCACGTGCTGTTAGTATACACTCTGCCCTTTCCCCCATGCAACCCCGTCTCAGACCCAGACAAATTACTGTGTCTCCAAGCTGCTCTCTCCTCTGCGCCAAACATTTCCTCTTATTTCTACCCCATTCCCTGAAGAGATGTCTGTCTGTCTGCTAATACCGGTGCGGCAGCAGCTTTCCACCTGCAGGGTCATTGGACAGGTTCCCATGAAGGTCACAGCTGTCAGAGTGAGAGGATTGGGCCCGGGTTTACTTTGCCGCCAAAAACAACCACTTCATCAACACTGGGGAACATGTGAAGGTGGCACTTGAGCATCTTTCTGTGGGATGCTTGAGAGCTGTTGGAGAAACAAGTACGGGCTCCCACCGGCTCCATGGTGGGCTGACACGGCTGCACCTCAATCTTCATTAGGGTGGCCTTCTTGTGTGTTTTTTGGCAGAGGAGAATTAGAGCTGTATCTGATTAGGACAGGGAAAGCAGAGCAGAGCCCTTGAAAGCCTAATTGATTAGACTGTCTTTTTTTATCCCCCTGCTCTCCTCTCCACACACCTCTTAAATAAAGTGAGGTGAATACAAATACAATGCAGGACCACACACCTGTCACCTCTGAGCCGCCAATTTAAACCTTAACGCTCTGCCGCTAACAAGCTCGATTGTTGGCCAAAGCTTTAATACTGGAAACTTTTGCCTCTCTGTCAGAAAGTTAAAGCCACATAAAGCATTTACTGGGGAAAGACATTGGTGAAATAACTGGCAAAGTTTTGGCATTTAAAATTCTAAATGAAAGACATTTTAATCAAATAGCTGTAAGAAACAGGCAACACAAGTCCAGCTCAGTTAAAGTTGTAGTTGTTGTTGTTTTTTCCATGAAGGAGGACATTGATTCTGACCAGACGGGGATGTTGAGAGCAGCATTTACAGTACAGCTAGCTAAATCAGCTATGCTCACATGGCTGCACAGAACTGAATGAGCCAGCGGCTTATCAGGACAAACAGACAGCACATTTTTAATGAATAATTAAAGCTAGTGAAAACATTGGCGTGCATCTTCAGCAATTCTGTTGGTGCCATTGCTCTCTTAGGGAAACTTGACACTTATGTAAAAACAAATCCACTGGTTGTAAGTTTGCTACATGATGGCTGTCATTGGCAGGGTTTTAGTACCAGCACTACTGTAACTTGTTAACAATTTCAACAAGTACATACCAGCGTTTCTCCTATATTCATTTCGTAGCGGCAGTGCACTGCTGCAGAATTATGAGTGCTGCTGCTAAAATTTCACACAATTATTAATATCAATGGGCTACTAATGATTTTCACTTGCACACAGTGCGAGCACACTCTCCGTTATCGTGAAATTGTTTTGACTCATCGACTAGTGCATCAAATCCAAGAATCCTCCTTCTCCTCCTTCGTCAAAGGACATCTATGTGAAAAGTACTGTTATAAGAGTGGCGTAGCTCCTTTAGTGCAGTGTGTAATGTGTGTGATTGAGCGAGTAGAGCAAGCAGCAAAAAAGTAGCGGCGAACGTGAGTGGAGCAGAGGAAAAGGTTAGTGGTAAGTTGTCAGTCTGGCAGTAAATGTACAGTACAGTACAGTCAGTTAATAAATGCTTCACCTTCTCAAGACCAAGAAAAGTCTCATCTGTTGTTTCCCCAGTTGCTGGAAAAGTGAAGGAGGTTAGCCTCCAAGTGAGTGACAATGGGTTAGCCTAACCTGACCAGGCTCACTTAAGGTGGGCTGACCTTTAAGGTGGATCAGCTATTCTCATTTTAGTGTCAATCTCAGCTGGTCCTACTGTAAACAGAGAACGGAGAAATGTCTGGCTGCTGAGTCTCCCCCTAGTTTGGCTCAGCAATCATTTGTTCTGTTGCAGAAGAGTTTACTGTGCTATAGAGGGCATAACTGCAAATAGACCACAAGACTGTTAATGGCAAATACTGTATGTTTAATTTATTGTTACATTATTCATTGTTTAATTCTGGGTCTCACAATTTTTTTGAGAACAAACCTAAGATTTGTAAATGGTGTTTTTTTTCCCCTCTTACTGTGTCATGTTGTCAAACGCGTGCTGGAGAACACCTTTAACACTTGAGGAGGAAACATCTGTGGATATGATAATGGAAGATTATGCCATTCGGCTGTGAAATATCAGTCATTTCAAAACAAATGTGTCACAAACCTGGATATGCGTTCTACAGTAAAAACTAAGTGTATATATCATATTGTTATTTTTGTTTTTTTCAGCAGTATCAGTTCAGAGTATTTCTCATTAACAGGTGCTGCTTGTAAACTAAGGTATTTACAGCAGCATTTTCTTTTGAGATTATCAGAATTTTTTTTTTTTAATTTTCCTTTTGTTTTACAGACTGGACATTAAACATACATTACATACATACAAAATACAAACACAAATGACACAAAAAAAAAGCAGAACAACATATGTGCACAAACGCAAACAAAGAAATATGAGGAAAAGAAGGTGGCATCAATAAATACTTCATGTAGCTGTTTTTTCATTTGTTTGGTACTTGATAATCTTCTTGTTGTATCTCATCATATTATACATCATTACACATAGTCCGATATGGAATTCAAATATGACCTTTTTGTATCCTACAGTATCCTTTGGGCCCAGATCAAGGTGCTGGTGCACCAAGTTGCAGTCTGGCGGCAGCTCTTTCCATCCCTATTAAGTCCATAAACTCTTGCAGCCAACTGCTCAGGCTAAAACAGGTTGGAGTTCTTATCTTCCAATTCATAACAATTTTCCGTTTAGCAGCCAGACAACCCAGTGTTACAAATCTCATTTTCCTTACAGATAACCTATCTATTTTGTCTCCTAGTACACACAGTATAGGACATTTAGGAACATCAACCTGGAGGATATCTGTTGTTATCGCTGACCAGAAGTACTTCACTGCCGGGCCTTCTCACAGACAGTGTATTAGATTGCCTCTTTTGCCGCAGCCATGCCAGCATTTGTCTTGAGACTGTAGGTTTCATTTTATTACATTTTACTAGGATAATATACACCCTGTGTAAAATTTTCATTTGAACGATTCTATATTGGACACATTTTGATATTTCTGAAGTATTCCATATTCTTTGCCGATTGGCTGCGGAAAGGGGACCCCTCCTCCCAGCAAAAGTGATTATCAGAATTAAAACAAATTAAAGCTGAAATAGTGAAAATACTGCAATATGCTTTCTTTTAAACAGCCAGAACAATGCAGAGAGTATATAAATGTTTTAGTCCTTATGTTATTTAGAGTATTGATTTAATTTCTAATAAAGTTTCTGTTTTCTTGCCTGCTGTGTAAAGCATTGTTGGGTATTTAGAGAAGTGCTATATGAATAAATAAAAGAAAAGAAATTATACACTGCACAATTCCTCTTAAGTTGTTGCTGTTAGGCACATAGTATATATCCAAGCACAATGTAGAGGCCATGAGATCTATTTGAAAACCTACTTGTTAAAATCAAGGATAACTTCAAAAATGTCTTGAAACAGCTGAGAAATAGCTGTTGAGCTTCTGCCTCTGACGTGAGTTCATTTTTAACAGAGAAGTTGAAGTTGAACCATTTTTACATCATTATGCTAGTACAAGGAGCCTAATAATATACACTGTTTGCTCTCTGCTAACAGTGCCAGCCATAATACATCAATCATATGTTCTGCTTAGTGATTATTGTATTTTCTTGTTTAATATGTATCTTCATTGTATCCACATTTTTTTCTTTTTAAATGAATGCATAAAAAGCCTCATATGAGCTCACTGAAAACATATTATCAATTATTAACACATACTATTTATTATCCCTGTTGTGTGCACTCCAAAAAATCATTTCATTTCCGTCTATCTGGCTGGGTTTGTGTGTCCTCTCTCTGGCCTTTGGCTTCTTTCTGCTCTCTGAATGCCAATATTTCAGCATTGTTTTTCTAGTGCAGTAAGCATCCCACTGAGCAGGAAGGTGACCATCCCTTGTGTCTTTGAAGTCAGTGTGTGTGTGTGTGTGTGTATGAGTGGAGAGACAGTGTGAGTGTAAGGTGTGAAGGATTGTGTGGTTTGCTGTGTTGTGCTATCTGCATTACAGTTCGTGAGATTGCAAATAGTGATAAAAACACATCTGCATAGTGTGCAGGCTTAAAGTAGATTAACTGAACATTAGTGCTTTGCAGTACTGTTTTAGAGGTTATCTTCTCTCCTGTCAAGCATATTTAATATGACATCACTCTCACGTGAAATATCTTCAATAAAAATTTTGACAATAAATAAATGTCTTAGGGAATGCATCTATAAATGTGATATAGTGGTGTAGGGTGTAGTATCTGAGGACTCCTGTTCTGACCACAGAGAGAGGCTTTACCTCCACTTTCCCGTTCACTAGGAGGGAGCAGTTATGACAAGACTTCAACCATAATGCAAAAATGCTGATCCTCTTCCTCTTTGTTTCTAATTCTATTGTAGAAGTCTCCAAAGAGGCCATGTCAAACCTGGGTGAAGGATAATCAATAACAGGTAAGGACCATGTATTACGATGCACCGGCTTTTGAATTTAAAAGATCAATTTTCTGCAGCGCTGTGACAAGAACAAAGGAGACAAATTTAGACTAGCTGTTTCATTTGTCAAAGGAGGTGGAAAATAAATTAATAAATAAAGTACAACGAGTAAAAGTTTTGTACGGATTGACCATAAGTGACTGTGACTATAATTCAAAACATTAAATCTCACCACCATGTAATAATGGCATTTCACTACTTGGACATGCAAATCCTCCAGCCAGTAGCTCGTCACAAATACCCATTGAGCTTTTATGCATATTTAAACGAATCTGTTCAAGTTCTTGGACTTACCACAACAGCCTCATTCATGTATGATATTCAAAAACTAAAGTTTACCGCTTATAAATGTTTATTGTGTACCCTTGGTAGCATTTCTACACAGTAAATCTCACTGCATTGCCAATAAAACCTTTGACACTGATGGCATAATAATGATGTTTAGTTCCGGTGTCACAGAGTGATCATAATCCACTGGAAGGTCGACTTTTGACGTTGTCCCCCATTTAATTTGTAATATATATACAAAGCCTCCTGCAGTACATTTATCTGTGCTGGAGCAGCTGATATCGGGACTCTTTCATTACTCTTTACAGATGCTCCCCCTCCTTCTCTTTAGCCAGTCAGCAAACACAGGGCTAGAAGCTAATCTTATCATCATTACATTATGTATTTGTGCTGCTGAGATTACCGACATATCCCCTATAGCTTCTAGAGGATATCTCTGACTAAAGTAAACACTTCTTACACACAAAAACACATGTATTCACAGTAGCGGGCAAACATCCATGCAGATAGCCCCATAGATTCGTGTCCCCGTGCATTTGTGCATGCTCACACGCACACGCAAAACACAATGTCAACCAAGGCAATTTAATGCAATATATATGAGATAGCTTTTTACACAGCAAGGACTGTGATATTGTGTTGGGGAATGTTGAGTTCAGACAGTTGATACACTCTAATACTCAGGCTGTCAGCGTGCGGGGGAAAATGCTGGGAATGTATGAAAGACACTGGCAAACTGCACAGCACAGGCCTACAGCTTTCCTCTGAGATAAGTGTGACACAAGTGCCACCTGAGCACGGCACAGCAAAAAACAAACAAACAATAACAAGATAAAATGAAGCAGGTAAAAACTCTGTCCTTAACATGAGCTATCATACTGTATTCAATGGGCATACTTTATGCTCATTTCATTGCCATACATTGCATTTATTGATTTCATCTTTATTGTAACACTAACAACAAACTCATGTTTGTCAGCGACAAGTCCTCCAAACTATGACAAAATACATAGTTAGGCATTGCCCTCCAAAACAACACACACGCCTTCCAAATCCATTACATATGGCTGTTTTCTGATTGCCAAGGTTAAGCTAATGGCTCTGTGAGGCTGATTCACAATCACAATGTTAATATGCTGATGTTTAGCAAGTATAATGTTTACCATGTTCACCATCTTAGTTTAGCATGTTAGCATGCTGTCATTTGTTAATTAGGACACACAAACTACAGCTCAGGCTAATGGCAATGTTTCTAGTTTTGCAGATTTGTATAAAATGGTATTGGACAAATAAATCATTTGACCTGATTGTGCTACATGAAAAGTCAGGAGATCACAAAAGCTATTACAATTCACCCTGAAAGTTATATGAAAGTCTGTACCAAATTTCATGGCAATTCCCTATAATGTTGTTGAGTAATTTCATTAAAAAACACAAATGTCAACTACATGGTAGTACTAGAAGTCAAGGGATCACCAAAGTCATTATGACAGCGGTCAGCGATAACAACAGATATCCTCCATTATGAATATCTGTGCTAAAGTTTGTGTTCATCCATACAGTAAAAGTTGAAATAACAGATGAGTGAAAACTTTGACCTGTTGGTGCAACTAAATGAAAAGTGAGTTCATCATCAAAGTCATTAGGATTCATCCTCTGAGCACCATGGATGTCCGTACAATTTTTCATAATAGTTTATCTAACAGTTATTGAGATATTTGAGGAGGGACCAAAGTGGTGGACTAAAAATAAAGTAGTATTATCACCTTTCTGACAATGTCAAGAAAAACTGAAAATGTATGAGCTTCATAAATGCAGAATTTATGGCAGAGTTGTTGTATTGGATTGCATTAGATTGCACAGGTGTTCCTAATGAAGTGGCCGGTGAGTGTATATTGGTAGGAGGAATGGAGAAATGAACAGTGGTCTCCCATGTCCACACATTTTTTCACTCATCGATCTACCACAGCCTCCTCTTATGAGTATTTTTTTTGGCTCTATAACAACTTCATGCTGCTTCCTCCTTTGTTTCTAACAGACAACTGTCATAATTAGCATGGCCACTAGAGGCTCTTGTCAGGTAAACATCAATATACTGTAGGTCGTAATAAGCATTTGAGCAAACAACAAATTCTGTTGTTGTTTAGCAAGGACCTGTTTGGAATCATAATTAGCAGATATTGGGGATGTAGTAAGCATATATTAAACTGTGCAGATGTTGAGACTTAACATTCAAAAAGTTCACTTTTTAACACATCCTCAATCCTTGGTTTTGCTGAATCTAATATTTGTTTTTTTGATAATAGGGTTGGTTTGCATGTATGATCAAGGTTTCTCTACATAAACACACAAAACAATTCTAATACTGAGGTTTCTGTAACCAAAAGGTCAACACTTTGCTTGTATAATCTAGTACAGTCTGTCAGCACTATAGATCTGCAAATATGCCTCACAGTAACCTACGTTTTTATAGTGAAGGGCAGATTTTCCCTGGCTCCAGGTGTTAATGTGATAATGCCTGAGTGTCTGTCAGTCATTCGCCTTGAGCTGTGAGCCATGCTTTTTACAAGGCTGAATTATCCCCACCATAATGCTTTTCCACAAAGGACTCACACTGCCACACTATATCATTGTAGGGGGAAAATTGCAGGCTGTACTCCACTCCTATGTAACAACTTTATTCAGCTGTCCATGGAGCGTCCTACCTGGTTTTCAAACAATGGTTACAGCAGATGGATTCAATTGAGCCAATTGAACAACAGAGAACACAATGTACTGCAGCAAGGGTGGTGCATAAATGATAGGAGTGGTAAAAGTGGTGTGAATGGTAAAATGGCAATGAGAAAGTTACCTTCACCTAATGACAGCATCCTTGTTTGCGTAAATGAGTGCAATAATAAGAAGGTGAAAATGTTCTTCAGGTGAAGCAAATGGGATTAGGGATGCACGATATTGGATTTTTTGCCGATATCCGATATGCCGATATTTCCAACTCATTGTTGCCGATTGCTGATGCCGCTATATACACATATTTTTTTTCCAGCTGGCTGAGGAGGCTGTTGATGAACCTAATACGTTGGTTGCCAACCGCCGTTATAAACCAAAAAGAAATTGTTTTTTTTCCCCCCCAAACAGAGTGGTACATCCTGTTAGTCGAAGTGTTTCCTATCTGTGCCGAACAGCAGTTCCTCGATGGACTGTTTCCTGGTGCTTCCTTCGCAGGCTCCACCTCACTCAGCTACCCGTCAGACCCGCTACTTCTTCCCACTTTAACCTGAATAACAAACCAGGGGCGCGGTGCCTCCCAGCTAACGTTAGCCCTGGCTCTCTATGTGGATCCAACCGGAATATTGAGCCCTGGTTTGTTATTCAAGTTAAAGTGGGAAGAAGCAGCTGGTCTGACGGGCAGCTGAGTGCAGTGGACTCTGCGGAGGAAGTACCAGGACCGTCAGGGTGACACAGTCCGTCGAGGGAAGCACAGTTGGGCGGTGGAGGAGAAGGCGACATATCGGCCTCTCATAATCAGCAGAATTCGCCAATGCCGATATTTCGTTTTAGAGCTTTTATCGGCTGATACCGATGACGTGCCGATAATATCATGCATCCCTAAAGGGGATGTAAACATTTAAACTGTTACACAACAAGACAGGTCTGACAGAACCTGAGGATTTAGAAAACGGCAAGTAAGATGTTTATGAAAGTCTAAGAGGTCTTATTCCAGCAAATACGGACTTCTGTAAATGGTTTTATTCATAAGTATAAAATGTCCATTTGTTTTAAATGTCCGACATAGAAGAAGAACAACAACAACAAGCACGTCCATGACAGGCAACAGACATTGGTTTTCATTCTGTCATTGCTAAAGGCTGATAATTGGCTTTGATAGCTTTTTCATTTGCAACTCCAATGACTCAGCTTACGTTATTTACTTAAGTTCTGTGGAGAGCAGTATACAAGTATGAAATGGCAAATTTAAAGGGCCTTTTGTGTTTTTCAAAGAAAGAGAAGTTTTTCAAGCCCATTGTTTTTTAGCAAGACCAACAGAATGGAGTTGTACTTTTAAAGCAGCTATAATCAATATTTTTCATAAAAACAATGTATCAAACGACAATGTGCAATGTCAAAGATGTCGCTCATAGTCAGGGATCGTACAGCTTAAGGCAAGTTAGATTTAAGACTTTTTAAGCCTTTTTAATGCCACTCAGAATGAAATTTGATGAAAGACTTTTTGCCCAAATGTTCAACATGACTTTTTTGGTTCAGTGAAAAAGCTGGATGATCTACTTTCTAGAATGGAACATGTGGAAAGCAATAACATAAAACAACATAAAAATCATGAATCATCAGTAAAAAGGCACAAATGGCTGAGAACTATAATTCCAAACAGCTATCCTATTGCATTCATCGAGTATTTTGTTTTTTAGTGAAGCATCACAAACGTGTCTTTGTTAGCATCTGCATTAAGCTGATCTTGTCTTGTTTGGATTTGTTTGAAGGTTGACTGCTGTCAACGACATACACTGATGATCAATTTTAGCTTTTTACAACAATGCTCAAACACTTATCACTAAGACCCCAGGAATATAATAAATATAAACTCAGACAGGGTCGATGGAGGGAGAGAGAAGCACAATAGTAGCACAGTGAGTCAAGAACAGTGTGTAGCTGGTATAGAATGAATAACTAATGTAACCTGCATTGTGTAGACAAGCACAGTCCCGCACTGGACTCGAATTCATGACCTTGTACATGGGAGGCAGACACGCTAGCAAGGAGGCTAAAACCCATGAGCGCTACACTGGCACAGCACTGTACCCGCTGGCCACCATTACAGTAACTAATGCAGGTTTGGCAGGAAGGAACAGCCGAAAAAAATGAGGAGTTTGCAGTTTAACTTGACTGCTTTGCTTGAAATGTCAACATGATTGAAGAGATAAAAAAAAATCCACCAACACTTGTAGTATAAAAAAACTTCACTGTTAGACCAACATGTTTCGGCTTGTGGCCTTCATCAGGGTCAGCCTGTCAGATGTCAAATGTCAACATTATTGACATTTAGCTCAAAATAACTTATATTTCTTGTCTGACAGCAAACACTAATTACAACCAGCAGGGCAACGCTAAAATTTTGTCAAACTGTACGAAACTCAACACTGTGGCAGCAGATGATGAAATGCTACCTGTCAGGTGTTATGCAGATTGTGAATCCAGCTACTCTGACAGTGAAAGAAATAGAAAAAGTAGAAGTTAGAACTATATGACAACCTGAATAAACTTAGGATAGAGGAGGACAGACTACTTCCTTTCTCTGTAATTTAATTTAAGAAGTTTTTTTTTTTTTGGTTTGGAAAAGGGATACACAAACGTAAAACAATGTTGCTAAATAACTAGAATTTCCATCTGGCCTTTGTATTGTCTGTGTCTGAAATGCTTATGCTTGTAAGCTTTATTCTCATTCTGATGGCCTGCAAGTTACTGCTCACGCTGTGGCTATTTGTCAGTGCAAACGGTTTGAAAATTGCTTTTTTCAACTCACATTTTGCTACATTTCACATTTCTTGTGGAAGTATGTTGCTATCTCATATAAAATGTATTACAACTGCTATCCCTTCCTTTTATGATATTAAATTCTATTGAATATTTAAGGTCTAACTGATATTAAATTGCATGTTTTTCCTTTTCTTCTCCTTTTTAGCAGTACCTTCACTGTTCTTCCATTGACTGGCAATGACACTAACTAACAGGCTGACATGACACAAAAAGAGCAGAAGACTTTGAAGCACAAAACCCACATTAGCTTTTCAGGTAATGCTTCCCTCTTATGTACAAGCACACATGTCTTATGTTACATCTTGACTTGCTGAACAAGCTACTAAAATCCACTGGAGGAAAAGTGCACTGCTAACATCATTTTGCAAGCTACAGCAGATAGCTAATTATCTAAGTCAGCTATGGCACATTGAACAGCTTAAAAACTTACTTGCAAAAGTGAACATTGGTTCTGTTTGGGTGCCAAATGGTGTTGTAGTTATTCTTCAAAGCCACTGCTAACAAGACACTTTTCTGTCCTCGGCTTCTAAGCTACAGTGAGGCTACAGTTAGTAGGGATAGGGTAAATAAATTTGAAAATTATTTTGTCATTCTCTGGGATGAAAAGGGAAAAAAGGATGACATTGCTGTAATCTGGCTTGATCCCTTATTGAGGATATTATTTTACCATGGTATATAAATTCTAGTACAGCAAGCCATTAATATGCTATTATTGGTGATCTGGTTTGCAGTCATTTCTAAAAAGTACAACACTAGTTCACTAGTTATGAAAGCAACATTTTTTTTTCTGAAGGTCTAGTCATTGTGTTACCTGTCAATGTATTAACAGACACAGGTGAACAGCAAAGCTGTGCCTACTGTGAATAAGAAGCACAATGTATCACTCCACGGTCAACCCATGCCATGTGTCATGAAATGTATCTGCACCTATGAATGTAAGTGAATTGAAAAACGACCACCTCTTGCTCTGCCATTCACCTGGAGCTCTTCTATTTCTGTGTGCCACTGCAATAAAAACCTCTCCCCTGACTTTCTGAAAGTGACTTTCAGTGCCTAACCATGTAGGCCATGATAATGTTGGCCATTTTCATAGGAGGGAGTGAGGGGTACTTGGCTTTTTCAATAAACCTCTGGTGATGTGTTTTGTAATGCATTGGTTATACTTCACAGTAAAAACCCATTCTGTTCCTTCGCCAGCCTGTGCACTTCTCCCTAAATTGCCTTTTCTCCAACTGCCATTCGTTATGCTTTCCACTCCGCTGCGCAGATATCATTTATTTATTTTATGAAACAACAACCCCGTCAAAACAAAACAACCTCACCCCCTACCCACCTACAAACTGACAGCTGGATGGATGGATGAATGGACAGACAGATGCACGGATGGATGGATGTATGATGGAGGAATAAAATCATTATTGGGCTGGATAATAGGGATGAATAAATGGAACAATGGGCAAATCAATGGCAAGAGGTAAGAAATTAACATCCAGTCTGTTGGTGGATTAGCAAAATACTTCATACAAAGTGGTGGAAGTGGGAAAAATGGAGTGGGAAAAGAAGTGGTCCCGAGTTAGTGATTCCCCATTATGTGAAACTCAATTTTCCCTCCTGCCTCTCTTTTATCTGGTGCCATTATGGAGACTGTGTTTGTCTGGTGGCAGGGAAATAGGCCTGCTTTGTTTAGACTAGTGTCAGCTATAATGAAAAAGCACCATCAACTCAGAATGGGGGCTCTGTGCAGTGTCTATCGTGACACCCAGCAGATAATAACTATTGATTGCTATCCAGAGACAAGAAAAAAGACAGAGTGGAAGAAAGAGCAAAGGAAGATAGGCAGGGAGAGCGAGGATGCGGATCAGACATCTATTTTTTTTCCCAATCCTTTCACCAATTATATCTTAGCAATGAAATAAAATTGCTATTACAAAGCCATGCAATGAAATAACTTGTATTTTGGCAGAAGCATCACTCACGCTCCTCTAACAGATAATCAAACACACCATCATGCCACATTTTTACACTATTTTAATCCAAAATCAGCGGCAGGGAGCTGACTTCAATTTCCTCAGGCACAAATGCATTGCCTCAGCTTTAATCCAACTTCCCTACATTCCTGCAGCCCTCCATTTGTCTGTGTTCCAACCTCTGTCCTTTATTTTAAGAGCTGTCAGATTCCTGCTGAGGTGCACACAGCTATCGTTACAACTCCACTTAATATTTCGTAGCTGGGAATAAAAAAGATAGGTACTGTTTGCATCTCTCACTGCCTTTGACTTGGCAAATCTTCTCAGCAACTCTGAGACCCACATAAAAACTCACTGCAGTAGATAAAGGTGACACTCCAATAACTCATCCTTCCGTCCTGTACATCAAAGGTGGACTGCACAACTCATTGAACCTGACCCCAGGCAGTAAAAGCACCACCCATTAGTGCTGTTTTTTTCCCATAATGAATGTTTGTGGCCATTGATTTTCCATTCTAACAACCCTCTTTGCCTCTGTATCGATCCCAGTGGTTTTCATATGTAGATACAAGGTTAAGGTGTAAAGTGTTAAACGGGTATGACAGTTGGATCTCTATTGGCCATGGAATTTGCAAGCCCTTCACGTCAGTTCAGCATCACACCTCTTTTAATCAACAGCAACTGTAAATGAGTCGTTTTGTGCGATGGTTCAGCTAACCGCATGCAGTAGGCTCTCTGTGATTGATTAACTGGGTTTATAGAAGCGACTTTCTCATCAGAATTTTCATTTTTCATTACAGTGTCATTTTATTACAGAGTGTACATGTAGGTGTTCAACAACACATTTTACCTCAAACAGTTTCAGAAAAAAAATCATTCAATGAAGCTGTTTTGCTGGAGCTTGTTCTGTATTCATAAATATGTGAGCCCAGGTACACCAAAGCTTTAGGTGCTTTGCACATTTGCATGTGTTTAATACTATTTCTCTGGGCCTTAAATCCAGACACCAAATCCTGCAGATTAGATTTAAGCAGCATGTGTGCTACCTGACATGTCCACCATGAAATGCACTGTGTGCTCCTGTTTTAGATTAAAATGAAATACAAGGCAAGGGGATTGAGAGATGCAGTGAAGGAGGAGACAATTTACATAATTACAGTTTCATTGCATTAACATAAAGGGCAGAAACACAAACCAGCTGTGGTGCATATGCTAAATTTAAAGGTCCTGATCTTCACTTGATTGTGTACGTAATATTTATGTTGTATACTGTATATAATATACAACTGTGCTTTCATTGGGACGATTATCTGACAACTATTTTTCCTGCCTTTTGTCCGTGTTAGTATTCTGTGACTTAAATGATTCCCAAGTACTGGACTGTAAAAAGAGCTTATATTTCACACAAGGCCTTGCCCTCCAAGGCTTGGCCACACACTTCTGTGGACATGCTTCCTGAAATTTTGCATTCACTGGTTCGGACAATCTGGACCAGCCCACCAACCTAAGGTAAGATCTCTCTCACTCTCTCTGCAGAGGAAATGCTTTTATGTGTGGTCAGTTGCATTTCCTGGCTTGCTGCATCACTACCGCCACAGGCCACGTCTTAGCTTTGATCACTAACTGCGACAGACAGGTTTGACTAAATATCCCCACCCTGGAGAAGAAAGATAGAGAACTTATCTTCCTCAGAGCTTGTCTTTTTTTCAACCATATGTGTAATCTGACTCTGAGGATTTAGCTCGTTGATTCCAACATATGGAGGAGGACTGAGTCCAGTTTCGGTCCCACATCCCACTGGCACACAGATCTGCAGTTAAACCTTGGCCACCTCAGCCAATGACCAAGTGTCAGTATTGGAAGGCAGAAAGACAGAGATTTCATCACAGAGCCGTCACTTCTGCTCATGCTACCACAACTGCTGAAATGCCGGCCAAGATAAAGCCCAGAAAGAAGAGCTCTGGCCAGAGATTATCCTCCATTATGCTGATGCCCACTCCCAGCCAGCCCACTTCCTCTTACTAACTTCAGCCCGAGAAGAAGAAAGTCTGACTGATGGTAGGATTCTGAAAGGTTGTCTGCTTGATTGCAAAATGAGATCATCATTTCACCAAATCAACATTGTTGCGATTACAGGCCAATGGTATTTAAGTGTGGCACATTAAAATGACTATTAAAGTGCATTAATTGGGTTTTTTCCACCCCAGTGAATCTGAGACAGACAACTATTTCCAAAAAATGGACATGTAAAGTTCTGGACAGAAACCCTTGAAAGCCTCCATTGTTATAGAGATCATCAACACATTGAATCTTTACTACCTAATTTCAGGCTTTTATCCCACAGTGGTGTCACCAGCAGCAGCAGCTGGTCCCACTGGCTTACTCCTCAGTCCTGTTCTGCGCAGGTGTCTGGCCCCAGGCCAAGGTCACACCAACAGGCTACCTGCCCTTCTGATGAGTCACAACGAGTTGTCACAGGGTTCAACAGGGGGCAGGGCACTTGTTAAGGACCCTTCTGTCAGAACCTGAAACCTTCATAGTGCAAAAGAATCTGCCAATGCTTTGCCTCTATTGCTTCCGTCAGTTGAAACATGTTTCTTTCCCTTCTCTTCTGGTGAGCAGGAATCTAACACAAAGGGTCAGGCTGGTGCAGAAAAGCTGCTCAGGTGGTCATTTCTGAACATATCCTTGACAAAGTTTTTTTTCCCCCTAGAATGGACACAGACTGTCCTCCCTGCTAATGGAGCCACAGCCTGATTCAAAGACAGGGGCACTTCCTATATTTCAAAGTTGGCCTTTTCTTCGCTCTAGAACTCGGCACATGGAAATCAGGTAGTCGATCCAGACACAGGATGGGAACCCAGCAGGAGCAGAGGTACTTGGCAAGAATGAAAAGTGTGAGCAGAGAAATTGCCACAGGGTCAGCGCTTCCTGCAGCTGACATGGTGATCTTGCTCTGTGTACACTATGTATTCTGATGCTCAGAGTACATTTGAGACCCACGGTTACTTACAGGGCTCCATTTTCATGAATTAATTGCATACAGTGAAAATCCCAGCCGGGCATGGGCACACAGGGCATGTCAACTGAATGTGTGACTCTTGTTGCCAGAGGCATGTTGTGTGATTGTGGCACAATCACAAATGAGGCGTGATTAGGTACAATACATTATTGTTAGATGTGGTAGGGACTGGAAACAATCAGTACTAATCAAATAACCTAGTATACTTGTCTCTAAAAGCAATTTGAACCATTGTGTTAGATACAGATCTGCTATAAAAAAGCTTCTACCAACGCTGATTTCCTTCTGAGGGAGGTGCAACATCAACAGGGCTAATTTACAGCACCATAACATATATTGGCTTGGCAAGAGGCAACACATTTACTCATCATGTTGTTCTTGTCCTTGGAGATCCATAACCCAGTGTCAGAAAAAAGAATTCACTGATATTAGGCAAGGAGCCAAACACAACCAGTGGCAGTCCACAGAGACAGTCGGCATCGCTAGATGAGGCCACCTTCACAATTTGCACTCTGCATGTCTTGGTGCATACTGACAGCTCTATGTTGGATGACAGCACATCACATGTTTTCACCAAATCTGATATCACGCTGATTCAATCAGAGATGCTTGGTGACATTTCTAAATATGGAGACACACATGTTAGCTCAAGTGCTGTGTCTTTTAGACATTAACCTTTTTCTTTTCTTTCTTTTTCTTTTCTCTCTGATTATATGTTTCTCGGCTCTCTTAGACTTTGAGACACATATGCAAAGAAAATGAATTAAAGTTTACATCAGAAAGCTTTAACATCTAATGTTATGAGAAAAACAGTCACATTTTATTGCTTTAAACATTTGTATTCATCTCATTTGTTCCTCTGTGCTTATTAAACGTTAATGTTATTGGGTCATTTTAAGAAAGTTAATAATCTGTAGCTTAACTGTTAACCTTGGTCTTGTAACTTTCCCAATTCTGCAAATCAAGTGTACTGTATACGAGCCTTGCTGATTCAGCAGTGTTCGCTATGCCGAGGTAATTGACAAAAACACTGCAGCACCAGTAACATCTGTAGACTATCTAAACAGTCTTCTGTATCTCATGCTCCACAAGCAAGCCTATTAGAGATAGCCATTACTGTCAGGGCTGTATTGTTGGAAAGATAAAACAGCCACAAGACTGTGTTTTAGTGATGGGAAGAGAAAGCAAAAACCAGCCAATAAACAGTAACACAAGGTATTTACGAACAGAAAAAAAACAGGACTACTTAGATTACAATGTTATTTACATGTTTGAACTCCAACTCCATTGACCAATAATTTAAATCTTAAATGTATCTAAAGTACACTTTGCATGATTTTCCATGCTCATCTTTGAATTTGCAGCCTATGACTATGACTATTTAATTTGAAAATGAAAATAAAAAACTGAGCTTTTGCGAATTGGATTTATCCTTTTTTAGCTCATATAGTATCAAATGAAATGTCAATTCTTTTTTCTGAACATCTGATTGGATGTGTGCAAGTCAGAGGAAACCATTCCTTAGGCTTATTTTCCAAGAGATCATGATCAAGCATATTCTGTAATGTCTTTGTAAATAATAAAAAAAAAGCCATCAAAAGCATTGGCCTGGAGATTGAGTCCTGGACTGCTGAAGTCTTGACTCTGCACATTTTTATTTGACCCTACACAATTAAATCAATTATATGAGACTTTGGGCAGTATGCAATTTAATGGGAAATAATGATTAAAAACATTTCTATACAGTAAAAGCTGATGTAAATTAAAGACATGCTAAAAATGACTGCAGTTGGGAGTTTTAAAAGATTATATAGATATTGATTTCTTTCATGAGATATAAAATTTCTCTCTGGATATATGTATATGTCATTATTTCATTACTTTATTATCATCTATTAATTAATTTGGGTTTAAATTGGGGAGACATTTATATTTTATTTAGGATTTATGCATTTCATATGTTTAATTTACTTACTGTGCATTTAATTTACATCATCGCGCCACAAAGCGTCAGAGAATATTTCTGACAAACCAAAATGGACACATTATCATCACAGTCAGCCAACCCACCTTTCTTTCTCTTCCTCCCAAGTGCATATTGCCTTGCAGGTGGATATAAAGCAAAAGAGAGATTGGGTGATGCATGCAATTTTGATGAAAATCAGTGGGGTGCAGGCAACAGTTTTTAGCTGTCACACACCATACCAGCAGGAGAGAGGGGGAGAAAAGATGGAGAGGACGTGGAGAGAGGGAAGATAATGTTCTATTCAGAGTGGTGTGGAAGCAAAAGGGATCTGGACAGCAGTGAAAATACTTTTTAAAGATCATCCATGTATGTTGTTGACATGAGGCCTGCAAGTAAAACAGTTAAAAACAGAATTAAAATAACAGTAAGTATTAGAAAGAAATGCTCCTGTGTGAGAGGTTTTCTCACTATGCTTCTGTCTTTTCTTTTGTAATTAAAACAATCTATTGTATCACTGATCTTAGACATCATATAATTTCTGAGAAACCAACTGATATTCTTGGAAAATAACACCAGATTAAGTGGTCATACTGTTTAGTTATATGAAGACATCATGGGTTCAATTGGTTCACATCATGGGTTCACAATTTTCCAAGTCTGTCGTAAAACAACAGTCAGGAGCAAAAATGAACATTGACACATTTTTCTTGTTGTAATCATTCTTCCTGTTCATACTGGCCATTAAGAGATCCATTCATAATGTAAGTGATTGGGGACAAAATCCACAGCCCTCCTTCTGTGCTAAAAGTGATTTAAATTTTTATTTCATGATGATATGAGGCTTCAGCCATCCAAATTAGTCAAACCAATTCAATATCTTTCAAAGTTAGTCTTTTTAGTGCCAAATTCCCTTTTTTTGTTACGATCCTTCCACTGCAGCTGAACAGTAAAACACTGTCCACTGAGGAACAAAGACTAGAAAGAATATTTTACCAAAAGACTAGCTGTGGTGGATATCCACTTAATTTGACAAACTCAGGAGACTGAAGCCTCATATTATCCTGAGATAAACTTTTACATACATAATACATTCTTGCTCAAAATGAGGACTGTGGATTTTATCCCCCATCACTGACACTGTAAGTGCATCTGGAGGGGATCTTGTAACGGCCAGTATGAACAGGAGGAATGATTGCAGCAAGAAAACCCTGTTTCAGTGTTCATATGGGCACCTGACTATTTTTTTAAGACAGACTTGAAAAAATGTGAACTTGTCCTTTAAAGCTGCTTTCATTATTGCAACTTGGGGCAGCAGAGAAGCTGTAAACCACAACATCTGACATATTATCAACTTATAAAGTTATTATGTGTACGTTTTAGTAAACAATAGCTTATTTTCACATTCAGCAGACATAGTATTAATCTGTTGTAGTAACATAACAAATATAAGTGTTAATATAATATAATATTCATTATTTTTTACTATTTTGTAAATTGTCCTTAATTTATGATGATTTTTTTCTGGATGAATGATTATAAAAAACTTGAGTTGTTATGTTTCACCACTGCAGCTGTATTTTGGTGTCTTGTAAGTCCATGTGGGCTGGGCACTTGTATGTGCATGACACAATAATTAACCATTTACCTGAAATTACCTGCAATAAACAGATAAATAAATGTTGGCAAAGAGAAGCAGCTTCTTTTGACTAATAATGCAAACATAACCTGTCTCATAACCTCTCTCACAACTTAGAAAGTATCATCTATCTTTCGTAGAACTCTGCAATGCCGTGAACACACCTGAGTTTTAAAATCAATGCTGAAGCACTGCTTGAATGAAGTTAACAAGCAGCCAGCACATCTCACACTACAGGACTGGTCTTAGCTCAAAGCTAGTGCTTACAACTAAAATCTGACCTACCTTCATGTGTTTTCTGGACCCTTTAAGTTGGGTGTTATTGAAATCTTTTATATATCCAACATTCTCCACACGAAGCACTTCTCTTGTTTAGCCCAAGGGCATTGAAGTCCCTAAACCCAAAGGGCTACAGCGTATGGTATAGAAGCTGTGAAGGCCAATGCAGCTTGCCTTTTGGTGACTCATTTCAATGTCTCACACCTGTGGCTGTCAGGCTCACAATGTGATGCCTTATAGGATAAGGGGAAGATTGTAACAAACAGAAAAACCTTGTTTTTTTCAGAAATGTTCAGACTGGTGTACCATTCATTGAAAGAATGACTGTTTATGTTATTAAGTTATTATAAAGCATAGTGAATCAAGTCTGCAAGTTGGTAGAAGTAAGTTGCAAATCAAGTCTTGATCTTAATAAATGCAACTCAAAAGGGGAGAGAAAAAACATTATATAGAGTAGTCTTTTCTGACTTTGTTTGCATTGGATGAAGGCATGAATCCATTTAGTGGAACTTAAACAAAGACACAGGGTCAGACCATTCAAATGGATAGGGACAACAAAAAGAGAGCAAGCAGGGAAAAAGATAAAATGATACTTAAAATGAAACATCAGCCTGTGACAGCCTCGGACACAGCCCGATACAAATTTGAGGCAGTATTGCTGCACCTCTACAGCAGTTAATCACCCCAGAGGCTGCTGAGTGTCTTCAGCACTCTCTTATCATCAAACAATACCACACCACAATGTGACAGGTTAGAGACCCATGTTGCTGCTCCCTGACAGGGCACATCAGTAGCAGTGGAGTGAAGTAGCATTCAAGCAGGTGGAGAATGCACTCACACACACACACACACAGAGCCACACACACGCATGTATGTTGTAAGTACACAGGATAGAAACATACAGTAAATAGAGTGGTTGTAAAAGTTTATTTCAAGTCATTTTTCAATGCCATCTCAGAAAACTGGGTTCAATTTGATCAAATTTGAAATATGTGAGCCGCAATTTCTAATGTGACATATTTTATTTTCTCCAATCAGAAGAAAGCCCATACTTGTGACCCAGACATGAGCATGTAGGAATTGCTAATTTATCTGCAATTTGTGAGTGATAATTTGTAAAACAGGCCAACATTTGCATTTGTAAGCAGTGCTCACAAAATGCTTTTATGAAACGGTACACTGGAATGTCCTTTTACCCAAACATTTAAAACAAAATACCAAGAACAACTTTACACTGAGCTTTAGCTTTATCAGTCCAAAGCAATTCATTTTATGGGAGGAAAAAAAATGAAAAAACTGGAATCATAGTCTAATTTACAATGGATGAAAAACAGTCCCTTAGACTTTAGACAGCACCCTCTTGCCAAATTATTTCTTAAGGATTTCAGACAAGTGTCTCCAAGTGTCAGCGAGCTTAATTGGCTTAACTGGCCTCAAATGGCCAATAATATACATGCACAGCTTTCATCTTTTTTTTATTTTTCTAGCATCTCTTCCTTAAAAAACACAAAATGATTTTCTGTATGTGTGTATTAGAGGTGCTAAAATCTATTATATATCTCACTAGCGAGGTCATTAGGGACCTAGTGTAGGAGAAAACCAATAAAAGCCATAATTTCAAGCTGATAAATATTGTCTGGATGCTGTTACCATACTGTATGTGATGTACAAAATGTGCAGCAGATGTGGGAAAAGTTACAGAGGGTCATTTAGAAAGTGAAACAATTGTAGTTCGAAAATTCAAACCCACTGCCTGGTTGGCACTTTAAGTGTTAAATCATAATCATCCTTGTTAAATTGGATAGTCGGCATTTTACTAATTATGCAGGGAAACATAGTTTAATGAGTTCATCCACCTAATCAACCATCACAACAAACAATAGGAAAATCTGTCCTTGCATCGGTGTTGTAATTAGAATTTCCTGTTTGTAAATCCTGAGCATTACATCCATAAGCCTAAAATCACAAATAATAGAGTCACAGCAGAAAAAAAAAACAAAACTTCCAAATCTATGTAGGGAATCAATGTGTCCTTGTAATTTAAGCATTTGTTCTTACATTTCCTCCTCATTTCCTGGACGATTTCTACACCTCTGAAAACACTTTGACAAAGACGGTCCATGTTGTACAGGGTGATGAAGTGAAGTTGCATAACCTCTTTCATGTAATTTTTCTTTCTTAGTTTAATTTAGTGTTCGCACAGTGCAGAGGAATTGGCATGACGTTCTTATGGAGATTTTGTGAGGAGACAGAGTCAGAAACAGACATTGGCAGGGTTTATTATTAGTCTTTTAATGCAACAAAAACACAAGAGGCTTTTACTCTGAATAAAGTATGACCTCAGTGTTCCATCTTTATTATTTCATAGACAGTCCGGCAAGTATGGTGGCACACAATGTCAACACGCATTTGGCTTCCCCATTCCCTCTCTTTCTCTCTCTCATCGTCTCAATTTCAGCCTCAGGAGAGTTATTTTGAGAAATGGCTAAGCCAGGAACAAATTCTCTCTCATTGTTGTTGTTGACTTATTCAGTTATTCGACCATGTGGCAAATGGACACAATCTCCACAAATGGAACCTTCAGCTCTGAATGATTAATTGTCAAAAGCCTGGTGGAGGTTTTTAGCTGGGAGGGTTCTTAGCTGTTTCTGTATCACCCACAGAACCGAACTGCTACTGCTGAGATAAATCAGCAGGACACTCAGAGGAAGATGCTGCTTTGACTGAACATGATTTCACTTCATATGAAGTATTTTTGAACAGAGATAAATTCACTGAAAATGAACGCAACTTGCAAGAACAGACGGTGACTTAGTGCAGGATGGAATTGGGCCTGATTGGAGAAAGGATCGACTCACTTCATAAGCCAGTTATCTCATTCTCTGAGACAATGCCGACCGTCCAGGATATTTATGGATGAATAAAAATAAGGAAGAATAATCCATACTGCTTTCCACTAACGTATTGTGGGTACTGTCAAATGTATGTTTAATAATAAAAAAAGTGTATTTTAAATGCCTCAGTTAATGTATTTTAAATGCCTGAGTTAATGAGATTATTGTAGCTGTGTTACACTGCTGAATGTGCACAACTTCCGGGACTACTGTGTCATCAACAGTGCTGCACCACACTCACTGTAGAGTTTATTAGCCGTAATGATGTAAACATGCAGATACAAATGCACAGAGACTGTACACAGCTACCATAAACATTCAATACTTGTGTGTGTGCACGGCTCTGTTTTCTAATCTCATTCACTGTAATATTAAACCCACGTGCACATACCTGAATTGTACTTGACAGTAACTCATAAATGGATGTACACATATGTAAACACAACTGTTGTCTCCATCAGAGTCAATAAAAACAACAGCAAAGAAAAAGCAAAGTAAATTTGCATCTGCAAGGTCTACCAAGACCAGCACCAGAGAAGCAGCTATTATTCAAGGATGTGGCTATTTATAGCAACCATAGTGTCGTTATTTCATTCAATTCATCTCAAATGCACCTGTAAGCCTTCATCGGAAGTGACACAGTATCTCAATCGTTAAACACTGGAAAGGTAATGACTTTGTTTATAGTGCTCATATTGAAACACGGTGTACAAATATAAGATGGAAAGAAAAACACATGAACAGACGGAAATAAGGAAAAATTACACCAAAGGCAGAATAATTTAAAAAGAATAAAACTGACTACCAAGAATAGTTTAGAAAAATGTGATGTTTATAAAAGGCCCTTGATTAGCATAATTTAAATTTGGTCTCTTACACTGTGTTACCATTTCCTCTTCATTATGTCACATTTTGCTCTCTCTAGTACAGTACACATGGCCTTAGGTGTTTGTGTGTATGGTGTTGTTTATGTATCTGTCCCCTAGTGTTGAGTTTGCAAAGGTTAGTGTATACATGCACTTGCAAATCTACACGTATGTACCGTGTGCGTGAGTGTTTTGTATGTGTAAGATCCTTTGAGCTACTGCCCTCAGGTTGTGTAGTGAAAACTGGCACTGGCACACAGGGTGACGCAGGGGCACCGACCTGCTTCACTGCCACAGCACTGGGCCGCAGTATTTCCAATGCGTCAGCCAGAGCAGCCAGTGGAACCAATGCTGGTGTGATTAGTCTGGCTGGGGGGTAAATGAAAACCATTATCAAGGTTTTTCTCTCTGCCGCATCCTAATGCAAAACACAGGAGAGAGGTGATTTGAATTGCTAAAGCCGCACTGGCGATGCTCATTTGGCACTGGACAATCTCAATCGGAGGCTGGCTTTCTACGTGCTGATTTTGTTTTGTTTTGTCATGTGTCTTGAAATGAGCATCATTATCAACTGTGACACTCTCAATGGGCTGATTCTTACTGCTTGGGTCCCGCAGTGCCACGGACTTGTAATTTTGGTAAAAAAAAAAAAAAAAAAGTGACAGTTATAAGCCATTTCGTTCCTTTTCAACAGAGAAGTAAATAGAGTGAAAAAATGAACATGTCTGCCGCAATGTTACTCAAAATACCTTAGAACGCCAAGATTATGCTGTAGATGTAGTCTTGCAGATTTGAGCTGAATCAGTCCTGAAGCACCTTGTTCAGGGACTAATGTTCATAAATATTTCATGAGGCACAGGTTGTTAATACTGCCCACAGACTGATTGTACTGTACTGCAAGTTATTTCTGAAAAAGATACAAAGATAGAACTTCTGCTGCATATTTTCTTTTCTCAAAGCATCTCCCAAACTTATAATGGGCTTAATTACAACTGCGGGTTCAAAAATGTGTCGACTCAGCGTGAATTGGGATGTTTGAAACAGTGACTATATTTGGTTCGTAACAAGCATTAGAACTGTAGGGACACTGTGAGGCATAACAGATTAAAACAACAAAACAAATTTACATCATGTTTTTTCTGTCATCATTTCAGAAACTTTAGATAGAAAATGTACATTTCATCTCATAAAATCGACGTGAAGATGTGACAAGTATGTCATAATCCAGAGTACATTCAGTAATCACTAAATCAATGCAGTGCAAATTTGCAAATGAGGGCCTGAGATGGGATAAGTGTTTGTACCTTGTTCTCAAGAAGTAGTTTCTTCTCTCACTGTGGCAGAAAAAGCATCATCTGCTGTCCAGACCCTGTCTTTACAGGGTTCAACAGTTCATTCTCAAAGCTTTGAAAAATTACAAAAACCCGAAGATATTCAAAAGGCATTCATTTTTACATGAAAGTATTTTATTTACAGAGACAGTGCAGATCAAAACTTCTTCAACAGTGAAGATTATTATTACAGTAGATTATCTGCACAGTTGCCAGAGGTTGCACAGGTTTGACGGGCAGCTTATTTGTACTAAACTGTTCTGGAAAAGTTCTTGAAAAGTGAACATCAAGAGTCTATTTGCCAAATAATATTTTGGCTTATGTGCATATGAGCATGTTATTCTCTTTTAATGAGCAGTAAAGCATAGTGTGCTGAGGAAAGCTTAATTGCCAAGAAAGGGACCTATTTAGAATGATGAAAGAGACTAATCCTAAAGGCGACACACTTCCAAGAGAGAACAAAAGCTCCTGCAAGAAGAAGTCTTTCTTTGGCAAAAATGATAAGCAACGATTTGGACTCTATGCAAAACAAGCTCATTGTTAGCAGTAGGGTAAGTACACAAAACAGCAACAATGCTTTGTAAACAATGCAAAGTGGCAGAAACACTGGCGCTCCCTGCTTTTAGCTAATTCTGCCTGGCTTCCTGGTGGTTGGCTACACCCGTTTTCCGTTTAATTGTCATCGAGCAAGGTCTCTCTCTCTTTCTTTTTCGGTCTTTTTTTCCTATTTTTACCTCATCTTATTCCCCTTGTTTTCTCTACTCTCCCAATTTCATGGCTGGGCATTCTCCCATGTATAATTCATGAGTGACATGCTTGTTTTACACACCACGTAGCAACAGCCATGTTGTGCCGCCCTGAGGGGGTCTCGACTATGCCAGCCTGTAATCTGCTTATACACAGAGCAACCAGCTCACAGCTCTCCTCACCAATTACACTCAATTCTTGGAATGGCTCTCTCCCTGACACGAGGTTGGTTGTGATCATCATGTCCTTCAAAGAGACATAGACAGAGAGAGCAGCAACACGGCATACATGTTTATGTCTGACGGGGAGGTAATTGGTTGAGTGCTCAACGTTGGGGCACCGCACTAGGCAGATAAAAGCACCTCTCTGAATTTGACAGTTGCTCTACTCAATGCAAGGTTAGAGGGCCTAGATAACATCAACACACCATGACCATAGACCTCATATACCAAGTTAGAGACTGAAAGCAATGCAGCTAACCGCAATTCACATAAGAGTGCTCACAATTCATTGTGCACAAACAAAATCATCATAATCTGTGCGCACCAAGGCACACACATCGCCGCACATACACACACACGTACACATAAACACACACACTAGACATTGCAGGTAAATGGGGTAGAATGTCGTGCTGTGTAGTGGGTAATGAGTGCTGATTGTTTGTGACGGGGCTGTAGTAAGGCTGATTTCCCAGCTGAGGAATGGGGGCTTTGTACACATCACAGGGCTGTCAGGGAAAGACAGAAAATGGGCCCACAGCTTCACCGCTCTTCAGAAATAGACAGCCAGAACCACTTCACTATTTAGCTTTAGACAGCAGACACAGGCAGAGAGTGATGATGTGAGTATTTTAAATATTTTGTGATGCAATTCTAGCTTATTTGCATGGAAATGTGCACTTGGGCATTATACGTTTGAGATGTAGTGGGGGAAAATAGACATGGCGGTTATTAAAGGGCACAGTCAATTACTGATTCACAGACAGTATTTATGCTGAAATTTGCACAACAGTTAGGTTGATATATATGGTAGAAAATCCTAATTTTTCTCTCTTTTTTGGCATTTTCTTGTGTTTTAATTGTATTATTACCAACTCTGTGAGAAAGTATTGTTGTTTTTTTCCATCAAAAAGCACCACACATGTAGGTTGTGTGGGCTGCTTAGATTCTTAAATGCTGCTGTGAAATATGTGTTGAAGAGATGCATTGTAACAATGATTTCTTTGTTTTACTTTTATTGTGCACAAGTTACATTTATATTTTGTCAGGGTAATAATTCTTTTGATTAGTGACCATATAAAGTTAATGGATTTTGTTTGCATACATCACATTACAGCCCGGATTGATATCACTTTTTCATTAGGGGTTTCCTTACTTGATGACACATAGTCAATAATTCATTGATCCTCGTGTGTTTTATTCATAAGTCTTACAGAGTAGAGGGGATCATTAAGGGGACTTTTTGCAAGCTTTGACTACTACTCAATGGAGGGAAATGATTCCTTCTGAATATGTGATGAGAGCAGCAGCCTTGTTGTAGTTAAGCTATCCGTATCTTTACTGATGACCTGTAAGAAGCCGTGAGTTCAAGCAGAGTTACAGAGTTACTAATCCACTCAACACAAGACAACAACAGCAAAACAATAAAAAAGGTTTATGTTTTTGTTTATCTAATCACTCCTACGCAGAATGGAAACAGTCCACGTAGAAACTTATGACCAAGACATTTTTGTTTTGTTACCAGGATGAGAATAGTGGGCCACTAGTGGGCCATTTGTGATCTGACAGTGGGCTAAATGACCTGAAAAACCAAAGAGATGAGACATTAGACTGGGGAAATGTATATCTAAACTTTGATTTAACTGCATCCAGCAGCATGTTATTGTACTAATTGTTTTTTGGGCTAATCAAACAAGACTAGGTTTGCTTAGAACTAAAATTAAACAAAGACAAATCAAAACTGCAACTTAAAGAAGAAGGTAGCAGATATCCAAAAAGCCAAGAGTAAATGTATCCAAGAAACATTTCTGACAGATTGCAATGTGACTGCTCAAACTATCCCAGGATTTCAAAGCATATGCTCATACAGAAGGCACACCGAGCTGTTGTAGCATTTATCTGATCCCTGATCAGTTCAATCAGTGAATGATCTGTGTGGGTGAGAGAGCATTGATCTGTATGGATAAGGATGCAGCATGAATCAGAGCCAGTGAGGACAAAAAACATTTGTCTTGCTCATAGGTCATGAATATATTCATTCAGCTGTTAGTAATCTAGCTGAGCATTTATTGTTATAACTAAACAGCTAAACTCTATATTTTTATTCTTCTTATGGCACCAGCCCCTGAACCTTACTTGCACATATCTCAGGAAAACCAAGACGAACTATGATCTAGCCAATGGAGACTGATATATGTATATATGTACCAAAATATGTATAAGTAAAACTACCGCGGTTACCGCGTTACCCCTAAATTCCACCGGGCGCGTGTGCGCCGCGTTCCAGCTCCAACGCGGCTGCACTCTAGTCAATGTATCCGATCCCACCGGGCACGCCGCGGCGCGTTTCAGAAGCGTCCCAGAAGCGGCTCTCCGCTCCGCTGCGCTAAAGATAGGTGCCTCGTCTATTTTTTTTTTTTACAGAGGCCACGTCAAGCTGCACAGAGCAGATCAAGCTGGGCAGGAAACAGCATTAAGCATCTGGTAAATTTTCAAAATAAAATACCCTGTGCAGACTCCTGGTCGTATATCAACAATAAACACATTTAAAACCGATGAATAAAGAAATCATTTAACTACGTAGCCTACTTAACCATAGCAGAAGCACAAAAATCAAGGAAAATGACCAAATCAACGAAAGCTGAGCAAGTTAACAAAATTGGGCAGTTTAGTTGCCCTGCTACTGCAGTAATTATGTTAGCCTTAAGGCACTTTATCAGCTTTGACTAGGCTGCTGCAATTACCATTGTAGGAGTGCAACTGACTTTAAACGGCGGATGGCTTCCCCGCAGTGAAGACGCTCCGCTTCTGACACACTCCCGGTGGAATAGGGCACTGTGCAGAGGATGGAGCAAAACCGCGTCAGAGCCAGGACGCAGCGTACACGCGCCCAGTGGAATCTCGGGGTTACAGTGGTAATGCAATCACGTCATACCTTCCGCAGAGTCAAGCTGATATCCGCTTCGCCACTGAGTGAGTGGCTCAAGTGATGGGACATTAGTTCTTCTCTCAGGCTCTCAGGCATAAAGAATGTTGAATGCTGACAAGTATTCCTGCTGCAAAGTTGGTCTCTTAATGACAACACTGGAATAAAGACAGGCATTTAGACTATAGAGGTTACAAAGAAAAGACTACTATGGGAATGAATGCATTTGAAAAGTTTACTGTTTTGGTCTGAATGCAAGACATTTTTTTTTTTTTTCCTGGAAATACATCTACAATACAGGTGTTGGAAAAGTGGGGGGTGTCATCTTATAATCAAGGTTGCCTTATATTTGGGCAAAAACGGGTTTAGGAACCAATTATTTTATAACATCTAAGGTTTAAATTATTACTCTTTTAAGGCAGTTACTACAACATTTTTTTTGACAAATATATTTATAGGCATTTTGAATTTCAGCACATCAAGACATATATATGTATCCCGCCCAAACACCCTTGTTCCTTCCCATCTCCCTCCCCCTCTGTCCACTGTCTTCACACAAAGTTAAAAATAAAATAGAATAAATAGCAGCAATAATGAAATAACATAGACATTGTTTAATAAACCAAGTACATAGTTAACCTCAACAACAATTAATAATATGGAATATAATGAAAGAAAAAGAGGAAAGAAAGAAACATAAGTCAGAATTAATTAGGTGTATAAAAGAGGCATCTTACATGTAAAATGGTCATTGAGTCTCAACATGACAATGGGTCATCAAGCCGGCACACAGAAGAGGCTTTACACTATCCGGTCATATCTTTCATTCTGACTCGTCAAGGTCGAAGCTATTTTCCAGAAAGTGTAGGAATTTCCCCCATATTTTATAAAAGGTGTCAGGTTTCCCTTTGATAGCAAATGTTATTTTCTATAAGGCAAGACTTTGAGAGAGATTTTTCAGCCTCTGACTGAAAGAGGGTTTTTCCAAAAGACAGATATTGTATGTTTAGCACGAAGAAGAGAGAAAACTTTCTTTTTTCTTGGTGTCACTGAGCCTCGGGGAACAGAACAAGAATACACAGTTTTGGACAATCTGGTAATTTAGCTGAAACTATCTGTGATAATGTGTCAAGTACATCTCTCTAAAATTCTTTGATCGTGGGTCAAACCCATAAACAGTGAAACAGAGTGCCCGTTTCAGCATTGCATTTCACACATTGGTCTGGATTGTTGGCATCAAAATGGTGTAGTAGGGACAGAGTTACATAAGTATGCATAGGCTATTTGTACTGCAGGAGTCTAAATCTGGTGTTAATAGTTTGAACCTGGGCTTTGTGGCATATCTACTTCCATTCATCTTTTGTTATCTCTATATTCAAGTCATTACACAAAGCAAGTCTCTTATTCTCTGACGATTCCTCTGATTTAGTTTTAAGTGGGTTATAGATCATAGACACTTGACCATGACCACTAGAGTGATGCACTTCTTATAATATGGAGAGAGATGGGCAAAAGAAGTGAGTGATTTTGTGTCTTTGATATGTAACTCCTAAGCTGAAGACACTTAAAGAAATGTGCCGAGGAGATATTATGTTTATTTTTTAGAGTCTCAAAGGTCAGAAATGTGTAATTATTGTATAAGTCTCTGATTCTGTTGAGGCCTTTGTCAGCCCATAATTTGAACCCAGGATCATGTGTTCCCAGCATAAATCTCCTGTTACCCCATATAGGGGTAAAAGCATATATGTGAGTTTGTACCTAAATGACTTTGTACTTTGAATCAGACTTCAACTGTATTTCTAACAAAAAGGTTTTGTGTTCTCTTTTTTAGCTACTTTGGAGAGCAAGAGAACAAATACAGACTCAGTGGTAATGGAGTTGTTGTAGTGCATTCTATTTCCACCCAAGGTATTGAAGTTCTCTCCAAAAACCAACACATAGCTGCTCTAATTTGGGCTGCCCAGTAGTACCAGGAAAGATTGGGTAGCTGTAGCCCTCCTCTCTCATAGGGTAGGTATAAAAGGGATAAGCATACTCTTGATGTCCTATTGTTCCAGAGAAAATTTGTAATAATCTTCTTCATTTTGGGAAACAAATGAGGTTGGGGGGTTCAACGATAGGGATTGAAATAAATACAGAAATTTAGGTAGGATAATCATCTTTATAATATTAATGCGTCCAATCAGGGAAAGGAGAGTAGTGTCCATCTATTTATAGATTCTGTTACAGAATCTATAAATTTATAATCTAAATTTATAATCTATATATTTATATCTATATCTATATCTATACATTTATTTTTAGTTTAAGTATTTAAAACCTTCAGGGAAGTTTCGGAAGTCTGTGTGAACAGGTGGATTGAGTCTCAGATTTTTTAAAACTGCAACAGTTTGAACGGCTTTGATAACTTGTGCGGAGGAAAAAATCAATACCACGGCAGCTCCATGGCTTAGTGCAAATCAAAGTGTATTAAAACAGATGGTCAATTATATTTGGATTTGAGACACCTGTAATGTCAAGTGTAAATGGGCCAAAGTGATTAAATTACATATCTTAGAATATTTAGAAGGATTAGAACTGATCAAATCTAAAGTAAACTGATTGAGATTAAAAAAATGTTTAAATGTACTGTTTCTTTGTTTGGTTGGTTGGTCTGCGCCAATTCTAAATAATTTGGACATTCCAGTGCTCATGGGACTTCAAAATTACTGTCCTGTCAAGTTTATCATCGACTTTTGCTGCAATTTCTAGTTCATTACTGATTTCAGGTAACTGTAATACCTACATTGCTATGTTAGCAAAAGAAGCTTAATGCTATAATGTATTCTTAATTATGGCCATATTTTAACTCATGTTAATCCTAAGAGCTTATTTTATATTCAGAGATCTTATAGGCTTTGCTATACAGTAGTAAATTATCAGCATATACAGATACCTTATGTAACATTTTCCACCTTTGGTCCAACTGCGTGATTTCAAGGAGGTGGCCAATGGTTTATTGAGATACCAAACAAGAGGAAAGTGAGATACCAAACAAGAGGACCTTGACTTTAAAATATTTGTAAAATATTTTCAGCCATTTGGAAAATACTGCAAATCACTTTGATACGATCAACTGCCTTTTTGGTATCCTTTTTCAATAATTGCAGTTCTTCCATATGAGAAGACAATACACAACACAGCTGCAGATTTTCATGCACACAATTCACTGTCATCATGCACACCCACAATTTAAAAAGCTGACATTGGAAGCTCTTTGTTTCGTTTTTAACAGATTGCTATTTGTAGCTATTTGATCTGAAAGACAGCAAGCTGTCCTCCTGCTGCATTTTGTCCAGTCAGATATATTGTCTCTCACTGAACAGCAACAGTGAGCAAATGGGCAGACTAACAAAGTGAGTTATGACAAAGAAACGTCTTTTTCTGCTATGCAAGTCATCAAAGTTACATTTTATTCTATAGCTCTTGGGCTTCCAATTAAGGGGTAGCACATGCCAGTGAGATATTCCTGGTGACTTAAACAGACATGCACGTTGAAAATGGTGCTGCAATTATCTCACAGAGCAAATCAGTAACTATTCTGGCAATAGTTTCTGTTTTAGTTGCTTTTCCATTCCAAAAAATACTTAAAATAACCAATTAAGTATGCATTAAAGATTAACTTTCTTAAAAAAATCTTTCACGATTTTTAACTTTCAGTTCAGGTTGCCCCGAATAAGCAAACACAGCTCTTTTTGCTATCTCATCGTAATTTCTAGTAACATAACTAAAATTACAATAACAAAAAAGGCTGATGCAAACTATTGCATCAATTTTATGAGTAAACATAGTTACATACTGCTTAAAAATTTCTCTATTTTCTCCTTTCCTAAGGTGGCATCTGTCTCGGGCTGATACGCTAGAATGAGAAACACTTTCTCGTGCAATGTTTTGTGCCTGCTGTGAAGAAACTCCCATGTGCCCTCTTGCCTGGCTCCCTGCTTGGACGCCTGGATGCTGTTGGATGAGGTGAAATCGTCTGGTAATTGTGTGTGTGTGTGTGTGTGTGTGCTTGAATGCAATCCTTTGTGAGTGTATGTGAATGGTAGAGAGAGTGGAAAACGAGAGAGAACATCCAAATCAACAACCTGTTAAGAAAACATAATGAGATTTAAAAAAGGTTACTACAACATAACCAATGGCACAATTTGAAATTTCACAGTATTTCACTGAATGAATATTCAAATAGATTTTTGTTAAAGCGTGTCCCCATCCAAATGCATTTAATTTGCAAAGTGCTCCACCAGAGGATATGGACACCGAGCATCAGTCAACCATATTCCTAGTAATATCCATCACAGGTCATGTATAGCATCTGTTGACAACATCTGGAAAGTTGAACAGTAAAAGGGAATTTACCTTTTTTACAACACTAGATCTCAGGGGCAATAAGCATTCACTTCTGAACAGTTACAGCTGCTGGTCCTTATTCGTTTTCAATATTCATTTACATCTGTAATAATTCATTAAGCATGATAATAGAGAACACTTTTATCTTTAAATATGAAGGATACATGCTACAGTCTACGTAGGCAGATCCCTCAGCCCACCATTACTTATTGTCACTATTGAAACGTACATTCATCTTCCACAGAAAGATAACTGCCTATCTTCCCAGGTTGCGCCTGCATAAGGTGCACTATGAAAGTGTTCATGCTTCTGTCCAACAAACATTTGATACAGATGTATCGGCAAATATGTGGCATCTTAATTGTATCTGAATGTGTTTAAGCTCAACAGCTGTTACAAATACTTAAGCCAAATTTAGGACAACTCTGAGAAAGACACAAGTAAAGATTTGCTTGTGTGCATAAAATACAAGCTCAGCTCCAACCTCAAGAAAGACTAAGGCTCATCTCCAAAGTACCCATCTGTTTAGTTGTGTGTCTCACAGTATTTGTGAGGATTTTGCCTGATAGTAAGGTTGCACATTTCCCTTCAAGGGACAGTAAAGATAAAGATTGACTTGACATTCAGCTGATTGATATGCCTGAACAAGTTAAATTATTGTCATGTCTCTGGCCTCTGACAGCAAAGCCCAACACTGGTAGAGTTGAGCTCCACTCCCAGGTACAGTGCAGTGCCTGCTGGCTAAGGGGTAGCCCAGTTGATTATGACCCCAAATGTGGCCAGGCGCAGTATTAACTGGGCTGTGTGGAATATGACCCGCTTCAGAGAGCAAGCTATTATAATGCAGTAATTAAAGCAAAACAAATCTGCCATCCAGTGGCACTTAAGGATGTAAAGAAACACCTCTACATATTTAGAGAAGGTTTGCAGGGCTGCCAGGACGAAGCTCAATGGCATTCAGTTACAATAGTGGGCTACCCTCTGAAAAGCAAAGTGAAGGAAAAATGCTGCGGCGTCACCAGAACATGAGGTAAAAACATCACTATGTAAGCCACTGTAACATGAAGTAAATATTTACAGTGTAGTCTTCAGCAGTAAACCATTGCTGCTATCTCCAGTAGCTTTTTTTAGTCTCAACTCCCACTCCGTTAGTGTGAGTTCCCCTTCTGACCATTTTGTCTACTCAAATTAGACACTGGCAGGCTACATAAGGTTTGGCTGTTTGGTGTTGAGTAGATTCAGTTTGTGCTACTAATGCTACAACTTTTTTGCCATATTGTTGCACGTGGTTAGACAATATATATCCATACAAGTGCTGAGATAATCTTCACCTGATTTCTAACATGTCATGAGTAACAATCTATCAATACTGACGGCTACCGTACCACAGATGGGCACAGAGGAACGCATTTGCAGACTGAGCAGCTCTGGTGAGCGAGTGGAGCTGTGTTGCTTAATGTTGGTGAAAGTGCAACTGGAACTTATTTTAGCTACCATATTGCAAACGTAATATTACTCGTAATAGATAGCCTGACTAGATGTGTAACATTTGGTAGTTAGAGGTTATTTAGATTTACAGAAACTGATAACGTTAGCTATTTTAACAGCACAACTAGTACGGAACAAAACATTCAGACTCTATTTGATGTTTTGCATAATACACATTTTCCAGTTACTGTTGTATAGTGGAAGATTCAAATAATGACCAGTGTTGTTCAAACTGAAAATTTTACTCACCAATATGCTGCAGTTTTAAAGAAAAGGAAGTAAACAATGGACTTTACACCCAACATTTTGTACATAATTGTCATCACTAAAGCTAGCGACAAAGCACCGGGTGGATTACATCCTTGAAACTTTAACATTTCTTTGATATACTATTTAAACAACTAAACATTAATTGCCCTATTTAAATACTTTAAACCAAACAAGTCACTACAGCCACCATTGTCACTGCTATGAAACAACTGTGTATGCCTTGTGTCTTCTTCTACAGTTTTCAATGTGGGTTAAAAAATGTGTTATTTCCTGTCCTGACAGAGGAGCTGCCCTGAGAGTGGAGCCTCCAACGGAATCATCCCCACAGAGGAGGCCAGCCCTCTTTGGATTGATCTGCCGCCATCAACATTTGTCATTTTAAACAGGGATGGTCAGCTGGATGTTTTGTACACTGCTACTCTATGCTGATGTGAACGGGAGAGTTAGTCATAGTTTAGCAAATGTGTATGTTTTGCCAACTGGGACATCATTCAGAGTCACTCACCCATGTGTGCCCAAATCATTTTCTTCACAAACACGCAATTATTTTTTTTCACTTGCATATAAGAGCAAAAATGCTCCTACTGTCTGCTGCTGTAGATGAGAGCAGCATTGCAACACTAGCAAGCTGAGGTGGACAAAACACAGCTGAGTACAACAATAAAAGGATCAGCATTTGATTTATTTTAGTCAATACCTTTAAAATATGCCTGGAACGGCCCAGCACTGATCCTAACAATCAGCACGAGACATTTTTAACAAATACAAACGTATTGTTTGCATGTAGTCCTTCTCTGCTATCACAGGTTTTGCCTTTTTTTTAACATTTACCCTACTATGCAGTCTTGGTTTTAGCATATTAATGCCCAGAATCACGTTTAAGTGGTTTCAATTTCAGTCAGTCACACTGTGATCTCTATTCTTTTTTACAGTCTAGGCAAGAACTCAAACTGTCCTTGGGGATGTGACCAGGGCAAATGAGAATGGCCCTGACCTTTGTCACCATATGCCTCTGAAAAATATTAGTGATCTGCATTCATTCAGTGTGATTTTCCATATGGCATCAACAGCAGGCCAAAAGAATATTGCAGGCCTCTGACTACCTGGTCACCTTTTATATTTATTTTGCTCCCTGGCTTAGTACCGTCTTCTGACCTAGAATCATCTGGTTGGTCTCTGACCTTGGCTCCGTGCCTGTCTGTCTACAGTGTCTAATCATCCTTTAGCCATGGATTGGCTCCACTTTCCCTCTCTCGCTTTCTCCCCATTGATTTTGGTCATTTTATACCTAAACACAGTCATTAATCTGATTATGACTGTGTCTGGGTCCAGTTCATTAGTCTGGCCCAGCTGTAATACAGGCAGATGTCTGCTGGGCCATAAGGATTCATCACAGAGCCATTGAGGCCTGAAGAACACACCACGCAGGACAGCACGACACATAGATACACAGACAGACAAACACAGACATAGGATTCACAGATTTTGCCAATGAGACAAAGTTACGTGAGATTAAGACTGAATTATTTTTCTGCTTCAAGGTGTTTTGGTTCCCATGTGCAGTTGCTCTGGAGGTACCTACAGGGTTCCATCCTAGCTGGCGAATACGTCCTTAAAAATGTGACTACACAGAGGTTAGTTGGGCTATATGGAGTCCATGATTGTCTTTTCTGTTTAAAGGATAAGGCAGGCAATGTTCTGTATTTTTCTTATTGTCAACAAATTTCATGTGCAGAGCCAAACCAACAATTAATTTATCCTTCTTACAAGTATTGTGTGTGTATCCAAATTCTGATACATCAGACCTATGTTGTTGGCTCAGTTGACAACCTTGGGGAACACATTCGTAGGTCTTTTCTAAATCCACAAAACAAATATAGACAGAATAAGCAATCTCCCTTGATTTCTTGATTATATGTAGGACATTGTCAATTACTATATTGACAATTTCTATATATACAAGTTGTTTTCAAATATATCCACTTTGAGGGATGTTTTCTTTGTGATCTGGTTTTGGGTGTTAAAAAGGCCAGTTTTGAATGGGATATACAGCATCTTTATTAGAATTATCCACGATTGTGAATTTGTTCTTACAGTAGACTCAACTGTAGCAAATGTTATCCAGTACCTTGGATTTTCCTGGGCGTTCTGTGCACTGAGATACTTTAATGATTGAAATACATCCCTTATTCCTTGTTATTAAAGACCAGGGGATGTAAGAATGACACATAAAAATACCCATGCATGTGCCTTAAATATTTCTGTAACTCTGCCAGGGAGATGGACCCACTACTAGCATATTCCATCACTGTCTCCTTATCAGAAAGCATATCAGTCAGGGTTAAAAGCTACTCAAAATGTTCCTTCCATCTTCTAACAATAGCCTCTCCAAATGGAATTAGTAATGCAGGACAATGGTGGTAATGTAATTCAGTGCATTTGCACGTCAGTGATTTTATTGAATGATCTAGACATCATATGCAGTATGTAGTGCTTTACTATTCTAATAAATTACTAAGAGGTAATATCATTCCTGCCAGATTTTATAATATGTCTGCAATACCAAGTATTTGCCATTATAAATCATTTTAACATTGATCTGGATGGCACAGTTATGAAAGTTGTGACAAGCACACCCCCCTTTCCTTCCCCCTGAAAAGGCTGGCAGGGAGAGGGACATGCTGTTCTCCAATCAGCCTGGAGAAGCTGTAGTTCTTGTGATTGACAAATCACTAGATACTGCAAAAGAACAACCTTTTCATATAACTAAAATATCCCAGTATCCTGCAAATTGCATTCATCTTCATTTACATCAGCCATTATGTTCAATGCTTACGCAGTAAATAGCAACAAGTCCTCCAAATTAAATGACCCAAATATCTTGTTTGACCATGCACTCATCAACGAAACAGAGGAGCATTTTCTAATCTGGCACCCTATCAACAGCATAGTAGGACAACATCATTTGTCTGTGCTTTTAAAAACAAATCACTGTTAAAAATAATGATGTTTTATGATGTGATGAGCTATAGTTAAGGTCTGGTTAGACACAAAAAACACGTCTCAAGGTTTGGCTAGGTTGAGGGAGTGATCATGGTTTGGGTTAAAATGATCACTTAAGAATAGAGAAATGTGGTGTAGGTTGAAGTTACTATTTCCTTAAATTAAACGACCTTCGTTGTCATGGCTACAATAGTAATCATGAGGCTAAGCTCAAGGTTCGTAGTTTCAGTAGTTTTTAAAAAACTTTATTACGCCCAGTCTCTCTATGTATGGGGACTGACCCATAAATGTGATGTGGATAATTACACAGAGAAACAAACTGTCTGTGAGGTTGCTTAACCCTCAGTGGTCATAATTTTGATTGAACCAGTCTCGGAGAGAGTTGGAGAGATACTCTGTTTACTCAGGGAACCACGTTCATATATGTAACCTTCCATATATTTAAGTATCCTTATCTTACCTTATTGTAACAATCAATTAAAGAAGTTAAAATTTAAAAAACGCCATTGAACATAATCAAAGTTGGTGCAGAACTGTCATATAATAAACTTTCTGTTTGGCAAGGGGTTGCAATCATCATGATAAAATCATCATCTTTATTCAAGAAAGAGAGTATCTTTAGGGGCAGCTTGTTCAGTACTTCAGATACTATCTACTGAGCATGTTCTATAAGATAACGTGTTAAGATAACGTAATATCTGAGATGTACAAACATTGTTCTTCTTGTGTTGGTGGAACACATAGTATTACTCAGGGAATATGGGATCGTTTTCAATTTCAGAATAACATAGAGCCCTAGAATCGTTGATGTACTCCCTTTAGGGGGTAAGAAGAGAAGATAGTGGTGGGGGGGGGGGGGGGGGTGCTGGAAGTAGGTGACGAGAAGGATGGTGATTGGACAGGTCTAAGAGGGCAACTGCAGACATGAAAAGGCATGGATCTGGCTGGGCAGTCTTCAAAGGAACCGGATACTGTCCAGTACTATACTGACCCTAGTCTTTTTCTCTGTCTCTTTTTATTTGTCTCTCTCTGTTTATTAGGATGCATCTGGGTTTCTGTTTTTTAATCAGTCCTGACTGTATCACTTGTTTATATTGCTCTTTTAGACCTCTCAATCAACCTCTGCTGATTGTTGATGGAGATTATTGCTTGGAGTTTGTGGTGAATAAGAAACAGTTTTTTCCTTTAAGCTTCTCTCACCCTCTGTAACTTTCCACAGTTTTTCACAAATTGTACAATTTAAAGTGTTGTTATTTTAGTGTGCGTTGCTGCTTTTCATACACTTCAAGGATGACTTTAAAGATTTCATGTGTTTTTCTGCAATTTCTTAAATAGCTATAGGTCTTACTCTGTCACTTTGTATCCAAGATGGAGGGAGTCCATAAATTGGGCATAGTGGTCAAAGGATGAGCCCATTTTGAATCAATAGAACACTGTACCATTGCAACAGCTTTTTCATTTGACATTTTAAAAGGACGTGTTTGCTGGGTGGGCAATAGAATGGTGGCTATTGTTCCTTTGTGGTGCTCAGATTGTTTATCGACTAGGTGAGCATGCACCCTGTCAGTGCTGAAGTCCTCTGGAGACAACTGCAAACTCCTGCTCATCTGTGCATCAATACACAAGTTGCATCAGGGGGTCAGACAACTTTTGGCACTAATGCAAACACATACATAGTGCGTGTCCAACCAATAGTAAGTAAAAAAAGGCAACAACCCAATGGTATACCTCGCAAAAAAGGCCATCGGATCTCAAAGGAAAGAAGCATAGAGCAAACCATTGTAACAATTACTGAATGGTGTTTGATAGTCTACCAAAAGATAAGAATCATTCTATTCAGAAACATACCGAGTATTCATCCACGCTGACCATTCTGTTTTTTATGGCAAATTAGTGGTGATTGAGCCTGATAATGATGTGCTGTTGGACACCTGAAATGTATGAAACACTGTACATCACTGTGCTAGATTTTTAGTGTTGTACAGTACCATCTCACCCCTTACTGAAGCACTGTACTCTCTAGTTACCTCATTACCATCGTCAGCTATAGATGGGTGCCAGTCATATACTGAGGGTATGATTAAAAAAATTTCCAAACATGCACCCACTCAGATAATTACAAATTAGCTAGTATTTGCATAAATAAAGCAGTGCATCGATTATTAAAACATACCTCCTACCATGCCTATTCTTTATGCATCTCTTATGAATTGCTTTCATTCTGCATTCAGGGCTGCGTTAGGCAACTTCAAATTAATGCCATTCAGTTCTCACATCTAATCCCCAATATCATGATTAAAATTCCCATGGCTTTCATTCGCCTTATCAGAGTTGCTCCATGTTGAGATAATGTGTGTCTTTACGACTCTGACAAAGTTACTGTGCCATTTGTAGCTTCTCCTCTGATATTTGACGGTTGACATTCAAATGCGGTCCTTTCTACCTGGTTGCGGCTGCTCACTGTTATCTGTTTCAGCTAGGTTGAGCGAAAAGGTTCATAGGTTGGGTGCTGCAGGCAAAGACAGATCCTCAAAACATAATGAGGGTTTGTCAGGGGCGCCTCTGTGCCTGGTCCCTTTACAGAAAAGGAGAAAAATGCTTTTATTCTTCCAGTCAGGGCACATAGCCCCTACCCTGGGCTAATTTGCTGTTGTTTGAATATATGCAGATCACTCAGTAATTAGAATAGCAAAGGTTTTGTCTTTTCATTGTTTCTCTTTTACCTCTTGTTAAATGAAATGAAGGTGCTGTTCCTCTAAGTCCTATTGGCTGACCATTACAGACTACAGGCACATGTTTTAAGTAGTGAGAAGAAAAGGTAAGACACAAAAAGGAACCAAGACAACTAAGAAGCTGTACAAAGAAGTCTGTGTGTGTGTGTGTGTGTGTGTGTGTTTTTGAAAGCTTTGATTGTTCTTATATGCTCAACTGCACAGGATTTTGGCCAGGCAACCTTTTTGCTTGAAGCTCCGAGACTTCTCTCCCCTTATCTCTCTCTCTCTCTCTCTTTCTGTGTCTCTCTGCCTGTTTGTCATTCTTTTTTTCCCATTTCTCTTTCTATCAGTGTAGTAGCTGTATGCCTCAGCTGAGGTGAAACAGTGTGGATGTGATTTCTATAGCTCTGTTGGAGAGCAGCACCTCATCACAAACTGGTCTTGGCTGGTTGGGTGAGCGAATCAAATCCTGGATAGCATGACCAAAACGATTTCAGTTTTAGACTGGAGACCCTGCCTCACATCTCAGTCATTGGTGCACATTCAATTGGATGCATTTGATTCAATTCGGCTCATATATGGGAAGGAACAGAAAGAGCAGTGCTGGACATCAGAGGTTATGAAACAAAACCTTAAGAGGGATATGGGAAAATATGTAATTTAACCTATGGTATCCTCTCTGTTTTTCAAAGTTTCTGTGAATTACAGTTCTGTCCCGCACATTGCAAAGTCTGCATATGCAACTAAAACAATATGACATCACACATTCAAACACACTGAGACATTGAATAATAGATGCAACAGATTCTGCAACTGCTGTGAACACTCTTGTGATCATACAATAAAAAATTAAGGAAAAACAGCATTACAGGCCAATCATAATGTGACATACAGGACCAGTCAATAGTTTGGACACATCTTCCCATTCCCTTGAATGAGGAAGTGTGTCCAACCTTTTGACTGGTACTGTACATAAAGAGAAAAAATCTGTGTTCTACATCAGCACAACACAAAGCACAGCCTTAAATACTGTACATTCTTCATGTTTCTATTACTGGTAACAAAAATAGCAAAGTCGTCAGCACTCACAAATAAGTATGTAACACTTTTAATAATGCACAGCAGCAGAAGGAAACGGACGCGTTTCAGCCCTAGGCTTTCCTCAACATATCTGAGATGTGTGTGGGTGTGACCCCTATTAAACAGCAGCCAGGGACCTGCTGGTGATTAACAACCAGCTGATACAAATCATCAAAACAACATCATCAAAAAACAAATAAGTAGTATGAAAAATAAGTCATAAGAAGAAATATATCACATACTGTTATTGCAACAACCAGATAAGTGACCAATTAATTTACGCACTAACAATAAGAAAATGCATGTATGTACATATGTAAACTCATCATGTGTAGAGTATCCATAGAAAATACAAATACATATACATTAATAATACCCATCTGTATTCATAAAAAAACAAGACAAAAACAATTGATCATTTGAACCCCAAGGATACTCAGTCTGCAAGTAGTGTATCCAATAGGCCTCTCTGTGGAGAGGTTCCCTCTCCCTATTTCCACCCCTCAACAGTGGCATAACAGGCTCGATACCCATGAACCGTAGCCTACAAACTCTATGGCCAGCATAATTAAAGTTTCTGGCTACAGGAGACCTCTCATCCCTATTTCTGATGCTATTCTTATGCTCAGAAATCCTAATTCTCAATTCCCTTTTTGTCTTGCCCACATAGCAAAACCCACGAGGATATTTTAATACATAGAATACATGTGTGGTCCTACATGTGATTCTACCCCTGACTTTCATTTTTCTACTTGTGTGGGGATGTAAAAAATGCCCCCCTTTGATCATGCCATTGCAATTTACACAGTTCAAACAAGGAAAAATTTCCAGGGGAAAGAGAGCTTAAAAAATGTGTAGGCCTAGAGAATATGGGGGGGTTAACAAACTCTCAGCCAACAATGGCGTCACTTGACAGAATATGCCAACATTTCAACTTTTAATCAACTAAGAAACAGGTAAAAAGGTAATAGTCAAGACAACAGACTGCTGTTTAAGAGGAGGAGGAGTAGGTGCTACTAGGCTATTTCTATGTTTTTCACAAACCTTAGACAAACATGCATTTAAAATTTTTTGGTCTTAATTCTTTTCTCAGCAACAGACACACAGCTCATTAGCCCGTCTCTCAAACTCTTCCTCAGAGATACAAATTCTTTTCATTCTTAACAGTTGATTATAAGACAAGCTTCTTTTCAGGCTAAGTGGATGATAAGTTGAGTAATGTAAATAGTTATGTCTATCTGTTTTTTTTTGCAAAAAACTGTAGTCTGTAGTAACTTAGATTTGTTTACTCTCACATCTAAAAAAGACACTGATTCTTGCCTGTACTTTAAATGTAACAGTGGGCAATCTAGACTTGAGATACTCCTTAAATGCTTCTAGTTCCTCAGGTGTACCAGTAAATACAAAAAACAAGTTATCGATATATCTATACAGTGTTTCCCCTAGGTTGACTAGTTTGAGGCGGCAGGGGGTGATGTTGATCGGTGCGGGGAGGGGGGGGGGGGGCGGGGGGTTTAAACACTTGGAAGACACTCAGCCAGACATTTCTGTTCTCTTTTTAAGAGCGGCTGAGATTGACACTAAAATGAGAGTTGCTGGTCCACCTTAAAGGTCAGTCCACCTTAAGTGAGCCTGGTCAGTTTAGGCTAATGTACTGTTGCTAACTTCGGGGCTAATCCCCTTCAATAGACGAGTATTTTCTTGGTCCTGAGAAGCTGCAGCATTTATTAACTGACACACTGTAGCCTATACTGTACATTCACTGCCAGATTGACAACTGCTAACCTTTTCTTCTGCTTTGCTCGCATTCACCATCACTTTTCTGCTGCTTGCTTTCTGCACTGCTCAGCTACACACTCACTACGCACACACATTACGCACTGCCCTATTCCTTAACGGCGCTTTCACGTAGATGTCCTTTGAAGAATGAGGAGAGGGAGGATGACTCAAAACAATTCCATGGTGATGTAGGGTGTTATTGTGCTCACACAGTGTGCAAGTGAAAATCATTGGTAGCCCATTGACATTAATGATTGTGTGAAATTTTAGCAGCAGTGCTCATAATTTGAAGCTGTGGTGCACCACTGCAGAATGAATATAGGGGAAACACTGCTATATCAACACTTCAAAAGAGAAAAATAAGGGTTATTATTGTAAACATGATTCACTTCAAACTTTCCCATAAACAAGTTGGCATAGTTAAGACTGAAAGGACTGCCCTGTCTATGTAGAAAAAAATCTTTCTCAAACCTGAAATAAATTTTAGTCAGAACTATTCCAGACAGTTTCATAAGTAACTCCACAGATGGCAACTGTGGTTCCCTCGAATTCAAGTAATAATGCAAAGCCTCCAACCCCTCCCTGTTGGGTACATCAGTGATTAAGCTTGCAACATCCATTGTACACAAAAAAAATCAGTATCATTAATCCCACCCACAAACAATTTCCTCAAAAAATCTGATGTGTCCCATACACAAGAGAGTAACTGGGTTACCAATGATTTAATATGATATATTAAATCCAATATTTAACACATTGCCTATTGGGAAATAGGCAAAGGGGGGGGGGGGGGGGGGGGGGGGGGGGGTTACTGGTAACATGACTGACTCATTTTTGTCCAATGTGACTTTTTTGGAAAACTGTTGAAGTGTGATTTGAGGATATTTAAAGCAGAATGAGTCACTCTGCGGGTCTTACAAATGCAGGGGAAGGAAGCCTACTGTGTATGACATCACCACATGCTACTCATAGCTACTTTATGCAGTATTAATAAGGAGACTTCTTTCTTTTGAGAAGTTAAGTGGCAGTTAAGACCTCCTGGCTCTTGGCCTCTCTGTGTTTTCTCTCTTGACTCAGAAATGCTGATGTCATTCCTCTTACATCACAAGTGCTCCACCATTTTCAGTACAGTGGTAAAGAAAAAGCCTCACAATTCTGAGACATAACAAATCAATAAAATAGAATTTAAAGCTGCTATAATCACAATTTTTATGCTAACGATGGAACGAATAGTTATGTGTATATGAAAGGGGTTGCTGTTAGTGACAAGCCCACAGAGAATTATTAGCCAACTGCAGTCCAGTTCAGCTCTATGGAGCATTTCCAAACAATACAAAGTTAGCAACTAGCTAATGAAAACAGTATAGTATTTAGCAGCTTAGGAGATTTTCCACTGGAGTTGGTGGCGAGCAAAATATAACTAAAAGGGGAGTGAATATTTTACTTATGTTCAGGTATCAAGAAATATGCTCACAGTGAATGCTTGTGTTGCTATACGTCTGCTTGATGTGTAAATTAGTTCACCATATCAACTTAAAAGATGATAATGTCAGTGTTGTGTTTACAACTATTTTCCACTGCAAGCAGTTCATACAGATTTATGATAGTTTTTTTTTTTGTTTGTTTTGTTTCACAAACCAGTTATTAAGACGGTATTTATGTAATTGACCTTAGCAGTTAGAAGATTTGCATATACTAGCATTACTTCAACACATTTTGTAGGACCTAAAGTATACATAACAGTTCTCAAATTAGCTATCAGGTAACTAATAGGTAAACTAATAGTATAATTAATAGGTCAACTAAAAGTATGGTTCACAGATTTGTTAACTATACCATTTAACTAACTATACTTCCAGTTTTTTCTTCCGGTCTAAAATGTGTGGTGGGTAAATATGTGGTAATGCCTTAGATTACAGCCTGCAAGTACAGTGTAATTATTTCCAATTTGGTGGGTAATTATCTGTACAGTGTACAAGCACAGAATGTACCAGTACATACATGTAGGTAGAAGGCAACAACATGTGAAGTTAGGGAATAAGGGGGTAACAATCTGTAATATTAGAATAGGTTACAGTTACTTTAAAAAGTACCTACAGTATAAATTATTTTCATTCCCAGATTGTTACCTGTTTCCCTATATTCACATCTTGTTCCCTTCTACCTACATGTAGTCTATGTATCAATACATACTGTACTGCTACTCTTTTAGTACATATTTGTTGAGATCGATAATTCATGTGTGTCTTGTCTGAAGAGTCCATCCAGATATATCAAAAGAACTGTTGTTATCTAACACAAGTATACCTAACATTGTTAGGAGTGCAATAGAGCTACTTCTAAACTCTAACAGTGCACGTTTGATAGTTTGTTGTGTTTGGAGGACAGAAAATGGGGCCACACTGACATTGGCCAGTTAGCTCAGTAAACTACAGCTACTCTCTGTATATGTGTCTGTGTTGACCTTTTGCTGATTGTGAATTAAGTGTCTGTGAGTGCTTCAGGTTTCTGGCCTTTGAAGGTTACATGGACTAACTCCTCCACTCTGTTCACCATTGGACAAATAAATAGCAAGTACACAACTAGACAACTAGAATCTTTCTGTCTCGTGCCATTTCCCTTTTTCCCCCGACCTCTTGTATCTTTCCATCTCTTTCTGAACATAGGATATCTTCACACTAACTCCCTGGGAGATGGAGGGATGCTGAAAATGAAAAGAAAAACAATTAGTAGCGCTGATGGGCCTGTGTGAGGTAATGAAATTGCGTGTCTCATTGTAGCGTGTAATGGAGAGCAGTTTGAAGTTAATTGAGGGGAGATAGGACACTGGGCCACTGTCTGCCGGAGTATTGTAGTTGGGCGCAGGGTTTATCAGTGAGAGAATCACTGAACCCAGAAAAAAAAACAATTCCTTATCAGACCTCATAAATGAGAATTATCTTGCTTTAACAGACTAGATAGCGAGATCAATTGTTATCGTAATTAAATTCATACTCTTTTCATCTGTTTCTGGGTCAGGATCATGGGCATGAAAGACATGGCAGAGCCCCATTCAAACTAAATGTTTCAGCTAATCAAAGCCCAAATGTAGTTACATTACTATTTTAATATTTCTTATATACGTATTTCAGCACCTTCCTTAAATGTAAAATGAATATTCAATTCAATTTAAAGTCATACATTTCCATCAGCAGCAAAGTGTGTAGTTTTCATAACATGGTCCGGCTGAAAAATGCTCAGAAATTTTGCAATCATGGCCCTGACAGTTTTCAGAAGGAGACAGACTGCCACCTTCTGGTGGAATGATTGAATGATGTTAATGTTCTGCTCCACTAGCTTGTGATAAGTGTACCCATGGTTTTGGCTTGTGAGGAATGTGCATAGCAAATTTTGAAATGCCTTAGGGTGGTGGAAGTAGCTCAAATCAAGTACACAAATACTTCCAAACCAGCCATATCCAAACAACAATCTATATAATTACTCCCAATGTGAAAATATTAAAAACATCCCAAATCTATTTAATTGTGCAGTCCCAAACACACAGACAATGCAGTCCTGACAATGTGATACTCTTGAAAGTGAAATGATCAAAAAATTAGTTTATTATTATTATGAATTATTTTATTTGCACATATATTTGAACATTGTGCATGAGAGGTTGGAAGCAAGTAATGGCTTATGTAGATACCTCTCCTATTTAAATATCAATAGTGAAACCTAAAGAAAAAGACTAAAAAGATACAAGCATTGTGTGATTGTGTAAACATCAAAGTTTAAAGACTAAGCAGTAATACAAAATTGATAGAAATGTACTATTTACATAGAAGTTTAGTGCTATAAATCTTTGCTAATTAGAGTCTTTTTCAGATGTTTTTTGAATAATGATAATGTAGATGTTGATTGTACCAATGGAAGTAAATTGTTCCAAAGAGATGTATTTCTGTATTTCAATATGTATTGATTAAGGGAAGTCCAACAATACAGAAGATGAAAGTCCTTAGAGTGTCTTATGGAATATGAGTGAATGCCTGAGGAAAACTTGAAAACATTTTGGAAAGCATTAGGCAAGTCATGATTTAGGTGTACATATAGTATTTATGATTATCATAATCATAATCTTAAACACTATATGTACACCTAATTCATGACTTGGCTAGTGCTTTCCAAATTTTTTTACAGTAAGTCTGGTATATGTAACATTAAAAATTGATAGAGGATGGTATTTTCTGAAGAGAGGAGCAGATGAGTTGCATCTTTTTGCAAAGCTAATCATTCTCAAAAATTTCTTTTGGATTAGGTAAATCTTATTGAGATAAGTGGGACATGTGATGACCCAAATAGTATTACAATCACAATATAAGGATAAATTAAGCTGTAATAAAAAGTAAAAATACAGGAATGATTAATCAATGCACAAGCTGTACTCAAGATACCAGTTGACTTCATAGTCTTATTACAGACAAGTTCAATATAGTATTGCCATGTTAATTTTTCATCTACTATGACTCCTAGGAATTTAATGTGAGAAGCCTGAGTTATTTCACTGTTGTCTATGAATATTTTGCCTTTTTCTTTTATATACTTTTTCTTTTTGTTACTAAAAATCATAAAATTTGTTTTGTTTATATTGAGAGAGTTTGTTCATCTGAAACCATTTAGAAATAGAGGATAGCTCTTCATTTGCTTTTGGAATTTGTGTGCTAAAATTTTCATGGAAAACAACAAGACTTGTGTCATCAGCCAATAAAAGAGGGAGTAATTTTTTGCAGACCCAAGATAGGTCATCCATGTAAATCAAAATCAAGAGAGGTCCAAGGGTGAAACCCTGAGGTATTCCGCAAAGTAGCCTAGCTCTATTCAAATTATGCCTATTAATAGATACATACTATTCTCTGTCCTTTATATAATCAAGCAGCCACTTTAGAGCAATATCATGAAATGTAAATGTAATTTTGTCAGGATGTTGTGATCAACAGTATCAAAGGCCTTTGACAAGTCTAAAAATATACCTGCAAAAGAGCCATTTCTGTTGACATTTTTTCTGAAAACCATATTGATCGCTGTACAGTAAATTGCTATATATTTTTTTATTCTTGAATATACTAGTTTCTTAAGAAAAACAGGGTAAAACAGATATTGGACAATAGTTGGTAAATAAGCTTGAATCACCTGATTTGAACAGTGGTATGACTTTAGCTACTTTAAGGTCACTTGGTAGAACACCTGCTTTGAGGGATAAAGTTAAAACATGGGTGAGGGGCTCAACGATAGAGAAAACTACTTTCTTTACAAGACTAGATCTTATTTCATCATGCCCTGCAGAGGAGTCTTTCATTTCCATTCATTTCCAGTATAGCGTCATGCACTTCTTTCGAGGTAGGAGGGTCAAACATACTTATGTAAGGATACTGCTCCTTAATTTTCACAAAGAGGTATACATCTGCATTTTTTATATTTTAGCCAAGGAAGGATCAATATTTACAAAACAAAATAATTTAAACCATTTCTTATATCAAAAGGACTGGTGAAAGTTCTCACACCAGCTTGCAGTCATTTTGTGAAATGATTATTTTATTTTTTATAAAATAAAATATTAAATGGAATGGGGCATACAACACATTTTTTATATAATTTATTTTTTATAATAGAGGATCTTTGTAGACCTGGAATGATCCAGGGTTTTTAGACTTACATTTTTTGTTAATTTTAACATGTGGAAAGCATTTGTCAAATATAGAAGTAAATATATTCATGAATGCGAGATAAGCCAATTCAGCATCATGATGATTGAGCACCTCCTCCCATGAAACCTCCTCCATCAAGGCTTTAAATGAGTCCTCATTTCTCTTCATTTCATCCTCACATCAGGTTTTTCTTGTGGACTGGTTTTGGTTAAAAAAAACTGAAATATTGGAAAGTGATCAGAAATGTCATAACAATAATCCAGAGTTGATTATATGCTCAAAATAATATGTAAATAGGTTGTCAATCAAGTTGCAGATGTATATCCTATTGGTTTGTAGATGAGAGGGTAAAGGTAAGATGCATAAAGGATATCCAGGAACTCAGTTGATAAATTAGACTCACTTTTGATAAGGTCTATGTTAAAGTCTCCAAGAAGAATGCATGCCTTTCCCTTGTTACTTATCAACTTGAAAGTAGAAGACAGGACATCATTAAAGATACCAACATCATTATCAGGTCGATGATAAATGCAACCAATTATAACACTTTTCCCACCAAAAGTACTAGAACTTGGAATTTCTGAGTGATTCAACCTCAGTGTTGTCTAAACTAATGCTGAGCTCTTTCATCTCAATAAACTGAAAATTGCTGTCAACAAAGACTGAAACTCCTCCACCCTTTTTGTTTTTTCTACATGAACGCACAGCATCATATTGAGGTACTGAATGGCTCATAAGGGGATAGTAAGTTAGTGATATAATCAGGGGCCAATCCCAAATGTGCTTTAAAAGTAACCATTAAATTTTAAAATCAATTCTGAAACGCACAGATAACCAGTGTAGAGATGCTAAAATAGACGTGTTGTGGACTCTTCTATCGGATTTTGTGAGTACTCTTGCTGCAGCATTTTGATCTGGTTTAAGTTTGGAGAGGTTGCATGAGGTTGTATGCATGAGTGAGACAGGAATACAGCGAGTTACAGTAGTCTAAGTGGGATGTAATGAAAGCACGGATGAGTTTCCAGATTCTTAGCGGATAAAAAAGATCTAATTTTCAAGATATTACAAAGTTACAGGAAGCATGATTGAACAACTGACTTCACCTGTTGGTCAAAGTTAAGTTTGTTATCAAAGATATCACCCAGATTTCTGCACTGGGTTTTGATGCAACAGGATAGAGAATGTAATTGAGAGGAAAAGTGCTCACTGCAGGGGTCTGGATCCACAATAATGGCTTCTCATTCATCTGAGTTTAACTGAAGGAAGCTTTGAGAGAGCAAGTTTTTAACATCTGTAAGACAAGATTGTATTTTGACCAATTGTGTTGTGTTGTTGGAGTCAAACAAGAAATAGATCTGAGAGTTGTTCACATAAAAATGGAAACTGATGCACTTATGAAAGAATTGACCTAGAGGCAACATATAAATGGAGAATAATAAAGTGTCAAGGACTGAGCCTTGAGGCCTTCCATAGGAGAAATGGGAGGTGGAAGTCTTCAAGTCACCAATGGCCACACAGAATTTCCAATTAGAAAGATAGGAATAAAACCAATCTAAAACTGTACCTGATATGCCAAACCAGTGCTTAAGGCGTTCAATTAAAATCACATGGTCAACTGTTTGAAAAGCTGCAGTAAGATCTAAAAGCAATAAAACTGATGTTTGGCCATTATCAGCTGCTAAAAGAATATCATTAAGAACTCTAAGAAGTGCTGTCTCAGTGCTGAGAACGGATGGATCAAGAGATGTCTTTTGGAAAAGTAGTTGAACTGTAGCGGATTTAAAATAATCGGGCACTTGACCAAATAAAAATGAGGAATTGATCATGGCTAGGACAAATGGGGAGATGGAATGAAATATTTCTTTAATGAAGTCAGTTGGAAGAATGTCCAGTGAACAGGAGAATTACATCATTTTAGTAATGACATCGGTTGCTTAGTAGTGACTGACTTAAATGCTAGCAGGGTCCAATGTGTTTTATAACAAAGGTCAGAGAGAGTTTAAAAAGGAGGATAATTGCATTCCTAACAGCTTGAACCTTATTAGAGAAAAATGATAAAAACTCCTCACATTTATCAACTGAGGGCTCAATAAAAAGAGGGGGAGGGTTTGTGGTGTGCCTAATAATAGTATAGTATAATAGTATAATAATAGTATAATAGTATAATAATAGTTTAGGTGGAGAGTTGAAAAAATATTTTTTGGCCTTGATCTAGTAAACTACTGGAGAATTTATGTAACTCCTCTTCATACTAATAATTGCATAGACCTTGGGCCCATCTTAAGTTGAGAAAGTTTATATCCAGATCAAAGCAGGCATTTTACATCATCATCATCCTTGCTGTCATTTAGATCATGTGGATTAAAGGCCATTTGATTAATTGACATCACACATGATAGCTTCACAACAATACCAGTGATAATATATTCTCAAGAGATCTGCGACATTTTGTAGCTGTAGACAGACAAAATGAGTGATAGATGTGGGTGAGATTTAACCGAATTGGGGAGGGTGCATGACTAGTTAATCATATTTCAGAAAGGCAGTGTTCTCCTTCTTTCTCTCCTCTCTGAGTTGAGGTAGCAGTTCCTTTTGTTTCATGCAAACATTTTCAGAAAAGTCCTTATTAATGAAGATGTTAGTGCCTTTAAGGGATTTTGCTCTCTTCAAAATTTCTCGATTGTCTTTGTATCGGAGCAACTTAACCACAATGGATCTGGGATGACCAGCACATTTCCCAGTTCGATAAGATCTTTCTATTTCTAAAAGCTTAGAGTCTATTTTAAGGTGGTCAGATAATACTTTCTTTGCCTTGATCTCTGTCTCACTCCAAGATTCAGATTTTGAGTCCAGCACTCTATCCATCAGTAGGTTGTTTCTTCTTGACTGATTTTCCATATAATCCCTTTTTGAGAACAGATTATTTACGGAAGTTTGGTAATCAGCAAGGCTGTCGGAGATAACTTTAGTGCTGCATTCTTTGGTAGCTTGCAGGTCATCCAAGTCTGCCTGTGAAAATTTGAGGCTAGCTTTAAGGTCTTGAATGTCTTTGGACATGTTCAGTACATCTTTAACAACAGTGTCCATGCGGGTAAACGTAGAATCAACAATCACTTGTAGACATGATTTGTAGCCCTTTTCTTGTTGGTCAAATAATTCCTTATAAAAGGTCTTTTGCTGTTCCAGGAGCTCATTAACCATAGACAGAGTGACAGATTCTGCCTCACCTTTTTTAGGCATTTCGATTTCTGAGTCCACAGTGACTTGAAATTGAGGATCTTACTCTGAGAAGATAGTCAAGACAGACTATGAAGGCAGGTAGGATGATGGTAGATCCAGTAGGCCCAGATTGTCAATCCAATTCCAATTTCCATACATGACTTGAATATTTGGTAAAAAAAAAAAAAAAAATCATGAATTTTAAAAGTATTTAAATGGTCCAGAAATACAATAAGACAATCTTGTCTTGTTGACAATCTCGTTGGCTTGTAACCAAAAATCATCCTGCTGCTGCCAAACAGGAAACAGGAAGAGCTGCCTTATGATGAAGTCTTGTGCAAAATCTTTTTCAACGGGACCACAAACTATTGTTAGACCACACACAGACATGGATACACAAGGAGCTCTTCCTGAAAGTCAATATTTTCAGAAAAAAAAAAAGTATATATGTATGTGTGTGTATATATATATATATACATATATATATATATATATATATAAAACATTTTGCATATGTAACAGAGTGTTGGGTGTTGAAACAAGATACATGTTTCATAAAACATGATGAAGTTTCAAGAATGGTATAAAGGGCCTTGGTTTGGTGGATATAGGGTGAGGGGAATGTTCTTCCCTCCTCCTCACACAGACTGTTGACAAAAGACAATTAAATGCAGCTTGCCTACAGTATTGATCATGTCTCTCTGATAGGCAGAGCAGAACCACAGCACCTGTATTCATTAAACAACCTGTTTAGCAACCATGTGGCGGAAGGAGAAGTCAGGCTCTGTTTGTGTAACGAAGCGCCACAGGCCAAGAAACACCTGCAAGATTGCTCTGAAACTTTTCAACGGAGCGTGACGGAAGGAAGGACGGCTCATGACCTTGTCTTAAGAATAGGGAAAAGGTGGAGGAAAGAAAAGAATTGAAACAAAAACATAACCAAAGACCAACACACATTAATTTGGGTGTTCATTGCGATAATAATTGGAATGAGACAGAGGTTATTTATTGCTTTATTGCTTTATAAACACTTGTTCCCTTTTGGGGCTTGAGGGTGAAATGTTAACAAGTTTGACTTGTCCCTGTGAAATTAAGAAATGTTTTGGCAAGTCAAATGATTCAATGAATATTAAGCAGACACTGCATATTGAGGCCTAATTTGTTTTGATAGACTCCTTTTATTTCGGAAGAATGAAGAGATTGCTTTAACTTATACCTTACCTACTTTACATTCCACAGAAGGCCCTCTGCCGCTTTCTTTCACCCTTCAGTGGTAACTCTTCATTCTGAAAACCTCATTGAAAATAGGTCATTTTCCAGCAGATAGACTATAAATGGCAGCTCCTGTAAAAATGTGCCCATAAATAGTCAGGGGATTTAAAATGCAATATTATAGACCCACTTAAGCAGTTACGTATGTCCTCAACATTCATGTACCGATGTAATTTACTGCTACAATTATCGAAGAGGTTCACAAGCACTCAATCCTCTGCAGTGTTTTGAAGGCCATACATTATGTTCTATAAACTTTACAGGAGTAGAAAAGAAATCATGCAGAGTTTAGAAATGCCAAAATGACCACACACACTTCAAAGCTACAAAAGGTGCTATTCACATTCGTTAGACTGTAAAACTAGGGCATCAACAGAAAAGGTATAAGATTTCTGTTAAACCCTGAGACATGAAAGTGAGCCTGTTTTCCAGCCTGCACTAGTCTCCATGTTTGATGACCTTGACCCTACACTGAATCATTGGACAGAGACAGCATGATCCCATTTGTCCTCATTTAATTCTCACATCTAAGGGAATGGAGTGAGTATACGAATGAGAGTGCAATAAAAGTAGAAATACTAAAGCTCTGAGATGAGGGAGAGCTCAGTGTCTTCCCTGTCCTGCCCAGTGTCATCTATCAACCATGACCTTGACCTGCTGTTACAGCTGAGGACATCTTCAGGGACAACAGACTACGTAGACAATGGCAAACTCAATGGAAGGTGGAGAAGATTTTCATATGCCATTGATTGACCTACTCTTAGATGAAAGGCTGCACTGTGGATTGATTTTCTTTTTTCTTTTTTTTTAAACAGAGGTGACCTTTGGGTGCAAGCTTAGTATTAACTAAACCCTGACAGAAGGGTCGAGGAACAAAGAGGTGCTTTATTTAGGATTAAGGGACAAACATTTTCTGAGAGAAAAATAGATTTAAAAATATAGTTTTTCTAGGGCAATGGCTAAGGTTCCAGCTCATGAACTGTGTCACATGTTAGCTCCCACCCACTTATACCTTCACTGTAGAGTTGAGAATCTCAAAAACATGCACATGGAAAATCACATGTGAGGTATTACAATCTGTTTATGCTCACCAAAATCTGTAACTTGAGACTTGCTTGGTTAATTTTTGTCAATATTTAATGGAACACTTCCTTTCCTAAAACAGAGCACTCCATACACAAGCAGGTAACATGATCTCCTTGAAATGTTAAAAAATTACAGTTGCCATTTGCCCCATTTTTCCAAAATAGCATTCCTTTGCTTACTAAGGTGTTCTATTTTTACATGTGATGCAGTGACGCTTGCAAAGAAGTGATACAAATAGCAAACATAAGCTTGTTAACTGTTAGTCATGGATCATAGCATCTGTAGTCCACAATGATCCTCGGACAACCCTACAGTAAATTGTTTTGTACTTGGTCATGGCCCCTTGTCGCTCTCCTGCTTCCTGTGGGTAAGGTTGATTATTAATTGCCCTTTTATTTTCTTGCTGAAGACATGCAGGACGTATGAGGACAGGTATGGGTTTATGGATTTATAGGTATGTAATTGAGCAGCATTTTCAGATTGATTATGTAATATTTCCATTCTAAAATAAGTATTAAGGATATACTGATAAGGTTACACTGTATTTAATATTTGGACTTTGCCCCTCTAGGTAGGGCAGACTGGTTACCTCATTGATGACTGTCTTGGTTACCAATCATGATGGCTTAGTCAGAGGTGGCTATACATTGATAAAGTGACTTGAACATACTTCATCACACACCTTAGACACACAGAGATAAAACTGATTATCTGTTAAGAAATCAGGCCTGTGTCATCTTAGATACCTGTAGATTATCTCTGTAGTTGAGATAGTTACTGTGTTGCCTTCTCTTTTCTAGCAAAGACATAAGAGAAATATCTTGTCTGAGAACTGTAGACAGTGAACACTTTTTATACTCTGGATACAGTAATATTTGGTGTTTTACAGATCCTTAACAAAGACCTTCTTTTAGGGTGGACTGTTTTAAATAGCTCTAATATTTGTTCTGGATATATTAACACATACCTACAGGGCTTCAGGAATGCAACAACAGGTGGATCAGACAGCCCCTCCCACACACTGTCTTTCTTATCACTCTTTTATCACCTGTTCATACAGTATGCTCTGCTATTTAGCTGACAATATACTCCAGCAGACACTAGTTATAGCCTGTTTTTTTACAATAATGTTATCAGGTCAATATGTGCACATGCCTAGTTGTGCACTTTTCAACAATATGGATTGCATAAGTTAAAGCACTTAATGGGCCATCTTTTTAGCTTATCTTTGCTAAGTGTGATTGAGTTGGAATCTTAGTTAAGATTTGAAATGGAAAAATATCATGTCATCCTTTGACTCCATGTAAAATTCATGAGCATCGTCAGCTGTCTGAACAGAACAGACCATCTAATCCTCTTGGGTTAAAAGTTACTTGTATGAGGCCAAATCTATAATAATAAACAGTGTTTTCTTGATTCTACGTGGCTATAATATTAACATTTCCTCCAAGGTGCCGTAAATGTTATTTCTGGTTCAAAAATCTAATAATCTTCTTGTAATGGAAGAGTGCTTTTGACTTAGCTTGGTAAGTACCTTAATTGAATACAGCAATTGACAGGTTATGTTTTGAAGATGTTTTTATTATTAGTAGTACATAAATTACATTAATAAAATTACAGCCCTGTGTGTGGGTCAAATCTGATGTTTTACCCTTTTTGTACCCTCTACCCCGTCTGACTAGTTGCAGACTTTACTTTCACCATTCAAGCGGACAACTCAAATCTCAAACATCAAGTCATGGGTTTCAAAAACTATCAAAACTCTGCCTCATAACTTAACAAAGCCTCTCAAATCATCTTTATTGAACTTATTTTGTGTTAACAGATACGCTTTTGACAAGGTATACGGATATTAAATTTAACCCTGTATTGCTTTATCAATGAGCTCATAAACATGCCAAATGTCTCCTGTTTGTTCTATTTTTTGTCAATTTTTGACATTTTTTCAAGCACTTGTACATGTTAGATAACCTGACTCTAAGTGTTTTTTTATGACTTCCCAACACTAAACCCTGACCTTGCCTATTAATATTTACTGTAACCGTGTAAGCTGTTGTGCTGTCATCACTTCTTGAATATTTTTATGCCACAGACCAAGTCCATCCCCTTTCTTGGCTTCCTGTTCTCTAAGCCTTTACTCTCCACCCACTGCTGTAGTTACCTGGTCAGGTGGGGGGCTATAAATGCCTAAAACCCTCTGCTCTGTTCTCAGAGTGACACAAGAGGGCCTACAGCTCTGTGCTGGCAGTTAAGAGGCCACATACTGTAAGCTGAGTTTCCACAGAGAGGCTTCAATACGGTTACTGCTCATCATTCATTCTTCAACTCATCAAAGAGAGAGTATTAGCAACAGGAGAGCAGCTGAGAGGCAGCCGTTAAGGGATCAGCCATGCTTGGAGGCATCCACTCAGATTTGTTGGTTGCAGTGACTCTACTCTTTTTATCCCAGACAGGGACTCAATGCAGGTGAGTCTAAACATAAATTAACTGTCACATTTAAGCTGATACGCTATTTGTAATGTGTTCAAATGGTATATTATGACCACTTCATCGAGTGAAAACTGAATGAAATGTTTCTGTGTGTTTTAAAATTTTGTTTTAAAGTCGGTCTGATATTTGATTAATTTATGGAAAACTCGTCAAGAATATCTGATCATTTTTGTTTTCCTATTTTAGGGCTGAAAATGACATGTCATTAGTTACGTTACCAGAATGGAGAAAAAACTCAGGTATGAAGTATCACCACTACTTAGACCTGTTAGTCATGCCTTTTTACTCCATAATCAATAAAAATGCTGGAATGCAAATTTGTCAAAGCAAGAACTTTAATATACAGACATCCTGCATATATATTATCTTTTTCTTTTCTTTCATAGAATATGTCACACAGTGTTTCTACGGCAGACACAACAATCTGATTTGTGACTGGACGAGCATCCTCCGAAGAACAGGTACAAAACACATTATTTACTGCACAATAGTATTGTGATGGTTGTAGATTAATTAAATGTAACTGTGAAATTAAAATCAAGCCAAGTTACAGTTCATTTCTGTTATGAGCTCACCCTTTCAGAGGGGATTTGGAACATCAGTCCACAGTTCTGTTTTAATCTACAGACAGGCTGTGACTGGGTCAGTGCCTCACTGCATATCATCAATTGATCTGAAGCAGGCTAATAATCTTTTATAGCCTGGTGTTCTCCCTGAAGCAATCAAAGTAGAGGACCTAGACTTGAGGTCAGGGTCTGAAATTAACACCCGCCAAGTGCCATATGCAGGTAGATTTTCCATTTGGTGGATAAATTTCAGAAGGCTATCAGCCACACTGGCGGGTTAATGTTTGTACCAAAATAGTCACATAATAAAATATCTGGCATGATAAAATCTCATTCCTAACCAGCATAGTTAAAAATATATTTTACCATCTACAGACCTACCAAGCCTGGACTGTACTTCAGCAACCTAGATGCATCAGATGCAAATTACTGCTGTTCACACAATGAATTACTGTGCATAATTTGTATACATACGCATAACAGTACATCATTTGCTTATATGCAGCAGTCAAACAGAAAAGTGAGAGAAGCACTGATATGAAAATTATTGATGACAATAACAGATTGTTTACAAAAACATCTGCAGATGCCAATACTGTTAGTCCATTTGTCTGTTGCCTGCCTAAACATTACTTACCAAGGAACACAATTAAACTTGGGCTGCACACTAATATACCACTACCACTACGCTGCATTTGTGGAGTTTCTATTGTTTACACCTCCACAACAATCAAACTTTAAGCCAATTTGATTTTTGAAAATATGATTTCAGCTAATTTGAAAAGATGATGACAATGTAGCTGTAAAACCCTAAACAGCCTAAACAGCCTATTTTGTGGCTATGGTGAAATAAATATTTACAGTGCCAACATACACACATACACACACACACACACACACTTAGCAGGCCACAGGCCCATTCTGCCCCTTTTACACACACACACACACACACAAAATCACACACCTCCCAGTAACTTAACGTTATTTCTGCTGCCACTCACCAAATGCAGGTAGATTTTTCCATTTGGCAAGTAAATTTCAAAGGTCACACTGGCGGATAAATGTCTGTACCAAAACAGTCATGTAATAAAATATCTGGCATGATGGCTCGGAGGAAATTATTCATGTTTGTCCTTATACAGTGTAAACACGCACCATATGTGTTTTTATGCACATCTAACTCGTTTTCACTGATTGAACAGTCAACAACAATAATACGAATATTACTGTTGTTATTCCATCATGTTGAATTCCAATATTTGATCTGTCACTCGCAACTATTCACTAAAAACAAATGCATATGTGACACAAAAAGGCAATTCATTATTTTGGCCAGTAAAAAATATGCTTGGCCAGTGGATTTTTTTCATCTACCAGTCGCCTTGGCAGGTGAGTCAAAAAGTTAAGGTTGAGGTTCAAATTTAGCACATAACAGCCATTTTGCATTTAATGATAATTGCACCACAACAGATGTACTTCTAGTTTTATTACAATAACAAACACAATGGAATGGTTTGCCATTTATGATATAATCAAAATAACGGTATAACATAAAAGCTCATTCCTAACCAGCATAGTTAAGAATATATTTAACTATTTATATTGTGTGATTTAAAAGCATTGGGGTCAGTGAATATGTACCTAAGAAACAAACTGCTACACTGGAACTATAAAAAACAAGAGTGAGTAAGCTCACTCTCTATGATGAAGATGAAAGCATACAGTGTATCCATTACATTTTTTCATTATCATTTTCACCTCCAGAGGATGTTCCAGTGAAAATTTTAGAGAGTGGTACATTGGACCAAGGCGAGGCCTGTTTAGAGTTCTGGTACTTGGCCCCAGTTGCAGCTAATGGGTCTGAACTCCGAGTTCTGCTCAAAAGCAGCGCTGGTCTGGTAGAAATCTGGACCTCACCTGCCCTGTCCAGATCTTCTTGGAGACAAGTGTTTGTGCCTCTAAATATCATCGAATCAGGGACTCAGGTAAAATGGCACATTCTGTATATAACTATTAATCTGTAATTGAACTGTTTGGGAAATTAAAATATATTACTGTGCATTTTTAAATAAGCAATCTGCTTTTATGACAGATTGTACTTGAAGCAGTCCAAGCAGAGTCAATGGAAGGGCAGGTCACATTTAACCAGATAGGTGTAAGGAGAGGCTCATGTGGTAAGTATTTCTTTTTTACTGTTAACAACAGACTAGTTTTTGGTCCCATCAGTCCATGAAATCATACTATAGTCTGTATTCAATCTTTAATGTTTAGCAATAAATGATACAACCATTACTGTCATAAAACTAGTTAGATTCCTGTCAGTAAAACTGCAAAAGAGTCTACATCACAGAACCATTCCAAAGCACAAAGGTGTAAAATATTTATTATGTTTCATAAATTCACCATTAAATTCACCTGTTTCTTATCCTTTTCAATAATGATAATTAGAAAATCTAAATATTACTTACATAATTAAAAGGAACTAAGATAACTAGGAAAATGTGGTATAATACATATTAACAGTAAACCTAACATTTCATCATCATCAGTTATTCCTAGACAGATGGTGTTGTGGTTATAAAATGTGATTGTTTATTCAATCACGTTTCCCACAGGACATCAGTGCGAATCTGACACAGAGTTATGGACAGATGAATCCACCCACTGCCTCTGCTCTGCTGGCCAACTCTCCTGCTCTCTCTCCCAGTGCCCTAAGGGCCAAATCTGTGGTCCTCAAAGAGGAAGCTCCAGGAGGATTTCCACTTCTGGGATGTGCACTATACACAGTGACACAGGCTGCAGCACTTTTGATGGAGTGCTGTTCCGCTTCATGGCCCCCTGTACCTATGCACTGGCTAAGACCTGCTCACCCACTGAGACCCTGCCCATGTTCAGTGTGGAAGTGGTCAATGAGCAGAATGGGAACTCATCTTTGCCAACTGTTCAGCAGGTCGTTGTGGAAATGGCCAACTTAAGAGTGTTCCTGCTGAAAAGGCAGACACACCGGGTTGTGGTGAGTTACTTTAAAAGTAGGATAGACATGTAGGGGGGACATGTGCTGTGACATCAGCCTATTCCATTTAAAGTTTTGGCTGACTTTTGAGAAAGTTAATTTTGGAGCCTAAAGATCAACATAAGCCTTATTTATTTACTTATTTGTTTATTCAGGATTAGAAACTACAACAATGCAGCCATACACTCATTTTGGCACTCTATCAGTTCATTTTCAGTTTATCCAACTAAGCTGTTTATCACTATGTCATCACATATTTGAGAACAATGAGAGTGTTTTTCATTTTTCATAGCTAAAGGAGACCAAGTATTTGCAAACCAAACTGTCCTCAGCAGAGAATTAACATGTTTGTATGCTGGAAGCCAATTTTGTCTTCCTTAAAAACATACAGTATTCCCATTCTCTATTACACATTGCTCTATAAGTTTCAATTCCTGTCAGCATGGCTTCAGTTTTGTGGCACCTTGTCATCATGCTGTAATGAGTGTTAAGCTTCGTAATGTACTGGATCGAGCAGTTGCCATATCTGCAGCCTCATTCTACTGATAAACTTCGTTTATCATAAAGTGCAGAGTTTAGTGGCATAATGTCCTGGAATTCCTAGATCTGCTATCAGTCTTATCAGTTCTCAAAGATATATCTGTCTTCAGAATGCCGCTTTTTATATAGACTGTCAGAGTGACTCAATACTGCTGATGATAGCCGTAAAAGAAAGTGTTAAACTAATATTATTCTTTAGGTCAATGGGATCTGGAAGAAGCTTCCACTGAGCCTCAGCAGCGGCACAGTCAACATCAAGAGCAACCCGGCTGCTGTTGAACTGGGTACCAGTTTTGGACTTTCTGTTTCATATGATAACGCTGGTGCTGTACATATTACGCTGCCATCCAATTACTCCGATAAAGTTTGTGGCTTGTGTGGCAACTTTAACAACCTTGGTGGAGATGACTTTAAAAAGTCCGATGGTACAGATGCCCATGACGCTACAGATTTGGCTGAGAGCTGGCAGACCAGGGACACCACCTCCTCCTGCGAAACCATTCTGGTACCTCACCGGTGTGACCCACTGGAAGAGGCTGAGTATGCCAGTGAGTTGTACTGTGGAGGCCTCCTCTCTAGTACCGGGCCCTTTGCTGCCTGCCTATCAGTTCTGGAAGCAGAGAGCTACTTCAGGGCCTGTGTGGCCGGCATGTGCTCTGCTCATGGTGACCCAGGGGTGCTATGTGAGACAATACAGGTCTACGCTGGTATCTGCCAGGAGGCTGGAGTCGCCATGCCCATATGGAGGAACTCCACATTCTGCCGTATGTTGCATTACTGCTTCCTGCTTTCACTTATCTGCCTCTTGTTAAAATAGGGGAAACTGTGGCAAATAATGACTATAATAATACAATGACAGTTAAGGTCATGGTCTCTCTCTCTTGCTCCATCCTCAGCCCTTCAGTGTGGTGCGAACAGCCACTTAAACTCATGTGCAGAGGGTTGCCCCGACGTGTGCTCCAGTCTGGATTTAGTTGGGTCCTGTGGAAGCTGTGAGGAAAGATGCGAGTGTGACTCTGGCTTCAAGCTCAGTGGGGGGAAGTGTGTCCCAGCAGAGGACTGTGGGTGCTGGTATAAAGGAAATAACTATGAGGTAAGGGACATGGATGAACAGGGAACAATTTCATATTCACCTATTGACTTCCACAGTGCTGTAATTTATTCACATGACTCCCTTTCACCTGCAGAAAGGAGAAACCTTTGTGGAAGGAGATTGTATGCAGCAGTGCCAGTGCATGGGTAGTAATAATGTGCAGTGCACTACAATGCAATGCGCAGATGATGAGGTCTGTAAGGTCAAGGATGGCGTCAAAGGCTGCTTCCCTTTCAAGCCTGTCACCTGCAGCGTATATGGTGATCCACACTATATCACCTTTGACGGGTTGGCTTATAACTTTCAAGGGGGATGCAGTTACACACTGACTACCACGTGTGGAGATGAAAGCTCAGTCCAGTTCAGTGTGACCGGACACAACATGCACCCTCCTCTTCAGAACTTCACCCGGTCCAAGCTGGAAGCTGTGACTCTTCAGGTTGAGGATTTGTACCTCACCCTGAATCAGAGCGGAGGGGTCTATGTAAGCAAAATCCTTGTTATTCATGTAATTCTCAAATGATTCAAAATGCAACACTTTTATAGTGTATAAATATAACTATACAGGTTGTCGTGAAAATGCATATGACACTGGACAACTTCCACTCCATGCAAAAGTATAATGACCTGCAAAAGACCCATTTATGGGATTTGTTGAATCATTGTTCCGTATTATCTACTGCAATTCGTTAATGACATTGACTAACAATTATAGTGTCAGCACACCCATGTTTATAGGGGTCAGTTATTACCCTGTAACAGATCATTGGAGACAGTCAGTTGTTTGTCATTACAAGAATACACAAACTAATAGCTGACCCTCTTGACTTTGCCCTGAACAGCTGGTTGGAAACTAATTGATTACAATAGCTATCCTAGTAGAAATCACATAAGGACAACTGCTGTGTTGTGTTTAAGATATTCAAAATAAACTCAGTTTTCTTAGATTGAACCAATAATCAATTGTTCTCTCTTTAGGTGAATAATAGCCGTGTCCAACTCCCCTATTCCACCAGTGTTAATTATGGCTCAGTATGGGTTTACGTGAGGAACAGCTATATTGTCTTGGAGACAACCTTTGGCCTCAGAATGATGATAGATGGGCAGAACAGACTGTTCCTGCAGGTGGATGAGCGCTACATGTATGAGCTGTGTGGACTCTGCGGCACCTACTCTAACCAGCAGGATGATGACTTCATAAAACCAGGCCAAAACTATACTGACCCATTTGAGTTTGGTGACAGCTGGAGGGTGCCAGACAATAACGAGTGAGTTGTTACACTATATAGGGTATCTGCACAATATTGAGTATACATCCAATGTATTTCAAGACATTTTAATGCTTCAAAAAGTGAAAAATCCAATCATTACAATAAAAGATTAGCGCATGCCGTTTTTTAGCCACAGTAGCAGTGTGAATCTAGGGATACCAATATTGGTCTAACAGTATGTTAGTCAAACACTTTTGGTCCTGACTGAAATATTGCACTAACTATTGGATGAATTCCATTAAAATTAGACAGACATTTGTGGCACCCAAGGGGAAAGCCTACTGATTTGGTGCTCACCAAAACTGTATCTGTCCAATATTTTGGTAAACTAATGATAATTCCATAAGCCTGAGCTGTATTTTGTGTTTAGTGCTAATTAGATGCACATGCTAACATGCTAAACTAAGGTGAACTTGGAAAACAGCATTGTCACTGTGGGCATGTTAGCATCTAACAATAGCATTTAGCTAATGTATCAGATTGATTATCAGCTAATAACCAGCTGAATACATAAAGCAGGTTACTCTGATAAATGATTTACACCAAGCTGACAACATGGCAACTCAAATCCTTCTCCTCCAGGTGTACTGCCTATCCAAATGACCCAAGAATCTGTCATTATGATGAGGAGAATGAGGCCTACAATGAGTGTTACACTCTACTGGGGGAAGCCTTCACGCCATGCCATGAAACCATTCACCCAACCATCTACATCAATAGTTGTGTTTATGACTACTGTGCAACAAGTGGTGACCAGTACACCCTATGTGAATCTCTGAAATCCTATGCAGCAGCATGTCAGGTTGCAGGAGTGGAGCTGCCCCACTGGCAGAATGGCACAGCCTGTGGTGAGTATTTGAGTCAGACATGATGATGACGATGTAATGATATTGGTGGTGATCAACTAATTAATAGAATTGTTAAGTGAATTTATTAGCACTTAACTTTAATAGAAGTCATTCTGTTTCATGTCCTGTATTTTTCATTCATTGATTCTCCTCTCTTTGCTCCTGCTTTACGTTGTTTTGATTTTTGGACTGGCCCGAAGCATTACCAAACTAAGCAACAGTGTAGGGCTCCGTCTGGGTGAATCTTTTTTTTTGGTTTGTTTTTTGTTTGGGTTTTTTGTCAGTGATATAAGAAAAGTTCTCAAAATTATCAAGTGGTTAAGATGTGGATTGGGGTGGTCCAAAATATCACCTAGGGTGCCAAAAAGGCTAAGGAGTTGAACTCATTTCCTTTTTTGTTTGTTTGTTTGTTTGTTTGTTTGGGCTTTTGTTTTGTTTTTGTTCCTACTGCAGCTGAACCCCCAACCACTGCAACTCCTCCAACAACTTCAACTCCTACCTCTCCAACATCAGATCAGACTTGTAAGAGCATTCAGGGTTGCGAAGGTTTCTCTCAAAAAGTAATCACTAGGAAACTATTTGTTACTGGTTTGGATACTCAGTGGCATGATACAATTATTAATCTCAAATACATATGTATGTATACACACACACACATATATATATAAATATATAAATATATATATATATATATATATATATATATACACATGTTTACATACATACAGTACATAATATATTGACTTTGCGTGTAGATTTTCAGGGGATCATTGTACAGATGTATTATTTTTGAAAACTGATCATCTACAGATTAGAGTTATATGTTTGTAGATCATTTTAAAATCAAATTGTATTTTCAAACTGTGATGTTATAATTAATGTAATTAGTTCATAATACTTATCATTTCTATTGTCTTTATTTGCTTTTCCATAGTCTGTCCCATTAACTGCAACTTTGAAAACAATCTGTGTGGGTGGGAGCAACTCGTACAGGACAGTTTTGATTGGACAAGACATTCAGGTCCCACTCCGTCAGGCCTAAGTGGGCCGAACCAAGACCACACCACTGGGGGTAAAAACCCAACATCAGGCCACACTATCACATGTGTTGTAATTGCTGCAATTGTTTCATCAATTTTTCATGATTCATGCTGATTCTTCAATTCTGTACAACTGTTCCTCTAGCGGGCTTCTACATATACACTGAGGGAAACAGTGTAACCCATGGAGACTCAGCCCGTCTGTTGAGCTCACAGTGCCATTATAGTGGCCCACTCTGCCTGCGCTTCTGGTACCATATGTATGGTTCAGCCACAGCCATGGCCCTCAACATCTACCTGCTCAAAGACAATAAAGCTACCAAGCTTTGGTCCATGATGAATGACCAAGGACCAGAATGGCATCCAGGCAATATAGATATCAGAGACTCTGGTCCTTTCCAAGTAAGTCTGACACAATATATCAGACAACACATGGATCTAAAAGATGCTGGTTAAATTCTGCACACTGTCAAAGACTTCCAATCTTATTCTGTATATTTTCAAATTGCCCCTTTCAGATCATAGTAGAGGGAATTCGAGGCTCTAATGCTCTATCAGATGTGGCCATGGATGACATGTCCATCCACTTTGGCTCATGCTCAGGTGATGCTGAACTCTTACAAACAGGACAAAAAAAACATTATACATTAACTTTTTTTGTCATTGTGACATTTCTAATGGTGTTCAAATTATGACAACCCCAGATATCTCAGAGTGTAAACAAAGTTATCTATCACTTCCCTTTAGGTAGCTTCCCTGGGATGATTAGTGGAACTAAAATTCCTCTCACAACTGCAGTCCTCCCCTCACTAACAGGTAAGTGCACAGGAGGCTATATTTTATGGACCAGTTGTTTCCGCGTCGGAAAAGCTGAAGTGTGGTTACAAATTAACATTTATGTTTACAATTACCTGTCAGAATTGCAGATTCAGTGTTTATTGGGCTAGTTACAGATTGTCTAAATTTTTAGGAAGTTGCACAAGAGCTGCAATACATGTTAATTTTTTGCAATGTTTCCCTTATAGTCTGCAATCTCGACTGTAACTTCGATAGCAACCTTTGCAGCTGGGATCAGATGATCACAGATGCTTTTGACTGGACGTGGCAGAGTGGTTCTACACCCACCCTGATGACTGGACCCTCTGCTGACCACACTGGTGGTAATACAATCTTTGTCTATGTAATATTATTAAAGGTAACAAGTAATACATAGACAATATTTTGAAGTAAGAAAAAATCTTTCTCACTTTGGAAAGCATATCTGACAGATTTGATCTTTTCATTCCATTTGTCTAGATGGTCACTATCTTTACATTGAGGCCAGCAGTGTTACACATGGTGACACGGCTCGTCTAATGAGCTCAGAGTGCTCAGTCTCTGGTCCTCAGTGTCTGCAGTTCTGGTACCATATGCACGGCTCAGCCGATACAATGGGCCTCCATGTCTATTTGCTTCAGGACAGAAAGGCTGATGCTGTTTGGAGGAAGACGAATACTCAAGGAAATATGTGGCACCTGGCTCAGGTGGACTTGACAACAACTGGATCTTTCCAGGTTAGTCAACTTCCACTAGGCATTCAGATTATTTAAATATGGTCAACCAATGATGTTGTAATGGTAGAATATTAACATGAAGAGACTTCTTACTAATAATATCAAATCAATTGTTTTTCCTCAGATCATCATTGAAGGGCGCAGAGGCTCCAACGAAGAGTCCGATGTGGCCATAGATGATGTAAAGGTTTATCATGGCCGTTGCTCAGGTAAGAAATATGTGCACAGAATAAGTGTCACTAAACCTTTCAAATGTGTTGCTTACTTTTATGTCTGAGTGGCTTAGTAATGTTTTATAATTGATTATAATAAATCACTGCCACTATGACTAGCAATTAACAATATTTCTTGGACTTTGTTTAGATATCGGTGATACTGGTGTAATTCCTCCTAAACCTGATGGAAACACTACAGCTCCTCCAAGTGTCCCTGTCACAACCACTACAGCTCCAGAGCCTCCTGTTGTCAATACTACTGCTCAGTTCCCTGTAGCAACTGTAACCATACCTCCAGAAGCGACAACCAACTTCATTGATGAGGACAATATTAGTGAAGTTCCAGATAACATACCACCACCACACCCTGGTACAGTGAGAAGTCTACAGCTGCACTTAGATAATTTATTTTTTCCATGTCCAGTTTTTGGGATTTCAAGAATAACTGTCTGTGATCTAATTATCTTTCTGACTTCTGTTTCCAGTATGCAAGCTTCACTGTAATTTTGAACAAGATCTTTGTCAGTGGAGTCAATTGCTCACTGATGTTTTTGACTGGACAAGACATCGTGGCTCAACTCCTACTATGATGACCGGGCCTTCTTCAGATCACACCACAGGAGGTAATTAACCTTCTGACACACGCCAAGTAAAGTTGGTTGTATACCGTGTTGTTATGGTGTAAAACTGTAAGGTGGATTTTACTGCACCTTCTTTGCCAGTTTGACGTCAACCGCAGTCAACTAGTGAAAACCCCATTGTTGAAGCAGTTCTTCCTTGTCGGACCAGAATAGTAGACCAATTATTGCTGTTTGACTAAGAGTTCCTGATACTGTGATTCCTATACTGCATGTTGTCAAGATAAGCTATTTTTCCTTTAGCCTTCTGAGGAAGTGCCAGTAGAGCTGCTTCCAATGAGTTGAGTCATTTTTTGCCCTTGAGTGTTTAAAGGACATTTGTATTATTAACATACTGCAGCCTTTACCATCACTGACTACAATGCAACCTATTTCATCTGTAATAGGACAAGCCTTGAATGTAGAACTAAATGAAAAATTATAACATTATCAAAGAAAACTTTATAATAGGCTGTGCTAACTGGTCTAACCCTTATGTCCTTATCCAGATGGCTACTATCTTTACATCGAAGCCAACACTGTGACACATGGAGACACAGCTCGTCTCATCAGCTCTGAGTGTTTGGATTCTGGTCCTCAGTGTCTGCAGTTCTGGTACCATATGTACGGCTCAGCTGATACAATGGGCCTCCATGTATACTTGCTCCAAGACAGAAAGGCTGATGCTGTTTGGTGGAAGAGGAATGATCAAGGAAATATGTGGCACCTGGCTCAAGTGGACTTGACAACAACTGGCTCTTTTCAGGTGAGATGTCTATTAAGGATACATCACCTAACCTGTCTCATGTAAGAAACTTGCATGACAAAGCTGCAACAATCTATTTTTACATCTCTCATAGAATGGGTGCGACAAAAAAATAAGTTGTGACATATTGCACAACCATGGCTTTGTTCGAACTTTGTTTTTGTTTTTGAACATCCTTATTGAAAGGTCGATCTAACTGACACCTGACTCTGTAGTAGGCAGGTGTTCAGTAGGAACTAACAAAACCACATGCTATAACAGGTATATTAGGCATAATGGTTAACTGTACACTTAATTTTAGATCATTTTTGAGGGGCGAAGAGGTTCCAATTATCAGTCTGATGTGGCCATAGATGATGTATCACTTCATCAGGGGCACTGTGCAGGTAATCCTATCTTTCTGCTGACATTGTATTTGGTCCATACCCAGTGTAACTGAAAATTGATGTGACTGATCTGACTGTGTTGCAGACCTTGTTCAACGAACAACCCTTGCTCCCATAACCTCTAATCCAGTTACAACAGAGGGTCCTGATACTCCTGCATCCAACAGTTCAAATTCTACACAACCACTGACATCAACTACATCAGAGCCACAGCCACCATCAACAACTACATTTACAACAACAACTGCCACAACAGCAGCTACAACTGCCTGTGATACACAAACCCCGACAAGACCTGATGTCCCAACAGCAGCAAGCACACAGCAACCAATAACATCAAGACCACTAACTACAGCTACTACTGGACCCCAAACCACAGCTGAACCACCCCCACAAACAACAGTTAGACCACCAACCACAGTTAGACCACAACCTCCAACTGAAACTGAACCATCCCCACAAACAACAGTTAGACCACAACCTCCAACTGAAACTGAACCACAGCCACAAACAACAGTTAGACCACAACCACCAACCACAGTTAGACCACAGCCTCCAACTGAAACTCAACCACAGCCACAAACAACAGTTAGACCACAGCCTCCAACTGAAACTGAACCATCCCCACAAACAACAGTTAGACCACAACCTCCTACTGAAACTGAACCACTGCCACAAACAACAATTAGACCACAACCTCCTACTGAAACTGAACCACAGCCACAAACAACAATTAGACCACAACCTCCAACTGAAACTGAACCACAACCACCAACCACAGTTAGACCACAGCCTCCGACTGAAACTCAACCACTGCCACAAACAACAGTTAGACCACAACCTCCTACTGAAACTGAACCATCCCCACAAACAACAGTTAGACCACAACCTCCAACTGAAACTGAACCATCCCCACAAACAACAGTTAGACCACAACCTCCAACTGAGACTGAACCACAGCCACAAACAACAGTTAGACCACAACCTCCAATTGAAACTGAACCACAGCCACAAACAACAGTTAGACCACAACCTCCAACTGAAATTCAACCACAGCCACAAACAACAATTAGACCACAACCTTCAACTGAAACTCAACCACTGCCACAAACAACAGTTAGACCACAACCTCCTACTGAAACTGAACCATCCCCACAAACAACAGTTAGACCACAACCTCCAACTGAAACTCAACCACTGCCACAAACAACAGTTAGACCACAACCTACGACTGAAACTGAACCACAGCCACAAACAACAGTTAGACCACAACCTCCAACTGAAACTCAGCCACAGCCACAAACAACAGTTAAACCACAACCTCCAACTGAAACTGAACCACTGCCACAAACAACAGTTAAACCACAACCTACAACTGAAACTCAGCCACAGCCACAAACAACAGTTAGACCACAAACAACAACCACAGTTAGACCACAGCCTCCAACTGAAACTCAACCACAGCCACAAACAACAGCTAGACCACAACCCCCGACTGAAACTCAACCACAGCCACAAACAACAGTTAGACCACAACCTCCAACTGAAACTGAACCACAGCCACAAACAACAGTTAGACCACAACCACCAACTGCAACTCAGCCACAGCCACAAACAACAGTTAGACCACAACCACCAACCACAGTTAGACCACAGCCTCCAACTGAAACTCAACCACTGCCACAAACTACAGTTAGACCACAACCTCCAACTGAAATTCAACCACAGCCACAAACCACAGTTAGACCACAACCTCCAACTGAAACTGAACCATCTCCACAAACAACAGTTAGACCACAACCTCCAACTGAAACTGAACCATCCCCACAAACAACAGTTAGACCACAACCTCCAACTGAAACTCAACCACTGCCACAAACAACAGTTGGACCACAACCTCCAACTGAAACTGAACCACCCCCACAAACAACAGTTAGACCACAACCTCCAACTGAAACTGAACCACTGCCACAAACAACAGTTAGACCACAACCTCCAACTGAAACTCAACCACTGCCACAAACAACAGTTAGACCACAACCTCCAACTGAAACTGAACCACCCCCACAAACAACAGTTAGACCACAACCACCAACTGAAACTCAGCCACAGCCACAAACAACAGTTAGACCACAACCACCAACCACAGTTAGACCACAGCCTCCAACTGAAACTGAACCATCCCCACAAACAACAGTTAGACCACAACCTCCAACTGAAACTGAACCATCCCCACAAACAACAGTTAGACCACAACCACCAACCACAGTTAGACCACAGCCTCCTACTGAAACTCAACCACAGCCACAAACAACAGCTAGACCACAACCCCCAACTGAGACTCAGCCACAACCACAAACAACAGCTAGACCTCAACCTACAACAACTATTAAACCACATCCACCAACATACAGACCTCACCCTACAACTACAGCTAGACCACAGCCACCAACTACAGCTGTACCAAGTAAGTTTACATTTCCCTATTTCAAAATGGATTAATTTTCCCATAATTAAGGCTGTGCAAAAAAACAATAATAATAATGATCATATAATTTTCTTCAATAGATAAAAATGTTCGATAAATGTTCAATATAATTAAACTGAGAGGCTGGGTCGGCTCACACTGGTTACTGGGGGATATCTAACTACAACAGCTATTGATTGGGTTCCCATGGTGCAGGGCTATGCTTCTAATTTACTGAGCCTCACCTCCATCACTACAAATAAACTGCATTTATTACATGTACCATTATCACTAAAGGAGGCAGAGGAATAGCTAAATATAAGACGCACCAAGCAGGAGAGTGAGAGGGAGAGAGAGAGAGATGCCGTCGCCAGCTGCTTAGCTAAAGTAACTAGCAGATCTGAATAGTGTGTAAACAACTGTGGGATTAGCGAGAAAGTTGCTAAAAGGAGGGGAGAGCTATGAGTGCTTGAGCAGAACTAGTGTAAGTTTAAATGTACAGCAGGTAATTAGCTACAGTAATGACGAATATAGCAAAATTAACTGTGTTGAGAGCAGCAAAAACACTAGCTGCTGGCATTTCTTCCGTTTCAGTAACAAAGAAATGCCAGCAGCTGGAAATGAGATAATATGCTTACCACAACACATCAGCACTTCAGGTCACAAATTCATCTGGGCAGAGGTGATTTCTGTAGGTTATGTATTGTAATTGTTTTCATTTGTATAATTTAGTTGGAATTTAAATGTTTACGTTATCGTGTGTTACTGGACATGTGACTAACTTTGCAGCCTGAGCCATCTTACATGTGTGCTGTATCACACTGCAGCACTTAATTTTTTTAGTAAGATATTTATTTTGTTGAGGGGAAAAGGACTGAAAAAGGATTTTACTTAATTTTACTCATGCATAATTTGATGTTGAAAAAAGATTTTATCATTATAATTGTTTTGAATGTTCTACCTCAGATTTGTGAAATGTGCTGCTGTTTGGCAAGTGTTTGTCATGTTCTGACCAACAATAGTTTAAAACCACAATTAACCATTTGGTTTCCTCAACTTTCACTCCGAGGTAAAAATCAGCCTTTAAAATTGAAATAAACAATGATTTGACATTTATGTTGATAATTATCGTTATCGACTGATAAGACATTTTTTATTGTGATAACATTTTTGGCCGTATCACCCAGTCCTAATCATAATGTATATTTAACATCTAACAAGCTTACTAGACGCCAGTGGCATTAGAGTGAACAATGTATGAACAATAGCTAATAAATCTACATAAAGTATTGGAATAGATTTTACACACCTTTTTATTTGTCATTGCATGTTCATCTGTAAATATGCATTTACTCTGTATCTCTCTGTCTCTCCAGCGCCCTCTTGCCCAGAGAACAGTCATTACACCACATGTATCCCTGCCTGCAGTCCAACCTGTACACATCTGCATGGCCCTCCACACTGCAGTGACAATGAGGCTTGTGTGCCAGGATGTGCATGTGATGATGGCTATGTGCTGAAAGAGAGGGCTTGTGTGCCTATCCAACAGTGTGGATGTGTGGACAGAGATGGCCGCAAATATCATGTAAGTGACGGTTCAGAATGACTCTTCATCAATAGCATAAGTCATATACAGCCTTGATTTCCAAACATTTAGGACTACTTTCTGAAAGCTCAAGGATTATTGCCCAAAAGTGGTACATGTGGACATGGAGGTCCAAGCAGTATGATGACTCTCTCTTTTTTTAGTTCAATGAAGAGTGGTACACCAACCACTGCACTCAGAAATGTGAATGTGAGAAACACAATGGCATGGGGAGGATTGACTGTGATGACGAGGAAGAGTGTCATGGAAATGCTGTCTGCCTTCAAAACGAGGAAGGCCATTATTACTGCCAGTCTACAGGTGCTTTAAATCACTACATTTAACTCTGTGATGTGTCTTAACTATGTTACATTTTATTCACCAATCTCTGAAATGTTCCACTCTTGTTGCTCTACAGGCTTTGATGAGTGTACTATCAAAGGAGACCCTGAGTACAGAACCTTTGATAACATGAAGCATGATTTTGATGGTGAGCACTCATATGTGCTGGTGCGGACCAACAACTTGCCAAATAACTTTCCAGATGTCTACGTACAGGGCATCAATACACAGATCGTAGATGATGAAGATGATGACGACAGCAGTGAAGAAGACAACAGTCGCAGTGTCAGGGATGATGATGACGATGATGATGACGATGATGACGATGATCATGATCATGATGATGACGATGATGACAAAGATGATGATGATGACGACGAAGAGCATGAGGAGCACCACAGATTACAAGAGCTTTTGATCAGAGTGTACAATCATACTGTGGAGTTCAAAAAGAATCGGAGGCTGGTCGTAAGTATCAAGGGCATTTTTAAAAACTCAATTTCCTAAGGAGCATTTTTAGCATGCAAAATACTGTATTTTGTTCATGGGATATCATCATATTTCCGCCCACCCACAAAGATTTGTGAGAGCACTTATGCGCAACATTTCTGTGAAGTGTCAAAAGTGAGGCATATCATGTGCTATATGTTAAATTATGCTCTTTCATGTTATTTCCCTATTGGCACTTAACACATGTTTGTGTGTTTGAGTAGAAATGAAATAGAGAGAAAGGGAGATAGAAAGGGAGTATGTAAAAACTGCAATATTATATATATTTTATATTTATCCAAGAGCCAGACTTTATTATGTAATTATCATCTGAAAAGCAGTCTGAACTATGTAATTCTAAGGCCTGCATACAGTATATTGTAACTGGTATACAAAGAACAATTGTATTCAAGCTTGAGCATATTTAAGCAGCAACCCTAAATTTCTTTTAAATTGATAGAGCTTACATTTTTTCCAGGAGCCCAAATCTAAAATGCTCTGCATAAAAAACACCTATCATAGGTCAGTTACTTTTAGGAAAGTGAAAATACAAAATATTTTCAACATTAACACTAGAAAGTCATCTTTCAACAATACCTGAGAATTTTAAATATAGTTCAACAAGAGGCGACAGCCACACTAATGGCTCTCTAGGGTTGAACTTACGCCTAGCAGAGCTTTGAGCTAAATGCTAACATCCCCTGGTCTTAAGAGAAGTGTTTATTTATTTATTTATTTTTGTTTACTTAGTTAATTTATGTGAAAAGTTACCCTTCATAGTGTTCTTTAGTGTTTCTGATATTCTAAATTGTAGTTGATTTAATAAAACCCAGAAATGTTTTCCGTTTTTTCTTGTTCACCTCCCCACCCTTATTGTTCACTATCATAGTTTAGCTTGTTAGCATCCTAACATTTGCTAATTAGCACTAAACACAGATCAATCATACATCCTCCCCTTCTGTCTCCCTTCAGCTGGACGGAAGGAGAACTAAAACTCCTGTTTCACCAACTGCCGGCCTAAAGATCCGAAAGCGTTCCTCTCGCATCTACCTAAAGACCGACTTTGGCTTCTCAGTGGAGTTTGATGGACACAGTAGAGCAGGTAACTAATCTTCACCTCATTAAAGTTTTATTCCTTTAGATTTCAGATGTTCTGTTATTAGCAATAACTTAATACAGCTCTGACACAGTATGTCAGAGTGAACATTAAAATGTGAGGCTTTTATCAATGAGATAAAATTGCACTGAATTGTGCTTACATACTGTAGACAATCTGAATCCAGCACAGGAATGTCAGACTCCACCACTACCAATAAAAACTACTATATAGAGACAAAAAAAAGATGTATCAAAATGGGTTTTTGTTTCATTGGTTTGTTAGGGATTATATAGATGTTTTCAAGCATTCATAGATATCAGGAGCCCCAGAACACATGGGATTCATACAAATCCTTAATTCACACTTTGTCATTCAACTGTCCATGAATGAGTCATTTTCACTGGGAGAGAAATGAAAAAGTGACTGAAGTGACATTGTACCGCATTGTTGATGTTGTTCCTGCAGAAATCATTCTCCCACGCATATATAGAAGAAAGGTGGGGGGTCTGTGCGGGAACTTTGATGGTAGACAGAGGAACGACTGGATGAAGCCGGATGGTACCATGGCCAGGACTGTTCAAGAGTTCGGAGAGAGCTGGAGAGTGTGAATATCAGATGGATGCAAAGATGAGACATGGCACTTAATACCCTGTGGAGATTTGGACCACAAGTAGATACATAACTTTGACTGTTTACAAGAAAACTCAACAATATCTGCCACTTTCAAATTTAGCAAAATTAATGTTGATAATTTTGTTTGTTTTTTTTGTTGTTTTTTTTCCTTAAACATCACACCCTTTCCCAAATCTGAGCTGTCAAATGGCATAATATGGCTAGTGGCAATGAGCAGTTTCCTTTACCTCCAGCTTTTCAGGACAATGAATACAGGATAATCACAACTTATTACTGTTATACACAAAGTATATCATAGTAAAAAAGTAAGGCTTCCCTACTGCACTATATTATTCTGGGATTTTGCACTGTTTCAAGATGTTAAGTGGAGCAGAGCAGGTGGACCCAAACGCAGGAGACTGCAGGGAACAGGAACTTGAAGAATAAATCTTTATTCGAGACACAGGAACAGGATACAGAGGTGCGAGCAGGCAAAACAGAACAGAACAAATGATCCAACAAGACTGAACTGAAACATGGGAATAAAATACTAAGTGAACTAATGAGGAGATGAGGTGCAGGTGGGGAGATGGGCGGAGAAGCTCAGGTGAGGGGAATGAGGTGAAGAAACAGGAGGACAGGAAAGGAGCTGAATGGCTAGGGAAAACACTGGGAACCGAGCAGGGCTAACGAGGCTGATGCAGGGTGGGTGTGTAGAGAGGCAAAGGAGGGAGAGTCAATACAAGAACAGAAAAGGAAAAACAGAAAACCCAAAAACCCAGAAAACACAACCCTCTTAATAATAAACCAACATACACAAAACTGTCTAAGAATATACATTAAGATAAACTTAAGCACACTATGTAACCTCTCTGTATCTGTAGCAAACCAAAAACCCAGAAAACACAATCCTGTGTCAGTGAGACTGCGTACCTGCTGTATGAGTTCAGACCAGAGTGAAAACAAAGACAGACTAACTAATATAAGCAACTTAAATAATTGTCATGCCACATAGACTCCTTTAAAAGTCCAACTCAAACAAGCCTTCTCCCACACAGTCCAGTCTAAACAAACAGGGGAAAAAGTCTGAGGGCCTCTGGAGGACTGGTGGAGAATTGCAGCTAGGGACACACAGCTAGATTGTGACACAAGAATCTTACATCCACGATGCTTTTGAAAACTTACTAGTCTAAAATGTTACTTATCTCAATGAAATCTTTTATCACGAAATCTTTGTAATCTGTGAAAATATATCAGACTTTACTGTTGCCATTGTGATGCATACTATTTATTCAAAGGTGTTGTTCTTACAACTGTGCATGACTCTATCTTATACAGTAATGGCCTCATTGTAAAAAAAACATACACTGTGTTTAATAATGAGAAATGCATGGACATGCATGACAACAAATTAACTATTTATCACCGTCTGATATTGTTGGAAAGAAATTTACTGTGCAATAAATGTTCACTCAAAATATTGCTTGCACTTGGTCATTATGTGTATCTGACAGTCAGTACTGTACATTGGTAACCTTTCTGATGAATCTTCACTGTTATAATAAATATGCACGGGTTAAATTTGTGCCACCATTTGTCTGGTTTTTTCTGCGTCAAGTGTAGCTACAACAGCATTCCTTACATACCTAAAGTCTGAAGGCATAACCATTATCTATCTGTACTCAAGGAAGTCATTACAGGAAGAAAAAAAATATTTAAGGAACGTGTGTAACATGATATTCTGTGGAGATAACGTAGTTGTTTTTTCTGGCAGACAATAGTATCACTCCTGTCAGTGTACTGCTGGATGTGTGTGTATGTGTGTGTTATTGAATGTCTGCAGTGCTGATCTGCATGTATAAATAAGCCTTTACAACACTCAGCAGCCACACAGTAATGGATTGCTTTACACTGTATGTCGTTCTCCTGTTGGGTTTGCTGCCTCCATATGATGGTGAGTGAAACATTATCGCATTTAATATTGACCAGTTTAATAAAGGTGAGTCATGGAATGGCATGTTTTTTCCATAATTATCTCATAATACAAAAACAAAATGGTTTTAATTGATATTCCAATTTAAGATAGAAATGTTTCAGTTACATTTTCAATTATAGTAGGTATAGGTCAGATAGAAAAAACACAAACTGTTGAAGTTTGATGACAGCAATTATTTGACTAGTTTTATTTTATTGCTAGTTGACCTTATTGTAAAAATCAAACTGATTATCAAATACTTCAAATACTAAGATACATTTCCTAAAATTAAATGACAATATAACTTGATTGGATTATTCCAAAAAATAATGGTAAATATTGAAATTTCACAAGTGTAGTGCCCCTGTCAATAAAAACAAAAACCCCTATTGGACCAGGTTAATAGTCCTTAGGTGCTTAAGTAGCTTAGTAGCTTAGATTTTATTTCTAGCTAAATCACAGACTAGGTTTGTTAATCATTAGTAATTACAGTCCTTGGTAAACAGACTTTCATGTTGGCTCAGAATTAGGCTTAGGCAGTATCAAGGTATTACAGTATACCAGGGTATTTAGAAATCACGAAGGTGTGATTTTTAATACCGTCAAAAATACAGAAGCTCCTCTAGACAATTACATGTTCACAATATCAGATATTGAACATGTTTACAGCCTGGTAAAAAAAAACGGTTTTCGTATCTATAGCTAATTTCCCTGTTCATGACAACTGTAGGCGGGGTGAATTTTTATATTACTCATGTGTTTACATTTTATTAAGGCTTAAAGTTATGCATAATTAAGGGTGAGGCCGCCTTGAGTGACAGTTGGATGTCGTCACGGGGAAACCCCTACGATGGCAACAACTTTGGTTAGGTAACGTGACCATGGCATAACCCTAGATTCACAGAGTATAGGCATAGCTGTAGCTATTAATTTAATTATAAAATTTTGGTTGCCTTGTTCAGTGTTTGATTGTACTACAAGACCCTCTAAGGAGTTGGATGTTCAGTTTTTTTCCAGTATCTTTTTGTTTTAATGGTTTTAAGCCTGTTTTTCGCTCGTCGAAATTAGCATTAGAATTAGTATTATCACAGTTAACCAAAGACTGTAAGTGTACCGTGCTAACCAAATTAGCAGCTAGTGTTAGAGGCAGCTCCACCCTCTCATCCAAATACAGTCACTTCTGGCTCCAAAAATCCAAGATGGTGACAGTCAAAATGCAAACTCAAGGTTTCAAAACGAGAGTCCACAAACCAATGGGTGACATCATGGTGGCTGCATCCATTATTTTTTTACAGTCTGTGGGATCACCTTAAATGCTGTTTTCTCAAATTCATATTACATCACATGTCTCTTTCTCTTTTAATGTTTAGCTCAAACAGTGACTCCTGGACCAACAGGTAATATCCACCACACCACTCCATACAATGTACACCTTGTTCTCATCCCTCACACCAATACAGTATTTAGGAACCAATTATTTTATAACATCTGAGGTTTAAATAATTTTTTTATGGAAGTTACCGTGACAGTTTGAATAGCTTCACTAATTTGTGCAGGAAGGGAAAAAAACAATACTGCAGCAGCTCTATTAGACACACTGCATTGTAGGCTAGACAATGTCATACATTCTACAATGACTTGTATCACCGCCAGCTCAGCTTTTACGGTTGTTTCTTTTACACAAATACTGCAATACACCATATAACCAGGTGAAACGTCAGTAAGGTATGAAGGTATGAAAAAATAAATACCGCCCAAGCTCAGAATAACTGATTCATTTTATATTCCATCTACATTGAAATTAGACTTAATTACATCAAGATTATATTCAACTGGTTAATTAAGTTCTTAATAATGTGACACTTAGGATAATCTGCAGATTTCTAATTATTCAGAAATTAATGACCAGATTGAATGAACATAATTGTTTAGGGTGTGTGTGTGTGTGTGTGTGTGTGTGTGTATGTGTTACTCTTAAATTGAATATTACATTAATTGAATGTTGTCCAGACAGAGGTCTCTCCTTGAAAAAGGACCCATCTTTTGTGTCTGTTGTGATTTTCTGTCAATTTTAGCTGTTCCAGATAGGTCACTGACAAATCCATCTTTCACTCTAGAATCAGGCAAAGCATTAGCATTAGGCTATCACAGTTGACCATAGACTGTAAATGTACCGTGCTAACCAAGCTAGCAGCTAGCGTTAGGATCAGCTCAATCCTCTCATCCAAATATGGTCACTTCCAGCAAAAATCCAAGATGGCAACAATCAAAATGCAAACTTGAGGCTTCAAAACAGGAGTCCACAGACCAATGGGTGATGTTATGGAGGCTACATCCATTTTTTTTTACAGTCTGTGGGATCACCTTAAATACTGTTTTTCCTAAATTCATATTACATCACATGTCTCTTTCTCTTTTAATGTTCCAGCTCAAACAGCGACTCCTGGACCAACAGGTAATATCCATCACACCACCCCATACAATGTATACCCTGTTCTCATCCCTCCCATGCAACAGATTCACCCCCAGCCTCAGCACCACAATGATCAACTCCACTTATCTAACAAAATATTTCAAATACAACTGAAATATCTCATAGATCACTCTCACTATCATCATATCTACACTACCTGCTGTAATACAAGATTTATTATTAGTAGTTTCACCAGAGTAACCTTGAAATAATGTGCTGCAGTTACAGTTACAAATCAACGCAGTGTTGATCTTTCAGTTTAACGACTACAGCTTTGCTGTGTGTATTCCAGGCTGTGCAGGTCCACCACTGCTGTGCTGCGCTAGTCAAAACAATAGCTGTTGGAGGGGGGGGTGTTTCTGTGACCAGATTTGCATCACATTAAAGGACTGCTGTCCTGACTACACGTCAGCCTGCACACAATGTAAGTAAAGCTTAACATGAAAGACTTTCAAACATTCAGTGTATGCCAGTGAAGGCTATGATATTGAGATAGATTTTGAACTTAATACTGTAAACCCTTCTTTTTGTCTATAGCTCTGAACACTACTCTGCCGAGCAGTACCAGCACAACAAATAGCAGTACTGCATCTACACCACTGAATATCAGCACAACCCAAAATATCATAACAACTTTGTCATCCACAGTCTTTTCAACAACAGAACCAGGTACAACAAGCAGCAGTACCACATCTGCTGGGTCTGCTACTACACCACCCAGCACAACAAGGAGTAGTGCATCTACACCAGTAGATGTCAGCACAACATCATCTACTATCTCTACACCCAGCATAACAAACAGAAGTACAATTTCGTCATCCACAGTCCCCTCAACAACATCACCCAGTACAACAAACAGCAGTACTTCCTATACAACTGCAGATATCAACAACACTTCGTCCGCAGTGTCTGTGACAGCAACACCCAGCACGAGCAGTAACACATCTACACTGGCAGATATCAGCACAACTTCAGCATCCCCAGTCTCTGCTACCACACCACCCAGCACAACAAGCAGCAGTGCATCTACACCAGTGGATGTCATCACAACATCATCTACTATCTCAACAAGCAGCAGTTCCACCTCCACATCCTACCTCACAACTTCAGCATCCACTGGCTCCACTGCTACAGGTCGGTAATTATGATTGTCTAGTTATTTCAAAAATTTACATCTGCTGTCATGAATAAATTACATTTATTGCTAAAAATGTGTTGCCAATGTTTGTTGAAACTATGAAACAAAATTGTTAATTTTGTATTGTTTGCATCTATGTCCGAGTTAACAGTGGTCATCAGTTAGTGGTTCAGCAGATATGTGTGACTCAACTGTCATCTTATTGCCACACCTCCTTTGGCATGCTCCAAAACACCTCAGGCTTTTGACAGTTTCCTTGTACTTGTATAAGGGACAATAATAGCAGAAATCAGTACAAGTCTGGATACCACTAGTGTCACATCTGGAGTTTCCAATAAAACACAGATTCTAGCACCATCCACCATTTTCACCATCCAGTTCTGACAAAGGCACAGTCAGCTACATGGACATCTTCAGTGATGTATTTTACCATGCAAGCTGTTAACTACATTTCTATTTGCACCTTTCTTTCTTTAGATGGTCAAATAGTGACTGTTCACCTAAAAGCTTCTGTTTTATCCCATAATGAGGAAAATGAAGATGAGATTTTAAAGGCTTTATCTAGTGTAAGTACATACAACCTTCACCCAATATGCTTCATTCAGTTACAGTATCACAAAAAACAACATATGAATTACATACACATGTGGCTTGCAAAATAAAGTGAGAGTCTTCTCTCTTACAGTTTCTATCCCAAGACCTTCTCCCACAGAACTGTGAGGGCTGTACCTTGACCATCAGACACAACAAACCCACCTGAGAAAGGACTTATGTTTCAGCTAATGGAAGCATCAATATTACTCCTGCTATACTGTGATAACAGACTGTCAGAAAAATGGTTTAATAATGTGGGCCATGGCAGTTCTGGGTCCATGTATGAAGTGCAATTAATTTTTCATGTGTAAAAAGCTTCTACTTGCGGAGCAGCAGAACCTGTCACCTGATGCTTTGCTTACTTACACTTGGACAATGAAATTAGACGGTTAAACCCCAACCCCATTGTCTCAGCACTGTGCAACTTTATAACCTTGGCACAGAAACAAATTTATGCCAACAGAGCAAGGCTAACGTTAGTAATGTAGCTATGGTAAAAGAAAAAATGTCGATGTGTAGTTTTTCTTCGTAACTCTTTCTAATGTAGCATGTACAGCTCTTCTGGAGTAGATAATGTGTGGAAGATGTTCTTCAAGGAGTTTTGCTTGTGTTTTTCCAGGTCTTGCTTGCACCACCACACAACTGCTTCCATATGGGATCATTAATATTGCTGCATAACGTACACAGCATTTTAATGTAGCTGCTCAAATCAGGGCTAATTTTATGTACTGTTGGGTAGTTTTATCTATAAAAATGCATCATGTTTAGAAACTTAATTTAACATCCATGGTCACAAAATCTGTTTAATGAATGTGTGGAAAGTATTTCAAACAATAACTGGACTACAGAGAGGGTTTTAATCCTGATGCAGTATAGCCTAAAGACATATTTTCTGTAACAAAGCTTTTTGCCTGCTCTGTGATATAACTGCTGATCTCTTAATAAATCTTCTAAAATTGAACTTGATGCTACATCTCTGCCTCATTACAAACTGCGTAGTGAACCTGTTGTGTACTAATTAAAGGTGTTTAAAAGTGGGAGTTTGGAGACCCACGTAAAGGTGAACCCTCAGTGTCTTTCCCTTCAATGTAAGCAGCATAAACAGTGTCACATTTAAATTTAGGAAATAAATGTGAGTTTGTCTTCATTGCTTCTGTGCAAAAATATCTTTGTCTAACCCTTTTTCATCACACACTGTCAGTTGAAGACATACGCACTGGCATGCAGCTATTAAAAATCAGAAACTGCCAAGGAAAGAAAAGCAACAATAAATAGAGTCACAACAAATATGATTCATTTATTTATTCATCTTGTACAAAATTGTTCCATCTTGTCATACTCCTGTCATCATGCTCTACAGTATATTATTATATGTTAGTAATGGGAACTGCATTGTTTTTATATAATGAGCCAGGATAAAAGAAGGCATTTTGATAATAATTGATTACAATGATGGGATGCTTTGCTCAGTTTCTGATCCTATTAAAAGTACTCAATAGGGTCATCGTGGCTCTTGGATTGCTGCATATCACTCAGTGTCAGGCCTCCTCCATTAACTGGGAGTTGTTTGTGAACACGGAGGTGAACATGATTGTCTCCTCCCACGTGCACCTGCAAGGAAGTAAAAGCAAAGTTTCAGGTGATCCTTGAGTCTGCATTCACTGATTTTCCACTGAGGGGCAGCATAAACAAGCTATAGATACATATATTATCTCTTTCTAAGTTGATATGGCGAACGTGTCAGCAAACGGTTGCCTATTTACAAATCCAGCAAACACAGAGGAACATTAGCATTATTATTATTTCTTATTATTTCTAGTCATGTTTGGGTTTACCTAGCAAGTGTAAATACAATATTGACTCTCTTTTGAGCTGTGTTTATGGATTCCACCTCCTGAGAAAAGTATCTAAGCTAATAGCCCCATGTACAGAAATGTCTGGGATTTGTATTTCCCCCATAAGGTTTGTTCTAAGAAGCTTGTGTGACTGAGTCAAGGAGTAATGAGAGTGTCAAGGTCACATATGGGGCTACTAAGCTGCTAAATGCTCCACTATGTTATCCAGCTAGTCACTAACTTTGTACGCCATTTTGGTGATTACAGGGAGCAGAATGGATTTCTGAAAACAGCCTCCTGCAGCTGGAAATGACATCTGATTGCAGTGAGACTTCACCAAAACAGTAAAGTTACATCTGGAAATCCAAATAAATGAGCTGAAAGTCGCTATGGGGTTGAGAGGAACTGCTGTGTCAAGGCACAGTTCTCTGTGGGTTCATCGCTGACAAGCCTCTTTCACATACAAGTATTTTATATGATCCATTGTCAATATAAAATCTCACTTGATCATGTTGCTATAGAGAGTAAGTTGTTACCATTCATGGATCTGTTTTGTATGGAGCCTCCGAAGTCCCGAAAGGTGGTTATTTTTGATCTTGTGAGCATAAGATGAATCTAGTATCTTGTTTTTTAAAAAAGGACCTCGGAGGTTCCATACTTAATGTCCTATTATTCTTAGCCACAAAAATTATAATTACCTTTATGAAGTAGTTGGTCCCGGCCACAACCTGACTCCTGTAACTCTTGGCGGTGAAGACATCATAGGACTTTCCTGCTTTTTGCTCTGCATCAGACTTCACCTGAGTTACAATGAGGTGACAGCAACATCAGAATGAAATACATGCCTTGTTAACTGCGTGCAGAAACTAAACCCTTTTCAGGGAACAAAGTGAAAGTGAAAATTAAAAAAACAATTTTACTTGACTTTATTCTACTTACACTATCACAGATCTTCTGAATTTCTTCAGTAGCATCAGTTGCAGGGCCGGGCCCTCCAGGCATCATTTTGACAGCTTTCAGTGGTGAAATTTGTGAAAAACTGAACAAAACTGACTGTACCTGGTCTGGTGAGGAGTTCAAGACAAGTTGAATCAGTGAATCATATGACTCTGTATTTGGGAGTATACCATTGGCGTGGGGGGGTGAGGATTACTTTATCAAATTATATCAGACATCGGCTAAAACAACAAATAAAATTTCTGAGTTGCAAATAACCAAAAATGTTATTTATTATGTTTCTAGCGTAGTCATTTAATGGAGGTTAAAAAAAATATTTCAACATTTCTCTTTGTTCTTCCTCTCCCTCCCTAAGACAATGTGGGTTAGTCTGAGGCGTGGCTGTGTTTGGACATGTCAGCTGATCATGATAGTCAGCACACAATGAATTGGTGAATTTTGGCACTAGAAACTGGTAGACTGGAGAATGTCCTGAAAAACCCTGTGGTTTAAGATGAGTCATGGGCTAAACTGACACATAGGCTCTGCTTCCTCTTTCTTGTATTTCCTCTTTTAACAGTCATCTGTACAGCAGATCAGCTGATCTGCCACAAATAGAGTATAGGCCAGTGGCGTTGTTAAGGCCCATCACTCAGCTTCATCCCCAAATATTTTGAGCCTAACACTGCAGTGTACATGTCTCCAAGCATCAAAGTTCAAAAAACTCTCAGGTGTCTTACTGTCAAAGTTTCAGCAACTGCTCCCTTCTTTCTTATTTCATTGTCTTAGTGTGTAGATAAAAAATGAGCAAAGCTTCAGGTGACAAGTTTCACTTCTCCATGAGTAGAGCAGCAGCGAATGTGATCACTGTCACTGCACGTCCAACTTGGACAAAGGAAAATGACACCTAGAAATACTTCATTTGCACTATTCCAAGTTGATACAAGGTTGTAACTAAACACAGCATAAAGACATTACCCAATATCCATGTTACACATGAAAAATGAATTGCACTTCATATATGGGCCATATAAACCACAGGCCACTCAAATTAACTATCAAACTAAAAGCTTTCAAACTAAAAGTGCATAAATCAGACAGGTCATCTAAGAAAATCACTTTTGTAGTACCATTGCATTGTGGTGGAATACAACAAACCACATAATATTAAAGCAACTACAAGGACAGGGTTTGACATAACTGAGAGCCTGATGGTGCAGGGCCAGTAAGAGTTTATGCAGGGCAAGATGGTCCAGGCCAGTGACTGGCCAATCAGAGTCATGGGTATACAGTTTAGGAAGAGAGGAGGACATTTCTCTTCATTTGATAATGTTAAAAGTAAAGTTAGGCTTTGCTGTCAGCTTCCCGACTCTTTTTGAAAAATATGAGAGCAAAAGAGAGAGCGAGTGAGCAAGAGAGAGAGAGCAGCGGTGGTTGAGTGAGGAGAGCGAGCAGCGGTAAAGAGAACAAAGCAGTCAATGAAAGAAAACATTATTTTCTGATTGTTTCTCGGCGGTTACGTTCTAAAGCACAAATAAACAACCATCAAACACTCAACAGATGATTTACTGTGGAGACAGACGCTCTTAGTTTCTGTTTCATCTTCCTCCTCTGCATTTCTCCTTGTCATTCATTCATTATAGTTCAACTCCATGTCTGTAACGGACAGGTGACTTGCAAAAACAGACAGAAGGAGCTTGGAGTGAACACGCACACACTAACAAATGCCGTTATGTTCTTAAGTTTATTATCAATGTCATCCATACTCACTGAAATGTTATTATCATAAATTCTGTTCTCTTCTCCCTATGTACTCCATACTCTCTGGAAAATGACCAAATCTAAAGGGAACTTCACTCTTGTACATATTATGTAGGCCTATATAATGAATAAATCACCAGAATTATGGAAAAAAAGTTCATTTTTTGGCTTACGTAACACTGAAAATATACAAGGGGCCAGTAAAACTCTGATCTACTGGCCAAGTGGGCCCAGTGGGAAATTTTTTTTATGTTGGACACTGAAGGAGTTTTTAACTGTTACAGTCTCAATTTAATACTGATGCCTCTATATGACCTACACAAGCAAACGAAAAGATTGACTATTTCTATACAGCTATTCAGTGCCTGCCACCAGGTCGGATTCCCCGCAAAACCAGATGAAATTTTATTTACAGCACGCAGATTGGAAGAGTCCCTGTTTAGTCCATGGAGGAATAGGTCACGGTGGACATTTCTGTAATACAACTGGCTTATAATGTAACATTTTATGTCGGCCTTGCTACCATGCTATATCTTACTGTAGGCTTATTATGAACACATAACATTACAAGGTAACATTGATGACTTCAGCTTTCTCAACAAAATTATTATTGCCAAGCAACTAAATCTTTTAGTTGTTAGCTTATATGTAACCTAAGTGTATGGATGGTACTAAAACAAAGTTTATTTAGTTTCACCATCATCATATTACAATTATTAATCTTACATAGCCACAAACCGATACATTACCTCATCGCTATGCATCCAGCTGTGTTTAAAAAAGAAAAATAGTATTAAAAATAAGTTGTGTCTTTCTTTCACTTGCTTCCAAAACAAATGTATGCACTCGCCAGGTCAAGACCTTTATGACACATGAGGCAGTGGTGCTCATGGGAAATGCAGTCTTCATTCTGGGAAACACTACCACTTTTATCCACAAGGGCCGTCAAAATCAACACAAAATGAAAGTTCCTTGTAGAAACTTTAAACCAAGAACTTTACAGTAACATTTAAACAAAAGAATTATGTTCTCATCAAGACGAAACAACGTAAATATCAGAGATACATGGCTTGCATGTGCTTGTAGTATCTTAGCATACAAAACTATATACAGTACTACAAAGTGTATACTTTGATACAGGTACATATCAGTGCTGAATGCAAAGTTTGTGTTTGCATAAGAAAGCACCAATGCATGTATCAAATACATCATTTACAAAGTTATATCTGTGCTCAGCCTGCTAGGCAAACATTATTAATTATCAACGCTCACAAACAGCTATAGTAGGCCTTCTGCACAGGCTCTTTCACAAATCACACATCAACAAGTGACTGAATTTTTAAAAAAAAAAATGCAAAAACTGAGAAAATCCAAATTATTAATAGGCCAGAGGTGTCTGTTAAGACAGCAGCAATAACACACATCTGCTTCAGATTACAAACAAAGTGAGCATAACCGCTATACAAACACATGGCCATGAAGAGACAGTTAACGTTAGCTAACCGTGAGCAAAGAAACCATCGATGGATACGGACAGTTGTGGATGTGAAGTCAATATTTAGCTAGACTTACCTTTTCCGAGAGGCCCTTTCTCCTCTTCCATACAGGTGAAGTAGACAATGTAATGTCCCACTGCACTTGTTGCTGTCATAGTCCTTTAGTTTGTTTGTTGACAGAGCTCCTCATCTCCTCTCTACATCGCTGCTGTCGTCGACATTAACAGAGATAACAAAAAAACAAGCTAACGTTAGCTAACTCTGATTCATTTAAATTACATAAACTTTATACTGTTTGTTGTGAGGCCAGAACACAGTGCAAAATCTCAAAGTTTGCTTCACATTTTACTTTAGAGTTTATTTACCAAAAAAGTGTCAATTGACAGTTTCACGGTGGCATGTCAGTAACCGCATCTGGCAGCATGACACTTCTTTCACCAGTGCACCTGCCTTTCTCCGGTAGACTCGACATGATTGCCTCAGGTGCAGTAACACTCTTTGACCACGCAGGTTTAGTAACATGTACAAGCCGTTACAAGCCAGAGGGGCGCTGTTTCACACTTTTGAGGAAACTTTGGAAAATATGGCAAAAACTGTAATGTGACAAAGAAAATTATTGAATCTTTTCATTAAAATGACAGTAATATATGTTTTGAATAGTACACAAATACAGTTTATCATTATGGATTATATTATTGCCGAATTGACAAGAAAAATGTCGACATATGATGCCTTTTATCTTGTGTTTCTAGAGTTATGTGTTTTTGCGGACACGTAAGGAATTGCTAAAATGTCATATTTTGTAAATTAAGTTTGGTGTAATAGGGAACTTCAGTTTAATTCAAACTGCTAAAATGTATATTTTTTTAAGTTTTGTCACCACTACAGAAACACTAGGTAACTGTTAAAGTATGATAAAGTTGTCTGACATTGACTGCTGTTAGTTTTTGGTTTGATTAACGGTTTACAGCCTAATAGTGTGTGTTACTGACTGATGGTGGCTGATCAGGCTAATGATCAAGTTATTGTACTCAGTTTCTAACGATAGTAAATGGTTGATCTTTGTGTGTGTGCTTTTAAACTACTTTCCTTACACGATGTGCTTGATGGTGTCATTAATGACTCCTGATTAATCTTGAAAGCTCAGCATTCTCTTTGCCTTTTAGCTTCCCTTTTTATAAGTCACATGTATAATATGACCTCTTCTTTCTGTCAGCTGCTGTGTCTGCAGCGTATTTACTACTTTTTCACACATGATTTCAGGTCAGTTAAACCTGTGACTTTCTGCCTTTGTATAATTATCCAGGCTACTGCTGTTTCTACTGTGTTTCATGCAGTTTGTGGGGTTTCCAAACAGAAATACTGCAACATCCAGCAGCTGAAAGTGCTGTGTCCACATAGTTAGTGGTTGAAGGTGGTTTCTGTGGTCAGCTGTATAAACTGTGTAGCCGTTTTAAAGTTGTAAAAATACAAGCATAGGATGACATCTTTTGATTGTCTTCACTGATATGATCTAAGAAATATTTGTATTCCAAAAAAAAAAAAAAGTTGTTAAATGATAGTTAATAACAGGAACAATCAATGTGTATTGTCTATTGTTTCTCTTCACAGTTGTTGTTGTTCAGTTATAACTGAATTAAGTAATTAATTTACATTTTCTTTTGGCTGTTTTTTCAGAACAAACCACTGCACACACAAGGGCAGCTTCTGTTTCTGCTCCATTGTTCAACAGTTTTTCTTCTTGTAAATTTCCACCAGGATCAGGATGGGAAATAATCTCAAAAGGGATCTAGTTGTAGTCTTGCAAATAGTGACCCTGCAAGATCCCCAGTCTTTGCAAAATCTGTGACTAAATACTCAGTGACTTATGACACATTGTCTTTTTTCATTGTGAGAGGGTGTCAGACTTTTGTCACTCAGTGACTTTGACCTATCTCATCTTGTATGAAGTGGCAGTGTGATCTAATTGGGAATGCACATAAAGCAAGTACTGTATAGCTATTAGTTAACTTTTAAACCAAGAACTTTAGTTAAACAGTATCAGTTAAAGTCTAACACATTCCACCCATTATCCATTAACTAGACCTTTAGAACAACAGATTAGTTTTAAATAAAATGCAAAAAGTTAGAAGCAGTTGCCACTTGCACTGATCAGTCAAGTGACACCAACAGCTGTCAATCAACACCTGTAGTTAGAGCAACAGGATCAAATGTGTTTTTTACTTTGTCTCTTGTTTAAATAGCCTTTAAAGTTTAGGTCTAGCTTCCGAACATGTGTATATGTGATGAGGGTGTGATTGTATGCCTGTGTGTGCTCATGTGTTTCAAGTACCATCAGCCTGACAGTACAATCTTAATTTTTTTGTGCTGATTTTCTTTGGTATTGACTTTGTTGGTGGTTGTGTAGTTATCGGCTCTTGGATGTTGGATGATATTTTGTGGTGATGTGACAGTTTGCAGGCTTTGGGAACTTCCTGAGGAAAAATAAACGTATACGTATGTTTTATACCACACTCTAACAATAAACTCAGTGTGTTTAGACAATACTGAGAATACAATACCAATGCGTTATTTATTACTATCTGATACCTCTGGAATAATCATTAATGTGCAATAAAAGATTGGTCATAATGTGTGTTTGAATGCTTGTACATAGGAGATTTACTAACACAAATCTTCACTGTAATAAATATGCAGTGTGGTTACATTTTTGTAAACAATGATCCAGTCACTGGAGTCATAAGTCTAGAAACAACAGTGTTCTTTGTTTAGACCATCAGTGTAACTCATCTGTCAGTGGAGCAGAAAGAAAATCCTAACATAGTTTATTTACTTTGGCAGATGATGAGATCACTTATCAGAAGTGTTTAGATAAACCTGAAAACTTTTACCTGTGAACCTCTCACTGGATTTTACAGACAAGATCAGTTATTTAGCCTGAATGTTTTCCTAAATCTATGAATAAAAATTACAAAGAGATTTTTAATCTTTGAACAGGTATTTGCCTTTGGCTCCACTTGTCTGCTGTCAATCTACAGACAAACCTGGAATTTGAAGATTCAAGTGCAGCTTCTTCCTGATGTTGTGTAACTGACCTGCATGTCATGAAATGGTAAATAAAAAGTTTAAACTACACAATTTATAGACAAGATATTATTTTGTGCTTACAAGATAATCTGTTACATCCTGTGTGCACAAGAATAACGTTTTCAGAACAGGCAATCAGATGTTGTGGCTAGTGAATTTTCCCTTTTAATGGGATTCATATTGGCAGAAACAGTACTACATCTACACCAGTAGATGGCAGTACAACCACAGTATCCACAGTCTCTGCTCCCACAGCACCCAGCACAACAAAAAGCAATTTACTATGGGATGACAGCAGGACTTCAGCATACAAAATCTCCTCTGCTACACGGAGGTAATCAGGATGTTATGCTGAAGCTCTTCCAAAAACTCATATTCGGTATAATACATCTATTCTTGCAGATCAAAGTTTGTTCCAAAACCAAATCCAAAGGGTCTGAGTTAACAATAATCCTCAGTATTGATGTTAATGCCGCACCTCTTCACGCTCAATAACACTTCTGGCTTTTGATAGTTTCCTTCAGTAAAGACTCTGGATACTGGTAGTGTCATATTTTTACCAGCAGGTGGCAGCATATCCATAGTTTCCGCGCAAAAGGCCGGACTACGGGACCATCATCATCACAGATGAAGGCACAGTCGATGAAACAGAAGGTGTTGATGCTGTTTTCTTCTTTAGACTCCCAAACAGCGATTCTTTACTCACAAATCTCGGTTTTATTATCCAATGAGGAGACAAATGAAGATGCGATTTCAGAGGCTTTTTAATGCATCAATCATCAAAATAAGCATCATGAAGTTCCAGTATCACAAGAAAACACCAATACCCATCATGCACCGTGTGTCTTCGCTCTCTCTTAGTTAGTATCAGGCTCAAGTCCTCCTCCAGCCCACCTAAGAAACAGCCTTTAAATTTCTGTCAAGATTCACTTTATTGTCTCACATTGTAGGAAATTTGGATCAGACTTCCACCCATGCTGCATCCATAAAAACCATTCCACATACATAAAAGACAGAGTAAGACAGCTACAGGGAACAAGAAACACATCTAAGAACATAATAATAAAACATACAGTTAAAAAGACAGAAAAAACATGCACTGATGCTAGATAGATAAAAACCTATAGTACAGAAAAAAAGTACAGAAAGGTGCAAAAACTGGAAAATAGTCAATCATCAACAGATAAGTAACAATAAAGCTCTGTTGGTTTTTATATCAGTTTCATCTTTATTTCATTTGTTACCATTTAATTTTTTTTTTTTTTATTGAAGTAGGGATAAAAGAGTTTTTTTTAATCTATTCATAAACCTCTTCCCTGATGGCAGTAGCTGGTACTCAGTGTTTAACACATGGGCTAGGTCAGTTATTATCTTGTTGGCGTGCCTCAGAACAGCCTGCAGGGATGGATGCTGTCTTACACCTATTATCTTCCATGCAGTCTGCGTGAGTCGGACTAGTTTGGACTTCAATTGCACACAGAGGTTACCAAACCAAGCTGCGATGCCGTATCTAATTAATGGATCTACAGCACAATGGATACAGCTGTGAGAACGCACTACACAACTCTCATGTCAGCAACTGTACAACGAAAAAAAAAGTCTCTGTTATAAGCAACATAATGACTTAAAAGCGCATTATTCAGTCTGTACTATCTGGTGAGAGTTAAATAGACCTATTAGGGAAGGCTCGCCCAAAACATCAAGGCTCGGTATGGTCTACACGTGGTGACCCCACAACTTCAAGGCAGGAGGATGAGACAGAAATTTAATTATGAGGGGAGAAGAGGAAACAGGTCCACATGGCCTCAGGGGCCGGCATAACCTCTAGGAACGGATAGTTCAAATTAGACAAGCATTGTCAGTCTCTGCACACCTTTGACCCCGCAGATTCAATTGCCCAGAGACCCTTAATAGCAAATATATAAATTTGTGTCTTTCCTTTTTTGTGTGTGCGTCTGAATCATACTGTACCTGCTCAGCTGCCGGTGTCCGCTAATCTGAAGCGTCCTCCCCTTCTGCCACGATGTGTGGTGCAAATCAGAAGCGTGTGTTCTCTTTAAGCTCCTCTCCACGATCCCGCTGCGCAATTGAAGTTAATTCTACAGGCCGAGTCCCGGGTTCACGTTTCGCCACAGCTTTGTAAACTTAGATCATATGGGGTCACCCAGAGGTTGAAGCGGACCCTGTAGCTGCGCGTCCAGTCCTCCAAAGATCAGTTACAAATGTAATGGCAAAGGAATGTCGCTCAGTCCACAGCTTTGGCTGCTGCATGTAGTTTTTTGTTCTAATTAGAGCCAATTTGAGAGTGGGGTGTCAGTTTATTTCATGCAGAAACAATGTTTATGTGCATGTGGATTTTATCTCTTGTCTATTCTGTTAAAAAATATTGCTCAGAATATTGGTATAAGCAATCAAACATTGTCCAATCCAATCAAAATACTGTCCATCTTAGAGTGAAACTACACCAATGAAACCCTATATTCACATTCTCACAATCAGTTTATTCATTTATCCAAAATATTCAAGTCTAATATAAAAGCTTGTAAATGATTTGATCATGAATCAAGTAAAATGCTGATTCTTTTCAGGATTTTAGTAATCTAATTTGTTCAAACTGAATGGAAAATGCAATGGCAGGTCAATACTCTCCATCCCTCACACACACACACACACACACACACACACACACACACACACACACACACACACACACACACACATACACACAGTGTCCATGTTGTCCACACCATCAGTCTGTTGAGGTATCCCTGGTTCCCTGTGGTGTGTGCATGTCGAAGGCCCCGGTGTTATTGATCCTGATTGGGCCTCACAGGAGGAGATTCCGGCCTGCCATTGACCCACACTTCTCCATGTTTCCACCCTTCTCTCAGATCATCAGAGGCAGCCGTCTCCTGCTTGCCTGCTTGCCTGCTTGCCTGCCTGCCTGCCTGCCGGCCTGCCTGCCTGGCGGCCTGCTTGCGTGAGTTTTCTGATTGTCAGATGGAAGGGGGGGGGGGAGGGGGAAAATGAACTTACTACAGGTTTTGCAAAATCACTAGCAGGTCTTGCCTGAGTAGTCCGCACTGACGTTTTTCTGGCTTGGTGACTGTCAAAACATCCCCCATGCGTTAATTCCCTCCCTCCCTCTCTTTAGAAAGCTTGTGGCTCACAGGCTGCTCTCTTCTTCAAAGTAAAACTTCTCTGCCATGTGGCCTGTGTTGAATTCTTGTGTTGATGGCTGCCCAGGACTTATGAACTCCTCATAGGGGTCCTCTTTCTCCTCGTCGTCGCTTATGAAGCACATGAAAAGTGTCATGGCAAGGCACGAGTAGAACAACATGACAAACAGGATGTAAAAGTAAGCATTGTCGTAGGCTTCCCTGGAACTGTAGATGGTGGACACCAGACTGGTGTTGGACAGAGGGCTCTCTGTGGTGCTGGAAACAGTCCTGTTGATTTGGCGCTCGTTGATGTTGACACCACTGTCCTCAAGAATCTGCTGGCATCTGGAGAGTAGAGAAAGCAGGAGGGTCCGGTTCATATGTTTCATTTCAAAATCAGTGGTGGAAGAGACACAGAGCAGAGAATCAAAATAAACCACAATAAAAAAAAAGGTAGAGAATGACAAAGGGGGCTGAGGAAGGACTACAGATGGAAAGTGTGTGAGGCAGGCACTACACCACTTTAGGAAAGGCACGCTGTGAGTCATCCACCCACTCTTGAAGAGTCTTGATAAGGCGGTATTTCAGAGATAAAGCCCAATCCTTTTCTTTCCTATTGGATACAACTAAAGGATCATAGAAGCACAAGCATGACCTTCTTTAGAGTATGATTTTTACAGAATTGTAAGTCATTTTGAAAATATTTCTATCAAACTGAGCAGTCATGATTACATTTCTCCCAGGACATTTTGGCTGAAAGTATTTTCTGAACCTTACAAGTCTTTTCCTATCTGAAACTTTTTTTTTCTTTTTTCAACCCGTCCTCTTTGTGCTCTTTCCTTCACTTTCAATTTAGAGGCTTGGAAGCTGCAGAGACTCTTGGATTGTTGTCAGCTCCGGTCAAGTAGTCTACTCATTTCAAAGAGTGTTGGGGTCAGAGGTTAAGTTGTCTCCAGTGTGTTGCTGCTTGACTGACACTCCACTCCAAAGCAACCCCTTTAGCTTTTTCACTCATTGTGTCTTACAAGTTGAGCACTTGTAAAAAAAAAAAAAAAAAAAAAAAAAGTTTGCAGAACACAAAGAAAATACTGAAATGTGATCTTGTCTTGATCTTATCATTGGCCGTGTTGGATACACAAACAGCATAAACAAACAGACTAAAACACACATGCAGATACATGAAAAAATATTTACAAAAACATTATTTTCCCATTTATGCACTCACTTTAGACATATACCATGACTGGCATGAGCAGCTGCATACCCTCAACCCTCCAGAAGGGAAGGGAAAAAAAGGAGGGAGTGATAAAAACTCACCGCTGATATCTGTAACCTTTTGAAGAGTCTGCCAACTGGGCGAACAGTTCCTTTCTGTTTGGCAATGAGAGCCAAAAGCCTCTGAACCCTGTACAGCCATGTCAGTGACTGATGTCCCAGTGTGCCTGTGGGCCGCTGTGCTTATATAATTTACAGCAGCTCTGCTTTAGTCATTAAGGGGTGTGAAGGAGCCCCTAGGGAGCAGGAATTTGTCCAAAAGGAGTGTTTATGAAAGTGGATATATTTATGATTTAGTGCTTGCGGAGTGTGCATGAGACACGCAGCTCACAGAGACTAGGTATTGTCATTATCCTGATAGATAGAAAGTGAAAAACAGCTGGCATGTTTAGAAAGAAATAAAATTTCATTTCCTAAAATGAATTGTCAAATGGTATTTAAAAGCCTCCTTCACACTTCCAGGAATAGAATTATCGAGGATAAATGGTGAGGGTTTTATTTATTTATAATTTTGTTGACCTAAAATTATTTACATTCAAATATATTGAGTCTAAAACTACTAGAATTGGCTTATAAAATAGGCACCATGTGTACCTTTTTAATTTTACAATGTAAAATCCAACCAGGTTACAAAAACCCACAAAATATCCCATAAGTGACACCCATTCAAATCACAACCTCCTGCATTTTTATATAGTTTATTATAAATAGTAAATAGTGCTGTATTGTACACAAAATTTCTTACAACAAAATCATTTTATGTCAATGTAAATGAAAATTATACAAAAGAAAAAAGACATGAATAATGAACATTGTGTAAGACTTACTTAAGCAAGACATACAGAAGAGACAGAACACTTGAACAACACTAAATAAATAAGAAATGGAACTAGTGTTTGCAAGTTCCTGGTAAAAACTAATTTAACACATGCAAAAAAAAAAAAAAAAAGCAAAATTAACTGTCAAACTGAATAATGTATTCACTGGCAGAGAATTTTTTTTTTTTTTGGCTTAATGACATTATGACTACATTTGCTGTTTTTCATCGCTTGATGATTTCCCCTGATTGATCAATGCACACAACCCAAAATGAATGACATTAAAAAAGAGAGTGTGTTTTTGAGGATATAATCAGGGATATTTGATCCGTGTTAAATTTACATCACATGAGGTATGAATGTATTGCACTTTCTTTGGGTTGCAGTTTAGCTATGACTCCACTCGGCCTCGATTCATGCCTTTCTGCTGCTTTTCCCGGTGTAGTCACATTTTCATCGCCGATGTCTTACACAAGAATCACATCAATGTACAGTAATATCATTTTCCTAAGACATTGTGATGAAGAGATCCTTGCGGCTGAGTGCAACAAGTTATCACCATCCGGCCTTTTGATAACCATCAACCATAGGAATCCACCTCTCGTCTATCAAGTTGGCCCCAAAAGCACAGGGGTCTGCTCACAAAGTCCGCCTCAACTTGCATCTCTGCCACTTATTACAAAAATCAAATACAGAATCTTGAATGTATTTACTTTCCCCTCCCACCCCTTTTCTTTTCCTCTTCAAGCATGGACAACCGTGCTCGGTCCTTGGAGCGTGACATGACGCACAAGCAAAGCGAGTGCCAGGTAACAGGAGAGGCTGCGCCTTTGGTCCTAATTATTCCAGTCAACCCCCTCCATCGCCATCGCTACACCTCCATCTCAAGTGGTTCCCTTGCTGAGGGAGAACACCTCAACCCCTCCACCCACTCAACTCCTCTCTCTGGCTGTCCTCCGGCCTGCACTGGAAGCTTGGCAAAGGCAGTGGGTGGGGGTGTTCTCTGGCGATGAATGTCAGACTGGCTGGGGGAAGCCTCCTGCTCGGGCCATGTTGTGGGCTTCATATAATGAAAGGCACCTGAGGAGGACATGGACAGACAGAAGGAGGGTTAAAGATATCCTTTCTGCATGGTGGATTTCATTCAGCTATAACTGTTTAAATTCTCTGACTGTTAAGCTAGCAAACAATGTGAAATGGGACGTTCACAATGAGAGGTGTGATTTTGACAGGAAGGACTGCAGATAAAAGAAGCAAGAAATGTTTAAGAGCAGGTGAGAGCAGGTGAGAATGGAAACTGAGGTCCTAGGTTAAATAATAAAACTCAGAAAAACAGGTGAAGAGCTTTGGGAATCTCTCTGGACGTTCTTTGAACCTAATGTGGCTGGTAAAACTAGCCTGACACTGAGCCTTAGCCTGGATCTCTGGCTCTGCTCCACTGATCAATAACAACTCTAAATCTGACCTCCAGTGGGACACATGGTTCTAATCCCGGCCTGCCAAAGGCCATAATCGCCCCCTGTTAAGGAGCCCCTTACCCTCCCTTTATACACACACACACACACGCATACATGCCTGCGCCCACATATACACATATACACACACACACATTTCACCAAACCCCCAAAAGCTACATGTGGGTCTCTCCCAGGACCGGCTAAATTAATGACATCAAGATGTTGCCACTGATGGGCCAGTCAGCATGTGGTAGTGTACCCCGGATCAGCCCCAACACACCGCTCTGACCCACACACTCCCCCTCCCTCCTGTCAAACACGCTTTGGGAAGTGGCTCCTTTCATTTGGGCGGCTATCTTCGTTACACGGAGGTCATTACATGGCTAGGTGAGCTACACTAGGGTTTGATGGGCAGGCTCATCATACGGGGTCATGAAAGGACAGTGAGCGAAAATGTGTGTGTTGGGATAAGACCCTGACATGCCTCTGCATCGGGCCACGTGGATAATCTGATGATGGTAATGTAAACTGAGGTAACCTGGCCACTAACGCTCTCTAACATACATGTAATTTCAGCACAGAGCGGGGTGATTTGAGAAGCTCGCTCATCAGAAGGGTCTGTGCAATTAGCGTGGGTTGTTAGTCAGAAAATATAAGCAAAATAGCACAGCTAGGGCAGAGGTTACAGAGACACATCATGCGTACCTTGCTCTGACTGTATTGTCCATACTGGTAGGATGGATGGTGGTCCATGGCGTAGGCTGGAGAGGTGTAGGAAGGTGGGCAGTAAGATTGGGTGCTAGGTAGGGTGGGCATACTGGTCAGGCCTGGTAAAGCCTCTAGGCGCTGGGAGCCATGACAGCTGGCAGCCATGCCACCGTTAGGCTCCAGGCCTCCGGTCAGTGGTGACAGGGCAAAGTCACTCTGGGACTGATGTGGTACTCCACCTGGGTTCAAAAGGCCCATCACCTGCAGGGAGAGACAGAGGAAAACTGAATGATTAGAATATAAAAGATTTTCTAGTTGCACCATGCTCATGATGAGAACATCATCAGAACACATTTGTACACATATCACAAAGTAAATAGAACATTTATTTGCTCAAAATGAATGTTCACCTAAATCTGAAGTTACACCATTCCATCAATCTTTTACTCTACTCAGGTGGGCTGAAATCTGTAGGCTCTCTCCTTGTTTATGGTCAGAAATATATTCTTACTGGCTTCCCTCACACATGTGGTTTCTTTTTACTCTGCTTGAATTACTGGAGAACTGATGGTGGTTAAAAAGTTCAGTCCTAGTGGTTTCTGTTCGACTTATCCTGTTAAATATATGGAAGAGGTCTAAAGAGTATTTTTTGTTTGTTTTTTTTCCCTTGTGATGACACTTGTAATATTTAGCATTGTGTCGCAAATGGAATAAATAGAAAATACATAAATTGCCTGAAATTCATTTATGAGAATGTGATGTGTTTTAAGCAGAATTCAAAGGAGAATAAAAAGAGTATGTCTGATGTTCTGTTCAGAGCGATGCACTTTCTTTTTATACTCTCTCTCTCTATTCTCTTTATAGTCTCGCTCACTTTCTCTTGATGCCCTAAAATCACCGTGTCCCTGTGAGGCCAGGGTAAAGAGGCCAAAGGGTACGTGGGAACGAGGGTTAGGGTGTGTTTGTGTATGAGTGTGTGAGAGCTACCTCTCCTACGTGTAGAAGTGTGTATGTAACAGTAGGTGTGTATGTGTGTGTGTGTGTGTGTGTGTGTGTGTGTGTGTGTGAGCGTGCGCGCATGTGTACTAAACATTTTTTGCTCTGATGTCAGGGGGGTGTAGGGGTATCGGTGATACATCGTGAACAGCTGCAACATAGGTTTGCGTGAGAAGCAAAGTCATGAAAACGTCTAAAAAAATGGAGTGAAAGAGAGAACGAGAGTTACAGGGAAAGAGTTACAGTCCATGTGAGAGAAAAGAGAGGAGAAGCCAAGCGCAAAACCAAATACACTCAAAATAGAAACTGTATAAAATATGACGAAGATGGAGTAACGATGAGTGATGTAAAAACAAGGGGCTCTCCCGACTGACAGCCAGCTGGCACACACACACACACACACACACATGCACATGTGCACATGCTGAGCAACCTCAGGTGTCTTTAATGTATGTAATTTACAGTTTGGTCTGTCAGAGTGATCTGACCCCACACATCTGACAAACACAGCGATGCTACCTACCACAAAACCAGTATTTCTTTTACTACTAAAGGTAACTGCAGTCCATATGTATTTGTATCACTATAAAATACAGATTTTTAAAAATATTTAATATTTATAAATAGTTGTATTTATTCAGATACATCAGAAAATAGTAATTTAATTGATTAAATTATTACAATTAAATATATAAACTTAAACATTTTCTGGTGGCGTCATGTAAACATTTTTTCTCCTAGTTGTGCTGTTTAGTCATATCTCCTTACAGCATCACACATGCTGTATATTCCTGTGCAGTAGTTTGTGCGGTTTGTGTCTGTGTGTACACGCTTGTGTCTCAGGGTCTGTGCTTCCTGTGTTCATGCACTCTCCCTCTGCAACTGAAACGGCAGCAGTTCCCAATGGTGTGTCTGTTTTGAGGTTGTTCCGGGGATTAGGTCTCAGGGGGGTGCAAATCCCAGCCGCTCGCTTCCTTGGTGAGAAAGGATTCCTTTGGTATGCACCAGATCAGCAGTGAGACGCCAGAGACCTCGCACCACGGGGGAAACCACTGGCCTGACTGCTGCTCTGTGCGCAGGGCAAACCGCTCAGAAAACAATATCACCTATCTAAAGTAAACCTTATCCGTATCAAATACTGCACGGCGCTCTAATGTGACCATATCTGGAGTTAACTGAACCTTTGAATCTCCTGATGGATACAGAGCAGTAGATAGTGTTGAGTAGTTTTCACAGACAAATTTGGAGTTCAGATGATCAGATAATTCCAGGGAAGATTTAACACAACATGATCCAAGCTGAGTAGTTTCAAGAAAAATGATGCTGTAAAGTTTTCTAAAGAGCAAAAAGGTCTTCATTAACTGCCAATGTCATAGAATTTAATCAATTCTCATTTCCTCTCTCTTATTAAGTTAAAATCAGGAAATTAATTTTTATCCTCGTCTGAAATGGAGAAAACTGTATTGCAATATACATTCAAACAGCTGCAATGAATACATGAATTAAAACAAATTAGCCAACAAAGTGAGTCATTTGCATAAATTACACAGTTTGTTATGAGGGGATAGATTACTTCATTCCAATCAATTAAGACACTGGAACATTCTGTGATTGCAATTCCAGACTGAGAAAACATTCCAGGCACGCCGTCCCTATGCAAGATGAGATGTCCACTCTGGACCGAGCTGCCTGCTAAGGTTAATGCTGAAACCATCCACAAGGCCACAGCACCTTTGGCCTCTTTACTGGAGCTAAAGTCATTCACTCTGTGACCCCGCGGGTGTGTGAACTCACACCAAAGCCTCTGTTACAGGACGGCAGATAACAGGTTTGCGTACCAGTTATACTTTAACAAAGTATAATTCATATCATTATTTGGCTCGGCTGGCTGAGACAAAAACTATCAACCAGTGACACTCTGGGTTTAAATCTGACCTGAGAGGTTTGACACACATCATAATATTCACTCTTCCCTGTCTTTCTACACTTTTACCTAACTTCCCAAAAGCTAATGTTTTAAGAATAAATGTGGCTTGTTCTTGAGGAGGAAACAACACATTCTAGTCCATAACTAGTTCTCAGATATCAAAGCAGTCAATTATATCCTCAGCCACAATGGTGCCACCTACCACTTTCTGACCGTGCACCCTGGCAACCACAGAACAAAGATCTTCTTTTTTCAATATACATACATCCTCAGGCATTCACATAGTAGTAAACCTGCCTAAGGCAGTTTTTTATCTGTGCCTGACAGGAGTCTGAGATTCTCTCTCATGGGAATTAATACCCAGCATGCATTGCATGTGGGCTGGCCACCCTTTGTGGCGGTTAAAAGCTCGTTTTCCGCCTGTTAGTCCATCTTCTGGGCTGGTAGGGAGCCACTGATGGACACTGATGACTGTGTAATCGGCCATAATTGTCTTTTCAGTTTTGATTTGTGTCATCATCCGACATCCATACATCCTACCTCATATCTGCTCCTTTCTCCCTCCCCAAAGACTGACGTTTGCCACATTTTAAATTCATCAAACAACCCATCAGAATAAACAAAAATGAAAAGCTACCGTGTTTTTTAGCCTAACAAGGTTTTCATTAATGTCGCCACAATGACATCTCCTAGGTCACACACGGAGGAGTGTGTGTGCGTTTTTGTGTATCATTAGCCTTCCTCAAGGTGCATTTCATAAACCGCATGAAGAACTACTAGCGTCCAGTCATCTAATATGATAATATATGTGTGTGGATAGGTGTGTGTGTTTGTTTGAGGCAGAATGTATGTGCATATATGTACATGTTTGCAAATATACTGTCTCTACATGGATTTTCAGCTGTGTATTTCAATAACAGATGTATGGACAAACCTGTGGTGAGAGGCTGTTGCTGATGGCGGGGTTGACAGAGTTGGCGTGTCCTGTCGGGGCCACAAAGCTGTCCGAGTATCCTGAGAAGCCATGACGTCCGGAAGACAGGCAGTACGCAGAGCCTCCATCCTGGGAGCCTGCCGACGAGCTGAGCCCACTCTGGTGCACGGAGGTGGGGGGCAGAGGCTGCGGTCGGTGGACTGTACTGGGCTGCTCCGATGCTGTTGGGAATAAAACATGCGATTTAAAATCCCATTTTCTTACATCAATAGTCATTTTGCTGCTGATTCAGAATCAGAGTAGTCAAATTTTTTTTTAAAAAAGCCAAAACGTTGAGCCCACCTTGAGCTATGGAAGTAGGAGGGTAGGGGCTGTCTGACAGCTGATAGGGCTGCAGGCCTGACATAGCTGATGGGGGGAAACCGCCGGGGATGAGGTGGTTAAAAGCCATCAGTTGATTGGCTCCTGCTTGCTTCCTCCACCGGGCTCTTCTGTTGCTGAACCACACCTGAAATAAGAACAGAGACAAGAGCGTGTGGTGTTTATTTATCTGCTAACCCAACAGAATAAGTGGACCTATATGGTCATCTGCATTTGTGTATGGTGTCTGTGAATGTATGTTTGTGTGTGCGAGGCCTCTCTGTCTCATTACAGGGAGCTGAACTGATAGAGATCTTAACATCTGGAACGTGCAGTGAAACCAAAGACATTACATCTTTGTGTGCTACTGCGAGTCACAGGGTTCAGATAACGCCAGAGGGCTGTTAAAGCTGTTAAAGCCTATATTAGCACACTACCTAAATCAGGCATGTACTTTGGGATCTTTACATAGCCCTTTTTTGCAGGCAGCCTGACAATAATAGGAAGCTGTCCTCATACACAGTAGGCCCAGTGTGTCTGTGTTTGTCCGTGTCTGTATGTGTGTGGAAGGGGGTCGGGCGTGGGGTCGAGGGTTGGAGGGAACACATGTCTAATGGCTGTAAGGAATGTGTGGCAACATCCCACGGCAATTTAACGCCCACATGACACATATCCATGACAGACCGACACATTGCTTTGCTGTCAAGATTAGGTCTCTGAGACTTTGAGGTTGAAGAGTGTGTCTAACCTGAACTCGAGCTTCTGTGAGTTTGGCCCTCTGAGCCAACTCCTCTCGTGTGTAGATGTCGGGGTAGTGTGTGCGTTCGAAGGCCCTCTCCAGCTCTTCCAGCTGCTCTGCTGTGAAGGTGGTCCGACTGCGGCGCTGCTTCCTCTTCAAGGGCAGGCCTGGCTCTGAGTCCACGTCGGAACCCTCGTCCGAGTGACTGGCTGTAATTGCGAAAAAAAACAGACTGTTACCTTAATATTCAGAGGAGGAGGAACTGATACAGAATGAAACTTGGGGTAAATACTAAGCTGGGATACAATAGCCAGATCCGAGACAATAGATTGTGCTGAGTGCGACACATGGTACAGAGCCACTTTAGATTGTGTCCTCCTGGTGCCTTAAACTCCTCAGTGGTTCCTGAGGGGATCAAAAGCCAGAGGCTGCTTGAACATGGATTAAAGAGGACTAGATCCCCCCGGGGCATCTATTCCCTGGGACACTGTGTCTCTCCCAGTCTTAGCCATGCTGTGCACTGTGCCGATAGGGTCCCATAGTGAAGGGCAGGCAGCCCTTTGCAGGTGCTTCTTAATCTGTTTGTTCAGTTGAGGGCAGGAGAGAGCGAGCGGGTAACTGGGAGACAGCTATTGGGATCTAATTCAGCAGAAGACGGGAATCAATGAAGGCCTGAAACTAGAGACTGAGGACCATAGCTGTGTTTGGGGGGGAGGTTACCCGTCTATTAAATAATGATTAGGCTCCACAAACTAGCGTGACAGCCTGCTATTGTCCGCCATTACATGTCTGCAATCCCCCATCTCTTTCTCAGTCATACGCACACTCACAAACATGCATCTGCCGCGTCTGGGCCATGGGCTTTCACTCAATGAACGCGGTCTATGACAATGTGTCGAACACAGATGGACACAAGACAGAAAGAGTTGGAATCCACTCCCAAATCCACCTCGGAGGGACCTCTTAAACCTCATGAGGAGGGTTCACTGCACCTTTTCGACACCGAGACTATGCAGCAAACACCTAAGCTGAGACAGAGAATACGAGAGAGAGAGAAAGAAACCGGCAGCCAGAGAGACAGGTGTAAGCAACAGAGAGGTTTAAGCACGGGACAGAAGCTTGTCTGTTTCCCCCAGACTGTTCATTCTCCTTCTGCCCTCCAGATTTAAAGCTTTAATTAAAAAGTGCCAAGTCAGACATGGAGGGGGGCAGCAGGGATCTCCCCTTGCCTCTGGAGCCTCTGGAGCCAAGCAGGAAATGTTTGTGCCGGTTGCCAGTGTGTGTCTGACCAGGCATTACACACGAATTTGGTCCTTGGGAATGCTGCTGTGCTCCGGACCGCCAGCACAGTAGATTCTGATGCTGAGAGGAGCTCTTTATTACATTTGAACCAAGGGCGCCTCGCTGGCATAAAGGCTCACAGGGGATTGGCTGGATGCTTAGATACTCCTGGAACACGCACTATGAGTTTGGGATGTGGTTTGTTTAGGTAAGGATGTGGCCTGAGACCAGTTGGAGCAAACTATATAATACATCAGGCACACAGAGGAGGGCCACAAACAATGAAAATAAAACTTGATATTTGTCCTATAAACACATTTCTTAAACATTAATATTGTTTTGATTAGTAAGAGCAGCTTTCATAAATCAGCACATAAACAACATTAAAAGGGACTCATGGAAAGAGCAAGCTAAGTAACACGCGATGTCATTACCATTTTAATGACAGAGGGACAGAGAAAGAAAGAAAAAGACAGAGAACCAATGACGGAGCAGAAACGAAAAGATTCCTGAGGGAGGGAAAGGGGAGCTCATAAACCTCCACAGAGGAGAGAGCTCCCCATTGGCACTGTAACTCATGTTAACTGCGGGGTGGGGGTGGATCTCTCCTCCTTTGCCCCCTTTATTTCTCTCTTTTTCTCTCCCTGTTTTTATTATTAGTAACTACAGAGAAAACACTCCGTCACAGACTCTCCCTTAATGGCAAATGACAGTGTTGCTTTTGTCATCCTCTGGCTCGCACTTTCTCTTTTGCTCTCTTCCTCTCTCACTCTCTTGTCTTTTTTTTTTTTGGAAGTGATGTGGCCAAGCCTTTGTATCTTAGCAGGGAAAAGCCTGTGGCAGGGCTCTATTGGACCGATTACCACGCTCCATCTGTAGGAGCCATCAGGGACGCCCGGGCCCGCATTCAGGGGCCTGTCACCTGCCCAGCAGGGGAGTGGGGGGGGCGCTGAAGGGTGAGATGGGGGCTGTAGGGCCAGGGGCTGAGTGGGGGAATGAAGAGTGGGAGGGAGAGGAGGGGGCACAAAGGGGTCCAGAGAAGGGCCATTGGGGGCTGCAGAGGGGCACAGCAGGGGAGCACTCCTTCATCCCCTCCCTCCACAGCCTGAGGGGCACAAAATTGGGGGATGGGGGAGTTGAAGGGGTTGACATGGAGAGGAGATGGGAGGCTGAAGGCACCTGAAGAAGATGCTGGGGAAGGGGTGTGGGGTGCCAAGCTAAGGAGAATGGGGGGATGCTGGTCATTCTTAAAAGTGGACCTGTCCCGTCCATCTCATCCATTCACTTCACTTGTCTCTTTCTCTGCGCTCACCCCTCACTGCATCCACGTCTTTGACGTTTCAAAACAAGGCTCCTACGCTGCTGTGGATCGATTTTGAGGCACGCCGATGCAGAAGCAGACTCAGCGCGGGCTGTTCCCACACATTCCCCACAACAAACAGCAGAAGAGGATACTAAACACACAAAGAGAGGCCTCGACCTCCTTACTTAAACACCCAAATCAAATTTTACGCTGCAGCTAAAGCACTGGGGAGCTGAAAATACTCCATAGCCACTCACAGTTTGGCTGTGCCTCTGACAAGAATCTTAATAGAAAGATAGATTATTATCCCTGAAACGGAAATTGGGGCTGCTGCAGAATTATCTATAAAAACAGACATTTCAAAACAATGTTAGGTGTAAGTTAACAAGGTAGTTTAGATAACAGAATGGATTGTGGCACATTTATTTAACAAAGTTTGATGGGAAGTATTTAGTATAGTTTGATGGAGTGGAATATTCAACAAGTGAATTCAACAAGTTCTTTTCACTGATCAGGGATTCTCAAATACAATTAAACACGTGCATTTACAGGTGAGCATGTGCACACAAAAATAAACAAGAAACAGACAGTGCTACAGACCCAGCGTTCAAGGTAAATAGAACCATTTATCGATCAAGAGAAGAGACTGACAGGCAGGGGAGATAAACTCCAGAAGGTCACAGATGTGAACTTGGGGAACGTCCAGTTCCATTAGCTTCACCTGCAGCAGTAGTGCCTCGAACAGGCCAAAAAAACCAAGTGAGGATTCCAACTGGGAGAATAAAGGCTGCTCTTGTTTACTGCTTGGACTACATTGGCCAGGACTCGCCCTGCCAAGCATTCATCCCCCTTCCACCCGTTAGAGAGATGCTAATATGAAGAGACATGCACAGACGCACACATCCATGGATGTGCACACATGTGCATGTCACTTCACAAACGTAGCTTCAAATGGCACAATATGAGCGGCAGAAAGTGTGAGAAAGAATCAAAATAAGTAGAAAAGGAACGGTAGCGAAGTAAGCAAGAAATTAGGAGAAGAGAGGATGATAGAGAGAAAGAAAGGAGAGGAGAAGAGAGGAGAGGAGAGGAGAGGAGAGGAGAGGAGAGGAGAGGAGAGGAGAGGAGAGGAGAGGAGAGGAGAGGAGAGGAGAGGAGAGAGATAGTGAATTAAAGAGCCACAGTGAGACAGAGAAAGAGAAGGGGAGCATATGGGGCAGTTTATAGTCTTGTCTTGGTAGGGGCTGGCTAACCCTTCCTCCAGGGGCTGTTAATAGAGAAGGTAATTGAGCTGGTGACATGTGTTCGCAACACAAAACAAAGGGCAGAAGAGACAAATGAACTAGTTATTTGCCCAGGGAAGTAGATCGGGCCCTTTCAGGCCAAGGAGCACAGTGCGAGTAGGCCACTGAATAAAATAGTGGCATGCCACATAGAGCCAGAGCGAGCAGATGCACCGGAGGGAAGAATAGTTAACTGACAGCTTATGGGCTCAGCTGGGGTTAACAGTTAAGGGAAAAATGGGAGTGAGTGGGCTGCTCACTTGACTTGCTAAAGAGCCCCCTGGAACCTGCAGCTGCCTGGGAAAGAGGGAGGGGGGGGAGGAAGATGGAGAGAGAAAGAGAGAGGGAGATGATGATGTGATGGACAGAAAAAAGTGGAGTGAATAGGCGCAGGAGGTTGGCACTTAACGGACAAAGAAATAGCGGGCGATATGACGTTGAAAGATGTATCTCTGTCTAATATTGGTGAAGTGACAAAAAGCCACAAATGGCGCTGCATGGCTATTATGTGTGCCCAGTGTGCGGTGGTTATTATTTAGTTCCACTGTGGTGCAGTTAGGTGACAGTTTCACGGTGGCATTTCCACCCTCGGGGCAGGGACAAAGCAACTGCACAGAACCCACGCGGGGCTCCAGCAACAGGCCAGTCTGCCGCACGTTCCAGTCAAACGGAGACTAACCAGCAGCAATTCACCTCAGCCCAGCCTTGTTTAGGTGAGAAAGACAACCAAACCAATCATCTTGTGCAGAACAACCAGTCTACTCTCTCCAAAATAAAAAGCAAAATCTCCTAAAATGAAAGTTACCAACATTGATTCTTTGGTGTGACATCAGGGAGCGATATTAGGGAGTCAGTCAGTTGTCATCTTTTCCTAAACATTATTGTAACCTCCTTCATGGGGCCTGATAGTTTTAACAGTTGAGTGACCCTAGGTTAGCCCCCGACCTTTTCACAGCTCTTGCACAGTGCTGCAGCAAAGACGGCCTCACCGCTGACCCTGCAACAAAACTTCACAGAGTTCAACACATTCCACACTTTCTTTTTTTACTCTACAAACACTCACTTTTATTGTTAGTATCTTAGTTATAGTTTTATGGGTTTAGCCCACAAATGTTCAGCTTCAGTTTGTCTGTTTTGAAAAATGCCAGAAATAGATACTGTAACTGGGAACACATTTTTGAAAAAAAAAAAAAAAAAAAAAAAATCTTATCTCCTAATTTTCTGTTCTTTTCTAGTGGATTTCTTTGTTCAGAAAGGAAAAAAGTCATTAATCACAACAGCAACAGAGTTGTGCTGGCGTGTCCATAATGTGCAATGCGTTGAGTGAAACAGCTCTACAAAAACTGAGGCTAAACAAAGTTAAGTGATTGACAACGCTGTCTGGCTTTACTCAATTAACTATCCCATTGTGTTCCTCTTTGCAGAGTCCCCTCGCCCCCGACCCTTTTCTCTTCACACTCCTTTATCCTCCCCATCACAGAGTTTTGCTTGGCTAATACTTCCAAGGAAATAGAGAGCTCTTTTTCTACTGGGGCTCCTCTCCTTGACCTTCCATTGCTCACTGCTTCTCTTTCAGTCACTTCACAGTGTCTCTGGGGTTAGTGGGGAGAATGTGGAGAGTACATCAGCTCCGAGGGGCCGGCTCAGGGCAGGACCCCAGCCCATTACTTCAAAGTTGGCCTGCATTCATTAATTGTCCTTTGAATTAATATTGGAGGATCACAATGTGGGTGCCAACAGAGAAAGAGGCTTTAATGAAGCATAGAGTCGGCATTCAGTTGCAGATCAGCCAGTGTGGATTTTTTCTTTCTTTTTTTTGAGAAAGAGAGCCTTGAGAATCATGCCAAAACAGAACGTAATTTTTTTAAGTATTTATATGTGAGAAGAGGGACTGATCTATCTATCTATCTATCTATCTATCTATCTATCTATCTATCTATCTATCTATCTATCTATCTATCTATCTATGTCTCTCAACCTCTTGTGGCCAGAAATATATTGTAAATTTTGGCTTGTTTTTCCCAAAAGTTCACTGGGCTAAACTAGCATTAGAAGCTCTATTAACACAGGAAAACACAGAGTGAGGCCCACATATAAATTTCTCCATTATCCAGCCCTGAGAGGAAAATGGAAATGCGGCTGTAGCAGACATTCCTCTGGTTGTATTGAGGCCTTCTGTCTCCGGTGACTATAGACGGTCTCCTCTTAAACCTCCAATCTTTAACTTACGCACCGTGGAAATGCAACAACCCCTAACAAACAAACGAGTCCTAGAAGTTCAACGTCTGTCTCTCGGTTTACAGTTGCGGGGTTACTGCCCTACTACTCAGTTTCTTTTGCTCCCTGTGTGTGAGAGAAATGTATCTGTTTATATTCTTAGACATCTCTTGAGAATATAAGTTATGAAACTTTAAAAATTGGATTATGTGGCGGCTACATGTGGAAGTCTATCATTTCCCCCTTTCAGTGGTGCTTGAACTGAATGTGTCTTATATACATGCTCTGACGGCTTTAAGATACGGTGCACTCTCAAACACAAATATGATCTCTCCGCTCTCCTTACACTCTCTAAATTTCCCTCGTGCTAAATCCATGCCAGAGTCGCAGGGAGCCAGTTTATTTACACAAACAAAGTCCTACTCAGCTCCTTTGACAAAAGCAGCTAAATCTTTCATGTTTTGTCAGCACTTGATTCCTCCTGTCCCTCTGGCTATTTGCCTGCCGCCGGACAATAGAGGCAGGAGAATGGCAGCAGATTGTTGGAATGCACCTCAATGAAACCAATTATTACATGTTGACTGCGTTCACCATGGCAGATTTGAAAGAACTGGGCTCATTCAATTTGGCACCGCAGGATTCCCTTTAAAGAAAAGTTATCCCTTTGACTGTTTGTATTTCTGAGCTTTTCTTTTTCTTCTTCTTCTTTCTCCCTTTCACCCCCACTGCCATAAATGGATCCCGCAAGAGTGGCTACTCCTCTTTCATGACTTTGGTTACTTTAATTAGTTAAATGAGGCTAAAGTGCTAACAGTAATAAATAGAGGGAAGGATGCTATCACTTAATTTTGTGCCACTCATGGCAAAAAAAAATGATGTAAAAAAAAAAAAAACTATATGCAAATACACTGATATGAATATGTTGCTGCTTTTCAAACAAATGTGATAAAAAGCACAAATAATTCTTTCAAAGACATGGCAAACTGCAGCGGCTTGAAATTACTCAACCGTGTATGTTGTGTTTAAATTCTGCACACTCTCCCATAACTCAACAGTTAAAGGAGATGTAAACAACTTCGCATCAGATTCATCCCAGCAAACATCCTTTTCCCACAACGTTCCAGCCACTTGCTAATGCCATGCAGACCTGGGGCTGCCCGGTACACTCTATCCCACAAACCTTTGCAGTCCTTTTCCCAGACAAATAAATCTAAATGAGTCAGCTTTGATCTTAGCACTTAAGGAAAGCCAACAATAGTGGTAGAGGAGAAAGGGGCAGAGAGCAACAGGCCTCTCTCCACCACAACAATAGCCTCTGCAAACACCTACTTAATCAATATTTGGCCAGAAGACATTCTCTCAGTCCCCAAAACCACCCTTTTCACATTCTAATGAAGAGCTATAAAAGAGAAAAACAACAACTACTTCCACAAAGAGACACAAGAAAAGAAATACTGCTGTTCTGTATATCAATGGGGGGGGGGAAAGCCTCAGAGCTGTTTGCAATGTAGGATGTCACCACTTTGATGAAAAATTGTTGATATTACAGTATTTGTTTATTTAGCAATTATTCATATCAGCCTAAAAGTATTGATTCAAGATAAATATCACAAATGACTTGTTTTCTTGTAGCAGGTTTTGTGTGAGCTGTAACACACTCACAGTTTAAACAACAAAAAGTGGTTAAAAGAGGATGATCAACAAGGCTATAACTCAGATTAATTAGATTTTTTTTAAAAAAAAATAAATCCCTAATTATTTCTAATTTGAGGCATCCGCTCTGCGCCAAAGTTAATGCTTCTTTGCAAGAAAAGTGCAGAAATAATTTAAAAGTTTGAAATGCCTGATCAGTATTGGGGATGTGTCTCGCCTGGAAGAGGGAGAGGGAAGTGCCCACAGATATTGCATGAATGTGTGCGCCCTAGGCGGAAAGGAAAGGGGCGGACTTTGTCTGAGATGAAAGTGGAGAGAAATAAAAGGTTTGGGTTTAATCTAGTGGAGAGAAGGGTTTCCCTGCGCTCACTGGCTGAACGTCATGCTCACTGCGCAAAGACTGTGACAAAAGCTCCGTGCGCAAAAATAACGGCGCTCTTCAATTTTATTACGCAAGGCCTGAGGTGAATTTAACACATTTCAAGAAAAAAAATCATGATGAGCCTTTTTTTTTCCAGTTGAGAAATGCGCTGATTTAATTTTCATTTTATTTTTTCTGCATATTTAAAGCAACCTTCTCTTAAAAATTAACAATTGGCCAAACCTATAACGGAATAAATCTGCGCGTCATACATATCACTGCCAAAACACAACATGCTGTTTCCAGAGGTTAGCTATCAATAATTAACTATAGACTGCATTATGTCTACAACAGTAAACTTTCCTTTTGTGGCAGCCCTCTCCAGACCCCAACAGGTCGTAAATCAACAGGTGTTTGCCTGATGTCTACTCTGTTTTGCCTGGAAGCAATATCTCCTTTTCTCTAACTGTAAACAGTGGGGGAAAGCCCCCAAATTGGCACTTTTTTGAGTAGTCTATAAACCAGGTCGCACTGGGCCTATTGGTGTCCCTGAATAATTCATCGCTCATTGTGGGTTCATAATGTCTTCTCCGGGCCTTTTGTCAGCGCAGTTTTTTCTCCCTTTCTTTCCCCATTTTGAAAGGCCTTGGCGTCTTTTTGTACACCACTGAGCCGCTCACTGGAGTTTGGCTTTTGTGCGCGTCAAACTGAGGTGTGCGTTTCAATGGACTCTCTCTGCTTTGTCCCCTGAAGTTCATCCTCAAGTGTCCGATTGTGTGTTAAAAAAAAAAAGTTTCTCAGGCTTGGAAGTTAGACAAATGTTTGATTATCCACTTAAAAAATGCTCTCTGCCCATTTGTTAAATCTCGGAAGCCTGAGCGCATGCGTAAACACCTGCAACTTTAATGCGTTTAATCTGAATTTTACTGTTCAGATCAGACATAAAGCTTTATCACTCCTCTATGTTGGATTCCATATATACGCATTTTACTGTCGCGGTGGTTAGTGCGTAACACATGTTATTATTATTATTTTATTATAGGCAATTAGCCTATATTAAAAGTTCTCTGTCTACACCTGATTGCTGATAAACTACAGACAACAAAACTATAAAGTAGCATCACCTGCATCCACAATCAACCCAGAAATAAATCTAGTTATTGACAACATTCACAGTCAGATCTGGGGACTATACGGACACACAGCGAGGACGTTCCTGTTTGAAAAATCATTAACGCTGAACTTACATCTGTCTCCCAGAATGCCGTCGATGCTGTGTTTTGTCCGTGGTTCGTTTTCCTCCATCTCCCTCTTCACCCCTTCATCATCATCGTCGTCATCCTCACCAATTCCGCCGAATTTTGACCGCATGATGCGACTGATGGCGCTCACTTTTAGGGGAAAAAAGAGGAAAATCACTCAATATATTTGGACAAAAAAAAAAAAACAGTTACACAAAAAAACAAAAAAATGTCCTTTATGTGCTCGTGCAAAGCAATATGAAAAGTTGTTTACGCACTCCAGAAAAAGGAGGGAAGCATATTTAATCGACTGTTTATTTGTATCTAATTAATAGAGGATGTGGGTTTTTTAGGAAAAATAAGTGAATCATTTTCACGTCTTCACTTGTAGGCCTTCTTATATGCATGTCCATAAACTGTCTCATATACCTGAGGGAACGTTGTTCCTGTCGCAGATCCCATCTTTCAGTAATTTGTCCCTGATTTCCCAGCTGAACATGCCCGGGTTTTCTCTCTTGTACTCTTCGATCTTCTTGTCCACCTCTGGAGAAGCGCTTTGCTTTAGTGGGAGGAAGGAAACAAGACTAGACGGTTACTTTTTTACATTCAAGGCCTACGTAGTGCAACACAAATAGGCTAAGTATCTGATTTGCCTGAATTTGGGATTGGAGTTTTACATAAAGCCAAACTCGCTAAAGTTGTAATAAAGCTCCAAAAGGTCCCGTTGAACTGTATGACTTTGAATCAAGTCCGTGTTTGCTTTTATTACCAACACACGCTTATAAAATTTTAGACTTCAAAAACAACAGAGTTTATACCTTTTTAAATGAGGTTTTCCTTGTTTATAGGGCAAAAAAAGTTCAGCCACCATTATATGTTTCCGAATAAACTATAAGAGATTTCAAAAAACATAACTGAACTGATTTTTTTGGATGCAACTCTCTTCACATTTTAGCTACAATTTACCATATTTCCCCCAAAACATCAGCGGCAGAATCTCTCACCTTTGGCTTGCTGCCTCCGATGGCCCCCGGCCTGATGGAGCCAGTCTCCTGGTACCGGCAGAGGATTTTGGAGACGCAGCCGTGGGACACCCGGAGCTGACGGGAGATGACACACGGCCGGACACCGTGATGGGCCATCTCCACGATTTTATGGCGGATATGGTTGGGAAGAGGTCTGCCGTTTATGAAGACACCGCCGAGCTGGTTGACCCGACCCTGTCCTAACGGAGTAGAGACTGGACAGCAGCGCATGGGAGCCAAGTGAGATGGATGCTCATAAACTGTGCGCTATGTGTGTTTGACTTTGTTTTTATAGTATAAAAAAATAGACATACTAACTTAAACTTTAAAGTGATGAGAAAGAAGGAAAAACCTGTCAAGAAAACCTTTCAGAAGCAGATGAACTTTTTAAGTACAAGCAGCATAAAATCAATATTTACTGCGCAGCAAAAGTGTCAACACGTTGTTAATTTTATATATTCAGCCTTGAAAAACTGAACTGCTCATAACAAGCTGCCAGCAGCTTGAGAAATATACATTTTTACACGCAATTAGATTTCTTTTTTTTCCTCATAAAATTTATAAAGAAATCATAAAATGAGGAAGAATGAAACATGAGGCTAATAATTAGAAAAATTAAAAATAAATAATTAAATGTGGTGTTGCCACTTTGTGAGTTTTTTTCTAAATAAAATAATATTTCTTAATCACTAGGACAAGATTAAAGGACAATTTTACAGGTTTAACAATTTTCTGAAGATGCGCTCGGCAACTTTGCTGAAGTTTTTTTTTTTTTCAGAGTTGTTGAAATAGTGAGCAGCAGCTGCTGTTCGTGTCTTACCTTCCAGAGAGTATCCTCCCCGCGGGTAGTTCTGGTGAGGACTGGGTCTCATCATTCTCGGTAAACCTCCTGCAAGCGCTGTCATGATTCCTGACTTTCTGTCAGGTAACAGTGTCGCTTTTTAATCCAAGAAAATAATCTTTGTTTGTAATATGCAGCTACAGACGCGATGCAGCCTCCTTTTCCTTGAGTTGCCCAAGTTTCCTCGACAAGAAAAAAAAAAACACTGAATCCCTCAGATACGTTGTTGACTGGTATCCAGTAACAGATGTGGGCTGAGGTGGGAGTTTAAATCAAAGTGCAGGCTGCTAACAGTCCTGCGAGGATTGGGAGGATGGATTGAGAGGATGGATGGAAGTCAAACATTTTATCTGTGGTCGCTGTCCCCTCTGACTCCGCGCTGCGCCTGCTGATTGGTCAAAGACCCGGACGTCCAGAGGCTGGGGGAGCATTGTGATTGGACAGCAGGAGCTCCCCTCTGTCTGGATTGACCTCACGAGGGTCAACTTGTCGTGTCACAAGCTTCTGCTGTTGTGCATGAAACTTTTCACAACTTTTAATAAAGCCAATTAAATACATACCTGGGTGAAGAAAGACTGTATCTGACTGGTATTTTCTTGCCTCTGGAAAAAATAGACTAAGTCCACATATGGTTTACTTCAACCATCAGTAGAAATGAGGAATCAGGACACTGCTGGTCCTATGGATGAAACTTTAATAATGTACTAAACTGGATTATTAGCACAGATAAATTAAGCTATAAAAAGTATCCAATATGATAATTACAACTACCCTATGATAGAAAATATTAAATATATAGACACATTGTGGCTTATATGAGCTCATATTTGGTGGCTGAAAATACAAATGCACTCAAATGAGACTTCTCTCACACACACACACACACACACACACACACACACACACACACACACACACACACACTCACACAATCATTCACAACAAATAGTTTCCTTACTTGAACATAAAGAATTTAAAGAAATTACTTGAATAATTATTGCTAAAGAAATATTTGTTATTGGTATTATTATTATTATTATTATAATTATTTAGTAATACTACAAGTAGTTGTTGTTTTCATAGATGTTTTATGAGCCTACGTGTTTATTGATTATAACTATTTTCCAGGACGAATGAAATGACTGAAAACAGAGATATTATAGATTTTTTTTTTTTTTTTTTTTTTTTTACACAGAGTTGAGCTAATCAAAAATATCATTATTCTGGATTTTTACACATATAGAGATTAGATTGTGGAGTAGAGAAAAGGCGTGTGCAGGTCAATTACTAATACTAAGCAGTTATTACTGTGTGGTGCATTGCTCGCTACGATACATGCGCTCAATTTTACGCAGAAAAGGCATCAGCGCGTGGGAGAAAGTTAACGATCGTCTTAAGTTTTCATTTTAACTTCACTGGTCCTGCGTGTCCGTGGAGATGCTTTTCACCACTGTGATGAAACGCGACTCTGCATATCAGCCTGCAACAGGTGATAATAATACAAAGATATAACTCAAGGCCCACACTAACTGTATTCTTCTTATCATCTAAATCCTTTAACTATTACTGTTACTAATAGAAATAACTAATTCATTGCTATTAACTACCAACATTACATCATTATCAACACTTCTAGCCTAGCCCAGCTGTTATTATAGCAGCAGTTGTAATATTTATGGAAATAGCAGCAGAGCTCTGCGGGGTTCAGCTCCCAGTGGAGCCACGCATGCTGTGAGTGAATGCATCACTATAAAAAAAGCTTTCTACAACCTAAAAGATGGTTTATATCTTTCTTAATTTTTTTCTTTTTATATTAATTTGTTGGCTATCAGGCTTTCTTTATACTATATATGCTATTACAACTGTACAGTAAAGACTTGTAGTGTAGTAGTGCCTTTTTTTATACATTGATCACCAGAGTATAGATGGAAATATTAACCGCAACAGGCAGTAGAAGTTAGTGAGTGAGTTTTTTTTGTTGTTTCTTTTTTTGCTCCATCAGACCACACAGTCAATGTAGGCCAGAGTAGAAATATGGTATGCATGCGGGAGATTCTCAGCGTGGAGAGGAGGATCTATTTCTTTTTCACCACACCCCACGCAAAAAAAAAGCTCCACGGCCATCAAATAGTCGCACTAATTTAACAATGGGTGCTGCGCGGCCCCGTGGTTGAGCCACACGGCAGTGTAACACATCCGTGCAAATGGTCGATTATGGACACACAGAGCCACATGAGGGATCATTTGACTTTTCTGAAGCCTTGTAGAGTTGTGATAATTATGATAATTAGGCGTGTTTAATAGACCGATGCATTTTTTCCTTCTCCCTCAGGAATAAGACCATATAGCCTACTGGCTGATGGAGTGTAGAGGCCTAAATCTCTGTGAATGACTGGCTGGTCATGACCTCTACGAGACAAACCGATGCATCATCAAAGCTGACGTTCTGCGAGCTGATTAACTGATTAATAATTGATGAATACTTGCGGAGCATTATTGTCTAAACATAACAATGATCCAGAAAATACGCTTGTCACAACCTTGTGTTCACCAAATGAATTGAGCCTTCAATGTGAAAATATGAATAAGCAAAGCCAGCTGTTTCGGTGGAGCTACTGGTGTGACAGATTTTTGTTTGCTTAAAAGAAAAGGAAAAACACACCAGATAGTGATGGAGCACTGAGGATGTAAGATGACAATTACTTATCCATGTTTTACTATAATATATCCCAACTGTACAGCAGGAGAGTGTCTCTTTCATTGCAGCAGTATCCCACAGCATGCAGGCCAATATATTTTTATTCCTCCTATAAGACTTGCACTTTATGTCGAAAAAAAAATGATGCAGTGGACACAGAACACGTGGAAACATTATATGTCCATAAAAGAAGGAATGAGGAGGGGGAGAGAGAGAAAGAAAGTTATCATACTAAAGTCTGACTATCATGAAAAGGACATTGGATCTACCATGTCAAATCAATTAGAGGGGTAAGCTGAGTCAGAAATGTGCTGTGGTGGTGCACAAAATGCATAAAAAATAAAGAACAAAATGGCCCCCGAAAAGAAAATTGTGTGTTGCATTTACTAGACATACGCGTAGAATAAGCCAGGGGCTTTCAGGGCTATATTTCTGAAACCGTACACATGAAAAAAAACACAATAATTTGCTCTGCCTCTCTCAAAGATAAAGTTAGTCTAATAGCCTAATAGCCTGTAGGCAGTTGTGATCTTGGCTGTGGCACTACAGCAATAAGCAGGCCTTACACTGCGTCAGACTAAGGCCTATTTAGACTACTGGAAAAAATCCCCATTCTCTCCACTGCGACTTACTGTACAATACTGCTCAGTATTCAGGATTAACGCAACACCGTCAGATCAAATATAGACGTTTAGAAGCAATCAAATTATCACAGTGATTATCTGACCATGCATACACACATACACACACACAGAGAGAGAGAAAGAGAGAGAGAGAGTCAAATGCTCAAGTAACAAGCTTCAACTCATTCTCAAAATTAAAATAGTCAGTCATGCATTCCTTACTGTAAAAGACATACTGTAACTGTGTAGCAGAGGCAAGTAAGAGCTCTACTGCAACAAGCAGAGTGATAGATACATTGATGACCCTCATCTGGATTATTGGTTGGATTTATGTAGAGGTTTGAGTATGTTAAAACGACTGTCAGCTGTAAAACAGCGTGTTCTTTAATTGTATTAGTCCTCAGAGAACAATGCCACTGCTGTGAGGGAATTTCGAATAATGCGCCACAATATCAGTTTCTATACTGCAGTCTCCCTATGAGGTAATTATAGTTGAGGTTTTGGCACACAGTAAAAGTACTACTGCCAATTCTTCCTTTGCAATATTTTAAACACAGATTTGGAAATAGTGCTGGATACTATTTCTTAGCCACATGTTATGCAGACACAGTTCCTAAAAAAAAAAAAAGAAAAGGAAAGAAAAAAGAAACAGAAAAGTTGAGGCCAGTGTGCGGTCTCTGAGTCATCCACTGAAATAAAGTCTTCATTCAACAGGTTTTTATTCTTGTGCTTGTGTATTTCCTGGTCTCTTAAGTTATAATCCTTAATGCAACATACTTTTTTTTCCTATAATGTCAACACTGTACTCGAGTGTGGTTATAATGCCCCTTCAGAAATAATTGCACCGTATCTGTTCTTATTTCTTACATATCATCGGTTATGTTTGATGTTTTGTCTTTATTTCTGCAACCTGCAGAAGCTCAGTGATTTCAACAGATCTTTGCATAACAAAGACTAAAGAGCCGCACATTGTTTGAAATTAGGAGAAACAGATTAGAATCTCAGAAAAAACGTTGCATCTTCAGAATAAGGAAATCCGCTCTCTGATTAGTAGCCTTGGGATGTTACTGGTACAACACGCTTCCAAAAGAGGCACTGTGTTTCTGATGTGTTTAATGTTATCAAATACATGTGATCCGCAACGCCTTCCAGTAGGAGCTCAAACTGAGAGCGATTATCATGACAAAGAGCCACAAGGTGAACACAGGTGAGCGAGAGAAAAGAAGAAGAGAAGCGGAGCGTTTGTTAACCAGACAGCCTCTGGTCATGCAGGCTTTATTTTACTAGTTCTGCAAATGAGGATTTGAACTGAGAGCTAATAGTTTACGGTCCCATGATGAACGTGCAGTGTTATCTCCAGTAAGATTCTTATCTGTCCTGCAATACATTATGCCTTTACTTCAGGTGTGTGTGTGTGTGTGTGTGTGTGTGTGTGTGTGTGTGTGTGTGTGTGTGTGTGTGAGAAGGGAAGAAAGACACGTTATCTGGTGTTGCAACAACACCTTCGAGTGGATTTCCTACTTCATCACATGATATATTTCGGATCTGTGAGTCATACCCAGAGGAATATCTTGTAAAGTGAAAAACATCTATAATTTGCAATGACTGAGTTTGCAACAGTGACAACATAATGATAGGTGGAGTGGAAATTCTGCAGGGATCCGCTAAAGTGGTGTTTTTGCTTTGAAATCACAACATATGTATGATACAATCCAGCTCTTTATGAAATAAATGTTGACATTTATTTCTTACTGTCATCATTTTACAAGTAAATGTTCTCAGATCTCATAGTGTTCATAGTTTTTTCTTGTTTATTTATATTAAAATATAACATACATGCATAACAATACAAAACAAATAAATAATCATATCAATTTTAGACCATGGTTGAAAACATTTTAGTCAGTTTTTTTAAAAATGTTGCCATCCTGGCTATATTTTCCTTTACTTGATCAAACATATCCCATCCTACGGCATCCTATGGATTTCCATACCTGATCATATTTAATCATTAAATATTTTACTTGAAATGTGCAGATTATAAGAGTACGACAACAAACATCATGCATTCCATGATTAACATTGAATGTTTTAACATGTGTCCTCTATGTCACCAGCTGTCACCACCAGTCTTTTCACCTCTACACCATGTTTGGAGCAGGTCTAATCCAAAAAGTAGCTGAAAAAGCATCTTTAATCTGATTACTCTGTTTTCCTTAATAACTGTAACTCATTACAGTTACCATATTGTTGCTATGTAATTAATTTGCATGTAATTGCATGTAACTGTAATCCAGTTAGACGTGATATGCTGCTACCAAACCCTGCATACATACAGTGTGCATTACTGCTAAACATGCATGCATAAATTCAGCCACAAGAGGGCACATGCTAGCTCAATGTATACAGTATGTGGACTCCACAGAGTCTACAGCACACACTGTATAGACGCTGTCTAGAAACCCACCGAGCTCTGTTTGAGGAATACTGATGTAACCTGACATTTTGGTAAACTTCCCTAAAGTTTATGAAGACATTTCTTTCAATTGATCTGTGTGCTATCATGATGCTACGAGTACTCTACTAAATTAATTCTTTAATCTAACATAACTCACTTATAAGGCTGCACGGCATATTTTCTGTGTAGCAGACAGGAGTTTAAACCTAAGCAATCAATCAAAAATGAGAGTATGTCTACAACTATTTGATCTCCCATGTGGATTGATTTTCCATCAGGGAAATTAATTGTTTAAAATATGTTTTAAAGTCCTCAACGCCATATTCACACGTAACGTGATCGTGGCTTATTTGGACTATACACATCAGTGGAGTGGACAGAATATACAGACCACACGCACCTGTATGACACTACACAGGTGTATGTGAGCCATGGCTTGCACTGGCTGTCAAAAGGGGCAAACATATGGTGTTTGAAGTGAAAGACAAGATAGACTAAACTATCTGGAGTTGCTTCAAAACGAAGAGTCGCGTTTTAACTCAAATATGGTCGCATCTAAAGACGTTTTGAGCAACTTTCATCACCTTCATAAAGAGTCTTTATGGCTTTAGTCTGGGAAGATTTATTTCCCACAGTGATGTCGGTGCTGAGCTGCAGCTGCAGGTGTCACCGCGCTGCTCGGCGCTGTCCACTGCCTGTGGTGCTGAAGAGCAGAGACAGACAGAGACACGGTACTCTCTGTCGCTGCGGGCGCCACATTACAATTATACGCTTAAATAGGCCTATTAAATCCACCTTAAACACATGATCCACACTTGTGACAAATCAACCAGGTGACAGAGAAGAAATTGGGTAAAATCATGCGAACAAGTCTGGAGTTTTGTGGTAAACGGGGTTTTTAGTTCTGGTAATCTGATCGTGTCCACGGGTTTTCCCCCGGGCCGGTTATACAACAGGTCTGTGATCACGACGACCGGATGGAGCCACGGCAGCTGACTCATACCGGGCATTGCAGAGAGTGAATCTTTCTCACTTAACAGCGTGTTATTGCCATCCGGGCATTGTGTCCTCCGGAAATGTTCCTCTGTATGCTCGGGAAGATGTGATCGTCGGTGTAAATGGACAGTATAAAGAAATAAAGCTTTTTTTTCTCGCTTTATTAGACGGAACATGGCGGAGACTGTCAAAACGGGAGGCGACTGTAACGCCGACTCGTTTCCCATCGAGGAGTACGAGTGTAAAATATGCTACAACTACTTCGATTTGGGGTGTCACACTCCCAAACTGCTGGGCTGCTCCCACACTTTCTGCCGGGTGTGCCTCGAAACTCTGCACTCCCGGGAGGGTCGAGGATGGAGAATCGATTGTCCTGTGTGTCGGCACCGTACCCCTGTGCCGGAATATCTGGTTCACAACCTCCCCGACAACACCTCACTGACCCAGGCGCTCCCGCTGATTAAGCATGTGAACGCACCAGACACAGAGGACCAGACAGGTCCAACCGTCTCCTCTGCGACCTCCCAGGAGAGCAACGGCAGCTGTCAGACTTGCAAACATGTTGCGTTTACGACGGTTTGTGTGTGCGCCATCTTCTCCTTCTTGTCCACGGTGGTGCTGTTATTTCTGGGCCTCATCTTTGTACATAACTTCAATAACACCGTCGGCCATGTCTGCCTGCTTGTTGCCAGCGTCCTCGCCCTGTTCTCGCTCATCCTCACTTGGTTAATGTGCATGTTGAATTACCGGCCTGAAACAGAAGCAAGCCATTTCAGTTCCCTCAACTCTAATATAACGTAACGCTCTGCCTGCAGCTGGGATACATAAACTTAGCCTGGTCAGTGTAATAAAATGGAAATCTCTTTATTTATTCCAATGTGCTTAGACTAGACATCTTTATAGATGCCTTAGCCAGTGTCTGTGAGCATAGTTGAATGACTGTACAGACTCTGACCGAACTGATCACATCATAATGAGCTTTCGACTATCTATCGGCTGCTTTCTTCAGCAATAAATGATGGCTGTAGTAGTATCCAATAAATGAAATACAGAACATTTAAAGCTTTAGATTGGCAATGTGTGACCAGTTTCAGTTAAGTCAGAGCAGTTTCTGAGAGCCTCTGTGAAAATCACAGTGAGGCATTTGAGGTTAATTTGCCTTCTCAGGTTAATTTATATTTATCTATATAGCAACTTTTTGCACAGCTCTATGCTCCACTTTTTTAAAATTGGATGACTATGAGCATCCTGACTCATGCAAAACTTGATGATGATGATGATGGTATACTATGTGGTCCACAAAACATTTCAGCGACATCATCTAAAGTCAACTACATGAGTTTGGATGAGTAGATCTACAGTATGTGTGAAGCTTCAGTACTGCATACTGTTTGTGTTGCCTTCACAGAATGTACCTTTTGTATGCAACTCTTCATTTTTGCACTTGTGTGAGTAAAGTCAAAATGTGATGCTGTATGTGGAGGCATGTTATGCTATGACAAATGCTTACATATAAGGGTTAAAGATCCCCAAAAGAGCACTTCAACTTTGTCTTGTTAATGGAAACATTAGCAGACACTGACTGGAATAATAAGATTGCTCATTACAACAGCTCCCCCTACTCTCCTCCCACACCTGTTTGCTGCATTGAATATTTGCCAAGTTTCATAAGGCGCTTGGAGGCCACTGCACGAATAAGTGTCCATGCATGTGTATGTATACGTGTCAAGCTCTTGGTATGTGACTGATTTATTATGATCTTCTTGCTCCACCACCGTTTCTAACAACAAGACCTATTGTGCCAGTGACAGAACCTGCTTATGCCATAACTACCCCTGTGTGATTACACTGACTCCCCGTGGTGGACCGAGTCAGCAGGGGATCCCAGGCCAATGACCCTGAGGGGACATGAGCCTTCACAAGATGAGAGAAATAACTTTGGGGTAGGGGGGCCAAAATAAGTAGTGTTGTAAAGCAGTGAGACAATGGAAGTGTAGATGACCTCCTAGGGGTCTTAAATCATCTGATGGGCTTAGGTTTGCTTTCCCAAGTCATATAAACTGCAAGAAGATATAAACTTCCACTAATGACTTGGTCCACGCCCAGATCACTCTCAAAGGTGTTAGGTTACAGGGAAGCATGCAATAAAAGAGTGCTTAATTGACTTTTTTTTGTGGATTTGGTTCATAAAAATAAGAAACAATACTTCTCACCTATCATTTCCTATATTTAAGGGGATATGAAAATGAAATTGCAGCAGTCACTTTACTGGGTTTGGGTTATTAGATCATGATTCACAAAGATGTCTACTTTTGGTTTAGGAATCAACTGAATCCAAATAACACAGTAGGCATTTATCTCGACTTATTGTTGTTTCAAGAGGCGACACTGGTCTCAGGAGTTAAAATCCATCTCTTTCAGGTCTCTCAAAGGGACTCCTTCATTTGGTCATCCAGTTGGTGAGTAATGCCACTTAAATGCCACCGTGACAAAAGCTTGAGAAAAAAGGAGGGGTGGCAGGCTTCCACTGGGAGCCACAGGCAACACTGTGTCTGGGGCAGAGAGCTTCATTTCAGAGGGACTGCAGGGCTTAAAGTTAAAGATTACTTTGAAATCTGCATCCCCACCATCAAACTCTCCTACTATATCCCTCCCTCCCTCCTCCCTCCTCCCTCCAGCCGTCACTCCCTCTCCTGAAAAATAAAAAGCTGTCGCCACAGAGCAGGGGATGAGTTAGGAGCAGATCCTCTTTGATGACAGAGAAGGATCCTTTTGTTCCCTAATCCCCACACAACCCCTTCCCCCCTCTTCCCCACGAGTCCAATTGGACGTCAAGGGGCTTCATAATCAGTAAGGGGCTCAAAAAGTTATTAGTTTACCTGTTTCACCTTCAAAGATTGGAATGTAACAGTGAGGGCTTATCATGACAGCTTTTTCAAAAGCACAAATATTTCATTTAAGCTTTTTTTAATTTTCTGTCTTGTCAATCTTGTTTGAGTCTCTTGGAGAGTAGCAAGAATTTAAAGGAAACATATCATTAAGTGCATAGTCACATGACACATGTCAGTGGTTGTCAGAGGTGTTTCCCAAAGGAGCAGCCATTAGCCATTGTGCACTGTGTCAAGGAAGACGGGGTCACTCAGAAACAGACAGTTCCAGGATACATTTCCTCTCTTCCTGCGTCTTGCTTTGAGATGTTGCTTAAGTGTGTGCAAAGTGTGTCTTTGTGTCATTATCAGATTGGACACACGTATTTCACAGGGGAGATGAAAGTGTTCCTTTTGCTCGTAACATCTGTCCCATCAAGATGACCTCAAAGACATAGCCCGAGGAGAGCGATTATCACCACTCTGTACGCACACGCTCATCATGTGATCACATGCTTGTGCGTATGTGCCCCAGCATGTGTGTGTATGTGGAGGACAAGACATGAATTTGTGTGTTTGTCCGCATGTATTTGACAGAATATGTGTGTACAGACATATGGCCTAACAAGCATGCAAACACTCTTAAGACCTGTGAGAAGGGATCAATGTCCGGGGTCAAAGTGTCAAACACAGCTTACCTAGTGATTTCACTTTCATCATGTGCCGCTTCAGATGTCAAAGAAGACTTCTCTCTGTCCTAAACACTCACAATCAGATACTGTTGGATCTTCTCTCTGTCAAGTTGAAACAAACAGCATTATGAGAGACCAGTGCAGTGTAAAACCTTCATAAAAGAAATGCACACTGACTCCCTCTGATGTGTAAAAGGGAGAATGCAGCAGAGAGAAAGATAAAATAAAAAAAAAAACTTCCTGTGTAAATTATAAAATTATGAAAAATAACAAATTTTATATAAAATCAACTCATACTTTAAAAAAATGTTGCCCCCAGTTGTGACTATATGCAGCAAAATGAACTAGTTCAGTTATACAGTACAGAACCAATAGAATTTGTTTTCACATGTCCTTCACATGTGCAGCCATAAACATTATAGAAGAGTGGCCAAAACACACAATTTGAAGTATGTACTGTGTAATGATGGGTATGGGAGCTTTAATACCAACTACCATCCAGTCATCTGGGGTTCTTTGAAGCCACTTCCTTTGGTGTTTATAACCTGAACAAGCAAACAGTTGACATGCTGTCATTGGTTCAGTGATGTCTGTTTTAAATGGCCGTTAGTTTGTGACCTGGGTCATAGGACCAGAATATTTGATTTTCAACAGTAGTACTATGACTAATTAACTCTGACTGTCGGATGATTTCAGTAGAAGGACAGGACTGTTTACTATTTATCTATCTATCTATCTTTCTATCTATCTATACTTATCTTTCTATCTATTGACTGCCTATGTCCTCTGTGAAACCAGCTGCTTTAGCGTGTCCTCCCCAAAGTGTCTCAGCTCCTCTCTCTTATCTTCTGACATTCTCTGAATAAAAGCCCCAAAATAGTGGTGAGACAGACTTTTACAACACTCAAACTCACAACTTCACCAGAAAACTATCCAAATGGGGAGTTATCACCACATTCCTATATTTTTCTACTATACAAGAATATTATTCAGAAATCGACGATTGTAACCACACACTCCCTGCATGCCCTGAGTGAGTGAAACTGATTACAACTTTTTTATTATAATCAATTGTGGTATGGTATAATAAAACAAGTTGAGGATGTCCATTATCATTATCAAAAAAAGCTATTTCTCTTACTATATCCATTGGCTGGCTGCTCTTAAGACACTGAGTCATACATAAGGCTTCCATTATGTGGTTTGGGGCCTGAGTGAGGAAACTGTCTTTGGCTTTATTATATTATCTGACTAAAGATTTGATCAAGATTTGACTGATTGTCTTGTTGAGTTAAAGTTTAGATTATACTGGGTTTTTGACTTGCCATAACAACAGGTCTTATCGTGTTACTCTGATGTGCATTAAAATTATAAATGGAGTTTTGATTGTATGATTTTTATATTTCCTCTGTGGTCTGTATGGTCTGTGTATGTTTTAAGTATTTAAATAGCCTAAACTAGTTTTTTTGACCAATTTGGTGAACACTTCTGGGAATAGTCTTTACATTCTTTTTCATCATTTGTTACCTTTTCATTTCTGATAAAATACTTTGTAACTCTTGTAAAGATAGGTAGGTCAGTATAGGTTAAAATTGATAACGCAGTTTGTTGTTGTTTGGGAAAAGCCAATATATAGTGGAAAAGTAACACACACCACAGGTTGTATTGAGGTGCTGATCAGTGGAAGCAGATTTAAAAGCAGGAAAAAAGTGTCACACACTCTGGTTCCATATGTATTTCTCTTTTATTTTGATGACATTTCAGCCCTCAGGCCTTCTTCAAGATCTACAATCATAGTAGGACACAGGCACTGCTATGTTGTATAGGCCACACCCTTGTAGTACAGCTGATGGTGATTAGATAATCATGTTCCATCATGAGGGTGAGAAAAACAATCAAAAGGCCTTCAGCAGATCAAGACTTTTAACACATAGTGACAGGAACTACAGCCAATCAATGCCCTTCAAATAAAGTGACAAAAACAAAACAAAACAAAAAAACCCCATCATGTTTCATATCACATATAGAGATTTAAAGTTTACATACCAATCCTTTTGGTAAAGCATATTCAAATATGTTAAAAATTACATTCATTTTGAATAGGTTTCTAATAAATATACAGAAAAAGTTAAACCTCAGCTCTGGATGAACATCATAAACAACTTAATCTAAATATGTAATAAATAGAGGTAAATTACAGAAAACACGTCAAGTCATAATCTATATTTAATCCATGGGGTGATAGGGTTCTCAGACAGTGGATCCAATAGTGTTCCCCTCCCGGAAAGTAAAACATCCAAGTTACTTCCTTTTGGAGGGAGTGATACTTTCTCAATACCAATATATCTTAGAGAGGAAACAGGATGATTAAATTCAACAAAATGTGCTGCTACTGGATAATTCGTGTTTTTGCATCTAATGGTACTTCTATGTTCAGCAACTTGAGTTTTCAGTGCTCTACTTGTCTTTCCAACATATGACTTACCACAAGGGCAAGTGATAAGATAAATGTCCGACTTAGTGTGACATGAAATAACACATTTTATAGGGATCTATTTACCTTTGTGGGGAATTTTAAAACTCTTACAACGGTAAGTATAGTTACACTGTCTACAACAATCACAGCAACAGTTGCCCTCAGGGATAGGTGCTAAAGTAGGCTGGGTTAGTACTGATTGAAGAGGAGAACATAGTAGTGCCTGTGTCCTACTATGACTGTTGATCTTGAAGAAGGCCTGAGGGCCAAAACGTCATAAAAATAAAAGAGAAATTACCCATGGCGCCAGAGTGTGCGACACTTTTTTTCCTGCTTTTGAGGAAGAAAGTCAACCAGCAGAGGTGCCCCCCCCCCCCCCTCACTTCAGATCCTTGTGGCTGATTACAGCCTATATATGAATAACATGCCAAATAAAGAAACAGAATCTCATGGGCCATAGCTCAATTTCAGTTAGCCTATTTCAGGTTTAGCCTGACTATAGTTAGTAGGCTAATGGTTAGGGCAGACTAGGCCACAAATCGGGGAAAGCTAGAGTTGGTGATTAAATTATCTAATAAAACTTTCATACCATGTTTTATGTGAGTGATTAGGGAAAAGGCAGGTCTTGTTGGTGCAGACTGTCTGCAACAGTAGTCCCACACAGACCTACATGCATTACACATAATTACCTATAGGCCTTCTTAGTAGCATGAACTAAACACAATAACTTGTCAGTTTCAATTTGATCTCTCCCTGTTTAGTTTTTACTCTATATTTAATTAAAAGAAGCCACCTGTTCAGGAAACCATACTGTACAGTCGGAAATCCAAACCTGTGAAATGAACCGGCAGGTTACCTGGTCAGTCGTGTCATTAAGGGAGTGGCGATTGTTGGTACCTATGGTTGGTAGGCAATTATTATTCCTGCGCATTGGCATTCACTGCACAAGATCACGTGATCAAATTCAAATTATTTCAAAATGGAGGAATGTTTTTGCTTGCAGGTAATACTCTAATCCTTCCCATGGTTTGATTTAAAATGGTTAGATTTAGGCACACAAACCACTTGGGTATGATTAGGGAAAGATCATGGTTTTGGTTAAAAGGCTAAAATGCGATAAAATGTCCCGTTTTACAGCACTAAAATGCCATTAAACGTAAAAAATGCCCAGTTAAGCCGAAAACCCATAATAGAACAAATTATTATCACGGAAAACCAGTCCGGACCAACAGCCTGTGGACTACAGGCACAGAATCCCGTTCAGGTTCAATAGTCAGTAAATTATTGGACCGGTTTCATAGCTGGTGCCTACATTGAACTTTGAACTATCTACCCTCACTTTACATCACTGCTTTGGAAAAATGTATTGTTTGGATTCACTGAATGTGACAGGAATCATTACCCACAGTTCTACTTGATTAATTTACTTACTATTTTTGCTGTAAACTTGTCGTATAATTGTTTCAATAAAGGTGTTGATTTAAAAAATAATGTAGTTGTTATTTAATTAAATGTTTAATTTATTATTAAATGTATAACTATAAATATAAATTAAATAAATAAATATCATTATAATGTTTAATTTAATTTAAAAATTATATTTTGCAAAGTTACACACTCCATACCACCTGGTGGCGGGCGCCATTTCGCTGTTTGCAAAACGCCTAAAACCACGAGACAATTAAAAGAAGAAGAAGAAAAACATTCCTGACCGATAGTAACCTGACCTGACTGACGTCCCCGCCGCCCCGCGCCACCTCCTCTGCTCCAATCGCTGTCAGGGAATCGTCCTTACGTCACTCAATAGCTTCCGGGCTGGTAGTACTGGCCCGGTGCGGTGATGCTCTGATTTACTGTGCTACTCAATTTTATAGTCGTTTTATAACATACTCTCAATTGTGATTTTATAACCAGGCACACAGTGTTATCAGATTATATTAATATAATGCCAGAGCTTTGGTTACAAGGATAAATATAATCGATCCAAGCCCGCAGCGACTCAGGCGTAACGCTGGAGAGAAAAGGTGAGAATGTGTTGCTGCTGTGCAGATGTTGATGAGAGCGTCTGATTGTTAGCAACCGGTCTGCTACATCGGTTTGCTACATCTCATTCAATTTGCTACACATTTTTGTACAATGCAACACTGTGTTACCTCTTAATTTTTACGCGAATTGTGTGCAATAAACTGTTTTTATCAAGTCCACAGCTGCAGATGGTAGCTCACAGACGCTAAAAAAAAGCTAGCCTCCCACTTTGCTAGCTGCTAGCGCGTCTTTGAGCTGCTAACCTGATTTAGCTTCAGACGCGGAGTGCAGTGAAAACATGTCCTATTGTTAGCTAGTAACAATGTTGAATGTGTTTACCGAGCTAGGCTTTGATAGCGTCACACATGCTATCTACAATTCTGTGCAGTTTATCTGTCAGCGGTGTGTTATGATCTTATCTAACGTCGATAGCTACTGTCTTTAAGATAAGGTGCTCAAAAAACATCGATACGACACCATATCTACTGCTTCGCTCAAGATGAACACAGAGACAATTTGTTTATAACAGTCCAATAAATCAATCAAAGCAGAGGTTAGAGCCTTTGGTAAATGAAACACATTATCTGGTTTTATTATGTAAACAATAACACGGAGGCAAATGCCTTCAACGGAAAGATTGTAATTTATCATCATCTGCCTGTCCAGATGCTCACAGATAACTGTGGTTACAATTTATTATATTTGAAAGTAATAGATACCATCACTATTGATTTTTAAGGCTGAATGCTTTAGTAACTATTGAAATACAATATGTGGTGTGGCTTTTCCTCTAGTGTTGGGAATGTTGGCCCAGATTGCTGCTCCAGAGTTATGCAGGTGGCTCAATAAACGTGGTTGTTGGGACATGCCCCTGATGTATGGACATACTGCTGTAGGTATGGCTGGACTGGCTGCCAAAAGCACAGCTTTCATGGATATAGAATTACAGATATTTTACGTATCAAAACATTTTGCATCTGTTCATTTTTAATTTATTTAATACTGCAATTGACCAAATACCTCTATCGAAATTGCAACAATATTGTAGGGATGACTATTGGTGCTTTCACAAAATATTTACACAATGAGATTTTTGATAAATAATCATTAGTAATGTGGATATAATAACTAAGTGGATAAAGGCAAATAATAGAACAGCTAGAGCTATCTGTTAAGTTTAGAAAATTACATCACTTTACTGTAACGCAGCCTTTAAAACCAGGAAAAGACAACACTTATGCCATATCACAATGTTATGATATCCAAAACATAAGACAATATCTCGTCACATATCACAATATTGATATAACATCGATATATTGCCCAGCTCTAGTCTTTATCTGTGTGTTACATGCCAATTGCTCTTTCCCACATCAGCTTTTTGCACTCTTGATCATGTGTCACATTCTTTTTTGAAAAGTATCAAGAGCAGCTGGGTGTGTCTACTGTATTCAACGAATATTACATAATGACCGAACCTGTATTACAAGTATCAAAATGAAACTGAGTGACTTTTCATCTGACATTGCTGGTGAATTGTGTGCGGGTGCGTTCTCTGCACAGATACAGGAGAGTTGTGTCGGTTGGTTGTGGTATCTGAGTTGTTGAAAAACAGGTGAGACATGTTCACCCTTAAGGTTGAACCGTTTCATACAGAGAAAAGGGAACATTTGAATCGGCTCCTTTTGTCTTCTGCCTGGAAGCACTATACAAATACACAGTCTCATAATAGATATGGGCAGGAGTACCAGTGTACTCACTTTGAAATGATTGTTTTCTAGTTATGAGGTTAGAATCTGTGGTTTTCATTTAAGTATCCACATGAAGAAGCTTGGAGCACTTGCACAAGCATCCACATGCACACACTAACACACAAGCAGCTTGAGACAATCACCAAGATTTATGTAGAAGCAGATTGGCCCCTGCAGTATAATATTGTACTGGCAATGGTATCACAGTCTTTACTGGAGCTCAAGAGCGTGGAACAGTGCAGGTGAGCAGATTTGGGTAGCCTTGCTGGTCCTCACATGGAATGTGCTGTAGTCTGTGTTTGTCAGGTCCAAGGGCAGCCCGAGTCATCAGCCAGTGTCAGATTCTTCTCAGCACTGTTACATTAGCTGGCCAAGTTGTGTCAACCTCCCACATGACCTCTGGTCCCCTCCTTCTAAGCTGCAGAATGAGTCACTGCGTCTACTTCTAGCATGCTCGGACTCAGTGGCTGCAGGGTTACACTGCAAATTACACTCTGGCCCTAAGGATACACTAGAAATAGCTGAGCTGTCCGACAGACGGTTGGAGTTGGTCCAAAGGTTTTTACAGTATAGCCAAACAACTAACAGCATGACTTAGGAGCAGTAAAGAGTGAAGCACATGGTATGATCCTGCATTTGCAAACATTATTATATCTCATAGTGTAGTTGCAAACAAGTGGAGAGGCTTAGAGAAGGTGTGTATGGTCAGAAAGTTAGAGGCAACCACTGCTTGATTCAGCTCTATGTATTAGCAAGTTAATTAGGAAGTTAATAATAGTCTCTCTGTGTTTACTGAAACTTAATTGTTCCCTTAATGTGCTTCCTTGTCTGACCCACAACAGAGAGGCAGTTCCTTTTTTAATCACTTGATTAACTAATAATTTCAGCAATCCTACTCAGTCTTGGGGATTTTAAGTGCAGCATTATGCTTCATCTGTAAGGCTGGCCTCTGTGCAGCAGGGCCAGCAGATCTGGTGAGAAAAATAGTGCTGACTGAGAAATGGGCTGAGAATAAGCAGAGATGGGACTTCAGGCAAGCATGGATTAATTTACCAGGAGGCAGTAATCTGTCTGCGTGCTCACGTTTGCTGCTCACATTCGATGTTTCCAAATGTGCTGATACAGTTTTGTATGCAGACTGTATTTTTTAAGTTTCATTTTTTGTGTCTCTGTGCTCCAGGTCTGGTCAACTTGTTGCAGAAAAGAATCTCACGGAGTGCCGAGTGCAATATATTGTTGCTTTTCTTCAAGAAGCTTCAGCAGTGACTTCATCCTCAAAAGATGAAGTTGAAGGAGGACATGAACCCCCTGCTTTTGCAGGTCTTCCGCTCTGTGGTCTGGGTCTACTCTGTCATCACCTTCATACCCTGGTACTTCTTCTCTGGAGCTGGCAGCAACTTGGAGCGGGCTCGTCGGATCAAGGCACGCTCAGTTAGCAGACACCCAGCGGGTCCATACAGGGCTATCAACAGCCAAGAGAAGCTGGTGTCATGGCTGCACCCCGGGGTGGACACACTGGATAAAGTGTTTGAATACGCTGCCAGGAGGTTTCCACAGAGAGACTGTCTGGGCACCAGAGAGGTGCTGAGTGAGGAGGATGTGCTGCAGCCCAACGGCAAGGTCTTCAAGAAGGTGAGGGACATTATCCTGTTCCTGCTACTCTTGCACACATGCAGCAGATAATTTATCCCCTTGTTTCATTCATTCTTATTTTAAATGTACTGTCTTTTAGAAGGAACAAGATTTCAGCCTGTTTTTAGTCAACGTGGTGTACCTCTTTACCACATTGTGGTTTAGAACTATATAAAGGTTTGTGAATCTGTGGGATAACAGGAAGTTCGGTTGTGTCTGTGAGGCTGACAGCTCAGTCTGCCACCGTGCACAGTGGGAGGAATGTGGGCGGAAGAGCAGTGTCACTGATCCTTTGTCTCAGAGGCTCAGAGCCTCCTCATTAACACCTGCATTGCTGAAAAAGCCCTGCAGATGGCGCTAACCGACCGGATATGAAAAATGTTGCATGAACGGTAACAACATCGAAACCTCTTTCAGATTCACCAGTTTCAGTAAAGCAACCTGAGATTAATGCCTGCAATCTCTTACACGGCGGTTTCCATGTAACCATTTTAATATTCTAATGCAGAGCAGTGCACATAATAATTCCATCAACTAGGATACTGTCGGTGTTTAATTTGGTGTAAGATTATAAAATATGCTCTGATGCTTTTAGACTACCAGACCTCTAGAATATATGCACATTTATCTTTTTAGAAGTTCATATGTGGAAATAATCCTGAATATTACATCTATACTTTTGTGTGTGTGTGTGTGTGTGTGTGTGTGTATAGGTAATTCTGGGGAACTACAACTGGCTGTCATACGAGGAAGCGTACCAGGCAGCAAAGTGTTTCGGCAGCGGTCTGGCAGCTCTCGGCCAGAGGCCTCAGTGTAACATTGCCATCTTCTGTGAGACCAGAGCCGAGTGGATCGTGGCAGCACAGGCCTGCTTCATGTACAATTTCCCACGTGAGTTGACAGAAAGTCAGACATTTTTCAACATGCAACATTTCTAAAGCGCTCACGATGACTGACCGGTTCGCCTGGATTTTAATTTGACAGTCGTCACCCTGTACTCCACTCTCGGACCCGCGGCCATCGCCCACGGCCTGAACGAGACAGAGGTCACGCATATCATCACAAGCAAAGACCTGCTTCAGAGCCGTCTCAAGGTACCTGCGTCACAGTCATTACCTGCATCTCCGGCTATGCAGTTTAAATGTTAACTCATCAGTTGTTATTGTGTGTAACATTAGGGTTTGATATGGACCTGAATTCTATTTGCATAATTACTTTTTTCCCTCGCACCTCCTCTCTCTTTCCACCCACTCACATCCATCTCTACGTGTTCCAGGCCATACTGTGCGATGTTCCGAGGCTGCAGTATGTCATCGTAGTTGACAGTAAGCCCACGAGCTGGCCAGACATCCCGAGAGGCATCACGATCTACAACATGGACACTGTGAAGGAGATGGGATCCAGGCCTGACAATGGTGAGCGTTTTGTGCAATGTGATTAAAAAGGTTTCTAATTTTGTCAGGGAAATGGAAGTACAGTGATGGAGGCTTAGCGCAAAGCCAACACCCTGACTTGTAATTGGAGTGATGTGCCGTGCATGACCGAGTCAGCAAGAGGTCAGATCAACACTTGCCAAACACCCGATGTCATAATATCTTTAGCCGACTGTTCAGGAAAATGAAGGGAAATAGAAGTCATGTTTGTCCTCCAACTACCATTTGAGCTTTATTTATGCTTTTTTTCATTTGTTTTTATAAAGAAAACTAACATGAAATAGGAAAAGCACATAATATACCTGTGAAATATACACTTCTCTCTAATATTTGTTGCCCAAATTCCTTCACTGTTACATGAAAAACAAAAAAATTGTAAAAAGTAATTAAACAATGCATACATTGAGATTGATAACAGACGTACCATATTTTTATATTTCTGTGTCTGTATACATGTACTGTATGAGGTGATCTTCCCGTCTAACCGTCATCACTCCTCTCATCTGTCTTCTTCAGCAGCAGTCGACCGCAGACAGCCAGAGCCCTCGGACATCGCTGTCATCATGTACACCAGCGGCTCCACAGGCATCCCCAAGGGTGTCATGATCTCCCATAGCAACATCATTGCTGGCATCACCGGCATGGCTGAGCGGATCCCTAACCTCAAGTATGTCGATATCAAATTTACAGGCTACTTCTCTGACACTTCCTTTTCCTCTCTGTCTTTATCTTTTGTGTTCTGCTTCTCAAACAATATCAAACCTTTTTTTCTCACCCCTAAAAAAAAAAAAAAACTGTCCAGAGTCTCTTTTGTATTTCATTTCATTTTATTTTTCTCCAAGTGTCTATTGTGGAAATTAACCAGATGCTATTTCTGTGCTGGCAGTGAAACAGACACCTACATTGGCTACCTGCCGTTGGCTCACGTTTTAGAGCTCAGCGCCGAACTGGTGTGCATCTCTCATGGCTGTCGCATCGGATACTCCTCCCCTCAGACTCTAGCCGACCAGGTCAGTGTATAAACACACACACACACACACACACACATTTGTTCCTGTTTGTCTCTCGTGTGCATTACAGTCTCATATATTACTAAGACTCAGGTCATCTTTTTCCTTCAAGATAGTTATGGTCACTTCTGAGAGTTGATCAATTGTCTTGTTTCATTTTTCACAGTCAACAAAGATAAAAAAGGGCAGTAAAGGTGATACCAGTGTGCTGAAACCTACTCTCATGGCTGCTGTACCAGTAAGTCTTCTCCCATCAGTGCGCAAACTCAATTTTATCCAATCTGACATTATTTATCATACAGCTTAAAACAAAGTGAACAAATAACAACAGACGACAGACTTGAAATGTCAAAAGCGTGTGCTGAGAGTTTTCCGCCCGGTGTGTGCAGGAGATCATGGATCGAATCTATAAGAACGTGATGACTAAAGTGGAGGAGATGAGTAAATTCCAGAAGACGCTCTTTGTGCTGGCTTACAACTACAAGATGGAGCAGATCTCCAAGGGCTACAGCACGCCTCTCTGTGACAGGTATCACATGACACACACACACACACATGTATTCATGAGCTGAACCTATCAAGCTTGTGTTGACATTTGCGTCCTCTGTGATACGTGAGCAAACAACCTAGCCCAAAGTCCTCATGTAGCCGACACTCAAACTCTACAAAAGGTGCAGGGAATCATTCTCAAGCCTATGTGAATCATTGCATAATATTGATTCTGATATTGTGTTAGCACATAGCATTCTACAGCATCACTCAATATCCTGATTGTTGTACAGATTCATAGATAACTTTTTAGTAGTCTGAATGGCTTGCTCAGTCTTTGTCTTCTTCTTTCTCTTCCTCCTCAGTCTGGTGTTCAAACGGGTGCGTGCGCTGCTTGGAGGGAACACCCGGGTGCTGCTTTCCGGCGGAGCTCCTCTTTCGGCCGCCACGCAGCGCTTCATGAACATCTGCCTGTGCTGCCCCGTGGGGCAGGGCTACGGTCTGACGGAAACCTGCGGAGCAGGCACCATCAGTGAGGGTAAGAGGATGGATTTCGTGACAAGAGGGAGGCAGGAAATGCAGCACTTGTTTTCGCCACCCTTTGGGAAATTAAGAGAGGAGCAGTTAAAAAGGACAGTTATTTGATTTGCAGTAATTGCCTCCATTTACCACGCTAATGCCAGGAGTCTTTGCTGGTGTTTTTCAGTTTGGGACTACAGCACGGGAAGGGTCGGCGCTCCGCTCGTTTGCTCCGAGATCACGCTCAAGGACTGGGAAGAGGGTGAGTCAGATGGCGACAGACCAACTTTAGAGAAAAGGAAGACGCACATAGATAGTTTTGTTCTAATCCTTCGGTTCTGTGCTCCTTTAGGCGGTTACTTCAGCACAGACAAGCCCAACCCACGGGGGGAAATTTTGATCGGCGGGCCCAACGTAACGATGGGTTACTACAAAAACGAAGGCAAGAACCGAGAGGACTTTTTTGTGGATGAGAAGGGCCAGAGATGGTTCTGCACCGGGGACATCGGAGAGTTCCACCCCGACGGCTGCCTCAAGATCATCGGTAAGGAATCGAGGAAAACTCACTTGCTTGCGAAGAGTATAAGTGACACACCTGCTATGATTGTGACACGTGTTCTCTTTCTGTAGACCGTAAGAAGGACCTGGTGAAGTTGCAGGCAGGCGAGTACGTCTCTCTAGGAAAAGTGGAGGCTGTCCTGAAGAACTGCCCTCTCATCGACAACATCTGTGCCTATGCCAACAGGTAAAGTCTTTTTTTTCCCCATTTCTCGCTAGTAAAAGAAAGTATTGGTATAAATCTTAGTAAGTTCCTTTTTCAAAGCAGGTCCAACTAAACACAAACATTTCATTTCCTTATGTTGTCTATTTTTTATGTCTCAGTTTCTCTCTGAATTTTTTTTCTCTGCTAATGCTCAATAAAATGTACATTTACAATACAAAACAACCTAATGTGGACTGTTCTGTATCTGCTTTCAGTGACCAGTCGTACGTGATCAGCTTCGTGGTGCCTAACCACAAGCAGCTAATGGCGCTGGCAGAGCAGAGGGAAGTGAGGGGCACATGGGAGGAGATCTGTAACAACTCCCAGATGGAGAAAGAGGTCCTCCGCATCATTACTGAGGCTGCTATCTCAGGTAGGGAGAAAAGCCTTTCTATCTAATTCACTTATGTTTGTTCAGAGAAAATGTTTCATTAAAAGCTGTATTAATAAAACCGAAGTGATACAACTGCTGTCTCTCTCAGCCGAGCTGTCAGTTCCGATCGGGTGCGATAGCTTCTTCTTCCTCACGCCAGACTTTGCACTAGTGTTATACTCATATCTGTCATTCTGACTTGTGATTTTTTTTTTTTTGTTTGTTTGTTTGTTTGCTCTCAAGCAAAACTGGAGCGATTCGAGATCCCCAAGAAAATCCGGCTGAGTGCTGAACCCTGGACTCCAGAGACCGGCTTGGTCACTGACGCATTCAAACTAAAACGCAAAGAGCTCAAAACACACTACCAAGAGGACATTGAGAGGCTGTACGGTGGAAAATAACACATAGACACACTCCAGAAAACACAGAAACACACACACTATACTTGCACACATATACACGGAGCTCAGAAGCCACTACCAGGACTACTTGGAGAGGAGTTATACTTACGATACAGGTAATAAACACAGACGCACACTTTAATACAGACACACACACACACAAAGCAACAACCCATGCGCCACCTCCTCGGCTTCCCTGCGACCAGCTTCGATCAAAGAAGGGGAAAAAAAAACAAAAAAAAACAAACAAACTCTTGAATCCAGCTCAAAGCTCTCTGTCAAGACCAAAAGGCAGAAGGTCCCTTACAGACGACTGAACCAGTCAGACGCGCGTGGTGGCGATGCGCTCACCATTCCTCTTTGATGCGTTTTAGCCCTTCGAGTTGCCACGGCAACCGAGGCTGCACACGAAGTCGGACGCCTGCATGACTCGAAGCGAAACAAATGTCAGGCTAGACGTATGTGGATCAATGTCAGCGCACCCTCTCTGTTGCTTTTCTCTCCCTTTTTCCTCTCTCCTCCCTGACTCTCCGGAGCTTTCCACCAGTCCAGCATGGTCCTGTAGAGCAGACACCCGGCAGGGGGGGGAATGGGGTAGCACGAGCGGTGCCTGATAGAGGGGATCCCTCCTGGGCTTTAAGTAACATTCAGGTTGGAATCTATGCAGGGATCTCTATTATTTTTAAATTTCTTTTTTTTTTTTTTAAATCTGTGTTGCTGTGTTTCCTTCATGTACGGTTTGTCAGCTCTGAAACCCATTTTTTAGTATTTTTGTGTGTGAGGAGTCGGTGTCGCGAAGCCAATAGAGATTGAGCGTCAAAGATTTTTTTAAAAACACTTTTTCTTACTTTTACTTTATGGTAGTATTTTTCTGTGGGTTTTTTTTTCTTTATCCCCCTGTTTTTTATCACTATTTTGTTTACTTTAATGAGCTTTTTTTTTTTTTATATAAGCCTTTGTCTTTCTCTCCCCTTATTTGCCTGTGTCCCAAAGTTTGTATATTTGAGTGTGTGTTTACTGACTTGACTAGTAAAAGAGATCCAGTCTTTAGTCTCTTCTGCTCTCGGCCTTTGCAGTAGGGTCAAACGTCAATAAGAAAGGCATCCATAGGAATTTTTTTTTTTTTTCCAGCTCTTTTGGCCTGAGCTCCCTTTTTTTTCATATCTGACGAGCCCCTGGATGCCTCGCAACCTGTGTCTTATCGGTTATTTAGTTTGTTCAGTGACATACAGTAGCCTTGCCACGTCCGCCATGTATTCCTCCAGTCATGACCAATATGCACCGTATGGATGTGTCCAAGGGAACTTAGCCTACCATAGAAAACTAGTTAACCTCTCATTGGTTGCTCTCCCATTTACTTATTGGTGCAACTGCATTTTATTACTTTTGCCATAGGTCTAGTTACTTTTATCCTCTTTTTTTTTTTTTGTACTTATAAATATGAAATACAAAGTGAATGTGCAATATTTATACACAAATTTTAAACTAAAGTATGTAGGAAGGAAGAACGCACAGACAGCAGCCCCTCCGTAGTGTATGAATGTTTAGACCTGTTACATACCTGTAGAAATATAAACATAGAACACATGTAGGAAAGGAGAGAATGGTAGAGACACACTGATAGGGAAGTCTAGATTTAGCCCATTTGAACATATTGTGCGAAACAATGTAAAGTTCTTTAAGACTATAAAGTGAAAAAAATTGATATTGGCATTATAGAAATTGCATGTTGAAAAGTGTGCAACTGTACCAAAGCATTTGGAACATATATATATTTGAGAGACAAAGAGAGAAAGCGAATCGCACTCCAGTCAAACAACTGAAGAAACATCTTATGAAGACTTATTTAACTGCTGGTATGTATCATAATCTCACTTAGACGTGAAACATGAAAGAGTGCAAATACCATTTCTGTATCTTCAAATTGGTTTATGTGTATGATACTGTATGTGCAATGTATATAAAAAACGGTCTACAGATTTTTGCCAACTGCCATTTATTTGAGCTCTTGTGTAACATATGTTCATTACTGTAGGTTTTCAGATTAGCGGTGATATTCTTTGAATGGCACCAGACGAGTGACACTCCTGCTTCAGTCTTTCTTTCTTCTCATTAAGCTCATGGACTGAAGACTAAATAGAGTTTTTGGTCAGCGGTCCTTTGCTAGGGCGACATCCTTCTCCACAGCTGCCCTCTTTGAATGCTTTGCTTGTACTGAAGAAATATAGTATTAATAAAGGTACAGTCAGGTACTCTAACAAGTTCTCTCATCAAACGTCTACTAGCTTAATACAGGAGGGTTATTTTAGCATGTAAAGTTTTACAGTACCATCAAGATGAAGTGGGAGCCCATTTTTTTCCCTTCCTGTTTTTTATAACGTTTCTCTCTCCTGACGTTTCAGTGAAAAGTCAGTAGCTTACTGTGCTGTTTGCTGCTTATCCCTCTGCCTGGCTAGAGGCGGCTAGTTGCCTTCTGACACACATGAGCTGTCATCAGGGGTCTTAAGAATGTGAAGCATTCCCCGCGTCTTGTTGATAGCACACACGCCGTGTCCTACTAATAAACATCCATTTGAACTAACAGCAAGGCAACGACGATGGGTGGTGCGAAGATGAATTTCACCACTCCTGTTGTTTTCACTTGTATTGTAAATAGGCTGAGAGGGGGGGGGGGAGGTATCAATGATCAAAGTTCTTTAAAACTACCAATAATTGTACAGGTGAAAAGCACCCTATTAACATATTTAATAATCTTTGTTACTGACCGGTTTTTCAGGTCTCCTCCTTTTGTTTTGTGTGGTTAAGTGGCCCTGCAAGCCGGCCATTGCAAGTGTCTCCTTCCTTTATTTATTTGTGATTTGGCCTTGAAAATTATGTAATGAAATAAAAGTTTGTGTTGTAATCACTGGTGCTCTTTATGTGTTTTAGAGGTGTGTGTGTGTCTGTGCGCATGAGTGTGTCGGAACACCTGAACACATTCGGTGGGGCGTAACGTGTGACTGATACGATCAGCAGCTTGATTAGAATCATCCTGAAACCAGAGTTTCTATGGCAACGAAGGCCAGTGTGTCTGAGTGAATGTGGTTTGTGAAAGAGTGTGTGTGTGTGTGTGTGGTGCATCAACGCTAACAGAACATGCAGTTCTGGGAGTCAACCTTCAGTCAGAGCTAGTAAACAAAGAGGTTTTTTTTTTCCTTGCAGGTGAAGTCATAACTGTTTTTCACAATATGTTGAATCACAGACCTTTGAAATCATTCAATTTATTCAAGGAAGAAGTCTTCCTGTTCCTTCCAGGCACACCTGCTCTCCTGCTGCTGTATTTGTATAAGAGAAAAACCTTGATGCAGCATCTTGGCACAAAGATGACCAATTCATTGTGGAAGGGAGACCCTGATCTGTGTTTGGTATCAGCAGTAGGGCTTAAACTTAAGATTACATTCATTAATGATAAATATGCTGATTATTTTTGCAGAATCATGTAGTAATTGATTAATTGCTTGGTCCTTAAAATGTCTGAAAATAGTAAAAATTGCTCATTACAGTTTCCCAAAAAATTCAATTTATCATGCAACACTGAGAAAATGAGCAAATTAACCAGCAATATATTTGAGAAGGAGAAAAGTGGGTCACTTTTGTTTAAAAAAAAAATGGCAAAAATATACATTTTCTGATTATCTACTTAATTTAGAAGTGTTCAGCCCTAATCAGCAGTATAGAAGCTACAGTGAATTAACAATGCCAGTGTTTCATATTTCCTGTACAACAGTGTAAACCTGCTCCTGACTTTGTTCCCACTTTGATTCGTTTGATTTGTTCTGACTCAATCTGACTCACAGCTTTGAGGTTTGCAGCTGTAACACATCATATACAATACAGGTTATATATAAGGCTTACAACACCAAATAAATCCTGCACTCGGGTTTACAATGCACCTTGCAATGTGTGTTCAGCTATAATAGACGTTACAATTAAATCAAAGCTCAGCACTGAACCTTTAATGTATTTGTGGGGTAAAAAAAATCTCACTTATTGCTGATGACTACAAACCTCTCATGGAAAAAAAAAAGCAATATGAGAGAACATGGATGGCTGCTTTTGCATTTCATATCAAATGAAACAATAGCTACAAGATCCCAGAGAGAGGATATAGATTCCTCTAACCCCTCCTCTCCTCCCTATTCCTTCCATCCAACCCTATGGGACCTGTGAGTGAGTCACAGGCATAATACTCCCTTCATTAGCCCACTGATTCTGACGCACACACACACACACACACAGAGCAGAGTGGCTCTACCACAAAGACAACAACAACAGCACCAAGCAGCGGGAAACTGTGAAGGACATCTTTCATATTGTATGAATGTGGTTTGTGTGTGTGTGTGTGTGTCTTTCTCTGCTCTCTGACTCTTTATTTCAACTTTTTCTTTCTCCTACTCCCTCTCTCCCACCTTGCTTGCTCCTTCTTCCTGTCTACTTATGACTCAGAATTTCACAAAAACTTTTATCTCTTTTTTTTTTTTTTTTTTTTTTTTTTTTTTTGCTTCATGCGCACACTCCAGTCTGAGCCAATAAACCATATTGGAGTTTACCCAAGGATGAGTGGAGCTGAACTGGAGCTGCCTCAGAACTCTGGAGAGGTGGGTGGTGGCTGGAGAAAACTGAGAGTAATTACATCTGAGGCTGGAAGGTGGTGGTACAGCGAGGACTGGGACTGAGATATGAGGCCGGACTGTTGAAAGGATATGTAAGACACTGAGGTACAGTAGGGTAAAGGGATAGGTGGGATTAGAGATATTAAGTGTGGATGTGTAGAGCAGCATAGGAAGCAAAGGTGAGCTTCCCTCTTTTGTCCTTTTGCTGCCTTTTCTTTTAAAACCCCTTCTGTGCTTAAACAAGCTCTATAAAACCTACAATTTCAAACTCATATTGTGTGGAAAAAAACATAGGCCTGCCAAAAGCTTCCAAAGACAATAAAAATGTTGAAATACAGTGAAATGTATAACTAATGCACATAATTTTAAGACTTTTCCATTTGATGCAATTTTACTCCATTTCCAGTGTGATACAGCAGCAAGTGTAATTAAGTTTAAACATCTCACTTTTCACATGAAAAAGACTATATTACTTTTAATGTGATGTTGTCAGACCCTGAAAAAAAAAATGTTGACTTTGAATCCAACTTAAGAATCATTTAAAGGGAGTTTTGGCAGCATTTCTCATCGCATAATTGGAAAGTTAGTCAATGTGATGCTCTTGTCTTTAGTTGGCTGGCTTTCCCATATGTGTTCAAACTCCTGCTGATCTTGTTTTCGGTTGCAATGTGTCAAGCTGACCTTTGGCAACGCGCTCGGTAACGCTGGCTGCACCATGCCAGGCGCTGGCCCTTGGTTTAGCTCAGCTGGGTCATCATGATGCGAGGGCCAAAGTGGAGGTGGGAAAACGTGTGAGGTCTGGTAATGAGCTTGAGTAGAGATGCGAGGGAAAGAGAGGGGGGGAGGGGAGGGGATGGGGAGGTAGAGGGAACGGCAACTGATACGTCTGGGCGATGACTCACCGATGCTGTGTATTTATAGCATCAGGAGGAGGGGAGGGGGTGCGGGGTTGGTAGAGCGAGGGAGCAAACGGTTTGGGAGGCGGCCAGGACAGCATCATCGCACCGCCGTCAGGGAGTGGTGGAGGGAGAGACGGAGACCGCAGAGATAAAGGGGGGTGGGAGGGGGAGAAAGAAAAAGATTGGAGGGACAAAGAAGAGAAGGAGGTTGAAAAAACAAGCAAGGTGGAGGAGAGGAGGAGGAGGAGGAGAGGGAGGGATGGAAGGGTGGATGAATGGGACTGAACATAATGGGAGGATGAACTGTGAAGAAAGGGAAAAGGGGAGACAAAAATAGAACCGCATTTGCATGAGAAGGAGAATATTTAAAAATCGTGCATGAAAACAAAGCTGCTGGGCGTGCCACGCTGCAGAGACACGTGGGCATATTTGACTAAGAATTGGACCATTCACACATGCTGAATTTGAATATAACAAATGTACAGTACTTCAATGTGTGTTTGAGCTGTTGTGACAAACATCTTTTACATATTTACTGGCTCATATTCACAGAAACACACACACACACACTTCCCTGCAGCTTCAGATTTAGACACTGGCCAGATGGAGTCATGTAGAGGAGGACAGGGAAAGGTGGCAGGCTTTAATGAGCATAAAAATCACCCTGGTTGCCTAGACACAGTACATCTCAAGTAATCAAAAAACATAAGGTTCTAACTTGTACAACCAATTAGGGAGGCAAAAAAAGACAATTTTCATGTATTTCATTGTTTGTTTCATTTTCTACAGTGAATATGAGCTTTATTCAGTAGCTGCTTATATAATAACAACAATAATTGGGCTAAACTGAATGTGTTACATACAGATCCCTCAGTTTTTAAGATATTTAGTTCCTCATTATGCTCTCAGTCAAACACTGTATCGCTGACAGGATTTCTTCTTCATCAAAAAAAAAACACACCCTGCCTCTGCCTCCGGTGACGTCAGTGAGTGCGTGACGCTGCATCCCTTCACCATAGACACTAACGTAATCTGTGCACGTGTGCTCATATACACACGCATACAAACAACCACACAACTCACAGTCGGTTTGATGAAGGCGGATGAGTCAGAACGCCAAGGTGAACACTCATAGTCGTTAATATGTGTGCAAGGGAATGGAGGTTAGAGTGAAAAGAGCAATAGGAGATTGACGGGTTAGTGGGAGGCAGGAAGTGAAACTGCAGAGAAGTTCAGGAAAGAAAGCAAAAAAAAAAAAAGTGCAGCAATGTCTGGAGAATGGTTGGGGATACAATGAGAGAGAGCAGGGATCGGGTTTGTGATGGTGGAAGAATTGTATGAATGTAAAGATCAGACTGTAAAAATGAGCTCAGCAGTGGAACATGAAGGATAGGTTTACAATTTTTCAAGTCTGTATTAAAACAATAGTCAGGTGCCCATATGAGCATTGAAACATGTTAAACTTGCTATAATCATTCCTCCTGTTATTACCAGCCGTTAAACAATTCTTTCCTAAAGTGCTTTCAGTGTAAGCGATTGGAGACAAAATCCAGAGCCATCGTTCTATGAAAAAATATTTTCAAATGTTTATGTGAAGGTATTATGCAGCTTCAGCAGTCTGGATTAGTCAAAACAAGTGGTACTCTCCCAGAGTTACAGCTTTTTTAGTAACAAGTTCCTTCTTTTTGTTAATATCGTCCACTGGAGCTCAACAAGGAAACATTGTGTGAAACAGAAAGACCTTAGTTCATATTTCTGTCAGATACACTTTTAAACACATTTTTGCACAGCAGGAGAACTGTAGCCTTTGTCCCCCATCACTTACATTGAAAACACATTACAAAGGGATTTTTTAATACCTTTTTAATACCCCTAGTTTCCTGTCATCTCTCTATTAATACTATTACTACTACTATATATGTTTATATATAAGAGTTAAAATAAAAGTTCAACATTGTGGGAACATCTCACTTGCAGAGAGATAGGTGAGAAGATCAATACCACTCTCAGGGGGAAACAGCTTGCCTGACACTGTCCAAAGGTAATAAAATCACACTGAAACTGAAGTGTAAAAATGACAGTTTGCCATTTTACTGAGGGTTTTAGGGCTGAAATGTTTCTTGGTTGGGAAAGTTGCCAGGCAGGCAACCAGCAGAGAAGTCACTGCACCCGGCCAGGACGTAGTCTGGCTCACAACCCAAGTAAAAATGTGAATTGCTGTTTTCAAACTTTGTTCTTCGTATGGATTAAACAAAGAATATACTGTATAATGTTGTTTGTTTGTTACCCTTGGACAGAGCCAGGCTTTCTGTTTCTTTGTGCTAAGCTGAGCTAATTGGCTAACATTAACAGGCACTAAATGGCATGAAAAAAAAACACAGAAAAGGCTTGGAGCAGCAGCTGGATTGCAACATGTCTCAAGCTGAGTACTCCTCCTCAGGCAGACTGTATTCTTGCACATATTGAGCATATTAAAGTCTCTCACTCTTTTTTCATATTTGACAGCTCCCTTCCTTTTTTCTGAGTAATTTCACTGACCTGTTTGGGAAGCCTTTTCCCACTGTTTTCCGTGGATTCACTGGTAAACTTCTTCTCATCCTACTCTCTGCAAGAAAGTGAATATTTGCAAAATGTCAAACTTATTTTAATAGTCAGAATCAAAAGATGACCATTAGTTGAGGAGGAAATAGAGGCTGAGCTGGTAAACTTGGTCTCATTAATGCAGAGATATTTAGCTCACACCCACAGGTCTTCTGCTGGATTCCTGTGACATTACCCGGACATGTGCCCTTTTCAAAAAGGCTAAGCCTGTATGGGATCACTCTCCACCTTCATTCCTTTCATACTCCCCTTCAGTTTTCCTCTCTCCTCCTTATACTGCTCAAGACAGCACACTTCTCTTCTTATTTCTGCTCTGTTCGTCTCTGTCCCAATGGCTCAGATAACATATTGTAGCTCTAATCACCCCCGTTTCTGTCGTAGCTGAAGCCACCTGTCTCCTGAAGACAAGGACCACACTTTAACCACAGTAATTGGTGCAAGGGGAGGGAGGAGCGGGATTGGCACAGCAGAGGGAAAAAAAAGTAATGAATGCAAGCCACTAAGAAAATGACTAGCTTAAGAAACGAAGCGTCTAATGAATGAGAGGAGGATACCAACCTGTGTGGGAAGACATGAAGTTGGAGGCAGATGAAAGGCTTGTGAGGCAGCGGTCACCATGGAGACGTTGGTTGAAAAGAAGGTGAGCCATGACAACGGGCGTGCCGTTCTCTCCCCACCTCATGATGGGGTGATGAGGAGTGAAGAGTTGAGGAGGAGGATGAAAACAAACAAAGGAGTGGGGGGAGGGGGTGGGAGAACGACCACATGTGGCCCTGTTGCCTTTCTCTCTCATTCATCATGATCATCTTATCTTTTTTTTTTTCTTTTTTTCACATGAGTCAGTGTAACAGCATCACATTTGATTGTTACGATTTAAGAAGAAATCCAAGATCAAAATCAAAATCATTAAGTGTTTGCAGCTATCTAACCTTGGCTTTTGGTTGAGTCATGGGTCCGTGAGCTGATATTAAAGCATGAAAGCAAGAACACCCTGAACACCCACATAAGATCAGAAAGCCTTGAGATGCAGCTTTACGTAGCCGACTGTGTGTTTATTCGCTGTCAGCCTTGTGAATGTGAACATATGGGTGTGTGCTTTTGTGCAACTGTGACGCACGCAAGCCGTCGTGGAGCTGATATCATTCTCTCCCCGCAGCTTTGATTGACGTGTCGGTAAACAGCAACAGTGTCCCAGTTGACTGCTGCGGCTTTAGAGAACCAAGGAGGAGGAGGGAGGGGTTCTGTAGATAGTGGCAGATATTATACAGTGATCAGGGAGACAACATCATCTTAATAGTTTGGGGATAGAGGGAGAGAAAGAGTAAAATTAAATCTGACATACCAATTTGGAACTGGCTGAAAATGTTCAAATTACGCACTGAAACAAATGCACTCTCAGTAGTGAGCTTTGGGGACTGAATATGCAACAAAATCATGTTAATTTGTGAACATCCAAGTGAGACTGTGCAGCCAAAATTCTGCAAATCAGTTCCTGGAATAAAAAAAGAACAATGCATGCAGGGCAGAATTAGGCAAATACATAGCAATTTTCAATCTTCAAGAAAAGGCTATCAAACTATATAACCACATAAAACCAGTAACCCCAACTCTGATCATTGCCTCGCTCTAACACTGGTATTCTTGGTATTCTAGTCATCCTTATTTAATGGTACTTGTAAGCTCTCATAGTATTCTAAAAAGGGGGTCCAAGTCCAAATCATACTTAGGTTTTGCAAAGAGCCTTTAAGGGTATACCTGATTTTCTCAAGTTTCAGAAAATATATAGTGTCTCTAATCCATTGGATGGAGTTAGGAGGTGCTTGTTCCTTTCAGAACAGAAGAATGAGACGTCTGGCAATCAAGGAGGTAAATGTTATGACTATATAAGCTTTGCCTTTGAGTGAGTTTCAGGGGTAAATCCAAATAAGGCACATATGGGATTGGGAGTGATGTGTTTTTGAAACATCTTTACAATTGGCGCGGAAGATAAAGATGATGATGTGCTAAAGATGTTGACCCAAAATGTGTTAAGTCTGGGTCAGGACCAGCGCACAATCTGCTGGTTGACCTTTACAGTGAGGGCATGAAGGGTCTACATTAGGGAACATTTTTGCCAGTCTTGCCTTGGACAAATGTGTATAAAGCTGTGCCTAGCACAGCGGGGAAGAGGTAGGCACTAAGTCAAGCACTGCCTCCCATTGATCATCTGTCATTTCCTCTCCAAGGTCGTTCTCCAAAAGTCTCCTTGTAGTCAGTGAGGGATGATGTTGCATATATTAGACCTGTGCACTATGGGGATAATGAAAGAATACGATCAATATGATCTGGAAAGGAAGTAATACTTTTCCGGGCAAAAAGTCTAATTTGGAGATATCTAAAATAGTGAGACTTTGGTGAATCCAGTAATTAGGAGAGTTGTTCAAACAATCCAAACTTGCACATACAGGTCAGAAATAGATTTAATACCCTTTGAGGACCATGCTCCAAATCAGAGAGAGAAAGTAGGAAGTCACGATTATTCTTGATGGGAGAGTGTACTGATGTCTGCATATATTTTGTATTTTTCAGATTTTTAACTGCATTGCTTATTTTCCTATCATCTTAATATATTACTTTTCTGATTTCTAGTGTCTAATGGAGTCACGTGTCTGATACTCCTAACTGTATACTGAGAAAATTAATGTACTTAAATATTTTTTGCACTAATTTATTAACTCTTTCTAAGTTATTAACTTGAGTAACTTTTTAATGTTCAGCTCTTTCACTTACTGTGGGATTGTGAGGAGATACTGTACGTAGGCCTTGGACAATAGTGCCCTTAACCCTGGTCACATGCATCCTGGGAGATCTTACAAATGATAGAAAGTAGATAGAAAGTAGTGTGCCATACATTACAAAAGGGTTAATGAGGCTATAAAGCAAATTAAGATGGAAAAAGTAGTAGTTTAGACAACAGGTCAGGTGAATAGGAAGACTTTTGAGTAGGTCTTGAATATAACATTTTGATTGTAACTGAGTCAGACGGTGCACAAGAGAAGCTGGGAGACAAATCTTTTAATGTCCTGTGATATTTTTGTGTTGTTTTTAATGTCTGAAAAGTAAGTTGAAAAAAAAAAGAAACATTAGGAGAAATAATGTCCTCCAGCGTGGGGGTGGTGGATTACTAAAAAAAAAAAAATCAGCTACACTGCACACCCGTCATTCTTAAGTGCTCTTGCTTTCTTTGCAAGTTATTGTTCTTATTTTCTTCCAAAAGTCCCTTGAGACATCTTGTCCAGGAGAAATGCATATTTGGTAACCAGACAGTACACAATGGCAGACCTTACCATGGTGACTGGCCTTAATATAGCAAAAAAAAAAAAAAAAACCAAACAAACAAAATGTGGCAAGATAAAGACAGTTTAACACAGAGAGACTGCTTACTGCTCCCAAGGACAGCTGCATTTCTTCTAAACAACATCCATTCATCCATCCAAGGTCTTTCTATTATCTATTATTATTATTATTATTATTAAACTTTTCCCCCGATACACCACTGAGACTGCTACAATCTGATTCACACATAGATAGATAGATAGATAGATAGATAGATAGATAGATAGATAGATAGATAGATAGATAGATAGATAGATAGATAGATAGATAGATAGAAAGCCAATGAGAGAGTGAAAGTGGCACTAAGGACTCTTAATCTAATTACTATGATTTCCCATCTTCTCTGCTGTAATCCTCATCAATAGATAGAGAGAGAGAAAAAGACAGAGAGAGAGAGAGAGAGAGAGAGAGAGAGAGAGATGCAGCAGTACCAATCACTGGAAATGTTTCTCTTGTTTTTTGTTTTTTTTTATGTCTGTGTGGGTCTGTATGGAACGATGCACACAGACAGCACATCACAAGCCCCGGAGACGAATCACAGATTCAGCCAGTGAATCTTTCACCACCAGGAACCTGCTGGGATTTGAGTTTAAAAACCTCTGATCCATCACTGAGAATCATTATAGTGCCCAGGGGGCTGATATAACTTACACAACAAGAGACAAATACACAGACAAATAGAAAATGTAGACGAGAGGAAAGATACCACAGAGATATTTATACAACATAATATGAATTTGCGACTTTACATACTCTCCTATGACATACGCTCACATATACAGTATATAGGAGGAGATTATTTTGAAGAGAAAACTGAAATGCTGATGTTGTTATGTTGTAATATCAATGATGTTAATCTGTTGTGATTAGGGCTGCAACTAATGATCAGTTTCATTATTGATAAATCTGCTGATTATTTTCTCAATCGATTAATTGCGCTGTATATAAAAAGTGAGAAAACAGTGAAAATGCTTGAAAGTTGACATCTTATTTTGTCCAAACAACGGTCCAAAACCCAAAGATATTCAGTTTACTCTCATGTATGACAAAGAAAAGCATTAAATCATCACATTTGAGAAGCTAAATCCAGCAAATCTTTGGCATATTTGCTTTAAAAGAATGATTAAAGTTATTTGATTATCAAAATAGAGTTTCCCAATTAATTTTCTGTCGATCGACTTATCGTTGCAGCTTTAGATGGGATGCATGATCACTCACTCATACACATCACAGGAACCATATGACAAGTTATTTTTAGTAAACCATGTGGCGAGGAAAAAAACATTTCTGACTGCGACACATATACAAAAACTACAAGTATATGTTTGTGTGCCTGACTTTACTGTAAGTGCACTGCTGCCAGTAAAAAAATTAAAGGGCTCATGAGCTGGACAAATATTCCTTTAATCTTGCCAAGAAAGCTTTAAAAATATATCCTTTATTATGGCTTTCACTGTTATGCCCACTCATGTATGACATTTCCATCAGTCAGTACCCTGGCTATGATGAAAATTTGAATTCATCTTCATCTACAGTAGTCCCTGTGTGCTTATTCATTTTCAGCATTCCACCGTAGGATTAATGAGCATATTATCCATGTCTTAATGGGCACGTAAGAGAATCTAACCTTTAAATGATTGATACCACCTAATGCTGGCTGTTGTGACCTCTGGAGCTGCTGCCGTCCCACAGGGTGGAGGCTGTTTCTGAATGGAGAGATGTGATGTCAGAGGAGTGATGCTGTAGGATTATACAACACATTTTACAAACACCATATCTCTCCTTCTCTCTCTCTCTCTCTCTCTATCAGTCCTTTGATCTGTGATTCAGTTTTTTTTCCTTTCCTCCCCCCTTTTTGTGCACACACACACACACACACACACACACACACACACACACACACACACACACACACACACACATACACACACACACACACACACATTGAGAAGAACTTAAACAAGCCAGCAAACAAACAGCAGCCAGGCAGATGGATGTGTCTTTTAACGTCAGGAGGCTTTCTGCAGCTCTTCAGCCCTGGAGAGCTGGCAGCTGACGGCACATTCAAGTGAAAAGCACCTCCAATGTCGTCGATGTCTCCTTAGTATGATGACATGCTGTGTGCCTCAGCACCGAAGGTGAAGTGAAAAGATTAAGTGGGTGTTTTTTTTTTTCTTTTCTTTTACTAGTTTAATGGACATACAAGGATCACAACATGGAATGAGTGAGGAGGAGTGCATTGAATGCAATTAGATGTGCATTGAAAATGAGGGGCAGTCACAGCAGGGCTGAAACTGAAGAGCACTTATGTGTATGGCGTGTCAGAGGGCACTGAGTGAATCAGTTAGAATCACTTTAGAGGTTATAAAGGAGACTTGAGATGTTGCTGGAGTAGCAGTGAAGATAAAATCGTCCTAATGTATTTGACTGGCCATTTGTTGCAGGATGATAACAACAAAAACTTAGCAAGACAAGCATAAAACAGAGAAATTTGAATATATGTATTATTTTTAAAGCATAAATTACTTCACTCCTGTTTGGGATTGTGATCAGTGTGCTCAGACTTAAGTTTTTCTCTTTTCCCTACAAGAGAAACAGTTCTGAAAAAAACATCCTAACGAGAAGATAGAAAGGGAAATAACATGATGTCCACATCTTACTGGTTCTTTTAGGTGAGATGTATATTGTTCTCCATTTACATTGTAAACATAAAGACATATATATGATGATTTTTTGATACCCACACACGTTCTCTGGATGATATATGTTGAAAGAAGCACTTAAAGTGTTTAGCAAGGCTTTGATCTCGCCATAAACTCACCCATCCGTGACCTTTTGTCGGCAGGTGCCGTGCTGTGGCCCCTTTATCTTGTCGACCTGCGGAATGCGGAGCTTTGGCCCCCAGCCGTCAGGAGGGTGTTTATCACCGTCTCTGTCAGCACAGAGAGAGAGAGAGAGAGAGAGAGAGAGAGAGAGAGAGAGAGAGAGAGAGAGAGAGAGGATGCTGCTGAACTGCGACAGCAACTCCGCGGTGGTTTTAGCCTGTGAGTCATCGCTAGAGGGTTTAACTCCTCATGTGCCGCGACGACTATCAGCGAGGGTGGTAGTGATGGTATTAACTGCTTATTGTTTACATTATTAAATGACTAAAAATGCTCTTTTGTGAGCCTTAAATGTGGAAGGAAATGCATATTTTTTGATACTTTCTGAATATATTTTAAGATTAATCTCATAAAATCGGCATCAATTTTAGTTTACATGCTCTTGAAAGGAAATATTGTGATACTTTCCCTCAGAATTAAGCTTCCACTTTAATCATTAAAAAATCCATTCATTCAAGGTGAACAGTTTAATTGTCCAAATTAATATTCAGGTCAACAGATCGCTACCTTCAGACTTTTTAAAGATCTTTGCAGTCGATATCTTTTTACAGGGCGGGTGCTGTGCGACAAGACAGTATCGAGAGCTATTTTTTGATACAGCGAGCTTCTCAGTATGCCATATCATAAACCTGAATCATTTATATGGATTTTTTAGGACCGGCTATTGCGTGTGTTGTGTGATGACGCGGTGGTCAGGTGTTGCCTCATATAACGAGGGGGAGCTGTCCAAGTGCTGAAAACAGAAGAGAACAGAGGAGATGCCATACACCTTCACTGCTGTCTGAGCTTTGTTGCCAAAGGTAAGACACGGATTTTGTTTTGTTTTTTGTTTTAGAGTTTAATCTTTAAATCAAATCGATCTGTGAATGTGTTGGATCGGGAGATAGTCGTTATTTTTTTTACATTAGCTTTTCGCAGATCTCGATACTTTATGTGCATACATGGCAGTTTTCATTGTGATGAAACGCGTTCACAAGAAAAATTACAATGTTGTTAGTGAAGTAACGAGGAAGGAAGGGTTTCTTTCTAATGAAGGTTTATGTTGTTAGTATGAAATCAGATGTTGAGGTTGCCCATAACAACGCGGGGAGTGACTCATCCAGCGATGTGAATGTGTCTCCTCGCGCAGCATCGTATCATTCAATTTGCAGAGCGTAACTCCCTGATAAGGCAAACAAACCCTGAATCAAAACATACTCGCTCATGGTTACGCTTGTTGATGTCGAGTAAGTTTTTAGACCAAAAATAATTAGAAATATAAAATTAAATCCTCGTGCATTGGTCTTATTTTTTAATTTCTTAAGTGAGGCTTCACTAACATGTTATGCTCTCTCGGTTTGCAGGTAATACATTGCCTATAATGCTGCATTTCCACCACAAGTTGCCCGCGGGGGGAGCCGTGGTCCTGCTCGCCTTCCTCCTCCATGGATGCGCCGTGCAGGCTGCGTCTCTCCCCCGCCACTACAGGCTCCGAGGCGGGGATAGTGAGGGGCAGCCGGCTGCCTACCCACCCAGCTCCGACATGATCAAAGCCCTGGAGTACATTGAAAACCTGAAGCAGCGGAACGGGGGCCGGCCTGAACCCGTGGATTACGACGAAGTGGACAAGTTCAGGGTCCTGCTTCAGCTCGCCTCGCAGCAGGACGAGGGTCCCGGGGACCGTCAGCCTTCCCCCGGCATACAGAGGCAGGACATTACCGCTGAGCAGCTGATGAAAGCCCTGCTAAAGTCTCTCCAGGATCAGGCCGGGAAAGACGCGAAAGTCATCCCCGCATCGGCGCCCAGGAACGACCGCCGCACGCACAGGCACCGCACCAAAGACACTGAAATCCCCGAGAGCGCCGCACCGGTAGACTACGGTAATTTCCCCAGACCCCACAAGAAATACCCGCTGATGTTTGAGGACGAGGAGAATACGGACGCTTCCAAACGGGCCACAGAGGACCTGGACGAGCAGTATACACCCCAGAGCCTTGCCAATTTACGCTCCATCTTTGAAGAGCTTGGGAGGATGCCCACCGCCACCGGCCAGAAGAGAGGCGTGTTCGGGGACGACGATGACGAGGATGAGGACGCCTTTAGCCTAAGAAATCCGGCCTACGAGGATGTGGCCGGAGGAGAGGAGTGGGTCCCCGTGGAGGAGAGGGAGGAGACGGAGGAGATGGTCAACGGGAGCCATGAGGAAATGGACAGGGCGCTCGGTGAGCAGGAGGAAGCTGAGAGGGAGGAAATGCAACGCCGGGCGAACCAGAACCAAGAAGACGCTGATGATGACACTAAACTGGTAGATTACTACCTGTTGAAGGTCCTCGAGATGAGCGACCAGACGCAGAAGAGGGACAAGACCGGAGAGCAAAGAAAGAGACTGATCCGCCCCTCCATTGTGGATCCTCGGACAGTGAAGGAGTTGCTGGAGCTCTCCTTGAAGCTCCACGTCCCACCACAGGACCTTATCGACATGCTGCTCACAGAGGAGCTGAGAAAGCTCCACCGCAACCCCCAAGGCTCTGCTCGCTACACGACCGGCCAGACACCCAAGATTAGGTACTTCAGCCGCAGACTGCCGCTGAAGAGCAAGCCCGCCCCCGAGGATATGGACAGAGAGGACTTTCTGGACATCATCGGCGTGGAGACTATCAGTAACGAGTACCCGGTGATGCAGAGACCCCTGAAGACTTCTCCTTCCTCAGACAGGATCCCAGTGGCGTCCAACCCTGCCGCAAATTCAGGACCAGTTAAAATCCCCCCTCCCTCCGGGCGCAGGGAGAACCTCTTTTTATCCGAGCTCAACAAGATGCCCCTGAAACGCCAGGCTGACGGCGGGGATGACGAGGATGACGACGGCGACGTGGAAGACGAGGTGACGACCTACCTGGCGGCCAAAATCCTCACAGAGTACCCCAACACCATCACCAAGAGGGACACCCAGGCGCAGCTGAAGGGACAGTTCCCATACGAGCTGTACGAGCGAGCCATGAAGGACTACTTGGGGCAAGCGGACACTGACAAAAGGCCAGTAGCCAAGAGGGAAACCGAAGTGGCCACAGAGAAAGTAAATCCCACAGAGATGCAAGGGAAAGAGGAGATCACGGCCAAGACCTCAGCTCCACAGACCGTGATTGAGGAAGAGGAGGGGCACCGTGAAAACACAGTGGCAGGGATGTAGGCTGACCCCACCTGCAAGACGCACGAAATTATGAATATAGTATTTATACTGTCTCAAAAATAATGTTTGGTGGATGTGATCTAGTTTACAAATTTCTATTATATGAACTATAGCTGGTAATATCACCCTAACGAAAAAGAATTATAGCAACCTTACAGGTCCAATACATTTTTAGGAAAATAGTCCCTACTTGCTGCAAGAACATCATAGAAATATTATGAGATTAAAGGTGCAATCCGTGTGAGACCAAAAGGGTAGGAATATTCTAAACATAGGATTTGAACCTGCTATCACTCCTAAATTGCCAATGAATATATTGACTAATGTCAAATAACACTGAAATCCAATTTAATAAAGTTTTGTGATGTTGTTAAAAGTTTGTTTACATTGATTGTGTTTGTAGACACGGCAAGAAACAGGCCTATATTTTCAATTATGATCAAATGAGTAATGGTAAAAATGCTTATTTTTCATCACTGTAAAATTCTTCATATGTGAATATACCTATAAATGACAATGTATGCTGACTGGGCCTTTAAAAACACAAGCTACAGTGATTGGTTACCATCAAGATATACTGACAGTATAAGAATATTATAGGGATATTTTGTTAGGGCAGTGTGCTGGCCTGAGAACGAGTGTTGTTGTGACTCGTGATATATTCAGGGTTAGTGGATTTATTGTTATTATTATGGATACTTATTTCCAAGTCTAAATATCAGACCGTCGCCTGCCTTCCAACCCTTTCATACTGCGAAGCTCTGTATTGTTGGCCTACCAGTGGTTGTGCTATGTATGCTCATTTTTAAACCATTTTGTACATGTTCAATAATGTGTGATGAATCACAGATGAATAAAGCATCAGCGGTATTATTTTTCTTCTTGCTGAGTTGTGTTGCCTTATTAAAAAAAATAAATAAATAAATTTAAAAAAATCACACCATACACCACAAGGTTTATAATGAGAGGAAGCAGAAGGAAAAAAGATGGTGAGAAAACACTGAATTCCATTTGGTGGAGGTGTGGTGATTTTTGATTAAATAGGAGGAGAATGGTGGTATAAAAAAAAAAAAAAAAAAAAAAAAAAAAACCCTCACTGCAGACTGTTTATCAAAATACATATTTTAATCACAAGCTCCGACATCATAAATTGCACGTTATAAAAACAGTGATATTCACACCCGCACTAGCAACAGCTCCTTGTGAAGACTAATGGCCCCAAACAGAAGCAATAGTTTATATAGATTAAAAACTGTAAGAAATTCTTCATAATCAGTCTGATTCAAAAATCTGTTGTATGCAGGTGTGAAAGCAAAGCCTATTATTGGTTCATATTGTAATTACAAAACGTGACATCTGTTACAAACATGTTTTTTAAGAATTAAATTTGTTCTTTTCAATATTCACACAAATTGCAGAGAAGCACAATTTCCCTTAAAATTAGTTCTTCATAATTTTTGGAATAAAATCATTCAATTCCAATATGTTAAGGCATGATTTAAATATGAATGAAGCAAATTTATAAACCTAAAAATCACTTCATGGTTATGCTTTTCATATCCCTGATCCTCTATTACTACTTCATTTGAATTTAATCACAGCAATTAATGTGATGAAACCCCATCCCCTCCTTCAAATGAGTGCAAGACTATGAACACATATGAGATTTACCCTCAAATGAAGTTACATTGCAGCAGTGTTTCAGGCGGAAGGCGAGCAGACATTCAATATGCCCATTTCCTCTTTTGAAAAAGTCCAGTGGAATCAAAGTAAATCCCATTTCCATGTTCAGAAACTTCTTTGACTCATGTACAGTACATCTGGTTCCTGTATTTCCCCCCAGTGTTACTTATGTCCTTTTTCCACGGGTTAAAATGCAGGTTTGCTCATATACTCCTCCATGGTCTAGGAAAAAAAAAAAGCACAAAGAGGATAAATCAGCTTCTCAGCCTCTTAAAAAAAACAGATTATCATGCAATTAATATTCACAGGCACACATCTACACATCACCTGTTATTAGGTGCTGAGAACAGCAACATACAGTGAACTAACACAAGCAGAACATCTAACCTGTCTGTCCATATTCAAGGTCATCCAAACAGCTCCACCTCATACCACTCACTGTTGTCATCCTGAAGCGATAATGGTCAAAATGAATAGGAGGCTACACTGCGCAAAATCCAACTCTAGATTCAAATGTTAGTCAGCCCTACTCAGAAGCACAGAACAACACACCCAGTGAACTACCGTACCACACACAGCCATCACAGGGAGAGTGGGAAGCATCAGCCAAACACTAAACCTACGCCGCGTTCCAGGGAAATCTGTCTCTCACTCGCAATAACGCTGGCAGAGGGAGAGAGAGATATATACACACACAGGGGTAAGAAAACAGCAGCACAAACACAAGTCTATATCTAAGAAAAAAAAAAAAAAAAAAAAAGGAGCAACAGCTAACATCCAGAAACCTATTAGCTATGAGAAAGACAAAAGGCACACCAGGGACTCAGCAGCACCGCTGTTAAATGAACTCATTATGACACCGACTACTTGTGGCGCTTGTTGGTGAATTCACACTCACAAAAATAAACTGAAACCATATTGGAGCTTGATACAGAATTCATCAAATGTGTTTCTGCTTTGCAAAATATAAAGAACCGATTTGAGACCCTCTACAATCCAAAAGTACCCCACAGCCGTAATTTAATGTCCTCCGATTCCACCAGAATCATTGTTCAATGATGTTGAACCACGCAACAGATGTTAACATGCCTCCTGTTGTGTCATGCGTGAGTGTGTGTGTGCATGAGCGTCTCACCTCCTGTAACATGTCTGAGGCTTCGATGGCGCGATTCACCATCTGTTTGGAGGTTTCCTGTATTTCCCCTCCCATTAGGAACTCATCCAGAATAAAATAGGCCTTCTCAAAGTTAAAGATTATGTCCAGCTCACACACCTGAGAGGGGGGCATGACAGTGATTATTGTAGGTGCATTTTTGGATTAAAAAGGCTGTTAAAAACAATCTCTGTAGAAAACAGCAATAACCTATTTCAATAGTAATATGTTCAGGACTTGTGCTGACATCAAATGTCAAAATTACACTTCAGTAGAGCTGCAACAATTAGTCAATTAATTGGTACATTGATTGACAGAAAATTAATCAGAAACTATTTTGATAATTAAATAATCATTTATCACTTTTTTAAAGCAAAAATAACACATATTCACTGGTTGCTGCTTCATTTTAAGCTGTGTCATTTATGATGGTAAACTCAATATCTTTGGATTTAAGCCACTGATTGGACAAAACAAGATGTTTGAAGACGTCACTTTGGGCTTCAAGAAGTTGTAACAGGCATTTTTCTGTATTTTCTGGCATTTAATTGACAAAATGATTAATCAAATAATCGAGGAAATATCCAACAGACTAATCGATAATGAAAATAATCCTTAGTTGCAGTCCTACACTTCAGACTACAGTTGATTAAAGAAGGTGAAATACATTGCCAAAGTATTTGTCCAGCAGCTCCACGTAGCGATGAATAACCTCCAGGGCTAACAGCTCATTCTCCTGGTTCTCTACACCCAAGCAGAAATACAAGCTTGCATATCTGCGGAAAACAAAGTGATGATTTTCAGCTGATGTAGAGGAGATATATGTTACATATACAGGAGATGTATCTGTGAGTAGAAAGGAGACTGGTGGTCCTGTTGCCTAAGAAACAGAGAAAATAACCCACCCACCTCTTGTAAATAATCTTAAGGTCTTTCCAGTGCAGGAAGTTACAGGAGCGTGGTTGTCTTGCCAACACCATGGTGGTCATGTCCCTGATTATCTTCTTCTTCTCACGTTCCGATATGGGTGTAAACCACTTCTGCAGACGCAGTTTCCCCTGGCGACTGAAGAGCAGCAGGAAACGCATCTAACACACACACAGACACACCGCAGGGTCAGAGTGGCAACTGTGATGCGTGGACACATAGAGTATGTCCACACAAAGTCAATCCATAGGGCATTATTAACTAGCCACCAACACACACACACACACACACACACACAAACCGAGGGTCGTTTGGGTGTTGGGCTGCTGTCACGGCTCATTAAAGAATAACTCCGCTGACTAAACACCACCAATACAAGGAAAAAAAGAAAAGTCTTGGCAGGCAGAAATGTGAAGGTCAACAAATGATTGAGGAAGGGGTGTTTGGAGTTTCCCTTCCGATTTTCAACAGAGCTGAGGAGTTGTGTTTCGGATGTTTAGAGAACGTGTTTCCTAGCTTCGGAAATAGACTTGGCTACATATCACTGTGGACATTAATTTTTCCCCCCAACTCCATCAGAACCACACTGCCACACTGTTTCCTTTGAATCTTCCTCGCATTGTTGATAATAAATGAGTTTAAGTGTTTTTTTTGTGTGGAGGTTTTCCGTGACTGAATTTAGGGTTGAAGGATGGAGGGTGTCATACATCGTAGAGATTGTAAAGCCCTCTTAGATCAATTTGTGATTTGGGGATATATAAATGAAACTGGCTTGACTTGAAAATATGTTTGCAAAAAATCTGGGGATATATTTCATTACAAGAAAGAAAGTGTTGGTCTGATTAGTTGAGTAACAAATCTATTCATATGTTCAAAAATCATCATTGCAAACTCATGTTGGGCAACAAAGCAAAGTTCAAACACTCTGCTTTGAACAATAATATGTGTCAAATATGGTTTTTCCACAAAAAAATTATAATTATCACTTTAAAATCCTTAAAACAGCATCTACTCCTTCTCCGTCACTGTAAATCCAGAATCTTTAAATATGTAACTATTGTTCATTTCAAAGGTTGAATTGATGGAAAGTGAAGTAGGAAACCATTCTCAGTGTTATGAGCACTGGAGGCTTCAAGCTTCCACATCACACTAAAGTTGTATACTGGACCAGGATTGGCTGCCAAACTACTTGTCATGTCACAAATCCTGCTCATGGGGCCATCCCTAAAAATCAGATTTTCAATGAGCACAGAGAAACTTTCACTTTTGAATGTGAAAACATCTTTCTAGTGTCAAACTCTGCACATACATCATCCTGCACAGTGAAGTTCAAACACTCAATTGTAGGAACAAGAAGAAAAAACACATTTTTGACCAGAGGAGGACTTTAAATTACAAATAAGCATGTGCAATATAATGCCCACAATACTTCCTTTTACTGTAATGGTGGAGGCATAATTTTCATATTTTGGAGATACCAGATACATAAAATATGGGACACTTGTCGAAGCCACCTGTAAGAGGATATTTTAAAATATGTCACGGCTCAGTTGCTCTAAAAAATGAAGACATACCTGTTTTTCATTGTATGGAAATTGGGAACAAAAGGATAGCAGGCACACTAGTAGGCTACAGTGACACTAGAAAAAACAGCACAACCAGTCCTTTTACAGGTATTTCCAGGTGTGTATCCCCTGTGTCAGCCCACAGGCAAATTAATATGTAAAGCATTAAACTGCCACCAGGGCAGGACTCGACGGAAAGCGACGAAACCTGTTTTACTAGGGGGACCTTACTTCCGACTGTCGCAAATAATAATAAAAAAGGGATACACACAGTTAAAAACTCACAGTAGAAACCACATTTTGGTGCTGTTAGGCAGCCTGACAAGAAAAAACAGGCTCCAGAGTAACGAGAGTGGGTTAGAGGTGTAATTTCTAGCTTTAGCTACCTCTCAGCGACGACAGGTGCGACAGGTGAACAGCCGCTAAGCTGACGTTACCTTACGCATAGAAAATAGTCACCGCACTTACCATTTTGACGCCGCGCCAAGAGCTATTAATGCTCTGAAACGATTAAAAAAAATAAGTACTTTAACCCTCACAAAGGGTCAGCAAGTCCAACTGAACACATATCCTCTCTATCCGTCGTTCACTGCAGTGTGAAAGTTGGTAAACTCCGCCCTCCTGGCCGCAAGAGGAGCGGTGCCTGCCGTACGCGTCACCACACCTCACCACAACCATCTGGATTGGTTATTGTAGATTTATATCGCAGGTATAGGATCCACCACGTGACTTGCGTGAAGCGTTTTAATGAATGAGCTGATCAAACTTTAACCTCTATCACTTGACTGTCATGAGGAGTGTGTGTATGCAGGACACACTCATCCTACATGCAGTGTACATGCAGGGTCGGTAGAGAGCAGTAAGTGCTCTCGCTCTCTTTCTCTCTCTCTCTCTCTCTCTGCCCGCTTCATGTGATAGTGACCTGTCACAGCTGGCTGACAGACTGGAAAGCTGGTGCACTTTTTTGGGATTGTTATTCATTTGATAACATGTCTATGTATCGAAATGCCGTCTGGTTTCTGAACGGAATCCATCAGTATACAAGGTCAGTCAACTATTATATCATTATGTTGGTGCTTCTCTATAGATGTATTGCTGACAGCTTTGTGCTTTTCAGTCAGTGTATATTGTTAGTTCATCTATTTTTTAAATTAGGAATGTTTAAATATAAGATTCACAGTTTGTAAAAAAAAATATATTTAATGCAATTTATTTTTTAATCAAGAGGAATAAAGGTCTGATCACTGTATGGCACACATCCCTACACAAACTGGCCTTTATGCACAATCACAATAGTGCCATTGACAGCTGATGTGTTTTGAGGATGACACTCACATCATCTGACTGTACTAGAGCTAAAATGTGGAGAAAGAAAAAAAAAAACATTGCAGCTTGACAAACTCATATCCATCTTGTGTCTTTACAAAAGTAAATCTCTCAAGTCTGAGACACACATTGATTATTTTTTAATGTGTTACCTCCAGGAAGGGATATGAAATAGCGTCTAAAGACTTTGAGCCCCAGGATCTCAATGTGTCCGTTGTGGGAAGGTCTTTTATGGTCACTGGAGCCAACAGTGGAATTGGCAGAGCGACTGCCATGGCTATAGCCAAGAAAGGTACATGTAGGAGAGGTGTGTTCTCTATCATACACTTTATATAGATAGAAAATAAAGTCTGATGCTTTGTTTCCAGGTGGGAGAGTCCACATGGTCTGCAGGAACAAAGATAAAGCTGAAGAGGCCAGGGCAGAAATTGTCAGTGAGTCGGGGAATACGGTGAGTGTGTGTTAGCCTTAAAAATCATTATTACTAAATATGAAAAAAGTGTGAAATCCCTTCATTGAATGATAAATAATCTGGTTATTCTAGGAGGTGTACGCCCATATTTTGGACCTGTCAGAGATACGCAAAGTCTGGGAGTTTGCTGAGGCCTTCAAGAAGCAGTATCCATCCTTGAATGTGTTGGTAGGTATTGATCATTAGTCTTCATCACAAAAAAAAATACATTCAAAACTTTCTTTATAAAGCAGGGGTGTTTCTTCTCTGTCATGTTTTTGCGACAGATAAACAATGCAGGGTGTATGGTGCACAAGAGAGAGGTGAACGATGAGAAGCTGGAGCAGAACTTCGCTACCAACACTATGGGTGAGACATCATCCTGATGGCCAACGAGACTCATGCTGCTGTAAATTTAAAGTCAAGGCTTAAGCTTTGTGACTTTTCTCCATCTCTTTAGGGGTGTACATCCTCACCCAAAGTCTCATACCGTTTCTACAGAAGAGCCGGGATCCCAGGGTGGTATGATCTCACACACAAACACAGTCAAATTGCTCATCTGCATCATGTGGACAGTATAATGCCACTTTTGTCAACGCTGGAGTAGCTGTTGTCTAAGCACACTGTGCCTCTTTTGCTCTCTGCCTGTGTTAGATCACTGTGTCCTCAGGAGGCATGCTGGTCCAGAAACTCCAAGTTGATGACTTGCAGTCAGAGAAGGGCTACTTTGATGGTGTCATGGTATACGCCCAGAACAAGGTAGGAGAGGAGAATGAAAGTATCTTAACAAATTTTTTTTAGCTGCAAGTCTTTGTCAAAGATTTACTTAGTAACTACTTTACATCTGTCTCACTGGGTTTGTGATGCAAAATACATTCACATTCATAGAAGGGATACTGTAGAGAGGTAAATTGTACAGCTAACAATGTGCTGTTTCTTGTCAGAGACAGCAGGTGGTGCTGACACAAGAGTGGGCCAAAGCAAACCCTGTCATTCACTTCTCTGTGATGCATCCAGGCTGGGTAGATACACTAGGTACTGACGCATAACGCACCCTAAATGGTCAATAAACTATTGATGTTGCTGCTGGTGTTTTTTTCTCTTTTGTTTGTACTTGTTTTTCTAAAAAATGCTGTTTATGATATACAAAAAAAATAAAATAAAATCACATTGTTACACAGGAGTCCCGTCCATCAAATATGGGAGATATTCTCCTGGTGGTGGTGCTATAGCAAATGTTTAGAGATTACAAATTCACTTAAAAGAAGACAAACCTCAACCAGACTTTACCAGAAAGTATGGGGCAGTCTGAGTTCACAGGCGCCACTGCAGGTGACAGTTTCACAAAATGGCGCCTAAAGTCTGGCAGTTTTAAAGTCCATCCATCTGATTTTCTTTCTTCCAAAAAACAAACAACAACAACAACAAAAAAAAAACACAAAAACTTTTGTTCACTTGAGTTGACCTGACTTAAATGTCTGTCCACCTTCTGTAAAATCAGACATGTAATTATTTTCATTTGGTTGAGTTGAAAATTCTCCAAACATGTGTGACCATGAATTCTACTAAACATCTGCCCAGCTATGAAAAAAGTATTTATCTGATCACTGTGATATTGTGAGGCAGATCATATATAAAATAATCTGATTAGGCGCAAAGGTATATTTAATGTTTACTTAAAAACTGTCATTTTGCCAAATCTTTATTGTAATCATTCTGTAACTGAAATGAATAGGTAATTAAATATAAATAATTGTTAACAAAGCAAAAACATCAAAATTAATAGAATTATTTTCATATTACTAATCCCCTTTTTTCAAAACTGTTTCTCCAATCCTCAAATTGTGATAATCATTTTTGTTGCTTTCTGTCAATTACTACTAAAATTCGACTTAAGATTCTCAGTGTAGCTTTGTCTAAACCTGATCATTCCTGAAGATTTTTAATCTTGGCTCTTCGTTTCATTTGTTTGACATTGAGTCAGTATTTGTCGGTAATATGCTACTTACCCCATCTGATGTCTCCCTGTTGGCAGCTGTTTCCACATCAATGCCTCAGTTCCACCAGATGATGGGAGAGAGGCTGCGCACTGTGGAGCAGGGAGCCGACACTGTGGTGTGGTTGGCCTTGTCCAGAGCTGCTGCCAGAACACGCAGCGGGCAGTTCTTTCAAGGTGAGCAGCATGAAAGGCTCCATCCCACAAACACACAGGGAGATGTTCTTTCCATTTTTTTCATCTTCTTAGACATCATCATCATCATCATATGGTGCATCTGATTCTGACAAATCATTTGTATTGCAGATCGTAAGCCTGTTCCTACCCACCTGCCTCTGGCTTGGACTCACAGTTCTACTAAAGAGATTCAGACTTTCATGGCTAAACTGGAGAATATGGCTGAAGCTGTTAAGCCACAACCTGACACAGAGCTCAATGGTCCCCTGGGTCCTTACAGACCTCAGGTTGTCTAAATTCTGATGTGTCATTGTCACCATTTAAGTATTTATAACAATAAAATCAATTACTGGGAAATGTGACACATTTGTCATATTTAGTCTCATGTATCTCCTAATTCTACCCATTCATATTGAAGACTGTTGTATTTTCAGGGGAGTGCACAGCTAAGTGTCACCTGTTAACTGGACTGTTTGCTCTGAAAATGTTGTGACCTATTAATGTAATACTGAGTAATTGATTTACAGTAGATAGAGTATAATTAGAACATATCAATAGAAGTTGCTCAACACATTAGTAACTTACCCATATGTTATCTAGATGATACAACAGGGTTGTGTGTTTTCTATTTGATTTGTTTTTTAAATTTCTGGCGAATGTGTCATACCTGGAATCATTATGGATCAGTGTTTGTACAGGAGCCTACAGTGATCAGATGTACAGTACATATCGCTCCCCTTGGTGTTTAGTGAAATTGTGAAAGTTCATTTTATGCACTACAGCTGCTCAACCTGCTATAAATCACCAATGAAGTTGTTAGATATTTACATGTAACGGTAATTATAATGGAGCATTAAAAGCCCAGTCTAGTAGACGCAATTTGAAAAATCTCCGTCAGCTCAAATGAGAGTTTCTGAATCCTGACAATTTGGGCTTGAAGCATACTTTTGTTTTAATGCAATAAAGACGACATTTTAACAAGAGTGTTGCCAGATCTCTGGGAGTCAGAATTCAGTTTTTTGGACACCTGGACATGATAGACATGCCTGTGTTCTCACGCCAACTGCAATGTGAAAATCACAATGAATATTTGCAGATTAATGCAGAAGAGGAGCAAAGTATTTCTGTGAAAAACTACAGAGCATCAATAGTCATTATTTTTATTTTTGTTTTGTAACAATCCACATTTGTTGTTTTTAATAATTTTATTATTTTTATACAGTATTGAAACAAAAAAAATAATGTGGTGCATTCACATTTTTCCCAAGGGATTCTTTGCAAGTTTGATCTCTACAAGGGTAAAACAGTGAAAAGCTTGAAGCTGGATCCATCCATGTTAAAACTCACAGGGAATAGGAAGACTGGGCCTGATTTGAAAATCATCTACAAGATTTGATGGATTTTTTTTTTTTTCTGCGCCGATATTTTATTCCCGATTTAAGTGTGTTTACTGTGTTTTTGTAAGGAACGACGAATCAGGTTCCCAGCATTTTGTCTTTTAAAGAAACTTCCAGTCCATGCGAAACAACAGTCCAAAGAAAACAAACAAATCCCATTCCCCCCCCATCCAGTCTCTTCCTCCTCTCCACCACAGGTCTCTCTATGCAACGTAGGTGTACACTTTACGGTCCTCTGGTGTCCTCGCCAAGTATTCTCTTTCTATTAGTCCTTCTATACGCTTTTTGATTACCACAGGACTGGGAAGAAAACGAGCCCGGAGCTGCTGAGTCACCTGAGGACACAAAGTCACAACATGTAAGAAAAGATGTATCAAAACCCCAAGATTCCCCTTTATTACATTTCATTGCAGCGTTACAATAGGTTTAAGAACCGGAGAGGACAAAAAGTTGTTGTATCAAAACTTAAGTCTTTAACAGACTTAATTTTGTATAGTCACGTGGGCTCCTTACCTCCGCCACCAGGACATTGTGCTGCATCTTCTTCCTCGACTTCATGATTCGGACAATGGCTGCCTCAATCTCATGCTTCCTGTCATCATCCACTTTCTGCCGCGTCTCTTTCCTTTCAGGGTCTGATTCCCCTTGTTTAGCAGCAACTGGGAAAAGTAAGACAGGGAAAAAAGATGAGGAAGAGGAGGAGATAAGGTAGAGAAAGTGGAATAGTCCCATCCATCTGCCCTATAGTCTCCACACAGTGAGCTGGAAGAAGATGATGAAGCTGAAACATGATGTTGGGTAATCTGTGTGTGTGTGTATCTGTTAGAAATGAAACATATTTGACAAAGGTTATAGTCTCACTGTGTGTCATACACAAACTTAACACACCTGTCTGTATTTTGACTCTGTGCAGTTTGGAAGTAAACTGATCATTGACTGTAAACACATGGCCGTTCTCAATCTCCTTGGATTTTGGCTCCTTGGTGAGAACTCTCTGTGTGGGTTTCCCACAGGCCAAAGACTGCAACGCTCGCACCAGCTCCCGCTCAGGAATATCTGTCTCCTGCTGGATCTCCTGTAAACAGGGACAGAATAGGAGAGAAGGTTTTAAAAAGGTGGACACGGGAGCTGAGGACAAAAAGATATACTGGAAGAACCGAGATTTATGAAGCCAGGTTAGGAAGTGCTGCACTGTGCACTCACCTCAAAAGTGCACTTTTCTCTGTTGTTGAAGAGCATGAGGATGGTCATCTGGAAGGTGGAGACTTGCAGTATGTGCTTACGGGTGTTAGAGCCCGTCACCTGGGCGCCTCCCACACCCACTTCTGAACCATCCTCCTGCAAACAAAAGTAGAAGGGAGGATAAACGCACACATTTTGACGCTGCCTTGAAGAATACAAGTCATTTAAAAGTGGCATACCTTTTTAACAGCCCCATAGAAAGTTGCATTTAGGTCTGCCCCACCCATGTGGTGCTGCAATGTGAGCTGTCTACCACTGTGTTTGGCGAGATAAAACCTGTGAAAGAAAAGCAGGGACTTAGTTCCTCAGAAACCCTTAAAGACCAACACTGATTCTCCCAATGAAGAGTATAAATTTAAGATTACCTCCTAAAGACTTCAAAGGCGTGTCTGGGAGCAGGGGGGATGGTGCATTTGGGAGTTGCCGACTGTGTAGGCCAGTAACCAGTAGTGAGGACTCTTACTGTGAGGTCCACACCACTTAGAGATGCCTGAAAAAGACACAGTCAAGTGATGTAGTGATAAACAGGCTTTTAACTGCATCAGAAATCATTACCAATTTAGATGCAACTGTTCAGTTAGTCTGTATATTAAAATGACCTGTTAACCAATTTAGAAGTGATATTAACTTCCAATTCTGTTTCAAATGTTCCCTTCTCATCATGTACTTAGGATTCTTGTTTTGTTTTCAGATAGGGTGTCTTACCGATGTGGACTGTATATGCTGCCTGAACTCATCCATGGTAGTGTTGGAGATGCTCATGTCTCTAAACATCCCTTCCAGTTTTGAGGTGAACTGACAGCCACATTCTGTCTGCAGAGAAGAAAGACAGAGAACAAGTTCAATCACTGGCAGACATTCATACAGGGCGAAAACAGGGCAACATGAGCAGAGCGGGAGATATAATGAGGAAAAAGTAAGAGGGACGTGCATTCACATCTGTATCTTAAACCTTTCTCATTGTTTTACCTTGAGCTTAGAAATCATGTTCTTCTCTGAGTCATCTGAGACACTCTTGTTGCTGAGCAGCCTGCGGCCCAGATGCTGCTTGTAGTACCTTTCAAACACATCTTTCTCCTGCATGAACCTGAACAGCACCATCGCCTTGTCCAGGATCGACTCCACCTCCTGTTCTGTCAACTGATCAAAGAAATCAGGGAGAAAAATACAATGAGACAATGTATAGTTAATAAATGTAATGTGCCTGCAAAAAAATGTCTATTATTATAGATGTGCTCATTTGGTAAAGCAATTTTTCTACACTTTCTAAGCGGCTACATACCCCTTTGACTCCCTTCTTGAGCTTATCATCTATGAAGAGCGATAGGTACTCTGGTGAGCGGGAGTTGAGGTTGAGAAAATACTCAAAGTCTCCAGCTATGGTTTGTTTGAACAATCTGTCATTGTTGAAGGACTCCAGGAGGAAACGATCAAATCGTGTCTTCAGGTCCAGCAGGCCCTGGTGAGAATAAATAAACATTTGATAAAATATTTAACAGTCAAGAAAAGAAAAAAAAAACAAAACACGATTCTCTTGTATTTACAATTTTAAGCAGGGTTCCCCAAGTGTTAAAGTATGGAGAAATTAAGGGTTTTTTGGACTCATTGTTGAACCAGCATACCTGGATATAGTCGACAGGGTTCTTGCCCTCTCCTTCTTCTGACACAAGCGCCTTTCCCTGCTCTCTCAAGTAAGAGCTCATACACTCACACATAGTTTTCAGGCCATTTGGCACACGACTGAACAGCTTGTACATGCATGCCAGGTCTGAGAGAGAGATATGGAAAAAGGATTGAGAAACAAGTAGAAATCCCCTGCTTTCAATTGCTTGATTTCTTCTCATATCATACCCAGAATAAAATGCAGAGAAACATCTATGAGGTCATGCGTTTACCTTCTGTCTTGCCATTCTTCAGCATATGGACAAGACCAGAGTTCTCCATCTCTACAATAGTCTTCATGTGTTTAGATATGAGCTCCCTTTCCACCACCTTGACAATGGGCTCCTCTGTCGACTTGTCCAGGCAGTGCATTACTCGCTCAATCTCCTCATTGATTCTGGCCTCTACCTTCTTAATGTAGACACTGGCACTGTTTTCTGCTAGGAACTTTTGGCTCTCCATCTAAAAGAAACAGATAGTGTGGGTTGTTTCATTTGAAAAACTGATGGGGATTATACAAAACACAGAGACACTAAGAACCTAGCACAGACTCACCTGGAAGAATTCAGCTGACATATCTAAGAAAGGGCCCTCGAAGTCCTCCTCATATACAGACCTGCCATCCAGGCCAAGAATCATCAGCATCTGGCAAGCGTTTCTGATTGCCCCCCTACAAAGAACAGTAACAAAAAAGTAGTTTCAATATTGATATTTTTGTAAAAATGTACTTCCTAATAAATTAACAAAACAAAGAATCATTTGATTGCAGATATATTTAAAACATATTGAAACAAATTTTAGGACCTTGTTGCATTTAAAATAATTTTATTTCTACCAGTGTAACCAGTAGTATTGTATAAAAAAGATGAAAGCCAGACAGTAAATCATAATGCTGTTAACATAAATGTCTTCTCAGTAGATTAAGAGGGCGTGATGAGGGAACAAGTTTGGTAATGGCAGCTGTTAAAAAGGCCAATGAATGCATTTTCACTGGTAAGATGCTTTTAAAAAAAGAATTTATGTAGTATATAGACACACTTCTGAATCTGCGACTGAATCCAGCTACATTATTCATCTTAATGCAGTACATCAAAGAAATCTATTGACCAGATCAGAATAATAGATATCAAAATCTCTACGTCACCAAATTTTTGTAGTTTTCCCAAATATCCAGTAAACTAGCACAATCTGCACTAGAGCCATTACGTGGCTGAATTTACTGTGACCAACATTACTTCGCTCTTCTTGTGTGTAACTGGCTCCACTGATCAACCAGTAAACTAGCCTAAATCAATGTCGTACTGCTCCAGACTATCAATCAGTGAAGTAGTACTTCATACCTGTCTACAACCTCTCCCTTCCTCTCACGTGCAATCATGTCCAGTAACGTCTGCCGTAAGTGGTCTCGAATGCAGCCGTAGCGCACCACCTGGTCCCTGAATATGATGAGGCCGAGGTTGTACACATTCTCCACATTGTTTTGCTGAACATAGACCCGGTCCTGGATACAAAAGACAGAGAACAGAGAGAAAATTACATTAGTTGTTGTAGTGTGGAAAGAATGAATGCATGCATATTGACACCTTTAAGACACTTCATAAGCACAGGTGCAACTACTGTATATTCAAGAGTATACAGTTTCTGTAATAAGTATTCATTCCCCTTGGATATGTCATGTATTCAAGTATGTGCTTTAAGTATTTTTAATTTTGATCAGTATCAAAAAATGAATTACATCCACTGTGATTCAATGTGGTGCAAAAATAAAATGTCCAGTGGGGGAGTGAATCCTATTAATAGAGCTGCATATGTCAGCAAAGCTTTCAGTCTACAATGTACCAACCCACTGACAAGTTGAAGCGTTTTCAGAAAGTAATTAGATACTGATGAAATACTAACTATGCTGCTCAATAACGAGACGTGCCATCACCACCGCTAGTCCAAATCAACAAATCTTAGCTTGTGCCAAATTACAGAAATTGTTTGGATATCATGTGGGATATTTATGTGACTTGAATCATCTGGGTTTTTTTTCCACATTTGTGTAATGAAAGCCAATAGCTTGCCTGAAATGAACACTTATTTTTAGTCTTTATAGTGCCTGTTTCATGAACTTGTGGGGTTTGGCTTTCTTATGCCTTTCCTTTTGTCCTCACTTTGGGGGCATTAGAGAAGTAATTGAGTAAATGAGTTTGCATTTATTAGATTAGATACACATACACACACATATACATATATATATATATATATATATATATATTTTAGATACCTATATATTAGATACCTATATATTAGTCACCAGCAGGTAACTGGTACAAATGTAAGAAAACAAACAAAAAAACAACAACAACCATGCTCCTGATAGGACTGAAGTGAATGAATATCATGAATATTTACAATAACCCTACCTTACCTAGACAAATCGATGATATTGACTGAGAGAGACAGTTACTTCCCAACAGGGTAAATACACCTGGTGAGAACAGCAAAGTCACACTTGCTGGTTGTCTGATTCTCCTCTAGAGGTCAGCAGGCAGATAACAACAGCAGCAGCCTGCCCTCATTGCATAGACGTGGTGAGTCTGCAGTAGTTTAACAACAGAAAGCCAACTGTCCGGGGTAAAGGCAGGACAGGAAAAAGGAGAGTATGATACAAAAGAACCCCAGGAGAGATGTGTAGTCCCTGTAATGCCAGCTCCATTGTTTAGCCTAATTTGTGTGTTTGTGTGTTTGTGTGTGTGTGTGTTTCTCAAGCGCTGACTCACTCAAAGACAACACAACAGACAGTTTGGACTTGCTGCAGGCTGAAGTAAAATCAACTAGTCCTGCCAGTTATCCAGCAAAACAAATAAATACAGCAACAGAGGCTCTTTTCTTAGGCCCACAAATAAAGCAGCACCTTACAATCAAAGTCCAGAATAGTATGTAGGTGAAGGTTGGACAGAGTTGGACACAAAAGGCCATTTCTTCAAAAGCACAAATCACTCATGACAAGGAACAAGCACTGTAATCCACTTGCAGAGGCAATGGAGCCCATGTGATAAATGTAAAACTACTGGTTATACAAAAATGAAATGAAAGTCACCACAATTTCATGTTGGTTAAGATATTTGTAAATAATCTACAACTACAGTATAATTCAGTTACCCAAAATGAGTATGACAAAAGGCACAGTCTACCTACCATGTACATGAGGATGTCTCTGATCATAACCATGGCAGTTTGATGGTCATTCCAGGCCTGGTTCAGTGTTTGCAGAAAGTTATTATTTAGAGAGTTTAGGACGTCTTCCCGTACCTGAAATTAGAAACATATTGATAATGTTGCTTTGCTGTTAACTGTTTTACACACAAGTGAGTAATTTTACATTCTAATCCAGAAGTGACCATAACTTGAAGAACGGAAATCTAAAACAAAGTGCTAAAACAGTACTTATTTACTTTTTCTTTTGTTGACAATGTAAAAACTACTATTAAGCATTCTGTCAATGATTTAACAAACAACAGATGCATTGATGAGGGATAAGTTTCTTTACTTTGTTGATGAGGTGCTCTGTGACGACTTCCCTCAGGCCCGTGTAGAGCTTCTCCCCATGCTTGTGGAGCACCATCGTGTAGGCGTTCCTGTACAGCTCCTCAAAGCTTAGCCCACTGTTGTTCTTCCTCTGGATCTCCTGGATGGCATTCTTTAGAAGGTCCCAGATGTTGTTCACATACTTCTCATCCATTGTCATCTAGAAAAGGGTAGAAAGATGAAAGTGTGTTCACTTGCAAAATTATTTTACTCTGTTATTTCTAGATGGCATAAATAGACAATGACAGTGATGTCAAGCCAAAGAATTTTTTTTGTAATACAATTTAACAGGCCAGTAATACTTGCAAGAAAGATCCATATGCTTAATTCAGGTCTAATATAAGCTGTAAATTGTTAATGAATGTTAGTGCTGCAGCTGTCTTGGACCGTGTCCACCCTAAAGCAAACATTTGAAAACATCTTTTTCAATCACTTTCAACCTTTGATCCACAGTAAACAAGCAATATCCACCTTGTAGAGTTGACTGTTTGTAAGCACTTATGTTTGATTGACAACCATCACAAAATTGAGGGTGTTTAAGTGTAGTAGCAATGTTAAAACTTCAACTTTATGTTACTTAAAACTCTCTCTGTGATCGTTCATTTCATATACAGCCAATCATACAATACAAGTGATGCTTGTGTTATTGGGTCTGCTATCAGACAACTGTGCAAGCAAAAAATAACACACGGCAATAAAGTGAAGCTATGATCACATTTTTATATCTCAACAGCAACAGACAGATATTACTTCTATCAATTCAGCCAATCATGTGGCAGAGATGGAGCCATAACAAGCCAATCAGGTCGCAGGAAGAAAGTTAAGATACAGCCATGCATAGTGTTCAGTTGGGTGTGCTTTTGTTCTGCTTGCTGGAGTCAGAGAAAGAGGAGACTGTTAGCATCAAGCATCGGCCAAGAAGGACATCACAGCAAGACTATTGACTGTTTATACAAAAGGTTAAGCAATTTCGGCAGTGTGGTGCTATGTACTTTGTAGGTTGTGTCAAAGAGCTGTGTAACAGGTAACCAAACATCATGGCAACAAACAACTGTCTTGTTCTGAGTGTCCATTACAAGGGATTGAAAAATGCAATTAAAGTAAAACAAGACAGCAGAGTCTTTGGATGTTTATATCTCTCACAAACTATCGTTTCCCTGCTTTACAGAGAATGGACAGAAAGTAGAGAAGCAGCCATTGAAGTGTATCAAACTTCTCTACCACCTATGATGTGTTCAACTTTCTGACTCAAAATAATATACTTATAATCACAGTTAAGCTTTCAGTATCTCCAATTGTGACCCATGAGACAAATGTATGACTGAAATTATTATTTTTGTCATGATATATTGTGATTTCTGCTACATCCACATTAAATATAGCTTCTACGTCAATGTCATTATAAAATTCAGTGTTTCACGGATCATCTACTTTCATTCAGTCATAGCAGACTGCCTTCTCAGGTTTTGGCCTCATGATACCTTACCTACCACCAGTGAGGTGTACAGATGTTAAATTTAGGGAAAAGCGAGCAAAAAGAGAAGTATCATAGTCAGGAGAGAAGAGTTGGATCGGTGAAAAGTAACTCTGGCTTGAGAGTTAACCAAACTAAATTACTGTTTCACATTTTCAAATGTAAGGTCACTCAGGGTTTTCAAATCACAGGATGAGAATGTCTCAATAACTATTACAAACACGGGAGCTGGAATAGGATCAATTGTTCAAAATCAATTAAATTGTCCATTATAGTGACCAAGACCACATGGTCGAGGCTACAATGTGAATTAACGGTCTGGTCTTGCTCTTGTGTGTAAGCTCAACATTTGAGAAAGGATTAACTGATCACTCACTCATCTGCTCACTGACTCACTCAGCCACACACCCACTCATGAACCTGAATATCCAACTGAGGAAACAAGTATTTGCATATGTTTTACACTAACTAACCTAAACGGGGAATGGAGGGATGTTGCAAGAACTAGGTACGCAAGACTGCATATCCCAAAACCTTAGAACTGTGTGTTTTACAAAGATAAACTGAGTGTGTGGATATGAAGGTACTAGTCAGCCCAGTGTTCAGTGGATGTTGATGAAATCGTCGTGTGACAGTAGTAATAGTAGTAGGTAGCTGGATTCACAACAACATTGCTCAGGTTATATTAGGAATGTTTACAATAACTCAACGTTACTCTCATGTTAGTCTGAACTTGCGTTAACTCTCGAGCAAGCACTAACATATCATGTTAATTGCCATTTTTTATAGTTTGCCATCTTTAAAGGTCTAAAGCCAAAGCGTACGACGATGCAATACCAACAGCCAAAACAGCCTGCCGTTACCATAGCGTAACGATACTTGCTTACTGACTGCAACTACCATCAAGTCGGCTAACATTATCAGGCCTGCTAAATAGCTAACGCTAGATGCTATTTGCTAGTCTCTCACTGTGGAAGTTTCCTTACAAATGCTAACATTAGCTAATGTCAAACGACGGTGGCATTTTCAAACCATGACGCTAGCTAACGTTAAATAAACTGAACTGATAACACAGCTAACACAGTGCGGGTAATTTGTCCAGCTAACAGCAGTTTTCATTTGACAATGACATGTTTTTCTCGTATGACCAGCTGGCTAGCAGGCACTTGCCTAGCATATTGAGCTGTCATCCACGGTACTCGAGTCTCACAGTTGGCGTCTGAGCGCTCACAGAGCCGGTAAATACTTACGGGAAAGGCTCGTATCCTCATCTTGGTGTCCTTCTTGGTGCCGCCTTTGAGGTTGGACATGATTAGTTAGAACGACTATCGCTTCTAAGTTAACTTAAAGACTACATGAAAGGCGGCTGCTAGTTTGCTTGCTACGCCAGGAAAGCGGCAGGGAAACTCTGTGACCTCCCCTTTGGGAATTAGGTCGGTCTGCGTGTCTGTTATGTTGTTGTCACTCGCTCTCCTCTCTCAGTGTTTTCTTGCTAATGTTAGCTTGTATGCAGTGATGGCGGTCGGCTGTACTCCTCTCACTCACTGCGCAACGCCGAAATCTCGCGAGAGTGAATTGACCACAGTGACAGGTGCATTCCACAGGTTGATAATAACCGCTCATATCACAGGGGTTACGTGGGCATTACATTTGATGTTTAACTCAATTTCGACGTAAAAGCTGTAAGTAGCGTTATTTACGAACGTAACAACTACTGTAGAGAAAAAATAGCTGGTTGAACTTAAAAACTGTTGACAAAAAAGCACCAAGGACAGAAAAAAAGACTTTATTCGATGACTGATAGGCTAATGTTACACTATTTTTGCTAACTTTCACAATAGAGGGTAGCTACTTTTTAAAGAAAAAACATAACTTACACGACCACTCCGTTGTGTCAGTGATAGATACAGTCAAATGTATTCATATATATATACAGTATCAGATAAATTCAGTTTGACCATCCTTATTCTCATCTTTGCTGTTTTCCAGTCCACCGCTCACTGTGATGGCCCAAATGCGAATTCCGATGACTGACCAACGGCTGGAAGACTGAATATCTTCTCACTGTCATGACGACGCTCTCTGAATGATAGAAAGAAGAAACACAACCCATACGTGAGACCACTGTCTTAACTCCTATTAAAAGAAGACACTACATAAGATTTAATGACATCATTCATTTCAAAGCAAAACCTCCAAATGAATATGGACTTAGAGCACAATAAAGGCACAAAAAACAAGAATTACTACGGACACATTTTACAGCCTAATGTGTATATTTTAGGGCTAATTAAACTTTTTTTTCTGCTAAGATAGGTGAAAGACTTGACTGTATTATTTATCAACAGTGGTAGAAGTACTCAAATCCCTTACTTAAGAAAAATTACAAATACAGCAATGTAAAAATACTCAATTACAAGTAAAAGTCCTCCATGAAAAATCCAACTTCAGTAAAAGTACATAAGTATCAGCAGCAAAATGTACTTAAAATATTAAAGTAAAAGTACTATTTTTGGTCCATCTGACTGATAGATTATTATATATGACATCATTAAATTATTAATACTGAAGCATCAGCGTGTAAGCAGCATGTTACTGTTGTAGCTGCTGGAGGTGGAGCTAGTTTGAACTACTCTATATAAAGTTAGCTGGTTCAGTCAAGTGGTTCCCAACCCAGGGGTCAGGCCCCTCTGAAGGGTCACCAGATAAATCTGAGGGGTTGTGAGATGATTAATAGGAAATGAGAGAAGAAAAAGTTCTGATACACAAATCTGTTTTCAGTTTTTGGAATTTTTCTCTAATCTTTGATTTTTGGTGAAATATTGGATCATTTGAACATTAATTGAGAGGAAAACATGAGAAGTTTAGAGGGAAAAGTCACGATTTGGTGGAACTATTAATAAGTTATATGTCCATAATGTGACCATGACCACACACTGCTTTTTGCAAGATGTCAAAAGACAAAAAGGTTTGAAACCACCACTTTAATCTTTAACAATGTGTTGTATTTTAAAAGTAGTACTAGTGGAGTAGAAAATACAATATTTCCTCTGAAATGTAGTGGAGTGGAAGTATAAAGTAGCATAAAATAGTAAAACAGTACCTCAAAATTATACTTAAGTATAGTACTTGAGTAAATGTACTTAGTTACTTTCCACCACTGTTTATCAATACAAAAAAGGTATACAAGTCTACTTCTGCATTCTGGTGTCATGATGGGAACTGTTGCAGTTTTTCGAAAAACAGCTCCAGCTCTCCTCCTCAGGCCCAAGTTTTCCAGCTCCAGCTTTCTGATTTCCATCCGCATTGCGCTGATCACCTGGATGAGCTTCTGTTCGCTGTCCATGGTGCTGACTGCAGACACTTTCACCCTTTCTACATCTTTCTCATTGGCATTCAACCCACCACATGACCCCTTCTGACCTGTAAATACACAGTGTATCCCCACACTTACGTCCCTTATCATTTAAAGCTGATTTAAAAGCTTACCACTGGGTCAACAACGAAATAAGAAATCAATGAAAAAGCAACAATCTATTCTGTCATCAGACTTTTGATAGTCTGGTCACTTGATGGAGTGAGTGTTATTTCCTTCTTAGTGATCTGATGCCTATCACTTTCCCTCCTCCTGTTAAATATTCATCTACTCTGTCAACGTAAAGCAACAATAGGTACTTGGGAGAGGCGTAGCCTGTGGTCTAGCATAGTCCATATCAAGGTGAAAGCGGGGGGGGACTGTTTCTCCTTTAAACTCCTCTCAATGTAACTAAAATCCATACAGGTAGACTTAGAAGGTTTTTATTCATATATAATGTCATCTTTGGCATCTAAACATTCAGCTCCCTTTTTTGCCACACTTTATTAGTATGTAAGATCATATATATCAAATTAGTCCTCTTAGCTCCCTCACTGATATTGTTATTATTATGGTTCACACAAACAACCTCTCTGCATCACTCACATGAAAAAAAGCACATACTCTTTAAACTCACAACACAATGAGAATAATTGTAATGAATAATCAGATGGCTAGTGCTTTTGTTTATAAGCATGTCTGTGTGTGTGTATATGTCTGTGATTGTGTATTTACTGCATGCTGCCTCACAGTAAGAACACCTATGCCTACGCAGTATATTTTGAAGAGAGAATATGACCCTGTGAGCATCTGGATGGTGCTGCTCTGCTGCTCTCTAGTGTCCGGTAGTCCCAGCACCGAGAGTAACCCAACACCAAGATGAAAACTATTGTTTCACTGACCTCTTCTGGTTGAAAGCCTCAAGTCTTTTGCACCTCTGACCACAACAGTAATTTCAGAGTATGCTGAACACACCCTGACTACTCTTTCTCAAAGAGGAATTAACACATTAGGCGACACTTGCTCCCCATTAGAGTGTTAAATAGCTTCTGTGACAAGGACACTGACGGAGACCAGTAGACATAAAAACATGAGTGATAAGCACAGGTGATGTCCTGAGGGGAGACAGACAAATAAAGAAAGTACTGTTTAATGGTACAGTGTTGCCCTTACAGACACGTACAGAAGATTGTAATATTACAATCTTCTGTATGTGTCTGTACACTATGTCTTTCTGTAATTATTACAGAAAGACATAGAGTTCTGACAGCCTTTCTGTGCATATTACTATTGAGGTTAATCAGCTTGTAGTTTCATTTTGAATCACTCAGGAAGACTTGTGGTTGTACAGGGTTTTTTATATATCGGATGTAGGTGGATATATCACCAGATATGTTTTTTATTGCTGACATAAGTGTTTTAAACTTGGTTAACCTTGCTGGTGGATTTGTCTCTATCTTGTGAAAAAGCAGTGTGTGGATTACACCAGCAACCTCAGCAGCAAATTCAGTTGTAGTGGGTCTGTCTGATCAAATGACATATCATGACCACATTTGTTCATCCCAAAAAAATGAGATAAAACACCATCTCTGATATTTGATGATGTGCTGTTTGTCACTGTGAAGTCCCTGCTGATTTCTCCTATAATTATGCTTGATGACACTGTTTTCTATGGCACGCATTTGAGCAGCTGAATGTAGCATAATATCACGTTGCCTGTTTGCTTGTGCCGTGTTTTGACACCACGTTACATACTTTAAGTTCCTCCCTTTTCACAGTGTGGTATGTAAGCTGTTTGTGTGCTGATAACAACCCCCTCAGTCACTGAGAGATAAACTCCTCTCGCTGCTGTAGAGACAGCTAACACAAGATGCTGACAGCTTACATGACAGAAATGCATTGTGATTGTGGAAACAAAGACTCTGCTGCGTAAAAATAATGTTAAATGGACTCAGATATTACTGTTGCTGGGCACACACAAAGTCATAGTTTTCAACCACAATAACAGCAGCATTCATTAAAAAAATTATGTTTACTTTTGTTTGCACCATGTCATATGCAAGATGCCCAGCAGGTGGCATGTACTGTGGTGTGAGTGTTACAATATTAGGCCTAAAGTACTCAAGCTTCACTCCATGTGCAAGCACATGACATCCTCCAGCAGCAGAGTAAGCCCAAAGGACAACGGTATAAAGTGGTGCATTTGAAAGCAGAGGTAATTGATTTTTTGCAAGTGATTACAGAAGCAGAATTTAATACTCTGCTTTTGATTTCAGCTCTTTTCATCGTTGCTAGTTGCTTTGCAAACATGATACCAGGGGGTGAGGACAAATGCGGCTCCCTTCAGAATCCCGCACTCATCATTTTAGCCAAGTTGCTGTTGACCTGGCGCCAACACCACAAAACAGGACAAGTAATTTAATTTGCCACTGCTGCCGACCTTGAAGCAGGGAATGTAGGCTACCAGAATCCCAATGGGGAGGCTTGAAGAAAACGTTCTGGGAGCTGAGAGAGGGGTCAGACTGTTCTGCTTGTAGCATCACACACAGTCTCCTCACATCTAAAGGAATACTTTTGTCCTTCACGTTTGCATGCAGAGATTGGAGAGATTTGTCTATTTTTGTTTTAAATGGTAGGGTACTATGTCTGAGAGATAATGCGATAATGTTACCAATTAACGATTTCACTTTAGGTTTACCAGCTGCTTAAGCCAGAAGATCCTGTGTAAAACATCATAAGCTTTTAAGGGTAACATCATTATGATACAATCTCTAATAGTCACAGTCAAGGCTATGGTTTTAAAGGTTGATACTGCTCTATATTTGTCCCTTTCCATGGCATAAAATCTGAAAAATGACAAGTATGCAGTGCTTGCCCCCCCCCCTCAAAAATGTTACTTCAAAGTGGAAAATATTATGTAGCAGTGGTCAGGGAGTGAACTCCAGCATATAAACAGATGGCATGACTGGCCAATAAATCCAGTTAAAGATTAATATTGACCTAGTCCTAGCCAAGATGTGAACCTATGTGAGCTTTATACCTCACAAACAGGGATTGGATCATGACTCACTGGATATATCACACTAAAGTCTAGAAAGTATCACCTCCCCATATGAGAGGTGCTAAATAAAACAAATAGCATTGGAGGGCATGAGAGATAAGATAAGATAAGATAGAATTTTATTAATCCCAAAGGAAATTCTTGTGCCAGAGGTCGCTCCAAAATTACAACATAAGAATAAAAACAATAGAGTAATAAATGTCAAGTGTATAAGGAGTAAATTCTAACACCGTTGACTAATAGAATAGCAATAAAAGTAAGATACATTTAGTAAAATAAATAAAGTAAAACAGAAAATATTGCACATGATATGGAAAAGTGATATTGGAAATTATATTGAAAAAATATTAAAAAGTAATATTGCATGATATTGAAAAGTAATATTGCACATGATATTGAAAAAGTAAAAGGATCTTGGACATACTATAAACGTATCTGCTGTTATTATGTGATACATGCCAAGAATGTCTCATGGTACTTCTATCAGTAATATTTACATATTGTATCTCAGGAAATATGTAACAAGACATGATATTTTGGTGCATTGGCATCTCTTTTGATGTGATCACATACCATAAAAATTCATGCATCTTGAAAAGCCTTGCAGAAGTTCAGAACATCAACTTAGAAATTGCTTGGTCATTGTGTAATCACACACAGTTATTTTAACTTGTCGCCACAATGACAACGATGATATGACATTAAGAGGTTAGGTAAATTCTCAAATCCCCTAAGTAAAACAAGCGTGCTGTAACGTTGTAACATGTTGGTAATGTCTCATATGCAGGCGCATTCCCAATTCCATCTCTCATCACCCGGAGGGAACAAATGTCCTCTTTCAGCCATGTGATGTGATCTGATCGTAATTGCGGTCATAACTTGTTGCTCCATCGAAGTGACATCTTAAATCACCCTGGTGAAAATATCGTGGGTCAGAATTCAATATTGGTCGTAAAATCTAAATATAAGGCCCCCGAGACTAAGCTGTTTCGCAGAGCGCTGCGGTAGCTGTCTGGCAAGAACACACGCAGGGTAATAATAAGGCCTGAAAGCGGAGTCCTTGGAGGAGAGGAAGAGAGCTTCTGCTATTGAGATTATTAGTATAATATTTGTGAAATGGTATAATGGTGTTTAGAAAATCAAAGGCTGAGGAAGCTATTTGAAAGGAATTTTTGTATCCTGTACTATGTGTCCTTGTCATCCAGCATGCCAGTGTTTCAAATAGAGACCTGTAGGTTTTCCAGCCACTCGGCACTGTCTTTAATAACATAGCTCATAGCCACGGTCCCATCCAACAGCCTTCATTATGACTCAGTAATCATAGACTACATTTGTTTTTCTTTTCCTCTCCACTCTCTCTATCTCGCTCTTTATAGGCTTCTGTCTTTCTCCCCCTCTGTTTGTCTTCCTCCGAGCAAGACGAATCCAGTAGCGAGCAAGAGCCGCTAGTGGAGAAAGTGTTTGTTGACTTTTCGGCACAGACTGGTGCTCTGTAGGGGAGCAGTCTGTTATTTATGGCTCAGGGCCTTATGTGATTGGCTGAGGAGAGATATAATTATGTCTGGCGCTCAGCTTTGCTAGTTTTAGAATTACAATAGATGCCATGTTGAGTTCACTGGTTGCTAGGTTACTAAGTGGAGGGTCCTCTACTGTATAGAAAATGTTTGTGATATTTTGTCTGGTGGTTTAACCTTTTTCCATACTTACCCTTGATCCTAGTAAGTTTCCCCCAATGAAGTGAAGCTGCTTAACACTGGGCAATGTAATGAGTTGATACTGTGTGGGATTTTGTTCATATTAATCTCTTGATATAGCGTCAATGCCTTACAACCAAGTGTTATAGGTGAATAAAATGAATAATGAATAGCTTTACCTGTACTGTAACATCTCAATGTGTTTCTGTGTAAACATCTTCTAATAGTCCCACTATTTTCTTTTATGGCAACAAATATAAACAAAGGCAAAAGGAAATTCAAATCTTAATATGTACATTTGAAGCGTTGTTAAAGGAAATTGTTATAAATGGTGTGTATTTCAGTATACAGTGTACAAATTGCAACAATTAATGTTTAGCAAAAAATTTGGATGATTGATGGCTAAACACAATTTAGTACAACCCACTCTGGTTCTTTATTTGTTGTTTATTATTAATAAACTACTTTTCCACTGGATGACTTAGCTATAGTCTGAATCAATCGGCAAGACAGGCACAAATTAAACACCATCAGACGACTATAATTTTATGTTTTGTCAATGTCACTTCAATAGCGTCTAACAGTGAAGTTTCTTCACTGACTTCTTGACTGTATATCAAAGTGATTGTATTTTCTCAGCTCACATAAATGATCTTAAATGGTAGATAAGTATCTAAAGAACTGCTGGAATTTCCAGTGAACTGTACTATACATGGGGGTGAGAAAGCTGGAGTCACAGGTTTTGATATAGAAGAGGCAAGATAAACAAGTCTCAACAGCTTTCTTAATGGTCCGTGAAGGTTTTGATTTACAGCCAAAGATTTAATAAAACACCTTTTTTTTTTAATAGAAATTATAATACGCAATTCCTGCAAAGGGAGTTTAATTGAATTAATAGTTGTCCATGACACAAGAGTCATGAATAATTCTCTTTATAAAAACAGTTACTAATGGATATTGCTGTAGTTGCCTTTATCTCCTCATTATGCGGGCTGGTCAAACAGAGACCCTGAATAGACTAATGGGATTATGTCAGTGTGAATAGGTCTTTTCTGGGGTTATTCCACACACTTCAGTAAAATTGCAGCCATGTATGTGTGTGTTCCCCATAGGATGGTGGGAGGTGAAGATGAGACTTCAGCGCTCCACCATAGATAATCCTATTGTGTATTCCATAGCATGGCTTATGTGATCACTGTCTTAAATAATACATGTGTAGTCATATCACTAGTAGAAAACACAGGGATGGGAAGGGAGTAGAGGCTCGATGAGTAATCCTCATCTAATCCATTTATTTTGAATACAGGGGCTGCCACGGTTAATAAATAGTGACGTGTCTATCATTTTCATGAGTGTGCAAAGTCGCAGTGCTGCCTTGTCCTGTTGCTTTTTACTTTTTTAGTGTTGTTTGTCTTTAAAGAAGACACATTAACACATTTAATTTTGCTTATTTTAATCTGCTTTTTAAGCAAATGCCTTGTATATCAGGCTAATTTAATTAGTGTAATAAATATGTTTTCATTTACAGGTTTATTTATACCACACAAGTTGGGAAGTAATCAATTCATTTTTAAATCCCTAAAATAGAATGTGGTGTATTTTGTTGTCATGGAAGATGTGGCTACTCTTTCTCCCTGTCACATGAAAATCAGCCAGATCACGATGGAGAAGAAAATACACTTCTAGGTCGACAGCATCAAGTTTCAGTGCAGACCGGGGTTATTAAAGATTACATGACACAGTGTCAGGGCCTGGCTGAGTGGATAGTGTAAGTATAGACCCTCTGATTAGTCCTCTCTTCACACCTAATTACTGGTGTGATTTTATGACAAGCTGTTGTGATAGTGGGCAACGGACAGTCGTATCGAAGTCATTTACAGGGCCAAGCTGTCCATGTATTTACTGAAAGTGATGTAAAGATAAGATAGATGTAATAGTGTCCAAATGGGCAAATTACCTAAGCTTACAGTGTGGATAATTTCACACTGTGCAAGGATACAACTATTAGAACTGGATAATAATTAAAATGGCACCTCTATATAACAAATTTTGATTGTCACCTCACTCACTCTCTCCAGCTCCTTAGTGTAGATAGGAATGCGGTAGTGCCACTTGCAGACTGCAGTGTCCATGGAGCCCTAAAAAGGGAAGGAGTCTCACTCTGATTCCTGGCAGCTCGTGGAGGAGTGAAGGCTAAATTAGGCCTGGTTTCATTGACTTCCAATCCCCTGAGTCTCACCAGCCCTGCAGCCCAGAGGAGGGGAGGCCGGCTGGTGCTCAGGGCCTCTGATGCTTCCTCAGAACTACACCAGGCACTGCCTGGTAAGTTTAAGTGTCAGTTTTAGAGATGATGTGCCAAGAAAGCTTGATATTAGAGGTTACATCTCCTGATAATATTCTGAGTAAATGGAAAAGAGACAGTAGTCATATCAAAAGTTTTGTGATGTTTACCATTTTTCAATAAATCACCCTCCTTATCAACTTTAGTGATAGTATAATTAAACAAACACAATGATTATGTATTCTACTCTGTGGGTTTCTGTCCAAAAAAAATTGCTGTATTGCTTTATGGCAGTGGGTCTCAACCGGTTTGGCTTGCGACCCCTTAGGGCAGTGTCCACCTGTGTCCCCACAACACAAGCTATGGCCATCGTGTGAACACAGCTTATTACTAAAAAAGAAAGAAAGAAACAAACAAAACTAAACAAAAATTAGGAAAAAGGTGTAGAAACCGATAGGGTAACAGAAAGCACTTCTTTATGGTACTTTATGGTAGAAGACTGAAAGAGTTCTGCTAAACTTTCAGCACAAATTAAGCAACGACAGAGTATACTCTTCAATTCCACTTTTGGCTAGGTATTGCCTGGCCTCACCTTAACTCTGGGGTACCCCATCAATCCTGAATTAATGTACCCTAACAGTTTGTTAGAACTACACAGGCCTATGTGTATAGATGTTCAGCTTTTAATTAAATTGCAAAATATTGTCAAATAGTGCACTAATTGATTCAGTTTAACACAAAGAAAACTGGAGATGCATTTTCATTCTTTTGTAATACATAATAAGTCACCAAAATGCCATAAATAAGGTCTCTGAAACTGTCAAATTTGTCATGGAAGACCACAATATCCTTATTTTCCTTGAAAACCTTGTTATTAGTAGCCTCAAGTATGTACTGCAATAGCAAAATTAATTTTGCAACATGGACTGACATGCAGTATCTTTCAAATATGTGGTCTCAAATTTGACACAATAACACTGACATGAGACACTAGTCAGCAACTGTCTGCCTTCCACTTGTCTCTGCTCTTTCCCCTTTGCTGTGCTGTCCAGTGTGATTGACCTAGTCTCTTTCTCTGTGCTGGCAGTCGGAGACAGGTGCTGAGTGCTGCTGAGTGTTGCTGTGTGTGTGTGGGCTCCAGGGGCCTGGTTCGACATTCCAGTGATAGTTTGATAGACAGGAAGGAGAGGAGGCCAAATGCCCACACCAACCTGACTGAAGAAGAACTGAGGGGGTAAGTTAAATCCTGTGATGATGTACCTGCCATGTGGGTATTGTGATAACATATTGCAAGTCCCCTTTCTTTTTTAAGTTTCTCAACAGCAACCTTTGCAACACCCCACTTCCTGATTTAGAAAGCTGTTTCACCGCTTATCTCGCTGGCTGCAAACTGCTCTAATGTCACAGGCACTTCCTCTTTTCACGCACTCTCAGGCTGCAAGCATGCGGACATGCCTGTGTGCGCATATATATTATAAACAAAGCGCGTACAGTTGTGAAAATGGAGGGAAAGAGGAAGTTACAAAAAGGGGATGCAGAAAGAGGCGGGGAAAATAACAAGGTGACCATATTTGGCATCAGTAGATAATGCAAGCAGAAGATGCAAATTAGATAAGGAGTGGTTGTCATGGAGACTTGATGTTGCGCAGTGATGGTTCGCTGTAAACCTGACCACATTTGTGGTATGGCCGTTGCTAAGCAGAAGGTGCTATTATGAGTGAGCGAGAGAACGGAGTGAGAGAAGTAGAGGAAGAGAGAAAACAAGATGTTAGTTTATCCCGCAATGCATTGCGTCAGCATGACCTGTGTTGAAGTGGCTTCGTCTGTCCCAGTGGCACATCAGCACTAGACAGACACACAGGTAAGCTCACTTCTGTAAAGTCACTATCTGTAGGATTAAGTGTTTGTAGATTGTTTTAAATTATTTAATTGTGAGATGGTTTATGGTGTTATTTGTGTTTAATTTTTGTTTTGTTGTTGTTTTTTATTTACTTATTAAGATTTTGTAGCTGTGTAATTGGTGGTAGTTTCCCCTCCTCGTAGAACTTATTTTCGATGATACTTTGCACGGAAGGAAAGTTTCTCTGTCACATGCGCAGTATTTTGCTCTTTATATAACAGTGTCCAACTTGTGTCCGTACTGTAAAGGATAGGTGAATCTCTGATTTGTAAGGGAAATTTATTTAATATTTGGCTGTTTGCAGCCGTATAACTGCAGGCTACATTTAGACAGAAGAATTGCTGGAAGCCCAAGTTAAAAGGCCTCTTTGCAAAGGGTGTTTCCATTCGTTTTCATTTTATCTCCAAGATAAGCTTCAAGCTTGAATGGTGCATACACACACACATACACACACACACATACACGGTGGTGTCAGATGAGGACAAGACAGTGTGCTATTTCCTCTCTCTGTATTTCAAACCTGACAGCTTGAATTGCACCTGCTTCCCCTCTACTGCGTCAAAGTGGAAAGAAGTAAAAAGAAAAACCACAAAGTATGCAGCAAAGAGACTGCTAAATTCACACTAGAAGGTGTTTTTTGTCAGCATTCACACATCTACAATTTGTCCCACTTTTTTTGTACGTTTTAGTAATGTCTAGCATATTTATAATGTTGCTGTGTATGCGGGGTACTCCTCACTCTATCCCAAAATAACATGCAATGCAACCAGGAACCATTTTAAGTGTAGAAATTATTTAAAAGCATTATTTTCCTTTTTGATTCTGCAGCCACCAAAATAAATTATAGTTAAATGGCTGAGGTTGAATGCAACTCCCTGCTGTGGACCTTTCTGCAAGACTGTGTACTGTTGCAGTTGTTGCTGTGATGGTCTGTAATGGGAGTGTAATGTGTATTTGCGGCCTTAGTGATAGATGAGCTGTCAGAGTTTGGCACACAAAGGCTCTGGGACATTTCCTCAGTGGAGTGAGAGTTCACATCAGCCAGCCAGTGTCATTTACAGAGGGCTGGGAAATAGCAGAGCGCTGAGATGATAGGGAAGCCTTAAGGTGGAAAGTTACGTTCATCAGGGAGGAGGGGGAGAAAATAAGGGCGTGGGGAGGGTGGGGGGTGGGGGGCAAAGGTGAAGGGTTAGGATTTGATAGTTTGACAGAGTTAGAGGGGTCACTCATGCCAGGCCATGTTGACTTTGGGCTCATGTGACTGATGAAAATGGATGTTTGAGTGAGTTTCTAGAATATTCTGAGCTCTCTACTTTTTTTTTTTTTACCTACTCTCTTAATAGAGCAGTCCAGAAGTTTATTACATCACTTTCACACATCTGAAGGACTTGAAAAAGATAATAAAAAAAAGAATGATGCTTCATATGGATCAAGCTCCAAAGACTGCTGGAGGCCACAAAATCCCATGAAGGGTTACGATTACTTGATAGTAACATTAAAAGTTACTGCCTTAGACTTGACAAAGCTCCCTTCACGGCCTCAGAGGACATTATAAAACTGTCTTCACAGGCTGATAAGTTCTCACTATGACCAGTTAACTGATCTTGATGTGTAAAATCAGTGGAATTCCCCTTTAACTACACCACACCTCTTCCTGTTTTCAGTTGGTTAACATTAGTATGTGTGTGAACAGTTGCATGTTGATTCCTGTTGCTCTTTGCTCACACTTAAACAACTCTGGGGCCTCATTGATTTCCAAGAGAGAACAACGGTCACGTCATCGTCTTATCTGTGAGACACAAGACATGTAGGACAGAAAGTTAAAACATGTGGCTGATTTCACTTTAGATAAAGAAATATGAACTAGAAAAGGAGAAATAGGTCCCTGTTGTACATTTGATCAGATAGTATGCAGAGTAAAACTTGAAAGTATTGCTTATAGAACCTAATGAGCAAACCATCTAGTAATGGCAAAGTCATACTTCTAATTGAATGAGGCAAATATGGTCCTGCGGCTTGTGACAAATAGACAAGTGGTTGTGGTTCTCTTGGTGGAGAAATTCAGAGGAATTAAGATGTAGTCATAAGTGTGCGAAAGTGATGAAAAGACAGACTCAGGCAGCATTCAATGAATGAAAATGAATAGGAAATATGGACTAGCAGGACAGAGAAAAAAAAAAAAAGAAAGAAGCACTGGCGCACACTCAGCTGCAGTAGAAGAGGGGAAATTCCACGTCAGTGTCTGAGTTTCGCAGAGAGCCCAGATCTTTGGAGGCATTGCTAATATGTCTCATATTAAGCCAGAGCAACATCAATCAACATGTTTCTTCATTATGGGTCAAGGAAATCTCCATTTGGAGGTTAGAGTGACCTACTGCTTCAATTGATCAGATGTCAGACTGCTCTGCTAATCTGAAAGACATACTGTATGTGCTCTAGCGGGCCTGTTTCCATGGTTGAAAATAGGTCTCCTTCCATCACTAATGAATGATGGTTGGAATTAGTTCAAGGCATGTACTGCGCTGTTATAGCTAATAATACCACTATATCTCTATCAAAATTTACTATGAATCATAGTACTATGATATCTTTCTTTTGTCTGACGTATAAAACATGCTCCCCTTTTTTCTCTGTGCGATTTCACATTCACATTGTGTCCGAATATTAGCTATGTAAAGGGTTAGCACTGCAGCTGGGGCTCTACCACAGATTGTCACTCGGGGTTTAAGGGACTGTTGTGTAAATTAGAGATGACTTATCACCAGCTTTGTATTAAACAGAGCTGTGCAGCAGTAGAAACTGGTCCAGATAGGGAGGGAAAAGGTGGAACAGAAAGAGAGCTGAGGCATGGCAGTTTTACATACGAGAAAGGCATTGGGTTTTGTTTTTGTTTTTTGCAGTATTATAAATACACATGCAAATAAACCAAAGAAAGACAGAGTTCTTAGATCTGTCTATGTCCAGGCTCATTTATCAGCATGCACATTAGACTATGGATGCAGATGTGTTTATCTCAGACAAACTGAATCGGCCTACAGTGTGTTGGATTTGCCTGGTTACGTATTTAAATGAAAAGGCATTGCAAAGCTAATTTCCAATGTTTCAAAGAGTGAGAATGCACTTTCTCCTTGATCACAATCAAATGATGTGAGTCATAGACAAGATGCAGGATCAGTCACAAAACTTGGTGTCAGCACACAGTTTAAAATCTGTAAGGATTCCTGCAGAGGCCAGGGCTACTATCTTCATGGCTACCGGATATTGCAGCATCAAATCCAAATCAAATTCTTGAAGGCTCCTTTAGCCTCTCTGGCATTCCCCTGGATGCAAGGTTTGTGGTGGCAGAAGCCTTGAGTCACCACAATACAGGAGAGTTGGCAGCAGCAGTTGCTTCAGTGCTGTCTCTGTTAGCCTTTTTATAATATGTTGCTGACCTGCAACCAAACTGCGCTGGTCTGCATCTTTGTGAATTCTCCTTTCTCGAGCATCCACAAGCTCTATGTTACTCTGAATGTATAACTAGGGTAGTCCAGTTTGATTTAGTGCAGTCCAGTGTGTCCTGCTTTTATGTGGGTGTGAGGCTGAGCTGAGGTGTCTGAGGGTTACATGCCACAGCAGAAATTTAGTATGAAAGAAAGAGAGGGGATCCGGACAGAAGCCAGACCTAATCTGCCACAACCTCCCAGTAATTTTTTCCATAATTCTTTACTCCACATCCCTTAATCTTTTCAGTCTTTCCAGCTGCTTTTTTCTCCTCTCTTTCTTCTTCCTCCGTACCTCTTCTCATCTCTTGTATCAGTAGTGTCTGTCTCACCCTTTCCTCCCTGGATTGTATTTAACATTCAATCTTTTATTTCTGATGCCGTCCCGCACTCTGCATAGTCTTTCTTTACTTTTGTGTTTATCTTGTCACTCATTTTCCTTCTTTCTCTCCTTCTTTATATTCTTGCTGTGTTTTCGAAATCCTTCCTCCCTCTCTCTTCCCTCTCTCCTTCCTCAGCCTGACTGGATAGGCAAGGGCAGTGTTTCTGTAACTGAGCCAGCACTTCCTGGTGTTGTTTTAGGGGGGGCGTGGCCAGCGTTCAGCGAAGAAGAGAGGGAGGGAGAGGGGACTGCAGGATCTGTATGCCCAGTGCAGGCAGTGTTCCCTCCTCCTCCTCCTCTTCCTCCTCCTCCTCCTCCTCCACAGCTGTTGCTACTGCCGCCCAGCGAACACCACTTTCCTCGGGCAGCAGACAGACAATCCAGAGGCTGGGGAGTCAGTAGAGACACAGCCCAGCTCGTCTCAGCACAGCTCAGCACAGCCCAGCTCAGCCACTTCAAGAGGCAGGGGAGGGGAGACACTAGCGCACACAGCCAGCGCTGCAACACGCACACAATCACACAGACAAACACTCCTCCTCTCTCGCTCTCCCTCTCTCTCTCACTCTGGTCGGCTTGGCTCCGCACAGCTCCTCTACTCATTCGCTGCTGATTCACTCGCTCACTCGCTTGCCTCTCTTCTGCCAGTCGCTCTGCCTTGCTGCGCTCTGCCTGCCTGCCTGAGAATGGTCCAGCCGGTGCCTGGGGGTCTGCTGTCGCAGCCTGTCTGAACGCATAAACACACAGAGTCAATCGACACGCGGAAGCACACACACACACAAACTGGAGAGCAATGTGAGAGGTAAGAGCTTGGTTCATAACCCTCCTCCCTGTCTCATTGGTTTATCTAGATCTTTCCTCCTGTGTGTGCTGCAGTCTTTACTTTCCAAAGTAAGCGCCTGTGCATTGGAGCATAGGTAGAGATATGGGGATTGTTTGCCTTAGTGTCTGCCGTGTGTGTGTGTGTGTTCAGTATGTGGGCCACAGGGTTAACATCTATTTGTTACGGCTTGTTTTATAGATATAGGCACACACACACATGCACGAACACACTCACCCAGTAAGACACATTCTTGGCTCAAAGCAGACAGTCACACAATAGCTACTTCCTGAGGGTAGCGCTAGTTAGCAAGAAAATTTTCTGCTGTGTGTGTGCGCGCGTGCGCGCGCGTGTGTGTGTGTGGAGGGCCGTGGTTGTTCCAGGAAGCAGTGGAGAGGATCAATAGATCGCCCACTCAGCTTTCATTCCCTCCGTCTGACTCAACATTGAACATGTTTGGAGATATCCTGCAGGGCTTGGTTAACAAGGAGAATGGTAAAATTTGATTCTCTTTTACCGCTTCTCTCCCTTGCTGCGTCAGCCTAAGGGGGAAGCATGGTTTTGCATGTGTGTGTGTCCTGTATGTGTGTTTCTACTTGTGTGTGCTGTGTAAGACAAACTCCCGCCCCGCTGCATGTAAATTATGTGTGACATGTGAAGCTGCTGCTACCTTATATGGTGAGCACTGTATTTCAGTACAGTAGAATCTTGCCAAGCATTCCCGGGTCGCGGGAGGAGAGAGTGTGTGAGAGGGTGACTCTGTCTGTGGGAGTGTGTGCGTTAGTTTGTGTGTGTGACTAAGTGAGTGTTTGCATGCGTCTGACAGAGGGGGAGTTTCTGAAAGAGAGGAAAGAAAGTTGAAGAGAGAAGCAAAGAGAGGCAAGAACGAGACAGGGAGAGAGAGAGACCCAGCAAATGGAGGGATTTTACTTGTCGATGTTTAAACTGGACTGAAAGTAAGTAGTTCTGTACTTTATTAAGACTTTGGGACGTTACGTGAGATTGCCCGCAATGGTTTTCTGTCTCTCAGGAGTTAAGTTTGTCTGTGTGGATCATGCTAAGGTAAACAGACCGTTTTCTTATGTACGGTAGTATGCGGCGTGGTTTGTCAGACTCAAACATCATAATTTCACATTTTTTGCGGACATTGGTAAAATACAGAATGGTAGGAGAAAGCCAGAGGATCTTAAGAGCTTTAAAGTTTAGCGATCCTCCCCTCTTCTCCACTTTTTGTCCGTCTCTTCACTACCTCTGCCCTCCCTCCCCCTCATGTCTCTGGGTTTCCTCTTGGTGGTGTGTCCGTGGTTGGGGCAATGATGAGGAATGTTGTTGTTGTGACTTAGAGGGATTCAGAGTGGCTCAGACAGTAGCGCACACACACACACACACACACACACACACACACACACACACACACACACACACACATATATATACTGTATACAATAACAAGTATGTACACATATGCAAGCATGCGCAACACAGACAGATGTGTGGCAGATTACATTGTTGAGACTTTGGTAGCTCTGCCGCAGGTAGACATACAATTTTTGTCAAGCAGAAGGCTGAGGAACGTGTTGTTGCTGTTAATGTGGATGTTGTGGCTAATAATATCAACAATAACATTGCTCTCTATGTGTATGATTGTATATGTGTGCGAATTCAGGTGCAAATCGCTGTCCATTTATGTGTGTAGCCTATGATCTAGGATCTGCCCTACAGACAGGATTACATGCTTGGCTGCATCTGTGCTGACAGGTTAAGCCTTTATTACATGAGGGCTTCTCTGTATGTTCCTACTGTGTTATGACCACATTTCAACCCCTCTGAGCAAAAGTTTGACACAACTTTAGCAGAGTTAAGACACCTTCCACATAACGAAATTCTAAGCTAAGCTAAAATGAATCACTTCTACCACTGTCACAGACAAGATTCCTTATTGCACCAGTAATTGAATGTCTCATTAACCTTCTCTAAAAATTTATGCATTTCTACTCTTTTCAAGTAACTAATTATCAGGCTTCTGTCTATCAGACATTGAAGTATAGACTAAACTAAACCAGTGTCCACCGGTATGTGAACCACAGACCAGAGCTAATAAGCGGGGCGAACAGCATGTCGAAGCTGCTGGTTGTGGAGTCAGTAATAAGCGTCTAGTTATTTTCTTTGTTGTTGTGTCCAGAGGTACACGTGTCAACACAAGCCTGTCCTTGTTTTTCTACACTCCAGCTGCATTAGCTCCGGCTTACAACCCTGACCTCTTCATTTCTGTAGGAAAGACATACAGCTATAACATTTAATAACACACTCCTGCCCCAATAGTCTCATTCTCTCACTCACACTCTCTTTCTTGCTTGCTCACTTCCTAGTCATTGTTTCTTACATTGTGACTGCATTGGCTCTGTTTGCCTCTGGTATATTAGAAGCAGGCCTCAACACAAGAGAGTGGATGTGGGTATGATTCAGATCGACCGGCAAGCAACACCACGCATAACACAATTCAGCAGCTACATGCATTAGCATTTCCTGTCCTCTGTAAAAAAAAAGATTTTAAAAATGAAAGTTACACAGATAACAGGAGATACAATTGGTCACTGGAAGAATATGTTTGCATGTGATATATTGTGCTGAGGAAGCTAAACATAGGTCCTGGATGTGCCTTGTGGTCACTGCATACGTGATTACACAGTGTGGTGTATGCTCAGGAATGAATGTGTTCTTTATGTATGTAAATGTACAATGTGATAAATGCTAAGTATTCTCTTAAGGTCAACACATTTTAACACAGCAGTGAGTGTGGTTTGCAAGTTTAGCAACAAAAGTTCTTAGTTGTGTTTGGAAAAAACAAAAAGTGACTGCAACAATTAACCTGAAAATGTCCCTTTTTCATACATATTCTAATATATATATTTCATTTGTCCTATAAATGCTAATGCAGGACATGCATACACTATGGATCACAACTAGATTCACCAGTAGCTGTATATACTGTATACAGATGGATGTCAAATTTAAGGAAAAGCCAACAAGTAAGGTGATGGCCAGCCTCAAAGCTCCATGGTAGCTCCATAGGTTTTATATCTACATTTTAGATTTTTCTCTGAACTCTCCTGGAGGGATAAAAAACATTCCTCCAAAAGATATTTTGTGGTTTGATGATGACGATGGAATGTGCTTCTCCTTTAGTCCAAAATCTCCCTCAGGTGTTAAACTGAGTTGAGTTCTGGTAACTGGAAAGGTCATGGCATATGATTCACACCATCCTCATACTCATCAAACACCTCAGTGATCCGCTGCGGCCTAAATGGAAGCATCAGCATTCGTTATGTTTCTTCACTCACTGATGAGGTTATTCCTTAAATTTGTCACTTGTCTGTATGTAGAAATCAGCCTGCGAGCTGAGTACGCTGACAATTTTCATCACATTCACACAGACAACATAAATGTGAGCCAATGAGCCACTCATTAAACCTTAAGGCCACCCATTATCCTCACTGTCCGTTGACATCACCACATCCTCAATACACACACATGCACACACAAAGATGCAGTGTTGCACACAGGCAGATATTCACCACAGCTTAAGAATACTCACTGTCAAGACACACAGAGGTCTGTGAGTTTGTATAGGTTTGTGTTTGTGTGTCTTTCAGTGAGCATCCATGTGTGCTAGACAAGAGATCTCATTGTCTCCAGAGGTTTGCTCTCAGAGGAATCAATGGGCATTGTTTGTTGTGCGTTCCTGACCTAAGACTCACTTTCAGTACCACATTATTTAATCCCATGACAAACCATTCAGATAAACTAGTAGTTGAGAGGAGATGACGACTTGGTGATGATGATGATGATGATGACGATAAGGTGGTCGATAACAATCCCAACTGTGGTGAGGATACTGATACAAAGATACAGAGATTTTATTTCAGCCTGATCCTGTGGAGCATAGCAGTCCATGTGAGCAGCATTTCATCAATAACCTCTATTCATAACAAACCAAGCTCATAAATAAAGTATAAATAAACAGTGTTTTCATCGTTTATTTTTAATGCTTTCTGCTGTTGCCCCTTATTCTCCTTTTATACAGACCTAACTGGGTACGATCTCTCAGCCAATATGAAAGGTCTCAAACAGCAGTTTACTCAGGGATGCATGCGATATAGGAGAGCTATGGTGGATAAAGCAGCAGTTCTCCATCTTGTTCTCTGTATGTCTGTGTCAGTGTCAAGAAGATCAAGAGATGGAGAGGAGAACATGCTCACGTGTCCGTATATGCACTAGTGTGTATGTGTGTATGTAAAGGTCAGTGAGGGCACTATTGACATGCTATATTCTGAGCACATGGAGAAGCAGCAGCAGTAGCAGCGAGGCCTGGGGTGTTGCATTTCCTACAGTGTCCTCCACTGTGATGACCTGTCTCAGCACACTGTCACCCTCCACCTCTGTCAATATGCTGAAACCACTCCTTTTACTGAACAGCAGCAAACCAAAAGAAAAGAACGCCTCTTTCTCTGCAGTCAAAAGCTAAAAAGTAAAGCTCTGGCTAGAAGCTATGGTTTGTTAGTTAGATTTGCCATAGCAGATAACAGCAACATAACAAGTCAGATATCTGCATTTTGCTTCAGCTTTATCTCAATTCATGCTGCATCAACCTCAGAGTTTCATTTCTTATGCAGTAATTGTGCAGAACACTAATTCATTACCTGTAGTGTCAAGCTGTGCTAAGCTAGACTAATAATGTTGCCACTCATGTAGATCTTTTCAGGAAGTCTTATCATAAACTATGAACCACTCCCTCTTTCTTGTCATCTCATTGTTTCTCTAGCGGTTAGTCACAAGGACAGCTTCAAGACCAGCCCAGATTAGCAACTAGCGTGTTCGTTTGATTGCACTTAACTATGCCGTCAGTTGAGACATGCCTTCATAACAAAAAAAAGCTCTCTGTGTTCAAGAATACCTCATAATGTGTGAGCACCATCAATCACAGTCCACTGTGCAAATCACTGGCAGGTTTTATGCATAGTTTGTGCTTTCGTTGGAGGTAGAGGGCAGATTTCAACAGCGTCTTTGACTCATTGAGAGCAGATTTGTTTTGTGACTCATAAGCAAGGGAAAGTAAAAGAGGGGCAAGCTTGCTTTTCATGTCAGAAATTGTTTGTGCTGTTGAGGCATATGCTGGTGTCACATGACCATGAGCTGATGGCGATGTGCTGATATTGTAGACATACTTCCTCTTCTCCCAGCCATGTAATGTCTCTACCACGTGTCCTAAAGGGTGATAGGAAGAACACGGTCTTTCTGGCGCGCTCTCCCGCCATCTTCCCTTCCTCCAGTGTGGTTGACCTTGCACCAGCTTGCAAGACCTTGGAGTCTGAGGGAGTGCTGCAGAGGATGCTGAAAGAGAGCGCCGGCTAGACAGTCACAATGAGGGGACAAAAGTAGAGGGATAGATGGAGTTGGCGAGGGGTGGAAGGAATAGGAAGACCAAGGGAGTCAAGGATCCACTGCTTAAAACAGTATGAACGCTGTGGTTCGAGTAGCGGAGTAGATCATATTATACAGTCACCTATCGGAAATGGATGCCTTCGTGACTCACAGCAGCAACAGTTAGAGTGGAATTAGATCGAGGGAGTGGCATACTGACAAGAAAGACCATCCAGATGAAGAAATCAATAGGGGAAGGATGTCCATGTCCAGACATGATGGATCATAATGAGCGCTCATTATCACTTTGGCACTGTCTTACATCATACTACATCTTCACCCCCTCACAGATATGTGCTCGTCTGACTTTAATAGAAACCATAGAAACGGATTAGGCGGCCAGACAGAACACAGGGGGTGTCAGCTTTTTATGCATGAAGTCATCACATTCACTCATTTGATTGAAGACAGCCCCCAGTGCCTTCAATTAAAAAAAAAAAAAAATATCATAGATGTCTCTATACCTCCTCATTAGCTGGTGTCCAGATGTGGCTTAAGTTCTGTCTGTCCTCACCTGAACTCAGCTGGAGAAATAAGTACATGTGGCATCAACATTAAAAAATATTAAAAACACAGGTCTTGGGGCATACTGGGTTACTCAGAAAATTCAGACTCGGCTGAGTTGACATTTTCACAGCAATGAAGATGAAATGATGAATGCGCAAGTTCATGGGAATAGAAACATGCTCATAGTCATATAAACAAAAAATGACATGGCGCATGTTGGACCACCAGTTAAATTCCAAAACAAGACATCCAATCCAGTCGGTCTTAGTCAAAAATGTTTCTTGGCCCGAAAAAGCTATAAAACTGACAAGGAAACATTACGGCGTCTCACTAAAAAAATAGCAGCATTTAATAAAATGTTATTATCTGTCATTTGAAAATATTGAGTCTGGTACAAAAGAGAGGAGAAATAGATCTTTTCTGTTTGTGTTTTATTGAAGCTTTCAGTTATTTTGGTCTTCCTTCTGAATTGGGTGATATGGAAGATAATTTGCCACGTGGTTTTGTGTATGATATGGGCAGGGCGTTGGTTGTAGCGTTTGTATTATGATTATGCTTGCAATGCAAAGGTCATTTGTAGCTATCGTATCATTCTTGCTACCGCAGGGGTCATCCAAGGTGAACCAAAGCAGTTCCTCCTTCACTCTCTCTTTCTCTCTAAACATTTATCCATGTTGCTGGGTCATCATGACCTGGGCTGCACTGCTGCAGGGCTCTGATATAGCGTGTTGCAGTGTTGCAGTGCCGTAAAGTTAGTAGCAGTAGCATTGCTGAAGGTGCACATGCTGTTCTGGGAAAAGCGATTTCTCTACAAAGGGTGTGGTGAGTTACCCTGCCGGTGCGATAAGAGCAGAATGGGCCCCCAGGAGCCCAGTCATTCAAATTCCCCTAGCAAACACTGTACAATGGGTTCACCAAAATAGAAACCACTGGCAACACTACAACATTCTGAACAAAACAGAAAACTCTCCATAATCAGTCATCTCTTCTGCATGTGATAAATAGGTAATTTGGTGTATGAAAGTGAAATAATAAACATATGACAGCAGACAAGTTCAAACCTCGCTGTTATGATGGTGATATTTCTTATTTTGGATGCTTGAGTTCACTGTGAATAATGTTATCTAGGATCTTTTATGAAGGTTGTTTGAGAGAGAAATGTATCATCTGTGCATGGATGATCATTGGTTGTCATAGGAAAACATAAAGTGAGCAGAGTGATTAGTTCAGCCTGTGTCTTTCTCTTTTTCTCTTTCCCTAGCAGCAGGCAGGTCAGCCTCCTCTTTGCTCCTCCCCCTGCTCTCACCTGGCGCTCAGCCCAGAATGTTGCTGCAACTCTGCTAGCTCTCATTGGTCCCCACTCTCACACCGCTTCGCAAGAAGGGAAATGACTAACCTCTTCTCCCTCATGCCCTGCCTCGACTTCCCCCTTGCTTTCATTCTCTTCCTTTCTTTCACCTTTAAACACATATGCAATGGCCGGCTTTGCTGTACTCGACTGTAAGTGATACAGGATTTGATCTGATTTTCCTGCGTCGAACTGGTGGAAAGTTGTGAATGGCTGCTTTGTGCACTTCTGTCTGTGTGTGTGAGTGTGTGTTTCTGTGTGGCGTGGCGTGATGAGCGTGTGTGCACACCATGTGTGTTTAGAGCACAGGGCGGGTGAAAGTTTTATTTGTTTTAGCTGACAAACCCTGCATTTCTGACATTTTTACATATTCTTCATTGCCACAGCTGCATAGTTAAGCAGTGGCATGATTTTAAAAAATGCTGCAGGTCAGAACATCCTATGAAAGATAAACGAGAGGGAAAATAAACCTGAAAGTTTTCTTTGGATGTGTATCATCAGACTAATCTCTTGTCTCTCTGTCTTTTCCTCCTCTCTATCTATCTCTCTCTCTCTCTCTCTCTCTCTCTCTCTCTCCCCCCAGAGGAAGTGCCTTCGCTGATGTCTGCTGCAGCTTTGACCTGCTTCTACAGCTGAAGCTCCACCCTCCCCCCTGCCTCGCTCGCTTGCTGCCACAGTAACACAAGTACAAGGACAGCGACCACACCCTCCTCACAGCCTTCGCTCCGACCCGCTCGTCCATCCACTACCATCACCATCCACTCCTCACAGCCGGGCTCCAGCCTCAGCTCTCCTCACCAGACGGCCCAGCTGCCAACTGCTCTCCACCAGCTGACCAGCCTTACCACAGCAGCCCAAGACACCACAAGGCTCACGCAGCATCTCACACACCTTGCCTTTAACCTTCACCTTCAACCCTCTAAGCCTCCACTTGGTCCTCAGTGTCCTTAACCTTCCTGTAGCAGGCTACACCCAGACTATCACCTTTGTTGCCTGCTTCACTGCACCTAACCAGAGGTGTTTGCCACCTTGGCTTGTGAATATTGGTGATGAAACGGATCAGCAAGCAATAAACAGTGAGAGAGAAACGTCAAAGCCAAGAGTGGCAACTTAATTGTTAGGCCAAGTCGTCTCCTGGATATAATCACTTCCTCAGTGGTTAATCGATCAGGAAAATGACTCAGTAAAATTCACAGCGAAACGTCGTCCTGCAACATTTCACATTGGACAAGGAGCCTTCACAATCAATAGGAACTTGTTTTGAATGTTTCATTTCAACTTCACACACAAGTGTCACGGACAGTAACAACATCAATACATAAACATAAAAGAACTCAAAAGTTGTGGATTAAAACACTAGAGGTACTTTATTCACGCTTGAACAGATCTCAGTTCGGAATACTCTTTGCCAGCGTGTCGCCATGGCGATGAACATAGCACATATCCGTGACACAAAGTGGCTGACACTGGAGGTATGTAGGGAGTTCCAGAGAGGCACGTGCTCACGCTCCGACCAGGAGTGCAAGTTCGCTCATCCTGCCAAGAGCTGTCAGGTGGACAACGGACGGGTCATCGCTTGCTTCGACTCACTCAAGGTAAAAAAGGAGAAGTGGTGAACAGGAAGTCTGGAGGTCAGAGTCCAGACAGGCAGACAAACAAGAGATAGACCACTGATTAGAGACTGTATGAATATATAAAGTAACAAACTGGAAATAGCAGTAGTTTACAGTCCACATCATGGTAGATCGGACCATCTGGCCACGGCATGTGCTCTCTTTTGTCCCGCCCATTTCTGGTCGGGTGACTGCAACATGTGATCAAGGGCACAGAGAGGTGGGGGGGGAGTTTCAGCTCTTTAGTTTCAGGAAGCAGAAGTCAGGCGTTTGCAACACTGCACTGTGGAATTTTCTAGGACAGGCTGAAATGTTTGGGCCGGTGTTTACTGCATTTATTTCAAACAGGAGTCATTTAGTAGTCAGTCATATTTCCAACTGATTACACTGTATACCCACACAGTTGAATTTACTACATCAGCACAGACCCTCTGGAAGTGACAAACACTGCTGTGAGCCAGTTTTTGAATAGGAAAACACAGATGAATAGGATGTCACATGTACAAACTCATATGGATGCCCTGAGCACAACACATCTCAACAGCTAGAGAGGAGGGAGGCGATAGCGTCATCATGTAGTTCTCACTCAGTCAAACCACTTCCTGTGTTGAGGCCTAGGGGCAGTTAGAGGGGGTTTGTGTGTGTGTCTCTATATGAGTATGTATGTTAAAGAGTTAGTGAGTGAGGTGTCGGGGGCAGATCTGGGACACTGTATGCAGTAATTTTCCATTTTTAGGCAGCAACAGGAAAGCAAACACCTCTTTTTCTTTCTCTCTCCCTCGTTCCCCGTCTTTCACAATCTCTCTTTTTATCGCCACGCAAAATCTCTAGAGATGGGCGGACCTCAACCCTAAGTTTCCAGTACTGACACACATGCACGCGCACACACACAAACACACACAGGTTTGGCTGTGTGTGTGTGTGTGTGTGTTTTCACTTCTGTTTGTATTCTGCCCCTGCAGACATTGGTGACTCGTGGTCATTGGCAGTGTGTGAGCAGGGCAGGGTTAAGATGAGGACAGTGTGTGTGAGTCAACTCAGAGAACAGTGTTTATAGCCAGATGTGGACAGAGGAACATTGTCAGGCCCAAGCTGAACTCTTCCCAAGTTTCTTCACATTGTGCTAACACCAGTGCATGTTTGTGTGTGTGTATGTGTGTGTGTGAGAGTGTCAAAATAGTAGGCTAAATTAAATGATATATCTGTTGTATCTTCTTTTTTTTAATTGTAAAGATCTATACAGACCAAGTTGCCAGTTCAATTTTGTCTTACTGTACTTTTTTCTTACCAGCATTACAGGTGGGCTTTTCATTTTTATTTCTTCATAAAGAAATAGAAAATGTGGCTTAAGTATTGACTTGTTTACACGTTTAACAAAAGAGTACCTGCACACTGCTAACTTATTTCCAAATCTTCTTCAATTCCACATGGACGTGACAACGTTTCAACCACTGTGGGTCTTCTGCAGGACTTCTTGCTTGTTTAGAAGTTTAAAAATGCGTTATTGATTGGTTGTGATTCTTGCTGAGTCTGATCTTGTGTTAGCAAAGTCGTCATGTTCTAAGAAATTACTTTGGTGATGACAGTGTCATCATAACCAATAGACATGGTGGCCAAAACTACAAAAATAAAACCCAAGTTGTAAGAAATCAAAAATATCATTTAAACCTCTTCAGCTGCGATGTAAACGCTACAAAAACATGCACAGATGAATCACAAATGTTCTGACTATCTGGATGTCATGTCTCCCTCATTTCAAGACATTAACCGCATGTAGAGACATGTAGAGATACTGAGAAAGTAGTGGAGGTTTTATCTACAGGCGAAATACATATTCAATATGTGAGCATATGTTTAAATTGTCATTCACACTGAGGTAAAGGTCAGCTACTGGAAAGGAGTAGCTGGCAGATATATGAAGGCTTTTTGAAGGAACCAAGGGGCCTATTTTAGTAGTTTGGACTCATTTTCCTCTAGGACTTGTGTATTAATGGAGATGGGTGCCTTTTTTTAACCGTTCGCCCCATTTTTTCCACTGGTAATGAAAAACAGAGCAGGTCTCTGAAACCCACAGTGGAAACAGCAGGAGAGCGAAAGAGAGAGAAAAAGAGGATGGAGGAAATCAGAAGCGAAGGCTGTTGATTCGTTAGTGGCATGTATACACCAGAAGATAAGACCTAAACCACAAACATTTAAGCACAGACACATTCACCACATTGTTAAGGTTTTCCTGTTATGTCAAGCCACAAACACATCACCTGTCCTACTTCACTTTCACACAGGTCGAGTGTTTGAAATAGGACAATTTCTCAGTTTAGTTGCATTACATGAAGCCACGTCACTCCCCGGTACTCTGTCTTGCACCCCCTTCATATTCCCACGCACACTCATGCACCCTCCTGGACACATGTGCACACACTTTTCTGCCCATGAGAGAGGATCGACCTTCTTCTTGAGGAGTGTATAATCAGAACAGGTCTCACATGATCACCAGTGCATAGCTGAGCAGGTCACACCCAAACCCAGTCATTTCCCCAACAGCCACTCTCTCTCTCTCTCTCTCTCTCTCTCTGGCCTCCTTTTACCATGGTGCACGCGCACACACACACACACACACACATATTAAGGACACAGTTTCGCACATAAAAACATGTGTCCTGCACTAGACCACGCTTTAAGAGCCCATGTTGAGGGAATTAGAGCAGGGAATATATTTGTACCAGAAATAGCAAAAACAGTGAAATTGCAATTTTTCATTGGAAGATGTTCACGGCAGTAATCAGATATGAATATACCCTCAAGCAAGACAATCAATCAGAACCAAGTTTTCATCTAGGCCACAGAATTAAAACTGAGTTGTCGTGTGTGTGTGTGTGTGTGTGTGTGTGTGTGTGTGTGTGCACATTGGCTTTACACTTGGCCTTAACCCCAGAGTGCAGCCCTTTCTGTTGCCTGTGTATCTGGTTGGTGCAGCGCAGACAGCACAGCTATGTCAAAGTGAGGTAAATATTTGTAGAAGGATAATGGCCGCCTAGACTCCCTGATTTAAAGTCAGCTTTGTAACTTTGTCTATTAATGATTAACTACTGAGCAGAAAGGTTAGGTAAGATACGTGGATTCTAAGTCTTTATAAATGGCTCATATTTGCAGCTAAATATTTATATGCAAGCAAACAGATAAGTGAAGAGACAGGTGTGATGCAGAATGTGGCGCCTTTAATTGCATTGTATCTGATAAAAATACAGAAAGGAGAGTTTAAAATGCGTATGATATGTGGTGGAAGTAACCTGCTTTAACCCTCAGTAGTTGTGTTTTGTGTTTTCTACTTGCTCCACTAAACCATTCCTAATCAGATTGGGGTACAATAGTCAGCTCAGGTTGCAGAAGCAAGTGAACTAATGCCTGCCTCATTAGTTTATACTAGAAAGAGTCTGAAATAATATAGGTTTCTCACTAAATGAACTGTAACACGCTGCTCCACCCCACCCACACAGAGGTAATCTGCCAGCCTTTTTCAAGTACTGTACCATCCTACTTTGATTTAACGCAAGCCTATTCTAGTCCACATCTCCCTCACTCATTTTCCTCTCCTCTGTTGCTTGTTTTCATTCTCCTCCCATCTTGGTAGCTCCTTCTACTTGACTTCCCGCTCAGTCTGGTTTTTGCCTCATTTACTTTAGGCCACACCCATCCCTGGACAGGATGGTTCACATTACACCCTGGTAAAACCACACACATACACATACGTTGACCATAGACCGTATATATATAACATAGACGCATATGGTGCAAGTTTAGGGGCTGATATGACATTAACCACGACCTTATGTGAACCCACTAGCAGCAGCAAGTCCTTGTTTTCCCACAACACGGCCGTCCCTGTCATAAAAAAAAAGGAGTGGTAACCGTTTAACTATACACACAGTAACACACACAGTATAGACCTTGTACTTGGTCTACCTGCCAGCCTGACACACCCACTGTCATCATGTCTGAGTTGTAAGAAAAGGAGACAAAGTGTGCGCGCATGCACGTGTGTGTGTGTGTTATATCTGTGTTAGTGGTGCTGTTGCAGCGGGTTCCTTTGTGTTACTACTGGTCTGAGCCAAGATTACATTCCTGCAGAGCAGAGGGCGGGTAAATACCTCTTATTTATCTCTCTCTGCCTCTCTCTTTCTATCTCTCTCTCTGTCTCACTGTCTGTTTCTCTATCTGTCTTTCCTCTCGTTTTGCTGACCATATTTTGACAGCCTGTTTATATTCAGTGGCTCGATAGAACAGTCAGGTTAAACACACACAAACAGTGAGTGGTGGTTGGCCAGACACACATGTGCGGTAAATATTAGCCGCGTTGCTAGTCGACAGTGTTTTTTATGATTTTAAACAAATTATCCAGCCAATCTCTGGGCAGTAAAATCAACACATCATGCTCTGTGTGTGTTAGCATATGGGTTTGAGTTCAAAGGGCTAATGTGTATTTCACACTGCTGTCACACACCGCACAGTGCATTAAAAGACACACTGCACATGGCCACGTGTAGGCAACAGTTGATGAACTGCGATAAACCAGAACAACATGGCACAGTTTGGTGTGTTTGGAGAGTGTAACTTAGCTGAGCATATTTTTATTTTAGACTAATTTAAATCAATCAAATTCCTATGAGTGTAAATTATGAGATTATAATTATTAATTATACTAAGTATTAAACTATCTGCATTACGGAGGTTAAAACAGGCCAAAACTTCCTTCTTGGATTGTCAAAATAGATTTGTGCCACATTCAGACACAATCCAAATGCAGTGTTTAGCAGCCGCAGATGGGCATGTGGAATCCAAATCCACTCATAGACGTGTGATCCTCACACTGCTCGCTTCACTGGCTTCTTGCCAAAAATGACTAGCCTAAAGAAAACACTGAGAAGAAAAGGAAATAGGACACCTGTGCGCAGTGTTATAATATAAGAATCTGACCAAGTCAAATGTGTTTTCAGGATGAAGGATGAAGGTTTGTTTTCAGTAGCGCTTCGCTAATCTCCAGTGAGCGTACTGCAGTGATGCTATAATTCAGACAGACACCGTTTCCTGGATCCATATGGGCTTCTGTCCTCTGCAGTCGATGCATGGAATCTCCATCCTAATTGGATTTTTAATAGGATATATCTGTGGGTGCATCCACAATGAATACTTCTCACCTTTAAGTTAACAAGGCGAGGACTCAGTCATCCGTAAGATACAGCTTTTTTTTTTTTTTTTTTTTAAAGGGAGCTGCTTATATCACGGTGTCGCCCGTGTGGCCGTGCTCAGTCGTGTCTGAAGCTGATTAAAACGAGAAGGTTTCACTAGGTTTAAGCTGAGTCACACAGAGGGGGGTTTTATTTTAGAAAGCAGGGTCTTTAACATCTCTGTCTCCAGGTGTTGATCGGTCTATTCTTGTGTCTTTATGCTAGAGGGATTTATGTTTTGACCAGGCTAATCCTGGCCTACACACAGACACACACACACACTAAAATAAACATACACTGAGACTTTCTTTAGCTTGCTCTTTCTATGGTGCGTACATCCTTGTCAGATCAACGCGGCTGTGCTTTTTGTCTGTGAGCTTATGTGACGGAAGATTAGCGACAACAGCCTGTCTTTTCTTCTCAGTGTCAGCCGTCCCTGTCCCCCCATCACACTGGGTCCCTTTATAACACCACTGATACAATGATTACTTCTCTAGCCTCACGCTTTCTCTCTCTCTCTCTTTCTCTCCATCTCAGCATACAGACATACCATAAAACCTCATATCATAGCCTGAGGGTTTGTTTGCTTCACTACTACAAATACTGAGATATCGAAGCCAAGATTGCAGTGTTACATAATCTAAAACTCTAAATCAGTAAGCAGACACATAAATGTCAATGGGCACTTGATGATGTCACTTGGTTTGTATCAGTGAATTTATGTCGAGGTGTTTATTATACACAGATGTTTATTGGCTGTAGTGTGTAGATTTTCCAGCAGCTATTTAAGACAGGATATGACAACAGAGCAAGCGTTGTCATTTACTGGAAGTTTTACACTGTGAAACTAAAGCTTTTTATAACCACACGTACTGTAAAAAAGAATCAGCCCTCATCTATATTTCCTTAAACACATCATTCAGACCAACTTTGCATAGGCTTAGCTACAGTATCACCTTTTAAATGTTTGTGACATAGGAATTTGAAGCTAAACGTTATGCTGCTTAAGTTATGGTCCTGCTGCACCAACTCTGACAACTCGGGCATTTAAATTAGCTCTATTGGAACATTTAACCAGGCTGTGAAAGCTATCAAAAGTGCTATTAAATCAAAATTCCAACTTCAGCCTTAATTTTGTTGTTTTGGCCATTATCTGATAAAATTGTACTTGCCAAAGTAATTTCTGATATTTGGGAACGTGGCAACTTCAACTTCAAGTACAATAAAAATTATCGTTAGTTGCAGCCCTACTGTATTATCTAAACCACCTTATTTGGTGGTGGAACTAAAAGTGAGTGCAACAAAAATGTTGGTAACAAGCTTGCAACCATTTCTGTCATAAGCACTTTTAACCCCTGTTCTACCAGAAAATGTATAAACCTACTGACATATTTGGAAATGTTGGATAAATGTGTGCAAAATGATACACTGCAATACATGCATGACATCTAGAATACATGTATGCCCATTTCATGAAATGACACTGCATTAGAAAACACGCGGCTCTATTTTCCCTTCGTCTTTATGCACATTTTTTTGTGTGTGTGTGTGTGTGTGTGTCAGCGCCTGTTTCATAATTTCCTGGCTCCAAATGAATATGTTTGCACTGAGGTGGGAGGAGAGACGCAGCTCAGGCGGTGTTTATGCTGATTAACCGGCACAGTGCAATTTTGGTGCTAACTTTGGCACTTTGGCATTGCGTTTGCATTAACACCTGCTCTGACAACCTCTTATCACAGATGCAGGGCCATTTTTTGTGGCTTTAGTTGGCAGAGGTGCATGCACAGGTGCACAGTTTTCAGGAGAATAGAGCCCATGGAGTCTTGGGTTTGAATATTTCACTCAATTCAAACATCATATAATTTCAATGAAAAGCTGCAATAAGCTACTAGAGAATATAAGCTATATGATACTGTCAGACAATGTGGAATAAGATCATTTTTCCAATTTAAAGCCACTTAAGGGGAAATAAAAGGATGGATGATAAGGGGTGAAAAGGTTTTTTAGTCTCAATGTACCTTCAGCCTTATAATTGGTTAATTTTTTCCTAATCACATCAATCCATCTCTGTCTTTGACTCTCTCTTTTTTTGACCTTTCTTTCTTGTGGGCTTTTTTTCATTACCTCTCCCATGCAGTCACATATCCAGTCAGTGAGATCACCCATTATCCTCCCATTAGACAGGTGATAGAGGAGCTCGAGGGCACAGCTAGACGCTTAGCTCTACTCTTTCAACACCTTTTCAGGCTGCCCCTCCTTCTCGCCAGCTGTTAGGTCCGTCAGTCAAGTTTACCCTGCCCCTTATCTGCCGAACGTGAAAGAGCTGATGCCAGAAGCTACATGATGATATGCCTGCCGGTGACAGTTGTGAAAGGCACGAAAATGTGAGGCAACAAGGAAAAACATAGTTGATAGCTGTCCATCTCTTTTTCTCTCGCTCAGTTGTTCTCTCTGTGCGACTATCTTGTTTTTTTGTTTTTTTTTAAATGCATTCCTTCTCAGAAACACAGTGTCTGGGCCTGTCAAACCCACGGCGTTGGTTTTAATTACCGTACTTTTTCTCTTTTTTTTTTCTTTTTTTTTTTTTTGATTCACTGTTCCTGATTCCTCTCAATACTCTTTATAAGGAGAGGGGAATAAACTCTATTACAAAGCTCCATAAAACCTAGTTCAAGTTTCATTATGTGATATTCAGCTAAAACTCTAGTAAATTGTTATCAACAGCCAATGTTGTCGACATCTTTGCCAATCAGGATCCATCATGTGTCCTTGTTTTTTTGACCTGAAACAGCGAAACCACCTGAGGTCCAATTAATGTTAGCCCTGATTAGTTTCAAGTGACACACACAAACTGCTTTACTCTGTCTTTACACTTTATGCACCATGTAAACTGTCTCTTACTCATTCTGGCAGCAACTACACAATATATTGCTTTACATAGCATCAGTATCATTAGCATTAATAACAAATAATGCTTAATGGAACAGCTTTAGTCAGTTATATCTAAATGATCAATAACGGCAATGTAATGATTGATTTTTTTTTATGCCTCAGCACCTGACATTTCCATCTTGTTCTCATACTGGTTTACTATTATATGTTCTTATGGATTGATCAGTATCACCAGTTAAAAATCCAGGACTTCCTGACTGGACTTGAGGCTCATTGGTTGGATGTCAGTGTTTAGATGTTGGTTGTTGTAGCTATTCCCCGTTAAATATGATATTCAGACTGTTCACTTATTGACAACTGTAATGATAATAAATATAGATTGTTAAGAAACTTGCAATAGTCCTAATACGATAGAAAATAATCTAGTCATTCATTCCTCTTAATGCTCTCCTGTCTGGATATCAACATCTGTACATAAATTGTGAGGCAAGTGAAAAGCCTCAGAAATAAATTGAATGATCCTACTTCACTGTCAATTTGTTTCTCACTTTTCAAGAAATTTTTTTTTATGAAGAATCAATATTAGGCTAAATCGCTTGTCATACTACAGGAAGAGAGAAAGAAAAAGGGTGAAAACATCCTGTTTCTGCTCGTGCCAAGTCCAAAGGAGATAATCGCACGCAGAAACAGGATTAGGCCAGTTGACAGTGGGATTAGAGCTGTGGATAGGATTACAGTCTTTGAGATAAGATTAGCATAATACATGCCAGATTAAATCTGTTAGAGCTGCAAACCAAATTAATCATAGTTATTACTTTACCACTGATGGAAGAGACTTTTTTGTGTGTGTGTGTGTGTGTGTGTGTGTTTCTACAATCCAGGTGTCACAGAACTGAGGAGGAATCAAACACTGTGCAGATGGTGCTGGTGGTAAGGGTTAGAAAGGGAGAACAGAAAGCTGGGATCAAAGACAGGTGTATAAAGGAGAAAAGGAGTAGTGACATGTCTCTAAAGTTTTTTCAGCTTTTGAAGTTTTAAGACGCATTGCATAGCTGCCACTCTGAAGCTGTAGAAACAAGAATGCAGTCTGCATAAAAGAGATGAGAAAGACAGAGAGACGGGGAAAGCATACAGTATACTTTCTCTTATCTTTCTGTGTGCCTTTATAACGTCTGTTTTATGATCACTTTCCCCTCTTTTTTTAATCTCTCTACAACAAATTTCATCGAATTTTTATTTAATTTTTTTTATTTAGGACTGCAGTTCAATGCTCACCTTAAAGCATGTGCCTGTAATGATTTTAATAAAAACATCTGTAAAATACACAAGTGTGTATAGTGAGGAATTGTAAAAGTACATTTACTATTATTATAGATGATTTCTAAGAAGAACTTTCTGTTCAAGAAAGAGTTAAGGCACTAAAAGCGTAATCTAACCATTAGTCTCGCATGTCACTAGATTAGGTATTTTTAAGTTTGAAATGGCTGATGAAGATAAATGGCAGGCTTTGATCTTCAGCTTGTGAAACACCGAGAAAAGAGCACACCTCAGTCATTTCAGAAACAACAGAGTCGTTATTGACGCCTCACTGCCGCCTGGACCTTGTGATTTCTACGCAATGACTCTTCTTTCTCTCTCCCACTGGGAAGTGTAGCTCGGAGATGATTAAATGAACATTCTCACGCCGCCCCGCGTACTCACACTGCGAGTACTGGATGGCTTTAATGAAGTGCTGCTGCTCAAATCAATACCTGTGCGATCATTATGTTATTACTGATAATGAAAAGTGTGGGACTAACTTTAAGTTAGCCCTCACAGGAGAAGAAGCTCTGCCCTACTGAACAGAGGCTGTGGAGAAAAAAAAAAAAAATTGGCGTAAATAAAGTCACATGAAAGTTTGTTTGTGTGAAAATAGATAGCAAGAGACAGAGAGCAGGGGGATGTCAGGAAAAAAACAGAGAGGTCTAAGTTTGGATCCAGGGCTCCTGTGTACGTGACATCTGACCTGAGGCATTTCTGAGAACCAACACCCTCTCAAGTGTGAATTACTCATGCTGTAGAGCTGCGTGTGCATATGTGTGTAGTCCGTTCACGTAAATAGCTAGGTCTGTGTTTTATGCTGCTGTGACGCATACATATGTAGGTTCACGTATAAACATCAGTCTGCTGTCATTTGCAGTTCGCACCATAGTTCCTTAAATCATTTCCTGAAATCCACTCAAATTTCCCTCCCAAATATCGCCCACAAACGTGTCCTATTTATCTGGCTAACTTTATCGCTCTCTGTGTGGTCTGTGTTGTAGCTGTATTCCAGTCTGTAATCCTTTTCTCTCCGTCGTTGTTTGGTGAGGGTGGTAATGCGGCACCGGGGGCATATTGTAACTATTATCATAGATTAACACTCCCTCCCTCCTTCACATCTCCATAAGCCCCACTGGTCACATCAACTCCCTGACCACTAAGCTGCGCAGCACGGATACACTATGTACAGTGAGTCCCAGCAGGGAGATATAGACATAATCTCAAGGGTATGTGTGTGTGTTCATAGTCTGATATAGAAATGCAATCCACAGCAAGAAACAGCCACATAAGATCCCTGATGTCTTCTTCACCCTCTTCAGCAACTTTGCTGCTAATTTAATGCTGCATTAAGTGACTAAAAACAGAAAGGAAATCAATTGTACTTTAGTGTATAGGGGTATTATTGATTGGGAATAGCTGATTACTTTTTTTGGTAGCTTAATGAAGGCCAGTTTACTTAAGATAAGACACCAACACGTCTACATATTCTTATATAGTTTTTGGACTGCCGTGTTGTCAGTAATTTGCATGCTAGTTCACTGTCTTTCAGGAAATTTCAGTTTACATGCCAAGTAAAATGATCTGCACATTGTCAATATATTGGCCTGACTTCATGTGTTTTATATTTCATGTCATATTTGAGTACACGGTAGACAAAGAGACCAACCGCTGGGTCTGGTCCTTTGAGTCTCTGCTGCTCTCCAGCAGAACAAAGCATCATTCACAGTGTGTGTGTGAGGAGAAAGGGCTTTCATCTCTGTGTATGTTTAGACAGAAGTCACTGGAACGCAGGGCAGAGAACAGTGTAGCTTCACATCACAACCAAACACAACTGAGTCTCACACCATAACATCACACCACAACGCCGGACCATCAAAGATAGGGAAGGAAAGCAGATTGGGATAAAGCGTATCTGTGATTTTAGTGCATGATGAAAGTGGTGATATATGCAGGATACAAATATGCAAGGCTTCAAAACAGTGATACAAAACAAACATAAATCATTTTCCATGTTTTTAATCCCTAAGGCTCAAGGAATTATGAGTGATCTGAGATAGATCTGAGGGGTCGTGACATGTTTTACAGTGTAGCAACCAGAATAAAAAGCATATTTCTGCTACACAGTTTTTTATTTTTCTATGCTTTATTACTAGTGGGCAGTTATACCTCCTCAGGCCTCTATGAATTATTCAAATAAAACTATCTGAAAAAAACAATACTGGTTAAACTGCTAACAGCTCATTAACATTATGCAGACTTTGAGAAGGTGTAGCAGTAGGTGTAGCTTCATTTTAAAAGATCACAAGTCAAAGACCTTGAGAACTATCAGTTTATTGGATATATTATGCTGTTTCCCTTAAGTAGAAACCAGTTTTTTCTTCACCTCTGCACAGCTTCACTCTTCCCCTCTCACAAACACATGTGCATTGATTCATCTCGCTGCATGCTTCATCTCTTCTCCTCGAAAGGATGGGATGCAGCCCCACCCAGCATTCTTTATACATTGGTTCATTGTTTGTTTAAATCCCACACAGTCACAAAAGCAGGGTGTGTGTCTACGGGGTGAGAGAGAGAGAGAGAGAGAGAGAGTTAGAAAAAGAGGGCGATCAGGGTGGGACATGTTTTTGCAACTTATCATCAATCAGACTGCACGGTAGCCAGCGGGATTATTGTTTCCAGTTTGGCCTGGAGTTTGGCAAGTCTGATCTCACCAGGAGAAACACAGACTCATATTAGTATATAAACACAGCCTGGACTGAACTTGGAGAAGGCAGGGAAGGTTCAGTAGAGCAGTGGGGGCACGTGGAGAAAAACGGTGCTGACACAGATGCACACTTTGAAGATATGCATAACATCATATATTATTGTACAGTAGCAAAACTGAGCACTTATTAAATTTTATCGTTTAATTATCGTTTAAAATGAAGGTTAAAAAAAACAAACTGTGAATGACAATGAACAGTGAAAATACATTCTCTTCCCACAAGAGATCTTAAACAATTTGATATTTAATCTAATATCAAAGCAATTACTGTCAGATATGATTTGTTTGTATCACAGGACACTTAAATGTACCAATAGTAAAACAATTAGTAATATTATTAGTATTTTATTAATAGTATTTAATAGTATGTAATATTAATAGTAATTTAATATAATCTACTCTGTATTATTTATCTTTGAATTTTGTCATTTTGTAATTCTAGCCTGCCACAAAACTGATAATTAGCTTGCTGTTATGTTTAAGGCAGCTGCTCAGAAACACACACAAAATGGGAAGTGCCAACTAAGTAAAAACAAAAATAGATTGTTTCAGAAACATACTTTGGTGATGAGGACAAATACATGCAAAATACTGCACTATTACCACATTCACCAGCCTGACCTGACACGGGGGAAATCAGCTAGTGGCATGGATGAATCATTCTGGAGCTGCTCGTCTCATTGTTTTCATCATTTCTGGCATAAGCAGGAGCGATGACAAATCAGTTTATTCCCTAATCACATTCTCATCAGGTATTTTCTCACGGTGCCATGAAAATGTGATTTGAAGCCTTCTATGGGTCTCCGTAGCACATCCAATTTTTAATTTGCATAATTACCTTTAAATTGTGTCGCTCTAATAAGATAATGTAATTCTAGTTCCAGTTCGTGGACCCTCAATGAAGAGAAAAGAGACGGTTAGCAATAAGAAATGTTGAATATATCATTCAGCTGCAGTGAGAATCTGCTTTTTGGTGATGGTTGTGTTAACAGCAGAGACATAAAAAGGCCCACACAGGTGGCGTCTGGATTCCCTTTTCTCTTGGAACAGTTATCGGCTGAGTTCCTGTCAGTGATCGGGAAGATTCTAGGAATCACTGTGTTGTTGAGTGGGAGTGTCTGGCTGCTCTGTTGCCGTGGACACCGTCTCTAGCTGCTCCTCAAGGCCACTGATGTCACAATAACAGTCACAAACATGGTGTGAGGGGCGACGTCTTCCTCTTCCGTCCCTCTGGCTGCATCTCCGTTGCTCTCTCCTCCCTGCATGTCATGACCCACACTACTCACTTCTGCAAGTTCTAAAATTTCCCTGACGCAGCCCAGCTCTCGCCACAGAGTCACTATCACTCTCTCTCTCTCTTTCTCTCTCTTCTGGGACCAGATTTTTTTATTCAAAATGGCTGCCGATGTTGGTAGACGGCTTTCACTTTGGATGATTCGGCAGAATGGCAAATGTAGTAAGCAGGAGTTAAAGCCGCATGTTTATTTCTCAAACATAGCCCTCCCACCTTAACACACACACACACACACACACACACACACACACTGCTGCAGTGGTGAATCCAGCGGTCTACGGAAAGGGTCATATGGGGTGAATGCAACGTGATCCTTCATGCCTTTGCAACTAACCCCCCTCTGCATACACACTCCCACTCACCACTCACGTAACACACACACTCTCACCCTCCCCACACTGCATGCCATTGTCACTCTCTGGATGAGTGCTATTAGAGCCTGCTTTCAGCTCCTCTCCTCTCACACACATCCATGACAAACTCACCTCTGTCAGTGTCAGAATTCCTCTGAATGCCAGCTCAGCTTATGTACACATAGTTTGCATACAACCTTGGATAGACTCCCTTGGTACCTTCATTCCCAATGGGTTGATGAGGAGATTTCATTTGCTTGTTTCTTATGAAGTGAACGCAATATGTGTTGTTTTTTACCTTTTGTTTTTGTATCTTCTATTTATTTTTTATAAATTGTTTTATGTTTTAGTAACCTACATCATGTGATTGTGGCTCCCCCTGCTGGGATAGACCTGTTGTGCCAGTTGTGGACATCTATAATTAACCTCACCTGTGGCTATTGATTGTGAAATTGCCAATACATGTGCTGAAAAAGGATGTCTTGCCCGAGATGTCCGTGTGCTAATGCTGGCCTAGTCTTTCTTTTGCATACAGCCTGGCCAGTCTTGTATGTTAACAGGAGACCTTTACCTCCGCATGGAAAGTTATACACTTGTTGAATGTTGCTTCAATCTATTGATGCAGTACTTAAATTTCCTTTGTAAGTCAAAGTTATTCATGCTTTTAAGCACATTTTTCCATACAGTATAGAAATGTTACATATTCTTTATCTGCTTGCACCATTGCTACATTGAAGGTATATAACACACATAGTGAGTCTAATAGTAAAATCAAACATGCCATATTTGTAAGACTGCACTTTTATGTCAAATGTAACATTGTAGATGGTGTTTGTACCATTTTATATATTTTTGTGTATTTCAGTGTTATAGTTTTGGTATCTTTGAAAATCTCTACTTAAAGGGGGCCTATTATTCACATTTCCAGTTCTATATTTTTATTCTGGGACTCCACTAGAGTAGCTTTACATGATTTGCAGATCAAAAGAAACTACTTATTTATCTTATACTTGCCCTTTATGCAGCCCCTCAGTTCAGCCTCTGTCTGAAACAGGCCATTTTTGTTGTGAAGAGTGGAGCAGAGCAGGTGGACCCAAATGCAGGAGACTGCAGGCAACAGGAACTTGAAGAATAAATCTTTATTCTGGTCTGAGTGCAGGCAGAGCAAAACTGAACAGAACAGAGCAAACGATCCAACAAGACTGAACTGAAAACCAGTACTTAAATACAAACTGAACTAATGAAGGAATGGAGAATGGGTGACTACACAGAGAACAGGGAAGGAGCTGATTAGTTGGGGAAAACACTGGGAGCAGGGAAGAGCTAACGAGGCTGATACAGGGCAGATGTGGAGGGAAAAGCAGTACAGGAACACAGGAGGAAAAACAGAAAACCAAAAACCCAGAAAACATAATAAGTAGGCTCAAGAAAGCCTTAAATGCCAGCCAAAAATGCCAAATGCAAACAAGAATTCACTGTGTGCTACAGAGCTAAGATAATCTGAGTGACATACTAACCCTTAAAGTCCAAAAAATAGATCTATTCTTTTACCCAAAAAAAGAGAGGGGGCAAAAACTCAAACATCACCACATAGATTGTGAATTGCTTGAAAAGCACTAAACCTGGCAGCTCAGTGAAACTAACCTGTAACACATTCTCTAAACAATCTGGTCAAAACAAACATCCTCATTCTTAACCAAATGAAGGCAAAAGTATTTCAGATCTCACTTCAGATCTGTATGCTCTTCCAATTGAGCACATGTATTCCAAACAAGGCAGTAAAATGTCAGGACACAGGTTCAATGCAACAAGCAACAGTATCTCATCTGTCCTTCTCCCACTCAGCCCAGTCTAAACAGACAGGGAGAAAAGTCTGAGGGCATCTGGTGGACTGGTGAAGAATGGCAACTAAAGGACATAGAGCCTGTGACATATTTTAGCTCCTGTCTCTTTAAGGCCCCCCTCCTGATGAGACCACTTGATTCAGATTGGCCAGCTTCAGGGAGTCTTAGGAAGGGGCAGACATATCAGAGTCATGTTAAGTTACTGCTGATGAAAACCCAACATTTCTTGCTTTTGCTGCTTCATATTAAAAACCTTTAAATGACTAAATATTGATAGCGGTCGCTATTGTTCAATAAAAACAGTTCTACACAACAAGATATGGAGATATTTGGAGCTATTTGTTCAGCGTATCAGTTAGAAATAATGCAGGGAGGAATAATACAAGCAGAAACAGCCACAGTGAAATGTTTGATGAAGAGCTGCAGGCCAGCATACCTCCAACAGGTACAACTTATTTTACTTTGCCCTGCTGTGTAATGGAAAAACACTCACAGCGTGCCAGCTCGACTCGAGTCATGGCTCGCCATGAATACCCCCAAAACAAAGGAAAAATGCCAAACGGAGCAGTGAACTCGCGTGTTGTGCCTGGAGCAGATGACCTAATCAAGAAATCTATCATGAGTTGACGTCAGCTTTGGATAAGTATAATAGGTCTCCTCTAAGATAGATAGATACATAGATAGACAGATATATTTTTATTGCTGTCACCTGCTTTGTTCAGCACAATCTGAAATATTAAAAAAGACATCCAATGACAACTTCATATAGCAACTTCAGACAAGTGGACAAAAAAAAAAATCTTAAAGAGGCCCCTGCGATTTAAGTATGCTTCTTATGCCTGCACCCCCCATCCCCCTTTCCTCTTGCACCTGTCTGGTGCTCCAGTGTCAGTGAAAGTGAAGGAGGCGGGAGAGGGGAATGAAGTCATGACAGAGTATTGAGATGAATCCCAGGGGGGGGCAGCTCTGTCAGCGAGGGAAAGCACAGGCTGCCACAGTCAGCTCAGCTGTGCCACAGGGCTGAAAGTAAATACATGTCTTTGCTAAACTGTGGACGAATTTGTGTGTGTTTGTCTTACGTCTGCATGATGTGTGTGGCCCACCTGTTATATGAGCATGACCCCGATGTGCACGCATTGAAATGTATGCATTCTTGTTCGTGAAAGAATGTGCGTGTGTGTCAGACTTTCTTCCTAGACTCCTCCCCTCCAGACTGAAGGTATAATTGGATACTCACAGCAGGCAGCAAAAAGGGATCCCTGTCTTAGATAATTATTTGAAGGCTTTGAAGTGTGACCTCTGGATGACTGCTGATACAATATATAGGGATCATATGAGTGGACAGTATTTATAGCATCAGTCAGACATGTAGCTAAGCTGGACGTCTGGAGAGCAGCGCAACAGTGTCAGTCATGACCTCCTGGGGCAAGCACACATACAAACACACACACACACGTACACATATCCCTGCAGGGACTGACAGAAATGGCAAGCTGTTAACAATTAGTGCTAGACTCAGCCCAGACCTAATGTGAATCTGAGTGTCTGATATTGAGCTAGGTATAAACAAGGCAGCATGCTTTGATTTGGCCTTCTTACAAAAAACACATCCCCACAATCCAGCATTTTCAAAATCTTTGTTGGCACAAACACGTGACAAACATTGAAATGGAAACAAAAAATACAGATCTGCTTGTTTTCTGCCATATTCACTTGGATTATTTTAATAAGTCCACATGGAGGGATGACATGAACTAATGGAGTACTGCAATAACACAGTCTAGTCTGGAAAAACAGTATAGACCTGCTCAAATGATGACTTCGCAAATAAGCTTCATCAACTTAGAGACTTCATGAGCCATGAAATTTGTATCTGAGATCCTCTCAGAACAACTTTACCCGAGCTGTTTACCAAATTTCCAATGTGAACCCATGCTAACCTGTAGAATATCTCTCATTCTGACTCTGTTGTCACTTCTGCGTACCTCTTTCAGGGCCGTTGTTCCAGGGAGAACTGCAAGTACCTGCACCCTCCTCCGCACCTAAAGACCCAACTGGAGATCAATGGCAGGAACAACCTGATCCAGCAGAAGAACATGGCCATGTTGGCCCAGCAGATGCAGCTCGCCAATGCCATGATGCCTGGCACGCAGCTACCACCTATGGTGAGAGGACACACACGTATGAACACACCACAGCTACTGCCCACGGTGAGACCACATACATGTAAAAGCTTACACAGATACAGCTCCTTCACTGTCTGCGTGGCTCTTTCAATCTTTTGGTTTGTCTTACCATCAGTCCCTCTCTTTCTCCACACAAAAACCTCACAGTCAGTGGTTTATGCACCCATTTTATCCACAGTAATTTCATTTCGCCATCTTTACTTTGCTCTCCCTGAACCTCCAGCCCATGTTCTCGGTGACCCCAGGCCTGGCCACCAACGCCAGTGCAGCAGCAGCAGCTGCAGCCGCAGCCTTTAATCCGTACCTGAGCCCTGTGTCACCAGGCCTGATGCCCCCAGAGATCCTGCCCAGCACCCCTGTCCTCATGGCCTCCAGCCCCACTGTCAGCCAAGTCCCCAATGCTGCCGCTGCTGCAGCCCAGAAACTGCTGAGAACAGATAGACTTGAGGTAACTAACTGACTGGTTTTCTGAATATTTTGTTTTGGAGTGAGAATGCATTATGTGCTAGAGAATCAACCCACTCCTTCCAAAAAAATCCAGGAAAACTCTAATAAACTCCATTTCATGATGTATTTCTTTCTTGGTGGGAGTGGAGTCACCCAGGATGATAATGAGCCTGTAAACAGGACAAGTGCTGTTAACAAGTGGTTTAACAAGCAGAAGAAAAACACCAGCCTTTATTGTACTTGTCCAAACTGCATTTGAAAGCGCTGAATCATAATATTAATAGCAAGTATTATGCAAAGTAGAAGCTAATTAAAGGAAAATAAAAATTCAACTGTCAGAAGTTTAACTATTGTATTTCGTAAGTTTATGATATGGAGTGCAGAGTTGTTTTGTAATTAATAGTTTACTGCTTTGTAAAGAGTTGTTTACCACTTAATCTGCGTCGTATAGTTGCAGTACAGTTTGAGCTTTCCTACAACATCATTCACAAAGTACTTTTAAGACAAATACCAGATAATGAGCCTGAACTTGCTGAATATTTATTTGAGCGGAGAGATCAGTAATTATTTCCATGGCACTTGTGACGGTAAAGCAACAGCAAAGGAATAAGTGATTGTTAAGGTTTTACATCAAGACAATAATTCTTAATTTTTGCTGCACAGCATTTTTTGTTTGCCTACTTTTTCATTGGAATAATGAAAAATGCTACAAAACAAGAAAGTAAAAATAAAAAATGCAAGGTACATCGTCTAGAAGCATCTGTGTGTGTGTGTGTTTGTTTATCAGGGCTTACACGTTGTAGACTAATTTCCTCTTTCAAATCAGACCACAAAATCAGAAATCTAAGCATAAATTTACCTGTTTGCTTTATTTTATGTATAGAGCACACATTTATGTACGTTTAACCATACACTGCTGACACATGTAGAGCAGAACAGCAGAGCTGATGCCCAAGACATTCATGATACCTCTGATTTAAAAGAAAGTGCTGCCCTCTGGTGTCTCATATATAGACTTCAAAAACTGTCTGAGACTCACACTCAAACAAACATCACAGCTCTTCTTAAAGAGGAACTTAATCATAAGATTCTGTCTATTGTGTTCAAGTTTTATAAGCCTAAGGTAAAGTTCTGTAAAGCCATGACTTTCCTCAGTGTAATATCCATTCTAACCCTAACCTTAACTTTATAACGTATCTCGCAGTTCCAGTTAAACAGGAAATAGACCGTATATATATCTGCATAGATCTTGCGCTGATGTAAGAGGAAATTGTAATGAGGCAGGCCCAGAGATGCCTGAAATGTTTTATACAGCAGGAAGAATATGATCCTATGAAGCAGTTTTATCTATAATTGGAGTTCAAGTCTCATGCATTTTTAAGCTTAATGGATTTTTGTAACTGTACACCCACTATAATGGCAAAGTAAAGGTTTGATGAGTCATAGATGATATATATTCTGCATAAAGACTCAAATACACAAAGCAGCATATGTTCTATATGGGAGTTTTCTTGTACTGTATTCACATACTATGCTGATTTTGTTGGTAACTCCATATCTTTTTATTATTTCTCTCATCTCACTCTGTTTTTAGGTGTGTCGGGAATATCAGAGAGGAAACTGCTCTCGGGGGGAGAACGACTGTCGCTTTGCCCACCCTGCAGACAGCACCATGATCGACACCAACGACAACACCGTCACCGTGTGCATGGACTACATCAAGGGTCGGTGCTCCCGGGAAAAGTGCAAGTACTTCCACCCGCCGGCACACCTGCAGGCCAAAATTAAGGCTGCACAGCACCAGGTGAACCAGGCCACAGCCGCCGCGGCCATGGTGAGCAATCTAGACAAGCGTAGTCACACTCGTTCACACCCACACAACGGACTAGCAAGTCATTTTGAGAACGTTTTTACATCAGGGCTATGATTCTCATACTACTATAAATCAGCCACCCAGTAGGGACTTTGCTCTGTGGGTCATACTCACATACATTTTTTTGAAAGTATCTCACGTTCCTAGTTGTAGCTTTTTCAGTTCTGCTTTTTGCAAGGTCAGATGTGAAAGGTCTGCATGTTTGTTTTGGGTAAAATCTGCTCAGAACAGGATGATATGAAGAAGGATCAGACAATGGTACATTATGACTGACTGCATTTAGCTTTTTTTTTCTTCCTGATGTGACCAAATGATTGTCTCATTCCTTGTTCATCTCATCCCAGACCACAAGCAGAGAGTCAGTTCCTCTCTTTATCTCTCTCTGATGGCCTGGTCGTGTTTGTGACTCCCATTGTTTTGTGCTTCCTATCTATTACTTCTCTTCCTCTTGACATTATTAAAAAGGGTTCATTGTGCTTTCAGGCCTGTCTCGCAGTAACTGCACCTGTGAATAATAGCACAGCCACACACTGTCTGTTGATTAAAGTGTTTTCTACATGCTTTTATTGACATAGCGAGGCAGAGAGCTTGGGGTGAATCATTGTAATGTGACACTGACTATGATGTGCGCAGTGAAATAGAAACCTGTAAATTGTTGCTTCCATATCATTTTCTGTCCTATACAAATACTGAATTCCACTTGAAGTAATGATTGAATAATTTTCTCATTGCTATATTCATCCATCTTTGTGTGACAATAACTAATGTAGATTGGTAGTTATCATTGATTATTGATGATCATTTAACTGTTGAGCAGTAGAGCTAGTGTCCACACTGTGCATGCCTTAGTCCTGTTATCCCCTTGTATATTGCATTCCAATGATTTGTTTTTTTATTTGTTTTTGTTTTTTCTCACCTATACCCAAACTGCACTGCTGCCCCCATGATGCACCTCTGCTTGCTGGTTTATGTTAATGCGCTTGAACCCCATTGGCCCATTGCCATCATGTGCTCGCTGCCTGCTAATTAAGACTCAGTCGGCTGTCAAATCACTGAAGCGACCCCTCGACGCAACCTTTGACCTGGTACTATGACCTTTCACCTTTTAGCTTGGCATGTGGCTTTGTTGTAGAGCAGTGTTTTTAACCAAAGATACCTAGCTATTTTTGTTGTCTTTGTCTCAGTGCAATGTCTGTTTTTCCTCCTGTTGATCTGTCATTATTGCTCGTGATAAAATGATTGTGGCTTTTTGGGGGGGGAAGAAGGGGGGTTAAGATTGCATCCGACCCCCAAAACAACTTTCAACTTTCACATAGATGTCACCTCAAACACAAATTCAAACGTGGAATTTGTGAGAAGGAGCCACAATCAATTCATCACCTGTAGCTTATTTAACAAAAGTCAGTGAGGGCTAGGGAAGTAGAGCTTTTATAATGGTGGCATGGCTTCAGTCTTATGTCCAAGTCAGTGGTCAGTGTTGTGGAGCAGCTCAAAATCAACTGTGTGCATGTATGTGTCGCTAGTGCATGTCAGATGGATAAGGGTGGGGCTAAGAGGAACAGTCTTTAAAATCATACAGGGGTGATCCCACCATAACAGATGATTACAGTTCAAATGATAGTTCACTCCCATCATCAAATCTTGTCACAGATATTCAGACCTCAAGAATGGCCTCATGTCGAGATAAAATCCACATGTGGTGCGCTTTACGGTGTAAATATTGACACCGGCCAAATTTTTTTTTTTTTTTTTTTCACAACTGACTTTTGTCCCTTGGCCTGAGACCATTTTTGACATTTGTCTGAGAGTGAACCATCACTTAAACATGGCTTACACAGTTTATCATGGAGCTAGCAGTGCAGCCTCCCTTTCTCTGTGCTTCCTACCTGTTCCACCTCTTGTTAGCAGCCTTATTGTTTTAATAGTTAATGCTTGCTTATGTTGCATTTAGTCAGCCCTAGGAGTACAAAGTTAATAATCCAAGTAAGCTTCCTGATAAAATAATGAATACATGAATGCTTGTTAGCCAGTAGCTCCAGTACGCACCATGCTCCTGCTTGTGTAGTACTTGTGTCAGACTGCTGCTTGCTTGCTACTGATGATGATATGATGATATTGTTGTTGTACACACAAGGATGTTGTAATGCTGTTTCTATGATGTCCTCTAACGTTATGTACCTTTTTTTGTTTTCTTTCCCGTTTTTTGCCTCTTTCCAACACACTCTCTCTCTCTCTCTCTTTCTCTCTCTCTCTCTTTTCCACGCACCTCTCTCTCTTTCTATCTCTTTTTTTTTTTTTTTTTTAATTTTCTTTCTCACTGACCTCCCTCCATCTGGCTGGGCAGGGCATCGCCCCTAGTGTCATGGCTCCCCTGCCAAAGCGGGCAGCCCTGGAGAAAGCCAACGGGGCCTCTGCCATGTTTAACACCGGCATGCTCCAGTATCAACAGGCCCTGGCCAGCATGCAGTTTCAGCAGCAGGCTGCTTTCCTCCCATCAGGTATGGCTCCAAAAGCAAACCACAGCTAGTGCTCTGACCACCCAGAGGATGCCTGGATCAGTCTAACCTGGCTCCCGCTTGGCTTTGGTTGGACAGATTACAGTTCAGAACATTGTGGACCATCTATCCAACTTAGTTGTTTTTTTTAATTCTTTGGATAGAGGAAGATAGTCAAAAGCTCTAGATTTTATTGAAGGTTTGAATTAAGTGCCATTTCTTATCTCAAAGTGCAGATCTGTGCAGTTTAAAGACTAATGATGCTTCAACAAATTTGTGCATTATGCTTTGTATGGCATTGCATGGCCACTTTTTAGTAAGAATGAGTTAGAACATCTATCCGCCTACTAATTGCCTTAATATTACAAGCATATGCAGGCTGAGTGAGGAAGGGATGGATGTTTGTAAGAGAGAAGATATGTTTTCTAATTTCTTAGATTAAAGTGTCCATGGTGTGGTCACTGAGATAACATAGCTGGGGCTTTGGCTTGAGCTGGGATGAACAGGGCTGGACGGGTTGGTTAACGGTTGGTTATCTTACGCCTCAGTTTGGCAACAAACGGCAGGCTGCAGAATCTGGCTTCTGTACACATTCGCTGTTTTCCTCTCTTCTGTCTAGAGTGTGTATATAATGTTTAATACTTAATAGTCACAATCATAACAACACTATCGCTCTCTTGATGTATTACGCATTCATATGCATTACACTTCAGACAAAAGTTTAGATCCTAGACTCTCATTTGATTAACAGATTGCCTGATGATGAGTTCACACCTTCGCCTTTTTTTCCTATCACTGATGATTGTCCAAGAGATATTAACCTTTTTTTCCCACCTTATCTCTCCCCCTCACTCTAACGAACCTTGTGATGGGCTGTTTTGATTTCTCTTCCCTATCCAATCCACTTCCTGTTGCACTGCATGATGGGCAGGCTCAATATTGTGCATGACACCTGCAGCCAGCGTTGGTAGGTTCCAGCTTTCCTTCTTCAGTTATCTGTAACCTCATGTCTGTGACTCGCACGCCATCAAAATCTAACCAGCACAGCTAAAGCTACTCTGTGAAATTTACTGCACGTGTCAGAAGGAGCTTCTGACACAGCAGCACTTTGTGATTTTTAAATGGGTTTTGGTGACCTGAGAGTCACTGTTTTGGTTGCGTGACGATACTTTTTTGTGATTTGAAGCATAAACAAGAGTCCACGTAAGAAAAGACAAATATTGTGACAATTAAATGTTGTATATTACCTGTGTTCCAGCTGTAGTCATTCATTATATTAGTTTAACTGACCTTTGTTTGTTAATTTTTCTATGTACACTTAATTGCTTGACTTCGTTCTCATGCTCGTTCTCAACTTGGCTTTTGGCTGGTCTAACGTGACACCTGTTTAAACCCCTTTTAAAACCATTTAAAAACTGAGGGAGTTCAATTATAACCTTCCCCCTTATCTCCTCTGCCATGATGTACTTAAATCAGCACTTTATTATTCATATGTTAATTGTAATTGCTTGTAGAACTTTTTTTAAGTTAGCTCTTATCTGGTGTTCATCAAAACAGTACATTATTGGTCATTTCATTGCTAACAGTACACACAAATGTGGAAGTAGGCTGCAGCTGTCGAGTTCTCAAATCACAAGACCTCTTATCAGCGCCGGCAGAGGGAAGAAAGGGAACCAGTTAAATCGAATCCCTCTCTGACTCCCTGTCTCTCTCTTTGTCTCTCTCTCTCTCTCTCTCTCTCTCTCTCTCTCTCTCTCTCTCTCTCTCCTTCCTTCATTTGCCTGGTGTGTATGTGGCTACACTGCTCCTCTGTGTATTTTTGCTTACATGATTTTCCCTCCAAAAAAAGTTCCCATGATGCACGGTGGTACTCCAGTCTCTGTGTCTGCAGCCACCACATCTGCCACAAGCGTTCCCTTCGCAACTGCCTCCACCAATCAGGTTTGCACCTCTACCGCCTCAGTCTCTCTCTCTCTCTCTCTCTCTCTCTCTCTCTCTCTCTCTCTGTCTCGCTCTTTCTCTCACTCTCTCTCTCTCTTTCTTTCTATCTCTCTCTCTCTCTTTCTCTCTCTCTCTCTCTCTCTCTCTCTCTCTACCTCATCTCTGTCTTTCAATGCACATGGACGATCTGGGGATGCTTGTGTCTTACAGCGAGGGGTGGGTTGCGTAAAAGGCGGTACTCCCTCTTGTTGGCCTACACTAGAGTCCAACATGTATTCATGTATACACATATCATACTGTGACAAGTTTTTACACATTTTGTTTTCATTTTAACGATAAGCACCATATTGTAGCTTCATACATTTAGAATATATATATATATATATCTGTCTTTCTAGAGAAACATACTGTATTGCATTTAATGTGTGCCCTCATTGTAACCTCAATTTTTGTCCTTTCCCATTTTGAGGACTCTTCCTTATCAAAGTTGACTACCAACGAATACATGCAATTGGTATGTATGAGGTAGTTTTTTTCCACATTTTTTTAGAGCCATTCGCACAGCTTGTCGCTATCTGTGCCCTTTGGTGCTTGGCTTTTTTTTTTCCTTTTTTTCTTTTTTCGCTGCTGCTTCCAGCACGTAAAGCAAAGCTTTACCATGTTCCACATGTTATAAAGCTGGACATACTCATTATTTAAGTCATAAAAGTTATAAAACCAGTCTGTAAAAATATTTGCAAAGTTTTGATTTCAGTTCTGTTGAAGGCATTTTGTAAGCAGCTAGCTACATTGCACAATTTCATTTTACCAATGAAAAGAAGGGCAGGATGAATCATCATGTTACTTTTCTCGGTTCAAGACCAGTTTTCTGCATTTTATTGAGGTGTGCAGGTCAACAACATGGAGGACTTAGGTTTGCATGGGGGAGCCACCTCACTGACAGTTTCACTTTGTCCCCCTCACCCTTCCCTTCCCCGCCATCCTCCTCTTCCCCCTCCCTGCTGTCCAGAAGTGTCTGTTGATTCTTATCAACACATCACGTCTGAACAAATTGTGCCACAACTGTAGCCAAATTGCTTTTTCTATCTTGTCATGTCCGTCCTTTTTCAGCAGAGAACTCATCTTAATGTAAGAAGATGTGGTTAAAACGTGTTGATCAGTGTTCGTGTTGTCGGCCGACGTCCGCTTAGAGTGTTTTTCGGTTTGGGATTCTTCATTTAATCCCTTTCTGTTTTCTACCCCCAGATTCCAATAATATCTGCAGATCATCTGAGTAGTCACAAGTACTTGACTCAAATGTAGTTCCTCTCAAGAACAGTGAGTTCCTATTTCAATCCTCACATTCTCTCTATTCATTTCAGAGTTTGTTTAATTTTTATGAGTCATATTATCTCTGGTTTAAATGTTCTTTGATTTTGTGTGCACATAGAGTACAACTTGTGATCAGTTTTTGTGTTTTTTTTTGTGTGTGTGAAATCCTTCATCTCTTACAGATCAAATGAATGTGTGCTGGCACCGTCCAAGCCAAAAGAGTTCAGCCTTTATGTACATAACCTTCAGAATGTCAAGCAATGGGACGAGGAGGGTCTGCCATCTCTTAGCCGCTCCACGGCGATGGTCTCATCACACGTGTAAACATCAAGGGTGCAACACATGATCTGTGCCATCTTCCCACATATCAACGTCAAGAAGAATTTGTTCTCAAATTCAACGTCCAGCCGAGAGAAGAGGATATCTTGGTGCCGGGGTCAGTGTGTTTTTCCCTCTGTGGGAAATGTTCACACTACATCTCTGCGTCTGACTAAATCATAGCACTCAATTCGTTCTAATTATTATTATTATTATTATTACTGCACGCACAGAAGGTCAAGACCGTGGTTGCATAAAGCGACATACCGTGCTGGTACGTTAGTAGACCAAGATTTTTCTTTCCTTTTTTTTTTATTTGTTCTGTTTAATTTTTTAATCAATAGCCATATTTCATAGTTTACAAGTGAAATGCAAACATGCACCTTGAATTTGAATTGAAATAAAGGCACAATAATTTTAACAGGAATTTTATTCGCCAAAATAATTAGGCATGTACAGTATTGTGTTTTTACGGCTACTAGTAAAACTAGATGTTGAAATGAGGGTCTTGGACATATGAATGTTCTGGGTAAACCAACATACCTGTGTACCTTGAAAGCACAGCCAGGCTAGCTTTTCTCACCTTGTCATGTGCCATCAAGGCCATACAGCTAAAACCAGAGTGTTATCTCAGCAGTGTTATTTGTTTACCGAAGGTAAAAAGTTTTGTATGGCTCTTTTTTGTATTGTTTTGTTTTTAGAATCTCCATGGTGAGTGTTTTGTTTTGTTTTTTAACGTTTTTTTTTTTCATTTAATTAATCAGTTTTAGAAATGGGTTTCTCGCCAAATTTTTTTTGGATGTTTTCTTTTTTTCTTTTGAAATCAAAAATGGAGGGTTTTTTCTAAAGTTTGTCATACCTCTTTTCATAGACTAGAGTAAGTGTTGTTTTTGTCTGTTGGGATTAAATTGTTGCTATAGTCCATCGACTCTAAAGCCTGGTGAAGAAGAGGGTGTAGCTTCAACTGACATTGCGTTACCTTGTTTCCCTTCTTTTAAAGAGGAGCTACTCTAAAACTGTGTTTGTAAGAAGCACTGTTGAGCCATGTGTTGATGGGAATTCAAAACAACAGACCCAAAGGTCTATTAGGTCATTTAAACCACATGTGCACTTGAATGATTGTTTGTCTGGTCACCCTGTTGTAATTTCACCACCCATAACCAAGTGAACTTTCACTTTTGACGAAATACAACACATTTAATTTTAGGATTAATTTGTATTTCCAAGCAAAACACGAGAGTTCTTATTCACTCGCAGATCTGACTACGGAAACCAAAGCACAGTTTTTCTCTCAATCGCTAAGGATTACAAATGCATCTCTCTTAAACAATTAAGGAAACATGTTTATCTTTTTTCATTCATCTGTCAGTTTTATGATCACATCCCTTCTCTGTTTTCACAAAGGTGTGTAGTGTGTCTTTACCGATTGTAATGTACCTAACAAAGCCTTAGATTACAATTAATGGGTCCCAACCCAATCAAATGTACTTTCAATCACCACGCAGGTAAAGAACACCAATGATGTTTTATAGTTCCCTCACATGCCGCTTATGATCTTTTTTTTCGTTCTTTCTCTCTATGTAAAAGTAACAATTACTCTCTTAAATTTCATTGAACTTATGTGTTATGTACTACTTAAGGATTTGAATCTATTTGAGATATGTAGTTGTAGATTTTTCTTTTTTTGCCTTACTATATATTACTTGACAACATTGATATAGCCGTTGTAGATTTTGAGGTAGTATGACATTCATAACTTTTTCAAACCATATAAATGATAATGTGTTGAGTCAGTTTTAAATATTCACTTCATTCATATAGCTGGATGTCTTTTTCAGTTGATGTTATATTATCAGATAATTTTGTTGATGAAAGACCTTTTTGATACAAGGAATGAGATCAATTAATTTGCTGCGACTGCAGCATCTCTGAGTAGACAAAAAACTAACGTTTTAACCAACTTAAAATTACATTTAACTTTTAAGTCAAGATCATGTTTGAAAATATATTGTATCGAAATATAGATTGTCCATGTTTTAGAGTAAAAATTGTTTTCTACTGTATCCATTTCAAAAAGATATGTACTTTTGTTTGAATATTTCTTAAGTTTGCCCTGAATGTCAGGCCAAAACGAGCAGTGAGATTGACGGGTGTTTGGATGTTTGGTGGATAGTGAGATTAGGAGCGAGAAAGCAAAGACTTTCCCGGACTGGTGAAGTCAGAAATGCTGCAGATGATGAGTTCTAACCTAAGGGACGAAGGTTGACTTTTTGCACTTCTGTATATAGTCAAATGAACAGAGAAAAAATGTGTATCATATTGAGATATTATTTTGAATAAAAAAGATCTATAATTATAAGGAATTTTGTTAGATTAATTTAAATTCTTAAATTAGAAGACCAGCTAAAAAATTGCTTGCAAAGAAGGGCACTAGTTTCTTGGCCAATGCATTCAGAGAAAGCTATGCGCTGTTTGTCTTATTTTATCAGTGGCTAGTATTGCCAGGGAATGTTGTAGGGGAACAGATATCCCCATGTCATGCTAACTTCACCCCTCAAATGATGCCCATATATCATTTGTTGGACTTGGTCATGCAGTATTGCTGCTCCCATGGTACAGTTGATACATGAATCTATCAAAATTTGTATTCTATTATAGTTTGATTTGACTGCATGTAAAAGTACAAACACGTAAACAAAAGAAACTGCGTAGTTATGTAAGGAAAGATAACACATTCAGATTACAGAATACACAATAATACATACAGTAGATAACATCCACAGTGGGGAGAAATAATACTTCAACAAACAAGTCATCTTACTCTTGTGTGATCAAACATTTTCCAAGCAAACATGTTATTTAAAGAATGGTAAAATATTAGCACTCATCCACCCCAGATACTTTCTCATAGCCATATATTTACAGTCGACACTGACTCACGGGAAGTTGTTCCTGCTATCATAGCTGTGCACTCAGCAGGTGAAGGCTCGCCACACCAAATGCACATTTGGCAAATTAGTCATTGAAATGAATGTAACAGACGTCGGTCGACATCAACATATGTCTGACTCGAGGCTGCTGTATAGTCGCTATAGAACCAAAGCACCATTTTCTCCAAACCAGATGTTCAGTCTCTTGGCTGAAACCAAGGTTTCTCTTCCCTGCTGGGGGCACACGTACGCTTTGAATGCTTTTTACTTGTAAGTGCAACCACCAATTACGTATTTGCTAACAGTTGCCACACAATAATGTACTATTCTGTCTTCAGATTTGTTTATGCACATTTTATTGTTGCCATAATTGACTCTTGCTGTATGGATGAAAAAAAATCTGAATAAAACAATATTTGATTTGCTCATGCAACAGTTATGTGGTCACTGCTTTTCTGTTTACTGAATGTAAAATCAAGTCTTATTTCATTTTTATATGGAGGAGATAATGTAGGGCTTCACCTTGAGGGCACAGTGTCATCAAGACATTAATTCTGGAGCAGCTCCATAGAGACTGACGTATGACAGATGTGGAACATTACATTTATTGTGCTCAAGGCAGTTTTAACGAGATTGTGTGAAAACTGATAATATTGCTGCTAAAAGAAGCCCATGTGAGCTCCCGACAAGCCTCCCATTGTAATGTATGTAACATGTTAGTCAAGAATAGGCACCTAATTCTTACAATGAGCAAAACAATTGGCCTGCTTTTACTCCCAAATTGATTGATATGTCTTTTTAATACAACACAAAGACTAAATCTTTACACTTTCTCTGTGGTTTTATTTTTTATGATCATTAGATGGTGAAGAAAAACTAAACTTGTGACAAATATAAAACGTGAAAGTGAATGTCAGATGAAAGTCACAGACCAAACTGTGTCATCTCATAACCACAAATGGAGGAAGTGAATGATGATAATTACAGACTGCTGATCTTTTTAATCACTAAATATGTTTTGAAGCTCACACAGCTCTAATAAGATTTTGTCTAAACTGAAGATTGCTACATTTCACTGTTGACATCTGGAAAATTACACCCACTATGCCAAATTAAATCAATATAATGCTTTTTTTTCTGTATATCCCAGTGATTTATCAGACATCCCTGATTAGAATATGAAAAAACTTGGAACATTTTCAACATACTTTGATCTACAACTGCAGGCAAAGACACATCAGGTATTTCTGGGATTGTTACTTTTTGTTTTTTTTACAGTTTCACTATTGTAATTTAATTACAGTAAAAATTATTACACTATTCTGCTGTAGGATGTGAGGTTTACAGTTTGATACTGTAGCTAGGCCTGCAGTAATATATTGTATTTTTAGAGAGTTGCTATTGTAATCTACATGAACAGTTTCTTACTGTAAATGCTACAGTAAACAACTAAAAAGTTTTCTTCTTATTCATATCAATAAAAACAACTATAAATTGCAGACATACACTGTAAATAACAATGTGTCTTCAATCTTAATAGTCCAGTAATGAGATCAGCTGAGTTTTGCATTTAAAAACACATAACCTTTAACATCTAACACAAAAGAGGATGAGACAGCTTTATGGAGCTGAACATTTATTAAAAGGCTTTCAAATATGCCAAGTATATTCAAGTATCCGTGTTAGAAAAAATCATTCTTATGGTTCATGCCCTTTAACAGGAAGCAAATGTAAACCTGTTAGTAATAACATCCTGAGCTGCCAGCAAAACTTAGTCTTGACTCTAACTACTCAAGACTACTGCTTTGCAAACTAAGGTTAAAAAAATATAAAAGCACGCATGATAACAGTTTGTAATGCCTTCAAATGTCCTCTGTTATAATTGGCAGAGGGTTGGCCACCAGGCTCACAGCTCACTGAGTGAGAAAGAAACAAGAATGAAAACCAAGCACAGAGTGAGAGGAAAAGAAAATGAAACAATTGAATGGCAGAGAAAATCATTTTGCACAAGAAGGACACAAAACTTCCCTTTATGAAGAGACATCAAGTTCTGTAGAGGAGTGGTGACGAGGATTCATTCTGAGCTTGTTTGTCTTGTTTCTTAGGTATTACTTTCCCCAGGCTGGCCTTTGTTCTCCTCTCAGGGTTAATCACAGTGAAATCCCTGAAAACAACATGTAATACTTGTACGAGTAAACATTATTGCCTGGAAATCACCTATCATGCCCCAGATTTTAGTACAGCTTGGCAACAAACTTCAGTATCTTTGCAGCAACGTAGCTACTGCTTAGAAACACACTTGGGTTGAGCTGAGATAACCAATATAACCACTCTGTGTTATGAGGCTCAGCAACAAACATATCTTAACCAACTTGGCTACATATTTGAATCAACTTCAGTTGTTGTGTGAAATACAAGTGGGATAAACAAGGTGTTGGTATAGATCAGGCCAGACTAACATTAGTATTCACTGATGAGTAGTTCAAGAGAAAACAGACAGGTGTTCCATGACATTTATACATTTTTTTTGACAACTTTACTTAATAGATTAAGATTTTATACACAAGGGTCAACAAACACACAATTATCTTACAAGATATGATGCATTATTATAGATTAAACTACCCAATAGTATATAAAATACTTAAAATTAGCTCCACCTGAACCAACTGCAACAGCAAAATGCTACTCATATAAAATATATACATTAATGCATCAGTAATAATGATACAACCATACAACAGGCTTATAGTACTCACAGGGCCATTTTTCTGCATTATGAGTACTTTTACATTTTGCTAGTGATACTTAAGTGACTTTTACTTGTAATAAAGTATTTTAACATTGCAGAATCGCTACTTGAGCAAAGGATTTTAATACTTATCCAGCTCTGGCCCATGTGGGGAAGATAAGTAAACTGACATATGTAAATGAATGAACAAGCTCATTAGCATGCGTACTTATGTGCAGTATAATCATGATTACAGGGGCAGTGGGTGGCTTCTTGCTGAGATCAGTGACTGTGAACATGTCAGAATTAGAAACAGGTGTATCGCCATGTAGGTTGCAATGAATTTGTCTTGGTCTTGTGATGCATAACAGTCAAAATATACACAAAATTAATCTTAAATAATATTAAAAAGAAATTTACAGTAAAAAAGCTGCAAAATATATTCTAATTCAAGGGTTTTCAACGTCTGAGACTGTGAGCTCAATTCCTGGATGCCTATGGGATCATTGATTATGTTATTTGATCCCAAAGACACTCAACAATTGAGTCAAGATAGCCTGATATTGCTGTGTGACATACTTCAGACTATACCAAATACATAAAAAAGGTCTGTCTGAAAGCATTTATTCGTTTCTGACTCTGACTAGGAAAGTGGTAAAAACAGTAAAGAAACCACTGTATCTCTGAACTATCTCTTTAACCAAATCCCACACATTCAGGCTATTCTCTGTGATCTTCTTTTGACGACTAATGTAATAACTAATGTAATACTTTTTCACTTCCATTCACTGAGCCACCCATGAAACTGTTTTAGCCCTCTGGGGAGGCCTTCCTCCTACTTTGAAAACCTCTGATCAAAGTGAACCTGAGCTGTTTACAAGTTTCAGTTTTAAAAGGAAGAGAATGAAATGAAATGTACCAAACATTGTGAAAGAAAGGGGCAAGAAAGGGCAAATGTTCACATTGTACATGTAAGGAGGACAGAGGTCATGCAGACTGGGCCACAGACATGCACACGCCTGCAGTTATCTGTATGCTCATCTGACCGTCTCTCTCTCTCTGTCTCTTTCTCTCTCTTTCTCCCTCTCTCTCTCTCTCTCTCTCTCTCTCCCTCCCTCCCTCTCTCATGGAGGGGTTTTTCGGGTGACGGCTCCTTTAAGAAAACGGAACTGAGCCTCTGCTTTTGACGCGCTGAGGATGTGGGCAGGAAACGCCATGCAAGAGAGGAGAAGCGATCACGCTTCCCAGCACCGTTGCACAATACAGTGCAATCAAAATGTGCTTTAATGTGCGACGTTGAATGTCCAGGAGCAGTCATTCTCCTCGGATCTGCAATCCGCGGCCGTCTGACAGCGGGCTTGGAGGCTTTTTGCCGGCGTGGGGTTTGACTGCGATCCGAGCGAGAGCGCAGCCTTCCCAGCCAGCTCGGGTTTGAAAACATCGGGGCTGGTCAGCGGGTGGGAGAGAGGAGGCTTCGTCGCGGAAAAAGGAGGTGTCTGCTTTTTTTTTTTAACCCCCAGCCATGAGGGAGTACAAAGTGGTTGTTTTGGGATCGGGCGGAGTCGGCAAATCCGCGTTGACGGTCCAGTTCGTGACGGGCTCCTTCATCGAGAAGTACGACCCTACGATAGAGGATTTCTACAGGAAGGAGATCGAGGTGGACTCGTCCCCGTCGGTGCTGGAGATCCTGGACACGGCGGGGACCGAGCAGTTCGCCTCCATGCGAGACCTGTACATCAAGAACGGGCAGGGCTTCATCCTGGTCTACAGCCTGGTCAACCAGCAGAGCTTCCAGGACATCAAGCCCATGAGAGACCAGATCATCCGGGTGAAGAGATACGAGAGGGTGCCCATGATCCTGGTGGGGAACAAGGTGGACCTGGAGGGGGAGAGAGAGGTGTCTTCCGGGGAAGGCAAGGCGCTGGCCCAGGACTGGAACTGCCCCTTTATGGAAACTTCAGCCAAAAATAAAGGATCAGTCGACGAACTGTTCGCAGAAATAGTCAGACAGATGAACTACTCAACTGTCCCCAGTGGTGGAGACCAGTGCTGTTCATGTGTCCTGCTCTAAAAAAAAAAAATCACAAAAACAGTCATGCATCTGGGCAGAGCTTCTGACTTGTCCCTGCAGGCTTTTTTTTCCTTTGCAAAAGTATTCTCTCTCTCTTTCTCCTCACACTGTTGTCTTACTGTTGCACACAAACAAAAATCAACGACGACAACAATCGATTATGTATAATAGTCTGGAAAAGTGTTTACATGACAAAGTACTTGAATGTTTTGGGATTTTTTTATAGCTTTGTATATGACACTTCTCTGGAAATGTGCCTCAATGGGAATGTCTTATTGTAAAACCTAAGAGACACGTGTTTTCTTGTTTATTTCTCTTTTTTGCTCATGGAAAAGTGTAATGGTTTTATTTGTTGAGTTGTACTGTTACATCTTCTGGGCTTGGTGTTAGTGGTGGTGCTGGTTTTGGGGGTTGTTTATGTCTAATCCCCAGGCAGAGTTGGGATTGGACACTTTTAGGATCTTGTTTTTTGGCTGATATGAAAGAGCAGGAGGTCTGAAAAAGTCTCTTGTGAACTTGTCAGTCACCACTCAAGCCTTGCACAGGTTACTCCAATCCCAATTCCCGTGATTTATTTCTCCAAGAGGCGTAAACCCCACCTGCTAAGATACTGTGTTTGAAGCTGTCAACTGGTGGAGTTGCCTATGTATTTTTGTTTTTTTTCCCCTCTCCGGTGTGGTGAAAGTGGATTTATAATGGAACTTGCACTTAGCTGACGGTGTCCCTCCTCAGTGTGCACAAACGAGGACCTTAGTGCATTGCTGTCGCTGCATGGGGGAACGCCATGACCCCATGTCAAGTGCCTTCCTAAGAAAACTCCTGTGACTGTGCCAACTGATGAGCCCTACTTCCTCTGCAGTGCGTTTTGATGGCAATCAGAACTTTTTAAGCAGTTTTCAGTATACATTCTAGTTTAATTTGGTGTTAGAGTGAAAAAGAGCCTCTACCTATTTTACTGTCAGGAAGCTCAGCTTGTAAACTGACATGCTCTTGCTGTCGGGGTCGGAATCAAGCCGTTTCTCGAGGTACTATAGTCCACCAAGAACAACAGAATAACTTTAACATTCGCTGAATGGCAAGCCATGTCTGTCTGTATTATCTAGTTTGTTATTTTTCTTTTTCTAAAAATGTGACATTTTTTTTGACTTACCGTAATTGTAATTCTCCCTTTGGACAAAATCTTCTGCCATCCACCTGTCCGTTTGAAAGACTTGTAATACAAAACACATTTTATGTAACGCTGTGTGTTGTGCTTGTCTCTCTGAAAACATATTTTCCTTCAGGGGTGCTTTGAAATGGATCATTACCACTGTAAACACTTCAAGCGCTGAAACAATTAGCTGAGTAGTCAATTAGTGGATCAGCAGAAAAAGTAATTGAGAACAAAATGGGATAATATTTTCATCATTTAAGTCAGTTTATGACACAAAAACTTCAAACATTCTCTGGTTTCAGCTTCTCAAATGTGAGGAGTTGCTACTTTTCCCTGTTTTATGTCATCATAAATGGGATATCTTTGGGTTTTGGATTTGCCTGGGTCCAGACCTTTGAATCCGCCCACTCCACTGAGTTGACTGATTCTTGAAATGGAGTGTAATGAGTTGACAATCCTGTCTTGACAAGTTTTAGACTGCTGTTTGGATAAAACAAGATGGGCCCTGGGCACTTATGTGATAGATATTTTTCAGTATTACACAGACTAAGTGATTAAATCAATTATTTAAGAAAATGACAGCCCTAAAGAGTTTGTTCTTTCACTCCGCCAGGCTCTAACTTTTCTTAAAAGTTAGATATCATGTAGCCCTAGATGCCACACTTGACATTTGTTTATTAAAATTAAAAGTAATTACAGGCATTTGATGTTAAGTGTTCATCATATGAGGATGAATAACCTTCAGTTGTTATCGAGCAGCACCTATTTTGTATTATTAGGTAAGCGATCGTGGCCTGGGTGAATAAAATAACATCTCAGTCCAGTTGTTTGGGTAGTGGGTAGGGTTTCCAGTAAGTGTGTTTAGCTGGGGAGAGCTGTTTCCCTCTTCCCGCCGCATGTTTTCTAGGCCGTGGAGTGGAGGACAGAGAGGGCTTTTTGTGTCTGCAGCCAAGTTCAATCAGCCATACATACTGTAGACTGGCATTTGGTAAGCCGTTCCTCACGCTGGCCAATGAGCCTGCTGCCTCAAGTGTCCCTCTAACCACAGAGATTCAAGGTCAGATTACCAAATCCAATCTCAGGACACGCTCACGCCATTCAGCTTCTAAGTAGAGAAAGGGTCGCTTCACTGACTCTAGCAACGACTACTTTGTTTTCACAATGACTACCTGCAGTAGCTGCAACTGTCAGTGCATAGTAATCGAGGCTAAAATTCCAAAACACTTTGCACTGATTCATAGGACATAGCTCTGTGTCACTGGAGATTCCTCAAATTAAGAAACAGTTATTGGCAACTTCATTATTGCTCAATTTTTCTTCTGTATTGTATTAAACTCCCAGTTGCCGACATCTTCATTTTTCTTGTTGAAGCTAGATTTCTTCAGCTCCAGAAGAGATTGACCTGTGAAAAAAAGGAAGAAAATCTAAAAACAATCACAGTAAAAAAAATTTAATTGTAGGTAAATGCATTTATTAATGCGGATTAAATAGATTTAACTAGTGGTTCCCAAACTTTTAACTTGTGACCACTTGTGACCCATTTCAGATGTCTATGAGTTGTAAGCAGTTCCACCAAAGAGTAATTTTCTCAGATGGTTTCATTTAAATAACCATTCTCTACCCAAAGAGGCAAAATTTGTCATTATTTCCCTAAAAAAAGGTAGAGTAAAGAGCAAAATTAATGAATAAATGCAAATATGTGTAGCAGAACTTATTTTTTTCTTCCATCACACCCCATCAATCATATCACAACTCCTCAGATTTACCTCGTGACCCTTTGGAGGGGCCCAACCCCTAACTGGACTAAACTACTTTGCTTTAGCATTCATGTGTCAGTATTAACAATGTAATAATGTAATTTATAATACTAATACTTGATACTTTTAGTACATTTTGCTGATAATACTTCTGTACTTTGAATTATTTTGAATGCAGGATGTAGAATGGAGCACAATTTTCAGCTTATTGCAAAACGAAAAGAACCTCCATTATTCATCTTGAATTTCACAAGCTGCCTGGCAGAGTGCAATCAATGTAATACATGGCGTGTAATGGAAAATTACATTTAGCTTATATGTTTCCATTCAGCTTATCTACCACAACATTTAACCTACTTAGTCTAAATTAGCTTTTTCATTACATGCAAATCTATCAACCACAGCTCACTGGTACGTTGGGCTTATTTAGTGTAAGTAGGAAAGGAAGGGTGGATGATAGGGCACTTCCTGTGTTGCGGTAACTTCAGCTCAGATCTGTGATGTGTTGAAACAGACATTTAGTTCCTCTTAACCATGTAGAAATAAATGGTTTACATTGTCACAGCCTGTCTTCCCTCGGGTGTCCATGACACAGGACACGACCCCAGTCCTGTAATGCTCCCAGAGGTATGTCCTTATTATTCTTTTAAACATGAGGCGAAGCTTACACACTTTCAGAAATAATATCAAAGTAAGAATGATGCATTTGATAGAAAACGAAGGAGAGGGGGAATGGTGGGAAAGGGACGAATAGATTTCATTTGTATGGCTGCCGTGCATGCAATGGCTCCATGTGATTAGATTTGAGCAAAGATCATATGACACTAACTTAGTGGCCACAGCTGGCTATCTGTGAGCTCTTTGGATATACAGCCTGAGAAAGAAATGATAATGTTCAAACAAATCATATTTTTGTTCAAATCACTGCCACACCCCAACCAATGCAGACACCTCTTCTCAAACCACCTTTATAAACTTCTCTGTTGACACTTCAAGGAGCTTTTATGACTGTATTATTGTTAAACCACCAAACCACATGAGCTCAAACAGTGTGACAGCTGACAAACACTCAGTCTAACCCCATCCGTGAGAATGGGATAACTATGTGAGAAAATGTAGAAGTAAGAAAGTGTTTCCTATTCTTATGACTATTTGTAAAGCCTGATTAGGATTTTGCATCTGTAACTGCAGAGGAGAAAGGATGCAGCCCTGTATGGCCAAAAGTTCACAGAAGTTTGAGTTTAGATGGTGTCCTGCTAATATTTTAAAAGACATCATTGTATTTTCATGGTAAGCATACAATGACAACACAACCACTTCTCTTGTCCTGGAGACTGAAAATAGGATGCAGCTCACCTGGCTCCCAAGTCCCAAGGTGACAAAATCTGCCCCAAAACACCTCTAAAGCTCACTAATGAACTCTTTATATGTTGTTTTATATATATATATATATATATATATATATATATATATATATATATAATTGATACAAAAACCAATATGTAAAAGTGACGGTGGTTGTGGTTTTACAGGGGGTTAATGTGCGTCACTTCCTGAGATCTTGTTGTCATTGCAAGGTTGCCAGGCAACCAGTGGAGACTTCAGAGAGAAAGCGAGTAAATGTGTCTCTATATTTCTATTTGTACTATTGCTTTAAATATGGAGCTAGAGCTGCATATGAAGCAATCAGTTTAGCTTAGCATTAAGACTGGAAGCAGCCAGCCTGGGTCTCTAAAATCAACCAACTATGTCCAAAGTTCAGTAATTAAAACATAGTATCTAATGTGTTCAATAATTTTTGGATCTTCATTTTACGACGAGTTACGGGTTGTAACTTTTATTTGTACATCTGTTTTTTAACTTTGTAGAGAGCCAAGGGACAAAAGACAGTAGAAACATTTCATGCAAGGCAACCTTCAGTACCAACAAATAATTTGAACGTCTGCGTTTTTAAAGAATTTAAAACATTTTCAGTGTATTAAAATAAACCAACTTATTCTTGCTAAAATGTATGGAAGTTAAGAACGGGCAGTATTACAATGAGATCATTTAATCAAATTATAAATAATTATCTGTCAAAAAAGTCATAAAAAATGAAGTTGTCTGATGCAAAAAAGTGAGCAAATTTAATATGCTCAATGTTTGCATGAATACAGGCACTAAATGGCACAAACAACACAGAAAGGCCTCCTTTACCTTTTTCTGAGTATTTTCACTGACCTGCATGGGAAGCCTTTTTCTCCTGTTTCTCATCAATAATCATCTGTGCCATTAACAGAAATTATTTCATTATTTCATTTTTGTGCTTGAAAACGTACCATTACTGACAAAATTTAAATTAAAACTCCATCAACAAGTAATTTTCAGTGTATTCCCAAGCACAACTCTACTATTGCCACTGAAAGTAAACTGAACTTTTTTCATTTACAAACTTGAAAATGACAAATGATGTTTTGCATTTGAATTCCAATTATATCATAGTTTGCTGAAAAAGGCGGGGTCTGTCCTGGGAGCCAGCCTGGACCCAGTGGGTATGGTGGCTGAGGGAGAGTACTGGCTAAACTGCTGGCCATTATGGATAACACCACTCACCCACTTCACGACACTTTGGCCAAACAGAGGAACACATTCAGCAAAAGACTTATCCTACCTCGGTGTACCACAAAGTGGCACACCACTGTCATCACACTGTATAACTCTTCCCTGGACGAATTGGATAACCTCGCCCACCCCCCCATATGCACACACACACTGTCACTCACCCACCCACCAACGCAGTCAGTCAGACATGCACCACAACTTGGATATTTGCACTGCCAACCAGCTCTTAAGAGTATTTTATTGCTAATGTCTATTTTTAATCTTATTTATGCTTATAATTATTTTTACTCTAATTTTTATTTTTGTTGTGTTGCTTGATCTATGTTATTGCCCTTGCTACTGTAACTAAGAAATTTACCCCCGGGATTTATTAAAGTACCTGCCTGGTTTGAGCTCATATCAAATAAAAATGAAATGGAAATAATAAGCTGTGAGTCAGCTTGAGTCTATGATGGGATTGTTGTTGTATGACTGTTGATCAGATGATCCAATTGAATTTAATTTTCACAACAGAAGTAATCTCAGGGCCCTTTTCACATAGAGCAGGCCAAGACTGTACTCTTACAGACTTATAGTTACTTCAGTACTAAAATCAAAGGCAAATGCAATGTTAATGAATACATATTTTTCATTTTACACAATAATGATGTGGATTCCTTTTAAACCTGCAAAATTAACTCAAATTATTGATTGCATTGATTTTAGTCTCCATTTTTATAGTCACACCAACAACAACAATATAAATATACTGAGACATATGACTGAAGATTGTTCTCCTTACACTCTAACCTTTGTGCTTTATTGTAACACCAACACCACTGTCAACAACATAATAGTAAACTGAGCCCTTTGACTGAAAATTATTCTCTTTACTAACTAACCCGTTCTCCCTTTTTGGGCCATGCTTATCTGAACTTCATTTCACTTACAGACGGAATAACAAATGGCCAATGAAGGGGGAGTGGTTATTTCCATTATCAAAAATCAAGGTGTTTGTCCGGAGTCTCATGTACATTCATCATGATTCATCTTCTGGCCACCATGAATGTGTGTACAACCCATCACAGCAATCCACCCAACAGTGATTGAGGTATTTTAGTCTGTGCTAAAGTAGTGGACTGACCGACAGACCAGCATTGCCATCCCTCTATCCACACTGCTAGTGTGACTAAAAATTAATTTCATGAGGTGTTGAGTCACTTGAACTCTACTGAAGGCATAGACACCATTCTACCAAAAGATATTCTCTAATATAGATAGTTTGATGATGGTGGTGAAGAGCACTGGTCCAAAATATCCTGTAGGTGTTTAAATCTGGTGCCTGGTGCCCTGCATGGAAGCATCTGCATTTGTTTTGTTTCTCCACTTATTTATTTAGGGTTTTTCCCTTCATTTGTCTTCTATCTGTGAGTAGTTCATTCTTTTTTTTTTCTAAGCTCTGCAATCACATCACCTTTCAAACATACATCAGTACTTCAGTCTGTCGCCAATTGAAGCTGTTTCCTTAAATTCAGTACAAAACTAGTCCTGCAACAGATGTTTTGCTTCATGGTTGTTATTTTTTTCAGAAAGTAAGTAAGTAACATAGTGTATTACATTTTTGGTGCAAAATACAACAATATATATATTTTGAAAATATATTGTGCGCTCTGTATTTTTATCATCAATGTCATTTCATTAAGGTGATAAAACAGATTGATATAAAATTCTACTATGACTATTGACACTGAAAGTGAACTGGACTTCATATTTTCATTTACAAAAAAAAATGAAATGGAAATAATAAGCTGTGAGTCAGCTTGAGTCTATGATGGGATTGTTGTTGACTATTGATCAGATGACGAAAACACATTTCTGTTTACCAAACAAAAAGCAACAGACTTATAGTTACTTCAGTACTAAAATCACTTTATAGAAGCAAATGCAATGTTAATGAGTACATATTTTTCATTTTACACAATAATGATGTGGATTCCTCTTAAACCTGCAAAATTAACTCAAACTCTTGATTGCATCAATTTTAGTTTCCATTTGTATTGTAACACCAATAAGAACAATATAAATATACTGAGTCATATGACTGAATATTGTTCTCCTTACTAACTAACCTGTCTCCCCTTTTTGGGCCATGTTTATCTGAACTTCATTTCACTTACAGAGGGAATAACAAATGGCCAATGAACGTGGAGTGGTTATTTCCATTATCAAAAATCCAGGTGTTTGTCCGGAGTCTCATGTACACCTGGTCTCCAACTTCAAGCTGTAGAGTCATGCCGTTGGTTGCTGTTTCGTGGCGGTTTCCAGCTGCATGGTTGAACACAGTGACCATCTGCACCCCATTCTTCATGAGTCTCAGCCCCATTGGTTTAGAGGAAATATTATGGCCAGAGAAGCTGAAGTAGTAGAATCCTTTGACTGGAGCAGTGAAAATACCTGTGGATGATCAACAACAGACAGAGTTACATTTCATCCCAATTTAAATACAGTATCTCTTATGCTTTCCATCTTATTCATAGGCAAAGGCAGTATTTATTTACCAAATTAACCCATATACAGTATGTATGAACACACGTCATTATACGATAAGTTAACCTGTTGCAGGGTTGTATGAGCCTGTGTTTGCGTAGACATTCCTGTAGGTCAGAGTAATCTCAGTGTTGAAAGGTCCAATATTTCCAACATTGCCAATAGATGCTCCAAATGCCACCCGTTTACCTTGAGAAGTTATATGAAAATGAAGGGTTACTATAAAGTTTCTTTTGTTTAAACACAACTAAACCTGAACTAATTTGAACTTGAACACACTGAAAATAACAAAATAACAATAACAATCTATAATTCAGTGATGTTCTTACCTTGAACTTCTCCTCTCAGATCTTCTAACTGTTCCTCAGTGCTTTTCAATTTGGCCTCCAGTTCTCTTAAAATGACCCAAAAGTTTTTCTTGTACCCTGTTATCTCATCAGCAGCACAGAAACATTCTGGCTCACTGCTGTGAATCTCTGTGGTATTTTCCTCCCCTGCTCTGTGATCCACCAGCTGGACCTCGGCCACAGACAGGTAGCAGAAGGATAAAGTCAGGGCAGCCACTGTGATCTTCATTTTTCAATCACTTTGGTTCATCTCGATCAGCTCGTGTCACTATGCTTTATATACCACACAAAGCAGGAAATACCTTTGCATTTACCAGAAAATGAAAGGCTGTTTTCTTCTTCTCTGATAGACCAAAGACAACTGATTACATATCATTTAAGGGTTCAAACATGTTTGTCCTTCTTCATTGCTTTATCTTTTTGGAACATGTACTTACTGTAAGCGTTTACTCTTTTACCACTTTATGGAGCAATAACACAAGATAAGAGGGTACAAAAAAGGTAAGGTACATGAGATAAAAACATATTTACTACAAACCAAGATTAAACAGTGTTAGATGTCAATCCTTGAGTAAAGGCATTTGCATGTGATTGGCCGTAGTAGCGTTCCACTTACAGCATCTGACTTTTTTAGTGTTGTTGCCTTGCTGTTAACCTCATGGTGGTGCTAGAGGAAAACTGATCACCAAAGTCATTAGGATTCATCCTCTGGCCACCATGAATGTGTGTAACAACCTTCACAGCAATCCACCCAACAGTGATTGAGGTATTTTAGTCTGTGCTAAAGTAGTGGACTGACCGACAGACCAGCATTGCCATCCCTCTATCCACACTGCTAGTGTGACTAAAAATTAATTTCATGAGGTGTTGAGTCACTTGAACTCTACTGAAGACATAGACACCATTCTACCAAAAGATATTCTCTAATATAGATAGTTTGATGATGGTGGTGAAGAGCACTGGTCCAAAATATCCTGTAGGTGTTTAAATCTGGTGCCTGGTGCCCTGCATGGAAGCATCTGCATTTGTTTTGTTTCTCCACTTATTTATTTAGGGTTTTTCCCTTCATTTGTCTTCTATCTGTGAGTAGTTCATTCATTTTTTTTCTAAGCTCTGCAATCACATCACCTTTCAAACATACATCAGTACTTCAGTCTGTCGCCAATTGAAGCTGTTTCCTTAAATTCAGTACAAAACTAGTCCTGCAATTGATGTTTTGCTTGATAGCTGTTGTTTTTTTCAGAAAGTATGTAAGTAACATACTGTATTACATTTTTTGGTGCAAAATACAACAAAATGTATATATTTTGAAAATATATTGTGCCCTCTGTATTTGTATTATCTACGTCATTTAATTAAGGTGATAAAACAGATTGATGTGAAACTGTGCTATGACTATTGATACTGAAAGAAAACTGGACTTCATATTTTCATTTACAAAAAAAAAATGAAATGGAAATAATAAGCTGTGAGTCAGCTTGAGTCTATGATGGGATTGTTGTTGACTATTGATCAGATGATGAAAACAAACTTCTGTTTACCAAACAAAAAGCAAAAGTCATATTAACTTCAGTAATAAAAATCACTTTATAGAGGCAAATGCAATGTTAATGAATGCATATTTTTCATTTTACACAATAATGATGTGGATTCCTCTTAAACCTGCAAAATTAACTCAAACTCTTGATTGCATCAATTTTAGTTTCCATTTGTATTGTAACACCAATAAGAACAATATAAATATACTGAGTCATATGACTGAATATTGTTCTCCTTATCAACTAACCTGTCTCCCCTTTTTGGGCCATGTTTATCTGAACTTCATTTCACTTACAGACGGAATAACAAATGGCCAATGAACGTGGAGTGGTTATTTCCATTATCATAAATCCAGGTGTTTGTCCAGAGTCTCATGTACACCTGGTCTCCAACTTCAAGCTGTATAGTCATGCCGTTGGTTGCTGTTTCGTGGCGGTTTCCAGCTACATGGTTGTACACAGTGACCATCTGCACCCCATTCCTCATGAGTCTCAGCCCCATTGGATTAGAGGAAATATTATTGCCAGAGAAGCTGAAGTAGTAGAATCCTTTGACTGGAGCAGTGAAAATACCTGTGGATGATCAACAACAGACAGAGTTACATTTCATCCCAATTTAAATACAGTATCTCTTATGCTTTCCATCTTATTCATAGGCAAAGGCAGTATTTATTTACCAAATTAACCCATATACAGTATGTATGAACACACATCATTATACGATAAGTTAACCTGTTGCAGGGTTGTATGAGCCTGTGTTTGTGTAGACATTCTTGTGGGTCAGAGTAATCTCAGTGTTGAAAGGTCCAATATTTCCAACATTGCCAATAGATGCTCAAAATGCCACCCGTTTACCTTGAGAAGTTATATGAAAATGAAGGGTTACTATAAAGTTTCTTTTGTTTAAACACAACTAAACCTGAATCAACTTGAACACAATGAAAACTGTATATGAATGGATGAAATTAAAATAGAATGACAGTATATATATATATATATATATATATATATAGATCAGTGATGTTCTTACCTTGAACTTCTCCTCTCAGATCTTCTAACTGTTTCTCAGTGCTTTCCAGTTTGGCCTCCGATTCTCTGACCCAGAAGTTTTCCTCATACCCTGTTATGTCACCAGCAGCACAAGGACAATCTGGCTCACTGCTGGGAATTTCTGTGGTATTTTCTCTTCTGCTCCGTGATCCACTAGCTGGACCTCGGCCACAGACAGGTAGTAGAGGGATAAAGTCAGCGCAGCCACTGAGATCTTCATTTTTCAGTCACTTTGGTTCGTCTCGATTGGCTCACATCACTATGCTTTATATACCACACAAAGCAGGAAATACCTTTGCATTTACTAGAAAATGAAAGGATGTTTTCTTCTTCTCTTCTTCTTTCCGCAGAAACAATGTATTATCGTTTAAGTTTTCAAACATATTTTTTCCTTCCTCATCTTTCTTAAACATGTACTTAAGCATTTACTCTTTTACCATTTCATTGTAGTGATTCATGGCAGGTTTAAGATAATATGAAACAAAAATCAAGTGATAAAGCAAAAACACAAGATAGAAAACTAGGGTACAAAAAAGGTAAGGTACATGAGATAAAACATATTTACTACAAACCAAAAGTAAACAGTGTTAGATGCCAACCATTGAGAGGAAGTAAAGGCATTTGCATGTGATTGGCCGCAGTGGCATTCCACTTTGAGTGTCTGATTTTTCTAGCAGCGTTGCCTTGCTGCCTGCAGGAGTCAGATTGTGTACAAGTGTGGATGAGTCACTCTGTTCTTGGAGGAAACAGTGATAAAAAAGACCTCACATATCCAGGGACTGAAATAAACTAAATGCTCTGCATCTGCCTCTCACTCTGCACACTGAGTGGGAGGACACAGCAGACACACTGAGGTGCTCTCAGCTCTCCCATATTCATCCAATATCTTATCTCCATTTTCAGCCTATATGCTTGTACGTTTAGGCCTGTGAATAAGTGATAAGTGTGTATGTATGTGTGAGTGTGTGAGTGTGTGAGTGTGTGTGTGTGTGTGTGTGTGTGTGTGTGTGTGTGTGTGTGTGTGTGTGTGTGTATTTACATGCATGCACTTCCATCTTCAAGATTGTTTCTGAATGGCTCTGTGTTCCTTTATGACTGAGAAAGTTATAAAATGTTCAAATGTACTTTGATAAGATTTCATATGTGCATGCAAAACTTCATGTTTGAATCTGGTTGCTGTATCTTCTCTGTCCACTAGAGGACAGGCAGGTGAAACTGAGAAAGAAAAACAACATATGGAGTCCTTGTGTGAAATACAAATGCTGTTTATACCAATATATTATCATTTTAGGATGATTTAATCAATCATTTTATGATTTTTTAAGTTGGAAATCTAAGATAATGGCCAGAATACCACAATAAATTATGTCTACCACTTTCTCAAACTCAGTGTATGTGTGTATGAAAGTAAGATGATGCTCTTCATCAAATCGTGGTACTTCTTTCAGACTTTCTTGTTGTCAACAAATCTCATGTGCAGAATCAAATGAACAATTAATTGTTCTCACAAGTATTGTGTGTGTATTACACTGTACACTGTAAATGTTACTTATAGATAGTTAGCACAGTTATATATTATAGTTATAGTTCATAGAAGCTGTTTTCCTTGCTTTAGGACTGTTTGCCAGGTCCTGAGGTCAGCTGCTGCTGCTTCTCTTGGGATGTGGGTCCTTGTGGGACCTCTGCATGGTGTGTCAGGGTTGGTTGTGTGTGTGTGTGTGTGTGTGTGTGTATGTGTGTGTGTGTGTGTTATAAGTGGATGTAAATCAAGCTGTTTTCCAGAGAAAATTTGTGAGTGTACAGTATATATTTGCAACCATATGCTTTTCCGTGAAAGCATGACCATATTGTTAAGATATGTGTGTATGTGTGTGTGTGTGTGTGTGTGTGTGTGTGTGTGTGTGTGTGTGTGTGTGTGTGACTTATCCAACTTTCGGGACACATTACAAACTAAACTTTGTCCAATTGTGGACAAATTGGGAAAAAGAGGCCAGTGGTTAAGGTTAGGGTAAGGGTTAGAGTTAGGCAAATAGTGGTTATGGTCATGGTTAGGGTTAGTCTTCAGGAATTCAATGTAAGTCCATGTAATGTCCCCAAAAGTGACCATGATCTATGTGTGTGTGTGTGTGTGTGCCTGCAATGGAAATTATAATTCACTTTTCTAATTTGGATGTTTTGTTCAGTTCATATCATATAATGTCAGTGATGTTCTTACCTTGAACTTCTCCTCTCAGATCTTCTAACTGTTTCTCAGTGTTTTTCAATTTGGCCTCCAGTTCTCTTAAAATAACCCAAAAGTTTTTCTTGCACCCTGTTATGTCACCAGCAGCACAGAAACAATCTGGCTCACTGCTGGGAATCTCTGTGGTATTTTCCATTCCTGCTCTGTGATCCACTAGCTGGACCTCGGCCACAGACAGGTAGCAGAAGGATAAAGTCAGCACAGGCACTGAGATCTTCTCTTTGGTTTGTCAGCTCGCATCACTATGCTTTATATACCACACAAAGAGGGAAAAACCTTTACATTTACCAGAAAATGAAAGGCTGTTTTATTCTTCTCTGATAGACCAGAAACAATGGATTACTTATCATTTATTATATTATTTTGTCCTTCATCATTACTTTGTCTTTTTCGAACACGTACTTACTGTAAGGATTTACTCTTTTACCACTTTATGGTAGTGATTTATGGCAAGTTTAAGATAAGGTAGAACAAAAAAGAAGTGATAAAGCAAAAATACAAGATAAGAGTAAGGTGCAGTAAGGTTCATTAGATAAAAACATATTTACTACAAACCAAGAGTAAAAAGTGCTAGATGTCAATCATTGTGAGAAGACTCGTAGTCAATAACCACAGATGGGTGACAAATTAAACGGTAGTGCAACAAGACTAAGAGTCTACTGCCCTATTAGCAGCAAGACATGACAATATTAATATGCTGATATTTAGCAGGTACAACATTTTCAGAAACAACTGAGACAGCCTGAACCCACAGGAGAACTGTGGCAAGTTCTCCAAGATACTTGGAACAACCTACCTGCTAAGTACCTTGAAAAACTGCACTAGTGTACCGAGGAGGGCACCAAATACTGATTTCATTTGGATTTCTTTTGTTTACTGAACTTTGTATGACTTTAATTGATAAATAATACCTATTCATGGCATTATTTTTGAAAGCATCCTCACTTTACTTTTAGGGCCTAAAACTTAAGCACAGTATTGTATATAGTTACACATCCATGGATGGAAAAGATGAGATGAGATGATTATGTGAGTTTTAAAATACTGTGCATTGACACCATATCTATTAAATGTAGGTTTAATTATATTAAATGTTGGCCTTTGTCTGATGTGAGGCATCCATATTTGTTTGGTTTTCAGGCATATCCACATTATTAAGTGCCGAGTCAGATATATCAGCGCTTTCAGAAAAATTTCCCAGCTGTAATTACTACTTGGATTCTGACGTGAGTGCTCTGTATTGTACCTGCAGCAATCACACTTTGTTCTTCGTTTACTTTATATTTTTATTCCGCCATGTTTCTTCAGGACCTAACTAGTCTCAAAACTAACTAACAGCTAGAAACAGTTGCAATTCTAACATGTCGAGCATGTTTTCTCAATGTGTGCTATTACTTTTGTTTTTTCTAGCATATTCAAGTGATTTTATATACATTTTTAGAATATTAAAGTTTATAATGACAGCCTGTGGGAGGAATGATAGACCTCAGTTGAAAAGTTGGAAACTCTTTGTAACTAAGAAACTCATATGTTGGGACATACAGTACATTGGCCTGCAGTTCAATCTTTAAAACGTTTAGCAAACTTTCAATATTCAGTTGTGTTCTGTGTTGTTGTACCTTTTGTACTGTAATGGGAAATTGCTGATCACTCAATAAACACACAAAGAGAGCATTGTCAGGTTATGAAATAATGTAATCAAATAATACAATCAGAGGTATAATGCATCATAGTTCTGGAGACAAAGATACATACCACCTAGCTATCTTTTCTTTGTCTGAAAGGTTGGCACTTAACCAGTCCCTTAAATACTACTTGTACAGAATTTAAGACATCTGTTTACTAACCTTACAGGTTAGCAACCAACCCTCAGATAGAAACATAAGTCAAAAGTTCAGCTAACCTAGGAACAGTCTTTCTTCACGACCATATATGACAGTACATAAGCATGCACCAAGTAGCATCACAAAATAACATTACTACTATATTAAATTAAGGACAAACCACACTATCCTCTAAAAGCTTATCAGTTTTACACATAAACATCTACATAACTACGGTTTATCTTATCACTGGCTCAGGTAAGGGTATAACAGAATAAACTTAACTGTTAAACACACAACTGCCTCATCTTACACAGGAAATAACTAAGTTTAGAATAGACACAGCACAGAGGAAATGTGTGAAACACAAACTAACACTAAACTGAACTTAAACACTATCTGAAACATGTATGATATATTTAAGGAATACATCAAATGATAACCTATTATTCAGTTTTCTTTTACAGTACTTTTGGAGCAATTTAAGTCGTAAGTGAGGCCTTTTACAGCTGTTTTAGATCTTATCAGTGTATGTTGTCATCAGGCACAGGCTGAAGCAGCAATTTTTTTTTTAGACCAGAAAAAAAAAACCTAAACATGTCTCACTCTCACAGTTTTAACTCTTCAAATACATATCATACCTCAAAATGTTGCCACAAGCTTCCTATCTCTCAAAATATAAATATATTACCAAAATAAACATGTATATTTCCACAGTCACATTGTCACCGCTATGAACGGCTCTTGAAAACAACCATGGGCATGCCTCGCATCTTCTTCTATGGTTTTTAATGATAGATAAAAAAAAACAAAAAAAACCCGACGTGTAACCCCAACGTGTTATTTCCTGTCCTGACAGTGGAGCTGCCCTGAGAGCAAAGCCTCCACAGGAAACATCCCCACAGAGGAGGCCTGCAGCCAGACCCCTCTCATTTTCTTCAGGAAATGCACATTCTAGTTAAAACTGTTTCCTTAAATTCGGTGCAAAACTAGCCCTGCAGCAGAGTTTTTGCTTCATGGTTGATGTTTGTTTGTTTGTTTTTTCAGAAAGTAAGGAAGCAAAATACTGTATTGCATTTTTTGGTGCAAAATTGAGCAAACTGTATACATTTTGAAAATATATTTTGCCCTCTCTATTTGTATCTTCCATGTCACTTAATTAAGGTGATAAAACAGATTGAAGTGCATTCAAGTGAAGTTTGGTCTGACGTGTTTTAACTTGCATTAGAAAAGTTTCCTGGAGACACAAGAAGGAAGAGCTGCAAGATGTGAGAAGTAAGAAGCTTAATAATGAAGATAAGATCAGCTGAGATTACCACAAAGTTGTATTTATTATCTGTGATGTTGGATGAAGCAGAATTTTCTGTTTACTGTCTGTTCAGCGTGAACTGGTTCATCCTTTTTTAAGGGTTTTAATAATATATATTTGACCTAATTTTAATTTTAATAAAGATGTTATACTTGCTTACTTCTGTCCATTGTCTTATGCTATTGATTACATTGCTTTGAGATTTTATTTTTACTGTAACACCACCACCACCACTATCAACAACCATGAAAATAAACTGAGCCCTTTGACTGACTTTGAAGATTGTTCTCGTCACTAATTAACCTGTTTCCCTTTTTTAGGGCCATACTTAATGTGAACTTCCATTTCGCTTACAGGGGGAATAACAAATGGCCAATGAAGGTGGAGTGGTTATTTACATAATCAAAATCCAGGTGTTTGGAAAGAGATTCATGTACATCCTTCATTACAGTGTCATGCCATTGGTTGCTGTCTTGTAAAGGTTTCCATCTGCATGGTTGTACACAATAAGAATCTGCTCTGTTCTTCAACAGTCGCAGCCCCATTGATCTAGAGGATTGATTATAGCCACAGAGGCTTAAGTAGCAAACTCCTTTGATTGAGGCTGTGAAATTGCCTGGGGATGATCAACAGTGAGTTTATCATCAGGGAAATTAATAACATTACAGACCACTTTAAGTACAGTATCAGTTAAAGAAAGTATGTATACATTGAAATGAAGCCCTGTGTGTACGAATACACGTCATTATACAGCAAGTTTACCTGTTGTGGAGATGTAACATTCAGTGTTTGTGTAGACATTTTTGTAGGTCAGCGTGATGTCAGCACTGAAAAGTCCAATAACTTGACAATATTATATATTGCCAATAAATGCTCCAAATGCCACTTTGTTACCTTGAATGGGTTACATGAAAATGCACATGTAGTTTCCTCATACATGGAATATATATATTCATACATATTCAACTCTACAATAGTGCAATGACTATAACACACCACTACAGTGATGTATCACATGAATCACCAGGTGATGACAAAATGGAATAAGCATGAAATATGAAAACAAGATCAAACTGTTCCCACCTTTTATCTCTCTGATGCTCTGTGTCTCAGTGTTTTTCATTCAGGCCTCCAGTTTTCTTATTCTCTCCTCACAGAAACAAGCTGGGTCGCTGCTAGAAACCTCGGCCACAGGCAGGTGGAAGAGGCATAAAGCCAACAGAGCCACTGAGGTCTTCATCTCTGAATCTCTTCTGTTCATGTTGATCAGCTTGTTCAACACCATGTATACCACCCCGATGAGGAAATGCCCTTGAGATTGAGAAAATGAAAACCTATTTCTCCTGAAGAAACAATCCTAAATATTTAGTTAGCATGCCAAAAGTTTCCTCAGTTGTTTTGTGGGCTATATTTTTCTTCACTCATGATCCCTTACAAAAAGAAAATAAAAAGGAAGGAATGATTCAAACATGTTTATTTTGCTTCTATGTCTACTAAACCTTTATTATTTATCCTTTTCAATAGTGATTTACGATGGCCTCAACAACAGAAACAAATACCAAAATTAGAGCATGCAAGGGAGATAAGACAGGAAATGAATATAGATATATGTTTTATGCAAACCAGGAGTAAATACCAATCCTTGAGAGGAAGTAAAGGCATTTGCATGTGATTGGCCGCAGTGGCATCCCACTTTAAGGGTCTGATTTTTCTAGCAGCGTTGCCTTGCTGCCCGCTAGAGTCAGATTGTGTACAAGTGTGGTTGAGTCACTCTGGTCTTACAGGGAACAGGGGAAGAAAAAATCTCCCATATCCAGGTACTGAAATAGACTAAATGCTCTGCGTCTGCCTCTCACTCTGCACACTGAGTGGGAGGAAACAGCAGACACACAGAGGTGCTCTCAGCTCCCCCACATTCATCCAATATCTTATCTCCATTTTCAGCATATACACTCATATGTTTAGGCCTGTGAATGTGTGTGTGTATGTGTGTTTGTGTGTGTGTGTGTGTGTGTGTGATTGTGTGATTGTGTGATTGTGTGCGTCCACTTCCATCTTCAGGACTGTGTCTTAAAAGCTCCATGTTCCATGTGAGAGGAAAGTGCAAAAATAAGTAATGTAGTATACAGTATAAACATATGGTAAATAAGTAATTTAATAAGTAACTTAGGTATTTTACTTCAGGCTTGATGTGTGGGTGTTAAACTAGATTTCTCTTTGAATCTGGTTACTGTATCCTCTTTGTCCACATGGAGGCAGGCAAGTTCAAAGAAAGAGGAGGGTATGGAGTAAGATAGTAAGATGTTGGTTGTGTGCATGATATTTATACTGTATATTTAGGTAAAGCTTTATTTTAAAAGTCCCTTAATTTTCTACTAACTTTCTGGAAAGTTTCGGAGTAGTTAGGTATTTAACTGTTCATTTTCAGAATGTTTTACAGAAAGGACTGTGCAATTTAGTACAAATTATAAGAAAATTTGGGGAAAAAAAGTAAAGTTGGTTGAGTTGTTGTTACATAGCAAAGCTAGTTGCTGTGTAACTGTTCATTCTTAGGACATTTCTTTAAAAATGGTTTTATAATTTAGTAGTATGGGGAATGCAAGATTTTTTAAGAAATAATCTAATATGCCAGTACTAATACAAACTATTTTATATCAGTTAAAGAATTGTTAAGTCTAATGTATAAAAGTCCTCCTCCACTCAAAAATGTGTTTTTGTTCTTGCTCCTACAGTTGGATGTTTGAGCTTCACTGTCCAGTATGATGAAGTGCAGAGTTTGACACTGGAAGTACGTTTTCACATTCATCTGCTGAAAGTGTAAAGTTTCTCTGAGCTCACTGAAAAACAGATTTTAAGGGGAGGGTCTACAAGCGTGATTTGTGACATAACAACTAGTTTGGAAGCCAATCCTGGTCCAATATTCAACTTACACAAGTGTGATGTGGAACCTTGAAGCCTCCAGTGTACAAACACTGAGAATTGATTTTACAAAGAAGTAGGAGACATCTTGTGTCCAGCAGTTAAACTAAAAATGCAAGAAATGCAACACATTAAAAAAGGGCTAATCAACAATAAATATTAGACAATAGCAAAACAGTAGATGATAAAATATATAATTGAAAGTAAAAAAGAGAGACCAGTAAGAATAATACAAAAAAAGAGAAATAATAACGATGTATCAAATGACCGTATGTAATGTGACAGGCATAGCTCTCAGTGATGAACCTACAGAGAATTATCATCCGACTTTGCAGCTTTACAAAGTTTTTTAGTGAGCTTCATCTTAGTGTTTAGCTGTTCGGCTGCAACTTTACTGTTACGGTTCAGTCTCACAGCTCAGTGTCATTTTCAGCAAAATCTGTTGTTTTCAGGGAAAAGCTCTAAACCCCACTGCATACTAAACCCACTGTTCAGCACCAAACAGCAAACAGACACAGTTAGCAAACTGGCTGGTGAACATAATGGAGCATTTAGCAGCTGAAGAGCCAGATATTTTTCCTCAGGAGTTGGTAGAGAGCAAAAACAGAGCTAATGGAGAGTGAACTTTGGACTTACATTCACCAGGTGGACAGAAACACAACTCCAAATGAATGATAATGTTGCTCCATAACAGTTGGACATGTAAATAAAGAACTGTTTGCTAACAAGTTCAACATATCAGCTTAAAAATGTATAATACGATGTTGTTGTGTTCACAACTTGTTTCCACTGCCCCCAACTGGCCAAAAAAAATCTATTAATGCAGGTTAAAGACTATTTACTCTTTGCTAAACAGTGACCACTGTGGACACAAGACACTATGTGATGCTACATTACACAAATGTGTTCTTTTTTTAGTTTTGTAATAAAAACACTGAAATGCTACAATGTAGTCTAACAGTTGCCAAAATAAAGATGAGTCATAAAGTCAGTAAATTGATCAAGTTATGTCAGGTAAATAGCAACATCCATTAACAATTTGCTAACATTTGCTAACGTTAGCGACCAAAAGCTACCGGTCATACCAGTCTAAATCAGGCTGTAGCAGCAAAACCTCTGAGTGTATTGAACTGAGCGAGGGTTTGTTTTATTGCTTATGAATTCTACTATTCATTTGCAAAAGGAGGATTGTGCTATTTCTTTTTCAAAAGTTACATACTTACAACTTTTATTTCAAAAATACACAGCAAAATGCACTTTTATTACAATTCTTAACAGCCATACATGGATTAAGTTTCCTCTTCATGTGTGGAGTTCCCTCCATAAAAACACAAGTATCTGTGCATTCACAATTAATAAACATCTTGTTCAAATACTTGTGCATCTCTGTCATTATTTAATCGTTTGCTTTAAGGAAATGTTGCCAGAGCAGACTAAGTGGATCAAATTTTATTCTCAGCTGCAACTTGAATCAGCTGTGCTGCATACAACAGATGTATTTCTGACAAGTAGACAGAAATATCCCTGCATGGCTTTGTTTGGCTTTCCTCTCAGACAAGCAGGCTTCTCTCGCTGGAGCCACCAGGAGCTCAAACAAAAGCTGCCTTTGTCTTTTAACTTGTCAATCATCTAAGAATAAAGTTGACATCACAGGTATGGCACAGGGAAGTTTCCACCCTCCTCACTCCTTTGATACTGTAAATATTAGCGCGTTAATTTTATTTGTGAGTCTGTTTGCCCGGCTGCCTTGGCTTTGTGTATGCACATGTGCACTTTGTTTGATATATCTATGGAAATTGTGTCAGGGTATTGCTCTGAATCATTCTGTTGGCCCTAGAGTTGGCAAAAACTCTTCAGCAAACAAATACGGATATACTCTGTGGTCCCGCATGACCAGCATTGCATTGTACTTACATGGAGATGTTTTTAAGCCAGACTCTCTCCACAGGACGAGTAAATATATTGAAAAGGATTTGCTAACAAAAGAAACTCTCCTGTTAGCCTGTGACAGACAAGGTTGATTCAAACATGTATCTCAAGGCGGCCTGCAGTGAGATCCCCGTGTCCAGGCAGAGAGGGGGGCCGAGGCTGGATCGCTGCCCCAGTACCATTCAGCAGAGGCAGGGGGCAGGAACCAGGGTGCCCCCCTCAAGCCCCACCAGCTGTCTTCCAGGAAGCTTCGACGCCATCAGAGTTCGAGAGCAGCAAAGTTTAGAGGAGCTTCTTCATGTTCACAGCCATTTTTTCCAGGCGTCTCCCCATCCTTGTGCCAGCATGGTCTACAGGTAGGATATGTTCTGAAGAGGGGTGCATGCACTTAAAAATAAAAATCTAGCACATTCAGATTAGTGCTGTAAATTCAGACTATTATCTTATATAGTCATAGAGAGCTTGTAGATGTAGAGCTACAGTACACATGTTTTGCATTACTTGCATTTTGCATCATTTCTGGGTATTTTTCATGCCAGCTTTGCACGTCATGTTGTTTCCATATGCTGCATGTTTTTATGCAATTTTTGATCTGCTCAAGGGTTAGTCTGAGCCCAATCAGGGTAAACAGCCTCCTGTTTGTCAGTTCACTTCAAGTTGTATCATTTATAAACCACTGGAAGTTAGGATTAAAGTTTAACACTGCTCAGCGAGGTCCCTGTCCTGTTAAATACCTAATGCTTTACATCATCTCCTGATAGGGAAGGGTCCTTCTTAGCACAGCGAGACCCAGCAATAATTCCCCTCCGTAATTAGACTTGACGTGAAAGGCACATGAAGCCACCATCAGACATATTGCAATGTCTTCAGTGGCTTCGGCAGGTTTAAGTGTACTTTGGAAAGATTGAAGATTTGAATAAATAATGAAGCAAGCCTCATGTTAGAGCTGATTGTCATTGCAAAGCTGGAAGAGATCTATCAGCAATATCTGATCAGATATTTTATTAAATGGAGCATTTTCCAGACTTGCTGCGTGCTGTTTCTGAAATGTTAAAAACAGGATGGATGTGTGGCTGGGGTATTCAAGTATTTGCCAAAGTCCAATTGTCTTTCTCTGTTTCTGGATGTGCAATGTATTGTATGTTTCCAAATACTCAGTATATTTCCCAGTAGATATGATTTTGATTGATTGTGTGAAGAGTTAGAACCGCATGAGTGTATATTTGGATTGTACCTTGACTGCACATCAAAAGCATGAACTTTTAAGAGTTTTCAACATGATGATCACTTTTAAAGGAATAATTTAACATTTTGGGCTAAATATGAAACTGCAGCTGGGAGCTTAGCTTAGCATGAAGACTGGGAGCTGAGGGAAACAGCCGAACTAGCTCTGTCCAAAGTTTTAGAAAATCAACTTCTCAGTACCTCTAAACTTGATTTATTACCACATTATATTTTGTTAATTTTATCTGCACTAAAACTTCAGTGTTAATGTGTTAATTATAGCTTTGGGGGTACAAGCAGAGCATTTTTTAAATATTTTTTAATATGTTTCATATCTCTTAAAACATGTCTGGAGGGTATCTTTAATCTTTGGAGGCTAGCTTTTTCCCTCTGTTTTAAGTCCTCATGCTAAGCTAAGCTAATCACCTGCTGGCTGTAGCTTCCTCTTCTTCTCATCTAACTCTCAGCAAGAAAGTTAATAAGCATATTTCGCAAAATGTTGGGAAAAAAATGTCTTTAATAGTTACCCTTTTCAGAACGTTGGCTATGTAACCCAACTGATGATAACAAATCAATGAATTTGATTTGTGCATACACGGCTTATATCTGCATGATGCATAACACTGTAAAACTGTGCTGACCTAAGTGTTTTATTGCAAACTCAAACAAAATCCTGCCCCCAGAGCATTTAAGATGAGCTGTTACCTCTTCAGACAAAATCAGTTTCAGTAACACGTGATACCAATAGACTAAAACTCCAAAATGAGCTTACGAGCCATTTATCATGATGTCGATACTCTGCAGGTACACAAACATTTCATCAATACTGAATCTATAAACCACTGATTGCTTTACCATTAGAAATAAATGGCTGTGCATCCACTTCCCTCTATCACTCAATATCACACCGCTATGAAGCCATATGCCTGCTGGGCAGACACGTAGGCATCTGTAGAGACTGTCACAATAAAGACGTCAACATGCATCAGTGTCACTATGTGCAGTGGATTCAAACCTGCAGTAGATGAGGTTGTGGCAGAAGATGGACTGATAATAACGCTGATGGTCATAATGGTGGTGGCTGAAATGATGATGATAATGGTAATAATAGCCATGGGATGATTATGATAATGAGGTGGTGATAATAAGTAGATGACAAAATAGAAGGTTTTTGTGCTGTTGATGAAGGATGGATGTGGTAGTGGTGATGATGATGATGATGATGATGATGACAGTGACCAGGCATTTTCACATATAATATCAACTTGAGAGTTGAGCTTCTTCATCAGTATTTCATGCATGTTTTCTGGCCTGCAGTGAAATTTGTAGCGCCTAATAACTGTGACCATTATGTCTACACAGAGTCAGTACGACCCTATTAGGGCAGATTAAGAACCAATTCTTCCTCTGTGGTGTTGTACGCGCAGTGCATCACAATGACATGGGCTCCGGGTCTAATCTGCAGCACAGGGGAAAGACTGTCGACTTGGAGTGAGAGAGAGCAAGAGTGCCATGTTAAATAGTGATTTTGAGTAGAGAGAGGAGATAACAGACAGACAGAACATGTGAGCAAAAGGTCGAATGCAGAGGAAAATACATAGAGAAAGAAGTGATCGAGCAGAGAGAGTGGGACTGCAGCAGCAGTGACATCACAGACAGCTTGGAAAGGTTTTCCCCCTCATTATCTCTCATTTTCTCAACAGGAGGTTAGTGCTGATAAGGAAAACTATCTATTAGACATTGAATAGCCTTTCGAGCACAAGAATAAGATGTGGAACACACAAATCTTTTAGTCAAGCAGCAGACTGTTTACAAGGCTGTAATTATGTTACATGGAATCTGATGTTACTGAGAGGTTTATCAGTATAGGGAATAATTGTTCTCTATTTAAATGGATGCAGTATTTTGGTGAAACACAGGCAGCGCTATCAAGCTACACTGACAGATGTTCCAAACTGTAGGGAATCGAGGGTTATATTAGAGGGATTTATCAGTCTCCTCAGTGCAGTGTCATGGTTGCTCATCTATTTCAACATGTGCGCACTCACTGTATGAAGGTTTGTGTCTTAAGTTTCCGAAATCTATTATAGAGTCTTACTGGAGCAATTAAGGCAGAGCGGTTTGCCTCAGGGTAACAGTGTTATCGCCTACTGGGGATTTCAGCTGAGAGTGTGTAACAGTTCTAGTTGACGCTTTTGACTGACACACTTTTAAATGGGATCGACAGGGAGGAAGTTGTAGCCTTGGAGGTGCTGGTGACATTAGAGGGATGTTTGCAGCTTTGTCCTACCGAGCTGTTACCTCTCCACAGCAACATGATCAGGCCAAAACAAGGTTTTCGGGCAGGGAAAGAGGCTGTAGAATCTGTAGAAATGGCATAACACCAGAGATATGGCTGCTATTTTTTAGTTTTTCTAAAAGGGAGAGTGATTTTAAAAGGGCACTCCGCCAATTTTCTGTATCGAGCTTTCCTAAGTCTGTAAAAATAACCTTGATGATGTCATCAGGGTTATTTCAGCTTGGGACTTCAAATCATAGACTGTATATAAAGATGGATGTAGTGAGGTGTGACATCATCCATTGGTTTGCATTGAAGCTGGTTTGAAGCCGAGCTGCTGATTATGGTTGGCGCCGACTTTTCTGTTTGGAGCCAGGACCTTCTAACATAATGAGTGCGTGGTGTTGCCTTTCACGCTCTGGAAACATGCCCTGCTACCTCAGACCAAAGCAAATGCTTGCTTACTGGGAACACCGAGTGGTATACACTGGCGCTAATGTTAGCAACTTTAGCTAAACTGTGCTAAACAGGTATCGTAATCAAGTGACATTGAATTTTCTGAAATATTGCATGACAGCATCCTTTTAGTTTAACCTCTTAACCACAAACATGGTAGAACGGCGTATCTGGAGAAAAATCACAATCAGAATGTTTATTCTTTAAGCACAAGTTCCAAAAGTCTGAGACAGTGACAGTCGAGGAACTGAGGACAGCAGCATGTGAGCAAACTGTCAATCACAGATGTCAATCAACGCTAGAGCTGCCAAGTCTGCTGTTTTCATGTGCATTACAAGCACTTGTAAAAAGGAATAACCTCATATCAGACATTTTATCACACAACATATAGTTTCACAACATGTATAAAAATCTTACCAGTCATCCTGAGCAACCTAACTCCCCAGTTGCTCCATCCGACCCAGAAGCTTTCCTCAACGTTAAAAACAACAGGGCTCCGCTGAACTGATTTTTACACGATAAACACTATCGAATGCAATCACAAGGATATAAATAAAACTGTATTGGCCTCAAGGTTCGTAGATGTTCAATGAAGCATGAAATCCTGCATTGTCACATTACTGCTCAGTGGGGGGAGGAAAGTAAGATGCCTGCCTGAACACTGCCTGGTTTATGCTTTATTTCACTGTGCCAATTCAGCTGGTCTGTGCTCAACATCTGCTTTGAGAAGCCAGTGTCAAGGAGGTCTTTCTTGGTCCTTTTCGAGCCTGAAATGAACTACAGTCATTTTTCACAGTACATAACATGAAGTGGTGTGAGAATATGTTGTTTGTACAGGGGTCATAGACTGGAAGTGAGTGCTTGTTACATAATTACAAAGGTAACTGCAGTGTAAAGAGGGCATGCACTGTAACAGCAGACAGCATAAAGAGGCGGTAGCAAAAAAAAAAGCCTCCTAAGTCGTCCACAGTGAAGTGAAGCGTGCCTATGACGTTCAAATGTAGGTTACTGTAATCAACCACAATATACCACCATAACATCCTGCCTGAGGCGTTTTTCAGTAAATAAATGAACACACACATATCAACTCACATCACCTCAGCTCAGATCTCTGGATTTCCATTCAGACTGTACCTTCATCTCTCTTCCTCTCTCTCTCTCTCTCTCTCTCTCTCTCTCTCTGAGTGTGTGGCACTATAGTGAAAAACACTGCAGTTCTTTCAGCCAGTCAGTCAGAGCCAGTAGCCTATACACACTGTCTCTCTCCCTCATTCAGCGCCTGGCTCCCTCTCCACGCTCAACACGCGCTGCTCCTCGCCTCCTCACTGCATCTGTCCTCTTTTCTCTGAAGTGAGGTGCACCATGCATCCTCCTTTTTCCTCCTCTTCGCTTGTCCATTACCATTCCAGAGTCCCTTTATTAAACAGAGCATTATTGCTGCACAGCCGGGGACCATAAAAGCTGTGTTACTTGCTAGAGGACTTTGGAGACGGGACAAGGCTGGTTGCTGGGTCTGAGGACAGCTGCTGGAAACACTGCTGCTGCTGCTGCTGCTGCTTCTGTTGGGATGTGGATCTTTCTGGGACCTCTGCTTGCTGTGTAACATCGCTTGTCTCATCTCAAAGTTGCAGGAGAGCACACGTCAATCAAGAATCTCATCTTGCCTCATCTTCTTTCAAATGGACCACTGACAACTCACTGTGTGTAAGAACACTTCGACCAGTAAAGATTTGGCTTCAGTGTATGTATTATGAGTGTGTTGTAAGTGGATGCAAATCCAGCTGTACAACAGAGAAGATTTGTGAGTGTACAGTACAGATTTGTAAGCATATGCTTTTCTGTGAAAGCATGACCTTAATTTTTAGATGTGTGACAAGAGAGAAGAGTGTCTGTGATAGTGTGTGTGTGTGTGTGTGTGTGTGTGTGTGTGTGTGTGTGTGTGTTTTTGTGTACTGTGTCGAAAACACACTGTGGTGGTGCAGTGTTGTTCTCCTCACTCCAGGTGTTGACTAAACGGCTTAGCTGGTTGGAGGGCAAGAAAGACTCCCCAGACACCCACAACTCCAGTCAGCCTGACAAAAAAACCCTCTTAAACACCTGAAAGAGAAAAATGTTAGAGAAGGCTGTAAGCAGAAACAGACTAATCAGATATAAGCAAGAGACAGAATTATAATTGGAATAGGAATAGCACACAACATGGATAAAGTGAGGAAGATAAGATCAGGACAGAAAGAGAAAGAGGAAAATGAGATAGAAAGACAAGCAAAACTAGGGCAGAATCGCTCTCATTCTTCATATTGTCACGTTGAATGAGCTTAGAAATGTGAGCAGAGGGCATTAAACTGGAGAAAAGAGCCTGGAAAAAGGAAATACAAAGAGGTTTCACAGGTCATCTTTTAGGTTTAGCAGGACATTTTTCTCTTCTCCGTACACGTTTAACCCTAACCCTAGTAACCTCTGCGACATACATGTTTTCCCTCTCTCTTCTTAACTGGACAACTCTTTAAGCAACTCATTCAGTACTTCCTCTCCTCCACTCTTCTCTCTCCATCTCCACCCCCTCTCATATTTTCAGGTGGAGTCAGACCTTCGCAGGATCCCCGTCTCAGCTCCTCACACACTGACCAGGACTGTGCCGCTGCTATGTCTCATTTTGATGTAACATCAGTTCTTCCAAAATAAACTGAGCAATCTCATGTTTCCTCATTCCTGCCTCTGACTGCCATATGAGATTCAGCAGCACCAGGCAGAACTGGTCTGGATCACTGACTTTCAACTTCACATAAGAACATCTGGATTCCCCGGACAGATAAAAAAGGACACAAGCAAAGCCTTGTCTTGGAGCAGCTTTGGTGGCTTTTGTTTCTGCCAACAGCCATGCAGGTGTCCTTCGCATGCACAGACCACGGGCTGAAGGCCCCGCGTAACGGCGAGCACAGCAAGCAGAACGCCACCAGCCCCAATACAGCCAGCCAGGCCCGCGCACGCTTCCGCACCGTGGCCCTGATAGCTCGCAGTCTGGGCTCCTTCACCCACCGCTACCACCACAACCTCAAGGAGTCCACCGCCAAGCTCACCGGCATGAAGTACCGGTACGTAGACTGATGATGATGATGGAGACTGTGTGAGAGGGCAGAGTGAGGAAGAAGGAGGTGTGCTTAGTTTAGTTTTCTCTCCTCTTCCCAGTGTATGCTGGGAAGGAAAAAAAACTACCACAACTGTGAGTGTGAAGCAAAGAAAATGAATCAAAGAACATGAACATTATGACAACACAACACAATATGGGAGAACATGGTAGAAAAACAATACAACTAAATGGGAAGAGAAATTAATAAATTGAAAGAGCTCTGACTGAGACAATGAAGATATATGAGCAGTAACAGGTGATGAGTGGGAGGGTGAGTGTGCCTGTGAGTGTCTCTGTGTTCAGAGAAACATAGACATTTTTCCAAGATGGAGATTTCTTGGCAACTTTATATAATTTTCAATAGCTAATAGTGTCTGTAGTGAACTACGATCTAGTAGTTCTATACAATCTAGTATCTAAGTATCTGTTGCATAAACACACAGAAAAGATAACATTCCTCAGGCACACAGAAAACTTATATTAAAAGCCTTTATTGAGTCAAGCATACTGGTTTAAAATGTAGACAGGTTTCAAAACTATAAGGTCTTGATCATGGTGATAATGGCAGTACTGGCGCTTAGTATAGACATTACACCATTATTCCATCATGAAATTGCCAACAAATATAAAGAAAACACCTGTCATATCACTGTCAGGAAAGTAAAATAATGAATCATTATATGCAGTTTGATGCAGTCCCATACAAATATGACAAAAACACAGATTTTAGATTCTGACAATGAAGCTGAAAAAAAGTGTTGCAGAACATTGTTGCTAAAAAAAAAAATCATGTCTTTAAAGTGTCAGGCGTTCAGGAGTTTGGTGGCAAATGTGGAAGTACTTGTGATGCTGCAATACAATATGCACCACAGGATATGACAAAATCACACTCAATGCAAAAAATACAAGATGTGGTTAATACATTTATTCAATCAAACATGATAGAATATAATTATGTCATTATTACTGACAGAAAAAAAATATTTAATTGTATACATAGTTGTTATCCTATTTATTTTGGTTGAATCTGAATTTGTCATAATCACCTTTATTCATTTTGTTCATCAACAGTACAATGCTTCACTGTATCAGAGTAGAATTTGATCTTTACAGTCTGTAATGAGCTTGTTCAGTATCACCAGCATTAGTTCAAGATTCTGACCACGCCGCAGGCACTTCTTAGTAACTGTCCGCAGCCATACAGTATACCGCAGCCACACAAGTGTGACAGAGCCGTGCAGTAGAGCTCTCCATGTGTGTCTGTGTGGGAGTTGTAACAAGGCTTGGCCAAGTAAACAATGCTCTCTTATCTCAGTGAGTGGGCTCTTAACCCAGACCGCAGCAAAATAGTAGCTTTCACCTCACACTGTTAACACGCTGGAGAGGGTGACATCATCGCTTACAGTTTGAGGATCAAGTGCGAAACGGAGAGAGAATGAGAGAAAGAGGGGATGATGGGAAGGGATGGAGCTAGAAAGAAGAAATGAGGGAAAGAAAGGACAAAAAAAACTGAAGCAGAATGAGAGACTGAATGAAAGAGAAAATTGGGGCATGCGGGTTAGCTCACAGAAAAGAGGCAATTAACAGAATCCGGGCAGATTGGATGCAGAGCAGAAAAATGTGATAAGTGTCTGCTTGTCACACAATCTCATCTCGTTTCCATAACAACATTGAAATAGCCAACTTCAATCTGTTGCCAGCCCCCAAACAAGCTTGGTTACTCCATTGTGTTAAGTGGTTCAGCATTTACAAAAGATTTTTCCATCAAGCGACAAGATTATTTCTGAAATTCTATTTGTTTTTGAGCTCAATTGTTTCACCTTTTCAAAAAAAAAGTTACGCTCAGCCAACGATTACATGAGGATTTGTTCATTCTTGTAGCTCCTTCTAAAAACAGATGGAGGATGTTAACAGTTAAAGCTCTTAGCAAATCGCCCATTTTTACCACAGAGAAGCAAATATTGGATGAAAGATCTTCATCTGTCACATCCCCTCCCTGCTCTCCGTTTGACAAATATCTTCTGTTCCACACTCTCCCAGTACTGTATCTCATTTGCTTTGCTTTCAAAAAAAAAAAACTCTGACTCAAAGCTGTTTGCCTTAAGATGATACTATGTTGCTTTGGATGACATCTCTCTCTCCTGAAGCGAAGCCAAGTCCCCAACTAAATCTGTGTTGTACAAACTCTGAACTTTTCTCAAAAGAAGGCACTTTCTCTCAAATATGGAAGTGTGTGTGTATTTGTAGGCATATGCACTGGCACATTGCGCATTACATACATGAGTGCATGTATGTGCGCTAGATGTGTGATGCGTCGAGGCACACTGGGAGCATCTGAAGGCGTAGCAAGTTGAAGCAGAAGATGTAGTTTGCAGCGCAAGCGAGCATAAACTAATAATACCACCATCTGCAGCATTTTCAGTTGTCATGGCGATCCAAAAATAGTGTGGTTCTAATTGCGGTGTCCCCTAGATGCAACCTTCCGAGGCTTGTTTGACCTCTTCTTACTCCTGAAATAATATACACAAGGCAAAAATTATGTGATGGAACAAAACAAGTTGAGCAGATTATTTCTGGTTCCTGGCAGGGGTCGTCTGGGTTGAAGTCCATAACGGTCATTAGGCAGCAGAAGGCCTTTTTAAAAGTCCAGGAGGTTCGGGGAAGATTCCGCTTGGTTGGTTCAGAGCTGCACTGCAGATGGGCATGCAAAAATCCCTTCTGTTGGTTCCTTCTGATGCAGGCTTATCAGTGGCCAGCAGAGAGAGAGGCACCCTCTGCTGTGTATGCATCTGTGTGTCGAGAATGAGTGAGTTATGTATAAAGCAAGTATATAAGGGGAGTGGGGAGGGGGTTGGCACACGGGATAGCCATAAAATGTGCTTAATACTGGTCATTTTAACTACTCATTGTTTTGTACACACAGTTGACCTCAATTAAAGTTTTGGAGGAAATTGTGAGAGTTTCCGTCCCATCATTTGTTTGTTTGAGGCAGCCCCCAGAGTGAACGTCATTCTTGCATTCATGGATGACTCTGCTGTGCCTCTAGCTTGATCCTTTTAATTAAAAGCTTTCCCTCTGTTGAGCCCCTTTATTTCGTAATCCAGCGGGCTATCAGACCTTAAAACAAAAATACTGGTGTTAGTGAGTTTTTCGCCTGAATCATTGATTGCAGAGGATGTATTTGAAAGTCTCCAGCTTATCTTCTGCTGCTCGGCTCTCCAAAGTCTCAAAATTAATGGTTAAATGCAGAATTTATTGTGGAAAGCACTTCCTTCTTGAGTTAGGTTGAGCCTTTAACTTTTAAACCTGGCCAAGGAGACTTTCAATAGCTTTAGCTATTGCTAGAATACACTGCAGATTTTTTCATATCAAAGAGGCAAGAAATCTGCATTTTTCTTTGCACCACAAATATTTCAGTGGGTTTAGATAAGGTGTATGAAGGCTGAAATGATTGAATTTTTTTTTATAGTGAAGTCTGATGCAAATTCTTCCTCTATCTGCTTGTCCACAGAAAGATAACAGTTAGATATTCTGCTGCTGTTGCACTTGTCTGTGTGTACCATAATTCATTATTTGCTGGGATGTTGCTCTCTGTGAGTTTTTGTGGTGAACTTCCAATATGTGTGTGCGTGTGCAGATGCGTGTGTGTGCATGCATGCGTTCGCTTGCGTGGCTTCATGCATGTCTGCACGCATAGAGCCCATCTTGCCGCTCTCGCTCTGATGCACAGTTTGGCAGCGTGTATCCAGCTGTCTGACTTGCTGTTTTTGCCCAGTTTTACGTCATACATCAACAAGATAGATTTGCTTTATGTTCCAACACCATTTACTTCAGCTCTCATCTCAGCTGTTATGTTGTGATGTGTGGCTCTAATAACATGAGCCAGGGTGTTGCACCATGGGAGCCCTGTGACATGGAGCTCCAATCTGCCTAAGACCAAACAAGCCCCCAAGGATAAGAAACGCCAAATCTCTCAGTTAAATGGGGAGGAAGTTTGCATGGGCTTTGCATTTTAATTAAAGGTCACAACTAAAATGGCTTTCTGTAACTCTAATGGTTTTATAATAGCAGCACCTTGCAAATGCAATTTAGTTTTTTTTCTCCTTTCTGGCCCCAGTAAACAGACTCTAATCACAAAGATGATTGGAAGTGATTAAACAGGAACAAAACGCTGCAGTGTGAGAATAACAGTGATACCGATGGGATATAATGACTGCAAATTGCACAAATAGGCTTGTTGGTGGGACTGAACAAGGAAAACAAAGAACTCACCTCTATCTATTCCTGTTGTGGGTTTGCCAAATGCCACAGAAAAGACATACTGACCTTACAGAAGTGCCATGAGGTCAAAAGAAGGACTGTTTTAGCTTTGGCATCAGACGTTCAGCCTTGTCAAGTTACTGTATCTATATTTGACTTTGTCTATTATTGTAAGCACACTAATAATTCATGAATTTACAATATTGTGAACTGTCATGCACAGTTTTGTTCTGTACATTGACTCTAGTCATGATTTTAGAGACATTTTTTTCACTTTGATGCTTCTTTTTGATGCTTTCGAGTTGACAGAAACTTCACCTAAAGCGATATTGTGATCGTATGAGTGCTGTACAAAGGTTTTTCTAGTTATCATGATAGGCTCTTTTTTTTTCTCCCCACTTTGCCGAGCTCGCTTTGAAATTCACAACGCACTGAATCAACCACTTCAGATCTGCCCACATGTTTTTCAATACAGTATCAACCCACAGGCCACTGGCTTCAATCATGTGTCTCTGCCTCAAATACAGCTACTGTGTGAGAGATTTGTGGGTTTTCTGATATACGATGGTCAAATCACATTTTGTGAGAAATAAAAAAAGAGTCCGAACATTTTGAATAGCCTTCCAGATCACAGAAAAAAATCAAATTTAGAATAAAGGTCAGAGGTGGAAAAACAAAACAGAAAGTCCAGTCCACACACACACACACACACACACACACACACACACACACACACACATGCACACACTATACACACATTCACATTGCGCAGGGCCCTGTAGGGAGCTGGCTGTCATTTCCTATTTCCAATTCTTTGCAATATAGAAGGCTTTATCTGTAGAGGGCATTTGATCTGCTTAGACTTGGGGCTCGGACTTGCAACTCTGCAAACCTCAGTCTGTTGCTAGTGTCACTTGGTTACTGCCTGCATGCATCTCTCTCTCTCTCTACAACACTCCAACCATGCTTTTCTCCTTCCTCCGTCATTGCTGAAAATTCAACCATAAGACCTGTTGGCTTCGTCACTTTCCCCAGCAACTGCCGCGGCTTTTCCTTCATACTTAATCTGTTCATTTTTTCCCCCTCAAAGTGCTTGATTTCACTTCCCTACTTTCTTCCCACCCACACAGGCCCCAGCTTTGATATATTTAGACTCTGACCCCCCCTTTCTCTCCTGCACTGAATTATTTTGATAACAACATTATGGTTGCCATCAGGGGAGCGGTGGGAACGGAGGAGGTGGGTGTTGTCTAATCCCTCCGCCCATCAAGGTTGGCTTGTGTGGGTTTGCTTAGTCTACATTAATCCCCAGTGAGTGAGGAGTTTTAGCTGTTTACTTTCAACCTTGACAAAAGCGTTAGCAGACAAATATTGATTTGCGCAATCCGATACCAGGAAATAAATTATAAGTAATGCCTCTGTGTGACTTGAGAACCACTGTATGTGCTTTCCAGGAGAAAGGAAATCCTCCCACAGTAAGAGATCATTCGTCCCAAGATTTAAGCACAATAACTCCAGATGTTCATTTTATTTCAACTGGGGATCCACTAAGAATAGAACAGGCTACATACAGTAGCAGCTCGCAGGATGTTCACTAGTGGTGACAGGTTTGTGTGGGGGGGCGTCTTCAAATGACTCATTTGTCATTTTACTTCAGGGCTTCTTTTGGTCACCATCCAAGCATGAGGGACCAAACCACACTAACTGGCTTACAAAGTTGTTTATGTGAAAGTTTGTAAAGACAAGGTGTCCTTTCCTTGGTGCGTTTATTTTGCCATTTAGAATATAACATGTAAAGTTCTCTCTCTCTCTCTCTCATCTCTCTGCATCCTCACACACCCACTTAACATTTCCTCTCTCTGTATCCTACATACACACAATTACCCGTTTTCTAAGTTATTTTCTTTTCTTTGTTGCAAATTACATGCTGTAATCTCCTGAATCATTAGCTTCTTTAGCAATGTGCCTCTGCTGGCACCCACTTCCCAGACCCAGGACAGATCTATTAATACTCTATAGCAAAGCTGTGTGGATAATAATCAGTTATGGCCAATGCTGCTGCTCCACAGCTCTCAAAAAACACTGGGAACAAGAATGCAGAGGCGAGGCGGCTTCTTCGGCTGCCGAACATCAGCTTTGTTTTTCTCCTCTCATTACGACAGCCTGTATGTGTTTGTAACAGCACACAAACACTGCAAATTTAGCCTTATGGAGGATTCCAAAAACAAAGGGAAAAAAAATACATTTTTGCAAGGACAGCCAGCTTTATTTAGAAATGGAAAGTGCCTTTGAGCCTAATTGTTTATTGTGGAGATTGTGTGCATGAGCTGAATGAGCTGCTGTAAACATGAGAACAGTATCAATGAAAACCCAAGGCAAATATATGTACAGTTTATAGCTATTGCAGGTATTTATCAGATGTTTTATTGACACCAACTTGCATTAAATGCAGCAGGAAACATTCCTCAACATCAACACAGTTTGTCCTCAATAACCCCCGATCGAACACACAGATTCACTCAGTATCAGACTTCTAACCTGCAGTACAGCCCTTATTCCCTATTCCCCCCACACTTTCATGGATCAGAGCTCCCACTCTATAATACATCAGAGAGACGGATGATACAATATCCAAACTCCTCCACCATATCAGAGACAAGAACGCAACCCACGATTTGTGACTGCAGTGACATCTGTCACCTAGTTTTTGCCTGTCGTGTGGTTGTCAGCACAGCTTTCAATCCAAAAATGTATCGAGTGCTCATATGTGAACATCAACATTTATATGTTCAGCTCCATTGTCTGAGCAGCTCGGCTGAACCGCTGACTCGATGATGATGCTTCCCCATGTTGGGCTTATAATTGAATTGGTTGAGGGCACGGTTAGATAGCACAGGCTTGGATTAGACCGCCTTCATCTCGACGGGGCACAGACCATTAGTTGTTAGGCATGAGAAAACGGCTTGCTGGATATCACAATCCCCGCAGATAATTGGAGGTTGTTTCTGTGTCAGAAAACAAGTATTCAGTGATATTCTTCTCTCAGAATGAAGTGTGTGTGTGTGTGTGTGATGGAGTGGAGACTTTTATGTGTGCATGTGGCCTTGATGATTCTGTAAAAACCGATATGTCTCAATTTCACAGTCTTTGCTTCAAATCATTCCCTTTGTCAGACAACTGTGGCTGCCTGTGCAAGGCTTGTCGATTCCCCCTGTCACAATTTTCTTTAACCTACAGTCCATATCCTACATCACACTGTGTGAAGACACCTGTGGTGGCTGGAGGGAGAACAATCTGCTCTTGCTGTTAATGTCGGTATTAGTCATTAAATGCTTGTGCCACATGAGTTCACCTCTCAGTTGGATTTCATGCAGCACAGATTGTAAAACTAGATGTGAATTGGAGATCTTCGACTCTGAGTCAAGGGAGGAAAGAACTCTGATGTCTTATTTTATCTTTCATGGTGTTAATGAGAGTCGAAAGTGTTTTATTAAATTGCAGCAGATCAGCTCAACTGGATGTAAATTAGCTGTTATCGAGGAGGCATATATCAGGAGGTGTACCATTGCGCAATTAATAGGTAGAGGAACACACCGAGGAAGGAGAGAAATAAAGACTGCATGTATAAAATGAACTGGGAGCTATCTTGAGAAATGCTGATATAATAGAACTTTGGTGCTCGAGAGGGAGCATGGTTGTCTGCATTTTGTGGGGAGGACAATAATAGTAAAAAGCCTGAGGACTGGAGTGCTCCCTGCTGTAAGAGGATGTCAACGTCTCTGAGAATAAGAAGAGGTAATTGAATAAGGAATAAAGGGGAGATACAAAGGGCACCACTTGTCAAAAAAAGTAGTGAACCAAACTTTCCACTGCTGCTGTACAAACAGATATTGAGTAGAATATTCTTCAGGGTCTTTAGAGGGTCTCTATCTTCTCCCAGAGATCCACATTGATGGAATAAATCAACTGTCCTGCCACCTTGTAATCTCTCTATTCTGATTTATGATTGCACATGTGATAAAGGTGACCCTCATGTTCAGCGATTCACCTCTCAATCAAACATGAGAAGCCATCATTATTAAACCCTGCATCATGCAATTACAATTGATTTTTTTTGTGCTTATATTCTTAGCTGCACAATAGCAGAATTGCTGTGCGTTATTTCATTTTAGTCTCTAGATTTATGGTGCAGAAACAACATAGATTTTGGTTTTGAAAATCTGTGTGCGCCCTGAGCAAAATACAGGAGCGTGGTAATTACAATCACATTTGACTGATGACGTCTTGAGCCTAAACACTGGTTATGTTAATCATACTCTGTTTTTCTTCATAGGAACCTGGGGAAATCTGGGTTGCGTGTCTCCTGTCTGGGGCTCGGTGAGTACATTTAATTAGCATTGGGGGCAAATGTCTAATGATTTCATAAGCATCCAAGTGCAACTGAGCTGTGTGTGTGTGTGTGTGTGTGTGGAGAGAGAAAGACCTAAGCAAAAGGGTATAGTCTTTTAAATGTAATTATATAATTTCATCCTATTCTAAACCTCATGCATCTTTCATATGTATGGAAAGTCATGAGAGGCAACACAAAGCTGTTTGTAGTGTGTTAATATTTTCCCTGTTAATATTTAATGAATAGCACTGGTTTCAGCAAACAAGTTGCTCAATTATCACACATATTCAATGCACACCGAGGGTAAACACTCTCAGTCATCTTGATAGGATTGATTCATTTAGTAAATCTCTTGTGTGTGCATGTGGGTGTCTACATGCTGGTCATATCTTTGTCTCTGCATGCATGTGTACGTGAACTGCACCGCGTGTGTGCATGTGCCAAGTCGCTTGAAGGTGGTGTGTCTCTGAAGACAGAAAAACTTGACAAAGCAAAAGAAGAATACAGTCCTCTGCCCAGACCCAGCAGATACTAAAGCATGTCTAATGACAGAAAATCTGTGAATGAGTTAGTTAATAATCTCTGTAGTGATTTTTTTTAAAGACTTAGCTGCAGCAGATTGAGCAGCAGGGTGGAATATTCAAGAAGCAGGCCATCCTTCAACTACAGGGATTAGCTTCAAGCCTCGATATTGGCAAGCCTGAGCCATGAAGTGTTGCCCTTGAGCAAAACATTGATTCCCTCCTGTGCTGGTTTTCCATAGAAGGGAGCAAGGAAAGAGATCATTTCACAGTTGGGATCAATTCTATGTGGGTTTCTGTGTTTCAGTGGCTCAACTGTGCAATTACAGTTTTTACATGAGGCAGCAAATAATAACAATTGAATAGGAAACTTTTTTTTTTACTTTACTATAGCCAATTCAGCAAAATCAGGATGACGCTACACTGATCTGCTGCTACTTCTGCTGCAGTTGGCTACAGATTTAACACCAGCGTCTGCATTATATCTTATTAGTGAACGATGACAGCAAGCTCCATGTGACAGGTGACAGAAGATTGGCTGAAAATATGAAAGTTTTAACAAAAACTTGGTGGAAAAACAGAGCCTAGGGTGGCTTCTTTCTATAAACAGTATAAGTGCACAGGACATCAGTGCAGTGTCTCACATGTGTGTGTATCTGTGCATTCGCTTGTGTGTGGCAACTCTAAGTATGAGGACCTCACATGACCTCAGACGAAATCTGACCCTTGATAGCTTACTTACTTATCAAGCCTCTTTTTAGCTTAATGACAGGTGCTGTCTGTCTATCTGCACCAAAACATTTAAAGTTAGAAGGAAAGAATTAGGAAAAGACAGGTTAAACTAAGGAATATAATGTTAATTCATAGATAAAGAACTGCTATTAGTCAAACCTCTTTTAACTTTTGACATTTGACAGGTGCTGTTTGACTATGTGCACCAACACATTTGAAGCTATAAAAATGAGGAAAAGTAAGTTTAAGCCAAGGAATAAAACATGTTTCTGAAACAAAAGTGAATTTCCCCGATCAGTTATTCTGAATTGGAGCTATTGAAAGGTTGAGGAAGTAACGAATAAAACATAAAACTGAACGCCTGCCATCTGAGAGGTTTCTGTGTTTCACTGCCTTAACTGCATACTTAGGCAGCAGATAATAATATAATAATAAAAATTGATAGTTTTTTTCCCCCTACTTTTCTACAACCATTGCCAGCTAAGAAATATCAGGCTGAACCTACACAGATCTGCTGCTGTACTTCTGGTGCAGATGGCTACAGAATAACACCAGCTCCTGCATAATTTCTTATGAGTCTGAGATAACCAGAAGCTGCATGTGACAGAATCAGGTAACAAAAGATTGGGAGAAGAATACAAAAATTATAACAAAAACTGTGTTCAGCCCGTACTGTGCTTCTCTCTACATGCAATGATCAGAGCAATCTGTGCATGTTTATTTGACAGGAACAGTGTTCATTAATAAACAAAAACAAAACTGTGAATGTGTCAGAGTTGGCAAGAATTAGACTAAAAAACTCATTTTCAGTTTAACATCTGCCAGATATGAGATATAAGACACCCAAAACAGAATGAAGTGACATATCTTACACAATTCATATACACAACATAATAAATATGCACAAAGTATTATAGTACACATCCACCGATAAATAATGCCACAGAATAACACTTTTATCTATGATCAAAACCAAATAAACAAGTAAGAAAAAAAAAAACATGCAAGGAAAGAAAAGGAAAGGAGCACTGATCAAGAAAGACAACAAGATGCAGAGAAAACAACTAGTATCCTAATGTTGATTATTAAAAGTTCTATATGTAAGAATTATGAAGCAATTTACAATTGTTTTTTACAATTTACAATTATTAATTGCCAGTGAGTGAACAGGTTGTACTTAAAACTGAGACCTTCCCCGACTTTGTCAGTTGGGTTTATCAGCCTGTGGACTGATTTCTACGTGAAGGACCTGGGCCAGACAGATTTTCTGTGTCTTGCCTCTCTCCTGCTAACATCAATAAACGACCAGCGTCTATCGCAAAAAAACAGTGCTATCTGAGTAGAAACACCCTGCAGATATTAGCTCTCCAGCTAATGAGACAGCTATCTGCCTCTGTCAACCACTACACATTTCACAGCAAAACAGGTCGCCCACTCCCGAGCACACACACAGCTAAAACAACATTATTTCCTCAAGAAAGGAGCAGATAACAAGCTCCAGAGCGATAGCAGAACATAGCTTACCCCTTTGTTTGTTTTTTTTCACAAAGAATAAAACAGATTTTGTTTCCAATATGAAAGTAAATTTCAGTTCTTCTGAAATGGAGCTATTGAAAGGTTGAGAATGAGGATGAAAAGGATAAAAATCTAAAAATGAACCAATGCACCTGTGATTAGAGATCTGCAGAGAGGTTCGCTCTACACAAACCTCACAAATTTACTCACACAGACACAAACATATTGACACACATGCAATAATTCCCTCACAGGGAGAAACACAAGCATGTAAAACTGTGGGACACAGCAATGCTTCACTTCTTCAGCCAGTTTTCTCTAGTACTGTCGCACTTTTCTACAGACAAAATGTTACTGTAATCACATAAGTTACACATATTCTATACGTATTGGCTTTAAACAAGAAACTCATACTGCAGTGAGCATTTGCACTTTAAACCAATCAGCTTTCAACCCTGACATTTGGCTGTGACGGTTTTAGGACAGGGGTGTTCTGCCATGTGCCCATGCCAAAATGTCAAAGTAATAATTAATGCATGATTAAATACCATTGTTGACAGGAGTGAGGTTTAACATGCGGAGGGTGCTGTATATTTCTTGTTTGTTTCAAAACTTTGATGTTTCCTCCAACAGGCACATGGGTGACATTTGGAGGTCAGATCTCTGATGAGGTAAGATGTTACATTAGATCCATCATTCAGTCATCACCGCTCATGAGCAGACATTGTACTTTATTATTATAGACCACCATTTACAACTAGTGAGCAGTTGTGATATATAACACCCAATTTGTAGCCCCCATGGGAGTCATTTATAAAGTGGTCTGAGTGAGAGAAGATCACGGGAATCATTCCAGTATCATTTCCCAATATCACCGCAGGCTGCTTGTCCCTGTTGGTTCTACCAAGGCCAAGTGGTCGGGTCTTATTCGTCCCTGTCACACATTATTAAGTCGAAGACCTCCTCCAGCCAGTGATCAGTGCCTTGATCCAGCCTTGAAAGGGGGGGGGGGGGGGGGGGGGGGGACACTGAATTGGAGACAGGTCATAACTGCCTGATGACCATTGGGACTAACTGACAGACACAGAGACACAAACAAACTCACCAAGACAAGACAGGAAAAATTAATCGTGGTAAAATTGGCATTTCCATGTAAGGCTCTAAATAAACTGAACTCACTGCAAGAACTGGGCCAAAATAGACTGAGAAATATATTGAGCAGTAAACAACTTTAATCAATGAGCAGCCTGTACAGTTTTCCTGGTGATTTGTATTTCAGCAGCAAACAGATTTATAGTCCTTCAGGTTCTTCAGGGAATTTCCTGGCTCATCCTTTTTGAAGAGTAATTTGTGTAATATTTATGGTGTATTTCCATGAGGGGAAACGTTTCTTCTCTGTGTCAGGTGGCAGAGCAACTGATGACTATCGCCTATGAGAGCGGGGTCAACCTGTTCGACACTGCCGAGGTCTACTCCGGGGGGAAGTGAGTGAAGATTTGTTATCTATCTCACCTTCACAGAGCACTTTTCTGGTGTTGTCAGCTCTTTTCCCTGTAGGACACAAGATGTTAACAAAGTTTAGCCCCAGACTAGGAATTATTCACCTGACGACACCAAAAATGTAAGGTAGTCACGACTCTGAAGTGATTTACATAATGTAATTCATCACTGGAGGCTCCTCATGATGTTCACGACTCAATCTAACTTTATAGGCCTGGACAATGTGTCGGTGAATAATGCAGGACACTCCATAGCTGCATTGGACGAATAGTAATGTCATGGTTAGTGGTGAAATTCAAGCATATAACACAGGCTTTTATCCTTTATCTTGTACTCCTTCCGATTTTTAATCAGGTGTTCATGCTGCAGATATGTGGCAGATAACAAGCTCTTATAGAAATGGCAACCTGAGATCTAATCGCATCATATCTGTGGGTTGTTTTTTTTCTTTACAGAGCAGAGATAATCCTGGGAAACATCATCAAGAAAAAGTGCTGGAGGTAAAGAACAGCCTCTTAACAAAGCAAAGGATCTTAGATATGTTCCAAGATTACATTTTAGATTATGTTTGTGCATATACAACACATTGCCAAAGTATGTATCCATATGTTCGCATTTTATTCCAAAAATGCTTCTGCTTTTCTGCAAGATTTCTACAAGATTTTGGAACCTAGCAGCAGGAATTTGCTCCCATTTACCCACAAAAGCATTTGAAGTGAGGTCAAGCTCTGATGTCGACCTTGCTCTCTGTGTGTTCCAATTTATCCCAAAGGTGTTAGATGGGGTTAAGGTTCTTCCACACTAAAGTGTGAATCCCATTCGCCTTGTGCCTGTGGATATGTTAAAACAGGGACATGGCCTTTCTGAAACTATTGCCACAAAGGTGGAAACAGTAGTTACTAATCTTTCTTGCTGGTCACCTTTTAAAATTAACTTTTGTCTACTTGTGACCCTTTCAGCACAGGTTAGCCTCAGTCTGTACAAGGTTAAGTGACTTTTCTCTCTCAGATTGTTTCTTTTGAAGGTTTTTTCGCTTTTACCTGAAGAGGTAAAGTATTTCAGAAGAATTTTTTTTTTAAAAAATGACAGAAAAGTTTTTAAAAAGTACATTTAAAGAGTACTTAATTTGGTGTCACGAAAATAAGTTCTTTTTTCTTATTCCTGCCTTCTTTTATCTGGTGACCCCTATTAATACTGGAACTACTTGGGGGCGAACACTGCTCTAAAATATTATTGTGCAGTATAGCGTGAAAATGTCTCTTTATTGGAATAAACCATGAAAACCACCCCACACCAAGATATTGGTCATATAATGTAGTGTACAGTATGTGTGCAAGATTAAGCTTTTAAAGCTTTTGCTGAATATGTGTTTCTGCTTTCAAGCATCATACTGTTTGTGTTGAATTGAGGTGGTGGAAGATGCAGAACGTGCTTCCATCTCATATATCTTAGCTTGATGTTTATAAACTAGCGCTAACTCACTGAAATCTCAAAACCTATCCATGAATTCACTATCTGTTGCAATTATGTAAAAACAGAAAATGTATTCATGTCTATGTCTCTATAGTTGAACCAGTGAGCAGGTACTGGTGTGAGGTAGCTTGCACCACTGCACCACTGAAAATTTCGGTTTCAGACATCTATACTTCATGCACTGCCACACTGCGGTGATAAGAATCGGTTATTACCCTTCTCAACAATTCATGCCAGCTCTCTGCCTGCCTTCACCTCAACTCTGGATCCATTTAAATAATTGATCGTTCAAGCACGCGGGATTTCATAGTTAGGGAGCTATCTTGTTAGAGTTCAGAGAAAAGAGAGCCTCTGTGATTCTTCATACTAGATAAGTTACACGTTTGAAAAAGGAGTTCAGCCCATCTTCCACTTCCACACTGCAGGATGGAGGCTCACTGGAGGACACTTTTATCTTTATAAACAAAAGTAAATGTGATAGGTAGACTTGCAAGTGTGCACACGTATGCAGTCATGCTGGAACACACACACATGCACACACACACACACACACACACACACACACACACACACACATCTTTTTGAGGACAACTTTAAAGTCCTTTTTCATGGCCTTTTGATGTGTCTGTTTGTCTTCCCTCAGGAGATCCAGCCTGGTGATCACCACAAAGCTCTATTGGGGAGGAAAGTAAGTGTGTGTGCATGCGGGTGAGTGTGTGTCTGTCCAGCATGTGCATTTGCCTCCTCAGATGTTTAGACTATCTCGCCAACAACAGGCTACACATTAAAACATTCGCCTCCGGCTGCAGAGCATGACATGGGATCGAACGTTCCGAAAAACTCGCAGGCGCACAGACAAGGAGGGACACACTCAAAATATGACTGACACACACACACATATAACAACATGGCCTTGTCCTCATCCCCTCTTCCATCGCTTTATACTCTTCCTCAGCCTTCTTGCCAAACTGCCACAAGTCATATCTGCTTCTGCTGTCATGCTGGAGTATTCTGCCCTCAATCCACATTAGTCACATCCACTCTGTTTCTAAAAGCCTTACTGTGGCAAGTGGAAGCTCCACCAGTACATCCACATACTTCTTCTGGTGCTCCATCAAAGTATCTGATGTAGATCAGTAGAGTAGGGCATGGGAGCGTTTGTATAAATTTAATTTAAGCTCATCCTCTCAGTCTATCGTCAAGGTACCAAATCAGCTTCCACACAGAATGGATTTAGAGAACTACTTAACCCCTCTGCTAAGCAAGCTGTGAGAGTGCCTGAAAGGCTTGTCAAGCATCTCATCATCCAAACATACAGTAGATATTTGCACACTTACTCTCTATTGCACTTTCTTACTTGTTTGCCAAGAAGACATGATTACACGGAGGAAGGTATGCATGATATTGTGTTTGTGATGCATTATTGTTACCTAAGCAGGCTGGAACTCTGCAGGATGGAGGGAGGCGGTGTGAAAAAGTGTGAAATGAAGACAAATAGCAGGCAACTGAGCAAACAGAAAAAAACATTTGAGTGGAAAGAAAAGAGGAATAAAGTGGAAAAGGAAAATGCAAGGATGTGTAAAATCTGAAAGTGTCTGAGTAATCACAGGTGAGGGTAGTGACAAATCACTGGAGCAGAGTAAGCATGGTTTAGAGGATTTGCAGGTGAAAAGATGCATTGCAGGTGGAAGTATTCAGAGCCTTTACTTGAGTAAAAGTAAAAATACTACAATATTAAAATACTCATTACAAGTAACAGGCAAGCATTCAAAACAGTATTTAAAGCTGCTATAATCAATATATTCATAATGGATCAAATGCCAGATATTGTCCTTGGGAGTTGAAAGAAGTGTTGAAAGATTGTGTTTTGTTACGCCTCAGTGCTGTAGGACATGACCAAGCAACATTTGGTTGAAATATTTATGGGAGCATATTAACATTTGGTTAATATGTTGTGACAATAAGCCTTGTGTTGGCCCACAGCACAGACACACTGTACAGTCCGTTCTAGCTGCAGGCACACTGCAGACCAACGAGTGGTTGTATTACTCTCCAGTGATTTGTAGCCAGTTTGTTATGCAGGCTCTTGTTACGCATGTTTAATGATCTGCTTCAATTCATGGGAGCTGTGTGAATGTGCATGAGTGTGTGTGTTTGTGTTTGTGTGTGTGTGTGTGTGTGTGTGTGTGTGTGTGTGTGTGTGTGTTGACCCCCCTCTGACATGTATTTCTTTCCCTCCTGTTCCAGAGCAGAGACAGAGAGAGGGCTCAACAGAAAACACATCATTGAAGGTAACAAGTCGACTGCCTCTCCTCCGCTTTGTCCTTCACATCACCCCGTCACTCGGCGCCCCTCTGCACTCCTGTAATCTCCCCCTTTTATCTCTTTTCCTCCCCCATCTTTCCTCCTGTCTGCGTCTCTTCTCTCGTCTTTGATAGTGCTCCGCGTGTGCACCCAGCTGAATTTGTTGAAAGTTGTATTAGCCAGTGGTACATCAAACCTCGACAGATGATTTGTCTGCTCGCTTGTAATGTCTTCACAGGTGTGTTTCTAAGAAACTGTTGCATCATATTGCACTACTAACTCATATCCTCGAGTGCCCCTCTCATCTCCTCTCTTTTACATCTCATTTAAAATGCTCATGCTTATAATGGCATACCTTTCATGTACCCTTGGCCCGATCCATCCCACTCTCCATTGAGCTCGCCATCCGGTCCACAGCGCAATGCACCTCTTGCAGTGACTCAGCTCTCTTCCATGTTATTAACATTCACTGCAGCCTCTGCAACTTCCCCCCCCAAACAAGAATAGGGCAATAGACTTACACTAGGGAGGGCTGGAGGAGAAGGACAAAGATAAATTAGGAGAGAGCGGAAGATATAGAAGGGAGTAGGAAAGGTGGCACCGCCAATTAGCTAAACCCAGTGTGTGAGATAAAGGTGCAGTGTCCCTGTCACCTCTGGTGTGGTACATGTCACCACAGGTTAATGAACTGGCGGAGTAAAACATGCTCTGACACCATCTTTCTTAGTACTGGTTGCAGGCATTGCCACAGGCCAGTCAGTGAAACATTTGATTGGTTAAGTGATGGGGTGTCAAAACTTAACAATCCATGTCAGAGATCAGCGCTGATGACCTCTGAGGTGAGAAAATGTCAGCTTCTCTAATAACAAGCAAGCATTCACCCACAGGACAAAGAAATTACTTGATAATTGAATCATTTCAAAGGGACTTTAGTAGAACACATAATTAAATGCATTATTCATTGCAGACGCCAGTGGAATAGTTTTGTTGTTTAACATTTTTTCTCAGTTCCAAAAATAGACTCTCTTCAGAGCCAGTAAACTCTAATCCACGACACAGCGGAAACTGCTGGTGATGACGGTGCAGCCTCAGATTAGGATCCATGTAATGGGTGTTTCTGAGATCATGGGAGTGCAGATGACAGAAGAAGGAATAAGTGGTTGGAACGGTGTCGGGGAGAGCATAACTCTCAGCTGGGATTAACAGGCGATGATGATGCCTCTGGCACTAATCTGCCACACACACTCACACACACTCAAGAGCGCACAAGTGTCTTTTGCCTTGTCTCTCTATTACTCTGCTGTCCTCCTTTGTGACAGTCTCCTGTGTTCGCTTTTCATCTTTCATCTGGTCTTCTCTGTGTGTGAATGGGGACTCTCAATACTTTGTTGCCATCTCTTATCCTCTCCTCAGTATACAGTGCGTCATTTCCAACAAAAACTGAAAGCTGAGCGAAAAAGAAACAAATGAGCCCGACCTTTCCTCCGATCCCTCGTCTTTCGTATTCACCAACTGTCAAAACAGCATTCATTTATGTAACAAGGATAAAGGTTTGCCACCCCGCCCCACCACCACCACTGATCTTCCATACCAGGAGATAGTGGTGCAAACTCACTTTGACACTGATTAATCCTGAAATTGGATCCAAATTCTCAGTTTGACCTTTTAAATTCTCACTGTGAATCAAATCCAATGGCCACTTCTGCTTTGAAAATGATGGCATTGAAGCTGGGTATAAGGGACAATAGCTTTGAATGAAAAAGATAGGCTCTTTATTTTTAAAACCGTTTATATTGAATAATAAACAAAAAACGATATAAGTCCTTTTTCAGTTTTAAGGCTTTTAAGGCTATTGCAGTGGGATATCTTCATATCTGGGTCAGCCATATTAATCACATCACAAAAGAGGTGAATTGTTGTTTTGGAGGGGATTTCTTAACAAATAATTGGTTTAATTAAAACAGACATGTCAATAGTTTCTGCAGTTTAAAGTATTACATTTGTGGTACTGAAATGTGTCATAGCATGAAAATCACATGACTGCAGCCATAATTAACTTTATTTTTTACACCTGTTCTTTTCTATTAAGAGAATCTGCTCCATCTCATTAAACTGTGTCTTCTGGCTTTATAACAGCTTTTCCTTTCCTTGCCATAAAGCCCATAAAAAAATCTGTGACTAAACTGAAAAAAAAACCCAAAAAACTCTGAGATTCAGATTAACCTGTCAAATTCTGAGTGAATTAGCAACTCTCCATATTCAGAGTCATCATATGATATAGTATAAGACACTGAGACTATTATCCTTCTCAAACAAGTGTCCAGTTACAAGGCTCCAGTCTCTGCTATGATTAAGCTGTCAGACGCTGGACATTACTTTCTGTTTGCTGATGGCACACTAGGTTGTTTAATGAGGTGACAAAGTCTGCATTTCTTTTGTAAAAAATCTAATATCTTGGGTTTTTTTTTTAAATAGTCCCATAATCATGACTCCTACTAGGTAAACCCGACTAAATATGACAACGCAGATTCACGTGTGAGCTGGATCAAAAGATGTTGCAGGCCAGATGCAGCTGGCCTTGAGTCACATGAGTTCAACTGTCACTTTGCCATGTTTATGAACAGGTTGACTTTAAAATCCCCCAGGATCCAGTTCACCCTGTTATTCCTTTTACCTTTTACTGTGCTTTAAGTGTAAAAAGAAAACTTGAATCCCACAATTTTTGTACATTGTTCTACTGAGGTGTGCACCACCATGAAACCTTTCACAGCGTGCTGCAAGCAATCCAATTTTAGTGTTAAGTTGTTACTATATCTCACCTACATGGCAGTGGTGGATAAATACCAAAAACGAAGTGAGGGGATTAACATGTGCAAGGTGATTATCACTCTTCCCTGCAGGCCGTGTCCATTTCCCAAGGTGTCAAGAGACAGGATTTCTTACTTGCTTGCAAGTCTGAATGATACTTTAATAAGTCTTCTAAGTCCACTGGTATTAGTACAAGTTTCTATGAGTGGCGGATGATACTCCAGGCTCATGTGGGCTGCATTGAGTTCTTATTCCTTGCAAGTTAAAGCTGGGGTAGGCAGTGATCTGGAAAAGGGAAAAAAAACCCCAAAAAACAGAATTTGAAAATATGATGAAAATACAGCCCTTCTCCTGCAGTTCTCCCCCATTAGTAAACAGTAAATGGTGGGAGCCGAGTTCACTTCTTTTGAAAGTATCTCGTTTGTTGATAACATTATGTGTTATAGTTTCCCCCACAATACAGACAATAGACCGATTACCGCACGTTGCTTTTCATTTTGCTTTCTGTTGATATTCCCCAATTTTTCTGCTTCTGCAATTCATGCAGTCCCGTCACTTCCTATCTGTAGGTATCCCACTGCCCACCTGGCCTCCAAACTTTCTGTGTCATGCGCAATCAGTGCACGGGCAGAGTGCGTGCAAATAAGCAGGTAGGCAGGTTGACAGGCAGGTAGTCCATCCAATCATTTCGTTCGGGCCGAATAAAATGATTGTACGGACTTATTACAGGCCTGCAACAGTCACAGATACTGGATTTTTTTTCTTTTTATTGTCAGGAGGCACAAAGAATTTCAACAAATATAACAAAAATGCTTCTTAAAATATATTACCTACCATAGCTGATAAATGATACTATTAAAAATCAGAAATACTGACTGATGCATTTACATTATGCACATCTATTCCAGCACTACTACAAATATGCTCAAGACTCATGAATCAATGTGTTTTCTTTTTCTTTGACTTATTCAACCTCTGTCTCTCACACAACCTCTTCATCTCATCTCACTGCAGGTTTAAGGGGCTCCCTCCAGAGGATGCAACTTGAGTACGTCGATGTGGTTTTTGCCAACCGGCCAGACAGCAATACTCCCATGGAGGGTGAGTGATCACTGAACAGGCTCCGGGAGTCTGATGGAGGGTTAAAGCTGGGACAATGCATGATGTTCCGCAACATGAGAAGGTGAGAAATAGTGGCGGGACCGCTGCCCTCACCGGACCTGCGACCTTTGGCTTTCACCAAAGGGCCTTTGAGTGTGTGTCTTTCTCTGACGCACAGTCATACACACACATTTCAAGTAATCTGACAATCTTGCCTCATCTCTTGTCCTCTATTTTTGTCTACCAGTCTCCCTCTCTTTCTCTTTCTCTCTCTGTGGGATCGCTAGTTTCCACAGGGTCTCGGAGCTGTGCCCACTCCCAGCCCTCCCTGTTCTTCAGAGGCAGGATTATCTGCCCACCCCCCCCGGAGGACGCTGGTGTATTTTTGGGCTGGTCTCACTAGATATAAGCCCTACTGCGCACTCTATTCCTTCAACACTCAGTGCAGCCTTTCCCACACATCTACCTTATGTTACCATTTATTTCTTTCACACACTTCCAGTTTGTGATGTGGCCACCACAGATACTTGGGCATCTTCTTCTATCCCTTTAACCCCTATCCACAGATATCATTTAGCTAAAAGCATGAAGTCCCACTGGGCTCACTAAAATATTTTCCAGACTTTCCCCTTTGCCCCCTATGCTTCCTCCCACGTGATCCAGCAGACTGTGGGAGGCCAATCTGTCATACTCATCATTCCCGAGACCTTGCTGTCACTGGTAGTACTGGTGACTGGCAGGCAGACCCTACAGCCCGCTCTGTCAAACTTTCTATAAGCTGTCTCTCTAGATAAAGTCACTTCACTATTGACAACTGATGTGGAGAAGTCTAATCTGATTGATGGACTGATTGATCGAGAGTCTGGCAGGATGATAGAAACTGAACAGAGAGAGATGCTAATAAAAAACTAGACACAGATAAATATAAAGACAAATAGGCTGAGTATGTTGTGCTTTCAACACCCCTGCTTCACAGTTGGTCCATTAATCAACAAAAAACATTGTCCACGTTTTCCTCATCCGTCATTACAGTGGAGCAAGGCCACTGTCATAAATCATTGTGTGTCACCTTTAACAAATTTAGAGAGATCGGGACCGCATGTGCAGACACACACAAAACTGTGTACCCTCATGCATTAGTACTGTAATGTTTCCTAAATACAGTAGCTTCTCCTGGGGATGGAATAACAGTGCTAACATGCAAAAAGTGAGACTTCTACATCTCTGTGGGCATTTGCAGTACGTAGGACTTGTTATGTACATATATATGGTATCGATTCACACACCCACATGTTCCTGAAACTTAAAAAAGGATTAAAAGCATCAATGTAATGCCCAAAAACATATCACTGGAGCTCCTAATGTCTTATTAAAATGAGAATGTTAAGAATGTTCAGCAGTTTAACAGTTGTATGTTCACGCTTGTGAAATTTTTATTTTGTCTTTGTTCTTGTGATTTTAACAGCCTCTGATTTTGTGTGAGACAACTCATGTCCCCTTGGGGACAAAAAAAGTGATGTAATGGCTACAGAGTCCTCCTTTGTTATCGTCAATGCCTTTCTTTTCCCATTCACTTATCCTTTTCTGTATGTTTCTCTTTTTCTCTCCCTTACTTATTCTTGATTTGCTCTTTTGTCTTATATCAACTAGTTTCACAAAAATGGTACTTCCTCCTTGCTTGCCAGGCTCTGACTCTCCTTTGATTTCCTCTTCTCTTTACTGTTGCAGCTGCAGGGCTTTAAGCTGGCATTTCATTTGACTCGTCACTAAATTGCATAGTTAATAAAATATTACAAATATGGTGAGATGGGGCCTAAAGGAGAAGGGAGAAGAGAGTAAACTGTCCAAGTCTCAGCAGAATGTCACTATCCAGTCACTCAGCATCATTTTTTATATGACAGAGCAATATGCAGCAAATTGAATCCGTTCAATCAACTGAATATGAAAAAACCCCAGACAGAGCAAAAAAAAGAATAGGAGGCAATAGAGGCAGAGGAAAAGAGCAGACTTGCATCAATAAACAACCGTTATATCAATCCCTTCAGGCAGGAGTCTTTCACTGGAGAGCAAATAAAACGGTACTGCAACAGCATGCTGAACACAAACCCAATGCCATCCAGTCAGGACATTCCTTTACATGCCAGAATATCACCTCTCTTCTCCTCAAATGTACAGCAATAAAGAAAACCATAGAAAACCACCCACTCACTACCTCAGTACTTATCTTCCGTTTGGCTGCGCATTCAAAACCTTCTTTTCCCAAGATCATTGAACTAAGAAACAGCTCCATCAGCCATTGAAAATCTCCTGTGGTGTGACATATTGATCACTGCCCTGTGTGTATACAGGAGGAGAATAAACATTGGCTTCAAAAGGAGAACCACCTCCCAGTAACAGCAGCACTCACAAAGACAGCTAGCCCTCCACACACATACACCTGCCCAGAGAAATATGGATATCAGTGTGTGTTGAATGCCTTCTTCCACATCCTTGCCGCACTCTGTCAGATGGGCACTCTGATACCTGCTGGCTGAAGTTGACTAAGTGTGCCCGACTTCGTGGCGTGTTGCTGCTGTAAGAGGGCTCAAGGACAGGCTGATATTGGCTAGCAGCCAGGCAGTTTGCAAATGTGCAATATGCATTTAACACAGAGACAGTATTTCACCCATATTTCATGCATCCACTTGCACAAACAAATACAGGACACACATATAGTGTAACAACTTCACTATGACGATGTGAAAAATATAAAAAATACGATATCAAGTCATTACTTCCAAAGAATATTCTATATATTGTATATTACAATTCTGTAAGCACATTACAAAATTTCTAAACAACCTGGTCATGTCCAAACAACATGGATATTGTCATGCATGCATAAAACATAACTAAGACTTTCTTGTGTGTGATAATTAATAGTGTATTACAGGAATAGTTAGACATTTTGGGACATACGCTTGTTCACGTTCTTGCCAAGAGTTAGATAATGAGATGAAGTTAAAGCCAGCAGCTGGTTAGCTTAGCTCAGCAAAAAGGAAACAGTGGGAAAAAGTTAGTCTGGCTCTGTCCAAAGGAAACAAAATCCACCTACCAACACCTCTAAAGCTCACTAAGTAACATGTTATATCTCCTGGGATGTACTTCAGGAAGTTACAGCGCCAGACCAAGAAATAGTCTGGCCCTGTAAAACAACAACGTGTCATTTTTACACAAACAACATATAACATGTGAGCTTTAGAGGTGCCAGCAGGCAGATTTTGTTATCTTTGGCCCGAGCCAGGTTAGCTGTTTCCTCCTGTTTCCAGTCTTTGTGCTAAACTAAGATAACCGGCTGCTGGCTAGCTTGCATTGTGTCAATCTCATTATCTAACTCTTGGCAAAAAAGTGAATGATCGTATGTCCCTAAACTAACTATTCCTTTAATTCACCATTAGTTATCACACACAAACAAGTCTTAGTTATGTTGTATGTTTGCCAGACAATATTCATTTTGTTTTAGCACAAAGAATGGACACAAGAGGAAACAGCTGGCCTAGCTCTGTCCAAAGATAACAAAATCTGACTAAACTGCTAGCTATCATTTCATGGAACTGTCGGTTGTCGGAAAGCTAATGAGTGCAATTCCTAAAATGGTAAACTGTTCCTTTAAGATAATTTGAGTTATGCTCAAACTGTACACCAATCTCGTTAATTCAAGGGAGTAATAATACAGTACATGTTGTGCATGTGCCCACAACTTCACCCACAGCATCCTCCTTGAAAAGTTGCAGTAGGCTTGTGTGAGTGGGGGTGCTGATGGTGTACGCTGGATATCTTACGCTCAGTGCAGCATCTGTTGTTGGAGATGATGACTCATTGCAGCCTCATGGAAATAAACCTTTTGTTAAGACTGGCCAGTAGGTAAACATGGGTGTTGCTGTGAATCAAGTTGTCATCTTCCCCTCCCCTGGCACTAAGGATTATTCATATATTCACAAACTCCTGAACTTCGTATACCTCCAAGGTACCTACTTCGTTCACAATTTTTCACTCTGTCCTTACATCCTTCCAAATCCCTCACTCCCTCCCTTCCTTCTGGAGCAGATGTACTGTTATTCCTCTACCCTCCCACCTGCTTCACCCACACACACACACTTGCTCTCTGTCTCTCACTGAGCTACATTTTGGTCCAGAGAGAGAACTACTGATGAAAAGAAATCGCTCTTTTTTTAATCACACCGCTGTGGTCTCATTTCTTCACCCTTGTATTCAGTCTCTCCTTGCTTCATATTTTGCATCCACAATTTGCGTTACGCTAATATAGCAGATGTGTCATTAATGCATTTGTAAGGGCAATTACAGACTAAAGCAATCACGTAGATTACTTTATCACATTGCTGTTGTTTTCTTCAGTAATTAGAGGATTTGTGCACAGCATACATTAGACATACATTCAAAATAATAGCTGTATTACCTCATTTTGATGTTTCCTTGATTTAAAACTATTTTGAGAAAGAACTTCACACTAGTTTTCATTAAATACAAATTTTCGTATCCACTATTCAAATTACCATTACTTCCCTGCTACATCTTCGAGCACAAATAAACAAACCACTAAAGGCCACTATGGCAGATTTCAGCTGACTTAAATTGTAAATGTTACTTGCTATGATTTGTTCAACTGCACAAGCAACATTCTACTAAGGATGGCTGACTCTTTTCATTTAACCCCTGCAGCATGTGCAGCATGTGGGGTCACACTCCTGAGTGTGACCCCAGCAGACTATCTGCTTAGACATGGGTTTGAAAGGACAGGGGCCTCACAGAGAGGCTGAATGTATTTCACTTAGTTCTTCTGTTTTTGACTGTCCTGGAGGTGTGAGTTTTGCTGAAGGCTTGCTCTTTATTGTTCTTCAAGTTTATCAAATCTTTTTGTTAGTATTCTGTAGTTCTCTAATGAAAAATAACACCTGAATCTAATTCTTCTGTCATGTGATTTATGTGAGCATAATGTGAAAATAATGTAAGTTAAAGGATTTTAAAAGATATAAATCAACTTCAGTATAAGTAGAGTTTTAAAAATGGTTTTCCTCCAGGTTATGTATAAGTGGCGCCATCCACTGTTCAACTATTGATAATGTGCTGCTTTTTGATTTTTGCCTGTACAGAGATAGTGAGAGCGATGACACATGTGATCAACCAGGGGATGGCCATGTACTGGGGGACGTCACGGTGGTCAGCCATGGAGATCATGGTGAGTGATGAAAAAAATTGTGCAACATGACAAGTAACTGATACGTATTACATACTGTCAATCCTTCCAGTCATATTGTGGAATTCTAGAAAAAAAAAAACACAACAAATGTCTTTGTCTTTAATTACCAGATATCTTCCAATGACTTGAGAAATATTTGAAAAAGCAGCTAAAGGTTACAGTTCCAGTTTAGCTTCATATTACTATGCAGTCTAACATCATCCAGACAACTTGACATGTGATTTCATTGGCTAAACAGATATTACAGTACAAAGTGATATAGAGTGACAGGTCTTCTGTTTGTCACTAATGAAGCTATCAGCACTGCAACAAACTAACAATATTTGCAGATTCTGAGGACAATGAAGGACAAAGGCCAAAATAAACTAGTTTGTTTGAACACTATGTGTCATTATGTAATACTGTATTGTTTTTACTGAACGTAAAAAGCTAGAAAATCCTTAAACATGAAGGTCATTGTTTGTGCACATCTTCCTTATCATTTAACCATGGTCTTCCCTTTCTTGTTATTCTCTCCTCACGCTTAATTAGGAAGCATATTCTGTGGCTAGACAGTTTAATCTAATTCCACCAGTGTGTGAGCAGGCTGAGTATCACTTCTTCCAGAGGGAGAAAGTGGAAACCCAGCTACCAGAGCTCTACCACAAGATAGGCAAGTCACATCATTCACACCAAAGTGTCTCCTGAAATCCAACTTTAGAGAATAGATTCAAGGCTTACATCCTCATATCCTTGTCATGGTCCCATCTCAGGTGTAGGTGTGGTCTCTTGGTCCCCTTTGGCCTGTGGAATCATCACTGGAAAATACGAGAACGGAGTCCCAGAATCCTCCAGGGCCTCAATGAAGGTACAGGTTGAATTTCATTTGACCACCTGCATGTTTCACTTACATCCAGCCAGTACAATGATATAATATAATCCGGTTATTTCTGCCTAATTTTGGTGGGAGAAATTCTAATCCATCCACTTTTACTGCTCTTCCAGCCATACCAGTGGCTGAGGGAGAAAATAATGAGTGAAGATGGAAGAAAACAGCAAGCAAAGCTAAAAGAACTGGCTCATATTGCAGAGAAGCTGGGATGTACTTTACCACAGCTAGCCATAGGTAAGTGAAAATATGAACACCCTAAGACCCTCAATTTTCCATTCCTTTTAAAGATAATGAAGAAACTGTTGCTATTTACAAGCAACAAAACAACAAAGCAACACTTTCTAATGTAGCGTTTCCCTATGTGTTTTCTTATACCTTTATACCTCAATACCAACTGTCCAAAACCTATATCCTGTCTCTGAACTATAGCCTGGTGCCTGAGGAACGAGGGAGTGAGCTCAGTATTGTTGGGATCCTCGAATCCAAGCCAGTTAACAGAGAACCTGGGAGCCATTCAGGTGCAAAGACCATTTCCTAAGAATGAGTAATACTAAATAAACATTTACAATTACAAGACAGCTTTGCCAGCATTTGATTGTGTGCTCTTTATATGTTTTGTGAACCACAGGTGATTCCAAAGATGACAGGAGGCGTTGCCACAGAAGTGGATCACATACTGGGCAATCGTCCACACAATAGAAAGGACTACCATCATTAGGATGGACCCCCGTATAGCGAACTATGCTCCAAAAGCTTATCAAAGCTCACTCTCACAGCCATGGCACAATAAGTGCGTGCCCAACTTTGCTCGTGTGTGCACGTATGACTGTGTGTGTGACTGTGTAAAGTGTTCTGCTTGGCTCCTCGTGTGTATGAAGATCAACCAGTACTCATTATCGTAAAGTGAGCTACTTGACAAAGCATGCATGCTACAACTATAGCAGCCAGCCACTGGCCTCAGTTTGAACAACAGCTAGAAGATCAGACAAGAAGTGTGTAAAGTTATCTTCTGCTCCAACAAACTGTGCAGAAACTGCTGAACCACATATTTCAAGATGCAAAATATTAGATTGTTGAAGAGTAAATCTTACTGTAAGCATGGGCCAGCTACTGATTATAATAAGAATGATTTTCTGTGAATTTGGGTGTCAGTGTATTAAGTTTAAAGGCACTTATTGTCCCAAAAGCATCATATAAGCTCATGGCATCACAGTAATACACAACAAAAAGATGAGATGTATCAAATTGTACCCGATGTTCAAGAAATATAATTTACTAGATGGTTGTGATGTGTTAAAAAAAATCAATGATGACATTGTGTAATTGGGCCTGGTCTCAGCAGACTGGATGCAAGGCTAACACTACCCATTGCAGCTGGAGCTGACCTGTCAATGTGATGAATTGTTTTAGTACTGGAAAAATTGAAATTCTGCTCACTGTGTTGTTGCAAATACCAAGAGAGCTAAGTTCAACTAAAATATGTTTCAAAACATCTGTACTGACTGTTATAAATGTTCCTCAATAAGCAGTTATGTAAAAAAAAAAAAAAATCATCTCCTTGTGTTTCTTTTTTTCCTTTTTACTTATGATGCAAAAGTACAGTGGTGTACTTTCCTATTGTGCCCCTTAACCTCCTTATAATTTAAACTCTGCCAGACTTCCTGTCAGTGGTGATAATGTCTGATTCATTTAATTTGCATCTGTGTTGTGGCTAAAACATTTGTCAAGTTAAAGTTGGGGAGATGATCTCCCTAAGGGGAGTTTGTCGATTTAACAAACAAAGCCATGTAGCTCATGAAGAGACTCAGTAATAAATAACACCATATGGACCCCTGGAGTCACTGCACCTGGAACATACTAAATTGTTACCCAATTTCTTACCCAAGAATTTACCCAAATTCTTCCAGATGCCAGTTTTACATAATGGGATTGTCTTTGTCATGTTCTGTTTGTTCAGACATATATTTTGGTGTTGTTCATCAGGTTTGTACATACAAATAAAGAGCTTATAATTCTCATGTGATATGTTTTTAAGATCTACAGTATTTTTTATTAGTTTTATGGAAGCCTTCCAATGTTTTTGTAGCCCAGTACAATAGTATAAATAATATAGCCTCGCTGAAGTAGACTTTTTGTTTTTGAACAGACTGTAAACCCCAGTAAAAACCTGATTGAAACACTCTGGAGTAGTTACTGCTGTTTGTTTGCTGATTGTTGGGTTTCCTCTGTGTTTTCCTGTTTTCTAATAAAAATAACGCGTAAATGATATATTAGATTTGTGAAAAGTATACTCGTGTTCGAGAATTTTTTCCTCATTTATTTTTTGCTGTATTTTGTTGTTTTTGTGACACTGTTTCCATGGAAGCAAAGGCGGGTGTTTCCGGTGGATTATCCAATGAGCTTTTCCTGTTTGGAAGCGTGATATTTGATTGGCTCCAGGGGACTTCCTCAAACCACCTGCTCGGCTGACGCTCGAAGCCCGCCGTTTACAAAAAACTGCTAAACGATTAAGTGAAATAAAAGCAATAAAGTCTTCTTTCAAGCAACACTAAACTTGCTTATGGCGTCGAGGTTGTGCTAACGTCAACGGAATAAAGTCGTTCAAAATTGCGACGACAAGCCTGCTATTTCAGAACCAAACAGCACCGCTGTTTGTTGTTTGTAGCAGATAGCTAGCCAGCTAGCTAGCCGGATAACGCAGGGGAGGTAACGTTACCTTGTCAACTGTCGTCAACTAACCGCTGTGGCCATTATCTGTCCTAGCAGCTTCTTTGTTTCGACTTGAGGTGAGTTCTATTTCTTATTTTTTCTCATTCCTTTGATCCAAACGTTTGTAACGCAGCAAATCAAATCTTATCTATAAATCATTATTCTCAAAATGCCCCAGTAAGCTGACGATTAGCATACACTATCATACTGCTGCAATCCATTAATTCTCTCTTCATGGGTCACTTATTGCCAACCCCAGCTGGATAACCTAAAGCAATGTCGCTGTCGACTGAGGCTCGTTTTGGAGCAAGCGTCAGAGGTAAAGGAGCAACTATTTGTGTGGTACCCGATCTCTCCTCTGATCTCCTGGAGGATGACTTCGACCTGAATAAGTCCTACCCAAGTGCTCAGAGACCACTGCACAAGAAGAGCCTTTTGGCATTGCAACGTCGTTATTATCCTGGTTCCTTGACAAGTGAGTATGACCATGCAAGACAAGCTGCTCTTTAGGTTGTAGCTGTAAGTAGAGCTGAAATGGCTGAAATCTGCTGGACTCAACTTCTTCAAATGTGAAGATTTGCAGTTTTTCTTTGTCTATCTTAATCAATAATGAAAATATTTTTAATTGTAATTGTGGAAAACTTTATATATATATTTTAAAGATATGCATCACCAATTTTCTTTTACAGGTGAACATTTGGATGTTTGCAATTCTGTCGCAACCAGAAACCACCAAATCTCCAGCTTGCATCCTTGCTCTCACATTTCTGTTGACACCCTGCCACACCCATCCACAATGTCAGAGACAGAGGAAAGCCTGTTCAGTCAGCTTGTCTCTGGAGATTTTGGGCTGTCGGTATCTCCATCTGTCCTCAACCCAAACAAAGTCATTCTTACCGTAGAGCACAAAAGCAGAGAGGTACTGTATGTGTTTCTTGATATGACCAATGTGGGCTGAGCTGCATTAGGCAAACTGTACTGCAACTAGAGTGCACTGTAAGTGTCTTTTTATGTTTGTTTTTTTTCTTCAGATTTTGTCAGCCAATGAACAGGCCTGCAAACTGTTTGAGTGCACCGCTAATGAGTTGAGAGGAAAAAAGCTGTCATGTGTCTTGAAGAAAACCACTCAGGTCTTGGAGGAAGCATTGGATGAAGACTTTCTATTAGTGGATGGAACTCTTGCAGCTGTGTCTGGAAAAGTGGTATGAAAACTTTAAAAAAAAAAACAACTTAAAATTGCTATGCAGATGCTTGCATTGAAGAATCTGAATATGATTATCTTGAACCACTGTTCAATCAAGTGTGTTTATTCCCTACACTGCCAGTTTCCAGAATGTGTTTTTATATGTTTAAGTTTTGTGTCTTTAATGTGCTACTCTTACTGTAGGTGGATGTTGTGACATTGTCTGGAGAGGCACCAGTGTCAGTGTGTACCCGCAGACTGTCACAAAAAGGAGAACACTGGCTTGTCATGATTGAGACTGTGGAAAGGCTTTCAGCTTTTGTGTCCTTCTCACAAGATGTAAGTGCGAGATTTACCAGCCTCATTAAGAGTGTGATTTTTCTTAACAGTATTTTCTCGTTTCCTCTTTTTTAAAAGAATAACTACAATGTTTTTGCATTACTCTGATCTCACCTTCAATTATGTACTACTGGGTAAAATATAACCAGTGTTAACCTATTAAAACTATTTTTGTTGCAACTTTTCTGATGTAATTTCTAGGGCAGTATCCTAACCTGTGACTTGGCATTTGCTCATCTCCATGGATACCACCATCCCGAGGAATTAAAAGGGGTGTCTGTTAAGGAGCTAATCCCCTCTTTACAAATCCCCCTCCACAGTCATGCATTGCCCAAAGTAAGCACACTTTACAACCAAAACTGTCCCACTCAGCTGAGGAAAGCTTCCTTTCATAAGCTCTGCTTTCATGTTTCTGTTTACCAGTGTGCTTCTTAGACACTTATGTAGCATACAGAAAAGAATATATATGCCACAACATTTTTAAGCTCAACTATTTCTTTAAGTATGTCATATCTGACTTTGCTTTCTTTTCTTCTCTCAGATGCTGAGGGTTCAGAGAGTGTGCGGTAAAAGCAGAGGGGGTGCATCAGTCCCGCTGTGTATTAAACTTCAGGGGTCAGTACTGTGTGGAAGACCCCAACAGCACAACAATGAGTCTGGACACACCTGCTCAACAGAGAGTCTCAAAAGAACAGATGAACAGGACAAGCAGCCATGCTCTCCTCTCACCTCCCCTGTTTGCAAAACACACTGTGAGCAACCTGCTGGAATAGAGGCATCCTCTGGTAATGTGTTTAGTTTGATGTCTTTTTTTGAAGACTTGGCTGACACCTAAAGCTAGGTCACAAAGGGATTAAAAAGACACCCAGTATTATTCTGGAGAAACTGGTGTATAATCCACTGTCTATGTTATCCTACCCAAGCACTTTAACATGAAAAATATACAGTAGGCAAAGGGGTAGGCAAAATAATATAAAACCTTGATGGAAAATGACTCAAAATTGAAGTAACTGACAAGGATTGCTAAAAGGCTAGGTTGTTTTAAGTTGAATGCCAGCTATTAAAGTTATTAAGTTTCACAAGAAATGGTCCCCAATTGTGCTAAAATATGCTAAAAACCTAGAAACTGTGTCTAAAGACTCTAGACATTATGTATTTGGACAGTTACACATTTTTTGCTCTTTAGGCTCTGTGCTTCAGCACATTCTATTTGAAATAAAAATAATGGATAATACATTAAAGTGCCAAGTCTCAGCTTTAGGTTTAGGTTTATATCAATATTGAAAGAACTGTGTGGGAGATATAACCCTTTTAACACATAGTGCCCAAATTAAAGCTGAGACTTGGCACTTTAATGTAGTATCCATTGTTTTATTTCAAATTGCCTGTGCTGAGACACAGAGCCTGAAGAACAAAAAAATGTGTAACTGTCTAAATATTTACTGTCTGGACTGTACACAAAAGAAGCTGACAAATGTTTATTAATGTCCTTTTCCATTAAGTGTTTTATGGCTATACTCTTGTTGTCAGTAGTATCCTCAAATTAATTTGAAATTTTCTTGATGAACCTATCCAATATGCAGAAAAATCAGTATGGGGGAAACACTGCTTTGAAAAGTGAGACATTGTTTTCCCAATCATGTTGTTGAGTAGAAGAGAGCTGATTAACTGTTTTGTTTATTATCAACGTGTGTCTGGACTCTCACAGACATCAAGATGGGCAGCAGCGTCCTCTCCCCCAGCCCTGCACTGGAGTACTCTGGAACAGTTTGGGTTTTTGCCCCTTTGGGTGGTCTCCTCCTGCTCCGACCTGATGGTTCAATCTACAGCATCCACAACCAAATGGCTCTCAGGCTGTTTGGCTACTGCAAGGACGAGCTGCTGGGAAAGGTTAGCCAACACGACCAGCTGAACAAGGCTGTTAGAATTCATGTCCATGCCAACCCTCATTTCTCACTGTGGCTTTGCAATCAACAGAGTGTCACTTTCCTGATGCCTGGTTTCTATGGATGGATGTCTGACTCAGACAGAAAGACCAGACCCTTCCCTGATTCTCAAGTAAAGGCTGGTAAAAGTACAGCTTCATCCAAAATGTCAGGGAAATCAGGTCAGTGTTTGAATGTATTTGTGATGTGCTGCAGATAGCTGTGTTTCACAAAACTACTAGCTATGATAAGTCAAATCTGTTGTGTCTTTGGTTAAAAAAACATGGATATATATATGATAAAAAAAATATATGATGTGATCATTTTTTGTGTTTTTTCCCATATGCAAGCCACAATGGTTTCATATTATGCCAATGCTCCTACTCTGTTCTTTTACTATGAATTTATTACTGTTTGTGTTCCTATTTTGTCTTGTCATGCAGTACTATTTGTCTGCCCCATGTGTGATTTATTCGTTTCCTTCTTTATCTCATCGTCCAAGACCCTTCCTCACTGGTAGCTGGAGATATGGTCATGGTGCACCAGGCTGTCCTGGGAAGAACCCCAACAGGGAGAGGCAGGATCTTTACCGGAACAAGCACCAGGCTGGAGAAACAGGGCAGCGCTCTGTCTACTCTTTCTCCTCCCGCTGTCACCTCCACACGTGTGGTTGTGTAAGTCCACGTGTGCTCAAGAGCTCAATGACTTCATATACCAAAAGGATGATGAATTTATTCAATATGACAGTCTTTAAAGTGGACAAAAAGGTATATGCCAGCTGACAGTAGAATTAATAGTAGACCAAAAGAGCAGACTGCATGTGTAATTCTGGAAATACAGCAACTTTATGGTCAAGCCTGGTACCCTCTCTGTGTCTCTAACAAGCCAACTGAGACACTAAGTATATCTTTAAATCAAATCTTTGCCTTATCAACTAAGGTCTGTTTATCTTTGTCTTTCTTTATAAAAGTCTGGATCAGAATTGTTTAGATGTTGGAATTCAAGATCAAATTGGTTTCAGCAATTTTGGTTCAGTCTTTTATCACACAATCAGACCAAAGGATCCTGATTGTGTTACAGGAAGGTGAAGATTTCACATCTGTACTATATAATATTATTAAAGGGCCTCTCTTTTGCCACCTGTTGGACAAATAATGTCAAAGCATGTTTGGTCATAAAAGACTGATTTACAGTATATCGTCCAATTTTCAGGTTTGGTGAAGGAGATGAATGAGAGACACAGATGGCTTAAGATAAAGTGTTTGTAAAGGAATTACTATGGCATTGCTGTAGTGTTGTTTATGTCAGTTAATGCGCTACCAAGAGAAACTAATACTCCCCTAGTATTCCATAGTTTTAATAATGTAGTTCTTGCAGTTACATAAATCATAACAAAGTTCCTCAAACAGTTATGTAATAAATTATTGGTTAATAACCCTCGTTATCTTTAATCATATTGACAACACAAAAAGGTTTTTTAACAGTCTTGAGGTTTTAAAGCTGATCAAGACCCAGCAGCCTTGAGGCACAGACACACATCAACCTGTGTGCCTCAGGGAAACACTGTCTGCTTAAAAAAATGCTCATACAACTTCATATTGGCTTGTTAACAAGTACTATATTTAATGATTTTAGTACTTGGTGCATAAGAAATTATAATTAAATGTGAAATTCAAGATAGATTATTGGCTGTTGAATATATTTTTACTCCCCCGCAAGGCAATCATAATGTGCAGCAGCATCTGTTAAGGGTTTAAAACATTATTTATGTAAGTGACCTGTTTGTAGTCTCTACTGCCATCTTCTTCTTGTATAGCAACATAGCAAACATCTAATACACTTATGAGATTGCTGAGGTTTCCATTACCACTGTGCTAACACAACACACTGGGTTTAACAGGTAGAACTTAAAAAAAACAGTCATACTTCAAACTCAACCATCCTGTTAATGAAGCACCTACATGTACAAATGTATTTACATTATTATTTGTCATCAAATATCTAGTAACAGATCATTTTCAGATTTTTTTTTTTAAATTTATTTACAGAAATGTTTGTTGTTTGAACTTTTTTGGCATGAGAATAATTGTATTAAACCCAACCATTGTTTCCACAGGGCTGATGACACTACGGAGCTGATGGAGGAAGCAGCCCAGGTAGCTCCTTGCAGCAGCCACTTGGACAGTGCAGATAACACCCAGGCTCTCCTTAAGACATTTGCCTGGGTGGAACCTCCAGGCGAAGACACCTGCTGCCTGGCTCCCACTGAACTACCACACCATATCCAGGAACAGCAGCTTGGCAGTGAGGTTGAGAAAAGTAATCATCCGGTTATTGAGGTTATCTCAGGTATGATGAGGATAAATCGTTGTGACATCTTTGTTTTTCTTTACATTAGTTTGTCTGTAGTTCTTCTCTACAAATCAGAAATTGACCAGAGCTGCAGTAAATACTCCACAGAAAAAAATCTACTACAATATCTGAAGAAAATTCAAAGAACATTCTAAATAACTCGCTATGTGTAAAAAATTCATACTGTGTGTAGTGAGTTTATGTATACGGAGGGTGATTGTGTAATATGAGCAGTCTGTATTGAGCATTCTCCACAGTGTGTTCTTTTTTCCCCTCTTTAGACACTCCCACTCAGAACGGACATGCTGTCGTCAGGGTGGGTGGCACCTCCCCTGATGTAGGGAAAGACCACCGCTCATGTGCCTCTATCCTCCAAGATTCCAGCTTTGAGGTCATCTCAATGGAGAGCAGGTGAGAGGAGAGGCTGCCACTGTCCCATTTTCTCCACCCCAGATTTAGCAGTAATAAAATATCTTACTGACTTTTTTAGGATTTATTCATCATCCTATCTCGTATGTAATTGTTAATACAACTCAACTGTTACTGTAAGTCAGTGGCCAAGGCAAAAAGCCAAGGAGATATTAATTGTTTCATGTACTTTCAGTTTTCAAGTATTTTTTGATCTAGTGTTGAAGTTCATGTCCTTGAAAAAGGTCATAGAAGGTATTAAAAAGTCTTTCATTTCCAAAGTCTTATTTAATTTCTCAAAAGTCTTAAATTTCATTACAAAAGTCAAGCATTTTTCTTGTTTGTGATAGGCAGTAACATTAGTTATAGTATCCCTAACATAAAGAAGCAGTAAGGAGTCTGCATCAATTTATAATTATGTATTATATTATAATTAGAAAATTTATAAACGCAACACAACACCCCATTACCTGGTGCCCAGATTTCCCTACAGATTTCCCTTTGTTAAAATAATTTCATCTGGATATGTTAAATCTGGAAAGATTTGCCAGTCTAGTGCCATATGTTGTTGGTCTTTGTAATCAGTTGATCAGAACTCAATTTCTCAGGTCTTCCTCTGGATTCTGCGAAAAGTTTGCCGGCCACGGTGGTTCTGGTCCATGCCAGGCAGAGGACTCTCATTCAGCACATGTAGTCGACTCAGCCAGCTGTTTCCTGGACCTCAACAGCAATGGTGATCTAGTGACCCGAGCCCTGGCCGACCTAGATCTGAGTGGTAGTATAGAGCTCCTCAGTGGCAGAGGGTACAGTGATGATAACCAACACTCCATGACATCCTGTGATACAGCCGAGCTCCTGCGTACACCATCCCCATGCGTGGTAGGGTCTGACCAGGAAACAGAGCCTGTCGAGACCGGCGACGCTGATGTAGAGGCCAGAAACGGCTCAACTGAAGAGCATCTGGAAAAAGACCAAGACAAGGCGGATCAGTGGACAGCTCTCTCTTCAATTCATAAAGGAAAGAGCCAGGAATTCTGTATGCAAATTAACGGTGCGATTCAGTCACTGACAGACATTCCTGCTACGTCTACTCCGAAGAAACAGAAGGTAAATGGACACGACCTGTCCTCAGATTCTACACAGATACTGGAGGGGCAATACGAAGGAAGTGGGTACCACAGAGATGGCACGAGAGTAGGTTGGTATTAAAAGTGTTCACTGTTATTCTAATTACCTGATAAAAATCAACAATTGTTATATAAAGCAACAAGACTTCATTTTATTTTTTTATCTCTTCAGATGTGCAGTGTGATGTGTGCAGGACTAGCCTTCCTGATGGAAGCTCTATGTTCTGTGTGTGGATAAGCAGGCCTGGTCAGCAGGGGACACTGTTGCAAACAGATGCATCACTGCCCAACGAATCAGGAGCCAGTCTAGGAGAGGTCAGTGGCTGTAAAGCTCTTTAGTAGTAAGTTAGTTTAGCACATGATATTTCTTCATCTAAACATAAACATGTCCTACTAATCTCCTGCTTTCAGAGTTTTATTTTATAATTTAATTCCCTTTAGTAGTACGTAGCAGTGTATGTACATATGAAGTGTATATTCATCTGCCTGTTCATTCATCCTTTCCTCAGAGGATTGGAGAGGCCAGCCATGGGGAGGCATTGCGCTCCACCATGGACTTGGATCACTCTCGAGCCTGTGATGGGCAGTTTGAAGAAGAGTACCAGCCACTTAAAGCTGTTGGTAAAGGAGCCTTTGGTTTTGTCTGGAAGGCAGTAAGGCGCTGTGATGGACAAGAAGTAAGAAAACACTTTATCAGTGCAGAAACATACCATTCCCATATATACAGTGTGTAGCAATTTTTAGTTATTTGAGATGAATTTTGTAAAATTGTGATGATATGGTCTCTTTACCAAATTGCTGAAATTTGTAGGTGGTAGTGAAGTTTATTAGCAAGTCCAGGATAGTGAGTGACTGCTGGGTAGATGACCCCATGTTGGGAAGAGTCAGCCAGGAGATTGCCATACTGACACGAGTGCAGCACCACAACATTGTCAAGGTAACTTCACATCAGAGCACTTCATTTACAAGGTTTTACAAATTGTCATCAACAATGTTAAACATCTTTGCTCTACAATTATACGTGTGTGTGTGTGTGTGTGTGTGTGTGTGTGTGTGTGTGTGTGTGTGTCACTAGGTGCTGGAGGTGTTTGAGAATGGTTATTACTTCCAGATGGTGATGGAGAGACATGGAGATGGTTTGGACCTTTTTGAATTCATAGACATGCAGCCAAGGCTGGATGAGCCGCTGGCCAGCTATATCTTTAGACAGGTATGTAAAGGGATAGTTAAAGGGTTTTAAGATGGTATCATCTGACGGGGGAGTGGGCACTGCAGTGTGAGTGGTTATTTGTTACTTTGTTAAACTGGAGGCTCTCTCTCTTTTCCAGCTGGTAGCAGCTGTCTTCTATCTGAGGACTAAAAACATCCTTCACAGGGACATAAAAGATGAGAACATCATCATTGACAAGTGTTTCCACATCCGGCTGATAGACTTTGGCTCTGCCGCCATGATGGCTCCAGGGAAGCTCTTTTACAATTTCTGTGGCACTCTTGAGTACTGCTCCCCGGAAGTGCTTCAAGGAAATCCGTATGTACATAATACCTGAGAATCACAAGTGATGTTTGCTCCTTTTATATTTAGCAACAGCCCCGTTTTATTGATAGTGTAGGTTAAAGAGGAAATAACTCACTCACTCAAAGCATTAAACCTGCACTGTCTTCCAGTCCTGTATGACTTTTATGACCTACTAACCTTTACAATGTACAGTTAAACTATATGTAGCCTCAATGATACACCAATCATAAAACCATTCGCAGAGAATAACTAAAGCAATGAATACAATTTTGCCATGTTTTCTTTTTGCCAGGTAGGAGCTTGTTTTGATAATTGTGTATAATAAATGTGTGTCTTTGTTTCTCTTCTGTAGCTATGAGGGTCCAGAGCTGGAGATGTGGTCTCTGGGGGTTTTGCTCTACACTCTGCTATTCAGTGAGAACCCCTTCTGTGGTGTGGAGGAGATCCTGCATGCCAAACTCAAGCCCCCGTTCCCCCTCTCTCCAGGTATACTGCTGTCCTTTGCTGTTGGTTGCAAAATAGTTTATATTTCATATTGTCATTGGCTACAACAGAAAATGACCATTTCTGTTTCCAAAAACATTTTTTTCTCTCTCTATGTACACCCTCAGAGCTGAATGGTGTGCTATGTGGGCTCCTGCACCCTGATCCCACACAAAGGATGACGCTGGACCAGCTGCTGCTGCAGTCCTGGATCAGCCAGCAGATTTCCCTGACAGAGTACACTTGGACAGAGGTGGTCCCTGCAACTCAGAGCTATTGTGAGTTCACTTTAACTTAAGGGTTAGACCAACAATAGCCAGCCATGTTTTCCACTTCAGTTGTAATGAGGTTCCACCTGTGAACCCTGCAATGAAATATTAGTTTCATTATTCGTTTAATTTGCAATGATTTGTTAATTAATTTGTTGACATCCAAATTAAGATTATAAATATATATATATGAGCTGCTAACCCACTTTAAGTAATTCAGTATGAGCAGTTTAAAAATTTGCATCAGTCATTAGTAGATATTATATGAAGCTACCGTTTTACTCTGTGTTAAAGTTTCCATATTCCCAGCAGTCAAAATGAATGATGATGATGGAACTCATAAGCTCAGGACCTTCTCTTCTTTAACAGGCTCTCCACAAGAGTCCAGTCCAAAAGTGTACGTCGGGCAAGGCTTGTTCCCAGATCAGGGTGATGAGACTCTTCCTGATGATGATGATGAGGAAGACGAGGATGAGAGGTTGTCAATGGTGGCCCTGGAAACAGAGCTCCAGAAGTACCTCCGTGATGATTAAAGACTGAATGGAAACTAAGAGGAGCCGAACCGTCTTTCCAATTTTTAGTCTGCAGCATTTCTAAGAGGACACAAAGTGCAAAATAAGAAAAGGGAAGCTTGTTTTAGTCCGTGGCAATAACTAAACACTAGTTTGTCTAGTCTAAGTCTTCTGGAGACAACTAGATTTCTGCTTTTATGAAGTGTAAGGTGCCTTGCTACAATGTATAATGAATATATTTGCCAAGCTGTTGGGTTGGTCAAATGTGCTGGTTGACACATTTGTGATTGCAACACAGGAAGTCAAAACCTCATAATGTAGCAGCAGTTTTTTGCTTTTTTATTTAATCTATTGTATTTATTCTTTGAAGTTTGGGAGATCTGAAACATTAAAATCATAATAAGAGTACACAGGGATCCAGCTTTGCCACCAAAATCCACCCAAGTGACCACAACGTTGAGTTGTTTACCTCACAGAAACCATGTAGAGAACTTTGCAGTTGACAGGAATAGTTTTCTTGATCCAGCTTTTTTTTTTAAATGATTTTAACATTGAATGTTTTAATTAAAATTGTAAGTATATTTACAATATTTTATCTATTTATTTTATACATTAATAAATATTTTACCACAAATGCTTTATTTTTTCTGTGTAATAATTGAGGAATTGATTGTTAACAAGGACTGGAGGAAGTTTTTACTTCTCCTGAAAGCCTTGTTCATTATATCATTTTCATATAGTGAGTGAACACTAAATGATGGCACTATAATTTTAATTACATTGCTTTTTCCGAACAAGGTGACAACAAGTGACTAACTTGGACATCTAGTAAAAAAACATGCAGCTGCTCGACCTGAGTGTATTCTAACTGCAGATTTCCAAAACAAGACATTTTGAGAGTAAGTTGGTGTTGCAAATAGTTTATTTGATCTCATGAAAAGGTGACTACAAAATGCTAAAGATGACAATAAAGTCTAAAGCTTATTTCCAGGTAAATTCACCATACAAATTTCAGGTATACTGATATAAATAAGGTGATGGATTTATAGATGGGCAATAAGCAATTTTGCGTTTTTCAGCCGATTATAACTGAAGACAAGAAGATGAACCCAGGTATTTGGAGGACTTGAGTATTTTATACTGTATATATAAAGTTCTATATATGAGCACGTTATACTGTATGTATACGGCATAAAGTACACTATATAAACAGTCATCCTCAAAACTTGAATCCGTCTACTCATTCCAGTCAGCTTTAAAATACTTGAAATTTCACAAAAAACACGAACCAAGCTTAACAGATTACAGTAGTCTGAAAATCAGCTGCACGCTCTGCAGGGGCCATTTTCGTCAAGCAAGTAGCGGAACTATTGTTCTCAAACCCTGTTTATAGACGGAAATATATCGTCGACGGACAAGCATGGGCACCACTAGTGCTGTACGTCAGGTGAAACTGAATGCTACAAAACACAACAGTTTTAATATTTTCTTCAAATGTATTTGTTTGCAGTTGTAAGACTTTTTTATTTAATGAACCTCTTACTTCAAAAATGTCGTAGAAACTACAGCCGAGGTTTTCCACAAACCGCTATAACCTTGATGTTTGCTTACTCAGGCTAATGATACTAGAGTTGGTTTATTAGCGTCTCTAACTGATAACTTCTCTTCTATAATTGCTCTACAGTGACCTTTTACTGTTCAGCACTGAGCAACAACAGGGACATGAATTAGGGACACAACTGCTGTTTATATTAATAGATATGATGTCTGTTCCACAGGTTCTTCGGTGGACTGTGAGAAATGCCACCTCCTCTGTATGCAGTCCACTTCAGTTTTGGAGATGGTCCCTGCAGCCACTGTGCATCCGGTGTAGATTGTTCTGTTCCTCCAGCAGCAGTCTGCCATCAGGACAACACAGCCATGAAGCAGCTCCTCTGTGGAGGAAGACAGTCACAGAGCTGTCCCTACGCTCTTTAGCTGATATGGGATTCACAGATACCCAGGCAGAACAGATATATGAGTCTGTGTCCAAAGCCAGAGGGGGAAGTGCTGCCAAACATGCTCTGTCAAGTCTCACAGCTCTGTTTGTTTTGGGCCTCAACCCTTCCAGTGTGCTGAAGATACTGGAGAAATGTCCTGAACTTTACACTGTCAAGGAATCACAGCTTCAGCAGCGCATAGGCAACCTGCGGAAACTAGGTTTAGTTGAAGGTGAGATCATGGTGTTTGTGTAGCAGTATATCAGTATATTATTCAGGGAATGCATGATGTTTAAGCAGTACATATTGGATGCTCTGTATAAATATTACAGAATTATTTTCCCCTATATCTCCCCACAGGAAGTCTTCAGAGAGTGGTGGCCCATTACCCTCAGATCCTGACTGCGCCTGTGAAGACAATAAAAAGTGTGGTGGTGTTCCTCAGAGAGAAGTGCCTGTTTACAGCTCAGCAGGTCACGGACATCCTCAGAGATAGTCCAGCCATAGTGCAAGAGAACCTGGCTCAGCTGGAGTACAAGTTTCAGGTCAGCATTTAAACCGAATGAGACAGTTGGCACTGATGTTTTCATTGGGAAAGAGTGTTTTACAGACATATTTCAATGAGACCTCAAGGAAATTGAAATGAGTCATTGATTCATTCATTTGTAGATCAACAGAAAATTAGCAAACAATTTCATAAGTCGGTAATCAAAAACAATATTTACTAGTTTGAGCTCCTCAGATGTGAGTTTGCTGCTTTTCTTTGTGTTTTGGGCTGTTTGACAGACAAAACAATTTTAAGATGTTACCTTGGGCTCTGGGAAACTGATGAGCATTTTTAGTATTTTCTTAGATGTTTTAGAGTAAACAAATGATGACTCAAAAATACAATCAATATGGATCAATTTATTAAGAATTAGCAAGAAAATTAATAAATAGTTTCTGGCCTAATTGAAATACACAATTCTGTTGAACTTGCCATTTTGAGGCAGGCTACAGTGACAATGGTCAGTGCTGTTCTCATGGTAGACAGCAGATTTATTGACTTCCTCAAAACTTGACCACACATCATAGTCAAACAGCCACAGCAGCTGTAAAAGTCAACAAGCTTGTAGAAGGCTTTCTGGTCACATTGACTGTGTCCCAGTTCCAAGTAGATACCAACTGTATACGGAAATTATTATACTAATTTTAATAGTATACTGTTATGGGTTTTCTTCCATTCACGTACAAGATATCAATGTACCTAACCACTTTGTTCAGGAAATGACAGAAGACTTGCACAAAAGTATGCTAATCAGACTGCAACTTTGGAATGTCACAATCCATTAAACTTAAAAAAAACAAAACAAAACAGACAGGAAAATGTGTTTCCAATGTTTCAGTAGTTGTTTTTTCCCCTGAACTGTTGCATGATCCCCCCCCAATGTGTTTATATTTTTTCCCACTGTGAGCAACTATCCCATTTCCTTTGTTCATTGAAATCTGGGACAATAGTGTACATGAACAGCACACTCAAAATCAAGTGTGTTTAGCATGCATGCTGACTTTTTTGTGTTGACTTTATTTAGTCACTTTTCCGGTGTGAACATCTCATGGTCAACACCTGCTTAGAAGTTGTGTGTGGTATGGAGGAGGGACACAGCTGTAGTACTCCCTCTGGTGGCCATAATTGAACTCCACGGCTCTAGGGCAATAGTTGCTGTGAATACACTACAGCATTGTGTTATCTGTGGTATGACTTGGCCACAGAATAGAACAAAGACATTCATTCATTTCAGGTTATGGGATAATTTTATTGAGCTGATCCAGCAGCCACCTGATTAGTTCAGATAATAATCTGAAATATATTGTGTCCAGAGACTGTTATGTCATATCTGCTGAGTTACCTTTTATTGTCGATTTGTAAGTATATTGTATTTGCATCTTATATTGTAATGAAATATTTGTCCATATCTTTGTTTTTGTCATTCTAAACTGACTTGTTTTTCTTGTTTGTGGCTTGTAACAACATATATTCATCCATCTCTCCACAGTACGTCTACTTCAGAATGGGTATCAAACAGACAGAGATGGTGAAGTCCAGGTTATTCCGTTTCACTCTGGACGAGGTGCGCTGTCGACACAGTTTTCTGGAGCGCAGGGGCTTGTACCAAACCCCAGACAAGAAAGGACAGACGGCCATCATCAACCCCAAACTGGACAGCATCCTTAACATTGACCAGGACACTTTCCTCACGGATGTTGCCAAGGCGTCAGCGGAGGAGTATGATGTGTTTCAGAGACTGATGGCAAGAGAATGGCGGGAACAGGAGCAGCAGGAGCAGCATGGCAACATCGAAGTCGACAGTGATGACGAGGAAGAAGAGGATGACGAAGAGGAAGAGGAGACTGGAGGCAAGAGTGGCTACAGGAAGAGAAGAAAGAAATGACAGTGAGGGAAAGGACTGAGAGAACTGAAAATAAATTAAGGGGGAAATTACATGATTATAGAAATGACAAAGGCATCGATTATTCTAAGCTTTGTGTGTAGGAACCATAGAGGATTTTTATCTAAAACACACATGGAAACATAATTGTTGCCTGGTTTGTCCCCTCATGAACGTAGCCATGATAGCTACAGACTGAGTGAACCTTCTGGTCCTGAAGTTGATTTCTGTGTTTGTGTAAGTGGCCTCATGCGGATGTGAGATGCAGTGACGTCAATCAATGTTGGGTAAGGCTAATAGATGACAACTCCATACTGATGAGTTACAACTGTCATGTTTGAACATAGTGAATAATGAATCCCATATATTTGCTTAACTGTCAAAAAATACTTTTCCTTGAAGTGACCTCATAAATAAGTAATTTCAGAAGCTCGACTGTCTTGATGCTTGATGCACTGAAATTAAAAGGAAATGTGAAACTAATCAATGTAGTCTAGATGGTTTTCAAATGAATTCTTACAACAAAGCCCGATTTCAAACATTGAAGGTAGTTGATATCGGAAAAGCAACAGCATGAGGAGCAGCTGAGGGGACGGAAGCTCCACCCTGTTACTATGTGACGGCCAAGTGGCTGTAGCTTTTTGCATCCCTATATCATCCATGTGAGTCAACAAAGAGTGCGTCAGATAAGACCAGCGAGTGACTCAAGTTGAACAAAACACCCATCGATTCACAGAAACATTAAGCCTAATGGATGTAAGACACAGACAGGTTTTTCTGCTCTGGACATCAGGTAAGAAAACTCACCTTTGGTCAATCAATAATTCGTCAATAGGTGTGTCTAAGCAAAGTTTAAACTGAACCAAGTGATTTTTTTTTTGTTTTTGTCCCGGGTGTTTGACCGCAGAACATGAAATCTATTCATGTGCATGAAGGGGATATTTGTGGTGTTCCTTTGAAAAAATAATCAAAAAATGAAGTCTTGATGCACCACCAGATACCTTAAAGTCACAATTTATGAATTAAGAATGTAGGGATTGTTTCATCCAATCAGCAACTTAAGTCAGGTGTAATGTTTATGTTTTGTTATTTTTCTCACATTGAGTTATTCATTTCCAGTTTTCTCAATTTGCATTGATTTGCATTTGTTTTCCTTTGCAACATAACACTCACGGTGCAGAGTATATTATTTTTTGCTGTTCATATTTGACATTGATCTGGACTGAATTCATCTCAACTGTACTGTAAAATGCCTTAAGAAGGCCTTTCCAAAAGTCTCATAAATGTAATTTTGATCAAGACTGAATCAGCTAAAGCAGAGTTTGATAGTTATACAGTACATTTGTCCAGCCTGCAATACATCAAGATGATGCATACAGTAGGTTATATGAAAATATTGTTTACAGTCCATAGTTCATAATGTAGATTTACTGCTTTTATGCTTCCTCCTGTGAAGACCCATGTTTGCTCATAGCTATAAATAGGTCACAATACCTTGCAGCTTATATAAAATAGTCCCTCACTCAACTTATATCCTATACTGCATATTTGTATGCATTTACATGCATAATGTGGTCCACTGTGGACCACTTGGTAATTTATGGCTGTGTTTTCATCCACAGGAATCTGCTGGAGGAAGTAGTCTACCCCATAAAACACACAACAGTCAGAGCATCTATGTCTCCATCACACTTCAAAGACAACATGATATCATCATTTCTAATTTCAAACCTCACACAGGATTGGGTCGAGAGCCTGCGGAGGTGGCACCTAGAATTATTTTTCATCCCAACCACTGTGGTCACACTTGCCACCCTACTAGCCAACCCTGTTCTCCTGATATGCATCTTTGCGTCCCGTGCCCTGCGTCAGGAGACGCGTTACCTGCTGGTGGCCAACACTCTGACAGCAGACATGCTCTTTCTCATCCTCAACCTGGCCACAGTGATTTGTAACGCTGTGAAAGCTGAGGTATCCTGGCTAGTTTGTGAGCTGATCACAGCTGTCACTGTCGCTGCTTACTGCTGTGCCATCCTCACCGTCACCCTCATGGTGGTCGACACCTACGCTGCAGTTCGCTGGCCACTCCGTTACCATGACTTTCTTCCACCTGCCCGCACCCACTGCATCCTGGTGGGGGTGTGGGTGCTGTCAGCCATATACCCGTTCACCCTGGTGATCTTAATGGAGGTGGGGAGGGGAGATCCCCACGAAACGGTGGCTGTGTGTCTAGCCCTCATCTCCCTCGGCTTCATTCAGATCGAGGACATGATAGGGATTCACGTCTACTTCTTTGTAGCAGCAATCATTTGCACCTTGCTCATTTTTTACTGCTACATTCGGCTCTACATGGTGACGAGGGCCCATGGTATCTGGCAGAGGCGCTTCTCCAGAGCTCGGGTCACGCTGCTGGCCCACGGGGTTCTGCTCCTACTCTACTTTGCCCCCGGCTTTGTTTTCACCCTGGAGCTCTTCCTGTTCCAGGACACAGACATAAGTCAAGATGTCCGTGTGTGGGTCAGCACAGTCAATATGTGTGTTTTTATGTTGCTGCCCAGGGCCTTTGCTCCGTACCTGTATGGGCTGAGGTATAGGGAAATCTCTGATACTCTAGTGCAGCTGCTGCATTGGCACAGGAGACTCAGCCAGACCACAGTGTCATAAATGATTCTTCAGAACTATCCAGGATACATACTCATACAATTATTCCAATGAATTTCCTGTTACCATTAACTTCAATGTATCTATGCCTCCTGTGAGACATTAGGCCACAATGCTGCCTTCATTGTTCCCTGTCTTTGATGTTTTGAGCCTCCCCCCAAGTTGCCCACCAACAAACAAGATGTACCGTCCAGAGTCCAGATTCCACCCTGTGCAGCCCCCATCCCCCTAAGTAATTTTTGAGTAGCCACTAAAAAGTCTATGATTTTGTTTTCACATTTTCTGTATTTATTTGTTATTTTCTGTAAATTTCATGATTGTATAGATGCAGTTTTAAAAAACTCTCCACAACACCAGGACTATAATTCTGATGGAGAAATACTACAGTGAAACAAAACAGTCAAATTTAAGAATAATGACTCTTGCTCAAAATAACATGTATCGTAGCTGTTGTGAAATGTAAATGAATAATTCAACATCCCAAACAACTTTGTTTTCTTGTGTGATTTTGTGTGTTTAAAGCACTTAACACTTAAATATGCTGAACTACAAATTTGTTGAAGCATCATAATAGCAGTATTTTAAAGATAAACCATTCATGCCAAATATGTATTTCATCATCATTATGTAATGTAAAATCCAACAAGAACCTGCTATGCACTCTCAGTTTTATGGCCAGAGTCACAAAGCACTTAACTCCATTTTCTGTCAAGGTCTTGTTTGTCTAAAACTGGATGTCCGAGAAGATCATTAACAAATGACTAATTGACTTGGTGATCTAAGGGACTAGCGAAGAGAAAAGAGGACTTTCCCTTTTTAACAAAGGTTTGGTGAATAGTGGTGAGTCAGATGTCCTCCTGCAGGGACTTATTTCTGTTTCTGCTATGTGCCATCTGTAACTGGTGCAACTCAACAGCAGATGCTCTGCTGAGCAGAGGCTGAGATATCAAGTGTTGTTTTAAGTATCGATACCAGAACCAAAAAGAAAAGCTTCCATCTCATGTAAGATCACACTCTGGACATGAGCCCTCTGCTTAGTGAATGCACTCTGTTTCTGTGCTGCTGTTGTGTGTGATCAACTTGTTAGTTCTGAGAATTAACAGAATAAAAATGTGCATTTAATTTAACATTAAAAACTGTCTTGTGTTTAACCATGAACCTGTTTAAGTGACAGAGGAAGTAGAGGGAAAAGCTTCATGTTTGGTGACTCATTCATTGGTAATGAGAAATATATGCAGAAGCAAATTATTAGTGTTAAATGCACCTCATAAATCATGGCATTGCTTCCTCCTACATAATAGCTTAGCCTCTTAATAATGAAAAGTATCTACATTGATAATGGTGATTCTGTATCATATTGAAACCAAATTTTATGGTATTGCCCACCCCTAATTTCTACATTTGCAGGTAGAAAATAAAATTAATTATATTATATTATAATTAATTATAATTATAAATCCCTTTTATATTATAAAGTGTTGACCTGTTTATATGTCTTCATGCCATTGTGTATGTCTACAACTACATACAGTATTAGGAATTCTTTATATGGACAAACTACTAGTAGTGTTTTATCTGGCATCAATATTTCAGAATGTTAATATAAGATAAGGAGCTGCAATTAGTTCCACTGTAGGAAATGTGGTGATATTCACAGCATGTGTTTTGAGCAGCCAAATAGGAAATCTTTGTGATAATGAAAATTCAGCTTAAGTCTATCTTCAATTGTGTTTTGTTGTACTTTAGATTAATACCTCCTTATCACTTTAAACTGAACTTTACCTTTTAGATAAGTGACGCTATTCCTGTAGAAATAAAAATCACAAAATCACTGACAGATTTGCACATACATGTTTACTCTCGGCAATGGTGGTTAGCCTGCTAATCTCGTGGTCTCTTATATGCTGATATGGTTTTGTTCTGGTGAACTTGTACAGCGGATACCTGGAGCCCAAAAAACCCTCATCCCCCTACCTTTTGACATAGACATACATGAAAGGACTATACAAAGAGAGCACAGCACGTATCTCTGATTACTTATTATCTCATTGTGCCATAGCATACATAGAATTTTATGTTAATTTTATCAGTGTATTAATTTAGACATGAATACATACTGTAACTTTCCATGAAGGAAATATGATGTGTAAATATGACAGTTCACTCCAGTACTAGTAACACACATGGTGTAAAACTGGTTAGCGGTGCCTTCCTCGGGGAACTCGGTTGGGAGCTCTCAGAAACATTTTGCAACAGGGAAGTTGTGACATCCTTTGTTCTAACTGAACTCCTCCTCCTTCCTCACCTGAAAAAAGCGTGCCACTCATCCTGTTTTAACGTGTCTATAGGATCACATTATACCTATAACTTTTAGATTAACACGATTATGTCTGATATGTTTTCGTTTTTCGTTGTATCCCTACGTGCCCACCATGGAAATCCGAAAGTTGGTATTTTATAGAGGTCGCAAAGTGTGTTTAATGGCGGCAATTTACAGCTAATATTGTCGTATTAACTGTTCATGCGCTATAACTGGTATTCCCTTGCGTGTATTGCTCAACTGCTGTCACTCCTTGTTATGAACTTTTTCTCCACTAAAAGTTGCGTTTGTTTGCAAACAAAGGACAGCCACGTGGAGAACTATAGGCGCTTGGGAAGTGATGTTTCTCATTGAGCAAAAAGCAAGCGCCAACTTTCCATATGAACTTCATTACCCATAATGCATCAGCAACACCAGTTGAGTGGGTGCAGTGGGCTGGATGTTTTTCTTTTTTTTCCTCCTGACAAGTATATATGGCTTCTGTGTTTACAGTTAGCTAGTTAGAACCCTTTGTTTTTGTCATCACCCCAAAGTCAAAATGTCCCGGCTGTATAACAGCCTACTTTGTGTCCCATAGCTATTCGAGGTCAGATATTGTAAAGGATACTAATAAACCTTTTTCAGAAAACAGATTTATTTTCCTTAGTACTTTTTGTTTTTTTCCACCGCTTGTAACTGAAGAGGAAGCTTCATCTGGAGACTTCTTCCTAAGGTAACGTTTTTTCCTCTATGACTAAGGATGTTGACAATTCTTATGAGTGTTGAATTTGGAATTGATAACTTGTTTTCCGTTTGAATTTGTCACAGTAATGTTATATTGAGTAAATCAACGACTCTGCTAACGTACATTTTCTTTTTTCTTTTTTTTCTTTTTTTTGAGCGTGTTGTCAACGGCTAACGGTCGGCACGAGACAAGTCTCCTTTGTCTAATAAAGCGAAGCAAACTATTTTCTGCTTTTTCAGTTAACTACATGTTCATACAACGTTATATTAATGCATTTCTACTTGGTTAACTGTAATTTCATACTTAAACAAGGAGACGTTGCCAAATTTAAACTCTTATTTTTTGAAATTGCAAAAAAGCTAAATTATATTTGCATTATTTTATATTTAAAGCAACCAATAAGACAATTAAAACATAAAACAATAACATGTATTTTATTTATGCTTTTTTTGTGTGTGTGTGTTATTGTACATTATTTTGGGGTTTTTTTGTTTGTTAATTGAATTCCTCCTCATTGTTTCTTCGTCAGTAGAGTAGGCAAAACATGCTTTGGTAAAAATCTTTCATGCGTTAAGACACCTCTGGCTAAACCTGTCCTCCAGTCTCCAGGACCTGAAGGAGGTGCTGCGCGTGAATAGGTTGACTCTTCTGAGGCTGAGCCAGAGTTAAAAATAACCTGAAATAAATTACCTCACTGGAGCAAAGGCTACACCCGCTGCTAGATTTACCAGGGCCAGTGGCCATAGATAAGAGAATTCAATGTTTTGATCAAATGTCTTCAAGACGTTTTGAATTTGCATATCCTAGATATAAACACAGTCTTTGTGGAAATGAACAAAGTATAACTCATGGGATATGTTTGTTGTGCTATGAGTAGCCCATATTTTTCTGAAAGAGATGTCTTAAGACTACAGGTGTACTTAAAGCACAAAATACGCCTCAAGGTTATCAAAAGCCCTGACTTTACACTTGTTGTTCAAACGATGATTAGCCTATGTAGTGTCTGATAGCATCCCTGCCCCCACTCTCTTTCAAAACAAACCTGACTGACATGTAGGTTGGCTTTCCAACCGTTGCTCAACCTCTCTCCCGCCTGTGTCTCTTTCTTCCGAGTTCATTCTGCTGCTGAGCACAACTGTTAAGTGGCATTGATGAGCTAGAGGAAGTGTCACGGAGATTTGTGTGCAGCTCAGATTTCATTCCTTGAAACTAGTTTTACTTAACTCTGATGTAAGACATTTTAGCATTGTCCCATGGGCTTGAAAAAAACGTGTTTGGTACTCACATGTTTTCTACCACTTTTGTACACATGCTTTGTGGCTTTACTCTGTGAGTGCTTTGTTTTTCTGTTCTCAATTTGTACTACAGGGATCCAATTAGGTTGCTATTTATGACTTCATGACCTTTCCAGGCAATCCCCCCCTGCCATATTTGATAGGATGCTACTGATGATATTAGTAAATAATAGGGTCTAATATGTTACGGAAGCACATTCTTTGTAATAGCACTACTTTCTCATCATCCTCAGGTCATTGTAAAGTTAAGAGAAGGTCTACATTGAAGGTAGCAGCCATGGTGTTGATTCTGGGCAGACGAATGAACAGAGAGGACTCTGGGGTCAGAGACTCACCAGCTGTCAAACGCAAGGTGCAGCCAAACAAACATATATTTTGTTTTTGATGTTTTATATTTCAAAACATTTGTAATAACTGATGAAAGTTACACATTTTACACATGTTTATACATGTTGTCTCCTAAGGTGTTTGAGGTTGACTCCAAAACCTTAGCCAGCCAGGATGTCTTGGACTTCTGTTCTGGCTCATCCCACTCAGAGGGCATCCTGCAAGTATTCAATGAGTTTCGTGACTGCCGCCTGTTCACTGACGTGGTCATCAGCGTGCAGGGCCGTGAGTTCCCCTGCCATCGTGCTGTGCTCTCTGCCTGCTCTTCCTACTTCAGAGCCATGTTCTGCAATGATCACCGCGAGAGCCGCGAGATGCTGGTGGAGATCAACGGCATCCTGGCTGAGGCGATGGACTCCTTCCTCACCTATGTTTACACCGGCCGCGCTAAGATCACCACTGAGAATGTCCAGTTCCTCTTTGAGACCTCCAGCCTCTTCCAGATCACCACACTGCGTGACGCGTGCGCGAAGTTCCTGGAAGACCAACTTGACCCTTGCAACTGCCTGGGCATCCAACGCTTCGCCGATGCCCATTCCCTGAAGCAGCTAGCCAGCCGCTGCCGCAGTTACGCCCTGGCCAACTTCTCAGAGGTGGCTCAGCATGAGGAGTTCCTTGACCTACGCAGGGAAGAGCTGGAAGAGTACATCTGCAGTGATGAGCTGTCCGTCGGTAAGGAGGAGGTGGTATTTGAGTCGGTGATGCGATGGGTGTACCACACTGTGGAGCACAGGAAGCCCATGCTGAAGGCCCTGCTGCACCATGTGCGCCTGCCCCTTCTGCACCCCAACTACTTTGTCCAGACAGTGGAGGGGGACCAGCTCATCCAGAATGCTCCAGAGTGCTACCAGCTTCTCCACGAGGCCAGGCGCTACCACGTGCTAGGAAATGAAATGATGTCACCCAGAACCCGTCCACGCAGGTAACTGTAATGTTGGTTTACTGGTTATACCCTCTGTGACGAAGGGGACTGATAATCTATCCAAGATGTTATCTCCAAAAGGAAAGAGATACTTGTTCACCAGTCAGTTTACCAAGTCACAACATATTTTGCTCACGGAAGTAATATGACTTGTTAGTCTAATTAAAGTCTGACAGTACGTACTGTTCTGCATTCACATGAATTATGAATGACTGTTGTTTCCGCTGTTTTATGAACCAATTATTTTATATTGGCGAAGAAAACATATTTTGTTTGATCTTTTGTCTTAATCTTGTTGGGTACAAACACTTATTCCACAGTGATGACAACAGAGGTCAGAGTGACATAAGAAAACTTGTCTTTTTAAGCATCGAGTCAATTTATGCTTCACATTTACAACATGAGGTTACAACCTACGCATGAACTCGATCTAATGACCTGGCAGTGGTGGTGGCGTTGTTGTTGTTGTTGTTTGTGTGCGTATGTGAGAGACAGGGAGTGTTATTGTGCTGAACAGACAAGTGTGTCATTGACTGAGCTTTGTTTTCTAGTCCTATTTTGACATGGAAATGATAATGAAGGAGGGAGGGCATGTTCATACATATACTGGTTGGTTGGAAAAAAAAAAAGAAAAAATGATGTGATGCAAGAAACGGCAATCAGGAAATGTTGAGTCTTGTTATCATACCAGCAGTGTAACTCACCTTGCTGATGTGTTTGGGTTCTTAATTTCCCCACCTTTTCACTTAATGCCTACATAGTTACCATTATTAATGCCATTATTTCTGATGTTTTTTTGACAAAGGCTTGCACTGAGTGAAACCTTATGAATGAGATACAAAACAGACCATATGGTAGCCTACTGTACAGCAAACAAGAGTGCAGCTGCTCTTCTGAGTTTGATTTGCTGTTAGGGTGAAATAGGGCAGTGCCAGTTGTCAGTTATTTAGGCTGTGACATGACGTGTATTTCAGGTGTATTGTGTCAGTATCCAGGCAGATCTGTTCAGATCAGCAAGCCAAGCAGGCAGTTTGTACCCGCACCGTCAGCTTCGTTTGCCCTGAGGGCCAGATCCTCTCCTGCTCAAAACAGATGCCAGATTCTCCCCGTTCTGTGTCTACAGCAGGGCCTCTGTTCTCTTGGGAAGCCACTAAAATCTCATTTATCACATGTACACACACATACACATTGCGTGAACAGACACATAAAGCTGAAGCGCTCCTGGGCTAAAGTGTCTCATAGATGTATACAAGCACGTGAAATGGCCCCAATCTTCCACCTGGATCTGACCTACACTCTATCACATGTCAAGTAAAGAAGAGGGAAATTGGGTGAAAGTGCAGAAAGTGCCACATTTGCACCGACAGCATTATCCAGAACATACAGTATTAGGAATTCTTTATATGGACAAACTACTAGTAGTGTTTATGTGGCATCAATATTTCAGAATGTTAAAATAAGAAAAGGAGCTGCAATTAGTTCCACTGTAGGAAATGTGGTGATATTCACAGCATGTGTTTTGAGCAGCCAAATAGGAAATCTTTGTGATAATGAAAATTCAGCTTAAGTCTATCTTCAAGTGTGTTTTGTTGTACTTTAGATTAATACCTCCTTATCACTTTAAACTGAACTTTACCTTTTAGATAAGTGACGCTATTCCTGTAGAAACCACTACTCTGTCCAAATATAATAAATAGCCCAAATTTCTACCCTCTAATTATAAATCCCTTTTATATTATAAAGTGCTGACCTGTTTATATGTCTTCATGCCATTGTGTATGTCTACAACTACATACAGTATTAGGAATTCTTTATATGGACAAACTACTAGTAGTGTTTATGTGGCATCAATATTTCAGAATGTTAAAATAAGATAAGAAGCTGCAATAAGTTCCACTGTAGGAAATGTGGTCTTATCCACAGCATGTGTTTTGAGCAGTCAAATAAGAAATCTTTGTGATAATGAAAATTCAGCTTAAGTCTATCTTCAAGTGTGTGTTGTTGTACTTAAGATTAATACCTCCTTATCACTTTAAACTGAACTTTACCTTTTAGATAAGTGACGCTATTCCTGTAGAAACCACTACTCTGTCCAAATATAATAAATAGCCCAAATTTCTACCCTCTAATTATGAATCCCTTTTATATTATAAAGGGTTGACATGTTTATATGTCTTCATGCCATTGTGTATGTCTACAACCATAAAGTATTTTAATTAGACATCGCGTCTGCAATCTATATATTCCTGTGTCTTTTCATTTAAAAATAATTGTTGTTTTTTGTTCTTATAATTGCTTCATTCGTGTTGTTATTCCCCCTCTATCTCTTGTTTTCCTTGTCTCTCCGTCTGGCTGACCTTCCCCGTTTGTGCGCAGGTCGACTGGCTACTCTGAGGTGATTGTGGTGGTTGGGGGTTGTGAGAGGGTGGGGGGCTTCAACCTGCCCTACACTGAATGCTATGATCCAGTAACAGGAGAGTGGAAATCACTGGCCAAACTTCCCGAGTTCACCAAGTCAGAGTATGCTGTCTGCGCCCTCCGCAACGACATTCTGGTGTCAGGTAAGACAACAACAATTCAATGGTATGGTCCTGATTAACACGTGCAAGCTGCCAAATACAATCTATCAATTGTGGTAGATAATGATTATTATTATCATTAGCCAATCAAGACATGTTTTCTAAATGTTACTAAATCTTCCTGTAGCTGGTTAAGTTTCTTTTTCACCACGTAGAAATGGATCAGTGACTCATAATTAATTTCATTTCAGATATCTTGTGAAAATTCGGAATTCAAAATGGCTGGTAACTTTAAAAACCTAAAGTAAATTTCAAACCATGGTCCCAATGCTATTTTACCTTTTTTTAATATCTTTAGTTTTGTACAAAAGTTCAATTTCTCTCACTTATCATTTGATTGTACTCAAAATTATCATACTCCTCCAAAAAATCACATGCACACTCTTAAGGGACATAATCTGTGTCTCTCTTTGCTTGACTTGCCATCTAATCCCCCAGTGGAGTGGCAGGAAAGGCCATAGTGGCTGTTTGCCTGCTGTTATTTTTACAGCCACAGACTGTTGGAGTTGAAGGAAAATATGAGAGCAACATCTGGATGCACTCTCCTTGCTCAGTGCTGGAAGAGGCCTTTATTGGCCAGCTCGGTCTTTTTCTCTCTTCCTATTGCTCAATCATCAGGGTCACCACCTTTCCCACTGGTTTATCGGCTTTCTAGGATGTCCTTTATATGACTATCTAACAGCCCTTTTTAATTTTAGACTGTGTCAATAGGTTGTGGTGTGATTAGCTTAAAATAAACCTAAATATGAGATATTATATCTATCGTAGCCTCATGTCAAGTCTGCTGCATTTTTGGAACTTAGCGCTGGGCCAAATGTGGCGTAAGCCTCCTTTGGTGAAAGAAAGACCTAGATTAAAAAAGACATTAGTATTACATCATTCATCTTGACTAGTCAGGATAAAGTTAGTTGCCAAGTCAAGCACTGATTTGAACATGTGCTGTGTGCAGAATGTTGTTTTGTATGGTTGTTGGATTGGGGGCATTTAGGGTTTTTTTTTTTTTTGTGAAATTTTTTCCAGGAATATGTATTGCCAGAAGTTCAAATGTGCCTGCTAGGATTATTCATGCTCAAACATGCTTAAATGAGCTGCAAAAAATGACTGGACAAATACAGCAGTTGAAAGAAGATATGGAGAAGAGAAAAAAAAATAAGAAAGAGATATATAGAACAAAAAGAATGTTCTTCCCTTTCAGCGAAGAGTGTGAAGTGTTTATGCTTTTTTTATGCTCTCGCTGTGCCAAGTCCTCACGTGTGCGCTATCAATCTACCCTCAAGCGCTGCCTGGAAAAGTCAACACACCCCTCCCCCCGTCTCTCTGTCTCACACATACATACACACACATTGCTTTATTGCATATTTTCATCCTCATTCACCCATTTTCCTTTTTTTGTTACCCCATCTTTTCTTAACTTTATTTTTCACTTGCACTCTCTCCATTACATTCCCACACCTACTTCCATTCTGTCTGTCTGTCTGTCTGCATTTCTCCCTGGGAACTAGTATAAATACCTTGGTGGGCCTCCAGTCTCCAGCATAGCTGCAGTAAGCTGTGGTCTTAAATAGGATGTGCCTCAAATGGGTGTACAGAACCTCTCAGGTCTTTCTGGGACTTGAGCCACAGCTATCTCACATCTATAGCATTGCAAGCAGCCACTTTTTCAAGTGAGTATGCTTTGAGTACTTGAGGTTACTGTTTGTATGATCTCAATTATAATCCAGTATCACAAGATATATGTGGTTTAGTGTTACAACATGAAACAAATATGCCTCCACTGTAGGAAATTGAATACATTTGGATAATGTGTTATCAGCTAGTGAGCAACAAGACAAGTGTGCTTACCTCATACATTACAGAAGCCTGTATGTCATATTCACAAATGGTCTGACTTCTCTAGTTGCCTCCTTAGACAACAGGATTGCTTTAACATGCTGAACTAGATCATTAGCAATAGCAATAAAAGTGTACGTAACCGTAAGCAATGGTAACTCTCAGAAAGCTGTCACACAAATCATATTGGGACCTAATTAAAGTCACTGCCTCTGGTTCTTAAAAACAGTAATTAGCAGCAGAGGGCCTTCCCATCTGAGCTGGTAGGACTTGACCAACTGAATTTTTTAAGTGGGACAAGACTCCGCCCGAGTCTGCAGGTAGTAGTTCTTTTAACTAGCCTTCTAGGTTTACAAGGCTCTCTTTGAAGTGTTACATCCTCTGTCAACTTTTTTCTTTCATGCAAATCTTTTAAAACGGAAGCCTCAATAGTAGCAGACTGTCTGGCTCTCTCACTATCCAGCAGATAATCCAGCAAATACATGTTGGGACTAACTTCCCTTCCTTGTCTCCTTTTGTCTGTGTACTATGGTGTAGGGTTGCAGCTAACCATTATTTTTATGACTGATTAATCTGTCAATTATTTTCTTGAATAGCCCATAAGTCAATTGGTCTTTAAAATGTCATAAAATGGTGAAAAATATCGTTCAATATTTACATTTAAGAAGCTGGAACCAGAAAGTCTTTGTATTTGTTTTCTCAAAAAAATTACTCAGAATGATGAATCACTTATCAAAATAGTTGCCGATTCATTTTCTGTCGATCGACTAATCCATTAATGGACTAATTGTTGCACTTCTACTACGTTGTAATTTAAAATGACTGAACATTAATTAACATTCAAAAAGCAGCTGATTTATTTAATTCGATGACCTTTGAAGGACCTGATTTTTATTGTTAGGATGAAACACAAGCCTAATAGCTCTCCCCACCTGTCTAGGCTGTATGTTAGCTCTCTTACAATACTGAAAATATCCTGCTTTGTTTGCATGTGAATACAGGAGAGGCCTAGGCACCTTTGTTTACACTGGCAGAATTTCTTTATGCCTTTAGCATTGTTCCATGTAACCACCCACATGTCTTTGGAGCAAATACACCCAACAGCAAATTGCAGACACTGAATTATATAAATATTTAGATTTTAGTATTAAGAGATGTGTCATGTATTACTACATGTCGTTAAGTAAGAAACACCTCTTATCATGAGGGCATCATGTTTCAAAGGGAGAGGTGTGATTTAAAGGCAGTTCTTATTTATTTTCTAAATCTCTATTAACTGATATCACCACCATGTGATCAGGTGTGAAATAACACAGATTGTCACTGACCTTTCTGTTGTGTTTATGTGCTTGAGTCTTATTGGTATTCATGCTACACCCATGCTCCAAATACATACCTCTCCTGAGCTTTTTCTGGGATAAAAGCCAGAAGATAATTGTCAATCGTACTAATAGAACTACAGTGGTAACAGTGGTTTTGCCACAATATCTCCTAGTTTTTCAAAAGACTCTTAGAAGATACAAACTTTGACTTCTTCAACTTTACTGTTGAGACCATGTTGGGGTCGGTTAACTTAGAAGTCTTCCTTGTGTACACAGTGTATTTTTACAGGATCTGTTTTGATCCTTACCTCAGTCTGTACAGAATCAACAGACAGATGTGTGTGTAAGTGTGTATGTGTGTTTGGTTGCTGTGGCGTGAAGAGGTTATTGAGAGATAAAGGGCAGCTTGTAAAAAATGTGTCTAGGTCGCACTGTAACCTAGTTGAGTGACTGCCATGTGTACAGTTCTTTACAGCGCATGTTTGCTCAGGGACAATAGATGAGGAATTTAATCATATGCAATGGCTCTGTTAGCAGCAAAAGATCCTGATTGTGTATGTGTTCACTTTAAAAGTAGAGATGTCAGATAAGACACATGCAACTGTGCCCCAGTTAGGAGGTAATCATTACTGTGACATAAACACACTATCCAAAGCTAGCTTTTCACCAAGAGCAAATCAGATTTATTTTTAAACCTCTAATTTGTATCAGATCAGATAGTTGTAGTAATAGTGATCTGGGTTATTCAGTGCTAAATTTACTTATGGGTTCTTCTACTCAAACTGAAAACAAAATAGTTTTAACTATTGACAACATCTGAAATATTTAACTTTTGGTGTTTTTAGGTGGTCGTATCAACAGCAGGGACGTGTGGATGTATAACTCTCAACTTAACCTGTGGATCAGAGTGGCTTCTCTTAACAAAGGCCGCTGGAGACACAAGATGGGCGTCCTACTGGGCAAGGTAAGGAGAGACCTCAAGCCGGGTTTATGCTTCTGCATCAGGGTGGATAACGACCTCACCAGAGATGCCTCTGATGGAGAAATTTATTTATAGTTCAGTGTCAGATTTTACCACTTGACAGCACCATCGCAACACTAGATAGTTGTGTCACACATTATCGAGCCCTCTCGTATACCCCAAAGTAAGCATGTCAATATTTCTCCTTTACTTTATGATATGGAGTGACTATGGAGCCATGATCGTAGTGAACAAAAGTTTTGATTAAGTTTCTCTACCATGTAGGAGAAATCACAAGTTGCCTTATCTGGCCGGTTATAGTGCAGATAGTCTCCACAAAGTATCTTATGGTCAGCATAGCCCTAACACATAATGTTTTTTTTAAAGATGTACACATCAGCTTTGGTTTAACCTACAGTGTGGCCACAGAGGCTACAAGTGTAGCAACAGTGCTACGGCGTAACTCTCCCACACACAAGTATAAATCCAGCACATACACCTCCTCGCAGTAAAATGTAAGGTATGCTTGTAGAAATGTCAGTCAGGGGTGCTTCAGAGAATTAGGATGGCAATGCAGTGCATAATCATTTTCTTTATTACCTGCTGCTACCCAACGTGGACATTTTGGCAGTGAAGAATGAGGAATCGCCTGCAGGAAATATAGTGGAATGTTCCATGGAGCTTTTTTACTACTTTTGATTCATATCTCTCACAGTCATATGTCTCATCTCACTGCTACACATACTGTTTTAAGGGCTCAGACTACAGGAGTATTGGGCCGATTTATCCCCGATTCACCCCTCCCAACAATCAGAGGAGAAATCCGGTCTGGGACCTTGGTCGGTAACCTCCAGAACTGCTTGCAGACTCATTCGGGGCTACCCCGATAATTTCAAACATATTTCATATTTAGGACCACAATAGCCATTGAGAGAGACAACGCTACAAGGTGCTGCTAATGGTGTTGCCAAGCAACGGTAAACATTCTAGCCCTTGAGGCTAACGTTAGCTAACACACTACTGTTGACAGATACTAAAAACAGTCAGACAGTTAAAATCTTACCTCCAGTTCTCGCTGAAGAACAGACAACCCGTGTTGAACGCGTCTCCCCAACCATTTTTTCATCCAGACTCGTTTAGCCTTCTGCTTTTGTTTTTTCTCACTGCAAAGCATTACTAAAGCGAGTTATTGCACCATGTCAGTCTCCATTTTGTTTACATCTGCTTCCCCATAAGATCACATAAGATGGTGCATTGCTCCCTCTGGCATGATAATCTTAATAATATCCTGTAGTGTGTGATGCACCATTATTTTCAAATCTTATAGTGTGTGCATGTTTGAGATTAGAGTGAAGAACATCTGTGAAGTTTCTCCTTATGTGTCTGATGCAACCCGATTTCAAAATCGATTAGGATTTTAAAACTCCATAGTCTCAGTCAGCTTTACCTACAGGCTTGAAAGAATTTCTTTTTAAACGCACCAAAGGTTTTGCATAATAGCAATGATTGACATTAAGTATCCAGTCTTAAACTTGAGTAACTCATCTGTGGCAGAAAAGCTACACTAAAGAATTCCAGTCACATTTGCCTATTGCCTGCTGTCTGCTCATCAGTGATCATCTATGTTGGTATATGAGAGCACCATGTGACAAGGAGCAACGTTTTTTTATGCGTGTGACTCATCCGTTTGTCGCCCTGGGGTTTGTAAACAACTGGTGCCAGCTCACACCCTGGATGCATAGGAGCTCAGTTCAGCTGAGAGCAGGATGTTTGCCTTTATTTAAAACTGACATATTGGAACAGTGCAGGTGATTCCCCCATTACTTACCCCACACATAGTAATTAACATGTTCATATCCTTTTCCTTCATATGTCAGATGATGTCATCTGAGCCCCGTATATACAATATATAATCTCATTTGCAGATCTGTGATCTTTGATCTAACATGGTGCGTTACATTAATGCAACTTGCATTATTATTAGTAGTAGTAGTAATATTATCATTAATACTGCATATACTGTTTACTCCTGGTCAATATTTTGTACATGCCATCTCATTCTCTTCCATTCAATATTTAGAATTTAAACCTGTAGCAGCTTTTCTCGCTTAGAATATATTTTACATATTTTTTATCGTAAATTCTTTTCATTTTTATATTATTTAGGATTCATTTTTGTATATTTTTGACTGTTCTGCACCACAGTACCAAGGCAAATTCCTTGTATGCGCAAACCTACTTGGCAATAAAGCTGATTCTGATTTTGATATATACAATATGTGAAGTGCCACATTAAAACCAAAGGACTGACACCAGTTTGGTGATGAAATTTGAGTAAATTTTATATCTACACGTGACCTTATTACTAATCCTTGATCTCTGCTTCTACTCTTGAGCTGTACTATTTACAGTCTGTAGTAGAGGGCCAGGTGGACATTCTTGTTTAAGGGCATTGGGAGTTTAATGGATCTGTGCCAGTACCTCACACTTCCAAGTTCCATCAGGCCGTATCATGCTTCGTGTGTCTCCACTCTGCTGGGTTTGCATACATAGTCATAACACAGCACACTTAAATGTTTGTGGTACAAGGCTGTTCACTACACCTATGAAACAGATTAAATAACTATATTCCTAACCTGCAAAATGATTTTAACTGCATGTGTTTTGAAATGTTCTTGAAACTAGATAGTCAAGTCCATCTTTACATAGCTTTTACGTTTGTAACATTTGTGGCAGTGAAGACCATGATAATGCAAAACAAATGTTTACCACTGGTAATACGATGACATGTGTAACTCATGAACTGTGTCTGAACTGTAATTATCTAATTAGTGTTGCGAAAAGAAGAACAGCCATTGATTGTCTTGGTTGAAGCATGCAGCGCATAAAAAGAGATGACTCAAGCTAACACACAAGTATCATCATGTGTTGTGTGTGCTTTAGTCATCATGTGTACAAGTGCACATACTTGTATATAACATGGATATACAAGTACAGTTGGAGAGCTTTGGGCTGAAACAGGACTTTATTTACATAGTCAGAAAAGGCACGACTCAGGAGGAGCTGCAGGAACTGTGAAAACGTCTTTTTTATTTTATGGAGGTCTCTTTGTAGCCAATCTGTATCGGATTTTTTTATGCTAACCAGCACTCAAAATGCAACAACACCCAAAATACTTAGCCTTGCCACAAAAGCAACAAATACAGTCATGCGTGCATAGAGTCAAATTACACACTGCTTCTCCACAATAGTGAGGTAATCCGCTGGACAGTCACACTGTGGCTATAAAAGTCAATTATTAACTCCATCTTGAGACATGTATCAAGGTATGGTGAAAACAACTTGGACTAATATGGTTGACATTTAACTTCACTCCATTTTACAGTTGCAGAACATTGCAAGTTTAAACTTCTCCTAAATCTGTAGATAACTTAACACTATCATGCAAAAAATATTTGATGCTAAAATAAGATATAAGCATAGCAGAAATTTTTGTTGAGAACCACAAACATGCCTGCAACTTAGTTTAAACTGGCTGCACACAATGTACATGCAGCAGTGACAAATATTTCGTGCCTACACAGTATATACACACACACACACACAAACACACACGCTTTATGCCCTCTCTTGAAAAATGCATTCCTTGAGGATGTTAAATCCCAGAAGAGGCTCTTGTCTCCAACCACTTCCTGTATCTGTCACACATATGTAGTTTTGTCCTTCTCTTCTCATATTTTCTTCTTTCTGTCTTTCTCTTTATCAAACTACTAAGGGTTGAGAGTCAAATGGTTTTATCCTTTTAAATGTCTTTAGTTAATTACTAGCCATTCTCCTGAACATGTATATGTGCTTGTTATACAGGCTTGTGGAGATAAATTACATCCTCTCTCTGAGGGAAAACTTTTTTTTTTTTGTAAATTGTCTTAGCTTGTATTGTCTTATCTCTTGCGCTTATTTGTTGTCATTTTCCCACAGAATTCTGCTCTTCGCTGCGGCATTTATCCCATTTAATTTCCTCATATCTTTTTACAGAGTTTCCAATGAAAGCATTTCATGTTGTTTTCATTCCAGATTATGTCTGTCTTCTTATCTAAAAAATGTACAATATGTGTCTCTTTAGGATGTATATCAGTGTTGTAATTTTTCCCAGAATTCAGTTCCTTCTTCTTGAGTTTGTACCCAGTAATTTCCTCATTCAGTCTGTAATTTCCCCTTCTGATGTACAGCACCGATGCTCCAGTTGTGTGTGAGCGTGTAAACAAGCCTGTATAACGAGCACGTACGCATGTTCAGGCTTTTGTGCAAGACCTCTATGCTGGCTCCAGCTAACGCACTGTTCAGACTATTTGCATATTTGGCGAGCAACTCAAATATGTTCTCACTTGCACACATAAGCACACTTACATTTGTCTTACTATACTTGTCCAGACCCTCCATTTACTACATTCATTCACTTATTCCTTGCTGTAACCGTTAAAACTTCTAAAGATGGTTGTCACATGTAGAGTACAAGAAAATACAAACACTTCTGTGTCCTGCATTCTGGGATGGCCTGTTGTACTGGTCTTGTTTCCATAGAGTATAAGCAAAAATAGGTCACCATTTGTTTTCCTCCCAGTGTTATGTCTGCACTTGGTGACGGCTGTTCTCATCTATCATAATGTCTCGCTCTTCATTTCTCTCTATCTTTCTTTGTCTCCCTTACAATCTCTCTCTCTCTCTCTTTTTCTGTATGTAGTTAGTCTCTCTGTTTCTCTCGTGGTTACCACTTCTCACTTCTCTGCACGTTTAGGAAACTGTTAATCATTCATGGTCATAAAGTAAGCCGTGAACGTTCTTTTTCAGTGGCTAGAGAGTTTGTCCGCAGAGAGCCATGAATCATGTTCGGCTTGGTGTTTAAGTGATAGCCACATGCCTCAAGTGGGTATGGAGTATGTGCTACCATCATCAAGCTAATGTGGAATGTGCCAATATTGATATACTAACTGTTTCATGGTGTGTTGAAACCGTGTGGGGTGTTTTATCGAGTGAGTGCAGAGTGCTGAGGGCGAAAAGAAAGGAGTAATCCAATCCCCCCCCCACCCCCTTCAAACAAGCTAGTGTCTGGATATCCTCACTAGAAGGTTAAAGGGTCTGTTCACCTCAAATACAGAAAGGCACAGTATTTCATTTACCTTTTTGTCCCCATTTCTCTGAGTATGTCAACACATTTCACTGTGGTTATTTTCTGGTAGAAAGTAGTTTCAGTGGAAACTGTTTACAGTGATTTCTATGGAAGATCCAGAGTAACCAGGACATTGTTTCTGGAGAGACAATGCTTTTAGCACCACAATCCATTCATCCCCATTGTATTGGGGAAGAGGCAGAAATCTCACAGGTTGGGCAATTGGGATAAATGAGTAATGTGTTTTGTAATATGAGTGAATCAACGCTTTCAAGATCCCCTCCAGACATGTATTAAGACATACAAAAACACTCTGCTTAGGACAATAATGTGTGTCTGATATGGTTTTTCCACAAAAAAAGTATAATTACCACTTTAAAATCCTTTAAATGACATCGATGGACATGCACCTCCTGACCATCAGGAACCGATCATACCACAAACCTGCATCCGCACCCTCAGATCTGCCAGCAGCTTGCTCCTCCGGGCCCCCAGTACTAAGCTCCGCACCATGGAGGATCAAGCCTTGTGCTCTGCTGCACCACACTTGTGGAACAGCCTTCTTAACCATCTGAGGGCAGCACAGACCCTAGACTCTTTTAAAAAAAAAAGGCCTAAAAACCTTTCTATTCAGGAAGGTTTTTTTTAATCTTAATTGTTATTACTATTTTCTTTATGATGTGTGTTCTATGGTATTAATACTGCAGCACTTTGAGTTTCACAATGAATGAAAAGTACAGTACAAATTAAATGTAGTATTATCTACTAATTCCTGAATCTTTGAATACAGAAATATATTTAATTTCAGTCATTTCAGCAGACGTTTAACTGCAGGACACAAGATGTCTCCTACTTCACTGTAAAGTTCATTCTCAGTGTTTGTGCACAGGAGGCTTCAAGTTTCCACATGACACTCTGTAAGTTGAATATTGGACCAGGAATGACTTCAGAACTAGTTGTGATGTCACAAATCCTGCTCCTAGGCCCACCCCTTACAATTGCATTTTCAGGGAGCACAGAGAAACTTTCCACTTTCAGCGGATGAATGTGAAATAGCCTTTTAGTGTCAAACTCTGCACACACATCATTCCGCACAGTGAAGATCAAACATCCAACTGAAGGAACAAGAAGAAAAAACATATTTTTGATTGGAAGGGGACTTAAATACCAGTACAAAAGAAAATCTTTTTAAACGTGCTCATTTTGGGTTTGATTAACTTTATCTCTCAATGCCACATAGCCTTCTTATCTCTCTTTTGTTTTCTCTCTTTAATGTGTGGCAACAAACAACCCAAATTTAACATTCATTATCAGCTGTATCAACAACATGGAGTATTAAAATAAACAATTTTCATCTGGTCTACGTGACCATAGTCTCATTTTTTTGAATTACAGTGGGGCAACTGTGCACCACCGAATGTGGGCAAAACTGGCGTGTGGTTGTCATCGTAGAAACAACAGACAACACTACTTAGCAAACACCACCTGAATTGTTAAAGAAATTTGCATTTATTTCTGTGAATGCATTTATGGAGTTTGCTTGTTTTTTTTCTTTCTCTGTTTCAAACTTTTCAGTTGGAAAAGGCGGTAGTGCTATCAACTAGGTTAGGTGCTGAATGCAAATATCCATGTGCCCCATTCACTTCCCTCTTTCTGTTCCCCCTTTTACTCTCCATCTCTCTTTGTATCTTTGTTTCTGTCCCTCTCTCTTTGCTGTACTTGTTTATGCTCCAGATATTGTGGAGAGACAGGAAGAGCCTGAAGGTTTTCTATTGCATAAGACCAGCCTGTCGATGTTGTTATGTTCATATTCAGTGTATGTCCGACACGTGATCTCCCTCCAGAGAATCTTATTGAGGAAATAGAAATTTACCACAAATCTCGACCTTTAACCTACTTTTTTTTTTTTTAACCCTATTTCATTTAAAAGCATTTTTCTGCCATACTTTGCGCCAAGCTTCTACTGTTTGATTATTTTGACATTCTTTGCTCTACAGGAGGGCAGTATGTGTAATCACAAGGCACTTGTTAGAGTGCATATCTTATGTCAACAAGAATAACTCTCCAGCTTGTAATGCTCCAGATCTCAGAAAGGTTTGTTTGTTTGTTGTTGGTGGTTCAAAATTGATTAACCAGAAAATGGCATGTGGTAGCGTTTTATCAGCCACCTCAAAAATCTAAGTTGCTACAAACTAAAAAACCAAACAAACAAACATCTTAGATCTACAAAATGTGACCAACTCACGCTATGGCCAAGGGGTAACTTCCACAGAATTTCACCAAACCTGTTTGCAGGGTTGTGAGATATCTTGCTAAAAACTGAACAAAAAACAGATGGGAATGAAAACATGATATTCATACAACTTTATTCACAGAGGTAACTACAGTCACACACAGCAAATATCCTTTATAATGTTTTGAAATGTAAATTATAATAGGAATGAAGATATTATGATGACACCACATGGCAACACAAATTCACAACATGATGTTCATCTGAAAGACCTCATTTGGAGCTTGAATCTTAAAATGACACTATCATAGTAGGCCATAAAGTCACTGTAAACCACCAAGACACAAGATTCAAGGTATTTTTATGTTCTTCCTGACAGTTGAACATATTCGAAAGCAATGTTGAACTCCAAGGTTAGCAAATGCAGTGGTGCCTGCAGAGATTCAGAGCAGTGTTTACACATATTAGAGCAGTGAGGGCAGGGATAATGGTGCTTGCTCTGAAGCAAAACGTCATCCTTCTTCTGTACCTGATAGACTGGTTCTCTTTCTTCTGACGTAGAAGCTATTATTCATATTTGTGAGTAAGCTGGAATACAAACATCTTTCTTAGAGAGATTATGACTGTGTTTGTGTTTCTGTGTGCATAGTGTACTGCATGTATAAAAGTTAACACAACTCATAATGCACTTCTATCTTGCTCTGTGTGAAAAGCATTTATAACTCCTCTAATCCAAATATGTTTGTGTGTCTGTCCTTAGGTCTATGCTGTAGGTGGCTATGATGGACAGAGCCGCCTGAGCAGTGTGGAGTGTTATGACTCCTTCTCAAACCGCTGGACAGAGGTGGCTCCAATGAAAGAGGCAGTCAGCTCTCCAGCTGTAGCCAGTTGTGCCGGCAAGCTCTTTGTCATAGGAGGAGGGCCAGACGACGACACTTGTTCAGACAAGGTGGGAAACAGATGTGTGCTTCATTCAACCACACACTTAAGCACATAGTGATGACAGCTGAGGTGCTTTTTTGTCTCAAAAATCCTGTTTTCAGTGATTATACCTTTAAAGGTACAAAGGATGTGCAAACGATCATTTTTCTCAAGGTAGACTTGTCAGTGGGTTGTCTGAACTCAACTTGTTGGTGTCAAGAAATACATATGCAAAATGTTATGTAGTTCACAGACTCTGCATGAGTATATATGAGATAAATAAATGATGGAACATTTATAGAGCATATTTATGGCACATTTTGCAGGCAACTGCAGACAACAACAAAAATTTTTAGCCTCTGAAAGGAAACTGGTGTGATACAGAACAGAAACTGCATCTTTTCCTGTTTAACATCACTGATTGGCAGTTTGTTTGTCGCAATAACATTTATATCATGGCTGTCTGGTTGATCCTGATTAAGCTATTTTTACTGAATTAATTGTATACTGATCATTATCCATGTTTATTGTAATTTTTTAATTGTCCAGTAATTCAGGTTTAATTTCACATCAGAGAGTCAGTGATAGAAACGCATTTACTTAATGAGATGACAATGATGTGATGTGACATGTTGCTGATGGAAACAGGGAATGGTACAAGAAGACCTAACCATTTTTCAGATGGAAATACAAAGACTCAGCTTACTTACTTAATTACTTAATTACTTACTTAGCTTACTTACTTAATTACTTACCAGTAATGCTGCAAGACCAGCATGTTAGAGGGACTGTTGGGTAACAATAATTAAAAGGAATTTAAGGAGGGAATAGTTTGTTATCTGTCACGCTAAGATGTGGCAGCGGTGCCACTATATAATAGTTTGTTTAGATAATCCCAGACGTCAAGAGATGACATGCTACCCTGGAATAGTTTCGTTATGTTTCGATAGACTGTTGTGCTGCTGGTGGTAAACAGGAAAACAATGGCATTCACAGGAATACAAACGTCAGCAGAAACATTTTTCCTTCTCCATGGAATAGTTGGCGTATTTGTTTATGTCTGTGCAAGGTTGATGCTGGCTCCAGTTCTGTCGAGCAACTTATCTCTGGAGTCTACTAACAGGGTAATTTACATTGATCTGATCGTGTGAAATCATACGGGTGTGCTGTTCACGTTAGTAGTAGTTAGAGACAACATTGTTTGAAAGGAGGCTATTTTAAAGCGCAATTGGAGAATGAAGCACAAGTTAACACACACAATAGTCAGTCAAACCACAGAATAAGCTACACGTATTTCTTTTTTTTCTATTCAACTATTTTCTCCTATATGGTATATAAAAAAAAAGTTATTTTTCTTTCTTTTCCCCTCAGTCAAACACAACTAATTACTTGTAACTGTATGTCACAGGTCCAGTGCTATGATCCAGAGACAGACTCTTGGTTACTACGGGCCAACATCCCCATCGCCAAGCGCTGTATCACAGCAGTGTCCCTCAACAACCTGATATATGTGTGTGGAGGTCTCACCAAGTCCATATTCTGCTATGACCCCGCAGAGGATTACTGGATGCATGTGGTACAAACCTTTAACAAACAGGTAAGAAATTAAATGCAAATACTGAGCACTCGAGGAACTACAGCTGCAAGAACGTTGAATTTGTTTACTCCGAAGCTGCTGTCTCTAATTTCTGTCTGTTTCTCCCTGCAGGAGAGCTGTGGCATGTCAGTGTGTAACGGTAAGATCTTCATCCTTGGTGGCAGAGGGGAAAATGGCGAAGCGACAGACACCATCCTGTGTTACGACCCGTCAACAGGCATCATCACAGGAGTGGCAGCCATGCCGCGGCCTATCTCTTACCATGGCTGTGTAACCATCCACCGTTACAATGACAAGTACCACAGGCTGTGACCATAAACCAACACAGACAGACAGACACACACACACTCATATGAGTGCGCACACTAAAGAACTTAAACTCTTTGAAACTTGGGCTATTCAAGTTCACCCCATGCCCAGCACAAACACAATCACACACTTCTTTCGAGCAGGTATATAGTTGAGCTGATTTATTTTCTCACAGCATCATGTAGCAATAGTCATTGTGATGCTGTGAATATGTAGTTATTGTGTGCCATAGTTATAGTTCTTCTGTGGAAGTTCTCAGTAGTTGATAACCCTAATAAAATGGAGTCAGATGGCAGATGTGCCTTGCATTATTAGTAACGGCACAAGGTTGGGAAGTAATGGATCATCAGAAAACCCCCTTATATATGATAGGACTTCGGAAAACTGATTATGAGAATGGTCGTGGTTTATATTGTAAGAATGAATCAATCAGATTGCAAATATTTGTGGTAAACATGGGCAATTAGTTGTTGAATTACCAAAAAATATTTTAAAGAAAATATGAGTGTAAATTGTAATAACATCAGGCAAAGAAAATGGTTAATGCTGACTGTAGAGGATGATGATCCTCTTGAACACTGAATTCAAGTTTCTATATGACAATTAGTTGTTCGCTTTCCTAACTCTATGTTTTAGTTTTCTGTAACACTACTTTCACACTAACTGAAAAGCTTATAATTACAAGCAGGTGATCAATAATTGATCTACATTTTGAAAGTGCCACTTCCCAACACTTGTGCTTTTATCACTGTGCAAAGTAACATCACCCTGAGATGTAGGTCACTGATGAGCTATCACGATCACACCTTGTGCTAAAGAACAAAAACAAAACCTTGAGGCAAAAATTGACAAGTTCCATACAGAGCCAAGAGTTATCTGCCAGCAGAAGAAACATTATATGAATTTATTACCTGATTAAAATGTGGCGAACAGTCTGCAAGCCGCTCTCCCACAGTATCAGTAGTCATAAAAAATAGTCACTCTCACTCGTCGATAGAGAGTAGGGTTGAGAGAAGAGATAAAGAGCAGAGGCTGAGTCAACATATTGGAACATATCCACTGTTAGCTTTTCTCTCTTGTTTCCTTTTTTCCCCCTCACATCCCTCCACTTATCACCTAGCTGCACTTCCCATGTGTGTTTCCATTTCCAGCTGTTCCAGCTGTTTCATCACCTCACATTTTCTGATCCACATCGATATCTCCTCCACAGCTTTATTTTACTACATTATCATTAATATTATTACACACATTAATGATATTTTCTTTTTTAACATTTTTTAAGTTATACTTTTTCTTTATTTTTTTTATGATGTTTGTGTTATTGTATTATACATGCAGTAGCTTTAGCTAAGTGTGTGTGTTTCATATCAATGTTAGTTCATTGGTGTAGCTGGGCTTGTGGGTGGTTTTGTAGATTTGAGAAGCCTTTGTAGATCAAACTCGAAGACTGCTCTGAGTAAGTGGTGTGCATGTACAGTATGTATGTATGTTTGTATGTGACTTTTACGATGGATGAGTTGGAGCGATGGAGGTTTCTCAATGAGTTCTAGTGTAAGCGTTGCACGACTGCGCCCTGTTAACAGAACCGTTCACCAACGCTGGCACCTCTCACCTGTACACTTACATGTAAAGATGTAACTCGGGGTAACCATAGATACCTCCAGGTGTGTGTGTGTGTGTGTACGTGTGTTTTACTAGTCAGCTAAGGTGGTGTGTGTAGCGGTGCTATACCTCACACAGGGAGGGGAGGGGGGAGGGGGGGATTGAGAGCTCTGAATGACAAGAGTTTTGGATGGCTCATGGTCAGTAAAAGTCACCTTTTATTACAATAGGTGTTGATAGACTAGAGATATTGCTGTGAATATAACTTTATGTTTTTGTTTTCTTTGTTTAACCTGTATTTAAATGTATATCTTTCTTGGTTGCATATTGTTTTTTTTCTGTAACTGAGAGCCCCAATTGTGCACTTTGACAGAATCCTGTTAAATGTAGAATTATATGACGATGATTTCCTTTTTTTTTTTTTTTTACTGTATCAGTAAATGTTCTTTGCTTTCATGTGACGTATGGAAGAGATAGTAAATGGGCCTGTCAGCTCCTCCTGTTGGCCGCAGCCTGCTATGGTTGTGATATACCAACAAAAACAACAAAGACCACTACAAGAGAGCAATGTTTAGAGTGAGTCACCTTTCCATTTTAGGGTGAAAAATAGGAGTTTGTATGTTTAACCGTCTAATCACGTGCAACTTGACATCATAATTACAGAACAGAAGGTGCTTCCGTCTGTCAGTTACAATAACAAAGACAGGCAGGGGTATTTCGGCTTAAACCATCCTCCAGGCGTTTTCTTAGAAGCATGAGTTTAGTGTGAGGTCTTCAACAGTAACACCGGTTAAACAGAAAACACCCCCAGGCCCACCTACACTCCTTTACAGAATAACTCAGGAGGCCAACAAGGGGAGGCTGATGGGCAATAAAGTGGTAACTTTACAACACAGAGGGAGTTAGATAAATAGTGAGAGAGAGAATCTGAGTGTGTGTGCGTCTGTGATTTCACTGAGTATTTACTCAAAATGGGACACAAATACTGTCCTGTTATGTTGATTTTTAACTATGTAGAGGTTTTCATACATTGTTTGCTTTAAGATTATTCATTGTTTTTGTGTCTGTTGATGTTTATGTTTATTTCTCTTGTTGTGGTGAGTTGTGGGACTGTGTGTGATATTGTGACTTCCACATGTAAATGGCATGCCCTGAGTTAAATTCCCAAGAGTTGAGTGTTAAAAGTTGATAGATGGATTTTAATAGGAATGCAGGTATAAGCCAAAGTGGATTTGATTTAATCCCAAAGGTGACTTTGTGGGAAATATGTCCATAGGTAAATTGTGCATGTAAAACGGGTGGGTGGGGGGGCTTTATTAAAGAATGTTGCCCTATGTGCCTTAATAAAAGAATAAACCAGCAGGGGAGTTAAATTGGATCATTTTGATATCAACTTTTATTATCGTATGTATGATGTGATATTTTAACACCACTTTCTCCTCAGATGCTCTTTGGCTAACTGCGAGAGAGCTTTGTGTTGTTGTTTTTTTTGTAAACTGCAGTATGTTGAGTTGTAATGGTTGACTTGTGTAAGAGAAACATCAATAAAGTTTTTCTTTATATACCAAATTTTGTGTACTGTCTGGTCTCATCACAAAAAAAGGTTTAAGAGTGGAATAATGTAAGAAATATTTATAGGTATTAGTAGAGTTTAGGGGACAGACTACAGTTTTTTAATTGCACGAGGAAATTGTATCAAGTTTTAACTTTATTTATAGATGTACAGTACCAGTTGAGAAAGTGTGTCCAAACTTTTGACCAGTACTGTGTGTATTTTTTGTCTGTTATTTTGTGATTCATTTTACACTTCTCCAGAATGCATTATTATCCCTTTTAAACCAAACATTGCGTTTTCACTCAATGAGGAGAGAAATAAATTATTTAAGATTAAAAACAGCTGTGGCACTGGGTGTAATAGATGAGCACGTTGGTCTTCACACCATAAATATGTGGAGAATTTAACAGTGATTTATGCTAGCTACATGATTATATGGCCAAGATTGAACCCATTACTGTTGCCACCACCACATAACACAGATTTTTAGTTAACCACCAACACCAAGAGATACAATATAAGGTCTAATTAAAATTGCTGCAATCTGCTCCATATAGCTCATTGAACCTCCTTTTTCATCAATCATGTTGATGATGCTTTGATTAGCTGCTGTGTTGAATAGTATTATATAAAACAAGCCACATTATCTGACACTACCATTGAACTTGTGCTGTAACGAACATTCACACGGTCTTTTTGTCTTGTACTATATTATGGTTTTGGTTTTGTCAAAACCACCAACAGTTTTACAGATATCAAATGGGCACAATGTCAATTCATTCAATTCATGTCAATACATAAATTAGTCTTGCCCATAAGGCATTTGGCCCTTGCAGCATATGCTGTTCTTTTTTTCACACCTGCCAGCTTGTGGCCCTGTGAAGGTTGGTTTACTCTGCTCTCAAAAGATTTAACTTTACATGTCAAACTGGCCTATTTTTGAATAATATAGCTATGTTGAGATGTACACTGACAAACATCAGACAAGGGACACTGTAGTGAAATATCTCTTGGCAAATGTCGTTTTATCAATGTAAAAACAAAGTATACACTTTTAAACCTGGCTGGAATGAAGATGAAGCTAAACTCCACGCTGCTGCAACAGAGGCCTTAAAACATGGATAGTTGGAAAAGGGATGGGTCTTTAAGTAATTATTATGTATCCTTTTGGAAAATGTTCAGAATAATAAAGTCAGTTTACAGTTCTGAGCGGCTCTGATGAAATTTCTGGAAAATTTACTATTAATCATTTAATTGTGTACATAACAAAAAGTCAACTGCTGTTAATGTGGACTCCATTTAGGGCAGCTAGTGAAGCCTGATGAAGTGTGGAGCTATACAAAACCTAGATGACAGTAAGGCATGAGAGACCTTATCACATTCCTGATTATCTAAAATGTTCTAATCAGAAACTTGTTCCCTGTCTTCTTTCATGCTGGCTTTAGTTCGTGGCATACTATCTGACTTATGATCGACATGTTGTTAGTGCATGTCATAAAAGATAATACTCTCAGGTCTCCAAACATGCAATAGCTACTTTTCATCTCAAAGTAACTGAGAACAGGTTCAACAGGTTCAAATTATTTATCTTCACAGATGACAATAATGTGTTCTTTAAAGCAAGCATATGCATTGCAAAAAAGGAAATTCAAGAAAGTTATAGTATCTTATTTTAATATGCTTAAACTTTTTTTTCTTATCAAAGACAAATACCCCTGTCAAGCACCTTATGCACTATAGGTTATTAGACTTGTTTCAAGTTCTTAATTTGTCTTAGTAAGTTATTCAGTCTATTTGTCAGCTAGAACTGAAAGGAACAAGTCTGAAAAGTGGATTGCACTGTAATCACATGGTATCCCACATCCCTCATCTATGATGAGAAAACAAGATTTTTAAACTACTTTTAAGGTTAGATCTTGTTGGATAGTGGCTAGATTTTTATGATAGTTTCAAGAAAACCTATTTCGTAATTTTTGCTTATCCCATTGGCAGGTTTTCTTGCTTGATCAAATTTCACTAGCTCAAAGAATATATTGTACTGTTTTTGCAGTGTACATTGTTGTTCTAAAAGAAATCACTTCTGGACCATTGTCACCATTCTGCCATACTCATGTGATGCCTCTAAGGATTTCCACTGAACCAGTTAATGAAAAACTTATGAAGTGTTGATGGTGGAGTAAAACTCATGAATATCTACTTGCTTGCTTGTGTTAACATGCAGGTTGAAAGAGGTGACGGTTTGACAGGGTGCCATCTCCATTCGTGTTTATGGATCAATTATTGTAAAACTGGTTGTGTGTTTGATAATCTCACAATATATATAATACATCTTGTTTCCAGACAACAAAACCACAGAGAGATTAGTGGCATCATCTATTTTGCAGAACAGCGGGCCCTGGTGGTTGTTTTGCTGAAATACAAGTCTAACTATCCACTGTTTAGCTTACTTGTCCACCTCGAGATTTAGCAATTTACTAAACACGAGTGTGTAAAATGAAAATAGCATAATGCAACGGACATGCTATCACTGAATTAAAACACACGCATCACAAAGAAACGTTGCTCCACAGCACAGGGCTCTCCAGTAAGTCTGCATTTCAAAATAGACTTGAGTCGGTGTTTGGAAATGTGTGCTAACGTTAGCTAACTTAGCAAAAGCAGGGTAGCGGTTGCTAACGTTACAGAGCTGCTGCCGGCTGCATGAACGACAAGCGGCTGTGAGACATAATAGTTTGGCGTAACATTTAATATGTGTCGTTAAGTTAGCTTCACTGAAGGCTTTCATTTTCGCAAACATTGGTCCAGCAGTATGAAACAGTGCTAGGGTGGTAGACAGTCTGCTAACCTGTATTAGCATAACTAGCCGTGGGTATTAGCTACTCAGCTAGCCGGCTAATTCAATGCTAAGTAGCATCCCAATTGGGCAATACGTGCATTGGTATTGGTTACCTAGCCTGTTTTCATTTACACTTTCCTGCTATATTTTTTTTCCTAACAGGTAAACATGTCAGGAATTAAAAGGAAAATAGAAGGCAGTGATCCCGACTATGAGGACATTTCGCTGGTCCAAAATAGTAAGAGAAACAAAGCGGCTGAACATAATGGTAAGTTCATGGTCTGCACCCTGACACAGTCCACCTGCTTTGCATGTTGTGACAGCTAACAAGTAACTGCGCTCAGCTGGTCTTTAATATGTGTTTGTTCTGTGTTCCTACTTTTAACAGCCCGAGATGCAGCCGTGCAGAAGATCGAAACCATCATTAGAGAGCAGTTTTCTTTGGAGATGAAGAACAAAGAGCATGAGATAGATGTGATAAGTCAGGTATGTGGTTAATACTTGTGTCTTATCAAGTTTTTTATCATATTATAATTCACTTGTGTTGTATCACATGGAGTACACATAACCTATAATCAAACTTACAGAGTAAACATTAAAGCAATTACTAAAGGAGGGCATTTTGGTTTATTGTTTTTTTATGTTGTTTTGTAGAGACTCAATGAAGCCCGCAGGATGATGGACAAGTTAAGGGCATGCATAGTGGCCAATTACTATGCCAACGCTGGGTTGTCAAAGCTCCCAGAGGTAATTTCCATATATTCACATTCAAGACCGCCCAAAGTCAGTGGTTTGGTTCGGTATGTTAGCAGCAACCGCTTTTGTTGTGTGTCCTAGCAGGCCTCCAAGAGTGACCCTGCAGTGCTGAACCATCCAGCTATCCGGCGATTTTTGGAGTCCCCATCCCGCTCCTCTTCCCCTCTCAACCAGGGCTCTGATACTCCATCTCTGGCCCACTCGGAATCCGAGTCCCTCTCACAGCATGGGGAAGGAGCTGAGAGGGATGGAGAGGGCGCATGGAGGGAGGACAGCAGCGGGCAGGAACGCAGACCTGGACGCAACACAGGGAAAGTGAGTTTAACTGACAGAGATGTCAGGGTTGTTGATTATTTGATGAGTGGGAAGTGGGTATCAACCTTATTTTTTTTATCTTTTGTGAAGCTTTTTATGTTCTTCATTATTTGTTGTAGGATACATTTGGTGTGCCATCGATCTTGGGAGCAGAGCAGAGAGTGACCTACCACACCACAGGAGAAGAGGCATCCAGACTCTATGCAAAGAAGACAATTGTAGTTGGGAATGTGTCCAAGTATGTGACTTCTCAGACTTATATTTTACTTACTCACCCAGTCATTGGATTAACTCAGTATTTTGTAGAGCAGTTATTTCCAGTTTAGAGGTCAGGAGCCGCTCAGGAAGTCATGAGAATGTTTATGAGATAGATAGATAGAAAATTCATCATGTGTCATACAGCAATCGTCAGACAAACAAACAGACAACTGCGATACCAACAAAAAACAACAACAGCACCACCAAAAAAAAACCAAACAATAGAGCTCCTCCACCCAATTACAGATCTATAATCAACATATCACCAAAGTGCTCTACATATTATAAGTTACGGCATCCTCACGCACAGAGGTCAAGTTATTTTTGTTTCACAGTTTGTTCAGCAATGCAATATTGGTAGGCACGAATGATCTGTGAGCCCGGTTGGTTGGGAGGGATGGCAGCCTATGTCGTCTGCCTGATAATAACAGCTTCTATACGCTAAATAGGGGATGTGATACATTTCTAAAAATTGCCTGCCCTTTCCTCACCACCCGGGACTTGCAAGTCATCATCAAGCAGTTTTGCAATTGTCCAGCAATCTTACCGGACATATTGCTTATTTTATGCGGTTTGTTTTCATTATTCACTGACAATGAAAAATACCAGGCAATGGATCAAAAAGTTAAAATACTCTCCACAAAGGAGCGATAGAGGCCCAATATATCTCTATCAACTCTAAACTGTCTCAGTTTACGCATGAAATATAGATGCTGCAGACCCTTCGTATAGATAACATCTGTGATAGAATTCCATGACAGTTTTGCATCTAATTATTGTTTCTAAATATTTGTTGTCATCTACCACTTCAATACCTTTCCTATCAACAGTCATTTGTTGGTGGGTGTTGTTATCATTCCTAAAATCAAAAATGATTTCTTCAGTTTTTTTGGTGTTCAAATGAAGAAAACTGGACCTGCACCAACCAACAAACTAATCTACACACACCTGGTAGCTGGTTTCTTCATCATCTCGAATCAAACCCACGATTGCAGTGTCATCAGCAAATTTTATAGTAACATGGTCAGATGTGTTACCTCTACATTCATTTGTACATTTCTACATTCAGTGTAGAGAGTAAATAAAACTGGGGAAATAGTGCTCCCTTGTGGAGCCCCAGTGTTAGTAATAATAGGAGAAGCCATTCACTCTGACACGCTGTGATCGGTCAGTCAGAAAGGATTCTAACCATCTGCTGATGTTACCATTTACTCATTAACTGCAGTAATCTCTCCATTATAATATGGGGTCTGATGGTATTAAATACAGATGAAAAACCTACAAAAAGAACACGAGCATATCATTTTTGGCCGATCAAGATGACAATAAATATTATGCAGCATATACAAAAGAGCATCCTCTGTATTCCTCCCATTCCTGTATGCAAATTGTAAGGGGTTATGTTCATGTTGCACTTCCCTGATGACATTTAGGTTAAAAACAATCCTCTTGAGGCTCTTCATTACAGTTGATGTGAAAGCATCTGGGTGATAATCATGTAAAACCGACTGTTCTGACAGATTTGGTAACAGAACTATGAAGTTTTCCATGCCCTTGAGATATGTATGGTGCGTCATCACATTAGTCTATATTTGTCTTGCGTTAAACACTGATATCACTTGAAGTACATAGTAGCGCAGTGTTTTTCGTCTTAGCTTTTCAGAAAGGAGTTGAGCCATTTGACACTATGTGAAACCTATGAATGTGTTATAAGCCATAAAATGACTTAATCTTTGGGCAGGTATAGTTGTCCTAGAGTTGTTGTTGTAAATGGAGATTTTGCTGCTTACTTCTGTGTCTGTGTTTTCACAGACAAATTAATTTTATCATCGCAGCCAAATTGTATGAAAGTTCAAAACTCTTTTGAAATATAAGTATGGCACATAAATTACTCAAACTCAAAATGGTGGTTGAATTAATTGCCTGAAGTCAATCAGACTTCAAGGAGAAAAGTTGTGTATAAATGAATTTGTTGACATGTGAAAAGGTTATATGCAAAACTATGTGAACTGTGAACTAGATGGGTTGTTGTTGTTTTGAGTCAAAGCTTCTCCAGAACAGGTATGTCCCTCCCTCAGAAGTTTTGCACCTGTGTGTTTTTAAAGCCGAGCCTTTCAGTTGACTTTGTCATGTTTTTGCATGACTCTGCAATGAAGAGCTCAGCCATAATTCGGGTATGCGACAAGCCCAGTCTTGATGCAGGTTGAAAATTACTTTTTACCTAATTTATTTCCTTCTTGGCCCGAGTTGATTGGGATAACTGACAGTTTCTTTGAAACCACTTGGTTCAGTGAACTACAAAGAATATGTTAATTCCAGGAAAGCTTGATTGACAAGGTCCATATATCTCATGCGCACCACATATCTCTGAGAGCTAAATGGGAGAGTAATTTCTCGTGTGCTGCAGTGCATCGTTATACATAAAAAAAAACAGGTTTAAACTTGACACAATCACAGTTAATACAAGATAAAGGGGTTAAGACAAGTTTAAATTCACCGTGACTGCCAAAAGGCAGGTCTGTTGTAAAGAGGTTGAAATGTTTGCATTGAATGTTAATGCATGTTTTTTCTCTAATAATCTCTGTTTTTCTATCATTTTTCCTCTTTTTTCCTCTTCAAAGAGGTTTTAATGAAATACAAAGAAAACATGTTCTTTAGTGTTTTGCCTTCCCACCTTCCTATCACACATGCCCTAGTTTTATAGAGTTGAACTCTTATTTTTTTAACTTATCTTAAACCACCAAGTCCTAATATATTATTCCTTACATTTTCTCAAACTAACTCTGGCTGTTTTTGCACTTGGTCTCTCACCCATAGGTACATTCCCCCAGATAAGCGGGAAGAAAATGACCAGTCAACTCATAAATGGATGGTGTACGTCAGAGGCTCCAGGAGGGAACCCAGCATCAACCACTTTGTGAAGAAAATCTGGTTCTTCTTGCATCCCAGCTACAAACCCAATGACCTAGTGGAAGTCAGGTTTGTGCCAGTTTGGTTTTCTGCACATTTGAGACAGACAAGTTGTCAGTAAGCATTCATCCATTAGGTGCCTGTTTTTTGATATAGGTATGGCTCTTCTGTTGTTTTAAAAAATAGCACTTGGGTGCTGTTACCTCAGGCAACAATAGAAGTTAGAGAAACAAGGACAAACTTGTTTCAGTAAGATTTGTCGTCATGCTGTTATGCCCATAGACACAATGTTTACTTTTAACCTTATATTGTTATTTCATTTATTTCCACGCATCACTTGCCAAACTGAAGGTAGTAAGGAAGTAGAGGAACAATTTTGCATAATAACACCATGATGTGTTATTGTGTTCAATTTCAGGAAAACATTCAGATCAACTTTGTCCTGCTAAACCTTTCTGCTGTTATTCATATTGTGCAACATACTGTTTCTCAGAAGTAAACAGACTATGAAAACCCTTTACTAAACACTGCCCCCTTGTGGGTATTTAATGATCCTCCAGTCTTGTCCCCATTAATCATACCTGGAAAGTGAAAAACTATTTGTCACTCTGAGTGTTACTTACTCCAGCTGAATCTAGCCGGTAGTTAGTATTTATAGAAACTAAGAAGAGAGATGTTCATTATGCAGACTTAACACACACATTATTAGGTGGAGTCTGTGAGCTCATTTAGCACATAATGAGTCAGACTAGGAGTCAACCTCAACATGGCACACCTAAATCATACACACTGTGTAGTCGCTTGAAAAAACATGCGTCTTTAAGGGCTTGCCTGAGCCCTGAGGTGTGTAGGTTGGTGTCGCACAGGCAATTTAGGAATCATATAGAAGGAGAAGAAGAAGATGTCTCATTTTATCCTCTAAAAGTGGCAAAGGATTTAAGTTTGCCCATGGCTTTTGAATAAATGATCTTTTTCATCAGTCAGCAATCCTTATCCTGAGCCGTAGCCTCCTGGCTGTTTCAGCTGACAAGGCGATTACGTTGCCGTAGCAGCACCACATAAGCTCCCCCTGACTGACTCAAGTCTTCATTCCCAGTGAACCCACACAGACCCACTACTCTCTGCTGACTCTCAACACATCCAGAATGTAGATGTAGGAATGGATGAAAGTAAGAAAAAAGAAAATGTGCCACTCATAGAGTACACTTGAATAGACACATAATTTGCATGCACATACACATGCTCTTGTACATGTTGGCAGTCAGATCAGTGTCTATTATGAGGGGATGAAAACCTCAAGCTTCAAAGGGGGAGAAGATGAGAGAGGAACCTTCAAGTCATTGATTTTAAGGGATTATTAACTCAGTCTGAGTCAAAAACCAGGGTGGGAGCTTAGTATTTTTCTACAAAGTCATTGTGATGCATCCTCTATACATTTCTCTCCTCCAGATTTGTATTTTAATGAAGTTACATAAGGCTTTTTGTGCCTGTTTTCAGTGAACCTCCCTTTCATTTAACACGTCGCGGTTGGGGTGAATTTCCTGTGAGGATCCAGATCCACTTCAAAGATCCTCGCAACAAACGTATTGACATCATCCACCAGCTAAAGGTCAGACCATATCACAGACCACATCATCCCTCAGCTTGTTTCCCTCTTTAGAATGACACAGTATTTTTCCACACGCAGGTTTCAATGAGTTCTTGTGGACATCCTGATGTATTCATGATGTATTTTGTGTTTGCGGTTACTTTTGTGATACTATTAGTTATTTATTTCCCCTTCAGTTTGCTTGTACAATATGTGCACACAAGGACTTTGACCTGCTTAATTAGTGCGGACACATTGCAGTAAAGTTAAACAACACAGAATTCAGAAAAGACAGAATGTGATCAGATCATATATGAATATGTTGTATAACAAAAACAAAACACAAGACAAGAAACTACAAGTGTATATTAAAAGCCCAAATAGTTAGCATTTATAGTTTATTGGACTTACCAAATATTAATGGTGATTTTAACAACTTAATTCAGTTCACTACCCCTAGTTAAGTTAAAGTGTTTATTTTGACCTCTTTTCTTTTCCTACAGCTGGACAGAACATACACTGGGCTTCAGACACTGGGGGCAGAAACTGTAAGTTATACTTTTACCCACTCTTTTTCCCGCAGTGACAACTTCTCAGTGCTTTAGTCTGACGATGAGCTATATTTGTTCTAGGTGGTGGATGTGGAGCTCCATAGGAACTCGCTAGGGGATGATTACATCCCTCAGCCGTCTTCCTCCAAGGTGACTCACAGAGCAGCCAGCCCCATGTCGGCCTCCCTTGCCCAGACTTATGGACGCTCCAGTTCTCCCATCTCACATGATTCCGGTTTAGAGAAAGGTACACACACAGAAACATTTGTATTTACATAGTAGACAAAACACCTGCCTGTTGGTGTATATAATGGACTGGTGAGGAGAACTTCAGATTTTTGTGGAACTTTCTATAGCCAGTAAGCCATCCTGCTTCCTCAGTTACAGTGTTAATAATTAGTGAATGATAAGCAGGGTTCTCATTTACAAAAACAGTTAATTTAAAGGGGTTTTGGTTGGCAAGTTCATATTCATGAAGATAACCCCCAAATTACTGAGTGTTGATTCAGAAACAACAAAAAATAACTCCTTTCTAGTAGAGGTCTTCACAGGTCCAAACTGTTGACTCGATTTGAAACAGACCAGTGAAAAACCTCTGTGTAAATTGATTTTCACAAAAGAGAGTCCAGATTCAAATAGACTCACGGATAATTAGACCCGATCCAAATATGTGGAAGAGCAGAACAGATCCTAATAGAGAGAGAACACCAACACTGGCAGCAGCATGATGTGCTATCAGTTAACAAGCAGCCGCAGTTGAAAAAGAGCAGAAGTTTGATAATGTCCTAAGTACAAATGTAAAGTCTGATTCCAAAAATAAATTGTTTATATGAGTCAAAGACAAATTTATAGAAATAATTGAAAATGTAGAACTGGGCAACAGATAGACTGAAGATAGCTATTTTAACACATTTAATATGAATCAAATTCCAAATAATAATGGTCATTTGATATTAATATTTTTTTACACAGGCTTTTGATTTCTCTAAAATATTTTCCCCCACAGTGCGTATGAAGTACCACATGATCAGAACTGATACAGAGTACGCTCAGATTCATTTATATCCACTCGGGTATTAGACACACAGACCAGAGACCTGCGGCAGTAAAACGAGATTCTACCCAACCCAATGAGACGGAGTATAATTTGGACCAGGTCTGACTCAGATCCCGTATCAGGTCTTGGTTCCTCAGAACAGAGTGGTCCTATGAGGACCTCTAGGTTCTAAGAGTTCTCTGAGCACAATATGTCAATTTGATCCCTACAACTGTTGCTATTTTTCTTCTCCCAAAACTAAATTAGGCCAGTTTTAAGTTGTTTTGCAGTCTTTCTTGAGTAAAAAACCTTGTGCTGAAAGTTTGGATTGGATACATTGTATTCTTACATCTGTAACTCTGACTAAATGTGAATCTGAACTCCAGGTGGTTGAAATTGATTATTGGTGATTAATACTCTCACCATCTCCCTCCAGGTTACATCAAAGCAGAGATGGGGAGATCTGCAGGGGGTCATAGCTCAGGCCTCACTGCTGGTGAACGCACCCCAACCAGACCTAAAGCTAGTGACAGGATCACTCTGGGTTCCCATGGCAACTCCGCCTTCCAGCCTATCACAGCGAGCTGTAAGATCATTCCCCAAGGACAGCCACCAAGCCCCGCTGAGTCTCCTGGGAAATCGTTCCAACCAATCACCATGAGCTGTAAAATAGTTTCAGGTAATTGTCTCCACCCAGTGGCCATGTCACAGCGCTTTTTCTTGTCATCACTTTTTATTCTTTCCTCAGGCACAATAAGATATTTTATGAAATTGGTTTGGATAAGTTGCTGTCCTGAATTGAACTGAATGATAAGTTTGCAAAATAACAGCCTACTTTAAAACAAATGTTTGAAAAATGTTTTATTTCATTTTTTAATGCAGGTGCAATACCTCCACCACTAAGAACACTTAACTGTCTTGATATTAAACTTTCTCATAGTTCGAATACTCGTTCTGTTGTTCTGTCTCTTGTGTTTTGCACACTTTGTTCCCTCACGTTGATGCTCATTCTTCACTTAGTTTAGTTATTTGGAGTGCATTCATTTTCAGGAACATGCTGTGCTGTTCAGGAGGGATGAAATGAACAGAATTGAAAGGCATACATTTGTTTTATGGATGGTTTAATTTGGGCCAAATCACCACAAATTCAATCTCCATTAAATTCAGTGAATGTCTACTCGCAGCAATGATGTGATTGATATCACTGGTCAGCTGGTGGCACAAAGGTTACCAAGAGTGGAAAGAATGGAGATCATTTACATGCACACATACACATAACATTTTTCATATATTCAGATTTCAAAGCAAATACACGATCCCCTAGAAAAGTAGGCGATTTAGTTTTATTGTTTCATAAAAGCTTACAAAAGTTGAATCTGTGATTTATTTTTTTAATAATAATTTTTTACGGTTTATTGTGGTGTTTTAAAGAGTTAATAATAGATTTGCCTAGGCCCTTAAATTTGACAAAATCTTGACAAACCCCAAAGCATTTTTGTACTTGAAGCTTTTTCCTTGTTAATTTGTTATTAACACCCTTGAAGAGAATTATTCATCTAACAGCTGAGCCCATGTACTTTTTTTTTTTTTTTTTTTTTTTACCCCACAGGATCACCCATCTCCACCCCGAGCCACTCACCGCTGCCTCGCACACCCACCACCTCCACCCCTGTCCACAGCAAGCAGAGCTCTTCCTCAGTGCTCAACAACCCTTATATCATTGTTGACAAGCCAGGCCAGGTGATTGGCATGGCTTCCTCATCTGCCGCCTCCACAGGTACATATCTCCTACTTACTGTCAAAGTGGCGCTTGAAATCGGAAGTGGACCTGCAGCAAAATCGAGAAACAGCGTCTGAGCCGCCCACATAGAATATAAAAATGGCTGTGAAGAATGTACTCTATAGCGGAACAGATGATGAACAATATCCCCTAGACTCCCCCTTTCTCTCTCTCTCTATTTTTGTACTTTTTTTCTTGTTTGCCCTCCTTTTACCCCCCTGTACTTTCTTATCTAGCTCTTTGTACTCCCTCCCTTCTGTCTGTTTTTTTTTCCTGAGTCTTTCTATCCCTTTGTCTCTCTTTTGTCCCTGTTTTACACTCATAAAGTATGACGTGTGGTGAGCCAGCAGGATGGTTGCTGGTTGAGAGGTTACCATGGCGACTGAGCTGCTGTGTTTCATGGCCAGATTAGGAGAATGGTGAAAATCGGATGAGACCCCAGACTCACGTCAAATTTTGTGTGTTTGTATTAACCTACAAACAAGGTTTGCAGTTTTCTGCTGAGATGATATTTAGCTGTCGGATAGAACAAGTTTGTACTCTATGTGTCAGCATCACCCCAACAAGGAGCAACGGCGTCATCTCACATCACCGAGGCTGTTGCGTTTACTTCCTCACATCAGCAGTGTCAATTCACATTCCACTTAGGTGCTCTTTCCCCTAGATTGCTCACTCTTTCTCGCCCACTCAGTCACTCCCACACTTCCTCCACAAACTCACAGCTCAACCAGATCTGGCAGCAAGGCTGGAGTGTTATCAAGTGATGTTTTGTCAAGCTGGATGAGGTTGATGTGGGTGTTGTGGCTGATTTGCCAATTTCGGGTTAAAACAAATATTGATGCAGTAGATAAGGAACAAAACTGTAGCACTGCTTGGCTCTGTGAGTAAATGCAGGGCAGCTTCAACACCTAGGTGGAGTAACTCGCACCACAATGGCCTTGATGTTTTTGAAAAAGATAACAGGAACTGCGGTGAGCCATCACCACCGCAGTCTCTTCCATGACTTATTGTGTGTGTTTATGTGCATATTACTCCACAGGAAGCCCCTCAGCCAAACAGTCTGCTGCTCAAGGCACTCGCTCTCCAGCCCCCAAAGTTCACACCGGCACCTTCCTCTCATCAGGGGTGAAGGTGAGTTGGTAGAGTCTTGATGGTGTCATCGTTAACATGAATTCACATGAGCTAAAACATCTCTTTGTACTGATCTGTCCCCCCGCAATGTGACGATAATTTGTCCCTGTAATATCTGTGTCTTTAACGAAGCAGTGTGGTATTAATAGTAGGCCAGGGTGCTATCTTCAGCAGATGTGAGTGCCTTGGCAAGCTGTTTAAATGGGACATCACTCTGAAGATGGGAGGGGGGTGGGGGGGGCTTTGTGAGAATTGCATGGTTCTGTTTCACTCTTGAACACAAAGTGTCAATACACTGCTGTAATCCTCCCACTCCCACATACTCATCATCCCATCACCATCCACGAAGAATGAAATACAGCTTCTCTTAAAATTTCTGTTTCATCACAGTGACACTCGTCACTGGCCTATATTCTACAGTTTTCTCTGTTGCAGCCTGCTGGCATCTGCTGTAGTACTAAAGGCCAGGGCAGAGGGGACAGATGGGGAATATAAAAACATTTCCTTGATAAATAAATAATGATGCTGACTTCAAAAATCTGTTTTAAGCAACAAATCTCTTCACACTCCCCTGCTGTCTGCAGCCTGTTGGAAAATAATAAGGGGATCTTATTTTACAGTCAAAATATATCATATTAATCAGAGAGTAGCATTTACACTAAATACAACAGCTCTAATATCTACAACCTGTTGAGATTTCAAGGCACTGTGGCCTTCCTGTTACTGTTCTTCACTCCATGCGCACTGATTTCTTTTGCAGGTTATTATCAAGCAGGAGCCGGGGGAAGTTTCGACACAGCAGCAGCAGATGGTTTCCACAGTAACCACCCAGCAGCAACCTGCCGCTACAGCAGCACACCAGTTTGTCGCAGTGAAGGGAGGTCACATGATCTCCATGTCGGCCCAGAAACAGGCAGGAGGGGCCACAGGGGCCACAACTAGCAAGGTCAGTCTCTACTGCATATATCCACACACGCTTACACAGAAGCACAACAGTCTTTTACATGTCAATAGTGATATTAATGTGTTGTCTAAAGTTAATGTCATTCAAAAACTATATTGGAACTCTTCCCATTTCTAGATGTTGGGCATCCCTGTCAGCTCAACACTTCAGTCTGCAGTCAAACAGGTGGCTATCAGCAGTGGACAGATTCTGGTTGCCAAGGGCAACCCCTCCGTCTCCAAGGTGATGGGTGGCAAGCAGGTTTTGGCTCAGGGAGTTGCAAAAGCTATCGTTAGCGGAGCCAGTAGCATCTCTGGTCAGCAGGCTGCTGCCAAGGCAGCTGGTGGTTCAAGTGGCAAGAGTGGAGGTCAGAGTTCACACACACACACACACACACACACACTCACACTCACACACTCACACACACATTTTGATATTTAATTTATTATTTGAAAAAATCATTGGGTCTCATCCAAGAACATTTTCACATTCTTATCCTGAATGTCTTGTTTTTCTGTGAGATTTGCTCATACCAGTGTTCCAAGTGAGATTTACCAAACTCTCTTAACTGCACAAACTTGTTGTTAATCATTCATTTCAGTCTGATGAATCAGATCTGATTCAAAGTTTCATTCACAAAAATGTTGCCCAAGAGCCAGAAAAAAGCACTTTGCTGAGCTTTACGCCCTGCTGTTAGAAACCAACAGACAAAAACATTATTTATTTAGCAGTGTTGTTATATTAGGGGACCCGAAACAAAATTGAAACTATTGATACAACTTTAAATGAAGTGTCAGGCTGTCCTGTACAGAAATGACAGAAATAAAGAGTGAATGGTTTGACAAGTTAGATAAAAGAAATATCATGATAAAAAATGTCTTGCTAAAGCAAATTGGTCCACGACATAGATGGTCATGGAAGGTCAGGGGGACATGACAGTCATCGTGTTGATGATGTCCCACCTGTGTATAGACCCTGAAGCAGCTGTCGGAGTGAAGGAATTTTCTCCTGAACTATAGAAGTTGCCATGCTAAAATATAAGATAAAATCATAGAATATCAGAAAATATGAATATTGATTTTGCATTAAGTTTATTTTAGTCCATACATGTTATTTTAGTTGATTCGGGGAACATGTTTAAACCTTAAATTCATTCAGATTAAAGCTGGAGCATGGGACCATTGTCTCCCCCTTCTGGCAGTGACAGTAAAGGGGGGCACTCGGCTGTGACACAGGCATGCAGCACCCTGAATGACAGGCACACAGACAGGACCAGTAAAAATAGATATGTTTTGATGGTCAACCGGCCCAAAAACATATTTTTTGACGACCCACCGGCCCACTGAGATTTGTCCCAATATGCCAGATGGCCAGTACACCACTGGCCACTGTTGCAGCTGTAAAACGGTGGATAAATTGTTTTGAGCGTCACACAACCCCCGTGAAATGACTCATTTTGCTATCAGAATTTGATCCATTTGGTCTGATAACATTTGGAAAGTCTAGATGAGCCACACAATTAATGTCCAGCGCGGGAATGTCGCACTCAGCATGAGATTTAAAAACTCCATATACTGTGAAATACAAAAAGATTTATCTGGCAGTGATAGGCTTAATCAGCATTGTGTGAACTTGTTTGGCAAGGGCTTGAATGTAACGGATGTTCGTTTATATGTAAAAGTTTCATTCTGCAGGTTTAAGGTATTGTAATTCATTATAAAAGTCAAAAAGGTTTTTCTCCCCTTGTGGAAGAAAGTAGACTATCTGTTCATGACTCTAATGACAGCTCTAGATCATGAATAGACTGTGAATGTCGTTTGTACCAAAGAGAAAATTCAATTCAATTAAGTGGTTCTTGCATGAGGCCCAAGGGCACAAGACTTGTAGAATACAAAAGGTTTTACTACTACTTATTTGAAAAAAGTCATATTCAGGTGTAAGGCAAGAAAATGTACCAATCTTTTATATCAAGAATTATTTCCAACATTAGTACAATTTATATAATTATTTTTTCTTTCTGTATATTTTCTTAGTGATGGCTACTCTTCAGCTGCCTGCAAACAATCTGGCTAATCTGGCCAACTTGCCTCCGGGCACCAAGCTCTACCTGACCACCAACAGTAAGAACCCCTCAGGGAAGGGCAAGCTGCTTCTCATCCCACAGGGAGCTATCCTCAGAGCCTCCAGTGCTGGTAAGTTGTGTACCATTTACTTCTTTTGAAACACTGGCTGAAAAAGTGAGACCCAATAGGGATTTAGCGCCCCCCCCCACCCCCACCCCCCCCACCCCATTCTGCTTCTCAACCTCTTACTTGACACTCTCTTGCCAAGTTCTTGGAAGCCGTGCCATCTTTTAACATGACATTCTGTGATATTTTACGTCTAGGTCGCTTAGCAGATGACTGTCAGGTCAAATTTTGCAGTAAAGACAAGACAATTTCCATCATTAGGAATTGTTTTCCTCTGCAACAGCAAAACATATAAACTGTGCCAGCATGTTGTGCATGTGTTGTTCCTTTAGGTTAAGTTGAGCTAACTTTTAGGGGCTCACTTCCTCTAATGCTGCAGACACACAGGTAGAAACTCACTACCTTAGCAGCATTAAGGCTACAAACAGCCCTGCAACAATAACAGCTACTCAATCAGTTCAAGTAGGACATCTGTTGTTAATACAGAAATATCAAGCCCTCGAATATAATACAACTCGCTGTAAAAATGTTGTTCTCAGGAAAAACATATTGTATTCAGTTTAAGTCTATATGATCTTTTGATGTTTAAGTGAGTGTGGAAAGCCTGAGAACAGTTTAGTGCCTTGCTACTCATAATTTCTTAGCAGTCATGTAAAAATATGAAAATCATATATATCGCTAGGTGTTATAAATGAATTCTCCTTGTGTATCTCTTATGTGGAAGTTTGAGATTAGTAGCTTTGGGAACTGTTTTGGTTCAAAGTAAAACTAATACATGATTGTGTTGGTGACTCAGTATCTGGGGTTAGTGTCCCAGCTGAAAGCCTTTCGCCCTGACATTTTCCTCCACGTCTTAAGTTGAAGTCAGTTGTATTAAAAGTGTTATTGCTCTTTGCTAACATTTGGAAAAAGTAACTTTATGAACTTTTAAAGTGACAACTTGAAGGCATACTGCTGGCGGTTAAACATCCTGACTACTACATTATCTTCTGCACAATGATTCAGTCACTGTCATCTATTTTTTCTGCAGTATACTTACGGTGCACTGCGAGTGAGAATCCCTCACACTGCACATTTCCTGTCCAATTGTATTGCGCTTAAAGGGACAATTCACCTCAAAATCAAAAATACATATTTTTCCATTTATCTGTAGTGCTATTAACCCATCTAGATTGTTTTGGTGTGAGTTGCTGAGTTTTGGAGATATCGGCCATAGAGATGTCTGCCTTCTCTTGAATACAATGGAACTGGATGGCACTCGGCTTGTGGTGCTCAAAGCACCAAAAAATACATTTGAAAAACTCAACAGCAATGTCTCTTTTTTCTTTTTTTTATTTTCCTTCTACGTCTTGATTTCTGGAAAGAGACATCGCTGTTGACTTTTTCAAAAGTATTTTTTGGTGCTTTGAGCACCACAAGCCGAGTGCTGTACAGTGCCATCCAGTTCTATTGTATTAGAGAGAAGGCAGACATCTCTGTGGCCAAAACTCAGCAACTCACACCAAAACAATCTAGATGGATAAATAGCACTTCAGATAAGAGAAAAATATGTCATTTTGATTTGGGGTGAACTGTCCCTTTAAAGAGACTTAGTATACCACTGTGTTATATTATCCAAAATACAAATTTCATCACAGTAAACCAGTATTACTCTGCTTCAAAAAACCATTTGTCTAAGTAGAATATGCTTGTGTTTAATTGAAATTACTCAAATGAATGAATAAGGGATTATCTGTAATTTGGGATAGAGAATAACAGGATTGTTTATCAGATTTGAGACTGATGTGTATGTGGCTGTCTGTAATTTAGGTCAGCAGTCTCAGAGCAGCTCGTCGGCTGGCGCTGGGGGATCTCAGACCTCCTCCTCTTCCTCTTCAAGCAGTCTGCCTTCCAACCTCTCCTACACATCCTATATTCTTAAACAGACCCCGCAGGTGGGTTGAAACACATTTAGATTATAATACAAATCTCACAGACATACTTTTGATGTAAAATGTTCTTCTCTTATGTCTTTTGTGTTGTTGTGGATTCTCATTTTTGTTTGTTAGAGCATCAGTATTTGGTTGCCATTGCGAGTTTTGAGCAGTGTTTGAAGTCTTTTCATCAAAGTCTGTGGGAAACTTGGATGCTTTGCACATCTTCGATCCAATACTCATCGCCACAATTAATGTAAAACCAGCTTTTCGATTTTATGCCCTTATAGCCTTACAGGACTTGTATGAACGGTTACAAATAGGATTTCTTTCCTTGGTGGATTTTTGTATACTAGTACACAGCTAGAGTCTGGCGTGTCCTTAATTAGACACATTCATTACAGCAGCATTGATCCTGCAGCCAGCTTTAGAACAGTGATATCTGTGCAGTTAGCCAGCAGCATAAAATGAAGCAGTCTTAAGAGGTTTCCTTCTAAATTTAATGTTACTATCTGGGCCTTGTTTCCTAATAATGATCAGTCTTTAACGGTTAAAGTTGTTTCCAAGTGTGATTTCTACAAACTTGTTCAAACTTAAACTTGTTCTCCGTCGCCCTAAAAGCTTGATTTAAAGAAGACTGATACAGTATTCTGCAAACAGTATTTTAAGTAAAAGATGAAACACTTGACATAGTAAAATCATCACACCGTGTACACTATAAAATGTAGTGCACAGCATTAAACAGATTTTATGATTACCTTAGAAGAGAAATCAGGCTCAGAACTGCACCCTGCTTTCAGTTGTTAATGCTGTGTAGGTTTATCTAGCTGGATTTAGACTATGACAACTCTATTCATTTTATCACTGTAATGTTTTGTGGGATCCTCACCTAACCTCCAACCCTTCTTGTCCATTTTCCCCAGGGCACCTTTCTGGTTGGCCAGCCAGCGCAGGGCTCAGGGAAGCAGGGGGGTTCCAGTTCAACAGGTCATGCAGCATCATCTCCAGCAACTGTTACCCAGCAGGCCATCCGGGTGACAGCTGGACAGAAGGCGGCTATCCTGGCTCAGGTCAGTATAGGGAACAAGACTCAGGGCAGAACTTTACTTTAACCTCTACAATGGCTGATACTCGTGGAAGCCGCTGTTGTTAGCACCCTGTACTGTTTTACTAGCCCAGGTTTGATAGAGTTAAGAGCTGCAAGCACTGCTTGATAATAACTGGCAGGTCTTTGGAGTGTAGATCACAACAGGTTGTCAAAGTCTGGGTATAAAAAATAAATTAGAATTTGGTATTGATTCACTGTGCTTTGATTTTTCTTACAGTTTTAGTTTGTTCATGTGGACTTTTATAAATAGATGGTTGCTCTGTTTCTATGATTGACAGGTGGTGGGAGGCTCCCAGGGTGCACAGGTGAAGTTGTCTGATGGCTCTGTTAAGACGGTAACAGCGGCGGCAGCAGGACACTTGTCCAAGCCGGGGACGACCACATTGAGGATGACAGGAGGAGTCATCACCGCCGCTAGTTCCACCCCCAGCTCTGCCAGTGCTGCGACAGCAGCCGGCCAGCAGCAGGCCAGTTTCACAGTCCTCATATTTTTCTCCTTTATTCTGCCTGACAGCTGCCAAGTCAAGCAACAATTACATAGAAATTGATTTAAAATATTTCTTTTATGCTTGCAAACTGGTTTTGTGTTCTAGTATCCCAAGTTTCCAACTATTTGAATTTCTACCCAATTCAATGAATATTATGTTAAAAAACATCAGATTTGCCAATTAAATTAATACTAAATTGGTTTTAATACTTGGTGATTTCAGTATCGTTTTTATTGTTAAGTGAAGTACATACAGTTCAAAAGGCCTTGAAGTAACTGGCTGTAAAATGCCTTTCAATTAGGAATAATCACAGTTGAAGAATTTTCATTGATTTTACACTTTTATACAAGTCGTGTAAATGTTCCTGTGATGCAGCATTTGATGCTGCAGTATGAACACATTGAAAGTAGGACTGATGAGTGTAGTGTGAGTGCAGTAACAAGGTCAGTGGTGTATTTGTCAGAGAGAGCGGAGTTTAGATGGTGTGTGATGAGCCCCAAGCAGTCCATCAGCAGTGGTCTGGGTTGGGGTGATTACAGCTTCAGAGTCAGTGGCCAGGGCTAATTAACTTGAGAAATGAAAACACACAAAAAGACTTCCTAGAGGTTCCAACACACAAAAACAAATATGTATACAGCATCTAACAAACTGAGAAAAACACTCAGTGATCGGGAGAACACAAAAGAGCAACACATCGCTGTTTTCTCTTTCTGGATTGTTAATTGAATTATGAGGGCTTTCTGTGAAGAGAAATGGACTCTTTGTCTTTGAAAATTCCATAAAACCACTGACCTGATTGGCACAGCTCACTCTGGGAGTTGCACGACACTGGAAAACAAACGTGAGCAGAGCGAGGAGTGAGCAGAGTCTAGTCACAGAGAATTTCATTTAGCAGCGCTCCCGCTCCCTCTCTCCCTTCTAAACATCAGGGTGAATTTGTAAATGCCATTGTCACATAAATAATTGACATGTCATAAACACTTTCATGTCTTGTCACGTAAGTCCATATGTGAGGAAGAGGAGGTGAGATGTGCAGCCCCATAAAATATTTTTCAAAGCTGTGGCTTTATAAAGTGTTTAAAAGGAAAATAAGTGGTAAAGAAATGTAGTTGTCAACCACTGTTTTTGAATTAATTTGCACGTTCAGAAATCTTTCATTGGATCATTGGTGATGGTACATGGAAAAGTTGTATACACGCTGTAGCAGTTTGTTATCAGAGTAGCATCTCATATCAGGACTCCATGTTGATGGACCCACACAGTGTTATCCAAATATTACACCCAGCTGTAAAATTTTAGGCACATCTAATTATACTATATATATATACATACTATGTGCTTCTTTTTATTTCCTATTTAACAGCAGGGTTTTATGTGTTTCATGCAGGCTGCTGATGGCGGGAAGTCTGCCTCTCAGCACCACTCTCTCCTGGTGGCAGCCAACCAAGCAGCAGTAATAAGTGCAGCAAAGAGCGCCAGCGCTGCTGCCGGCGGCAGCCTGTCTAAGACTGCTATGGCCACCTTGGTCAAGGGTGCTGGTAACTCGGCCACTATGACAAAAAGTGCTGCTGGTTCAGCTGGTGCTGTAGTAACAGTTGCCAAAGGCATCACCAACATGCCCGTCCTCAGCATGTCCAAGGGTGCAGGGGTGGGGACTGTGGTGGGTGTGCCCAAAAGCAGTGGTACATCATTGGTCAATGCAGCGTCACTGGTCAGCGGGATGGCAGCAGGAGGAGGGAAGACAGGTGCAACTCTCTCAGGTAGGCAGAGAGAAAGCCACTGCATGTGTCAGTTGGTTTGAAATTATGTGCAAGTCATATTATTTGAACAAATATAGTATATGTCCAGTCAGAACCGCTTTTCATCTGGAATGTTTTGATTTTTTTTTTCCAGGTATGCTGAAGATCCACTCTGGAGGTTCCAGCTCTCAGCAGACGGTCTTGACCATCCCTGCCAACCAGCTCAAGCAGTTGGGGGTTGGCACTGGTTCTGGAGGGCTGCAGACCATACTCATGCCTGTTGGGAAAGGTAAGTTATCTTTTGTGACAAAAAAGACAACATGTGCATTGCAGATAGAAAACGTTGGGTGCTCAACCTCAAAATGTGAATCAGTTCTCAAAGTGGATAAAAGCAGCAGTAAAGATAGTTGAATAAAACATGAAGCTGCATTGAGATTGATTTTTTGACTTTGGACTTTGTTGGTTTGTTATATTTTTATAACAAGTTTCTGAAGAACAAATGTTAAAACAAAACATCTTGTTCTCTCAAATGACTCTAACAGTGTTAGCGTATAGTAGCTTAACTATACACTTTATTTAGTTTGTCCTTCTAATCTGAGTTTATTTTGACAATACATATGACTACTGAGGCACTTAAACACACTGTAGATTCTCTTTTCTCCGTAGTAAGGCCCATCTTCTTCTTTCTCATTTTTCATCTAACTATTAAGCCCATTTACCTAATGGGCCATTGATCCATCCTGTGTGTGTGTGTGTGTGTTTTCTTCTGTGTAAAGTGGTGTCTAAAGGCCCAGTCTCCAGTACTCCTTCCTCCTCCTCCTCCTCCTCCACCGCTCCTGGAGCAGCTGGAGCTGGAGCCTCTCCAAGTCCTGCCAGCCAGGCCTCCCCCTCCCTTGCCCTGCCTCTGGCACAAGGTGAGAGGGATCCATCCCCACCCCACCCAGTCTCCCATCTTCTCTCATTCCTTCACAACTTTTATTCACAACCTCAGTTTTCTTTCATTCCGTCAGTCAGGATTGGGTATTAAAAAAAATAACGATGAAAAAGTAAATTTTGTCAGTCGGTGCCAACATATGATACCTATGATTTGCAACTGATAGTATTCAGCACCTTATTTCACCGACTCCTTTTTATACAGTACGAGTCAAAGGTTTGAGCACACATTCCCATTCAGTTGAATGAGAAAATGTGTCCAAACCTTTACCTGGTACTTTATATTTAACAATATATGTTAAACTTCTCAAATGCATCTGTGCTTAACACACAGAATAATAGAATAGTTTTGCAAACATAATGTTAATTATAGATAAAGTTAAATACAGTAGAAAATTAGAATATAATGTAAATAAAGTATTATATGATGTAAATATAAGTAATTAAGCCAGAATCTGACTGGACATTTGGTACCAACAGAACTTAACAGTTCTTGAAACAGATAGTACTTAAGTACTGAGGTTTACTATGCAGCCCCGGACATGGTACATCCCTAGAGTCATAGGGACCCCAGTCATAATACAATTCTCCTCCTCAGACTAATAATCTAGGTTTAATGAAATGAATCTTTGTCTCACACTTGATTTTCTGCTGTCTCTCTCTTTCTCTCTCTCTCTCTCTCTCTCTCTGCCGCCTCAGTGAAGACAGAGCCAGGTGCTGGCACAGCTGTCACAGCTGGTCCATCACCCCCGGTGACTGCTCCTGTCCCCACGTCTGTCCACGTTTCTACTGCGGCTACCATAGTCAAGCAGGAGCAAGGGGCAGATAATTCTGCACACGACCTCATCAAGTAAGGACAAGTTGTAATGCTCCTTTGACTTACATTAATTGATTCCCAGATAGAAAAATAACATTGTCTGTTAGGAGGAAAGGTGCAAGTGTAGAGACAGATTGTTCTCTGCATCTGCACTGACACAGAGTTTTTACCACCTAATTGCTAACATCTCCATTTTTAACTCGCTGAACTAACTTCTCCCTGATAATTAGTGGAGATTAATATATTAAAGCCATCACATAAGCACCTGAATATGAATTGCTTTCTCCTCAGCACTGAGCACATAGAGACCATGATGCAGCTGCTGACAGCTGTTGTGAAGAAGTACCCTCTGATTGTGCCAGATAAGAGTAAGTGTGTTTTCCTTTGACCTCCAGTTGGCATGCTTAAAAACCAACTCTATGTATAAAAACAAACTGAAAGCGAATGGATTGTGTTCTGTCAAGCTGTTTAATTTTCTGTCTGTTTGTTTGTTTAGCTGAAGACTCCCATCCATTCTGCGCCTCTTCGACAGAACAGTATTATTCCTGGAATATCGGAAAGCGCAGGGCATCAGAGGTGACTTTTTGTTGTGTGTGTGTGTGTGTGTGTGTGTGTGTGAAATACAGCCCAAGCTGCTGACAGGACAGTGGAAATCTACATTAGTTGTGAAAATTATTTTTATTATTTTGTTGGGTAATACAGATCTTTAATGGTTCAAATATCTTTACAATTTCTCTCCATATCATACAAATATTGTGATGCACTCGCTAACTTGTGTCTTTGCTGTGCTTACAAAAAGAACAAGCAGGGTCCTGTATTTTTAAGTGTCATATTGAACACATTTAAGTGCTGTTTCCTGAGATGAAGATTTAATTTAACCCCATTCATATCTCAGAGTGACCTGCTAACAAGCTCTTACGCTCCCGGTTCCAGGGTGAAAGCCTCTGTAATGTCAGTGATAATTTGCATTGTTTGCAGTTTTGTTGTCTGTGTAATCTGTCTTGGTGCTCAGTGCTGGACCCCTGACTCAGCAAGCTTTCTGCTTGCCTCATGTCGTCTGGTCTATCTGGTCAGATGTGTATCTCTTCCTGGTTGTCTCCTCTCATTTCTTCCTAATGGGTTCATCAATAGCTCATACAGACCAACCCATGTCTGTCTGTTCTCTTTTGCTACTACAATAAAAGGCTCTCAGACGAGCCCAGGTGTGGATATTTATATATATGGGTCACTAATTTACTTAGGTGACAGGGCTCAAAGCAGATCATTATACAATATGAGGAGAAGGGAAGGTTGTCTGCCTGATAGCTTAAACTGCACTGTCGAGAGTTTGTTTGTGCCTAAATATATGTTCATCAAAGCTTTGCAGTCACAAAACATTATGTGTCTGTTCTAGCTTCAGCGAGCGGTGGCGGTAAAGCGGGTCGTCCAGGACGTGTTGGACCACTCGCCTCGCCTGCAGGCCCTTACTCCCCCAAAAACCAGAGAGGTGGTGCAGTGGTGCCGACAGAGGGGCTACACGCCACCTGACCCCGAACCCCAACGCAAGAATGACGACGAGTCCATCGAGGACATCCTCACACAGATCGACAACGAGCCCGGTCAGTTTCTGTGTGTTCTGGTACATTGCTTCTACATGGGGCATCGTTTACTTTAGCTTGTTTTTGCGATTTCACAGTCGACTCTTTTCTGTTTTCAGCAGCTCAGAGTGAATCAATATTTTGCCTTCAGTGTTCCAGGGTGTGCAGAGTGTGGGTGTAGTGCTTCTGCAGTTACCATTTGGTCCAGTAATGTGTTTGCCGTCCACTGGTGTGTGAGGGCAGCTAGCGCGCAGCCTCTGTGTTTTTGTTCAGCCATGTTGTTTTATTCACAGGGAGTTCTCATTAATTCTGTCTTTTGTCTGTAAAGGGTGAGAGACGAAGCTGCTTAGCTGAATGAGTCACACATTTGCCTGAGCCAGACAATACAATAATTTGTGTTGTTTGTATTCCTCTCATCTCCCTCCCTCTCACACAAATATCTTGATTTATAATTGTCTGGTTGTTGGAACTGGTAAAATGAGCCAATATTGTGCAAAAGTAATCTCCTTTAAACACACAGCCACAAATCAAGCAGCTGCTTCAGTCTGAGGGAAATATTGATGCAGTTGCTGTTTCTGCTGCTGCTGCTGCTGCTGCTGCTGCTGTGTGTGAAATGATGTGTTAAATGTGAATTTTTCCACAGAGTGCCCGTCGACTCTGAGTAGCTGCGATGAGCTGATGCTGCGGCTGGAGCAGATGCAAGCTCTGCTGAAGACCGAACCAGAGGAGGCAGACGACGAAATAGTGGACATCGTCACTGTGACTCCACCTTGTCAGAAACTAAAGGTCAAAGAGGAGGAGCAGGAAGCCGACGTGGAGCCCAAGTTCTTCCTGGGTCCCTGTGTGTCCGCCCAGTTTGTCAGTGAAACAGCTCAGCAGGTCAGGAAACTCTCCAGGATGAACTTCAGTGTTGTAATTACTAGTATAGTGTTTATTTTTACATTACTGTATTGAAAACATCCTGCAAACACAGAAAGCGTTGATCAATTTAACAAACCAACCAACCAAAAACATCTAGAATGCTGCTTTTCTTAACTAGAAAAGCAGCACTACTTTATCCATTTTTAAATGATGACTTCTCTGTGTCTTTCAGATCGGGGTAACCTTCCAGCCGGTCGAGGTGGAGAAGAATCTGTTCGCTCCAGTGGTTGAAGCCATGATTCTGAAGGTCGGTCTCTATACGGGCCAAAAAGTTAAAAAGTTGTCCGTTTGCAGTAGCTCATCATTACCTCAACATACCCTTGACTAGAATGATGAATATCCAGTATGCATTAGATGAACACCCTCACAGTATTGCATGTTTCACCTTGTACTGTATGTGAGAGAGTGGAGAGAGTGGGTTTCTCTGTGACTAATAGTGTGTGTGTGTGTGTGTGTGTGTGTGTGTGTGTGTGTGTGTGTGTGTGTGTGTGTGTGTGTGTGTGTGTGTGTGTGTGTGTGTGTGTGTGTGTGTGTGTGTGTGTGTGTGTGTGTGTGCGCTGCAGGCTACAGAGCAGTTTGCCAGTGACATCCTGAGAGAAGCTCTGGCTGGGGCCTACGCCAAATCCCCTCAGAACAGGTCAGCCTCTGTTGTTTTTTTTTCTCTCCAACATGCAACCTGCTTAGTGCTCCATTTTTACATTCCTGCGTCACATCTAGAGCTTTTCCAAACTACCACTTTGTTACTCAAATTATTCCAAACAACAAAAAAGATCAATAAACTACTTACTGAATATGTATTGTAGAATAATTCTTTCATTTCATTTCATTGTTTCCCATGTTTTACAGTTTAAATATTTGTGTTTAAACTGTTTTTAAAAAATGTTTAGCATTTTTATTCATTTTAACATGTTTGTATGATACGTTATATTTTTCTTATTGTGAACAAATGCAATGAAAACACTAAAACCAACAATGAATTGACAAGTATTGTTAATATATCCAAAGCCTGATATTCTCCAAAAATATTCCTTCATTACCACAAACACAGATGCTGTAGATTATTTTGAGTCAACCCCGCATACAATGTGTCGTAAATACTCACTAGACCACCACATGTGTATGAATCCACAGCTGAAAATAGTTCCCAACAAACGCAGAATTTCCTGTTGTTTGAGTGATAAGCCCCAACATGATTACTTCCCAAACATATGATATGTATGTCATGTTTATGCATTCAGCTATGATTGTTTTTATTGTAAACAGTAAAAAGTAGCACTGGTTAATGCTAAATTAATAACATTTTCCAATTGCTGCAGAGTGTGTTTTGTTCTTTACAAATACATCTGGAATACTGGAAACATCTGCCAACTTTATGACAATCTTACGTCTTATTAGAAATCAGTAAATTACTGTTCTAGCCTGCAAAGTATTTTGTGCCATTTACACAGCAGGGTGCTGAACAGGCATAGTTGAATATTCAACACATTAGTGAAATGATGAACATTCATGAATATTCAGAATACAAGCACTGATGTCCCAAGCTGTCTGAAACATTTTTCTAGTGTGTTGAGCCATCCTCAAATTCCTCATGCTGTTACATGCTGTTGGGGTTTGCAGGGCTCCGAGAGAGATCACAGCCATGAACATCCACCAGGCGGTGTGTAGCGTCCCCACCTGTGACTTCCTCACCAACACACACATGGGTTACCTAGCGAAGGACAACTGAGGCAGAACAAGACTGACTTTGACTGGTAACTGACACATACAGGACTGAGTGCTGAGGACTGTCTGAACTCCTGGCTGTGACAACAGATGATGAGAGAGACTCAACTGGAACTGACATCTCATCTGTGTGAACACAACACTCACACCAGGATTTCATCCTGTTGCCTCAGGTTGTTCAGTTATTACTAATGTACTGTATTCATTAACTTGATCATTGAAGGGCTCAGCTTGCTTCTAATAGCAGCCGCACAGCAGCGGAATAACAAATGTTTCTGATACTCTGGGTATATTGTAACATTTTAGTCCTACTGTGTGGAGAGAAGCGGCACCGTGGGACTCATTTGATTTTGAGAGGCAGTTGTGCTCTCGCTTACCTCATAACAAGATTATTTTAATGATGAAGTGTTTCCTGTCAGACAGCCAGCTAGTCATCGGGGGAAATGAAGCCTGAGTGACTTACAGGGCTAAATAATAACAAAAGACAGCTGTCCCACTGCACCAGTCTTCATCCTGCTGTCTCGTCCCCTGAACTGGGAACAAGATTCAGTTCACCAGCAGAGGTGAATCCACTGATTTACAGGAATTTGGAAACACTAATGAACATAGTATGTGTTATTAGAATCCCCCAGCATTCACATTGATAGTAATGTCTAGAGGGTAGTTTTGGCAAAGCAAACACAAATTCCTCCAAAAGTGTCATTGCCATGGCAACCAATATTCCGTCATTATGAACATCCTTTGATGTATTTCAGTTAACCTGGCAGACAAAAACAGCTGGACAAACATGCAAGTAGCCGCCGTTATCTAAGGCTCTCTATGCTCTAAGGCATAAAAGGTAACTGATGCGTGTTTCTTATTTTTAAGTCGCAAACCTGATTCACGAGTCTTTCAGATCACAGATCATCAAATCTATTGAGGGAACCTAGTATTGAGTAAACTGAAATCATAATTTTTCATCAAGAATTCAAGACACCGGTCTCAATATTTATATTCTCTCCTTCATGAACCAGGCTAACCAGTCAAAGTGCTTTTAAGTGATCTGTTTAACAACCATAATGTGTCTGTCATGTAATGTACACAGTGTATATGACCAATATGAAAGATGGTGTTTTCAAATCCTGTTTTATTTTTTTATCCAATATCAATACCTGCGAACAGTAATGCCCTAACAGTAGTGTGTGTGTGTGTGTGTGTGAGAGAGAGAGAGAGTGTGAGTGTGTGTGTGTGTGTGTTTGAACTAATTTGTGTGCATACTGGCTGTAGTCATCGCACAAGTTAATGAATTCGGTCATATGCGAATGCTTGTGTGTGTCCTGTCGGCTGATATTGTGTCTGTAATTCCGTTTAATGTGGAGTTTTGCATTATGTTAATGTGTGGATTACTGGATGAGTGGATGTGTTTGGGCTGAGTGGTTGTGACGCCAGTTCAACCAAATTAGTGTAGAAGATACCCAAACATTGTATTTTCATGTTTCAGTGCAAACCAAAAATATAATCAATATTCTTGTAATAAACAAAGAAAAAGTCTGGTTGAAGTAGCAAGCTGTCCCTTTCTCAGCTGTTGTCAGTTTATCGCACAAATACACTCATGTTGAATATGATTGGTTTGTTTTTTGATAAACACAATTAGGAGCAATTGTGGACACTGAGAATCTCTTGACCAACCGGGGATGGTGATGCATACATATTAAGGGTAAAACGGTAAGATTGGCCAATTCCAAAAAAAAAATTGTATTTTTTCACTTTACCCTAGTGGTCCCTGCCTATGCAGGTATAGTTTTAATTTTACTCGGCCAGTTTGTAATAGAATGATCCCTATGAAAACTGTTGATAGGGCGGTCTGTGTATTAACTAGAGTAATGGCAACAACGTTTCTGGAAAAATATGTTGCTTCTGAATTTTTAACGATGCTAGTGACATGGCTCTAATGATGGCTATGTCTCCGGTCAGTCTGCTGCTTTGATTGTGAATAAATTATCTCAGTAATTATAGGATGCATTACCATGAAAATTTGTACAAATATTCATGGATGAATGCTACTGACTTTAGCAGTCCTCAAACTTTTCCTCTAGTGCCACCATGAGTTTGGCATTTTTAGTTTTTAGTGAAATATTATTAGTATTATAGTATTATTAATATTGGATGGATTGGCATTAAATACAGTACAGATAGTTATGTTCCCCTCAGGATGAATTGTATTAAAGGACCAATGTGTAACATTTAGTGGCATGTAGCAGGGAGGTTGCAGATTGCAACCAATTGGATATCCCCCCACTCTCCCCTTTCAAGCATGTAGGAGAACCAACAGTGGCCGCAAAAAACACAAAAGCCCCTCTCTAGAGCCAGTGTTTGGTTTATCTGTTCTGGGCTACTGTAGAAACATGGGCTCTGTGGAAGGGGACCTGCTCCCTATGTAAATATAAAGGGCTCGCTCTAAGGTGACGAAAACACAACAATTCTTATTTTCAGGTGATTATACACTAATTAAAACATACCTATGAATATGAATGAATTTCTGCCAAGTCTGTTCCGCTAGATGCGGAAATATTTTTCTGACTAAATGCCTGCAAGACTAATGACATTTCCATCAGCCTCAGCTGTACTTTGTGTTTATTGGTAATTAACGAATGTTATTGTGCTAACAAATTGAACAAGGTGGTGAACATGGTGGACAAACTTGCTAAACATGAGCATTTTTGGATTGTCATTGTGAGCATGTTAGCATGCTGACATTAGCGTTTAGCTTAAAAGTCCAGTGTGTAGAATTTAGTGGCATTTAGCAGAATGGACTTAGCAAAAATGGAATATAATATTCATAAGTATGTTTTATATAAGAATTGTTTTCGTTACCTTGAATAAGCCCTTAAATCTACATAGGGAGTTGGTCCTCTTCCACGGAGCTCACCAGGTTGTGACACCATGTTTCTACAGTGGCCCAGAATGGACAAACCAAACACTGGCTCTAGAGAGGGTCCTCTGCGTTTTTTTCACGAGTTTCACAGCCACCGTAGGTTCTCCTACATGCTTGGAAGAGGAGGGGGAGGGGAGGCATATTCAGTTGGCTACAATCTGCAACCTCACCGCTAGATGCCACTCATTCCTACACACTGGTCCTTTATAAAGTTTCACAGAGCTGCTAGCATGGTTGTGGATTATAATCTCATTTAAATTAGTTTTTTCAGTGCTGTAATTAACATTTATGGTTGTTTTTCATCATTTGAGTGTACTGATCCATTGAGCACTGACTATAAAAGAGATTTCCTGTTATGACCTTAATTACACGTGTCAAGCAGCTGGTTTTAACTCAAACTAATTTTTTTTAAAAAGTATGACACTTAAGAGATTTTTAAATGCGTACTTTTGCAATGAATATTTTCAGTTAATTGCAATCAGCGGTCTAATCATACAATCCTGTAAATGTAGAATAACATCCAGAACAGTTCTGAAAAAGGGCTGAGAGACATCTGAGAAAAAGCGCTAAAAACCTATATATTCTTTTATTGTCATTTCACTTACATGATATATTTTCTCTTCTTCTTGAACAATAGATTTACAAAATAATAGACTGAACAACACTTTCCAGAACTAATCCAATACTGCAGAAATAAATAACTTATTTTGCTTTTTTGATTGATAAAAGTCAAGCAGATTTCTAGCAACACCAAAGGGGCAACAAATTACTCTAAGCATACACACTTCTTGGAGCAGGCTCAACATTATGAACAATAAAATGACTCACACACACACGAACACACACAGCAGCCAGTTTCTTGTGTGTCTATAACTGCAAAAACAAAACAAGCTTGCTTTAAAACTATTTTTTTACATGCATATTCATTTCCATAGCAACGGGGAGGGTGTAAAAGGGGGAGCTTCTCTATGTGACTTCTGTTCACTGGGATACTTCCACTTGGGATACTGACGCTGCAGCTCCGCAGGCTTCACAACAATACATTCCCTTGCATAGATTCTGGTGTTGTGGAATGGACTGAAAACATTCCCCTGTTGATTCCTTTCAACTGAACCGGCCAATGTGGAACGGTTGGTGGTGATCTGCACAGCTGTCAGATGTTGAAGACCCTTGATCCACTTTGAAAGACAGCAGAAGGGTTTGGAGGGAGCTTGGTCCTAACCAGATGTTCCTGAGACAAGAGAGAGAAAGAGACAGAGTGATGGATATAAGATGAGCTTTTAAGGTGATCAGAGAGATGAAACCAGAGAGGGCAGCAGCTGTGGTGCTCACACTGGAAACCCATGAAATGAGAGGAGACTGGTTGGGCTGTGCCGTCAAAAAGCATCAAGCCTGCTGTCAGAGTGCTAACAGCCAGACTGTAGTGCAGTTTCCTGCTTAGGGCTGCTCTGTTCTGCTGATAGTAGCTCTTCTCAAACCTTGACCAGATTGTATCTGGGCTGTGCCGAATAAATGGCCCGTAACCCTGAGAAGTCGCCTGAATACTAGTCCCAGTGAGCACCAACTGGGATTTCAACATAGAATTCTAGTTGAAAACTGGGTGATATTCGGTCTGAACATCTTAAGACCTCTTTTTGCCCTCTTTTCAATCAACTAACATGCAGTTACATCAACGTGTCCCACAACACAAACTTATTTAATCTGTTTATGAATTTGTTTAGTTGTAGCTTGACAGAGAAACACAGTGGATTACTATGGATTATTGCACTGGTAGGTGATGCAATCTCAACGCATTTGTTTCATATAATATGTGACAAATATGGAACTATATAGTCAGGGTGGAGCTGAATCCGAATACAGTATTTTGTATATCATAGCATGCCTACGTCAGACCTGCAATAAAACATATTTTGCAAGCTTTGTGACAGGGTGGAAAACTTCAAAGTAATATGGCCAAAATTCTCTCTGTGCTCAAAGCTAACAGCACACTTAGTATGCAGCCAAATGGAAAAATTAGGTTTTATACGATTAAATTTTGAAAGTTTCAAAATTTCAGTTGTTTTCCCCATGTGTTTTGAATGACAGGGTGGATATGTTATGCTTGACAGAGAACGTTTTGAAAGAACATTCACCAACATTTGAATTCTTCTTCAAACTCTTAAATGATGTCATTTCCACTTAGTGATGTCACCTAAAGGAACAGTACAGTATTTTGGTGTGATGGGGTGCAACATGAAACTTAGAGCCACACATAAATCATGCTATTTTAACCAAAACATGTTTTTTTAAAAATTGATTAACACATTACCCATTAAGAGCGAAGCATTTATGCTCCTAAAACAAAAAGCTCCAAGATTTATTGAGTGTTACCTCACATGAATATGAGAAATGGTCAGAACAGACATGAGAAAATGACTATAGTTTAACATAAAACAAGTAAAAATATAAAAATTGTAATTTTATAATTTAATTTTATTCTACTTCATGTTAATAAGTACACTTGAATTAGTGCCTTCAGCCATTGAAAACAGCATTGACAGTTTTATACTGCCTTGTTTTTCCCTTTAAATGTCGGGGACCCAAACTTAACAGTTTTCATGGAATGACTAATGTGTCATTAAAACTGGTCCAGGCTATTTCAGTTTCCTTGCATAGCAGTGGAGTGAGGGAGCTTTTAACAAACAATCAGAGGAGCACAAGTCTTTCGAGGTTGTGAGCTTGCTGTCCCAGCAGTGCTTTGAATGTGACTATACAGCGCTGTGGGAGGCGAGGAAGGCTGTACATGTTGTTCAGCAAGTCAGATTGGTGTGTGCGCAAGTGTATGAGTGTATTCACCTCCCCCCTCCCCCCTCCCACACACACACAAACTCCGTCTTTTCTGTTCTGTGCAGCAGCCAGGTCTGCCTCTCTCCTAAATTAGATTGGTGCCAAAGAAGACTGCAACCCTGTGCAACATCGCACTTTAACAGATAATCCATCAGATGATGTGCTCCAACCCCCCTCCTCCACCTCTCTCCCTCTCCCATTCTCCATCACCTACATTGTCTATCACACGCTGTATCTCATTCCTCTCTGTCCTCGTCTCACTCCCTTTCTTTCTCTTTACCCAAACCCTTCTTAGGCCTTTCCCCCTTGCTCTTAACACAATCCTCTTCTCCCTGCCAGAGCCCTGCCAATTTGGCACAGGACACTCCTCTGTAGTCCCGGGCAGCGTGGGAAAAGGGAAGAGGTCCAAGTGAAAGGAACAGGGAGAAAGCCTGGGGGATGTAGATGGAAGGGGGAAGGAAAGGGGAGAAAGCAAAATAATAGATGAAGGAATCTAGGAGGTGACTAGAGAGAGAAAGAGAAGTGTGAAAAAGGAGGCAACAGGAAAGTAAATTTTTAGGATGCATGGTCCCTGCAGGCTGTCTAAACCTTTTTTTTATGCAGTTAGAAGCCTTTGTGAGCAGCATTTCTATTCCTCCACTGTGCATCTGCTGTAGGAAAACAGAGCACTTTCACACATAGTCAGACGTTAAGCATGGCTATCCAAGAGTACGGTCTCAAACCTCTAAGCTGACTATGAAACAACCAAGAATTTGTCATAACAAGAGTCTCCTGCTGAGGTTTCCACTCTGCATGCTAAATGCGCTCCCCATTCAACGGTTTTTGTCTTGCTCATCCCTGACACACACTGCGGATTATACAGGCCGTCCTCGAAAATCTGTCTGCCTTGTGTTGCGGCCGGTCGCCAGGCTCTGCTGAGAGTTCAGAGCTGCCGTTTGCTTCAATCATTTAAGCCAGAGTGGACGGGCTTCAGGTTTAACAGGGGTTTCATTCTCTCATCTGACAGCTGACTACTACTTCTCGCTGGGATGTTTTTAAACAAGGGGTTCGATGAGTTCAAGAAAACACGGCGCTCTCTCTCTCTCTCTCATCACAAAAAAGCATCAGCATGTTCTAATCAGACAATTGTCTGCTGCATGTCATAAAATTAGAGACGGCTTTTATCTGTCAAGATGGATTTTCTCTGTCATAGGTGGGGGAGCACACAATTTGACAAATTGATCTGAGCAATAATGAGGTTTTCATGGCTGCCCGACTCTTATATCATCAAGAGCAGATTGATTTTGATTTCAGCCGCTTATTTGGGACGTAACCATTAAATCTTTTAATGATTAGATACAGTCTGTCTTTTTGATTCGGCTCTTTTGCTCCATGCTAAAGGAAGGAGGAAGTTTTGTCTGCTGGTGGTAACACAGTTTTGCAGAATGGCAACGAAAACTGAGAATGCCCTCACAGACAAATACCAGCAAAGTGCTATGACCCAGTGTAATGCATACTGGAGTGGGATGTGTAATGCTTGGTCAGACACCTCAGCAGGGGGGCTGGTGAGTCAATAGTGAGTTGGCAGTGAGTGGGCCGCCAGTGACCGGGGTGGGGGGTGGATTATCTAAGATCAACTTGATTTGCTGCCAGGCCGGTTTGTGTCGCACTGGCAGATTGTGGTACGACTGACAAAACTGCACAATGAACATGTAATGTATGTGTGTGCATGTGATTCTGTACGTGCGTATAATAGTGAACACAGTCCCACAGTGTAACATACTGCCAGCAGCACATCCTTTCTTAATGTGCTGTGAAGTCTCACTCCAACTGGGCCAGTGATATTAATAGAGTCTGTGTCCTGCCATTGACATCTCTCATTTCGACCTCCATCACCATCACACAGCACACTGAGGGACATCACAGCTTAATAGAGCAGTCATTATTGAGAGAATTATGCAAATAATCAGATGATCGTCTTTTATTGATGCATTCATTTCCTTTTCCTGAAACCGTTACTTTAAAATCCCACATTCATCAGCTGAAGGGCGAAATTTTTCATATTTATAGATTCTGGCATTTTGAGGGAGAAGGAGTAGATGCAATTTTAAGGATTTTAAAGTGTTAATTTTTAAAAAAAAAAAAATTTGTGGAAAAACCATATCAGACACACATTATTTTTCCAAGCAGGGTATTTTTTATATGTCTTAATATGTGTCCTGAGGGGATCTTTAACAGGCTAAAGTTGAAGAAGAGATGGCAAACACAGGTTTTCACACCCAAAAACACATGTACCAACCTTTCCGTATGTAACTTTATGTTGCTACACAGTGCACATACAGACAAACTAGCCTGACCTGGTCCAGCCAGAGCAGCCCCAGCTTTCCACTGGCAGATGGCACAGAGTGGTGTGGGGGCGGGGAAAAAGGGATGCCACTAAACCTCTGGAGATTCCCAAAAACTGCTTTACTAACTGTCATGCAACAGCTGACCAGAGTCACAGCACCCATGGAGGGGAGAGAGGAAAGGTTAAAAATGTCCCCTCACCCAGTTTATCCTACGATAATCTGGAACAACCTGACTGAACTGATGAGAGCAAATCCCCTCGCCTTGTTGCAGTTAGTTTTGTTTTCAAATGTCAATCTGAGTGTACATCTGTCTCTTTGTGTGCTTGTCTTTATGTCCCATATGTCCAGAAGCATGAATCTGGGACAAAATGTACAATAGCACGACTATTTTGGTGAGTTTCAACTGTTGTTTTGCCCCTGGACAATATCAAGGACATATTTTTATTAATTAATTAATTTTCTATTTTGGGAAAACTCACTTGACAATAAAATTAACCTGTATTTTAAAAATAATAGCTCAGTCACATGTTTTTAATCAAGTGATAAATGACCATTTTAGCTGAGTTTGATCTCTAGACCAGACCAAAACAATTTGACCTTGCATTGAAGTTTTGTTTTCAGGTTTGTATGCTTTTTCCACTGAAATGATCATGTGACGGAGGAGCACATTTAATGCTAACCCCAGAACTGATGCTGTAATCAATTTCCTTAAATCAATGAAAATTTTTGGAGAAATCGATATATATAGGATTTAATTTTTGGAGTGCAAGGTATGTCTAAACAAGTACTATTTTGTGGTGATGGAAATAATTTTCCAAAATATTTCAGAGCAGCCATGATTAGACTATTTTACAACAGACATTTGTCCACATGTTTGTTTAATTTTCTGACCAAAATGTACCACAGTTGAAAAATTATCCGTTCACTTTTTTTTGGCTCATCAAGCCTGCTCTATTCAGGTCAAACTAATGAGTGTAGCACCAGCAGAGTGTTACCTAACACAGTATGTGGCCTGTTTAAAACAGCTGGGTCACTTTGAGCTGTTTTGGGACAGAATGCTGTATCACTTTTCTGAGGCGCCCCAACAGCAACAGGCCGCCTGGGAGATGAGAGAAGATGACTTTTCAGGAGGAGCTTGCTGCAATTCAGACCTGTGGCTCTTTCACTGAACTCTTTGAAGCTGTGTATCACTTGAAAACAAGATTATTTTAAGATAAGAGCTTTTTAGCCTTGCAGTTACAGTTATGGTACTCTCTGTACTCACATCTCCCTTGCTTGTTCCACTGAGCTCGGTCCTCTCAGGCAGGACGCTCTGCTGGAGGCTGGAGGGGCTGTGTGTAGGGCCGGCTTGCAGGACAGTGGGGATGGGCTGGGGGACAGAGGCAAGCTGTATGTTGGTGCTAGCAGAGGGGATCACATTCTCTCCCTGATGCAGCCCTATGGACCTGTGGACCTCCCCACTGTAGGCAGCTTGGTAGCTGGTCTCAGGGTGGGCATGGGTAGCCTCTGTCCCAGGGCTGGAATATTGAGCCGGAGGATTTTTTCTCGCACTTTTGGCTGGTCTTACCCCCGTCCAGGGCCTGTACTCTTGCCTGGAGGAAGAGAGATGCATCAGTAGGCAGATGAGGGGAGGAGAGTGGATAACAGTCAGTACAGGAAAATGTTTTTACCAGGCTCGGTTTTCAAGTGATGCAGATGAAAACCTAGTGCTAATTATGATCTTGACTTGTCGTTGAGTACTTCTATATAGTGTGCTGTATTACCAAAGACTAACATAAAGGGGCACTCCACCAATTTTACACATGGAGATCAGCTTGTCATGGGAAGTACTACTCATCCTGTGAAAACAGTTGTATAATGTCTTCTGTGGCTCTGGAGGGAGTTTCCTGAAATCTGATAAGATACCTGTGATGATGTCATCACGATTGTCTTGGATTGGTTGTCAGACATTTTACAGATTTTACAAACAGCCTGTGTTAAACTAGGGATGTAGGGTTTGAAAGACGAGGGCATTTACCAGGCCAAGAGGATCTAATAAAAGATGCTCTTGAGTTGCATTATTTGAAGTGTAAGATCCAGTTTTTTACAGTTTGACCTAGTGACTACAAGTCCAGATATCTCACCTGCTGCTTTTTTGTAACTTTATGAAAGTACAACACTAAATCACCAGATATTATATAACTCAACTGGCGGGCCTGACCACCCATAGGGTCATTAGAAAAATCTGAGGGGTCACAAGATGATAAACAAGACAAGAAAGAAATCTGAATGTGAACATATTGCACATATATTTAATTTTTTTCTTTGTTTTTTTTTGGTTGCTTTTTTACTGGGATACACTGGACAATTTTACTTCCTCAGGCCCAGATTCAAATGAAACAATGTCACAAGAGATTAATTTGAATCTGCTTATAACTCACATAAACCTATGAGAGGGCATTGTAAATAAACATTGCTTCTCTTTAAAGGTCCACAGAAGGTTGGGAACCATCGTTCTGAGTCATAATAAAATGCAAAAAAACAAATATTCATACATGAGCTCTCCCATGTATGAATGTGAAATATGTAAGAGAATTATTGATGACCCCTATTTCCAGGCTTGCTGGGTCGACCCTGGAAGTCAATGAACTATTAATAAAAACGCATCCAATTAAGCATCAAAGCCCTCTCCCAGTTTTCCTGACTGGTCCAGTACTCAGATGGAGTGGACAGCGACAGGTGCTGAAACAGGTGAAAGAGTATATATGACGTGTCTTACCTGTAGGAGCTGGTTTTGCTCTCCTCCATCACCTGCTGCTCCCCCCACCTCTGCCCCCTGCCCCGCTCCTCTCTCTCCCCCCGGCCCTCCCCCGGCTGAGCCTGGCTGTGGTGGTAACTGTTCCCGGGGCTGTCCGACACACTGTCCGCCCTGCTCCCCCCGTTACTAATCCAAGGGAAATTATCCTTCCTGGGAATGGGCCAGGGTTTGAAATCCTGCTTGTACTGAGTGACGCTGGGGAAAGGCACGCCGGGCGGGTGGTAGTCCTCCCGGGGCTTGTAACTGGGCTCCTTCCGTGCCCTGAAAGATCCTCGGGTCCCCGGGCCATCTGCGGACGCCTGAGGGGAGCCGGCAGCGCGCGGGTCTGGGGTTGAGTAGTTATTCCCGGGTGCGCGCTCCGAGGCTGAGACCTGCTTGGTGACAGATCGCACCTCATGCTCGGCGATGTCCGAGTAGTTCTGGATGGTCAGCGGGACGGAGAGGTCCGATTTGTCGAACTGGTTCCAGAACCGAGCCAGGCAGCACACTCTGCTGATGCACGGCCAAGCCATAACCCCCCCTCACTGTTTGACTTGTGGAGGAAGAGGATGAGAAGAAAGAAAGAAAAGAAAAAAGAAACAATCAAACAAAAAGAAGAGAAAAAAAGATCAAAGGTTACATTCAGACGGAGTGTCGCCCTCCATCCGCGTCCGTTTGTGGGAAGCTGAGAATGTGCAGAGTCCAAGAGTCCATGTCAGCAGCAGAGGAGCACCAGCAGAGATGAACCGGTCTGTCGGGGACCGTCATTGAATATTCTTCTCACGTGGTCTGTGATAGTGCCTCCACTATGCAGAGGAATCTGTGGCAAATTATTCTCCGCATCTCCAGCCGGATCCCGAGAGTCCGCATCGGTCTCATCGGATTCAAAACTGAAGCAGCCTCATTTTTTTTCTCTCTCCCCCCTTCAACACACGCATCCACTTGTACAATTAAAAATCTAGAGCCAGAGATGTGTAATGGCTACTCCACTTGCCATCACTGAAATGAACGCACCTTAATTGTTGCTTGTATGCTGAGGTTACATAATTATGATGCAGCGTCAAAACGTACAACATACAGTACAGGTTGGTACAGATTATACAACATAAACACACTAATTAGCTGAGACCAGCTGGAGAATGTGTGCAGAATATTTTTTCAAATGGCTAAGAGATGTCTCAAGGTTTGCTGTGTGTTGCATCAACCATTTTCATGGTCATGAAGTTCAAAGGAAACCTATATAACTACTAACACTCAAAATTAGACTCATTGGTTACTTTTTACTGTAAATCAAACGGCACAACAGATTTCTATATTACGGTCTGCTGCAGAATTTCTAGTAAGTTATTTCTATAAAATGAATAAATGTCACCAGAGAGAAATAATGAAAGACGAGTAAATAACTAAATTAATGATGGCTGAATTCCATTTAGCTGCTTCAGTTTTAGTGTCCTTGTATTGTGCATCATTGTCACACTGTGATGGTTTACTGGGACGCTTGAACAGAACAGACAAATCCTGTGCTTTTCCTACTGTGACAAGTCAAAATGTCTGTTGTGGAAAAGGCCTATTGGTGGGAACAAATATCTTAACACATGTTACTTTCAAGATAAGCAACGTCGAAACAAGTGCCGAACAAGCTGCCCTTAGGCCTTCCTCTCGGTGTATTGCAGATGATGTGTGCAGGGACAAACTCACAGTAATCCCACGTGTGCCTGTTCTGTTTGATCTGTTTGCTCATATAAGACCCTCCATGACATTCCTCGTTAGGGCCTCCAATATGTTTTCCAGGCAGGATTGCGTGCTAATTTGCCCTGTGGAGAGGGGTACAAAGTGTTTGGCTTTGACAAATAGTCAAGTCTTTGTGACTGAGGTTTGCATTCAGTGACTTATGGCAGTCAAGATTGGTTTCATCAAACTATGACAGCAATCTCAAACTTAACCAAGTTTTAGTTGCATAAAATTAACAATTAGGCTATACCGTTCAAGACGATCAAGGTGGCACAACATAAATCTTAAGGATTGTTTTAGAATGCACTGGCAGTAGTGCTCCAACCTATTTTGCCGTCAAGATATAAGGACTTTTGATTTTCACTTCTGGCTCCAGGCACAGTCTCTGTTGGTAGCCAACACTTGGCTTACCCCAGTTAACCTTTCTGCCCCCCCGTGTCTCAGCCCAATCTGTGCCTGGTCAACAGCAACCTGACACAAAAGTAGAATATGAATATTAGACTCCTATAAGCATATTGTATCACTGAGCCACCAAGTGATCCTCAACATCATAGTGGTGTCTGTCCTTCAAGTGGAATTAGAAGTGGATAAAGAGACTCAGAAGTGCTCCGGTCCTTCTAAGATAACTGCTTGTTTGTCCATAAAAGCCTTACAAAGACTGCAATGGAGAAAAGCTCTTGGTGGCAAAATTACAGAGAATTATGGTTGATTACAGTTCAGTGAGTGAGAAATGAAGGGATATATTGTACATTAAGTTGACGTAGTGGCATTTGATGCACTGAAGGCATAAGAACTCTCCTCTGTGAGACGTTCTCAGAGAAGGAGGCAAGCTTAGCCTCTCACAGGGAAGCTGCAACACCACTTCGGAGGGTTTGACAGAAAAAGCAACTCTTGTTGATAAAGATGAACGAGGGCCTGCTGCCTGAAAATCCTTTTAACCAAAAGTTCAGGTTCTCTGTGCTGTTGTTCACACCAGAAGTTACTTCATCACTGTACTTCCAGTGATAGATAGTGAAGGCTTTGTAGTGTGAGCCAAACAGCGAGCTGCAGTTGACTTTTCAACAACAGAAAACGAAATAGGATGACCGTGGTTAGATTATCAGTGAATTTGTGGTAGCAGGTTATGAGCATTTGCCAGGAAGTGAAAACCTTTGAAAATAATAATGTGACACTACCATCTGCTGGAGAGACATGACACTACTCTCCTGCACAGTGGAGTGTATATTTTAATGTAAATAAACTGTGGTTGTGTTTATTTCTTTTGCATTATGCATTATCTCCCAAAAAACAGAAATGTTTATGATTTTGCAGTGTGATTTCATTTGTACAACAACTAAGACCAACACTTTCTCTTCCTATACCCTTTAAAACCCCAACAGATAACTGCTACATTTCATCCCAGATCAAATGGAAGAGCAATACAGGAAATAACCAAAGTACAGTTGCTGAGAATTGTGTATTGACATCAAAGATGGAGCAGCAATTTTAAAAGTATTGGGGCTCTAGGGGTGGGACATGAGCACTGCTACCCCCCGCCTTTGGCCCTCGTTCCAGTGAACAGACCCAAAGCTAATATCCAACTTTGTCTTTTCCTTTTATGATAATTTGTATACGTCTGAATTCAATTACTGTTCCTGTGAAATTTTTATCAGTAAGGTAAAGAAACATATCTCTGCTATTCTGCTACCCTAAAATACTTTGTGATTCTGATCTGACAATTAATTAATTTAAAACAGCTCTTTTCTCAATGAAAAGGGGAAAATTGCCAGGTATTGATGGTCTTTCAGATGAATTTTATATTAATTTTTGGGTCCTTATTCAGAACCCTGTATTTTGTATGTACAGAGAATGTATCGGTCGGAGAGAGATGATCACAACTATGAAACAAGGTATTATTTCCCTTATCCCAAAACCGGATAAAGATACTTAATTAATAAATAATTGGTGGCCTATTACTCCTCTAACTATTGATTATAAAATTTTGGCCATGACTTATGTGAACAGACTAAAGACAGGACTTAATCATATTGTTGCTGAAACACAGTCAGGTTTTATTAAAGGCTGGCATATTAGCAATAATATCAGATTTAAGATTTGTTGGACTATGCAGACTCAGTACATTCAAAAGCTTCTTATTTTAGATTTTTACAAAGCCTTCGATACCATTGAACATAAGTTTCTTATAGAATGTCTTAAGTTTGGGTCAGGAAAAACTTTTATAGAGCTATTGATATGTTTCATAAAGGAATCAATAGCTCTGTGATTAGTAACTTCAACACCTCCCATAGATTTGATATAAAATGCAGTGTTAGACAAGATTGCCCTATTTCATCCTTTCTATTTATTTTAGTTGTTGAACTATTATCCCAAAATATTGCACATGATCCAGATTTTAAAGGCATTTCTATATTTAATAAGGAAATAAGAATTTCACAACTAGCTGATGACACAACTCTTTTCTTAAAAGACACAGATCAGTTGCTGAAAGCTATTGATCTAGTTGTACAGTTTTCACTATCTTCAGGTTTGAAGCTCAGTGTATCTAAATGTGAGTTATTGCCCATATATGATTGTGAAGATACATTATTGGAAAATGTTCCTGTAAAGAACGCTGTTAAGTGTTTGGGCATTTATATAACTAAAAACCTTGTAGCCAGACAGCAACTGAACTTTGTTGCTAAATGTCTTTAACATCTGGCTTCAAAGAGACTTAATATACGGCAGGGTTCTTTTATCTAAGGCTGAGGGCCTCTCTCCCTTCGTTTATCCTTCCCTTTCTCTTTTTGTTAATGACCCCACGGCTAATGAAATGAACAATTTATTCCTTGACTTCATTTGGAAAAATAAAACTCACCAACTGGCAGTACTTTCTAACAGTAGGATGGAGAGAGGTCTTGATTGTCTTGTTCATTTCATCGATACTGTAAACACTTTTGAAATTAAATGGCTAAAGAGTTGCCTGGCAAAGCCAAATTCTTTTTGTTTCTTCATCCCCAGCCATATTTTTGATAAAATTTTGTTTTAACATGTAATTACTCACCTAACAAACTCCCTGTTTCTTTATCTAAGTTTCATCAGCAATCACCTCTTGCCTGGAAGTTATGCTTCATCCACCGTTTTTCTCCTCATAAAACTTTCTCATGGAACAATGATAATATAACTATTAGGAATAAATCTCTTTTTTATCCCAAGTGGTTCCAAAGAAATATTATCAACATTTTGTCTATTTTTGATTAACATGGCCTTATACTGTCCAACAATTAAACACAACTTTCCAATTCCTATTAAAGAATACAACTCAGTAATCAAAGTCATTCCTTCTCGATTAATCCATGTTATTAAGAGTCACTTATGTTTCGGAGGAGGAAGCATCCCAGATGCTCCATCTACATTGCTTTTGAATGGTATCAACATATATGACAGGAAATGTAATAATAAACATTTTTATCAAATTCTCAAAGTGAAAACAAAATCACTCCAAGAAGAAAATTTGATTGGAACTCACTTTTGGTAGAAATAAACTGGAAGAAACATTGCTTTAACCTAATAAATTTTGTATTCCTAACAAAGTCAGAGAGGCTCATTTCAAAATTTTGTGTTGTTTATTTGTTTGTGCCTGATATAATATGTACTTTTTTTGTTGAATAAAGTTTTATATAAAAAAAAACAACAACTTTTCCCTGGCCTGGCGGGTTGGTCAAATGGCTGTAATTGGCTGGATGGCTGTTAAATCAATCTAACTTGACTAACGGGTTTTAGTGTATGGGGAGCTCGTTTCATTTCATCAATGACCACCTCAGGAAAAAGTGGGGGGATGGAATTTCTGTGAAAGTGCAGCTGTCACAATACCTGATTGACATGGTCCTTTCTGACCAAAGAGTTGCCTTACAAGCTGGACAAGTCTTTTTAGTTTTGCAGTGTGATTAGCCATGATGGGAACAGTATATTTGCAATAAAGTAAAAGATGTTGCTGTAGGTGAATAGGAACTGACATCTTTTTCAAACATGTAGAGCTGAAATACATTGAGGTACATTATCTTAAATTATGCAGAGTACTGAAGAGAGTCATATAACAGCACAGGTATAGAAAAAGTACACCTCATTCATACAACTCACAACTCATTCATCAACCCATCAACATGAGTTTTGTCAATATTAAACATGTACTAAGTGTGAAAACCCTCTCAGTAAATTGGCAGCCATGATGATGATAATATGGTAGACAGAATATTGTTTTTGCATTAAGTTTGTTTTAGTTATATATTTATTTTTGTTCATTTCGGTTCTTGCATGAGGCCCATTGTTTTATCAATCACTTCCAGTTGAAAGTTTTGGTACTCTGATCACTGTTGATTGTATTGACTGACTGCACCCTGAAGTACAGCAATACATCACTACGGCAAGTTGAGAACTTCACCGAAGCTCAGCAAAACCACAGCAGTATCAGCATAAGTAGGACCTCAGTCAGAGAATACAATTAGATGAGATGTTGGACTAAAATATAACATGAGGAAGAACAGGTTATTTCATAAGTGTAGCCTACTACATGCACAATAATTTGGCTTCAGGTTTTTCATTGGATCAACTGAATTCTAAATAGGTTTCGGTAAAACTTTAGTGTGGCTGCAAGAGGGGGAGGAGAGCTCAGCTGGGCCATCCCAGGTGAGAAGGCTGTTCAATTCAAAAGGTCACTAGAGAACTCAGCTGAGGAGATCTGAAGTGCAAAAAAAAGGATTTCACCTCTCCTGTGTAAAAACCTTTTTAGATATGGAGGATTTAGGTCTAAAGTTTGTCCGTCAACATGGAATAAACAGACAGAGTCAAGCAGACCATGTGTCTGTTATTTACAAAGATACTTTATATACTTATGGTGCAAGGTGTCTGAAGCGCATCAAGGACTGGCTCCCAGTGGATTACAAGAATGAAATGATTCAACTTTTCAAACTAGCAGGACCTGTGGTAAGTAGATATTTAGACACACCTCATGAAAAATGCAGGGTTTATTTCTTCCTAGTCCTTATTATTCCACCTTTTTGTGTTGGTATGGTGTATCTTCCACTTACACTGGCAACTTACGACTGGTTTCTAATGAGCTTTTACGGCCTCTATTTACTGGAAAGGAGATATTGCATGTTTGAACTTTGTGTTGTCCCAAATCGGGACAACACAAAGTTTTTTTTGTCTTTTTGAGAAGTTGTCTAAACGAAATAGCTGATTTGAAGTGTTTAGTGAGGTTTTGCTGTGGCAGTTCATTCTCAAGTATGCAAATGTAAATGTACAGGAGACCGGGTATGGTTGTAACACTTTTTGCTTCAGCACCCAATTTTTGAGCTATAGGTCTCAAACTTTTATACAAAGTACCGACATCTGTTTACTACAAATGACATCAATTCAAACCTCTGCAAGAATATCACAGACCTTGTGAGTTGATGTCAAATACATGGTGTTCCTTTGTTACAACCTACCCCACTACCAGGTTATGTTGTAACACATGCTGGGGTAAGTTGGAACAATTAGACAAAAGAAGCAAATACAGAGGCCACACCATATGATATGCTTCAAAAAGAAGTTTATTGAAATAACAGAACAATCCAGAACAACGTCTCTCTCTCTCTGTGACTGACCATAACACAAATCCACTTTCTGTTTGACTACTAAACTAAACTTCCTTAACAGTATGTATGCTTAATGAACACTCTACTACACTGTTTCCACTCCCGCTGAAGTTGTTTCTGTCAATGACCTTTCCAAGGCTGTTGAAGAAATGTTCCACATTTGAGTAGTTAAAACTAGCTCATTGACAGGCTGGGGTTCTGCTTCATAAAGGCCCTGCCATCTGCTTCTCATCCCATGTTTGTGAGTGTTTGATGTTATATATTACTGCAAGTTGATATGCAAACTTTCTGACCTTAAAGAAAGTGGAAACCTGAGTGCATAGACACAACACGTTTTTAAATTTGTCTGGCAACTACACTAATATTCAATTCTACTCTGGTCTATAGGTCTGGTGCTTAAGTCAAATAGTCAGCCAACATTTCTTCCTGTACCTCGTTGCTACTCCGGTAACCTACACTAGGAAGATCAGTGGACCCTCGGTTTCTTAGCTTCTGCAGTGTCTTGCAGTATCTGCTCAGTGTTACATGGCAGATCCCATGTGCCTTCACAACTGATCTGACTTACTTGCGCTTTTTTGTGACCCCATCAGATGCTTTTTTGAAACATTGGCAGGGCCAGCCAGCCATTGTTCAGCTAGCTGTGTTAGCATAGTGGTTTGAAATTAGCAGGGGAAAGATGCACATTTTGCCTGAGAAACTGCAATTTAATCTGATATAAGACATATGATTTTATCTGCAATAGTATAAGTACTAAACAAAATATAGTCTTGGTCAAAAAAATTTTTACTTTATTACCTCAAAATCATTTTTTTCTCTATAAAATCTGCATGCACCTGTTTCCAGCTTTGACAACCACCATGTGGGATTGGGGGGAAAGTAGGTAAACACTGATATGATAATATGACTCCTATCTTATCCCTAATTGGTAGAATTGGTGGCGTTACAACTCTCCTCATGTTACAACCATACTCGATCTCCCCTACATGTTTGTGTACCTACACAAACTCAGTTTCACTGTGATTTAATTCTCATTTATTAAGTTGAAGAGTTTTTTTTTCTTGTATTCCAGTTCATTTCGCTGCTGATGATCTCTCTCATCGGTTTTGTCAGCACAGTGTTCAGCGGTCATCTGGGGGAAACTGAGCTTGCAGGCGTGGCATTAGCAGTAGCGGTGAGAAGACACAACCTGTTAGGAGTTGCAGCTACTTTTTAGCCCTTTTCTGTCACTTTTTGCTTCAACCCTGAACTCATGCACCTATCTGTGTTTTGTAATTCATCTGTCTATCTATTACAGCTTGAATCACAGTGACTTTGTGTTTTTGTTTTTGGATGCAGGTTATTAACGTAACTGGTATTTCAGTTGGCACTGGATTGGCATCGGCCTGTGATACACTCATATCTCAGGTACAATCTTGGTCAGGGCTCATTTTTCAATCCAAGTCCAATCTATTATTGTTCTGTGCAGACAATATTCTTTTGTATTGTGTTTGTGCATGATCTCTAGGTGTGGTAGCTATTTAATTACAGTGATCATGTGCACACATCTCATCTGATAGCACAATATTTTCACTCTCAGTGATGCGATGTCAAGTTCATGCCTTGTCCTTTCCTCATCCGGACACATGAGAGATGTAAGATTTAATTCTTTCAGATTTAATTCAGCTCTATGTGCAGTGCACAGCAAACTTCAATATTAAGTAGTAAATAATCACAACATGACATAACACAATGTGCTGTCAACATAAAAATATATAGGCTACAGTATATGCCTACTTGTCAGACTAAGAAAACAGTCAGTGCTTTCCTGTGGAGGGGTCATCCCCAGTGTATTGCCCTTCTTTTATCCTCATCTCTGTTGCACAGCGGTCTGACAAATGGAGCTTTAACTGCGTGGCAACTGACCAGGCACTGGAGCAAATGATCAACCGTGAGGGTGAGAGTGAAGATGGAATTGTTGGTCTCATGCTTAAGAAAGGGGCTCTCACAATATGGTTGATGACACGACATATGACAACAGAATATGTGGATGCCATGAAAGAGCTTTGTGGCTAAAATGTCCAAGGCTCACAAACCCACCAAGAGCATGGATCCTCCAGAACCAGCCAGGATGAGACAGTCGTACAAAAGACCATGGAAATTGTGGAGGAAAACCAAAACCCCTTTCATCTGGATACACCTGTAGTGTTCCTGAAGAGCTTGTTAACATTGTCACTGGTTAAGTTGCCTCTGAAAAGGTGGCAAAAGGTTTGTCCTGTTTCTTTGAAGATGCTCAACACCAAAGCCAACTGTTCATAGAGCAGTGCCTTGCGAAGTACACAGGAACAAATAGTTTCTGGGAACCAGAGAAAAGAAAATGCTCAGTCACTTTGAAGAAAGTACCTGTATTGCAAAACAAGTCTGGACAGCATCAGATGTTCTTTCAAGAGACTTCCAGCAGTGTCCATGTAGAACGTGTTGTCTCATGAGTTAGTTGCTCTACCACCTGCTTTGCTCTATGATGATGGCAGGATGAGAAGGTACCACTCACCTTATGTAATAGGACCATGTGCACACATCATAGATGACATGGTATTACTTCAGAGTGAATGAATTGGGGTTTCAAACTTTCAATGACCTTATGGAACGCGTTCTCAAAATAATCTTTTCACTGCTATTGGAAGAGGAAAAAATCAATTGTGTTGCCATGGTTTTTGACTGATATGACCACTCAAACTCCATCAAGCAACAAGACAAACAAAAACTTGGAGCAGTTGGAGATGCAGGACCAACACGTGAAATTACAGGAGGTATTTGACAAGCAGTGACAACAAGGCTACGCTTTCTGCTTTTGTTTGCAATTACATAACCAGCTCAGGTCCATGTAGACTCACTGAGGAACAGACGATCATCTTGGCCAGAAGTTTTAAAGATGTGGAAGAAACCAAAACCATTTGATATTTGATATTTGATATTTGATCATGACAGCCTGGAGAGCCTAGTCGATTAATGAGTCATCAAGAAGAGGCCGACACCACATACCATCCAGCTTGCCAAGACATACACAGGAGTCATCATCATGTGTGATGACACTGATGTTCTTGTGTTGCTCTTGCATTATGCAAGTTGCAGCATGTTTGGCTCAGCTTTGGTCCTAATGCACAAAGCCCATACAGGCAAAGAGAGGTTTGTACCAATCAATACAATTTTTAAAAAGTTGTGGAAAACCTTGTGCCAATACCTTCCAGTTTGCCATGCATTGACGGTCTGTGATATGACGAGCAGTTTTTTCAAAATAGGAAAAACAACTGCTTTCACAAAACTTCAGAAGCACTTGGATGAGCTGAAAGGCCTAAGTCACTTTGATTTGACAACAAATCTTGAGAAGTCATTGCCTATAGCCAGACGTTACGCACTCATCTTGTATGGCCACAAGAAGAAAGAGAGAGGGGATCAGTGTACCACTCTGGATGAGATGAGATATGTGCTGGCATCCACCTCAGACCTGCCTGCTTCTCATATGCCCCCAGCTGAAGATTCATTTAGGCAGCATCTACTAAGAGCCATGTACCAAACTGCCATTTGGTGCCACTGTCATCACAAAAAAACAGTGCTTTGGAGTCCTGTGGGGAAAGGCTGGAGGTTTACGGAAGGAGTCATGGAAACAACAATGTATGAAAAGGCAGCAGCACCACAAGGAGTGCGAGATCTAACACATCTCTGCTGCAAGGACAAACAATGCAGTCAACAGAAGAAATGTCCTTGTTTTTGCAGCTGGCTTGCCATGCACTGAATTCTGTGCCTGCGACTTTCTAGAGTGTCCGAACAGAATAGTGGATGAAGACATAGTTGTGCCCTAGAACTTAAAATGTTGGGTCACATGGTATATCTATACTGTATATAATTGATTATTCATTTGGTATCCATTCATTGAGAAATTTATTGAACCTGTTACAACACAGAATAACACATCTAAAAATATGTTCCAACATTTTCAAATAAAACTATTAAAAAAACAACAACAGCAAAATAGATGTTTATTTTTCACCTATGACAACATGTTGCATACAAATATTAAAATTAACAATTTTAAAAAAAATAAAAAACAAGTCGCTATATGAGGCAGACAGTCTGAGACGAGAGACAATGATCAATAATAATATCTATCTATCTATCTATCTATCTATCTATCTATCTATCTATCTATCTATCTATCTATCTATCTAAATCTGAATTATCTACTGTGTAGACGTATGGGAGTGGAAACCTCAAGCGTGTGGGAGTCATTCTCCAAAGAGGTGTTTTGATTCTGCTCCTGGGCTGCTTTCCCTGCTGGGCAATCCTCATCAACACGGAGCCTATCCTACTCGCTGTCAAACAAAGCCCAGACGTCGCACGGTCAGCATCCTTTTCACTGACAGCAGTTTCACATGCTACCACACACACAGTGTACTAACACATACTTCTGCACTCCATGTTTGCTGTCCACAGACTTTCGCAGCAGTATGTGAAGATCTTCATGCCTGCTCTGCCAGTAAGTTTAGTCTGCTCTGCATACTTTAACACACAACTATAATTTGTATTTTTTAAATTTTTTAATTTGCTTTACTCGTATTCACCTCCCTGTCTGCAGGCTGTCTTCATGTATCAGTTGCAGGGGAGGTATCTACAGAATCAGGTACAGTGCACATCTACAGAAACACAATGATAGCTGAAGAATTGTTCAATTACGCTGAACACTGAGTCCATGTTGTGCTTGAACTGGCAGGGTATTATCTGGCCTCAGGTGATAACTGGAGTCATTGGGAATGTTCTCAATGTAATTATCAACTACATCCTCCTCTACACGCTGGATCTGGGTGTTGTGTAAGTGTACCCACCACTATATGAGACTAAATTTTAGAAATGGAAACAGTCAGGTGCACCTGTGTCTTTTTTTATTCTGTTGTCTATTGACCCACAGTGGATCTGCAGCAGCGAATGCTATCTCACAGTCATCTCTGGCTGTCATCCTGTACATTTACATTCGCTGGACGGGGTTACACAAAGCGACATGGTATGGTGAGTTCTAACTTTTTCAGAAATGTCATCTGCTTGGATGATTAACTTTTAATCCTGTGCTGGGATAGCAGAACTGAAAACACTCCTTCCACAACATTTCAGCATCTTTGGAAAATGTTAAGTTACTGTATTTCTAGTACAGTCATAAATAGCTCTGGACTGTAGAGTTCAGAGTTAATTAGAAAACTAAATTTAGTCAAACATTTTCTTTGCTTGTTTAACTCTAGTTGTTTAACCTACTAGGTTGGTCGCTGGACTGTCTGCAGGAATGGGGTCTGTTCACACAGGTGGCCATTCCCAGCATGCTTATGATCTGTCTCGAGTGGTGGATGTTTGAAATGGGAGGATTCCTGGCTGGTGTGATCAGTGAGGTTGAGCTGGGAGCTCAGTCGGTTGTTTATCAGATAGTCTCTGTTACATTTACGGTAATGATGCAACATTTTTTATGTAATTTAGGCTTCATTTTTTGGTAGTTACGTGTTTATTGCTACATATGTTTTCAAACATTTCCTACTTTTTCTTTCATTTCTAAACTGTAGAACATCTTGAGTAGTGGTCATACAGCACTGTAAGTTTTGTGCTTCTACTACATGGATAACTAGATATTATAATGTGAAATGTTGAGGAACTGCGCTGCAACTAATGATTATTTATATAAAACATCTGAAAACAGAGAAAAAAGTCTGTCACAGTTTCCTACAATCCAAGGTGGTGTCTTCAAATTTCCTGGTTTGTTAGACCAACTGTCCAAAACCCAAAGATACTCAATTTACTATCACTAAGAAAATCTGCAGATACTCACAATGACTAGCTGGAACTGTGGGGAATGTTTGACATTTTTGCTTAAAAAATGAATGAAACAATTAATCGATTATCAAAATAGTTGCAGATTATTTTTCAGTTGATTGATTAATTGACTATTTGTTGCAGATGTAATCATGAACCATTGCCACATTTGTGGTTTGAAATTGTTAAAATGTCACACAATATTTTGTATCCACAGTTCCCAATGGGATTTTCAGTAGCTGCCAGTGTGCACGTTGGGAATGCTCTTGGTGCTGGAAATGTAGATCAGGCTGTTGCGTCTGGAAAGATCGCCATCATCTGTGCATGTAAGAACAAATGCGTCCATGCAGGCCACCTTCCACCCACAGAAAAACTACTTATTGCACAGTTAATGATTTTACTTGTCATGACAAGCACCACTCAGCTTGTATATTATCTTCTGTGGTGCTGGAGGAAGTGCTCCAATGTCTGAAAAAATAACCCAGATGAGGTCATCAGGGTAATTTCAGGGTAGTACAATTTTTTTTAACACTGCTTTACAAACTGGAGGAGTGGAGGGAGGGTCTGATGAAAGACACATTATTGGTAGTGTAGAACCAAGTGTTTTTGAATATCTATTGTTATGATTTTGACCTTTAAATCTGTCTCTACCACTTTAGATTGCATAGATGATATTAAATTAAACTTTGTTGTCATTGCAAAAAAAAAAAAGAATGTGAATTGAATATGCATAAAGAGGAGCAGATAAAACTGCAGGAAAGGATTCTATGTCCTCTTTAACAGATTAAAATCATCCATGTAAATTATGTATTTTTAAAATACATTTTGCTCAGATTTGTTAACAGCTGCTGTCTGTGTTCTTCCAACATTTGATCCAGTTGCAGTCTCGTGCTTTGTTGGAATTATTCTTGGATTATGTAAGGATGTGATTGGTTACATCTTTATAACTGAAAAGTGAGTATATTTGTGAATTCATAAAATCTTTTTCCAAGTCTCTGATGTAACTCGCAAATCAGTTTTAATGGCCAGTCAAGTTGGGAGGAAATCAGCACATCAAACTTACAGTTCATAATCCTGTCCTACAATTCAAAATGTATTGTGGCAAAAAAAGTTAATCTTTGTTTGCATCTTTTAGAGAAATTGTTCAGCGGGTTGCTGATGTCATGATCATATATGTGTTCTTCAATCCTGCAGACGCGATTGCGGTAAGTCGTCTGTAGAATTATTATTATATCGAAGCTAAGTACAGCAGACAGAGACTGATAGCTGTATTTGTTGTGTGCAGGGTGTCACAGGGGGCATTGTACGAGGAGCAGGGAAACCAAAAATTGGGGCCATCTGTAACGTGTTGGGATATTACTGCATCGGCTTTCCTGTTGGACTGTCCCTGATGTTTGCTGGCAAAATGGGCATCGTAGGTGAGGACAGACAAGCTAGTGACAATGCCATGTAACTTTAAGGTCTTTTTTGAAGTAAGTTTGAGAGATTTTTCTTCTCTGTTGCAGGACTGTGGTTGGGGCTTTTCATTTGTGTCACTCTACAATCTATATTCTTTATCATTTTCCTGTGTAAACTAAATTGGAGAAAGGCCTCAGAAGAGGTGAGTGAGCACGCATTGAAATTTCATGAAAAATGATTTGCTACCATTTTACAGAGAGGGTAAGCATTAAAAAAAAACTATACCGTTGTCTTAGCGTTGACTCATATTTGACAGGAGTGCTATCACATTTTGTACCAAGTGCAATTCTTCCTAACCCTCATGATGTCATAAGGTTTATCTCAGCTTGGGTTTGGAGACACCAATTTCTTAACATGAAGCCTGCGTTACAAACTGCAGTGATGGAGTTTGAAAGATTTGGGCAACAACTTGCTTACGGTAAAAGTAGGATCCAGTGTTTTTTGGAGACTGACCCACAATCTACACTAAAAGTCTATGCCAACTGTGAGAAAATGTGAGGAATGTATGTTGTGTTTTCTGGAGGATAAAAAAAATCCCATATTGTCCATTTGTATTTGTTTTAATGACAAAGGTGCATGTCTACAATTTATACTTTGGAAATGGTTTGCAGCCAATAAAATAAACACAATTTGTAGTTAATGAGGCTAAAACTTGCAAAACCACCAGTATGAGAAACCTTGTACACAAACTTCCTGATCTTTTCTGCCCTCTACAGTCACAAGTGGGAAATGACACAATCATGTGTGCATTCGTTTCAGTATATTAGTTCATGTCCCTGTAGCTGAACAGAATGTAATTGGTTTGATGTGCATTACAAGCACCTGTCATTATTTAACAGGCACTGGTGAGAGCAGGAGTCCAGGCTGCAGAAAAGAAAGAAGTTTTAGAAATGAGAAACACGGGTAAATAAGTTCTCCCTTCATTTTTTTTTCTTTTCTTTGCATCCAGGAACTTCTCTGTGCTCAGTTTAGACACCTAACCCGTCTCTCCCCTCTCTGATCAGGACATGCCCTTGCTGCTTGGAGAGAGTCCCAGATAAACATCATTTCATCTAATCTGAGTTTTGAAGAGGGAAACTCAAACCTGCAGGTGCTCGGTCCAGGCCATGATGGGACAGCCAGTGCTCCAGTACCACAGCCTCTGTTGGTCAGGCACCTGGTGTTGCGTCGTGGTCTGACGTTGCTGTTCATGGTTCTCATCCTTGTTGGTGGGATCTGCACCAGCGAGCTGCTCATCAAACTACTGAAAAAACCAATATAATATATATGATATACTACTGACTCCTGGCTGCAGTGTGTCTGCAAGTGTCTGGTTACATAACGTGCAACATCATTTTGGCAACATAGCAGATAAAGTAGTAGGCCTGTGCTGAAAATAGACTGTATTAAAGTCTAACTTTGGATTTTTCTATTTAGAAAGTCATATTTTGTTTCTTTCTACAATAAAAATCTGCTTGAAATCTCGATCTACAGCTGCTCTTGTAGATTGAAGTTTGACTTGTTTGAAAAAGCAATGTTGATTTAATAGTTACAGTGTCTTTTATACATACATAATGTAAATAATAAAACCTGTATTTTCATCAGTATTTTCCCTACAAGGCAAAATCTGTTTTGGTTCCATCATGTGAGGCAAGTTTATAACGTACAAAACACATTGAAGTTCTGCCAATAGAAGCAGATACTTGTCCAGACTCATTGTTGACAAAACTGTGAATTTGACTTTTTTTTTTAAACTTTTAAAAAAAAAAAGATATTTCACTGTATGTTGTTTCCCTTAAATCCATCCTTAATATAAAAATCTATTCCATTTTTGGATCATAAACTATAATGGGACGACTATTTCCGTTGTCAACTGTTTTTCTGATTATTTTTTCTTCATTTTCACTTAATCTGTAAAATGTCAAACAGTCCAGAGGCCAAAGAAATTCAGTTAACAGTCCTTAATCCTTAATCAGTGAATCAACTAATTAATTCTAGGAATGCACCAATATGACTTTTTCAGTCCTGATACGATACCTGGGCTTTGGGTATCGGCTGATACCGAGTACCGATCCAATACCAGTGTTTAATTAATAAGCTGTATGCCTCACTGTGTGGAAGAGACTGGGATCGTTCTTTTATGTGTAAGGCAACATCAGGCTTGACTTTGCTTTCCTAACTTTGTAAAACAAAATGTAAAAAATAAATACATAGATATAAATTTACTGAATTATTATTTATTAAAATAATTCTATCTGATACCAGATCAGCCTGTTGTCATTGATACCCAATCCAGCTATTTGACTTAGTATCCGACCGATATCCAATATCAGTATTGGTATTGGTGCATCTCTAATTAATTCAGCACTAAAATATGATGCCCAATACATTTTGTGCTCTTTATTTAGTAGCTCATGGTTCTAGCAGGAAATTTAAAGTAGATAGGCAAATACACCTGCCTAAAATGATAAAACAGTAAAACAAGGTTTCTTGAATCTTTGAAATTGTTTAAAAAAAACAAAAAAAACAAACAAACAAAAAAAAAAAAGGTGTAAGAAACTGTTTTGTTGCAGCTATTGGATCTAATTTAAAATCCCCCTCTACTCAAAATTATCCTTTTGAATGATGTCTGTGCAGAGTTTCACAGTAATCTGTTAAAAGTGGAAATTTTCTCTGTGCTCACTAAAAATCAGATTTTTAGGGGCGGACCTATGAGCAGGATTTGTGACATCACATCCAGGTCGGATGTCAATCCTGGTCCAATATGCAACAAGTGTGATGTGAAAACTTGAAGCCTCCAGTGCACAAACACTGAGAATGGACTTCACGTGAAGTGAAATAGGAGACATCTTGTGTCCAGCGGGAAAACTTTTGAAATGAAATATATTTGCATATTCACAGATTCTGAATGAGTGAGAAGGAGTAGGTTTGATAATTATACTTTTTTTGTGGAAAACCATATCAGACACATGTTATTGTTCCAAGCTGGGTTTTTTTTTATATGTGGTAATACTTGTCTGGAGGGAATCTTTAAAAGCCACTTGAGTCGTCGTTTTTCCAGGCTGTGCTTGAAAGCATCATGAGTATACTGCTCCGCCTTCGTTTGAACAGACTACAAGCACTAGAGAGCATTTAGGAAATATGTGCCCCTTCAAATTGACCGTCAAATTACACTGAGCTTTTACACTGCGGTTCACCAGCTTTCCCATTAAGATTTATCCTGTTGTAGATAAGTCTGCAGTACCTGTATGTGTACCCACAATGCCTGCTGCACCACAGCTTTAATGCAGTAAAACTACAACACGTGGATTTACACTTGCGAGCTTTTTACTCACTGCAGAGTCTCAACAACACGTCTATGAGCCACTGACCTTAACGAGGTTAACTCGTAAGTATCGAAATGAAGAATATGTGATTTAAAGTTCATTCTGTGTCTGTGTTAGTGTGAAATGATTTGAACTAGCTGCGGAGAGGGGTCGTATCTAGAGGGTAACCCTAGATTACCCTAAACTTTCGCGATATGTGTGCGCGTTGTTTGTCATTGTACAAAATAATTATGTTTTATGATGTGATAACGCTGTGGTTAAGGTCTGGTTAGGTTTAGGTACAAAACACACATGGTTAGGGTAAGAGAGAGATCATGGTTAGAGTTAAAATGATCACTCTCGCGAGATCTCGCAAATCTGGGGTTATCATCTAGATACGGCCCCCTGCGAGAGTTTGGCAACATAAGTTATGTTCAACCCTGCAGGTGCTGTGTTTACAAACTGGTATGTTTACTTAATAAAGCTGTATAAGGTGAGGGAGAGTCAGGAGCTCCTGACGACCCTAAAAATTCAGGGGTTTGTCTTTTGTGTTGAGTTGAGTTGATAAATGTATACATGGCCATCGCTTGTGCTGGCACGTAAGCATCAAAACATAGGACCCACTTCAGGCATTAAAGGGTTAACCAATTTGTTCAGTTAGTTAACGGAATTATAACTTTATAACTCTGATCTTCCAGGAGAAAGAAATGTCAATGTCAGGTGGGTTTAAATTTACCAAAATATAACTTAAAGCAGCTGAGCGCTAGTTGTACCTACAGATGTGAGCAGATGTACAACTGCCGACCGTCCCGGGTGACAGTGAACGCATCCTGTCAATTAGCGACGAAGTGAATCCAGAGAAATATTATAAACTTGAACAAATAACTATAGAATTGATGGTTGTGTTGTTGTGTATAAAAGTAAAAATGCTAAACGAAACAAAAAAGAGTAGAATTTGTGGGAAACGTTTTCATATTATTTGCAAATGTTTTAATTCATAAACTAAAACTCCTTGAAACTAATCTGAAAATGATTTTCTTTTTCTTTGATTTTAATTCTCAAATGCAGTCTATGATATCCATTGCAAACAGCAAAAACAGTTACAGTTAAGTTTTTTTGTGTGTGGATGTTTTAATAGCATTATTTTTCTTTGTAAACTCTGCACTATATTGTTTTTAATCCATGCACAGAATTTTTATTCATTATTTATTCTTACATTTTTTTCCCGGTTAATTTTTTTAAAAATTTGATTTGGTTTTGAGTATTTTGATATTACATATTTACTTTTGCATACTTTTTAGTACTGATGTAATGGTAATTAATTTATCACATAATAACTAAAGATGTTGTGTTTTGATTATTGTTCCGTGAATGCTTCTACAAATATTATGTATATTTGAGGAATTAAAGCCTGTGAAAGAAAAAGCAAAAACATTTTTTAGAGAGATCAGTGAAAACAGAGATACCAAATCTAATCTGGCAGGAGGGGAAATTTGTTTTGCAGCCAGATGATCCCTTGAACACACAAGTATATAAAACATAATAAAATAAATAGAACAGTAGAACATACAGTACAAATGTGTACAAACACATTTTAAACCAACCAGCAAGATCACATAAAACATCATGCACATATATATCGATTGACACCACTTCATGGTAATGATGTGTAGTATCACCTGAAGCTATATGGGATTTTTGAATTGGAGAAAACCTGCATGCAGAATTCTGCAAAAATATGTAAATTGTACAGCATGCATGCAATTCTGGCAGCACCGACGACAAAAACAAGCGACCCAGCTTTAAAATGCCAGAAGAAAATCATAAAAAGGATTCCTCTGAGTCAGTTTATCCTGAGGCTCAGTGAATTAATATGTATATGTACTGTGATGGTTCCTGGATCAGAGCTTCTGAAAACATAATCACAGTGAAAGCAGTTTAAGTGTTAAATTCTGCTCTAACAATCATTTTTTGTCACATTTACATGTCACACAGAATATGGACCACCTGCCAGATGATAACTCAAGGTACAAAGATGTCGACTACTGGGACGAAAGATACAAGACAGAGCAGTGTTACGATTGGTTGGGCAGCTTCTCCAGATTCCAGCATCTTTTGGAAAAACACATCAAGAAAGAAGACTCCATTCTGATACTCGGTTAGTAGTTTTAAGTTGGCTGGTAGCCTCTTCTCTGTATCTTATCACCACATAATGCTGCATAAACAAAAACAGGACAAAGAGTTCATTATCCAGCTTCGAGTCCAGCTGGGGACTTTTGTTGCATGTAAGCCTTTTCTCTCTCTCTCTCTCTCTCTCTCGCCACCCATTTCCTGTCACCTCTTCACTGTCTGCTGTCGGCAAAAACGCCTGTCACTACTTATCATTATAACTGTCAGATCATCATCTTGGTTGTCAACGCTGTCGTTACTATTACTGCGTAGAATCATGATACCTGAGTTTTGGTGCCAATGCTTGAGTTTGATATCTGAGGAATTAAAACATGTTTTGTTTTTTGTTTTTTTTTTTAATAAAAACCCTTTTCATTTAACAAAATAAATAGATGTGAAAGGTTTTCTAAACACAAACAGCCATTAATGTAAATGGCTCAATGGTGATTGAAATCAGGAACTATCTGATCAAAGACTATGAATCTGACCCGGTATTCACTGCTAACTTTCTCTCAGTTTGTGTTAGTCTGTGTTACAGGCACATTTCAGTCTGTACCAAAAATGTTCAATAACACCCCTACTCTTAAATTCTCTTTAATGAAATCCTCATAACTTTACTGAGGTACAAGATGTCACCAAGAAAAATCCTTCTGGCTTTGTGTGTTGTAGCGATGTTTCTATCACAGACTTATACTAAACATAGTGTATTCTTTCTGTGAATAATATAATAGAGAGTTTGTCATTTATTATTGATAGAATCAACACTTTGGCTTTTGAGTGAAGTGTTCACAAATGTCCACAAGATGTCACTGTTCCATTAAAAATAAATCCACTTCTCTTGCACTCTCACACTACCTGCAGTACCTGGTTTGATGGCCCTGCAGCTTGTGTAAAACATGCTGCAAAAACATTTGAAGTATGTACAAGGTGTTCTGACTGCTGAACATAGAGTCTGTCTGTATGGGATCTGAGGCTGAGTAAATTATGAAACAGTGTTGTCACTGGAAGCACAAATTCTTCAATGCTACCTCTTTGGTTGCTACTTGTTTTAAGTCTGAATTGACCAGTTTATTATTTGCATTTTCAATCAGTAGCATAGTGCGCAGTGATAGACCTTTGCATTACAAACAGCCCTTGAAGTGGTTCTTCATTTGATTGTTTTATTATGTTAGTCGTGATCAAATCACAAAGCTGCACACTTTGAGGTAGTACCGTATTTGACAAAGACTAATTTGGACAATTATAAAGTTGTAAACAAGTTGTGTTAATGATTTGTTATCTTGTTTATCATTAGACAGAATAGTACGCTGAAATGTCTGCTGTGAAGTCTCTTGTTTTTAGACTGTTATACCTCCACAGAAGCCTAGAGGGCTATGGTGGTCTACTTCTTTTTCTCATGCGAACCTTGTTTATGCATGCACAGTGTGTGTGTGTGTGTGTCAGGGGGTTTGTTAAATTTGTGTCAGGGAGTGACAGGAGCTTTCTGCTGTGTGTGTCAGTGTGTGGGGGTAAAAAAAAAAAAGGGGGGGGGGGGGGGGGGGACTTGCAAGGTTGTCAGAAGTTGGATATTCTTTGCTCGACAAAAAACTCTCTGCTACTGTCTAATTCCTGCACGACTACAATGCCAGTATACATCCAACTTCATTACACCTAGAGGTCTTTCTCTTAACGTTGATGACAATGGTCCGGTGTCCTGCCTGCTTCAAATCACATCCCTGAGTGAGGATATTGACTGACAGGGGGGCATACACATAGTATGCAGCCTCACTTTTTCAATGTGCGTCATAGGCACACTTACAGCAGAGGTGTGAGTGGGCTCTGGAGTCTGATATATGAAATATCCTCCCTGCATTATACTGCAGCAGGCAACACCAGGGCAGACCACTTCCTGCACGTTGATTTATACCCAAAGGAGAGCCATTATATTGCTTGAGAGCTCTCATCTCGGAGGGCATCTCTCTCTCTCTCTCTCTCTCTCTCTCTCTCTCTCTCTCTCTCTCTCTCTCTCTCTCTCTCTCTCTCTCTACTCACCAAATCATGGAATCGCACGTTTCTGTCACCAGCACGTGTTGTGGACTTCTTTAACAACACACAGATAGGGATATATAGGGCTATATAGGGAAGCCTACTGTAAAGACGTGTGAACCCTCACGTGTTGTAGACATGAAGAGCTCTTAAAAGCACTTAAATATCATCACGCTTGGACAAACGCCTGCCACGGTCGCACACATTTCCCGGCTACTCTCACTTGTCAAGTCTGTAAATCCAGAGAGACTATTGGCTCGTATAAAATGACACAATGAATTACTATCACCACAGGGCGACCAGGGCATAACTTGGCAGGGAGATGGGAGAGGAGGGAAGACGTAAAGAGAGATTTGAGGCGCCACGGTGCTGTTGGTGTGTGTGATGAGTGGATAAAGGGGAAAGGAGATGGAAGGGAGGTAAATAACTAATCAGGTTTAGGCTTCTCCATTGTCTCAGATGGAGGTCATTTCCATTATGATCATCTGTACAGCACAGAGAGGAAGAGAGAGGGGAGGGAGGGAAGCGTGGATGAGGAGAACCAGAACACTTTGCTGCATGCTGATGACAGTTTCATTTTCTTTCTCCTATCTCAGTTTGTTTCTACGGTTTCGTATAGTGTGTGCTTTCTCCCCACAACACTTGTTTCCTCTGTGCTTTTCTAATGTCTGGAGAGGCTGGCTTCCCCCATCACCCAGTTTTCCCTCCCCACCTTCTTACTAACCTAGTTCTGCCTTCAGATATTATTCTTTCTTTGTCATGATCTCCCACTCAGCAGCATTAGTCCTCTCATCCAGACTGAAGTTACACACAGTCGCCTCTTACTGTGGATTTGCAATAATCTGAAATCAAACTAGATAATGCAAGCATGCATGATCAAACATTAGTGTCATCCCTACAGTATGAAGGATTTAATCAATAGAGATGGGTGAACTGTATAGTAGTGGCACCATATGATCATAGTTGTACTTCTTTAAAAGACAAGTCTGGTGATCTGGTCTATATTTAGGGAGTCTTGAAAAACTTCTTTCACCTCCTGTCATCTTTGTGATATTCTATATTTTTCTTATTCCATGAAAAGATTTAATGTTCCCCTATTACAATGAATATTGGCACTGTAGTTTATTTTTAGTCAAACACACCATCCTGCTGTAAATACTCACTAGCAGATCAAAACTGTGGTGGAAAATGAAAATAGTTCCCAACATACGAGGGGGGGGGGGGGGGGCACAGAATTTCATTAGTACCTTTCTAATCCTCTTGGAAGTGCTCTCCTCTCCTCTCCTTGAGATATGATACACTCATCTCAGAGTTTCTTCCATTCCTGGAAACATTTCATGTTGTCACCGTGTCCAGAGCCTCCTGCGCTTCTTCCTGGATCTCTTCCGCGGTGGCAAAGCTTCTCCTTTTCAGTCCCAATTTTAGTTTCACTAAGTTAAGTTGTAGACATAAGCTACATAGCGGCAAATCCGATAACTACACGCTACTCACATGGTAATGATGGCCTCTTGGAATTTTTGGGTCTCCCCTCGTTTACACTGTTTATCACTGTGGACACTTGACACTGTCTGGACGCTGGACATCCTTTATGAAAAAAGTATGCATTTGTGACCTGTTTTGAGAGATTTACATCTTCAGTTGGAAAAAACAGGGTTGGTGCTGAGTGCCATAGACACACATTTCCTTTTAAGTAAAAAATACTTCACTAGATAATGTAATATTTCACTAAACTTTACTTATAACAATCATAACTAAGCAGCATTGTACCTGTTGTCACTTCATCTTGTAGTGTAGTTCTTGTCCTTTACAATTAACCCTCTTTTATGTTCTCAGTTTTTCAGTTTTTCAACATCACACGATTTACATTCACAAAAAGTAAAAAGACAAACTTGGTAAGAGTATTTTTACGAGGATCAGTTTTCTAAAGGAGATTCAGTATTGATCGTTCTGTCTCCTGTGATAAGGTGGTAAAGTCATACACAACAGATGAATAAAAATATCCTTTTCAGAAGCTGCACTGCCCACTCAGACACCCACTTCAACCACAGAGACATGAGGTCAGCCTTGTTTCAGCTTTAAAATCATTCATCATGATGAACTGAAAGCTGACTTTGGTTCTTACCTACAGATTAAAGTACTGCAACATGTTGAATAATGATATGGATAACCAGAAAACATGCACATGCACTGGACACTAACAAAAAAACAGAACTATTATTAATATCCCTATTATATAATATTATTTTTAAGGCACTGTGTGTCTAATAAGGCTCCATAATGTGACATAACTGCTCTTTACTGGCCGGGCTGGCTGCATGGTAAGATAAAGGCTTGGGGTGGTGTGTGTCACAGCATTGCGTCAAGCAGTCTCTGACCCTCCACCTGACCTGTATGTGTGTTCACAACATTACCGAGCATTAGCAATGATCAGCTCGCACACGGTCCAGTTCCCGCCTGCCACACAGCCACAGCTCCTTCTTTTATGGTCTGCTCCAGGCTGCTGCCAATGATGTAATGACCCCACGTCTCTCCGTGGTCAGCGCTCATGCCTCGTTCCCCAAGGCGATGGGGTGATGATGTAATGGCTCTATTTTCCTGCAGTGTGTAGGGTTGAGATATGTGTGTGTATGTGTGTGTGTATGTGTGTGTGTGTGTCAGGTATCCCGGGGGTATCTATCTGCTTTCTACGTTCTTTACATCTCACCATCAGTGCACCTGAGATCATGATACAAAATTTCCACAGACAGATGAAGGACATCTACCTTTCATTGACCACAGGGCTGCTAAAATATGTGCTGATATTGCTGTAATAGTAGAATTTTTATCTGAAGTGCTTGGTCATAAATAAAGGGAAATGGCTGGAATTACTGAAGCTTTCTCAGAAAAAGACACATGCAGAAACACATGCATATTATCAGATTTTTACTTTCTCATGAACAACTGATCATCTTGTTTATTGGTCTTGTTAACTTTTGGTGAAGTTATGGTTCGCTGCTCAGGGGTAGACTAACCTGTACAGGCTGTCTATTGGTTTGTGTGTGTATGTGTATGTGAGTGTGTGCGTCTGTGTATGGATGTTAATGTTGGTCTGTCTGTGTGTCTGTCAACTGTCTGAACATCAACTATTCAATGGATTGCCATGAAATTTTGCTAAAACTAAACTAAAATGCATGATGCCCAGAGGATGAACCCTAATGACTTTGGTGAACACGTGACTTTTTATGCCTCCACGCTTGTGACAGCCGTGGCCGGAGGCGTTATGTTTTTTGGTTGTCCGTCCGTCCCATTCTTGTGAACGCGATATCTCAGGAACACCTTGAGGGAATTTCTTCAAATTTGGCACAAACGTCCACTTGGACTCAAGGATGAACTGATAAGAATTTGGTGGTCAAAGGTCAAGGTCACTGACCTTACATAACACGTTTTTGGTCATAACCCAAGAAACTTAATACCTTTTATCAAATTCCTTCAAAGTCCTCACTACAAATATTATGAGTCTGGACAGACATGGATGTAAACTGCAACTTGACCGGCTGGCAGAAGCACACAACCGCAAGGCCGTATTTCTGTTTTTTTATCATTCATTTTTTATTGAAAGATCAAGAATTCAACAGGTAAAATCAATAAACATAACTGTTTTCTTTGAAATATGACAACATTCTTCTCAAATGTTAAGATGCTGCTTTTCCTTTTCTTTTATGATAGAAAACTGAATATTTTTGAGTGAGAAGGTTCATTCTTGACCTTGGAAATAGTTTAATGAAACAATCTTAACTCAAGGAAGACTTACTAGCTTTTTCCAGGCCTTTTAACTGTATCTCATGGTCTTCAGCAGCAGAAGGAAACTTCATCTGCTCATGATGACTGTGAGATGTAGTTGAAAGTTCCAGAAAAGCTAGTAAGTAAGAGTTACAATTGTTTTGTCAACATGAATTTCTTAGGGTTTTGGAATGTTTTTGGAGAAAACTAGCAATTTGAGGAATCATCTTGGCTATATTGTGATTGGTGGTATTCTGACATTTTATCGACCAAACATTTACTTGATTAATCAAGAAAATAATCGGCAGAATAATTGATGAATAAAATAACTGTCAGTTGCAGCCCTATATGCATCTACAGTTATAGACTTAAGGGGAATGTTTAACCCTCCCTAAATGTCCTGCATTGCTCCCTTTTTTGAGCTCACCCACTGACATCATCAGCCTGCCACTTCCTGGGTTCCTTCATCTCCTGAGGGTGATGTAAGCAGTGTTTATTGGCGAAGGAATAGCAAAGGACAGTCATCAGTGTGACTGTTGAGTCAGCTGTTGTAACCATGTATGGCCCCAGTATCTTGACTACAATGACATTATGTGTTTTATAAAGAACATTACTACACGCTGGCAACAATTTAACCCCTCTAACGTCTTCCCTCCATCACCCTCTCTGTCAGCTCGCCCCATCATGCTTATGCTTTTCTCTCTCCCTCCATCATGTCATTCTATCACCTCACTTCCACCATTTCCTCCTTGCTGTCTCACCTCTCCTTTTCTTCATTATCTATTGCCTCACTTGTGCCTCTTCTGCCCTCTCCCTTTGCCTGCTTGTCAGTATTTGGTATTAAAGACCACCTGGGTGCCCGGAGCCAGTCCAGTTATATATAGCTGGAGCAGAGGTGTTTAGTAGCTGCACTTTTCACTAGCTGTTGGAGGGCTAATATGTTGAGCTACGGCTCATTCAGAAATTGGCATCTCATTAGAGAAGTGCACATTTCTAGAGTAGCTGTCAGTCATGTCTGCTGTTCGATCTTTGTTGTATACTGTAACGTTTCATGCCATTTTTCAATGTGAGAAAAACTCTTGTAGACAGCTGTGTAAAGCTGTGAGTAAAATCCTTCTACACCTGCTGGATGGTTTTGCAGGTCAGATATGCAGTTTCATGTTTGTGTGCTTGTGTATAATGAGATAAAGTTTACCCACGTAAATAAGAGTCTACTGGTTGTGTGTAAATCTGTGCAGGACATGTCAAGCAAGAGGATTTGATTTCACTGTTTACAGGGAGATCTTAGGTGATGATCCTCTCACGTCCCCTTTTTTCCGCAGTGTTAGAAATGTACACACACACACACACACAGATACAGAATGCTGATGGGATGGAAAGTCACTGGCAACACGGAGAGGATAGGGAGCGAGTGAGAGAGATTTGCAGTCAGGAGATACGTCTTAGCAGCTGTCAGAAGATCCACCTGATATCAGATCCACTGTTGCTCATGGGAGTTTCAACCCTCCTTTCTAAACTTGAGTTTCACCATTTTTCCATGTAACCTTTCCCTCGTCCCCCCCCCCCGCCCCCATCTCTCCCCCCTCAACTCCACACTTTCCCTGTCCATTTTATCTTCACTTATCCTCCCCTCTATTTTCACCTTCCCTTTCTTCCTTCCTTCATGCCTCTCACTCTTCGCACAGACAAGCACACACATGCACACACTTCCTCCCCGCACTCGGAATAACAACACCAGTGAGGTTGTGAGGTACAGGCAGCTTTCAGAGGAATAATAGAACCAAGAGACAGGCCCCCATTTCACGCTTGCCCTTCCTCTTATTGATTGCAGCCCTTCCTTCCTGTGGCGGCTGAAGGCGGAGCACGTCTGATCAGATAGGCTTGTATCATCTCTGTCCTCCCCCCTGTCACTGCCCTACTTTGTGCTGGCAGCTTATTCACGGTGGTGTTTAAGGAATCTGTTGGTTTTATGTATTTAACAGTGGCCTAATTCTGCTGTGATTGTGAACAGTCAGATAAACAGATAAGTTTACATGTTAATCAGACTGATGTCATGGTCCTGCATTGACAATACAGTAGGGTTTGGATGTATTGTTCAGCTGCTAGTCAAAACAAAAAGCAGCGAGGAGGTAGTAATGTTGTGTAGTGTTGTTTTTGGATAAAACCGTTTTGTCAGAGCAAGGTAATGCAGTGATAAATGGAGCTGCTCAACAAACAGAGGTAATAGAGGTTGTTTTGTCTGCAGTGTCCTCTGGCCTCAACTAGAGGGAAATTAGCCACATACACACACACATATATATGTATACTGTCCATGCACACACAAGTCTGTACATCACCGCACAAACTGCCTTCACCTAGATGTGCTGAAACATCTGCAGCAAATGCAAAACTGCAGCAGACGAGGTGTGTTGTGTGAATGGATGGTGGGTTGAATGAATGAATGGCTGAAGGACTGAATGACTGAATGAAAGAAGAACATAGGAGGTGGAGGAGGGTGTAGTTTGAGGCACACGGATGCATCCCCCCCCCCCCCCCCCCCCCTCGCTCACTGCCTCTTCCCTACCCTCCCCTCTTCTCAGCATCCGGATTGGCTGTTTTTCGGTTTTCAGGGAGCCCTCACCATGCAGCAGTCAGTAAGTCAGTAGGGGCAATCCTCCTTGCATCCCGCCTTCTCCTCCTCTTCGCTCTCCCCTCCCTTCCCCTCCACTTTTTGCCGCTGTAAGGAGTGGTGCTGTTTATGAATGAGCCTCAGAGCCGCAGAATGTGAATGAAGAATAAGAGGGGGAGCGAGCAGATAGGGGTTCAGGCTGAATGAAATGCACCAAAAACAGGGAGGAAAAATGGTGGAAGGGATGCTGAATGAAAATCACAATGGTGGGAGGGGAGTGAAGGAGGGGAGAGGAGGAGATGGTGGTGTGGTGGTGGGGGGCGATAGAAATGAAGAGGATGGGAAATTTTATTGGAGAGATAGCCGTGCTCCAATTGCTGTGTCCCTTTAGAGCTATCACTCTGTGTGTGTGTGTGTGTGTGTGTGTGTGTGTGTGTGTGTGTGTGTGTGTGTGTGTGTGTGTGTGTGTGTGTGTGTGATAATGTCCACCCTCATAGGTATGCAGATCAGGGAGGATGTTAGGAAGGAGGATGCCGGGACCAGTGGCTGCTTTGCCAATGGGAATCTCCACTACCTAACACACACACATACGCGCACACATACACAGCGCTTCTCTGCAAGCTGGTGCTCCGTGCTTTGAATAATAACGGGGTTACCCGGGCAACCAGGCTAGGATGATCGATGGGCCTGGCCCTGATAAACAGAGCACAGAGCGAGAGCGCTTGTGTGTGTCTGTGTGTCACAGGGTTTCTGATGTCGCAGTGGGAGTTTCTTTGTTCTGGGACAATTAGAAGATATCTTATTATCAAATCTCTTCCGACCTGTGATTGTGTGTGTGTGTGTGTATGTGTGTGTGTGTACGTAGACTGCACACAGGCTCACAGGATGTGTGTGTTTGTGTTAGCAGCAGTGGAGGTGTGTGGATGTTTGTGTGTGGACGTGAAGCTTTTTCTTTTTCCTTTTTTTTTTTTCAAGCGAATGACTCCCTTTCTCAATGACACTGAACGCCCTTGGTGAAAGGGCTTGTGGGGGCGGACTGTGGGGGTGACCACACAACATCACACACACTACCCTGACTCATTCACTTACGGTAATAATACGGCCATTGGAAGGGGAGAGGCGGCGTGGCTGTTACTCACTCCCACACAGAGTGCCAATTATACAGCTAGCCAATGAGTCCGGCTGGCTACTTGATTTGATTAAATGCGTGCTGCATACAGTGATGTTTTTTTTTACAGGTACTGTTATTGTGAGGTTAAGCCAGTGTGTTGGAAAACATTAAAGAGGTTGGGTGAAGAACAAAGATGTAAAAGATGTGACGGTAGTAAAGAGTGTAGTCAGGAGAGGAGCTTTAGTGAACACATACTGTAAGAAGAGATATGCATAGAAAACACAATCTAACTGATCTAACTTCTAACTTCAGAAAGTAAATGTGGCATGAGCAGTTTGTGGGGATGTTTTAAATGATACCTCTGTGTTTGTCAGCACATCATAAACAGTGAAAAAACATTAGCCTACACCGTGGAATTATTATTTTAATTTATAAGAAATTGCTATGTATTTCCTACTGGAACATACTGTAAGTACAAAATACGAACGATTGAGTGTCACAATATCTAATAAGTTATTCATGAACTTGTTAGGGCTACTTTAAAGGGTCAGTTCACACAAAATGACAAAGAAAGACATTATATCACTTATCTAGCCATTTAGAATACTTTTGGTTTTATTTGGCACAGTTTTGAGATAGAACAGGGAGGAGTACGCTCTACACTTCCTTAATATTAAAAATCCTTGAAGGTGTTACCAGAATGCTACTAGAATTCACATATTAGGCAAGTGCTCACAAATTTACTTCTTACATTTCACTTTTTAGTAAATGATTGGCAACAGTCCATTATACACAGGGACATTTCTTTAAAAAATGTATAAAATGATTAATTGATTATCAAAATAGTTGCTGATTAATCATCTGTTGATCAACTAATTGTTGCAGCTCTAGAGTTTTGTTTTCAGTGCTTACAGCATTCCATTTCAAATTTTAACAACCACATCACTTTCCAGAAATAATGTCCCCATTAAGTGGTTTTAATTTGACTATTTGAAAGCTCCAGTCCACATCTGAGTGCACATTATCTTTTCTCCCCAACCAGTCCACATACAGCATTGCAGCCAGGCGTGAGTGCCTGCAGATGCGTTTGGAGTGTCAGTGGGTGTTGCTGTGGGTGTGTGTGTGTGTACGAACTGAAACATGAAGGCCTCTCACGTCAACAACCATATATAATACACTTAAAAAAAACTGGTACATTAAACTGCATTGGTACAGCATGTGTGAGTGAATTATCTTCATATAGGCTTTCATGAACCTGAAAGTCAATTTGTTTTATGCTACAAGCACAAGATCCTAACAAATCTGTGTGTGTGTGTGTGTGTGTGTCTTTTGAGGCGAGTGAATATATTGGTGATTTGAATTCACGCAGCCACCTCTATTTGCACTGCACCCTCCTGCATCACATTACCCTCCCTCCCCTCTCTCTCACCTCTTCTCCCTTCCTCCCTGTCCCTGGCAGAGAGGAGGAGGAGGAGGAGGAGGAGGAAGAAGGAAGAGTGGCTGGTGAGAGTTGCATCTGCAGCCAAAGTCGGCTCTCAAGAGCTGAAGTGTCATCCTGTAGCTCGCTGTGCATTTCTCACAAAGACATTATGTCGACCTCAAAGAAGGGTCGTGTAAGTGCATTTGGAGTCGCACTGCTCATAGGTCATGAATACCAAGAGACAAGCTTCCCTTGCTGTGACAATTGCTGCACAAAAAGTCACTTTCCATTGGCCTTTTGTACAGTTGAATCTGTGATTCCAGCGACAGGCTTTGTCCTAAACAATCAACGTGTTAGATGTGAAAATAACAGCTATTACTCTGTGTAAAGACTTGAAGAAGCTTTGAGAGAGTGACCTGATTTCATGGTGCTCATACAGGGTTGAACAAATGACTAAATGAGCAATACAGATGCAGGATGCAGGGACACTGGAGCACTTATGGACCTGCTGTTAAGCCAAGAGTGACATAGCCTGAGGCACTTCAGTTATGTTTGAACCTGATCAAAATGATCCACTTCAATCATCGATGACTTGAGTATAAAACAGCATATTTTTCCCTTCCTCAATTAGATAATTGGCAAAGATTGGGCAAAATGAGGACACACTTGGATCCAATTGCTCAGCCTATTCAGTCATGGATGCATGTGTGTAAATATGTAGTGCAGCATGAATACAAATTCACCCCTGATCACATAGGACTAGTAAACTGTACATAACTAACTTTGTGCATATAGCAGAATAAACCTTCCAGCCACAGTTTAACAACCTGTGTCCAAGGTTCTGAAAACTGTACTAATCTAATACTGCACACTAATGAACACATATGCAAATGACCAACATTTAGACATTAAATTATACTGTTAACTTCATGTGTAGAACTGTGCAGATGCAGTGCTTTTATCTAAAGGATTTTGTGCCTGTTTGTGTCAGAGAGGGAGAGGGAGAGCAGGGAAAGCCCTGTCAGCGAGGTAATGGCACTCTGTGTGCGTCATTGATGTCCCAGTGCATTTAGCTCTCTGCAATGACGCACTGTTGCTGCAAGCCTGCGGTAGTAAGGAAGAGTTATGTACTTCAATCACCTGTGAAGAGGTGTGATGCTGTGCATATTTTGGGGTCTGGATACGAATCTCCAATAGAATGAAGCTCTACAGCAGCAGACACAGATTGACTGGTTTCAGTTAATTTACAGAGTGTACATTGAGATGTAAACGGTGTACTGAATGGACCAATGCCCAGTTTAAATCCACTATCCGAGGCATGCTCATTTTGAAGTCTTCTTTATATGTGCTCTGCTGCTGCACTGTGTGGCCGATATAGTAAACATCAAACACAATACAACTGTGCCCTAATTTCATACCACATACTCTACTATTTCTTAACAGTTTGTACTTCATGCTAAGAAATTTCATAGAAGAAATTAACAGAAAATGGCACAACATGCACCAAAAGATTTCAATTAAGTAGTGACTTCAGAATGCTACTGCCATTAACCTCCGAGGAGAAAGAAAATAGTTTCTCCAAATACTTAAAGCAGCTATAATCAATAGTTTTACATTAATGATGGATCACATGACTATGTGTATGTAAAAGTTATCGCTCATAGTGACAAACCGACAGAGAATTATAACTCGACTCTACAGTCCTGCTCAACTCTGCTGAGCATTTTAGTGTCTTTCAGCTCAGTGTTTTGGTTTTATAGCCTCTAACTTCACTGTTTTTGGTACACTCATCAGTGTTGACAAAAAAACCTAAAAAACCTCTGATGAACCTACTTTACACTACTTAGCACCAAACAGTAGACACACAAAGTTGGTGACTAGTTGAACATTGTGGAGCATTTAGCTGGTTAAGAGCCATATATTTCCTTCAGGATTTAGTCAATACTAAACAGAGCTAAAAGGAAGAGTAAATATTGGCCTTACTTTCATCAGGTGGGCACATACATCACTCTGAATTAATGCTATTGTTGCTCTGTATCAGCTGAATCCTTAAAAAATGGACAAATTTGCCATATTAACTTAAAAGGTGATTACAATGTTTACAGCTTGTTTGCGCAGCCCCCCAAGTGTCCAAAAATCTGTTAAAGCACATTAATACTTCATTTTTAGTTTTTCAACATGTTCCCTGGAGCTTTTTCACCACTCATGAATTTTCTTCAGCTGTGAGTTGCTCCTCTATGTCCTACGTGAAGTGGCTTTGGCATTCACAGCATTTTTAAAATGTCATACTGTAGCAGGAAAGCGCACAGGTGTAACCAATACATTAATCATGACTGCATTAACATTGCACTTGCGTATCTTCCGTGTTATGCCTCCAAATCCCCTCGTCATCCTCCCCTCTAAGACCATTTCTGCGGCAAAGTCATTAAATACACTGATGTTTTTTTTTTGTTTGTTTGTTTGCGTGTGTATGTGTATGTGTGTCCAATAGGATTTTTAGGCGAGTGCTGGCTTTGTATGAGGCACTCTTACGTAATGCTGGTTGTAATGCTGCAGGCACAGACTAACAGACCTGCACCTCCACCTCTGCATCTTTATGTCAGCCTGCATTTCTGTGTGTCTCTTACAGCCTGACTGTCTGTGGATCTGTCTCTCTTTCGCTCCATCTCTCTACATCCTAGTCTGTGTTACAGTATGTGCTTGAATATCCATCGACATATTTGCTAACGTTTTTGTCTGTCTGTCTTTGTGAGTCTCCGTTTGTCTGTCTCGTCGCACTGTTTGTGGACCTAACTCAGTCCAAGTCTTCAATCTTTGCTTTATTTTCTGGCTGTCTGTACATCTTCTCTCTCCATCTCTCACTTCTGATATAGCGTGCATAACAGAGTTAGTTCAGCTTGGTTGTGATATTCTTATGTAATACTCCATTTGCCTTTGCACTCTCCCCTGTTTCAAAGAAACACACACATACATCAGGGATGCACAGTTCTGAATAAAAAGGGAATCACTATTTTATTCATGTAGAATTTAGATTACCGTTTCCTCTCTCAAATTTTAACAGAAACCAGGTTTTAATAAAATGACTGCCTCTGTAATCTCTGTGGGTTTATGGGAGCTTGTCTGGTATGATGACACGCCGTTTAAGGTTCCTTTTTATGTTTGTATAGATTGACAGCAGGGATTTTCTGGTTATATTTTTGTGGTTTTCATAGTACATATTCTATTATGTGGTGACTTTTCAGGTGGTTGTATACTGTAAATTGTGGCGATGTGCAGTTTTGCAACAATCTCACACACACAGCATAGTCTTGTTGAACCAACTCAGGAACGGGAGGAGCGCTTGGTTTAAAGCAAAGGACCTCCCTGCTAATTCAAGTACTGCAGGATCACTGTCATGTAAGAGTAATTTCATAATAACATTAAGGTAGGAATCACAATTGGCATTTTTCTATGATTAATTGTGCAGCCCTTACACACAAATTCAGGATCATTTGTCCTACGATCACCAACATGAGGAGTCAGTCCTGCTCTATTGAATGCATCCAACCCCTGACCAATGAGTCTGTAAATGTTGATATGAGATACTACTTCAGTGTTACTGTATAGCCAGAAGTGTCTTTGAGCTGCTATAATCCAATAAACAGATAAAAAGTTACATTTCTCGTTGAACATGACAAAGGTCAAGCAAACAGACCTGGTCGCAGTTACATGAGCCAAAGTTTTGCTCACTGAAATCCGAATGATGATTCCTAGAGAAGAGTTTGCATGGTTTAAATGCTCTGCAGGCAGTGCTGTGGCACTGTTATTGGTTTCATGCTGTGGTTTCTATTGATTAAACTGTTTTAATTACTCCTACAGTTATTAAGAAAAACTTCCGGATTCCTAGAACCTACTTAACGTTATGTTGTTGGCATGCACAGATGTAATAGTAGGTAATTGGAAGTAGATTTTTTCAAACTGATAAAAATGAGTGAATTTCCTTCAAAGTCACCCGGTTATTAAATTTAAATGAGCCTTTATGTACTGATTGAACTCTTATTATTAGTGGAATAAAAGGCTCCATGTAAATGCAGCAATGCACTGACCTGCAACCCATGCCATGCTTGATAAGAATCCATGAACGAGTAGCAATGAAACTAATCCCTTGAGAACGATTACTCTCAGTGCTTCTCTGCATTGTCTGTATATATTACTGTGGCTATTGGTGCTTGGATGAACTGACCAGAAAGCAAAATGAGGGCGTTCAGTGAGACAATTTAAAGAATAGGAAGGAAGGAAGGGCGAAAGGAGGTATGTGTGTGTGTGTGTGAGAGAGAGAGATTGAATTGATTGGTGGTTAGAAGCGAATCAGTACTCTGGCTCGCTGAAAGCCACCTGTCCCCCCAGTTTCATCACTGCACATCACTGACTTCAACTGGCCTGAGCCTCCTCTGCTCCCTGTGCCGCCGGGCCTGCGGTGCCCTGTTGTTGCAATCATTACCAGAAAAGGCTGTGCAATAATTAGTATATAATTGCAAAAATAAAATGATTTCACATTAATTGATAATAAAAATATTCATTAGTTACTGCCCTGTGTAATGCAAAATTAATAAACACATACTGTGATAGGAGATTTTATCCTTATGGCCCACCACTTTAATTGGATGTCCGAGTCACAGAGAACACATAAACAAAAGCTAGTAACTGGAGCTTGAAGTATTGACATTTCCCTGTTAGAGTGGAACATAATAATCGAAGCAGACGTGGAACGGTGCTCACGCTGTCTGTCATGGTCAAAGTGCATTGAGCTTTCAGCTTTACGTGCCATTTATCGTGCTTTCCAGCTATCTCACAAAAAGCATTCACTGCAAAAAGAAGCAAGAAGAAGAATGTTAACACATCACTACTTGGCTGCTGTTAAATTACTCTGTTAATTGTGTCTGTGTTTAAGCATTACAGGGTAGTTACTTAAAAGGTACTTTGAGGAGGAGTCTCAGGTTTGGATAGAGGATTATTGTGTCCAGTGGTGCTAGGATTAACTAACGCCATTAGAGCATAACAAACAACTGTGTGTATGCATGGCCTATATTAGCCTGTACAGGGAATCAGAGAGCAGATGGGTCTGCCACGGTTTGTAATGCTCTGTTCACTTAACTTGAGAACCGGGGCCTTGCATAGCCCCTGCCACACACACACACACACACACACACACACAAACAAACGCACACAAATGAAGAAACCAAGAGCAACAAACCCACGAAGTTTGAGTCCAATGATCTGTTTATTGCAACACTCTCTGTCGAGACAATTCCTCCCGTCCACACAGTATTAAATCATGTTGGAATCAGTGAGAGTACTGACAGACAAACCCAAACCACCATTGCAGAGTCAGTTCCTCTGCCTGTTGCCATGGCTACCTCTTCCCCAAGACAATATTTATTTAAAAACATAATGTTATGCATTAATTTAACTGTTGAGCTCTAATAGAAAGGTGGTGTTCTTGTTTGTGTGTGTGAGATTAATGAGTGGGAGAGACAACAAGTACCACACAATACAGTATGTCATATACTGTACAGTGTGTGAGCGTTGTAGTGACTCCACTGGGAGATGAAGGGCTTTACATATCACTTTATAATATCAGCTCTGTTCACTAAGCCCTGTAAGTTACTTTTGCTAAACCAAGGTCCTTGATTGCAGACAGAAACAGACAAAAACAGGTTTCAAGCCAGTGACTGTCAACTGTGTCGGCTGAAATGAAAACCGTCACTTGCAGATTTTGCTAGCAGAAGCGAGCTAGCTAATTAGGGCAACATTAGCGGGATCAGTTTGTTGTCTACCTCTGGCTGACCTCTAAATGTTTCCAGCTGACATATTTTTAAAAGTGATTCTCGTCAAAGGGGTCTTAAATATGTACTTGATCTCAATACACATGATATCGAGCGGAAATACTGAAGCTAAATTCAAAGCAAAAAGTCAGCAGCTGTGTAACATTAAATAGGGAAACAGCTTAGCTACTTAGCTTATGTGCTTGTTCATATTTTCACTTTTATCATTAAAAGAAGTCTGTTTAGCAAATGTAATGCTATTTCAAGGATCATTGGATGTGGTTGCTGGGACGTAATCGTCCATAAAGGATAGATTCACAATTTTTCAAGCTTCTTAAAACAATAGTAAAGTATGTACATTGAAACAGATTTTGCTCGCTGTAATCATCCCTCCTGTTCGTACTGACCATTAGAACATCCCCTCCTAATGCGCTTACAATGTTAGTGATGGCGGACAAAATCCACAATCCTCGTTTTGAGCATAAATGTATGTGAAAGTTTATCTGAAGATAATATGAGGCTTCAGCCGTCTGAGTTAGTCGAATAAAGTTAGTAAAAAAAAATCCCTCTTTGTGTCTTGATGGACAGTGTTTTACTGTTTAGCTGCATTGGAAGGATTGTAACAAAAATTTGGCATTAAAAAAAAGTAGATGGATGTTATATTTATTTGACTAATTTGGACAGCTGAAGCTTCATATTAGCTTCAATTAAACTTTTAAATACATTTATGTGCAGAAGGAGAGCTGTGGACTTTGTCCCCCATAACTTACACTGAAAGTGTATTATGAATCTCTTAATGGTCAGTATGAACCGGAGGAATGATCACAGCAAGAAAAACATGTCAATGTTTGTTTGGGCACCTGACTATTGTTTTAGTAGAGACTTGAAAAATTATGAACTTATCCTTCAAAGTCAATAAAAAGCAGGACAGAGCTGCTAACTTCATCCTTTGACTTATATACCCATAAAGTAATGTAGTTAGTAAATGATGTGTTTCTTAGTCTTGTAAGTAACAATGGGTTACTTAGAGGTAGGCAGTAAGATAATTCAGGTCTGGTCATGCTAATGATCACATCTTATGTTAGAGCTCTAACTGCCACCAGATTAACAGACAGTTTCATTAATTGCTTACATGTTGGTTTTGTGATTTTTAGTCAAGAAACAGCTGTAAAAAAAACAAAAAAAAAACCAGGCAAAACCCTCCAAACTCTTTGAATGCAGAGTATGGCTTTTACTACAGCACACAGCTTCGGCATGTGGAGAAAGCTTGACAGGCCTGCCGTGCCTAGTTACGGTTGCTAAGCTACGATTGGACAGTCACTGTTAAGGGAAGGGGGTTAGCGAACTGTCAGTTTACCTGCTAATGGGTTCACGAAAAAGAAGGGGAAAAAAAAGAAAGACAGAAACGAAGGAAGGAAGATTGGGAGAAAAGAGAGAGTTGAGCTGCAGATTTTCACAAATCCCACTGTTGGGAGACTTTCCAGACCTTGTGTTCCCATGCAGATTAAATCCAGCACACACACACACACACACACACACACACACACACACACACACACACACACACACACACACACAGAGTACACATATTTAAACTATGTCACCCATCACACATAAACCCGAGCCGGCTGAGAGTGCGACGCATGCTGTCACGCTCTCCTTCAGGTCGGCTGTGTGTCCATACTTGTCCCAGCTGATGAGGTTTCCACAGTCCCTGTAACAAGACATAGCTCTTAGTTTAAAGAGCACAAGTCCCATTTGCCTGCTGTGCTGTGCATAATGCTCGGATAATAAATGCGGTTAATGTCACAGTATGCTGCTTATGAAGCTGATGAGTGCTCAGTCCATGACTATTTGATGATGAGAGAATCTGAGTGTCTCTGGTTTTTACACTGCGCAGTTACACTTTTGAAACACTGACACATCCACCGCGTCATATCTCTCGTCTTTTGAGTCTTTGTTTTTCTAATTTTTCTCAGTATTCCTCATTCATGTAGATCATTTACTCTTGTGTGTGTAATCTTGCTGTGTACGTTTCTGTTCCTTTCTTTTTTAAGTTATTAGTAAAATGTCTCGCTTTTCACTTTCCTTAAACTGCTTTTTGACTCTTTCTCCTTTGCACTCTCTGCTGCTGCCTTCTCTTTTTTTTCTTCCTTTAAGAGGCTCCTCACGACTCATGGCAACTACTCTCACACCTCGCATCTCATGTCCTTTTCTTCCTCCTGTGCATGCTTTGGTCTGTTTCTATACCCGTCTACATGTATGTCTTTCTGTCTCTTCCTTTAGCACACAGTCTTTATGCTCTTTATCCCTGGCACCGACCTCTCCTCTGGAGTCTGTATCTCAGGTTACATAACACATAGATAGAGGTGGAGGGGAGGAGGGTGGTGGAAGTAAGGAAGAGGGGATGGAGGAGGGGAGGAAGATACACTGCTACTCTACTGAGAAGCCTGATGTTGGCATCTGTCTGAGCAATTGATGCTTGACATGACACAATCAGGGTCTTTATCTTTTTGAAAATTATAAACTGATCTGTGTGTGTATCTTCAGACTTTGTGGTTATTTGCATTTTATCAACACACTTGTTTTTTATGTAGGTGTTCAGATAATCTTCTCCTCCTCATAAGGCATGTTGTGTTTGTGTAAGCGTGTAGCCTTTGCCGTGAGTCTGGCTCATTTTCATCTTCAGGAGCAGACATCTGGACTGCTCGTCCTCTCCTCCCCCTTCTCCTCCTCCCTCTCTCATCCCCTCATCATCTCATCTCTATCATGATTACACTTTGCCTCGTTGACCTGCGATGATGTAACTACTTTTTGGCAGCAGACTTTGCCCTCACCCAGCATTATATTCTGCATCTTTCTGAGAACTGCCCCCCTCTCCGTCTCTGCCTCGCTCTCTGACCATTTTTAAGGACTTAATCTTGTTCCTAATGCATTTCAATGGCGGTGAGGGGAGGAGTGAACGAGATTGAAGGGGGGAGAGAATTCAGGAATGTTCCCAGATGATTTGGTGCTCCAGCTATGTAACTAAAAGACTTAAAAAAAAAAGAAGAGTGGTGAGAAGTTGTGTGGAATCTGAATGTTGCTCCTGTTAATAAGAAAAAAGATGATGGCTAATTGCATTTAGCCACTACCACAGCTTCTGTGTCACTTGCTATTGATTAGTAAGGATGAAATAAAACTAAATAACCCCACTCCCCTTTCCATTTTTTTCATTTATTATATTCAGAGGTAGAATTTAGATGTTGACAGTCACCCAACATTAAAACATATGTCAGACTCTCACTAATTTGGTATTACAGTGTCCACCAGCTGAAGCAAACTCTGGATTTGTGTGGAATCACTTGTCGCTCATTGCTTCTGTTTGTTTGTAGCGGGAGGAGGAATGAACTTCTTACCAAATGCGGCGTTTATTCTTACTTTGTCATCCAGGTATGTTTGGTGACGTAGGAATTGGAGTTGCAACGATTAGTCGATTGACAGAAAATTAATCGGCAACTACATTTTTCAAGCAAAAATGCCAAATGGTCACTGGTTCAAGGCTCTCAAATTTGAGAATTTGTTGCTTTTGTTGGTATTTTGGGGTTTAGGACTGTTGGTTTTACAAAATAAGACATTTGATGATGTCACTGTGGACTCCAGGATATTGCGTATTTGATTCTACTTCTGATTCGCCCAGTCCTGTATAGACGTTTCGTTTTACTTGACTATCAAGGATGTAATCACAAGATTGTCATAGTCCTACAGTAAGTACCACTGTGAGTGAAGATCAGTGTATGATTGACAGTTTAAGAGACAGTTTGCAGGACGCTGTAATTGCTGTAGAAGTGGAATATCACAAATGAGATCTGAGATGTATCTTGACACTAATCTTAAAAACTGGTCTCCAAGTCGCCCATTAATTAAGCATGAATTATACATGATGCACCAAATGTTCAATTTATACTTGACAGTGACACCATTTATCCCAAAATGGAACAAAGGTGTATATACAGTACTTTGGGAAACTGTTACTGAATGTTAAACTTTAATTTTGGACCTTTATATTTTATATATGACTATTTAATATAATTATGATATAGTGTATACTATATACTCCAATTAGTTTGTAATTTTATCACCTTTTTATTCACTGCAACGTCACAAAGAAACACACACATTGCTTTGTGAACACCTTCCCTGTCACCACTGTAATCCTACTCCCCAGCAGTCTCAACCTTAACATGACACAGTTCCTGGAGTGGTGTGAGCTCTGTCACAGATCAACCTCCTGGGCCAGGAAATGAGGTCCCATGTCATCAGAGGACTCTCAGTGTGTTGACCTCCACACAGGGACACAGCAGGATGACATCACCCTCTGCTCTGCTCACACATGCTGGCTCGGTTTACTGTTTAGTTTTTGAATCTGATTGTCATTGACTGCTAGACAGCTCTTGGCCTTGGCAACTCATAGTCTTTGCACACATATTCATGAATGACTGTTTGATTGCAGAGAGAAGATTGGCTGTTCAGCTGTTCGCCCACGAATGCTGATTTTAATCTGCATCCATTTGTGTGTGTGTGTGTGTGTGTGTGTGTGTTTGCACTTGCACATGTGTGAGTGTATTTGTATTACAGGCTTGTTGAGGGCAGGATGGGACTGAAGATGAAGGACTGCTGTTATGCTCTATTATGAAGGAGACTGGTTATTATAAAGCAAAGCTCTTTCATTTACGGACTTTTCAGGGCCAGTCTGAGCATTCATATTTGTACTTAAGTGAAAAGTACTGTGTGACATACAGATGTAAAAAATGTTCAACATTGGCAGACAAAGTATGAAAAAGTATAACTCATACTCCAGGGATGGTAGTGTCTGTCCACCACTTTGGTTCAGACTGAAATATCTCTACAAATATTGGATGAACTACCATGAAAGTTAAGTACAGACGTTAATGGACTCATAATGACTTTGGTGATCTCTGACTGTTCATGGTTTTAGGCCTAATACCTGCAAATCTAGTGACATTCCCATCAGCCTCAGCTGTACTTGGTGTTTAGTACTAATTAGCAAATGTTAGCGTGCTGACGAACAAAACTTAGATGGTGAACATGGTTAACACTGTACCTGCTAAACACCACCATGTTAGCATTATTGTGAACAGCCTCACGGAGCAGGTAGCATGGCTGTAGATGCTTAATATCGTTAATGTTTTATGGCCCCCTGGTTGCCTGGGACCTTTAGCGGCTCTTTAGGCCCCTTTGCATGCTTCTTACGCTGGGCTCCACAAACATGTTCACCCGCAAACCTCTTCAAGTGTGTAATTGGAACCAGCATGCGGACCCAGCAGATGCCTCTCACAATCTGAAACATCATGGTTTCTGTCCACTGTTCCTTGTCGATGATTGAGTTGTTCGTCTGTTGGTCCCTTGACCCAATCACCTCCTCTTCAGTCTCCTTCCAAAACATACAGTTATCAGATGACCAAGTATTTTTAAAGACAAGAAGAACAAAAAAGCAAGTAGGAAACAAACAAACATGCTGTACCACAGTGACATACAGCCACTGTAAAAGTTCCTGCCTTCTCCTACAGTGGCCTTCATGTATGCTCGCTGTAGATTTGTCCACCGTACCTACCAGTGTTGGAGAGGAATGGCAACTTCTGCTCGGACAAGTGTATGACTCGGCGTGTATGTACACAATAATTGTTGCAGGCAGTGTGCACAGATCCGCAGAGGAGATGGTATGTAGGTTTCTGCAGGGAGCATGCTGAGAGCTTTTATTGACTTCTGCATCAACGTGGAGCAGTTGCAGGTATCTTTTGTCTAAAAATGTTCAAATTTGTGCACACCCTGCACAGGTTTCATACAGTTTAAGCAAAATAAAGACATAATTATTTTCATTTGGGTAGTTTTCTAGCTAGTATCTTGGCTACTACATTCAACTAATAAAAGGTGAGTTTCCGTTTGATTATTTAGCAATGGCTGGCAGTTAGCATTAGCTCTGCTCCTCAGGTTCACTTCAGGCACTTTCCCCTCCGGGATTATTTTCCTGTCTCGGTCGCATTGCCATCACTCTGGCACCGCTGAACCTTCTGGTAGAAAATATAAGGTCTTGGCATTACTGTCAGTTGCCTTAGAGAGTTGGATTTGTTCAGGTTTCTGTGTTTCTGACAGAGAACCTGCTGTGGTTGGTCAACACCACCTATTGGTAGATTCACTTGACTCAATCCAGAAAATCCCATATTGTTTAATTTAAACAGATTAGTAGTGACGTGCACACACACACACACGCTCTGTTCAGTGAGTCCTTATAGCTGTCCTCTTTTCAAAACAGTAACGTTGTGTGTGTGTGTGTTCACTGTGCACAGTAACATTAAATGTTAGCCTATGCATATAATATCAATCTAGATAATGTCACATATCTGGATTTCATACCAAGATCAATGTTGTTGAATCATTACAGCTAAATATTAGCAACCTGAATCAGCTGTATATTTGCTGTCTTGAACACACCCCATTCCTCCTGCAAATGAATGACTTGTATCACTCACTCATGAATTCATGATTATATTATGTAACTTTAAACAAATAAACATATTTATTTGTTACATTTTCTTTTCCAAAGTTAGGAAAGCAAAGTCAAGCCTGATGTTGCCTTACACATAAAAGAACGATCCCAGTCTCTTCCACTCAGTGAGGCATACAGCTGATTAATTAAACACTGGTATCAGATCAGTTCTCGGTATCGGCTGATACACAAAGCACAGGTATTGGTAAGTCAGATCGGTGCATCCCTACCAACAACACAACATGTTGGAATATAGTGGTAGAAATATTGTCTGTATATGTGGTGTGCATATACATATGTCTGTTATTGCATCACTTCTGTTTCAGCTGCTGTATTTCTTGTACTCATGTGCCCATGTGTGATTCAGATGTCTGTTTTCTGGTATTTTAGTAGGGATAATGTACCTCTTTATCAGCTCATGTTCAATGGTTCAGCAAATATTTCATAGCCTGAAAACAGTGGAGCCCCTCTTGCAACCTGCTGTCTATCTGGGCTGTGAGTGTGTGTCGATGCCTGTGTATGTATGTGTGTGTGTGTGTGTGTGTGTGTGTGTGTGTGTGTGTGTGAGTGAGAGAGTCAGGCAGTGGTAGCAGTGGGTCCAGGATCGGTGCCAGGCTCTTAGCCTTAGCTTGGCAGTGCCTTATCAGCACTCTCAAACAAGAGTGTGTGTTTGTGTGTGTGTGTGTTGAGACTTGGGACCTGTGCTGGCTCTCTCATGAAGTATGCAGTTGGAGTCAACGCTGCAGCAGAGATGCCTAATAGAGAAAGCAAGAGAGAGTTAGAGAAAGACTCTGAATACGTCATACCAGCGGCTCACTTCCAGCCTCTCTTCTCCCCTCTTTATCATTGCAATTACTTCTTTTCATGCTCGTCTATCTCAGCCTGCCCTTCTTCCGCATCTCTTCCCTTTCACTCTCTACCCCACCCACTAAATTCCTCCGCTCTTATCCTCATTCATAGCCCCAGCCATTCACATCCCTCGCTCTCCCAAATTTGAAAGTCATTCATACCTCTCTCAATCCCCTGCAGCCTGGAACACAGAAAGAGTTGTTCAGAGTGTCAGCAGCCCTCCTCTCACTGCAGGTAGCCTCAGAGCATCATGGATATTACCACAGTGACATTCACCACTTCCCTTGCAGTTCCTGTTCCTATGACCATATAAGTACTTCCTCTGTGCTGTGTGAGTGACATCACAGTGTTGGTCTGAGTTGAGCAGTTGCTGGAGGCACCAGTGAAAGGTCAGACATCCCCCTCCCCTTGTTGGGAGATACCAACCACATAACTTCCATGTCACTCACACACAGTCTGACTTCTCCTCATGTCCTCCTTCTCACCTCCTCCACTTCTTGTTTCTTGCTTTTTTTCTCATGGACAAAGAACACCCAGTTCCTGCCAAACAGGAAGTGGTCCAGATTCAGATTCAGTGAGAACAGACCATTGTGTGTGTTTTCAGTGTGTATATCTCATGCTGCACATTCCGGTCCGGTCCAGTCCAGTTCTCAGTCACTGGAGCAGCAGATGCTTGCAAGACGACCTTCCTTTCTCCATCCTCTCTTAAAAATTGGAAGATATGAAGACAAAAACTGAATCACAAAATATAACCAAATAGTTTCCTTATGAAGTGTCAGACAAGCTGGTATACTGGATGAATCAAAGTGTGTGTGTGTCTGTCAAAGAGAGATGGAGAGTTGAAAACCAGAGGAGAGGATGAAGCATGCAGCATTAATCACCATCTTGATCCACCAGTCTGTCTCAGAGGCTGACTCACTCTCCGTTAGCAACTTCACTGCTATCAGCCGCTCACTGGTGGCCCGAAAAAAGACCGCAGCCACCATATCATGTCAGTACAAACTACAGTAACTATTTTGGAGCTGAAGCACAGTCAGAAAATCTACAATTCTGAAAAGACTGAACCTTTTTTTTTTTCGATCGTATGTAGGGCAATGTGGAATCTGCACAAAGCTGCCATTGTGTTTTGAAGTACTATTTCCACACGTACATTTGTTTCGATATGTTTTGTTGTTGCTTCATAAATTGTTAACACCTGCACCATTTCAGTGTAGAGGCAGACAGCAGGTGTAGCCATTTAGCTAGCTGACACAGATGTTAATGGGCTATCAATGAATGTCATTTAACGACTTAGTTTATGCACTGCCACACTGTATAAACAAGAAAGGTTACGTTTAATGCAGTTAAAACATGAACATAAAATGTTTTTTTTAGTTAAATTTGTATTCACGGAAACTGACTGACAAGCCTATCAAAGTTGGTATTCACTGGCAGGTTGATCAAGAGCCCAGTATCCTCTTACTGCCAACCAGTTAGTATGGGATGGCGTGGACACAGTGTGACCATGTCGTTATGAAGTTTGGATTTGGGTTTATGGCTTGCCTCCATTTTTGGCATGTATTAGAGCCAGAAAATCCTTAAAAAACTTTAAGGAGCCATACTATAACTACATTTAATAGTAGTGTGTATATATTAATTTAACCAAGGCCAGAGCTGTGATTTATTCTTTATTAGGCTACAACTTATATTTATTATTAACAATGTCTTAACAAGCTAAATGAGGCAAATAATTATTCCGTTGATTTCTGCAGCTATGATGACGATTGACAAATATTTTCAGCTGTAGGTTCTAATTGCATGAGTTGCCCAAACTATAAAATGGCTGTATGGTTATTATGCTCTCTGCATACTGGTGTCTATACATTTTAAATTAGACCAATGATGGTTTGGTCAAGAAAGAAACACCACTCTGTGTAATTTTGACTTTTAAAAGTTGACTGTTAAGCGGTTCTTTCTCTTGATAAAAAAAGATGATTATGCTTTATACAAATGGATCTTGCTTGATACTATGTAAACCACTATTAATACAAGTTTCATTAATACAAGAAATGCAATTTAAATCAGAATTGGTTAGAAAAATCACTGTTAGATATTTTCTTCAAATCATTCTGCCCGTACAGTCTGCTCTTTAGTTGATAAAGAAATCTGTATTCCAGCAAAACCATTTCATGATAATGTGCAGCACATCCATCTAGAATCAAGTCAAAGATTATACAAACTAAATGTGATGCTGAATGATTGAGGGGGGCTCAGAGTGTTTCATGACACTGTGTGAGCTCTTGTCAGAGGACACAGAATTTCTAGCAGCGCCGCTGATTCAGACCTCAGAAACGGATCAGACTATGACACAATGACACTGCAGAGAGACATGCCATTTCCTCCTGCAGGGATCAATATGCTTGGTCAGCCATAAAGCTCCCACACTGGGCCTGCCCTCATCTGTAAAACTGGATCCATACTGCATAATCACACCAAGGTCAGACAACAGAGCCATTTACATATAGACGCAGGCACCTTGAACTGACAAACTCGCCTGCCAACCAGGCAGAAAATTAACCAGTCAAGTTTGAGCCACTGTGTGTATGTGTGTCTGTGTGTGTGTGTGTTTAAAACTTCAGAATACCTGTGCTTTTTCGGCCATTTCATCTTGTCACAGACGTGGTCTTGGTAGGTGGCTAATTGAAAATGCCTACTGCTGTTACCTTCTCTTTCCCCTCTACACAATATCGTGTGTGTGCGTGTCTGTGTGCGCGTGTTTATTTGTGTGTTTGTGTTCTTGTTCACAGCGTGTGTCAGACTATCCACCAACATTCACACTCACCGGGAACACAGATTTTGCCAAGTTTTGGCCTCATTTATATCTTACCTCAAACTAATGTAGAAAAGCCCACACAGTTTTTCCTGAGAGGCTTTCTGACAGGACAAAGTCATTGTAACATCTCTCTTATTATGCTGGTTATCATGAAATCACCTTCAGAGTGTTATGTCATACACTTAGTCTCCCTGACTTTGCCTAATCAGTACTGTTATCATGCGCTGTGTTTTCCTGCTGAGGCAGTCTGCACCAAATCCTTGTTACACGCAGCTACAAGGAAGTATCTGACAGTGACAGTAATGTCTCTGAGTCGTCTTCCTGAGCTTCATAAAGTGTGTTACTGTAGTGGGGAACGTTTGGGGTGTGAAAGAAAAGAGAGCTGCTTTTTCTCTAACTTGATGTTTACTGTATGTGTGTACAGCATAAAACACAGTACAGGTGAGGTGGATTGATCACAGATTAAAGGGAGCCGAAAAATGATTCCTGTAAACTTAATTGAGCATGCTTTCAGTTTTTTGCTGAATCACGACCTTCCTCTCTGCTGCTACACCACCACCACCAGCGACTGACTGACAGGTTAAAACGCTGCCAGTAAAGGAGAACAAACAGTACAGGAGGAGTGTGGTGTTACACACAAAAACACACACAGGAACATACTTTCTTGCTAGAACAGCCTGACGGAAAAATAAATATTGGTACGTCTGTAACTGACTCAGCGTGGCTTTAATGAATATCAAGTGAGAGGGGAAAGCTGTTGACAGACACAGCTGTTAATGCAAGTGTGCAAGCAAACAGACCCGGACACGCTTCTCCAGGGCTCTGCAACTCATGTTGGTAGTATGACCCGAATAGAGCTGTAGATTTTTTTTCCGCTGAAGTGATTAGACAGCAGGTTATTGAAACTGATTGAGGGAGCTGGTAATGGGTTTGACCTTGGGGTGAAATACCAGTTTATTTTCATAATGTGCGCCCCTCTTGTGCCAAATTTATCATACAGTTGGAATACTTGTGCTGCATCCTACCATGAGAAACTGCAAGCATGGTGCTGGCGATTTTCCATATGATGGGTGTGGCACGGTGAAAAGTTACAGTTACCTCAGTGATGTGTTGGAGGTTTGGTCTTCATCCAGACTGTAGCAAGAGGCTAATTAAGCTACAGACATACAGACATGAGACAAATTACAGAAAAACCTGATTAAGTGGAGAAGGATATTGAATGCAAATGACCAGAAGTTGGAGCACTTCCAAGGCTTAGATGGGAATGAAACTCTCTTGGTTGATTCATCAGTGCAAAATATGAGCAACTGTGTTAGAAAAGATCTGGTTCTTTGATTTAAAAAGTCAGAGTTACAACCCTTTGTACATAAAAACATAAGAAGAAAAGTTAACTACAACTCCCAAGATGCATTTCAGTAAGAAATGTCCAGTCCATAAGCCTAAAATTCTTTTACATGTGCAACTATCATTGAGCGGAAGCTAAAGATTATGCTGTGTGGGACATTTTTGGATGAGTTCAGCAACTATGGCAAAGTGTTTCGTTTACAGCTGCAGTGACAAAGTATTTTGAATTTGCATCAGCTCTGCTTTTGAACGTCCGACTGGCGGCTGAGGATCATGGGTACGGTAGTATTTTGATCCACCCACCATGCCAAACTGACAGAAAAAAAACATGATTTCTCAGAAACAAAGTTGAAATAATTGAAACACACAGCGATGACAAAAACCTATAGTATTGTTACATTTTCTTGGAGACTCCCATGTTTCTATGTTTAGGGACGTTGAGGATGTCATTCAACGAAAAGTTACAGAGGGGGAGATACTTCGAGAACCAGCATCTCCTCAGACTTCACATTTCTATGAGAGGTGACAGAATGGTTTGGTGAGTAAGTAGAATATGTGAATCATATGCTATGACAGATCTATGACCAGATCTTAACTCAATAGATTACCTGCAGAAGGTTTTGGTATGAGATATAGAATCAATGCTGTTCTGGCAGCGCAACACCTTACTGAGACACTTCATGTATGTTTTTTTCCTTAGTTTGTCATCCATCTGTATTTGTGACTAAAGATGCCAGGATATTGTGATGAGTGTACTTTGATATGCAGCGTGGGGTATTGATGGATCTAAGAGAGTTTTGTGCAGCCACTTCAGTGGGATGAAAACTGGGAGTGAGAGAGATGAGCACAATAGCCACTAGACGTGCTGTATAAATAGTTAATTGTGATCGCAGTTACTGATCTGCTTTTTTCATTGTATCATTATTTATCATTGTAAGGGAGATCATTTGTTGTCATTGTTCCTGGAATTACAACGGCTCACAACATCATCCTCAACAAGGACCTGATCTGCAGTGACACACCTGACTCATGCTGTTAGTGTGTGTGTGTGTGTGTGTGTGTGTGTGTGTGTGTGTGTGTGTGTGTGTGCCCCTGTTAGTTCTTCAGTTACACAGCAAGGGCAGATCAAATTGCATCATTTGGGCTCTGTACAACACACTCCTTCTGTCAGTTTCTCTCTCTCTCTCCTACTCATGTCACCCCTTTGCTCCTAGCTCGCCCACTTAGTCTGACAGCTGCCCACCCTTCATGGATAGAGCACTTTTTAGTGCTCTATTACTTACGATGGATAGAGCACTTTTTAGTGCTCTATCCATCGTACTTGATGTCCAGACTTTCACCACAGCACAGTAGTTTTTTTTCCGGCATTCGTTTGACCCTGCTGAGGACAGAGAGAGGTGCAACGCAGACAGTTTTGCAGCTTCCACAGTTGAGCGTTTTGTTTTGTTTTTTCTTTTTTTGTTAAGCAGAGGGTGAAGTATAAAGCACTCAGCTTTCCTTTTACAAAAAAAATTATGTGCAGCAAATGCTTGACTCGTGGTATTGTATGAAATCTGGCAGAGAAGGTAACAAGGCATAAATAGTGTTATAAAGAGGGTGGTGGGTGGCTTTCAATAACTGTTAGTTCTGGCTAAAAAGAGAGAAAAGATGGCTCTCTCTTCCCGTTGCTATTTACTAAGCCCCCGTTCCTGGTGCCTGTTGGTGTTTTGGATCCGAGAGAAGCTTTAGGCTCGATGCCACAACAAAGAGGCAGATTCATACAATGGAGTCCTTCCAAAAGTCCTCCATCACTCACACACACATACACATATATACACACAGGCTCACACTCCATCAAACAGTCACACTGTCACGGGCACACGCTTAATTATTCAGTCACTAATTATCTCGTATACCCGGTTATGTAACTGAGGTTGCTTTGTGAGTGGAGGGGGGGAGAAGAGACTCGTGAGGAGAAGTTGCCGGAAGAGTCGAGCTTTTGAGAGAATTTCATTTGGCCTCACTGCTGATGCAACTTCACCAGAGCATCTGAAACTGCTTGAAAAACATAAAAATAGAGAATATCTTTATCTGGTGTAAAATGGTGACAGAGAGGGAAAACGCACACTGAAACACACAGCGGCTTGTGTATTTAAATATACCTTCATCTTAAGTGGATGCCGGTCGATGATGTATGTACGAAATGTGATAGAGAAAGACATTGAGATTAGGAGAAAGGATTTAGGTGTATATCGAGTGAGAGATTCTCAGCTCCATGGAGACGAGGCTGGTTTCTCTCCTTCCTTTTCTCCTTCAACTCCCCTTTTCTCTCCCTTATCTTGCTCTAGTATTGTGTCGATTCTCCTGTCTGTCTTTTTTCCCCTCTTTTTTTTGGCCACATTTGCTCTGTTCTCAAATGATTTTTCCACTTCTTTCATTGCTTTCTTTGACTCACCATTTCTTTTTGAACTCTTTTCCTTTTCATGACTTCTCTTCCATCCTCACTGTTATTTTTGTTACCCCATGTGTGTCCTCTCTCCTGTGGTAGCTCATCTTCTTCTGTTCTTTCTACCTCTATCTGCTGTACTCTCCTCTCTTCCTGAGTCTTCTCCACTCTCATTCCTCTGTCTCTGTGTTAAGATGAATAAGCTGCACAAAATTATGCATTTTTAATAGGAAACTCAGCTGAAAGTTTTTAAACAGATCAATAAAGAGGTCAGTATGCTTCAAACGAAGAGCTTCAAATAAACCCCACTCTTCAGCTTTCTGATTTCAGAAGTGGGAGCCGCGTCCAACAATTTTGGTAACTTCCAACAATCCAACAACAATCTGACAAACACTGTCACTTCATGCAGTGGTTAGCCAGGTGTACAGAGGTGGGAAAGTGAGCTCTCAAGCTCTCTTTTTTTCCTATCACAAGTTGTGATAGGAAATGTGAAATGTGTGTTATCTCCATTTATCCAATGCATCATGTCTCAGTCATTTTTTATTATGCCAAGCTTTTTGTCTTGTCTTTGATTGTGGTCATTTGGAACTGCTTTATATACCTTTTGGTTTCTCTATTTTCCTTTAAGATGTGGTCGGCCCATTGAAGCACACTGCAGACTTCAGATACTATAGGTCAAATAGATTTTAAAATAGGTAATTTGTGTGTGTTTGTGTAAATGTCAACAAACAGTTATGCCTAATTAATCAGATAACGGGACCATAACTTAGAGGGAAAACAACAAGATGTAATTGGTTAAAACAAGGCCCAGCGTGATACTGTCTACTGTCATCATTGTCATGGTGCGCACACACAAACACAGACACACGTGCAGGCTTCTTGTGACCTGACATAACCACTCAAAGTCAGACTTTATCACACTTTATGCACAAAACTGCATCAACAGCCGTGGAAAAATTCTTCAGTTTCTCTTGGAAGAAACATGATGGGCTGCTTTGGGCTTGACTGATGTTTTTATTGGAGTTGCTGCCATTTTTGTAGCAGCTTGATAGAAATAAACTTACTTAAAGTCACATTTTCTTTTTTTTTAAAGGTTAACACACAAGTCAACACATTCAACCATACAAACATATACTTACTTACATCCACATCATTAATGCGTGTAAACACACAAACAAACCCGTCTCCACTTGGGCGCTTTTCATTTGTTGACATTTACAGTTGTTGCAGCTGAACTTTGTGAAGCGTCACCGTGGCATCAGTTTACCTCGGGCTAGCCCGGAGCTCGCAGGGTGAGCGGGGGCAGCGAGCTCGCTGTTGTTGCTAGAGCACATCACCTTTCATCAGCACTGGCCACAGTCCCCATCCTTGATGTGTCTAAATCAATCTGGGATGCTAATACATGCCCTACATGCCTCTGACATCATGGAGTTTCCACTGCTGGGTCTGGCTCTCCTCAGAGATAGCAGCTTTGATATTTCACCCCACTGGCACTCTCACAGGGGTTCCCCACCCACCACCCCTCCTGACCATATATGGACTCTAGAGAGTCGCTGTCTATGCGGAAGGAGGTCATTTGATAGCTCAAAGGTCAAATCTGCAACAGTTAATGTCGAGTAAGAGTCAAGAAACTGAACTGGAAATGAATGGAATGACTATAAAGGAAGCTTTAATCTTACTTGGCGTTTCTGGTGTGCAGATGGGCTGGTGTTGCATTGCAAATTGGGATGCGATTATGTGGTTTTGGACACATTTTTGAACACAGTATGGATATCCAGATATTCTGAGCAGCAGTCTCTTAATGGAAATTAAGATTATGCAAGCATTTCATTTCATGATCAGTTTTGTCTTACATTCACTAACGCACCCTCTCCAGTAATACAACTCCATACTCTTGTGCTATAAATGAGGCAAACACTATGTAGAAGTGTTGAATGGCATTATTCATTGTAGAAGGCAGGTGTCAATTATACTTTTAAAAGAGTTCTGCTATTTGCGAAACTGTCTTTCCTATTTTCATCTTTGTATGACATAAACTTTATGGATTGAATTAAGAACTAACTCTTCAGTGTCAGGAAAATACTTGCTTTTTTCCCTGGTGTTTGGTAGGCTGACCATGTGCAAACAGCAGATGCCATGATATTCCAGTGGATTATCTCAGAGGTTTCCTTTCCTGCGGGGTAAGAAGTCTCCCCACTGTGAGAGTCACATGTTGAGGTTTTTCTTGAATATCAAAGGGTTTGTCAGGTCAGTCATGCAACTTGATACCATTGTTGGATCAAGCATCTCTCAGACAGCAGAAAGGAACCACATCCATGTTTGGCCAACATTCCTCTCTGCATTAGCAGCTCATCGTCTTCTTTTCCTATTTAAAAAAAAAAAAAAAAAAATTTATGCAGAATTTCCTGTGTAAATGGACACAGAGAAACAACACTTTACTGATGATTGATGTTCACTGCAGTTTGTTTTTGCTGAGTGCAGTAAGTAAATAACTTATATAGCACCTTTATAGAGCAGATACGTCACAAAGTGCTTCACAGATGAAATACAGCATAAACATGCAAACAGACACAAAACACAATAAAACAAAAATTATTAGAAAATAGAAAAATTACACAGAGGCAAGTCTGAACAAATGAGTCTTGAGCTGCTTTGTAAAGGTGTCCACAGTGTCCACAGTGTCCACAGATCTTAAGTCCAAAGGGAGAGAGTTCCAAAGTTTAGGAGGCACAACCCCAAAGCAAAGTCAAAGCACAGTCTCATTTATTTTAAGCCTAGATCAAGGAACAACCAGCAAACCCTGATCAGAGGACCTTAGTAGATCTCTAATGTAAACAGGTGCATGACCATGCAGAGCTCTATAGGTGATCACCAGAACTTTGAATTGGCTTCTGAATTTGATGGGGAGCCAGTGAAGAGCAATCAGAATTGGTGTCACATGTGACCTTTTGGAGGACCTGGTCAAGAGTTTAGCAGCAGCTTGTCGGACCACTTGTAAACGATCCAGGGATGTTTTGTTGAGGCAGGTGAAAAGAGATTTACATTAGTTAAGACAGGATGATATAAAAGCATGAATTAACATTTCTATCTCTGCTTGAGACATAATGGGGCCTCAGTTTTGCAATGTCTCTCAGCTGGAAAAAACAAGAGCAAATCAGACAGTTGACATGTTGGTCCAGAGTCAGAGCCTGGTCCATACTGACACCTAGATTTCTTGTGATGGATTTAACCAACGAGGCAACAGACCCAAGACCATCCCTTATCCTAGGGACAAGACTAGGAGGGGCAGAGTGGTATGATACTTTTTAAGACCGGGTCTCAAATTTTCCATCACACACACACACAAACACACGCACACTCACACAGCCAGCAGAAGGAGGTGATATGACACCTCTAACTTTAGTCTGCCGCTCTGGATAATCCAGTTAGGATGTGCTCTCTGGCTATCAGGAGGTTTTTAGCTTCCTCTGCTTCCAGCTGGAGGAAAAAAAACAGACTCCAGGCTCCAGACTGGCCTGGAGTGGTCTGGTATCCTGAATAAACATCAGTCACATAAACACACATGGTTCATACACCCTGGGATCTCCCCACACACATGCAAACACGAAGCACACTCTGTCTGCTTTGGAGTTGCAGCAATGTAGGCCTATTTCTTTGTCTGTGTCTGTGTGCGTGTGTGTGTGTGTGTGTGTGTGTATAAAGATCAGAGGTTGTGGGGGGCACCACCTGATGTCACAGAGACAAAATGGGAGTAGTGTCTTTGATGACAGCCTGGCAACTATAATTATCGTGACAACCCCTAGGAATGAGCCGTCATGTGACACCCCTTCCTCGGAGCCGAGTGCATGGAAAAAGAAAACACACACACATAGCTGTGTCAGCGGGGAGAGCCCTTTGGAAACAATGTCTGGCGTGCTTGGGGATTTGAGAGAGGAGTGCAGCAGTGATTTAACCCACTCTGCAGAGCACCAAACGTGGGCATGAAATGAGACCTCAGACCCTCATTTTTGACCATAAACTGACCAGTGATGCCACCATTTTTCATGATGTCTCTGACCTTTTTTTAAGATGGAAGGAATCTCCAATGTTCCACAGACTCACAGCTTGTTTGTCAAGTTGCCTCCCCCTCCACACAACATGTATTTCCAAAGCTGTAGCTTGTTTTTGGCACCTATAACGGGAGCTTAAAGTTATCTAAAATAACCTGTTGAGCCTGTGTAATTCAACTCTGATGCATTCTCTCATATTCCAGCCATCCATAAAGAAAGTGCTCAACTATTTGAGTGTGACAAGCAGCACTGACATATTTTCTCCCTTGTTTTGAAGCCAACGTTACTGGGAGAGCCATCAGGGGACAGCACAGCTCCAGCCCTCTGATGTCCGACACACACACACACACACACACACACACACACACACTTGCATTCACAAGCAGCTAAAACACTCTGATATCACTTGTGGAGTGTATTTAGGAAAATGGGAGTCTACTACTTTGTTTGGCACATGCTTTTCTTTCTCCACAATGTTTTTATGTATCTGTGGCTACGCTTCCTACTCTCCTTGTCACGTTTCTGTCCTTTTCTAACAGCTGCTGCCTTTCAGTTGTTGGATGTATGTCTGTATGTGAGAATTTATGCCTGCTATGATTGTGCAACACAAGTTTTATTCAGCATGAACTGCACACATGCACACATCCAAAATACACACGCATACACACATACATGGAGCTTTTGGAGGCTGGTAATTATGGAAGCAGTAAGGTGATAACAAGCGCCAGCCACACATTTGCAGCAGAGGTGTCAATGCCAACGTGCTGCCGGAAGTCACAGCCCCACCTATCACATGCTCTCCTTCCCCAGGCAGATACTGTACCATTAAACACAGATGTACATGCACACACGCTAACTTTAATAAGTACAAGATAAAATGACCATTTCTTGCGCTAACGTACATGATCTTGACTTTGTGCCTCAACATGGTGCATATGTCTTCCTCCTCCTCTTTCCCTCTTTTTTTTTTTTTGCCTGTCGGCCTCCTCCTCCTCCGCCCACTCCTCCTCTTCCATCTTCACGATCTATGAGTCATCTGATCCTAAAGGTGAGATGCTGCATTCAGTAGATTATTTTCATCTTGTCTTGCTACATGAGAGGCTATCTTCACTTTTCTTTTGTCCTCTTTTATTTCACGGCCAGGCTATCGTCCATCTGTCACCCAGTGACAAGCTACAAGTTGAAACCTTGTTGCTCATGACAAATTTTTTTGCAGTCTAACGCTATGTGGGAATAGGCTGCACCGGCTGAACACACTTTATATGAGCCCCGTGTTGTCCTCTGGAGTGGCAGGTTTGCATCTCTGCTTGGTGCTCATGATTGAACCGCAGCTTGATCAAATAGAGACTGTGTGTGTGCGTGCTGGTCTCTGTCTCATCAATCACAGGAGGTGGCCCCAGTCATGGCAGTCTTTGTCATGATAGCAACTAGCTGTTTAATCCCATGTTGTAGCTATATTGATCACACCATCTCTTACTCATACCAAAAACATATTGGGGATTTGAATCATGAGAGACATATTGGATTTAGTCTCCCCTTCTCTGTTCTTGTTTCCTCATTTCCTCTTCTCCTGTTTTCTCTCCTAACTTGCCTCCTGTCCTTTCCTGTTCTAGCATCAACTCACTCTTCTTTGTCTCTTCTTTCTTTTCCTCCAGGTTGTGGAAACAGCAGTATGAGTGGTGACATGTACAGTGCTGGCTACCGCTCCATCACCAACATAGATTACTCCTCAGTGTGCATCAGTGCTATGAGTGCCAGACACAGCGACTGCCCAGGTATGACCTGGCATCAGATGGACGTCCGCCAGCTCTCCTTCCCCAATGAGTCCTTTGATGTCATCCTAGAGAAGGCTACACTGGATGCCATAATGGTGGAAGAGAAAACCCCCTGGGAGGTGTCCCCTGAGACCGCTGGTTTCATTCACAAGGCTCTCACAGAGGTACTGTTACAAATCTGTGTATCTTCACTCTGGTTAAATAACAGGGATTTGAGATCCTTGTATTTACTGGAAATTGTCACCAGAATTTCCTTTTCCTGGGAGAAATACCTTCAGGAACTGTGGAGTTTTAGAACATGTGTGCATGTTTGCGCTACAATGCAACTGTAACTGAAGTGGATCAACTTTACAGCTGCAGCAGTTTATTTCAAATTAGCTTTCATGCTACAATGGCAGCTGAAAGTTCAGCTGGTAACAAAGTAGAGTACCAGATCTGTAAATGAAAACTACGCAGGTGGTGGAGTGCAGAGTAGCATTCAACAGATGTGCATAAAACCGCCCAAACATCCAACAGCAGTGATCCCCTGCCTCAAACCACTGAAATAACTCACAACTGGTTGCATGCGACAGATTTTCTCTGCCTGCCGCTGTACGCAGTAATGAGCTAATAAACTAAGTTTAGCACTGAAAACATGGTCATACGCTCCCATGTAAATCCTCAGATGTTACAAAACTGGTAAGAAGATATGCTGACCATGATTAGCATTGTGTTTTCTTTCACCTCACAGATGATGTACTTTAAGATGAATTGTGTTTTGTTTTTTTTTTTAACCAAAAATATGACCTAACAAATATAAAATATAAGAAAATGAAAATTATCCATGTATTATATTATAATTTGTTGTTCTGTATAAAATCAAACTTCATTTATAGTGAGAAATCCTGTTTATTATGGGCAAAGAGTGATGTATTTCAGGAAAATAATAATTATAGAATCAAGGGAAAACATTCAACCCTAATCTTCACCTAACTCTACCTCACCTTTTTATATACAATATTTTACATTATATATCTTCATTGGTCTAAAACCTATCAGTCCAGTAACTCAAATTCAGGTCTGTGATTAGGTTTAGATGGATGGGGACCCTTAAGGGCTGTCCACACCAAGAACTATAACAATAACTATAACCATAACGATGTGAGAATCCACACTTATGAATAAAATTCTGTAATCAGTGGCGCCAAGCATGCACTGCGCGCTCCACCAGAAGGGTATGGGTTCACAGGTGGGTGGTGATTCAATGTGTTGCTCAGAAGTATTTTGGGACTCTAGTTGCTGTGATTTTCCAGTATTTACAGACCAAACTGCACTGACGGATGGTAGCAGACACTGAAGCGCGATGCTCAAAGGCACATAGACGACTAGATTTTATTGCGCTGTGGTAGGAACACACGGTATGAGCACAGATCTGGGGCCTAAAAGGGTCGTTAACTTTGTCATTTTTTTACATTATAATGGAGAACAAAGTTCCAGCAACATTGTATAATAAAGAGAGACAAACCTATCTAAAGAAATCACCTCTGGGTGTCAATCTGCGCCAGTGTGTCAGTCCGTGGTGAGAAAGGAGAAAACCCACATTAAAATAGATAGATATAAATAAAATCATCAGTCAGTTTCCAGATTGATATTTATATATTTAAGATGATATATGCAGGTCTTGGAGTTTTACTGGAAATGTCAGGCTTGATGGAGACCTTGTCATGCTGTATGGTTTCGGGGATGGAGTTTGCTGTCAGTGTTTCTATTGTTCATCGACTCGCTCTGAAAGTGATGCCAATGATATCATTCACCACTGTCGTTGTCGTTATAGTTGTGGTGTGGACTCCGCCTTCCACTTGAGTTAGAATGATTTTTAAAACTTAAATATTTATAGTTATCGTTAGTTCTTGGTGTTTACGGCCCTTAAGGATATAGCACCCAATTCCTAAAGAACCTGCAGTAAACTCAACCCAGTTTTGTTCAGTTTCAAACATATGAAGGTGACAATAAGAGCAATCATATCTGTTGCTGTGTCCTCCAAACATAGTTCTGTACAGTCTTTGCAACAATCTCTGGTTAAAAACAAAAAGTTTGGTTCCTAACATGTCACATACAGCATTACCTTATAAACATTTATATGGTACAGGATTTGGAAGATGTTTTTCTTTTGCATTTATTTTCTTGTGCGGTAGTAATACACATAACAAAAAAAACACTTGAAATATATACTGTATACTGTAGATTGCTCCAATTTCACTGATCTGTCCTCTACCTGTCATTACTGTACAAGCCAGAAGAGTCTCTACACACCTATACCATGATGATTTGAATGCATTACAATAGGAGTTTATCTGTAAATGACTTCTTCCTGACGGTGAAATGGGTAATAGTGGCACTTTACATTTCCACTCCATCTCAACAGCCCATCAGTTGACTTGCATGACGTTGAGTGCCCTTCAGCTGCTGACTGCGGCACTAACCACCGCTGTGTCAATGTGACAATGACAATGTTTTGGCCATTAGCCATGCTTGACCTTGACACACTAAGACAAGAGAACACCACTGTCAACTGAAGTACAGTAAGTGACTCCCAAGCTATGAATGGGGAAGAATTACTCATGATGCACTCCTGCTGCATTTGGAGCATTGATAAATTACTTACAATCCAAAGTTTAGTTTGTAATTACAGGTGTAGTCCAGGCATTTTGCTAACTCCAATACACAGACTGAATATATAATTACAGTAAATGCAACAGTGGAAAAGGTCAGAACGTGTGAATCATTTTAATGGAAGCATCTAGAGAGGACTAAGTGCATCTAATATTAATGCAAATTTATACAGAAAATATGAAGGCCCTTTTTAAAATCGTACATAACTGAAAATGCAATGGTACATCTCGGTTGAATATTCCACTAAAATTTTCAATCAGTAGGCTACCAGCCTCATGTTTATTATGATGATGACGATTTGGATTTGGCATCCAGTAATGAAGTAAATGAGTGCTGAAACAATTTGTTTTGATTATAGATGAATTCTTTCATCATTTCTCAGCAAAAATCTCCAGAATTAGCTGGTTCTCATTTCTAAAATGTGATTTATTTTATGCTTTTCTCAATTTTTTATAATTGCAAGTTGAATATCTTTGGATTTTGACCTGTAAGGTGGACAAAATAAGCGATTTGAAGATGTCACAGAGAATCTGGGAAATTGTGGTAGCATTTTTTAATATTTTCCTATATTTTAGAGACAAAGCAATCATCTTTCAATTGAAAAATAATCAAGAGATTAAAGGTACCTTGTTGAGTTTTTGACCACTAGTAGCACTGTAGAGAAATGTTTTTATGACTGGTTCTCATTTTGTTTTTCTCATGCATGTGCACATGTGACGCCATACACATTCCTGGCGCAGGAATAATGTCATTCCACTGATGGACGCTTTGTGGAAGTAACGCACAAAGAAACGTCGCAATGTGCGTTGAAGAAGACTGCAAGCTAGCAATGAAGAACGTAAACAATGTAGGCTATAATTTCTATGTTTTCAAAAAGCTGCTTTTCAATTGTTTTATGAGGAAGGAAATACATTCAACTCATTTGTTGTACCTCAGGGATACACACAATGCATTTTGGTCAGTAACACTAAATGTAAACATAACTTTGTGAAACTTTGTTTTCAAGAAAACTCCACAGGGTACCTTTTAATGAATCATGAAAAATTGTTCTTTGTAGTCCTATAATCAATATCATTTCTATTACTGATGCATCACTGTGTAGTCAAATAGATTTCCTTTTGATGATACATTGCATGTGTTTATGACTTCATTCTCACCATCGCTGAAGATGAGGCCTGAAAAGAAAATATCCTATTTAAAGTATTGTTTAATCTCCTCTAAAAACTCAGGTTTTAATGCTATAAACTTAGTAAACAAAGGCATAAACTGTGCATCATACTGGCCAAGTTTTAAGGACAAAAGCAACACACACACATGCAAAAAACAGTAGACCTGGGTGTCTTTCTCTACCAGACGGAAGTATTAAAGAAGGATCACTTTCTTTGGGGGACAGATGGGAGGATTTGACTTCCCTTCAGAAGAAGTGAAGCTGAGCTCAAAAAGCAGGCCTGTTTGAAAGCCATTACAGTAAGAGAGTCGAGTTCCTTCTCACTCGTTGTCACCTGCTTCCCTTCACACCATCTCTTCTTCTCACTTCTTCCTCTCACTCACTTTTCCCCTCATTTCCACTTTCGTTTCTCTCACCTGCTCCATGCTTGAGGCTATGCGGAGATGATAATGTGTGATTGTGTTTGTGTGTTCTTTGTGACTGCTTGTGTTGTGCAGATACTGGTATGTATGCGTGTGTGATCGCAGAGATGTCAGTAGTCTTCTGCGCTGGTGTATTTTTGCTCTCTCACTGTGGCTTGTACGGGTACAGCAGTCACGATTCCAGTATATGTATGTGTGTGTTTTGCAGGAATGTGGGAGGTGGGATCAGAGCCTACTTTCATTTCTTACTAAAACATTTTCACAAATTGAAAAGGGTGGACAGACGGAAAGAGATAACAAAAGAGAAAGAAAGGTGTGAACAGCTCGGGAGATGCAGGAAAATGGCTTGAGTGGAGGAGAGAGTGATGAGAAGGGAGGAGATCCCTGAAGACACATCTTTTGTTAAACTCACACACAAGGAAGGAGGGATGGAGGAGAAAATGAGAAAGAGGTGGGTGAGGGAAATGGGGAAAGTGCATGACAGCGAAGAGGAAAGAAAAAAGAGAAGGAGACAGAAAACGAGACTGACAGAAAGCTAATGAGCAGTGCGCTGGTGTGAGACTGATGGAAAGAATGTAGCAAAGGAAGGGAAGAAAAACAAAGAGGGGAGAGGGAAGAGAAAAGATAGAGCATGCTTTAATCTAAAATCTGCTTTTCCTAACAGAATCCTAACCTGCTTAAAAAAAACAAAAAACAAAACAAAGAAATGTACTTGACAATCAATGACACTTCATGTCAATAGATTTTTATTACACGAGCATGATGATAAATGATGCACAAATGTATTTAAGTATGCCAAGATAATAAGGTTCAAAGGCAACAACCTACATATAGATCCAAAAGATTGAATGCACCATAAAATTCAGCAGAAATCAGAGCTGAAAAACATCTTAACACAGTCACCACTCGTCTCTATCAAGGACACACATGCTGTTTATAGAATCATGGTACAATAGGTGTAAAAACAAATACAGTTTTATTTTTGTTGCTAACATGCGCGCACACACACACACACACACACACACACAAACAAAATCTCACAGTAGAGGCCGTGGTGCACTGAGTTGTGAAATTTATTTCACAGCCTGACACGCTCTTTGAATCACTCTTACTGTTGCTATGGAGACTCTTTAGTTGGATATCATCTCAGACTAACACTTTTAATTGCTAACCTTTAGTCCCGCAGGGATTAAAGTTCTCCGTTGCTACGATAGATTTCCGTCATTTGATGTCTATAGAGGCCATTTATGAGATCAGTTTAGATCTGAGGAGACAAGTGAGAGAGAGAGATATAACTTCCCATTCATTCTCTATCTCGTTTGTGGACTTCAATGTTGTAAAAAAAAAAAAAAAAAAAAAAAAAAAAGCCACCAAACAGATGTTGTCCCTCTCAAATTGTCACACTCACTGGCCAATGAGATTGTTTACAGACCAGCGTGGAATATCTAAACACAGAGCGTCGCTCAACTTTAGCAAATATTTCTGAGTTATAGTTCAGATCAAACATCGGAACTCCACATTAAGGAATAACAACGGTAAGATTCAAATTGTTGTTGAATGTTTAATCAGTGAAAATGAGTTAACATAAACTGTAGACAGATAGATCTTCGATAACTAATTAGCTCTGCATTTTTTTTGTTAAACGACCAAGAGCATTTGTATCAAATTGGCTCTACTTTGTCACGCATCCTCGCTGGTAGAGCTGGCGCAGGCCACTGAAAGCAATGTGCCATTGATTGTTGTAATCTAGCCAGCAAACCATGTAGCCTGTGCAAAGTTAAGGTTTCACCTACCTGACGTCTTGGTCATTGAAATGGCTATAGACAACTTTATAGGTTACATGTAACAGCCTCTGTAGTAACAGCCTATCCTCTGATTATAATAGCCCTTCCTCTCATGTAGCCATGCTTTGGCAAATTTAAGTAGGGCCTGCAATGTAGTATCATTGTTTCATGTCTTGAAAATTAGCCTTCCCTCTATTTTTACCCTCAAATAGGTATCAGGTGTAGCCAAACTTCAGGCATATGGTTTCACTGCCAAAAAGCAGATAATGTGAAAAGCTCTAGAGACATTTTTTTTTCAATTGCACTTATTGTTCTTTAATGCTGGTGCTGTTTATCTGATGTTGTTTTTTTCTGTCAAGTGATAAGAAGCTCACTTAAGACAAAACATTGTTTTGTTTGGTGTTACAATAAGATAAATAAAAACATACTGACGGGCGACAAATTAAATTAAAAACCGGTACAGGCATGAATGCTTGACCCCTACAGTGAGGGGATTTGGTGGCTCTGTTATGCTGTGGGGGGCATTTTGCTGGCATGGTTGGGGTCCACTTGTCCCCTTAGAGGGAAGGGTCACTGCAAATCACTACAAAGTTGTTCTGAGTGATCATCTTTATCCTATGATGAAACATTTCTGTGCTGATGGGAGTGGTCTCTTCCAGGATGACAATTTTTTTTTTGATGATGAAAGCTTTATATTTTAATTACACTGTATATGTAAAGCTCAGCAAGGGGCAAGAGTTGAAAATTAGCAATAGCTATAACCTCTGTGTGCAGCACATCAGTTTCATGCTCTGTATCGGAACTATATTAAATTGCATCATCCCTATCAAATAAAATAAATAAATGCCAACGTTACCCGTTGCATGCAGCACTAGCTGCTCCATTGTTATTACACTCAGTCGATACAAGGGAATGGTTAGAAATACAAACATGTGCAGGGAACAGGTTTCATTACACCAAGAAGACCTGTTAAAACTAGATTTCTGAGAAGAAATGAGAGAATTTGAGGTGAGATATTTACTGTTGTTGTTGTATACTGTATATGACCTCATATATGCTCTCATGACCCTTGAGCACCTGAAGCAGACCTTTTGGTTGGTTGGTTCATAAAAAGTGGCCAGAGATGGCTTCAGGCACTCCACTGGGCTAATGTATTGGAAAACATATAACTGTGAACCCACCCATCCATAATGGAAGAGAGACTCCTGTCATTACATCATCTTGAGCTGGTTTAATGCAGAGAGAGAGAGAGACGTTCGTTGACATTGATCGGTTGTCCCTGACTCCTGCTGTGGAGTGTTCTCCCCTGCTCCATTACCGGGAAGCTTGGAAGCCTGCCGGGAAGACGACCCCAGGGGAACATTCATATTGAGACACACACATAGATGGCATAGCATTCATGCTCACGCACGCACACACACGCAAACACACACACACACACACACACACACACACACCAGCTTAGGTTTATTCATCAGAGTTTGTGAATCGTGTGTGTGTCTTTTTGTCTGCGTTTGTGTCTGTGTTCCCATGTTGGTATGTTTTCATTGCTGTTTGAACCTTTTGTGCCATGGATAAAGTGGATTACACCAATCCACTTTATTCTCTCTCTTTTCACACTCTCTCACTCGCTCGCTCTTTCTATCTCACCTCCTTCTGTCTTGTTAAAGGTGAAGTTTAAAAAATCCTTAAAGAACAAAGTGCAGTTTAGAGGTTTTCACTCAACCTCTGACATTTTTAACATTGACTCAGTCCAATCTGGACTTTTAGTTTCAGTTTAATTCAGGTTTTAGTATATCTGTAAATGTAGGGCTCCATTTTGGTGAATACATTCATGCCTACCTCTGGATGGATTGTAATAACTTTGGTGATCAACTGACTTTTCATCAAGAGGCGACATCAGGTCTTACTTTGGTTAGCTGTACTCAGTAGCAAATCCTAGCATGCTAACAAGCTAAACTACTACAGTTAATATGGTAAATACATGTTAACTGTAGTCATTGAGAGCATGTTAGCATGCTGACATTAGCATTTAGTGCTTTACTCAATAAAGTTGATGCCTGGCGCATCGCATACAGATGCTAAAGGCTTCCTTGTGCGTCGGTATCAGACACCAAGGGGCGAGACAGAGCATCGGTATTTGACACCCTGGGATGATGTTGATATTGCACCTTTAATCTGTTTTGATTTAATTATAGCCCAACTGATACTGGATTTTTGAGGCTATCAGAAATGTAAAATAATCATGGTGGCCATTATTGTTTGCATGAACACATAATGTGAACAAAGGTTTTCGGCAAGAATCTCTTAAATCCTTGAACGGGACACACACTACAGTTGAGGAATAAATTTGTCTCTGATGACAAACTACGTAAAGGTGACACTGTTTCTAAGTGACCCCAAACATATCTTTGGTATTTCTGTACTGCAGTTTCTTGTTACTAGTTGGCAAACATACACGCTAATACCAATATATCAGTGACAAACTAATATCAGCGGATAATATTGGACATACCAATGTATCATCTCTTTACTTGCGATACTCTGATTGGATAGAACTTTATTTGGATTGTATATGTCTATAAAAGTATAGGAAGGAAGACGCCGTCAATCCCAGCAGCCAAAGTGATGCAGTCAGTGAATCAGTAAACTTTAAAACCTGACTAATGTTGAAAGCTGAAGTATATTTTATACATCAGTGCATGTGTGTCCGTGGTTATTTTTATAAGCCATTCCCTCCCTCCTGTGTGAGTTTATGTGTGTGCGCATATACATGCTGTTTAATTGTGTATACTTCTGTGTGTGTGCATCCCCAACTGCAGATTTATGCATGTGTGGCTGTGAACTCATGTTGTTGTGTGTGTATTCCCGTGCATGCGTGCTTTTGTGTATATATTGTGTATGTGTGTGTGTATGTGTGTGTGTGTGTGTGAGGGTGCTTGCCCAATGAGCCCCCTCTCCTCTCAAGCTCCAGCTGGGGAAAAGTAGAGCAGTGGAGCACACGTGATGGAGAGGGAGCGTGGGTGATTGCAACTCTGGTTGCGCATGTGTAGGAACTTGACGATAGGATCAAAGACAGGGTGTGCGAGTGCATTTGTGTATGCTTTCAGAGCATCTTTTAATTTTTTAATTTTTTTATTTTTTACATGCACGTTTACTCCTTGTGATGTTTGTGTGTTCAAGCTCCTCTATATGATCTTACAAAATGTAGATGTGTGTGTATGTGTGTGCATGCACTGCATCTACATGTGTCTTTACATGTGTTTTTTTTTTTTTCTTTTTTCTATATGCATATATGCATATGTGTGTGTGTGTGTGTATGTGTGTCAGGGGATGGACTGCTGAGCCGAGGCCTCCCAGCTCTCTAGAGATTTTCCACACAGCTCTGCTTCTGGCATGATTCTCTGCATGTGCTCAGTCACTCTTCCCCACTCACATTGGCTAACGGCTGACCACACACATACACACACACACACACACACACACACACACACACACACACAACCACCATAGTAATGCATGCATGTGTGTATAATATATTTATTATACCCATATTGTCATATTTAGTGTGTATCATAGACCCTTAGATTAGTTGTTCAACAAGTGTGTGTGGAGTAATGTCACTGTGTGTTGGTGTTCTCCCAGTAGCATCTGAAAAATCAAGTTGTTCGCTTTTGCAGGTCTGCTCCCTTTTTTTGGCTGGTGTGAAATGATGTCTGTTTTTAAAAGGCATTTGTGAATAAGTCATTTTTATTTCTCTCTTGTTAATGAAGACTTTAGTGAGGAAAAATGGATTTGCGAGGAAAACTGATGCACTCATGATCTCAGGATATCTGCAGAGCATCAGAATGTAGTATTTGAAAAAAGGTTTTCTCACTCTACTATTATTACTACTATTTGTCTACATATTCCTTCTTGTCTTCTAGTCCTCTCCACACTCGTGCTCGCTCTGTCTTTCTATGGATACTGTTGTTAATCCAGCGTTAAGGTTTGTCCCAGCTGTGAACAGGGATGCCCCCGCAGCCAGACGCAATCCCTCTGTTCCCTTTTACACACATACCCCCTCCCGTCCCCCCCCCCCCCCCCCGCTTTCAATCCCTCTTGCTGACTGTCACTCCATTAATCACACACACACACACACAAACACACATGGTTTCAAGTTTACAAGACTGTCCACACGAATATAACGTGTCCAGTAATGTCCTGACATGGGTTGGCAGATGCAACTGTGTTAAACATGAGTCACTGCTAAATCTCGTAAATGTGACTGCATGCTTTAATGCACACATCTCATGCGTTAATACACACTTCATGCACTCACACACACACATTTAGTGCATAGACGTGCACACACTTCTCTGTTGTGTCGTCTGTGCACCTGATTGGAGTATTATAGATTTTCTCCCTCTTTTCACAACACATACAATAGAATCTGTGACCAGGAGAGAGATTATAATCTACAGGGACTGCCCTTAAATAGTGTGTGTGTGTGTGCACGCGCGTGTGCGTGTGTGTAACCAATAACCAGAGAGAGAGATTGAGAACATGATGTTACACTACATATGTGCACAGTACTGAGGGATATAGTTTAAAGGAGAATTAGACGGCAACAACACGACCCACACAGTAGCAGAACTGAGGAGGAAAGTGAGGTAAATGATGGTCGAATATATTTTAATATGAATCAAAAGGACTTGTTTCCATATGATATGAGAAAGAAATATTAACACAAAGTAAGAAAAACTTAAAAATTTACTTGACAGAAAGCCATAAACACTGAACACACGACATTCGTGTACCTGCGCCGTCGCAAGGGGCAAGCCCAAATCAAGTAAACATGTGACATGCGCACACGCACTCACACAGAAACACGCACACACACACAGAATGTCCTGCCCATGGCTCACCGTTGCCTAGACGACCAGTATCGACTACAGAGCACTGTTCCTATGGAAACAACGGATGCCTAAAGGAGGAAGATCATTAATTGGAATAAGAGAATATAGGAGAGAGGGATGAGGAAGACTAGAGACAAGGGACAGGGAAAGAGACGGAGAGGAGGATAATGAGGAGAGAAAGTGGAGATGAGCAAAGGTGTGGTCAGAAGACCTGCAAAAGACAAACCTCGTACATTAGGAAACAAAGTATTATGAGGATATATCAGTGTTTTTACTGTATCAATTTATCCTTTTAGTGTATCTTCTTTCCGCTAATTGTCGCTGTCCATACAGTAGGACTGTGCATTTGTTTACCCAGGTGTCATAAGATAAGCACAACTTGGCAAGTAGTGCCTAAAAAGTGGGAAATCTATATTTAGAGTGTATGTGTGGAAAATTAATGTCGGCCACAGTAAAGTAGAGTGGAGTACAACCCTTGAAAAAGGTTAGTAGACTACACAAACCTCCCAGGATTGTGGGTGACTGTGTGTTCAAGGATATTTTTATTATATCTTATCACTGTTAGTTCATGCACTCCACTTTGTACAGTACAACACTAGAGCCTCAAAAATATCAGTGAGTGAATCAGCTCCTATCTGACACCAGACTAATGAAAATTGAACATTTTAGGCTTCTAAAGGTATGAGTTGTCATGCCAAGTGTTCCTTGTCTGCCACTGTAGTTTCTGTTCTGTCATGTGGTCCAGGAGGTAGTCTGGAAAAAGGGAAAAATGAGGCACATAAGGAAAGATGTTGGGAATGTTTCAGGTGAACTGCATCTCTGTTTAGCCTTTCTCCAACATTCCTGCTTTATTATTCCTGAGTTTAAGTAGCGCTGAAGTCACGGTGTCACACACAGACATGCACATCTGTTTCCATTTCTGTTTCTATTTTACAGACAGACAGTCTTAACAAAAGCTGCCCACACTGTAAACCTTTAGGTTTGTTCATTTATATTCTTTATACAGGGCACACTGTTTCTTTGTTTGGCTGCAGTATCTGGAAGCTTCTTCAACGGATGCGCTCTCCCTCTCCCTCTCTGCCTCCGTCCGTATCTTCCCTCTCTTTTGTTCTTCGATCACAGAGTGTTAGAATGCAGGAGAATCGATACAGACACTTTTCTCTCATTAAGGCCTTTCAAAGTCAGAGCGGAGGGAGGGAGGGAGGAAGGGGGGGAGGTAAACTGCAATGCTTCGTGTTTATCTTTTACTGTTAAAGTTATCATTCCAGCTGGGGACAGTTGAGGAGGTCAAGTCCACACCGCTGTAAAATCTGCCTACTGTTCAGTATGTGCTGCCTTACATGCGTCATTGTCTGGCTGCGACCAGTTTAATCTGCAATATCAGCATGCAGGGTGTTATGCACTATCTTTGTCTCTAATTACACATTATGGAGAATGTATTCTGTCGTGCATTGTACATTAAAAGATCAAGGACTGAAACAAACATGCAGGCTTATGTTCATGAGAGTGCTATTAGTGCAGAGTGGATAGTAGAGGCAGCGTTGAGGGGAGGTCAGGGAAAACTCTTATCCAGTGGGAAGAAAAATGTCACTCTGACATAACAGGGTCGACCTGTCACAGACCTGGATTTTTTTCCTGTACATCATCAGAATCTGAGAGGCATCGTTGTGCATGTATGAGAAAGCATATGTCTGTTTGTGTGTCTTTGTATCAGCATGTGTTCATGCATGTGTTTGCAGGGCCAAGCATTCGCGTGTGTTTGTGTGTACGAGGTGTTTCTGGATAGATAACCCAGCCAACTGACCCAGCCAACTGTGAAATCAGCCTCCCTGCACACAGCAGATCAATCAAGCCTGCAGTTGGGTCACTTTCTGTCCTCTACTGCACTCTGTATTTTCACTGTCCACTGAAAGCTGGTCCAGGTCGATGACTGAGCCTTGTGATCTTCTATCCACCGGCACTCTAGTACCACAGCGGACATATCGAAGACTCGTAAGAAACAGCTTTTCTCTGTTGGCAGAGGCTCACACAACATAAAGCTACTTCCATCTCAAGTGACCAAAATGACCTCCTCACTTTTGAGCTAATGGACAGAGTAGACAGCTAAGGTAACAGCTATTTGCTGCTTAACAGAGTGGATGAAGCAGGAAGAGGGCACTGATTTGGACTCTCGAGGCTTGACCCTCTCGCCAGAAATAGACCTGTTTCCTGCAGGTACAAATAGATCATGTAACTCATGACAAGACCGCGGAGAAAGCCCCTGCAGACTCTGATATCCAAGTTGTTACATGTCCCACTGGTTTCCAACAATTATAATTAAAGGGGATAGTTTGTATTTTTGAAGTGGGGTTATATGAGGTACTTATCCATAGTCAGTGTATTACCTGCAGTAGATTTGAGTCAGCATGCTCCCAGTTTGGAGAAATAGACAAGAATTTTGACACGGAAGCTAAGCAATGTACTGCTGTGGATGGGGCCAGCAGAAAAATGTAATGTACGTAAATGTAATGTAAAATCTACTGCAGATAATACACTGACTATGGATAAGTACCTCATACAACCTCACTTCAAAAATACAAACTATCCCTTTAAGTCACGACTGTACCTGGTATCACATATTGTTATACCTTGTTATACAAGGATGTTGTTTTTCTCAACATAGTTGAATAATGTTTCCTTTAGGTTTTTGTGTGGTTGTGGAGGTGGAGTTAATTTTGATCCACATTTCATTCAAGGGCGCCAGGATCACTTTCAGTAGGTGTTGCAGAGGATTTTTGGGGATATTTAATCCACAAAATATGTACATTCAGGCTGTAATTGCAGTGTGTTTTATTTTATTCTAAAGTTTCTGGGTGGAGTGGCAGTTTTCCAGCTGTGGAGGGTTTCAAATGATATTATAGCATGACGTGTTTAGAGACAGAAAGGCTCCATTAGTCCAGGGGCCATACACAAAGAATCTTATCTTACCATTAAGACTCCTCCAAAATGGTGCTAAAAGTAGCTACGAGTTTCCTCTTAAGACCTTTTCTGACTGGATTATAGTCAGTGAGCAGGTCAGAAATATACTGGGGAGCCAAACCATGCTTTAGTGCTTTAAAGGCTTAAAGTAGAATTTTTAAGTTGTTTCTGTTTTGCACTGGGAGCCAATGAAGTCATTTAAGTACTGGAGTAATGTGTTGCTTTTTCTGGCTTCTGTATTCTGAATGATCTGAGAATCCAGCAAAGAGAGCCTTACAGTAATCTAATCTGGTTGAGATTAATGCATAAACCATCCTCACGGAGTCAACTTGAGATTTAAATCCTCAAATCTAGACAGATTTCAATATTTTAGGTATTTTATACACCACGTCACAGATTTCGTTCATGAAACAAAGTAAAATATTGACCTATCAAGTAGATTTAATCTGTTACACAGGGTCTGTTTTTGCTTGGAGAGCTTTTGTCTCTACAGCATGAAATTCACTTCTAAAGGTGTCTCTAGTTTGTGGTTGTAATGTTTTATGAGGCTGTGATTATCCTAGAGGTTACAATAGGTCATTTTATACAGTGAGGTTTCAAAAATGGTCTCACTACAATGAAATGGCTATTATGGGGACTAAAATCATCACACATGAATACAGTTGAGATCATTGAATCCACAAGAGTCTCAGCTTTCCATTCATACCAAATGTATGTAATTCCAAGACTGTTTAGTGACCCCCGTATGCAGATACACCAAATACACCATTTTTAGAATAGGCGAAAATAACATTTATACTGCATGCAAAAAACTGTACGGTTTTTGCCCAAAACCGCATGGGATTAACATAAAATGGGCATCTCTGTAAAGGTCAGACTCGTGGATAACCATAGAACCCATTTTCATTCAGATATCTTGAGGTTAGAGGTCAAGGGACCCTTTTGAAAATGGCCATGCCAGTTTTTCACTTGCCAAAATTTAGCCTAACTTGGGGTATTATTTAGCCCCCTTCCCGACAAGCTAGCATGACATGACATGGTTGGTACCAATGGGTTCCTTAGGTCACCTAGGTTCATATTATACCAGTATCTTTACTGTAGCTTTAAAACTGATGCCACTACAGCCTCTGAAAGACAGTAATATCACCCGCGGACACTGACGTCCTTAGGGAGTGGAAGAGGTTAATGACAGCAGCTGTGCAATTGGCTTTATTGACATTTAATATGAGTGATCACAGAGAAAGTTAGAAGCAACAAAAGGTTGTCATATTCAGTTACAGACAAAACGCATCTGTCACCACATCTAAGCAAGCTGAAAACATGTACTTGTGTTTTACATATACAAAAAAATGTTGGCAGGAAAACTCTAAATGACATTATAAATGTGGCTGCTGAAGAACAGACACTCTGCCTCTGAAATGTTTCCAGTGAACATTGAAGTCCCGACAGAGCCGTCCTCTAGACTGCCTCTAACTTCTCTCAGACCTAAGAGCTACTTTTATTGCCAAAGTCCTAAAAACAAATCATAAAGTTAGGACTGACATGCCCCTTAATTTGAGGAGTTTGTCCTAACTCTGCCCCTTAGGAGCTACTTTTAGCATTAGGATGTTTTTGTGAATATGGCCCCTAAATTCGTGCAAGGTACTAGCTCATAGGATCATGAATTATGACCTTTAGTGTACTTTCTACCAATGAATCTACATCTCAACAGATTGCATCTGAATATATGCACAACCTAAAGCTGTGCAATCTGCTCCAGGGAACAGGGGAAAAAGCACTTGGTTGTGCACGCCTACTTTAATACCTTAAGAGAAGTGGTAATGGGAAGATGAGGCCAAATGACACCCATGATCATATTTTTTTCACCTTTGCTGTATCTAGGCCAGACAGGAAAAGCTGCTGATGTAGTTTTGTGTCACCTAAATGTGTTGACGGAAACTCTGGCAGAGTGTGTCACTGATTTCTGCTCCTTTAGGCCCAATAATCTGACCTGAACCCTTTAACATCTAAACACTGCCTGCTTACCGATGATGGGATTGTTACTAAATTAAGGGCAGCACTTGGTTAACCTTACCACATGCCTGATAATTATTTTTTTTAAACTGTTCTTTTCGTTATTGGATTAAAATTACAAGACTACGTGAGTGTCAGTGTGTTCAACTTCTCTCCTCATCTATCTCAAACACGGCTCACAGCTCATCCCCAGGTGTCTCGCTGTATATCTTTTCATTTTCATCTCATTTATTGAGGATAAATCCATCATCTCTCCTTCTTTTGAAGCCTTCTATCACCTCCCATTCGCCTTTAATCTTATCCATCTCCCCCCTCTGTCTTCTCATTCTCCCATCCCCCTCACCATCGCTGCATGGCACATACCCTCCACTCCAGGCCAAAACATGCTGCCAGATGTGCAGGGATCCCGCTGCTGAACAGCTGGCCGCTACTGCTGGAGACACACACACACACACACACACACACACACACACACACACACACACACACATGCAAACACACATGCACTTGCATGGACACACAATAAAACATCACAATAGACATAGATAAACGTGTTCAGGCACACACACATGACACAGATGTAACCCTGTGCCCTCCAGTGTCACAGCTCCAGATGTGTAGACAGTTGTTTGCTGTACGTCCTCGCGTTTCTTTTGCATTGAAAGGACTCTGATCTCAGGAGCTTGTCTTTGAGTCAGGCAGTGCAGCGTCGCATTAAACTGCTTCTTGACAACCTCCAGATAATTATACATTTATTTAACTGACACCTCCTAGCACGGTAGCTGCCAGCAGCTGTCAGCAGGCTTTTGGCAGACACTGTACTTCACACACACATATTGTATATTTGGAAAAAATGCCATTATGGTTTCTGTGTGCCAACAGTGAACAAATGCATAAATGAAGTCCAAGAAATATAGTAATGTCTGCTATCATCAATAGCCTTCATTTGAACAAAGAAAAGTGATGTATCTGTATATGTCATTCAAATTACTTTGGTATTAATTGTACGTTTCACTTTATTGTAGTTCAAGGCTTCATTAACTCTTCTGAATGTCTCCTTGTACAGATGGTTGGCTTACATTTTTACAACAAGAAATTACATCACTTTAATGATTGCTTGTCACTACTTTATGGAGAGAACTTTTGCCACTATGGACATTTATAAAAATATAAAATCACACTGTCATCAAATCACAAAGGTCAAGATAAATAGATCAGTTTGCTACAAACTGATCACAGATGTTTAGTGTTACTCAGGTTTTTGGATGCTGTTTCGGGGTTACTGTAGTTGTGGGTTTCATTGGACAGAAGCTGAGTTGTGTAATACTCCCAATCAGTTAATTAAATCGCCTCCTTCTGCACCGTCAGACTGAAGTCATCGCATGAAGTCATTGCAAACGTTTTATACAGTCTTCTACAAAAAAAAAACAGTAATGCCTGAGGCAGTTTGTGACAATTCATAGAGCACATATGCCTCCTTTCCTTTTTCCTCTCCGGGTTTGACCAAGACCAACAGAGTGATAAGTCTTCTATGGTGAAACAGCCACGCTGATCACATCAATGTCTGGAGAATCTCACAGTTTGCAAACTTCAGTTGTTCTAAATCAGGACCTCCAGTATTTGGTGCAAATAATTCAGGACAAATAAGGCTACAACTGTTATTTCAATGTCAGATTTTTCAGGTTATATCTACGGGCTGTAAACGTTAATTAGGCTGTTTCTGCTTTCTCAGGCAGCAAAAGGTGATTACAGATCGAAATTGAATCTGAGATGTAGTCATTCTTAACTTCTAACTAGTTCCTCACAAATATTGATCGATAAACCTACTGTAATGAGATTTGAAAAGGAAACATTAGATAACAGTCCTCACAACATTGTTGGTGTAACATTAAATATGTATGTGTTGCTCCAAATTTAATGAATAGCAACTGTGTCATAATGAAATCGGCAGCATTAAGTGTTTTTTGGGGGGTTTGCATGCTTTTGCTTCATGTGTATAAAGTTAATTACTCGCTTCCTGTTTGCACATATTTCCTATCAGCTTTGTTTATCTTTCAAACACTTGTGTTTGTGTAGCAGCCATAATGTAGAAAGTCGGACTGAACTCTGTGGTGCAGTTTGTCGGAGCAATCAAGTGAATAAGCCCGAGTCTGTGTGAATATGTGTGCATCTGAATGTGTGTGTGTGTGTGTGTGTGTGTGTGTGTGTGTGTGTGTGCATACATCCATCTGTCCTATAGTGCTCCCTGCCAGTTGCTGCCCATATTGTCTGTCAGTGACTGTAGTACACAACATGCTCCAAGGCTCTCTCTGTGACAGCAGTTAAATAGACTAACCCAGCAGGCTGCAGTCCAACTTCAGCCAGGGAAAGATTAGAGAGCTGAGATGGAGATGAGGAGGGGGTGGGTGGTTGTGCGCGAGGAGACATTACAGGAAATCAAATATAGTCCAAAGGCTGGTCAGCCTGTAATTTCTGGGAAACAGCTTTTTGTGCGGACATCTGCAAATGAGTGTGTTATAGTCTTTGGATTTACCTGCCGGCAGCCGGGGCTGCTGCGTTATTTTCTCAGTAACAAACAAATTAAGTTGTTTGCCACTTTCTTCTCTTACTCATATTATTTGTGACTGTCTGTGTTTCTGTTTGAATGACCAGTGGCTGTTCTCTTGAAAAAGGTGATTTTATATAACTTCCCGCAGTGAACTGACACTTGATTCACACATCGAAACATGCAAGCACACACACACACACACACACACACACGCACAAAAACTCTTGTCCTTTTCTTACGAGGCCTCATTTTTATTCCCTCTGCTGACCTTAAACTGTCAGCACTGCATGCACAACACCACATCCACACTAATCATAATTCTCACCGACACCCTCAGTCCTTTAAATATTCCCATGAACAAATACGTCGGGTTAAAATATCCTTTCTCTGAATAATAAAACTCAAATTGGTCCTCACAAAGATAGAAAGACTAGAAAAAACACACAGAGTGTAACTCAGTTTGGCTGTAGTGCCAGCCATCAGCCATTACATTTCTTATGTAATGTTTGCTGTACACGGCCATCAGATGAGTGAGATGAATGTCAATGAGGCCGATCCCTCCTTTTCTCCAGTGTTCATGATCATCTTCATTATCACACACTCAAATGCCCAAAATCCCACACTTAATACAGCCCTAAACAGCCTGCACCACTCAGAGAATGTAGTTTAGAGTCACTTAAGTTTTGATGACAAGTGCATTGTACAGTATTAATGCTTGGATAGTACTTGAGGTGTATGCTTGAACCACTTTTGAGCCCCTCTTTATTAGATTCTTTCCATTTCTTCATATTTTCTCTCCCCCTGTTTTTTTTTTCACTTCCCTCCCTTCTATCCTCACCTCCCTCTGCCTCTCCGGCAACAAAATCTCCACCACCCTAACTCCTGAGTCTGTTCCAGGGCCTGTTTCCATAGCAACAAGTTACCATGGAAACTAGGTGACAGTGCAGTGCATCCCATCCTCCTAGTGCCGGCAAGAGGTGTGCGAGAAGGGAAAGTTGTTTTTTTTTTTGGTCTGTCTGTCTGTCTCTGTTTACCGAAATCGAGATGAAACAGTGGATTTTTTTTTTTCTTTAAAACATTTTACATCCACAGAGAAACTCTATTCTTTTTGTATAATATGTTGATAAATTGCATTCATGCAATTTTTGAATAAGCTTTAGCAGAGTATCTCAGTCATCTTAAACAGTCTCCATCTATTAAGAGGCTTTGGATGAATAAATCTTCATGTTTAGGTTGTGTTTAAATCAAACACCTTGAACATACACCCTAAAGCTTGATTAAAACACTGTTATTGGCAACATAATTTAGGTTTGTTGCTTGACCTCCTATCTGAAACTCAAATATCTGACTTCATATACTGACCCACTTGGAGGATATGAATGTGTTTGTGTATAATCTGTGATATTTTCATTTTTCCCCCCCCTCTGTCTCTCTCTCCCATCCTATGAAATCTTCAATTCTACATCCCTTTGAGCCTTTGCATTGTGTACAGAGAGATATCCAAGGGCTCGAAATAACTGTACCACTTTCCAAATGATGCAATTATACAGAAACAGCAAAAAACGGACCCAGCTTTTATGTCGTTTCAAATTTAGAAATAGACGAGAAGAAAGAGATAACAGCAGAACGCTCAGAAGACAAAGCTACTCACGTGTAAAGAGAGGGAGGGAGAGGGCTGTTTTTGCTGTCGTACATGTTCAGAACAGTTAAAACACCGAAGAGTGCCTCCACTTGCTGAAAGCCCCTTCAGGACCACTCGTATGTGGTCAGTTCGTTCTGACCTGTACAATATGGATATGAATATGTGGCACATTTTGGAACAGCTCAGCAGTTTGAGCGTCCCTGTCTGTCTGTTGTGGGTTTTATTTGTAGCCAGATTGTTGCTCCAGTACTTAATTATGAAAAACAACAGCCTGGGGGCACGTTGAATTTTCACAAAACAATCACAGCTTCTTGAATCCAAGTGCTCATCCAGCACCCGATGAGATGGAGAGAGTGAGGAAAGAATGACAGATAAGCAGAGTACAGACAAACAGAAGGTGTGACAGAGTGATGGAGCGACTGTGTTACGCCTGCTGCTGAGGTGGTATGAGTCGCCGCTACTACCAAAATCATGTTTTTACATTGCTGTATTTAGATGTACTATCTTGCAAAATTATGCACACCAATGTGCACAAATGAGTCACCTGAATATGCAGCTCAACACATGTCAGAACTGCACAAATATCCTGCATAAGACATTATAGTATAGCATGAAAAGTTTATCTTATTTTTCCCAATTAAAGCTGTACTTAATTTAAGAATCTGAGGGGAGCTAAGTGGGCGAGCTTCTGCCCACTCTAATGCTGTAGCCGACCTGGTTTGGGGTGCGTGATTAGACGCTGTTGTTGCAGTCTAAAAGCTGCATATTCTGCCTGCAGGATCGACTGCTGCCACAAAAATAGCTCACAAATAATAGCAACAGTTCACCAGTACTTAGCACGAGTCAGGACACTATTGAGTGTCTGTTGAATTGGATGTAACATTTTATGGTTGGACAAAGCAGCTCACAGCAGTGAGCATTTGATTGTTTACCAAGGTTATTTACTGGATGGGCCAGAAACACTCAAAAGAATTAGGTGGATTTTGTTTTTCAAGGCATTTTTAGACACTCAGCTTGTCGGCTGCTGATGATTTTTAGAGTTGTTTCAGGCTTTGATGTGCAGGGTTACACTCTCGAGCTTTGATGCCGGTGGCAAGATGCAAAGGGATTTGTTCAGTCCCCTTTGGGATTAGCTCAGGGAAAAGCACTCTTGATGTTGTTTGTCATTACTGTCCATAGAAATCAGGCTAACATGCAACTGTGAAGATATGCAGTCAGCTGTACTAAAACCATATATGACAACATGATGCTCACATTGTTCTCCTAAAGAATCTGACTGATGGTTTCGTTTTAGCCCATTTACTATAAATGATGTATGCTTTATATTAATGCTGTTTCTCAAACTGTAATATAACTCATTAATTGTTTTGTTTTTCAGACAGCCTACAATTTCCATTTATATTAGTCAAGTATCAACCTCAAGTACAGAAAGAACAGAAGAGTTATTTTTATACTGTTATGATGTTGGGTGTCTATATTAAACATTCAAGTTCCAAAACTTGAAGTGAACATATGTTAAAATGCTCCCTGAAAGTCAAAAAGCCAGACTTTCAGCTCACTCTGAATACTTTGTTTGAAAGGTCACCTCTGCTTCCTCCTCGTGATGACATCAGATTGTTCATGCATGCACACAAACGTCTGTATGTTCTGTAGTCTTTGTTGCAAAGGTTGTTCCAGGGGTTGCTCATGTTCTCAGTCTTGAATATGCACAAATGTATTTGAGAAGTTTCTTTTTCGAGTAAAGAACGAGAAAAAGAAGTGAAATCTTACTTGTATTGTTTGTTTGCGTAGCCTCATGACCAGCCGAAAGTTGCCAAGCGGCAGCTTCCAGGAGCTGACCAATCAGAACACAGTGGGCTCATTGTGAGGGGGGCATTAAAGAGACAGGAGCTCAAATAGCCTGTTTCAGATGGAGGCTGACCTGAGAGGCTGCATAAAGGACCAGTATAAGACATATAAGGAGCTTTTTGAACTGTAAATTATGCAAAGATATTCCAGTAGAGCCCCAGAATATAAATATAGAAACGTGCATGATATGTCCCCTTTAACTAACATTTGCAAAACTGAAAACCAAAACATCTTTTGAAGGTGTCTGCAAACTGCTAATTTCAAGATAAACTGTCACACAAAAAATAAGATGCACCACACACATTGTGTGGTGACACATCATTTGACAATTGTAGTACACACTGGATGACCAGACGGACAGAAGTAGTCAATGGACAGTATTAGAGATGGGAACTAATGCAATATAATCTTTGTGGGAGTTTTGACTCACGTCATACTCTGAGTTAAGTGTCCGCACCTGTACAAAATCAGAGTACAATAACTTGTTCTTAAAAACTTTGCACACCTAAGTTAAATCAACCAACATTTGGAATCGGCTAACTTTTTTCATCTCGCACCGTCAGTCCTGATGCTGCTGTACAACAGTCGAGGAATTCCTCTGACTGTTAAATGTGGATTAAAGCCTCATTGCTGGTGACTCAGTCTCACTCCAGTCACTTCAACATCAACTCCTACAGTTACTGCTACTCTACTCACTGTGGGAGTCCAGTCCAACAAGGTGGAAGTAAGAAAACACTTAAGAGCCACAACAGCCCAGCAGTCTGTCAGTCGATCAGTGTAGGAAATCCACCCCACTCTGCCATGCTCCACCAACTTCATCCACCTATCTAGCCTTCTTGGCATGATATGAATAATCATCCCAGACTTCTTTAATGACACCAGCACAGTGTGATTTGTACTGAAGCTGCCTGCAGTCCCCTGAACTGTTAGAACTTTGGGTTGTACTGTATGGTTTGACATTGCCAGGAGAGCTATCAGTATGAGGTGTCAGAACGGAGCCAACTCTCTTTTGGAGTCTCCCACCCTCCAGGAATTGTTGTTTGCCTCGGGGCAGACTCTGTTCGCTGACTCCCTCATTGGCCACATGCCAGGTACAGTACATCTCACTACAACAGCACTATTGACAGAGAGTATCTGTTAATTGGCTTTTGCATTGTGGTTGTTTTTTTTGGTGTTAGTCTCTCTTGCGTGTGAGCCAATGTTAAAATATTGTGTGTGTGTGGTGTAGTTGTGCTCTGAGTTAGTGTTATGACCTGCTATAGGGCACATTATATCTTAAAGTTCAACTTAAATCACATTTAATTATCTCTGTTTGCAGTCAAAAATAATAATGTAATAATGTATTGTTAATAGTTTTGTATTATTAGAATGAAGAAAAAAGGTCTTTGGGGAGATGTCATAAATGCTTCTTTTTGTCTCAGCTGGCTGGAGGTGGGAGGGTGGGGGTGTTTCGGAGGCTTGTTTGATTGACATTAGCTGGCAGGCTACCGGTGTTACACTGCACAGAACAGAAACAAAGTAAACAAACTGTTGTAGCTACAAGTCATGGACAGACGATGTGTTGTTAACAGGGATTTTGAAGAGCAATGACCAAACCAGCATCTAACGGGAATGAAGTGACATTTGCAGGTAACATTCTCTTTAATGTGCTGCAGATGAGCAGCTAATTAGCCTAGCCTCCTGACTTACATTAGTGGTAGACTTTTCCCCAGTGAATGTTTGTTTGGTGGCTCATTCAACAAGCTAAGGTGCAGGACAAGGTGTGTGTTCATGTTTGTAAGTTAGATAAGAACAAGAGTAATGTGGGTTGTTGTTCAGAGTCTGTGGCTCCTGTGTTTTGTAGCAGGATGCTGTCAGGCTTGGTGTGACCGTGTGCTCTGCCTATGATCAAACTCCACGTTATTGCTGTATGCAAGATTTGATTTGCTGTATTGAAATAAGGACTCCAGCTTACGGTGGGTTGCGGAACAATCGAAATTAAAAATCGAAATTATGTAGAACAAGGGGGCACCATCACGGTAACAGATTTAATAGAGGTCTCAAGTAGAAACACCCATGTGGGTGCAATGCGAAGTAACTTTTAAGATGAAATTGGTGGCCTTTCTCTTCAGCTCCACTTATTCCTCCGTCACTTCAGTTTCACTCATTCAACCACCATTTTCTGCTTCTCTCTCTCTCTCTCTCTCTTTCTCTTTCTCTTTCTCTTTCTCTCTCTCTCTCTCTCTGTCTCTCTTTCTCTCTCTCTGTAGTCATCACAGCTTTAATGTGGATCCAGTAGCTCCTCTCCTCCCTCACACACAGTATAGTCACACTACACTGGGCTCGAACCCATCACTTGTTCCCCTGAGTCTGCAGCTATGACTGCTTGACTGTGAAGGCTCTAACACTCGCCTGGTCTTCTTACTGTATAATGAGACAGTAGCTGCGTAGTTAAAGAACAGTTTTATGATCTGGTATTTAATGAGTCTTGGTGTGGCTTTGTGTGAAGAGCTGCTAGCTCTAGAATAAGCTAATTTTTATAATTTTGTAAGTTGTAACAGTAAAAAAAAAGCACTGCTGTCTTTACTGCATTGAGGGATTATTGCAGTTTCAGGGACAATATTAAGATTGAAAGACAACCTGAGACTTATTCCAGATTGTTGTACAGTTTGGGATGTTAGGACATATTCTCTGATATCTCTAAATTTAAACAGTTGAATGCACTTTTTTTCCTTAAATGACCAGTGACTTGCGTGTTTTAGGTTATTCACTATAAATCATGAATATTTTATATAACTGCTGACCACCTTGCAAACTATATTATAGTGTTTTAGACTTTACAGGCAATCACTGCTTTCCATTTATTTTAGTGCAGCATCAAAATCAATTGTCAAACTCCTGAACTGGAGTTCACAAATGTGATAATATTATTAAATGTCTGCATTAATTTTGTCAAAGTTACATTATTGTTTGGAGGTAACTCATCGGAGGCTTTTAAAACCAGTCTGCCATTTCAACTGCATTATCATGCAACAGTATAGGTTGATTATTTTTGTTTTAATGCTAAATTACCTAAATTATACTTATTGATCAAAATTTATCAAGTTCTCATTGCTGTAAATGCCAACTTCTGAAAAATAGTCACAGATAAATCACAAATAGTACCTGTAAATATGACCAACTCCTGTCATGTAGTTTGTGTTACACAGCAAGTCATCAAGCACCGAAACATTGATATTTCTTAAAGTTTAGTTTACAGAACACTGCACGGGTCACTGCCTTTATCATTCTGTTATGAACAGAGCCTGTGGTACAGTAAGTCCCGAATGACTCCATGCTGTTCAAAGAAAAGCTTGACACTAATTGGCTCCTTCTGTCTTCTAGCACACACAGGTCCTGGCCACAGAAATATGCACTGTTAAAAATATTTGGGGCTTTGCTTAAAACATTTAGGGATTAAGTTCCCAAAAAGGACTCAAATGGCTCAGATTACTCAGATGGCTGATGTTACATTACTTCTGAATGGAGGACTGTCCACAGGCTCTTTACTCTAACAGGACTGATGAGGCAGCAACAAATTTAAGTGCAGTCATTGTGAGAACATTCAGATAGTGACAAAAGTTAGCATCACTTTTTTGCTTTAGGAAAAATTAACTTAGGCTGCAGATATATTTTATGTATATCAACAGCTCAAAGACATGAGCAGACTCCCAAACTTCAAGAATAAATTAAATTAAGTTGTTTCGGGGTTTTTTTTTCTATATATCTTTTTTTCAGGTTGTTATGGAAACTGGCCTGCCTACGTCCACAGCATTCCTGTGCTGTGCACTAGTGTTTTCTACTTCTCCTTTTTTCTAAAATCCCTCACTGTAAATGTGTGTTACTGTTATCCAGAACAACTCGTATACAGCAAACAAACTGACACTAAAGAACCGTCTGTCTACACTCTTTTCTCATCTTGAGGATTCATGTTGTGGTCTGTGAGGTTTGAAAAGAAATCAGTACAGTGCGTGAACCAGTGAAGGACAGAGTAAATGCACCAGTGTCCTCTAGAAAAACATGATAAATTGACCCATTACTGTTATTTCTCTGACAAGTACCATGTTAAATGAATTGGTTTTCCTCAGCGGGCTCATTGGATCTGAGTCAACCTTTGCTCCTCCGCTCTCTCCCCTCTTCAGAGGGAAACTGAGAAAGGTAAAGACAGTTGAGACAAATGAGTAAATGGGTCTCTCTATAATACCAAGCTGGATCAAAAGCTCCTAGATGATTTTTTTGATTAGTTGAGTCACAGAGGGAAAGCAAAGAAGACGCACTTGTGCTTTTGTGTAAGATGAGTCACTGGGAGATCTCTAGTGGGTTGAGACCTGTGGGGGAAGAGCCTTTAAGGGCCTGGAACATTGGTCGATACGTTTTCTATCACCAAGTGACACTGAAGTGGCTGGGAAAGATGGAAAACTGAATCTTGTTTTATAAAGTTGTCAAACAGATGAACAAGAATGTTCAATTTGAAAAGATGTTTACAGATCAAAAATGTATTATTTTCCCATGTTCAAATGATAATTTGAATGTGAAAACATGAATAGTTTTAATTTTATTGAAGAAGTGCCAGCTTTAAAGGAAACACTGGGTGCCATTATAATCAATACTACAATGAGGGTTGGACATTTCTTGTAATGTTTACTGATGTTGAAAACAAAGTTATGTAGGCAAAAAAGCTAAAGAGAGACTAATATAGGTCATCAAGCACCATCAGAGTAACCGTTAATTGTTTGTTCAGAGCTTCCTCAGAAATATTGAAGTGATACAGGTGCCGATATTGTGTAATATCACATTTTATATCTTTCCTGTGCTACTGGCCTACTGAATGAGCTGGACTGTGTTAGTGTGCTGCTGGAACCTCCACCGGGCTAGTCCTGTCCCCCCTTCCCCGTCCCGCGGGAGACCCTTTCAGCAGCCAGGCACACTGGCCCATTTTACTTCTCTGCTTCTCTTGCTGTGTCTCCCTGCTTCTCCAGCTGCTGCCAAACTCTTTATCTCTGGCTCGCCAATAAAAAGGACAGAAAGGCACTTCAAATTATAAGACCTAATTGAGGTAGTTGTTTCTGTTTTGGCTCTTGATATCTCTCTCTGTCGATTGATGTGCTAAAATACTTTAATTTATGTCCAGAGAAGAAGGAGAAGATGTGTGACAGTTTATGGCTATAGCAGCCTAATGCATTAGCAGCTGTTTAGAAAGTAAGCTGTAAGTGTTGCTAAAAAGAGAATGGCTACAATAAACTAATTACCCAGCCGCTGCTGATGCAAGTCTACCCACAAGAACTTAATGGATAATTACATATAAGTGGAAGTGAGGGCTTGATAAGTGTAAAAGTATCCCGGGCTTTAAAAGGTAGCGTCAGATTTAGAGACTGAGAAAACAGAGGCTCAGAGTGAAAGAAAGGGAGTGAGCCAGAAAGAGGGAAACACCCTCCCTCCTTCTACGCTGCCTGCTTCTAAGCCAAACGTGTCACTGTATCAGCCGCTCACGTTTTGCTCTAGTTTTTCTGCGGTTCATATTCCTCTGAGTTTTAACGATTTGTTGAACCGCTCTGAAAAGCAGATGAGTTTATTAATTACACATTCGCTGACTCCGTGCCTTCCCAACCAAGTTTTTCACAAAGTCTGCATCATTTTTTCATCATACTGCATCAAGAATAGCAAAAATTGCTTGATTCATTTTGCTTTTTTTTTTTTTTTTGCATACATATTAAGAGAAGTCTTTACAGAGTTAAACACAAGTAAATGCTCACACACACACACACATACACACACATACACACACATGCACACTGGGGAGTATAGTCATGAAAGGCAGTGCAGGGATGCTGGGAGCGTGACAGTGGGCGAGTGTGGGTGTGTGAAGTGTGTCTGTGTCTTTCTCCGCTGGTATGAAAAGTAGTTCAGTAGTTAAAGCAAACCTCTGCCTGGTCCCCAATGGAAAGGGAAAGGCAGAGAGGGTGAGGAGGCAGTGAGAGGGAGTGGGAGAGATAAAGAAGAAAGGAGAGATAAAAGCCAGAGACGGTTATTTTTGATGAAAAGGGGAAGAAAGGGAGGTTTTAATTTTAGCTTGGCGTGCCAGATTGCCACGAGGGGAGAATGTGGTGGCTGAATGCAAAGATGCTGATCGGTTTGACAGAGGTCCACGCACTCGTACGGGCACACAACACACACACACACACACACACACTGATATTACTTCTAACAGCATGGGTACAATTTTGAAAATTTGCCTTAAGACAAGAGTTTCCCTCATTTTAAGGGAAATGACCAAGCCAAAGCTTTCAGTTTTCTTCGAGCTGCGCTTTGTAAACACATCCGCAGTGACCCAGTTTAGAGCTGCATTTATTGTTGAAAAATAGTCATTCCTTTTCTTCACTCAACTTTTATGTTCACCTAAAGTCAGCCCACTAATTAGGCTGCTGAGAAAGACTTTTCTGACACTTCTCGGCAGAGTGAAAGAGCCGCAAATCCCGGTGAAATGTTGTATTTCAACTGTAAGTATTCAGTGTAGTTTTGTGTTGTTTGAGCCATTTTGCACATCAGCATTATTCAGACTTTCTGGTGTTCTCCTCACCTAATGAAGGCACAAGTTTCGCTGTTCCGCTGCCTGGTGTTTTTGTTTTGAGAGGTGTCCCGTTCTGACCTACATACGTTACCGTGACCAGTGCTAAACTTTAGTCTCCATGGCAACGTGCAGTGCGAGAGGGAGGGATGCGCCTACTTGAAAGGCTGGATGTTGTTGTCTTCCTACGGCAGCCCAAGCCTTCACAGCACACATTGCAGACAAGCTCACACAGCTTGCACTCACATTTACATCAGAATAAATATACGGGAAGATGATTAGAAATCTCCATTTTGAATCAGTGTCAGCTTTTTAGCAATGCAGAGATAATCACAATTTATATGTACACGCACACACACACATACAAGCAATATTTTTGTCTCAGCAAAGCAAGGGTGCATAGATGTTGAGGGAGCAGAGAGAAAAAGGAGGGAAGGTCTCTGATGTATAATTTATCCATGCAGTGGGTGGGCGGAGGAGATGGGGTGTGAGCTGGGTGAGGAGAGGGGAGGACAGGAGGGTAGCGGAGAGGAAATTTGGGGGAGGAAAGGTGGGTGGGCAGAATGGAGGAGGCAGGGGTTGGGAGGGTGGAGGGGCAATCCAACACTGTGCTCCTCTCACGTTTCCCCTGTTATCCATCACTGTGCCAAGTACTGCAAGTCTTCCAAGGGGAATGTGGGTCTGTATAAATTAACGTGTGATCAAAATGATGCATGTTTATGGTGTTGTTTTGTTCTTGTGCATAATGGTGCACATAGACTTATCAAAACCTGCTATTATATGAAATCAATTTTGGAATGAATTTCAGTTTTTGTGTCACTTTTTCACATTTCCATTGATCCTGAGGAAGACGCTTTGCTTGTGCAGCAACAGCCCAGTCGCTCAGGCAGATTCATACTTGTGCACACACAAAATCAAGCGTCTTCGGGGCAGATGGTGCCTTGTAGCATTTGCAGATTTGGCTCTTCGAAGGAAGAAGCTTGGAGAAAGAAGAGGAGAAAGAGAAGAGATAAAACAGGGATGGAGGGATGAAGCAAACAAAGCAGGCTGTTGCGCCCCTGGAGGGAAGAGCAGAAGAGCAGATCTGCTTTGTAAGGAGACCGACGTTGAGACCTCATTCTCTCACCCCCCTCCCCTCCTATCTTTAGTCTCTCTCTCCTCCGTCCTTCCCGCCACGTTCCCCTTACCCACTCTCTTGTTTCCTCGAGACGTTTACACGTTTTTGCCATCCACATGCCTGGCTGCAGGCTATGGGTGAGGTAAAATGAAAAGGAAGAGAGGCAGTGGATTTCAAAATGCACGTTCCTTCAGGGAAGGTGGGGGTCTGCGGAGCTACATGAGACCAGTAAACAACCACAGAGAGGATGGGAGGGAAATTATAAAGTATGATATGAAAATATGACCTAAATAAAAAGTGCACCTCCTCCCTGCTTTTCACTCTGTCCCAGTTCAAGTATGTGTGTGTCTGTGCACGACTGAGAGCTGTATGGACATACCTACCTTCCCATGCGTGTCCGTTTACGTGCACAAGTGTGCGTGCATGTATGTTTTGTCTGTATGTGTGAGTGTGTGCACAGTATCTCTAAAGGAGACAGTAGCTTTTTGTCCGTACAGGTCTGCTGTCCAGAGATAGTACTCTGTTGTTGTCTCTACCCACTGATCAGCTCTGCCTAACCCACAGAGGGAAAAGTGCATGCAAACACACACACACACACACACACACACACACACACACACACACACACACGCACTCAGAGGATCCACCTCTGCTTGCCCCATACCACAGCCTCCTTCATCTGTTCAGAACAGACAAACAAAGACATTGAAAACTTTTTAGTAGCTGTCCTTTTCACAAAGTTTTGGAAAGAGGACATTTAATCACAGGATCAGACTACACAATATTTTGTCTCTTTCTTTGTTTAAGATGGTTAGATTAGGTCATCCTCGTGAATTTGTCGTCATGTGACTTGGCTGACAGACATGGCAGACCAAATCCTGGACTCCAAGGAGTGTATCATGGGTAACATTGTTCCTCCTGACTTGACATTGTGAAGTGTACCAGATGCTTTGTCTTTCACAGTGACACTACATGGGATAAAACGAACTATTGTCGCACCAATGCTGATTTTCACATTCATTGAGTTAGGCTGTTATTGGGTTTATATTGTGGTGTCTGATCACAGCAAGTTTTTATTTGATGCGTTGGGCGCTTCAGGATTTTATCATTACAAAAGGTTTCTTTTGGTTTCTTCAAATTGAATGTAATTTGTTTTCTGCCATAGCCTTTGTGGCTTTTGTAACTAAATTGCAGCTTTGCAGCATCCATTTTTGGATCATCCTGGCGTGGCTCAACTCAACATCTCCACAGTTGCTCCCTGGTATCTCTCAAGTGTGTTGTATCAGTGGCTAATAATAAGTCAGACCATCACCCCCCCTCCGTGACATTATTGCTGTTCCCCTTATCTAAACAATTCAATCTACCAAATTAAAGACTTATCATAAAATAACCATAAGGAAGTATTATGTAATAGTGGATGAAGTTTGCTTATAACAAACACGGAGAAACAAGATAAAGCAGAGTGTCAAACGGTTTCACAGTTTCTCCTGCTTAGATAATTCCTCATGTATAGTTTTTTATTTTGAACATTTCAACCCTAAACTGTCTAAGATGTGGACAGCCATCACAAATCATCTGACATATTGGTTTTGTTGCAAGAGAATTGATAAGGATGACAGTGAGTGTGTTCACTGCCTCAGGAGCCGCAGACATACCTTTTCAATCTCAGATGAACCCCGATTATGTAACCTTAAGGTCCTGCAGAGTGAAATCACAGTGGCAGATGTGGCCACACGCCATCCTGTCCTCATCTGACCACCACAGAGAATCAGTTATCTCATGTACAGTATCTTTAGGCAAACCAGAGCTCAGAGAAGAAGGAATGAATGGAGATAACAAAGGATGAGCTGTTATATTGTGGCTCAGTGAGGACAGGAAGACAAAGCAGTGAATGGGAGAAATTGAGGATACACACCTGGAGGAAGAGAGGCTACAGAGTAGATGAAATGTCATTCTCCTTGGATCGACAGCTTATCTTCTCACAGACTAATGCGGAAAGGTCAGGCAGGGACCTGAATTGACATATACAAAGTTAATATTTCAAAGGTTTAGACAAGTTCATCTGTTTCTCCCAATACAGAGATTGTTTGGGCCATGTCTACCAAACAAAGTCTTATCTGCGTGATCACAAAAGGGCTAGACAATGTTCTGATAATTCGCAGAAAAGCCACATGGAGAAAGGTAAAATTAAAACTTTAGATAAGTGGTTCCCAACAGAGTTTATGTAACCGGAGTAAGCCTGGAATGAACTTCTATGGTAGTGCAATTTATGTTTTGTTTTTTTTAATGTTGTTTTTTATTTTTTTATTTTATGTAATAAAATTAAATTGAAGGGTAGCAAAGTAGTTAGCATCATTTCCTCACAGCAAGAAGGTCCTGAGTTTGAATCCACTGGCAGGTGGAATAGATGGATGGACATAAACTGAATAGGTGTGAAGTTGTTCTATGTGTGGAGGATGACCTGATGTCTGAGGGAGATTTGGGAACCACTGCTTTAGATGTTTTTTTAGCTGCACCTAAAGCCAAAAATGCATATGCAGCTTGTCATAATGTGGCATCATCACTTTGATTTGTTGAGTGAAATTAAACATTTTCAGTGTGGTCAGTGTAGCATTTCTGTTGAACACAATAAATTGGAAGCTGTATGAGAAGGGAGAACACTGGTCATCCATACTAGGACCCAGGTTCAAGCCCCTGTGTCAGCAGTTCATTCACCCTGTGGAGGTGTCTTTGAACACTGACAGACACTGAATGCTTATCTCCAGGGACACTAATGTGTATCTGACATAGCCATGCTGCTGTATCTCCCTGTGGAGAGAAATCAGGGAAGAAAGATTTAGCAATAGCATAATTCTGGCTGAATATCAGTATTATGATTGATGTTACAATGTTGGAAAACATCTAAAAATGTCTGTGGGATTACCTGGGATTTCTCATGGGGAATTTAACTCAGATCTCATATTACCTCTTTGTTGTACTACACTCAAGACAGGTCACTTAGACACAAGCTTCTACCACCACACTGAATAATTCAGGAGGGACCATGATGCTGTGTGTGTGTGTGTGTGTGTGTGTCTGAGAAAACCATGTTGTGCATGTGGAGTGTGCATGTTGGGGAATCGTTTCAGTCGAGAGTCAGTGTGTGAAGATGGGCGCTAACAGAGTGGTTTCCTCTCTTCTCTTGGAGAAGCCCTGTGGCCCACTTAGGATCAGCTTACAGATTGTCTGACTGCGAGTGGATGGGCTGAAAACTGACTCGGTGTTTTAGGGATGCTGCTTCCTTACTCCAGTGTTTGGATGTAACACCCAGTGAGTGAGCCCTCAGCCACCTGTTGCTTCGGAAGATAACCACATGAAACACTGTGTGTGTCTTATGTGTAGATGTACTGCAGCATATCTGTATGTCCTGATGAATGACCTCTGTATTTTTTAACTAATACACTCGTTCATCTGTAGAATTGTGAGCACCACATCACATCTGAACAGACCTGCCACTGTTGAGCCTTTATCTTAATAATACCACTACTCTGACGCGTGGGTGGATGATTTACAGTACATAACTGCCGGAGTTGTTGTGGTTGTGCACGTGTTGTTATACATACAGAATGTGTATAAATATGAATCACCATACTCAATGCATCATCTTCCTCTTCTAAGGATTTCCTGTATATACACTCATACCCATGCTGAGTGTAAGAATCTGGGTCAGTAATGTATCCTGCAAAGACGTACAGTGGGAGGGAGTAATACGATGTGTGATTATGTGTAAAATGGTCCAAAACATCACTGAATTTATTTATCGTTCAAGCTGTCCTCTAGCTGCCAACAAAGCTATCAAGCAAGTCACGGTTATAGCTGACTTGTTTACTATACAGTAGTTCAGTGTCGTCTTGGGTTGCAGTGACGTCAGTCCTCCATTCACCTGTGACATAAGGCTCTGGAGTTACACGGCAGAGGCACAGGGTGTGCACCCATACGTCTCAGTGCCATGAATAATGTCTGAAGGGGTGAAGTCAGGATGTTGACTCATTCATTAAAGTCTCTGGAGGGCTCCACCTGAACTTCAACTTTCAGTTCCAGTAATCTGACTGGTGAGGAAACTGATGGTTCTGTTGGGGGTTTTTTCAGGTAAAAGGCAATATGTTCCCCTTTATCATAGTTGCTGTGTTAGTTTCAAACCTGCATTAGCCAATATTTTTGATATTAACATAACACTCAGCACAGAAATCATAGAGAATGAACATCTGTCTCTGTGTAGCCTCTTTTAGCTCATTGTTTTGATTTTACAGTCCACATATTTACTGGGGAGTGGTTCAGTGATTCAACCTCAACTGTTTCAAGCACAGAATCTCTGATAAACCCCCTGTTCACTATCTGCACAGCGCTAAATGGCTGGCAGACAAAATTAGCAAGTGGCTGCTGGACAATGTAAAAAAACACCTTAAGACAAACATTTTTCCCAAGAAATGGTTTAGACCAAACCAGAAGTAAAGGGAGAGTGAACACTGGGTGTACACCATTCATCAGGTGGCCAGAAACATGATTCCAAATTAGTAATAATGTTGCTCCATGTCTGCTTGATGTGAAAGTAGACAAAATGTTTGCCACGACAACTGTACAAGCCAGTGATATGTGGTGACTTTGTTTTGGTGGTTTTCTGCTCCATAGTGAACAAAAATTGATGATTGCAGCTTTAAGGAATGCTGTAATATTTTGAGAAAGATTACGCTTCTTTGCAGTCTTACCCAGTGACTGATAAGAAGAATATCAAATTAATCAACTAGAGAGAGCGGTCTTCTACTTGTTTAGGCTACTTCAGCACAAACACTCGAGGTAAGGCAACAGTTAGCGTAGCTCTGTCAAAAGCAAATCAATATGCCTTTCAGCAACAGCAACACACTGTTTTATACAGTATAAATGTTGTATCTTGTGTAATTAATAGTGTGGTCTAACAGCACACTGACTGAAAGTCCCATGTAGCACAGGGCAGTTGCCTGCAAACATATTGTGGACTGAATCTCTATACTGGACACAATATCTTCAATATTTTTGGAAATATGCTGTCTCAGATGTGGAGTGTTCCTTTTAAAATAACTGATCTGCAAATGTACTTCTGCACTCATTATTACAAATGCATAAGCAACATGTTGCCCTGAAGAGGTACAGTATTGGCCATTACATTTCTCCCCGATGATTGTGTGTTTTCACACAGCATCCAAGTCCAGAGATTCTGGTTGAGGAACATTTAAGAAGGCAAGGTTTTGAAAAAATATGTAATCCAATGCCTCTACTTTGACCTCTCTGCCATTTTTTATCATATCCTTCCTAAACTACATCCCCCTACCCTCCTTGCGTTATTATCTGTGCATTATGTTACTAATTTTACCCCATATGGAAGGACCCATCCACCCTTCCTCTCGCTTTTTCTCCGTGTCACAGTGGAGAGTGAATAATTCATGTTCGGGCTGCTTGCTGGTGGAGATGAATCATGTTAGAAGAGCAGGATACACGTGCTCATCTCAGAGCGACTCTTCTCTCCGAGGACCCCAGTACAGTATAGGGGGGAGCCACAGTGCTCTGCCACAGCTTACTGTAGCGACCACAACTACTCTGTCCTGGCTGCATGACAGTACCATCCCAGCTTTCATGACAGTCACACGTGAGCCTGCACCAGCTCCTATATGCTTTCAAATCCCAGGCATGGAGCCATCCACAGAGACCATGCAAAAACCTCTCACTATACATCCATATACTGTGTGTATATACAGTATATGACGTAGGACTTCATGAATTAGCTGAGCAAAATGGTATTATAAATGTTATGAAGATTTTGTCACTTCTGTATGTCTCTGCAACAGTTTTTTGTTTGTATGTTGATGTTTATAGTTGGTTAACTGATGCCGTAAAACATTTGATGTCCATGTAGTGTTGATTTGTCATTTTAATCAAACTTACAGTTCTACTACAAGCTTTTTCCAGAGCTAACATACTAATGATCCTTATCAGTGGATGGCTTAATATTTTAAATGTTTTATATTTTCCATAATTGAACATGAAGCATGTCCTATGAAGCAAAGGCCAACAAGTCCAAGTATTAAACTTTGTTTTTCAGGTCCTAAGTAAGTCATCACAGAATTAGGGACAGTTACAATGTTGGGCTACCTTATTGCTAGCCACTAATGACAGATAGCTAAACAGGCCAACTGTGGTTCATGTATGTTTGAAAAGTAGTCAACACTAGCTTGTAGCTTATGTTAGCTAAAGCCACAGCTGGCAGAGAACATCATTAGCCTGAACTTACTGTTCCTTGTGAAGCCTCAAATGTCAAAAGAAGTTGGTGAAGAAGTTTTTGCACACCAAGCACGCCATGCTTGAGTTAGTTAGTTGGTGACAAAAGGATTCAAAGTTTATCTGTTGTCATTCTCCTGACAACAGACTTGTGTTATAAAAGTCCACACTCTTATCACATCATAGAGCTGCAACTAATGATTATTTTCATTATCGATTAATCTGTCGATCAATCAATCAATTAGTTGTTTGGTCTATATAATGTCAGAAAATGGTGAAAATCAGTCAATCGTTGTTTCCTAAAGCCCAAGGTGACATCTTCAAATGTCTTGTTGTGTCCTCAACCCAAAAATAATTAATTTACTGTCGCAGAGGACTAAAGAAACCAGAAAATATTCACATCTAAGAAGCTGGAATCAGAGAATTTGGACTTTTTTTTTCTTAAAAAATGACTTAAAATGATTAATCAGTTATCAAAATAGTTTGTCATTAATTGAATAGTTGGCAACTAATTGATTAATCAACTAATCGTTGCAGCTCTATGAGATTATTTTTTAATCATTTGGTGTCAAGGATATCAAGTCATCTCAAGTCAATACACTAAAATCCAAGTAAAGTCACATCTCAGGTGTTTTGAATTCAAGTTTCAAGTATTTTTTGATTTTGTCAAGTCCAGAGATATCAGATTCATGATTTGAGTCTGACACAAATCCATGTTATTTGACTCAAGTCCACACCTCTGAAAATGAGCTATTAGCAGGTTTATATCAACTTGTTCCATTAGATCTACTGTATGCCTGTAATCACACTCTAGCAATGTATTGTGACAATGTGTTGACTCCAGTGACATGCTTGTTGTATCAAAGGGCCAAAAAGTTTTTTGCTCACTGCTCAGTTCTGCAGATTCTGTCTCTTCACTCCCACACACACTTCTGTCTCTGGAGAACCTCCCAGCATGTCTAGCTAAATGTGTCTGTGCATGCCTGTGTTTGTTTCACTTCTCCTCTCTGGTGTGTCCGTGTGTCTACTCCTGTTTGCTTGAGCCCTGCACACATGTATCTCACATGAAGCATCAACACACTAGAATGTTGATGGACCCCCAGAACAACAATTATTCATATGGAGGGAACCTCATCGTTTTCGTGCTGTCACACCATGTTATCAGACTGCATGGCTGAACAGACAGCACTGCGGACTGAAAAGCTTGGTGGCTTAAGGTCTGCTCCATCTGACAGCGATGCAATGCATATGTGCCTGTTTGTAGAGATGCAGATTTGAGGGATTTAGGTTTTTGACAGATGTATACAAATGACCAGCTATGACGTAGATGGAATTTAATCCAAAGGTATTTCATGAAAAAGCACTGTTTTTTGTAACTCGACTTGGATTTAGTATAGAAGATTGCTTCTCCCACAAAACAGCCATAGTTTTCCCATCTGAAGGGAAAACTATGATTTATCACAACTTTTTCTTTGGCTATGATAGTCACCTAAGAAACTGCTGATTTCTCATAACAGATGGGGCAAAGAAGAGTGGTCAGCCTGTTATACAGGTTTTAAATAAACCCCTAGATTAGTCTTAGTCTGCTCTTCCAAATCTTAATAATAATCATCTGACTGCTGGTGCTTGTTGCCCTGTTGAGCCTGTTCTTAGCACTGTTACCACATCTCAACAATTAACTCCATAAGAACAATGTTATTATACAGGAAATTTGCATTTTGTGAATTTTGTTGTATTCCCAAAATATAGCTAAATGTAACTGATTATGGATGGGAATCTAATGATGCTTACAGTCTCATTTTTCAACGATTTTGGCTTCTCAGGTTTCCGGTAATGATGGTGTTTGCAGGAATTGTAATGGTATGGGTCCTGGGTAATGTTTTCTAATACTCTTCTTCTTCTCTTTATTTGTTCTTCTCGCAGATTAGCCGCTGCTTGAAACCTGGAGGATTGTTTGTCTCCGTTACCTTTGCCCAGCCCTTCTTCAGGAAACGACTCTACGCTCGCACCGAGTACAACTGGTCTATCAAACAGTACAGTTATGGTGAAGGCTTTGAATATTTTGTGTATGTATTGACCAAAGGAGAGGAGCTGAGCCCAGAAGATGCAGCCCTGGAAAAGAAGCTACTGGAGGACAGTAGATCCCCACCTCCAAGAATCACCACAACACAGAAGGATGATAAGGAAGACTTCCTGTCTAATATTGACTTGTAGGCTGAGGCATTGATGGCAAAACTATGTTTTACCCAGCATTTTATACATATAGTATAATTAAGAAAAACAAAGAAGACTTTACCAGAACTGCAGTTATTTTGTAATGTGTTTTTAATTTTGTACTGGTTCATGTGATCATATGGACATCAGTGTTGAATAATTGTTGTGGAATTATTTTACACTGGATTTAGGTGTGGAGGTAACATCGAATAGGGGTGGGAAATATGGATAACATTTTGTATTACAGTAGAATTATTTTTACAACAGCACCATATACTGTATCTTGACAGAGCAGTCCAACCAAAGAGGGATTTTTTTCCATATAGGATTGTCTCATTTGAGTGGCCCGACCCCTCAGTTGGTAGCCACTAGGTTGGTGTATCCTAATATTTTATCAAGTGCAAGAAGGCAACACAATTTAAGGAAAAGCTGCCGGCACACCAAATTTGGTGTAAAATGTAATGTGTTAAATACAGCTACAAGGTTTTAACAACACATTTTTATAATGTCTGACCCTTGATGTCAAAGGGATGTCAAAATGTTACAGCTGTACTAAAAACCTTATAAGAAATTTGATTCAGAAACAATTTGTTGATGTGATAACTGGATGGGAATGTCTGTTTTATCCAATATTGCCATAAAGGAGTTCTGCTCATTAATTTGCAGTGTTGCATCCAGTGGCCTAATACAACCACAGATATTTACAATCCATGTTGTCATATCTTCCACCATGGACATTGTTATGAAACGTTTTATATAGATTGTTTTAAATGTTTATCGTTTTATAGATTATACAGTCTCAATGTTTTCTGATGGCCAATTTGATGATTTGTAGTTGGGTCATGACGTTCTTTCTGTGCTGCTGTCAGCTTCTGTTCTTGTTAAGTTCATGATAGAAACTTTTATCAGTCATAAACCAATTATACATTAACTGTTCTGTCTCCACATCCTCAGTGTTATGCAATTTGCAAAACAAACCAGCATGTCTAGACAGTGTACATAACAGCAACGCTGGCCTGCATGTATAGTCAGTGTTAAAGTCTAATAATATGTCAATCAGAGTCTCCCCTTCTGTTGGGGTTGTCTGTATCTGTCCCATGTCTGCTTTAGATTCCAGACAAAAGCTGCTAATGGAGGTATGCTGTGTTTGACAGACCTGCCAATCACACTGACGCTGCGTGTGTCCACATACACATGTACATACACAGGAGTAACAGCTAACCCTGCGTGTTATTTGTTGAGGAAACGAGATGAGTCTTGGGTGCTGTGCTCTCTGCTGCTTAAATATAGACCAGAAAGGGAGAGAGATTCAGGCGTGCAGACAGGCAGGAAGGCTGGTGACTGGAGGGGGGACCACATTAATAAAGTAGAAATCATTTATTTTTAATTCTCCACTGAGATCTAATTACCGCCTATTTTTAAGACTTGGAAAAAAAGGTGTGTGATTTTTCAGATGGCTCTTCTTTCTTCTTCATGATTTTTCTGCTGGTGTGACATGGTAGTTTGTTTAACTTTGATGCTGACAAAACAATCTCAACACATCTATGTAGTAGCTGTTGTGGAGCCATCAATAATTTCCTGCTATCTTCCTGAGCAGATGGAGTTTGCTCAGTTGTCATGGAATTGACTGTTGCTAAGCCCACCCTTAGTTACTGTTGTTATGCTTTTCAGTCTTTCCGTTCCTGTACAGTTTACAATGTTAACAGTGGCAAATACCTCTCAACATTGAAATTTTTTAAACAGCCACATGTCCTTGATTTCAGACAGAATTAAGACAAAAGCAGGTGTCTAGCTGGCAAATAGTGATTTTGTTGGCTGAAATAACAACTGCCTAGGTCAGTGGTTCTCAAACTTTTTCATGTCAAGGACCCCTAAACTGACACATATTAGACCACAGACCCCATCTAAGATTTTTGCTTTTAGATGTTTTATTACATAAAGTGTATTAAACCCATGACCAAAATAGTAATACATTCTGTCATTGTGTTACTTATGGAAGAAATTATAGTGAAACTCAATTATCCCCCTTTTTGCTGGGGACCACCTGGAACCCCCTCAAGGACCCCTGGGGGTCTCCAGACGCCACTTTGAGAACCACTGGTCTAGGTAGCTAACATTACCTTTATGAGTTGGTTGAAAAGTCTGTCTCCTGCTGACTTTTTCATGTTTCATTCTTTTGTCATGACTTGTTTTAAAATAAGAAACTTGTAAAAGGGGCTCATGCACATGATGGTTACGCACATAACGCACACAATTTAATCCAATACTTACACTTATGTTCTTATGCTTTTCTTGGAAAGGTAAGATAAAAGAGACACCACCCTCCACAATCTTTAAATGCTGAGTATCTCTTTTACTATTTCCCTGTTGACCACTTCAACATGTGGACAAATGCAAAGCTTGACAGGCCCGCTACACCTTGTTATAGTTGCTAAGCAATGGTTGGACAATCACTGTTATGGGAAGCGATAGCAAACGGTCAACTGCAGATGTTCAAATTACATTTTTCTGAGCATGTTAATGAGCATGTTGGCTTCAAAGTTGAGATTGAAATTTTATTCTTGACTTTGCACCAAAAGGTCCACTTAGTAGCTTCTTTTGAGCTTTCAGTTGAGTGGTAACTGGGTAAACTCCCATCTGCTGAGGAATATAAAAAGCTACTAAATAAACCTTGTAGTGAAACTGTTGTTGTCAACTGTTGTTTTCAAGGTCAAAAATTTAATTTCTATCTCAAAATTCACAATTATTGATTTGGTTCCACTTGAGTTCACATGCTCTGTGATTGGAAGGAATAAAATCTTCTGAATTTTAGTCTTTTTGAGTCCTTTATGTTTAAAATGCACTTCCTAAAAACTAAAAAATGATGTGACATTACTACAGTCTTACTTACTAAAATTATATAAGCCTATTTTCATGTTATGCACACACACATATTAAGATGCATCATTGTAAGACAGTAATGGCCTCAATCTCACCCACTTCCTATCTTCCAGCACACAGATGCATTGTCTCTGTGTAAACCCCATTGGAGAGTTTGGCTATTATCTGGTTTCCATGGTGACGAAATGGGTGCAATTCCCTGACCATCCGAATAGGAGGGTTTTTTGTTAAAAAAAAAAAAAAAAAAAAAAACTGCCTGGCACCTATTCGGCCTGGCAGGCTGGATGACAGGAAAGTGCTTATGTAAGTCTTAAGTGGCAGTTGGATTGATATTGACAATAGAGGCTCAGGGGGGGCAGGTCAGCCACACTGCAGCACTGGGACATCAAAATATTCGATGGATTCATCTGTCAGTGTGGATGGATGGATGTGTTGCAACATGCAGAGTTAAGGTTTTCTGCTGTATTTTTCCTCAAGTGCAATTTACAACACTTTTTTTCTCACTTGGACTTAGTCTTACTTCAATATCTCTTCTGTCAATATATGAATATACTAAATATCAGCACTTCTCAAGTTAGTTTTCTCTGCTCCTTCTGTTAGACTGACTGATGTGTAATGGCAGAGGACCCGACAGTGAGATTTAACTTGACTGGACTTAAGTTACATAACCATAGAAGAGCAGGTCACAGCCCTCACGCAGGAGAATTTTAGCCATCATTTTCTCCTAAACACAAAACCTTTTCTGTGATTTTTTTTTTTCTTGTTTCTTCAGCTGATCACATGTATTATCTATGTGTCTGAGGTTATGATTTAATATGGAGTGTTTTGTATTTATGTGTGTGTGAGAGAAATAGAAGAGCCAGAATTTTTTTCTCTCTCCTGCTGCTAATTGTCCTCCATGCTCTGTTGCCCAAGGGCAGCAACAACACTAATCTACTGCATGCTCAATGCCTTTCTCTCTCTTTTGTCTCTCTGTCTGTCTCTCCCTTTCACTCTCTCAATCACTCTTCTTCTCACCACGCCGCCCTCTCTGTCTGCATCGATTGGCTTGAGTGCTTTGTGTGTGTGTGTGTGTGTGTGTGTGTCATGTGAGGGCTCATGCAAGTCAAAAGGTCTACTGCATGCTTTAACCAAACATCTCTGGGTTTTCTCTGCCAGGTTGTCTGTTTGTGTTTAAACTGAATCACGACACAACAGCACTACAGCCTGTTTGTATCCCGTTGAACTGAATGTTTACTGCAGCTGCAATTCACAGCTTCTTTAGTGATTCTTAAAGGTTCAATTCTGGTTTCATACGACCGTGCTCCTATTTTTATACCTACACGTCGGCGACAGCTGTGGCCAAATGCATTATGTTTTTGGGTTGTCTATCCGTCCATTCAATTCTCATGAACACAATATCTCAGGAACTCCTTGAGAGAATTTCTTCAAATTTGAGGTGGTATTTTGGTATTTCTATTTTTTTTATTTTTTCCATCATTCCTAGTGGTAATAATAATGTTGCACTACTAAGCAAATTAATCACTGAGATCTGGGAATAGACGAGCAGTTAGTTAGCTTAGGTTAGTCAAACTTATTTAGAAAAGAAAACAAATCCAAACTGTACATTGTAAACATCCCTAAAATGAGAGACTCAAGGGTCAGGTGATCAACTGAGACAGGCTAGTTTTTGGTAGCCTTGCTAGCTTATCTACTTGTACTGTAAGAAGGTCATCAGTGTAGAAGAACGTAACACTACTACTGTCTGTGAAAATTTTGTAAAACTCTACAGCAAAGGGAAAATGCAGTCTTGCCAATCAACTCGCTTTGTTTCTTTATTTATTCATCTCCATTTAGTTCCATAAAATCCTCCATAAACTATGAATGCACACATAGTTTTCTGTGTAATGAGGTTTTATTACCAACATTTCAGGCACACTCACTTTTGGTTTTTTACTCCAAATGTTTTGATTTCGAGAGAATGAAAAACATATTTCTTATTACACACACATCATGATCATATTTTTTTCTAATAATTGCCCTTTTTAAATACTTTTTAATCCTCTCAGGTTTCCAAAAATTAGTCAAATTAAACAATTTGAGAAGGGAAACAGCTTGTAATAAACTGGAATTTCCCAAACACAACCCTTGTAGCCAGTCGTTATTGACTTGTGTAGATAAGATGGAGGGAACCACCAATGGAAACCAATCTACATTAGATGCAGTGTAGACAGAGAGAGTGCACTGTTGCTGCTATCAACAGCACTCTATATATCTTCCCATCTTCCCTGGGGCAGTATAATGGCAGAATATACTGTGTGGCAGGCTTATGTAACTGCAGGAGGAATATTAATGGAAGTCCACTCAGGATGGGGTGAAAGTGGCATCATATCGAAGCTCTCTGTCCAAACTGAGCACACGCTCAGTTAGAGCCTAAAACTGAGAGTTGCTTTTGGCTGTGTGTGAGATAACAGCTGAGGGTACAATGGCACTCAACATGTACAGAGGTCTATCTGTGCTGCTGCTTTAGCATTGTGTTTGTCATGCACACACAAACGTCTGCATGTTTGTCATGCTTGTATTTCCAGTGTCCAGTGGGAAGGCATCTACAGCATGTATGTGTTGACCCCAACATGGCCTGCACTCTCGGCCCATCTGCCAGGTCAACACACAGGAGCCGCAAAGATCCTGGGTTATTTCCACTGCTCCAACTAACAGTCAAATAACCTCTGACCCTCAAAGCTAAAATATGATGACTGAATTTAAGCCTCATTAGAGAGTAGGAGCTCATTAGTTGCTGCCTTAGATGTCCCACTTTACAACTCAAAGGATAAATCTGGCATTGTATTATCTTTTCATTATTATCAACAAATCCTATTAAAAGACCAAACCAACAATAATTTTATTCCACTAAAAGGAATCGTCTGTTGCCAGAGCCTGATGTACCAATGGGTGACACATAAAGGAAAAACCTGAATACATGAATGGAGAAATATGACAAATGCAGACACTTTCAGACAGGAAGGCTTAGATGAGGATGAATAATGATGTGAATCATATGCTATGGCCTTTGCAGTCACCAGATCTACACCCAACTGAGCTCCACCTTCATCAAAACACCAAACGAGGGAATGTCTTTTTAGAAAAATGATGTTCATCACCACAGAAGAGTTCAGAGACGAGGAGAATCTATGAATCTACTGACGTATCACCTATCATTTGCCAGTGTAGTTTTTTTTACATAGCTCTTCAAACTGGCAAAGAAGTGGTACCACACAACTGTGCTCTTGAGCATGCTCAGTGAGGTCAATCTGCCATGAAGTTACTCTTCAGAGAGCAGTGGAATGTGTTTGAGATAGAGCCTAACCAATTTTGAGGCGGACAATCAATATTTTAGAGTTTAAAAATGTCATTTTCATTTTCCAATTTTCACTTTTTTACATAAGCACAACACAACAATTTTGATAGAGATCTTCTCTTAATGTTGTTATTAAAGAACTGTACTGAGAGGGACATTTTACAGTTGAAAAATTAACTTGTCAGTTCTCTCAGTGTAATGGAGATGCTGTTTGTAAAGTACCTCAAACCTCTCTGGCATTTCTGAACTGTGATTTCATGTTACTTATCAGCCAACTTACAGTATATGCAGAAACAATATATCTGCAATAAGCTAATATCTACTGATGCAACAGTTTTTTGTGTATTTTTAATGTTTTTTGGATGACAATGGCACACAGACACTTACACAGACAATACTGATCTGTGGGATAAAGTCATTGTTGGTTTTCATTTCTTTGGGGAATTGGTTGATAAAAAGGAGAAGAAACCCAAAAATCAGTTTTATCTTTTAAGCCTATTGTCTCTCAAATAGTCCAGACATATTCAGGTTTAAAATATTTGGAGGATTTTGCAACCTCAAAAGTGCATAAAACTTATATAACACTCAAAGGAGACCAATAGTGCCACACTATTAGTAGCAGGACTTTAGTGAATTACTCCAAAAGCCACATGTCCACAGTCACACTCATGACAGAGAGAGGGAGGTGTGTGGTAGTGCTGACACAATAAAACATCTGCCCAAATATGTCAATCCGGTTCCGGCTTTCCGGGGCTGCCCATTACTGTGAAATGTGTAATTGTCCATGAATTCAGACAGCTGCACACACACACACACACACACACACACATATACACACATGACATCAACAACAACGTGATCGATAGCACTATGTGTTCATTCAGTGCAGTGCTGATGTTATCAAGACAGTCAATAATCTCACTGATGGGAATGTGGTTGCTTACGCTGATGACGCTTTGTTTATGTTCTCTTATTAGAGTGAAGTGCAATTCAGAGTGAGGATCAGTGTTCATGTATTGTTGTCAGAACATGTAGCTTTTTATAGACACTTCCTCATACTGTACTGTAGACGTTTGTTTTTCCAAATAATGAACAAATGAGAGAGAACAATCTGTCACTACTGCAGCAGAATTTACAGGAACATTCGTAGCATAATTACAAGTCATTTTTCTGAGTTATACAGGCTGTACAGTATCTACAGGTCTCTAGAAGAGAGGTGATATCAGCTGACACAATTTCCTGACTGACATGTTTGCAGTACAGTATTCTTCACCTTTTCTTCCAACTGACTGGTTCACCTAATTTCATAGATTTAGGTTTTTCTTGTAGCATCAACTGCAGCGAGTGTTCACATGCCTGTTTTAGACTTTGCGTGAGAGCCGCTGCACTTACTGTAAGACCAGAATTTGATGGATCATGTGGCAAGTTGTGGCTCCCCAGGGGTCTGTGGTTTAATGGATTCACCAGTCTAGGCCAGCACAGAGCTGTTACACAGCTTAACAGATGTATCACTGTTCTTTCCCCACTCTTTAATTAAGGATCAGTATTTACTGTCACTGAGGTGAAGGCTGTGGAAGAGTAGTCCAGCCAAAGCTACACAGAAATACATAGGACGCCCTTGGCTTTCCAGTGCTGCAACCATGTGTTGTGTTTCTTCAAAAGATCTTAAGTTTATGTTTCATAGTTAATGTGTTGAAGTCATGTGCTCTTATGTTTCAATCAGAAAACAACTCAGAGCCACTCTGATGTTGGACTATTGTTTGTCATTTTCCACTTAATACTTAGTAAGAGTGTCTTGGGACAAAAGCCAAGGAATCACATTTCCATTTTCTTTCACCATTTATTAATTCACCAAATACAGTGAAAATGGCATCATAATATACAATGACTCATTCTTAGAATGTCATGACATTTTTGTTGCTTTTTTGCTTCATAAAACGATGTTTCGTTATTGAAAATATTAAGGTTTCATGCACAACAAACCATATCCAGTTTCTTTAAAATAATGGTACAAAATAAACAAAATTAAAAAACAAAAACTGTAATGTCCAAAATCGGTCAAATAACAACGTGTTATTTGAGGATACTCGTAAACAGTGCAATATACTCTAAAACTGCCATTTTCTAACAAATTCATCAACGAAGCTCAAGTCACAGTATACGATTTCTTAATAATAGTTTAACATTGATGTGTGCAAAAACCCCAGACACATTCAGTTAGTCTTTAAAAAACGTCCAACCTCTGATATAGAATGAGACCAGTCGACCAAAATCTTAGATTCGCCTCTATGAAGCCTAGTCTCATTCTGTATATCCTCTCTGAAGTAGAAATATTTTTGTTGATGAATTGTAAGACGATTGACTAGCATATCATTTAAATAACAAATATTTAGATATAAAAATACAAATATGACTTTTGTTAAAAAGAAGCGTGCCAGGGTAAGAGTGGTGGCACCTGTGTTGGCACCGGAGTGAAAGTTCATGCAAATAGATGGAGAAAAACTTTAATTTATAGAAGACGAAAACACGAATAATCGCAAAAAATGAAAATACCCAAATTATAGAAAGAACATTTTTCCCATCAATTTCATGACTATTATTTTAAACATTTACTATAATCTCCACATCTCCGCTGGCTTCTGTAGATATTAGAGCATTGGAAAATGCAAAACAAAAGAAAAAGAGAGGGGGGAAAAATAAGATATGTGCAGGTGTAAATCAGCTACATGAAGGCGCCAACCTGCACCTTTAACCACTGATGGGTAATAATGCAAGAAGAAGAATGTAACCTGTGGTTCAGTTGGCCTAAATGCTGTTTAAAGTGTAGGGCCAAGACAAATAGGGTTCTACTACAGAAAAATATTAACATTGCACCGTCCTCGGATATATGTTTTTACATACAATGGGTCTCCTCTATTCAGTTGACTCTAGAGTTTGGTTGGTCTGTCTTTAAAAAGCGATAGCAGCAACAGGAATGCATTGGACCAGTGCTGAAAGGACAGCTCCCTTGAATGCACCGTCGCTGACTGAATCAACAAAGCAAAGCCTACGGAAAGGGGGAAGGAGGAGGAGGAGGAGGAGGAGAGGGGATGGGAGGAGGTGGGGGAGGGGGGGGGGGGGGTTGTCTGAAAGCTTAGCCTACCTACTGTACAACTTATTGAAATAGGGCTGGGATTTAGCTTCAGCCTCCAGTTGCAGTATTTTGTTGCTTACAGCGCTTTTGGAAAGGAAAAAAGAGAGATGGGCGTGAAGTAATGACAAGTTCATCCATCAATAAAGTCAGCAGAGGTTGAGATACAGAGCAGTGTCCGCCATCTCAACATCTTGCTGCGCAGCAGTAGTTAAAATCGGGATTCGTTTGGAGAATTGCCAGCAATCCCATGATAAATCTTGGTCTTTTCCAGAGTCTCTCTCTCTTTCTTCCTTTATACTTCTTTCTTCAGCCTTCTCCATTTTCCCCCCATTCTTTGCCTTTTCATCTTTTCATCATCCACAGCCTCGCTTCGTGCCGTTTTCGTTTTCTCCCGCAATCCTCGAACATGCACAGCCGACAAGTGCTTCAAATCGGTGATCATTAAATTAAAAAGTCTGCAAGGCATCGTTCATATTTTAAACGCCAGGTGAAGACTTGTCTGTCATCCCCTTCAGGACCTCGTCTATTCGGTCGTCCTCGATGACCACTGTGGAGAGAGAAAAAAAAAAGGGGGGGGGGGGGGGGGGGGGATGTTTACTGAAGCCATAACAGCTCAGATACATGATGAGATTTCTATAACATCCCTATAGGAGCTTATTGAGGGGTTCACCACATTTCAATGATGTCCCATAATTGACTCTTATTCATGGCCTGCAGTAGAAAGGGGGTATGGCGCACTTCATAACCAAAGAAAGTGAGGGAAGTCTGTGGCGCGGTTGCAGGTGAATAAATTAATAAATATTAAAAAGAAAAAACACAAATGCAAATGCTCAACCTCTGCGTGCGCGCACTTGGTGAAAACAACACATTTCCCGGTAATGGCGACGAGCCAGGCTTTCTCCTTTACAGTATGTTTAACCCTCATGTTTGACGGGTGCAGCACGGGGTGTGTCCTTGCATGAAGATAATTTCTCGTGCATGCATGTAAACAGATTAAATGTCATTGATAACCACAGAGCCATGTGATAAATAAGTATATTAATCCTGTGGTGCATTTTCAAAGCAACAAATAGCTAGAATATTCTAGAGACGACACAATAAATCAAAAGAGAATCAATGGATTACAATAAAATCATTGAACTCACTATTAAGAGAGTATTCAAGTTCCTGGATACCTTGCAGGCTTATACTATTTATATATTTTGGGGCAGTTTGCGTCACATAAACATTTCTGGTCATGTATGAATTATAGTGAGGATTCTTTGTTTAACCATCCTTTACCTCGCTTGGCTCTGCCGATCTGTCCAAGCTTTGGGGGTCTTTTCGCCTGCGACGCAGCGAAAAAGGCGCTTGTGTCCTGCAGTCCGCAGCTAAAGGACATCTGACTGACCTCGCTGTCCGCCCCGTAGCCGCTCATTTTCCCCTCGTTGTATGGCAGCACCTCGGACATTGTGGCACGAAGGAGTTTAGAGTATCACCAGCGTGTGACGGTTTAGAAAAAAAGTAGATAAAAGTTTTCCTCAGTGGCTATATCTTCAATACAGCCGTAGATCCCGTTTTGTGCGCAGGTTGCAGTGGTTGGTGTTTCTCCTGCTGGGATCCTTCTCAGAATATATAACTCGGGGTACAGCGTCTAAAGTCCGGGAACTGGTGTTAGTCTCTCTGTGGTCTCTGGATGCGTTGCAGCTGCAAGGAGAGAGCGTGTGTGTGTGTGTGTTTGTATGTGTGTGTGAGGGAGAGAGAGAGAGAGTTGTGTTCGCCTGTGCTGCTGGCTGATGTCTGGTGAGGGAAGTGGGAGATCCCGGGATCATAAAGGAAACCCAGGCAGAACGGTGAAGTCATCCATCCGGGTTTGAGGCGCGAGCTTGTGTGTGTGTGTGTGTGTGTGTGTGTGTGTGTGTGTGTGTGTGGGGGGGGGGGGGGGGGGGGGGGGCAGGGGACTCCGAGTGGTAGAGGAGCAAGAGTGACATCAACAGGCGAGGGATGTAATTGCTTTAGTGGAGGAGGATGTGTTGTTTCAAAACTCACATTGAAGCAGCTCTGAGGCTTGAAGATGTAGACTTTTACTTCAGTATATAAAACCAAAACTCAAATACTGTGTCTGATAAAATGAATGTATACCTCTGCATTATACATTCACATAATATATAGCACATAATAATCATATTACAGGGTGCAATTTCCTTCCATAATTCACTGTAGGATCATTAAGATTGCTTCTTTTGGCAGCAAGTGTCATAAACAGGCATTTCTTTGCATTGTAGCACAGTATCCTGACATGTACAGACTATAACTGAAAGCGTCTGACACAAAGACTGCATTTATGATCTATTTTTTAAGAAAAGACATGAAAAGATAAAATAAGATGATGCTGATAAGATAACACTTAAATCATCTCACGCAGGGAAATTAAAGGGACTCTCTTCTGATCATGCACACACAATAAAAGTCAATTTACTGCTACTCATCCTGTGAAAACAGTTGTACAGTATAATGTCTTTTGTGGCTCTGGTGGAGCTGTGTCCAGTCTGAGAAAATAACCCTGATGATGTCATCAGGGTGCGTAACAAACTGGGGTATAGAGTGATGAAAGATGCGGGAGTTTACCAAGGAGGAAGAATCTAACAAAAAATGCAATTCAGTGCATTATGGGAAATGCAGGATCCAGGGTTTTTTTTAAGGGCTTGACTCAAAACTCATGAATAAGAGAAGTAATCCAAAAAAACTGGAAACCCTAAAATACTAATAAGTCTATACGTTATGAGCATCTACTATGTACAGTAAGAAACACAAAAATGAACATAACAGATTTTACATGATGTAATTATACTACATGAACTTCCTATAAGAAATACAAAAGATAAACAGAAATATACATTTATATGTTGGATCATTTCAGCACCATGGACAGCACCATTATTTCTACATTAGCTACAATTTAAATTACGTCATTCTTCACTGCTTTCTTTTTGTCACAGCTTGTGTTACAGTCTGTCTACACAGCATATGGTGTCTCATAAAAAGCTAAAATAATGAACTGACAGAAAGCCTATTATTGGACCAAACCTGTTTTAACAACTCGGGCCAGCTGACCTGTCTATAAACATGTAACAACCTTTCCATTGAAGCCCTCTGCTTTAGCAGCCAGTCTGCATAGCTGACCGGTGAAAGTGACCAGCTGACAGACTTGAGATCAGTGGCGTTGGAAAGGTTCTTGAATTTCCTGCGGGGATAAGACAAGGAGCGGCTGCAGAGTCAAAGCAAGCTCCTGCCTGTTGGCTGGCTGTGAGATCTGGCACAAAGTGTGGCCCATATACGCCCCTCTGTAAAACATGTTTCTGAGTCCAGAGAGCATTCCTGTTAGAAAACATGGAGCCAACATCTTTAAAGGTATAGAAACAACCCAAATGTCTATTTCCACAATCTACACAACAATCTAACCAAAGAATTTAACCAAGATGGGAGGGTTAAATTTGATCAGAAAACTGCTACTAATTAGTTTCTCTCTAATGGGATTTTTTTTTTATATTTGATGAAACATATATCTACGCTCAGCTCACATGGCTTTCAAATTCCATAACTTATAAGGCTACATAATGCACCAGAGATTGTAAATCTGCCACTGTATCCCAGTGTAATTCCCCAGGGATGACACACAAAGCTCCTTCTGCCCAATAAACTGCAACCTCCAGCTGTCAACAAGCAGAGCAGTCGATTCGTGCAGCAGGGTTCAAGCAACGGCCAGGGATTTCACATGTTGTCATCAGTCAGCGATGGAGTTTGAGGCTGTGGGGGGAAAATCCGACCTGCTGCCCCCACATGGTACCAGGTGCTTCCTCATGCTTGCTATTTAGGGCAAAAACATGCATGTGTTTTACCAACTGGGCCCCTTCTTTTTCTCAGTGCACTGCCTCCCTGCATGCTTTCATCACTCGTACATAATGTTGAAGCGAGCATGCTTAAGTGCAATGACTCCTCATTTGTTCTGTCTCTGTTTAGTTCAATTGATCTTTCTCAGTCCACATGCTGTGATCTCTCCTCCTCCGTCTCCCTCTCTTTCTCTTTCTCCCTCTCTGCCTCTTTAGCGGGCAGCAGATCTTTAATGATCAGGCTCACTCAATCAGTCCCATCATCTCTGACAAGGGCACCCACCCTTAAGAAATGTGTGTGTGTGCATATGTGTGTGTGCTCTTGAAGCACTGCCTCCAATTACAAATGAATCAACGTGCTGAGTCACTCACCCCCCTCCCCATCTCTCCCCCTCGAGCAGACCAAGCACCACTGAACTTACACACACAAACATCGTATATACACACTATGTTCCTCCTTCAGGAACACTAGCTGAGGAAAAACACCAATAACAAGGCCAGAGCTCAGAACAAGGACCAGTTCACTAGTATCAGCTCTCAGGATTTGTGTGTGTGAGCAGGTATATATTTCAGGGAAGCTAAAAATGTAAGTGAGCGGAAAAGGAGAAAGAGGAGACACACTATCTGCACTCATGGACCAAATGAAAATACTGTGTGTGTGTGTGTGTGTGTGTGTGTGTGTGTGTGTGTGTGTGTGTACACATTTTTCTATCCTAATTGGGACTATTTCTGGTATAAACCGTGACCTTCTTGGGACCAATAGTCCTCATGGGGACCAAAGCCCAGTCCTAATGCAGCAAAACATAATTTCTGAGGTCCTGGTTAGGCTGTACAAAATGAATGGAGTTAATGCAAGGTCCTAACAAGGATAGCTCCACAAACGTGTGTGTGTGTGTGTGTGTGTGTGTGTGTGTGTGTGTGTACACATTTTTCTATCCTTATTGGGACTATTTCTGGTATAAACCGTGACCTTCTTGGGACCAATAGTTCTCATGGGGACCAAAGCCCAGTCCTAATGCAGCAAACCGTAATTTCCGAGGTCCTGGTTAGGCTGTACAAAATGAATGGAGTTAATGCAAGGTCCTAACAAGGATAGCTCCACAAACGTGTGTGTGTGTGTGTGTGTGTGTGTGTGTGTGTGTGTGTACACATTTTTCTATCCTTATTGGGACTATTTCTGGTATAAACCGTGACCTTCTTGGGACCAATAGTTCTCATGGGGACCAAAGCCCAGTCCTAATGCAGCAAACCGTAATTTCCGAGGTCCTGGTTAGGCTGTACAAAATGAATGGAGTTAATGCAAGGTCCTAACAAGGATAGCTCCACAAACTTGTGTGTGTGTGTGTGTGTGTGTGTGTGTGTGTGTATCTGCTCTCCTCGTCATGAAGATGGATGCTGTTTGTTTTTCAGCATAAACATCCTCCAAAAGACTGTGGGAACATTGGCAGAGCTCCTGCCCTTGGATCAGTGAGCACACAGATGAGATAGAAATGCTCACAGCTGTAGTCTGCAGCATACTGAAGCTACACAGATGCAGCTGTGCGCTCCGCCTTCAGCACCTCGTCCACAGGGGAGGCCAAAGCTGTGATCAAAGGTGTATGTTTCATGTTGTTAAGTAGCATACTGGTTAAAGTTTGTGGAGCAGGTATAATAGCAGCATTTCTTTATTTATTGTACTCAGAATACAGAGCAGATATGTAGATATATGTAGATGTAGATATGTAGCAGATAGTATTAAAGAGTTGCTTCCCCCCACAAAACTATTTTCTCACTTACCTCCTATATAGTGCAGTGATTCCCAAACTTTTTAAATTTCTGACCTCTTAAAATAAAACCTTTGAAACCCTTGACTGCTGTTGCAGTTGTGCACTAAGCAATATTTTTAGTGTGGCTCTATGGATGGTAATGTCAGCCAGTCGACCACTTTGGTCCAGACTGAAATATGTTAACAACTATGGGATGGATTTAAATTTTGTACAGTTATGCATGATCCCCAGAGGATGAATCCTTGTGACTTTGGGGATCTCCTGATTTTTCATCTACCCCCACCATGACATTGACATTTGTGTTTAAGTGAGATACAACAACCTTTTGGTTGGATTGCCATGAAATTTGACATTCATATTCCCCACATGATGAAGTGAGTCAACTTTTTGGCAATTCCTGAGCTTTTCAGCTTTTTCTTTTTAGCTTGATCAGGTCAAAAAATTAATTTCTCCAAAACTCTGGGTTATGATCAAATATCTACAAAATGAATGGCATTCCCATCAGCCTCTGCTGTTCTTTGCGGTCAGTCCTAATTAGCCAATATTAACATGCTAACATGCTAAACTAAGACTGTGAACATGGAAAACCTTATCTGCTCTATACATCAGCATGTTAGCACCGTCATTGTAACATGCTAGTGAGCTGCAGTCTTGTCAGTGTGTGACCCTTGAAAACAAAACATCTACCTGTGACCTCTCATCTCTGGTTGCCATTTCGACTAATTCAACCAATGAGTGATTTTTTCTTTTTTTTAATTTAAACTGTACTAATGATACTGATATTTTCTATATTAACAATGGATAAAGTTGCTATGTGTAATGTGAAATGTGTTGCTTGCACTGACAAACCCACCAAGAGTAATAAACTGACTCAGCTTCCTGAGGAGCATTTTAGTGTTTTTCAGCTCATTGTTTTGGTTTTATGATTTTACTGTTTTGGTTCCCTTTCACCTCTCACATCAACCTCGTTTTCAGTTGCAGCGAGCAGCTGTGTTCATGAATGAACAGGAATGAATGCAGGATTTAAAAATGTTTTGATATGTAAGTTTTTACTGGTTTTGTCTGCATGGTATCTAGTCATGCAGATAACTGCTTGGTTTTTTGTCCTAGTTTTGAGATGCTTGCACTCCAATACAATGTCTAGTGAATTTCATTTGTGATGCTCAAAGCACTACAAAACAACATTTTTAAAAATTCAGCAGCAACATTTTTGCAGAAATACTCAACAGACCACACGGTCTTGAAAGTACTGAACTTGAAAGTACTGAAAGAAGTAGTCCCTATGAAAACTGTATGTTCTGTGGATTATCCAGAGCAACAAGGACACTGATTCTGGAAAGAAAAATGTAATTTTTCAAAGCTATGGGCACCACAATCGAAATTCCATTCACTTCCATTGTGTTGGGATGGTGACAGAAATCTCAGAGACTCATATTTCAGAATCTAAGCAGATGAAACCAGATAAGTAAGGAAATATGTTTTGTTGTTTTTTGTTTGTTTATTTTTTGCAATTTGGGGATGTATGCTCATGTATCGGTTGATTTCCAATGAGTACAAAGTGGGGTAGTAAGTTCTTCTTCATCCATTGGAAATTTGTTATTTGTGCATTCAGAACCCTGTGAGCTGTGCTGTGAGCGCTGTAAAAACATTGCGATCTGCACAAACTGATAGGCCAAATTGAAAAATCTTTGTATCTGACCAGTGTAAATTTCTCTATGATAGCATCGCTGTCTCCCTTTCCTAAGGGAGGGACCACTTGGTTTGTTGACGAGTGGAGAAGCGCTGCAGTCACACTACTGTTCGAAAGTAGGTCACTTATCCCACGTTTCACTGCATGCCCAAAGCAGATGGGTGACAGCGGTAATTGGCATCAGGGACTATAGCATGCTGTGGTGGCTCTCTCTCCTGAGATACCGCATCTCTACCTTTCCTCTGTGAAAGTGTCTGCTAATGCTGCCAAAGTTAAAAAAGGCACCTCCTCACACCCCTTCCTGTCAGAAACACAAGCACATAAGGTCATGGTGTGTCAGGATTTCAAAGATTTATTGAGACTTGTACTGCAGAACTGGAGCTATTCCATTTCCAGTTTACACCCCATTGTTTGCTAAATACAGCATTTGGCTTCATCTGCTTTGGTTTGACTGTAATCTGACAAACCTTTATGAATCTAAGACACACAAATGGTTGAAAGTAATTAAGTACATTTACTGAAAAACTGCATTTGTACAGGTACTTGTACAGTACTTTTCACATGATTTTTTATTTTCATTTTATGATACTTTATATTTCTACTCCACTCATTTCAGAGGGAATAATGTACTTTTTAACTCCACATTTATTTGACAACTAGGCCTACTTGTTATTTTTCAAAATCTGACATTTAAATTCAAGATCTACAGATTTACAGATTAAAATTTTACATTAAAAAACATATGTTAAACTCATAAAATACATGTGTTGCATTGTTAAAGATTAAACAGCCATTTTGGCTTGTGTCTGGTTGAGGCCCTTTGCCATGTTTGAGATGTCTATGAGTTGTTAGCATCTGCAACCAGCCCTCAAAACTTCTCAGATGGTTTCATTTTTAAATGTCTGAGACCCAACGGGAGTAAAATTATCCAATATTTGACAAAAAAGCAAAGATTACACAAAAGTGACCCATTGGAGGAGGCCCGTCCAATAGGTTGAGAACTACTGGACTAAACTACCTCACTGTGTATAAAGTAGTTAAAACAAGCTCCACCTTGACCAGCTCCAACAGTGAAATGCTGTGTAAAGGATTTGAATATCCCATCAGGATAATATCATATTATGTAGCACAAAAAAACACAGTGACATGTTAATAATACCGTTCAATGTGACTTCATAATGTTATTTAGAAGGTATTAAAATTCATTATAATCTCTGACCAAGCTAATGCTGCCATTAAATCCCTGCATTTTAAACCAGTGCCCCTAATAAGTAAAGTTTGAGCCAACTTAACCACTACTGTCTGCACCCTCACCATCACAAATCAAGGTCTACACCCGTGAAGCACAGCCCATTAGAGAATAATCATATCATCCAAATTGTTTGTCAGCTATCAGAGTGGATTAAACAGGATTTCACAGCCTACATTAATTGCATGTGACTTGGAAAGCATCCATTGGAGTCACAGTCAGCCAGAACAGTTTGCACCTCACTCTCTCTTGCGAAGAAAGATGGACACCTAGTGGTAGCAGCACCAATGTGTTTTCATAATTCAGATAGGCTTAAATGACTGTTCTGAAGCTTTGATCTGATGTATTTTCTAAAAGTAATCATGGCAATGAACACAGGCATTGAGGACAGAGGGAAAAGTCATTACTTATTTATATTTCAGAGCTTTTATCTCTATATGAACTGTGCATACATAACAGAAAATCTATACAGATTTTAGTCTCATTTTCATAGCATTCAATCTCCCCAGAGAGTATTCCTATCACTCTTTTGCTCTAATGCCTTTTTATCCATTCAATTATTCAACATGAACAAATCAAATACCATAGTTTCTTCCATGCCCTGAGAGGTATGGGGGTGCTTCAGTAAGTCTGTTCCCTGAGAGCCACAGCTGCTGTTCTGCCGTGAGAGCTCATGAAGAATTTGTCAAAGTGAACCCTTATGACCGCTGAGGAAGATTTATGGGATCCTGTGTCGCCCACCTGCTCCTTTTTCACCCCCACTCAGGCCTGATGCTGCACTCTTCACCTTGCCCGCCTCCCCAAACCCATACACACACGCCTATTAGTTTTCTTTTTCCTGTGATACTGCTGAAAGAAAATATATATATATGTATATATATATGTGTGTGTGTGGAGGTGGCTTTTCATCTATCTGCCATTCTCTACATCTTGTCATCACTTGTTAGAGATGACAGAAATAGTAAGCTTGATGACTCACTACACCCAAGTCTTTTCAGACACCAGGTGCTGTCAACAAGCATTTGTGCCTATGGAAAAAAGAAAAAAGAAAAAAGCCATCATGAATTCATCTCATCTTGAGAATCCTGTGAAACACGTGTATCTATTCAGACTTGAACTACTTTCCTAATGTTTAAAAGGGAGCAGCAACCATTTGATGTAACAGCTGTTGTTCAGAAGTCTGTGGATCATTCAGAGACGCAGGCGGGCAGTACGCCACGTCTTGAAATACATATAAGATGATCTGTACATCCGGAATGAACGTAATACAGTATTACATGTTACTACCCCACAGATCTGTATCCCAAGACGTAATTAAGTTTTATTATCACTCCATTACTCAAATAACTTTGGAAAGTGGTTGAAGGAACAGCAGGAACCATTAGAGTGGACAGTATGAAATAAAATACACCACACAAAATATTTAATGACTGATATTTTATTGAATGAATTGAACAAACCATCATTCTACACAGTCTCACCTGTCTATAATGTGCCTTAACACTAAAGCAGCTGGATTTCCCTCTAAATATTTTGCCACTGAAAGTGTCTTTATTTCAATAACTTCCAGTGACTCAAATATGTAACTGAAACTAGCTGAAACAAGTTCCTTATGACCAGACTTAAGTTATTCGGATACACTATATAATCACTGTGGGATAGCAGCACTCATATAAATTAACAGAGTAAGGCACAGAATAAACATGTAGGAAAATAAACATCTCTATTGCATAAATTTACACCCCTTCTTTCCAATTACTTTGTTTTTTTTTTGTTATAAAATTTGTCATTTTCCCATATAAAAGTACTCAGTGAACAAAGGGTTTACACAGTATTTTAATATTTCACATTTTGTCAATAAGTACAGTACAGTATGTTCCTCAAAGAAAAAAAGTCATCTTTGCCCTCAGACCTTTAAGGTGTAAAGCTGGAACAGTTTGTATGGTGGTTAAGCTCCACTGAGGTCATATGTTCATACAGGTGCTTCAGGCGATGTAGAGAGGCAATACTCTGTTGATGGGCTGTCTGCATATGGGGCACAGGCGTTGTGGAAGGGCCTGGTAGCAGCTGTGGCAGCAGCATACATGTCCACAGTCCAACAGAATACAGTTACGTGGCTGACTGAGGCAAATCAAACAGGCATTCTCTATGTGTTCCTCATCCTCATCCAGAGGGTCATCGAGGCCCCCTGCTGCATTACGTGTTCTCGGGGCTTCGGCCTGCCGTCTCTCAAATTCTCTCCTCTCTTGCTCCCGCTGCCAGTGAAGTTTTCGGTGTTTGTAGTACCGTCGACCGACCCAGAGGAGAGCCGCTGCTCCTGCTAAAGACAAGACAACAGCCAGTACCTTCCACGTCACAGCTGTGTTCTCCAGCTCTCCTCGCAGGGTGTCAAAGTCTGTGATGCTCAAGAAGTACTTTGATCCATTAGAAGGGGGTTGAAGTTTCAGGGTGCCGTCTGTGTCCAGCACCAGCTCACCTACACCTGTGAGAACTGTACCCACCTGGAAAAAGAGGGATTGGGATCAGTTTATGTTTATATTTGCTGTAGTTGTTAGCAAAAAAATGCTTATGCTTCGTCAACTGAATATGAATTAATTATTGTGTTATAAAATTTAGCAGAGTTAGTATCTCATCTAAGAACTGACTTTGAGCATTTCCTCGGTCTCCAGTTGCCCTTTAAGCTTCTCCCCACTGAGGAATTGTCCTACGATGTCACCCAAGCCATAATTAACCTGGTGGAACTTCTCATGGGTGATTTCCATCTGCACTCCAGAGGCCTGCAGAGGGCACATGACTTTGATTGCAGTCTCATCTGATCCCACTAACACAAAGGGCACTGAATTCACTCTTTGATGCAAGAGTCGCTCACTGTCCGTCCTGCAACAGGAAGAGAGAGGAACAATAGGTCTTTACACATATGATGATACAGACGACAAATATCAAATAAACTGGAAGTTCGGGTTTACCTCATTATGGCAAATGCATGTATAACCTCAGATTAGGCTACAAGAGAGTTTGCATTATAAATTAGGGCTGTATAGTTAAAAAAGTGTTTACCAGTCAATAAAGGATCTAATGCTACAGTCATGTTGTAAGGGAGTTACTGTAATTAGCAGTTTCTGACTTGTAAATCCAAGTCACATCAAGTTGTAGTTATGACTGAGAATCTCGTACATTTCTGAAAGTTCCAATATGTCTGACTTGCCTAAAAAGGCAAACAAATATGAATGCCTTTTGAAGCACCTTTATGTCAACCACAGTGCTTCATTCAAGGTAATTCATCCCAAATTTAATGAATTTAGTGTTATATTGTAAAATCAAGTATTCTTGATTCATTGTCTAGGCATATTTTACACACTATAGCATTGCCTCTCCAAACTGCACCAGTGAAAAATGTCTTTAAGAATGGGAATAATAAAAGCATGATTTTTACCAGTTTTTGTCTGATTTTGATTTGTTGTTACATGCAGTTATATGCATATAGGTACATATGTTCATCTGACAGCCAGTAGCTCCTCTGTCCTCACTGAAAAGCTCAGTATGACAACCATCTTGACATAAGGGTAAAAAAATGTAAAGATGCCACAAAACAAAACAAAACATTTCTGATGTATAATAACACAATGCTGCACTGCATTATTGTCTTGACATAGTGCTCACCAAGTGCGTGAAAGGCCGTTCCACACCAGCCTGTGTTCCCTCAAACTGAATTTCTGCAACACTCCGACAGTTTCTTTTTGGAAGTGACTGTTCAGAGACTCCCCTACTGGTTGCACAGCACCTATATATACAAACATACACACACACAGTAATGGAGAATAAAAGGTAAGATCAGAGTACACATTTTTCAGTGAACAAATATGGATCAGCACTTGTCTGCGTCAGAAACAGTGAAACCCTGATTACCTTCAATGACAGCATACTGTAGACACACTCCTGGAGTTACTTTCAAAACGTCTTTGAGTTTTCCATCTATATTGAAGTGTGGAGCATCCTGACAACACAAGAAAGAGACCATATGGATGTACAGTATTCATAATGTAGAGGACATGCTTAAACAGCATGAAAAACAAAATGAACATTTGCAAAATATTACAATATAAAGTTATATAAATTATGTTAATAACACATAACCCACAACTAACATTAAGTGTATCTGCTGTTGTCCGACTCTTCCTGTACAGATAGTAGCAGATGCCTGAGAAGGCAAAGCTGGCCCCAAGACACACCGCCTCGGAAACCTTCACAGTAAATCCATCCATTCCCTCTGGATCTCCTGTTACAGCCCTGCAATCAGACCTATAGTGTAGAAGGCAAACATATGAAATGTAATAACGTCAATACATCCGACAGTGTGTTGTGTCACTATGAAACAAAAGGTTCAAGACTTAACCATGACACATACGACAGTCTCAAAAGATAATATGCCTTCTTATTGACTGGACCAGCCGTATAACCGCGGTTGTCTGTGGCTGAGTGAGTGATGAAGTTACACCATTGGTCTGCTGGCCGAGTGTTAGTTTTGCCATTAGCCGTTGCTCTTTCAAAATGAATCGGCGCGAGATGATGGAAGCAGAAGACAGCAGCATGACGCAGAGTGACTGTGTTTCCTGTTCCGAGCTCTGACGCTCTCAGCTCTGGTTTTAAGTGCAGCAAAGTTGGCTAAACTCCTGTTTAAACGGACGCGTACCAGCGTCTCTACCGTCTCCTCCTCTACCTTCCAGTGTGATCGACTCTCCAGCTGACAGTGCCATCAGCAGCCAGCAGGAGAGACGCTCCGTGCTGCATTTGGATTTTATAACTGAACTAATACCAGGACACAAGCTTTTTATTTCTTGGACGTTTTCACATCACAAACGATGAACAACAGCATTAAAACATGAGTCTTGAAGGTAATATATGAGACTCATGTAGGCAGTTATAACAGTTTAGTGTGGGGCTGCTGCGCTTGATTTGAGTGTAACTGCAGTAATCAGGTGGAGATAAGCCTCCGGAATTTGCACCCAAAATGCTGTCGAAGCTTTCATTCTTTCATTTATAATTTCCACCGCAGCCTCCATGATCATCAACTGGGAAAGAGACAGAAAAATGGTGCATAGAGGCATGAGGAAGAGTGGACAGCACCCCAAATAACAATCACTCTGACAAAACAATCAATATAGAGTAAAAAACGAGAGAGTCCACATCTGCAGAGTGAGACAGATGAAAGAGAAGGGGGGTTAACAGATAGGTAATTAGAATAGTTATAATTAGAATTAAAATAAGTTCTCTTTCAAATCAAATATCCCAAGATATGAGAGGAAAGTATTGTTCTTGCAACTGCATTTATAACGTTTTTTTTACTCAAACGTAGCTTTAGATTTCATATGATATCTTACTTCAGTACACTTTACCAGCAAATATTACTGGGATCACTACAGAAAATTGCAGATGATCAATTGATATCCGGGAATTCACAATTTGGCCACAATTTCACACATTGACCATGCACGGTCCAGCCAAATACTGTAACGTTGCTAGGTTTTGACCTTGTCTTGTTTGTGTTTGCAAAGCCTTGCCAATCTTAAAATACACATTTGGCCATAGAGAAGTTGGCCGTTTCTTGTAAGTTATACATAGAAATAAAATACATAAACAAGCCCAAAAGAAAGACACAAACACGAGAGCAACTCTTAACCACTATGACAGTTTGCATTAGGTAACATTATTAAATTTGAATAACTGCAAACTTGTAACTATTATACTGCAAACTGCAAACCTGTAACATTATAACTTAGCATTTAAGTTCGTGGACAAATAATGATAATACTATCTTTGTTATTTGTGCCATGGGTAACGTGCTAAACAGGTAGCGGTTAAGAATACATGATGCGTGCCACTTGTGTCACAATGTCTTTCACTAAGATTTTTTAAATATTGGTTAACTAAAGTTGGTTGCTAGCTAGCTAACGTTGCTAGGGCCAGCAGTGACCTCTACTAAACGTTTTTTTAAAGCTAACGTTAGCTAACCATATAATAAACAAATATTAATGTATAAAAGTATAAATGTATTAATCGTCAACTACAAACGATAACAGACATGTTTTATTTACCTGTCAGAGAGGAGAAATCTCAAGTTGACATTATTCGGCTGAAGTACTGTTCATGTCACGTGACGTAAGCGATGAATATTTTTGTCACGTGACGAAACACAACGGCGCATGTCCGTTGAGGCCTCTTTCCACGTCGCTGACGCCGCAGAGATGGCAGGAGGAGTGTTGCGGAGAAAACCTCCTGGTCCCTCGTCTCCTCTGTGGGGGACGCTTCATACACTGTGGCAGGACAAACATTTGGTCCTGTTCAAGACGGAATACACGTTACTGGTCGTTTCAGTGTTGTGGTTGCTGGAAATCGGGATCAATGTGTGGGTCATACAGAAAGTAGCGTGTAAGTAGCTGCGTGGCTAGTTAGCATGCTACAGTGCTTCATCATTTTTCTGAACGCCTTTGAACGCTAAATAGCTAGCGTTAGCAAACCCGCTTAATTTAGGCAGCCACCTGTCAAAGGAATTTACTGCCCTTGTATGACACACAGTCGTTCGTTCATTCATAATTTTCAGCAACTGTTAGTCCTAATGTTTTATGCAGCTAAAGGTTTGATGTTTACTAACGTTACTGTAAATCTTCAGAGGCAGGATAGTAACTTCTCACTATAACATCACCGAAACTATTTCAGGCATTGTATGTAATCTGTCATTGGTTATTTTAATCCTCCATCTAATTCAGGGCTGTAGCAGGTACTAATCTTAATTTCACTATGAATTAGTCTATTTATACGATTAATCAATAAAATCCTGAAAGATGATGAAAAAAAGTCCAAGGGGAAGTTTTGAACTTTGTTTGTCCAACCAACCGTCCAAAACCCAAAGATTCAAGTTACGGTACGATGACGATATACAAACGAGAAAATCCATAAAACACAATAAAAAGTTGAGTTTGGGGGTTTTGAGTGTTAAGAGTTCGTTTTATGAAAACATTGTCAACTTTGCGAGACTATGTAATGGGCTTTTCTCCTTGTCATGCATAGAAAATGATCAGGAGACTTAAAAAAAACTGATTTGAACGCTGATCAGAGCTGCAACAGACGATTATTTTCATTATAGATTAATGTGTTCATTATTTTCTCAATTAATTAATTAATCATTTGGTCAGTAAAATGTCAGAAAATGGTGAAAAATATTGTTGCAATGGCTTGGTTTGTCCACAACATAAAGATATTCAATTTACTGTCATAGAAGACTAAAGAAACCAAAAAATACTCACATTTGAAAAGTTGGAATTTGGATTTTTTTTTCATAAAAATGACTCAAAAGGATTAATCGATTATCAAAATAGTTTACAATTAAATAGTTGACAGCTAATTGATTAATCGACTAATCATTGCAGCTCTAAAATTGATAATAAAATAGTAACAGTGCTGAGAGTGAAATTTCCAAGGTAACTTCCCACCATGCACGATGATTTATTTATGTCCTGTACCGCAGACACTGAGATAGACTGGAAAGCCTACATGGATGAAGTGGAGGGAGTCATCAACGGTACCTATGATTACACCCAGCTTAAAGGAGACACAGGCCCCTTGGTGTGAGTTTCAAAGGCCTGCAGTTGCTGTAGGTCTCTCCATACAGTGTTTACATACAGTTTTTAGTGCAAGAACTGCAGGATAAATTAGTACCTTTTTGTTGCAGGTATCCAGCTGGCTTTGTCTACATCTTCACAGCTCTATACTACATCACCAGTCATGGGGTGAACATCCGTCTGGGCCAGTACCTTTTTGCTGTTTTCTACCTCATCACACTGCTGTTGGTCTTCAGAATATACTACCGCACTAAGAAGGTCAGTTTGTGGTTGTATGAGATGCCTCATTTAGTACACAACATTATAAATTAGCAACAATACACCACCAATCTGCAGTTTTGTTATTAGTTCTCATGTAGCTAGTTAAGTCAAAGTCAAACTTTATTATATCCCAATATCACAAAGTATGTCTCAAAGAGCTGTACATATAATAAAACAGTAATGAGCAACATTAGCAAATATATAAAAATGTGTAACAGTGAGATAAACTGCATAAAAAGCATTATAAACTATATATATATATATATATATATATATATATATATATATATATATATAGTTTACTATATTTTAAATATTTAAAAATATATAAAAGAAAAATGTGAAGTAAATGAAAAATATAAAAAGAACAATATACAATATGCACATGAGACTCCTGAATATAATTTTGTGTGTGTGTATATATATATATATATATATATATATATATATATATATATATTTATGAACATAATATGCTGTTTGGTAGTGATTGACTTGTTAACATCCCAAGAAGCATAATTTCTCTGTAATGTTTCCAGGTTCCTCCCTATGTGTTCTTCTTCGTGTGTTGTGCCTCCTATCGGATCCACTCCATCTTTGTGTTGCGTCTCTTTAATGATCCAGTTGCCATGATGCTGCTGTTTGCGGCTGTCAACCTCTTCATGGATGGATACTGGACACTGGGCTGTGGCCTTTACAGGCAAGTGTTGACTGGAATATGTATGCTGATGTCAAATGTTTCTTGTAAATCTTTATACCATATCACTGTTCATATTAATTATCTGTGACATGATGAAATAACAATTCAATCTTCCTCTCTCTGACAGTTTAGCAGTGTCTGTGAAAATGAACGTGCTTCTTTTTGCACCTGGGCTACTTTTCCTCCTCCTGTCTGAGTTTGGTCTCATCAGGACAATCCCAAAACTTTCTCTGTGTGCGGGCATACAGGTAAATATTCCCTACAACATCTGATCAGGCACAGGTTTTACTGGCATACAAAAATATTTTGGGGCATTGTTCAGTATTGCCAAGCTTCATCTCTAAATTCGTCTGTCTTGATATCACAGCTTCTGCTGGGTCTCCCTTTCCTCCTGGAGAATCCCATTGGTTATGTGAGTCGGGCCTTTGATCTTGGACGTCAGTTTATGTTCAAGTGGACAGTCAACTGGCGCTTCCTACCAGAATGGCTCTTCTTAAACCGCTACTTCCACTTGCTCCTGCTGTCAGCCCACCTGCTCACCCTGCTGCTTTTTGCCCTCCGCCGATGGAAGAGGTGAGACAGACTTTGGCTGTGTTAAGGTCACTGTTGACATTATAGTTGGAGATGAGCTGGAATAAATCTGCGGTTGAAATTGTGCCAGTTTTTGTTCTACCACACCGCATGATAGATAATGGACCCTGGTGCAGGATTTTCAGATATTTAGATGAAATGTAACAACAACAACTTGGGCTGTTGCAAGTGGATATTCAAAAAATACTTATTATATAAATTGTTGCTACAATTTCAAGGTACTCTTTATCCGTGAGCAAAGGGCAAATTTCACTTAACCATCCCATCAAGTATAATTTATATCAGTATTTTAATTGGCACTAAGCCAGTGAAGTGCTTAATCACAACAAGTGATGCGAGGGACATTTATATATGTAATGAATAGCAGTTTTCACAAAGGAAAGTGTTAACATGTGCTACGTTGTTTACGTTTTAGTCATTTAGCTTGAAGTAATGATTTTTAAAAATGAAATGTGACTATTGTTTTTCTATTTTTAGACCTGGAGAAAACATCCTTGAAATCCTCAAGGAACCGAGCAAGAGGAAAATTCCTGCCCAGAAAAACACTGTGGATCATATCCTTCTGATCCGCTTGAATCTATCCCCTGATGATGATAACAGACATAGGTCTGAACAGTTATAGTTACTGCTTGGTGTCAAATATAAATTAGCTAAATATGTCTGCAGGATATTTGTCAGGGAGTAAATGAATAATGTTGCAGGTATCCTCTGGCTTTCATGTGAGACCTTAACTGACAATCACAGATTGTGCTGATTCTGTTTACCTCTAACTTCATTGGCATGTGCTTCAGTCGTTCGTTGCACTACCAATTTTACGTCTGGTACTTCCACACGCTGCCTTACCTGCTCTGGAGTGGGGGAGTTAAAAAGCTGGCCCACCTGCTCAGGTAAGAGGAAAGCTGAGTACTAAACTGGAAGTTACACTTTTAAATTAGTTTTAAACCAGATCAATCACATATTAATGCTGTATTGTTTTATCCTTGTATTCAGGGTTCTGATCCTTGGTCTTATCGAGCTTTCATGGAACACCTACCCCTCTACTAACAGCAGCTCAGCCGCCCTCCATGTCTGTCACCTCATCATTCTCCTCTGTTTGTGGCTGGCTCCGCCCCTGCCTTCAGCGCCAGCTGAAACACAAAAAGACGCACCTGCCAAGGACAAACGCCAGTGAGCCACAGCCTGAGTGGGCTGTATATCGTATTCGGTCTAATCGGCTGCCAAACAGCCTCCATCCTCCTCTCTTTGATCCCCACAACACCGGCACAGAGGGAGGTCACTGGGATAGACTGTTGTTAAATGAATAAAAGGAGCCATTTGATGCTTCTCATCTCAGCTCAGTGCTTAAAGTGAAGGAAGCTAGCATGTGGGTGAACACCTACATGATGAAATGGCATGTCCCTTACAGTTGAAGAGATGAAAAGAGAAAGGAAATATGGATTCTCAGGTCATTCATTTTCAAATACATAATAGGAAGAGTGGAGTACAGTGCTGAGAGGACATTGTGAATGTTATACAGTGTTGACAGAATTTGTTACATCGGCTTTATTTCTACTTATGTTAAAACTCTGCCCATGATTCATCTGGCCAAAGTTCTCCTTGTTCGATATCTTGATATTATCCAAAACTGTCATACACTGGCGTACAAATGATGATGTACTTTACATTAAGAAAGCAGTATATTGATGAATGTCTTTAATATCCCAAAGTTTTAGATTAATTACGTATCGGAGAGAAGCTTGTGGCATTTCCACTTTCCACAGTAGATACAGTGTTCTCCAGTACAAGGCCAAAACTCTCTTCCACAAACGAGTTAAACTAAGCTGTAGACAATCATAGTTACTTGTCTGTCCGGTTTGTTATGTAATTGATTCATCCTCTGTTCTGAGTGGCTCACACCACTCATCAGCACATAAGTAGATTTAATGTGAAAAATATGCAGTTCACTGAAACTGCGAACGTGTGACGTTTTATATTAAACAGATGCCACTTAACCTTGATGTGTTTCTTCTTCTTCTTGCATGCATATCACAACAAATAGCTGAATTCCAACATTATAGTTTATTTTCCCGCACAATATTTCCATTATTTAAAGTAATTTTTCATTAGTTTATCAAATAATCATCAAAATCATCCTTATTTGACACTGACTGTGATTACACATTTGGCAAAGTAAGACATAATACTTGCTACAAGCTAAAATCTAGACTACAAAAAGCCCATTCAGCTGGTCAAGGCATTCTTGTGATTGCATAAAACATATTTATTATAAAAGGCCACTTGGTCTATGTCATGTAAAGGGTATTCCTGTCACGTAAATATAAAGTCTTAGATCAAAGATTTTGTTATGTGCAACTTAATATTAGAATGAACTTGGCACTGGGTTATGGTATTAGTTGACCCTGCAGATAAAATACAGGATTTACTTTTCCATGTAAAGGTGTTGCTTCTTTGGAGTCACTATCATTAGTAACAAGTCAATATGCTAATCAGATCTGGCTCAGTTTCCTCAGAGATGATTGTCTCACATATTATTGGGGTTATAGCACAGCATGTTTAGTTTGATGTTCTCATCCCAGTGGCGCAGCAGCAGGAACAGCTGTCTGGCAGCTCCCTTCAGCCCTGCTAGGTCCACTCCCTCGGGCAGCTCCTGACAGCGCAGCCAGAAGTCTGCTTTTGCTGCCACCAGCTCCCACTCCATGAAGTATCCAGCACAACGGTGCTCGAGCCAGGCTAGAGCCACAGCTGTGGCCCAGCTTGAGCCCTCCAGGTCCTCTTGAGCCAACTGGCTGCTCCCCTGCAGGTCAGCAGGCTCTGCCAAAGAGCTTTCACATACATCTGTCTCTGATCCGCGACCGCTATCAGCCTGGCCGTGGCTCTGGCTCTGAGAGTGGCCAACAGATAGCTCCAGGGAACCTTCCTCGGAACTGGGGAGATCAGGGGGTGAGGTGACGGGGTCTCGGTCAGAGAGGTGCCTTCGGCGAAGCCTAGGTTCCAGCATCAAGGGAGTGTCATCTGGAGTGTGGTGAAAAGGAGGTGCAGTTGGTTTGGCGAGAGAGCAGGAAGAAGGAGAAAAGGTAACATGGTGAATAGTGGGAGGTTTGGCAGAGGAGGATAAAGTTGGAGCGCTGGGAGATGTGCAGCGGAAGGGTGGACTGAGGCTGCGGCGGTGGAGGCTGTAGGGTGAAGCCCTCTTCAGGCGGTCCAAGGAGATCTGGACACAGTCGGAGTAGATCTCTGTCAGAAGAAAAGCTCCTGACGCCAGCTGCAGGCGCACCTGAGGAGACACCGTGGACATGTGAATTAATTAACGCATGCTTGCTAGATTAGAGCATATGTTGCCAGTGTCTTCACAGCTCACCAGGGGTAGGTAGTCTAGAGCTTCAGTTTCAGGTTGTTTCTCAGTCTCTGCAGACAGACAGTGGGACTTGAGAGGAACCTGCTTTCCGGATGAAATAGAGGACCTGAGTCTGCCAAGTGGGAACCTGGAATATATTCAAAGGGTTTTGGAGGGGATTTGAATAAATATATATCTGGGTGTAGGCCAAATTGGTGCCAATATTGCTTTTCATACAAAAAATTATTCAAATTAAATAATAAATCAGGGGAACAGTATTGAAAATGATGAACACAAAATGAAACTATTCTACTGGGGTATGATGGACACATACTAATTCTGCTGATTGGCATTGCAATGGCCTAATAGGACCCCCATTTTTTGCAGGTTTTTAGTGGTTATTTAGTCACTTAAAGGTTTAAGACCTTTTCTGTTATGTGTTTTAAGTTTTTGGCTATTCACATTATTATGTCAAATTTACTGTTTGACTGTAATGTTTGACTGAGAACATTCTTTTAATGTGTAAGTCTCACCTGGTGCCAAAGAAGCTCTCCATCGACTTGCTCTCTATAGATCGCTGTGATCTAGTGCATGCGGGGCCTGTTATTGCTGGAGCTGTAGCAGAGTAAGTGCTGCCCCCCATACCTGAGACAGCAGTGTGGAATAAAACATCAAACAGTATTGTTTCATCAGCACAGGGTTGAGTGAGGTTTCCTAACTGTTTAAAGCCTCAGTTTACCCAAATTACAAAAAATAATACTTTTGTTACACACCTCGCTGCAAACAGTTTTCAGTGGAACTGCTTTTGAAGAGAAATGATTGAAAGTGTTTTATGTGGATTATTCAGAGTACCAATAGAGGTGAGGAAGAAATTATGTTTGGGTTTTTTTGTAATTTGGGTGAACAGACCCTTTAAAAACTACCTCAGATTTTGTTTATTATCAAGTCAGAGGAGAGCAGTTCTGCTTTTTTTCTCCTTCCATACATACTCACCTTGAGTTATGAACCGTCTGTCTGGTCAGAAGCTGCTAACCTTGAGACTACACTGACACTAGAGTGTTTTCACTGAGCGAGTTGACAGCAGTACTTACTAGAGTCCCAGGATGTAAGGCTACAGGGTGAGGCAGGACTGTCATCTCTGTCTGAGAGATACAAAGATTGTTGATGACCTAAAGTCTTGACAAGAGAAATGGGTGTTGGCATTATTCATTCTGTCTACCTGCAGAGTTCCAGGTGTCCTCGATCTCTTCACTGTCTCTACTTGTGCGCCGTCTGCCCAGACCTACAGAATAGGTCCTCTGCCTGCGGCTACCTGACTGGGAGCTCCGCCTGTTCCCCAAATGTATCCCTACACACACACATACACACAGCATATATACAGAAAAAGTTGTATTCAAGTAATCTGATCCACATAAGTTTACCCATGCTTTATACGAAATCAAATCTGTGTTTTTCCATGTAATTTTGACTATGAATGCTACAGTATGTGTGGTGTTGGTCAATGTTATGAGCACCTGTATTTTGGGCATCCATGCCCTCTGGCAAGCCTTTGTTGGTGTTGCTGTCAGTAGTAGTGAAGGCCGTGTACATACAGATGATGTTACAATGCTTGCTGGTCTGGATAGCCTTCATACGGTATCGCTTAGCTGAACCTAAGAAACCATCAAAAAAAACCATCACGCAAACGGTAAGAGGTATACAGTATGTATATTGCTTAAGATAACTGTTAAATCAATCATGTTTGAAGCAGGTAAACCTCACCATGTCCAATATCAGTCTCCTTCTCTGCCATTTTCTCAAAGTCTCTTATAACTGAGCGAGCAGTCAGCTGGTGAATGATCTCCTCCCATGATTCCCCTCCTCCTCCTCCAACTTCCCCCCCTCCTCCACATCCTTCAGCCACTGTTGTCTCCTGGCCCTCAGGGATCCAAAGGTGCTCCAGGTCCACAGTGACCTCCCAGGATACAGGCCTGCCACTCAGCAGGCCGTGAATGAGGGAGCGGCACTGAGCTGGTGGGGCATTCTCAGGGGGAATGGCAGTGAAGAGATACTCTGGGTCTGTGAAGCTGTCCCAATCCAGTGGAGAGGCAGGGAACAGGAGTCCATCTGATGGTCAGATTAAGAAAGAGAGGGGCAGATGTTGGATGAAGGGGAAAAAAAGGACAGATAGTACTGCTTTTCTCAACACTATAGCTCACTGGAGTCGGTTAGGCTTCTGCAAGACAGGGTCCCTCTTGATGGGGGCTTCGTCTCCCCATCGCTTTCATCCAGCCTTCCTCCCAGTGCTTGGTCGAAGGAGACTCTCTCCAGAGCTCTTCTCAGGCGATGCATCTCCAGCTCGCCCTGGGGGGAAGAGAAACTCCGTGCTGCCATGGTTGAACGGGCCAGCGCTTTTTGTCTCCTACGAGACTCCTCACCTCCATCCAGACGCCCATTCTGGTTGTATGAGAAGGAAACAAAAGGTAGTCTAGGCAGACAAAGAGCAAACAACATCCGATGAACATTTGTCATATTTTGTGATATCCAGGAGTTACTCTTTAAGGAACTTTTGAAATTTTCTTTCACAGTGTACCCTTAACCTGGCTCATCAGGTATGGTTTCAGAACACTTTTCAACAACCCTCAATACTTATAGTCCAGTAAGAGCAAGACAGCTAGAGGTTGCACCCCTTTCTCAGAAAAACCAATATGTCTTATATTCTTGTCTATTTGTAGACAAATTGGTATCTTTCATTTTTCTGCAATAGATTTCTCCCGGTATGATTGTTGAAACTTGTCACAAAGTAGTGGAAAGAGAAAAAAACAGACTGATGAAAACATTTTTTGCTATGAAACTATTGTAGCTGTGCTAGGGGACATCTTTTCATGTCATGTTATAGCAGTCTGTCAGTCATCTGCAGGAATGTAGGAATGTTACCATTACCTTTTTCACCCCATTACCAGGGGCTTCAGCTGAGAGGTTTTGCTGCCATGCTGAGTCTGCCCAGCGAGACAGGGATGATCTCTGTTCTGGAAGGGGCATCTTCTCAAGGCCTTGGGGTAAAGATCCTGTATCCAGCACTGAACCAGAGGAGTGCGGGTCAGGCAGAAAGGCCCTGTCTGCAGAGTCAGAGTTGGACGAGGCGTGTATGTGCGAGTGGGACTGTGTTTGTAGACTCCGCTCACTACTGAGGGAGCAGCGAGTGAGGACGTACTGCTCCTGGATGTAAGAGCTCTCCTGGATCCTCCTCCTCACATCACTGGACCAGTCTAGCTCCACACCTAGAGTGGACAAACACCAAGTGTTAATCACTGTGACATGAGGGGTTCAGGAGGCTAATGTAAGTTTTCCATTAATGTCTGACTGACCTGGGCTGGTGCCAGGGTCTGTGTCTCTGGCACAGGAGAACTCAGAGGAGATTTCTCGGGAGATCTCCCTCAGTGCCTCCTCCAAGTCAGCACCATCTGCACATGTCACCACCGGCATTAGCTCAGAGGCAGGAGGTGGTGAAAGCTCATCATTTGACTGGCAAAAATCTGAACCCGTGGAGCCACGATGTACACCTTTATAGCCCCGTCCCTGAGACAAAAATAAAATGTAAAAAAATATATATGAAAGTTAGATTTATTTTCCTCTGCAGACACAAGCAGATTTTTACTTAATGAATGCACTGAAGTATACCTCTGTCTTTTTGGCTTTGAAATTTGTCATATCATACAGAGTACAATATCCAATGAGGCGATTTCCAGGGTAGAGTGGAGGGATTTCGTTGGGTGAAAGCAGAGCCTCCATGTTTTCGGGCAGGTACCAGTCAATCCGTACATCAGTCAGCACAGGTTCAAAGGCCTTTTTCAGGGACTTGATTAACTGAGGAGTTAGATTAATCACAATATTTTCAAATGAAAGGCTTTATAATGTATTGTTTTACAAAGGACTAGTGGCTAGTAACATGCAAAAAGTCAAATGCTTTATGTTTTCATCATTCAAAGTCAGATTATGCCTATAATTATTCTGCAAATATTATGTTCTCCAATAGGTGGCATTGCTGTAGTGCTGCAGACCTTGGGCTGGAGTCTCTCCTCATCATCCAAGAACTCTGTAGTACCTCCTGTCAGTTTGGCAACGCCCTGCAGGAGTCTCCTGCAGGCTCGGGGACCCAGGCCCAGGCCAAAGCATCTGCAGAGGTGATAGACATGTTACATTTTCATCACATCCCCTGAGAAAATCAAGGTATTATACCTCAATTATCATGTGAGAATTATCTTTCATCTTCTATTACTGAGTGGTCCTTGATGCTTTGCACTATACATACTGTACAGTGTGTGTTTTTCTGTCATTTGGTTTTACTATCTGAGCAAATCAAGCACCAGTCATTTGCAACAACTCAGATTTACAACAAGCATCTCTTTGTGAAACATAATGGCATACATAGACTTTCTTGTGTCCCAGGAGAGAAAATTTGGAGTCATCACACAGACAGAACTGTTATTTGGGCGCTCAGAGGGATCACAAGCTATTTGGCTAATTGAGAGTTTGAAAAGAGCAGGGGACAGAATAATTAAAAAGGCTGAGATCTTGAGTGTTGTCTCTAAAAACAGCAGATCTTTCTGAATGACTAAATACTGTTAGCGCTACATAAATAAGAAGACAGAAAACTATAATGATATAAAAACAAGACAATAAACCCTATTTTTGGTGCTACGGATAGAGATTGTAGTCAGTTTGCAATGTAATTTACATAATACATAATACGTTAAATTAGATGAATGACATGAGTGACAAAGAAACAACAACCATGTAGATAGTTTGTGCAGGGACAGCCAAATCACAGTGGAGAAAGTCAGTCCAACAGGAGAATACTGATGAGGGATAAATGGAGTTATTGTGCATTGCTGAAGGGCCTTGGGAAAACCAGAGGGGCGTGACTCTTATTGCAGAGGAGAGCACTTAACGGGATTACTGGGCGGGGCTGAAAATTACCTCAGCCCTTTCTTTTCTGTCTTTCACAGTGCTTTGGTCTCAGTTCTACAAGATGGCTGCTTCCTTGTCTCCAACAGTGATGCTTCCCATGTTTCCTATCACATGTCAGTTATAGAATAAATCTTTGTTGTTAAAATGAATAGACTATCCATTTTGTGTGTCTTTGCCTCATATTGGACATCCTACTGGCACCTCTGTGTATAACACTTATATTTCTAATAGACAGCTTAGTCTCTGTACCTGCCAGCACATGTGTTTCTGCGGACCAGCTCCAGCACTTTAGCCACATTGGTGATGGATCCGTCAGTGACAATGAAGACCTGGCGAGGATATGAGCGCTGCATAGGCTGTTGGTACACCCAGGACAGTGCTCCTAGTAGGTTGGTGCCTCGCATGTCAGCTCTCATCCTCTGGACATACTCATATGCCTGCATTAGAGTGACCTACAGTATATATATATATATATATATATATATATATATGGAGAGAGAGAGAGAGAGAGGGAGAGAGAGAGAGAGAGAGAGAGAGAGAGAGAGAGAGATGCTATCAGATCTACTGCAAAGATTAGAACATTAGAAGCAAAAATCAGAAAACAACACCTGTCCATGACGTTGCCTGTGCAAACATCATCTATGTTGTCAGGATAAATTCACTGTTTGATATCAGATGCCCCAATTACCCTGCAAGGGCAGGAAAGAATTGAATCGGACCTTCTCTAATAAAGAGAGAGCAAACATACACACACATTAGCACCTGCCTTAAAACCACCTCAAATCACACTGTGGACAAACATGCCTGACGAGAGAGGTGATGGAGGGACATCTCCTGCCTTACTGAAAATGCATGAAAGGTCACCATATGGTCAGGAGTGGTGTGCAAAGGCTGTTTGTCCTTGCAGCCCCTGGTCTGGATAAAACCTGATACTCCGCTACTAAGGCAACCCAAGGAACTGACCTATTGCCTGATTAGAGATGGACAGAGAACAGACAAACTAGAACAGACTGTCCTACATGGTTGACAAACATCTGCTTTCAGGAAACATGATCCAAATGTTCGATGTATTCTCTTTTACTGGTATATAATATATAATTTCTTTCGCTGGAATCTCTCTAAATAAATGCAGATTCAAATTATGTGTGAAACCAACATCAGTGCAGAGCTTGCTGGAGGTGAACAGGGGCTTGATGGTGGTGCCAAAGCCAACAATGTTGAGCATGGTGCCAGAAGGGAGACTCTTCAATGCTACCACCATGGCGTCCTGTAAGAAGAAAGCAACATCAATGCACAAAATTACAGTCCCATATATGTACACTAACCTCCTCTTCATTGGTATGTTTTTTTTTCTGTGCAGCTCACCTTTACACGACGGATGTTGGTTCCACTCATACTGCCACTACGGTCAACAAGGAACAGCAGCTCTCTGGTGGCTTTGTTCAGCTCCAGAGGTTCACACAGCAAGTCAGGACAAAAGTTCAGCATCAAGACGGGGCTACTCAGAATGTCCTTGTGGTACCGCTTCCTCACAAACTCCAGCTGCAGGCCAAGTGGAACATCGGCATGTTAGCTTTTATTACATGCAGTAACAGGGTTAGGACAAATACATATCAAAGAGAATGAGATATCAAAGGCAAATAGAGGTAGTAAAGCAGTGTGGCGATTCACTGACCTTCCTCTCAGGTTCAGAATCTTTGCGGGTGCAGCGAATGAAATCACGGCGGGAACAGATCAGCTGTTCATATTGGCTGAAGGAGAGCCTGCCTCTCTCTATAATGACCAATGGGCTGTGAGGTTCTGTGACAGAGTTGTGTGAATGGAAGTCACAGTCAAAAATCTGAAAAATAACAGACAAAACAAGGCAGGAAGAATATTTTGGGAGACAGCTTTTAAATTGCTCACCACTGAGGTGCAGAATGATCTCTATGTGTCTGTCATATGGATGCTCCTGAGCCAAGGTGATGTAGGTGGCAGAGGCACTTTGGGCGCTCGGGTCTGCATCTGCCCTCAGGGCATGAGTGGGGCTCTCCAGTCCTGAGAATTGATTTAGGATAAGATAATAAAATGGAAAAAAGGACAGGAGATTACTTCCTCCTGTTGACTCCCCCTTTGGATTTGGTGGTCTGGCTGTGTTTGGATTCAGGCCCTCTCTGTTTTCTGATGAAATTGCCCACACATATTTTACTTTCAATATTTCACAAATGGCTGAGTCAAGAACCAGTGAATCAAAATGATTTGAGAGGAGAGGAAGTACCGGCCAGTAGGCAGGCCCCTCTGACCAGCAGCTGGAAGTTGAGTTCATAGGGTGCTAAGTTGGCAGCTGGATTGGTGAAGATGGCATGGGCACACTGCTGCTCAGAATCTAGGACCCGGTCTTGTTTTCCTGAGGTTGCACCAAAACAGCTGGTTGGTCTGAGGAGGATAGCAATGTAGGTTATTTGAGAAAACCAGATACTGTTAATACATGTTGAACAAGCAGTGATTAGTCTAGATTATATACATTTTGTGAAATGTACAATGTCAGGTAAAGCATTTCAAAGTATTTTTAGTTAGTTGTGACATAAATATTGTGGTGTACCCAATCTCTTCTGATTTCCCCCCATTTTCACTCCTGCTCACTGGCATCTGGCCTGTGACAATCGGGGTAAGCAATGTTGGGTAGACGATGCGGATTGCTCCGTTTTCTAACGTGGGGAGTTCAAGTGTGGTGCTTATGATAACGGAAACTATATCCATGGGGCCAATGACCCCTGTGCCCACGATGAAGGTAGTTCTTTCCAGGTCTTCGTCCAGGATTAGATGCCCTGGATATAAAATACAGCAGGTACTCACATGTTAAAACAGACAAAAGGTTAATCACACTTTCCTTAAATTATAAATAACCAAAGACTGTAAAAGAAATCCCTAAATTTGTGTGGTGTAGGCTGTAGTAGGGAAATTATTCCATGTTCATGATACCACCATTTCCAATAAAATACTATGCACTTCAGGTTGATTTATGTTTGTACTAAGTGAACGCCATTTCACCATTAGGCAGGCAGCCAAATCTATTTGCCTCTGTTGTCTGTCCTTTCTATCCTCAGTGAAGCTAAAACAGGACAGAGAAGGGACATACTGTAGCTATATTTGTATTCATGTTGAGACCAGATCATTACAACAGCAGACAACAGTCCTCAGTGGATGAAATGATACAGTACAAATGACAATTTTTCTCTTCAGTCTTACCCAATTTATTTTCTGAGCTAAAACATAATTGTATCATGTTTTATGGGCATTTCAAGTAAGTATTTCATTAATATATAGAGCTTGATACATTTGTTGATGTTCAGATAGTCCTCATCAGGTCTGGGTTTTGTAAATCTAGAGTGTCTGCAGAACAGAGTAGCTTTATCTGTAAGTAAATTAAGTTCATGACTGCTCATTTACTGTTGGGCTTATTTATTAGAAGGCTGATTGATGATAATGTGTAGCCCCAAAAGCATGTGTAATGTGATGGCTCAACATAAATGCATATCTAATGTCTTACTTGTTAACGTTATGAAATCATGTCAAATAGATATATATGCACATTAACATCAGATCTTCTCCTTCACCGCATTCCTCTCCCCTCCGCCGCTCACCATTGGTGCATTGCATGTCCATGTTGGAGCTCCCACAGCAGCCCCACTCCCGGCCATTCCCACAGTAGCCTTCAAGACCAGATCCCGGGCAGCAATCCAAACAGCAGTCCTGCAGCTTCCCTCGGCTCTGGATCTGCACCCCCACCAGCCGGCCCGCGATCACAGCCTCAAAGCCCACCACAACCTCCTTCTCCCCCAGGGGGTACACAAACACACCTGGAAAAAAGAATACAAGATTTTGAAATACTTTTGTGTCAAACAAGAAAGCAATGAAACTACACGACTTGTAACTACAACAGTATTTCAAAGCGCGGCAGATATATTGTAAGCATGATAATTGTCTTAAGGGTTTATTTAGGTTTTTACTATTTTAATCACTGGTGACTTTCCCTTGCTATTTATCTTCATGAGCTAAATGCCCTTTATGATTGATTTTAGCTCTTGCACCTTTCTTCTTGTGCCTATAGTATGATAGAGTACTCACTGTGCTTGTTTTAATAAACACTATTGTCATTCTCATTCCTTCAAAGCAAAGAAAAAATACCAATCGTCCCTGACTTTTGTCTCTTGAATGAAAAAAGCTGATTCCCCAAAGAAGGCAAATTCTGCAATATCCAAGTCACCCTCAACATACTTAAATCCATCCTAAATCAAAAGCTTTATTCAGGATTAATATGTATGTGGATTATTAAATCTGAATCTGAATCTTTCAACTAATCATCAGTTTTAGATAAACTTTATCCCAAATTGAATTCTCTTCTTGGTACTGAATATTATTGTTATATTTTTTAAATATTTACTACTGTCTTTGTATCTCTAAACATGTCATAGTTCAGACCTCACAGAAAAAAAATGCTTGTTACCCATTAAATGAAGTAATGTCTACTTGTGACCCTTCATGTCCAGTAACACATCTGCTGTTTGTGACCAGTTCCACAAAAGAGTGATTATGAGGATACTAGCTTAGCCTACATTAAATAACAGCCTCTCAGATATCAATTGCTTGACATGACAAGATTTTATAGTGGTGAATTTAAATTGAATAAATTTGTTCTGCTGAATTTCATTAGCCTTTTTTGCTGAACAACTGCCATCCTTTCAGATAATAATGAGCTGGCTGATGAAATTATTACAGTCACATTTGATGCAGACCACTGTTTTGTCAAGTCATTTTTCTAGCCTGCCCTGTTACAATAAATTTTACTTTGGTATTAGTCAAAGCTTTCTAAACTGAACCTGAATGCAGTTTCTAGAAATTTACAGGTCTTACAAGAATGTATCCCCTGTGCACCCTCCACTCACCTTCAACAGACTCTATGTCTGCATTGGCATAGGTAAGGTGTGCAGTGATGCCCAGGGAGCAGCCATTAGCACAGGATTTGATGCAGGAGGCCTTGAGTAGCAATGGTTCCCATGTAGAGCGGTTTCTCAGTCCCACCATCTTTTTAGGGCACCAACAAGCCTCTACTCTGCTGGTTGCATGAGAACACAGGTAAACAGACCAGTGAAATGGTCTGAGCAGACAGGAAGGGGAATATGTGAGTGTGCATTTTAATTCTCTCATTTTCCATTCAGTGCGCAATAACAATGATCTTTGCAAATCAAGTGTTATGCCAAACAAGCAAACTTGATTAATTCAGACCAGATATTTTGCTGCATTGATTAAAAGCATCTAAACTGCTTATTGGTTTCACACATTTTATGTATATATGCCTGCCTGGTACCTATTAACATGTACATACAGTATTAGCTCTTGGACATGTAACTAAGCTATCACTTCTCCTCAGGCTCTTAGCAACCAACTGTGATAGTTTGAGTGTAAGATCAATCATTAACACTGCAGGTACACACTTACTACTCTATGCATCATGTCTTGCATATGCTATCAGTGGCCAATCTGTATGCAAATCTACATGAACTTACAACTGCTGTCATACTTTCTCTCACTGAGCTGCACTCTTCGCTGACAGTAGCAGGGTGGTAGACTCTTCTATTTATAGGACAACAGAAACTTGTTAACTAATCATTCAATTTCTCTCAGAGTTTCCATGTAACTCAAGCAATAATTCTACCACTTAATAACTTTAAGTGCAGCAGGTGCAGGGGCCAGTGTGCAGATCACAGCTTGGTAGACTGCACAAATTTGTGTGTGTGTATGTACGCATGCAAGTTTGTGTACACACACACGCGCGTCTGTGTGTTTGCTGTGATCCAGCTAATGGTCTTTTCACATCTACTGTTCTAAAAAGATCAACAGCCTCCATCTGGCTACTGTGCTCTCAGCTCATAACAGGCAAATAAATGCCTGGTTTGTCAAAGTAGGGCAAACTGGCGCTGTCAGAATACACACAAAAGGAAAAGTACAACATTGCGCCCCTCTGTAGACTGCTGAGACTCACAACTGTGGCAATGCTGATGAATAAGCTTGAGAGACTGTCTGTTGATTTTTAATAGTGTGAGAGAAGAGATGTGCTGCATAGATAATTACTTCTTTAAAATTCAGAGTTGTGTGTCATGTGCAATACCAGTCAAAAGTTTGGACACACTTTCTCATTCAAGTGCATGTGCATCTGTGTGTGTGCTCTTAATTACAGTATATTAACACTCAGTACAGAATGAAAACAGTACACATACACACATCAACCTTGGAAAGTTCTCCCTGAAAATGCAAAAAATAGTCAATTTATATATATATAAAAAAAATACAGTCAATGATACATTTTGTTACTGTAAATGGCAAAGTTGTCATAGCAAAAAAATTAAAAGTAAACTCAAATCTTCAAAGTGCATTCATTCTGTGAGGTTTAATTATTCTGTCTGGGTGTTTGCAGTAGCATAGCTGGCCAAGAGTTAGCTCTGGGCAACACTGCAGTCCCATTTTGTCAGTTACAAGCTGCAGATAACAAGCAAAATAATCATCCAGGAACACTTACTGTACTGTTCAGTGCAGTGTCTGATAATTTGCCTCTGTGTCCAGGCTCTGCATCACTCCACCATCACATCTGTTCGCAGGTTTCCCAGTGATACAGCGGTAGGAGTTTTCCTGGTATAAGATCCTGCTCTCTCCTCTCTCCCTCTCTCTCTCTCCCTCTCTCTCTCTCTCTGTCTCTCTCTCTGTGTCTTTCTCTCTCTTTCCACAAATCCACCAGTTGCCCTATAAGGAAAACAATCATTTCACAGAGTACAGTCATATGTCTGAATATGACTTTAGAAATATGGTATAAAACAACAGGATAAAAATAATCTGCATGTACAAACAGATTGTTTGGTCGGTTCTTCTATAAACTACCTTAAAACATATCTCCAACCATAATCTAGAGTAACTACATGAAATCTATTTTCAGTATGAGGCAACTGGTATGTAAGAATTCAAATATCCCTTTCAGTAGACCCCAAAGCCTCACTGCGTGCAGCTCTGCACTTACCTACATTCTCTGTTGATTGAAATGTCATCTGCTTACCTGCTCTGACCTAAACCACAGAGCTGATCAGAAACTATGATCGTGTACCTGCTGTTCAGGCACAAGCTAACACACAACGGTAAGTGAGGCAGAGTCTGCTTTTCATCCAGACAATTGGCCGTGATGGTAGCAGCACCATAATTCATGGCTAATGGCTCGGCCAGAGAAAGGAAGGAGGGAGGGGGGTAGATGTGCTTTGCCTCTCTCAACAGGTCGGTCAGACAGCAGCAGCAGCAGGCGTGGGTAGGTGAGACCAAAGAAGCAGCAGTTTTTTTGTCTTCTCTTCTCCATTTTACAGTAATGGGTCCAATTATCACTGGCTATCACTGGCTACACATTTGAAAGAAAGAAAAAACAGTAAAACACATTTTATAAAGAAAATAATGAGAATATACTGAATGGCATAAGGAGGTAATGAGACATTTTGTGTGTTGATTTTATATATATTATTTGATTATTTCACTTTATGCAGTACTTACCTTTCTTGTGTTGTTCACTAAATATAAGACTAATGAATGATCCACAAAGTATGTTATCACCACTTAATTTTCCCATATCTACTTACATGAGAAATCCTGTAAATGAATGAGTAAAGGTGAAAAAGCTCAGTAATTCACTCAATAAGTATAGAGAGCCACAGAATGAAAGGAACATTTGACATCAATGGTATTTTTGCTATCTAACACATAAAAAGAGGCAACAGACTTATTTTGACCAGGTTATAATAATCAGTGATGAGTAATGAAATAATTGCCTTGGCCAAGAGGGCAAAAAATAATTATAACATTTCTTTTGAACTGAATATCAAGTTACCTTTTTAATTAAACAGTATAATGCATAAGAAGGGCCAGTAAGAACCAAGGACAGCTTATCTTTGTTTATTGAATGCTTTCATTGTTATTTGGCAGAAGGCTTGCAGGTGTGTGTGTGTGTGTGTGTGTGTGTGTGTTGATGTGTGTGTGTGTGTGTGTGTCTGTGTGTGTGTGTGTGTGTGTGTGTGTGTGTGTGTGTGTGTGTGTGTGTGTGTGTGAGTACTTGTGAGACAGAAAAAGTGAGATGAAGAGAGAAAGGGGCAGCAAGGGGCAGAATATTTCCTTTTGATATTTCAGATTGGAAGCACTGTTTGTTTGATGTTCATGTGCCGACAGCAATCCATCATTCTTCTTACAGCACAATTGTATTTTTTGCACTTTGGATTGATTTAGTATAAGTAAGCGGTGCAAGTTAAAATCAAGCAAACACATACAGTAGACAAATCAAGCTCCCATATTTTGATTTGTGAAATGACAGCTATGGGTAGCCCTCTTGCTGTGTGTACTGAGGAGCAGTTAACTACATGTACTTCGGTAGTTCAACTAGAATTTGCAATAGTTGGGTGGTAGTTTAACTACATTCAAATCTCAATAGTTTTTCAGTAGTTAACTACTTTGGCTCATGTACTTAAGGTAGTTAAATATAAACTACATATTCATAGTATTCTCATAACGTTTTTTGCAATACAATATGGCACAATGCCACAGCTCATTGGCCACCATTGTCATTTAATGACTATCACCTGCTTTTTGATTAAAATCACCTATGGTTTGCAACCAAGATGTCTGCGATTGAATACTATAAATTTCCCTAGAAATTTAGCATTTTCCTGATTCCACCTAAACAATTGCTCCCTATCCTCTCCTTAAAACACATCCTCTGGCTGCTTAACTGAGGACTGGCCTGCCCTAGTCCCTAAATCAAACACACCTACACTTTACTCAGTGTCAGTTCAGTTGTACCTCCATGTAACAATTTGAGGTTCCAGACTCAGATTGTGATAATTTCCCGTGATTCAGTTTGGATGTACTTGAACTACTTTTTGAAAGTGGTTTTAGTTTGACAAGCTAAATTTTTTGGGTAGTTAAGATGTAGTTTAACTACTTTTCATTGTGAAGTGGCTGGTAGTTTGGTAAACTACAGTTTTAAAGTAGTTTCCCCATCACTGGTGTTTGTGTGTCTGTGTGTGTCCACATGTAATGGATGGATGGATAGTGTCCCATACTGCCTCCATGTGGCCTTTCTAATCTTTTTCTGCCTGCTACAGCAACATGATCTTGTTCACCATTTTTCTACTTAATGTTCTCGATATTTTGCGTCCAAATAATTTCACATTCAAGTCATGCTCCACTCTATTTGGTTAATAATTTTTGTCATTAAATATTTGTCTTTAAAATATCCTGTGACTATGACTAATACAAGTAAAAGGTCACCTAACAGAGACTGAACTTAATGTGTGTGTTTAAACTTAATGTGCATCAAATTTCAACTCCTATCATCAGACTTGATTTTTTTTGTTTTAATTGTCTGAATGATTCTTTGAGACTGGTGAGTGTGAAATTTACTCAAGACTGCTTAAATTAACAACTTCAATGATACTACAGTTTTCAAACCATTGTGAATCTATAACTGTGCTTTAGTGAGTGGCATGAGCACATTTTAAATTAGCACTATCGTTATTTAAACAGATTATTTGGTAAAGGTAAACTACAAGCTTCAATATTTGCCTAAACATACTGTAGGTTAGCCTTTTCACTTGAAGATTTGCTCTGAATAGACACTACTCAGTAGAATAAGTTACATACATTTGTTTGATTAGATTTTTGTTGAAGGTTATGACAGCATAGTTTTGTTGCTACAACTGCAACGTTACTAAAAGTTGCTGCTAGCAAAGAAGGTAGCTTAACCATTGGAGGGAAACTAATGGGAGCACATAGACCATACCAGGTATCAGTAAAGCTAATACTTTTACCTAGCAAGTAAGTAATCCCAGTAAGTAACTAGCTGTTAGCTAACTAGCTGAGCTACTTAGCATTACTTAGCAAGTCCCCACCAAAACCTAGCTTGTTAAATTAGCTAACACACCTGATTTAAGCAATACAAAACATGTCTATACTTGCTCCAGATATGGCCTGAGAGCAATTCAGACAGTTTGAAAGCTTGAGCACATCATGTTGTGCGTGTGAGAGTAACCAAAGGTGTGACCTTGGTCAGCCCTATTATGTCCATGTTACTCCTTCAAACACTGATGCATTCAAAAGGTAATAAAGGCTCAGAACAGTGTAGTACAGTGGAGGAAAGTCTCTACCATGGTTGTACTCAGGAGACTCTACCAGATCGGATAACAACTCTATTAAAAGAAGTTTCAATATTCTGACACTAGATGTCAGTCTTCTCATATCAGCAGCAGGTTGGACTCACCTGATTTAGTTTCTTCTTTCTTTTCTCCCCTCTCAGCTGTCTGCTGGTCCCAAGAGAGGCTATTTTCAACTGCTTCACAAAACCAATCTGCAAATACCTTTGTTGGAACAGAGTGACATCTGAAGTGTATTTGCTGTTTTTGGCAGCTTTAAAAACATTTCATTGCCAACTTGGCTGTAAAGGTTAGATGATGTAATTCTGTAATTACATTGAAATGCATCTTAGTTTACATTTTACACACTTGTTTCTATTATTCTGCCCACCTTAGCCTTTACCTCTCAGGTTGCCCCACACTCAGTACATCTGGTGGAGGACTTGGAGCTGGTCAGTATTTGCAGTTGAAGGGTTTGTTAAGCGGGTTGCACATGGAAGCTGGACAAGTGCAAGCAGCACTACCATTGCAATATATATCTTTCTACAGGATTATATGTAATTGTGCAGCTCTACTGTACAAAATTAGACATGAATGGTTGTGTTATTCTATTTGTGTTCACTGTGGGTTTAAATGCAGGAGTGAGGCTGTCTTCACCAGCAGAGGCCTGCTGGAAAGCGTTACAGCATGTTGAGACTGAGGAAGGATTAAGGAGAGAGTCTGATGCAACACAAAGAGGGTGTTGTTGATTAAGTGAACGGGCGTGAGTAGAGAGCCACATTTGAGCCTGACCCTCTTCCCTGCAGGTATGGCACATTGATGCGCAGTGGCTCCAATTCATCTAACACTCTGAAACAGCAAAAGGATGGACAGAGTTGTCATCAGATTTATTCAGAAGATTGAGGGCAGTCTTTTCCCTCAAACTTAGCACCAACTGCTTTTATTCATAAAAATATTACTTTTTATACCAAGACAAAAGGGCTTTGTTCATTTATAATCAGGAAAGGATTTTATCTGAGCTGTGTTTCCACATAAAGACATCAATCACATCATCATTATCAATCCATTTAGGTAAATTTGATATTTCATTATTAAACAGTTGGTGGTTAATATGCATTTAATGGCAGTTAATGTGATTGTGTAGGTCATAATAGATCTAATTAACAACATGACTAACAATGACCCAATATAGGCCTGTGCAGACGAGCTGCTTCTGCTTGACTATTGTCAGGGGGTTCAAGTGTCTGTCTGTGCTGAAATGTTGGGAAGCTCTTCTCCCTTGCGTACCCCACTGACCTAGATTTCAATTGTTTTCTGTCTGAGACAATGGGAGAAATGGTTTCATAACTGAACACAATACCTGGGTGTTATTCAACACGATTGTTGTTAAGGTTCTCATTGTGGTGTGATTTTGTGCCGACCATTGTGTGTTTTCTTTATGTAACCTGCTCATGCTGCCAGCCAGTGATAAGCCTGTGCACCCCATAGTAAATCACTTATAGATGGTTCAACAGATCATTTTGCATTTACATTAATTTATGCAGCCCAGCTCGTCCAATCAGTGCTGTTTAAAACATAAGCACACTTCTCAAATGAGCTGTGAAAAGATTTTACCCATAGTTCAAGCATCAAATCTTATTCTCCTAAGAAATTTTATACTTAACAGTTATAACCTGATAGACAATTTATATTTCAGTGGCTAAAAAAATGTAGGACAAACCTGTAGGACAAAAACATCAAGAAACCAATATTTAAGTGTCATCTGAGTCTAAAAACCTAAATCACTTTGGGTATGTGCCACTCGTGTGTCACTTATTTAAAGTCCTCCCACTTACTGGGCATACTTAATGTTTCTGTATAAACCCTAGAAAATATGTTTGCACACTTGTGTGTGTTTGTCGAGGTCAGAATAAATAAACTCCCATATACTTGTCTCACTTACTGCTGGTTCATGTTCATGATTTTTCAGTCTCAAGAACCATCATTGGGTAGATGTCACAACTAAAATGAGTAAATATAAGGGATATTGAGTCGTGAGTAAACTGAAAAAATGTTGTCTTCACCACTGAATAGAGTTCTGCCTGGTTTGTAAATACATTTTTTGAAAGTTTCTCTGTAAGAATCATTTATTCTTTAGAGAAATAATGCCTTGGCTTTTTTCTGTTATGAGCTGACATTTGCTTCCCATCATGATTGCTGATAGTCTTTGTTCCACAAAGACTTTTGCATTTATTAACCTGTTAACTGATGAGCTCTTAAGACAGGTGCATTCACTGGAAAGTTCAATTTGTTAAGGAGAAACACATATAGCACAAACATATGGTGTCTGCATAGGTTACCAAAGTATAATGATCAATATCTATGTCATTTCCAATAAAAAGGAGTTATCAACAATTATTAGTTAATTTATGCTTCTTAGGTTAGGCTATTCATAATGGATCTTCAAGTTGATTGTTTCAGATTTAACCATAAATGCTTAAATATTGTGAATGATGCCACCATTGGAAAAGAATAGAAAGGTAAAACATCGCCAGTAGAGATTGAGACAGGCCGGCAGAGGAAAAAAGAGAGGCCGAGTGCTCCATGCTTGGTGGCTAGATGAAGGAAGAGTGAGCAGAAGGCAAATTAATCAAAGGACATCAAAGGCAAATGGATGGAGGGAGGGAAGGAATGAAAGAGTGCCGCCCGTTTGTCCCATGCCGTTCCCGCTCCGCTCCGCCTGAGTCTGCTCTCAGATCTCAGGGCCATTGTGCCGCACGGGTGCATGGAGGGGGCTGAGGCACAATGCACACAACAAAACATACACACACACACACACACACACACACACACTAACAAATGTCTGAAAGCAAAACTTGAGAGGGAAGAAATGTAACTTTTCTAACTCAGATCTGGCTCCTTATCCTCTTTATTCTGTCTCTAATGCTTGTTTTTGTCACCCATTTTTGCATACGTATGTACTGTTGCTTGTAGTTTTCCCAACATCAAAGCATTTGAATTGACCAGAGTTGGCTGCACAAACTTTGACTGAAACATAAAAACACCGTCACACACTCTCTAACACGTACTGTATGTTGTTGTCAGTGTGAACTCTGCTGTCAGTGCTGGCTTGTGGCAGCAGTGGACGGCTCTCTTTGATAATGTCCTGCTAGATTCGGCCGCCTCTCTTTTTATCGTTCAGCCAGTTAGTTGGCTCAAAGTTGACTCCAATTTGTGCTCCCTCTTTGGGTAACTGGTCGGCACAGACTTTTTTTTGTGACCATCTAGACTGTGACCGTGTCCCTTTCCACTACCAGTGAATGTAAAGAACATTTTGATTATATCAGTTTTATATGAATCATTGCAGACCTTTCACCCACCCAGTGTCTGTAGTTAAACACTTACATGTAAAAATGAAATTTGTGTTGTAGAAAATAATTATGCAGATCCTCTAATGTCAAGAGTTATGTCGATATCATCTTGACCAAGGGAACTTGTATATTTGATGCATTACAAGTATCTGTAATATATTTCTGTTTAGTTATGATGTTCTTAATTTATTATTTTTTCCTTGTTGATGTCAATAGATCACATCTCATCCTTCACATCTCAAGTGACACCGATAATATCTCAGTTATTTAATAGTTGCCATAATATTCTGTACAGACATTCAAGGTTCCCAGAGGATAAGTCCTTATGATTTTGATGATCCGCTGACTTTTCCTCTAGCGTCACCATGAGGTTGACATTTGTGGTTATTGGACAGATTGTGAAACTTAGTGCAGATATTTGTGTTCCCCTCAGGATGAATTTTAATGACATTGGTGACCACGTAACTTTTCATCTGGTGCCTTCGTTATTTGTCCAGTACTTTGGTTTATGACCAAATACCTGTCAGGCTAATAACATTCCCATCAGACTCAGCTGTACTTTAGTGCTAATTAGCAAATGTTTGCATTCTAACATGCTAAACTGATATGGTTAACATGGTAAACATTATACCTACCAAAAATCCACATCATCATTGTGAGCATGTTAGCATGCTGATGTTAGCTTTTAGATTGAAGCATCACTGTGTTTAACTACAGTCTCACAGAGCCGCTAGCTGAAGACTTGTTCAATACACAGTGATTGTACAGTGAAGCTTCAATGCATGATGGTGGATTGCATGGTAACTTTTTAGTTGGCTTGATGCTTTGAAATGGAACGTTTTATTTGTTCTCTTCTCCTATTTTTCCATTTCTCCTCATGCATGAAGATTATTTGGTTAAATTGATGAGATCAAAGCTTTTATATAGATCCACCTTCATTAAACAAGGAGGAGATGCAGCTCAAATAATCTTACTATTTGACAAAGTCATCAGACATGTTGACATTTTCAGATGTAAGGACTTACAGTGTTGATGAGTAAATAATTTGTCAGTTAGAGACTTGTTCTTATGTGGCATCTCCACTTTTATAAAATAATAATTAATATGATGGAATCTAGACTCATTTTGTTGGAGAAAGTCAAGATGAGAAAGTAAAGTCAATTTTACTTTATTTTCGGCCGTGAAAAGAAAATACATCCAAAGAAATAAATGCAAGAAGCTAAAACAAAAAATGTTTGCACTGGTTAAATGAATGATCACTTCTGGACTTTAAAAACACATCATGTTCATGAGCACTCTTTTACTGTATCTTTATGTAACAAAAGCAGAGTTCAGCAGAGAAAGACAAAAGTGATGTGAACTGACAATATTTTAATGGGGGGGATAAAAGACTGTAAGTGATCAATGGAGGCGGCGGCCAAGTGATGCCCGGGGGACGGCTTTGATGTGGGCATCCTCAGAGGGACGCCGGGGACAATGCCCTCTTTGAGGGGCACGGAGAATGGCAGACACTTCCCTCTCCCTCTCTCGCTGTCTCACACTCTGTCACTCAACCTCCCTCCATCTCCTGCTCTCTCGGCTTACACTGTGACCCTTCGATTCAGACGCTTGTTGACGTCTCTCTCTCTCTCGCTCTACATTCCTCTACTCCTGTGTCACATCAGCCCATATCCTTATCTGCATAACTTTCTCCCTCTTCCTCTCACATTAATTAATTCAAACAACACCCCCTTCCCTGCCACCCAGCCAATCACTCCGCCTTCCCCTTTTCCTCCCTCCCTATCTGTATCTCTCTCTCCCTCCCTCTGTCTCCTTTCATAGAACCAAACCTCTTTGTGATGTCCAGCCTTGGCAAGTTGCGCCCGATTTGCTGTCACAGTCTTAATGAATTCATCTGTTTGTGCATTGGCCATGGGAGCATTTCTCCCTCCTCCCTCCCTTTCCCTCTCTCTTCCCTATCCTCTCCCCCCTCCCTCTGACTGGTGTTCCCCTGGGGACTCTATATATACCAGGGACAACTCCAGGCACCTATTGTTCCTCTAAGTAAATTTACAGACAGATGCCCTGCACCACAGTGTGGGAGAGAGCCCAGAGAGTCAGGAGGAGGGAGACAGTTAGCGATTGCAGAGAGCCACCAGACAATAAGGACCTGGAGACAGCAAGGGCACTGCAGGCTAGCCTCATCTCCAGCACCTCTGCATCCTCTTCAGTCATCCCGCGTGTCTACTGCCTGTCTGTTTGTTGTCACGGTGGAGTGGAGGTCTGATGCTCTGACACCATGCTGCTGCTGATATCACTGATGTTTATGGGGCTGGACTGCTTGCTGGGAGCCCCAACAGGTAGAGAAGTCTACAGGATGCCCCAGAGTGCACTCAAAGGTAATTTTTCTAAACTTAGTTGTTTGTTGTTTCTTAATTTTGGCCATTTATGTTCAGAGTTGTGACAACTGTACCTGTCAGTAACTATAGTTGGGAAATCTGATCATAACGTCTTCACCGTGAGTGTTGTAGACATTCTCAGAGGAGCATCTAACTGAATAAAAATCATTTGGGTAAAAATAGAGCACTTGCGTTTACACTGAACTTTAAATTTTATTGTAGACAAATTTTTATCTTTATATTCACTGCATCATAACAAGAACACTGCAAACCAACACTGGTGATGCTGTGATGCCTCATGAGTGTAAGATTCCTCCAAGAGTAAAGCGGGAAAAACATCTGGTGGTATTACCAGCTTCATTGAGACTAGCAAGCATATTTTTATACAAATATCTGGTGCTAGATACTTCTAGAAACTGTAAAAAATATATGTACAAATAAATTGAATTTGAGTCGTGTTATCAGCCTACATTATCATTTAGGTATATGTTTGGGTAAATATAAGCTTAAGTGTTGCTACTCAGGAGCACGAGGTGCCGATATTTAGTCAGTGATGCAACATATTGTATTATGTTACACCAAACATCATATGACATACTGAAATGCTTCCGGCACTTAAAAACAGTAAAGAACAAGAATGTTATCACCGGCTTATCATGCAGAGTAACTTGTCAAATCCTGCAGTAGAGCACAGTGATGGGAGACCTCTGGCCTTCTCTGGTTCAAGTGCTGAGTACAGCAGAGCCTTATACAAACGGCTGGTGATGACAGTGTGTGTTTGGAGTGTTTAGAACAAGGGACTCGGGGTCCCAGCCGCCCCAGGGCTGCCAGCCCGTGCCCCCAGGGCCTGTCCCTGCCCGCCAGCCTCTGCCCGCTCAGCCCTGGCCTTCTAATTAAGTCTTCAATCAGCATTGTTGTTGTTAGTGGCCTATCCTGTGATGTGGTGCGGCACAGAGGGGGGCTGCAGGGTTGGCGGCCCGATTGAAGTGTGTCTGTAGAAGCCTCACCAGCGCGCTGAGCGTTAGCTAGCTTCGCTAACACGCTGCCAATGAGCTCAAAGAGCAGCATGAGAAAAAGGGGACAACTCACACACATACAAGAAAGCCACACCAGTTCATACTAATGCTCACATGCAGACATAGTGTTCCCACAGCAAATAACAGTCTTCTATGTAATGACCTAGATGTCCTTCCTATTGACCTGTTGCCAAATTCTCCTTTCAAAACACTGGTAATATAGTCAGAATTCAGCAAATCTCAGAACATTTATTCATAAAAAATGTATTACCTTGAATAGTGGTGTCAGTCCTGTATGCACTAGAGCCTGACTGACTCTGGATTTGTGAGGTTATTACCAGTATTCATATTTATTTCATAAAAATCATTCTTGATAAAAATCCCTTAAATTTGGTTATTAAGGAATTGTGACCAATTGTGTGTACTGACTGGGACAGTTGACAAACTATGTAATGACGACATTATCTAAAGCTTATCTTTGTCAGTTCTGTGCTATAGTTTCTCGTTACGAATCACCCGACATATACACTGATACCAAAATCTGCATATCAGCCTGGCCACTATATCAACCTGGCCCTTGTGATGTGCACTCTATGTCTTCCTCTCTCTCTCTGCAAATCTCTTCTGTTAATTTTCTGTTCTTACATCACTTCTTCTTCCTCACCTCTCTTGCAGCTCTGTCTGATCGTGGTACTGTGGTTCTGGAAGCGGCCATGACGAGTGCCCTGTCCGCTCTTGAGCGCGCATCATCTGAGAGGAGTCGGGCCGAGGCGGGCTGCAGGGGCTGTGTTCCCTGTCTGTTTCAGGACTGTGGACAGCAGTCTGGATCCTGCTGTAAGTACAATATTCCTCTTGGCTTTCACATCCTGTTACTCGAGCACCCTGAGCCACATTTGTGCAACATTACCAGTGAAAGCTTTCTTAGAGTGTCCAGTAACTCCTAGATCTCCCCTTGTTGCCCATCAGCTTCTCCTGCCAATGCCTTATCAGAGCCCAGCTGTGATGTCATCACCAAAGCCCAGAAGCTTCAAGATGAAGCTGAGCGGAGTTGGGCTTTGAGCCAAGCCTGTGCTTACTATCAGCATCGCTGTCCACCTGGTGACTTGGACAAGGAGAGCTGCATCAGGATCATGGGTGAGAGTTGCAGTGCTCGCGTCCTCCAGTGCAGCCTGCTTAACACAATGCAGAACCTGGAACCTGCTACACAGACGCACGTACAGGGTGAGTACAGTCAAGTAAGCCAGTGAAGAGGCACAAGTCTAATATTCAATGTTTGTCTGCAAAAAAGTGGAATTTGCTACATTTCTTGACCATCATTGTCCATCTGTCCCAGCAGCAGTGTGCGGTCAGAGGTCCTCCACGGTGCAGAACATCACGCAGCCTCGCTCCAGGATTGTGGGTGGCTCCCCTGCTCCTCCAGGCAGCTGGCCCTGGCTGGTCAACCTGCAGCTAGATGGTGGCCTAATGTGCGGAGGGGTCCTGGTGGACAGCTCCTGGGTGGTCACTGCTGCACATTGCTTTGCTGGGTAAGTGTGTATGTATGTGTGTGGCACTGTTTTCCGTAATTGGACTAAAATAATCAGTATATATATATAGAAATCTGTTTACATCATCAGAAATAATCACTGTGCCTCTTCTACTCTCCCCGTTTGTCTTATTGTTCTGTCCTCTGTAGCAGCCGCAGTGAGAGCTACTGGACGGCTGTGGTGGGGGAGTTTGACATCACCAAGACTGACCCTGATGAGCAGGTTCTCAAAGTCAACCGCATCATCCCTCATCCTAAGGTAACATTACATTCATTACCCAAAGTGGAGGAGCATAGCATTACCTCTTTCACTGCACTTCCCCGTTCATCCAATCACACAGCCAGAACATTCTGTAAATCATCGAGCCATTTAGTCAATCAATGAATCAAACTCTCCTCTATTTCTGCAGTTCAACCCAAAGACCTTTAACAACGATATAGCCCTGGTGGAGCTGACATCCCCTGTGGTCCTGTCTGATCGTGTCACCCCTGTGTGTCTCCCCTCTGGCATGGAGCCCCCTACTGGCAGCCCATGCCTGGTGGCGGGCTGGGGCTCCCTCTATGAGGGTGAGTGGAAGATGCTGTAAATGACACACATTCTCACTGTAGAGCTATTTATGGCTTTGGTTTTTTTCTATGCATCTGTGAGGCTTTTTATTTGTTTATTTCCTTCTTAAGATACACATGCTGTTGATTAAGACTGTACACTTGCAAATTGATCAAAGTTATTGTGTACTAGCTTTATGAATATACTATTTCTTTAATATCTTATTCTTGATTTGGTTTTTAGCTCTGTCCTGTTCTGTGCTACTACAATGAATGGACCCTGCAACCTCCTGGAGATCAATAATGTTGTGTTTTCTGTGTGTATTTTCTCTACAGATGGCCCATCTGCTGACGTGGTGATGGAAGCCAAAGTGCCCCTGCTGCCTCAGAGCACTTGTAAGAGTGCCCTCGGCAAAGAACTGGTCACCAACACTATGCTGTGTGCTGGCTATCTCTCTGGAGGTATAGACTCCTGTCAGGTGAGCAAAACAATTGAAGAGTTTAACTGAAGACTTTATAAATTGCTGCAATTGTATTTGATTGTTAGCAGCAACTGAAGCATTGTCTGTAATCAGTTTTTTAATTTTTTTGTCTGCTGTAGGGAGATTCTGGAGGCCCCCTTATCTACCAGGACAGGATTTCGGGCCGGTTCCAGCTCTATGGTATTACCTCCTGGGGAGATGGCTGTGGGGAGAAGGGAAAGCCTGGAGTCTACACTCGGGTGTCTGCTTTTTCCGACTGGATTCAGGATGAGATACAGAGTGAGTTTATGGCAACAATAAAGCACCAGAGGAGCTAATGTGCAAAATGTTTATCACTGATTTACAACTAATACATATTGAAATGTTAAATTACTGTATATTTCAAATCATTCATACCATTTCTGTTTGTCCTTTTTAGAGTCATTTGGGAGCCGGGAGCCAACATGTCCGGAGCTTCTAAAGACAACAGAAATGACTGAGGAGGAACAGAGGTCTGAGTTCAGCTCTCTTTGTCGCTTTTACACTCTAACCTGTCCTCCCGGTCAGACTGCCAGCTCTTGCAGCCGAATGGCCGAGGACAAATGCCTCACCCGCTTCAAGAAATGTCGTAAGTACAATTTTTTCAAATGCTCAGCTTGATATACAGAGCAAAAGTTGCTTTAAATATCATGTCATCATGTTCTGCAGAGGTTTCTCATATATATTTTTTGTCATGCTCTGCCATCTAGAGTTGCGTTCGTTCCTGCAGACCCTGTTGGACTTGCTCCAGAGGGCTGAGGACTACATCAGGGACAAAGTTGACTTGACCTTCTTCACCCAGACTCTCCCTCAGCTGGTTGAGCACATCTACAGCACAGCTTTCACTCACACCAGAGAGAGGAGGGACCTGGGCCTGAGTCGTGGTCTCACGCAGATTGAAGGTACACAGCTGATAGATAATGTTATTCTATCTTCTGTCTAAGCTTCAAATGTATAGGTAGCTTATAGAGACAAACATCGCAAACATTGATTCAGAACATTGATTGTTTCACAGTCCAACAATCTTTTCCATATGTACAAGTATATTAACAAATAGAGTTGTTGGACACTGCTGTAACAGGTGTTTTATTACTTGCAGAACAGCTAGGTGGAGCTGTGGCGCCAGAGGAGCAGGGTCCCTCTCCAGTTCCTCCAGCCTTATTCAGAGAGGTGGGCCCCTTGGTGGATGACTGGGAGAAATACCTGAGAGGCATAGCTGAGGACATGGATAAACAACACATTGACTCATCCACAGACGTCTCCTCTATGTCAACACAACAAGAGGAAAACATTTTCATGCAGGTATATTATTTGTTTATTACAAGTGTCCAAATGAAGTTGGTGGTGCAAGACATTAAATCTTGCCATGTCATGTGATGTCGAGATAGTCACTACACAGTCTGATGTGTGAAAATAAGATAAAAATGTAAAAATCAATAATGGCTTATTGATTACGTTTCAATATTAGCCTTTCAATATAAAAGAAAGCCGACTTCTCTCTAGACTCACCATTTTACACAAGCATTCAAAAGGGAAGAATTTTTTAACACTGGTACACTGTTTTTGATTAAGGGGCATTACTCTTGCTTTTTTGCAACTGGAATAATTCTTTTTCCGTTTTTCTCTGAATTACTGAATGCAACATTTTCTTCTGGGAAATATAGTATGCAGATATAATGTTGTGCTGGGCATTTATCTGAAGCTAATCATAGAATCTGCTGTATTTTTTCATGTCGTTTCCAGGCAGGGGAGTCCTCGCTTCATCAGCTAGAGGGAGAATATAAATCTGCCATCTTGGCTCTGCGCTCTAAACTGGACCCAAAAGCTGCTCCTCCCATCCTGCACTTGGACACAACCTACCTCCAGGAGGAGTCTCCCAACACTTCACCTATTCCCACTTCTTCCAGTGGAACACAAGTCCACACCAGTCCCTCTGCCTCCTCCCAGAAATCCCCGGAGCCATGGTCACTTCTAACAGCCCTGATGAATGAAATTCAGACATTAAGAACACAAGATGAAACTGCGACAGAAGCTGAGTCACAAAGTGAAATGTCGTCCAGTAGAATTGCTTCTCCTGATGTGACGTGGGACGCCACATCGGATGATCTTACTTTTGTTGAGAATGGAGAATTAACATCCAGTCCAGTGCAGTCAACAACAGTCGTCCAGCCAATCACTGTGGGTGACGGCACGGAGACGACTGCTCAGCCCAGACAAACTGCACATGCTGTCAAGCCTCTAAGTCTCCACAGAAAATACAGGAGCCTTCTTCACAAGAGGCAGATACCTGGGGCCAGTGGGAAAAGTATGTGGCACACACAGATCTGACAAAACTTTCATTAAATAGTTTGTGATGTTTTGGTCTTGTGTAAATGTTATTTCTCATATATTTTTTTTTGTTTGTTCCTATAGTTTGTACTGGGGTGAGAGAGTCCTCACAGCAAGTCAGCCAAGTCAGAGACTCTTACCGCTGGGTGTTAAGCATCCCAAGCAAGAACCTGCACATGAACTTCCAAGAGGTAAATAATCCTTCAAGATGGAGAGGTTTAGAGAAGTGAATGTGCATTGGTGGGAAAAAAATGAATGTTGTAACTTATGCATTATTTCTTTCTCTCTTTTGTTCAGGTGTTAGTTGATCTGAGCTCAAAGAATGATCGAGGACTTTACCAGGCACGGGTTAGAGCTGTAGTGGGAGGACGACCTTTGACCTTCTACAGTCTTGTGGGCCTGGAGAATGAATCATTCTACCGCAGTGTGCCAAGGATCATCGCTTTGGCACTGGAGGCACTCAAGACTTAACTTAATTGTAACACGGAGTGCAATCAGATGAAAGACAGAAGACTCAAACGAGAGATGATGGCACAAAGACTCTCACAGTTGTTGCGGGACTTAAAGTCACAACAGAGAGACGCACACAAAAAAACGCACACTCAAACAAAAATGTTTTTCTTTTGTGGTTTCCCGTGAAAAGCGTTCTGTTTTTTGTAGCAGTTTTTCCCCATCAGAGAGCAGGATTTGGGCTCTAAATAAAAACACAACCATGAATGTATCAATCCAACTATGAACCACCCATCACGCCACAGGTTTTTTTTTTCTATGTGGTTGGAGACACAGCCTTGTCTAACTTATGAATCTGTACAAATGATAAGTTATTCATATTGTCATAAAGTCTTTTGCAAAGGTTGAGCCTCTTGTGAAGAACACAGACTGTATATATTATTCATGTTATCTTTATTCATATCATATTTATTTGTATAGAGAAAATCCTTTGTATTTTTGTAAAAGAAAATCTATATATGAATAAAACTGTTATTAATGCTATTACATTTTGTGTTGAATGTTGTGGGAAACCTTAGGTTTTTAAGTCCAAATTGAATATTAGATAGGAGATATTCTGATTAGCTGTCAGTAATGCTGCTAATCCTGCAGTATTTTGCTGCTGGTCTACAGCAGAGGAGGGGCCAGCCATTCTGTTGAGTTTCTCCAGACATGTTTCAATGCTGATCGGCTTGACCACAGATTGACCTCAGTCCTCCGACTCTTTTAAAGTAAGCTTTCCCATCAACACAGCAGCTGCTGTGCTGTGGTGACCAGTGCCTCTCACCTCCTCCTGTCTTCTCTCCTTATTCCAGGGGAATTTTAAGTGAATTGGGGGGAATTTTAAGTGTAATCTGAGCTAGGATGACCTTAGAGTCTCTTACTGTCTGTCATGAGTCACAGAATCTCATTTGCAGACAGCAAAGGAAGTTTCACTTTCAACTCGTACACAAGTCTCATCTTTGTTTTGTTCGTCTAAATGTAGTCAACAAGTCTTTGCTGCTGTTTAAGTGAGGTGGTGATTTGACCAAAGTAAGTTCAAAACTACAATCTCCTCTCAATTTGCTCAGCTCAAGTCCTGAAAGAGGGATATACAGGGATGTGGGTGTGACAGCTGAGTAAACACACACACACATACTTCTGTTGCAACACATCAACTACATTCCTACCTCAGGTTGTGTGTGTGTGTGTGTGTGTGTGTGTGTAGAGTTGTGAGGAAGGTGTGCCAAACCATGGTGGGAACAAGTACTCACACACACACACACACACACACACACACAAATGACAAGCCACAAATGTGTCAGCAATATAACCCAATCTCCACATAGCCTGGTCAGTCATCACAGACGGTGGGCTGTAAATGGATGAGACTTATCACCTGTTCTCTTGTCCACTGTACGGCTTTTTTTATTTTCTCACTTACAGACACACACAGTGTTGCATTCTCTCTTCTTTTTATCTTCTAATCTTTCTGCCTTTAATTTTAGAGAACACCATGGTTTCTGGTGGAAAAACCTATTAAATAGCTTTTTATAGATTGCTGCTGTGATAAATTCGTTCACCAAGAATCCATGAGCTATTTTATTCTCTTGATGTGGATGCCTGACTGACAATAGCCTGCTGCACTGAACAGATCTACAACACAGTGTGTGATTTGATGGTGTACCTTAACATTGAGAGCAGAGTGCACTGTCCAAACTGTGTGTGTCATGTTACCCCAATTTGCGTGGGTGTGTGTTGTTATGACAGCTGGCTATGCAGTACTGGAAATACACTCTTGGATTTACCCTAACAATCATCAACCGTCCCCCCAACACTACCCCCTATCCTCCAACCCTTCCTCTAAACCTCACCCTGAGCCCTGACTTCTGCTGGGAAATGCACAAAGTCATACACACACATGGGCTGAGTGCCAGCAACCCCATCAAGTAGTGTCCATGTGCATCAGATTAGTGATCACAGCTTTGTCTCGGACAGCACAGCACAAACACACACACTGATGGATTCTGGACCTCCGCTCTCTCTGTCACTCCTCTTGGGGGTGTTTATGATTTCCACCACAGGTAGGAACACTGGTTAATCAGCCCGCTGACAGGTTGTTGCAGGGTCTTGTTATTTGCTCAGGATTTCCATGTGTGGGGTCTTTTCAGCACAGCCACACCAAACTCTGACAGATTCAGTAATGAACAATTAAAACAACAAGGATATACTTTTGTCTTGAATATATTGTTACATTATTGTGCTTCATTATTTGGCAGGGAGTGTACATTGTGTTTATTGTGCTGTACCATACTCGTGATGTATGTTAAATGTGTTCTACTGTACAGTCCATTGTTAGTCTTTGAAAACCACGCAGGAAAATGAGTAGATTAGTTACACCTGAGGGACCATCAGGTGTTTGCTGTGATATTTAATACACAGGATTTGAAATTATTGTAATACTAGACACAAGCCAAATGCTGGAAACATTTGTTTGTGTTTGGTAAGTTTTAGGTAATTTACTCATGACCATTAAGTGAGAGAAAAGTAATCTTTAAATGGCACTCAAGCGATTTTGTATTGCACGTCCAGTAAGTTATAGGGAGACTTTTAAAAAGAATGATCAAAATTGAGGCAGCAGAGGCCGAGATAGACTAAAGTTTTATCTTTATTACGAGTCAAACTCCAAAAACATCAGATCCTACATTTCCCTGTGCAATTTGATTGCGTCTTTCATTAGAAACCCCCTCCCTGCTTCCTAAATTCCCACGTCTTTCAAACCACACCCCTGCAATTTGTAATACAGGTTTCTGTTCAAAATTTTAGCCCAAGTTGAGATCCAGATCCAGAACTTGAAAAATAAACCTGATGGTACCATCAGGGTTACACAGGCTGAGTAGTACTCCTGTTGAGTAAACTTTTGTCTTTCTTATTTTCTTGCTCTAACCTGTGTGGTTTGTCTGCAGCCTCAGCAGTCAACCTCGAAGGGGAACTTTTCAAGGATTTGATGAAAGGGTACAACAAGAACGTTCGGCCCATGGAGAACAGTGGGGACATCACTCAAGTCCAAATCAAGATGACACTCACCAACCTCATCTCCCTGGTAAATTAAGTTTGCATTGGAGTTTTTGATTAGAACCAGAGACCGCATGGGTTTCTGACTGAATGTTATTTAACATAATTAATGAACATCTCTATTCAGAATGAAAAGGAGGAGGCCCTGACAACCAGCATCTGGATAGAAATGGTAACCTAACACACACCGCGTTTCCTGGATTTTATCGCTGCTCTGCATGCAGTGATGATTATTTTTTAACACTTTATGCCACAGTGTATTTGAAAGACACGGTCAAAAGTGAAACCCACATCACTTCTGTTTGTAGCAATGGTGTGACTACAGGCTCAGATGGGACCAACCACCCAGGTCAGCTTTGTATGGGAACCTCACTTCTGAGCTACGTGTCCCTTCCAAGAGTATATGGCTGCCTGACATCATACTAGAAAACAAGTGAGTGTATTAACCTTCACATTTTAACTCAACATTTGATTCAATGGCAGCAAGCAGCTCCTTGTTGAGAAAGTTAAACTGAAACACAGAAAAATCATTATCACTAATGCCATCGTGCAGCTTACAACAGATTATTTTAAAAAATAGTCTAAAAAATAGCAAATAGTCTACAGGGTCTCAGTGATACAAGGTGCAACAGTACCCTTTATCACATTTTGTTTGATGAAGATAAGGGTTACTTTATCAAAAAACCTTTACATAGTACATCTTTAATGTTTGAATTGGTTTTGTGTTCTGTGTGCACAGTATACACACAATAAGTACATTATGTACAGCATACAAGAATGTGTCTGTGTGTGAGCTCTAATACACAAAAATACATAAACAAATTTCAGTTTCTTTCTGTTCTCACCTGTACACAGTGTGGACGGACAGTTCGAGGTAGCGCTTTACTGCAATGCACTGGTGTCTCCTAACGGTTGTGTGTACTGGCTGCCTCCTGCCATCTACCGCAGCGCTTGTTCCATCACCGTCAACTACTTTCCCTTTGACTGGCAGAACTGCACTATGGTGTTCCGGTGAGTAGAGACGAGATCTGCTGTGATTCGATGACTAGCCAGTGAGCAGTAGACGTTAAGGTGTATTACACAAACACTAGACACTGTAACTCATCATTCATGTAGCTTTAAATACTGTATGTTGTCATGTCAACCAAGTATGATATAGTATGGATAACGGGCTTAAAGAATACATGGACTTATCAGCAATAGAGCAAGCAGCCTAGACCCTTCAAATAAAATCGTAATGGAAAAAGTGTTTTATGGTCACACATAAAGACATTAAGACATAAAATATTCAGGACTTGATTCAGGAAGAAGGATATGGACATTTTATATGTCATGTTATATTTTGTCACTCATTGTGAACTTTTTAATCTATGAAAAACTTGAAGGTTGATACCTTTGAGGACACAGAGGTCATGATCATGTTGTTGTTTCTGGGAATTTGAGGATTTTAATGACCTGAGGAGGAGTTTACATTTGACAGTTATACACAAACTACCCTAAATTACATATGGTGTATTTCAAAGGTGCATTCAGATATTTTTTTAAGACTAAGAATCTTTAAATTTGACCAATTTTAGCTATAAAATAATAATTCAGTCATGATACAGGGATTAAGTATTTCAGATTTATACCGTGGTGGTGTAGAGAAGGCTTTGAAAAAGTTAAATCATAATGTAGTAGGATAAAATATAATCAAACTGTTAAATTAAAGAATAAAATTAAAGAAAAAATACACAGGCCTTTGTCCACAAAAATGAATAAATTCCCAAAGAAATCAAGACATATTGTTCCATCAATGAATATATCTTTAAAAGCCTTTATTATAATGGATATAAGATTTTTTTAAATGAATACACAAACCTTTGTTGGAGGTTCGTCAGATATCTAAGGGGGAGGGTTTACTCCTTGAAATTTAGACTGATGACCTCAGTATTTCCTGGCTACAGCCCTGTATGTTCACATGTTAGTTTCCTTTGTATTTAAGTAGAATCCGCAGTGTCCAAACCAGAGACAATAGTCCCATTCATGGTCCCTTTTCATCTTGCTGTCGTGTAAAATGGAATAGATGGTTGTGTTTGTTGTGGTGACAGACACTAGATCTTCTCCCCCTGTGTGCAGCTCCCAGACTTACAGCGCCAATGAAATTGAAATTGTTCTCAAAGAGGAGGATAACCACACGTTTGAGTGGATAAATATCGACCCCGAGGCTTTCACAGGTACAGCAGTCTAATGTAACAAGGTCAAATGAGTTGATTCGCAACATTTTTAGATCTTAGATAATTGTATACAGTATAAAACCATCTAAAGTGCAATAAAATGTTCTTCTGCAATGAAAACAGAATGAAATACTTGATTTTGTTGTTGCTAGAGAATGGAGAGTGGGTCATCAAACATAGGCCGGCCAAGAATGTGATCAACACTCAGTACACAAAGGATGAACGGGAGTACCAGGAGGTGGTCTTCTTCCTCATCATCCAGAGAAAGCCCCTCTTCTACATCATCAACATCATCGCTCCCTGTGTGCTCTTCTCCTCCCTCGGCCTGCTTGTTTACTTCTTACCTGCCAAAGGTCTTTTTCCTATTTTTCTAGCTCTATACGCCAAATATTTGCTTCGTCAGAACTCTGTCTCATCAACATTATCTATTGCGAGATTACAGATATTACAACAAGTAATTGTTTTCATGAACACAAAATCTCACCTTTCTGCTGACTGAATATTGTTTTGTGTTGTGCAGCCGGCGGTCAGAAGTGCACCATGTCTATTGCCACTCTTCTGGGCCAGACTGTCTTCCTCTTCCTTATCGCTAAGAAGGTTCCAGAAACATCAAAGGCGGTACCTCTTATTGGAAAGTAAGTCCATTTGTGTCACTCTACTGCAAGATTTCAACTCAGAGGTCAGATTATTTCACCTTATATGTATAATTAAGTTCAACCTTGACTGCAGGTATCTGATGTTTGTGATGTCAGTGACCACCATGGTAGTGATGAACTGTGTGATCGTTCTCAACGTATCCCTGAGAACCCCAAACACTCACGTTATGACAGACAGAGTCCGAAAGGTGAGACTTCTTAAGCTGTTGAATGAAAATACTGTGAAGTCAACACAGGCATATTTTCCACTGGGTTAACCCTTGGCCCCGTCGCTTCCAGATCTTTCTGAACATCCTGCCTCGACTGCTGAGGATGCAAATGCAGCCCTGGACACCAAACAATGACAACACCTCAGAAACTGACAGTAATGATGTGTTCCCGGTCTCCTGCCGACGCCGCAGCTCCATGACCCTCATCACCAAAGCAGAGGAATATGTCATGAAAACTGCTCGGACTGAACTCATGTTTGCCAGACTCAAAGAGAGAAATGGATTGATGAGATCAGTGATGGAGAAGCTACGTGAGTATTGGAATGAATTTCTATATGTTTAAATGCAATTCAGAGAATATGAGCACATGAATATGTGGTTTGCTTTGCACCCAGATGAGGGGCTGGAGGAGGGTACAGCAGAGGAGCTCAGCGCTAGTCTGGCAAAGGTCTCTCCAGAGCTGAGGCAGTGTGTGGCCTCATGCAAACACATAGCTGAAACTGCAAGGCATCAGAAGAACTTCCAAAATGTAAGTTTGACATTTGCACATTTATTTGTCCACTCCAGTTTAATTAATGTGAAGACTTAAAATAGATAGTGTCCAATACAATAATGGGATCCTTTTCTTACTCCAGGAGAATGAAGAGTGGTTCCTGGTCGCCCGGGTGATCGACAGGGTTTGCTTTATTGTCATGGCTTTGGTCTTTTTTATTGGCACCATCGGGATTTTCCTGATGGGCCATTTCAACCAGCCTCCCTCCTCACCTTTCCTTGGGGATCCCAAGAAGTACCTCCCTTCAATGGACAATCTCACAGATCTAACTGAGAGCGGGGTAGGAGCGGACCTCCTGGGGTGAACCACAACAAAAACACCAGATTTCATCCGTGTAACCAAAGTGGAAATCTGTCAGCGTCCATCAGTGATCTCCAGCAATAAATGGGAGAGAAGAGGTGATACGGCCGTTTGTATTTTCTGTCACTTGCTGATGTGGGTCTGTGAACCATCCATCACAGAAGTCCTGTTCATGGTGAAGACGGATCCACTGTACAGTTGTTGATGGCATGCATGATCCATAATGCTGCATACTAGTGTCAGCTGTTACTGATCATTGAGCTTGTACAGTGTCTTTGCTGCATACAATGCTGGGTAACAAAAAGCTTAATGTTTGCAATAAGTTTACTTTTTTACTGTTTACTGTGATAAATTCATCATTAGACACTGTAGGACACAGGTAAACAATAAACATCTGATGTCATTTACAGCCAAATGTTCTGAATGAATGCTTATATCAGTGAAAGTACTACTGTAATCATGCAATTACACAGCTGACTATCTCAGAAATTTCTTAATCCTGTGTTTGACACCTTTTTTCGAGGGGAACAGAAAGCATTGACCCCCCCAGGCTTCCCTCTAAATACAGACCCGCTGCACTGCCCCCCACCTCTGGCAGCAGGATTTCAATTACATGGCTGAGTGGTGCCTTTCTACCCCAACAAAAGGCAGATCCGGCTGGTTGGGATGGCAACAGAGTCAGGGGGTGAGACAGAACCGGGGATAGGAGTGGGAGTGAGATCTCCAGACACACACACACACTCACAAAGCCAAACATTACTACGTGAATATTCACACACAACACACAGAGGGGTAAGGAGGTTGGTGTTTAACCCCTCCTGATCATGACAACCCATGGGGGTTTGACTGGTCTCTTCTCTCTCACAGTTAGATTATCTCTGTCTGTAGATGCCTGGAGGTCCACTGATGGTAAGCAAGACACTTTTAATGCTCTATTGTGCTATTTTATGTCTTAATGCTCTGTTATTTATATGAGATGAGGGTGAGATGCTGCAGGAAAACTTGAGCACCTGTTGCACTCTTTTAGTGCACTGCATCTTTTAGCAATTACTGTCTATGCAGGGCATAAGGTAGGGCTACATTATGGTACTATCATAATCTTTGTTGTGGTGAAATACACATTGTTGCATGCAGCTGCAGAATGTAACCAAACTGTGAGTGTGTGTGATGTGATGTGAATAAAAAGGAGGCTCGGGCTATCTGCTGAGATGAAATCACTCTGTCTTAAATTGAGGATGTTTATATTAGTGCCAAGAAACTGTCTGCCTGTTGTAAGAAACGCAGTGTGGTAGAGGAAAGTCTCCTCATAAATTCAAGAGATAACTCAAATTTAAAGAAAGAAATCATAACCCTTCCTTTCATAGAAAAAAAAACATCTTTTCTATTGAAGTTTGTATTCGAAGGACTTTTTACTTTTAAGCTCAAAAGAGTATGCACATTTTTTTTTAACTAGCTGCAAGTTGGGACCCCACAAGGGGTCGTGACATGAATCTAAGGGGTCATAAGATGATTTCCATTTTGAAAAACAAACTTTTGCTTATTTTTCTGACTTACAATATTTTCTTGTGATAGTGAGTGAGTGTCAAAAGTCAGCTGTGAAGATACAGTTTTACCTCTTCAAGCATCTAAGAATTTTTCAAATTAAACCGCCTCAGAACTCGCAAGTAGACATCGCTTTGTATTTTAGGTCATACCCAAAAAAGGCTGGGAATAAATCTGCAAATGTCACATTTAGGAAATACACAAGAGTAACTTGGGGACAATTAAAATACTGTCAATTTAAAATTACTATATCTGTAACTGCAAACATCCTAGTTAACTGTGTCACATGATTCTGGTATCAAATCCAGACGTAAAGAAGTGATGTCTGACCCAGATCTCAAGTATAGTTGCTTCTGATTTACTTAACTAAGGCTGAAAAAAGTTTTGATGTGTCATTATTACACAATTGCTTAGTTATATATACAGCATGTATTTTCAGTTTTACACCATGTCAGCGGTGACCAATCAACCTCTTCCAATTGGTCAACTGGAGCGAGAGAAACACATCCAGATGATCTTCAGAGCTTTCCAGAACAGGTGCGGACCTTCATGTGAGAGTCACAATCGCTCACCTGGACCCAAACCCGGTCAAACACCACCTGACTGGGCATCTGCTGAGCAGCTGTCAGGTCCTGCTCCTGAGATGAAGATAGAGAACGGCCATGTGGAGCCAACAGGAAAACTGAACCAGCCAGAGGAGGAGGAGCAGTGGCTTGAAGGTGCAGAGGGATCAGACTCTTTGACTGTGCTGGATACAGTCAGCCAGATTCATATCACTGCCAGACCAGAGTTGCAAGGTCTGTAGGAATGAGTGTTTTTTTTTTGTAATTGTGTGTTTCTGTGTGTCTGTTTCAAGTTAATAATGCTTCCAACTTGTAGGTCCACAGTGTGTTCCCAGGAGGATCTACAGCATCACCACAGGAGCCAGCAGGTCACAATTCCTTGTGGCGGTAGAAGGTACTGGTGCCTGTTCAGCAGCATTAACCGAGAACAATCATCTCATTTGTGTTCACATGTTAGTCATTTACTGTTATTCTCAGTATCTCTTGATCTCTTCCTCTCGTTAGAGAGCTCTTGTGTGTGCCTCCAGTGTTGCGGTCCAGCTCGGGCCTGTTCCTTGCAGGGTCTTGACTGTCAGGGCCGCCAGGTCTTTTATTTTGAACGGCCGCTCAGGGTGGACGCCTGCTGCTTTGGTTGCTGCCTTATGGAGCTGAGGGCCTACACACCTCAAAAGCATCTTATTGGCACTGTACACCAGAGGTAGGCCAAACTGTTGTATTTGTCTTGATATTAACCTATTAACTGTTTTGGTCATTTTGCTTGAGATGTGTTGTTTTTGTCTGTGCCACTCTCACTTGTCTGCAGTTGGAGGGGCCCAGTTAGAAAAAGGTGAAAAGGTCATGTTCAGTGCACTAATCAGGATTTAGTTACATCTGATGACAGAACCACATCTAATAAAGCAGATTAGCTCAGTTTTTCAGTGCAGTAAAGAATAACTAAGGATGTTTTCTTTCCCTAACTTTTAACTTATATTGTTGCTTATTTGGTCGTGAATATTTTATGTAAAATGAAATACTAAAAAAAGTAACCAAATATTTTAGGGGCTTTAATCTACTTTGTATAATTTGACACAACATTTGGTAGTAGAATTTCTTTTCAAAGACATATACAAAATAAGAATTTAATACTTAAACGTGATTTAAGGGTGGTTTGACCAAAATTACATGTTTCCACTAAAGAGTATGCTGACAGCATGTTCTGTGGATGATCCAGAATAACAGAGACACTGTTATAAGTAATTTTTCAAACTTTTTTGGTCATTTGGGTGGATGAAGCCTTTAACCGTTTGAAACCTTTTATCAGAATCACATACCAGCAATCTTAATACTTTACATTCTCAGACTGAACAATTTGTCATGTGAGCCTTTTTCCATGTCACTCCCAGCCTCTGGCCACCCTGAGCCATCATAGTTGCCCAGGCCTGTCTGTAAATAGCAGCGAGAGCCTTTAGTGTCCCACGCAGCCACGGTGTACTCTAAACCTGGGAATGCACAAAACAGCTGTTTGCTGGGAGGGAAGGAATGCGGCATCCTTCCTAATGGGAATGTGGGCTAATGGGAGGAATGGCAGCACCCTGTCTTCTGCAGTCAAACCAAAATACTTCCTTCTTCATCTGGCCTAAATCTGACTCCAGGGCTAGCTGGGGAGCCTTTGTGTTGCTGAATTTTGAGTTTTCCAGAAGTAACACATGTCCAATTAAGACTGACCTGGCAGAGGTTTCACTGACCAGAGATCTACTTGGTATAAATATTCTCTCAGTTGTGCTAGAATAAAGCCTGCCCCAGTTTGAACTCCTCTGACACCAAGCAAACAATGCTTTTCCTGCTGCAGAATCATGACAGCTGAAAATGTGATCAACCAAGCATCAAGGCTGGGCTGCGGCAGTGTGTGAAGTGTTTGCCAGTGTATGCCAGGTTGCTTATTGCATGATTACGTAAGGAGATCTGTTAAGTTGCTGAGTTTTGGCTGTGTTTTCAGGTGGAGCATGTTCACCCCGCTCCTCGAAGTGTGGGATTCAGAGGGAGCATCTACCATCAGGATCCAGGGCTCCTGCTGCCCATGTCGCTGCTTCTCCAACCAGCAATTCCAGGTAATATTTATACAACCCATAATAAATGTCTATATAACCATATTTCCAGGAGTGTTTTCAAACTGTATTTTTGGTGTGTCAATTTCACCAGATTGTCTCCAATATTGGTGAGAAAATTGGCACAATATGGAAGAAATGGCCTGGCTTCAATGACGAACGTAACATGGACCATGAATATTTTGGATTGGAGGGTGAGTTTGACCTCTCAGTGTTTGGAACCACTGTCCTGATACATGTTTGATTTCAGTAATGCAGGCATTTGCGGTACCAGCAGCCCGTTATGCCCTCCACTCCCATTTCAAATAAATAAAACCATTTGTGAATCAATTTCAATGTTCCAGTGCCACCAAGTATGGAATCACAAACCAAACTGTTGCTGCTGGCAGCCACATTCTTAATAGTAAGCATGTGTATTTCTATTGACACAGTTGTAGAAAAATATATATTCTTGTGTTACAATATAATTAATTGTTCTCATTATCTCTTTACAGAATCATATGTTTTTTGAGATGAGCTGATCAACAAAAACAATCATAAGTAAGATGACACATTGCAAGTGGACTACACTACTGAGGCACGTCACTCACTCGAAGGCACAAGCATTCATCATGAAATTGTATCTGTAAAGCAAGAAGGGACTGGTGTGAAAGCTGCCAATCATCTCCAACATCCATTTATGAAAGAAAGTGAAACTGAACCAGTTTTAGCAGCAGATGCATAATTGACATTTATTGCTATAATCCATCAGGTGTACATCCAACAGTGCTTTTTCACTTTTGACACACACCTGCACCCATCATCACACCACCAAACATGGGCAGCATAACAGTTTCTCAACAAACTACAGGTGCTTTTTTTTTTTTTTTTTGACATGGTTCCAAAAAATGCTCCCCTGGGCCCAGTCTCATTTCTTGTACTACAAAATGAAAAAAGGGAGTGAAGGTCAGTGTTTCAGACCTCCGTTACACCTATGAGTTGAGGACATTAAAGCAGAGCCCATTGGATTCTTTGAAGGCAGGGTAAAGACAACACTGACAGAAGGGAGAGCCGGTTCCGGTCGGGCTCGAGGCCAGGCACAGTGATTTAGGCAGCTTGGCAGTCCATTCATAAGATGCCCGTTGTACAACCCTCTGGCCCAACACAGGATGGTCCTCATCCTTTGGGATTCAACTTCCAGGTCAAAGATGGAGAATCATTGCTGATTCAATTAAGTGATCTTTGAAATGGACTGTATTTACAAATATATCGTACACAATTATAGTAATAATTCTAGTTCGAAATGTCCAAATGAATTGTAGTTAAAATACAGCACAGTAATAAAATAAGTTCTACCTGCAACCCTGTTTGAGTCCCAATAAAACAGATTACCATACACTTTCTTTAACAGAAGGACTTAAGATGTTATGTTAAACAATAAAAATCAGATTTAGATCAGTTTTGAAGTATTTTGTCAAGTACACTTTGTCGACAGCTATTGACCAGATGAGCAAACACCAGTCACATGGCCTCCCTCTGGTGGCAAGTTAAATGATGTTACAACTTGCATTAAAAAATAAAAGAAAAGAAAAAATCTGAGGCTTCAGTCTTCTCTGGTTGATTAAAAATAACGCGTATTTCTCTCTTCGGCTTGGTTCAGTGTTCTGTTGAACAGGTTCTCTCTTCATTTCCAATCTGACACAAAGGAGGAATGGTCTTCTCGCCTCTGATCCTGACCTTTGCTCTGTCTTCAAATTACACAGTGCCAATCCACGCAGAGGTATCCGTCCCTGGACTCGTCATCCCTCAGCACATCACATATACACACACCTACACAAACAGAGAAGTAACACGGGCATTAGAGGACCAAAAGTAAATCATAAAAAGCAGTATAAGCTGATGTAGAAAATGACAAACAGACCCTTGCAGAGGTTCACTGTGCCAGGAACTTAACGTCCGCCGCTAGCATTCACCAGACCATGGAAGTCTTCCCATGCTCTGCAAAGACAGTGCACAGATCATTCACAGTAAAATAAGCACGTTCTTTATATATTTATCAACTGAGATCCCCAGCTGCTTCAATTTACTGCAAAAGCACATGAAATATGATAGAGCTGCTTTAAAGAATATATTTTCTATATCTTTCTTAAACTCATAAAACAATTAAAAGGAAAACAGATTGTGCCACTTTTTTTTTTACAGCAGTTAAGTTCTGTGATGAAAGAATTTAATTAGTGAATCAAATTTTCTGGGAAAAGTTGTGGTTTAGTCCATGAAGTGTCAGAAAATAAGTAAAATAGTAAAGAAATGCAGTTTCTCTCAACCCAAAGTAACATCTTCAAATTGCTTGTTTTTGTCGGACCAACAGTTCAAAACCCCAAAACAATATATTTACAAAGATATAAACAAGAGAAAGATGGCAAATTATCACATTTAAGAAGTTAACAGCACATGCAATTAACTGACTAAGTGATTAATTGACTATCAAAATGGTTGTCAATTGATTTGATTAATGAACGGTTTCAGCACTACTCCAATCTGATTAGTTTTAAGTTTGACACATCGGCACTGTTGGCTGCCACACTTATAATGCATAACAGTTACAATGTGATCCGACGATGCGTCTTGGGTGAGAAAATATAAAGATTGTGAGCATGCATACAGCTGTGTGTGTGTAAGAGAGAGAAGTTGGAGAGAAAATAATAAAAATGTTGAGACATACATACTTAATGCTGTCTGTGTGTGTCTTGTACTCCATGATGGTGTTGGGAGGCAGGTTGAGGACTCTGCGCAGCGTGTCTCTGATGCGGGCCGTGGTCGCCTGGTCACTTGCTGTTTTGTTCCAAATGGAGATGATGTCCTCCTGGAGATATAAAAACCAGAAAGGACACGTGTTAGTATATTAAAGTAGGAAGTGCACGACATATTTAGAGTGTGTGTGTTTGTGAGTGTACCTGGAAGCGTACTGACACCACAGCCCCGCAGATCTCCTCTCCAACCATGAACTGCTCCCCCAGCATGGCCAGGATCAGGTTTTCCCAGCACCGAGACGCCAGGCCTTTCCTCAGACGGATGATCCACTTCCCACCCATCTTATTGGCATCATCCTAAACACGGTGCACACAGTTTCAGAATGGTCGTGCATTTGTAAAACCAGCAGGATTCAATATATTATGAGGCACTGTGTTGTGCATATTTAGGGTACCCACCTCCCACATAGGTTTGATGCCTTCCTTGAAGAGATGGAAGTCACTATGGCCTGTTAGGTCACCTGGCCGGATCATGTGACTATAGAAACGCCAGAACTGCTCCACCTTGGGAAGGGAAAAAGAAGTTCACATAAACAACTGTGGGAGAATGACTCAGGATGAGCTTGTATTCATAAATTTGGTCTATTTTATGGCTAAGGTGATAAACAGAAGCAAAGAGCTCCCCCTTCCTATCTATACTATGCCATTTCTAAATAAGTCTTGAGAAGTGACAGACCGAGGCGAAGCTGCCAATCTGTTTGATGTTCTGCTCGTAGCTCTGAGTGCTGGCTGGTCTCCCTGGGGTGCGTCTGGAGTACCAGAAGGTGTAGTTGTATTGAAGAGGGTGCTCTCCTGCCCCTGGTACAACCATCTACAAAAAAAAAAAAAAAAAAAAAAAAAAAAGAAGAAGAGGAAATCAAGTTAAATTCACCGTCAGAGGTTACAAATACATACGAGTCAGTCACTGTTAAATACTGCAGACTCACCTTTTTCTTGGAAATGTTCTGTTCCTTGTCCTCGTCTTCGGTCTTTTCCTTCTCACCGTCTTTCGGTGAACCTTGATCCTGGTCGTGGTCTCCACTGTCATCGTCTTTCAGACTGGATTTGATGGAAACACAGACAGTAAACAAACATTTCACTGTTTGACCACATTTCAATTAGGGCTAAGTATACCTAGCAGTCTGATACAACAGATCTGCAATAAATCCTATCTACATGAAAGTAATAGTGCTCAGTTTTTGTAGGGAAAACATTCAACTTAATGATGATTTTGGACGCTGTAGTTTGTGGTGCTATTGATAAGTGTCTCTAATATTAAGTCAACCCTCATTGAGATATGAGTAGACTAAATATGACACAAACTGCAGCCTTCAATACGGCCATGAAGGTGAACAAAAACGTCTCTAAATCAGTTTTTGGCAAAAACTAGAGCATTGTAACCTTCATGGCGGCGGGATTTATTGCAGGGCTGTTTTATTAACCTACATTAGCTTGTGTTAAGCAAACTGGAAACAGGGTGTACTTTTTCTCTGGCTATGAACTGCAAAGGTGTAGACTGTTGAATGGTGAACATGTACACACCTCCAGCAACCATCCTGAACGTAAATAGCCTCCAGCACACTGCTAACTATCTGCCCGTGTTGTAGGGCCACGGGGGTCTAGTTTGAACCAAGTGTGCGCGCACCTTTCCCCGCCTCTCAACAACTTCCACACCGCGGCTTCAGGGCCTGGCCGTCTTCCGCCAAGCTAAGCTACAGCTAACAACACAGCACACCGCCCCATTAAAAATCATTATTTACTCCCTGCTGCTGCTTCCCTTCATTTTAAACACACCTGTATGTGCGGACCTCGCTGTCGTGCGGGTTTATAAACGCACAGAGCATGCATTTAAGCTGACACACCTCTCTTTTTACACGCAACGCAACAGCTTTCATTGACGTTACGCTCCCCGGTTGAATTTACAGGCGCGACGGGGAGCCCGCTCTCTAGCACATATACCACAGAAACTTTTGAGTACTCACGCGTCAAATTTGTTGTTCATTATTTTCAAGGTGGCAGCCTTTCTGAGTCCGACCACAGCCTCCTGAATTCCGCAGGAACGGCGGCGCGCGCAGTGAACACGTGTACGCGCACGCCTCGTTGGGTGATGAACGTGGAGCTCAAACCGGTTTTTCACAACATGACTCACAGTCAACGAAGACATGTGTGATGCAAAGATATACAAATATTTAAACAAATTCACACAAAAACATCAGCACCGACTCATGTTTTGACATTTTTTATTATTCTTTACATCTCATTCATAATAAATACACTTTTCAGTACCAATCAGTTCATCACAGTCCCTGTAAACAGTGGCTCCAGTGCAGCAATAATCAGAAACCCTGTGACTTCGGTGCACACATACATGTGTACAAGCAGGCACACACACACACACACACACACACACACACACACACACACACACACACACACACACACACACACACACACACACAGCAGCCTCAACACAAAAAGGACCAGCGGCTTCTTCATATGAGCCGGCCTCTTCTGATGTGCCGCATCCCTTGTTTCATCCCCTCCATCCCTCCGCTTGTCATCTGTTCTTGCGGCCGCTTCAAACAGTGTCTCTGTTCAGGTCCAAGCAGAGCCGTGGACTGAGTCTGAGGGGGACAAAAAAGGGAGCTGGGGGCTGACGATGGAGTCAGCAACCAGGCGGACTTCTTTAGGTCCAAGTCTGACTTTACTGTTACTGAGGATGGTGGGCAGGCTTAAAGATGGAGGTTTGAGAAAAGGGCTGTTAGGAAACTCCAGAGACAAACGCTGCAAGCTAGATAAGGGGTGTCTGGGGTTGAGGGATGGCTGGAAAACTCTGGCATGGTATGGCATGGTATGGTGTGGTGTGGTTTGGTTGGCTATACAGTCGGAGACCATCCCCTCGCCCCTTGCCCCCTGTGCCTCTGTGAGGACCTTCATGAGAGGGCCCTTTGTTCTGGGCCGGCAGGCGCACCAGTGAGTGAATGAGCAAGAGCAGCGGCGGCCCTCTTCAATGGCGGCTGTTTGTTTACACCAGCCAGTCCCGTCATACTTCATTAGCAGCCCAGCCCACCGACAACCTCTGATGTCCTAATCGCCGATGAGTGTGTGGCTGCTCATCAACCCTGAGCCTCAGCGGTTCAGGATAAAGGGGTTTCTAGGAGTCCCGACACACACATTCCCACTAAATCTCTCTGCCTGCCTGCCTTCTCAGCCACTCGTGGTACACATACATACACACACACACACATACACACACACAAGTCTCCATGGTGAGGGTGGATGGGAGAACTGGTTCTTTCATCATGGGCCAAGAGGCACTGGGAGGTGAGCCGACATCAGTGGAGCAGTAACAGTCCCAGAGAACTAGCTTTGCATCACAGAGATGTGAGAGACCTGCCGCCCAGAGAGAGACAGAGCAAGACAGACGGATTATTCAAGTGCTGCCATCTTCTGACCACAAGAACAGACTTAAAACATGAATATAAGCTACAGACAGCAACATTTATTTTGCCAAAATGTGTCCCTTAGATGGGACTTCCTCTCAACATAACGTTTGATTTGTTGAGATTTGTTGGACGAGGTGCTGCCTGAGAGGCTAAATTTATTGAAAGTAAGAATTATTTTCATTATTGAGCTATCTGTTCATTTTTTAAAAAGTAAATCAATTAATCGTCAAAATAATTTATTGTTAAAATAGTGACAAAATGGCAAGAGCCCAATTTGACATCATCAAATTGTTTTATTTGTCTGATCAACAGTCCAAAACACAAAGATATCCAATTTATAATGATATAAAACAGAGAAATGTTTAACATTTTTGTTGGATAAATGACTTCATCAATGAAATAGTTGTGCATCAATTAATTGATAGTTACCTCTTGAACGGCACTTCCCAGCCTCTCCTGGCTTCTCACCACTTTCCTGAAAGACACACATCGACTATAACTTCAGAAAACGTTATCCTAATATTACCTGAAACTATTGCTATAACCCATTCTGATTAAAAGATCAATAAATGAATGGCACACAGTTCAAGAACAAAGCTGACCTGCGTATTCTGCGGGCCAGGCTGAGGGTGAAATTTGCAGAGCAGTCAGGCTGATAGGTGGATGGCACTATGGTGTAAGCTCCAGGAGGAAGACTGCAAGACAGGCTGGCCTCCTGGGTGTAGCAGTGGGGGACACAGCTGGCCACAGGATCCTCCCTGGGTAACATCTGCCCAGATTCCTCTTCCAGGACCTGGATACAAAGTAAAAATCACTCAAGAACTACAATTACAGCTACTCATCATAAGCTAATACATGTATGATAATATGTAGTATAATAGAGATATTTTTTAGGTTTATGCAAACTGTCTAGTTCCTCTTCTTCTTTAGAGCAGTGGTGGTGTTTGCAAGGTCAGCATAATTTATATCTGTACTCATGAATGAACTGACATTTTTATTGAGTCATCCTAATTTGCTTATGAGGTTTCATAACTTGCTGACTGTATTGTTTATTTAACATCATCAGGACAAAATATACATGTAGGTATAAGTGTAATATGTTATTTGTTTTTTTACTATAGGTTTCAACTGTTTTTATTTGTGTTGGATGTACAGTTGTGTTGAGGTAACTCTGGCACATTTTCATTGATGGTGTCAAAATGTCAATGTTAATTAATGTGCACTCTCCCATACATACAGTATATGTATTAATATATATGTGCTATGTATTCTATGTGTGCTATATAGTTCCTTCCTTCAAGAGAGGCCATGTGCTTCTGTTGAGAAAATCTTCACAGACATGAAGACTGCCTTAAAAATGACAAGATGATTTATCACAGTAATAGCAAAGCTGGATTTGGGTGTTGTGTTAATTTAGTTTAATTTTATACTAGTGCTGCTCTGAGCCACATGTCACAGATAGAAATGTAAGTATCCAATATTTCATTTTAAGCTAGGTCAGACACCTTAAAGTTAGAGAAGTTAAAACTGACAAAGTATATACTGTGTGGTTTGTTTTGGGGAAATGTACACAGAGGGAGATGCCCCATAACTCTAAATGACACCAGTACTCTCCCTTAATGTTTGACTGACCTTATAGACATGGAAGCCAATAGGGTGCAGGTCAGTGTCAGGGCAGCTCTGGTGCAGGGTAATCCTGACATTAACTCCTGATGTCACTGCTGGCTCATCACACACTGTGAAAGGGAAGCCGGGGTTTTGCCAGTGAGACGGGAAGTTCCTGCTTCCTCCAGCCGTCCTTCCCTCCACCCACGAGCCCCGGAAGTAACTGTTCTCCCATTCTCCATCTGATGTTAAAGGCTGTGGAGGAGGAGGGCTTTTCAGGGCACTGAGGACATAGACAAGTTGTGTGATGAATATTTCAATCAGAAACATAAAATATATAAACACAGCCATTTATATTGTGAAAAATGACAGTATGAAAATCAATCTTTGTGTAAAAATGCATGGAGTAACAGCTGGAAGTGTGTAAAAGGATTTTTTTAAAACTGTTTAATTTATTAGTTGATACTTTTCAAAGGTGCTTTTCAAATTGACCAGCAGATGTCACTCTTTATTTATAATCATTCACTCTTTTTTTTTGTGACCAACTTTTTTTATTGCTTTTTTCCCCCCATGTAGTTTGGTAAGGGTACAGGGTACAAAACACAAATGGAATAGTCATGCAAAGAATATAAACTCCATCAGTCAAGATGTACCAGCATCTCTGTCCAGGGTCTTTACATTACCAAAACAACTCGACAAACAAAAGCAACCTGTATCCTCCCACCCCTTATACCCTATTACCCAAGGCTGCAAAGAGAAAAACAAATAAAAAAAAATAAAAAAAACGAACAAAAAGAAAAAAAAACACCAGAAACAAACAAACACAAAAACAATCATTAATTTCTATGGGAAATCATAGAGTGAGCAGGTGTTGCACAGAAAAAAAAACAAAGTTGTGTACACAAATTAATGAATTGTGATCTCAAATAATAATTCATATGCACAAATTAATAGAATATATCCATAAAAATATTGACATTTTAACATATGTTTAAGGAATGTCAACGATAACAACTTTGTTTAACAGGCAAAATCTAAATAATCTAAATAATGCAGTTTAATGTGAGCTATTGTTCATTGTTCTTCTATTAATTTGTGCATACAGTTTATTAATTTGAGAGCATCAATTTGTTATCTCTGCACTCACATTTGTTGTTTTTTTCTCCTCCATGATGACTCCAGTAGGGTTTCATGGAAAATTACATGGTTGAATGAAACTTTTTGAATCTCTAAATTCAAAATTAATTGTAAAAAACATGGCCTGGACGTGTTGCGTGTTTCCAGTCATTTTCACATAGACAAGACGGACTGTTTGACTTTCTCTTCCCATTATGTGGTCCTTACCTGAGGGATGTGGAGGAGGAGGAAAAGACCCTAATGAGAAAGCGGGCCTCAGCTCCTGGCTGGTAGGTGCTGGGGATCAGCAGATAGTATCCAGGCTCCAACTGCCTGTGGAGCATCACCTCTCTCTCATAGGTGTGACAGTGAGTAGAAGCACAAGGAGGTTTGTTTAACATCCTGCTCAGATTAAAACGCTTCTTCTCTACCTGGTGACAGAAAAATGCAACAAAAAAACTGACACAAAGCCACACACACACACACACAGCAACATTCATTTTCTTGTGAGTGATGGCACAAACCTTCCACATGTGCAGGGCGATAGCCTGGTAGTGCTGGTGCTTTGTGTTCTTGCTGTCCTCAAAAGGTGTTTGTGCATATTTGTCCGTGTTCCTCCATTTCCTATGCTGCAGCAGGGTTACCAGCACCTCTCCTCCTTCACACACTTTGAGCCAAAACTTGGGGTTACTGCTGTAGCTGCTGCTGTTTCGACTGCCACCAGCGGAGTGCTCTTTAATCCACCGGCCAGCCAGCTGATGGCTGTGTGTCAGCAGATTTCCTGTTGGCGGATAGAGTTGTCAAGGTTAAAAAAAAGGTGCCAAGAAGGGCACAGAGACTGACAGTTTAAAATCCTCTTTAGATAAATAAGGGAATTACCGGTATATACACTTTTTAGGTGTCCCTCCTCACTGATAGGGTAGCCCACTGTGACATCATCAAACTGGGACAGGAATTCTGTCTCATCCAACCAGAACTCGCCCTCTGCCACCTTGGCTTGTAGGTCCAAGGCACAAACAGAGTCTACAGAACTCCACCCCGCACCACTGCAGAGAGAGAGGAAGAGAGAGCAAATGCAGATCAACTCTGACTGAGGTTACACACATCTACAAGGAGCATTACTTCACTGTGACACACACAGACAGGTCAACTATACCCTTCTATCCAGGCTCCTCCCCAGCAGCATCTCCCCCAGGGGTTTCTGATCCTGAGAAGCCGCACTTCACTCCCTGACACAGTCTTCACGTCCAACCACTCCATGACAGTCAGAGCATGGTACTGACCCAGCTCACTGGCACCTAAAACAGGCAAAGAGAACACCAGGTGATGCAGAACAAGATTTTTAAAAAAGCACCCTTGTATATGCAAAAATAAAACACTTTTCAGACCTCCAGGGCTGCTGTGAGTGGAGCAGCTGAGCGTGCAGTTGTCTTTCACCGGGTACAGAAGGTTCAGGTCCAGCCTTCTCCTCCTGACCTGGTCACTGTCCTGTTCTGGTCTCTGCTCCTCCTCTGATTCAAAGTCTGCCAAGCTCCAGCGCTCCGCCAGGCCCCCTGTCAAGTCCACCAAGGCCTCCGACACCTGCCCTGCCCACAGTCGCTCATATGAGCCGTGAAGCCTAAAGAGGATGGAATGGGACAGGTTAACGGGACTTCCACAATCCTCTAAATGCATTGTTGGCAATGTATGACCAGGTTAAAAAATCCCTCCAAAAGTTCCACCAAAAGATCTCTCCTAAATCAAAGTTCAGTGTAAGTAAACTGAGAGATAAGACAGGGAAATTCCACAAGCTACTCACTTGGCGTAGGCCTTCTCCAATAGGGCTACCCAAAAGGCATTGAGGGAGTGGCAGCGTGAGAAGCAGAGAGCTGAATTAATACAGGGCAGGCGGTCATCGATGGTCACTTCTGTCCAGTGTCCCTGCTGCCAAAAGTGAAACTGGAAGGAGCCCCTGTACCTGCCATCACCCCACTGGGGCTGGTCTGGAGGCAACACCTACAGAGGGTCATGGAGTGAGCAAGTACAGCAGTGCAGGACCCAGAAAACACTGATAAACTGTTCACATAATTATTAAAATCTAAATGACAATACAGATACTGCAGCCCTACCTTGTTCAGTAGATGTTTGTTTTTGAGCAGCACGGAGCAGGCGCAGAGAAACCAGCAGTCTCCTAATAAGCCTTGTTTTGCATGAGCCAAGTTGATGTTGTCAGGGAAGAGAGCTGGTGACTGGCAGATCTCCTGAAGGTGTGAGATTGAATTTAAGATGGAATGAGACACTCTGACATACAGAAGGTGTGTGTTGAGCATTTAATGTTGATTTAAATAAATGTTAGATTCAAAGGCTTGAACCTGTCGTTTTGAACACGGAGGTCAGGGCCTCTCACAGTATTCTTTTGTCACACTATTTGTGTGGCTCCTTTGGGAGTTTTTTTATTACATAATTTTTTTTGGGGGGGGGAAATACTCAACAATAAGTTTGAGCCCGCAGTGCTCAAATCAACAATCTGATGAGGGATTTCCTTCTTTGTTCAAACATATCCGCCTGTGACAGGTGACGACCACAAGCCAAAACGCTACACAATCACTTGATATAAAAAAACTCACACAATCATGCCACAACAAACCAAAACAAATATGGAATTCCCAGTGGCATTTCCAATTTCCCCTTCACCTGTGGGCGCCGCCAGGTGACATCTCCCTGCAGCCTGGCGATGGGCGTGGAGCTGTCAGAGAGCAGGGACGTGTCGTCAGCAGGGAAGTCCAGGTCCTCAAACAGAGCCTCCTCACCTGCACACTCTGCCCTTCCCTCTGCTTTCATGGCTCCTGTGTGTTTGAACCTGGGACTGTGCCTTCTGGGTCAGTGGGTGAACCTCAGCCAACTGTGACCATCCTCACCGCCCCCATGTACATTTTACACTTGTATAGCACCTAAAAACAATGTAACGTAATGTATGTGTTATCTTTTTTGCTGAAATCATACTGAAGCAGCACCAGAAGCATGCAAAGTTATGCAGTGCTGAACTTGAAAATCTGTGAACACACTTAATAAAAGCCTTCATTTAGTCCACATATATTCTTGATATAAATAAAATTATATTCCAATAGATTAGCTAGTTTTACATCATAGTAGATTTGTAAGCATGTTTGTTTTAGGGGGAATAAACCATATTTTGTTGATATTCGACAAGAGCTTGAATTCATCCACTAACACCATCGTAATAACAGCGAAATATAAAGTATAGCTATAGAAATTGGGTCTCCATGCTTAGGTGTAATGTTAGTAATACAGCAGGTAATTATCTGACCCCCTCCTGCTCTTTCTATTTCTTACCTTGCTCCTCTTTTAAGCATCTTTCCCCTCGCTGCTGTCAGCCCTCCTCATAACATAGCAGCTAACAACCGTTAGCTACAGCTAGCTTGTAGCAAATGCACAGATGTAACGTTAGCATGTCCATATCGCTTCATCTTATCATAGTTTCAGAGCTACCACCACCACCACCACAGCACAGCAGATATTTTTTATCCAAAAGCGTGGAGGATTTCGTTATGATTGGCGACATACGCGATGCAGACATTTCATGTTGCTGAATATGAAAACACATAAAGTCCCTTCCGCTTGGACATCCATAGGCTCATTCATAAGTGAATCTTTCCTGTTGGACACTGCTGCCGCCTACTGGTGGTAAAAGTACCAATACAGCAATTATACTCATTAATACTCATTTCATCCCTGTGACTGATAAATTATTATATACAACATCATTAGATTATTAATACTGGAGCATCACTGTGTAAGCAGCATGTCACTGTTGTAGCTGCTGGAGGTGGAGCTAGTTTGAACTACTTTATATACAGTAAACTAGTTTAGACAAGTGGTTCCCCACCTAGGGGTCAGGCCCCTCCAAATATTGGATCATTTGAACATTTATAAAAAAATGAAACCATGTGAGAATCTACTGGTTTAATCTTTAACAATGTGTCATACTTTAAAAGCTTGTTATATTATCCATTGTGTCAAATCTTCATCTGAAAAGTAACTAAAGCTGTCAGATAAATGTAGTGAAGTAGAAGTATAAAGTAGCATAAATGGAAATACTCAAGTAAAGTACCTCAAAATTGCACTAAACTAAAGCACTTGATTAAATATTAGTATATTGTCACTTTCCACCGCTGATTTTAAGATTAACACAGAAACAGCAAATTATTACAAAAATATTAGATTTATTGACTCAAAAAAAAATATGTTAAATCCAAATTGTGTGTTTTCGAGTTGATTTCCTCAGGTGAGTGTAGATGCAGTTCACGGTTTTCTATTTGGAGGAAATAGAAGGAAAACATTAGTCGATGCACACAAGATTGTTCAATCTAGACTCAATGTTGGTGTCTGTACTGTTTTACTGTTTAAGCAGACCACTTAAATAGAGTAATGATCTTACCTTGGCACAGATGCCATGGCATTTTTCACCCATTCTGCTTCAGGATTGGCACAGACAAGTTTGTTTCTCACTGTCTTGAACCTGTATTGACACAAGGGAAGAAGTTCAGACATTACAACTGATCTGACAGTTATCATTTACTTTATAGTAACATGTGTTGTTTCAGTTGCACTGAATGTAGATTTTTCTTACATTACTGCCTTGATGTTGCAGTAATCTGTGATCTCCTGGATTGTGTAGCCTATCAGTCGTCCCACTGGGATTGGTTTCTCCTGGTACTTTGTGCAGCAACTCCTCATGGAACCTTTAAAGAAGAGACACCACAAACATTTTAGCACGAAAGAAGTTTTTTTTTCCTGTTTTAATGAGCCACTGCAATATGAAAACAGTACAAAATCTAGAAAAAAACAACAACTGTTCTCCTAAAATAATAACAGCAGTTAAATGTAACCGTAGAGGTAAATCAGGTCATACTTACTGCTCTCATTCAGTGCCACCAGCAGCACCAGCAGTACGGAGACACACACAGCGAGCTTTGCCATCTTCTCTCAGCTTCTCTTCAGCAATCAGTAAATCAATTTTCTGATATGGGTCCTCAGATGGGATGAACTGGTTAAGTTTGTCTTTGACAATCAGGTTTAAATAGTCTGTCAAATGGAACGTCATGACTGCCACAAGATTAACTGGAAAACTGGTTAACACATGTAACATGTATAGTTCAAGTGCCACGGTAATTTTACCATCAGTGGTGGAACAAAATCCCCTCTTCTGTTTGCTGACAACGCATGATTGAGGGATACAGGATATACATACATATATATTTGTTTGATGATGGCATGATGATGCTGTTATGCTGATAATGAATGATAATGAGAAAAATACATAACAATCAATTTTATTCAATGAATGTTGTTCATTCATTGAATATAAATACTATTAGACACCATTAATGAGTTTCAAAAGCGATTAGTATTATTTGTTTAACTTTATTTAATCAGGTAGTCTTATTGAGATCAATATCCATATTTCAAGAGATACTTGAGAACAAGATACATACAACGTAGAATATAATACAATAGTTTGACAGCGAATCATAACCATACCCCACAAGTCAACATCCTGTGACCTTAATGCTGCAGACAAACAACATTATGACGCATACAGAGAAGACAACCTGGTCTTTGTTACAACAGCAAACCTTTTATCATCTTTTTTAATGTACTTGCATCCAGTTATCATCTAAACTTATGTTATAATTTGTCAGTAAACACTCCTGTGAAATATTACATATCACCATTGCTTATAAAAGTTTTTATACACTATAGTTATATACAAATATGCAATTAGAGTGATGCAGATGTGACTACAATGTAGAAGTAGTGATATCAAAGTTTTATCAGCACATTTTGCACAACAAACCATTTAAACATTTAAAAAAGTCTTCTTTGTCTCACAAAAAAATAAGTAGCAGTATATTTTTCATTTAAAATGCAACAAACATTTATGAGGTATTGAAATGAACTTTAAAGGTAAAAGATAACTTTATAGATAAGATAACTGTACACCTACAGGTTAACTGCCTCTTCCTATGATTTGCTCACATGTTGTTTCTGATTTGCTTCAATGCACAGTTACCAACTGACAAAAAATAGTTGTGGAGGTAAGACCTGAACCAGTTCAAACCAGTGTTCAAGTCTGTCCATTAATATTTTATGATCAGCGGTGTCAAATGCAGCTGAGAGACTCAATAAAACAAATACTGAAACTCTGTAAAGTCTGTCTTAAAAAACAATAACTTACTTGATCTGACTGACACAGAGTGTGAATGACTCATATTAGCTTCAGCTGATATAACACACTGAACACAGACTGTTGATGTCCATCGCTTACATTTGAATTACAGCAGGAATGATTACAGCGATCAATAACTGTTTCAATGTACATATGGACATGTGAGTATTGTATTAAGATATGTGAAATTATCTGAAGCCGTCCTTTAAATCACATAGGAGACATTTAGCGTCACAGAAAGAACGACATCAGAAACTGAAGTCTGAATTAAAGGCAAGAATTGGACACTACATTGATTTATGGATGAAAAGTTAGAAATGCATTTTGGAAGATTTAAAGAAAGACATAAGAGATAAAGTGATGATCTCAGCACATCCTGCAAGATATCTGTAATGTGCAATGCGAGGGAGGGTTTTGGTGGAAAGTTCGACGTGCACTATTAGAGACACATAACTCTTATCATGACCTATTTTTATGCACTTTTTTCCTGTGATGCATGGTTCTCAAGTACATGGTATATGTTGCACTGACCTAGAAAAGAACCTTTGTGCAACCTCAGAGTAACCCACTTGAAGCTCCCCACGTCAAGTCAGCACATAATGAGGTCTGCAGTGACGCCTAGTCTCTCCATCCTCTCTGAACTCTTTTCCAACTTACTTCTAAATGTCAAAGCTTTTGAATCAAACATATTCTTCCATTGTGAAAGGAACACCTTTTTGATGTTGGTTTGGTCTCTCTCCTGTGTGAAGGTGTGGTAATGAAAATACCTGTGTGTGATTTCACATCCCACATCATAATTTCTCTAATAAGGCCGTGAGAAGATCTCAAAATGTACTTAAAATGTAAGTGATGGAGGCCAAGATCCACAGCAAAAGTATATTTAAAAGTTTATCTGATGATAATATTAGGCTTCAGCAATCTGAGTTTCATTGTTGAGCTGCAGTAGAAGGATCATAACAAAAAGAAGTAATTTGGCATTAAAAAGACTAACTTTGAAAGATATTGACTTGATTTGACTATTTTGGACAAGTGAAGCTTCATTTTATCTTCAAATAAACTTTTAAATACATTCTTGCATGGAGGGAAGGATGTGAATTTTGTCCCCCATCACTTATATTGAAAGCACATTATGAAGGGATCTTCTAATGGTCAGTATGAACTGGAGGAACAATTACAGCAAAAAACATGTTTCAACCTTCGTATTTGCACCTGACTATTGTTTTAAGACAGACCTGAAAATTGTGAACCTTGAACAGAATTTAATTCACTGATTTTTGTTTTATCAGTCTTATGAGGGCACGTAAATATACTGGAACAATTTTATCTTCAAACAACATTCATATACATGGAGTTTTCATAATTGATATGATCTGCTGAAAATAAACATGTTAAAGCATCCCCCCACCCACGGCCCACTCATCTTCCCCTTTTTCAGGGGAAAATGAGGGGGGTTTTCTGTGCTGGTGCAACCATGGACAGGACTCATCCTTTCAAGAGAGGGTTTCCTGTTTTCAGAGAAATATATAAGGTTGCTACGTGTCACTACAGTCTCCAGCTCCACCTGAGGACGTACAAGACAACAGCTCAATCACTCCTGCCAACACAGAGGAAGACATGCCGTCAGTCAAAGTTCTGGTGATGCTCTTCGGCATTTGTCTGCTGGCCATAAACACATCTGCAAGTACGCACCGGATTTCTTTTCTCATGTCTGCCTCCATGTCTTTCTTTTTTTAAGTTTAGTTTAGTTTAGTTTAGTATTTGTCATACAGTTTCATTACTTTAAATCCAAATTCCACTAGCCTGGCTGTGATGCATAGATGTATTTCACTGTTGCTCTTCTCCAGTATCTAATCAGATAGTCTTCTCTCTTGTTTGACAGTGAAACATGGATGCTGTACAAAATACATGACTGGCAGATTACCATTTGTTAAAATCAAGGGGTACTCAGTCCAGACTGTGAACGAGATGTGTCCTATCAATGCCATCATGTGAGTATCAATGAAATGACATACATTATACATGACACATTACTAATGCTTATCATAAGCGCATAAATATTAATCTTATTATTTAATCCTTCAGTTTCCACACAAATATGGGTAAAGCGTGCACCAATCCATCTTTGGACTGGGTGATGAAGTATATCGACCGTATAAGGTAAGATATGTCTGAGGTTTATTTTAGGAAATCGTTGTGACATACTCAACAAATAGTATAATTGTGTTGAGTGTGAAATGCATTTTCAGAGCAAATAATAACTCGATCAATCATCATTGCAGGATCAAAGCACAAAGGGTTCATATGAACACTGCACAGGCGCCACAGTAAACTTCAAAGGTTTAAAGAAGATATTCTGCTTTTTGAAGGGGGGCGGTGGAGCCTCGCTACTGTGAACAAACAGTTTTATATCTCAGCTTTGCTTTTTCGCCAGAATTTTTTCACATTTTTTATAATTGAGTGAACTCCTGTCCAAGTGTGTCAGCTCAGTTGTACCAGCTTTGTAAGCTATTGTAATTGTTATGTTATGAAATATATAATTAAAGTTTTGTTGAAAAATAATAATTTGTCCAATTAATTGTTTTGTGGACTCATTGCAAAAGGGAACCATAATTTGAGTACGTACATCTCCTAATGAAAACATTCCTCTGTGTGTATTGTGTAACTTTAAACATACTGTAATTACGACACGTGCACACTTCCCTGATAACATACCGCCTTTTATTTTAACTTTCCTAAAAAATCCCAGCTCTGGAAGGTTTGTGTGACACAATGGTAACAAATAAACACAAAGTGGTGAAAGTCCTGCGACGTCAGCAGGAGGAAGTTAACAGAATTGTTTATTTAAAGTACATAGCAGAACAAGTATTTCCATGTTGACATACGCAGCTAATGTATTAATACTGACATCAGCCGTATGGACTGTTGCATTTATAGGCTCCACACACTTAACAACAATAAATGTTTAAAAAGTACCTTGATAAGAATGTCTTGAACCAAGATTCCTCCTTAAATAGGTTTAAAGTAAAAAATAAAAATATTATATCATAATATAAAATACACTATACACAATAAATTCTGTATCTTCAGGTCCAACACTTTATTGATACTGTATGCTTACATTTTTTAAATATTCAAATCCAAGAGGCCTAATTTTTAAGGTTTCACCTTTACATCAAATGGGAATTTCCATAACACATTATTCAAACAAATTTTCCGTCCTTTAATGAAAATACTCATTGTTCAGTTACTTAATAAGTTTACAGAAGGGAGGACTTTTAAATGTGTATTAAGTTTAATGAGCAGTTGGAGCCTTCAGTCCGGACGTCTCAAATTGTTGTACCTGGGGGCCACTGGCCAGGTTGTTCTCTCCTAGGGGAGTGCTTGAACACTTGGCAGATTTAACTAAACTAAATTGCTTCCTTTCACAATCTACTTCAACCATATACACTTAAGCATCTTGAGTTTCACTCTCCTCTCCCTCTATATAGTATATTGCTCCTCATGACGAGTAATGTTGCATGAGATTGTATAAAAACAGCAGATTTCGTCTCGTAAATGACAGTCACACGTTACACTCAATAAAAAAAAACAATCGTCACTCTAGTAGTTCTCTGCAAGTTGTGAAATAAAAAAAAAAAACAATATGTATTCTTTTTCAGCCTTAAATGATTGCTGTAAAATAAATGGGGAAAAAATAAAAATATAAATTTTCAGGCCAGATGTAACAATAACAACAATGAAACATGAGATAGGCGTTGAAATTGTCTTGATGCCCCCATCTGGTTGTTGTAAGATCCCTGCTTTAATTAATATTGTGAGGACTAATAAAATATAAAAACATACACTGACAGTGTGTTTACAGATGACCTTTTATTAATGATTAAATCACATTTCTTTAAGCACATCTATATTTCTCATTTATAATATGATTGATGGATTTTGTTCCGGTAACTTCATTAAGATAAACTGTTGCTTGGATTTAAGTATTTATCTATATAACAATTTAAATATACACAACCAAAACCAGGGTTACAAAGTATTGAACTGGCACAAGGCCTGGTACAAATGTAAATAAAAGACAACAGATCACTTAAAATCATCATGTAACACTGGTTGTACTGTGGAAAATAAGTAATTAGCTGATTTTCCTTTTTTACATAATTTCATTAATTCTTTTCCACAATAATCAGACTGAACGATCGGCGTCATCATGAACTCGTGTGAAAAACTCTTTGAACACTAGATGGAGGCAGCATCACTAGAACAAGTGCTGTGAACTAATGTTTCAGCAGCACTTTTCCTTTTGTTAGTTTTGTTGGTTCAGTGTTATGAAAAACGTTTCATCACACAGCATGACAATGTTTAGTGCTGCATCACGAGACTTCAGCTATGACTTCACTATAACATTTGCACAACAGGGTGAATCATGGGGGTATTTCAGGTCTTTAAAAATGTGGGGTTTTTTTCTAAAATTTAATCTGCATGATACTTGTGTCATAAATGTGTCCAGTCCCATCCCATCATCATCATCATCATCATCACCATCATCATCGTCATCATCATCGCATGCCTTAGCTGTTGGCAACACCAACAAAGCTGAACAAACTGAGAGTTTTCTCCTGTCGCATGAATCCATCCCAAATGACAGTCCAGAGCCATGCTCCCAGCCACTATTACATCACCTCCACTGTTCTGCACCAGTGCACAGAGTGCTTTTCTATGAATAATACAGAGAGAGCGGGGAGAGAGGGACATGGACATGAGGCTTGGTTACTAAATGGCAGAGCGAGCACATACTGTTAGAGAAAGAGTGATAGCGACTATGGAAAGATGGAGTTGGAAGGAGTGAAGAAGTTGATTTAGTTATAGATGAAACTCACAAACCAAATAATCACACCACACACTAGTGATTCGGGTCTGATTTAACTTTATTGCATTTATTAATGAATCATGTACACATTCCTATGAATATGTGTGTTTACATTACATGAAATAATGAAACAAGACAGAGTTGTTATAGAGAGGAACAATGAGAAACAGCAGCTGCATGGCCGGTCCCAGACTGTCTGAAGGAAGACAAGGTTATAGACTGCTTTCTCACAGGGGAGCTGGCTTTAGTATAGAAGGAAATAACATATTGCACTCTGAGATCAGCAGACAGGTCCTCTATCATAGCATACACGCACACACACACACACACACACACACATGCGAGCACACACACACACAGAGGCAGGCAGGCGGGCAGGCAGGAAGCCAGACAGTCTCTCATGAAACTCAAACACAGATAATGAGACATCCTCAGCCGTAAAGGTGAAAACAATCTTCTTTCAGCACATTTGCAGCAGCGCCAGGAAGAATATTACACAAAATATACTAATAATTAGATAATCATTTTCCTGGTACTTTAATCTTTCTACCTTTTGGTTCCTTTGTCTTGCTTCTCTTTGTCCCTCGTTCATTCTTGCCAGCGCAGACGCACAGTTAACACAGAGTTAACTGAGCACAGTGTATAATTAGACAAACAAAAAAGAGAGGGATGAAACATCTAAAGGAGAAGAGACTCCAAATGATTACACATTCACTCCGCTTCCTTCCCCCTTGCTGCACACATAACCACCAATTAGAGGAGAAGAGAGGAGGATGAGGACAAGCAAGCAGCCAGAAGTCTATTTATGTCTCTATCTCTCTCTTTCTCTCTTCCCCTGAAGACTCCCAGCGCCGGGGAGGGAGGAAGAGAGGAGAAAATAGAAGTGAAAAACAAGAAGTATATAAATAAAGAAATCAGAGTGTTTCACATCCGGTCGGCTGATTGGCTGAGACGCGAGTCAGGCAGATCTGGGCCACAGTTGCACTCATTGTTCAGTGAGCTTTTCTACACAGTCCAACCCAGCGACAGCAATGAATGTTGATTGTGACCTTTGGTCTATGGGTACAGTGGAAACAGAGTGTCCCTTTTGTGTATGTGTGCATGCGTCATCGTCTCTGGATTTGCATGCGCCCACTTGCCCTTTTTTGTCCGTCATAGCTGAGCATTTTTCGCTCATTCCTGACGTTGTCGGAGCGAGCCGCGGGGCACAGTCAACGGTCGATGGTTTTTATGTGATCCATACCAAACTCACCGACAGCGTTGAATGTTCACCGAGGCAAGCAGGACCGGCAGCTGCTGAGCTGACAGACGAGGCAGGGCGTAGAGGAAGGAGGACAGACAATCAGACAGACAGACAGGGGACAGGGGTAGAGGCGAGGATGTTGCTCAAACCGCAGAGGTCAAGTCACACAGCACAGGGATGTGATGACACAGGACAGTGGCAGAACATGTCTGCTGTCCACAGGGCAAACATGGTTCTAGTTATGTTATATACACGATCATGAAATATATTTAAACTGGAAAACAAACCGAGAGGATCTGCTTTATTGCATTACCACCACCTCATTAATCAGAGGAACTTGAAGTCTTTCATCTTCGGCACAAAATTGGCTGTAACAGCGTCTGAAACACACATGAAAAGGAAGTTGTTAGCACTGATATTGCACAGCATTTTTTTTTACAGCATAGTGAGAATCAGCAGCTTAGAAAACATAAAGGATTTGTTAACCCAAAATTACATAATCACATATTTTCTCCACACATGCTGTGCAGATTGCTTGGGTTTAATTTGTCCAGGTTTTTTAGACATCTGTCTATGAGATTTCTGCCTCCAAACTAATACAAAAAAAAAGGTGAACGGAACTTTGTTTGTGCTGGTCACGGCATTGGAAAAATGACTTTATGTGATTAAGAACTAGTTTCTAGTGGAGAAATAGTCCCTATGAAAACTTTTGATGCTGTGTTATGTTGATTATTCATAGCTATGCTGACAATCGTTACTGTTGAAAATTTTCAATGCACAGATGAAATTTCATTCACCTCCATTGTATTGGGAGTGGGCAGAAATCTCAAAAATGAATATTTCAAAACCTGAGCAAATAAAAATTATCTGTAACTAGCTAGATACCATTAGGGATCCTTTTTTTTTTTGTAAAATGGATGAAATTACCATTTAATCAGGTAGTTTGTACTAAAAATATTGTGAAATTAATATTGTACTGTTGTGTTAAAGGTCTGCAAACACACTCTTTGTGGTTTGCCATCACTCAGAACAATATTAAAGAACTATCTTCGAGCCTGTCACGGTCCTTATGGACATCTAACCCGGAGAACAATGCTGCGATGTCCAACTGTGCAGCCAAGGTTTTAATACCCAGCCATCGCCGGGCCACCGGCTGAGAGCTCCCATTGTCAAAGGCAGGCCATTGCTGGGGAACAACTACCGACAGTGTCACTGCTGCACAGACCGGGGCTGACGTCAGGATGGTAAACGCTGATCTATGGACATTCATCACCCCGTTTCATCGGCTTAGGGCGCTGATGTCATTGAGCAGGCTAGACCTGCATCCATTACTGCGCCGGGGTGGGAGGCTAACGTCAGGCTACCGTGATAACACAGTAGCTACAATGGATGAGTAATGCGTCACATTATTGCGGCTATAATTCAGAAACTCGTAAACTAGACAATTTGGTTTTGTCTCGTGAGTAGGTTGGCTCTTTGAATTATTGCCTCTGCATTCTTTCACTGCATGCTTTCCTCTATCAATATGTACAAATTAATTTTCACAATCATAAAAAAAGAATTATATTAGCCAGTAAGTAGTCAAATAATGTAGTATAATATTTACAGGCACATAGTAATTAATATACACATTAACATAAAACACTTTTAACTGCACGCATGATGAAAAAAATACGTTTTCTGAGCTTTTTATGCTTTTAGGAGCTGCAGTATGTGAACTAGAAGTCTCTTCTCTCTGGAGGAGAAGCAGCCCAGCTCAGATAAGAGACTAAATTCATAAGCCATATTACATCTTCCCTACTCCATCACAGTCTCTCTCTCACATACACACACACTTTACACCTCACCCCACAATGAAAAATAGGCGGAGGGTCGAGGGAGAGGAGAAAAGGGGGCTTTGCCATGGCAACCCCAGTGTCAGCCAGCCATTTCTTCTTAATCCCCCCCAGTTCTATGTCGCACCCTCTGAGGGACCCCCTCTCTACAGCTGAATATTTCTTTTGTGTTGAGAGACTCTCTGCTTATACATATATATATATATGTGTGTGTGTGTGTGTGTGTGTGTGTGTGTGTGTGTGGGAGGGAGGGATCACAGGGGCGGGAGGGATAGGGGTTAGAGGGGGGAGATCATAGCTAACCCAGCTTAAATGGGGGGCCAAACTGCAGGCCACAGAGTCTCAACGTTACACCGGGGGTACAAACCAGAGATCAAATCACACACACACACACACACACACTCACACACACACGCACATATATGTACACATTTAAACACTATATTGATGGAGGGAGATAATCTTTTGAAATAGCAGATAATTACACCATATGGCAAACAGCCGGGCCTTTCCTTTCCGAGCCTATCACAGACAAACCCCGCACTTTATTTTTTTTTCTGCTATGAAACTCTCTCATGGTCTCTTGCTCTTGCCTGAACGGGCCACTCTACATTACTGACAAAAGCGGTTTTGAAGGAGTGGGTGGGGAGAGGCGTCAGCTGCTAGACAAAATAAAAAGGCTCTATTTGTTCCCGACAATAAACGTCCCCATCTTTGGAGGCTCCTCCACAGCTGCAGCCAGATAGGCTTTCATTTTGAACTGCAGACTAATAGAGAGTGATGTCTCCTTCCTCTACTGTAAGCGGATTTAGTATTCATGATAAAATTCAGGAGGTTTAGAGTCATCTTTCTGTGACGCTACTCCACAGAGAAACAGGACAAAGGAATGTGACACATGCTAAATATTCAGCAGTAGAGAAATTAAAATAGTTTGTGATTGTTTAAATGAGTAGTGCAGTATACCTGATGGAAACAGTCTTCATGGAGTAACAAAAGTCAGCACGAAGAGGCGCCATGTGACACCTATGAAGAGGAGACAGAAGCAAAAATAATAAAACATAAACAAAAACACTTAGAGGCAAAAGACACAATGGGCCTCATGCAAGAAGCACTCGTACGAACAGATTTGTTCTTAAGATGTACGTATGAGTGATTTAAGAACATTTGTGGCGTTCATAAATTTTTCTCATACGAAGGAAATTTATGAGTGGTCCTGACCTGTCGTACATATCATGAATAGATCATCTCTGCCTTTCGTCAGATGGGAGAAACACTTGTTTGACTCACAATTATGATGCTCTAATCTGAATTCATCTGCAGTTTAAATATGATACTGAAATTAACAAAAATTAAATATATAACTAAAACAAATTTAATGCATAATTAATACTCTGTTTACCATATTATCATCATCATGGCTGCCAATTTACTGAAAGGTTTTTTTAGAGTTTATGATTTTTATTGGCATATTTTGGTGCAGCGATTTCTACATTTCAGTAGTTTCTTGGAAACTTCTCTCACTCAGACAGCCGCCTCGCTGTCTCGCTGCAGCTCTCTGTCCGGTATCATCTACTGTTGCAGCTGACAGTGTAACATCACCTGTACACTATAATATTCTCTTCTAATATCTCTGTGACTGTCATATGACCGCCTCCCATCATGGAGCACTGTGCTTTAGATAGATGCTTTTTTTAGCATCTACCTTCACGTCAAAGCTTTCCCTCTTTATTTCTGTCACAGTGCAGAGCTGCTCTGGTCGCTGGCGGCTGGATTCATATTTTCAAATTGTTTTAGGTCTCCAACTACTGACATTCCTACATTTCTTTTTTTTTTCGACTGATCTCTGAAAGCCGGACTTGAAGCTAGGCAGTGTTTTGACTCCTTGGGAACTTTTATGTTAAGAAAACTCGCCCATGAACGGGGCGGAACATGGGGCCTTATATGGATTATGTTAATGATCACATCTCACAAACACACCCCTACCCCTGAACAAGCGATCTTCAGGCTGAAACGAGCAATTTACAACAAGTTCAGGCGGTTAAGAGAGTTTGTTAAATCCGACTTGGAACGCTAGTACGAGCAAACCTCGCAGAAAAAAGTCAAGAGAGTTTTAGAATAAAAATAGTAAAGTATTCTTGAAAGAGGCCCATTGATTTTTACATTAAACAAGAGGAAAAGCACCAGCAGGCTTGTCTGGGAAATCTGACCATCTATTATATAAATTCACAATTAATCTGATTTTCACCAGAAAGTTTCCTAATCAACAGACGATTAATGTCCAGTGCATCCTCCGGAAATCCCCAAACGCGCTTCCCCTGAGGCCGAGCAATGGAAGCAGTGGAGGAAGTGTAAGTGGTGTGTCTCCAGGGTGGTCTGATGTGGCAGTGGGCGAGGCTTTAATGTAGCTGCATGTCCACTCCAGTGTATACTGTACATTCACTCATAATGACTAACAGACCCGCAGTCTGCCTGCAGGGGCCTCACACGCCACTCCATGCCTACACATGCATATGCTCCACTTTAATGGCAGCCTTCAGACTTTATTTGAAGTGCGCTGTGGTGTTCAGAAAAAAAAAAAAAAAACATCTAACCAGGATTTTTTTCATGAAGGAGGAAAAATACGACTCTGAGGGCCTACAGTGCCCTCATTGGTCTAATATTTGACCCTTGTCGGCTGATTATATAAAGTGAGCATTTAAATCAATTCAAAATATGTGCAGTAATTATAGTTTGGCTGCTTTGTGGTGGTTCTTTTTCTACCATATATAGATCTGGGCTTTCCAAACATCTGGCTGGAAAATTACATGTGAGATAGGCTACACACGTTATTTTAAGGCAAACCTGGCCAAAGAATCAATTTGCACAACTTTAAAGCTTCTAGCTGATTTATTTCTGTTTCCTCCTCTTGTTTTACGCAATATTTCTTTCTGTGGAGTGTAATTCTACAACAATGACAAAAAAAATCTCTTCCTCCAACACAGCCCCCAGTATTGTGAATTGAAACTATAAATACCTGAGCCAAAACTGACGAAAACGAACATTATAAAATAGTAAAAGTGTTTCACGCCAATCGAGTCTATTAGAGAGCAAAGGGCACATTGTAACACAAGGTGCAGAGTCTGTTCAACAAGTGCGAAGACATAAACCAAAAACAAAGGTACTGAGTTAGTGCCTAGGGACTGATTGGCAGGGTGGGGTCGTTGCTTGACCCCTGACCTTTTTAACCCAGAGGAATGTTGTCGTGCTGGTGCGTGTATTGTTCCAGCCTCCCCGAGGAGCCCCAGCCATGCATCAGATGAATGTGAGCGCTGAATGTTCCTGAGGGCTTCTCCTTTCCCTCAAAATCTCCTCTTTCTTCTCCTAACCCTTTCTTTTCTGCTCTTCATCCTCAGACTTCAACAAACAAAAGGTATCAACAGGTCTTAGAGTGGGCTGCTGTTGTCGGTCCGAAGTGCACATGCATGCAGAAAGGCCACTAAACGTGGGTGCCGGCCTGGCTCCCCTCGCTGACCTAAATGACCAACAGAGATGCAGTAAAAGGCGCCTGAGAAAACCACACTCCACAGAGAACCTTCTTTGCCGTATCACTCATCAAATAAACCACTGTTTTTATTGGTCCACCGTCCAGTTCTAAGAGAGGCAGTCTAAGAGTCTGGCTCCGGAGGAAGTCACCAGCAGTAGAAGGAGACTGACAGATGAGCAGGCCAGACAGACAATTACTGACCAGGTATGTCCTTTATACCCACCTAGGGCTGGTCAGAGGAAATGGAGGAATTTATGATGTCATAAAAAAGTACCAGAAGAGCAGTGCCTGAGAACAGGTTGTCTCTGGAACTGGAGCCATAAAAGACTCCTGTGGCTTCCGCTCCCTCCCCCTGACCACCACCCGAGATGATAACACTACGCTGAGCGCCACTAGGTTCGAGCAGACACAGAAATCATGAGTGTATGTGCATAATTCAGCTCAACTGTAAGAATGTAATAATGTAAAATATTGGTAACAATAAGCAACATTGTGCACACTTACAATACAAATGTGTCACTGAACAAAAACTATGTGACTGAAAAATCCCAAACTAGAGGTGGAAAATAACAAAACAAAAGACTTTTGCTCAAGTAAAGTACATAAATAGCTTTTTAAGGCACTAGCACTTAACTTTAATCTTGTGGTACTTCAGACTCGTCCTCCACAACATTTCAGCAGAAAACATCTGACTTTCTAACATTCCAATAAGATTTTCAGATTTTAGATGCAAAACACATGGTGAGCACATAAAATGCGGAGCATATTTTGAACTTTTCAGAAGTAGGTGCCACTTGAACCACATACAGGACTTAAAATACTCCTACATGTGACACAATGAAACTTTCATTCTTTAGATTTTTACTGTATACTCACTGCTGGTATTAATTTGCCTTTATTCAGTTCTGAAGTATTTTAAATTGTGGTGTTGCAACTAATGTCAGTACAGGATGTGAATCATTTTTCCACCAAAAACCACTGAGAAACCCTAAATGCTTTTTTAAGAATTACTTTTTTTCCGAACAATTAATGAAATGGGAATCATTTACATCAATGAAAGCTTTCTAACCCTCCCTCCGTTTAAACCACAACAAAAAACTAACTGTAATTCAGGAAACATCTTTAACAAGAGAAACACCATCTGTCGGCTCAAACTAAGCAGGTGTAGGGAAGAGCTAAAAACGCTCCACACAGACACGAAGGCCACCCTTTCCTCTTTGCGTGCGCACACACATTTATTCATATACACAGCACCGCTCTTCCCACTACAAAAAAAAGGATAGAGACACACTCTCACAGTCTCAGTGCTTGTTAAAAAAAGGAAGAGAGAAGGTGGTTATTTGCTCTACAACCTCACTAAGGAGGTTTCCCATTGTAAAAAGGAGTGGCTGCACAGCCCCGTTTCCTTTCATCCCTCTCCTTCAGGCACGCTGCCTTTGTCTCACAGAGGACAGAACAACCAGCCTCCCGGCTACGCTACACTGGTCAAATACCTGGGAACTACCACTAGCCTGGTGGGAAAAACAACAAGAGGAGGAGGAGGAAGAGAGACAGAGAAAAAGGAGGGGAGAATAAGGTGTGAGTGTTAATCTGAGGTACGGCGAGACCGAGCAGCTAAGAAAGAAGAGCTTGTTAAATGAAACCTGTTATTAAATCTCAAAAGGAAGGAGGAGGGAGTTGTGCAAAGCTGCAGAGAACAGATGAACACCTGGGACTAAAGTACACTTTAAAAAGATGTTAAACTTGTTGACATTGAAGAAAAAAATGTTGTATATGATTTAACAAAATTAAAACGTGACCACCTGTTTTTACTTTTCTTTCAGTTTTCAGTCAGTACCTTTAGTAAAGGTAGTGACTGTATGTGGGCAATTAGGATCTCTGAGGTTAAGGAAGGCAGGTCGAATGTTTTTTCTTCTTTTTTTTTTTTCCTCCTTCCAATTCTGCACTTTCATGCCAGCTCAGCAGAATGAAGGCAGCTCCTGTATACGAGGTACTGTATAGGGGTGAAGTGAGTTTAAGTCCTCCCCAAACCGACCGCAGCCGGCTGAATGTAAAGCTTTACGTTCCAGTCCACACAACCCTGCCTCGGCAACCAGACCTCACTGTCACACCTCATAAAGCAGAGCTGGAGCAGCAGGGTTGTGTTTAAAGCCAGGGGGGGAAGATAAGGCAAAATAAGGACAAATAAGGAAGAAAATAAGAATGCACCCATTCAAGAAACTGTAGAGAAAAGAGTGAAAAGCCCTCAACAAAAGCTCTTTAGCTGAAACCCTGATGGCATGTCTCCAGTGCGCTGAATAAGAAAATATACTTTGGGGACAAATTGCAGCAGGAAACATAAGAAAGTGAAAATGCCATTGAGGGATTGTTAAGACCATAATCCTCTCTTCATTTCTAGTTTTTGCTTAGCTGTCGAGAGGGAAGCGAGGACCCACAAAGTTTATTTTCAAACAGTCCACAAAGAATGCCTGTCATTTCCTGGCGTTCCCCACTTCCATATGAAAGCCTCCTTTCCTTTAGGAACAATGGGAAAGATTCCAAAATTTCCATGGGGAGTTTTCTTGCATGGCGATACAATAGAGAGAGCATGTTGTGACAGAATTGAGACAGGCTGTTTCTCTGGACTAATGCAATGTTTTTGTCTTTCTGTTAATTTACCATCTCATAAATGAGCTGAAGTCTAATGGCAGACCTGAATCTGTCTTTGACTATGTTGCTAACTCATAGTATGAACCTCTAGATAAAAGGAGCCTCGAACGCATCTGACAATCTGGAGAAAACTCTGACTTTTTGGAGAACAGAGGAAGGCTGAAATCACATTATTTCAGAAAGCAGATGTTCTGGGTTTAACGGGTTTTCACAAATTTCTCTAACCTCTTAACAACTGTTTTCTAATCCGTAAGTGTACCTGTAATGCTGATAAGTCACAGGAAAATTATTTCGAGGCTGACACTCACACACACACACACAGTCACACACAAGGCGTAAGAGTTTCTTAATTACCAAAAGAGTGCGTTTGGTCCTGAAGTGGAAAGAGTTCAAATGTCATGTGCTCCCTAACAGGCCAACGGGCTCTTGAAAGCCACCTGGCTTGACCCAAGCAGACCCAAGCCTGTGGCTAGACGTGAGGTCAGAGGTCATCCACTCATCTAGATAGGCAGTATGCCGTAATGCCTGAGGCCTTGAGCAGGGGTCTCCATTACCTAACCTTTCCATTTACCCAAAACCACGACACACACAGGGAAGCACAAGCACACATATGGACACAGGTTCCCGCTGTTATGAACTCATTCAACCTTTAACTTCATTTACCTGTGAACACAATCCAAGTGTTTCTGCTAAACAGCTGTCTGCTGCTCTGGATTCATGGATGTAAATAAAGTCTGAGGTGGAAAAAGCAAGAAACACAAGACAGAGGTCTAACTCTACTTTTGTTAATTTGGTTCGATATCCGCTGGGCATCTACGCTTTTTATGTCTCCCAGATGACTCAGAAATAATGGATTAAAGAAGTTTTCATATTGTATTTTAATGATTGAGAAAGAATGAGGGGGGTCGTGAGCCTTTTTCTTCCTCCTCATTTGTGTGTTCACTGGTTGATGGCAGCAGGGAAAGAACAGGATGTCTGCTGGGAGTCATGTGATGGGAGAAGTGAGATGAGACTCCTTGATGCTCACGACATTGCATTTTCATAAACAGAAACTGTAGGAGCATTTTTTTTTTTTTGTTAATTTGAACTGTGCTATGAATGCTGTCGAGAAAGAGATCATACGTATCTATGGAGAAACAACAGTGATCTGTGGTCTACTGTGATAGGTTGCACCTTGACATAATTGCAGGGCGCTGCTGATGAAACTCATCACGTGTGATAATGAGCTACACAGGAATGATGATCATAGTTCTAGCAGGAGATAAGAAAAACCAACATCCAACCACCCCTCTGCCCACATAGTGCAGTGACAGGAAGACAGCGGCTTCGCTCCATTCACTCATCCAACCCTGATAACTCTCTGAGAGCAACTCAAAACTGAATTAAACAGATATGCACTCGGACATTCGCTGCTCTTTGCTTTTTCTCTTCATGAGGGACAAAGCTAAAGTGAATTATGTGTAACTCAGCCCTGAGAAGGACGGAAGTGAGGCTATCACAGATGATCACATCAGCACCTACAGTACAGTCTATGCATCTCTCTATTTAGATTTATTTAGAACACTGATTTTTTCCCCTAAATAATTCATGTACAAGATATGTAAGTACAAGCCATTAAATATGTGTGAGCATTAGATAAATATTTGTTTTTCAGTAAAAGGCCATGCATTTAGTCTTTTCATTAAAGCACGCTGTGTATACAATCCATAGCCAGTAAAATGTAGTGCTGCTCTAAGCGTCTAGACCTACTATATCCAGATGGCAAAAGAATTTATGGAGACTGCCTCATTAACCTTAAGGCATATTAGTGCTTGGCACTGCACGCTGAGAGACTAGGCATGGCAGTTTCTAAAGCCTCCTTTAAAAAAAAAAAAAAAAAAAAAGCCTCTCAGCTCATTTAAACTACCTGAAAAGCTGAGTGGCACATTAGTCCACTGTGCCCCCAAAATTTAGCCTGTGTTGCCTTTGATGAAGTGTGTTTATCTGGTCAGTGTGCATCCTCGCAGAGTGCCCACCCTGAAAATGGCAGTCTGGCTGTTTTTGCCATGTGCTGGAGGCCCAGATTCCGGGAGGAAGTCAGATGCGCAAAGACTGTTTCCGAGAATTCAGGATGCGCAAAAGCCATACTTGTAGTCCGCTTTTCCATCTACATTTTAAAAGCATCACAGTCATGCTTCATTATGTTGTTTTGCATCTGTTCACGTAAGCCTAAAATATTTTAATTGCAACCACTTTGCTCCGGTGCCTATTTATTTTTTTTGGCTACGTTACGCACCCATCCATCCACACAGACGTATCACACCATGAGTCACGGCTTGGCGAGAGACGGGTGGCGGCTCAGAATGATCGCTGTCTGTTTGCTGCTCTTCAGGTGTCTCACTCGGATTCTTTGGAGCAGGAGGGCTGCTGTAATGTCGATACAATGACAGATGGTCCACACAAAGCCGGTGCGCATTGTTCAGCTGAAAAATAATAGCCACCATTTATCAGTGTTCGCCTACTTTTCAGGGCCCAATAAGAACTGGAGGCTGTCTGGTGAGTGAAATGAATCAAAGTTATATTGTTTGGACATCTAACAGGATTCCTTTGGGCTCCGCTGGCTGTTTAAACATATCGTTAAAACTTTCCAAGCAACCGAAACAGCGTGTAGCCTCTCTGTACAATATGTACCATATGCGTCTTGCAAAGCATTAGTATAAAAGTTGAAGTGTGCGTAAAGAGGCTTCATGTTGCACAGACCGACTGGATCTCACGTTTTTCTCCCACTCCCCGAGTCACACGGATGCCCTTACGAAATGACCGATGAAAGAGACGCTGTTTTATCCGCTGGCATGTTGAACAAATTCACATGCGCTGATTTTAAGAGACGTGAAGCCGCCTGATTGAGCGCCAACCCCAGAGCCCATCACAATTTGTCACAGAGTTTCACAATCATTACATGTGCATATTCATCAGAATAACCATACTGTCTTCAGATAAATGAATAAAGTAGCCTGGATGTCAAAGAAGCATATTTCCTTCTAACTAATGCATCTTTTTACGCTGGTTACACTGGATTAAACAAAACACTGCCTCTCCTATTTAAGGTTATTTTTTATGCATTTTACATGGTGGCATACTTACAAAGAAAAAAATTCCTTCAGGATTCATGGTCCTGGCGAGGTGGATTTTCTTCAAGTCTGCCACAGTGGTTATCTGCACTCTCATCACCTCCATCCGAGACCAACTCCACACCGACTGAGCGCCTGCCTTTCTGATCCACAGATTACGTCTGCTTGAGAGGCAGAAGGGAGGGCATCCGGTTTACAGGGATCACCGGGAGGACCGGGATTGGCTCAGAGGAGATAGCTTGATAAAATACGCGTCTGCCATTGGACGGTGGGGCAGCGGGGAGGGGGCCCTGTCGTGTATTATTCAGGATGTGGGTGGGGAGTGGAGGAGGATACTCGGGGCAAAGCGGAGTATGCAGACAATGCCCTGTCTCCCTCCCTCTCTCTCTCCCTCTCTCTCTCTCTCTCTCTCTCTCTCTCTCTCTCTCTCGGTGGACAGTTTATGGCTTTCATCTCTTCATATAGACTAACAGTCTAAATTTGAGTACTGATGTTAACCTAAATCTGTCTGTGGTTGCTGTTCATAATGACCTCATACTTAATATAGACTCTAATATTCCCACAAGAGCAATTTTACTATAGGAAAAAATGATGTAGTATAGAGAAAACCTTAACATTTACAGAAATAGAACAGTATGTTTCCCTTTTTTTCAATTTCCTTTTTTTATTTGTCCTATTTTAAGATGAACCTGACTAAAATAAAATATGCTGGATTAACCAGTTTGAAGGGAACAGCTATAAATAAATCAAACGGCCATTATTGTGCAGCATAAAACCTCAAGAAAGTCCTGTGTGTGTGTGTGTGTGTGTGTGTGTGTGTGTGTTTGTGTGTGTGTGTGTGTGTGTGTGTTTCTGCTGTATGTAGGCTATGAGAAAGCTGGAACTGCAGCATTTTCCACACAGGAGTAGGGGAGGAAATGGTGCATGGATAATTCTCTCTTCAGATCCTCTGGTACTCACTCCGAGAGTACTCGGCTGAATCAATACTGCTCAAAGCTTTCTCATGTTCCCCTTCTCACATCAGTGCTATACTGTTGGGAGGCACTGTGTGCTATCGCAGGAGTAGACCAGGGTAGTCCATTTGAGGCGGGGGTTTTTTTAGAGATAATGCTTTGAATGGAAAAACTCCAACACTCATCTGTATGGGGGTAATTACAACACTGCATCACCCCTGACCTGCAGGCCTCATGAACACACTCACACTCTCTCTTCTATTCGGTGGTCCATCGAGAGCTGATAACGACATCCACTCCTTTAATGGTGAGATCTTTGATAGCTGAACAGTCCTATCCAGGACCCACAAGCTCTCTTACATGTGGGGCATGTATATGTGGTGGTGGTGGTAACCATGGCTGTATTTCTCCTGGCTCTCTTCTGCTGTCTTCTGGTTGTCCGCTCCATCTCCAGCGTACAAACCTCATCCCTACACAGCTGTCGCCAAGTGCTATGGTCAGCAGCAACATCCTCCAGGTCCTCGATGGACAACCGAAGAGAAGAGAGAGTGTGTATGTGGCCTGCAGGTCAGGGATGATGAAGACACACACACACACACACACACAGATCCACATCCATAATACAGACTGTGAGTTGTTAACCTGCATACTGAGCCGGTGTGTGAGCAGACAGAGAAATCCTAATAACCACAGCAGGGGCTTTTCTCTGACCGGTAGCCATGGTGATTGAACACATTTCTCCACACAGCAGAGAGGTCTGTCTGTGCTGCACCACACAGGCCTTTATTAGGGCCAGACCCTTGGACTGGAAGGAAGGAAGCACAGACTGGAAGATCACACCCATTTCATTGTGACTCTACAATTTTACAGCAGTCAAGAAGCCGTCGACCACAAATTAGCTCTTTTTGGAAAATGCTCAGCTCTTGTCTCTGTTAAAACTATAAAATAGCACACTCAACATCTCAACAAAGAGGCACATCATCTGATTATTGTGCGAATTTAAAGGCTAATTTGCATAAGTGGTGGGAATGATGCTCTCAGAAGTATAGCACCTCGATTTATTCAGTATTCAGTCTAATTTCAAACATCCAAATGAGAGCAACAGCCTTGGCTTTATTTCCTTTAAGCTTCTAATCTCTCTTTCCTCTCAATTTAGCTGCAGCCTCAATCACAGCTCTTTCACAAACCATGTGGGTGTTTATATGTGTGTGACTGCTATCATGTGAAAACCTTGTAATTCCACATTTGGTGCAATTCATATTTTCATCATATGGTCTTTAATGGGGTTAAAGAACTCGGTACCACTTCTTGATGAGGTACCCTTTATAATGGGTCAATAAGTTGTAACTGGAGACTTTATTTACAGTTAATAAATCATATGGCTTATTAGAAAGTGAAAAAAGAGCATTTATTGATGGATTACCAGCATTGAGATTTGCAATATTACCATGTAGAAAACATAAACACCAGCCAAAGATATTAATGGTTTATAACTGTAGTATTGACTTATTGTACATTAAAGTAAGACTATGTAAGTGTTGAAAGAAGAAATAATATATTCTTTTTCTTCCAAGTGAAAAGTTAAATTCATATACAATAAAACAAACGCTTGCTTAATTCAATACACTCAGGAGGTTTTGCTGCCACAGCTTTACTTGGTCTGGAACGATCATAGCAGTTGCTAATGTTGGTAAAGCTTAGATATTATACTGTGTAACTGTCATTACTGGGTCAGTTCGCTGAATTTACGGCTCCTCTCTACTTGTGCTCCTGTTACACTTCTTTTGCATGTCACCGATAAACATTTCAAGGTTTTATCACAGAAGAGAAAAGTCAAAAGTAAACACATCATACCAATTGACTGTACATAAATATGAATATCATGATAGACATGACAAAACATCTCGATTGCCCCCTGGTGGCTGGCTGCAGTATAGATCATAAATCCCACCCCTTCAATGTTAGCGAATGGGACATGAGCCAAACTAAGAAATCAACGTACACGTCAAACAAATTTTTCCTGAAGACGGTTTCTGTCATCTTAGGTAGTTATTATCACACTGATGTTTGTCCAATTACTCATTTTTCTGATAAGTTTGTTTTTAATTAGTTATTTGATGATATAAAAAAGGGGGTGTGACGTCATGATTGACAGCTTTCTCAGCCACTCTCAAACCTCCGACTCTGGCTCTGAATGACATCACACAGGCAAGATGGCAGCTTCAGGAAAGGAGGTCTTTTGGCTTCACTTTTGCATAGCGGTAGGAAGTGGAGACATGTTGTCCATATTTACAGTCAACAATCAACCTCGCCGGGAGACTTGTTTTAATTTTTTCCTGCTTTTGTTCTCATTCCACTCCCTCACAGTTAGTTTGCAAATGGGGTTGATATGTTTAAAGCAAGCAGGAATCTTGGGAGATTAAGGTAAACTCAGTGTGCTATTATCCTGTAATCGCCACTTGGGGACACAGTGGCTGTTTAGCAAAATCTACAAAGTTTCATTTAATAAAACCACTAGTAAGAACTTAAAATGTTTTATGAAGGGCGACTTATGAGAATGTGGTACAAAGAACACCTCAGCTACTTTGGCAAATGAAACTCCCTAAAAACACTTTGATAAACTTTAAAATGTGTCATCAATCTGAAATGAAGTTTGTCTGCTTAGCTCATGACATGACAGTGAAGACGTGCCTGCGTAAGCCAGACTGATGTGCGTATTTACTCTTATGACCATATGTGTGTGTGATGCAGACCCAAATGGAAAAGTGTCCAATGTGTTACTGTTGATTTCCATGACAACGTATTATGTCGAGGCTTAAACCACGGCTGTACCATACTGTGCCTAGTAAGAGTGACATCTCCCACTGCTTCAGTAATGAGCTGTCTAACATGCTGTCAGCTTGTACAGATGGAGTACATACAGGCCACTCAACACTTAGAATTATCCAGTCAGAAACACTGAATAGTTCAACATTTTGGCTTTCTTGTTGAGAGTTAGACGAGATGATGGATACCACTACACCACATGTCTGTCAGGTAAAGCTATACAGCTAGCACACCGTTAGTTTAACTTAGCACAAAGACTGGAACAGCTGGAAACAGTTAGCTTGACTCTGTCCAAAGGTAACAAAATCCACCTACCTCTAAAACCCATTAATTAATGCCCTATATTGTTTATTTAATTCGTAGTTGCTTTAGGAAGTGTAAAAACAACCCATTGTTAGGACTGGGTATCATTTAAAAAATTATGATACCATTAACAATACCAGTACCCTTAAAATGATACCAATACCAACAGTCGATCAGTCGATCTTTTTTTTCTACTTCATTCAATACCCATCATGTGAATAGAAGCATTCAGTTGTGTAAAATGCCACCACTCCTCCTCATCCAAATGATTTTTACACAAATACATTTTGAAAGTGTTCAAATTATTCGAAAATGTATGAAACAACTGTACAAAACTGTACAATTAAGTATTATCATCACAGACTTATGGGTTGTAGCTGCTGTGGTGTTTGGCTGTGAGCAAAACCATACAAATAGTCATTTTTTACTTGATCTGGGCACAAAAAGGACCAAATTCAGGTATCGTTTGACTGGAGAAGTTTAGATACGACTTGGTACTGGGTTATTTTGGTCGATACCTTTAAGGTATCAAGTACCAATACCCAGCCCTACCCTTTGTGGTTTTATGTGGCGTTATATTCTGGAGTATTTCTTGGCCCCCATAAAACTGAGAATAATGTTTTTTTTTATTCAAATTAAACAAATGGGATATAGCATGTTAATTAGTGAGCTTCAGAGGCTAGCTGGTTCCAGTCTTCATTCTAAGCTTAGCTAACTCGCTGCTGCATATAGCTTCATATCTCCATACCTGACCCAGCAAAGAGGCTCCCAAAATATAAAACTATTCCTTCAAAGTTTAACCATTCACACAAGATACATTCATCTTCAAACTTAAGTAACGTGCACATGACTAACAGTGCTGTGGTGCTTTGGGGGATTTGGGAATCTAGCTAGATATCCAGTTGTTACGAAGAAAAACATGGAACGGGGGAATCACTTTTTCCCCCTCAAAACGGTAAGTAGCTATAAACTCTGGATTGTCATTAGACACACACAGGTTTTGTTTACTTGATGGGTCAGAAAATCTTCATATAGCTGTTGTCTGGTAACTGTTCTCATACAGCTAATTACGAAACCGCAGTGTGAACACCTTATCTCACATCATCAACAGTATGGCACAGTCCCCACCAACTCCGGACTACCACCACCAATCCCGTGCACAACTCTACCATCACGGAGGCCTCCTGTCGGGTTTCATTCTTGCTCGATGCCAGGAGCGAATTCTCTGTCTCAATTAATCACTGAGTTTCTAATGGAATGCTTCCCTTCAGGATGAGGCCCATCACAGAGGGGGCTGTAGTCAGTGCCATCGGTGAAGCTGCTCTGATTGCCTGAATACACTCCCAGCTTTGGAGTCACTGCAGATGTCTGCTAATTGTGGTGATTATGGTGAACGGAGGGGGGTAGGAATATGTAATGAATTTCCCATTGCTTTCATGCCTCACATCCTTTGGTTATGTGCATCTGCTACACAAGCAGAGCATCCGCAGGGTTTGGAGATGGACAAAAGCGACATGGGGGATTGGGCATGGTTTTTTGGATGGGCGGCCATTCTAACTCCAAGTGCAACCAGATTGGGTCCACTTATTCTTTTAGTTCTGTTCATGTCTGACACAATGCAGGTTTTAATTCCTCTCCTCTCCTCTCCTCTCCTCTCTTCTCCTCTCTTTACGAATCTGTGACTCGGTAGACAACTTTAATAACCTCTAACAACCCTTCTCATTGGCCAAAATTAGACTAAAATCACATTTATCAAGTCAAGTAAAGACAATTTTATCTCTATAGCCCAGAACCCCAGATTTGTCTCAGAGGGCTTTTTAATATGTACAACACACGACAGCCTCCAGAGGCCCTTGATTTCAATTAAGGAAAAACTCCCTTTTATCAAGGAAAAATGGGAGAAACTTTATGATGCGCAACATAAGAGGAACCCTCTTCCAGGACAAAAAAGACATATAGTATATACAGAGTACAGAGAAGTAGCAATAGAATAACAATATGGAAAGAAACAATGACAATGAGAAAGGAATGGTTTTCGGGAAATACGCTTTCTTGCCATGAGTTAAATGAGAAGCTCAATATTATGATCATACTTGTCTGTTAAATATGAAGCTACAGCCTGCTGACGGTTAGCTTAGCTTAGCACAAAGACTGGAAATAGGGGGAAACAACTGGCCTGGTTCTGTCCAACGGTAACAAAATCCACATACCAGCATATTTAAAGCTTACCAGTTAACATATTGTATCTCATTTGTTTAATTCATACAAAAAGTAGGGAGAAGGGAGTTCCTGAAGTCTCTGCTGGTTGGGCAAAACCCCCTGTAAAGCCCGTTTTTATCATCGGACCAGGCTAGCTGTTTTTCCCTGTCTCCCCTCTTTATGCTAAGCTAAGATAGCTGTTGCCGGCCTGTAGCTCCATATTTAACTGATGTATATGTAACAATAGTGTAAATCCTCTCCTCTAATTCTTGACAAGAATGCAAATGAGGGTATTTCCCAAAATGACAAATTATTGCCTCAAAGAAATAAAGTATAAACAGACAATTACAAGTAAATATTAAATGTTTCAGGCAGAGCGTGAAAGTGCTTGTCGTGTGTTTGTAATTTAAAAAACTGCTATAACGTCTGATTCCAAATGCAGAGTTACACAAAATCTGAAATCTGTTATAAAGTCTTCAATATATCAAAAACAAACTTTTATTTTTACACAGGAAAAATAAAAACGGCCGGCTGTGCTAATTTAAAATCCTGTATGTAAATTGCTTGTGCAGATTAACAACCTATTAAATTAAGAGGATTATACATGCAACCTGAATTTCTGCATATTCTACTATTTATGGCTATCATGCCACTCTGGACATGCTACTCTGGACAGTGAACTGGAACAAATCATATTCATACATTTAGCATATTAATGAAGTTAAATATCAGATATTCTCTCTCCTCTGTTGCAAATGCAGTGAGTTATTATGGATGTGCTTTTGCCAGGCAAGAGTTGTTTAATTCCTTTGGGGCGAGTGCCCTTCCTGTCACACTGATCAAAGACTTTCTCTTGATATGAGCATAAACTGCTCCATGCCTCATCACCGTCAATGTCTGTGCATGCGTGCAAGCTTGTAGTATGTGTGTTTGTGCAAGTGTATGTCTATGTGTGTGTGTCTGTGTATGAGAGGTGTGTGTGTGTATGTGTGTATTCATCCCCCCATCACCAGAGGCTGTATTATGCATTGTTGTTGGCATGGCCTACATGCTCACCCAAGCATGGTCCAGTGTGGTACAGTACACACATCTTCCCATCCCCACTGCACTCCCCTGTCGTGTCCGCAGGCCCGCTTCATTTACCTTTACTCCTGAATTAATGCTAGTTAACTGTCACATTAACTCAGATCTGTTTGCCCTCTTTGTCAACAACATAAACTAGCCTCAGTATGTGATAGCCGTGGTTATTTTTACTTTGATACACAGCACACGAATATATGTAGGCTTCCTAAAGCTGCATCCATCCATACATAACCTTTATCTTATCTGAACAAAATGCACTGATGCATAAGATTTTAAAGCTATATGCTACTTTGTGTTTTCTCAACAAAAAGTGTAGAGGATATGTATGAGAATGGCTTTATGGAAAACTTCTCTTGGGTTTCTGCAGAGAGCAGTGGCCGTTGTCGTGCAGGTGTTTCATTCAGTGTTTCAATAGAGGCTGAACTGTGGGCGTGGACGCTCAATTGAAAGAGTGCACGGCCTTGTATCTGTGTATGTCTTCACATGTACATGTGTGAGGAGCATATATTTGCCTGCCAGAAGTGAGTGTGTTAAATTCTCTTAGCATGTGTGACGAATCAAGTGGCTGGGAAAAGAGCAGCGCGTTGCATGGCCTCTCTCGGCCTCTCACAAACTGAATTCTAAAGAGGCTATCGATCTGTCAAGGTCTCAATACATCTTTTACTCTGCCCCTATCTCACTATCTTATCTATTTGGCTTTGTATCACCTCCCTTTCTCCATCTGTAGCTTCCACTGTGTCTTTCTTTGTGTCTTCTTCTTTATTTCTTGCTAATTTTGAATAGACATGATGCAGAATGTGGGAGAGAGATGCAGCGAGACAGATAAAAAAAAAAGCGAGAGCATCCCCCACTCGTATGCCTTTCATCCTAATCTGTGGTCTCTGTCCAAGAAAGGGCCTCCTTTTCACTTGTCTGCCCTAAAGCCTCTTATATGTGACCCCTCTGTGTCTCCCTCAGGGCTCTCTCCCACGGCCAGCAACCTCGCACACAAGCACAGACACACACATCTGTGCATTTTAGTTCATAGTGATCTGCTATGTGAAGGAAGAGTTGCATGTGTTTGTGCTGAATCAAAGTAATATTTCAGCCAAAAAACAAGCAGAGGTCAGAATGCATTTGCTCAAACACCAAAATTTTTTTAAAAAACAACAAAAAACTGGAGCTGTACAATGCCACGAATTGCAGAACTGACAGAGCCTCTTACTATATGTTTGTGCCTGAAGGTGAAGACCAATTTACCGCCAGGCTGACTAACACAGCTGCTGGGAGAGTGTGTCTCTCGTTAAAAGAACTGACCTCAATAAAGACGGACGTTTGGCAGTCCGTTATGTAACTGACTGAGGATGATCCTGAGGCTGTGTGGATGTGTGTGTGTGTGTTGTTTTTTTGTGTGCTAGTGCTTTCATGTTTGGGGCGGAATAAGTGTTTGCATGTGTGTGTATATTTGTGAGGGAGGTATACGAAGGCATATATGGTGTGAGAGTGTGAAGGAAATGTATGTGATTATTATGGCTGGTTAGTTGAGTTGAGAGGTTTGCTGTTAGCGATAGATGGGGGTTCTGCTTAAAACAACAGAGCTGTGGTTTGGGTGGCATGTGCTATATAGCTCAGCTGAATAGTGATATTTCATCCTGTAAAGAAACATACATACCAATGCTACAATAGTCATATTTATGGAAGGCATAGAAACCACACCCCCTATAGAGTTACTGTAATTCCTCAGAAGTGGTTGTACAGTAAATATATCAGACTGCACTCAGCACTAAGAACAGAGAGGCTCTCTGTCTACACTGTATTGAGGGACTTGATGTTGGCTTGCACTCTGCCTAGTGTGACCCCACCCCTGGTAAATACAGGGTTGGAGGTTTCCTCCGTGGATAAAAATACACTTGCCTCTCAGTACAGAGGGAGAAAATCCAGAATTCTTCTCTCTTCTAAGCCTATTGTGAACACAGAGCTAAAATCATCACCTTTTTTTTTGAAAAACATTTGCACTGAGAAATTAAGTATAACATATTGTCAACAAAGTACATCTTCTAGAGGTGAACAGCAGTGCTGGTGAATGTTTGCATTGTGAATAACATCTGTTAATGATGGTACAACTTTGTTAATTTGGTCCAAAAAACCCCCCAAACATTTCTGGTAGTCATGAATGCTTCTTCCTGCTTTTGTCTTTTGTCCATCATGGGCTCCCATACTTCACAGCTTGTGACATCATCATCATGTTTTTTACAAACTTGTTTCAAGCGTGCAGAGGCCTTCAACTGCCACAGGTACGGTTACTTGTTAACTTGTTGCCAAAAGTTTATAAAGACACACTCAGTGGTGTTTTAAAGCAACAAATGAGCTCTAAGAGCTTCCTGTGCAGAAAATAAAGTTTCCTACTAGTCGAACTGCACTGGAAGGGAGACACTCTGAGTTACTTCCTTATTTGAGCTGGAAACACAGAACTCCATGCCGGTAAGTTATTGTCATGAAGTTTTTGATTGTCAGAAAATCATCTTGCTGCAACAATTAAGTTTGGTTAGTTAACTTTTATTTGGGTCACCATGTTTCCTACTTTTTGTAACACACTGCTGAAGTATAGAAAGCATATTATGTTATGACCCTATATGTTCACTACATAATTTCTGATGCTTGTTTTTATCTCTTTGAAGAAACAAAGACGTCCATGAAATTGTGCATCTCTCTCGACAACAAAACAAGAAGATGTTGGAAAATTGAATGTGATTGTTAAAAACAAAAACTGAAAATGAACCTCGAGGGACAAGAAAATCAGGGGACCGGACTGAGAGACGTCTATGACATACTAGTCAAGGCGCCTCTGGAGCGACTGCGAAGCCTGACATTCCAGCTGGGTGAGTCTCCTGAAGATAATATCATACATGCCTTGTGTCTGATTGTTCTTCGGCGAGAGGAGAAGGCCCTGAACAAACTCCAGATGCTGACGGACAACCACCTCGCTAACCATCTGGTTGAAATGTGGAAAATGAGTGGAGGTAAATTAGAAAATTTTGCAGTTCACTGCAACTCTCAGCAGTTCACAGGAGAATCTCTTGCAGCTTTAGCTCGCATTTTTAAAGTTTTGTCAGAACAAAGGCTGTGCGATCAACTTTTAAGAAATCTGGCATACAAGAGAGCTCTTTCCACCGACAGCCAAAAAACAAGCAACTGTGAGGATCGGGAATATGATCAATTCATAGAGGAAGCTAAAGTTGTCTGTGGGCCCCAGTTTGCAGAATGGATGTGTTCTTTCAGGGACCTCAAGTTGGGGTCTTCCCATGATCCTCATAGCAGCCGGGATGAAGGAAATACAACTTTAAAAGTGGTTCTGTCTCCGGATCAGTCAAAAAGTGGTCTGCCCAGCCCGCTGCAGGCGAGCTCCTCACTACCATCATATCCTACTCATCTGGAGATAAGCATTCCTCCAACAGCCACATTTCAAGAGGACAAAATAACTCCAGAAACACCAGGAAGCCAACAAAGCATTGTCGTTGTTAATGAAGTGAAAAATGCTCCTGAGGAATCTAAGATTAAATCCAATGAGCCTCCTCTGTTTAAAGACACAAAGATGGATGCAGCGTTTGCAGCGGTGTGCAACCAGAAAGAGAGTCCAAACCAAACCACTGAACCAAAATTTTCACTACCTACTGCAACAAGCATTTCTCCACCCAAGATGACTTTACCAAACAAGATGTATGAAAGTAAAGGTGCCGAAGAGGAGGAGGAGGAGGAAGTATTTTATGCATTTGTTATCCTGCATGCACAGGAAGATGCAGAAGTAGCTGAAAGGATAAAAGAAAAACTGGAAACTATCATTGGTAGGGAAGGTGCAACTTTCTCTGAGGACTTTGCCATCCCTGGAAAGAGCACTTTGAGGTGTGTAGGGGATGCTATCAACAACTCAGCTTTTACCCTTCTGCTGCTCACCAGCAACTTCAACACTCGTTTGCTGGAGATGAAGACAGACTCTGCCCTCATCAACTCCATAAACTACAAACACAAGTACAACACTGTTATCCCTCTGCTGCCAATGGAGAACCGCATGCCCAAACAAAGCATACCCATAGTTCTGCAGACTTTAGTTCCACTCGATGAGAAAAAGAGCTTTGACAAAAAAACACAAAAGACATTGTCTAAAGCAAAAATTGATAAACAGAAGAGAATTTGGATGGATGAGCAGAGAGTGAAAATCCAGATAGAGAGACAGGAGGCACTTAAGCGTTCAAACCAGAGTCAAAAGCAGTTTATCCAAGAGTGTAAAGCAGCACAGTTGCTAGAGCAGGAGACACTGAGCCTTTTAATGGCACGAGACTGCAATTTTGTCAGCCCATCAGCACGGCAACAACACCCAAGCATTCAAATTACAAATGCTAAGTACATTATGATTGGCAATGACTCTCAAATGACTGTGGATTATGGTGGAGGTGCAGAAAAAGATGATGCAATTCAGAGTGATGAGGAGCAATAAATGCAAAGATGGAAACAAAAAATTTGATTTTCTGGGGTGAGTTTATGTAAAAAAAAAAAAAAGAGAGAAATAATCATGTTTCCCGAACACTAAAATGTCAGAGCCACAGTGAGGTTTTCATTGCAGATTGTTTCATTGTATTTAAACTTGTTAATGGAAGAGAATTCAATAAAACTCTTAAAGTAAAAGATCAATTAAATACCATCTAAATGATTTGATACAACACTTTAAGAGAAAGTCTGTGCAGCAGAGGTTTGGATGAATAATTAGCTGAGGACTGCCATCTACTGACCGATGTGTGATTTATACTTCCTGACCTCTTCAGCTGCATGAACCCGCTGTCGGCACTAGGGAGCAATGCTGTCACACTCTTCACTGCACCCCAACAGGATCTTCTGAAGTGCAGTGTCATCCAACGCCACCACTACTTCTGGTATCTGAGAGCTGTATGAGTTTAATGAAATATTAATCACTCACATCATTTTCTTTATTTCTTCAAATGTTCATGTTGGTGTTTTCAGGTTTCAGTCATTGTGGGAAGGTACAGTGCAAATCATCTGTTTTTGTACTCAGATCAAGTGTCCTATTCATCCGCTCATTTGGAATAAACCATTTTTTTTCACAATAAGGACTCCGGATTCTCAGGTTGTTTTTAATTCTGTAGGTCAGAGTGAAAATGAAGACAAACAGTAAAACAAGCTGAAGAAATCAAACTAACGTCTGCAGTGTCTTCTTTAAAAACACATTATTTCCTATATTTTTCATGTGTTAGTATATCTTCAGTTTCTCTCCTCATGTAAGGTTTTTAGTGATGCACTTTGTGACCTAATTTTGAAGTTTGCTTTAAAAATACATTTGATTGTTTTTCTTACTGTTGTCCCATCCATATGTAGGACTATGATGTTATATTAGTGATGTCTAAAGTCTCTCCATGACTGTTGCTGTATAGTTCATGTGTGTGTGCTTGTTTTCTACTCCATCTACTCAGTGCTGGAAGAGGTATTCAGATCTTTTACTTGAGTTGATGTAGCAGGAATATACTCCATTATCCTGCAGTCAAACTTTCCAAACAAGTTACAGTGAACAAGTACTACAATAAATCTTACTTAGTATTAAGATAAAATAATTTACTAGCTGTGTTCATAACATAATTTTAAGGATTAGTCATTATTGTCAACTGTATTCTGATGTTTTGAATGGTTGAGGTGAAGCCAGGTCTGGCTGTTTGTGAATCTAAACTACACTAAATGTGACAGATTGTCAATGTCAGCTGACATCTTGCACAGTACCTCCAGGGTGTTAAACTCATACACTTCTGCTGAAGCGCCCCGGGAGTGTGGCATTGGAGCAAAAACGAAGCATGTTTATTTCTACTTTTTCTACCATAAGGGCAACATTACTTGCATGGCTGATGCGACTGTGATCTGTCTTTCTTTCTACACTGATGTGTAGCACATTAGTCTGTACATCAGTCAGGCTGGCACGCTGGTCTGAGTCTTGTTTATAGTGTGTTTGTGTGTGAGCTTAAACTCAATCCAACCTAGACTATTACAGCTTGTGCATACTCCTGAGGTCAGTGCAGGTACCCCTTTTAAATTTCGGCTCTCACCTTGTAGCGTTTGTGCACGTCACTGATATCTATCAGTGGGATGAGAAAATTCTTCAACCTGTGAAAACTATTACCTAATACTGTCTGATATTCTTTATATATATTGTAAAAATGTAGTGTTTTCAAGCAAAAACAAGGCTGTTTTCTGTAGCTCTGAAAAGTTGAGTATATTTCTACCAGGCAACAATAATTTGGGGGTTATCAAATGTGGATCCTACAGCTGTCAGTTAAAAAGTATGAACCATCTTAAGCATGGTGGGGTAAAAGTATAAAGTCTTGCAAAATAAAAATATTCAGTAGTATCAGTGGCAGTTGTGTTTAAGTCTAAAATTAACATTTCTTCCTATTTTTTTATCTTTAACCTCTTCTAACAGTATTCATATACAGCATCAGACATCAAAAGGGTGATAATAATAAAAAGAAAAATAATATTTTACTATGAAAAGAAATAACACAAAAAAAATGCAACAGAGGCTTAATGTGACTTTTGGCAATGACACGCTTGACCTTTTATCACTGGTTGTTGATTTTAAAGAAGCCCTATAATGAGATAAGTCAAACAAGAATACTAAAAAAATTTAATTGTATGTTTATGGAATTTATGCAGCGGTGGAATAAGTATTTAGATTCTTAATTAAGTAAAAGTACCAATACAGCAATGTAAAAATACTCCATTAAAGTTGAGTTAAAGTACATAAGTATTAGCAGCAAAATGTACTTAAAGTATTAAAGTAAAAGTACTCATTTGGTCCCTGTGACTGATAAATTATTATATATGACATCATTAGATTATTAATACTGAAGCATCAGTGTTAGAGCAGCATGTTACTGTTGTAGCTGCTGGAGGTGGAGCTAGTTTCAACTAGTTTATATACAGTTAGCTGGTTTAGTCCAGTGGTTCCCAATCTAGGGGTCGGGCCCCTCCAAAGGGTCACCAGATAAATCTGAGGGGTTGTGAGATGATTAATGGGAGACGAAAGAAGAAAAAACAAAGTTCTGATACACAAATCTGTTTTCAGTTTTTGGACTTTTTATCTAATCTTTGATTTTTGGTGAAATTTGGGATCATTTGAACATTTATTGAAATTAAACCCTGACTACACACTACTTTTTGTAAGACGTCAAAAGCCAAAAAGGTTGGAAACCACTGGTTTCATCTTTAACAATGTGTTGTATTTTAAAAGCTTGTTTTATTATCCACTGTGTCAAATCTTCGTCTGACAAGTTACTAAAGCTGTCAAATAAATGTGGAGTACAATATTTCACTCTGAAATGTAGTGGAGTGGACGTATAAAGTAGCATCAAATGGAAATAATCATATAAAGAACAAGTACCTCAAAATTGTACTCAAGTACAGTACTTGAGTAAATGTACTTAGTTATTTTCCACCACTGAATTTATGTATGTTGAAGTAAAATCAAAATAACGTTTCTGAGGTGAGACTCAAAGTAAGCAACAATGTATTTCCTTAATTGAACGCTGTAACATCAGTCCAACACATCAGTTAAATATTCCTCTAAATCTTTCCAAAAACTTTAGTGAGAATCTACAGTTATAGAAGCAGAGTTGTCAGTGTGAGGCTGTCACATGGAATTATTGTTTGAGGAATTTTCTTTCTCCATTCCTCCATGGAAACATCTGGGATTGAGTCAAAAATCACGCTGCCAGTTAACTCCACCTTGATTTATATGAGACGGCCTGGATTGAATAGACTGGGTGGGTGGATCGCGCATGCGCTGTGCGCTCCATCCACCGATCAGTGCGGCAGGAAAAGCGCAGAGGAGACGCCGCGGAGAGAGAGAGAGCGAGAGAGAGAGAGGAGGGGGGGACAGAGAGGAAAACAGTTAGAAAAGAAAAAGAAGAACAACATGGACATAAACATCCTTGTCAGTGAGTGTGCGTGAAGCTGTCCTGTGGTGCGGGACCGGAGCCTCCTCCTCTGCCACACAGCTGCTCCGTTATGTCGGGCAACATGAGGATGATCATGTCAGGGAATGGAGGAAATCTTCAGAAATCCTGCCACTAAACTGCGCTGTGCTGTCAGGATTTTTAGGGGGATATATTACTGAAACATAAGGACATAAAAAGTGAGGATGAGGATGGTGTTCATGTAACCTAGGAGCGTCCTTTTGGTATCCAACTCGTCGTGCTCTCCAACATCAGGCCACGCGCAAAGTTTTTTTTTTTTAGTTTTTTTTTTTCAGGAGAAGGGGGAAATTTTGCTGCATTGAATTCCTCCGGACGGGATGTCATCCGCAGCCAGGAGGAATTCCTCAGGCTGACTGATCCTCCAGCTGCAGTGTAAAGCAAGCGGGACCCCCCGACAGAAAAAGATGGGAGATGCGGCAGACGACAGAGGGATGAGACGGACCTTCATAGTCCCTGCCATCAAGAGCTTCGACCACTATGACTTTACCAGGGCCAAGATATCATGCAGCCTGACGTGGCTCGTGGCCAAGGCTTTCGGCTCGGGTAGGTGGCGCCTCCTAATCGTTTTTATTTCTGGATTGGATTAGTGGGAAACACGGTTAAGATAATCATCTGACATGTGTAATAATGTAGCCTGCTGTTGTGTCGGAATCAGGAGGTTTGGTTTGGACTATTTTGTAAACAACCGCCTGTAATCAGACACTCACTGTCAAACCCATCTGAGCCCATTTTTCCTGCCTGTTATTATAAACAGAAATAGAAATATATTCATTCACATTCATTTCATGATATGAAAAGCGAGTAATATAAAACTGATGTGAACTATAAGAGGACTCTGGGTATTTCAGGCTGAATTAATGCGTCTCTGTTGTATACACTACCTTGTTTATCATATGGCAGTCCTTACGTGGAGGTCATAGGTCATATCCACTACATTACTGCAGGGTTATTGGTTTAACCTGTCTAGAGCTAATTATTCCCCCACTGCAGAAGTCAGGCCAAACCTATTATGTAAGAAGCATGCTGACACTCTTGACTACAGATCTGTGCTGTCACGCTTCACTGTTTGGCAGCTGATCAACAGTGAGAAGATTTGTAATTTAAGTTTAGGGTTGCGACTAAGGGTTGTTTTCATTACAGATGATTGGATTCTCCATAAATCGTTTGGTCTATAAAAGAACAGAAAATAGAAAATAATGCCCATTACACACTCCTAAAGCCTGAGGTGTTTGTTTTGTTCGACTAACACTCCAAAACTCAAAAGTATTCATTTTCTGTTCAGGTAAAACAAAGAAAAACAGCAAATCCTGACAACTGAGAATCTGGATCTAGTGCACATTTGGCATATTTGTGCAAAAAATGACCTAAACAATTAATTGATGAATCTCATGGTGGATAAAATGTCAAAAAAAACAGTGACTTCTGCTTATCACACTTTCCTACAGCTCAAAATAGCTCGTTTTTTTTTCTGAGCAACAGTCCCAAACCCAAAAAAATGTTTGGTATTTTTGCTTTTAAAAATAACTTGATTATTGATTAATCAATTAGGAAAACAGTTGCTGATTAATTTTCTGTCACTTTATAGTAGCAGCTTACAGGCTGCTGACTGTAATGTTTTGCTTTTCTTGTCAGTAATAACGGAAACCATCCAGCTACAGGACTGATTTCTTCATGTGGATTTGTGTGTCGATATTTTTTCTTTATGCGTGACCACATGTATGTATCCCAGCTCTGGCCTGTCTCCTGTCCTCAGTGTGGTCTGGAAGCAGCTCTGGCAGCCCGGCCTCATAAAGACTGAGTAATTCCAGCCTGCTCCGAGCCCAGAATGTTACCCCAGCTCCTAACGAATGCTTTTAACGGCTGCTCCTCCATGTACAGTAGATGGAGTCTCTGAGTGGCCGCCACACCGGCAGACAAACCTAGAAAAAGAAGGACAGAGATCAAAAGAGAGATCTCTGAATCACAGTCATTGATCCACCAGCATGTGCCAAAAAGAGCTGCACAAGACTCTGTTTTTAATTGTCGGAGAGCGTGAAATGGTGGAGAGACATGCAAGGTAGATAATGCAGCGACATGTGAGAAAGCCTGTCTCACTTCTACAAGACCTGCTGCTGCTGCCATTTTTTTTTCCCCTCCGTCCCTCCGGTGACACAGTTTCAGCTCCCAGCACCGCCGAGAACTGTGGCCCAATTCATAACCAGTCCTCAGAGCCTGGTCTGGCCTAGTTTGGACGTAAGAGCGACGGTTTGAATCTGGTGATGCTCAGATGTAACACGAGCAAAAGTGAAAGTTTGTACTGAAATTTGCATACACCACGTGTGTGTAAGAACATGTACCACATGCACAAAGTGAATAAACAGTGGTGAGTTGGTGTGTAATGAATGTCAGACCACAGCTTTTTTCCTGATGTGTGTCCTGATCAGTGGAGACCATAGTAGCAAAGGACCAACAAAAGTCTACAACAGCACTAATGTAACTATTAGTAGCCTAATGTATTTAAGTATTGTTAAGAATCAATTATTGAACAGTATTGATTTTTGTGTAGTTTGCTCAAGACTAATGTAACTGGTGGTTTCTGGTCACTGGCCTCAGCGTTGGTCCAGTGGTTCAGGATGTTCATTCACCAGAAATTTGTGGTCACAAACCGAATATTTAAACAAATCTGTCACTTTAAAATGATATTTGACAAATTGCAGGTCGGCCTATTCAAATGGAAAGGCTTAGATCTTGTAAAGTGATATGAGTTCTTCGCTGAAACTATCAGACTTTGAATTGCCAGACAAAAATCATAGCTATAATTTGTTGTTGAGTTCACACTTAGGGGTTATATCATGTTATCAGTTGCAGCACAGACCCTGTGATGACCCCCAGCTGGACTCAGCTGCACCATTCAGGTCACATCAGTGATGTAACCAGTGTCCCCAACACTAACTCTTCAGTGAGCTCATGCAGCAGATGCCCTCGGATGGCTGGCTGTGATGCATCTGTATCACTCAAAGCACAGAAAAGAGAGCATGCAGGTCCAAGAGAGTCTACTCTCTAGCTAGCGAGGATGAAGTCAGATGGTGGAGTGATTGGCTTGAATAAAAACATACTCCAGCCTTGAAGCAAGGCTGTGTTATTTTCATAGTTTTGTGCTCTGTGTTTCAGATGTTACAGCGCTTTGAGATTTAAATCTCATATCGTCTACTAACAAACAAGGAATATAGAGTAAGTAAAATAAATGTTGCATATTTAGCACATGGATGAATTTGCCACCAGCCAGCTAGCAACTTCGTTTCAAGAAGATCATTTGTAACCTACATACAATGTCGACTCAGCCGTTAATTGTAAGTGTTACTGGTTCGATCTCCGACCTCTCCAGTCCACATGGCAGCAAGATACTTAACCCCAATATTGCTCCTGATGTGTAGTGGGAAAAAGTGTAAGTGGCATTGGACAAGCTGCCAAATTAAAGGTGCCCTGTGTGGTTTTCTTGTATACAAACAAACAAAGGTTACATTCACTGTTACTCACCTAAACTCGTGTGTATCCTTGTAATCTACAAATCTTCAGCTGCAAAACAGATTTTCTTATTTTAAATCCTGCATTGTTTACATCTATGTTCACTGGCTTGCAGTCTTCTTCTTCTCTGCCTTAGTTGGTGCATTGCTGTGTTTCTTGGCACATTACAGTCACCTGTAGATCAGTGGAATAGTGTGAAATGATTGATGGGACTGTGTATCGTGTCACCCATGTGTGCATGCATTATGTGCGTCCTTGTGCGTGTGCATAATCCAAAAAAAAAAAAAACTCATTAAAACTGCTCCATAGCACTACTAAAGTTTTTTAAAAAAACTCCACAGGAAACCTTTAATGTAATGTTGAAGTAATATTCAGTCAAGCAACTATGTGCAACATATAATCTAAAGTTAATTAAATAATCAGTAAATCATTTCTGTCAGAAATCATTGTCCACTGACTGAGCAGAAGGCCTGCAGAGATAAACACTGCTGATCGTGAGGTTGTGTATGCTGAGCTGTGATCTCAGGGGGTCTCCAGGCGAGCAGTCATCTCCATGCCTGGACTTCCTGTGGCAGCTACTTCCTGTCTGTTTCCTTTTTGATGGCCAACACAAAGGAGAGGGTTTTTTCCTTGACGAGGCAGATTTTCATGAACTCTAGAAAAACTTGCTCTCGGTGCTGTTGTAGCCTGGTGTTCTTTTTAATGATTCTTTAAATGATTTAATTCATCTTTAAGCATAAAGATCATTTGATTAAATACGAAAGAACTTTCAGGAGTGAATGAAAACTGCCGTTTGTGAAGCTTTTGTGAAGAGTTTCTGACGGATTGCACAAACGTTGCTTCAATTAAGTTTTGTCCTCTTAAAGGCTGAATAACAAAAGTTCAATTTAATAGTTGTGACTAGATGCAGGAGGGCTTGTGGTGTTTAAGTAGTATAACATCTGCCTGTTTTCATCACCCAGCGTGGGGGCATGGCGAGGCTGCTCTAACCACAGCCGCTGGAAAACTGCCGAGGTTTGATCACAAGCTTAATGGATTTTTTTTTTTTTTTAGGACTGAGCTTTAAACATTTGATTTAATCTGTGGTGTTGTTGAATTCACTGTTGTTATTCTGGAGTATCAAAGAACAGAAAGCTGCACCTTTAAGATAGATTCCTTTAGTGTCCTTTGTTTCCCTCAGAGTGATTCAGAGGCGGGCAGAGAGGAAATGACGCCACAGGCCAGGAATACACACACTCATACTGGAGCACATAGTTGTGTGTTACAATACATACACTTACACGCTTACACATTCCTATTAAAGTGTCTTGTGTGACTAAAGTGATACACATGGCGGAGAGGTGCATAGATACAGTCTGTATGTTTAGTGACAGATATATGACTGGTCTACTTTAGCTTTGAGTCAGAACATGTGGTTAACAACAACATTATGGTGAAGACAGAAAAAGAAACAAAGACTGAATGAGTCCTGGAAGTCTGTGTGTGTCCTGCTATTTTCTTCAAATCAGATTTACTGGGTGAGGTAACAGGATTAGAGGTGACTCCATGCTTTGTAACATACACTTCCACCAACACACATTATACTTAGCACACACACACACACACACACACCATGGCTTTACGCTCACAAGACAGTTGTCCTGTGTGGATCTCCAGTAAGATAAACACCAACAAATACACACATGACATGTAATGGTGAAATGCTACTCACCATTAGCTTGTCTTATGACTTGTTACTTCTTTGAAAACTCAAGGCCCACTGATCAGTTTTTTTCCCAGAGCTTTCAGCTGTTAACATGGTCTTCATCACTGGCTGGAGTTTGCCAAGATAGGTCTGTTGACATGCAAGCTCAGCAGCTGTTATATCATCCACAGCACTTTTAGGACTTCTCATCTGTGTTGGCTAAGCAGCTAAACATCCTTTAGCTTCCCTGTGTATTTGATGTGTGTGCTTACAGGCCTAAACCCCCTGTGTTTGCCTGAAATTTACTTTGCAGATGATGATGTTCACAAGGTTTTGTGGTGTACAAGCTTTGAGCTGGTTGTGTTCATGAAGGCGAGGCTCTGAGCTACAATGTGAGGAAGCCATAGCAACAACAACAAAGGCTGTTAAAAATATAGAAAGAATAGTGGCACAGCTTCTTTTATTGTCTGCATGCATTCACTTTTTGCTTCTTTGTTGTTGATGGTGGCTCAGTAGCGAAAAAAGACTCAAAAAGATGCACATTGATCAAAACTAGCCCTAACCCATCTTCTCTCTCCTCTCTTGTGTCTTTCTCTCTGCTCAGATGCGGTACCAGAGGACCTGGTGGAGCCCTTTTACCGGGACCAGTACAACCAGGAGCACCTGAAACCTCCAGTGGCCTGCCTGCTCCAGTCTGCAGAGCTCTACTGCCGCGCGGGAAGCCTGATCCTCCGCAGCGATGCAGTCAAACCTTTACTGGGACACAACGCTGTCATCCAGGCTCTGGCCCAGAAAGGCCTGTATGTCACCGACCAGGACCGACTGGTGACTGAGAGAGATCTGACCAGTACGCCAATACACATGGTGAGTGAAGATGTATCTGACAGAGTACATGAATGTATTCGGTGATAGAGTCATATTAAAGAAGATTTTTCTGCTGCTTTTATCCTTTATAGTTCAGCCTAATAGTTGTTTCTGTGTGTGTGGACTTTAAACCTAGACTTTTGTATTTATTTAAGCTCTTGTTAATTTTGTGCTACTGCAGAGTCTTTTTTCAGTTTTGTCCTGCACATAAATCCACATTTTCCCACTTAAAAATACCAGTACATATATGGTCATAACTGTGGAGATCTATCTGATGTGTGAAATTAGATTGCTTGATTTAGATTTGAAACTTGAGAGAAATGCTGATCACAGTTTTCCAGAGCTCAAGATTACATCTTCATATTATTTGATTTTCTCAACTAACTGTCCAAAATGCAAAAATGTAAAATTTACAATTAAACAAAATAGAGAAAAGCAAATCCCCACAAATATGTACCATATTTGCCTGATAAGTGACAACAAGATTATCAAAATCTGTGATAATCAATTCATTGTCAGCGACATAAACATACAGTCACACTGGATGCTGTTTTTTATCTTTCCCTGCATGTCTTCATATGGGGAATAAGTGTGTTATGTGATAGCATGTTTGTGTGCACCGCTCCATGTGTCCTACTGTTAGACTGCCCTCCAAGATCTGTCCTGTTGAGAGAAAAACAACCGCTAATGACAGGTTTCCTATAGCAACCCTATTACTCACTGTTCAGCCTCTGTGTCATTAGACAGCACAGGGCAAACATGCCTTAGTTTACACCAGCCTAAGACACAAGGACATATTCAAGTACTGTAGTATGTTGTTGTACTGTTTTGTCATTAGTGCATACAGCAAGAACATAATATCCCAGCAACTTGCAAGTACTTTCATTATCAATTAATGTGTTCATTATGTTTTGATTTATCTGTTAGTCTAGCTATTGTCAGACAGTAGTTAAATACGCTCCATTATAAGTTGTGTGAACCTAAACTGATGTCTTCAAATTGCTTGTTTTGTCCAGCTAAGACACCCCAAATCCAAATATACTCAGTTTACACTAAGATAAAATAAAGAAAAGCAGTAAATCCTCAAATTTGAGAAGCTGGAACCAATTAATGTTTGGCATTGTTCCCTGAAAAATGACTTGAATGGTTGTTAATTATCTGTCAGTGGACTAATTGACTAATTGTTTCAGCAGTAGAACATGATACTGTCACCTTTCTAATGGATGTGAGTAGAGTGGAATAGATTATAAGTTTGAGTTAATTTATGAGAGAAGGGTGAGTCTGTGGCAGACACACTGCTAGCACACGCATGGCTGGAGACCGGGTACTTCTGCTGACGCCAAAAGGTGTCTGCATTGCAGTGCACCCTCTCCTCCCCCTCCCTCTCCTGCTCTTTCTCTCTCTCTCTTTCTCTGTCTGTCTCACTGTTTCGTTCCTCAACTCTCTTGTCTTTCTCTCTGTTTGCCACCTGCCTCCTCCTCCTCACTGTCTCTCTAACTCTCTTTTCTTATCACACTTTTTTTTTAGCCTTTCCCTCCTCAGCTCCGCCTCATCTAAACTCTATTTTTGCAGATTAAATCAGACTGGAACGCTGTTATCTCCTGAGTATTTAATTGAGGCTTAAGCATATTTCATCAAGTCTGTCTGTGTCCACACATCTTTCTGTCTCCCAGATTGTAGCCAGGATTTTATGGATGTTCTATAACTCATTGATTGAGGATCATGATGGGTGGAGATTTACTGCAACGCTTAATAAGCCCATGTCCCTTTCACACCTGTGTAGTCTGGTGTATGTCTATATATCTCTCTTTCATTCTCTGTAACTCTGTGGCTGCTGATTTACTGGACAGTTTTACTGACAATGTTAAGTAGACAAATGGAGCCTAAAGCCTAACACTATTGACCTTCATTTGTGTTGCACACAGCCAGGCTATTTGTTAATGTGTCCTCCCTTATTGTTACTCTGTGTCTCTCTGAATTCACTAGATTGGTTGGGAAAAGTAGAGGTAGCTGCTAGTAACTGTCTCTGTGTGTATTTGTGGACTCAGCAGGATCATTTCAGTCACGCCAAAGTCGAGGCTTTTCATTTTGGGTTATAGTATATCTGCAGAGAAAATGATGACCTCATGGTTTTCCAAATACTGTGCAAGAGAGGAATAACTCATGTCAGCGAGGAGGAGGAGGAGGAGGAGGAGGAGGAGGAGGAGGAGGAGTGTGGCAGTCTGTCAGAGGACGAATAGATATAGAGGAGGGAGGGAGGGGTGTGATGGAGTTTAGGGGCTGCCATTTGGCTGATATCCAGGAGGAAGCAGGAAAGTGGAGCAAGAGATGAGAGGAAAGGGTGAATGTCTACAAGAGGATGAATGGAAAAGGGGAGATGGGAAAAAGCTATGGAAAGGCAGTTAAGGAAAGATAGAGAGGAGGAGAGGAAGGGTAAGGTATTGCCTTTTTGGCGGGCAGGATGACATGTGTGTGCCAGAGAACGAGTGGAAAAGACCTACTGTTGATGTGGCCATCTGGAAAGGGGGGAGAGGGTTGGGGAGGGGGAAGCAAGGGAGACGATGGGGGAGGAGATAGGAGCGGAGTACATGGAGAGCAGGGAATGTTAGGAAAGGAGAGGAGGGAGGGAGGAAGGAAGGAAGAAGACGTGATGTGCAATACTGCAGCACGGTAGAGGGTGGGGTCTCACAGTGAGTCAAAGCACGTCTGGTGCACAAATGAGAGTCCCCACCCCCCCCACCCCCCCACCCCAACCTCACCCCCTCCTATAAAACACACACATGAACACAACCCTCCAAAGAGCTGTCAGACCTCCAACAGTGTGCACAAGACCTGTGTGTCCATTTCTAGGTTTACTTTCCTGTTTCCCTGTTATTTTTTTATTTTTTTTTTTGTTCTCCTCTCCGCTCGTGCACACGCTTCACGCTGCCCTCCGAGAGTTAAAACACTGAGACGAGAAAGTGACGGAGGAGAGGGAACTGGAGCAGTAATTGAATGCGCCTGCAGAGGGGCGTGTACCTTCATCTAAAAGCTTTCTGCCGAATAACCCCTGAAAGATTTGGAAGGGTTTTATGGATGCGTGTGTGAGAAAGATAGCAAGACAGGTCATTCTTTTTAGTGGCAGTTTGGACAATATTGAGCCATAATTGTCAGTGGACACTAACATCTCAATAGAGCCAGACGTGTAGGTGTAAAGTCGTGCAATAAAAACACTTGTGTTGCTCAGATGTGGGTCAATTCTGAGTGTGTACCTGCGTTGAGCGGACACCTTTCATGTTTTAGGAGAAAGAGGCTACTTTGATTATCTGTTTGCTCAGCTGTATCGTGCTTTCCTATAGATGCCTTTGATCAAGGTTGCGCGCACACACACACACACGTGCAGCCATGTAACAATAGTGTGAATGAATGCTGATGTGCTTGTTAGTGTGCACGAGTGTACCGCAGTTCTTTACAGCTCCTTATGACCAGTGTCTGCTATTTCCACAGCCTTATAAGGTGTGCCTGTCACCATGAGTGGTTGAGACTTGCTTCTGTGCACACACACACACACACACACACACACACACACACACACACACGCACACTAAAGGTCTTTGTGAAGGGATAATAGACAGCACATGGCTTTTAAATCCATGCTGTAGTGTCAACAGTAACGTTTTTTTCCTGTGGATATGAGAGCAGTCTGTAGATATATAAGCTCAATATAGTGTCTCTTGGGCATACACCTATATATTCATATGCACACACACATTCATGTACATGCAAACAGACATGCATGTTAGCTCTGAATTAAATGTCACATTAGAAACAATGAGAAGACAGTGGCACAGACAAACCTGCGTAACACAGTGGGGAACACTTACCTTTGAAATTTGTCAAAAAACACAAATTGCAAACTTGTGAATTTAGCATCAGAGTTTCAGTTTCTTACTTTTGACATTTAAAATATAATTAGGCTATATGATAAATAATATTAACAATAACAACAACGATAATTTTTTTATTTCTCCCTTAAAATAGAGACTGTGTGAAAAGGATTTGGGTGGGGAGAGGGGGTTGAATCCTATGTTTCACTTTTTAAAATAGACTAATTAAAGGAATAGTTTGACATTTTGGGAAATATGCTTAGTCTTTTGTTTCAGATTTAGATGAGAAGATCTGTTCCACTCTCATGTCACATATTACAGCTACCCTGGCTGTCCAAAGTTTAAAAATATGCCTTCAAGCACCTTTTAAAAGTCACTAATTAAATGGTTTGATTCATATGCAAACAGACACATGAAAACAACATGTTGTTGTTGCGTGCTGTAACTATTAAACTATCATACCCTCCCATGCTCTCCCGAAAAAATAAGACTACCCTCCCTCAAAAAGAAGAAGAAAGCACATAATCTTCCCACTCCTCTGACGCCATCCCCCATCATTTTCAGATAAAAAACCTGCAGTTTTGTCAAGTGATGGCTAAACCTCAATATACACAAGTACAAATGTCACATTCAGTGTTTCTAAAATGTGATTTTTCAGATGTTGCAAAATCCCTACTGAAAAAGAAATGATCACAAGTGATTTGTCACGCACATTTAAATTCATGTGGCCTCTCCGCCCAGAGCTCTGAACAGACACACACACTCGTGCGCACACACATACACACACACACACACCTACACAAGCTTCTTAACTACATTAAAGATTTAGGAGTTTTATGCAAATGACTTCAGAGAAGCTTCGATCACAGCTCAGTAGGTTTTCATGAAAATGGTGTTTTCTGGATCTCTCCACCTCCAGTCTTAAGCTGCTTGGCCTGTCTCTCCCTCTGCCTGCCTGCCTGTCTGTCTGTCTATTTGTCTGTCTGTCTCTCTGCATGAGCTGCGTGTCAGTCAGGCAGTCCAGCTGTCAGCCAGACCAACTACAGCACCACTGAAGGAGAATGCACATAGTGTCAAATATTTGGCAATATCCTGAAGATGCAGGAATTCAAAACAGTGCCTGCAGACTGTTTGGCAGACAGTTCAATATCATGCTCATGTAATGTGGCAGCTTGTGTTCAAGCAACAATGTAAGAACTCTTCTGTTTACGCAGGTGTTAGACTCAATAAAACATACATCATTACACAGGTCAGCTCGGTGTCAGTGTCTACAAACATCTATGTTAAACTCCCAGTAAGTTTAGATTTTATTAGGGCTTCAACTAACATTTATTTTCATCATCAATTAATCTGCTGATTATTTTCTAAATTTGTTGTTTAATCGTCTATAAAATGTCAACAAAAATAGAGAAAAATGTCTGTTATAATTTCTTAGAACCCAAGGTTCAAATGTCTTGTTTTGTCCAGTCAAGGGTCCAAAATCCAAACCTATTCAGTTTACTATCATGTACAATACATAAAAGCCTCAAATCCTCAGAATGGGAAGCTTGACAAGCTGCAAAAAGCAAATGTTTGGCATTTTTCCTGAAAAATTACTAAAATGATTATTCAATTATTATTCGATTAATCAACTAATCGTTGTAGCTCTAAATTTTGTAGTTGTCATGTCTATTTGATTAATATATATTTCAGATCTAGTGCTAAAATGATTGATTACTTGATTGATTATTAGAGGGAAAATGTATTAACAATTTGGATCACTGATAAATTCTTTGAGTAACAAATCGCTGGATGTTTTCTGGTTTGGCAACAGCTTTTCTCTGTTGTATGTCGTTGTAAATTGAACATCTTTGGATTTTGCTCTGATGATGGGACAAAACAAGCAATTTGAAGACCTTCACCTGGGCTCTGCGAAATCAAGATGGGCATTTTTCACTATTTTCCGACATTTTCTAGACAATGTGGTTCATGAGTTTATAAAAAGAAAACCATACAATCAATAATGATGATAATTAAGCTTACCCAGATTGGAAGGATAAGCCTTTGGTGCTTTTTTTTTAAATTAAATGAGATTGTATGAATTAGGAGCAGTTAATGACAACTGCTCACATCAGGTGACACTTAAGTCAAGTTTTTTAAGTATCTAAGCACTTATTTCCATGAGGAGTTTGTTCCCAACAGCCATGTTTCTTCTGAGCATGTTGTCTGTTTAGACTGGCAGGAGAGCAGGTGGAGCTGACGTTGAGCACCAGCGCAACTCAGAGTCGTTGCACCGGATCGGTTGTTCCTTTCTTGGGGAAACACATGGTCACACTGGCTGTTATATGAGGCTCTGTGGTTATGAATAGAGGCCTGTACTTAACAGTACGGATTCTGGTGGGACGAGGTGCTCACTGCTTGTTTGTGTCTATTGGCTTGAGTCACCTGGGTCATGGAGCACCTGACTCCAGATGTTTGTTCAGTTAAGTTGGACAGATAGATGCTTAGGTAAGCAACGAGCTCACTCACACTGTAAGTACATACACACAGAGAGTGTCAATGTTTTTGAGTAGACCTGTGGTGTGACAGGAAAGGGAAGGGGAGGTCCGCTGGTCTGACCGGCCTGGAATGGGATTAGAAAGGCCAGGAGAATGTCAAGCTTTGTGTAGGTGTTGATGGCTGGTAAAACCCACTTGTGTAAAATGAATGACTCAAAATTAAGTAACGTGTGCATGATAAAGTTAGTTCAACAGTTTCACAAGCGGTCAAAGATAAACTTTTAAAAAACCTAAAAACTTCATTTTGTCCACAAAAATGTCCTAAGTTGACACCACAAGACAGTGTAGGTTTAAAGCGTGATAGACTTACTGTAGTTACTGTAACTTACCCCCTGCAACAGACGCTACATTAAGCTAACAAAAGTTTGTTTGACACTTGTAAGATCTCTGCTTACATAGCAAACACTTGCACAGTGGCTCAGTCTGAAGATAACATGAACTCACACAGTGGAAGCAAAGCCAATGTGATGCAGTGGATGAAAGGTCAGTGTGGAGGAATATGTGCATTTTAAAACAAAACTCTCCATCACTACACAAAGACAGCTGTGGAAAGAAAGATTGCAGGCTATGAATACTTCAGGTGAAAAGTCTCGCATTTTGCCATCAGTTGCTCGATATTTTTCTTTTGGAATCCCGACCTGAAATGTGTTTGATGCTCCAGCGGAGCAATATGTTATATTTGTGGTAGACATTAGGGACGCACTAATCCAATAAACTGGATCGGTGTTGGCACAGATATAAACTTAATGAGCGGATCAAATATCGACCATATGTGACTGATCCTTTATTCAGTTGTATTGTGCTGCCAGCTGAATTTTGAGCACCACAGCAACCCCTCATGCAGAAACATGCCTTATTTATTGATATTTGCCAGCAGTTATTATTCCGTCACTCAGACTGTATCATTACAGCATTCTCAATAAATAGTAACTCATTGTTTCTTCTTCTACACTTCTACACAATGATGTGTAGTTAAATCTTTATATAAAAATGACCAATCAGTTCCACACAGTGAGGTATACAGATTTTAAGTTGGGGAATAAAGTAAGTTTAGTTTACATAAATAAGTTTAGATATTATATCAGTATCTAAATCAGTATCATATCAGTATTGGGAGAGAAAAAGTCACATTGATTTATCCATAGAGGACAGTTTTTGTCAATTATGTGCACAGAGGACACCTTTTGCATTATTAAGCACATTTATTAAATCAGCAATCAGTCAGTCAGTTGCTGTGGTGCAGATGGTACTTTCAGAGCTGCATCCAAAGAGTTAACACTTGCACATCTTTATTTCTTTCTTGAGAACAAATCTTATGATAGTGTTCTTTTTTTTTGTTTTTTTTTTTTGAATGAAACCATCTGTTTCAACAGTTTTTGGCAACTTTGCAGATAAAGAATACTAAGAAAGCCTACACTTTCAGCAGTATTGTCACAGACAGACACGGAAATATAAAATGAGGTTTGGTGCTTTTGGAAAGAAAATTAAATGGAAATTCTAGATATGTGCTTAAATTCGTTTTTTTTTTTTAACTTGCTGCTGCGTGTCTCCACAGAGTTCCCATCTGGCACTTATAGATACCCTGATGATGGCGTACACGGTGGAGATGGTGAGTGTGGAGAGGGTGATGTCCTGCATCAACAGGTACTCCTCTGCTGAACCTTCACACAGTGACGGACACATCCAGGAGCTGCCTTATGACACAGAGGACGCAATCACCACCTGGATCAACAAGGTATACACACACACACACACACACACACACACACACACACACACACACACACACACACACACACACACACACACACACACACACACACAAGCATATTTCTGTGCACACAAAACCACCAGAACACAAGCTTTCTCATTTCAGAGGAGAACAACTGTACACATCCTTAAGCCCTTCACACTGGTGACCTTTTATTTCACACACAGTTCTTTGTTTCACTCCGGATATAGAAGACACGAGAGGTGCTGGAAAGTATGTCAGCGCTCAAATCTTCCACTGCTGGTTGAAAATCTAATATGTTGGCAAGATAACCAACTGAAGAACTGGCAATAACCACATGTAATCATGACAGATTACCGAAGGCTAACTGACTCAACCTAACATCCTCCAGTCTGCTAAAGCAGGCTCGGAGAGTGAAGTCAAACCGTGAGTTTTAAGCTTTAAGAGGGCAGCGGTTAAGTCTCTGTGATTGCATCTTTAGTTTATTTCGTCATCTTACAGACTATTTACTCACTTAAAGTTGCTTTTACTGACCCTGCAGGAGATGGTTGAGACATTTTGTACAATTGTCTCAAAACATGACGTTGACCTAATTTTAACTCTCTAACATCATACATTTCTAACTAACATTTTCATTCCTCACTGAAAGAAGCTTATGTGCTTCCTGCTCCCATTTGCAGGCTGAAGGCAACAAGATACACATGAAGGATTCATTAAGAGACACAGACACTTAAAAAAACACATGGCAGATTGTCTCTCTATTTAGCTCTGAGACATTGCACGGCATGCTTGGGATTGTTCGATGCGGCTTTGTGTGTCCTCAGGCCAAAATGTTGCATCACTGTTTATATAGACCCTTTGAAGACAGGGGAGCAGTAATCATAAAAAAGGGGGCTTTTTAAGAAAAATACTATGACTGGAGTATTCTTTGAAGTTGTTTCTACATTGCACTCTAATCGGAAGTCAGCTGAGTGCTTTTATATTAGGTTACAGTAATATTTACCGTAAGTGGTTAATGGGCAGAGGTGGTGGTGAAAAGTTTTTCTTTGATGTGTGGACTCTCTTGTTCTCATGTTCGAGTTTCTCCCCTCTCCAACACAAACTCACCATTCAGTCTCTCAGTGAGCACCAAATACTTGTGTGAAATGTGATCTCTCTCTCTCTCTCTCTCTCTCTCTCTCTGTGTGTCTTTCTCTTGCTCTCTCTCTTTCTTCAGGTGACCGAACACCTGCGGGACATCCTCGTAGAAGAGCAGAAGCTGAGAGAAGCTTCCTTCCAGGAGTCTAACACAACACACAAAGTAAGAGCACAAATGCACGCACACAAAATCATCAATCATCCAAACAACAGGAAGTGTAAAGGAATAGTTCAACATTATTCGCTTTCTTGTCAAGAGTTTGATAAGAAGATCGATACCACTCTCATGTCTGTACTACCAGTTAGTTAAGCTCAACAAAAAAAGCATCCGGATCTGTCCAAAGGTAACAAAATACGCCTACCAGCACCTGAAAAGCACCAATGAACACATTTTATCCAAAAAACAGTGTAAAAACAACAAGTTATGGCTTTACAGAGGTAATGGATCTGACTATTTCTCAGCTGATTGATAGGCAACCAGCTGAGGCTCAAGTCACTGCACTGAGGCAACAGTCCAGCACATAATTTGGTGAAAAACCACAGCCTTTTTACACCTCACTTTTTATGTGGATTAAACAAAAAAGACTTAATGTGTTGATTGGTGAGCTGTAGAGGGGCTGGCAGGTGTATTTTATTTTCTTTGGACAGAGCCAGGCTAGCTGTTTCCCCCTGTTTCCATTTTTTTATGCTAAGCTAAGCTAACTGTCTCCTGGCTTTAGATATGAGAGTGGTATCAATCTTCTTGTTAAACTTGTGGCAAGATAAGTGTATTTTTCAAATAAATAAATAGATATGAAGCAGTCAGCAGGTGATTAGCTTGGCATAGCATACAGACTTAAAGCAGGGGGGAAACAGCTAGCCTGGCTACTAAAAGTTGAAAACTCTATATGCCAACACATGTAAATCTCAATAATTAGCACATTGTATCTCTATTTTAAAAACTGCATAGAAGCTGAAATATGCAAATGACAATTTGTGGTTTTAGAGGGAGTTATGTAGTATAACAATTTCTTGACAACAATAGTGTATCTATCTTCCCAGCACCTCTGTGTAGCTGCTTCAATCTGCATACAGTCTTTATGCTAAGCTAGGCTAATCTGGTTGCTCTAGCTCAGTACACAGATATGAAAGCCGTATCAATCTTTGTCATTTAACTATCGGCAGTGAACATATTTCCCAAAAGTTTGAACTATTCATTTAAGAATGAACAGAAGCAACACTATTTTCTTTAATGTTTTTATCTAATTTGCTTTTATTAAGAGCTGTATTTTGTGCTTCTTTGTTTTCGTTTTGTTTGTATTTTGTCTCCTCTCTGTTAACGTTTATGGATTTTAAATATCCCCTACTCTTACTCATAGGCATGAGGACATGTCTGCATCCACACAAGGCACACAGACACACACACACACACACACACACAATATGTATACATGCACACACACTCACATGCACACAGTACAGAGACCTCCCCTACAAATCAGAGGAACAGATGAGCTCAGTCACAGACCAGCTGCAGAGAAATGTTGGCAAGAGTCGCAACAAGACAAAGAAATGTGCGGAGGAGGAGAGAAAGGGTGACGGACAGAGAGAGGGGGAGAAAGACACAAGAAAAGTGAGGAGGGGATAATCTGAGCGAGGGGAGGAAAGGGGAAAAATGACACCAATGTGCGAGACATGGAGAGAGGGACACTCAGGAACTTTGTCAGCTGTAGCAAAAGAGAGCCAGCAGTGACAGAGACAGGGTTGTCATCCCGCAGGGCCTTGTAGTTATGTAAGGGCCGTGTGACACAACGAGTCAGTCCACCGGGACAAACACACAGCAGCCAGCTAGTGTCCTCTTCCACTCACTTAAAAAAAGCTACAGCACAGTGCCTTATCAGGTCACGACCCCCGCTTTTAGGCTCTAAAACAGTGGGTAAAGGTAAAAAAGGGGAATCAAATGTAATCTCGCTGCGAATGTGTGTATAAAAGCAAATATAAAATTAATCTGTGGCAAATGGGAATGGGTAGGTAAACTTCCTGCAATTCAAAGAGGTAAACACTGACTGAAACACTGATTCAGCTGTATGTGTAAATAGTTTGAAAGATAGCTTCAGTTGACAAAAAAAACACGATCGTAGATTAATCTGTTGACATTCAACAGGTTGTAGGACGGCGGTGTCACGTGGCGAGAGTCTTAAAATTAACTTCAAAGAGCTGCAGGATGTCATGAGCGGCTAAATCAGTTGAGAAGCAGCGTTTTATCTGCTGTGGGAGTTTTGTCCCACTCATTGTCTGAGTTAATATAGTGAGAGGGATCACTGCTAAACTGCAATTGCTCTGTAAGCTGATAATACATATGGGATACATGACCACTCCCACACTCACTCACATATACACTCTGCTTCTTTCAAACACAACACAAGTTACAACGAGAGAAGAAGAGAGTCTTTTAAGTGAGTGTGAGGGATACGCTGTGCGCCGTTAGTCAGCTGCTTTCCTACTCCATGCTCCATCACACAGCTCCCTCTCTGCATTACGAGCTTCAACAGAAGTCTATTCACTGAGTGCGACATACTCAAGAGGAGATAATTTCACACGTACACACACACGTACGCATGCACGCGCGCACACACACACACACACACTAATGGATGAGCACAATGCACTTCTCAGTAAGTCGCATCTATTCTGGGATGATGTGAAAAATCTTTAACAGTGGTCTTGTGACTAAGTGCTCAGCATTTATTATGTGTGGATACTGTGTGAATGTTTGTGCTTAATATGCTTACACATACTGTACGACTATAGTTTCTGATATTATAAAGAAGTTGTTAAGATTTTATTGCTTCTATTCAGAGGGTTAATTTTTCAGTTCAAATTTGTGTCTTTTTGTTAGACAGTAGGATATTTTAAAAAACCTTTTAGCTGACTTCAATTAAATTTGGTGGGAAGTGAGGACATAGACCAAGAAATCAGTAAATGCTTTTCCACACATCCACATTTATTAAAGGATGTTCTAACAGTACAAGATAGGGCATTTTTTTAAACTTACTATAATTAAATGCGAAAAAAAATCAGGCCTTGGATCAGACTCGTAAACATGTTTGAACACTAGGAAGATTTTTAACTGAGACATTTTGCATAAGCAACTCTGGATTAGTGAAGTGAAATCTGTATTTAGTATGATTAATTTAATTTAAATGTGGTTTATTGATGTTCGGTACAAACCTAAATTCCAAGTATTTTGTCTCATAACAAATAACTATAGTGTAGATGCTTACAGTATATATGAGGAACAATTCAACCAGAAGAATCAAGATCTCTGTGTTACGTTCAGGTACATTTGCATTACCAACAGAAACAGGTAATTTGAATGGCAACAATGAACAGGAAGGGTTGTGTTTGTTATGTGATTTAGGTGAGACTAGAGATTAAGCCCATTTTATGTTTTTATTGTTCCTTATGCAGCTAGATCTCAGGGCTGTACTTTTTAGTAAAACCTTCATCTCAAATTGCTTCCTCTGATTGAATAAAAGACGAGTGTAATTTTATACTGAATAAGTTATGTTCCTCTCTGACAAACATCGTTTCATCACTAGAAAGGTATATAAAGAGTAAACGTGTATTTTGATGCAGATCTAGATACAGATTTAAACATTTTATATATTAAATTGACAAATGTATAGAATTTGCAGCCTCAGCAGAGGTGTACTTTCTGACTTTTTGTCCCGCAGTCACAGTTTAAGTAGTGAAACTTTTTAGCCTGCTGTTGGCCTAACGCCTCTCCCACTCTCTCCTGTTGTTGTCCAATCATCATCCACCAACAAGTCTCCTAGCAAATGGTACAAGAGATTGGTACCTGTAAGTCCATCCAATGTGAAGAATACCTCTTCACCAACCAGCCAACTTCCTCTTCTATCTAACCTGAAACCTGTGACACACTCTCACACACACACCCCCCCCCAATCCTCAGTCCTCTTGTTTGTCATTGCATGTGGCCCTGAGCCCCATCGTACATTGTTCAAACAACCCACCCACTCCAACCCTCGTGCCCATACGCCTTGAAATCTGATTAAATAACATAGAGACCATTTTGAGTTTGTGTAGGAAACTCCACGTTGAAGAGCAAGTCCAATAGCATGTTCAAATGAGTACCAGGAATCAGCCAGTTTATTATTTTCAATATTTTCTCCTGAAAAACATATTAGAAACTAATGCCACTTCCCCAGTTTTCCTTCTTTTACACAAGATGCTGCTGTGGAAAAAAGTTCAAATATTTACTATATAACCTGTTTATGCAAACCAAATGGAACAAAGGACAACATTTTGCCCGACAGTCTACTGTACGCAGACTGAGAGGCTGTCAGACTGTGAGAGCTGCTGTGATTAAGGCTTCCTTCATATCTGTTATAAAATGCAGACGTGAAGCAACTCCTGTGTGTTTATGGGCAAACTGGGAGTACTCTGTGGTTTCCACAGGTCTGGAGAGATGCACAGAATATCTGCAGGCAGGAAGGATGTCCTAATGTAGCTTATTATTAAACTCTAAATCACATGTACTGTCTGCTACAGCACCACAGTTGAAGTTTAGACCCCCTCAGTGCCGCTGAATTGTACAGCAGATGTATGATGCTGCAAATAATTCATTTGCTAGCATGCATTTTGTTTCGGCCTCTCCTTCCCAAGAACTAACAGCTCCTCACAAGCAATCAAAGAGGAAAATAGTGATGGGAGATTGCTTTGTTTTATCCATTTACATTAAAGATGCTGCAGTAATTCTACATGTAGTTTATGCTAGCATCTGATTATCTGCATGATTAATTTAACCTGCATTATTCCAGTTGAGCCTGAAGCCCACCCTATGCTTGAAATTCCTCAATTGAACACTTTTTGTGTGTGTGAATGTGTGTGAGTGTTACTGAGTTGTGTGTGTGTGTGTTGGTGCATGCAGATAAAAGTGACAACCGGAGACACAATTGTACATACACATCCAACATGATGACACATATAGTTGATGTCTTTGTGCCGTTGCCATGGTTTCAGGCTCGCTACAGGCGGGAGCATGCCCAGCAGAGGAGTGCTCCGTCGCTCCCCCTGGTGGACAACCTGCTGAAGGACAACACAGACGGCTGCGCCCTGACTGCTCTGCTGCACTTCTACTGCCCACAGGCAGTCAGACTGGAAGGTGGGGTCCGCCCCGCAATCTGTAACCACACCCACTGTTATATGTAGCTACACGCCATTTAATTGTAGTTTTTCTATCAAGTAAACACACGAGACTAAAGTCAGTTCAGTTATGTGCTTAGAAATAGGAAAGAATGGCAAACAACAAGCACAAAGGACGCTGTCTTCAGCTCTCATCTCTGCTGTAACTCTCACCACACATTTGAATAGAGGGCTTCAAACAAAGAGTTTATTTATTAGCAGTTTACTCTGATATTCTGAGGCCATGTAGCCCTATGACAATGAAAATGAGATTAAGTAAAACAGCTCTTTGACATTTAAGCCTAACTTTATAGCATTTGGTAGGATCACATGTAGCATGAAGTGTTTTAAAGGCATCAATGAGCCAAACCTTAATTCTAACTTTAATGAACAACATATTGAAGAGATTAGGGACTCTGTTCTGACCTTCTGCATTTACCGTTAATGATATAAATAGAAGAGTATTTTGAGGATGATGACCCAAGAAGGACACCGCAAGGCAGAGAGCTTTGAGGGCAGACTTGGAGAAGGCGAGCGAGACAAAGAGAAACAAAGGCTCGTTTCCTCAGTGCTCGCATGCGCCCTCATTTCTAAAAATGCGCTGGGTTGGGTTATTATTGGTCACGAGGGATATGTGACATAGAACCGTTAGAGGAGTAGCTGGCTGCTATTTCAAAGATAAACAACTCTAATGTCAGCGCTCTGAGACTCTTGGGATTGAATGTACTTCACAGGGAGCTCACACACACATGTGCACCAGATGTGAAAGCTGAGTAAACTTCATTTAGGTCTGTAATTTGCTCTAAAAATAAAATAAAAAAAGAAATACAGTAAAGGACAGAATGACATAATACCAAAGAAGTCAGCTGCTGTAATGTTTGTTTTTTTGTCCCTGATCCGTTCCTTCTTGTAAGACATCCTACGCATGCATGGGCCGTCCTTACAGTAACGTCAGGGGATAGAAATTCTGATGATTCATCTAGAAGGAGATGAGGTTTGAAAACTTGTGTCAGGAATTGTTTCAAGGATTCTGAAGGGGTTTAAATCAGATACTGCATATGGCGCACATACAAGTGAGGGAAAAGTAGGGTAATTTTCTTCTCATCTGTTCTTTTTTTAAACCTAAACTATGCCTTATCTTTTCCTTGTCTTCCTGTCTGGCCTTCGCTATCAACCTTCCCTTGTGTGTCTATGTGTGTGTGTGTGTGTGTGTGTGTGACCCCTCCCCTGGCTGAACAGATATCTGCCTCAAAGAGACCATGTCTCTGGCCGACAGTCTGTACAACCTCCAGCTGGTGCAAGAGTTCTGCAGGAACAATCTCAACCACTGTTGCCACTTCAGCCTGGAGGACATGCTCTACGCACATGCATCCATAAAGGTAAGAGGACGAGTAAATACATGTATGTGGAAGGTGCTATTTTTATAATGTGGATTGAGTTGAAGAAAGAGAGAAAATAAAAGTTATTTTGGGGGGAATAAGGAGAGAAAGGGTGGGAAATGACAAATAGGCAAAAATGAGTCATGCAGGGAAAAGTTTAATAATGATTGTGTGTGTGTAGCAGGCTTTGCTCTCACTGGGGTTGTTATTGCATGTGTGTGTGTATATATGTGTGCGCATGTATTAGCAGGGACATAAAGATCATTTTGCCACAACGAGTATTGCTGTGCTGCCAGATTAAATGAATATGACAGTCTGTGTGTGTATTGGTGCATTTCTAACACAGATGCTGTAGGCCAAATGTCCTCTCGCTCTCAGACAGAGGGCAGATTCTGCTCAGAGGAGATTCATAGTCCTGACCCGTCTCTGCCTGCCTCTCTTGTCCTCTCCCTCCTCATCCCTGCTGTGTTTTTTTTTTTTATCACAACAACAAAATCAGTGAACTTTAGAGATAACACAACTGCTGATTCACTCGGTCCTTAGGCGGTGATCTCCCTATTTCACACACGTTTGTCTCTGATTAATAAAAGACTTACTGTACATCTGTAAGAGGATCTCTGTGCCATCCAGACATTAGCAGCCAGTGTGGGTAAATAGTATGCGGAGAGCGTGGGTAGAAACATTCGGATTCAAGTCACGGTTGCAGCTGACTGGGACTTTCCATTCTACAAAACAACATAGCAGAAGGTTTTCACACTTGTGCAATCTTTGCTTTGTATTTCTCTCCTTTTTGCTGTCTTAGTCATTCTCTACATTGTTTATAGTGTGTCTGGATTGACTGGATTATGCTACAATAGTACAAGTAGGCAAAGGAAGGGAGGAGAGAGAGTATAATGGCCATGAGGAGCAGCTAAAGACTCTGGCACACCGCCCATTCACCACAGACTCATTCCCCCTGAATCTTAACCAGTTAGTGGGTGTCTATTCATTTAATATATTACAGCAAACAAAATGTCGTTTACACCATTGAGCAGTTTTAAAATGAAAGATCAACTCTTTGGAAAAAACAGTTCAGAGGAATAGAAATGTCTGCTTTTGTTGGTTTTGCCCTTGTGGAAAAGGGAAGAAAATGGTCTGTGTTCGCTGACAGAAAGGTTTCCTACAGACCTCCATCGTCTGCATAGGCTTACAGAGTCATTCTGTTTATTGCATGAACGTATTTATCATTGATTTGGATCACTCACTCGCTGCTTTGTGCATCCATCCGTGCATATGTGACATATTTAAACTAAACTCCAGATGGTGTTTTTTGGCTGTTTTCAAGGGGTGTATGGATTTGACATTGAACAACTCAGACAATGAAACATGTGCAGACGTTCGAGTACATACACACACACCTGATTCAGTTACCTAGCAACACAGGCTGCGACCTCATTGATCTGACAGAAGGCTGTATAATCGTGCGATTGTAGCTCATCTGGCATCTTTACAGATACAACTGTGGGCAAGGAGCTGCAGCGAATGCAAAGTGACAAATTTTGTGCTAATGACATTAATATATAACTACAAAAGTTTGTGTGTGTGTCCGTCTGTGTGTGTGTGTGTGTGTGTGTGTGTGGTCTTGCAGAGTAACTACCTGGTGTTTATGGCTGAGCTTTTCTGGTGGTTTGAAGTGGTTAAACCCTCGTTTGTACAGCCCAGAGTCTTCGACCCGAATGGTACCGTACGACTTAAAATAAAATCAGCATGCAATTTGTTCATTTTTTTTATTTTTTTATTACTTGACAATAATAAATGCATGCTAATTGTGATCTCTAATAATTAACTCCAGGTTGCAGCTGAATATTGAGTATATGTCATGTGTTTCGCTCTGCAGCTTGTGAGCCTGTATCATCCTGCAGAAATATGGCTCCTGTGTCCAGCCCAGTCAAACAGACCTATGCAGACAGACCTGACAGCCCAGAGAACATCCCTGCTGAGGGTAAATATCTGTTACCAGGTGGTGATGTGGAACAGGCTATTTGCTAATGCGTGATTGTTCAGTTGTAGTCCAAACAAATGTGCATAAAACAGAACTTGGATATAAACCACATGGGTCCTGTACATCACTCGTTATTTTTATATCTTCAGATCATGAAGGCAGAAGTATCAAAATGTGAATTTAAATGGGTTTATTTCCCTCGTATGTAGAAACAGCAGAAGCCATGTTCAACACAGTTCTGTTACACTTTTACAGTTCACAGTTTATTCTCTACTTTCTTGAATTTGCACATACAAAGCTTTTGTTTGGCTTTGAAAATGATATAAACATTACTAAAAGCAGCTTCCTTCCTGTTGCATGAATACAAAACAGTGAAACAGAATCTGGATGCCTTTTGTTTTGATACCTGAGGCCCTCTAGTGGATTGTAATCATCCATACAGTAGCTCTAATGCTGCCATGTTGCTGTTGAAACCTCTTACTGAATATTTTTTAGCTTATTATTTAGGAAATATTTTGGTAATTATCTGGAAGCAGTAGCCTGAAGGTGAGGTCTTGATCAGGTAGTTCAGATCTTCTAACTAACTGGAAAAATCTTGGCCTGGTTTTGCTACTTTTAAGTTGCATTGTGAGTACATACTGTATGTAAGCCTTGTTCTTCCTGTCTTATCTGTCTCTCAAACAGGTGTAATGAAGAGGGCTAACTCAATGTCCTACATGGATGGCTGTGTTGGAACGTGGCCAAAGGAGAAACGGTTAGTACCTAAAGTTGCCCTACCAAAGCAGACGACATTCATTGACCCGCATATGTGAAGAGGTCTGTTGTTTCCTTGTTAAACTAAAACCAGATCTCCCTCCCTCTTCCTCCCTCAGCTCCTCCTCTCGGGGAATCTCCTTTGAGATTCCTCTGGATGGAGACCCGACCATGCCGCTCAGTGAAGCTCCCCCCCTCCGCGGCATGACCCGCTCCGCCAGCAGTGACGGTCTCGGTTTCAAAGTTCACTATGCATCTCGAGGAGGCATGAAGCGCCACCTCTCCCTCATGCCCGTCAATGTAAATGGCCAGAGCCGACACATACCAGAGGAGGATGAAAACTTCACCTCCCACAAACCCCTGGGGCGGAACAACACATTCTCGATTAAGAACCAAAGCAGGTGCAGAAGAATGTTAATTTAGATTTGGTTTATGGAGAATTTTGCAATTTTCCCATAAGAGACAAGTTCATGGATGTTTTTTTATAACTCTCTCTGCAGTTTAATGGTACAGTTCAATGCAGTGTATGTTTTGTGATGTAAGGACTGTTTTTACTGCTTTTATTTTTCTTTGTGAAACAAAGAGGTTAAATGTATTAATTAGCCCATATTTATAGTTTGCAAAAAACTTCCAAGGGAAGAGCAAGTGTGATATGCATGCTAGCACCTGCAGCACCATTATACATTAGCTGCCTGCTCAGGTGCATTTTCTGTCCTGCTCTTCACCTTTTCACATTTCAACATCTAGAGAAACTTAACATATGGACTAATAGAAAATAATTTACTTAATTTTTGAACCCCTCCCTCCAAAAACTAAGATTCCAGGTATCACAGGAGTCCCAGATGTTAATTAAGTGATGTGAGACCCCTATTATTTTGAAAATTGGTTGAATGGTGATCTTAGCTTTGCTCACATCAGTTCATGAATGTCTGTGGGATGAGAACAGCTACTAGTAGGGTAGTACACCTTCTCCAGTGCTGAGTATGTGCCTGTACAAAATCAAAAAATGACAGAATAGTCAGAATTACTTTTTTCCCAAAACATTTTGTACCATTCTTTTATGCTTAGATGTTTTTGTTAATAGTTAAATTAGGAACTTTTAAAACAGAAATTATGCGCTGTCAAGATAAACCAGCAGCCATCTATCTCTGCTCATTGCAGTAAACATGTTCGAACTGCATGAAGGGCATCTACCAGTTTATCTGACCCTGAGGAAGTAGGAAAATCTGTAATCAATCATCAGTTAATTTGCCCAAACCTGTCCCTAGGTACTCCAATGGAGTCCTCCCAGACAGCAATCACCATGGTAACCACAGTGGTCACATCAGCCCATCAACTCCTCCGAGCATCGAGGAGGCCCTGAAGATCATCCATGACACAGAAAGGCCCCACGCTAGCCTCGGCGTGGGGGACGGAGACAACGGCTTCTTTCTCCACGGTGCAGAGTCTTCAGACCCTCCAGGGGCGCTGGGTCTAGGAGACGACCAGGGTTCAGCTAAGGCCCGGTTGAATGACCACGACCCCAACTCGGTCTCCACTGATGAGGTTGACACAGGCATCCACGTGAGGACAGAGGACATCCAAAGCTTGGACGAGGACTCCTCCTCTCTGAGAGACTATTCAGATATAGACCCGGACTGTGAGGCCGTGACCAGGTCGTGCCCTCTGCCTGACCAGGCGGAGAGGGAGAGAAACGGAGAAGGAGGGCTTACAGGGGTCGGTGATTCTAACCTTGAGGGTGAGAGGGGAGATGGAGTCGAGAGGAGCAGCCCCTGTCCCAGTTCAGCACCCACGCTCCCCAGATCCCACACAGTTAGCCCTGCCTTGTCCTCGGGTGGCTCTACAGGTGGCATGGTGCGGATGACGAGCTTTGCAGAACAGAAGTTCAGGAAGTTAGAGGGGAGGAGTAGTGGAGGAACAACACCAGAGAGTTCAGATCTCAATGTACCATATACACACCAGACTAAAATCTATTCTTCTCAGGTTTGTGTCAAAATTCATTCATTCTTTCACTCAAACATCCACCCTTTCTAAAATATGTGTGTCAAAGGCAGAAATGCAATTTGGAGCGATTAAGCTTGGCATACTAATTCTTCTCTCTTCACTCTAGATCTCCACACCCCCTTTGCCGATCACATCTCCCTCTCCAATAACGCCTTCACCCAGAGACCCCTCCCACCTGATTGCCTCAGAGATGATTCAACTGAGGATGAAGCTGGAAGAGAAACGCAGAGCCATTGAAGCCCAGAAGAAGAAGGTAAAAGTATAGAGAGAAAGAGAGACAGTCGACAGCAGAGCTTCAATATAAACATCCACGTTATGATGCCGTCTTTCCATTTTCCAGGTGGAAGCAGCTTTCACTCGCCACCGTCAGAGGATGGGTAGAACAGCCTTTCTGAATGTAGTGAGAAGAAAAGGAGTCACTGCCCCGCTCAGCCCTGGCTCAGGGGGAGCAGAAACGCCTTCCCCAGAGCCACTCATGTCCTCAAAAGAGACCAGCCAGGGCAGCATGGAGCGGGCGGAGAGGTGCAAGCCAGACGGAGCAGCTCCCAAATCTCCCTGTGAAGATGGAGGTGAGTAGGGCTGCAACTAAGGATTATTTTCATTATTGATTAATCTGTCACTTATGTTCTGATTTAGAATTCATTATTTATGTATAACATGTCTAAAAAAATGTGAAAAATGCCCAGCACAGTTTTACAGAGCCCAAGGTGACATCTTGAATTTGCTTGTTTGTGGTGATAAAGGTGTGGCTCCAGGTGAAATCGACCTTGCGGAATACACACGCTCCATTGAGAGGCTGAACACGTCGCTGGGCTTCCTGCAGACAGAGATGCAGCGTTTGGCTCAGCAGCAGGAGAAGATCATGGCTATGAGAGAACAACATCAACAAGCCTGGGTCATTCCTCCTCCTGCTCCATCTCCACACAGGTATCACTTACTGGTAGCTATTTATAGAAAAATCATTAACCATCATCCTGCAGACCCTCTTAAGTGTTCTTGTCCCCTCCTACACACAGGCAGCTCCGTGAGTTGCGTAGCAGCAGTGTCACAGGCCGAGGGTCGGGTCGAGGATCAGTGGGGTCCTTGTCTCCCATCTTGTCCTCTTCCGGGTCTCCCCGTGCTCCCAATCGTTCCCCTGCTGGCATCAAGCGGCGGCCAGCCTCCTTCCACGCCAGGACACCTCGCACTCCACGGCCAAATGATCTGAAGGTCACACCCTTCAGCCGAATGCTCAACACTCCCACCTCAGTGGACAGCCTACCCAGACTGAGGCGTTTCGCTCCGAGCCAAACACAGACCAGCTCGTTTGCCTACCTTGGCCACGATGATGGGACTGGGGAATACAAGAACCAGGAGGCCAGTAACAGCAAAGAAAACACTAAGGAAAAAGAAGAGACGGCAGCAAGGAAGAGTGCAGGCACTCCTCCGTCTCCAACTAAAGAAGCAGCCAAAGAGAAGGAAGATGAAAGACCAGAGGAGAGGAGAGAAGCAAAGCAGGCTCAGTTGAAGGTCGAAGGCAAACAGTCGAGGACAACAGGGGTGTTGTGTCAGCCAGCGTCTGATACCCGAGGGGCCGCAGGCAGCCAAGGAGACTCCCAGGACAGGAGAGACCTGGTGGAGGTGACCATGTCTGGGCCGAAGCCTCCAGATAGCCAAGGCCAGGAGGTGACAGGAGAGGGAGAAGCAGGAGCAGACACTTATGGAGAAGACCAGAAGATGTGCTGTGGATTCTTCTTCAAGGTGAACTGAAGCTACGGAATTACATATGATAGTTATCATGCTCACGTAAAAAAATTATGATTTTAATTATTATTATTAATATTTATCTTTTTAATATCAAGGATAATATTGATATTATAAATATCTATAACATGAATGGAATTCTCAAGCTGAACAAAAACACTAGGTAGAAGGTATAATGCTGAATTGGACACAGTTTTAGTCATAAATTAAAAAATATAAATTTGAGCTGCTTTCTGTTGCCATAATTTAGTAAGACCATACTGCTTGTAGTTCTTTTTTGGGAAAATAGAGACCTCTGTGGATTTGGTTTCCTTCAGAGTGAGCCAGGCTAGCTGTTTCCCCCTATTTCCAGTCTTTGTGCTAAGCTAAGCTAACTGGCTGCTGGGGACTAATATGAGAGTGGTATCAATCCTCTCGTCTCTCTTTTCACCAGAAAATGAATAAATGTAACTCCCAAAATTTTGAGATATTGCTTTGCTTTGCCTGCTCATGCTGCTATATATCCACTTTTTTCTTTTCTTTCTCTTCTCAAAGGTTTGGTTGACTTAGCTAACCAGCTGCTAACCTATCCTGATAGCCTGCCATCATCAAAGCATTCTTGTTCTTTACTGTTCCCATATGGAGTATAGCAGGCCTTTTGATTCAATGGCAAAAAAAGCACAGATGAAACGAAATACATTGCAATTATTTCAATTGTTGCAGCAATTATTATTAGTTGCAGTTATGTTTTACAGGACAAAATGTTGATTCAACATTCAACATTTCAATTTATCCATTTGGTCATTTGACACTGTGACACAGTGACACTGCAGCCCCCTAGCAGGTCCCATCACCCACTTTGGGAACCACTGCAGAAAAACTGTAATCACAACTGATATGCACAGTTCATTACCTTCTCATAAATAATGCCATCTATACAGCCTTATGGTCCTTTATGCAGGTAGTGGCAACAGCAACTGTGTGAGCCTGGCACAACATGTGCAGTATCGTGCTTGTTGAGCCATGATCTGATCAGAGACAATACACGAGTGAATCTAGGCCAAAAAAAGGGCCAGAACACAGACTCATCGTAGATAATTACACTTTCATTATAGAGATGCCAGATCTTTGCTGACAGAAGGTAATTAATGCCATATTAAATACTACTTTCCCCCATACTTATGTGTATTTTTTTTAACATCCATTTAATCTTGATAATTGATGATAGTAGTTTTATATACTATACTTGTTTTTGTGTTTCCCCACCCATCAAACACCAGGATGATATGAAAGGGGAAGAGGACATGGCAGCAAAGAAAGCAGCTCTGCTGGAGAAGAGGCTGAGGAGGGAGAAGGAGGCACAGGTGAAGAAGCAACAGCAGGAGCTGGACCAGGAGCAGAAGAAGGAAGCTGCAAGGTTCGTCTGTCTTTCTTACTTACTGTCTGTTTTTCTTAGCAGACTAGCTACTGATGAAGCATTGTTCTTTTACAAGTCAGTGAAAGAAGAATTTTAGCAGTAAAATCCTGGTGGTTATTGTTGCTTTACTGCAACTAATCTTTGTCTTGTCCTCCAGGTTGAAAGCAGAGGAGGAGCAGCAGAAGAAGGACGACGAGAAAGCAAGGAGGGAATACATCAAGCATGAGTATATGAGGAGGAAGCAGCTCAAGCTGATGGAGGACATGGATGAAGTCATCAAACCCCGATCTGGAAGTCTCAAGAAGAAGCCACGGCCCAAGTCCATCCACAGGGACGTCATGGAGTCGTCGACTCCCCCTGTGAGAGCAACAGGTGGGCGACGCACAAACAGACAGACACACATCACTGTATGACTGTAGTCACTAACTCATGCCTACCTGCGTGTGTTGTTATGGTGCAGGAGTGCGTCCTCGAGGCTTCTCCGTATCGAGTGTTTCTTTGGCCTCTCTCAATCTGGCTGACAATGACAGCAACAAGCCAGATAACAAGAAGAACAACAGGTAAGGCCCTCTCTCTGGCTACAGCCTGAATTTTAGACATCTTTCTCACCTTGCCTAGATTTACAAAGCAAAAGCAACTGTTCTACCGGCAGGCTTCGTACACAAGATCATATTTGTGAAATACACCTCTGAATCAAGTGGATCACATACTGTAGAAATGTTGAAATTGTTGGTGCATAACTTTTATGACCCCATGGATAAATTACTTACTTTACTTTTAAAATTAGGTGTATTTATAGTATAGTTAAAGCAGTTTGTTTAATGTGCTTCCCTATTTCATAGGAAGTACAATGATCTCATGAAGTTACAGCATATCCAAGTGTTTTACTTTCTACTCTTGGACCTCTTGTGGCTGATAAGTTCCACTTACTTTAACCTTCATCTTCTTTTGTCAGGTATATATATGAAAAACAAAAGCTGTAAACTAAACTCAGTTATTTTTTGCCTCTTACCAAAACTTAGTAGTAAGTAGTAGTAGGGGTGTTTTAGCACAATTTTGATCCAAAGTTGTCAGATGACTTCACTCTTCACTAGCATCTCATTTTCATACACCTTTTCCTCAAGCTGTCCACAATCATATTTACTCTTTCAAATATAAGTCTCACAATCTCTCAGTGAGTTATGTATGTTTATAAAATCTGCTTAACTACAACCAATATTTTCTTTCTTTATGTTCATTGCAACCTTTTCAAATTCTGTAATCAGTTTGTGCTATAAAGCATTTTGTTATTATTCTCGCTGTTGTGTTGTTCACTCTCTCAGTTCACCTTTTAAAATATCACAACTTCCCTCCCATATTTCCTTTATGTCCCAACTAGGTGTTATTATGGATCCCACTGCTTTTCTTGGCAAGACACAGCCTTCTCTGCCTCTGATTGGCTTATAGTGATATTCTTACCCTAACCAATCTCACTCCTCATGTGTAAACCTAGCCAACAAACCCAACCAACAAAGGCAAAGAGTACTAGCCAATCAGAGGCAGAATAGGGCGGGACTTGCCAAGAAAAGTGGGATCCATAACAATGCCACAACCAGATATCAAAAACTGTGCTGTGATTTTGAATCAAGTGAATGTTTGATGATAAGTTTGTTGTTTTATGACGTCTTACACTCGACGTCTTGATTCTCTTTTATCCCTCTCCTTTTCCTCTATTTTGCATGCTTCCCTCAGAGGCAATAAAGTAGCTTCTTCCCATGTCCCGTTCTTTCTAAGCTCTCCCAAAGAGAGAAAGGGAAGGTTAGTAATACCTCCGAAAGAAGTGTTTTAACCGAAAGTCTCAATCAGTGTATTAAAGTAGATGTGGCTCCATGTAGATACACTCTATTAAACTTTCATTAAAGTCTAGATGTCTTTCAACACAGACAAACACATAGAAGTAGACAGATGTGTAAACAGTAAAGTAATTTCATTGTAGCTCTTGCTTCTGCCTTCAAGTTCATTGGACCTGCGTTGCTGAGCTGTTTCTGCCTCAGTTCTCCTGCTCTTTATCCTCTTTCTGTCTTTTGCAGTATTGCTCTCAGGCTGTTTGCTCTCTCCTCTATGCTGGCTGCTCTGCGCTTTACCACTGTGTTTGCTGTTTCCTCTACAAGTACCTCGGCTTGTCTCTAACAGTAGCCACAAAGACAGCACTAATACTTTGCTTTGCTTGGCTGAACATGCCTTTCTGTCCCCCCACTGCACAGCTTCGTAGGAGTATGTACTGTATGATGTAATGCAAGACAACAGGCAGGGTTTGGAGAATTGTGTCACAGCGTCTGACCTTGATTTTCCACATCTCTCTGTGTGTTTAATATTTGTGTGTGTGTGTGTGTGTGTGTGCATGTTTGTACGTACAATCTGTCTTTGTATGCTTCCATACCTTGTTCGTGCTTGTGTCTGTCTACCTTTATGTGTTCGTTGGTATATTTTGTGTGTGTCATTTGTTGGTTTGTATGTAATCATCTCCAGGCCAGACTCTGCAGAAGGTTTTTCTTCTTGCCCTTCCGCTGGCAGTCGTAACGGAGAGAAGGACTGGGAAAACGATTCTACCACCTCCTCCACTCCCTCCAACACTGAGTACACAGGTATTAGAGATGCTGTTGACTCCGCTCGTTGACATTTACGCAGCTACTGCAATGAGTTGACAGTCTGATGCCTGTGCTGTGCTTTCTTCCTCCAGGACCCAAACTATACAAGGAGCCCAGTGCCAAGTCCAACAAGCACATCATCCAGAACGCTCTGGCTCACTGCTGCTTGGCTGGCAAGGTCAACGAAGGGCAGAAAAACAAGATACTTGATGTATGTTTTGCACTTATGTGTTTGCGAACATGTCTTCCTGCATTTAGTTAACAGTCTGCACTCAACAATGACTTTTTTCTCCCATTATTCTCCGCAGGAAATGGAGAAATCTGAAGCCAACAACTTCTTGGTGTTGTTCCGTGACGCTGGTTGCCAGTTCAGGTCGGTGTACACCTACTGCCCTGAGACGGAGGAGATCACCAGACTGGCCGGCATTGGGCCAAAGAGCATCACGGCTAAGATGATTGAGGGCCTGTACAAATACAACTCAGACAGGAAGCAGTTCAGCCAGATCCCAGCCAAAACCATGTCCGCCAGTGTGGACGCCATCACCATCGCCAGCCATCTGTGGCAGACCAAGAAGCAGGGGACGCCCAAAAAACTGCACACTAAGTAGTGGCAGATGGCTGGGCACCATTTGAACATGCTTCTCTGGAAAAAATACAGAAGAATTGGTGGATTTTTTTCCTTTTTTTTTTTTTTAAAGGGGCACTGTTGTAAATCACAACTGGAATGTAGAACACAAGTGGGCCTCACAGACGTTTTTGTCATAATACAGAGCTGACTGTGACACTTAAATGGGGCACAAGTGTGTACTTGTCAGCATGTGTATCAATGTTCTCGTGTGCCAAAAAAAGAGAAGAAAATAATAGGCGGACCAATGCCTTACCTAGTTGAACCACTGAAGCACTGAATGTCACGCCTCCGAAAGAGGCCGTTTGGTTAAGTTGATCATGTGTGGCCTTATGCTTGTTTTGTGTTACATGGATGCGCTGTGAGTGTTGGTGTCATTTTGTCAGCGACTGTTGAAAAAGTCTGTTGTGATACAGGAGAGGTTGTGTGTACACACAGGTCTGAGATCAGATTACAACCCCTCAAGCCCAGGTTGTGCAAAGGGTGGCCTGTCTGATCAGGGATCAGGTAGAGGCAGCATTTTCTGATGAGTTTTGCTGCTTTACAGGCATGTTTTTTTTTTTGTTTTTTTTTTTACATGTGACTGAAAACCTATAAACAGTTCAAATTTGTGTATGTGTGTGTATAGTGAAGTGCCAAGAAGAGTGAGGAAAATACCTCATTTTTTTGTGATTGCAATTACTTTCCACAAGTGTGAAATGATGAGATTGTTGGACATACGGAGTACCATCGAACAATTCTGGAAAGCACCTGCAATAAACTCTAATTTATTTCATTTAAATAATGCTTTGAAGATATTTTAAAAAGCGTCTTAGATTTTATTCAGAGAAACATAATATACAATACGTATATAAGTTAAATTAGTTTGTATATAATGGCAGTTCCATTCAAAAAAAAAATCAGCTTGTAGTAGCTTTTGAGTAGCTTTTATAATTTATCACCTGTGTGTATCAGTATGTTGTCGTTTGGGGCCTTTTATTGTGCTGCAAACACAAAAAGTGTGATCACTCAACAGTGTCACTGATAAGACTATCATCAGTAGTAGAAATGACAGAAATCCCTCACTGTGTCATCAAGTCTGTGCAATCTAAGAGTAATTTAAATAATCACCATTGACCTTGTTGCCGTTTAAACTAACAAATACTCAAAATGTCACTTTAATGTGCATATTGTCTTAACTAGTAGATCTTGATTACCTTCAAAGTAGTCCACAATTGTAAATAAATGATTTCACCTGTTATAGCACTTCAAGACCTTGTCCCCTTCCCACTGTCCCCGTCGAGTCTAATCAAAGATGTTTCATGACTGTCATGCTTGTTGCTTTACTTTTACATTACTGTTACACTTTTGTTATGCGTTCCTTGAGTATGTGTTGACACTGTACAGATATATTTTGGCATATAGAAGTATTTTTTGTAACGACATTTACCTGTTGGAGGTGTGTACTTTTGAGGCAGTGCAGTAGTTGAAGGAAGTGTGTTGAAAGCAACGTGTAGCTGCGGAGGAGAGGTGTGAAGTCTCATTCAGGCTTTGTTGCGGAAAAGTATCAAATCCAGTAAGTATACTGAAAAAAATCATAGTATTTTTTTTTTCCAACTCTGAACTCATTTTCCTTTCATTTTACTAAATATGCTCAATTGTTCATGGATTTTTGTTGTATTTTTTTTTTTTTTTATTCCTTTGAGCTTTATTAAAATGCCAGCTATCAACAGCATTCACGGTGTCTCATTTCACATTGTTGTCGTGATTAATTTGAGTGTAACGGTTATTAATTATCAGAAGTCTAGTTATTATATGTTGTTGTGTTGCAGTGTATTGACTGATGAAACTTTAGACTGAAGCTATAGACTTTAGGCTATTAAATAAAACCTGTAGTTACTCAGAAAATCAGCCTTTTTCTCCACAATGTCTTCAAATTCTTCTTAGAGCTATAAATCAGTTGGACCCATATATAAGTTTATTGCAGATTAGGCCTATTTGACAGAAATGCCAAAGATATGTTGTTAAGTTTGTTTTTTTTACTGTAAAATGCCCCATTGTATATTGGTCACCATTCTTAAATAAACAAATTGAAGGGACCCTTGTCAAAAATCTTAATGTTATGTATTTATGTTTAAAGGAGGATGACCGCACACAGACTTCTCTATTCAAACAGCATTATGTTGAATCAAAGCCCAACGTTCCAGCTCACACCTACTTCAAGGTGTCACCTGTATTGATACCTGTCTTCACTGTACACATTGTAGCTCCATCTTGTGGTTAAAGGATAGGTTCACAATTGTTTAAGTCTGTCGGTCTTAACACAGTAGTCAGGTGTCCATATGAAGATTGAAACAGGTTTTGCTTGCTGTAAACATTCCTCCAGTTCATACTGACCATAGAAGATTTCCTTCAAATACACTTACAATGTAAGTGATGAGGGACAAAATCCACAGTCCTCATTTGGAGAAAAAATTTATTTAAAAGTTTATCTGAAGATAATCTTCAGCAGTCAAATTAAGTGGATATCTTCCACAGTTGTAGTCTTTTCAGGAAAAAAAATCCCTCTTGTGTCTCGACAGAAAGTGTTTTCCCGATCAGCAGGAAGGATTGTAACAAAATGAGAAAAAAGTACTTTAAAGATATTGACTTGATTTGAATAATTTGGATGACTGGAGCCTCATATTAGCTTCAAATAAACTTTTAGATACATTTTTGTACAGAAGGAGGCTTGTGGATTTTGGCCCCCATCACTTACATTGTAAGTGCATTATGAAGGGATCCTCTAATGGTCAGTATGAACAGGAGGAATGATTACAGGAAAAAAATAAAACGTGTCAATGTTCATTTTGGGCACCTGACTATTGTTTTAATACAGGCTTCAACATTGTGAACGTATCCTTTAAATCAAAACAAATCAAACCAGCCAAGAGAGCAAAGAAATCAAATTCTAGTATAATTTCCAACAAATTGTATGAAAGCTATATTAAAAGTTAAACTTGTATTGAAACACCACAAGTCCAGCTCTTCATTCAGTCCATGTGACAATAGTGTGTTACATTTATGTATCCAAAATACACATTTCAGAAGCAATAGATCCAGATTGCCACCTCTCTTATTGCTATTCATTTTCTCAGTGCCTTGAAAGTGTAGACTAGAAATGAAACCATGAAACACCACTTTTGAGGCAATGATGATGAGCCCTGGTAACATCATCAACATCTACATAAACAAGCAGAACAGCAACTTATAATCAATCTGTCTGATGTTTATAGAGGTGTTTGGGGTTATTCTGTAGCAGCCTGGTGTTATTGGCACATAATTTGATGAAGGTAAACACAGAGTGAATGACTGTGCGTAATGACACTGCACTCTGTTGTAGAACTCCTTAAATCAGAGGCTGCAGATTTATCATCATATCTGTCTTGCTGTCTTCAGATGCTGCAGATGAACTGAAGGAGTAGTTTTTCATACAGTATAAAGCAGCTATGGACAACAGATTAATTTATAAAATGATGCAGCCTGCTTTACTGACATCAAAGCTTCACTGTAATCACATTAATCTTTAATTTGTATGCTGATCTAAACACATCTACTGGTTGGAGAGTGTTTAATCAAAATTGTTTATTCATATCTACAGCAAAGTTTGTTATTTTTGTGTATTTTTGCTGCAAGTATTTAGTTTGCTCTTGTTGATAAATCCCTAAAGTGTCAGTTTACTGATGTTGCACCAGAAACGGCTGTGGTTCTGAGATGCCTATTCCTGTTTAAATCATAACACAACTGCCTCATTTAAACGAACCTCCAATCTGTTTGCGCCTCTCCTCCCAGCTGTGCACCATGTATGGAAAGTTGAAAGGGGAAACTGAGACGAATTGTGACCCCTTCGGCCTGCCATAACTGGGCGGTTTGCACTGGGCACCAAAATACCAAAGAAGGGCAAAGTGAGATTCAAGAACATACCAAACTTTGGGAGCACTGATTGTGCTGGTCATTGCAGTGCCATGAAGACAAACACAACAAAACCCAAAAACACACAAAGTAGGGACAATATTCCTGTTTGTGATCAGCCAGGAGTCAATTCAGACATGACCTGACCAGACTGCTCAGTGATATTAGCTATATGGAAGTAAGCTGATGTATTGACTGGTCATGGATGTATAGTAGGATACTACTGGGCCAATTTTGTTGTGTTTTGTTATTGTATTTTCTAAAATGTTTTGGGGTATTTGGTTTTGTTTTTGTCCTGTTGTTGTTTTGTGAAGTCTTATTGTGTTTTATGTTTTGTAGGTGTGTTTTCTGATATTGTATGTATGGTTTTGTTTTTGTGTCTTGGCCTATGTTGTTGTGTTTGGCACCTCAGGGCCACTGTATATGTCCCTTCACAACAGCAGCCCTTGACTTCTATACTGTTGTGTGTATTGATGCTGCTGCTGATGTGAAGTTTGTGTATGTGGAGGATGGATGGAGGCGGTGCTCCTACAGTACAGGCAGCAGGCAGCAGGCAGGGCTGGGCAGCAGCAGACCCGCAGCGGAGCGGCAGAGAAAGATCCAGCAAGGAGGGGACACAGTCAGTCAGACAGGGAGGAGGGACAGCCAGGCAAGAAACAAACACCACCGACAACAATACCGAGCGGTACCGTCGTGACAGCGTCTGGTTACAGCACGGAAACACCCAGGAGACAACCTCTTTTTTATCCCATGTATTTTTAGAAACAGGTGAGTATTAATCGCAGATTTGTGTTGCTGGTGGGAAAGCTGTCAGTGCGCACCCCGCCCGCCCAGCTAACTAGCGGATGATGTCTATCTCCCCTCGGCCTGGCTAGCTCGTCTCACCGCCGGTTAAATTAGTCAGCTTTGTATGAGCTCTAACGGTAACTAGCTATTTGTTGTTTTTTTCTGTAATCTGGTCGCTAAATTGAGCAGCTATGCGAAGCTAACAAGTAGCTTAAGCTTCTTATACTGTTTGACTTGTGGCTTAGTGCCAGTGTTATTAGCTAACCATCTCTCATGCTAGCTTAGCAGGACTGCAGTGCTCGTCTTTCATTATGTGTAAGCTGGGCAATATTGCTTTTTCTGGTAGTTTTGTAGCTGTTGGTATTGAAGCTCACTCACCTTGATAGATGAATGCGTTAAAGGCCTGTAACTGTCATGACTTCAGTATTATAGAAATAGCTGTTTCTTCTGTAAACACCACATGTGGAGCAGTGTGCATCCCTTTAAGCTAATACAGCGGCTATTCACTTGACTCCTGGCCTCTGCTGTCTTAATCTCTGGGAAATCGCCTTATTTGTTTACACATGTGCAAAAGATACAAGTTGATTTACACGGAAACAATAAAAAAATGTGATGGAGAGGTGCAAAAAAACCCCTGAAAGGGGCACTCTCCAATGCTGACTCAATTAAAAAATAAGTAACAAATAAAAAAGAAAGAAACATGGTTTTTTTGCTCTGTGTTGTGAAATTGAGTCTAAAGCTTGATGTGATGACAAGGACCAACATGCCCCTGATCATCTGATAAGAAAAAAGTCATAATAAAAATAATAATTGGATAGTGGTTAACCCACATGTAGAAAAGCATTGGAATACTTCCTGAGAAGGGTTTTTTTTTAATGTGCTTGTTCAATCCATACAGATAACACAGAAAATTTGCATGAGTAGATAAGGTAGTTGTACGATAAGGTGAATATGCAAACAAGAGGTTGTTGCAAATCACAACAGACTGCTGTGCTTTCTGATTATACACCTTTGATCTTCAAAACGTCAATTCTGCAGAGTAGGAGAAGAAATGTCTTGAGATTGATGACATGGCATTTTTTCTATGTAGCAGGTTTGAGTTTCATGCATGTAACTTGACATTTGACCAACCTCCAGGCTAGGATGAAGGAATCTGTATTTTGGCACAACTGCTTTTTAGCAATGCCTCATTTCTCATTGTTATTGGCACTGAACAGCTCTACTCATACATCTGCATGTTAGATGCTTTCTTCAAGGGCAAATTGCCTCTAGAGCTGGGCAATACATCTGAAGTCATTATCACATTAACAACGGGGATATTTCCTGATAGGTATGGCAAATGCATGCACAATTATATATAGAATAATCAAACAGAACTGTGCTACACTGTTATATGTCATACATGAGACCAAAGTCTTTATTGTGTAATACAAAACATTAAAAAAACAAATTTTGTTACTTTTTAATAACATCTTCTAGGAATTTGGACAGAAATGTGTAGAACAAAGATCATATCATCATGATATGATTTGGCTGAAAGTCTTTCAACGATGATATTGAATTATTACCCGGCCCTACTTGCAAATCACATTTTCTAATTCTGGTCCATCATGTTTCTTGTGTGTTATGCATCATTGCCCATCGGCAGCCCGTCGTCACCATGACAGCGGAGGAAACCATAAACGTGAAGGAGGTGGAGATCATCAAGGTGATCCTGGACTTTCTCAACTCCAGGAAGTTGCACATCAGCATGTTGGCTCTGGAGAAGGAGAGTGGCGTTATCAATGGGCTCTACTCTGACGACATGCTCTTCCTCAGGTAGGTGAACTACACCAACAGTCACAGCAGACAGTCTGGAGTGTAGACGTCTCTGGTTTCAGCTCCAAAATCTGCTTACTGTGAGGCAGAAACAACAGGCAGCTGTTGAACGTTATACGTTTAGTGTTTCTGATAGTGTCCTCTGCACTGGAGATGCTGTAACACTGCACCGCTGCATCAGATATGAGATCTGCAGTTCTACTCAGCCGGAGTATTAAATACTTTTTGATATTTCACCTCCTGATGTGAAGTGTAGATTATAGGCAGTTTTATGTTGTTATGGTAAACATTTATTAATCTTTTATATTGTGTTGTGTTTATATGTTTCAACAGAAAAATAATCTAAGTTTACACATTTGTGTGACTTTGAATATTAAGACATGATTCCACATGCTACCTGTGTATTAACACTGCACTGTTTTCTTTTTAGGCAACTGGTGCTTGATGGTCAGTGGGATGAGGTCTTGCAGTTCATTCAGCCTTTGGAGTGCATGGATAAGTTTGACAGAAAAAGGTGTGTTTAAAGTCTGAATCACTTTCATTGTGTTCAAGTACAAGCGTATGTCTGTATGTTTTATATTTTCAGTTTATTCATTGTTTGACTTTCAGTTACGGGACTCTAGAGGTTGATGCTGACATAGCCTTCATATTAACACGGGAATACAATTCAAAACAAACAGCTTCAACACTTAAACTGCTTCTTTTTGTGTCAGGATTTCTTATATCAACTCTTGGTACTGTCATGTTGCTCCCAGGTTTCGTTACATCATCTTAAAGCAGAAGTTTCTGGAGGCTCTGTGTGTGAACAACGCCATGTCTGCAGAGGACGAGCCGCAGCACGTAAGTCAGAGCACTAAAGTTGGTGACTTTACTAACTGTCAGTATTTTTTATGTTATCTAAGCTTCCCAGATGACGACACAACTTTTAAAAAGGCTTTCCAACAGCACTGTTTTGTCTTCCCACTGACATGATAGTAAACACGAAGGCTCAAAATGTGTTTTTAATACATGTAGCTTGAACAAGGTTTACAATCTTTTCTGTTAATAAAGACGGGATCAGGCAGTTTGTGTGTGTGTGTGTGTGTGTGTGTGTGTGTGTGTGTGTGTGTGTGTGTGTGTGTGTGTGTGTGTGTGTGTGTGTGTGTGTGTGTGTGTGTGTGTGTGTGTGTGTGTGTGTGTGCGCTCAGCAGTGGCTACATTTACATGCAAGTAATGACGAGGCTGTTTGCCACACTACAGCCAAGGACTTATCCGGATTAAACTGTTTATGTGCGCCTTTGATACGGCTTGATCGAGTATCCCTGCTTTATGTGATAAATATTTAACATATCTGTTTAGCTGTGATGTCACATCCACAGAAGTCACCAGCAAGTGCCAACTTACCGTTTCACTGAGAAGTAGATCCTGTAACCCAATATTACCCTACAAGTAACTATAACAGTTAGCAATGGATAGTGTTATGTGACACTTATAGTATATTTCAATGTAGGTTTGGATTTGCACTGATGGCACAATCAAAAAAAAGTAAGATATGACAGTGCATCAGTAACTGGTTTATAGGAGTAAATAAGTGAGTAGCATCTTAGATGGAACATTGTTTGGGTTATAGCTGAGTAATGACGTGTGCCAATCTAAAAACTCTTTACTGAATTATACATACATGTAAATATAGCCACCCAAATGCAGAAATGCATCTAAAATTGCATTAACTTATAAACATAAACAGAATGTGTTCATTCAAGCATCGTTTCTTTATAATTTATTGGTTCTAGTGACCAAAACAAATGTATTATGAAGTCTGCAGCTCATGAACCCTTTGCAGAAGCTATTAAAACTCTTTAAAGAAGTATTAAGAGGCTGGTCTAAATCACATTCTTAATTGTTAATTAAAAAAAAAAAAAAAATCTGCCAAATCAATAAATCTAACTCACAGTCTCTCATATAATAACACGTGCTGTGACATACTTGGAGCTCATTCTGCCCTCTCTGTTCATGCTCTTAAATTAGGCTAGCTGTGGGCCTACTGTCACATGGCATAGCTGTTACTGAATGCAGCTTGTGACACTGTGCCAGAGCTTTCGTGTCCTATTAACTAGATTAGGTTTAGACTTCTTTGGACATCTGTGGACATTGTGTGTGTGTGTGTGTGTGTGTGTGTGTGTGTGTGTGTGTGTGTGTGTGTGTGTGTGTGCTCATTGGCAATAGTGTGCCCAGGGGTGTGTATTGGTCGTTGTGATATGGCCTGGATTGTGTGTTAAGAATGATATTTCAGGACGGTGAGAGACAATTTTTTAGGAATCTGTAGGAAAGGTGTTTCTTCTTCTCCAAACTAGTCTCTGATTTCTGGTGCATGTTAGCCTTGAAGCAGTGTTTTTTTTTCCTCAGCCTCACTGACATTTAAAAGTCATCTGTGCCTCCAATGTGCTGCCAAAGAGATAAAACTCTCTCAAAAGGCACTGAGCTTTTCTGTCAGCTATTCAGAGAGAAAATTCTCCTTAATCACATGTGAGAGTCAAAAATATCTTCTGTGTTTTTCAGTTGGAGTTCACCATGCAGGAAGCAGTCAAGTGTCTTCATGCCCTGGAGGAGTTCTGTCCCTCTAAAGATGACTACAGCAAACTGTGTCTGCTCCTCACCCTGCCTCGCCTCACAAACCACGCTGAGTTTAAGGCAAGGAATTTGAATGTAGATTGAGGCATTTATACTCAAAAGTTTCTCAATTTGACTCTTTTTAACAGTCTGCTGTGACTCAAAGCATCTTTTTATTCTCTGATACAATCTTCTGCATCTTAAATAATAATTTTATAAGACTAAATGATATTACAGTAATATATTTTGTTGAGATGTTTGTCTCCATGTGTTTGGCATGTATGTTTTGTTCTGATTTCTCTGTTGGTGTCCTCCAGGACTGGAACCCAAGCACAGCCAGGGTGCAGTGTTTTGAGGAGGCCTGCACCATGGTGGCCGAGTTCATTCCTGCAGACAGGAAGCTGAGTGAGGCTGGATTCAAAGCAAGCAGAGATCGACTTTTCCAGCTGGCTCTTAAAGGAGTCCTCTATGAGTGCTGTGTGGAGTTCTGCCAGGTTTGAACTATTAAATCCAAACATAGATACAGTCTGAGTCAAAAGTGTGGACACTTTCCTATTCCCTTGAATGGGAAAGTGTGTCCAAACCTGAACTCTAAAAGCAGTTTGTGCCTCTGAACTGCTAAATAACTACATTACAGAGTGGTTAGTGGTTAAATTGCATCAAAATAAATAAGTTAAGTCATTCTTGTTCGTTTGCAGAGCAAGGCGACGGGTGAGGAGATCACAGAGAGCGAGGTTCTCCTGGGTGTTGACATGCTGTGCGGTAACGGCTGTGACGACCTGGACTTGTCCCTGCTCTCCTGGATGCAGAACCTCTCCCACAGCGTCTTCTCCTGCGCCTTCGAACAGAAGCAACTCAATATCCACGTGGACCGCCTAGTCAAGCCGGCAAAGACTGGCTACGCTGACCTCCTCACCCCACTCATCAGCAAATTGTCTCCATACCCCTCCTCCCCTCTTCGCCGCCCACAGTCCGCCGACACCTACATGTCACGCTCCTTGAATCCAGCGTTGGACGGGTTGTCCTACGGGCTGTCCGGCCAGGATAAGAGAGCAAGCGGCGGGGAAGCTGCGCCAGGTAAAGGGGTCTCTCCCATGTCTCACTCGTTTGCCAACTTCCACTACCCCGGAACTGGCGCACAGAGCCTGAGCAGGAGTCTCATGATGGAGAGCTCCGACTGCCACAGCATCTTCGAGGAATCCCCTGAAACGTAAGGATTCGGATTTGTAGTCGACCATATTTCTGTTCATCTTAAAAAGTTTTGAGACATCGGTTTTACGCAGCACCTTGTCAGATGTCTTAGTTATGCTTATGATCACAGAGGCACAGCAATCCTCTTTTGCTTTTTGTCTGTTTTTCTGTGTGAAGCTCAAGGACAGAAACACCCGTGGATAAGATGATGAGTTCAGGTGGAGCTCAAAACGTGCGTCCTGCATCAGCTCCTGGGGAGGATGCACCTTCAGCTAGCTCCGCTGACAGCAGGAACGAGGTAAATCCGAAACATTACCGGCATTTGATATTCAACTTGTTAGACCTGTTGTATGTCACACATCACTTAACAGCTGCTGTATTTTTTTCCCACATCCTTGCATTGTTTTCTTCCCTTGATGGGTGTTGCCTCCAGTGAATGTCTAAATATAGGCCAGTTCTGATGAATCTTTTCAGAGTGATGTGTCTGAGTCATCTCCCTCCAACATATTTGACACTGACTCGAGCCCAGTCACTGTCAAGGCTGACATGGCTGCTAGGTGGTTGGTTTTTCCTTTTTTATTGAAGGGGTCCTGTGGAGTTTACCTGGTTACATTCAGCGTTATCCACCAAAATGCATTGTGTATCCTTTAGGCCTAACAAACATGTTACATGCATTTCCTTCCTCATAAAGCATTTGCAATCATTAGTTTGCCTCCACAAAAATGCGTTTCTCTTCTTGTTACTTCAGTCGGATATTCGAGCTTCACTGTGCAGAATAATGCATGTGCAGAGTTTGACTTTCAGATGAACAATATTTGCATGTTTATAGATTCAGGATTTTTGGATGAGGGAGAAGGAATAGATGCAATTTTAATGGTTTTTAATGAGATTATTGAACTTTTTTTGTGGAAAAAACATATCAGACACAAATAATGATTCAAAGCAGAGTGTTTTATATACATCTTAAAACATCTGGACGGGATCTTTAAAAATTTGAAACCTGCATTGTTTACATCCATTATTACATGCTCGCAGCCTTCTTCTTCCCTGCCTTTGCTGGACACGTTTCTGTTTTTCTTGGCGCAGCACTGCTACATGTGGATCAGTGGAACAGTGTGAGCATTAGCTTGTGCGTGTACACGAGAGCGAACAGAACAGTAGCCTACAAATAAAAGCTGGTTTCAAGGTTTATCTGCTGATGGACAGTGACAGTTGACAGTTTTTGGTGGTAATGTAGAGAGAAGTGTAGCAATGCGCAGCAAACTAGCGACAGCAAACTAGAAAACATGGATGTTGGACGATGTACTCAATTTAAAGTATTCAAAAAATAGTTTTTTCAAGTGTTTTACGAAGAAGGCAATACATTTAACACATTTGTTACACCTCAAGGATACACACAATGCTTTGGTGTGAAACACTGAATGCTTATAGATACAAATGTTGAATTAGTAACACCTAGTTTGTCAAAAAATATTTGTCAATTTGAAGTTCATGTTTCATAATATAGTGATTAGATATTATATGATGGGATATAAAGCAGCTGTAGTTGTGTTAAGTAGCCAGACAGTAACAAAGGAGACAGGGCAGCGCACTAACAGAGGAAAACAAGCCCAGGTGGGATATGATCTCAGGTCAGTGGGGATTACTTGACTCCCAACCACCAAAATGAATGAGTCATTACTGCCCTCGTGTTGCCTGTAAACACAGTGTTAACACAGTATCTGTTTCTGTCGGCCTCATGCTTTTCTATTCTCGGCCCGTTGTGCAGCACAGTGTGAAGTTCGTGCTTCGCTCTGCCTTCCCCGTCACCCTGGAGACACAAAGAGGCCAGAAACAGAAGCAGACTTTGGGGCCTCTGTGATCTTACTGTCACACTCCTACCCTCTCTTTCTTGTTTTCCTCTCTAGTCTCCATCCTTTTCCAGAGCTGGCACAGTGCCCGTTTCTCTCCCCTCCCCAAACATAGATCTGTTCCCATCAGATTGTCAGGACAGGAAGCAAAGGGAAGAGAGGGGAAGTGACCTGTCCTCGGCTCTCAGTCTCAACCTTTGTCCTTCTCTATTACCTGAACTGACAGAAGAATGTGGTGGAGCTGGGTTCATCTGATCACAATGCTGCCTTTGAATAGTGTTAATAGGAGTTGGCTGTGGCCTGGTTCAGCTGTTAGCCTCATTTGTACAGACCAATCTTCATATTTTCACCTATACAAAATGACCTACCCTGCTTATTTAGAATTAATGCAACAGTAGGTTAAATACATGGAAGACTAAGAAGATTTATGTACAATACAAAGTTAAAATGTAATCTATGTATTCTTTCATAATGCATGAACGGTTCTGTGTTCAATCCTCAGCTTCGGGACTCTACGGAGAAGTATGAGGAGTATTATCGCCAGCGTCTTCGTGTGCAGCAGCACCTGGAACAGAAGCAGCAGCAGAGGCAGATGTACCAGCAGATGTTGCTGGAGGGAGGGGTGCAGCAGGACCCTCCACCCAGCGACATGCAGCACAGCCTCACAGAGAAGTTCCTCAACAGGTAAAATCACCACAAGAGAAAGTTAAAATGATCTTCATCAGTGATTTATAGACACCTCTCAAGTCACATTGGTGGGCTGCTATGTTGGGGTAGTTCTGGTTTAGCTTTCCTGAATTAAGCTTGCTAATTACTGCAGGGCTTTTTAATATCTTCATACAATAGAGGAGCAGCTGTCAGACATGAGGAGTTGTACATGTTAACGCCCTGATAATAATGAATCCCATGGGGCTCCCCCACAACAACACACACCTCCCCCAAAACCCATCTCCAGTCCACACTGTACCATCTGTGGACAATTGTTTCCTACAGAAATAGCACCTGTCTGAAACATCTACCGTTGCAACTTAAGCATGCTCTTAGCCTACTACAAGAGTACATTTAGATCTGACTCCATGACAAAAATAACATGGGGAATTAGTTTATTTTTTTGCTCTATCATCAGGACAAAGGCCCTTTGATTTCCCCCCTTGAGAGTTCCTTTCAGTCCCCCCTCTCCCTGTCTCTGTATCCTCTGCATTATTCACAAGGCTAGATGTGCATAATGATATCATTACTTCAGTTTTCTTTTGTCCTCTGCCCTTTATAGTTTTAACTAGATTTAACTAGCCTGTCTACTACAGTCTGGAGGCAAAAGTTAAATGTGAGGTAGCTTTCCTCCTTTTTCTTATGTCAAAAATACAACAAAAGATAACAAGAGTAAGAAATATAAAGAGGGGGGGGGGGGGGAGCATTTATGTAGATGGATTTAATGAATGTGTGCTGGTGCTCCTCAGGTCCATCCAGAAGCTGGAGGAGCTAAACGTGGGGATGGAGAATTTAGGAGAGGAGGTGAAATCTCTGGCCCAGCAGTGCAATGGCAACGGGAACACAGCCCCGTCTGAGGACAATAACAACCCTCCATCTGTGACCACGGAGCAGAACAGGACCCAAGGGGGAGGGGTGCTCAGCAGCACCCCACAGCGCACCATAGGAGGCCGCGTAGTCCCACCCCCAGATGAGTCCCCTGTCGTCTCCCAGAGGTAGGGGTAACATCTTTGTTTTCATACCGGGGTTGGTTGCAGGGCTGAATTAGATGATGATTGTGTTTTGTGTTTTTTTTTTTTTGTTTTTTTTTGACAGTGAGCAGAAACAAAAAGCAAGTCAACAAGGTGACTCTCCAGGCTCCTTAACCCGGAGTAAAGAGGTAGGAATGCACACAAACGCATCAACACAGCAGCCACAGCAAAAATAACCTTTGAACAAATCTGTCAGAACTGCCGTAAATAATTTATACTTGTCAGTGTTTCACTGCGCTCAGTAATAATCCTCAATTTATTTTTGTTTATCCACTGTTTTTCAAGGCTAGTTCGTCTCAGGTTGTCACTCATTGTCTCACATTTTACCTGTTATTACTGTCACCGTTGCCCTCTGGTATTTAGCAGAAACAAGTGTTATCCAGGACTCTCTGAACGTCATAGATCTTGATTTTGAAGTTGAGCACATTCCTCTTGTTTCCGTCATAATATAAGACGATCAAAAGTAATGCTCATTTCACTTAGCAGATTATAACGTTTCATCTGAACAGCAGTGATGTCACGTTGGCATCATGACAGTATGGATGTCATAGGGTAGAGAAGATCAGAGTAGATTATACCGCTAATTGCATGTACTCTGTGTGTTTTTTTTAATAGGATGACAAACCAAAAAGCCTGTTTGTACCGGTGCATTCTCTAGAAGATACTCAGGCTGTTCGGGCTGTTGCTTTCCACCCGTCTGGAGCGCTCTACGCTGTGGGGTCCAACTCCAAAACGCTACGTGTCTGCGCTTATCCAGAAACACTAGACACAAGGTAACATGTGAGCAGTCAGCTTGAAAAAATGATAGTGAACTTTTTTGTTTTTCTTATCAACAGTAGGATAGAAAGAGAGTAGGAATCCTTGATCTTAAGGAGAAAGAAGAGTGCTTTTTTGTTTTTTTTTTTTTTACCTTTTTTGTGTTGATGCCAAATTGCACTTCACAAGCTCCATTGCTGTAGGGCTCTGGTGAAGATCTGGTGACTGAAAATTTACACAATAAACTGTGTGTTTGCAAAGAATCTAAAACTGAAAACATTTTTTTTTTATCTTAACAAATGTTCTGCTGGAGCACCTTCTTGTGTTAAGGTAGTGTGCAGTAGTTTTGACATTTTTGTAAATTCAAATAAATTTAAATAAATTTACAACATACAGTAAAAGCAGGCACAATAGAATATAACTTTATTATCCCGCTATAGCAGGACATTTGTCTTTGTCTCACCATAAACAACAACAACACAATAAAAAACAATGAAGAGACACACAAGGTCAGACATCAGCAGTACATCAATATACTGTCTGTGCAACAGTTATACACAGTACAGTTTAAGGAGATCCCCCAACATGGTGATATTGTAGTGCTGTTTGTTCATTATATTGATTTCATTTGGTACAAAGGATCCCTTGTATATTTTTTGTTGTCCTATAATGTCCAGAAGGCATTAACTCATATTCAGAATAGTGGGGATGTTCAGGGCTATTAACAATAGACAGAGCTTTCCTGTATGCAGCAGTATTATACAAAGCAGCTAATGACCTTTGCTGGTGACCTAATATTGTCCCAGCTGCTTTTACAATCCCAGCTAATTTGTTTTTATTTGCCACAGTCTCTGCTACTGCTTGTTTCTTCCCTTCACTAATTTATTTTTCCTCGTCTCCGTTCTGTCTGTCCTCGGCAGGTCAAGTCAAACGAAGCAGCCAGTTGTGCGCTTCAAGAGGAACAAACACCACAAAGGTTCCATCTACTGTGTGGCCTGGAGCCACTGCGGGCAGCTGCTGGCTACAGGCTCCAACGACAAATATGTTAAAGTCCTACCTTTCAGTGCAGAGACGTGCAATGCCACGGGTGAGCGTACTCTGCATGAATGCGCTATGATAGTCTTCTTTGATGGTGTCAGCACTCATTAAGAAGGTATCTTATTCTGGTTCTAGGCCCAGACCTGGAGTTCAGCATGCACGACGGCACCATCAGAGACCTGGCCTTCATGGAGGGTCCAGAAAGTGGAGGAGCCATCTTGATCAGCGCAGGAGCAGGAGACTGTAACATCTACACCACCGACTGTCAGCGAGGACAGGGCCTGCATGCCCTCAGCGGACACACAGGTACATTAACAGCCTCTGACCTCTCAACCTGAAGACTAGAGTCAAACGTAGAGAGGTGTCCTCTGCTGTGAGTGGTGGGAAGTTTGATTTGTGGGTTTTGTGTCCAGGTCACATTCTTTCTCTTTATACGTGGGGAGGCTGGATGATCGCCTCCGGCTCTCAAGACAAGACGGTGCGTTTCTGGGACCTCAGGGTGCCCAGCTGCGTGCGAGTAGTGGGAACTGCTTTCCACGGCTCAGGTATGGTTCATGCCGTGTGTGTCATGAGTTTCACCTCCGTGTTTGCAATGTCTTAGCTGGTTTTTACAGCTACACCTCTCTTCTTTACTCCACAGGCAGTCCTGTTGCCTCGGTAGCAGTTGATCCTAGCGGTCGTCTCTTAGCAACAGGGCAGGAAGACAGCGCTTGCATGCTGTATGACATAAGAGGAGGACGCATCGTCCAGGTGTATCGGCCGCACACCAGCGACGTGCGGTCTGTCAGGTTCTCTCCTGGAGCTCACTACCTGCTTACCGGCTCCTACGACACAAAGGTTATGGTCACCAACCTCCAGGGTACGTCTAACCTGCTGACAGATAAATGAAAAGCTCACGTTTCCATGTGTGTACATTTAGGGGACCTGACAACACTTGTTATGCATATGATCCATATGATGCAGCTTGCATGTCTTTATGGCATTTCAGTATGTCAGCTGTATAGTAAATCAGTATGCAGGTACAGTAGATTTAAAGCTGTTGGCACATTTGATCATCTCCTTACACTCTGTGCATTCGGTGGCTTACCATGAGGTGCAGCTAAGTGCTTTATGTGCAGAAACATTAAGCATCAAACAAACGTTTTGCTGCAATGTGCACGGTTTTCTCACCTAAGCAGATTGTGGCTATTAATGGAAATACCTGCTGCATGTGCACATTATTTCAGCATCTATGATGAAGAAAAGTATGTTTTCCCAGATTTTAGTCTTTAAAGATAAGCAGAAGAGAATTGACTTCAAGCATCCCTCTGGCTCATACTGTGTATTTCTGGGATTACTTATCTACTGTATTATTTAAATATAAATCTGGTGATATTCCATATTTTTGTTATTGTCAACAAATCCCATAAAAAGACCAAAATCAAACATTACTGTAGTCTGTCTCTTAATACCTTCCATCTTCCCTACCCAGTGGTACTCTGCTCAAAGCCCATTCACTCCTACTGAAGCTGCAAATATTAAAAAAAATCATTTCATTTTTGGTTTTGTTTTTTTCATGGGATTTGTTGATAATAAGACAAATATTAAATATCACCAGATTTGCCTTTTAAAACATTACAAATATAAACTTTTGCATTTCTAACAGAACTCCAGGTGTCTGTTACCATGAATATCAACCTAAGAGAAATTTTGCCTCAAGTTATTGTGACTGATGTGACCAACATGAACCTTCAGTCGTCCCCCACATAAAAATATCTTAGTCTTTAATCTAATGTGGGATGTGTGTCTTGATTTTGAATCTGTTTCCTGTATGTGTGTCCAGGTGACCTGACCAAGCAGTTGCCTCTGACCACGGTGGGAGAGCACGGCGACAAGGTGATACAGTGTCGATGGCACACACAAGACCTGTCCTTCCTCTCATCCTCTGCTGACCGTACTGTCACACTCTGGACACACAACCCATAACAAACGCACACACACACACACACACACACATACACACACACACATTCCCCTAAAAAAAAAAAAAAAAACACTTCTCCTCCCACATCACCAACACTGTCCCATCCTTTTAACACACTCGACAAAAAAAAGTCACAAACAAAACAAAAACCACACAAACAGGTGAATGAGCCTTTCCCTCCTGTCTGTAGGAAAGCAAATGGATTCAAACACATCAGAAGCACATGCTGCATGTTCTCCTTTTTCTTTAGATCGCTCACGTTTCATGGATCACACTTATTGTCGTCATCTTGAGGGTCAAACGGCAGAATCATTCCTTACTGTCACTCATCACTTCATCCTTTAAATCCACGTGGTGACATCTTAAACTCTCACCTCCTGCACACACCAGTCAGTTGCTACCATTGACTGTATATAATATGTATATTTTATATACAGTTAATGGTTTCCACATGTACTTCTACTGAAGAGTTGTCGAGGATAGACAGGACAGAGTGCTTTGCTCATGACGGTGCCTTTCTTGAGTTTCCATAACAAAAAATGTTGTTAAAAAAAAAGTAAATATGGTCATTTTAGAAGATCAATTTTGTTAAATCGTACATTCCTTCTTTTTTTTTGCATATCATTTTCTTACAGCTGGTGTTATGCTGCTATTGTTTGGGGAAACAAGTTGAATTTATGGTGTAAAATGTAATTTTTCAGTGTGTCAGTAGTGAGCTTTCCCTGTCGGGAGGCTGAGTCTGTGGCAGACAAACTATCTGTCGATCAGTCAGCTGTTGCTTCCCCCCAGTGGGATGTACTGATGTCTCATGTTACTGTATCCACTGCATCACTACGACTCAAAATGTGTAAATTAGCTTGTGCATTTGTTTTCAATTTGAAAAATCAGTGTTTTTGCGCTGAAGCTGTTACAGTGTCTTGCAATGGCTTGCTTGCAATGGAAGATTGTTATTATGTCGCCATCAAAGGGAAATACCAGTGTAATTTTTGGTTGAGCGCTCTAGCAATTCAGTTTAGGATTTTTCAGTGTTCAAAAGCTTTGGTTTGTCTCCTGCTGTATTAATGTAACAACAGTAGGTGGCAGTATTTACCCCTAACAAGGGTCTAACCGTATGCACAATGAAATCTGGATGGAAGCACGGGTGTTTAGATATTTAAAACCAGTATTTCGGGCATTTGCATTGTCTTCTTTTCTTGTATTTTACATGCGCACTTTGTCTTCTAACAACGTTTTATCTTCCTGATTTACTTTTAAAGATGCATATTTAAGTTTTTATGCTTATGTATAGTATATTGTTTTAACAAATAAGGCCAAACTAATGCGTACATAGATGTATTTATTTCAGTTGTGTTTATGTATGTACAGTTATTAGTATGTTTTTGAAATGCTAGTGGCTCTTGTATCAAGCCTTTCTAATTCTTGTTTTTAAAGGTGACTTTAATTAATTCAAGCTAACTGAATGAGTCTGCTGGTACGTTCAATAAAGTGTCTTTTACACAAGCTGTATGTTTTGTTGAAATGAACAGTTTACTTCAAACACTTAAAAAATCAAAACAAAATGCGTACATGAGAGAGGTTTTACTCCTCTGACCGCACTCAAAACATTTAGTACAAAAGAGTATAAGGGCTGTACACGGGTTAAATTCATCTTTTTATCAAACAGTTTGCTTAAAATAGCTTTTGTAAATTTACTTAGTCTGACTTCTGTAACTCTTAATCAAACATAAACCTTACATATATACAAAATACAGAGAGTGCTGTACCTGTCTGCACTGACGCAGACAACACTGTGAGTTAAACCACATTACTTGATGGTTGAAGGTTCGGACGGCAGTTAACAGAATCCTAACAATAATAAAAAAGTACAATAAATATAAACAACTGCAGTTGTGTATTGAAAAATACACAGTGTGAAATGAAATCATGAAAAACAAGGTTAAAAAAACAACACTTTTGTCCCTGACACCACTCAGAGTTTGTGGATGTTGTGCAAGTTGTGCGAAGAAAATTAGAAATTAGAGATTTTTCCATTCTGTTAACCACACACAATGCTGACAGTGCTTTGTTTTGTCCAGAGGGACAAATGTAGTGAGACACAGGACTTTCTTCTGAGTAACCATCTTGATGGTATCACAACGCTGTCCAAACCTTCATGAGATTCAAAATAGAACACCTGTATGTCCCTTTAGTGCTTAGTTCATTTGGAGCTGGAGCTGGTCCGGGCTGCAGCGTTTGCTGCAGACGGCAAGGTGACACGTTGCTCGTCCATTCGTTTGGCCTGAGAGCGCATTATGAGGCTGAAGAAGTCCTCATCTGGTACAGTGGGCCCTCGGACTGGAGGAGGGGGAGGTGCACAGCGCTGGTCATCCAAACGGGACCCCTGGTGGAGCAAGGAAGGAGGACATGAGAGTGAGTTTGAGATGTGGTTCAAGTTTTTTTATTTGTCTTCTGAAAGCGCATTACAGTGACTGAGTACCAACTCAAATAGCCTTTTTGTTTAGGCTCTGAATATTTGGTAAAAACACAGGCATGACCCACCTGGCACTTGACAAGCATATCGAAGAAGTCGTCATCAGGCTCTGCGTTGTCAGCATTGGCCATCAGGTGGCTGAGCATGGCCTGGTTGCCGTTTTGATTGAGTCTGAGGCCGGGCAGGCTTCCCCCTGCTACTGACGACTCACCCAACTGGCGGCCCTGGGCGCCTGATACGTTGGCAGACTCTGACACAGCTACAGAGTTAGAGATAATCGATGAAGGGGCAGAAGAGAAAGAAAATCAGTTTCAATGTTAAGTTTTAATGTGGTGATTGGTTGAATTTTGTGTGTGTGAATGAATAGACTCACATTTCCTAATGGCTCTGGGAGGCGACTCTGGGCCACTGTTTAATGAAAACCTGCTGCCCTTTATTGAACAGCGCTGGTCATCCATACGGTTGCTCTGGAAACGGCTGAGCAGATCAAAGAAGCCCTCGTCTCCGAGCATGTCAGGACTGAGTCGCTAAAAAAAGGAAAATATATTGTTTGATAATAGCTGTAGGAGAGTGAAAGAGACGTGTGTGTTTGTGTGTGTGGTTATCAGCATGTACCTTCTGTGGTCCCTGTGCAGCGGTCTGGCTGGTGTCCAGGGTGTTGCTGGTGTCCTGGAGGACCTTACTGGAGCCACCAAACTTGTACTTCTTCCCACGCAGACGGCTGACAAAGAATAACTTTGAGGAGCTCTTGGCCAGGGAAGGTTTGGACTGTTTGGTCAGAATATCACTGTTCCACTTCTGACCCTTCAATACACAGGAAAAGATTAGTTATCACAGTGCAGAAAGAAGCAAAGTGGGAATACAATAGAAAGCAAAACAGTTCTTACATTAATTTTGTCTGGTGTGAGTTTCATCAGCTCCAGGTTCTCCATGCTGTGTCTTCTGCTCATCCTGGGCCTTGCTCCTAAAACAAACAGTATTACCACCTTTTACACATACTGCACTGTTAAAAACATCTTAAATAACTTATATCTTGAGAGTTCAGGGTTTGTGATTTTTTTTTTTTACCATGCAAGTTGTAGTCTATATCCTTATTCTCTGAAAAGGTGGAGTTATTTGTGCTATAGCTCAGACCCAGCACCGTCTGGAGATCAGACACATTCATACGAGCCGTCAGCTCCCCACTCCTGTCTCCAGTCTGGAGGAAGAAAAAAAAACCGACACACACAGGAAGGTTAATTTTACAACTGAATGATTTCTTAACCTGTTTTTGTTAAGTTTTCAAAGTGAGACTACATAGAATATTCAAGTGAAAGGAAATGTATGTTGCTTTCATTCATTTTGTGTACCTCTTTGCAGATTTCCAGGTGTTTCTCAGCAAAGTGCATGGCCTGGTCATGGTTCCCCAGCGCTGTGTGAGCGTTTCCTAGACTCCAGCATGCACGACCCTCCCCGATCCTGCAGAAACAATAAAACATTTAACTGTTTAATTGTATAAGGCATAGTCAAAATGTAGGAAACATCTGCATAAATTCTTCCTATAATGAGTGTGTGCTGTGTGTGTGTGTTGGTACCGGTCATTGAGGTCCTGGGCTATGATCAGGTGTTTGAGGTGGTAGTCTATGGCTCTCTCATAGTCTTGGAGCAGCGTGTAGGTGTTGCCCAGACTGTAGCAGGCCTGGGCCTCCACAGCTCGATCCTTCAACTGCCTCGCCAGCTGCAGCGTCCTCCTGACAAACATGCAGACAAGCTGGTTTAAAATACTGCGGTGAGACCTCAGAATTTGCCTGTGGCTCTCCATATCAAAGGCCGTCTTTCTCAGAAGTCCAGGAACATTTTATACAATGGAGCACATATCATATCACACACAAGGGAAGCTTAATATTTGGATGGTGGCGTAACAATTTGTCTTTCAACAAAGATGATTATGTAACACCACACCCAACATTTAAATCTTGGCAGCAGTAAGTAGAAAAAGAAATATGATAAAGTGGAATGCATAACTTCATGTCTTTTTAGATAAGTCATACCAGTAAGAGTATTTTCTTACTTATTCTGCACACTACTTGCTAAATAAGATTCTACATGTACAGATAATTTTTTTTTTTTTTTAATGTGTTGCAAGAGATGTCAAGCATGCAGAGTGGCCTGCACATTCGTGCTGGAAATTAGTGTGATGGTAGTGATGAAGCCTGATGAGGCCGGCTTACTTGTAATGTTCAGCTGCCACTTCAAATTCCCCCAAAAAGATATAGGCATTTCCTAGGTTGCAGTAAGCCCGTCTCTCCGCCGAACGGTCGCCAAACTCCTTTGCTATTTGCAGGCGCTGAACAAAGATAGAAACAGAATTGAGTTTTTATCATTTCTTTAGAATCACTGTAATTACAGAAGTAGTTTGTCATGCTTATTAAGCTTGTCTATGGTGTTGTAAATGAAGAAAGGATTTTCAGGGTTTCCTCTCACTTGTTCATGAGAAGCCACAGCTTTGCGAAAGTTTCCCAGTAAGTAGTGGGTGTTGCCTAAGTTGCCATAGGTTCGGCCCTGGGCAGCCCGATCTCCAAGCTCCTTCACTATCGCCAAGTTCGCCCTAAAACATACACGTACAATCCAATGGTCAGACAGCAACCAGCTCAGTGATATAGATATCTAATAACAGGTGGCTGGTTAGCTGCAAGGTATCGTATCATTAATAAATAGAGCTGCAACAATTAGTCAATTAATTGATTAGTCGGTAATCAAGTAATTGTTTAAGTCATTTTTAGGCAAAAATGCCAAATATTTGACGGTTCCAGGTTCTCAAATGTACTCAAATTTAATGTTCCATTACAGTAAATTGAAATATTTTGGAAGTTTGGACTGTTGGTCGGTCAAAACAAGATATTCCAAGATGTTACATTGGGCTAAAGGAAATTGTGATGGGCATTTTTCGCTGTTTTCTGATGTTTTGTGGGACCAAACGATTAATAGATAAAGTAATGAGCACATTAAGCGACAAGGAAAATAATCGTTAATAATAGTTGCAGCCCTATTAATAAGTATCGTATAATGCAAGATTAATATGGTTAAAACACCCACACACACTCTGACTTACTCATAATACTCAGCTGCCTGTCTCAGTGCCATCATGACCTCTTCTGGGAAATCTCCAGGCTCAGCTCCGCTCCAACAAATACTTTTGCCTTTAGCATGGTACACGTTCCCAAAGTTATACAGAGCTCTTGCCTGACCCACCTGACACAAATCCAGGAAAAAAAAACATACCTTACAATCAGCTTATTTATTTAACCAAGAAATCTCCTGAGATACATTATGTCTTTTACAAGAGGTTAATAATGCTACTACTGCAGCTGCCTCACCTTGTCATTAATGTCCCTCGCTATGTCCAAGTGCCTCTGACAGCAAACCACAGCCTCGTCAAACCGCCCCAGCACCTTCAAGGTGTTGCCAAGGTTCCCACTGGCTTTGGCTTCTCCAAGCAGGTCTCCAATGGTCCTACGTAACACATATTACCTTAGTAAAATAAAAATCTGTATCTGTGATGACCTGTTAACAGAGTTGTGCAGGTTCTTGTGTAAGTCCAACCTGGTCAAGGTGAGGTCATGTCGGTGAAACTCCAGGGCCTTAGCGTACTCATGCAGGTGGAAGTAGGCATTGCCAAGCTGGCTGTAGATGGCACTGAGCACCTGCAGGTCCTCTGTACCCACCTGGATGGCAGTTTCAAAGAAGGAGACGCCAGCTCTGTAGTCCCCCACCTTACAGAGACGCTCACCTTCCAATGCCAGCTCCAAGCAGGACACCTCCATCCTACAGCAGACAGGAGAACATTCAGTCGCTCAAGGGTTAAACACAAGTCTGGTCTGCTGTTTGAACTGGCTAAACCTCAAGAAAAAATGCACTGAGCACCATGACTGGCTCCAAAGTGCTGTATTTAGAACCAAAACTAAGGACCAAAGTTAAAGAAGTTGTAGAAAACTAAATCGTCTTTGGCTGTAACCTAAAGACAACTGAACGGACTTCACTCCCGACTGGCGAACAGCCTTTTTCGAAGCAAAAGCTTTAAACAGGGAATGTTGTTTAGCTACTTCCTTCCACCTACAGAGAACAATGGCTCCAACTGGGGTTTGTTTGTTATGGTAGCTCTCACATCCTTTTGACATGCGTCAGAAAGTAAAGAGGGTGCTTTTCCAGTCAGATGAAGTTAAAACTGGGCAGAAATGTTCATTACTCCCCAGTTTATTAGGCTGCAGGGTAAAACCATACCATTGGGTTTTAGATGAATTTCCTTCTTTTCATGCAAGCATTAGTTTCCATTCATGACCACAGAATAAAAATGGACTTGCAGAATTTTTCATTTCATTTGTCAGTTCAGTTTGTTAGACAATCCCTGCTTTGAAACACTTCCTTGTTGGTGTGTTCATAGATGCTCCAACAACTGAAATTTGTGACTTGGTTCTTAAAAATCAATCTTTTTAAGAGACAATAAAATTCACATTATCTCGAATTTCTGACAATATGGTGTGTGAAAGCAAGGTTTTCCTTCCTAACTACTAAAGTAACTGTTCAGATTGTTGGTTACGTTTCAACACATTCTGAAATCAAAATGATGCAGTAAATGGCTTCCTATAGCATAAGAAATCAATATAGAAAAACTTGTGATGTGATTTTTTTTTTATGTGCAATTTGAAGTGTGTCCTCTAAGACAACTCAATAACCAAGCCTTGTGGAGTTACAAATGAGATAGGCTCAGGCATTTCAAGGCCAGATGAAAAGACTGTCAGACAATGGCTGGCGACTTATCTGCAGATGGATTAACTTTAGATTAAGCAGCATATCATGCAGAGCAAAAGCCGTTAGCCTGCCAACTTTTGTTTTTCAGGAAATCAGCACAAAGTCACACAAAGTCTTTTCAGTTTGTTTATCTCAAGCTTTCCTCCTGTACCCACCCAACGTTTTGTTAGAAGCTGACCCAAATACATAAACTCTTCACATGAAGTAATAGCTTACATAGTCTATGATGTGCTACTAAAATTACACAAAAACACCAAACAATGCAGCTTGTTTCTTTACTCAGTGAGGCTATAATTAACAAAGGCAAACATGGTGCCCTGAATGGTCCATAAAGTTTATGTAATCATTAGTCTTAGGCCTTAAATGAGAAGAACCTACTTTTTGTTTTCTACTAAGTTAACAACATACCATTCAACACTATAGCTATGGTAAATACTAGCCTACCTGCTGGCCTTTCTTGTCTTACAACAACAACAAAAGCACATGGAACATCTGAGAGGCATCTAATGAGGTTTCCACTGCTGCGGCTCCTTCTCTTTCCCCGAAGCATGGAGAGATTATCTCAGACCAACTCAGTAGCCTATACTAAAATAAGATGAATCTTATTTGTTGTTCATTTAAGTCTAAAAAACAAGCTTAAAAAAAAAATAGCGTTCATCTCCTGTGACATAAAAGCCACTGGTCCTCTGACGTCACATTTAACACTACACGTTGGAAAACCTTCAAGGAGACGCGTGTGATGTTGTCACAGTATTAACCCCAAATGCAAGGCAGCAGGGAAACCGCTGAATCAGTATTTTCTGAGCTAATCTGCTTGTCTCTCTGTCAAACTGTCCTCTAACCTGGTCACCTGAGATTACTGCTGTAGAGTATGTGCACCCAACAGATTACAGAGCTAAGTAGCTTTATTAGACATGCCAGACTCAAGCAGAGTCTGTAGTGAAGTCTAATGGAATCAGTTCATTGAGAATTACCATCCTGACAGTAGCATTCATAGGACCACAGAAAAAAACAGATCCTCCCACCGAGCATACGTCTACTCTATCCAATTAAGTTGCACACACATGTAGCAATAAACAAAGCCGGCAGTGATGAATTTTTCAGGGCTTGTTAAATATTGAAGGTAGCTGGAGCAGTTCTTTCTCTGTTTGGCAAGTCACACCTGCTTCCAGAGCTCTTTACCTGGTTATGTAGGGACAGCTGGCTGATACCTTTTTGGGAAACTCACCTGCCTTTAGTCAACAAACTCACAGGAAGCACTGTGAAAAAAAAGACTCCTCCTCTATAATTTAACTCAGGCCTCTATTTTCAAGCCCATATTACACTCAATACCATCACTTCCTCAACAAGTCAACACCAAATAAATCAATACCTCATCTGTTACCTGGCACTGACACATCTTACGTAACAAGCATTAAATAATCAAAAATATAAAGACCTTCTTCTTCTCTTCACCAACATTTAATGCCTTCATTTAAAGTCCCTTCTGAAATGAATTGAGTCAAAACAAAGAGATAAAGATATAAAAGATAAATACAGAGCTCTACAACTATATTTTAGTTGAGAGAGGAGAGATTCCTACCTGTAGCGAACATTGAAGGACTGGTCCTCAGCCCGCATGCTAACCAGTGAGCCGCTGGTATCCATTGAAGTGCATAATATGAGGGACAATCCCAATTTAGTTCCCGAAAAAATGGTTGCGTTTCAAAACAAGAGCCAACAAGAAAGAAAAAAAATCTTTGGTCAAAGAGAATCGGGCAACAGGGGGCGAACCGTACAAAAAAAATCACCCAATTTGGTCAAGACTGCGATTGTCCCTCTGCTGAATGTGGACAGGGGAAGGTTACCCCATGCGTGTTAGACAGAGCTGCAGAGTCCTGAGCGCCAGTCCACAGGGCTGCTTTCGTATACTGTGTGTTTTGCGTCACTGCCCTTCAATCTCTCATCAGCGGCCCTCTGTGAAGAGAACACAAGATGCTGCGTGTGAAGCCTCTTTCTGGGCCACGCGGTGCCATGGCAACACCAACCAAACAGCAGCGTGCACAAGCGGGGCAGGCAGGAAGTGAGAGAGCAGGGCAGGAACGAAAGGGATGGGAGGGGGGGTCATCACAGGCGAGCTGTCAATCTTAAGACTGTGACTCAATTCGTCCAAGCTTGGAGATGTGTGTGAGCGCTCTAAAGGTGCTACAAGGTGCTACAAGGTGACCGAGCTATGAACACTTGATGATGTGACAGCTATGCAAGCAGAGATGAGAGGAAGAATATAATCGCCAGGGTGTGTAGATGCAAATCATAGGAAATCACCGAAAACTAACAGAACCCAACCAGCAACTTATTGCATGATTTGCCAAGAAAAAAAAAATCACAAAATTTAGAAAAAGCAGCTCTGAAACAGTCCAGACACAACTGGAAAAATAAAAGAAGTAAAACATATGAACCTACTGTGTGGACGTGACTTCCACCAAAGGAAAGGACAGTGATAAGCAAGCTACATGGATAAGATGGATTGCATTAAGTAGAGACCGGAGCCAACCGTTACCTCATTTCTCCATGAGGTCATACTAGCCGCACCCACTTGTCCCCCAAGTTTAGCCTTTCAGCCCCTCCCCTCTGCATGGGAAATAGAGCAGGCAAGATATTTCCAAACTGGGTTCATTCTTTACATTGAATAGCAGCTAAAAGACAAAGTAGAGGTGATAAACAACAAGCAGCGTGTGCATCTAAAACCCTTTCAGAGACAGAGGGAATGGTGACAGTTCACAGTTACAACACATAGCATTACAATTGCATTACATTTGATAGATTAGGCAATGTAAATAACCGTAACTGTGCTCTTTCTCCATCAAAATATCCACATCTACATACAGGCCTGGTATACTGAATTGCCTTCCTGTTATCTTAGCATATTCCTCTTATTAACAAAATGACTATGTGAAAAGATATAAGAAAAGTACCTGACTGTATCTGACTGTCTACATCAATAATAAGCAGAACATTCTTAAGTTAAAATGCAAAAATGAGGAACAAAAACGTGTGAATATCAATCTTGATGATTTGTGAAATCCCTCCTTACAACAACCATGATGATTATTACTTTATATTTAATTTGCTTGCTTAAAAGTCAAAATGTTGTCAATCTGCAGAATTTATTATTAAATAAGGCCCAGTTCTACCTAGAAGAGGGCCAGTATTCTGAAACTATATTGGATAAGGAACTTTAATCTACAATAGGTTTGCTGGGCAGGTCCTTGTTTGACAAGTATTAGATCAGCACTGAGCTCATAGTGGAAGAAGAGCACAAATCTTAAAAACACACACCACATCCAAAACAACTCAAGCCTGTTTGAGCTCTTGTACAATACGCTACACTGTATGAGTGTCAGTCATCATTCAATACTAAATGTTTTAAATTTTAGAGCCCAATAAAAAATACAAAGACAGGGGCTTGTGTGTGCACATGCAAAAGTGTGTATATGAGGCACTTTGCTACTGATATAGCACATTTATAGAGGAGAGCTTGTATAATCCATGCTTTAACCAACAAAAACAGCCCTTGGCAAATTAAAGTCCACATATGTTGAGTACTTGTGTTTAAATCCAGCTGTCTGAAAAGAAAAAAATGGCACAAGATTGAAATAATCTTTTCGCCCAGCCTGTTATTCCTGCCGGTGCAGGAACATCAACAGCTTTAACACAGTCTGAAGCCCAGAGCTTTGGGACTCTGCACTGTTCATGTTCCTGCACATTTGTATAATTACCAATTGATGTGTGCCAGTGTTCGAGCAGCCTTTTCCACCATTGTATGCCAAATGGGTGTGTTTCCAAGAGACCTGACCAGCTCACAAAGCTACAGTGTTCGTGGACAAGCGCGAAACTGGGAGAAGTGATTCATGACTAGACGTACATCAAAGGAAACAAGAGCTTGATTTTAATTGACAGCTTCACAGGAGGTAATCACAGACTCCTTTTTGAGTCACAAACAGGACATGATTTCATCTTGAACACACAGCAGATCTATTTTCATTGTGCTTACAGCTCATTGATGCACTAAAATGAGTACTGCTTCTGACAGCAAAATCTAAATATGGAAACACCACTCAGCATTAGACCATGACCCAGCAAAAGCCTTCACCAAAACAAAAGAAAGCAAGAGATGAAACAACTAAATAAGTACTGACCGGTAACTCTTCCGCACAGGAACAGGAAATCGGGAAAGCCTGCAAGGAAAAGTGTGAATAACTTAACATCTAAATAAATTGGTGTTGTGGTTACTTAAGTTTGTGTATGAATGTTTGTGTATTTTGCCTCCCATGGTTATGATACAGGTATGATATCAAATTAAATTCACACTATATGCTTTAGTACAAACGATGATTAACACACTCAGTTGCCAGTTTGTTAGTTACACCTACAAACAGTAAGACTTAGTGTACATAGCCTAACCTTACCTAAATATTGGTGATATATACCGGTATTACGCAATACATTTCAACATCAACTCAAACTACAGCCTCCAAAATCACCATGAATTTGAATTAGCACTTTTCCACAGTTTCGATACTGTTTTTTTTTTTTACTAAACTAGCATATTAATCACATGATGTGACAAGTTGAAAGTGAAATGAAATCTGTATGAAAGTGCCCATAACTGTGTAACTTAACACAAAATACACTTACCAATTATTGTAATTATTTATGTAATACTACAATATATATGATTCTGATAGACATGTCTACCGGCGTTGTAACAAGCAGTAACCATTGATTTTTCAAACTTTTTGAGACAAATCAGTAACTTTTTACGTTTTGATTAATCTCTACTGGACAAATAGCTTAATTCTGACAGATTTTACTCCACCTTGAGAACGATCGACTGGGAGCAGATAGCAAACACCAGACTGTTCTGGTCGGTACTATTGTCAGAGATTTTGTGTACCAAAGTAACATTACAGCCATTTCGAAGCAACAACCTCCGTTAGTGAATTCATCCCTCTCTGATTAATTACAGTAAATAACGTTATCATATCTAGCTAAAGATTAGCTAGTTAGCTTGTTAGCTGCTAAACTTACGTTAGACGATCCAGTTCGAACAATGGTCAATTCTCCTCGTCTTTTCTTCACTGTGTCATGAGTATAAAAAACTAGCTTCCTTTTAAAGAAAAGTGGACAGTTGTACGTTAAAGCAAGGCTATTTAATGTACAGCCCAAAACTACATTGTCCTTTTAACTTTTCTTAAACTTGGATTTAACTTCGATGAGTTGAGAAGCCCTGCTGCTGTACTACGCTATGTGTTTTTTTCCAACCAGCCAATCAGAGGACACAATTCAAAGGTAGCCACTCCCCCCCGAATAACCGTCATCTGACCAATAGATTTGAATAGAATAAACGATGACGCATTGTCATGATTTAGCTACTATCTTGTTTGAAATTTTGACAGTATTTCACTATTGCCGCTGTGTATCGTTTAACGACGTGAGGGTGTAAAGACCGCAGAAGAATCAGCATTATTCCAATCAGTACGACATAAATAGAAAATGTATTGTTATGTACTGAAGTTGATTATCCCAATGTGTTCATTCTTGCCAATAAACTTCCTCCAATAACGGTGGTGACTCCACCGCTGTTACCCAGCAACTAGACCTCGCCTGCACGCTGCCAGCCCGGGTCCAGACGTGCAGCGCTGCCTTGTACAATATTAATGATGCCACAGAAACTAAACCTGTCCGAGAAGCCATATGTCAAGACAGAAAGAAAGAGAAATACTGTCGCTAGTAGCAAGATTATATCAAGAGTAAGAGCGTGGTTGTGGATGGGATCAACTTAAAACTACAGTCGCATTGCTGAAGGACCTGTTCATTACCAGAGTAAGTTACCAACACTACTACTAACTACTAACATCACAATATTAGACTGCAAAACGTAGGTCAGACTGACAGTACTGAAACTGAAAATGTATTGTCACATGTATGGTCAAAATCTGCTGTAAAGTTTATATCACTTTCTGTTAATGCCACAGAGCTTTCACACAATAACACACACACATTGTCACACACATTGTCCTCTCTCACCAGGCAGAAAGTAACTAAGTAAATTTACTCAAGTACCTTAAAATATTGAAATGCTTGTACTTTGAGTATTTCAATTTTCTACTTCTTTATACATCAACTCCACTACAATTCAGAAGAAAATATTGTACTTTTAACCCCACTACATTAATTTGCTATTCTGCTATAGTTACTAACTATTGTGCAGATTATAAATGATATATACAAAATATATCACCTCATAAAATATAATGCATTGTTATACATTAAACTACCCAACAGTATATTAAATAGTTAGAAGTCTACCTACAACTCTGGCTCGACAATCTACAGAATTAAAATGCTGCTTACGTTACTATGTAATTAATGCATAATAATAACCCTATGTTATATTTTCTTATAATACAGCACTGACAGGGGCCATTTGGCTGGCTAATAAGTACTTTTACTTTTGATATTTTGCTGACAACACTTCTGTACTTTTACTTGACTAAGATTTAAAATGCAAAATGTAATTGAATGTTTTTATATTGTGGTATTGCTACTAGAACAGCCACGATTAGTCGATTCACTGATCAGTTGCCAACTATTAGATTAATTGCCATCTTTTTAAGAAGAAAAATCCCCAAACACTCTGATTCCAACTTCTCAATATTTTCTGGTTTCTTTAGTCTTCTCTGACAGTTAACTAAATATCTTTGGGTTGTGGACTGTTAAAAACAAGACATTTGAGGACATCAAAACAGTGATCAACATTTTTCACTATTTTCTGACATTTTATGAACCAAACAATGAATCGAGTAATTGAGGAAATAATTGACATATAACTCTGTAACAAAAATAATAATCTTTAGTTGTTAAAGAACCTGATTGCTTTTTCTCCACTGTCTCTCACACACACAAGTTCTTCCATCCACACAAATGATTGTTCACACCAACACCTTCCACACTCAGATCACGCAAAGCTCTGCCCACACAATATATAGATTGTTAAATAATTGACGGCTTAGCACATTTTGATCCAATGTTGTCAGTTCACAAGATGCGTTGCTAAGTGATGAACAAGTGCTCCATCCTCCTTTCTTACCCCCTTGTCTTACCACAGAGGTTGTATAGAGCTTCCACTTAACATTTTCTGTTAGTGAGAAAGTGTTCATGGAGGGGGAACCAGAGGAATCAGACGAGGATATTCAGGGAGAGGACAAGCCCACTGTGCTGTGGGAAAAGTGCATCCAGCAGAGCATCTTTGTTGACCTCAGTGAGGATGAAAGTCTCCACCTCAGTGATCTGGAGGGTTCTTTAGCTTTGCATCTCTCACAAGCAGAGTCTGCTGCGTCAGAGGCCAGTATCCATCTCAGCGGTAAGTCCTGGAGTCACCGCCTTTTGTATCTGTTTATTGAGTGTTTTTACTGGGTGAATAATTCTGTGTAGCGTCATAACACATATGTAGCCAAGTTTGTATTTAATAACAAGCTACACGTTCCTCACAGATTCACAGCAGTTCATCATACATTTAAATTCAACCACTGAGGACTTTGTGGCACACTGTTAATATGATACAGCAGTAACGAGGGAAACCTTATGTATTTTTGTCTTGGAATTTTTCTTTTTTTTGATGTCATGTAATGTGAAAAAAACACATATGATACAAGAGTAACTTAAAAGGACAAACATGAATACAAAAGTTTAAATGATAGCCTACATGCAATAGCATATACTGGCAATGGGGCTGTCGTTGGTAATGATAAGCAGTCTTTAAAAGTTATGGCAAACACCGAGGCTTAAATGAGTATATGTGACCTTCTAATTAGGCTTTTATTTTGTACTGGTGTTCATTCATTTTCAGGGAGTGCAGAGCTGTCTGCTTTGGATGACACCTCCTCAGACTCCAGTATTGTCAGCAACCAGAGCGAGAGGGTGGTAGAGAGCAAGACCAAGAGCCGCAAGTTGCATGTGTCTGCACAAAGACCCAACACCATGCAGGATGCGGCACTAAACCAAAGGTATGAAGACCCGGGGCAAAGTACCAGTGATGAGGATCAGGAGGATCTACCTTATGATGGTGACCTTGGAAGCCCCTACTTCAACCAGACAGGAAGCTCTCAGGGCAACATGAGCTCCGATGGAAGAGAAACTGTTCATGCAAGTCCTGATGTGCCTGATCTGCATGAATTTACTACAGGAGACATGAAACATTTGGTTTCTGTTGAGCCTCATGCTGAAAAACCAGCAACTTTATGGCAAGAGGATGCCAACACCAAACAGGACGATGTCTTTGATGGCTCCAAGCTAAGTGAGGAAGTCCCATCATGTACTAGTCCTGCTGATGGCAACCAGCAGCCAGACATTAACCAGTTGTTACTGCAACACTTCACCCAGGAGGAGTTGCTGCGGGCAGGTAGGCTGATCGAGGCAGAGACCCTGCCCGAGGTGTCCCTGCTGGAGAGCGTGGACGACACCCTTTTTAGCTGGGCTCCAACACACAGTGCACTAATTACTAATAACCACAATGACAGCCGTGTGTGTAATTCTGAGATTAATCAGAGTTTCTACTGTGGCAGGACTGACGATAACAGCAATAATGCATCAAAAAATTCAAGTTTAGAGGAGGAAACAGAAATAGGAATTAATAGCGTCACCTCTGCTGCTACTGATAGCATTACATTAAGCTCAAAACATGGCAGCAGTGATAACAGTGCTTTAGATGTAGCGAATGAAGAAAAGTCTGAAGAGGATGGTCCAGTTCAGAAAGTCCCACTTGTGCGCACCAGATCCTTCAGCGAGATGAAGTATGGCCAAGGCCAAGTCCATTACCCGCTCCCTGACTTCTCCAAGGTTGCCCCCAAGGTAAAAATCCCTAAAGCCCCTAGTGGTCCAGCCAGACCTGTTCCCCAGGTCCCCAGCACCATGCACAGAGCCCAGTCCTCTCCAGGGATGTTAGAGGTGATCAGCAAAGTCCTGGAGGATTCAATCCAGCCATCAGAGAAGCCCTATGTCTTCAAAGACCCGGAGAAACAGACTGCTCCAGCACTGGTGCATCACCTACAGGTGGGAAGATTCAAGATTTACTCCTCATAGTGCACCTGTACTCATTGTTTTGCTTGATTTGTTTTGTTCTTCTTCTCTTTAGGTTGAATATGATAAATTACTCACAAAATATGCTGAGGCAGAGAATCTTATAGATCAACTGAGGCTGGGAACCAATGTAAGTAAAATCTGTTTTGATTGATCTAAACCATCCAGGTGTAAAGAGAAATGAAAATGGGGTAAAAGTTAAAAATGTATGAATCTCTTTTTTGCAGACTCAGCCCTCCTCAGAACTGACTGAGCTTTTTTTAGAGCATGATGATGATGATGATCAGGGAAACTTAGGTGAGGGAAGGCATCTTGGCTCTTTGGCTCCTCACATTCCCCCATCAGGTACGTCTCTGTGTCTGACATCTGATATTATGAAAGGTCAACGCGTTGCTTCACTGCCACTGCAGATTATCCAGTGAAATGCTACTGGTTTCCATAGAGACAAATGGGGTCAGATGACACTATTCTAGTTACACAAACATCTTCATCTTCACTTTGGAGCACTTTAATTAAGAGAAAAACAATGACTGTAAACCAGACAACGCAACCATATCAAAATATCAGTTGCTGTATATATTACTTTTGCACATTATAATGTAATCAGTTATGCGTCAAGTTTTTTTCTTCAAGAAGTACACCAATGAAGTGGATCAAGGTATCAGCTGACTGATCAGTTCTCCTTATCTGTTCTAATTTGAGAGTAGGAGATATTGTTATAGAAGTTTAGAATTAGACAGTTATTTTTAAATGTGAGAGCTTATAAGCTTACATTTGCTGTGTACCACTGCATTCTTGCTATATTTCAGAAATATGTGGTGAAAAAGTAGAAACAAACCACAAGAGCAACATTAAGGAGCTGAACACAGCTTCCTCCATCCAGCCTGATCCAGAGTGTCCCAGTGATGGCGAGCGAATGACTGCTGAGCTGAGAGACATCATCAGCCAGTTTATGCAGAAGGTTAGTTGTAAGATTAGCCAGATATTGCTTAACTACCGATAAAATAAAAATAAAAAACATGAAAATAGACATCTAAAATCATATACAAACGTTGTTCTATTCAGGTGGAAGAATTCAAACTGAGTGTAAGCAACATGTCAGTTAGCACAGCAGAACAGCAAATGGTAAGTATTTTTTTTCACGTCTTATATGTAGTTCTTTATGTAATGCACAAATATGGAAATATAGAAAATCTCAATTTTATATGTCTCCCACATGCATTATATAATATTTTGAGAGCAGTGTAGTTCCTCTTTTACTTCAACATGTGCGTGAATGTGAATCTTGTCCTTTGTCAGATGTTGAGGAGCATGATGGAGGCTCAGGACCAGTTGGAAAGAAAATACATCAGTAAGAAGGACGAGCACAGAGCTCTGGAGATGCAGAATTACATGGGCCTGTCCAGGAACACTGGTACCTTTGACCCAAACAGGTTAAAAAGACCCCACTATTGCACCCATGTGTCAGTCTCGTGTTCATGCATTCATTCATGTGTTCACCCATGTGTGTGCATGCAGGCTGGTGGAGGGAGACATATTCAGGATAGGGATGCACCTTGAGGACATAAAGGAGATGATAGACAAACATATGTGCCAGCAGATCTCCCCACCGCACTCATCCTCCACTCCTACGCCCATGACAGAGTTGCTGTATGTGAAGCCCAGTCCTCTCTGCATGCACACAGTCTCACCTCCATTATCACTGCATGAGGTAACCGACTCACAAACACATCCATTAACTCACCAATGCTGACTCACTTTCATTTTCACTAAAGATGGCTTGTCCACCACTTTGGTCCAGACTGAAATATCTCAGCAATTATTGCATGTATTGCAATTAAATTATGTTAAGACACTTAAATCAATCCCCTGACTTTTCCTCCAGTGCCAGTGTGAGAAATATCTGGACAAATATATGATGTGATAAATATATTATCCCCTGACTTTTCATCTAGTACGTCTGTATATATTGTAAAACCCTATAGGGCAAATTTGTGATTTGTGATTTTGGGCTGTATAAATAAAATTGACTTGACTTGACTAACCCTTTCTAAGTGTCAAGGTTCAAGGTTCATTTTAATTGTCATTATACAATGCAGGATTGTACTATGAAATTCAGTTGTAGTCCCATCTACACATATAGACAATGTATTTATGTATAAAAATATATATTTTTTAATTAAAATAGAATAAAACAATCAATATGGCAATAAAAGATTAAAGATATAGATTAAAGTATATAAAAGTAGAGCTATAGAAGAAGTAAAAAAGGAAAAACTATATTATATACAGTCACGTATATACATACAAATAGTATATGATATATTGATACCCACATGTTTTTACAATATGTGCAAAATTAATAATGATCAACTTAACCTTATGTACTTAACCTTATCATGGATGTTGTAAGTCACTGTACAGATATTATAGGATCATTGTACAGAGCCCAAAAAGTCAGTGAGATAGTACTCAAAATTATTTTTTTAAGTTAGCCTATAAAGTATAGCCCATCTCCTACTGCCTTCATTAAATATATTAGGCATAATTGATAACAAAATTTAAGTCCAGAATTGCTTTTTTAAGTACATGTAACTAGAATTGATTCAATAAACCACTTAATGAAATGAGATACTAATACAGCGTAGTGGACACATTTCCTTATTTTAAGATGGACCGAGTGTTTCTCATTAGGTTTCTGTTAGGCGACGTAGGTAAATACTTGTTCTTCTGGAGGCTGATGGATCTCAGTGGTGAACTTAAATTTTATAGATAGCGAGCTGTTTAACTGCAATGACATTTGTGATATCAATAGCTGGCTGATACAGACACAAGACTAGCCATGATAGCTGCATAAGAATAAGAAATACTTTATTAATCCCAAGGGACAACAGCACCGTCCTACAAATCAGACACAACAATAGAATAAAATTAAATTAAATAGAAAAGGTTGTTATTATACATTGTGCAATGATTATAAACATAGTATATAATGAAATATGATAAAAAGATAAAAAAAGAGTAGAATTATTATTACTATACAGTGTGCAATGTGAAATAGAAACTTTGTCATTATTATACCTTGTGCAGAGTGATAATAATTATATAGTGCAGTTCTTAACTAGCAAATACCACCATGACACTAGAGGAGGCCATAGTCTTGTTTTAATAAAAAGCATCTAAAGCTTCAGGGTTCATCGGTGCTCAGTTGCACTTCACATCCCTCGCTGTCGTGGCCGGGGACCTTTTTCACTTTCCTTGGACCATGAGCACACCTTGTATCTCTCGATTTTTTGGCAAAGTGCCTCCCCAATCTTGATGGCCTCCAGTTTGTCCGTTTCTGCCTGGGCCCTCAACTCCATCTCTTTTTCTAGCATTTGAACGAGCCACAGTATGTCATGGCAGAGGCCTTTCTGCTTCTTTTCTTCCATGTTCAGCCTGGTGGAAAGAGTCTGCCTTTGAGTGAACTGGTCCTCTGAGACACTTTTAAGCTCTGTCAGTTCTTGGCAAAGAGCTTCCAGGGCCTCAAAATCCCTGAGGCTGTTGGTCTCAGTCTGGTCTCTCAAGTCCCTTTCTCTCTGCAGTAGCTCCTCCATTTCCTGTTGGAGACGATCTCTTTCTTTCCTCTCTGCCATGCACTGGTCGGCCATATTCTCAATTCTCTTTTCCAGTGTGTTGAGCTTCTGCAAGGCAATGTCAGAGAACTTCTTTGAGGATTTGAGAACACTTTGCATATCCTCTAGTTCTTTGCAAAGTGCCTCTGCGATCTTGACCGCCTCATGCTTGTCAGCCTCTGCCTGAGCCTTCAATTCCTTTTCCTTCTGAAGGAGTTGGTTCAGGTCTGCAATTTCTTGGTGGAGGCCTTCCACCTTTATTTTGAGCTCATTATGAAGTGCCTGGGTTGTAACTGAGGCCTCATTGGACACATTTTGCAGCTCATCCAGTTTTTGGACAAGTTCATCTGCTATCTCAACAGCCTCACTTGCTTTGGCCTCTGCCTTGGCCCTCAAGTCCCTCTCCATCTGGAGCTGCTGGTTGAGCTCCAGGATTTGTTGAGAGAGAACCTCCTGCTGCTTCTTCTCCATTTCAAGCTCAGTGGCAAGCTTAAGGCATTCAACTGAATGCTTGTCCTCCAGGTTTTGACCAGGTGCCTCCATTTTACAGGTGGAGACCCTCTTAACACTGGTCACATTGTCTGCATCCATAGAGTTCACTCTCAGAAGCTTTTTCTTCAGTTGGTCAAGTTCTTGACTCAGGGCTCTTTTCTCCTTCCTCTCGTCTCTCAGCTTGTTTGAGTAGTGCAGTCTTATCTCTGCATTCTTCAGCTGGAGGTTGTTGTGGTCTCTGGAAAGGACCTTCAGCTCATTCTCATACAATTCAAAGAGGGCGGTGGTGTGTTTGTGGCTCCTCAAGTTCTCCATCTTCTGATATCTTTAGTTTTGTCACTGAAACGGCTTGTCTCTACTAAAAGGCTAACAAGAGCTTTGTATTACACACTGTAATAAATGGTTGGCCTGTGGTTTCCCTTTGTTGAAGAGCTGATATGATGAATTCTAGAACATTACACAATGTTACACTATGAGGTAACGATGATATAAGAATTCTGTTATAGTAATGACTCAAGATGGCCATTTTATTTTCACTTTATTACATTGCTTTTTTAATACTCTATGCTGATTGGTCAATTATGGCATTCTATGATCTGTTATTTCTGAATACCAGACTGCTGCTATGAATAACAGATCGTTGCTATGGATGCAATTCTGATCTGGTTAGTGCCTCACCTAGTTGCCTATCACTACATACTAAGAGATAGAGATCAATGAGGACAGAAACATCAACAACAGTATTCCCAAAGAAGTCCCATTCACCTTGTCTCACTTCACCATCAATAGAAATGTTGTATTAGCTCTCCAGCTAACGAAACAGCTAGCTGCCTCCATGACACCCCTCAGTGACAAGTTGCCCACTCCAAAGCACACACAATTAAAACAACATTATTTCACCAACAAAGGAGCTGAAAACAAGCTCCAGAGTGATAGCAGAACATAGCTTACCCTTTTGTTTTTTTCTGTTGGTAGTCCAAAGCTTGTGATAAGCACACATTTCACAACAAAACCGCAGCACATTGCTCCCCAGCCACAGCACATTGCTTCCCAACCACAGCTCACTGAGCCTACCAGTGTTTTAATACGGTTGGTAAAAAATGTGGGTGGTTTACGGCTCGGGTCAGGTTCGGGTGGTTGATTAACACATATTTGTGCCAGCTGGGCCATGCAGATTGACTCTTACTGGCCAGCAGCAACAGCAGAACAGGAGCCTCTGTGTGTGAGTGTTTGTGTGTGAGCACACGTACATACAGCGGGGGTGGTGTCATGAGAAATCTTCAGATGGGCCAATAAATCTTCAGGTTATTCACAACTTGGCATTGAACTGGAAATTTATGAGAGAGAGACTCAAAAAAATACACTTGAAGCTGGTAAAGTTCAATGTGAATAGGTTTACTGTGCATGAAAAACAATACAAAGCAAACTGAGGCCTTGATCCTGGGACAAAAAAACCTCCTGCAAAAATATAAAACATGATATTATTTACTTTTCACAACTCCTCCTATTGTGGAACTTATTTTCTAGACTCCACCTCATATTTTTATCATATTCAAAACTATTCTGTTATTATTGCTGAGTTCATTAGTGTCCTTGATGCTTTGGTAATAATCCAAGTATGATTTATCTTAGAAATAACACTGTCTCAGCATCTTCCGCATTTTTCAAAATAAAAACGGGCCTAGCAGCCTTTCATCTTCTTACACAGAGAACCAAAATGTTACACCACTGATTAGCCTTCTTTCTAACTTCCCTGGGAACTGTCTCCTATTGACATAAATGTTGTCTTTGCACACTCACTATTCGTTTGATCATGGGAAGGCAGTTTCCACCACAGGGGTGAGAGATGCTTTGCTGAAACACGGTGCAAAACAAAACAAGAGAATGAGAGAACAAGAGATCTTTTATGTAACTATGAGAAGTGTAAGCAGGAAAAAGACATCACTTGAAATAGTCTCATGTCGCAAGCACATGCTGCGAGCATGCCAGCACGAGCACCAGAATGTTGACTGTAGCTCATTTAACAGCCACAGATGTAACTAATGAGAAGGAATTTCTGATTCCTACATAGAGAACCTTAAACATCAATTATAATGTTAAATAGGCTCATCTTAAGAAGGCTACAGAGTTTACGTTGCTATTGATGCAGTTCCAACAGTAGAATTTAATGGACTGTTTTTTTAGCTGAAGCAGTAAGAACATTTTTAAATCAATAAAATAATTTTTGAGTTAATATTTTGTGTTGGCCAGTATGAACAGGAGGAATGATTACAGCAAGAAAAATCTATTTCAATGTTCATTTCGTTACCTGAATGTTGAAAAATTGTGAACCCGTCCTTTAATGTGGTGGTTAAAATATTAGGAATAATTTTCAATATAATGCACACCCACTATGACCTCAATAATAAACATAAAGTAGAATTATCACCTTAATGACAATGTCAGCAAAAACTGAAAATGTATAAGCTTTGTAAAAGTAGAATTTATGGCAGAGCTGTTGTACTGGATTGCATTAGATTCCACAGGTGTTCCTAATAAAGTGCTCTTTGAGTGTATCTTGACAATTATTAGATGGAATGCCATGACATTTTGTACAGATGTCCATGATCCCCAGCGCATGAAGAACCCTAATCACTTTGGTGATCCCCTGACTTTTCATCTAGTGCCACCAACAGATTGACATTTTCGTGGTATTCTCACCCTGCACCATCATTCAGTTTTTGTGAAACTGAGTGTGCAGGGTGTGAGAAGTTGTCTCCTGGAGATAATGCTATGTGTGTAAGATTACACTAACCACAAATTATTGGACTGGGTCTGTCTCATGTTTCAGGGGCCAAGTGCAGGTTTTTCCACTGTGAGTTATAAGATGGAAACACGGACTGAGGAAGAGAAAGACGAGGAAGTGGAGGAGGCCAGTGAGATCCATGGAGAGGGTAGATTAGAGCAAAGCAGTGAGCTCAAAACCACCGACTCTCTACTGAAAAATACGGGACATGACAGCTACTGTTCACGGTACTTATTAAACTCCAGAAAAAATTCCAATAATACTATAATAATAATACTCCAATAATATTTATTTTTTATTGTATGATGCAACATTTGGTGGTAAATGCTCTGCTTTAATTATAATAATCTCTACTTTGTCCTTGAATAATAAATACAGCTTGTAAGTTTTGAATATACAAGCTGATCAGCTGTGTGAAACACTTATGTTCTTCCTGTGAATAATGTAGTAAATAGGTACCCGTGTTGATTCAATGCAGAAATTCAATGCAGGAGTTATGTTGGCTGTGATACATAAATGAAATACACCACTTTTGTACTGTCACTATTGTGTCTAGCTTTTGATGTTTTGAGTGGTGCTTTCATGTGTGTTTGTGCTCAACTAATAGGCACGTTCTCGGCCTTCCTGTGGGCAGATAGTGTTTCAGGTACAATGTTGGTGTTCGGTTCCACCATGCAGAGGGAACAGAGTGCTGGAGTCTGTATGTGCAGGATTTCATCTCTGTCTTTTTTCAGGAGTACACTGGGCTCATTTGAGGGACTGAACATCCCGACAGCTGATGATGAGGAGAACAACGAAGAAGAGAAGAGCTCTGTCTTGTCAGAGGGGATCGTTCATAGTAACATCTTAGCGTACCTGAGTGGAACCAGCTCATCCTCAAGACAGAGGCAGTGGACACCTGAAAGGTCTGTGTTGTTATATTGAAGTGTACATGAGAATATAACTAACTGTGGCTGCTCTATAACGGTTTGCTCTTAAATAATATATGGCTCATACAACTAATCCATCTTGTAGTCCTATCGTGCTGTAAGTGAGCTACTTTTGAATATGTGTTGTCAATATAGTTGATAGGAAACATCTGAAAAGCAGAGTGAGTGTCATCCCACAGTGTTGTTCATGTCTGAAAGATGCCTCAGCTGTAACATTTGTCATTAACTAAATATCTTGATGGTTGTTGTTGCTGCAGCAGCACCCAGGATAGTGTCCTGAACCCAGAGGGTGAATGTGATCTGGTTGATTGTGTAAGTCTGGCTGTGGAGGTCTCCTCTTCCTCTGATGCACCCAGAGACCGAGACACCAACAGCCTCTCAGAGCCGCCTCTCAACACCTCATCTGTATCGCAGGTCAGTCGCAACTAAAAAGCTGTTTTGTATGTTCGCATGTCATTGCAGGGTCTCCCCAAAAATTGTGAATATTGATTTTAGTTGTGTCAACTTCTTGTTTTGTTGAATCCTTAAGTTGTTTGCATCAATAAAGTGTGTTACAGTAGTGTTTAAGATGCCTGGGTTACTTCATTTTAACTGATTTGTTTTTTATCTTGGGTGCAGAGGATTGTGAGCCCAGAGACAGACAGTGGATTTGGGAGCTCTTACTTGAGTCAATCAGCCTCTGGTGCATTTCAGCCAAATCTGCTCACAGAAAGGTACAACACCGTATAAACAGCAACAATACATAGAATTATCAGTCTACACATACCAGTATTTTGGCAGATGAGTTTCATAGTAGCAGCACTGTCTGGATCCAGCTGATATTGTGCCATATTGGATCACATTACATGGATAATATATACAGTACTCTTCTCACTCTGGTTTCCCATCTACAGTGTGCAGTCCCAGCGTGATGGTTTAAGTAGCTCAGACAGTGAAGCCTCCTGCTCCAACCTGCAGACAGCTATCCATCCAGTCAGCCAGTGGTGGGCTGGAACTCGCCCGTCCGTCCAAACACAGTCCTGTGGTGCAGCAGCTGCAGTGGAGCTGTGGGTGGAGAGTACCACCAAGGAGCCTTCAGTCAGGCTGCAGGGTGAGTAAGCCCTTCTTCGTAAAGTTTTCTTTTTTAGCTCGTCAATACTGAAATGATTAAAGTCATGTTTCTTCACCACCGATGGACCAGGATCCAGCCTGCCTGCCCAGCTCCATCACCACGTCTCTGAGCCCACACTCAGTACCACCATGGATACAGCACAGAGAGACAGCCATCTGTACTCCTGCTCTTGTAATAGGTCAGTAAATGTTATGTGACCACTGAGATGCTGAAAACTATCATTTCAAGAACTTGTTTTTTCAATGTAAAAATGTATTAAATCATCAGTAACACTTTATTTTACAAGTCCTTTAATTTTCTATTAATTTCATGGAAATTTTCTGAGTAATTTGCAGGTATATAACAGTTAAGTTTTAGGACATATTAGAAGAAGGTTATGCAATTTGGTGCAAATTTTAAGAAAAAGTGTTAAGTTGGTTTAGTTGGTCATTACATTTGGGTTCATACATAGTTGGTACTTTGTAAAAATTCTCAACTCTTTAAGTGACAGAAAATACTTAGTTTTCAGTGTGTGGTTTGGTGTGACAAACTGTATATTAGTATAGGTTGTTTCTCAAAAACTCTACAATGAGCACATTTCCTGTATACTACCAAATTACATAACCATTTCAAAGAAATGTCTTAAGAACAGTTACACGGCAACTACCTTAGGACATTCCTGAAAAAACCTAATATGCTAATATAGCATTTGACATGCAAAAGTACACAATGAAAACTAAGTATTTTCTGTCAGTTAATGAACTGTCAAGAGTCTAATTTATCAAGATTTTTTGCAAATTCACAACTATCTATGAACACAATATGATGAGTACAACAAAACCAACTTAACACTTTTTTCTGTTTTTTCTTGTAATTTGTACCAAAATGCACCACCCTCTCTGTAAAATGTCCTAAAGAATAAACTGTTAAAATCCTGCAAATTAGTATAAAATTAAACTACCTGTAAAAAAAAAAAAGCATTACCAAATCATCTCCTTTTATTCCTGCCTGCCTGCTCACACAGTGAAGATCTCAATATCTGTGTGTGTGCTCATGTGTGTGTCTAGTGAGGCTATCCTGGCCTTGCAGTCAGAGGTATCCCAGCTGAAGAAGGACCTGGAGGAAGGCCTGGTCCAGCTGCCTCACTTAGCACAGAAGATGGACTACCTCACCTCCAAATGCAGACAGGATCGTCAGGAGCGCAGGTCCAAAACCAGACCCAGGATCCACCACAGACCAGCCTGTAACAGGTGGGGAGCTGATCCGGCTGGATGGCATCAGTGTAGGAATAAAAGGATAATGGACATTGTTGGGGGTGTATTTATTTAATTAATTAATTTATTATTGGATAGCAAGCAGACACACAGGTAGACCCTGCAACCAATAACATTTTAAAGGAAAGACTGCATGTTTGTAAGCATATTAGATATGAGCACTTAAATCTAAAAATCCAGGATTCAAAGTCCTATTATATTTCTACCATTCAGTGATCATAATGACCATCTTTGTTATAACTTCTAGTGTGTGGAAAGCAACAAACAGCAGACAGAATGTGAGCAATCTCAGTTCCAGTCAGGTGAGGATAGAGGACTGGATTTCTTCAGATATGGACCCCAGCAAGAGCAAAGGTATTCCACCACCACCACAATACTTTAACAATATACGTGTGCAGATATTTCCCCTATCGTCTACAATGATTTTGATCGTTGCTCTCCAGGTACAGACAGTGATGACATGGCTGGCTCTGAGATCTCGCCACAATTCCACAATTCGCCTGTGGGGAGCCGGAGAGGCAGCAGCAGTGTTGTGCACTCTGGACCAGAGCTTCAATATAAACTTCAGGGGACACTGCAAGCCAGTAGAGGTCAGAGTCACAGCTATTTTTCACAGTACATTCTTCTTAATGGATATCATTTGCATTGGGTTAAGTGGGTCAAACAAGGCAACATGTGAGTTGTACTCCTTTAGGGTCCGAGGGAAACTGCTCAGTGAAGACCTCTGGTCTGATGAGCTCTAGTTTGAAGGGGGAGAGAGACAACAATGCCAAGCAGAGAGCACGGAGTAAGTGACTCATTTGATGTTAACAATGTTAACAGTTTGGTCAGAACTTTATTTATGTAAGTTGCTTTTACTCATATGCTGTCGTAAGAGCAACAACACAAAAAGCAGGAAATCAGCCAGAAATATTAAGTGTCCAAGCAGGATTTTCAGCGTGCTGCATAACACAAACCATCGTCATTGGTATCACTATAACATTATGACAAATAATCACTCGTAAGGGGGTCCTAATTATTTTTCTTTACAGTTTTGTAACTGAAAAACAAACCAGGGCTGTAAATATGTGCTGCATTGTGTATTATTCGTGTACATACTGTAGTGCTTATGTTTCCGTGGCCAGCAGTCGTCATGGAGAATTTTTACTCCAAGGAGAGATGGTCTCTTCTCTCATCTCCATCTCTTCAGAGGCCTCTCCTCCAGGTCGGCTACGGCTCCTCCAGCAGCCTGCCTGCCAGGTAAACATGTGTCTTACCTGTAACACAAGCAGTTTTCTTGATAAAGTTGTTTAGTTGTGTGCTTCCATTCAAATTAAACCATTCTTCCTTGCCATCTGTCCTCAAATCCAGCTATAAAGTGAGGGAGCCACCGCTGCAGTCTGTGTCCCATTACCGGAAGCGTTCCACACAGTCGGACACAGCACTCCTGCCCAGCAATGTGTACTTCCAGCAGACACAGCCCCCAGTATCAGTGCTGTCAAAGACTGGCAGCAGGGCAGGCAGACGCAGAGGGAACAAGGTGAAATGAGTCCTCCTTTAATGTGCATCACTGCTGGGTATTCTGACATTTCAGAGATTTTCCCTACAAGAACATCTGCTGTTCATTGCACCAAAGAGTTTATGTTTGCTACCGTTTTCTAGGAGGAAGAAATGAACAGGACTCTAGACAAGGCTATTGAGGTGGCCCGCAGCATGAAGAGGACCACCGACCGCATGGCCAAGAGCCTGTCAGCTGACCTGGCCAAACTGCACAACATTCAGCCACTAGGGGGCAGAAAACACCACATCTTATAATACCCAGACATCAGTCAACCCTGTAAACGACCTTCTAGTATCTGCGATACATGATGCAGAATATCTAAGTATTTGTTGGATGATGAGGGAATATTTTTTATTTATGATGTATTTGTTATTTAAGGACATCACTCTATAATAAGTTATTTCTCCTGTATATATGCACTGCTGTATATTTACAATAGATAGAAACAATAGATAGAAAAGCCTGAAATCACACTGTAAAAATAAAATTTTGATATGTTTATTTATATTTATGTTGTTTATATTCAGTGTCATTTTTGTATTGAGTACATTTAATTTGATTTGTGTAGGCAACTTCCATCCAGCATATAAATCTTGTACTTTAAATCATAATCATCAAATCTGAGTTTAGACCATTGCAACACTTTCTGCTTTCTCTGCCTCTACTAATAAAATTACTAAAACATTAAATAATTGAAAGTGTGTTTAAAATTTCATCATAACAAATACTTTATATCCTCTATAGTGGGCAAACAGCTTTCTTCTGTGTGTATTACTGTAAATGGAAACTCAGACGGAGGCACAATTGGATCCAGTTATGACCTTTAGTTTGGGGTCTACTTCAGTCACACGGCTAAGTGTCACTCAGCAGATGAAGCAATAAACAAACTTTTTTGTTTTGTTTTATATTTTATCTGACCACACTGCTTCCTAGCTGCTTGCTAGCCAATATGTTCAAGTAGCCACAGGCCAAGGAGATAAAGTGAAATCAAATTAAAAGTAGGTCAGATTGGTAATATAACATTTCAGGAAAATCCCTCTCTGTCTTTAGTTCGAATGAGTATCAACTTTTGTCCTTTTAGCTGATATGCTCATCTGATGCCTCTAAATTCTATCCTGCTGGCCTGTGGGTGCTAGCAGCACAGTGTCTTCTTACTGAAGTTTCTGTCAGGGCGCTTTGTGGCCCCGTTCCTGTCGAGGCCCCATCAATGCCTGCTGGTGTTGGGCTGTGTTCAGTTTTTGTTGTGGGGTGTCGAGTTTCCCTGTTGTTCTAGGGGGGTATCAGGGAAGGAGATGTGTCCAAACAACATTCCTGAACTGTCCCCTCCAATTATTGAAAGAACAGAAGAAGTTCTCAGTGTTTTTTAACCTGCAGGCCATCGACAAGACAGACCAGTCAGAGTGAAGCAAGCATGACTTATCATCCAGTGCAGTTTATCTCACATTTACACAGGATCACCTCTACAGAACCAGTACAGTTTACTCAAAACATTTCTGAGACAGTCTGGACAGTAGCATGTCAAAGACTCAAGTCTATCATGTATAATAATCAAATTTTAGTTCAATACTGTCTCTACTGAGGGATCTTATCTCAAATGTCCCCTGTATTTGAAATTTTAAGACTTTGTGCAGTTAAATAATTCATCAACAATCAATCAGCAGCACTAATCATGATCACAACGGCATGATGATATCTTCAAAAATAATGATTATTACATCTGTTTTATATAATATGATCAGTTTGTGGATCATATTAGGAGGGCACACACACAGGTGTTAAAAGAAGCCTTCATCTTCCCTCAGGAGTATATATTTGATGTTATTTGGTTGGTCGTATGTGTGTGTGCACCAAAACAGTGGTGCACTGCAAAACAGTGCGCCAAATTCTGATCATATATTTTTCTTATATTTATATTTTGTCTCACTGATATATGAGGAAGTGGAAAAGTTTTCCCTGCACAAATGTGAACATGACAAGAAAAGTTGAATCCAGCACAGGTGAAACATAGTTTCACCTCTTTGTGATGGTCAGAAACTCATATTTTCTCTGTTATAATTATCTCAAGAGAAGATCAAGAGAGTCAAGAGATTTTATTGTCACATGCACAGCAACACAGCAGATGTTAATGTTGAAGACAGTGAAACTTGGCTTCTTTGAGCTCTAGTTCCAGTTAAAGTATATAATAAAATGAGAGGAGAGGAAGATAAGAGAGAGATGAATTAAAATATATACAAATATACATTATATTACAAATTGATGCACAGGTGCGGTGTTGCACGTAAGTGATGGGTAATAAATACATCTGAATATAAATTTTGCCTTGTAGGGAAGAGAGTGTGTGTGTTTGGTAGGAGATGAGTAAGTGTGTGGGAGAGAAAGAGAGAGAGACTGTGTGTGTGTGTGTGTGTGTGTGTGTGTGTGTGTGTGCATGTGTGTGTGTGTGTGTGTGTGTGTGTGTGTGTGTGTGTTTGTGTGTTACATCTGTTTACAAAGTCCCAGAGTTCGACAGTCTGATGACTTACAGATAGAAGCTGTCTCTGAGCCTGCTGGATCTGGCTTTGATGCTTGATGCCTGATGGAAGCAGTGATAAGAGTCTGTAACTTGGGTGTTTGGGGTCCTTGATGATTTTTCCATCAATATTTTCCATTAATATTTTTAGACCTGGTGATGTGATGAGCAGCTTTGATGACTCTCTGCAGGGCTTTGCAGTCCTGCTTGAAGCTGCTCCCAAACCAGGCCGTGATGCAGCCAGAGAGGAAACTCTAAATGGTGCATCTGTAAAAGTTGCAGAGATCCTCCGGCCCATGCCAAACCTCCTCAGCCTTCTGAGGAAGAAGATGCGCTCGTTTGCATTTCTTACCACTGACTCAGTATGAGTTGATCACTTCAGGTCCTCGCTGATGTGGACCCTGAGGAATCTGAAACTGCTGACTCTCTCCACAGGTGCCACCTGGATGTAGATGGTGGTGTGTGCTTCCTGTACCCTCCTGAAATCCAACACCATCTCCTTGTGGACGTTGAGATGAAGGTTGCTCTGACACCGTGATGTCAGGGCTCTTACCTCCTCTCTGTAGGCTGACTCATCATTAGGTGATCAGATGGTTGTGTCACCTGCAAACTTCATGACAGTGTTGGAGCTGTGTGTTGCCACACAGTCGTTAGTGAGAAGGGCGTACAGGACCGGACATAGCACACACCCCTGGGGAACTCTGGTGAGCATGATGTTGGAGGAAGTGATGTGACTGAGCCTCACCCTCTGGGGCCTGTTTGTTAGGAAGTCCAGAATCCAGCATCATAAGGCACAGCTGAGTCCAGCAGGGATGTCAGCTCATTAAAAGTTAATGTTTTGGAAATACATGGTTGTCACAGATTAGTCAAGGAAAGTTAATTTTATTTATATAGCCAATATCACAAATCACTAATTTGCCTCATACGACACCTTCTATCCTTAATCCCTCAAATCTGATCTGGAAAAACTCCTCCCAAAAAACTTTGGGGGATGCATCTTTATAGTGTGAATTCATATATTTCTCTTGTTTGTTTGTTCATTTATGTAGGAACGCTCCCTCTGTAGAGAAGAACACATCTTAAAGCTTTTACTTAAACCAGGAAGATTTCACTCGGTTACACAACTTAAAGCAGCACAGTTTCATCTGCTGACCACTGAGCAGCTCCTCTGGAGCCGTCACTCGATAGCATCTCAGTGTTGGTTGTCCTTCACAGCTTTGATGGAGTCTACAACTCTAAAACTTTTGTTAAATTATCAATAAAGAATGAGGACTTAGTTTGTGTGACCTTGTGTTTAGTCTGGAGAATATCCAGATAACAGAATGACAATTAGATTATAATGTTCATGATGACAAACTAATTATTTAACTCAACATGCTATTAAAATAACATCATTCATGTTGTTTGTGAGGTAAGAACTAATAGTAGACAGCTTAGTCTGAGGTTTTCTTAATGGTCAGTGATTCAAATCAAACAATTTGCTTTGTTTATCACATATTGATTAACATGATGGGATATTATCTGTATACAAAACAATTTGGTGGTTTGGGAAATCTGACACTGTTACTTTTTGTTCTTTGAAGTCTTTCTCTTTGTGATGATTATCTCATTTGTGTGAAGTCAAATTTGATCATCTTTCCGCTTTTGGCTTTTATGCACAAAAGAGATTTGTCCATAGAAGGTCCTTTGGGATCCTCCCAGCCCATCTTCACGAGACACACCTGACGCAGATACCGCCACCGGGGAATACGAAGCTATTAGTCTAACCTTACCATTCAGCAGCATGGATAAAAAGTCGCCTTTGTCACTTTAACTGGAAATATTAGCACATACTGTACATCTCTGTGGAGTACGGTGGAGCGTGATGTATGAAGTTACAGTTATCCAAATGAACCAAACAGGTTTTCTATATGTGGTTACATAAGCAAGCTTGTGTATACTAGTTTGATTTGTTTTTCTTTGTTTTTATTTTTTATTTTTTTTACTTCTAAGCAGATGAATTTACTGTATTTATGTCAGGGAAAATAAATAATTGTATTATATACATCCTAAAGCAGCTAATACACTATCAGTTAGAAACACTATACTTCACTGACACCTGACCAACACATAATATATCACATATCTGCATTTACAGTATGCAAATCTTAAAGTGTTGTTTTTGACCTGGTTGACTTGTGTTTCTTCAGGCAATGACAAATTGAGGACAAAATGACAAATTGCTCAAAAAAAATGGTCTCATCTATCACAGGATATCACAGATGTTTCAACTGGGGGAAATCAAATATTGTTTGAATGAAACCTTAAGCAGCCATAAAACTTCCTTCCAGTCACACCTGAATCAGAAATAGGTCATCGTTAATATGAAGTTATCTCATATTTCTCAACTGGGATGGCAATTTAGTTTCTTTGGTGAACACAAAAATATTTAAGACTAAAAGAAAACTGTTGGCACTAATCAGTGTATTTTAAAGACATGATTGCAAAAACAAAATATTTTTTTAAATCTACATCCTCATCTAACAAAGTTTAGCCTCCTTTTCTGGTTCTGATAGGCCACCCAAACACCCCTGAGGGGAGGAGTTACAGCCTTTGGGCTCTTTGGTATTTGCTGAAACAATAAAGGACCTGTCGGTTCATCTGAGAGAGAGAGAGACAGAGAGAGAGAGAGAGAGAGAGAGAGAGAGGAAGAGAAAAAAAAAGTCAAATTTAAGCTTGAGCTGCTTCCCTGAAGTCATTTTGAGAAACAGCATCACACATCTCGCCTCCAGGCAGTGGCTCCGCAGAAAAACGCTGAAGGCATGAGGACAACACAGTTAAAGATGCTAAAACTTTTGCTTTTATCGGCCTTCGTAGAGGTAAGGGATGATCATTTCCTTGTTTTACACTGATTTTCTCCTAAATATTTGAACAAAAATACACTATGAGGAACATTTTTAATAGATTAATGTACAGTAGTTGGCATGATTTCCGACCTCAGATCTCACTCATGTTTTATAATATGAAGATGAATAATAGTGTACAGAGGGAGGACTTTTGAAACATATGAACACAGGCTCTTTTGAGCGTCAGTGCTTTCAACAAGTGTGTGTGGCATGCCCAACCTTAGCTCAATAGACAAATTCATTCCGACCTGAAAGAAATACCTGCACTGACCAGTCCTGAAATCTGTGTTGAGTGAAGGTAATGTGCAGCCTGCTGCCTCTCATGCTCCGAGAATATGATACAGGAGATAATTTGCCTCAGGATATAATGTGAAATACCAATTGCTTGCTACCCTTGGAATGATGTCCTTGTCTCAAAAATGCTGTGTTTCCTGTCATTTATCATCAAGTCATTTCCTTGTTTCATTCACTAACCTGACATGTTTTGTCATTTTCAGATATGTGCTGCTAAAAATGGTAAATAAGCCTCTTTTACATTTGCCTTAATGTATTTTACTTAAACTTAAAATGCAAACATCCAAAATAAGATTGTTCACAGTCTGACAATTATATTAAGGGATAAGATTACAAGTCTGTCCTAAAACAACAGTCAGGTGCCCATATGAACACTGATGCATGTTTTTCTTGCTGTAATAATTCCTCCTGTTCACACTGACCATTAAAAGATGTCTTCATAATAACACTTTCAATGTTCGGAAGTGATGGGGGACAGTCCTCCTTCAGTGCAAGAATATATTTAACATTTTATTTGAAGATAATATGAGGCGTTTGTCATCCAAAGTCAAAGTCAGTTAATCAAATCAAGTGGATATGTTACATAATAAGATAGATTTCAGTCTTTTTTGTGTCTTTTTTTAGTACCTCTTTTTGTTATCCTTCACTGCAGCTGCATCTGTCAAGACAGAAAGAGGGATTTTATTACTAAAAAGACTATAACTGTGGATGATATCCACTTTATTTATAACTGCTTAAGTCTCATATCAGCTTCAGATTTAACTTTTAAAAACATTTTTGCTCAAAATGAGGACTGTGGATTTTGTCCCCCATCACTCACATTGGAGGCACATTTGGAGGGGATCTTCTAGTGGCCAGTATGAACAGGAGGAATGATTATAGTGAGCTAAACCTGTTTCAGTGTTAATCTGGGCATCTGACAGTAGGGCTGGGCAATATGGACAAAATCAAATATCACAATATTTTTGACCAAATACCTCGATATCTATATTGTGACAATATTGTAGGGACGACCATTTCACAAAATATTTACACAATGAGATTTTTGATAAATAATCATCAGTAATGTGGATATAATGACTAAGTGAGTAAGTCTGGTAAGTTCATAAAATTACATCACTTTACTGTAATGCAGCCTTTAAAACCAGGAAAAGACAACACTTTTGCCATATCACGATATTACAATATCCAAAATCTAAGATGATATCTAGTTTCATATCATAATATCGATAAAATATCGATATGTTGCCCAGCCGTACCTGACAGACTTGATAAATTGTGAACCTATCCTTAAGTCACCAATTTAAACCATCCCCAAAATGCATATTTCATTACCCTCAACCTTTTGTTTTAAACTACAATGCCAGGACCTGTAAGCCTTTATGACTGTATCTCAACATTATTTTCTTCCCTATCTCCGTCAGACATCACTTTGTCAGTGTTTACGGTCACGTCAAAGAGTATGACAGTGCAGTGGAGTGGACATACTGGTGCCAGCTCCTACAAGATCACAGCAACACCTAAGAACTCTCCAGAGCGGCCGGTCTTTGCTCAGTTCAGTGGCAACTCTGTGATGGGCTCAGTCAACTCCCTGTCACCAAACACGGTGTACACCATGCAGTTAGAAGCCATGGACAATGCTCTCAATGTCCTCAGCAGTGCAGCAACTGAGGAGACAACAGGTCAGTAACAGCAGCTGAGGGCAGCTGAGGAGGAAACTGACTCCTGGTGGAGATCCAGATACTTTATTATCTATTTTTTTTGTTTGTGCAGCACTTTTATAATATATTAATAGATACAAGAAAGACAGAGATCCTTCTTTAACTTACTACACTTCAAAGTCTCTAAATCTAACTGACTTTATATCTGTCATCTTGTTTTCCAGCTCCTGAAGTCCCCAGCATTGAGCAGGCCTACTCCAAGCACAGCGACAGCATCACTGTGGAGTTCACTGAGGTTTCCGGGGCAACCAGCTACATCCTGAGGGCAGAGTCACAGACCGGTGATTTCTTCTCTGAGACCGAGGTGAGGGGCTCACCAGGCACCGTGGTGCAGCTCCAGCCCTACACTGGCTACAGGCTGAGCGTCATGTCCGTCAATAAAGGGGGGCGGAGTCAGCCCTCATACCCCATCAAGGCCAGGACAGGTACGGATAAGTCTCTTGAGTCCTAAACACACTTCAAACTGTGGTTAGAGTATTTAAAAAGAAGACAAAAAACTGATCTAGTTTAGCAGATATGATATGTGTGATGTATGAAAATGGATTAATATTGATCATTTCCACCCACTTTCACTTGTCCAGACTCTACACATAAGAAGCAGTTTACTCAAGATGGTAATCAGTGAATGAAGAGTGAAACGCAGCCTTTCTGTTGTTCCTGTAGGACAATAGCTTGTTATCTCACTCCGCCAGCCATAACGGCGTGTCATTTCACTGCCCATTGTCACACAGTCTCTACTCTTTGCAGCCAACGCAGGAGGTTGGAAACCGTATCCATCCCTTTGCGACATACTGTTATCATGATATGAAAAGAGAAACCATGAGAACTAGGTTGTCTCCCTTCCCGAAGGAAAACTGAACGTAATATAATCACAGGAAAATTGATTCCATTTCACACCTCATACAAAAAAAAAAGCTGGCAGGGCAAGAGTAGAAGTAAGAAATCTGTGTCCATTTCAAATTTTTCTTCTTTTTTTTTAACACCACTCATTACTTGTATCCTTTAGTGGTGATGGCGCCCAAATTGAACACCACCTCTCCTAGCAACGACACCATCCTTGTGACTTGGTCCCCCGTTAAGCACGCCGTCCTCTACACGCTCTGCATCATCCAAGAGGGCTCCAGCACCCGCCTTAAACTGAACACCACTGACACCACGGTGACCTTTGATGCCCTTGAGGCAGGGACAACATACTGTATCAAGGGCACAGCCTGGGACTCTGAGGGTCGCGCTGGAGACGACCTCACTGTTTGCCAGATCACACGTAAGCATGATTGACAGCGGCAAGAATTAGGTGTGACAGAAAATGTCAATGTGAAAGAATGAAAGAAAATGTCTCTTTCTGTTTTCATTTCCAGGTCCGCCAAGCCCAGATGTGACCCACATTCAGGTGACTCAGGGACGGTCTCTTGGAATCGCTGTGTACTGGGTGAAGGTGCAGGGAGCAGAGACCTACGTTGCCTTGACCTCTAATAGCCAAAACTGTTCCACGATGGGCATCAGTTACTGTAGTATCTTTCCAGTGGAGTGTGGCCAGAACCACTCTGTCTCTGTCACAGCCTATAATTCAGCTGGACCCAGCAGCCCCTCACAGCCAGCAGACTACATTACATGTGGGTTTATCGCACACAAGCACAGTGACGTATTTGTATACATTTGGCATATCAGTCACAAAATCCTGTGTGTAAAGGAATAGTTTTACACTTTGGGAAATACATTTATTTGCTTTCATTGTCAGTAGTTTGGTGAGAAGATCGATATCGCTCTCAATAACTGTGATATCGATCTTCTCATCCAACTCTCAGAAAGAAAGCATATGTAAACATATTTCCCAAAACATCCTCCAACAAGTGATGTTCGCTCTTGTAGCTTATAAACGTTTCTCTTTCTGTTAGACCCGTGTCCCCCAGAGAACATCTGGGTGGAGGAGCCCAAAGCAGGCAACTGCTCGGTGGTGTGGGACGAGGTGCCGCTGGTGGAGTACTACATGGCCTTCATAAAGCGGGACGATGGCACCGAGAAGTCATGTAACACCACTGGAACCACCTGCCCATTTCTCTGCATGTGTGGCTACACCTACCTCACCACCGTCTTCCCCTACAACCAGGCCGGCTCCAGCCCTTCTGCACATGTCCGCAACTACACCACCAGTAGGACAGTCGCCCAAAAGCACCAGAATAACACCATCAATACATGTTTTTTTCCCACATACTTAATGTCTGTGATACCCTTAAAGGACATAGCCTAATTCTAGTTTAAGCGATTAACTACAATTTAAAAATCAAGTTGCCATGACACAAACGTTGCTTCAAAATGAAGTCACAGAGAAGATTTAATTACAATTACAATTGGTACAATTATTTTATTGTCATGTTGTAATGGACTCTCAAGCAGAGATTGTTTGGACAATTTGACCTTGTTGGTGAGTTCACGGAAACATTCATATCTAAAGTTCCACTCATGGCATCCATTTGATGCAGGAAACGCCCAAATCCACATAATCCTTTTCATAACTTGCTTGGTTTGGTTTGTAATCTGGCTTTGGTTCTTTGACATCATGACTGCAAGGCTTTTTGGCAGCTGACTCGAAAATCTCAGATGAGCTTACCTGAATTCTCCACCATGGCATTGTAGTAAAAATAGGCCTTTTTCACAGCAGATGCTTTGAGATGCCATGGCAGGAAAAGCACAGGTGTAATTAATACCATTAAAAATGACTGTAATCCATTTAGGTGTGCCATCTCTCTCACAATACCACTTTCCTGGTATTAAGCTCACTGGCATGGCTTTAAGGAAACATGAAACAGAGTCATGATTATAGTTACACCTGAGCCAAATGGTGAAATTTTTTCTACAAAAAGTACTAGTTCCTGCTCACAACTGTACACACTTAAAGATGAGGTTCTGCAGTACTACAATGGACCACCTAAGTTTCAAGTACAACAAAAACGTGTGAAACCACTGCTATGGTCCTTTGCCCAGTGTTAATTATTTTTCTCACCCTTTTCTGCACTTCTCCTCCCCCCACTCTCCCCAGTTCCTTGTTGCCCACAGGGCGTTTCCGTGAAGCTGGTTTCCACAGAGACCCTGGAGATCACGTGGTCACCAGTCAAAGGAGCAGAACTGTACGAGACAACAGCAGCACAGACCAATGATGTCATCCACTGTAACGACACAGCACCGGTCTGTGCGCTGTCGGACCTGCAGTGCAACACAGCTTATTCTGTGGTGGTCACACCTTGCAGCGAGTTACGAGGATGTAACCGCACCTGTACACCACACACACATGAGACAGGTATAGACGGGTTATTACAAAAACACAAAGTAGAAGCCACATAGAGTAGCATCTCCCATCTGAAATATACACACACACACAATAAGAAAGGTAGGGAAGTCTATGAGGTAGGCTGATAAACCTGAAATATTGAACAGGTAACACATACCTGATTTAAAGTTAGTTTGACATTTTTGGAAATATGCTTATAGAAGATTGATACCAATCCCTTGTTTGTACGTTAAATATAAATTTACTACCAGCAGCCAGTTAGCTTAGCTTAGCACAAAGACTTGAAACAGGGGGAAACAGCTAGCCTGGCTCTGTCTAAAGGTAACAAAATCCGTGTTCCAGGACCTGCATGACCCTTTTACAATTTTTTTTTTTTTTAACCATATTACTGTTTTTGAATGAATTAAACAATCAAGACATAATGTATTAATTAGTAATTTTAAGAGGTGCTGGTAGGCAGATTTTGGTGGATTATCTTTGGACAGAGCCAGGCTAGCTATTTCCCCTGGTTCCAGGGGTGTTTCTGCTAAGCTAAGCTAAGCGGCTGAAAGTGGTATCAATCTTCTCATCTTAATCTCAGGAATAAAGCAAATAAGCATATTTCTCAAAATGTCAATTATTCCTTTAACATAATTTCTAACTTCGCATTTGTGTTTTTGATATAAACTTGTCTGTCCTGCTGCAGCTCCATGCGCTCCAGAGATCCTGAATATGACGCAGTCCAACAATTCCTCATTGAGAGTCCTCTTCACCACCCCCAACAATCAAAACACAAATTACACAATCACTGCTGTCGGACGCTATGACACACACACTTGCAATGCAAGAAACAGCTCCTGTGAGCTCACACAGCTGCCCTGTGGTTCAACCTACGAGGTCATGGCAGTGGCCACCACAGCGGTAGGACGGAGTCTACCTGGATACAGTAAACCTCTGGAAACAGGTACGACAGTATAACTGGTCAACACTAAGTTTAAATGTCAAGTAAAGTTGACTAATTTAACACAAAATCACACATTTTGGTCAGAGAGCTTTACAATCTGTATGGTAAGGAAAAACTCCCCAAAATCCTTTAAACATTACAGGGCAACTTAGAATTATACGCTTACTATGATCATATTGGACTGAAGGTCTTTACATCCCCTTTTACTGTCCCTGCTGTCATAGAGAAAAAAATTTAAAAAATTAAATTATACAAAAATTATGAAAACATGCAGCTACCAGCTAAAAACTGGGGACTCAGATGCTGATCTCACTGCTAATAATAAAGCTATTTTTTGTTTCCCTGTTTATGTTATAGAAATTTCAATATTAGAGACATCAAATCCTCTTATAATTAGAAATTAGCTTAAACTGGTTATTTTAAACATGTTTATCTCTTGTGGTAACATGAATGAAAGAGAAAGCTTTACAAATGTTCACACCAAGTGTATTTCTCTCCCCAAGGTCCTTGCTGCCCAACGACTGTGAATGTGACCCAGGTCACACAGGCTATGACCAATGTGACCTGGTCAGCTGGCCGTGGAGCTCGTTCCTACATCACCACCCTGACTTCCTCACGCGGACATGCCAAGTGCCACACTCTGGACACCCACTGCCTGATGGGATGCATCACATGCGGCACCAACTACAGCGTCAACCTGGAAGCTATCAGCAGCACCGGACACAAGTCAGAGTGCAAATATCGTGGATTCTCATCAAGTGAGGACAAATACATACATGTAAATTTGAAATACTGTATATGTCCAACAGTGGAAAAAAGTATGCCCATCCCCAAAAAACCCTCTTCAACAGGTGTTGGACACAAGCAGATGATATCATGGCAAAAAGTAGACTGAACACTGTTCTTTGCTTCCACAATGATTTCTTATTCTTTGTTTCAATCAATTAGATCCTTATCAGGCACAAAGCTGCACTAACATACATTACAGGTGAATGAATGTATAAACTATTGGCTGTAGCCGCAGGCAACCATGTACATATGCACAATCAGAAAACAATTAAGTAATCATCAGTCACTGGTGACAAAAATCGGAATGCAAAACGATTCAATTAACAGTCTGACAAAAACCCCAAGACGGAAAGAAATAATAAAAAGATGGAAAAGAAATGGAGTGTGTGAAAAATATAAATATATAAAGAGCAAAAAAATATAAGAAAATGTAATACATAATAAATATATTATATAAATCCTCATGCACAAAAATATACACAGGCAGGGTGGCTATTTGAGGGGGAAGTGCTTGATAACGTTTAACAATTGACACAAAAAACATACATTTTTGTAATATTAAAGGATCATAGCAGTGGTTTTGCATATTTGAGACTATTTACTAGTCAAGACTTCAGGTCTGTAGTTAGTTTTTAAAACAGTCTCTTGAATTAACGTGCAACAAACTCTACCGTTTCCATACCATACAGAGATGAGAGGGTTATAAGTTTGTTATTAATGAGCTAAAACATCTAAAACCACCAATATTATATAATTTAAACACATGACACAAACTCCAGCATATTCTCAATCATTCCCAATCATTTTCTTGTAGATCCCTGCTGTCCAACAAGTGTCAAGCTCTATCGCAGGGCTAACAACTCCCTAAGGGTCTACTGGCGATCTTTGGGTTCTCAGATCCAGAATCACACAGTAGAACTGTACGGTACAGGAGCCAACTACACCTGTATCGCAGCTGCCGGCAGCATATACTGTGATATCCAGGAGGAAACCTGTGGGGACGTCTACACAGTAGTGGCTGCACCGGTGGGACAGAATGGGATCAAAGTCAGTTTCTGTCAACCAAGGACATACTCAGGTGAGTCATGAAGTGGACGGAGATTTATACTCTGAAATGACTAATATCACACATTTGAATCTGTATATATAATATAAAGATTTGTGCATAAATGTGTTCATTTTGTCAAATTCTCAGTTCCCTGCCCAGGAAGTAATGCTGGTATGGGTAAGTATCCTCTAGACTTTCTTTTCAAGAAGTTAAATGAATAGTTTGAAAATTGGGGAAATATGCGTATTCACTTTCCTGCCAAGAGTTAGATGAAATCTGAATACAGCCAGGAATTAGCTTAGCCAGAAGTCTGTTAGTTTAGCTTAGTATAAAGACTGGAACTGGGAAAACTGAGGTGTAAGTTGTGGTTGTGGAGTTATGTACCGGACTATTTCTTGGCCGGTTGCAATAACTTTCTGAAATCCTGGTGTTACTGTGAGGATTTCAGGAAGTAACGGCACTCGGCTCAGTCAGGCACATATATCCCTCATAAAACAGAAAATTGTCATTTTTACACTTCAGTTTTTGTATGGTCAAACAAACGAGATATAATGTGTTCATGAGTGAGCCAGACTGGCTTCTCCCTGTTTACAGTCTTTATGCTAAGCTAAGCTAATTGGCCACTGGCTCCAGCTACATATTTACTCTACAATCCTAAGAGTGTATCTATCTTCCCATCTAACGCTCAGCAAGAAAACCTAACAAGCCAAAATGTGGAATTATTCTTTTAAACTCAATTTAAGTTATGAGCTGTTTGCTGCTACTGCACTGAAATCTCATCTCTCTCTTTCTTCAGTGATCTCTCGTGGAAGACGAAGTGTGGATTAAATGCGGTAAGTTTCTTGTTTTTCAACTCCAGTTAAGAACATACTGTCTTCAGACCTGAAAGAAGCGAGTTATGTAACAACCTGAGACAAGCAACATGCTCTCCTTTACATTACATGTCTTGATTGTGAATATGTGTGAAAGAAATTGATAAAAGCTGCTTTCTCAGGAGGAGTCCATTGTCCTACCGCACAGCTTGAGGCGTATCTTGTGACAGCATCACATGCGTCCATAAATTGACTGTGCCTATAGTACACAGGTAACAATAGGCGTGAGTGTGTGAGTAGAACAAGAGGGACGCAGAGAGAGAGTATAGGAAAGCACAGATGAGACTGATGTCGATCTGTCTACCTCTGGGACTTCTCGGATTCATGTCTGCCTGTAAAACATGGAGAGAAGAATGAGGGGAACGTGACTCAGGGAAATGAAGATGGAGAGCAGCTGCAGGAACGTGACTCAGGCATCTTATTGTGTCTGTAAGATGATAGATATTTAATAGCTCGTGCCTCTGTATGACAAAGCTGTATTCTGCCTCATGCATATAAAATTTCATAAAGAATATGATGATTTATTTTGCACAAAACAACCATTTATTGAGTATGATGAATCAGTACTGAAACTGTGATGAAATCTTAGTAATATCCAATTTTCCACCGATTGCAGATTGATTTGATTTTTCTCTCTCTCTCTCACTTTTCTTGCCCTACAGTGAACCAGCCCACTACCACAACAATAACACCCCCAACATGGATACTGTGTTTACACCAACAGCAACTGTGAAGATCCAATATACCCAGATGAAATATCACTCTTGTTTAGGAATATCTGTGCTGTGCTGTTACTGCTGTTTGCAAGAGAATCTGTATATTCTGACTGTTTCTGATCAATAAATATGAAAAAAACACAAGTTAAAACACTAAATAGGAACTAAAATAATGAATAAAAGAGAGCTTTGGGAGAAAAAATAAATCACACCGTTAATGATATTTATCCAATGTATTTGAAAATACTCTCCATATTTCTACTTTTTGTTGTAGGCTGCATGTTATTTGACTTTTTGCTCTCTGATTGCTCATGTTTAATCACTACAGTTGCTCTTTCATGAGTTGATGACTTTATGTAACCTCAACATGTAACGATATCTGGTAAAAAAAAGTAAGAAGAAGCAGAAACTGAAACTTTACAGTAAAGCCCCACTTAAACATATCATGACAATAATCATTCAATCATTAAAATAAATAAGATCGTAGGACTTCTCCAAGTAGAAGACCTCCATACGGCTGCTGTATGTCTCCGGGTTGTAAAGCTGCCTGGTTGGTTAAAGTGGAGCAGCAAGTATCCATCATCATTAGCCTGGAGTCCTGCATGGCGAGTCCTGTGGATGATACGTCTGATCAGATTGCTGGAGATAGATTCAGTGTCACCTCTGCTTTCATTGGATTTGTTTGCCCCCAGCTGACAGACGACAACAATAAAACACATTGTCTTTGCATTACAACACCGTGTGCTGTCAATCATCTTGTGTGGGTGTTCTTTATGACGTAGAGATGTTTTGTCCCGGTGTGAGACACATGAGCTATAGTCAGTCCTCCAAAATAATCCAGAAACAAGTCCATCAGAGAAGCTTCCTAAAATAGATCTCACTCATACAGCGAACCTGTTATGGAATACGTATGGGCTGACTTTCTCTGACCTTAAAAGTTGTGTAACTGACCCAAGAGTCTCTGCTCAAGCTTTTATTTCCGATCAAGCACAGTGGCCAAAAATTCCAGGGGTGGACTTTCAAAAACAATTACAGGGCTGAATCAACTAAATGTGCACATATTCAAGAACGTTTGGTTACCACATGTGGCAGACACAAGCTACTCGACACTTGGGCGGATACATTTCAGTGTGATGAATTCCAAGCTGAAGGCCAGGCTTCTCATAATGGGATGTCGTGCTAAAGACAAACACAAGTAGCCGGGTAGAGGAGTCAGAGGTGTGAGCCTTTGTCAAGACCTGCAACACGCAACAAGCTATCACATTCATTTATGTAACACCCTCAGCAGAATTCACAGAGCTTGAAATTGGGATACTGTGCATATTATGAACAGGAAATCCCTGTAGCCAAACATTTTATCTGGTTATAGAGTTATGAGTCCATTATGATTTGTAGTTTTAATATCCCGGGTCACAAAAAGTATATAAACTATCTTTGATGTATTTCTTATAAGACAATCAAACTCTATTGATTGATGAAATTTGAATTAAAATATCAAAAATAAGTTTGGTAAGTAAGAATTTATGTCAGGTTAAAAGGTTTTTAATAGTGTTTAACATACATACCTGTATTGTAATATTTTGACTACTTTACATACTGTGTTGTGTATCATTCATGGCCTTTAGTGAAGAGATTGAGACAACAAATCAAAAACAAAGTGAAGTTTAAAACATACTGTAAACATTCTGCCTCTAAAACAGTTTTTCAAGGAAAAAGCCCCTAAACTGACACCTGTTAAAATTTTTGTTTCTAAATGTTTTATTACAGAAAATGTATGAAACACATGACCAGAATAGTTAAATACATTGTCATTGTGTTACTTATGGATGGAAATATAGTCAAAATAAATTATTCCCCTTTCACCCGGGGACCCCCTGGAACCACCTAAAGGACCCCTGATGGTCCGTGGACCCCACTTTGAGAACCATTGCTCTAAAAAAACACAATACTCTTGCTTTGTAACATCAAGAATAACGTGCTCTTAATCCAAGATTATTTTACAATACAGACTGACAGTCAGGATTAAAGGGACATTTACAAATATCTAGCACAACACTTTATACTCACTATCATTTATCACTTGGCTGAGTACTGAAGGTAACAGCCCAAAGAGTCTTCATACAGTATATCATGCAGTATCAAGATTTGCAAAGACTTCACTTCTAACAAGACATACTATATAGAGGTAAAGCCATTTTTGGCCACCTTATTTAGGTAGATGATTACCTGCACTGCAGATGTGTTTCTCTCATTGACTGCTGGTGTTTTAGCACCTGAACACGTGGCTTTGTGATTCGTATTGGTGATTTTATAAATCTGTGATGATTGATTTTGATCTTCTGTATTTTGTTTTGTGCAATATTGTTTAAGGTTGTGTTTCTTTTAGTACACAACTGAAAAAGTCTTTTTAATCTCAATGAGACTTTCCTGGTTATATAAAGGTTAAATAAAAAGAAATCTTACAACCAAAACATTAACAGTGTAATGACTACTGGACACGTTTTTGTACATGGCTGTTTTGTACAGGGCAACTATTATAAAATTCTGCCTAATGACGCAGCATTTCCAAGAGAAATGAAGTCAATCCAGGAAGGATGTGGCTGGGGGTTTTGGGTCAATTCACTTCTCAATAACTCCATATGTTGTACAAAAGAGATCATATTATGTTACAGCAGGCAAATCCTGTTTCTGTAAGTGATCTGCATTATCAAAGAAATATAGATATTAATGATGAATATTACAGTTCATGTTTTCAAAGCTTAGCTGGTCCAAGACAGATATAAACTCTGCATTTATGAATTGTAACATGACTATATATGTAATATGAATATGATATGTGAAATATTCTGGGAACATGGAGGAAGTGCAGGTTGACCGTAAGGATGCCCCCACCTCCACCTAACAAGCCACATACTTTGTTTCCTTCTCATGATGACAGGGAGCCTGCAGGCGTCTTCCTGTCCTCATTTAGGACGTCCTGATTGGTTCCCATGAAGTTGATCTACAGCGCTCAGCCTGTAAAGATTTCAGATGAGCTGCTGCATGCAGAACCCACGTATGGATGTAATGTACTGAAACTCTGACAGTTATCATGGATACGATGTGGACGTTTTATTCATCAGTCATCCTATTGTCTGTCATACAGGTAGTTATACTTTTTTATTCAGTTTCTTTTCAGCTTTATTTTTATTGTGTTATCATTTTGTAATAATTCTCTCATTAAATCACTTTTACACTTTTTTTTAGATGCAACATGTTATGGCTACAGGTGAGTGTGCTCTAATCTAATACAATAAGTGACTTCAATGACTTGTAGTTGTTGTTTTTTTGTTTGTTTGTTTTGTTTTGTTTTGTTTCCATCATCAATGAGACAAGTTAGATGGATGATAATGTTTTCCATTCATACATTGGCACAGTGAATTTCTATCTACATGATAACTGTATATTTCATCATAACATATTTATGGCTCATAATACAGTATAACATCCGATTGCCTGAACTGTGGCCTCAAAACATGTAGAAATTGTAAGAAATCTGACCAAAACTTACTTCCTCAATGATATGGGCTCCGTCATTGGAAAACTACAGACATAAACCATATTGAAAAACTAAAGAAAATACCAGAGTAAGTATAGAAATTGACAAAAATCATGTAAATGTTGCTGCTGGTGGTTCAATGTTCTGGTAGTTTATAAATGCCAGTTAAGAAGAAGCCCTCCAGCTGACCAGTGAGTCAGTATGTGGATGTGATTCGAGTGGTTCACCTCCAACATTTTCACCACACAGACACACTGCAGCTGACTGGAAGACCTGGAATTCATTAGACTGACTATAGATATGATTGATTAAATGATAATAACTGCTGAGGAGGTTTCCATCACCAGAGGGGCCACTATAGATTAAAAACATCCCAGACAAGAAATCAATGCAACCATTAAATATGTTTCTTGGTGCTGAAACTTCTTTAACATTTTTATTTTTATTTTTTCTGTCTTTCTACAAAAAAATCTGCTCTTGATGTTACTTAAGTTCATCTATGGAAATTGATTTATTTCTCAAATCTGAGTGTGGGATGGGATGTTTTGCAAGCATGTAAATTATATTTTGCAGAAAAATTAGTTTGTTAATTTGGATAACATAAAAATCAATTCAATAATAATAATTATATTACATAGAATAATAATTATGCTTAAAATTTAGCTACAAACAGTTGTATTTGTACATTTGTGGCATTTATCACTAAAACAAAATCACTATAATATTAAGTTTAAAGCATGTAGAAAAATCTCCAAATTAACTTAATTTTATCTCTTTTGATTAAAAAGTATAACAATAAGATTTCAAAATACATAATATTGGTGGCATTAAGTAGTAAGTTTATATTGGTGTCCTTTTGCTTTTATAACAATATCTTCAGTATTTTTATTGTCTCAGAGTATTTTATAGTAGATTACAACCTGTTGCTCTTTTCCTTATTGTATAAAAACATATCAAATCATACATTTTCTCTTTTTTCAGGATGTAATATTGTTTCAGTGACGTCTCCTTCAGCATCAACACTGAATGTGATTTGGAGCAGCTACACTGGAGCTTCAGTTTATTTGCTGGACTTGAGAGTTGTGAACTCTACCAGTATCGCCCCAGTGGTGGTGATGCAGTCTGCCCCCAGCACACAGAGGCTGATTCAGGGATTAAGACCAGGACATGTTTATCAAGTCACACTGAAGGTCTTTGAGTTTTACACTGTTGTGTGCACAGACACTGAAAACACCATGACAGGTACAGACAATTTAATAAAGAAGTCAACAGCTAAATAAATAAGAAGAATCCCATTGATGATATTAAATGCCTTATCTTACATTCCCACAGTGCCCGCCACATCTCAGATCACCTTTTCCAAAGCTGTTTCAAGTACGTCTATACGGTTTGAGTGGTCCAGCGTGATTGGGGCGGACAGCTACAACTTGTTTGTGGAGGAGTTGTTTAGTTTTCCCGCAAAGAAATACAACTGGACCTTCACAACGCTGGGTGGACAGGTGGACGGCCTGACTCCCTCTACAACTTACAACTGTTACGTTTACTCCTCCAACAATGCTGGACGAGGTTCCAGAAGTAATATAAAGACAATCATGACATGTAAGTCCACATAAGATGCTGGTTTCACTGGATTTTATTCAGAGGGGATCATTTATTTTATACAGAATTAGAAGCTTGGTACTCAGAAAGCTATTTAGCTGTAAGTATGTGCGAGCAGATCTATGCTAAAAAAGTGATTTGTAATTTATACATTATATCAACACTTGTATTTTTATCCTAAAAGTGGTGCAGCCACCAACTGGTGTGAGTCTTGTACCAACGGGAAAGAGCACAGCGCGAGTAACATGGAACCCTGTGAGCAAAGTCCTGCTTTATCAAGTGAGTGTGAAAGACAACGACAACCTCAGCAACCCCCCAGTCATCAGAAACACTTCAACTACATCGATGGATATCAGTAATCTGGAGCCCTGCTCCACATACACAGTGGGAGTATCATCAGTCAACATCTTCTTGGTGCCTGGGGAGCCTTCTAATGTTACACACACTACCTCTAGTGAGTATTTGAGCAACAGAATCGATTTGTCTGATTAAATATATTCAAACTTAAACATTTATGTTCTGTTGATGTTGATGTTTGGGGTCCCACTGTTGTATGTGTCAAAATAATCATCGTAACTGCAAAATCAACCAATATGTAGAAAAGTATAGAAGTGGAAACCCTTCCCTTCACCACAAACTGATTTGATGAAGAAATACAGAAATTCCCATAATGCATTGGTATTGCACCAAATATTTCCTGATTTATACATATTATGGGCTGTGCATGAACACATATATTTGCAAAACTCATTCATGTATGAGTATGTGATCCTACATGACTTTACTTAAATCTGGGGTCAAATAGAAGCCAGAGAGGTCAAATTTCTTATGAACAAACTGTTATAAAACTCCAACAACAGAAATCAAAATAGACTTATTTGGGAGTTGGGAGGACAATACTGTGTAAAAAAAGTACTTTCAACAGTGATCACACATATACAGCATTTGTATATCCACTGTATTTTACCATATTTAACAGCTGGAGTCCCAAAACAGAAGTAGCAGACATCTGAAACATTTCATCAGTTCAAAACCAGGTTTAGAAGCAATTCTCAAAATCTGGGTAAAAAAGCAAATAATGTGTCATCTGTTTACATTTTTCTAACTCCTTCAGCCATAAACCCGGTGACGACCATCTCCGTGGACTACAGCTGCTCCAGCGGCATGGTGACAGTTACATGGGATTTGGTGTTTGGGGCCAACTTGTACAGGGCCACGGCTGTCGACGGCACAGGCGCAGCGCTTAACTGTACATCAGCCTCCACCAGCTGCCAGATCACCAGGCTCAATTGTGGTGAGAAGTACCGGGTCCATGTCACGGCCATCTCTGATGACTGCGAGAGCACCTCCAATGCCTCCAGCTTGTTCGAGACAGGTGAGTGGAGCACCTGCTCGTGTGGAAAACTACAAACCTGCCTTTTATTTGTCTGCCATTACCTTTTTAAAGCCCTCCACCTTTCCCTGTGCCTCATCACATGCCTTTATGTTTCCCATACGCTAAACACCTTCTCATTTTACCTCAGGTGCCTCTCACTGTAACACACACAAACTCTTCTAGACATACTTTATCACAAACCTTTCCCATAAGTCTGTCCTGTGGGAAGCTGTGTAGGTTCCTCCTATTGTGTCCTGTGCTCTTTTCTCATGCTGGGAGGTGAAACACACCCTCCCATTAGTCACCAAGAACAGCCATCCAACACCAGCTAATCTTTACAGTCTATTGAAGTCAGGGGGTTATCTCAAAGGTCAGCTATAATATCAGTCTGGAAAGTGAAAAGATGAAGGAGACACACACAAAGTCCGTCCAGGTAAATGATCTAGAGTCTAGCACACATGCCTGTTCATTCCTATGAATGCAAACAAAGAGGCAAATGACAAAGAGATCAAATGTGGACTTTCAAACACTAGACTTTTAAGCTAATACTATGCAATGTATGATTCAGTGGTTAATATGGCTTTTTTCTATCTATCAATATCTATCTTTTTTCTCCTCATTCACCAACATTTGCTTAAATTTCCTCGTTATTTATTGTGATGTAATTCTCTAATTCATTGTCTCATTTCTTCAGTCCCCTGTGCTCCCGCCAATCCTCAGACCATTCACGATTGCTCCAGCAATGTGATCGTCTTTAGCTGGCAGCCCACCAACAATACCTTCTACTACGTGGCCACAGCTGTGGATGACACTGGCAAAGTGACTGAGTGCAGGACGCCAGACAACATGTGTTTCTTCACTAATACGGGCTGCGGTCAGTTCTACAAGTACTCTGTGTACGCCGTCAGCTCTGAATGTAACAGTGAAGTCACCCAACCTGAGTTCGTCCGGACCTGTGAGTAGGATTTAGTTTGGTTGGATGTATTAGTCATTATTAGGTTGTCTATAATTAGGTTGCTATAATTATGAACTCCAAACAGATTCCTCGTTTCAAGAAAATCAGTTTTAGTTTAAATTTAAATGTAATTATATATACTAATGTGGCATCTATCCAGTTTCTACTTGTGGGAAGAATATGAGAGCATCTTTCTGCCTGATTCTTTTCTTGATTTGTTGTCTTTTTTTCTCCTCTTTCCTCCAGCTCCTTGTCTACCGACAAACATAAAGACAGCAGCGGAGTGTCACTCCGACATGTTGATCACAACCTGGGACTCTGCTGCTGGAGCACTTTCTTACACTGTTGAAGCACAGGGGAACACTGGAGAAACCTACAACTGCACATCTTCCTCCAACAGCTGCGCAGTGACCGGTGTGCCATGTGGAGAACACCTCAGTGTGTGGATTGTCGCCTCCAATGACAACTGCTCCACCGACAAGGTGCTGGGAGAGGTGGCTCAGACTGGTAAGTGGTAGAAGTTCTGTGAGATACTGTATGGTATCATGTTTAGTTGCTGAGATATGAGGCATATGATAATGCTGCTCTGGGTAGCAGGGTATACTCTGTTATGAGTTGTTTAATGAGAAACAAACCTTTCTCCCTCTCTCCAGTTCCCTGCACCCCCACCAATGTGTCAGCATCAGTCGACTGTAGCCAGGATTCTGCCAGAGTTAACTGGACGACGAGCATCGGTGCTATATTTTACATCGCAGTTGCGCAGGATGCCGCTGGAGATTCATACAGCTGCAGTTCAATGGGCACCAACTGCTTGATGGAAGACCTGAAATGTGGACAGAACTACACTGCCAACGTAATCGCCACTAATCTCAAGTGCAACAGCACTGACAGCATGGAGGTCACCTTCATGACAGGTATGTCAGAGGGTTGGATTACATAAAAATTGGATGTGTCATCAGGAAAAAAGCACTGATTATTCATTTCTTTATAGTCTTCATAAAAATGCACTTTCCTATAACTTTGCCAAAGATTTACTGTACAATACTTTCCAACCAATTCCTCTCCCTCTTCTCCAGCGCCTTGTCCTCCGACCCACATCGAGGCGTTCAGAGACTGTGACGCCAACCATGCTCTGATAGTCTGGCAGAACCACCAGCCCACAGGCCTCTACACAGCAACCATAGAGGATCAGAGCGGAGTTCAACTCACCTGCACCAGTAACACTGTCAACAACTGTAAAATCACCTCTCTGCCCTGTGGAAGGAGATACAGCGTCACTGTCACCTACAATGATGGAAACTGCCCATCCACCTCAACACCTATCAGCATGGACTCAGGTACTGCACCTGTGTTGGGTCTGTATCTAAAAAGCCATATTAATCAGGATGTTAACCAGCAGTTCTTACCAATAATAAGAAAAACAGTCCAGAAAATTGGTTCAGACCTCGCAGCGAAAAGACAGTTGGAGAAAATCCAAACAAGAACCCAAAGAAACAAATACTTAAATTGAAACATCCTGAAAGCAAATATATGAATCAACTAAACTGGATCCAACATTTAGATCATCAAAAGCAGATATCAAGCTAAACTCCCTCACACAGGGGTTAACTGTAACTGAAAATGATCATGAAAATTATGAATGACTTATTATGTCTATGTTTTATCTCCTCTTCTTTTAGTGCCATGTGGTCCGGAGGATGTCCAGACCAGTGTGGCCTGTGTTACTGGTGAGCTGACGGTCACCTGGAACATCTCTGTCCCTGCGGAGAACTACACCACCATCATCTCCGGAGGGATGGGTCAGCCCCTTCACTGTAACTCTACAGAGACCCAATGCACCACGGCAGGGTTGACATGTGGAAGCTCCTACACGGTGACAGTGTTCTCTGTCACCGGGACATGTTTCAGTCTGCCGAGTTCAGAGGTCACAGTGCAAACATGTGAGAGATGCCGATTTGTCATCATTAAGGATGTAGATACAGCAGCGGGAATTTCTTGAACTCAGTCTCAAACTTCTCCTTTTGTCTTTATTCCCCTTCAGTGCCATGTCCTCCCACCAACGTCACAGCTGTGCACACATGTCATCCAGATCCTGTTCCTGTGTCATGGGTGGCTAGCGACAGTGCTAAATACTACAGTGCGGTTGCTGTGAGCAGCTCAGGTCACAAATCTGAGTGCATGACCAATAAAACATCCTGCAGCTTCTCTGGACTCTTGTGTGGGGAGGTTTACACCATCGGTGTTGCAGGAGCAGATGACAACTGCACAGGCCAACAGGGCGACACTGTGTCTCTGTACACAGGTAACACAACAATCAATAATTAGTGGCTCAATTATAACTCGCATGGAAGTGGTTTTATTTCTGTTAAATTGTCATTACAGTCTCAGTCATAAAGACCTCATCAACCATGATTGATGATTTATTTGTTTCTTCCTCCAGAGCCATGTGTTCCCTCTAATGTGTCCAGCCAGCTGAGCTGCGTCGCTGGCACTGCTCAGCTATCCTGGGCCCCGAGTCCAAATGCTGTGAGCTATGCTGTGAAAGCCACCAGCTCTGGACAGACCCTTACCTGCAACAGCCCCAGTCCCAACTGCACACTGAGTGACCTGGTCTGTGACAGCATGTATGACATTGTTGTGACAGCCACTGACGGCACCTGTGTCAGCAGCTACAGCACCCCCTTCAGACAAGACCCAGGTATTGAGAGAGAGGGCCACTCACATGTGAACGTCAACATGACGTCTCTTTCAAATTTAATGTGAAAGGTAGAAGTGATCAGTGCACGCCAAGATTTTCCTCATATGTGCTGATTAAAAGTGACACCCAGCATAATTTTTCACTGTTTGCTTGTGAAAAATCCCATGTGTGATACAAATATTCATACTTTGGAATCTCACATGGGGAGTTTTGTAAATTTGATGTATTTGTTTTCATGATCAGCTGAAATACATTTAACCTGTTTGGAAAAGAAATGATCTTAATGCTGATGTTGATATTGTGTTGAAATTTTAAGTTGTCAACAGCATCAGTGAGTTTGATTAGTTGTTCTGCTAGATGTTAAAAGCTAGAGCTGCAATGATTCATTCATTTGATAAAAAAAAAACAAGGAATCAGCAACTATTTTAATAATCAATTAATCATTTCAGTCATTTTTCAAGCAAAAATGCTAAAAGTTCTTTGGTTCCAGCTTCTCAAATGTGATGATTCTCTGTTTTTCTTTGTCATATGTGACTGTTAGACAGACAAAACATGCAAATTGAAGACATCACATGGGCTCAAAAACATTTTTCCCCTATTTCTTAACATTTCATTGACTAAACGATTAATTGATCGATTGAAAAAAAAATTGGCAGATTAATCGACAATGACAATAATCGTTTTTTTGTAACATAAAATGAGAAATCTTGGTGGTTATGCAAGGAGTTTTTGTCACTCATCACTCTGTCTTTAAATGTATCTGCCACAACCTGCATATAAAAATACAGATTATGTAACTGTAACAAAATACATTAAAGAAATAGTTTGACATTTTGGGAAATACGCTTATCTGATGAATTAAGAATGTGTGGATTTTGCTTATATCCACTTGCCTGCCAGTTTTTGACTCTGTCTCACTATTTTCTGTCTCTGTTAGTGCCGTGTGCTCCAGTGAATGTGAACACCAACTTGCTCTGTGGCACCAATGAATTAATGGTCAGCTGGAGTCTTGCCTCTGTGCCCTTCAACTACAGTGTCACTGCTGTGCCACTGACTGCAGATGTAAATTCAGTCACCTGCCACACTGACAGCGCTAACTGTACTCTGAGTGGCCTTCAGTGTGGACAGACTTATAATGTGTCTGTAAAAGCTTCCTCCGGCAACTGCAGTGGGGCGTACAGCATCCCGCAGACAGTTCAGACAGGTAATATACTAAATGTTGGTGATGAAAGGATAATAATGTCCATGAATATATTTTCAAACTTTGACAACAACTTTTTCACACACTGTGACGTCCTCCTCCAGCACCCTGCTCCCCTCAGAGCTTAACAGCAGTGACAAACTGTGGCACAAACTCCATTCTGGCCTCCTGGAACGCCTCTCTTGGAGCTACCTCATACAGAGTGACTGTTACAGGCCTTGACAGCTTCTCTGAAACCTGCTCCTCATCAAACCTCACATGTCCTTTCAGTGGCCTACAGTGTGCCAGTCAGTACACCGTCACAGTAACTTCCCAGAACAGCCAGTGCACCAGCTCTCCGAGTCAAATGGTCATGACTACAGGTAGTTTTCACATTTTTTTGTAGATTTTATGTAAGTGTGTTCTTGCATTAAAACACATAATGTGACACATATCTTCCATTGACCTCTTCCTCCAGGACCCTGTGACCCCGTCAATGTGACCAGTGTGCTCCAGTGTGGCACAGACACAGCTACAGTGTCCTGGGATGCTGCTGCCGGGGCCATCGCCTACACTGTTCTTGCTCAAGAGCACAACTCTCAGCATCACTCTTCCTGCAGAAGCAAAACAACTTCCTGTCAGCTGAACTACCTGCACTGTGGAAAAGCATACAACCTGACTGTGCTGGCTGAGGATGCCACCTGTAACAGCACTAGAGGCACCAGGGCAGTCCTGATGACAGGTAGGAGGGAGGGAAGCTAGGAAGAATGAAGCTCAACTTTTGTGGACATTTTAATGTCTTTAGAAACAACTAACACTTACTCACCCTTTCTTCCTTCCCTCTCAGCTCCTTGCTCTCCTTCTATCCAGAGCAGCACCCTGATCTGCGGCACCAACTCCTCCTCTCTCTCATGGATGCCAGTGGCCGATGCCACAGGTTACATAGTTAATGCTACAGCTACAAGTGCTCACACAGTTTCGTGCAGCGCGTCTACTTCTATGTGTACGCTAACAGATCTTCTGTGTGGTGAGACCTACACAGCCACAATCACTGCACGGGGAAGCCAGTGTGATAGTGCACCTGGATCCAGCACTAACATCACCACAGGTGAGTGTATGCATGGGTACCTGTGTTTGTAGAGGTGTGTGTGAGAAATCAATAAGTGTACGTATGTAAAGGAATCTTTTCTTACTTCCGCCACTTACTGATCCCACATCTGTACCTGTTTTCTTTACAGCCCCCTGTTCTCCAGCTATCATATCTAAGCAGTACACCTGTGGCACCAACACAGCCTTGTTTAGCTGGACTGATCCTGTGGGACGCCTTGGCTTCTTGGCTCAGGTGGCTGGAGAGGGGTATTTGGATAGCTGCCAGACTACAAATACCAGTTGTGCGTTCCACAATCTGCCTTGTGGCTTGGATTTCAATGTTACAGTCCAGGCTCAGGGAGCACAGTGCAACAGCACCCAAAGTGTCAGCGAATCCCTTGAATCAGGTAGTCTTTCCACTGATATGATGGTTATAAATTAGTGTGGGAGAATGAGAGCCAGGTCACTATGACCTGGACCGATGCCGAACATGTCAGCCCACCAAACAAACACAAAACATCTGGAATATTGGGAAAGGGGTGAAGTACACCCCCCCCACACACACACACACATAGTGCAGAGATGCCCACTCACATTTGATCAAAGTCCAAAATAAGTGAAATTAAGAAATGTCCCCCCCTTCTTTAGGATTTGGGATAGCCAAAGAGTCTGGTAAACAGGATGAAACCTATCCACCCAACACACACACACACAGCCTGTTTTCAGTATAAAAAGGCATGTCACGTTCGGTAACGTTGCAAGATATCTCTGACCACGTTGTTAGTAGGGCCGCTGTGAATAAAGAGATTCCCCATCTGACACCTGTGTCTCAACCAACTGATTCCTCTTTGATCCACCTCTTTCTGCCACAACATTAGTCAAAAATCCTCCAAAAATGATGAACTGATAGTTACAGAGGTGTGGAAAACAGGCGGAATTAAAGAAATTGTTCAATATTTTGGGAAATATGAGAAATATATTTCTTGCCAAGAGTTAGATAAGAAGATTGATACCATTATCACATATGACTAAGGCTACAGCCACCGGCCGGTTAGCTTAGCTTAGCATAAAGACTGGAAACAGAGCTAACTTGGCTCTGTCCAAAGGCAACAAACTCTGCCTACCAGCACATCTAAACTGAGTAATGAACTAATTGTCTTGTTTGTTTAATCTCTATAAAATGGCTAAGATATAGAAATACTGTTTTTATATACATATTTTTAAAATTTTGGAACAATTAGACAAATAAGATATAATAGAATCTTATAGAGCTTTAGAGGTGCTGGTAGGCAGATTTTGTTACCTTTGGATAGAGCCAGGCTAGCTCTATCTATCCAGATTTGATTTTTTAGTTAACTGTACATATATATCCTCTTAATAGACACACACACATAGTTTATTTACACTCACATTTATCTACATTGGTATTCATATTTCTATTTATATTCTGCTTTTTTGAACACACATAGTCTTTATCATGTCTTATCATGTCAATATGCAAGCACATAGTACACTCCCACTACACAGCAATGTAAATTACTGTCCCTTTCTTACACTGTTATGTTTGTGTTTATGTCTGTTGTTTAATGTTCATGTTTATTGTTCTTTCTGTTGACATCTTGACCACATTGAATTCTTTATATTTGCTACTTGACAAATATATCTGATTCTGATTCTCCAGTCCCGTGTGCCCCGGAGAATGTCAGCGCCACTCTGGTGTGTTTCAGTCACTCAGCCCTGGTGTCATGGGCAGGAAGCCCCAGTGCTGTAGGATACAATGTGACAGCGACTGGCCAAGATGGACACATGCATCACTACCACACCAACACTACCAGCTGCCAAGTACCTGACATCCACTGCGGTGAAACCTACAGCATCGCTGTCACACCGTACTCTGAATCATGTGTTGGAACCCAAAGTGCAGCTTACAGCTTTAGAGCAGGTGCAGAAAGACATGAAGTTATATATCCACAACTCTACATTTGAGTTCAAAGAAAAAGATTGACAGTAAGACATTAAACCCTTTTCACTCCCTTTTCTCCAGGTCTTTGCCCTCCCAGTGACGTCATCGTGTCTCCAGCTTGCAAGGACAGCACTGTGTCTTGGTCCCATGTAACTGGGGCAGAGATGTACATAGCAACAGCAACTGCAGATGACGGACACAATCACACTTGCAGCTCTAACTATTCAAGCTCATGCAATTTCACTGACCTCCACTGTGGGGAAACCTACGCTGTCACTGTTGTAACTGTGGACAGGGGCTGCAGGAGCGAGCCAAGCTCAGCTGTGGAACTGAGAACAGGTGAGAGAAAACTGTAATGAGCAGCTTCTGACATGATATTTCTCTCTTAAGGAGGGTTTAATCAGAAGGAATGGCAAAAATATCAATACACAGATGTAGTTTTCAACTTCCCTCTGTATTATCCTAGCTCTGTGTCCGCCTACTAACTTGACGGGCCAGGTCAGCTGTGATACCAGTACACTTACCCTCACATGGGACCACAGTCCAGTGCCTGGGGCCACCTACACCTTGCACACTGAGAGGATAGGCAGTACACTCCCTCCTTCAGTGCACACCACCGCTAATACCTCACACACATTGACCAACCTGCTGTGTGGACAGAGATATGCTTTCCGCATCGCAGCACTGGATGGAACCTGCCGCAGCAGCTACAGCCCGCCCATAGAAATAAGCACAGGTAAGGCGTGTTTCTATGGCAACGGCTGCAAGAGATTGACCTGCTGGAGTAGAAATCAAAAGACAACCGCTTCAACATGCGTTAAGTGTCAGTTTTCTTCCTCCTTCAGCTCCTTGTCAGCCCACAAACTTCACTGCTCGTATGGACTGTGGGACAAACAAAGGCAATTTCTCCTGGGCTGAGAGCAGTGGAGCAGATTTCTACACTGTCGAGGTGACAGGAGAGCACGGCCACGTAGCATCCTGTTCCTCCAATGACACCTCCTGTGCTGTAAAACTTCACTGTGGCCGCTCATACTCAGCTACGCTGGTGGCCTCCACAGAGAGCTGCAACAGCACTAAACACACTGATATTCAGTTTGACTCTGGTAAGATATGAATCGAGTGAACAGTTTATTTACTCATTTCAGACTCCTCAAATATCCTCATAACTCCTCTATATGGCTATACTGGCAGCACATTAGCTCACCTGTAATCAAACTCTCCCCCATAGCTCCTTGTCTCCCAGACAATGTTGTAGCAGAGTTAAAGTGTAACACCAACGTGATGACTGTGAGTTGGACACAGACCCCAGGCTCAGACAACTACACTGCCTGGGCCATCAGCACTGACGGACACAGAGCCTCCTGTAACTCGACATCCAACTCCTGCTCCATCTATGATCTGCGATGCGGTCAGGTCTATGAGGTGGCCGTCACCTCCTCCTCCATTCACTGCAAAATCATTGCGGGCTCCGACTACAAGGTTCAGTCTGGTGAGTGCAGCTCTTTCATCTTTATAACTTCAATATAAAATAAATATAAAACAAAATGGTGTTTGCTGAAGGATAAATGACTCTAATGGAGCATTTCTGCTTCTTTCAACCGCCTGTAGCTCCCTGTAAACCTGAGAACACCACTGTTGAGCAGAACTGCAGCTCCAACATCATGACAGTAAAGTGGAGCCAGAGCAGCACGACTCAGAACTACACAGTTAAAGCCACATCTGCTTCAGGTGTTAACTCCACCTGTGACTCCACTGAGAGCAGCTGCTCCTTCCTGAACCTGAGCTGTGGTCAACTCTACTCTTTCACTGTGATGGGACACACCAATGTATGCATGAGCGAGATGAGCACCCCTATGGAGAAGCACACCGGTACAAAGAAATAAATTTACTTTGATGATTATTCCTTAAAAGAATAGTTTGATGTTTTGGTGAAGGTCACTTTTATTGTCTCCCTCAGGGGGAATTACTGCAACAACAACATAAGAACACATGTGCAGACATTGGCCTAAAAAAAGACCTAACCATTAACCCTAACCCTAAAAAATATACTTATTCATTTATTCTTACTTATTCACTGGGGAATATACTTACTCACTTTCTTGGTAAGACTTAGATGAGAAGATTGATACCACTGTTAGACATGAGAGTGTCTATATTCTCCTGTAATTCTCAGCAAGAAAGTGGAAAAGCACTTTATCCTAAATGTCTAACTTTCCTTTAAAGTATATTTAGTGTCTTCATCAGATATCAGACTTTCTGCCTCACTATAACTCTGACAACTCCTCTATTTTCACCTCTTTTCCTCACTTGTACCTCTCTTCCTGTCTAGCTCCATGTCCTCCCACCAATGTATCCACTGAAATGAACTGTACCACACGTAAAGCTCTGGTCAGCTGGAACACAGCTGCTGCAGCCACAGCCTACAGCGTCCAGGCAACCTCCATCAATGGATACAACTCCTCCTGCAGTGGGATGGGCACATCCTGTAACCTAAACAACCTGGTCTGTGGACAAGAATACTCTGTTGTTGTGGAGGCAATGAATACTGGCTGTCCTGGTCCTGCCAGTGCCCCAGCCAGGCTCACTACAGGTGAGTATGACTCAAACCTTGCACTATTGATACTTTTTAAAATACTTTTAAAATACAGCTTTCCCCTGTTTTCCCACTGAAATAGCTTTAGGATCTGTATCATCTTGTTCCAGCTCTTCAGTGAAGCTACAGAATACTATGTTGTTTACACTGAGTGACTTCAAATCCAACAGTCCAAACCCAATACAGTTTTTTTATGGATGCACCATTTCAGCAAATGGAAATATCTGAGATCACTTCTGCATAATTTTACACACATTTCCCCCAAATTTACACACATATGAAATATAAATGACATATTTGTTAGGTCCACTTAAATTTGAATTCCAGTTTTGTGGGTTTGAGCAATGTTTGGCTGCAAAGTATGACTGGTCTACTTGGCAGTTTTGGCTTAGGGAGTCACATTAACCCAGTTAACACCCAGTGATGGTAATTATCTACTTTGAAAAAATCTCTATAGTGTTGATAATTTCGTTAAGAATGAGGCAATGAAACTTTAATTTCCTCTTGTAGGACATCAGTACAGATTTAATAAAAAGAAAAGAAAATTATGCCAGTGACCAAATTTGTGCTTATGTAACCATAAAACAATAATGAAATGAATGTATCATATAAAATAACAATTTTATAGATGGAGAATAGCTCACTACATGTATATATTGTGTATGAGATCTGCTATAGTATCACTTATGTTGTCTGTGTCCATAGTGAATGATGATGACCACAGTCATTGAGGTATTTTGCTTGAACAAAACTAAAACTAAATTGACCTTTTTCTCCCTCCAGAGCCCTGTGTTCCCATGAATCTCTCTGTCCACTACAACGTGAGTGCTGCCCAGGTGCTGTGGGATGCAGCAAGCGGCGCCAGATCCTACTCTGTCCAGGCTGTGACTGAGCAAGGCTTGACAGTCACTTGTAACACCACAAACACCAGCTGCTTCCTGAATGGCCTGCAGTGTAGTCAGATCTACAACGTCACTGTGACAGCACACAACCTGGCCTGCGACAGTTTGATGTCTGAGACCAAACACCTCATGACAGGTTTGTTACCTAATCAGGAAGAGACATATGTGAAAATATTTACAGCTATGGCTTTTTTTTTCTCATAATACATGTGTGTGTTTTCCCCTCATTCAGAGCCCTGCCCACCCACCAACATTCAGGCCAACATGGTGTGTGAACAACTTACTGCGACCGCTTCCTGGGACCAGAGCGACCTCGCTGTGGGTTACGTCGCCTACTTTGATGACCAAAATGGCCACTTAACTTCCTGTGTTGGCACAGATGCAGATACCAGCTGTGTTGTCTCAGGACTGATATGTGGCACAGTGTACAACATGTGGGTCAAAGCTCTGGGACAGCGGTACAACAGCTCTGACAGCACAGTGACCTCTCTTACATCAGGTATAGACATACCTAATATATATAGACTTGCACATATTACATACATCTACTAATGCATACAGACACCAGTACAATCACCTAAGCAAGCACCAGCATCTTTAAAGGCAGTGATGTTTAATTTTCCAACTGTACTCCAGCTAGCCGATGATGACCCCTTAATTATTAAGTAATGATGCAGACTAAAGCCACTATGTGTAGGATTTGTTCCCATGCTAAATCCATAATATTATCCAAAAAATCACCGTGGCAGACTATTGAAATGCTTTGAAATAATTTGAAACATGCTACAATTACACAAAAATGTTTGGACCAGATAACCATCTTGTATATTCTGGGAGTTTTCCAATTCTAATGTGTGTGTTTTGTGTTTTTTTCCCACTGTCGTAAGTCACATTGTTCTTGCACACTGAGTCAGAGTTGGTTTGCATTCTTGGCACTATCACTTGTCCTATTAATTGAGAGAAGAACAAGTTGACATTAGTGTTGCATTTCTGCTGTTTACATCATGTTTCTCTTGTTTCAACTCATAATCCGGGGTTGCCAATTGCTCCTAGTGAAGGAATTTCAGTTTTTCTGGGTTTTATTCACACACATTGGGAAGTTTAATTGTGGTTGTGTAGGGATTGTATCAGACTAGATCAGATTTATCAATAACCAATGTACATTATTTATTGTTAGCCTCTGAAATTGATTTAAAAATGAATAAATACAGTATATTCCTGATCTACTTACAGTAGCTGGTGCAGCCTTATCCAGGTCCACACATACACTATGTTGAATTAATTTGTGCATGGATGTTCACCCTTGACCCTTGGTGTTTGGGAACAATATATAGTGAAGAGAATCTGAGCCCTTAAAGCTCCACTTAGTAGCGATATGGAAAATGGAGCTGAATGAAGACTGTGAGATGCAGTTGAAAGCTCTAAATCATTAGTAAGTGAATCTGTGGGCTTTGATTCTCTTCACCATAGATTGTTAGGTCAGTTTGTCTCTTTAGTATCTGATTGTCAGACTGGGTCATTATCAAAAGACACTCGCAGCTGTAAATGTTGAGTCATATTCTTTTTAACCCCGTAGGGCCTTGCCAGCCGAACGGCATCGAAGCTGTAATGGATTGTGGGACCCGCTCTTCTACCGTATCCTGGCAACCCAGTGTTGGAGCTGTGTTCTATGTTTCTGAGCTAACAGCTTTGTCGGGCCACACCGCCAGCTGCACTGCCAACTACACCAACTGTCAGCTGACGTCTCTGCAGTGCGGAGAGGAATACAACGTCACTGTAAAGGCTGTGGGAGAAACCTGCAACAGCACCGGCCAAATGGCAGGATACTTCACCACAGGTAAAGTATCTGTGTGTGTAAATTTTGTGTCTTAAATGTGGCTGACCAACCATTTGTAATTTCTTTCACACTGGATGTAACTACCCCTTTTGTTAACCTTTTCTCCCTCCAGAGCCCTGTGCTCCCATGAATCTCTCTGTCAACTACAATGTGGGCAGTGCTCAGGTGTTGTGGGGTGCAACAAAAGGTGCCAAATCCTACTCTGTACAGGCTGTGACTGACCAGGGTTTGACAGTCACCTGTAACACCACCAACAACACCCACTGCTCCCTGACTGGCTTGCAGTGTAGTCAGATCTACAACGTCACTGTGGCTGCATACAACCTGGCCTGCAACAACTCTGTGACCTCTGAAACTTACCACGTCATGACAGGTCAGTCACTTGATCAGAAAGGAATGTGTAATTAAACTATTTCACTTTATACTGATATAGGCCTGTATGGGTATACTTAAATGTGTATGCTTTCCCTTCATTCAGAACCCTGCCCACCCACCAACATTCAGGCCAATGTGGCGTGTGAACAACTTACATCGACTGTTTCTTGGGAGCAGAGCGACCTCGCTGTGGGTTACGTCGCCTACTTTGACAACCAAAATGGCCACTTAACTTCCTGTAGTGGCACAGACACAGAAACCAGCTGTGTTGTCTCAGGACTGATGTGTGGCACAGTGTACAACGTGTGGGTCAAAGCTCTGGGACAGCGGTACAACAGCTCTGACAGCACAGTGATCTCTCTTACATCAGGTACAGACATACTAAATATATATAGATTTGCACATATTAAATACACTTTTCTAAGTTTTACTTCTGCCTGTTCTTAAACATACTCATGCTCTTTCCCCAGCTCCGTGCCTGCCAACAGAGGTAGAGGTAGAGGTCAACTGTAACTCCGAGGGTGCTGCTGTGGTGTACTGGAACGCTACTTATGGTGCAGCAAACTTTTCCCTGACAGCCATTGTCAGTGGAAGTCTTCAGACCTTGTGTACAACTCAGCAGAACAGCTGTAATGTGACAGATTTAAATTGTGGGGAAACCTACAACCTCAGCCTCACCGCCAGCAACAAGCAGTGCAGCCTCACAGCACCGACGCATGCTAACCTCACCACACGTCAGTCGTCTGTCAAAATCCTCACACATCATGTTAGTTAGGGTTTTATTTCTTCAAGGTTTGACTGTTATTCTTCAACAAATCCTTTCCTCAGGTCCGTGTCCCCCTCAGCGTGTGGCTGTTGACCTGCAGTGCGGCTCCCGTACTGCTGTCCTGTCCTGGGAGGAGAGGTCTGATGTTGAACTCTACAAAGCAAGAGCTGTCAAGGCATCAGGAGGGGAGGTGCAGATGTGTAACTCTACAGGCTCTACCTGTCAGTTCCCTGGTCTCACCTGCGGAGAGATGTACAACTTTACTGTCGCAGCACACACTGAAGGCTGCTGTAGCAAGGCCAGTCACACAGTGTTCATCCAGACAGGTACCGCAGATGCTAAAAGGTTCCTTTTTGTATATGTCTTACTCAGGGGTAGAAAGTAACTAATTACATTTACACTTAGGTATAACTTTGTGACATTTCTCTTATACTGGTATTTTCCATATTTTCATTTAAGAAATATGTATCTTTTACTCCTCTAAATATATTTTGGCAGCTACAGAACAGAAATGATCAAATGATCAAAATAATTGCAGATTTTTTTTTTTATCAATCTACTAATTGTTTAATTAACTAATAAGTTCAGCTCTTGTAGAAATTCTACTGAAGTAAAGAGTCTGAGTGCTTCTACTGTATCGTACCACTTGCCCTATTCCTCTCTGACAATCATCTTTATGGTTTCTCTCTCCTTTTTCCTGTTTTTCTTTTCTTTTGCTCCTCTCAGAGCCTTGCCAGCCTGTCATTGTGTCTGCTCAGGCGTTCTGTCACAGCGAGGAGGTCCAAATCTCCTGGCACCGGGCAAGTGGTGTAGTGAATTACCTAATTACAGCCACAGGAAGCCTCGGATATGTTGAGAGCTACAATACGACCCAGATGCTTCTGTCAGCTGCTCTGCCGTGCGGACAGAACTACAGTGTGACTGTACAAGGACAAGGCAGCGAGTGTGACAGCATCCCCAGCAGCCCTGCCTTCCTCAAAACTAGTACGATCTCACATTTTACACCACAATCCACGCGAACATTAAAGAGTGTTGTTCTTCTCTGCATGTGTATCACATCCACTCTCCATCCTCAGCTCCATGTGTCCCCCGCGATGTGACCACCTACGTGCAGTGTGAGTTCAACATGGGATCTGTTAGCTGGGGGCCCAGTGATGGCGCTGAAACATATGTTGCCGTAGCTACTGGACTTGATGGACACACCCACCAGTGTCTCACTAACACCACCTCCTGCACCTGGGAGGACCTGCACTGCGGGGAGGAGTACACTGTTGTAGTGAGAGCAAAAGTTGACAACTGCACCAGTCTGCCCAGCAACAGCTCTGTCATCCATATGGGTAATTACATTTTGTCACGGAAAGTGCTGTAAGAATAAACTTATAAGTGCTTGGATTTCCAGAATCACTGAATTTATCTGTTGTGGATGAAGATTTCTGATACAGCATATCCATTATCTTTGTTTTTATTTCAGATCCCTGTGTGCCCCGGAATTTGGTTACCTCTGTGAACTGCGATATGAAATTCGTTTCCCTGAGCTGGGATGCCAGTAATGGGACAAACTTGTACATGGTCTCCGCTGAGGGAGGGTACGGATCAATTGGGCTCACCACTAATGTCACCACGGCGTACTTCTCTGAGTTCATCTGCGGACAAAACTACAGCCTCACAGTCACACCTCATAACCAGCACTGTCCAGGCCACCCCAGTGCACCTGCTTCCATACAGACATGTAGGTTACACACCTCTGACATGCACAGTATTCATATCAAAGAGTCAGATATGAGTTTGGCTCATATGTAGATGCAAACAGATGAAGAAATAACTGAAATATAACAGTAGATGTAAGCTGAAACTAAATTAACTTGTATGTCTTTTCCCTTTAGGGCCGTGCCCGCCTGCAGGAGTTTCTACCATGCAGGACTGCCTCTCCAGCATCGTCATGGTAACCTGGCAGCCCAGTAATGGGACAGACTACTACACGGCCACCATGCAGACTGACTCTGGCATCTCAAACGTGTGCATGTCCGACTCTGATAAATGCAGCGTTCCTGGTCTGAACTGTGGGCACAATTTCTCTGTGTCTGTCACAGCTTCTAACCAGCAGTGTAACGTCACCTCCAGTCTAACTACCAGTCTGCAGTCAGGTGAGGGATAAATGGTCGTCAGAAGGGAATATATATGCAGTGTGTCATTGTTAATGACATAACATAACAAAGTTTCATAAAACACAATCTATTCATAAATGTGCTAAAACATGTGGGCACTTCCTAAAACAGCAGATTAGTTACTAACTCAAGAACTACGTGATATAATTTTTCATTTCTCCTGTTTTTCATTCCTGTTCATATTATTCAGATGATTTCTTTCTGTTAAAAATGGCTGGAGGACACTGTATGAAAACCTCAAAAGAAATGGAACAGGGACGGCTTTTAAGAGCGAATAAAACAGCTTTTTTTTAAAAAAAAAAAAAAAAGAATGTCATACTTTCCAGGGGACCAATTATGTGAAAAGAAGTTTCTTTCAGACCCTTTATTATGACTTTTCAAGAAGATTTCTATACTCCATAACTTTTGGCAGAAACTTGACTGTTTATAGATGATAATGTTTCATTGAAACGTTCAGATTTATTATTTATATATCCCAAATATATATATTGCAGAGAATATCAATTATTGCCGTATTTAATACATAGAGTGTAAAATATTACTATATATTTTCAGTGTATTTACCATGGCCAAAAACAATTATTTATGTCCATTATATTTTTGTATTATATTATTGAACAATAATGATGATGTATTTGCTAAATACTGTATATTTTTCATGTATTCAAATCCACAGCAATTTGTAATATATTGCTCTATATTTTACAATATGTCAATATACATTAGTACAGTACAAGATAAATTCACAGATAATTTAACTTGAAGTAAGATGGCTGAGATTTAAAGTCACAAAATTGAATGTCTGACTTGTTTTTGGGATGAACTATTCCTTTACTACCCAGAAGATATTCTAAACTGTAATTTTCAGCAGCCCATAATCACTTGAACAATTGCTTTACTTGAATTCACCAACTCAATGATGTTTTTACTCATGTACTCATTCCTACCTTCTTGTTTATCTGCAGTGCCATGTGTTCCCACTAACGTCTCAGCGGTGATGGACTGTGCCAACAACACTGCTGTTGTGTCCTGGTCTGCCAGTCAGGGTGCTGTACAGTACTCAGTGACAGCCTACAGTAGTCATAGCAATGCCAGCTGCCAGACCTCTGACCTCACCTGTAATCTTGACAACCTCACATGTGGCAGCCGCTACACTGTTCAAGTAGTCGCGATGGATGACAACTGCTCAAGTATCCCCAGCCAGGCTCTGGTGTTCAGCTCAGGTAAGTTATACTCATATGATGGAAATACCAAACATTTCAACTTGAAATTTGAAGCTAAGTAATCAAATTACTTTCCCTACTCCCAGCCGCCTGCCCACCTCAGAACCTGAGTTCCCAGGTCAACTGCTTGTCAAATGATGTGACGATTTCTTGGGATGCCACCAGAGAAGCGGAGTACTTTTTGGTTTCAGTTACTCCAGAAAACGGAGGAAGCAGCGAGTCATGTAACACCACAAACACGGCATGCTCTGTCAGCAATCTGACCTGTGGGAATACATTCACTGTTGAAGTCACGTCTGTCAGAGGAGACTGCAGCAGCCAGCACAGCCAAACCCACAGCATCATGGCAGGTATGAAAACTGTAAAAAATCCATCCAACCATCCATCCATCCATCCATCCAGCCAGCCAGTCACCAACTTAATATTCATGTCTTCTTTCCAGCTCCCTGCCAGCCTCAGGGAATTAGAGGCAACCTTGACTGTGTGACCAACTCAGCCTGGATATCGTGGGATGCTGCCCCAGGGGCGGACAGCTACACTGTGTCAGCAGTAGGTGGAGAGGACTACACAGCCAACTGCACCACTTCCACAAACACTACCTGCGAGGTGGAAGACCTGGCATGCGGTGTACTCTATAACTTCAGTGTTGTTGCTAAAAACAGCGAGTGTGAGAGTCAGCCTAGTGCCACCATCGAATTGCAGACAGGTAACACATTTCTGTCTTTGTGAAAGAAATACTTCTCTGCTATTTTTCATTCAAAATAAATATTCCACTTTTGAGTAAAACATAAAAACCATACATGCTGCAGTGTCAAGTACTGAAATCTGTCTCTTCCTGCAGCCCCCTGCTCCCTCTCTGGTATCACAGCCTTCCCTCAGTGCCACAACTCCTCCATCCTCGTTGTCTGGGATCTCATGGAGGGCAGAGAGGGAAACACAGTGTACACTGCCACAGCTGAAGCTAGTGACCACACCTATCTGTCCTGCAATAACACTGGCACCAGCTGCTCCCTGCACGGAGCACGATGTGACCTCCATTACACCATCATTGTTGCTGCATCATCAGACCAGTGCAGCAGTTTGAGGAGTCCACCTTACAGAATTAGCATGGGTACATAGTTAATTTCATTTGTTTTGTGCAGAGCACTATAAAACATTTTTTAAAATATTGATTAAGAAGACTGTATAGAGTGGATTGGTTATTTTTACAACAGGGTGACTGAAAAAACAAGAGCGTAATCTATCAATACACAGTATGTGTTCATAAACATCTAACTTTTCATGGAATTCAGCAGCTGTAAAATTTCTACATACCTATAACATCTCACTTGTGTTAAATGGAGCCATGTTTGCAACCCCTTGCACAAGTTGTAAGCATTTCTACTAATAGAGATCCAAGAGTGATTTCTCCTTATCGGCTTGTTTCATATAATTAATAGTTAAGAGGCCAAAAGAGGAAAAAAAACCCCAACATTTCCCAAGAAAAATGCAAAGTTCAGAGAAAGTGCCAAAAAAAGAATGTAAATTCATGAAGCAGAAATTTGTTTTTTCCTCTTTTCTGTAGCATAAATCATCTCACAACTTCACAAATTTATCTTGATAAATCCTAATAATGTTAACCACTAGCATAAATGATAAAGTATTTTAAAATCTCATCAGAAAACCTTGGTAATTGATTCCAAGCTGACTAACGCTGACTTTTCTTGCTCTTTGCAGAGCCCTGTCCACCCAGAGATGTGATGGTCAACGCCTCCTGTGAGGACCACAGCACCCTAGTGTCCTGGACCAGCTCTCCAGTTGCTGAAACCTACCACGTTGTTGCTATGGGTGCAGATGGACACGTGCATACTTGTAACACCACCTCCAGTAACTGCAGCCTATCAGAACTCCATTGTGACCAGCAGTATACAGTATTTGTGACTGCGAGCCATGAGAACTGCTCCAGCAAGGCCAGTCAAAATGCAACACTCAACACAGGTATTTGTCCCTTATGTGCTTTATACACACAAGTGATTTAATGTCCAAGAGACACAGCATGACTAAAAAATACTGCATCCAGCACTTTGATGAGGAGTTATGAAGAGTTTTTCTTTCTGTCCAGGTCCCTGCCAGCCAGATGGTATCTCGGTTACGTTCCACTGTAACAATCAGTCTGCACTGCTCTCATGGATGCGCAGAGATAATGCTGTAGACTACTATGGCTGTGCTCAAGCAGAGAACGGAGACATGCTGTACTGTCACAGCACTAATCCCACCTGCATTATCGAGGGCCTTGATTGTGGAACGGTCTACAATTTCTCCGTCCAGGCCTCAGATGGGACATGCAACAGCTCCTTCAGTGACCCATTGCAGAGCGGAGCAGGTAGCCTATAGGTGACGCATGCAAAGATGGAAATTTGTGGCTTTGGCTTGTGTCTGAACTTCCCGTCTCTCCCTCAGCTCCTTGTCCTCCAGATGCCATACAGGTACAGCTGATGCCGATGCAGACGGAGATCCAGGTAATGCATTTCAGCTGGACGCAGATCACCTGCAGGGACACCGAGTACATACTGACGTTAACGGGAAGTCTTCTGGGAGACAGCCAGGCCCAGTTTGATCTCTCTTCCTACTGGACAAACAGGACGTACTTTGAGATTCCCCTCCCCTGCGGTTCGTCCTATGTTGCTACAGTGGAGAGCAGGAACGCTGCTGGCACCAGTGATCCATCAGTGCCTCTTAATAAAACAACAGGTAGATTACACTTTGGATTCAAGCTACTGTTCAAACATGGTTTTACATTTTACACTACTGTCACACAATTGTTAGGTTCTTTTAAAAATCCAGCATGAATTTCCACTGTTAAAAAATACAACGCATGCATCGTGACAGTTCAGGAATTTTATTCACAAGTATTTAAAACAGGGCGAAAAATGAGTTATGTTAAAAGAAGCTTGTGGAAACCAAGAATATTTAAAATGGAATAAAAAAAAAGTCCTTAAAATGTCTGTTCCAATGGTGAGGGCCAATAAATAGGTAGGGGAAGGGGGATACTCAAGTTCTCTGTGACACGAGGAGAAAGGAAGTCCTGCAGTGGTCGGCTCCTCTGCTCCAGCCACGCCGCTTCTTCCGGGACCTTGTATACGAAGCCGCTGTAGGAGGAGGAAAATAAATATCCTCAATCAAGTGACATATGATTACCACTAGCACACACACGCCCTCAGAGTAGCCCGTTTCACATTCTGTTACTTATCATAATAGTGCGCGTTGAACCAAGTCTCCGTCGTCGGCGCCTGGTTCGTCCCGCTGTGGTCTGTCTGCTTCCTCGTCCCAGCTGTACCTTTCATCCAGTGTATCCACGCTGCTTTGACGAGTAGTCTCGGTCCTCAGGTTCCCACGACCAACTGCAACCTATTTTCTGTGGAGCGAACCCTCTCACATCCGTCACTCCTCATGTCTCCAAGAGTGAAGGGGTGTATGTCATCCAATCACTCACCAGTGTTCTCACTTAGTCCATCACTTGATCAATCAGAGTTCAATTCACTCAATCCAAGTCAAAACACAATATCAGAAAATATAAAACCATATAAAAAAGCATGCAGGGCAACTCACTAAAACCAGATGCATATAATAAAAATAAGACATGCAAAATATAAGATCAAGTATGATTACAATTATGTCTCACTTTGACACTACTATATTTGTTTGTTGCTTATGTCATAAATATATAATGTCATAGAGAAATTTTAAGTTAGAGATGCTTTAAGTAATCACAACTCTAATTTCTCTTCATCCAGCTCCTTGTCCACCATCAGGTGTGGTGTACAGCGGTAACAGGTCCTTCGCCACAGTTTCGTGGAACGCTTCAGTGTTTGCCACCACCTACACTGTGTACGACAACCGGGTTTCGCCTGAGGCTCAGCTGTGCAGCACCGCAGGGCTGTCCTGCTCTCTGTCCAACATCACTACCACAAACCTGGTGATCACAGCCAGCAACGCAGCTGGAGAAAGTGAAGCAAAAAGTATCACAAATGGTAGGAATGCATGGAGATGATGCTGTGACCCTGTATGAATATCTAAATTAAAAGACATGTTTGTTTGTTTTTTTACAAAATAACTGATAAAGCTTTCTCTTTAGTGATTAGACAAGGACGAAGGAGAAGAGATCTCAGTGAAAAAATGCCAGATAATGGTGAGTTGTATAATATTGAAGCCTTCATATTTTATATCTGCACAAAGCTCTGAAGCACTTGTGGGTGATTTAAGCTGAGTAAAGTATTCATACATGAAATCATTAAACAAAAAAAGCAGCACTAATTGTTGCAGTGATTTTTGAAAAGTGAGAGTACTGAGGGCTTTTAATGACTCACTGTTTCACAGCTAATTGGAAGCGATGCTTTGTATTTGCTTTCATGCAATCTTCACATTCTTTCCTCATTATTTCATTTATTAGATGTTTTTCTCAATCTGTATGAGACATAAAAAAATCCTCCACGAACATTTTCACAACTGTGGCTTGTTTTTCTCCCAACAGGAGGCCTCTCAGCTCCCGTGCTGGACGTCACACAGGCGATGTCAACAGTTATTTTTGTTGAGTGGTCTCAAGTAGACACCGCATCCCATTACAGCCTGATTATCAGGCCGCAGGGAAGCTCCCATGAGCCACAGGAGCTAACGGTGTTTGGGGAAAGCATCATTCTCACTGACCTGAGCCCCAGCTCCACTTACTGTTTCTCTGTGTCGGCCAGGAATGCGACCACTAGAGGACCAGAGTCCGAGCCTGTGTGTGTGCAAACTGGACAGGGTCTCCCCCAGTAGAAAAACACTCATGTAGACTGAATGAGACGTCTACGCAAGACTCCCGACTAGAATGTGATGATCTTTCTGTCAACCTTTGCCAAATCTTTTCCTTATTACTCATAAAGCACAATAGTTTTAGATCTGATAGAGTATGAGGGTTTGTGTGGGTAGCTCTGACATTTGCATTTCTATTAGTTTATCCTAAACTGCAACTGCTGACTTAATCTAGCCACACATAACAATTAAAGGGTATTCGTGTACTTTACAAAACCCTAATGGGATTTAGAAGGTTGACAGGTCAGGCTGTGATTGTACCCTTGATTGAGATACATGTTTTGTCTATTGTTGGTTGAGGTGATATATTTTGTACCTAGGGCTTTGTTCCTCCTGCTTTTTATGTTTTATTCACTTTTGTAAATTATATATTAGTCATCCTAAAAAGGTAATATATCAGGAAGTGTTTTACATGTCCAGAGTATTTACTGTCATTTCTAAATGTATATTTAATAAGAAAAGTATTTTCAGACTACATTCTAATAAAAGTGTCAAAAATATTGTTTGCGTTCAGCCTTTGTGTTTCCATGAAACTGCTATTTTTCTTTTTCTATAGTTGTATGACACTTGCATGCACATTTCTCTCAAATCAAGAACAAAGCACATTGTTCGTAAAAGTGTTTTTATTAGAAAACAAAATGCAACAGAGCAATAACCCAAACACAGCACAAGCAGGGCTCAGTGTGTGTAGTAAAAATTACCCTTTGCAGACTGCCCTTTAGGGGATTAAAACATTCTCAGGCTGTCTACACACGGTTGTGGACAGAATTGCTTTGCGCCGGTTTGAGCCATAAATCGCAGCTGTGCTCAAATTTGAACGTCAACCGTTAAATTCTGACCCTTAGAGCGTGTCTAATCAGAATATAGCTTAAAAATGTAAAACTGTAAGATTAGTCAAATTTTAAAAAAGGTTTGTATTGGCTTTTGAACAGCCTGAACATAACAGTTCTTCTCTGTAGATTACAAAAATGTTATGAAAACGAATCAGTGTTGAGCTACGCTTGACTGCGCCCGACCCAGCAATGAATGCAACTCAGACCACTTATGTGTAGACAGCCTCCGAAACATTATATACAAACCCACATCTTTCGGGGGCAAAAGAAATGAACCATAGAAAATTAAAATGCCATTTTTTTTTCCACTTTTCGAATTTCAAGTGAAGACTAACAATGATTTACTGGGGAGTGAAAAAGGCAGGAAAACATAAACGTAAAGCAACATTACATCGGCCAAAGACAACGATTCCAGATGTCCGATGTGCTAACGTTCCTTCTCTGTAGCACAAACGACAGACTAGACAACTGGGTAGAAAAAAAAAAGGAAGAAAAAAACACAGGAGTAGAAGTAATATTGCTCCAAGGTGACGTTTACTCAGTGCTCTGACTCCTTCTGCGTTCACTATGTTTACTATGGTCATTACTGGACTCTCGCTGATGATGGCTCCTGTCTTTGCTACGACTACGTTTGTGAGAACGCTGCTCTCCGTCTCTATCCCTGTCCCTCTCTCTGCTGTGGCTGCGCTCTCGTTTCCTGCTCTTCTCCTCTACCCCGCTTTTGTGTCTCCTCTCCCTGCTTCGACTCCGGCTCGACCTTTTCGCCTTCCTCTCTTCTCTGTGCCTCTCCCTGTCGTCTTTATGCCTCCTGTCGTCAGTCTCTCCCCTGTTCTTTTTATCCCTGGACCGCTCCCTCTCAGTCCCTCGATCTTTGTGGTGATCCCTGTCCTTCCTCTTGCTCCTGTCATCCCCTCCGTCCCTCTCCTTGTCTCTACGTTCGTTCCTTCGGTCCCGGCTGCTGCTGCGACTTCTTCTACGTTCTCGTCTGTCTTGGTTTCTGTCTGTGCTTCGGGATCGTCGCCTCTCCCTGTCTCCTCTGTCCCCTCTGTCCCTATCTCGGTCCCTGCCCTCCCTCTCCTTCCTCTGCCGGTCGCGCTCCCTCTCCAGCTCACGGTCGAAGCTGGGGCCGTGGCGTTCTCGCTCACGATGGTGGCTCCTGCTCCTTGACCGTTTAGGAGACCGTCTGGGGCTCGGTGTCCGTCTGGGGGTCCTGGCAAGAACAGTACCATTAGTTTTAACAACTTGGACAATGAAACCAAACCAAACTGACAACTGACACTCAAATCAAATCTTATTTTAAGAGGCTGCATCGTCACACTTATGAGCGTGTCAGTTACTCCTTCATGAGAAGACCTCTGGCTGAAGTCGGACTGAGCTATGCTGAGAAATTGTTGAGGTCATTTAACTGGCCTTTGCTCATAATATAGAGTTCTAAGAAAAGGTGTTAACATGCAGAACAACTAACCAAACCTGTGTGGGTGCAGCATGGGTGTGTATAGGTTTTAAAGCCAATAATAACTTTCGTGAGCAGAGCTGGAAACAGACAATTTTATGTATAAATAATACATGTGTCTCAGAAAAGTGAACTGAATTTTTTTATTTGTTCAAGCAAAGACATCGATGGGGCCAGGGAAGCTTGTCTAAGGAAAAAGTTAACACACAAAAAAAGTTTAAATTATTTAATGCGTTACCTGGAGCGGCGGCGTTCCCCTTGCTTTGCAGTCTCTGTGTATTCAGCCTCTTCTTCCTGCGTTTCCTTCTGAGCGACCTTACGAGGCCTAGCCTTCATCTGCTGGTCAATAATCTTCTGCACAGGCACTGGGATACGGGGGAACAATGTGGAGAACCACTCCAGTTTGGTCAAGAAGGAGCGCAGCATCTCTCCGATGGTCATCACACAGCCACCTCCTGCTTTCACGTCGAGCTCCTGGAATCAAACAGTGGGAAAGAGCCACAGAAACTCAATTAGCACACACAGGCAAGACACGGGTAAATCTGGTTGCTTTTTCAATCTTGCCTCAAATCAAAAAGCAATTTGTGATGACCAAGTACTGAACCTTCACCTCTGTTCATCTAGCTTAATCTCTCATATCAATCAAATGTGCCTGGCTTTACTTTTAATTCAAAATAGAGGAAACAAAAGTATAAATATCACAAAATGTTTTCCTCATCTAAACTGTCTAGCAGTTCATGGCGTCTGTATTTACAAAGTGAGCTTTTATAATGAAACAAGGGTTATTATATTTGTAAGATCCTTTCCTCTTTCCTGCACATCATCAGTTTAAAAGAGCTTCTTTAAAAAAAATATTGCATCCGCCCTTTACAGACCAGAGTTGAAGGGAAGGGAGAGGAGTATCTGAGAACACTGAGAGAAATCCTCATTACGCTAAAGGGACAAAGAGAGAGAAGCCTTGGCTTCCTCTTCACTCTCCTTTCAGCGTAATGAACTCTTAAGAGACCATATGAGGATAAAAATCGCCCACAGTGTAAACACAGATTGGAGCTGGTAGGTAAGTGCACACCAGTTGAATAGTTGTCAACTTTAGAGTGTAGAGAACAGCCGCTTTGCACTCACACACGCAAACCAACAGTGCTGAGATACAATATCCAATTCACCTGCTGCACAATGGGCATCTAAAGAAAAAAACAGGGGAATTAACCAGTTGGGTACGATTATATATGATCAATTCAAATATAATGAAACAGAACATCAAAAGGAGGCCTGGTTGCACACCTGGAATCAAATCATATTGTAATAGCAATAGATTAATGCAATATTTATGTGTGTGTGTATGTTTGTGTGTGTGTAGGTATCTGTGTGGATGCTCCAATTGCCATTTATAGCAAATTTAGTTTTGTGCAACAAGTCCTGTTAAAATCTTGTCAAAAACAGAGGGCATGCCTTAATATAACATTCGACTAAAAGATTAACTCAGCGTCATATATGGTACTTACCCTGATAAAAATCAGCAGCACAGCAAGTGAGCAAGTTAGTAACCTAGCTACTCGGGTTTAGAGGACAAAACCGGGGGACAATTAAGCCAAATGAAGGCAAAGGTGAAAAATCAGCCATGAGCATCACAGGGTGAGGGAGGGAGGGAGGGGGGACAGACAGCTTTTAGTGTGTGTTGTGTGACTGTGTATTTAATGGAGAGAAAGAAACATTAAATTATTACCCGGAGTGACATACCTCCTCATCATCCAGGAAGCCGTCATACCATTCTATTAAATCTGCTGGAGGCTGAGTGTATCTGAACCAAAACAAGACAGAGACCACAATATGAGCATCACACACAGACGATATCAAATCACTGATTTTATGGAGAACTATCATTTATATTATATATTTGCTGCTTTAAGAACAAAACATTTTTCTGAAACAGGCATGTAATTCAACAAGCAAGTTGTCATATCTTTATCAGCAATGCACTCGCAATATTTTTGACAATTCCACACACTGATTCATACCGTATGTACATGAAGCCAAGTGCTCTGATGTAGGGAGAGTCTGTGTGAGTGATCAGACCCATCAGCTGTTTGCGAGTCAGCTTGAGAGTAAACAGTTTGTATAGAAGACAGAAAGCCGTTGACACGATTCCACCAGTCCCAACTCCACGTACCTAGCAAGGATGAAAATATATTTATTGAGCAAATCATTGCATATTATTCACAGCTATCCTATTCATACAGGCACAAAGACTCTGAAGTATAAAAAGTCAAGCCCTGCTTGTAAGTCATATCCAGTGTTTTCCACAGACTGTTAAGGGAGATGGAGAGGGGGGAAAAGATGGGGAATACAAAAAGCACGTACTTCTCACTTACCCCTCCGCACATTCCAGTCTGGCCTGCGGTCTTTCTGCTTCCCTTTTCCCAAGGCTCAACATGAGTCACCTGCATGCAATGAGAGAACAATGTTAAAAAAGTTTATATACACACACCTGTCTGCAAAGACCCGATCTAAGCTGCCATTATACTCAGAGAGATCCTGTCCATCTCCCTGATAACTTACATAAGAGGCTTCACGCTGTCCAGAGCAGATAATAACACAAGTTTATTTGTATCCATAAGAGGGCTGAACTGTCCTAAGCGTTCTTAAAAATATGATCTAATGTAAGCATTTTAAACTAACACATGAATGACACTACAGCTATTTCAGAGTACACCAAACTTTACGTTAACATGCTCTATGATTATAACTAATCCACCTTATTTACTTTTCTAATGTAATGAATCTAGTGAATAATAGGGACTAGTTAACGCTGCTCAATGATTAGAGACTCAAAAGTAGTCTGCAGGCAGTGTGAGCAGGCACAAGAACAGCAGTGTGCAGGACTCCAATATGCTGTGGCTGGTATCACACCACTTTATGATGTCAGCAAACCAATAATCGTAAATGTAATGCTATGGGTTGGGAGGTGTTTTCTCCTTCAGGACCACAATGGACAACTACGGCCGGCTGTCTACTGATCTCGCACTCTGACAGATACCGAGACAAAATACAGATTGAAAAGGAGAGTTTGTCTGTGGTGTGGGCATGTGAAAAGTTAAGGACACTGATGCAGTGCTGCTTCGTTGTCAACGGCTACTCCTGAGAATGATGAAATTCAATGCAAAAGCTGAGTATGTCCCTGGCAAACTGCTTGTAGTGGCTGACACACTCTCAAGACTCCCTTCTGCAGCGCTACATCTGGAGAAAATTGAACTGTCAGACGACATGCTGGTCCTGGAGAAAGCCACACAGGCAGCATGACCGATGTCAAGTTCACGTTTGGATGAGGTTAAAAAGCACACAAAGGACGACCCGGAGCTACAGATAGTGATGCATTTTGAGAGTAAGGCCTGGCCAAATTATGCATCCAAAGTGCTAGATTAAGATGTACTGTACAGTGAAAGATTCTCTCATAATATGCCTTAACTTGCTTCTCTACGGTGACAGAATTGTCATTCCCAAACGCCTGAGGTCAGAGATAGTGGAACGATTGCACGATGGTCACATGGACATAATGAAGTGTTGCAAGAGAGCCAAACAGAGCGTCTGGTGGCCAGGCATTGGCAAAGCACTGCAAAAGTGGATCAAACACTGCAAACATTGCCAACTGACAAAACCTGCTCAAAACAGAGAGCTGCTGGTGACTACTCTTTTGCCAGATAGACCCCGGCTGCTGATATCTATGAAGTGGACTAAAGAAATTACCTTGTGGTAACCGATTACTTCTCCAGTTATATTGAGCTCGCCTTCTTACCAGATAGGACAAGCACAATGACGTCTTGCCTCAGCACCATCTTTGCAAGATAGGGCTGCCCCACTATCATGGTCACATGATATATCACAATTCTGAAGGCGTCAGTTTCAGCACTTTGTAAAGGCTTACGACTTTCACCATATAACGAGCCCACATTTCCCCCAGTCAAATGGTGCAATGCAACACTTTTTAAAAACAGAAGGATCCCTCACTTGCCCTTCTCAGCTACAGAGCTACACCCAACCAGGCAACAGGTTATAGTTCAGCCCAATTGATGCTACGCCGTCAGATACAGACTCCCATTCCCCCACTTGAAGAAAAGCTTATTCTGCAGTGGTCAGACATTACCCTGGTGAAAGCAGCAGACTCCAGAGCCAAGGCTTCCTAAAACCACCACTGCGATAGACGTCACTCTAGCTGCCCGTTTCCTCTGCTCAAGCCAGGTGACTCTGTTGCTGTCAAACTTGACACCCAGAAAGGATGGACTACAACTGCCACTGTTCTGCACAAATGCAACACCTCAAGATCCTAACTCATTCAGCACCTGTGTCTACTGACCTCACCACTTCCTCTGAGCTTGAGGAGGGAGAGGAAACAGACGTGATAAACAAGGCAGAAATGGACAGCGGACATCAACAATAAGACAAAAGGACACCACAGACACCACCTGCTGTCACCGCATCAAGAGGCAGAGTGTTTAAACAGCCATCTCTCTTGAAAGACTTTGAAGTTTGTGCATAGATTGCTAATGAGGCAGAATAATCCTCAGCATCTACATGGGCAACTGACAGTCTGTCCTGAAACTTCAGTTTGGGTTAATGTTATTGTTTTGATTAAGAAAAAGAAGTCACTCCGTTAGCACTGACACAGTTTAAAATGTTTACAATGAAAAGTCTATTATTGTTCAGTTCTGTTTCATAGCCTGTTACAGAAGAGTTTATTAGTTTAGTATTTGCTTTGTTTTACATTGTCTAAATTTATTTTCCCAAATGCATCTTTAGTTACTCAAAAGAGGGAAGGTGTTAAAAAAGATGTGATGTAGAAAATCTAGTAAATAATAGTGACTAATTAACGCTGCGCAGTGATTAGAGACTCAAGAATAGTCTGCGGGCGCGACAACAGCTGTAGTGTAAACGGCAGCAGCAATGAATGCATGTCCCCAACATGGCTCCTATTAAAGCTTGGAAACAGAGAAAACTCCCAAGACTGGTCATTAAACATTACAGCTTTAAGGTTAGCTTACTTTACAAGCTGACTGGTTCACATTTTATTAATAAAACTGCACTGTAAAGAAATGTGCGCTGTTATATTACACTTAAATAAACAGTACACTTTGTCTTGTTATTCGACGGCCGCAGCACGTTGCTAACACAGTAGCTACCGCTAGGTTGACTGAGCAGTGGTTATCTAACTAGCATGCGGATTAGCATTTGCTAACGTTACCTTGAAATAGATTTCGTCCACAACTTCGTGGTAGGTCTTTAGTTCATAAAGCTGAACTTTGAAATACGGCGAGGACAGCACATTGGTGAGAATCATTGGGTTGAGGTTCATAGTCTTTTCGTTGCCCCACAGGGGCAGTACATTTCCATGTTTCCCTGCTGCAGGCTTGCTAACGGCCTGTGTTGGTAGCTGGTTCCCGACGTTAGCCATGATAGCTGGATCCAACGTCGCTGAGCGCAGTGAACAGTTAGCGTGTTTCCGTTTACAGGTCCATCAGTCTTAGATAGTCAGCTGTCGATCGTTAACAATTTCGTCCGTTAAGTTGTTGCTGATTTGTGGTTAAATTGATGATAACAACTTCCCGCCGTCGTTGTAGCTAAAGTGCTGTTGCGAGGTGGAACCGGAAGTGTAACGTCAGTGGCGCAGTAGATACGGCAACGTTTCTTTTTCAAAATAAAAGCATATGTAAGTGTTATTAATTGTATCTGACTGCACGGACAGAATATCTGAGGCATGTTTACAGATAACGTGTAATTATCCTACAGTTACATTTTGATGCATTTCAAAACGCACACATTTACGTTATTTTCTTTTTGTTTCTCATGGCAATGTACTCAGCTGACGCTTATTTGAAATATTGCTTCTGCTTAAACCGGAAATGCTGTTTTAAAACTCTCCGTGGGGTGCCTAAATTACCATTCCGCAATATCAATTTATCAGTTCAATGTCCAATTTCCTCTTTCAGTTGCCATTTTTTAATGATTTGATCCTGACATAAAAGATAAAAATAGTTTTATTGCCACTTTGTCTTTCAAATTTCCTGTTATTTAATTCTGTGTAGAATTATCTTCCTCACACCTTTTACAAAAGAACTAGTGAAACACACCACAAAAAGTTATCAGGAGTTATACAGAGTGCACATTTTTTTAATTTACAGATTTGGCCTTAAATACAAGATAAACTTTCAACATTTTAAAGACAACACAGGAATCTTAAAAACACTATAGCCTTTACACTGTTGACTTGCACTAAATAACAGCTTCCAAGTGGGTATAAAATGTATTTTGTCAACACATTAACCTAAGTTTACATTCTATGGATATGACTTCACAAATGGCATCAAATATACATTTTACTGAGTTTTGCACATTGGCAAAGTCTTGTTAAAAATAAATTCATTACTCTCACTCAACAGACAACAATCATACATGCACACACAGTCACACAACTAGATATCATACCAAAGGAACTTAATGGTGTTAGTGTTATATTTTCAATACAGTCAACCTCCCTCACAACCAGGTGAGGAGGTGATTATCAGTGAAGGCGGACTTGTGATAGTAGCTAAGAGGACGGAACCTGCAGTTCCACAGTGACAAGTTTCTGTTCTTCTAAGTAAATACATGGGACTGCAGGGGACAGACACAGTCCCCCCTCCAACCACTTATTTGTGGCGGTCTGAGATTTTCCCCTTACATAACATCCTGCTCACAGAGTCTTGAGTGACATTCATATTAATTAGCAGTTTTGAAGAGGACAGACAACTTGTGACTTCTTCTCTTCTATGCTCAGTCAGTTTAAGAGAAACACTTTTACATCCTTTATCACCACCCACTTACACTTCTGGTACCAGTAAAACAGTTAAACAAAATGCAACTGTACCAGAAAAAAAAACATGTTGAAGACTTTCACATACTTTTTTAAATAACAAAAAACATAAGACACACATCCACACAAATACTACAGGGAGGGGTGAACAGAGGAATATGGTCGATTTACAGCACCAATCCCTTGTCTTACAGTTTTCTTAGAACACATGACAAACAGAAATGTCAGTATAATTTCAGTCACCAAAATGTTCCGACAATGCAGCCTTTAAGTCCACTTCTTGAACACTAGAGGGCTCTCCTGGTCTACAGATGCTGTAGGTAGTATGCAGTGGGATTGCATAAGAGGAATGAAATCTCCCAGAGTGAGGAGGGGAGCAGTTTTCTGATGCCGCCTCTGCTCCGCTGCTCTGTCTTGTGTCCTCTGCATCAATGTAATACGGCACCCTTTATGACAGGCACATGCTTCCCAAAGCCTAGCGCTTGATCACCACCTGCTCAAAGGCTCCAGCTGCAACCCTGAAAGAGAATACCACAATGTGTTATATGGCAGGAAATGATGGTGGTTATCTGATCCGGCTGTGGTGCATATTTTGATGTTTATCTTAACATGATTTTTATGCAGTACAAATAAACAACATGATGACAAGTCATTGGGTTAATACAAAGACTCCTTATTAGAATCCCAATTAAGCATATTTGTAATGAATATATATTTGTAGTAAATGCCTGGTGTGTGGCACTCACAGTACACAGTTACGTAATCACACCCACCTTGTGTGCTGGCTCCCCAAGGCTGTACTCCCACCAGGACCTACAAACAAGCTCAGGCCCTCCTCTGTGGAAATAGACACATTAGAAATATGTAAACTGTCAATCAATGTGCACAGTCAGACTTTGAAAATGGCTCACTCTAATAATAAATGATAATTGATTGGAGGACTTTACAGAGAAGCGGGTGAGCATCTGTGGAAGTAGTTGATATATAAGGGTGCCCTACCACACGTGTATACAACATCAGTCTCAATGATGCAAGAGAGTTTCCATTTCAAAACACAATAAACAACAGTCGTCTACATAACGTCTTTTAGATTAAGGGTGGGGATTTGTGGCAGTGAGCACTGTGTGCTGAGTTTATCCGTCACTGTCTTTGTGTTAGTCATAGAAATGATATCAGCCTCACCTCTGAATGAAACATTTAGATTAGATTCATGTCTGGTACAAGATGTTGACGTCTAATTTATGATTTGCCCTTATAAACATTTAACATATCATTTGAAGGGAGTGCATTGAGACATTGCTTAGTTGTATTGCAACACCTCAATGTAACTTGATCCCATCAGCGGGATGGTAGGCAACTTTCCAAACCAACCCTCATAAGTCCACTAAGTTACGGATTAGGTGTACACACCCTCTGCACTGGAGTCCAAGAAGTCACGGCTGAAATCCTGGCTCTGCAGGATTTTCTCTATTATGTCGTCAGCATCTACCCTGGTGGCGTCTACTCTCTTCAACTGATTCTCCATTGAGTTCTGCTTAACTGGATGTCTAATAAAGAAACAGAAATGAAGTGGAATATTAAAAAAATATGCTTCAAAGGATAAGACACATGATAACATAATCACAGTTGTAAATCAGTGAAACATCTCAGTCTGAGTCGTAGGTTTATTTATAACAAGGTCTTTATAGACTTTCCAATGGTTAAAAACAGCATAGAAAAGATGTGAAAAAGAGTTCACTGTCTTTATTTGCTTTAAGCTTTATTGCAATGTTTCAAATAAAGAGACAAACAAATAAAGAATTACCAATTAATAGTCTAATTATTTAATATTACATACATGTTGCAAGTTTATACAAACTGATGATCCCAAACCATTTGCTTTAGTTCCTGTTGTACTTCTCATAGAGTTTAGCTGCAACACCCACAGCTTATCCATAACAGATGAGTAACGTGCATGTGCACGTTACTCATCTGTCATGTTATGTACTGTTTTCATTTCAACCTTTGTCACTCAGGCACATGGTGGATCAAAAGTGTTATTTTTTATTAAATATTTAAAATTTCTCATTAAAGGAGAGATAAAGGAGAGATTAATAGTTTGAGAAGAGGCAGACAGGGCTAAAACTGCTACTAGTTTACCCAGGTGACTATGTGTATTACCTTGGTAACTTGGCAGGTGTAGAGGGCTGTTCAGGTGCATGTTGGAAGGTTGCAGAGACTGGGGGAGTGGACCTGCTTTCCTTCTCTCCTCTCTCTACCTGCTGCTCACTGGGCTCCAGGATGCTGCCGATGCCTGTGGAGGCAGAACCTCCTGATTCGCTCCTCCGATGGCTCAGATCTGTTAAACTGGAGTGATTCGAGCTGTAACCTGCAGGACAGGAGGACAAAAATATATATTAACAGTTATATTTCTGATTTGTGTAACTGGTGTGGTGGTTATGTTTAATGTTCAAAGTTATGTTCAAAGGGAATAAAAATGTGTCTCTGTGTTTGATACCTGAGATTTTTGACAACTGACTTGCATAGCTGGGTGTTCTGGAGTGACTGTATGCTACCAGATCCTCTGGGACTGATACCGAATTTCCTGGAGTTGCTAAATGAAAAAAAAAAGTGTAACCAACTCAGCAAAACAATCTGCAAAACATTAAAAGTTTTTATGAACATTTACAAGAACAAAATGTACTCATAACTAAAGCTACTACTTAGAGGCATTGATGGTTCTTTGATGTAACACCATAGAAAATTCACTTTTAGTTTTTTAATGATGCTTTTTATTCTTAGGATTTTGAAATTGTTACTTGTTATTGAATAAAGATGCTTCTTCATGATGGATGGTTCTTTGTAAAACCTTGTTGAAAAATACTGTCTACCACCAAATGTTTGCTTTTCTCAAGAACTGAAGAATTAAAATCGTTTGAGCCTCAGAGTCTGTTTGTACATACCAGTGATTGAATGGGATATGTGCTTATCCCCTCCCTTCCTCTCCTCAAGGAGACACTCTGCTTCAGCCTGTGGGATTCCCAGAGTCATGGCTGTAGATGGGGGACTACAGAGAAAACAGGAAGCATTGCATTTACTTGAAAGCAGGGTGGTGCCTGAAGTGTCACATTTTTGGAGAAGAGCTCCTTCAATTACTTTATCGACGGTGAGTTTGTTTATACACAAACAAAATATGAACATAATAAACACATTAAAGCTCCTACGTGTGGGATTGAACTTTTCGGACTTTGGAGACTTCTAGAGGTAAGATGCAAAAATAAATGGAGACAGACAGCAATACATGATATAACCCTAGGACTGTCAAATATTTCTATGAACAAAAAACAACCAAAGAATTTTTAGATGTTGTATTTTATATTATGTAAAAACCTTATTCAGATATGTTTGAAACAGGGCACAAAATTAGCAGCAGCCACCAGCCAAATGCTGGTAAAATATGCAATTAGCTGGTAGATTTGCTTCACTCACCAGCCAAGTGACTGGTAAAATTTGAACATTCACTAGCCATTTGGCTGGTGGACAAAAAAGTGCATTTTGCACCCTGAGTTTGGTAGTTAAGCTGGCTAGTATGTAGAGATATGCTCTGTGTTGGTTTGTTCAAGTGCTCATACACTAAATTCCATTCATTTTGTGTGCAAATTGAGTTTAATTGACCTGTGTAGTAACTACTATACCTTCACTGCTGAATACATGGAATATGTTGCATATTGCAATTATCATATTGTTCTGTTTCTTAGTCAAAAAGTTGGTGTGACTAAATCTGCTGTTGTACTAGGATGGCTTTCACTTTTGTTTGAGATGAAGCATGTCATCAAGTTCAAGCTGATTCTTACCTTTGCTCCTCAAGAGACTCATTATAAAAAAGATTCATGCAAATTTGACCATTAGAAATATTATTTTACTTACAATTTACATGTAAACATACTTTAAAGTGTGATGGATAAACGGCAGGTATTTAAACACATCAGCAAGTAAAACAAAAAAGCCAATTTTTTTATAAAGCCCTAATAAAGCCCTTTTTTCAAATTCATAAATTCATTTGTATGCATTAGTTGTTGGTGAGTAAGTAAATCGTTTATTCAGAATGTCAATTAGTTTTAGCAGTATTCAGGTCAGGGGACATTAACACAGGAAACTCCTTTTCTACTGAAGTACTTAAACACAGAAATGCAGGCGGGGAAGCAGACAAAGAGTGACAGACAGACAGTAAAAAAAAAAAAAAAAGAACATCATCTTTCCACTGAGCTTCACACACAATGAGTAACACTGTGTGGTAGTGGTATGAATGACTAGACTATCCTTGAGTTCACACTCTAGACATGTCCTAGGCAGCAACATGTGAACAACATTACACTAAGAGGGAGTTGGAACACGACAGAATATGGAGAAAGACTTTTGTTAGGTGAAGAAATGTGACTGTTTGCACATGGCGGAGTGGACTTATCATGTCCTGATAAACTGGTCTACACAAAACTCTTTCCTGACTAAACAATCTCTGGGTTGAGCTGATCAGATATCTGCTGTTGCTCACGACTGAGGTTGGGCAGATTAATGCCTGGGTGAGGAGATCTTAACTGTTAGATAAGAGTGCGGTAAGATCTCAGCAGCAAAATTACACTTTAAACTCGTGGGGGGTGTCGGTAACATCAGAGCGTTTGAAATAGGTGAAAGACAGGATGTGACGAAAACAGTCCTCTGTGGTTATGGCTTGCTAGATGCTGACTTTTGTGAAGAATGTACTTCCTTTGTAACCACGACTTTAACATTTTCTTGTCGAATAAAGTTAAACATAACAGTCGAGTCAACACTTCCTTTTTTTTTTTACAAGTTCCACACTGGATTCATATTCATATTTTAAGGATGAGTAATAAGAATCTACAGATGCATAAGGTCAAGATAAGCACTTACGTTTTAAAACAGGGGTCTCCAGACATAAGTTGTGTGGTGATGACAACCTGTAACAGAGACAGAAGTATATTAATGTCAGTTTTAGGCTGACAAACAACTGGTGCTGTTAAGCAGAAAAAGGCCTGTGTAATGTGGTATCACAGGGTTGCTGTTAAGTAAAGTTTACAATAAGATTTTGAGAACCATGATTGTAGGTCTGTGCCTGAGGAAGAATCTACATATTTTGAATTATTCCCGTGGCTCAGGCAGTTTATACTGTAGATTACAGGCTGAGACATGTCTTGAGTCAACTATCAGGGAAGTCAACTTTTCCATCCATACAATACATCGAAATTTATAGAAGAGTGTCTACTTGTGCTGGTGAACTCAAAAACTAGTGACCATTTTGCAAGAATAGGTTATAAGCTTATCTATGCTATGCTAAGAATAAATAATAACTGGACTATATTCAGACATTACCAGTGTGGTATGGACTCTTGAGGCATTTTTACCACCATACCTTGAGAATTGAGTTGTCCTGTCTGGTGTTCTTGGTGTCATATCCCTCTAGGAGGCACCTCCTTGTGGTGCTGCCAGACCCAGCAAACTCAGACAGGTTTAAGTCAGCAAAACCCAGCTGCACAGGATTGTAAGAGATCAACCAGTGTGAGTCATTTGTGAGTTTAAATGGTGAAACATCTGCTTTTACTGTTTGTAAATAAAATGTCATCCTATGACAATATCAGACACAATCTGCACTTAAAGAAATCCAACCCAGCATCAGGTTTAAGGAAACACACTACATGTGTCCAAGATAAGACTTTCAATACTTGAGAAATCATATAACCTAATTCTTTTACTCATCATTATAGTTACTGATTAACATAGTGAGAGTTCTGATTTATGAGTTTTTCAATTAGTAACCAAAGCCGGAAACTGGAAATAAAAACATTCTTGGTAAACAGACTTGCATAACAAAAAAGTCCTCTGCGGGCACTTGACTTCCCTGGTATCATATAAATTTTGTGATAAGACTGTTCTAATGGATCCTGTGTGCTTAAGCCTCTATGTTTACAACACTCCAGTCTACAGAAGAGAAAAAAGAGAAGTATTACCTTTGCAAAAGTTTTTCCGCCTTTCAATTCCTAAAATGACACAAAAAAGTGAGTTTGCATTTCCCTGTTTTATCACTATTTAACACACTACTTTCATTTAAAAATTCTGAAACTTCTAGCAGTATGACATTGTCTACACGTGACTTGGCTGCTGCGCTGTGGTTACAAATTAACAGTACTTTTGATCTTGCGTACATAAACATTTTCTTCGCACATGCAAGTTTCACTCAAGGGCTTGGAGTCATTTCTGTAGTGTCAACAAAACAGAAAGTCATGTACCTTGCGCACAGACACCCGGCAAACACAAGGATCCAGTACACCTGTCCCAGCATTGGCACTCATCTTGCACACGAAGGAGAATCTCTTCTTCCAGTGCACACAGTTGGCTTGGACTGGCTCCCTGGGAGAAAAAGCACACTTGAAAACACACGTCCAGGGCATAAAATTAGCACCAGCCACATGCCGGTAAAATATGCAAGTGGCTGGTAGGTTTGCTTCACTCACCAGCTGAAAAACAATGGTAATCTATTGAGTGGCTGGTAGAATTTGCACCCTGACTAACTCATACAAAAACTGAAACACACAGGCATAATGGATGCTGAAAGAGCATATTTTAATCGGAAATATGCTAGATCTACGCCTGGACTTGTAACCACAGAGTATGTGGGGAAGTTGTGTCCCAAACCATCAAGACTAATGAAAGCTGAACTTTGGCATATTTCAAATTTAAATCAAATATGTAGAGGAATATAACAACTTCTATTCTTTAATTTAGTCTGTAAAATGAGCTTATGATGTTCTTTTAGGCTTTGAGCTATATCCTACAAAGTTATATTAGGTTATGTATTCATGTATTCACTCATCTGTTGTCAGATCCTAAATGTGAGCAATTCAGTCCGATCTCTGACATTATGAGAATGATGAATTTGTGATTTTGACCTATAACTTATGTGATAGGACACGGTACTTGGCATATGGAACTGTTTGAAGACAGTCTTGTGATTTTGGGCTATATTAAGAAAATGAACTGTTGATCACTGGCAGCAGCAATAAGGAGGTGTAGGGTTGGTAGGGATGGAAATGTTTAATATTTTACTTGACATATCCATTTTTAATATCATTAATGCATTATTCCTGAAAATAACATTCATATATTTTCAGGATTTTTTTCATTTTCATTCACTCCATACATCATGAACAAGACTGTCAATATGTTTGTATATGAGGTAAAGAAGAAGACTGTGGTTGGAGCAGGGTAAATTTAAGAATACAGTGTTTACATGATAGTTTTTAGGGGCAGACAGTTACCATGGCAGTGAGTAACGTTAATGAGGGCCAGCGGTTGACATGACGCTTGTGTCCGTTTTTCCAGAGTGACTCATTTAAGTGCTGCAAGCAGTTATAATCATTGACCCGGGGGGATTAACCTGTTGTGCTCCTTTGCAATGGAAGGAAATTCTGTTTTGTTTGTCGAAGTTGTTATTAAACAAGACAAATAAATGACGCTACATAAATAACGTTACTGTAAATACAACGTTACCACACAAAAATGAAAGAGAGAGACAACCCGAGACGATCACCATCAAAGTATCTTTTCTATTAAACAATCTCCAAATAATAATAATAATAATAATAATAATAATAATAATAATAATAATAATACAAAACAGTTGAATGATAAAAGCTATCGACTCCAGCCAAATCTAAGTTAACGTACAGTATGCGCTGCTTAGCAACTGATCTGATAAACTGTTGTAACGTTAACGTTACCGGTTAACAAAAAGAAATATTTCCATCTAAAAACACAAAACTATTTTATTGAGCAAGTTAGTTTCACTAGCTTTAAAAACCACATTAAAGCACAGCCTCCTGGGTTAGTACGTGTCTCCTTGCGCACAGCAGAAAGTCTTCAAACTGTTGGATAGGTGAGTTAATATAACTCGAACCTTACTAACGTTAACTGTTAACGGTAACGTTTAACGTTAGTTAGCTTGTAGCTAGCTACTGTGGTATTAAGTTATAGTTAGCAAGCGTTAAGCATGTATTACACAACAGATAACAGATACTTAACAGGTGTTTCTTCAAGAAACTTAAGAGGGAAAATTGTTCAAAACCAGTTTCATTTTAATTTAACTTTAGCTTGTTTGAACAACCAGTGAACTGCTGCTTCTATAAATAGCAAAACTTCTTACCGAGAAGACTCAACGGCAAAACCTCCATCTACGAGCCTGACTTTGCAGAATAAAACTCCGTTGACGAAGGGAACCGATGACAGTTCCTCCAAGACGAAGTCAACTTTGAATTTGAATCTCTTCTTTTTCATAAGAATGAAGGACATGGTGTGTCCTGAAACGTGGTTGAGTGGAGATACAACAAGTCCTGAGCGTTAAAGTTGACAGACAGCTGAACACTTTCTCCGCAGTGACTGTTCACTGCTGTTCGCTCAGCTGTTGCTACTTGCTGCTGCTTTGCTCTCGTCTGCAGCAGAAAGGAATCAAAGTTCAAATCTCCTCCTTCCCACCCACTGAAAAACACAATTCATGACGCGAAGAAATTCCAGGGTTTGATTGGCTGCAGCTGCCTTGAAAAAGAGAAATACGTGGTTGTAATGCTTGTACACACTGGGGTTCTCAGTCCGGCTGGGACTCATTCAAAACGCCCACTGACAGGAGACTGTTTCTTTTTTTGTTTTTTTACACTAGCAACAATAAACTGACATTAGTCAACACAACGGATGTGTGTGAAGGCGGAGTGGGAAAATAGAAGGGAGCATACGTAAATATGTGATGACACATGCAAAATTATCATCATTGTCATCACATGACAACACTGAAAAAGCCCTGTAACATCACTTAAATATTATTATTATTTGTTTAATATTGAGTCTGCTCTCAGATGTACTGCTCCATCCTCATGGAGTAGTTAACAACAGATGCTGAAACTCAGAATTTTTGTCTCTAAATACTCTCAGAGACCCCATTAAAGGCATGATTCATCTTCATCTTCAACGCTCTTGAATAACAGTACTTGAATAACTGGATCAGTACTTTTTGCTAGCTTTGTTTTTACTTCTATCTTCTCGACTATTTTAATTTTAAACTGGAGATCTTAGCTTGTTTTGTTTTTTTTTTAAATCATTTTTTATACTTATTGCTGCAATGTGTACTGATACTTTTTTCATTTGTTGGTTGTATTTATTGTTTATTTTTTGTTGTTAGGATGTCAACTCTGCACGCTTGTTTCTCTGTTTTTTCTCTGTGTAAATCTATCTATCTATCTATCTATCTATCTATCTATCTATCTATCTATCTATCTATCTATCTATCTATCTATCCACACATATGATGCTGAATATCTTATTCTTATATATAAATCTATAATAATGCATCATGTGTTTTGTACGTAAAATCTTAATCTGAAAAGTGAGAAGTAATTCCATCTGCCAGATACGAGAAATGTAAAGAATGAAAGCATGTTACATTTTATTTCTGTCTGAAATGTGGCTGAGTCGAAGTACAAGGTACTATAAAAATGAAAAAGTAAATAAATAAATGTATCTTTCACCACTGTATCTTGAGGCTTAAATATATTTTTGCTCATCAACACCAGGGTCTCAAAACTTAACTGATAAAACATATCTGACCGTCAGTAATACAAGTTTAACAGTAAAACTGATTTGTTTATCTTGTGTGTGATGAAACACTACCCTCTGGTGACGACCAGCGGTGCTGCGCTATAGGAAACACAACACTGTGTGTATTTAATGACACGTCCGTCTAGATGAAGAGATTACATTTCCTCTTTAACACACCATCATATTACACACAGAATGGGTGTAAAATGACAGATGATGATGTTCGCCGTTAGTAGCAAAAGCCGGACTATATATATGGTTAATCCACGGATTATTTATTTCACCGCTTTTCTATTCTACCGTCTTTCCTGCTTTTCCGTAGAAAACATCGAATAGCTGCGCCGCATTTATAGCTCCGCCCTCGATCACTGCAGTTTCTCTGAAATACTACGGACTACTCCTTTGCACGACACAGTCTGCAACATATGATAACTGGATACCGTCTTCCTCATCGCACACTTGAGCGCATATTTGCATCTTATCGGGGTTTATGAATATGACAGTTAACATGGATTAACAGACAGATCAGATCCTGACTGCAGGGCGACTCGTTCAGACGCTGCTTCCACATTAAGCCTAAAATGTATCAGACGTTACGGACGCTTTTTCTATCAAATGCCCGGTGCTGGGATGCCCGCAGTGAGAGGTCATATCAGGACCTGTTTGAGAGACTCGATACCAATAAAGATGGGAAGGTGGATGTAGCAGAATTGCGGGCGGGCCTCAAGGCGATGGGCATTTTCCGCCAGGGTGATGCACAGGTAAAACTCAGGAACCAGGTCCTGGCTTGCTCGTTTGCATGAAATTCCTCTCTAGTGTGTGTGAAAGTCTGCCTGTCCGGGCTGTGTGATTCATTCTGAAACTACTTGAGAAGGCAAATGGAAACAATAGATTTGATCTCTTCTCTGCAGAAAATTGTGTCGTCTGGTGACCAAAACAAAGATGGGAGTCTCGACTTCGGGGAGTTCACCAAATATCTGAAAGAGCACGAGAAGAAACTGAGGCTGACATTTAAGAGTCTGGACAGGAATAACGATGGTAAGTATTGTTTAAATACTTGACATGAGTGTTTACATATAATGACACATACCAGTGAATGTTTACAAAGCCACATACACTGTTTATACTGCAGCATACAGTATGTCAATGTCAATATTTTATGTTATGTCAGGACGCATTGATGCCTCAGAGATCCAGCAGTCCCTTGCAGAGCTAGGCATGCATATCAGCAGTGAGGATGCTCGGAAAATCTTACAGAGGTTTGACCTCCAGTTCTATCCACTGTAGCATTTGTATTTATAATGTGATCAAAGTGATTGCTTGTGTGTAATTTGGAAGGTTTATGAGTCACAGATATGCTCATTACAATGTAATGCAACATAATATGTCATGATGAATAGATATTTCTGTCTTTCCTTAGTATGGACATTGATGGCACCATGATGGTGGACTGGAACGAGTGGAGAGAACACTTCCTGTTGTGCCCTGCTCATAACCTGGAAGAGATCATACGCCACTGGAAACACTCCACGGTATGAGACATTTACATACAACCAGACACGAACACGTTCTGTGGATACACACAGAGGCGACTGCAGCAGAATAAGTCACGTGTTTTATAGTCATCATGTTTTAGATATTAAGGATTATCTCAGCAGTTTTGGCAGCTGCTTTGAAAGACCAGACTGTCTAAAATAATTAGGTCACAGCACTACACTCTGTTCCCCTTAGCTTTCTCCTCCACTCCTTCTTACTGCAAAGAAAGACATTGTTGACTGGCTTGTTACTTCTGCATAAAATATTTGCTTCATCATGAGCAATACATTACCTCTCTTAATAGACAATGCATCCAAATGTTTCTAAGTCTTAGCTGCAGTGCACATTTGTGGTATCTTAGGTGACAAAACCAGACAGAACTGCATTCTAATACCATAAATTTATAAGATTAATGACCACAGGACACATAAATAGCTCCATAAACCCTTGTGATTTCTTGCACAGTTTCATTACTGTAAATTACCACTGCACCATGTTTGTCACTAGTGGATACCGTCATGCTTTTGGAAAAACATTGGGTATGTTTATCTGAAACAGCCAGAGCGTGCAAGACGAGGGCTCAGTCAGAGCAGCGATTATGATTTCACAAATAGTTCTTAGTAAAGGATAAGAGGTTCAGGTCATTGTTTGTTAAAATAGCTCAAAAGGTTTTTTAGCATTTTCTTCATAGTGTGGCATTTTCTTTGCACATCCTGTTGATTTGTTTGCTGTTTGGCATACACCTTACATTCAAATTTTTGTAAATGTGGTGGCCCTCTCTACCATGTACAGCTGGGACTTTGGCAAGTTTAAAAACAGTTGCTTCATAAAGAGTGACACTAGACCTCAAAAGAGGAAGTTCTAGTGGGCTAGTAGTAGTTTTTGTCACACATGACATGCACTGTATCTCCCACACATTGTGCATTGTATTTGAGTATTTATCATGTCCATAAACAGACCACTTAGTATGTATATTTACTGCTCTAGTAATAGCAATTGTGTTGACAGACATGTATCAGTGTCCATATAGAAAGTGATGTGAGAAAATGTGCTTATGTGCTCACCAGGTGCTGGACATAGGCGACAGTCTTGCCATCCCAGATGAATTCACAGAAGAGGAGAAGAGCTCAGGTGGCTGGTGGAAGCAGCTTGCTGCAGGTGCGGTGGCGGGGGCTGTCTCTCGCACCGGTACTGCTCCTCTGGACAGAATGAAAGTCTTCATGCAGGTGAATAGTGTGACAGAAAATGAGCAAATATATCCATGATAAAATGTCTTTTTTCCTTTTTAAGAAATGTTATGTATTATATGCTTATTGCTACCACCTGGCTCAAGGCTGGCAACAAGAAGGGAGGCCACACACAGACATGTCAGTCAAAAGTAATTTATTTAACTCAAAGAAATAATATACCAACTAACTGGTGGGGTGTGTAAGTCGGAGAAACATCAGTAGTGTTTGTAATGTATGGATGAATGAAAATGTGGTGTAAAGAGTGTTGGATGGTGCAACAAACCAAACAAAAGAAAAAGGCTGAGGTCCCCGCAGTAGACTCGGCTGAGAGAGAGAGCGAGACTTCCAGAAGGGCAGTCCTTTTATGCCTTCTGGGAAGCCCAACCCAGATGGGCAGGTACAAGGCAAACCTCCCAACTCCACCTGCTAACTGACCCCCAGTATCTGAAAAAAATGGGAGTTAAGTAAGGCACACAATCAGGTAGAGTAAGAAGGCCCGTCACATTATGTATTTTTTTTAATTGCAGGTTCACTCCTCTAAGAGCAACAAAATAAGCCTGGCAGGGGGCTTCAAGCAGATGATCCGTGAGGGAGGTATAACTTCACTCTGGAGGGGAAATGGAATCAATGTTTTAAAGATCGCACCTGAGACAGCAATCAAATTCATGTCATATGAGCAAGTAAGGGATTGTGCCTCTGAAAAGCTTATTTAACACAGTAATATGATGGTACTTATCACAGTACAAATATTTGGAATTTTCTGTTGCAGTATAAGAAGTTGTTATCATCAGAGGGCAAAAAGATTGAGACACACAAGAGGTTCCTGGCCGGCTCTCTGGCTGGGGCCACAGCACAGACAGCCATCTACCCAATGGAGGTACCACTGCACCCCTATTTCATCATCTCATATTATTTTAAGATGACTCAAAAACTTAAAGATAGCACACAAATCAAAACAATCTGTTCACTGCCTCAGTTTTTCTTCTTTTGTGCTTTTTTTGGGTCCTTTCTAAGGTTTTGAAGACAAGACTGACACTGAGGAAAACTGGCCAGTATTCAGGAATGTTTGATTGTGCCAAAACGATCCTGAAGAAGGAGGGTGTCAAGGCTTTCTACAAAGGCTACATTCCAAACTTACTGGGCATCATTCCCTACGCCGGGATAGATCTCGCTGTTTATGAGGTATGCAGGCTTTGCTGCCCCCTCAGTGATATTTCACAATAAAGTGCACTTTGTTTAATTACCTCGCTTGATGAATGTTGGACTGTTTTAAATTTAATCAGAGAAACTGATTTTTGTGCTATGCGAATGAACATTAGTCCAGTCTTTCCATCCTCCCATCACTTCTCTGCTGTGTCTCAGACTCTGAAGAATACGTGGTTGTCGTACCACCCCAAAGACTCAGCTAACCCGGGAGTCCTGGTGTTGCTGGGCTGTGGGACCATCTCTAGTACCTGCGGACAGCTGGCCAGTTATCCACTCGCACTTGTACGCACACGGATGCAGGCACAAGGTAAACTCAGTCTGACATGTGGTTATAGTGATGACAAAACACACACAGCACATAATCACACAGTGCATGATTATTTTTAATGACTGGCTATGTCTATTGGGAGGTACGCAATATTTTATGTAAACAAGATATTGTCTGGTGTAATGTATAGACAACAAATTGCCCACACAAACAGACAAATTAAAATTACATAAATACAAAACTGTCTCCTCAACAAGTGAACACTATCTAGAGAAATGTAGATAAAACCCTTGTTTGACATTTAAAAAAACATCCTAGGTATTTAAAATAAAAATCATGCTTTCAGATCCAACGTTTCCTCCATAACTGTCTTTTTCTCTTCAGCGTCCCTAGATGCGTCAGACCAGCCCTCCATGAGTTCTCTGATGAAGAGGATTGTAGCCAAAGACGGTTTTTTTGGACTCTACCGGGGCATCCTGCCAAATTTCATGAAAGTCATTCCTGCTGTCAGCATTAGCTATGTGGTTTACGAGTACATGAAGACTGGCTTGGGAATTTCTAAATGATACCACAAGCCAATGAGAAAGAACGTGTACTGTATTTGTCAGACTTGACATTTTCTGCCTGAAACGATTCCAAGAGAATAGACAGACATACATCAAACATACAGGGCATGACTTCCACCAGCTTGCACAGGAATTCAGCAGGTGGAAAACTGTATGTATCCCACTAAGGGTGGTCTGTCAGTAGCTAAAACATTAATCACTTGTGGTAAGCATGCTTTAATTGTCATCCTACTGTAAAAAAAAACACACTCCCCACATTTATACACTGTCCCAAAGAATACTTGACACAAAGACAATACAAACATATAAGTGAGAAAGCATAAAACATAATGGGTCATATAATTGATCCTACAGTTATTCCTTAAAACTCAAAAAAGTAGCTCATTGGAGCATACTGTTGCTCATGTGCTTTTTGTTAACAAAGGAAATATCTTAACAGCTTATCCCACAGAGACACAGTAAAGGTCTTTGTTAAACCCTGAAAGAAAAAAACAAAACAACAACACTATGCCAGTTAAATTGTGAGGTAATTTAACACTTTTCAAAGTTGTGAACACCTGCCCTACAGTGAAATCAGCTCTATGTTTGGACAAACAGCGCTTCTATCACCAGCTGTCCACCAAAAATAACTGGCCCTGAAAAATCAATATGTGTGAACACTGGAATACTGTCTATATGAAGACACACTTGTCTTGTGCAATGTGAAAAATCACTCTGTTTCATTTTAGAATCATTTAAATGTGCCTTACTGCCACTCAGTGCAAGCCATATGTAACATAAGCAGCTGTGTGTGTTTTTTTTACTATATATATATATACTGTATTTATGTACTATGTATATATATATATATATATATATTATCTGTTTGCAGGTATCATTATTTATGGGTTTTAATGATGGATACCACTTCATAACCAGATAACATTTTTAAGAAAATAGTAATAACTTGTCATCTGACTGAAATACCTGCAAGTAACTTGTTTTTGTATGGTCCCAGTTCTCATTTCAACACATCCAGACCCCCCACCCTAAACACACACAACAGGATCCTGTTACATTTTACATTTTGTTACTTGTTCTTTCACACAGCCCGGTGGTGGAGATGTTTTGCTTTTATCTACCATGGACAATCAGGTTTTTATCATTGTTATAAGTTACATCTATGTGAATGTTAAGAAACTTAAACTTTTGTCAATTTAAGAGTTGTTAACTTGAACATGTGGAAAAACTTAACATGCTCTTTGTTGGAGGGTTTACTTGAGAGCAATGGTTCAGAGGTGTTGAGTTCAGTCCTTCAGAGCTGGAATTACTGGTTTGAGCAGCTCTTGAGATGTGTTAATGGCTCCACTTAGTGGTCAATTAAAATACAAAACACATTGACATTTTGCAGAATTGAAGTTTGATTTACTAGTGTGTGTCAGTTGAATAAATCAACCAGATTATAAAAGTATTTAAGGTCCCTTCTAGACATTTTTTAAGATATATAAAAATACTTTGGGTATTTTGTGTCTGGTATGTTTTTTCTACAAAGAAAAGTTCAATTAAATTGCCTCTAGTTCTTCCCCCTCATTGAAAACTGCAAACAGTCTTCTAGTGTCAAATGTTCACATATATCATTCTACACAGTGAAGGTAAAACTGATGGAAAAAGAAAAAAAAACATAGTTTTTGAGTGGAGGCAGACTTTAAGTTTCTGTCCTTTGCAATATCAATTTTGGGGGTTTAGTTGAATTTTAGTTCTACAATCTTGGTCAACAAAATGGATGCATAATAGAAAGAGCCAGACGAAGATGAAAAGGACAGCATGAGATGATGACAAAGAGATATTAATTTAATTCATTATTGAGGGTGGTCCAATCATATATTAATGTATAATAATATACAACATGCTTAAATTAGAGCCTTCCTTCATCTGTAGCAGAGGGAGTTGTCTAGACTCACTGTTAAGCCTGATAATGAGATAGAATTATATTTTAATAGGACAATATGCTGCAAGAAGAGGAATTACAGCACTGTTAGGATGGTATGGCCAGTCCACTGATGTCTATCAATATCAGTCTTCTTTAGACAAGCAATTAAAAATAACCTGCAGAGACTAACCCATGATAGCCAAATATCCCACCTGACAAAAATATATCAATTAGCATTTAATTACGGACATATTCATATTGTATCTATGCGCGAATATATGTATTATATCCTAAAAATGTTTACATAGCCTGCGTTTTCCCCAGAGACGACCAAGCACTCCTTCATTCACCTAATCACAGACTCTCTTTATACACAATCTACGCTCCTGTCAGAGACGTTCTCACTAATTTTGTCCCTGGACGTACGCCGTAGCACCACCGCGCTGCAGTCGTTAGGGGAGAGGTGGGCCCTCCGCTAAAAACAAAAAGTACAAAAAGACAACAGCTGGTAGCGGTGAGTCCCTTTGCTCTATCGTAACTACATGCTGAATAAGTAGAGTTTTTGTCGCGTTGTCATAATCGACACTGACGTCGTCAAAAAGACAAATAGCTTGTCAGTTGTTAGAAAATGACAGCTAGCAGCAGCTAGCTAACCGTAAGCTTAAAATATTCCGCTGTCAAAGTGATCTGATCTGAGTTGGGCGGGGAGACTGTGGTAGGTTGTAGCGAGATATATGCTCTCAGCTATTGTGTCGTCTGTTATGTCAACGTAGTTTGCTAACTTATAATTTGTTGCTTGTTAAGTAGCCAGCCGGTGGGTGTTATGTTTGTCTGACAGGATCATTGTATTAACGTTAAACGGTTTTACAGTCTGACCGAGCAAATCCAGGTTCATCGTTACCAGACATTTACTGCCACAGTCACCCAGTCTCTCAGTCCTGCTTGTATCTGAGGCTGTCTAGTCTAGCGGTAAGCATTTTAGCCTTCCTGTAAAGCCGTTCAAACTGTCAGGAGAACCACACTGCTGCTAAGTGCTATGACAGGCTTGTATTATCAATACATTGCTATGATAAGACTGTACATGAATGTCTCAGACTGGCTATCATTCACTATAATTGATCTTCTTATTGATAACTTATTACAGTTACTCTGTTGTCATTAGTATTTCAAGGTTTTGCATTGATTGCATTGGTCTTACATGAATTCAAAGCTGCAACTATAAGTCTATGAATTGATAAATATAATTATTGTGATATTTGATGGTTTCAGGTTCTCAAATTTGCTTGCTTTTGCTTGTGTTACATTTTAGTAAATTGAATATGTTTTGGTTTTGGATTGTGAATCAGACAAAATAAGACATTTGCTTTTTTTTTTTTTTTTTAAATGTAGGCCTATGTATTAATAAGGGATTGGGTACAATATTTAACATTAATGTTGTCATTTGTTGTAATTTTAAATGTAGCCCCTTGGCAGGTCACAATTAAATAACATCACCTTGGACTCTAAGAAGTTGTGATGGCCATTTTTCACATTAATTTTGATGTTTTACAGACCAAAATGATTAATTGATTATTTAAAAAAAAAAAGAATCGGGAGATTAATCATTAATTTAATAATTGTTAGTCGCAGGCTTACATGAAAGCAAGCAAATGCACAACAAAACTCGGGGCCGTTCAGGCTACTGCTCTATTAAGATCCATCAATTCTTTTCTTTCCAGCAGCACTATAAATAGTGTGACATTATGGGCAACACAAGCGACCGGGTGTCTGGAGATCGCCATGGCTCGAAGGCCCACCGCTCAGACAGCAGCGGCAGTCACAAAGACCATGACCACAGCAGTAAGATGGTGGACAGCACAGATGACCCAAACATCTTCAACACCCATGGCCCAGAGTCCAAGGTACAGAATCCATAAGACTACTTTTCAGATTTGAATGTCATAAAAGTAACTACAAAAGCTGCATTTCTTTTTTTTTTTTGGTTTTTATTTTCCATACAGATATAAATAAAGAAAGTCAAATTAGAACGATAAAGCATGTGAAATTCTGAATGTGCTTCCACTGTGATTTCTACTGTGCTTCCAGGCAGTAGGAGAGAAAGAATTCACCCCAGATCTGGATGACCTGGTGAAAACTGGTCCTCAGGCGCGACCCACTGTCATCCGCTGGGCTGGAGGGGGGAAGGAGGTCTACATAGCTGGTTCCTTTAATAACTGGAACACCAAGATACCACTGAATAAAAGGTAAACACAATTATTTTGCATTCAGCATGTTATAGATGTCTGTATATTCTCACTTTTCCCATGCTAGTTATCACACATTAGCTCCAACCACGTTTTACAGTAGACTTTCTACAGATAGCAAAGCCTGGTCTTGCAGTAATAGTCTTTCTCTTCCTCTCTCCTAAGCCATAATGACTTTGTAGCGATCCTGGACTTGCCTGAAGGAGAGCACCAGTACAAGTTTTTTGTAGATGGACAGTGGGTCCATGATCCTTCAGAGGTACATCAATATCATTGTTATTTTATTGTCACTTCATGTTACCAGTGTATAAAAAGATAAAAACGAAGTATTTTCTCTGTGACATCTGTAGAGGATTCTTAACATTTTTCCTTAATAAGTTAATAAAATTATTGTAATGTAATTCTTTAATACTGCACCAAATATACTTAATCTCATTCATTTTAGTTCCAGGCTTAGCATTTTGGGGAAGATTTATGATGCTAGTATCAACAATAGCGTAAAGGAACTTTTTAAGAAATTAAATTTGTCAGTTAAAAGGAAATCTTCAAGAAATAGACATTAAAATAGATATTTTATTAGCAGATGTTGTAGCAGCCACACTCACAACATAGCGTTGTCATCTAAGCCTGTTTAAAGCCCAGAGAAATGTGTGCAGAGTGTTACAAGTAATATATATTATAAAATTATAAAAATGTAAACAATAAAATAATAATAAATAAATAAATAATAAAAATAAAATAAAATAATATTATAAAAATGCTCGATCATTACCTCTGGGACTGTTTCTCTCTTGCAGCCGGTGGTAACCAGCCAGCTCGGCACCATTAACAACCTGATCCAGGTGAAGAAGTCTGACTTTGAGGTGTTTGATGCGCTGCAGGTCGACTCTCTGGAGTGCTCAGATACATCAGGTCAGCCTGCATCCAGACTGTTTTTTTTTTCACTCTAATTTTTCAATTATACAACCAAATTTCAACAGCTAATATCAATAGTTATTGGAAAAGTGTTATTATGTTTCTGTACAGGTCACATAAACAGACCTTAGCAGTTTGGAAATGTATGGAAAATGAATTAAAACAACTCAAAATCATTGTTTATCAGTCCAGATACATATAGATCTAGGCTCAATATCATTCATGTGAATATTTGTTGTTTTTATTGATAATTTTAGTTATAGACTAGCCAGCAGCTATCAACTCATTTACAGTAAGTAGTGAGAAAATTAACAAAGTGGTTTTCTTTTTGTGACTATTTTATTTTCACAGATCTGTCCAGCTCCCCTCCAGGTCCGTACGGACAGGAGCAGTACATCTTCAGACCTGAGGCGCATTTCAAGGCCCCGCCTATACTCCCCCCTCACCTCCTTCAAGTCATACTCAACAAGGACACCAACATATCTGTGAGTCTTTCTGTCTGTCCCCCTCTCCACATCTCTCTGCCTACAATACTTTGTTATATGATCCTCAGACTTTGTTTTGTCATTATTGTTGTTCTTTCTCCCACTCTCTCGGCAGTGTGACCCCGCCCTGCTGCCTGAACCCAACCACGTCATGTTAAATCACCTGTACGCCCTCTCAATAAAGGTAACTGGAAACATTTTTCCAATTTTCCTCTCTCCATGCTCCTTATCTCCTGCTGGTGCCGGAGCTCCATTGAAAGTAAATCCCTGAGCTGTCAAATGTAATGGACAGGTTATAAATGTCTTTCACCTCTTAGCTAAAAACATTACACTAGTCAATCAGATGGTGTTGCTATAACAACTTTCTTAATATAAGTGGCCAATAACTTCTAAACAGTATAAAGTCATTTTCTCAGATTCATTTCCTCAACATGAATCAGTTGCTTACACTTGATAATTTTCAGTTTTTTAAATTATTTTGTTTTTGCCGTTTCATCTAGAAAACATGAACCAGTGTCCTTGAAAATGTTTACACAGCAAACTTAGATTAAAGTGACTAACTTGTGTTCAGAAATGCTTTGTTTAAAATCACATTCTCTTTGTTTTCTATGATGATGTTTGGACCAGTGGGCACTTTTTTATTTGTGGCTTTTCTAACAGCATCTTGCATCTGTATTTTGTTTCTCCCTGTGTAGGATGGAGTTATGGTGCTGAGCGCGACTCACAGATATAAGAAGAAATACGTCACATCTCTGCTTTACAAGCCTATCTAAACCTTATCTCGGGTGCTCCACAGTGCTTTTAGAGAGCAGCATGTTGTTTTGTTTTTTGTATCACCACATTTAGCCAAATCTTGCACTGAAACAAGTTTACAGGCGAGTTGAAGGTCAGCGGCTGAGACTGTGGCTTGGTTTTTAAAGATTGCACTTCTGTCTACATAGGGCTCTGAAAAAAAAAGTAGCAAAGTGTGCATCAGATGGGTGTCAGAGAGATGAAAACCGATCTGTGGCTTTTTTTGTGTGTGTGTCTGTACCTGTTACATCTACAGACGGATAAGAGACTTGACGAAATCACTGTGTGTGAGTGTTTGCTGCACCTTATGCATGTCAGTGTGTAAAAAGAGATTTTTCATAAGAAGAGGCACAGCGAGGATGCACAGACCTGTCATGTGCTACCTTGACCGATGTTTAACTCATGGTTACTTTTAAAGGATGCTCTCATTACATGAGGGATTTTTGAGTGTTATGGTTAGATTTTAAAAGTGTTCTTGAACCGACTCGATTAAGTTTTTAACAAATTGACTCGATGTAATCCCAGTCGGGGTCTAGGTACTGAAGAGAGCAGCAAACATGGCAAAGTGCAAGAACTGAATTATAACTCGAGGTAGACTCAGAAAAGCATGATGTCTGTGCTTGTTTAGGAGGCAGCAGCGAACAGCAACCTCTGATGTTATATTACATGTTGAGTTTCTCCAAAGTTCAGCCATCATTCACTGAAATCTCCTCCATGAATTCAAGCCCATAATTCCAGTTTTGTTCATGTAACGTTGGTCAAAGGTCGCTGTTTGGCTCTGCTGTTGCCTTTATCTTGACGTAATGTTGCGAGCACTTTACCATCCTGTGAGCAGGAGTGTTGATATAAGCTTTTAACTATGCAGCCTGACAACTCTTTATTGTAGCTCTGGTCTGTAGAATCCAATTTGTGCTCTTTTTTTTTTTTAGATATTCAAACCTTGCAGTGCTTTATATATATATATATGTGTGTGTGTGTGTGTTCGCACCTGTGTTGAGTTTGTATTTATCAGACTGGAATGTACTGTATATCTATTACATGTATCGTCATACACAAATGTGTGTACACTCAGACAGCTTCAACTTGCTGCTTTGCATGTATTGAATGTCTGCAACAGATCTGAAGTGTTTCTCATTTTCACATGAATTGACAGGGCTATAAGGATGAATTTAAAGTTGTACAAACTTTGCTCATGTGTGTATTAATAACTATTTAAGCTAATCTGTGTTTTGAGGTACGGTGGCTTTGAGACGTGCAGAAGTCTTTTTTTTTTTTTTCTCACTCGTCAGTCTCGCTGTTTAATCATCCTACTGTTACAGTTCAGTATATAACCACAGTTGATACTCTACAGAAATGTAAAAGGGGCTTTTATAAATCCAGTCGATGTTTAATGAGACCCTCTGAAAGTATTTTGTGAATGTCGCGCCTCGCCATGAAGTTTTTTTGAAGACTTGCAGACATGATAAGGGAAGTATGGACAAGCGTCATGGTGTTTTAAGGCTAAAAACCAAAACTTGAATTTTACAACCGTTTCATGAATGTTTTAAAAATGCTTTGCAAAGTAAATAAGTGTGAAGATTCACTGTGCAAGGTTTAACTTGTTTGCAAATAAAGAGGACAGGCTGTTCCTGACATCTGTCTTTTTGTCATTTTTTTCTTCTTTCTGGTGCAAGTAGCCACTATTCTGTATTTGGGATAAAGACACACCTTTTTATGTTCTTTGTACAAGTTTTATAAGTTTATTGAACCCAGGCTCTGATGCTAACATACACTTTGGATATTTTATGTATTTGTCTTGATGCTTCCCCTAGTCCTGGAGAAATTATATTTTATTCCAACTCTTTTTTTTTAATAGTTGGAAATAGTTGACAAATTAAACTTGAAACACTCTGGAGCAAATAGTCTGAATTCAGGGATAAAGACACACTTTTGTGTATCACCAATCAATTCTAGTTCTCATCTAAGTACATAAAACAAAAGTAAACTGCACAAGCTTTTTAAATGTTTTATTCAATCTTTCCCAAAATCGTTCATTGATAATACTTTTGCCAACACAACACACTGTTAACTGTCATCAGAGACAGGATCCGTATGAGTCCTGTATCGGCTTTCTAGTTCATTATGCAAAACAAAACTGTTTTCCAATCACATAAAAGCTGCACCAATCAGATAGCACTATATACACACGCAACTCAGGACCAACAATTAATCATTTCAAATTCCCTTCTCAATAACAAAAAGCGATAAGGCTTTGTTTACGCTCTGACAAGGTGCTGTATAGATCCAACATTTCACAATCTTTACAGTCATTGGCTTATTTTGTAACAGTAGACAATTCAAAACTTTTCCCTTTAACATTTAATTTCAAAAGGACCTATCTAACTTTGAACCTATTGAAATACTTCGCAACTTTTGTCTTTTTCGTTAGACTCGAGCGCAAACAAAACCTAACTTGGCAGATCTCAGGTAGATGAGCGCTAGTTCAAGGCCATTTCTACCACCGAGAGCAGATTGAAGAAGCTCTCAAGCTAGATTTAAAGGCAAGCGAAGCAACATTAATCAGAGCGTTTTTTATAGGTGAACAATATTTTGATCAATGACTTAAATATCATAAAGGCATAGTTTGTGATTTCTTATCAGACACAGCCTATGTGACTAATTGATTCAAAGTGACGTAATCCTCTAACATACTCTGCATATAAATCATACATTGCAGGAAGTGAATGTAGCAAACACACTTGAGATACAATGATGTTTAACATCAAAATAAAACATATGAAGTTATTGCACAGCTACCCAGATATTCAACTTTGCAAAAAGCAAATGTTGGATGTTTATTCACACGCACACACATGCACGCACACACACTCACACACCAAAGTTTATACAGAAAAAGCCGGTTATTTACAGCATAAAATGGCAAATGTACAGCGAAAAACACATCAAACCAAATGTGAAGTTGACCTGTTATAAGTGAGTGAATTACAGAACAATGATCCCACCAGTAGCCTGCCAAAGTTTGTATCATCTATGAGAACTTGATAACCTATATTGCCATTGCCATGGGAATGCTGAGAACCAAGAGAAATAACATAAAGACATAATAGCATATGGCCTTTTGAGAAAATACACTTGAGTTTTGGTCCTAAAAAGGAATTCATTTCCACTGCACAATTCGAAATAAACCAAACCAGCTGTCTAACGGTTACCGTCTCTGTGGCTCTATTAAGAAAAAGTCACCTCTGTATCCCTACGGTCTGATCAGACCCGGGTTTTATCATTCGCATGGATAAGGCAAGTCAAAGTGAAGTGAAGAGTTCAAAGTTCAAACTTTGGCAAGTATTGGCAATCCCCCTGTTCCATAAGTTTGATTTTTACAATCGCTGTCATGCATCAACACTCCAGAAAAAAAAAGTACAATCGTTAAAGGAAACTTTGGTATTTTTCAACCTGGGCCCTGTTTTCCCATCTTCTTGTGTCTAAGTGACTGATGGGGACAACAATTCTTGAAAATGATCCAGTATTAAGCGTAGAGCGCCGCAGGCGGCAGCCGTGAAAAGGGCTGCAATGTAATCTGACGGGGTAATAGCACCCTGTCATTGTACATCCACTAAAAGTGCTTGTTTTTGCCACTGACAGGCTCAGATTGTTATTATAAGTGTCTGACAACATCATGGAAAGGACCATACAGAGAAAAAAAAGTTTACCTTTCACTTGATCTGGTCTGTTTGTTATTGTGTCTAACCAAGTCTCGCTCAAGGAAAAGTGTTCTGAAATCAAGTGAGAGTTGAGCCATGACTTTGAAAATCTTTTGGATAATACTAAGCTCCAACTCTGTCATGGTTGAATATTTAGCTGATTTCAACAACAATTCAACTCTCATGAGATATCAGAACAAGACTTCTCCTTGAGTGAGACTTGATTAGTCACAATAACAAACAGACCAGATCAAGCAAAAGGTAAAGAAAAACTTTTATTTCTCTGTATGGTTCTTTACATAATGCTGTTAGACATTTTAGACTTTTAGTGGACATACATTAATGGGGCACAACTGCTCTGTCGGATTACATTGCAGCCCATTTAGCAGCTGCCAGCTGAAGCACTTTCACTCAATATTGGACCAATTTCAAAAATTGTTGTTCCCATTAGTCACTTAGACACAAAAAAAATGGGAAAATAGGGTCCAGGTTGAAAAATACCAAAATTTCCCCTTAACACCGATGTCCTCCTGACATTATGAATGTCACTAATAATCCAGTGTCAGGCAAAGAAATAACAGGAAACCGGTGCGGCGTGATCATTCAAGAAACAACATCATTATTGCACATGCTCGTATGAGAACTCCTACAGAGGAGCTTGAATACGCGTGTTTAGCCTGGTTCCATTTGAGCACTTTACTCTCTTTTCTTTTTACACATTGCAGCACAAATCTAGCTTAGAAATCTCAACTGACCAAATAGAAAATGGCCTTAAAAGCTTAATTGACTCAACTCATCTGTCTCCACTACTTCAAAGTCAGTGTTTAGATGCCTCAAAAAAGCATCTTTAGGACCTAAAAGAGGAGGCTTGTGACAGAAATGGAACCTTTCTCTGGCTTTTGTTCTACTATTCATAACCCTTGGCTGATGGCTGACTAACCATTCATGAGCTTCATCCTACAAATACTGTACATAACAGCGAGTACACGACTACTTAGCAGTGATCACCTACCTACTCTACATTCCTCCACTGTGTTTAGTGATACATTGTGGGTGTCATTGTTCTTTGCATTGCATTTGCAAAAAAAAAACAAAAAAAAAAGTCCTCGTTTAATAAAAGCGCCACGAGAAGTTAACTTGCATTTCTGTGGCAGTCAGAGTTGAGGATTTCTTGTCTTTGAGTGAACCGTGTTCGATCACACATACCGTATGTGTGTACGTGTGTGCAGAATTCCTCTCACAAGCCACGATTAAACATGCATGAACACTCCTATTCCGTCCACACGCTGTCTGGCTCTCAGGAGAAGATACTGTTAGACACAGATCTGGGTGTGTTTTAGAGAAACTTTCTATGGTCAGATTTTGTTTTTAGAAATTTAATTTAATTTTTTAATTTTTCCTTTGTTTATTCTGAAAGTTTCTGTTCTGTAATAAAATCCCTGGAACCAAGATGACCAAAACTTACTGAAACCAGATTGAGAGCACACATCTGCTCTGAGATCAGTGTCTAGGAGCACCTTCAACCAGCTCCATCAGTAGGACGCACGTCACTGAAACCACCAGAGGCACATTTCCAACACCTTCTTCTGTCACACACACAACAAGGCAAACTGCTGACTGTATCACTCAAAGGCAATAATTCATGTGGTGATGTTAGGGGAGTTCGGAGATGGGGGAGGGGAAGGGTGATCAAATTTGGTGAGAGGGTGAGGGGAGTTTGCTAAGGCTCAAGGTGCAGATTATACTGTGCACATATTGCCGGGAAGAGGGGGAGGATGGAGAACTCTCATGGCTGAATGAAGGTAAAGGTTGGGGGGGTGGAGGAGGGTTGGGTCTTGGCTGTTTCAGCATAGAGGTCAGAGGTCAGAGGTGGTAGCATTGAGGCTGGTTCTTTAAAAGTCTAAAGCAGGCATTGGCTGCTGCGCTTCCTCGCTGCCGGACGCTGATTGGCCGCCGCAACCCCGGCGACTCCAGAGGCACCGCTGGTCTTCAGGAAACTGCGATCAGCAGGCTGCTCTCTGGCAGCGCCTCCTGGGTCCTCAGCTGGATTTAGGAGGAAAACAAGATGTAAGTAAACAACTGTAAGGTGGTTTGATAAATCTGACAAACTGCAGGCGAGGTGAAATGTTAAAAACAAATAGAACCACTGCGTGGAGTGGTTTGCTGTGCATGTTAGTTGTAGTAAGATTCCCAAAATACAGGTGCTTGCAGATGAAGAGCTGAGGATGAGTGATTAGAGAATAACACACAATCCCTCACAAACACACTTGCTATGTTTTTGCCTGCTGGTATGAACAGACGTAGCTGTTTATGACGCCTCTCGATCCTCAGACTGAAGGGCAGCAGAAACCACATATTAGTGTGTACATCCTCGATAGGTGATACTGTGACAGCATATGCACAGAATGGAAACTATGCAGTGTGTGGTTATTTTGGCACTCACTGTGTGTCTGAAGCTGTAAATAGACTCGACCTTAACAGATGTAGAAGTAAGTAACAGTTTGGAGCAGAAGCGGTTTAGTAGATGGGGTGTGTATGTAATTTGGTGTCAGTGTTGTGGGTTTTTAAACACCTTATTCAGCTAACACAGTTATTTACAGTAGCTGAGTTGCTGTACAGGGATGTACAGGTTGTAGCCAGTGTTTCCAACACAATTGGTCACAGTGTGGTCCAAACATTGGTATAATTAAGCTGTACGTGTGTGTGATCATCTTGTTTTCCACTCAGGATATTTATTATTATTATATTTGCATCATCTCTATTATCTCATATGTTAAATTTTAATAAAGCAGTGATGTCATAAAACACTAAAAAGAAAGTCAAACGTTACGACAGTCAGATGGCATGGTAAAGCAGTGATGTCAGCATGATTAGAAACAGCAAATCCACACGGAGGTAAAAGCTGCCCCAGACCACAGCGTCACCATCACGTTTACTTTTACAACTACAGTTGAACTGCTAGGGATAAACTACTACAGTCAGGCCAATCAGATCAGATGCAGTATCTGGGACAATGTCTACCTGTTCGCAAGACCACAAGATGTCTGACAATTACCAGCACAAGGAGAGGAAGAGGAGGAGCTTAGAGAGGAAAGTCTCAGCTCATTCTTCTGGAAGTTTTCAAGAAAGAGATGGAAAGAGGAGAGAGGAGAGGAGAGGAGAGGAGAGGAGAGAAGAGAACAGAAGAGGAGAGAAGAGAAGAGAAGAGAGCAGAGGAGAAGAGAGGAGAGGAGAGGAGAAAGAGACAAATGTAGGACGAAGGAACAAGTGAGACAGAAAAGCTAAAAAAGATGATTTCACATATATAATAAATACTAAATAAAGACTAACATTGGGGACACCAGTGACATCACAACATACAATATTGATACACATAATACTGTGAACTATGGAGTATGCAGTATATACATTATGTAAGTGATATAGTGAATAAGTGAGGTAAGCAGTGATTTTGCTTACCTCTAAATTTGTCCTTGCTTTCTTCAGCACATCACGAGTCCTTGACACTGCAAAAATACACAAAAAAAGATATGCTATAGTGCTATTACATGACCACAAGAGCACAGTGATGGTAATGTTGGCGCTTTATATGCTATACACATTAATAAGTGCAAACACCAGATAAAATAGCCTTTCCTTTTAGGTATTTTTTGTGTTATAAGCCAGTGTAAAAAAGGCAATCTTATGTTTTTAAAGTCTGGGGAGGCTTGTGTATTACAGATCTGTGAGTTATTATTTCTGTCAAACCTGGAAGTTCTTGACATTTCCAATAAGGAACAGACAATGTTGTCTACTGAGACTCTCTCTCTCTCACTTCCTTTACTTGTACCTTATTAGGCTTTTTGTTTTACACTGTTGTTTGCTGTCTCTCTCTCACACATGCGTACACACAAGCCTACATAAAGACTTACGCTGGTTGACTATGAAGTGCTCCATGCTCTCCTTGGTGCGGCTGGTGCTCCTCAGTCTTTGAATTGTCCCCTTAAGAACCTCTTCCTGCTCTGATATACGCAGCTTCAGGGACAAGATCTCCTCTTGCATACACTGCTCCTGCACAAACACACATGCAAAGCAACATTAATTACATGTTTGACTGTCAAAGCTCTTAAAGATCAGGCCAGTCATGAAATATTAAACTGCTTTCCAAACCTTCTTAAGGTTTTGGATGGAGGGATCAGTGCTGGGCAGTGCTGCCCTCCAGAACATCTTCAGCAGAGACATCACCTCCTCCAAAATCTGCCTCAGAGTCTTGGTGTTGGTCAGAAGACTCTTCACACATCCATAGTCCAGCACCTGCATAGAGAGGTCAGTCAGATACTGGTGCTTTAAAATTACTACGTCTGTTATAAAAATATTCTTTTGGCCACTTTGGCTCTCACCAGCTCTCTGTTCTGTTTCTGCCCCCCCTCCAGCAGTGGTGGGCCCAGGCAGGCCTGCAATGTTGTCTCCATGCGCTGGACAAGGCTCCGGCCCTCTAAGACTTGCTGCTGCAGAGCGCTGAAGTCATCCACATGACCGATGGCGTGACGGCCGTTACGGTTTGAAAATGATCCGTCAGGGGCCTCACCCTCCAACTCAGAGTGAGGATCGAGAGGGTCTGATGAAGATAAAAGAACAGTATTTTTAGGACTTTGAATGTATGTTTTAATGTTGAAAGAGACAATTTTGTGGGGTTCAGAAGTGATTAAAATAATACGGTGACAAGCACATTAGCATCAAAACAAGGGGTTATAATTTTTAGAAAGCAATACAATCTCTGTACAATAAATCCACAAGTTAAAGACAGATTAAGCTGCAGTCATGCAGAGCAGATTAAGTCACACCATTGGCAGTGCTATGGCTGTCATCCAGGTCTGAGTAGGGCGGACCGGGAGATCCACAGTTAAACAGACCAATGTCCCTGACAGGTGGAGACGGAGCTGGGTCTGTGGAGCACACAGATATACAAACCAGGCTTGGACACACAGCAAACCACACAATACCACACTGAGTGTTTTGCACTATGTATGTACTATATGTAGACTCATAAGTAGAGGAGGTTGTCTCTTACCGTGCAGCAGCTGTCGTCTGTAGAAGTTTTCTCTCTGAGGGCTGGCAGTGAGGGCAGAGAGGGAAGGAGTGCGAGGAGAGCCGACACCCAACTTCTGTTCCAGCTGTTTGTGGAGCTCCAGCTGCTTGAGGGCGCTGTTCTCCTGGACACTGTTCTGCAGCTGGGCCCGTAAACTCCTCACCTCCCCCAACAGCTCCCCAAGCTCCACTGGTAGACCCGGGAGCTCACACAGGTAGCCTAAAGACAAAATAGAAAATGTCTGGAGAGTCTGACAGGACATACTTCTGCTCTATGGAGTACAATAAAATTTTGATTACATGGTTGTCAATACATGTATAGATGTATAAAGCTACGTTAAGGTAAAATGAAGCAAAATGAATGCATGTTCCACTGTTAACACCAGTGTTGTACTTAAAATTACCACCAGATGGCGTCAGAGTAAGGCCTTTTTAAATCCTTACATGTAATGGCTTAAACTAAAAAAGTTTTTTTTGTAGCTTGTGTGTAAACAGCAGACTGACCTTTGCTGGCCTTTGTGCTGGAACACACACGATCGTAAACTTGCAGTTCACTCTGCAGGGAGTGGATGAGCTCCCTGCTCTCACACAGCTGCTGCTGCAGTAGAGACACCTCATGCTGGAGCCTGAGGAAGAACAAATACAGATACTGTAAAGGCAGAGAACAAGACACAGTCACAGTTTCTGTATGTTTGTGAGCACACCAACCTGTTGGTTTTCTCCTGACTGGCCTGTCGTTCCTGCCTTAATGTGTGTATCTGCTGTCCCTGCTCCTGACTGTGGGCCTGGAGTCGTCTTAACTCCTCCTTCCACTGCTCAGCCTCCAGCTCTGCTTGCTTCAGGCGTGCACGTGCTGTAAACACCGCCTCCCGCAGCTGCACCAGCTCTTCGCACGTGTCTGAGGATAGAGGAGAGTCCAATTAGGTTTGTATAAAAAACACACACACACACACACACACAAAAAAATTGTACTTTCAGATGAAGTACCTGTGCTGGCCTGCAGGCGAGACTGTAAACTGAGGTTTTCTTCTTTCAGGACTCTGATTTCATTAGACAGCTGACTGACTGTATCCAGTCCCTGGATGTAGATGTTTGTTGGTGCTCCTAGACAATAAAACATGGGTTATTGTATGTCATGTCTTAGATAAACCAGTGATAATGTTACTTCAAAGTGTGTGTGTTTGTGTGTGTGAGATCGACAGTACCTCCATCACGCCCAGCGGTGGCCAGTCTTTCTTCCAGCTGCTGTCGGAGCCTCTCGTTTGTCCTAATGGACTCCTCCAGACGCTGACGAAGACACCTCACCTCCCGCAAGTGCTCCTCTATCAAATTTACCCCTAAAGACAAAACAGCATTACAATAATATTCTAATAATCATTCAACTGCTTGTTCAAGTGTACGTCTTACTTCTTGAGTCACAGACAGCAACATACCTGCATGACTATTTCCTAGTTGATGTCCAGGTGATCCAGAGAAGCTTCCGACTTGCTGAGCCATGTTGTCCATGTCCCACAAAGTCCCCCCTGTCACTAGACCTGAGTCAGACTTCAGCGAGTGGCCTTCAGGAATACCACTCAGCTGGTACTGTTGAAAGGCATGATGGGATAGCGGGCTGTAGGTGGAGAGGTCGTGCTGATTGCGGGCACCAGGTGAGAGAGTGAACAGAGCCTTATCATGGGGAACTGTGAAGCCTGCAACCACACACACACACACACATACAAAAGGGAGGAGATGTGTAAAACATGATGAGAAAACGTTCACAGGAAAATAGAGGATTGTTAGTTCAAATTTTAATCTATGCAGGTGAGACGGTGGTTGCATATAGGAGAAAGTTGGAGAGTTATTTCTTTGAATTTCTTTGTTTAGAAAGTGAGTGTCACACATTCTCCCTGTCCCCTCACCCCTGTTCTGCTCATTCATCTGTTTGTACAGTGTGTCCAGCTCTGGGCGAACAGCGATCACAGACAGGGCCCTGGGCCGGGTGTCAGAAGTGACTTCCATACCCCAGACGTCAGGGCCAGAGGGGACAGAGAAGGAGGAGGAAACAGGCTCATTGACAAGGGCTGGAGGAGAATGACAGGAAGTGACATGAAGGAAGAGAGAAGACATTTTTGGGGTACTTTGCACGCCTTCTGTGAGTCCCATACCTCTGGAGAATTGAGTGGTCAAAGCCACAGGGGCTGAGGAAAGCATGTTGGGACAGCTGTGGGAAGACTTGAGGAGGCCACGAGGAGAAGGGATGGATGGACGGACTAGAAGAGGGGGATGGAAGGTGAATGGATAGAAAAGAGGTATTTCATGCAACAAAAGAAAAAAATAAAGAGCGTCAATAATACCATCTTGTTCTGATCCGTGTCCTGGCTGCCGCAGTTGTTGCTCCTCCTGATATTCTCTGGCGTCTAAATCAGAACTGAGCTCCAGGTCTTCATTGGTTCGATACTCATCGGACACCAGAGAGGTCCTGTCTGAATGGTCGGTAGTCTCAGAGAGGGCTTGGCAGCTGGACGGAGTCTCTGGACGCTGCTGCAGCTTGGTGTGGAGAGACTCAATGATTTTATCTTTTTGCTGGAGCTCCTTACTCAACCTACAGGTGCACATGAGGATGAAGATCAACCATTAGATTCTCAGCTGTCAGCTAGTGATGAAAAAATAAAGCATGTCCATAACAGCAGGCTACTAATATGGACACTGTTTAACATTTTGTCAAATACTGTATTATTTTATTCACTCTTAAAAATAGGTTTGTCATTCAGCCCATATATGTGAAGAGTCTAACTTGTTAATTTTTTATTGTTTGATCTTTGAACTCACTGGAAAGCTTTTTTTTAATTGTTCTGCTGATAAAAAAATAAAAATGAAATGAAAAGATGCTTAGAGAAGGTGGGAGAAACAACCCAGCTGCCTTTTTTGTTATTTAAACAAATACAGTATATTAATTTGTCCATCTTGCAATTAATACATAATAAAGCCAGTCTTTGGACCAATCTGCAACCAGTTATGAGTAACTGTTATTTTCACTGGAGCTCTGAAAGTAAAAGTTAATATGCCTGCATGAAGTAACCAAATGTGTTTCTCTCTTACTCTTGCAGTTGCTGGTGCATTAATTCCCTGTCTCTCTCCAACAGCATCCTAAGAAAGGTTGTCTGTCTTGCTTGGCCTTGGCCACCACTCACAGAAGAAGACCACAGAGAGTCCCTGTATATGGAGCTGCTCTTAGAAATCATAGCTTTCCACAGAGGAGCCATTTAAGTGTCAGAAAAATCCAAAAACAAAGTATAAGTCCTTGATTCACTACAGACAGAGGTGAGTGAGCCTTGTCTCAGAAATGAATATCCACCAGAAATACTGACTAGACTTGTTGCTGTCTGCTGGTTCTACTCATTTTACCCAGAACTCTTACACAGCCCTATAAACTATATGTATCTAGAAACAAATTTAAAGCAAAAACTGGTGCTGCATATGTCCAAATAAAAGAAATCCATAAATAAGTGACTCCTGATAGATCCAACAGGAGCATCTCTCCATTCAGCAGGCTGCGACTGAAAGAGGGAACAACACTAAAGGACTCTCACACTGAGCCTCTTAACCCCAGCTGGTGGGACACCTGCAAGTCATCTGTTCAACTAAAGCAACTTAACAGCAAAGGATCTGCGCTGCTGCTTGTGTGTGGATTAACAGGAACCTTCTGTCTCCTCTCTACAGTAAGGAGCCATGTGGACGGCTCCTCGCATGCCGCAGCATGTCACATGACAGAGTAAATTAATCACCTGGACTGAGTTGGTGCTCTACAGTGAAAGCTAATTACTTACAGGGAGGTTGCTTTGTTGTTGCAAAGGTTTAGAGGTTGGGATTTTTTCAGTTTTGTTTTATGAGAGCCAATCTTAAGAAAGCTACATATGAAACCACTTTACAGGTGTGTAAATGCAAGATTTAAGCTAAATCTTTACTCACTTTGTGGGTGAATCATGAGGAAGATCATGATTCAGTTGTGGGTCTACACACTGATTTCTAGTCTTTAAACTAGTAAATGCTCACCTGTCATTCACATGTGCAGGTAATATACACTACTATTACCACATAGCTATTACATGCCATGCAAATAGCTACAGTGGACTCATACATATGCATTTACAAACAATATAAACGATATGATTCAGCTGACTCACCGTAGGGCAAGCAACTCATGGCCTGTCTTATCATCATGGCTGTCTGCATGGTCTCCTATGGACATAAAACAGCAGAGAGAGGAAAAAACGTTCAAATTTGGGCAGAAAAGAAGCACAAGAATGTGAAACTGTAACTGTCTTTTTGCCTGTAGAGATAGGATGATGTTTCTTACGTCCACTGATCTTGGTGACCACTCTTTGTGCCAGGGCAGAGCTCTGTGCCAGCTGTTCTCTAAAACTCTGGCCCATGTAGTAATCGATATCATTGGCTCGCAGCAGCTCCTCAAAGGCCTGTACGTTGTTGAGAAATTAAGCAGGTGTGAAAATATGGACTATAAAATGTAGCTCTCCCCTTGTTTATATTCTTTTCCAGTGTTGGGACAATATAGGAAATGAATTATTTGTGAGGAAGGATTTTGCAGTACCTTGGTGGTATCTCCCAGGTGTTGGGTTAGGATATGGCAGATTCCTTGCCCCTCTCTCATCCTCTGCCTCAGGTGGGACAGCTCACGAGCTTGTGCCTGGATCAGAGAGTTGTACTTCCTGTGATGAGAGGAAGAGAGAGACCCAGAAGGACACAAGGAACCACAGAATTAATAGAGATGTTATTACTCTTTCAGAGCTTTAAGGGCTATTAGCCACATGACTAACCATTCCCATGTGCTTGTGTTAACTGATTCTAGATATAGTAAACGTGCCTTAAGGTACACAGCGACTATAGAGGCAGTAAGAACAATAGCTAACCCTTATTATCATTAACCCCTTCTATCTTTTCCTCCTGGCTCTCTATCTCTGTCCACTCACCCGGGCCAGGTGGCACATTTCCCTTCTTCTGCTTGAACTTTTCCCTCCAGTTTGGATGTCTTCAGCTGTGCCTCCAGTGATGCAACACGTGCCATCAGTTCTTGCAGCTCCCTGCTGGGCTTGGACCCTGAACGAATGGCTTGGGTGTCAGACATCCAGCCTTCATCCTCTTCCACACCGCTCGGGGCTGGTGAAGTCTCAAAGGCCCAGTTTACCTACAAAGCCAGAATAAAATGGATGAATGAATTCATGACTCTAAAAGAAAGTTAAACACCATCAGTAATGCAGAGCAGCTGGTCAGTGTTACCTTGCGTGGGGTGCGCTCCAGGCTGGAAGCGTAGTCACTTGTGGCAGACAGCGAGCGGACACGCAGCTGCAGCCCACGGATCACCTTGTGGCAGCGGGTCAGTTGTGAGCGGAGATCCTGGACCAGATGCTGGAGAGAAGCTGACTCATCCCCCATTTCATCATAAGCACCTCTGTTATTGCTGTTACCAGTGTACCAGCTGCCACCCACCCCCTCATAGTCCTGATGATGGGACAGCGACGTGCACATCTCTAGGTCATCAAACTCTGAGGGAGGGAGAGATGAGGAGGAATGTTGATGCATGATTAATGAGAGTGTTTACAGGAGAAAAATAATAATGGTTGTTATGGTTTAAGATAAATTTGTCACCTGGGCTGCTGGCGTCTTCTCTCTCAGCTTCGTTCTCACTGCGACCACAAGTCTCATAACCCAGATCCTGAAGATCCACCTGCACCTGCTTACTGGCCTGCTGGACAGACGTCTCCGCTGCAGATACACAAAAGACATATGTGTCCTTATATGTGTCTATCAACATGACTCCATACATGTTCTTGACAGTAACTCACTGAGCAGATCCCTGTAGTCCTTCAGTTGTTCAGCCTGAGCGTGAACTGTGGCCTCAGACACCATCAGCCTCTCCTGCAGCTCTCTGTTCTCCTGGCGGCTCAGAGCCAGATCAGAGCACAGACGGGCCGCCTGCTCTCGGAGACCCTCGTCTATATCCTGCCAGAGCGCTCCCACCTCACTCCTGTCACCAGCAGGCTCCACCTCCTGCAACAGCAAAGTGTTTAAGCAACCGTGTAATAGCAAGCGTAACACAAAAAGGATAGGATATCACAGGTACATTTTAATCGTTTTAAAAATATTTTTCAATGAGCCTCCCTAGCAGTAACTGTAGTGATGTTTTAATGTGAAAAAGCAGGCACAGCAGGCAGGACTCATTCACTTATATAAACAACCACGGGACTGAAAGAACAAAACACACCGTAAATAGAAGCTGCAAATAGCGATCACAGTGGTGAGAAGTCGAACAGGGCCTGGAGGCAAAGCTGCTCTACACAGCTTGTTGAAAGTTATCTGATTATTTTTCAGAATGAAGTTTTACATGCTGATAAGTTCAAATACATGATCCTCATAATGCAGCCTGATTACTGACAGTAGGAAAATAACAGCAGTTGCGTGCAACAATTATCTAAAACTGTAAAGGGAACCATCCTTCAAAATGAACTTTAACTTCTGATACTTTGGTACTAGCAGTTACAGAATTAAAATTTTCTTTAATAAGGAACATTCAATCAAGTATTTTTCAATGTTTACATCCATCACTTGAGCACTGCATGTCACAGTAAAAATGACAATATTGTACAAAGAGTGGGCAAAATAACATCAAACTTACATGTAATCCTTCACAATGACCCTACAAAGAATAAAGACTAAGATAGATTTGCAGCAGGTTCCTAAAATATCAGCGATGGTTTGTAGCTGCAGATGTAAGTCACTCAAACTTCTTCATTACTTTATTTTTATTTAAATGTTTAATGTGTTACCGTCTCAGGCTGGTGTTTGTAGTGATGAGATGTCAGCGTGCCGGGCTCCAGAGAGCATGGCCGTGTGCAATGCCTTTTCCCCCGCTCCTTGCTCAGACTAACACACGGAGGACCACGTTTTCCCACTGGCACTGAAGATGTTTCCTCCTCTTCATCTTCTTCCTCCTCCTCAATATCCTCCTCCTCCTCTTCTTCCTCCTCCTCCTCTTCCTCTTCCTGGTTCAGGCTCCTGTGATTCTCCTCTGTGTTAGTCCTTAGTCCCAGGACTCCAGCCCGTCCTTGGTTTGCTTTCAGGAACTGGTTTTCCTGCTGCAGCCTCTGCAGTGCACTCCTAGGAGGTAATGGAAAGAAACACAAATAGATATAAGATTAATGTTGCCATCACCAAGACAAGATCAACAATACAATCAAATTTTAGCTCCTATCAGTTTCCTGATGATCTTTAGAGACAAATATGCACCTCATCTGAGCCACAGAGGTGTATCCATCCCTCTCCAGCTGTGACCTTATTTCTTCAAGCTCTCTTTCAAGTGTTGTCTTTGCTTTCTCGAGCTGCTGTAAGTCTCTCTCCCCATTGGCTCGCTGGGCCAGCAAACCCCTCACCAGCCCTCCAGACACACCCTCAGGTCCGCTGGCCCTTCCAGATGTCTAAACATTCAGAAAAAAAAAGATAAAATACTGTATGTTATTATAAAAATCATGGGATTGGGGAAAGTGCTTTTTATCAATGTTTAAACTCAGAAAATATACATAAAGTAAAGTAAATTCAAATGTAAATAAAGTATTTTACCTGAATGGAGGCCAAACTTCTAGCTGTCACTTTCTCATCGTCCTCCTCTATGCTGTCGGTGAACTCGTCACTGCTGCCGTCTTCATCATCCCCCTCCTCCTCCTCCTCCTCCTCCTCTGTGCTGAGCTCTAGAAACACAACAACCATATAAGGACAAGATCCACTTGTATACTTTTGTTTTTGTTTATTTCTTAATCCTCTGTTATTCTCCTTGTTCTTGCCATTTTTACATGTCTCCCTCTCTAGTGTTCACTCTCTGTCCCATTTTTTCCTCAACTCTGAATCACCCCTCTGGAAGTCATGGGACTAAAGGGAAATGTTATGTCATATGTTCCCAGCCAGCCAGAATCACTTGAGGCGGTGCAACCCAGCATGAGTGAGTGTGTGTGTGTTGATGAGAAACAGTGTGAAACTTTAAACACTTAAAACTGAGAAAAATGTGTCATATGTCATATTGACTCACATGATAATTGTGTGCCAAAATAAAATATATATGCAGAATATACTTCACTCTGCGTTATTTAAATAATATACACTCTGTATAATGGACACACACACACACATACACACACACAAAGAGCAAGAGAGGAACACATAAATGGATGTTGGTTTACTGCCAGGAAGCAGAGGCTCAGTGGAAAGTGACGGGCAGGAATTTAAAGGAAAATTGTTTTACATAATACACCCCAATGATACACAATACACACATACACACACATCAGACATTGGTCACTTTTGGGGACATTACATAGACTTACATTAATTTCCTGGAAAATTAACCTAACCCTAACCTTAACCACTGACCCCAAAAATCAGCTTTTTCCCAATTGAGGACATGTCCACAACTGGACAAGCTGTCCCCAGTTAACTGTTCCTAAGTCTGAAATTTGTCCCCAAAAGTAGTCTATGACAGACCACACACACACACAGACATACACACACACACACACATATGCTGTGCAGAGCTATATGTGAATTATAGGGGTATGGGTGTGTATCTACAGTTGCTCAGTGCATTGTTGCAGCTTATTATGTTACTGTATTATTAACTGAAAGTGTCTCCACCCTCAAACAAGTATGACAGTTAAATATAGTAAATCTTTGTGCCACTATAATAGCAGGGCATCAAATTCATGGAGAGAAACTACTGGGTTATTCTTGATTGAACAATGTGCACTGTAAGCCAGACTGGGTGAATATGGGGCCCTGTTTACACACTGTGACCTCTCACACTGTGGACATGTAGAGGGGGCGCTACTTGAAGCTGTTTTTATGTTGTTTGGTGTATTTGGCATTTAAACTAACATGGATTTCATTTTTTCAGAAATATCATGGACATTCAGTGACAGGGCTCACGTGAGCTTCCCTTATTTGGTGCATTTTGTGTTTTAGTGTTGTGAATATCTAACTGGACATTACAGCAGAACAGCCATGCAAACATGAAAACCATGCCACAATCTCATGCATCACAGAGCAAGGACATGAAGAAACAATAGTTTCACATAGACCCTGAATTATCTAAAGAAATCTGTTGACAAGCTCTGATATGTTTGACAATATTTAAAATTGTTATGTATGTGTGTAACTGTGATTATCAAAGTGCATATTATGATAAACTGGGAGACAAACTGATGAAGTCGAGGACAACTTGGAATTGCTATTCCTACTATGAGGAACCTCTATGAAAACAAGCACACTGTGAGGTTGTTCTGAGGAGAGATGGAAGGTACATAAAGGATCAAGTAGGGAATTTCAGGTTTGGGATATTCTTGAGACAAATTCCCAAATTAAACACAACAAACAGAAATCCATAACAGAAGTGCTTTTGACAAAAAGCCAGCACATGTTTTATTTCTGTTGCATTTAAAATACAAATGAAGTGTTGACAAGGATTCCATCTTTGAGGCAAGATGAGAGATCAGGGCACAAATGTTGAGAAAATGTACTCTACCTAATATAAATATTAAATGGGCAAATATTATTTCTGGCATTCACATCTCATGTGACTTACAGAGAAGACAGTGCAGACTAGCAAATTACCTGCTATTATAATTTACTGGTATCTCGGTGCAAAGCAGAGCTTAAGTTCAACAAGCAGGTAAACTACAAACAATAGATATAATCTTAAATTACCATAAAGTTATCTACCATCGCATATCGAATATGGCTGACCTCACGGCTCATGCATATCTTTTAAGACTAAAATTAGAGCAGAGCAGGTTTACATTATAAAACTGTGTATGAAAGTCAGAGGGAAGGACTGAGCTGAAGGAAACTACTTGGCCATCTTTTTGGATTTTTTTGGGCCTGGAGTAAATGTGCACATCCTGTATACAAAGAGATGGTATAAAACAAATGATGGATGGCGAGACGTTTCACTGTAAGGCATGAGCTTGAGTTTCTCCACAAGATGTAACTTCACTGTGACAGTAAGGCTGGAAGAGTGACACCGGTGAGAGACAGTACAATGGCAATACAGAACAAGTTGCACTGCAAAGCAATACGCAGGCAGTTTTTAAAAACAATATATAAAACACAGATTCACACCAACACTCACAATATATATTAATAAATAAAACTCTGAGTTGCACGTTGCCACTTCATACAAATGAGGTTAATCTGAACAGGCTTCTGCTACTGTGAGTAGTGCTTGTGCTATCTGGACGAAGCTGTCTGAAGAATGACGGGTCAGATTTCTGTTCATAATACTATAGAATCTGGTCTATCCAATTAGAAGTAATAATAATATTACTTAATAATATTACTTAATAATATCTGAAAAAATGATCAGTTCCACTGTGGCGTGCATCGCAATGATTTGTTGTTGCACACTGTTGGTTCAAACAGATGATGGACAATCCGTGAAAAATGCTGCCTTAACCTTGTTACGCTTAAAAATCACAAATTTTACATCGGAGGAAGCAAAGACAAAAAGTTAGCATGAGAAAAGGTATATGTGGGGTGAGATCTTGAGATCTGTCAATTGTGTGAGTCTCATGGTCAAGGCATGAGACAGAGGCAGCTCTGCATTTACTTTAGGGATTTTTTTTTTTTTTTTTAATAAAAAACAGACCGTCAGAGGCTACAGACAGCTCCATCTCACATACAGAGTGCCAGTCTCACTCAGTGCTGTCAGACAGAACATCACAGAGCGTTAGTGACAGTGCCCCCCGCAGCCCTGGAGGCTGGACCCTGCCCATCCCCACCTCCAAAGTCAGGCTGCCTTTTAGCTGCCCTTTCCAGCACTAGGGCCATGTTACGGGTCCTGGCCAGGACCTCCTCCAGCTGTCCGCGGAGAGCCTGAACAGAGTCTAGCTCAGTGTGCAGGGTCTGGATCTTCTCTGAGCTGCTGCGAGGTGGAAAAGAGGAGAAGGAAAAGGTGTCTTTAGACCAAAAGAAAAAAAGAACTGCAACTTACTGTATTCACAGGAAACTGGGCTGTCAGAGGCTTCCCTACCTGTCACTTTTGGTGTGAATGTGGGTGAGACTCTGGTATAATCTCTTCTCCGCCCTCAGGGCGTCATTCAGCTTGTGGTACTCTGACACAAGCTGCTCCAGCACACGCTACATCAGAGTGGCATGTGAAGTGGGGGAAGGAAGGAGAGACAGTAAAAACACTCAATTCTTGAACAGTACAAAGACACATATTGTCTCATTAGTTATGGTTGAAGGAAAAACCTACTTGATGATCAGTGCTGTCTTTTGTGGTCTGCTGGTGAGCCAAGGATAAACGCAGAGCAGAGAGCTCCTTCTGCAGGCAGAGGACACAAAGATCAGAGACTTCTAACAAAATGTCAAAGATTGTTAGATTTACGTATAATTACAGGATCCACACAGATACCTGAGCCTCCCTCTCCTTCTTCAGTACCAGCTGCAGCTCCTCCTGGATAGCCTTCATCTCTGCCTCGCTCTCTTTTGAGGACGATTGCATCGCCTCCTCCTGGCCCTGCATCAGCTCCTGATGAACAAAGTACACTGTGAAGATCATGTCTACAGGAAACAGAGCTACAGAGAAAAGTAAGGGGAATATGAACATGTACCTTGATAAAGGCTTCCTTCTCTTTCAGCAGAGTCTGCAGATGCTCCGTCTCTCCTCCCATCTCCCTCTCCTTGTCCCGTCTCAGCTCGCACAGCTCCTGCTCTCTCAATGACAGCTGTCTGCGTAGCTCCTGCAGCTGGCCTGTCCGCTCACTAATCACCACAGACAGCCTGTAGGAGTTGTCCTGAGAGAGAAAGAGTGTCAAAGTGTGAAAAAATCAGCCATGGGACTCTATGGTTCATACAATACATATACAGATATACACAATATATCTGTGTACTTTCCTATCTCTATTTCTATTCTGTGACTTCTACTGTGTTACAGAACTGATCCCAAATCAGTGACACAGCCTACCTGCAGATACTGGTCTTTGGAGCTGAGAGTGTTGAGCAGGTCCTGGACCTGTGTTTGGTGTTCATTAGACTGGCGGCTGCGGTCTGACAACAGCTCCTGGAAGAGCTTCTCTTTGAGCGCCAGCCGAGCCTTCAGCTCTTCCACAACCTCAGTGGGACCAGCCTGAACTCTGGCAACGAGGGCTGCTGTCAGATCCTGTGCACGCACACAAAACAAGATTCACCCAGAAAAGTCTGTGTCAGCACACCTGTTGTATTTGTGAAAGGCAAAACAAGTAACAGAGGTTTGTCTACCTTGACTGTTTTTCCAAAGCTTTGAAAATTACGCATCAGCATGACAATAAAGGCATAAATGTGTGTGTTTGTGTGTGTGTGTGTTACCTGTGTCTCCTGGCTGCGTGCCTGCAAAGCTGCCTGTAGCTGGCTGATGATGGTTTCTTTCTCTCTCAGAGTATTTCTCTCCTTCTCCTCGCTCTGCTGTTTCAGCCACTGGAGGTTCCTGTAGGCCTCGGCCGCCTGCTCCAGCTCCAGCTCTTTACCTCGCACCAAAGCATCCAGAGTCTAAAATACATACACACCGTCACAATTCCAGGTGTAACCATAAATAAAGACAGACATAAACATGATACCTCATATATGCCTAAAACATTAACATGTTTTCACATTCATCGAATTCATGTCTGTTTTTTAAATATCAGAATGTATATTTACTCTTTTGGAGTTACTGACAATGAAGTAAGTATTCCCACACTTATGAGATCTGGCCAACAGTATAAGCTCACAGTTCTGGTGTGTTTCTACCGCGTGTATTGAGCGTACCGTGATGGTCTCCTCATTGTTGGACAGGATGCAGCGGAGTCTCTCCAGGTCTCGTTCCTTCTCCCTGAGAGCTAGTTGCAGCCTCCTCACCTGGCCCTCACGCTCCTCCACACAGCGAAACTTGTCATCGATGGAGCGCTGCGGGCAGCAGAGAGAGGAGAAGAAAAAAAAAATCACACTGCTATTCTGGGAAACTGTGAAATTTATCTTCAGCCTGATATTCATCATGTTCCTTACAGCACGCAGTTTTACGGTTAAAGGTAAAAATGAAGATGTGGGTTGTTCAAAGCTCTTTTTGCTTAGAAATGTATAAAAAACAAATGAGAGTGCATCAAGGTGAGAAATTAACTAGTTAATCAGATTTTTAGGAATATTTTGATCCTTTTCATGACTCTTCTGGCTCATTTCTTGTAACAGATTTACAGAAGACAGTAATCTCTCCCTAATAATTCCCCCTATGATTTATTACTTAACTGGTTGTGATATTTTGTCCTGACCTACTGATTTATGGCGAGTTTTCATTACTGTCTGCTACAGGCTGTTTCAACTGCTGCAAGCTGCAAACATTGCTGCTTTCTGGTGAAAAAATGAACTCAATGTTCCCTGCACAGAATGTACTGGAAAGGCAGTCCCATTAATCACATGGTGTACAGTACAGTGACCCACATGTAACTATAGTTGAGAGGGGCACTCTTCAGTATCAATCAATGTCTAAATGTGTGTGTGTATGTGTATGTGTATGTGTGTGTGTGTGTGTTTGTGTGTGTTACCTCCAGAGCTCTGTCTCTATCTTTAATACGCTCTCTTAGTTTCTCCAGCAGGGCATCTCTTGGTTTGGAGCTTCCTGTTGACTCCAACATGTCTGAATACTCCTAAAAGATATAAAGATTTTTGGAAAGGATGAGAAATCTGTGCATGTGTGTATATTTGTGCATTTACATATTGTATGTATGCAGCATGTGAGGGATTTAGCGTGTTACCTGTAACTGTTGCTCCTTGTCCTGCAGAGAGTGTTTGAGCTGTGCAATGCTTCTGTCTCTTTCCTGCACCAGAGAGAGTCTCTCTGCCTCGCTCTCCTTCAGAGATGCTTCTTTAGCCTGCAGCTCAGAGCGAATTTTCTGAAGGGCACAGCGGAGGTCCTGCCGCAGAGAAAGAGGAGAGGTTACACATGCTGCGTCATCCACACTTCAAGACTTCTTTTAAACGCCTGGTTTACTAACAAACACACTGACCTGGTTGTGTTTTTCAGTGACATCTCTGTGCTGCAGTGCCTCCTGTAGATCAGAGTTGAGTCTGTCTTTGAACCTAACCAGGTCGTCTCCTTGCCTCTGGCTCTGTCTCAGACTCCTCTGACTGGCCTCCAGCTCCAAACCCAGTGAGAACAGGGAGCTTTGCACTCCTACCAACTCACCCTGCAGCTGGGCAAGCGTCAAGGACTCGCTGACCCCCTCTGGAGCCTGGAGAGAGGATGACCACGTAACAAGGACATACAGTACGTCACTAGTCTGAAGACAAGAAATGATTCTGGTTCGGGGCTCTCACCACTGACCGTGCATCATATCTCACCTTGCATTGTGCTAGTTGGTTGCGGTGGGCCAATTCTCGCAGCTTACACAGTGTGGTGTTCTGTCCTTCGATCAGCTGGTACAGGTCCTGGGCCTTGGAGCAGAATGAAACATTGCTATGAGCATATTTTTAATACATATATAATCATAAACAGGTTGTTCTCTGTTCATACAACAAAGACAAACACTCACCTCACTGTCTTTGGTGTTGATGGACTCTGTGAGGCCCTGGATGGTTCGTTCTTGACTCTGAGTAGCCTGACGGAGTGAACGCAGCTCACACTCCATCTCAGTCAGCTTCTCCTGCAACTTCTACGGAGACAGAAACAGAGATCACCGTCAGGCTGTCATCAGGCCTCATATGTGCCTTTATAAAACAAATCTGATTGAAATGAGGTATTTTTATGTGACATACCAAATTGTTGGCCTCGCTCTCATGGACCTTTGCCTGCAGGGATTGAACTTGGAGCTGGGCCTTCTGCAGCTCACTGACACACTGACCAGCCGCACACTCATACTGGTTCAGTTGACTCTGCTGCTCCTCAACGAGGCTCTGTAAAAAGAAAGAAGAGGGTAAGATGTTGGAGTTTCAAGTCATAATATATTGGCTTCATCTTCTGACTAAATCCAGAAGCAATTATTTGTGAATAGGATGTTGCTTTAAAGACTGACAATAAAGTGGGCTTGGATGTTCAGCTCAAAATTCAAGGAAAATACAAAGGCTGCAGGCTACATAACTTTCCTCAGTGGATTGTGTAATATGTGTACAACATTTAGAGACTCTGCTTATTCATGTGTGTACTTTGTAAAAAGCTCTGACGGAGGAGAGAGCCTCTAGAGTGGTGTGTGAGCTGCATGCATGAGTTAGCATGAGCGTACCCAAAGTGCTCTTTGCCACTATTATCTTTACATAACTGGCATATAAATGCTTCCACAATCTAGAGGAAGGATGTTATTATGATACGCTAGCCTATAGTATGTATTATAGTATTGTAGTACAACGTAGTTAAGGATTAATTCAATTGATTTTTGTTCATTATTGTATTTTTTCCAGATAGAACTTTTGTAGTGAACATATCATTTAAATTGTGTTATTATAGGAGCCAACCAGTGCTGAGATGACAGGGTGGTCTGACATTGCGTGGATCGCTTTGCCTCAAGGGCTCCGAGTGAAAATAGGCCAGTAGTGGAGTCTTTCTGTCTTAATGTCTCCCCACATCTAACCTACTTAAGTCAGCAGCTCGGGCTCAAAGATCACACAATTTATTTTAAAAGGGAACATCTTTAAGTAAGAGTCCAGTGATTGAGAGGATTATGAGGAAGCTGGATCTTTATTATTGCACACACGCAGATTGCAGATGCGTACTTGTCCTCACATGTGCAGAAAATCTTGTCCTACAACATTAGTTTATGACTGGAAGAACTGGGAGGCTCGTATCTGTCTGCAGTATGTAAGTGAGTCAGTGTAGTGTGTGTGTGTAGGTTGCTACTTCAGATCTAAATCTAGAACACTGGGATTAGATAAGGAATTTCATATTAACTTCAAGTTTTCAGTTTTCGGGTATTTTATGCTCACTAAAATGGGAAAAAAACAAGGAAAAAACTGCCCATGCTTTAACGCTCTTCACTCTGCTTTACTGACATGACTAATGACCTTTTTGTGCATGCACAAAAACACACACACATTAACTAATTAGGCCATGTCGTGGCTCACAGCTTACCCACACCTGACTGCTAATGTTATGTGTTCTCACACATAGACAACTAAGCAGAACGCACACACAACACTACAACCCACATCCTCTGGGTAAAGGTTTGCTGGAGAAGCTGTGAGCAGGATTTAAGTGACTGACAGCTGGATTATGTGGCTAATTAAGCTTTTTTTTAAATCTGCTGTTACAATTTCATTGCTTTATCCAAAGTGACGGGAGAGTTAAAAAACACAAGCAAGGTGATGAGATTTAACAGTTTTGTGGGAATGCTGCACTGTCTGTATGTCAAACACCTAATAAGCCTACTGGTTGGTTCACTCAGAGTGCTGCAGATACTGCAGATTTGTACTGCACAAGCAAAATCCACCATTCCAATGAGAGTCATCATCCTACAGTCATAAAATCCTTCTATTCAGCACCGTGCTTGTCAAGGTATTGTACCTGGTGGGGAGGTGGTGGAGGGTACTCTTTGTACAAATCTTCCAATAAGTCCTCCATGTCAGCCAGGCTCAGACCCTGATCAATCCCAACATCCAACCTGATCAGAGGGGTATCCAGCTCAGGTGTTGGCATGTGGTTGTATCTTTCTCCACCTGGAGTTCCATAAGACATTCCCAGAATTGGATCAGGGAAGCCCAGCCTGGTGCCTCCATTACTGGAGCTCCGTCTGAGCAGCACTGGGAGTTTACTCCCCTTGGTGCTCTGGACTGGTCTGTGAACAGCGTAGCTCTGCAGCAGACAGAGGGCCAGAGAGAGGCTGGGTGCAGGTGAGGTTTGGCCATGTGGAGCTCCCATGTGCTCCTCAGAGAGGGAGTCAGATATCCGGTCATCTATTGGTTCCTTGGGGGAGCTCGGCGGCCCATCTGTTACGGCTCCAGGCTGAATGTATTCCTCAGCTGTCTCCAGGGATGCTATAGAGGGGCTGGAGCTGGCTCGTCCAGCCAGAGTGCGATCGCTGTCTGATGTCCTCGAGGGGTTCCGAGAACCAGGGACTAGAGTTAGAGAGGAAGGTGGTTCATCTGACTCTTCCAGTTTTTTTCTTTCTGCTTCTCCACCACCTCCTCCTGTCACACTCCCTCCAATAAGACTGGCTGAATATCGGGTTGATGGTCCACAGGAAATACTCCGTGCTAGCTTCCTGGGCACCTTACAAACAGCTTCATAGTCAGAGTCTGCAACCCGCCAGTAGGAACATCCGTGACACCTTCTTGGAGTGCTGGGTACACAACGGTGTGATCCTGCAACTGTAACCTCTGACCCTGGATCAGCAGTACACTGAGGGTGGTGGTGATGGGGACAGTCCAAGCCGTCGTCTGCCCAGGACTCGTACAAAGAGTAGACCAGGTCCTCCTGAAGCAGGGAACAGTACTTAGCATGGGTGAGACCTGAAATGTCCACCATTCCATCCCCTGGTTCGTCATTAGCCCCCATTACAGCAGCCTCCTCTGAGTTTGTTTTCTGGTAGAGTCCACTGATGCACTGCCTCAGCCGGTGTTTCTCTTGCAGGAGCCTCTGCAACCTTTCTATGGACAAAGCCTCAACGCGGGCGATCACCGTGTCGAAGCGGTACATGCGGTCCAGCATGAAGGTGCACTTGGAGCAGGCAAACTCTCCTCTGCCATCCCGAGCCAGCTCTTGCCCCAGAGCATGAGATAGCAGCACCTGCAAGTTGAGCTTGGCGGTGGGGTGGAAAATCCATCGCCGCTGGTTACCGCAGAGATCACGTCCACAGATGCGACACGTCTCTTTCATCTTGAGATCAAGCATTCCACAGGCTTGTAAGTATTTGAGAGTGGCAGATTATTGATTTTCTCTCACATGAGGACAACTGAACCCTTGTGGGGAATTTGAGTATAATGTTCAAGGTGCATCAGAGCACTTTTAGAACACATGAAATCCTGAAATAATAAATGTAAAGCTTGTGACATCAGTCCTTGCAATGGCATTAAATTCAATGGCTTGAAAATAAACGAGATGAGGTAGACAAGAAGAGTCAATGACCAGGCTTATAGAGAACTGGCTGCATATGTGGCTCTTGGCAGGACAGAAAACAGTGAGGTATAACAGATTAATTAAACAATCAATAAAATCTATCAATTAGGCCAGGTCGATCTGCTCGTGCAGGTGCATCAGGAATATGGCGCAGTCCTCCAGCAGACGCACGCTGAAGTCATGTTAACGTCTCATCAATCAGCTGCAGTGTTTTTCTCCATATTGTCTTCGCGCTGTCACCAAAGCCTTGTTTCGTATTTCCCTACAGCACCGCACGCGCCTCTGCACCATCACCGGGCTGTCACGGACACACGAGCCGCACCGCGCGCCGTCAGGTTCATGATGACCGGGGACCGGCAATTATCCGCTGCCCCAGACACAGAGCAGAAGCAGGAGTCCTGAATCTTCCGCCGGTGTCTGTATCAGGAGAAGAGACCGTTCATTCATTTCAGAGCCGTTACCGACAGCTACACGGAGACACGCGCTCACCGCGTCCAGTCCTACGTGCGGTCCGAGAGATCCTCCGGGCAGCCAGATAACGATGTGGCTGCCTGAACCAGACCTGCAGCGGCGGAGCGCACCATTCAGGGAAACAGGGGTGGAGGAGCCCGGTGCAGTCAGACTGGGATCCGTATTCTTTAATACCCACTACGATTTTTATTCATATGCAGTACTGTTTCATGTTTTAAAGTATAAATAAATAAAAACCCAGCAGATATCAGTTTTATTTGGGTTTATCAGTAGAGAGACAGAGTGATGCTCCCCTAGGACTCTGTTACTTCCTCCTGCCCGGTTTACTAAGCTCTGTTCGCCTGACTGAACAGGTGAAATGCTCAGTAACAGAGTAACATTAGTGACGCTCTGTAAAATGAAATGACTCTATTCTTTACTCCAGAGAGCGAGATAGATTCTATTACATTCTACTCTGTTTTTTATTTTATTTTATTCAAGTCTGCATTAATGGCATGACACAGTATTGCTGTACAAGGTTTGTAATGTAAGTAGGATATGATAATTTAAAATGTAAGATAAAATAAAATATGTAGTGCATTACTATACTATGTACATTATACAAACTACTGTATATATGATGAGATGATTCTAATATGTTCTATTGTATGTAAAATCAAATCAAACAAGGAGCCAAACATAAGGCACTATTTTAGACCTTGTCTAACTTGGTTTTCAGTAATAATTATGACACAATGCTCTCTCTCACACACACATTCGCTGTCCCTCTCTTTCAAACAACACACACACACACACACACACACACACACACACACACACACACACACACACACACACCTAAGGGTTTCCATTTTCTAGTTCTGTATCTTAAAGAGTTCCCTCATGAAATACACAAACCAAAACTGACAAAAATGACAATTAGGGTAAAAACTGTCTGATAACCCTTCCTCACAGCAGACATTTTGACTCGTCAAGCAGGAAAAGTTCATGTGTTATTGTTAACATTAACAATGGCTCTGCCCCGTTCAAGTGTCCCAGTAAAATGCCTTACATGAAAAGCGCCTTTACTTCTGCATGATGGCACAATCTTTACGATTACACTGAAGCGTGAGTACATAACCTAGAATTCATAAAGCCACTGCACATATCTCTAAACTACAGAACAAACCAATGAGATTAATCGTTTTCACGTTCTATGTTATTCTACTGTATTCATGTATCCAGGGTAAGTCTGGCATCAGGCAAAGAGGCTCTGCAGAGTAAAGACAAAGGGATGTTTTCTCTACTTTAAACATACTAATCAGTGAGCCATAAAACCAGTTACCAAGACAACACATATGTGCAGTAGTTAAACATGACTACTGTGTAGTGATGTAATACTTGCCTGAGGTTACACTGCAAAGGAAGATAAAGTTTGAATAAGGTCATTATCATATTGGCAGTATTACAGTAGCAGATTATCAATATGATAATCAATTCATTGTTTTAGTCATTTATCAGGTATATGTGTCAATCAGTTTTTGTTATTGCTTTTTTTCCGCTACTAGCTTCCTTTTCCTCTGAAGTAACTGAAGTGAAATTCTGCATTTCTAAGACATCACATTGGGTTTCACATCATTGGTATTTGACCTTATATTTGTCATTGCAGAGCTAATCAATGATTAATCAGTTAATCAAAAGATCTATATATTGTGACAATAGCCAGGTGCCCAAATGAACAATGAAATGGGGTATTTCTTGCCACAATCATTCCTTCTGTTCATTCTGGCCATTAGAAGATCCTCTTCAAATGTACTTACAATGTAAGTGATGGGGGACAAAATCCACAGTCCTCATTTTGAGAAAAAATGTATTTAAAAGTTTATTTGAAGATAATATTTATGTACATGAGTTTGTCAAATAAACCAGTGTAATTTTCCAATCATCAGTACCAAATATCAAAACATCTTCCGGGATGATTATTTATAGTTAAATTTCCTTCATGGTGCTGATATTTCAACAATGATTTGGCTGTGATGCTCAAACAACCAGGCCTTTCTCATGTGTTTGACTGTGCAAGTTAATCTCTGCAGTAGCACAAATTTTGTTTCTCCCCTGAGGCAGGAAAAACAGATGGTCACGCTGTCACACTGTGACTTCCTCGCAGATATGCAGTAAAGAATTCCAAGTAAACAGTCCGGTATACTTGAATCCTCAAAACAAGTCTTTTGCTTCAGGACAGTGTGATTCTATACATTTTTAACTAATTAATGTAAGACAGACTTATAGACCTTGTGTCTGCTTTGAAGCCCTTGATTCCTGATTATTTGAAGGTTAATTACTGGTCCTGAGTCTTTTTCTCTAAATCAGATATTAGAATTCACCTTGAGGAGGCCGTAGGGAACCAACAACATGTGGGAAAGATGCATCTGAATAAAAAGTTTGAAAATACACTATTTTTCCTGTTTGAGTAGATGTTTTGTGAAATTTAATGCTCATAAATATAAGACAATGTCACAATATATGAATGGTTTATGTGTTTACAGTGTACAAACTACTGCAAATTATTCTTGACAAGAAAAGCCTTAAATAATTGTGTTAAGAGGTTTCAGGTGATGTTTCTTTCCTCTCTCTCTCCAGACATAGATTTGATCTAAATGACTGTGGTGTCTGGGGAACTAATTAAGAGCTCTTGTGGTGGGCGTCTGTCTGAAACAACGTAACTGTATATCAGTGTTGTGGTCGCATAGCACTCAAAAGGTCAAGCTGACCTATTGACAACCCGGTTGAAATCTGACCCGCTAAACTGCTAACCAGCCAGATGCCTGCACGCACACACGCATATGTGAAAGAAGGCACCTCATGGGAATGTGCACACACACACACACACATACACACACACACACACTCACACAAGACCCCACTTACACTGATCCTTGCATCTCTTTCTATCTCTGTGAGAAGAATTCACCTGAACAGTTTCTCTCACTGCCGTAGGACTTAAATTGATGAAGAATATAACTGAAGCCCACATTTGGAATAATTTAATTGCAGTAAAAGACACAAGTGTAATCTAAAGCTACAACATATGAAAAACTTTTTTGTTTTTGTATTTTTATTTTAGTCATATTTTGCTGGTCTCGCTGTCTTAAAATGCAAAACATATTTTATTGTATATTTGATTATATGGCATCATTGTCATACTTTTAGCTCTACATGCTGTCTCACATCTATTCTTGCGCACTCATACACACCACTTACACAACAAACAACACTTCCCTCTAATTTTGCAAAGTCTCTGTAAACTCTGACCCAAGAACCTGCATTTCAACACACTGGTGGTTCAAATTTGGCCTCCAAAAAAACAAGCATCCTCTCCTTGTTGTACTCATGTTGAGGCTGTGTCCTTTCTCATGTATATAAAACACTCACTTACTTATCATATGTAAATTATACTTGTGTGGCAGTGGACACTGGTCCACTGTTGCCTTGGTGACTAAATGTTTTGCACACACAGTGTAGTTATCCATCACCAAACATACAACTCAGCTTTGTTTGTTTTTTCAGGGCACACCAACACAGACCACATAACCCACACACGCATCCAGTGTGAAATCTGAGTAGACAGCCTGCCTGGCGAGTACATTTGCATCCTTCATCCAAAACTGATTTACAAGTTAAAACGCCTGCCGAGGCACCTTGAAAACAAAACGCTGCTTGTGAGAAACTCACCCAACAACAAATATGTCTGCAACAGATACTGTGACTCATTCAGGCTATATCCAAATAACAACAACTAACATTGCGCAGATAAGATAAATGTGGGTGAACACACACTGATAAAGGTAACAATGGTTATTAATTTTAATATATAGAACAAACTCATGTCAAAGATTCACACTGAGCAGTGTGAGCAGCTGTCAACGTAATGATGCCTCTCCATTTGTAGTTTCATTACATGTCAGGAGAAATGTGTCCTTGGGGATGTCAGTGCAGCTAAAGCCTGAAAATGTAATGGGACTCTGGCACTTTGTGAGATGAGATCTGTAAGATGGACTGTGCTTTCAGGTTTGATTAGAGTCATGTTCCTCGCCTCTGTTTGTTAACTTTAATGTACTAATTCATCAGCATATCTGTATTATTTGCCATTCAGACTGGAATAAGCCACTGACACTGACTCATGAAACATCCAGGATTAGATTTCACAAAGATGAGGAGAATTTCAGCTCAGTCATTGGTCATGATACTGTTAACAGTTGGTTCTTTCAGCTTGTAGAAAATATGAGGTACAATTATGTCCCTGTTCTCACTGCAGAATATTTGTATTGATTTTGTTATGTTGATTCTGCACAAAATATTCTGCAGAAACAGACTACATTTTTCCAACATTTTGAATTCTTGCTGTTTTTCTGTGGCAAAATGTGGTAACATAGATACAGTTACTTGGTTCTGTACCACAAACTTTTATTTTACTTAGAAAGAAAATGCACTGGTCACATTGGGAATTTTCCAAACTCTTTTACTACCAGGCATTTCTGTAAAACATCCAATAATTTACCAAATTATTAAAATATGTCTTGTTTTTTTTCAATTGGCTCAGTTTTTTCAGATAGCTCCTGTTGAAAATGTGATGCGTCGCTTCTCCATAGGGAGGCAGAGTCTGTCTGACAAAGTGCTCTGGACTTCAACAGTGAGAATTGTGATGCTGTTCTGACACTCTGTGGACAACTTTATAACAACATGTAAAGGCTTCAGTTATTCTAAACACTAAACTTAATTTAAAACTTTTAAACACTTGACCACAATTTAGCTATGCTTCAGTCTCTTTACATGAAAAAAGAGCTCAACATACCTGCATTTCCTGTTCAATGCGCAGCCTCTCTCGACCAAGTTCCTCCTGATAGAACTGCATGAAAAAGAAGACACACTATAAACCTACTGTACGTATGTACAACCTCTAAAACTGAAAAAATAATCAATAATTACACATAATTTAAACATTTATGATTGAGGAAATACACACAGAAATACACATCTCTAGATATGTAAAACTGTGTCATTAATTCTATACTTGGCCACCTGTATACATCTGTGTGTGTGTTTGTTTAAGTAGTGGTGTGTGTACAAATAGCTCATGTGACCTACATGAATAAGTGTTAAAATAAGGCTGAGGAATGTCACATATGTTGCTTCAGGAGCCTCTCTCTAGAATAGAAGTCTGGCCAGAGGAGACATGGTGGTCCAGAGGAATGCAGTATAAATAGCTAAAACCTAATAGTTTGGGCCCCTGTTTGATTGGACTGCAGCTGCAGAGACTCAGTCAAAATTTTTGATATTAAGTGTAATTTAAAGTTGAGATAAAGAGCATTTATACCTCCACATCCTTGTCCTTCTGCAGCAGAGATGAAGACAGCTCATGAACCTGTCCCTCCAGCTCTCCCACCCTCAGTGAGAGAGTCGTTTTCTCTCCGCTCAGCTCTGTGATGAGGGCCTCCTTAGAGCGAAGCTCTTTAGTCAGCTCCTCTATTACCCTGAACACAGACAGATGCATAGTCAGTGACACAGTGAGATGGATTTGGTTAAGTATATGTGATGATTGAGGAGATTTTGCACCTGTCTTTGTTGGCGTTGGACGGAGACAGGAAGCTCGGAGGCCTCTCGTCCTCAGGGATGTCCTCCATGGGGATGTCTAGGGAGAGCAGGGAGGCATGGGAGTGTGATCCAGCTAGCGAGGCCATCCGCTCAGCCTCACTGCGTGCTAACTGGGCCTCCTGAAACACACAGACACACAGAGGCATTTATAATTTGTAAAGCTGGGACACATGTATGTCAGTGTGAGTCGCTGAGTGTGCGGGTGGACTGACCTCCTGCAGGAGCTGAATCTTGGTCTCAAGAACTTGCTGCATGTGGTCGATTTCCTGCTGTCTCTCCTGACACCGTCTCTGCAGCTCCGCCTCATTGTGATTGGTCAAGCTCTCTGCTGTCGTGCTGTCAAACGGCAAAAGAGGCAAGTCAGAGTTGATCACCAAATCAATCAGGCATCATACTGAATACAGCACAAATCAACTGAGTCTGAGTCACAGAGATATGGTCAGAGGGGTGAGCACTGGGACATGATGGAGACATTAGTAAATGCCAATAAAGCAATATGATGTCATCACTGTATGCTACAGTGCTCATGGGATACCCAACATCCTCCCACTTATAGAAGAAATTAAAGTGCTGTTCACAAAGTCTGAAAGTGGTGAAAGGCTTGACATTAATACAGCAGTGGAAGCAATTTGAGTAATTTTTTCTACTGTAAGTAACCTGGACTTTGGTAATCATTTAGTTCAACCTGCATTATAGATATGAAGGTTTACTTGTAGATGTGTTTGTGGTAAAATGCTTAATTGATACACACTGTAAACGCTGTATCTGCATGAATCTAAAATGTCCCTCATGCACGTCTTGTTTCTTTGTATTCTCCAACTATCAAATTACGTTTCTCATGATGTAAGTGTTTCTCTCGTTCCTTTGGACCCCCTGACTGTGCAAGCATCTGTCTATATCACTTAGTCAGTCAATGGCGGTATCCCAGAATTCCTGCTCCCAGAATGGCACACCCCACGCCACTCTGTCGCCATGAGTTGCTGTTCTGGACCCTCTCTACATACGTTTTTAACTCTGTCCGCCACATGCAACAGCTCAAATAACTGGGATATTTTGAACCAGTCTGAGTAATGCAAATATCTGAGTCTTGGACAAATGTTCTTTATGTGAAGTGAACAAGACAAGACAAGAACAGCCTATGAAAACAGCCTGAAGTGTCAGCAACAAGTCAGATGGAAGATGATTCAGTAACGTTGGTCTGTCAACAACATAAACAATTAAAAAAATCAAGAAAGGCAGTGAGACTTCAAGTTCAAGACACTGAGATTCAACTGTTGGTTTGGAGTTCTGTGGTTTATAATTTGGCAATTTCTTGTTTGTTAGTATGAATTTTTATTGTTGTTGTATGGATTTTTATGATGTGATGTGTTTGTTTTTTGCCAGCAGCTCTAGTGACTGGCTACGGCAGTCATTGCAGGCAATTGGGTTGATATCCAAACCACAGAATATGCAGTAAATCAGACAAGAAGCATCACTGGCAATCTGGAGTAAGCAGAAATACTTTTCCCAAGAAGAGCACCAGTTTAATATTTAGGCAAATGATGTGGTAACAACCAGACCTCATGATATGTGAAAGATAAGTTAAAAAGCAGCGTAACTGTTAGTCAGAGGGAGACTAGCATTAAAATCATACAAGCGTAACTTTCAGAATCATCTCTGCTGACACCGAACAGGGGTTCACATCATATCTATATATTGTAACAATGTTGTAGGATAGAGAGAGTGACAACAACAACTAAAATAGAGACCAGTAATGAGAGCCAATTTACCAGAGCACCACATGTTGGCCAATAAGGAACCATTCCAACATAAAGGTCAAAAAACATGACCTTTAAGAAGCATCTCCGTCAATTTGAGCAACAGCAAGATTCTCTCTCGTGTGTGAGTCATACAGAGTAGTAACTGTAATGTCACCATGCAAAAAACCCAGAAAAAGCTCCACCCTTCTCTACATCACCCCTGCAATCTACTAGACCCCCTGCAGCAGCTTCAAGCTCCATCCTGGGACAGGAAAAGCCTCGCAGGAAGAGAAGGACATCTGTCTCAAGCAATCAACAATGTCAAAAACACAAATAACTTCCTTTAAATCCCATTAATGGCTTTTTCCTCTTTTATACTGGACATGACCTCTTTCAGATCACCTCAGACAACTAACAGAAACAGAACAGACAAGGAATGACAATAATAAATGGTTATATGTGGACTTACAGGGCTTTGTCCAGAAGCTGCTGTTTCTCCTGGAGCTCCTGCTTCAAGCTCTCTACTTCCACCTTCAGCTCGATGTTCTGCAACAGATGGAAGCAGTAAAGTGAATCAGTCAATGTATTAATCAACCATCACATATCATTGTTACACATCAGCATTCCCACATCAACATTTCCGCAACAGATAAATGACCATTCGTAACTATGCATCAGTGACAGTGGATAGTGGCGACTTGCAGCTGTGAATTAATGTGATAATTTGATCATATGCTGTTAAAGTCATTGAAGAGCTACAGCTGAATATTGCAACTTTGGTATAACAGGTAAATTTTGAAATGGAGTTTCTGAACTCTGCAAGTTCAGCAATTTGTACGATTTTCCAAACAAACATCAGAACATAAATATATTTGTGACATTATCATACCTGCTACACAATGCAGACTTTCTAAAAAAAATTTATCTACAGCATTTATTTTCTCAAGACAAACACTATGTAATATGCCATTTAGCTTTCATGGCGTCTTTTATATGAAAAAACATAATAGCAATTTCAATATCCGTAAATGACCAACTAGTAATTACATATGAGGCTGTAACAGTAAAATTGAAAAGGATGAGATATAATGTTGACAAGTATCTTAACTAACATAAAATATATGAATATTAAAGCTGCTACACATCCATGGCTCATCCTCACACAGGTGTTTTCTTATTTGGCTAATTAGACCTCTTCTCAGTAAGTTATTAAGTTTGTGACCTTTTAAATGATGTTAAGTTTTACTATGATAATTAAACAAAGCCCTACTGAAAAATTAAAAAAGGGATACCTTCACTTAATTAAAAAAAGTCTTAATCACATCGCAAACATAAGCATACAGTTTAATAGCAAATATGTTTTGCTATTAATCATACCGTACATATAAAAATATCTCATAATTTTGTGTTTTGTGTAGTGTCAATATATCTCTGTGCGCTTGAGGTTCAATTAAATAATCTATATTAAAAATACAAAATATTCCCAATTTAAAGCTTCTTAGCATCTTGAGATGTTTGTATCATTGTACTTTCTTTGCTTGTATCATTACTGAATCTCCTTCATCTCTCTCTCAAATCGTCCACACACACGTTTGTCTTCTTCTTTGCTCAGTTACCTTAGTTATTATCACTCCATCACTCTCTAATCTCTCCATCCCTGTTGTGTGAATCAGCGCTGGTAGGTGTTGTGTATCATCAGTACAGAGCATCTGACTGTGCTGTCATGGCTGGTATATTTAGAGCAGGAGAATTCGGGGAAGCTCAGATACTTATCACTGGGGCCAAAGGCTAAACTCCACAGTTTGTTTACCTGCTGTGGTCCACAGGGAACTTTTTAGGGCCAATCAGGGCTCTTACATCGGGCCAGGGGACAGAGGATTTAACAGTAGGAATGATGGGACTCGTTCTTTCCATTCTGACCTCAGACAGGAGGGAGAGGACAGTTTATCTGTCTGTCTGTCTGCTGGGCTCAGATCAGATAGCTGCTCTCACTGGTCTTATCAGCTTAATCACTGCTGCTAGGCTCAGGTTCATTTAAACAGATTGTCCACATCTTGGTTAGCTGCCTCTACTTCCCTTTTTCTAGCTTTGTGTCTTCTTTCATCTTCCTCTCTCTCTCTTTTATAAATGTCTTAGTGCCTCTTTGTGCAAATGCAAGTCTGCTGACCTTCTCCTGTCCCGACAGCCAATGCCAGAGAGTTTTATGTCCTCAGTGCTCACAAAGAGCAAGTCTACGCATGCAGCAAGTAGCACGAACAGCCTGAAACCCACACCATCATTATACACGTACTGCACGAAGGCATCATGAGTGCTACTCACACCCATATTGCTGAACAACACAAGTTCATACATACTCACACCAGATCATTGCAGACAGTGACAAATATGGACAAAGCTGCAGTCAGCAAGTATAGTAGTAATATAATGAATTTAGTTAATAATAACAATAATTATTCTCATTATCAATTAATCTGTCAAATATTTTTTCAATTAAGCGCTTAATCCTTCTTTAAGTAGAAATTCATGGATAAAATTGCCCCAAAAAAGTCCAACGTGATATCTTCAAATTGTTTTGTTTTGTCCAAACAACAGTCCAAACCAAAAATTATTCACCAGCAAATCATGTTTTGATTAATATGTGACCTGAACAAGTTGTTCGTTAATCAACTAATTGACATATTTTTCAGCACTATGACCAAAAATGATTTGATGTTTCGTTATCAAGGTATGTGCAACCTTCAGAAAGGCAAATTGTTATTATTCGGTCACGTTGTCACTGCTTATGAAACTGATTTTGAATTAAGACGGAAGCAGGAAAGATATATACATTTTATTATTATTATGTGTAGTGCAAAACTGTCATTACGTGGTTAAAAAATCAGGAATGTTTCTTGAATTTTGACACTTTATTCTCAAAATGTATATAATGTGCTCAATCTTCATAAATAATGCAGCAGCATCTAGAACTTTTAACATATGACCAAACATACGCTCTGCATAGCTAATGAAAGAAAATGACTCAACTAGATATTCTGACAATGAATAATGTAACACACAACTAAGAGGAACACGTATCCCTGTGTGTGCCAACAACTCAGTTTACAGTAAGAGAGACCATCTTGAAAACAGCTCTATATATAGACACCCATCACAGTGCACCTGCTATTTTGGCCCCTCCTGGCCCGTCGGCCCTCAGCAACAGATCCCCTAATAACCAGGCGGCGCAGCAGAGGGGAGATCGCTGCACAACACTGACAGGACTGTCACGCACAAACCAAACAAACCTGCAATATTCAACCTGCTGACAGATATTATCATCTACACTCAATCTATTGATTCAGCACATCCTGCTCCATTCCTGATCCATTTACATGAACTGATCATGAACTTATCTACATGAATAAAATAAGTGAAATAGGCTACTTTTGGCACAAGATGCTAAAGATTGTGCGTGTTTGCTGACATTATTCTAAATCATTTCTAAATCATTCAATTACATGCTTTAAAAGAGTAAATCAATATAACAAATCATGGTGAAGAGAAACACACACACACACACGTGTACTGACGCGTGTCTCCTGTCATATGGACACTCATACGAATACATGTGATAAATAAATCAGTGTACTAAAGCTGGCTCTATAAATAGAGTCTCTCAAGCTCTCAGAGAGATCACTATGTGCCCAACACACCTAGTCTATTACACTGAAATGTGCAGAGGGAGGACATGAACACTGACACTGTCATGATGCTGAGCCAACAGAGCAACGAGCGACTGATCAGATAACATCTACGGAACAAAGATTTAGTCTCCAATAAAAAAGTGATCAGACTGATTAACCTTTAGCCACACAGAGCGAGAGATTGTAAAGAGCGCTAGGATTAAAATCTAGTTGGATGTCTGTATGACATGAGATCAGTTTACTCAATCACTGCTGGTATGCTGTAATTGTGGAGGAGATGTGGCAGGATGCTCAGGTCTTGTTCAGTGGGATCAAACAGACTTTTAGAGTAATTTTAAAATATCAAAGAGGTGCTGATGAGCAGAAGGGATTTGGAGTGAAGGGAGGAAGAAAGAGGCGACTTTTAAACTCTGGCTGACTTGTGCAAACGGACAACAGCTGAGCTGGGTCACCTTATAGGTGCATACACACACACACACACACACACACACACGCACACACACACACACACACACAGGGACACATAAAGTATACACACTAGCAACAGGCTGCAAAAGCCTGCAGATATAAACACATGCATAAAACGGCATTTGCGTACAACTACTCTAGTTTTAGAGGTAGAACAAATTATTATTTTCATTACCAGTTTTTTTCTATCGCATAAGTCTTTGATTAATCTATTAATTGTTTGATCTAGAAAATGACAAAAAAAGTTTTTTTTTAAACCCTGAAGAATTCATTTAAAATGTTGAAAAACAGAGAAAAACATCAAATCCTCTCAATCATGAAGTTGGAAAGAGAGAACTTTTGTCAAAACTTAAACAACTTGATGAATGACTTAAACACACATACTACTAAATAAACTAAACTAGTGTGATACAATAAATTTGTTTTGATATCAATTTAATACTTTTTTCCAATGATTTGATTTGAGAAACATAAATATTTTTTCTTCATAAATGTGGCAATCATGTGGTGTCAGAATAATCAGAAAAATTAGTTCTTGACTGGGAAAATACACAAGTGTTCCCTCAATGAAAACTCTGAAAATTTTGGTACATAATTTGCCGAAAGTTGACTGCAGAAACATGGCAGACAACAGTAAATGTTTGGTTGATGGCATGAAACTTTTTACTAATTCACTTATTGCATATGAATTTCTTGTTCATATGTAATTTGTATTATGGTATTATGTTGTAAGCGTTAGTTGCTGTCTACATAGAGTGACCTAGATTAATTAGAAAAGTTATTTATTAGCATTAACCTTGAAAACAAGTCAGGCAGAGCAATATTATAGTGGCTTTAGGGAATGTACTGGTGCAGCAACAAGTCTGGGACAAAATACAACACATCTTCTTTGTAGCATTCATGTTGTTTCCACATTACGACTTAAAAGCTCATGAACACACCGAAGTTGGAAGACCAACTGCCCAACAGGGGAAATGGGACCATCAGAGGAGCACATGAATACAGTATAACTTTACAAAAGAAGCAAGAAGAAGAAAATTTCTTTTTTTATTTAGATGAGAAGATCAATTACCACTCTCATATCCTATCTCATGTCTGTTAACTATGAATCTATAGCCAGGAAATGATTACCACAAAGCAGGGCGAACAGCTACCTTGGGTCTGTCCAAAGGTAAAAAAAAACATCTGCTGGACTATTGCATAGTCGGGAACAGCGACTTCTTAGCCAAGAAAAAGTCACACATAACTCTCCTGTAAAACTGCGATAGATTGTTTTTATACTTCCTTTTTTGTATGAAATAAAACCAATGAGATATAACATGTTAATTGGTGAGCTTTAGAGGTGCTGGTTTGTTTTTTGTTAAACTTTTGAACAAGCTGTTTCTAGTCTTTGCGCTAAGCTAAACTTGCTAACTGATTGCTGGCTGTGGCGTTATATTTAACGAACAGATATTATATTGATATTGATCTTTTCTCCCCTAACTCAAGAGAGTAAATAAGTCTATTTCCCAAAATGTCAAACTATTCCTTTAAGTAAATATGATCACCAATCTGACCAGCATTAGATGTCAACTCTCTATATTTTCGGTGCTTGGTGCTATAGACACATTTTGGTCTGTGCCCAATCAATCTTGACGTTCAATCACACTGTATCATAAGCTGATAAACTTTATTTGATTTCTTATTAAAAGCATATTGCTCCAATTCTATCATAGGTTCATATTTTAGGAATTGCAGTATAATTGAGTTCAGTTTCTCTGTGCTGTGGAGTGAGACTAAATATTTATACTAACCTAAGAGCAGAAAACCTTCACAAATCCCTGTGTACACATAATGAACAGACTAACCACAGGTCCTATTAGACAGTTTACAGCCACATACGCAGAAACTTCATGAAATAAAAGTTCCCGAGCACACAGTTAGTTCATGTGTAGCCCTTCACATTGCAGCCATCTCTGAAAACAAGCACTTGATATAACAAACATGACAGGTCACATCACCTCATCTTGATCAGTGTAACAGCTGGGTTAACAAACAGTGGAGATAGCTGAGTAAAGCTACTGTAAATATAATCACCTGTTATCATCACTCTTTTGGTTACCCTCTCAACACCAACTCCCTCAACAAAGCAAAATCAATGAGGTTTGATCTTTTTTTGTTCATGCATCAATCCTTGAGAACTGAAGTGCACTGCACACCAGTGACCCATTCATCATCCCACTCATCACCAGTCAAACAGATTCCCATTAACTTCCTAGTGCTTGATGAGACTACTCACCGTGCGGTAGACATCTTCGCTGCTCTCCTCGTACTTCTGCTGTATCCTCTCCTCCAGGAAGTAGATGCGGAGCTTGAGGCTGAAGTTCTCCTTCTTCAGGTCATTCAGGTGCTGTGACAAAGTACGGTAACCGTTAGACATGACCGTCAAAGAGCACCAACACTGTGTGACATGTCCGTTATAGGTCAGAAAATAAAAGTCCTCTTCGACTCCTTCGTATCATGGGGGAGTATGGAGTCCATTTTAAAGGACAGCCACCGCCAAGGCACGTCCCTCCATCAGAGTCTGGTAACCGTTAGACATGCTACCTCCTTATCGAAAAGCGCATAATATGGCACCTGAAAAGGCCAAGTTATTTACAAAATGCCCCCCTAGCCTCTAACAGGCCATGGGCACACTATCTACAAAACCACACACACTAAAACTAACACATTTACACACACACACACACAGGGTAAAGGGGCTTTAATAGTGCAGAGGGCTACTCTGCAGCCCGAGCGGTCAGCGATGCAGCCATGTCAGCTCCATGGTGTGTTCTGGGCTTCTAGGGGACGGGACAGGAGCTTATTTTACTGGAGGAGACATCCCTGGAATCCCAGACTGCCAGGGGGGAGGGATGGAGGGAGGAAGGGGGAGGTAAGAGGCTCAGGGCTCACAGGCACTTGTGATATGAAGGGAAATCTCACCACACTGCAAAAAACAGGGCCGAAGGGAACAAACCGGAGGCATGGACAGAGGGGAGGAGGGTAAATGTGTGACCTTTTCTTGACTTTCTTGACTTCCTCTCATATTTATTGGAACTTGATTTCATTTGTCTAGTTTAGCTGTGTGGTCTCTATGCCCATTCCCCTTTTAATATAATTCAAGTGTGGAGTCCTCATTGAGAAACAGCTGAAACTGTGTCCACACAAGCCTCCAGCTTATATAATCACATCATTGACTCATCTTCATTTAGTCTCTGCTAAATTAAGGACATGACAATCTCACTAATATGCACACAAATCCATTTTTTTCATAATAACTCACTTTGCAGGCTGATACCTGTATATTCAACAACATCTTGAAGGCAGGTTTCATTGACACAATACAATTATTCCACACGTTGGGATTTTTCACCTTCTTACCTGACCTAGACTGCTTCAAAGTACTTTCTTTAAACTAAATAGAGCTTGTTCACATGCCAAATGATATTCAGGTGGTCTTATCTCTACTGAAAATAATAATGCATGCCTGGCTCAGAGTAGTGATAATACCATTAGATAAATAAAGGGATTAAAAGACAAACTTGAGTTTGAGAGGTAAAAGAGCTCAGTCTGACATAAAACATATATATTAATTAATATTTTTTATATAAATGTTGATTCAAATGACAACGTTTAATATGAAAGGGGTCACTTGTCATTGTGACGACACAAAAGACAATTAGCTGTTACCAACTTGGCAGCTTTGCAGAGCTTTTTTGCTGCTTTTAACTCATTGTTTTGGTAACTTAGTATGTTAGGAAATTTTGATTCAATCTCATCAGTCTTATTAAAAATTAATATTATATATTAATATCCTGACCAACAGTCTACAACCCACAGATATTCAGTTTACTATCATAGAGGACCAAAGAAACCAGAAAATATTCACATTTAAGAAGCTAGAACTGGCAAATTTTAGTAATTTTCTGCAAATCACCTAATCATTGCAGCTTTAATTACAATTTCTTTTTTTAACTTTTGTTACAAGCATAATGTTACTGAAGGGGATGAGTCAATATCATCTGACATTTGACAGGAAACACAGCTACACATTCCCAGCCTGAAACTACCATTACATCTATGATAGTTATAAAGTTAAGTTTAAAATCTGAGACTATAGCCTAACAAATGTTAACCAGCATGGGAAAAAGAAGGCGTTGCTGCTGATGGGAGCTTGACAGACAGGTGAGTGGAAAGAAGTTGGATGAAATAGGAGACCTGGAAGCTCTGAGCCCACAGTGCTATTAATAGGGTGGTGTCCTGAATCTCACAGAGCAGTGAATCCCTGAATGTCCCTCAGAGAGATGAGTAAACAGAAACAAGTGAAAAGAAAAAGGAGGGAAAAGCAGCTCTTTAAGGTGTGAAGCTGTTTTGTCTTTTTGATCTCATATAAGCAACAACCAAGTGCAAAGAGCTCCTACGATAACGTGACTGAGACATGTTAGTAACACATGCAGTTACGTCACTATTACTTCCTCCTCTTGATGGCTTCAGTGAGTGTGCCCATTAAAGTGTCACATTACGTGCTGTTACTAAATAATTCAGGGCGAAGATAGGCTAGGCGCCAAGCTGGGTCACCACATAACATTAGGGATGACATCATGTACACAGTGTGTGTTTTTAAACAACCCCACACTTGACACAGCCACGCCCTCGCTCATGTTTTTAGCTCTTGATCAAAGACAAATAAATAGGAGAGTGAATATGTGTAAATATGTGTGTGCGGGAGTATTTTCGTGTGTTGGAATGTGTTTGTGTCGGGTGTAAAAGTGACACATCCAAGAGTCAGCAGCCATGAAAGTGACTCCGGCTTTGAGTCGGGTCCCACCTCTCAGAAAGTGACTCCAGCTTTCGTGACTAACTGGTGACACCTCCTGTTTTATCAGGGCTCAGCAGCAACTCAAGGATAACATTAAAAGACCATCGCTGGTGGTGGTGAGTTTTCAGTGACAGTTTTAGAGCTTAACTTGTGTGTTATTCTGATCACATGTGTCTGAAATACTAATTGTATTGGAGAGGAGCAGTGAGGTGTGTATTGAAAGAGAGTGTTAGACTCAGTCTGAGTCATTTTACAAAGATCAGTAGCTGCAGACGCTACTTTTCGGTACACTGCACAATTCAACATATGGACAATATGCATCCAAAAGAGACACAAACAGACGAAGGTGTCAAGGAATGGTGGTAGGCTGTAGCAAAAAGTAAAAATCAGACAGTAAAGTTCAATGTTTCTTAAAATAAGTTCAACTTAATAGATTGCTTTTTGTGCTGTGTGTACTTGAAGCAAAATTATAGAGAAGCCACATATGCAACAAAGTGAGAAATAGGAACTAAATATTAAGAGTAAATCCCCTTCCCACCCTCTGCACCCGTACTTTGAGCTTTTACCCTCAAGGAGGCGCTGTAGACAAGCAAGAGCCACCAAAAATGTGTACAGCAACTCTTTCTTAGGATGCTGAATGCCTAGCCTACCCTCAATTCCCCGAATTTCATGAAAATTGAACTGTTTTTTACTGTATTTTTGCATTTTAACTATTTTTTATGTATTTATGTAATTCAAATGATGCTGTTTGTTGATGCAGTGTGTTGTATTGTCAATTGTCCTTTTTAATGTTGTGTTTGACAAAACTAAGTGTGGACAATAAAGTTCTTTCCTTCCTTCCAATTAATCGGTGAGTTTGATCTGTTTCATGTTTTTTATAATTCTACTCTAACGATCTTACATGTATTTCAATCTAAACTTAACCAGAGGTGCATCAGAAACAAAGTTCCTGCAGCTTATTGGGAGTCAGTGCTTATCATATACATGTCATATAAGGGTTTTAATTTGGCTCACTACAGCACCCAGCTGCCAAACATTAAAAGGAATGTTTAATATAGTCTCTTGTAAATGTGACTGGTCAAATGCTCAATAACAGTGCAGCAGAGACTGATGAGAAACTATAAAGTGGGCCATGCTGTAGCCAGAGGGAGACTTTAACCATCAAGAGGTTTCAGGGTGTTTTCCATCCGATATCCTCAGCTGCAGGTGTTCTCCTTTTCTGTGCAGTATTTTTAAAACATGTCTTCCAGATGGTTTGGTTATGATCTTGGATTTCTAGATATGATCCAACATTCTGTGATCTGATCCTATACATAGAAAACTGTATCAAAGGCAAACTATATCAGCTAATTTCATCTTGTAGTGAGATGTGGAGCCACAAGATGGCACTGTAGCGCATGTTTTCAATGGGCACATGACATTATTCACATACAGTATTATTCATCATACTTAAGGAAAAAGGTAGAATCACACACATCAACTCAATAATTCCGAGTAAAGGCTCTCACCTGTTCAAACTGCTTGAGTGTGAGAATCTGAAGAGGGGGAGAGTTGTCTGTTTCATCATGACACAAATCTAAACAGGAGAAAAAGAAAAGAGAGGATGAAAAAAATCATACAAGCAGTTTATGTTTCATATGAGCTTAATTCTTTTTTTTTTTTTTTTTAAATGAGACATACCTGTCATGTGACCTGTGATCTTGGATGAAGTCTCCTCTTCCACAGCTCTGTTGATAGAAACAGAAGAAAAACACAATCAGCACACACCAACGGCCCACAAAAGAGAGAGTGAGAAACAAACAAGAACCTATGGAGGTGTGAATATCACACAGAATATGCAGATAACAGTGTTTCTTTGTAATCTTGTAAAATCAGAAAGCTCTTCTGCAAATTGAAAAGCCTCTAAAATCTTTTTCACCACAGCATGATCCCATTTGCACCTCTGTAGGGACTTGGGGGTCATCAGGGAGGTTTGAGGGAGTCCCAGCAGGGGAGAGAGAGAGAGAGAATGAGAGGAATTTCCTACCCCCAACTATGAGCAACCAAACAGGGGGTATTTAGATAACAGATGCAATAAAACTACAATAAAATACTGTCTAACACCGGCCCACTATTTCGCCTACTGCAACCACTACGCATGTACAGGGCTACATACTGCCCACCAGTGCTCCCCATTCCAGTCTCTGCATGGTAAATTCCTCTAACAGCTGCAGGGACAGAAAATGTAAAGACAGTTGCTGCATGCCAGGGGTTTAAAAGTTCACCAGGTGGGTAAATAGTCCACATTGCTGCAGTATTGTGGTAATAATCACATTTCACCAGTACTGTTTTCTTATCCACTGTGCAATATTAAGCAAGATGGTCCATTTATTATTACAGTTGCCTATGTGGGAGTGATTCTGTGATGCAATAACCTACAATACATATGACACACTGCATGGAGAGTTTGAATCGTGAGGGATTGATACTGTATCAGTAAATAGCCATACAAGTACTGTTAGTGTATTACTTTAAAAACTACGTGTAATGGGTGCCTTTAATTCGTGTCAGCACCTAAGTGTATGGAGGAATTCAATCCTACTCATCACTTCTAGGTCTGATAGGCTATATTAAGTGTCTCTAAGCGCAAAACTGCTCATTTTGGTCCTTTAAATCGACTATTTGCTACTGCATCGCAATTTATGTAGCCTACGTTTGTCCAAAGTAGGCCAAATGTAGCCATATGGAGCGCATCCTCGTTCAATATTCAAATCAGTGTTATAAAGGTATTTGGGGGAAAAAATCCAGAAATCCAGTGCAAAGGCAGTTTCAAAGTCACAATGTGTTACGCCAGTGGCCTCAATAGCTTCATCCACCGGACCATAATGCATGCAGATGGCTACTGTATGTGACACAGCCACGTATTGTGTGGAAGAAAAGGCCTTTATGCTCGCAGGATGGTCGGCTATTTTGTGACAAAGAGAATAACCTACACATGGCTGAAAATATCTGCACTGTAACCGAAAGACATGCCCTAATTATCCTCACGGTTAATACGGCCGGGGTCGTGTTTTGTTTTAATGCCCGGTGTGCGCTGCGGTGTCCCCTCACACACAAACACACACATATACATACACACACACACAATCCGCTAAATGCCGCCTCACCTCTCTGACTCTCCCCAGATTTGCTCTGGCGACGATGAGCTCCAATCCATATAGGCTTTTCCGTCAGTCAACGGGCATCCATGCCGGTAAGCTGCTGCCGTCAAATCACCCGTCCATTATTCATTTGCAGAGATATAACAACCGCACAGAAACATGTCAGTGCGCGGTCGACGCGCTGCTCATCGCTCAGCATTGAAGGGGGTGTGTATGTGTGTGTGTGTGTGAGGATGCCTGAAAAAAAAAAAAGAAAGAAAGCAGGGATGTTACAGAGTCCCCATCCCAGAGCAGAGCCCCTGCTGATCAACCAGCCCACCACCGGATGAGGTGAGAGGAAGATTGTGCTGTTTCAATTCCCCCCCAAAACAAGCAGCACAACCATGCAGGAAAAATATAGCCTATACTGCAGTTATCATATATGTTGGCATGTTCTTTACACACTGACTGGTTTCTAATGTTATTCATGTGATCCTTGATGGATTTCTCCCAGTTCTTTGTCAGCATTCTTAAAAATTTGCATAGTGGGGATGCATACTGTGTGAATACAGATTACCAGTGACTGAATTCCTCATTCAGTCACTGGTATATACACTCATCATTACTCATTATGAACAAATAATAAATAATAATACGCTCTAAACAGCAGTGGTGGAAGAAGTATTCAAATCAGTTCTGTGTGTAAAATCTACTTTAGTAAAAACTTTTATCAGAAAAATGAGCTTAAAGTATCAACGGTGAAAGTGCTCATTATGCAGCAGAGTGACCAATGTCAGAGTTAATTAGCCTAATATTAATTCATGTATTGTTTTTTATTATTGGTGCATGAAGGTGAGGGAAGTATTTTCATCTTGTAGCTGATGGAAGTGACGCTACCGTAAGTTTAGTAGTTTAGTTTTTGGGCAGCAAAGTAAAGTAAAAATACCACAACAAACGTACTCATTTACATTTCATTACTCCTAAACTGAAACAGATGATATCCAGATCAGAGCATTAATATTTGTTTAATGTAGCTGAAAACAGAAAACACATGTAAGGTTGCAGCTCATTTTAAAAATCATTACCTAATCACAGTCCCTGTAGTTTCTAATTTTAACATTAACATATTGCAGGATGCATGGAAAACACTTTCTGTCTTCCTTTACAATGAATATTTCCAAAATAAATGTACCACAGCCATGTTTTCAGGGGAGTGTTTCCAGTTCTTACTGAGACAGAACATCAAACAAACCCCTCTCATACAGGCCTTAAAGCAGCTCTGGTCTTTATTCAACCATATGATTTTGTCTGATTACCTGGATTTTTATGGACCTGTGAAAAAGTTACATATAGAAACTGTAAAGTTCAGTGATATGCTGCTCAGCTGTTATTAGCATCGAGTTTCAGAGGCTACTGATTACTTCATTTACAGATAGTGCTGCAGACTTGAGGGTCCTGCTCTGAAAGAGTAGGGGGGATTAAGAGGGACAAAGTTAATAAGATTATGTCATTGTTTGCTTTAGAAGTCAGTAACAGCAAGAGGATGTGAAGAGGGATACAGCCATTAGCATAATAATAATCATAATATCCTTATTTATATAGCACTTATAGAAACAAAGTTACAAAGCGCTTCACATAGAAACACATAAAAACACAGCAATAAGAGGAGCGGAGCAGGTCTGATTTAAGTTGAACTGGTGGAAACACACATGAGCCTGAAGGATGAACAATTCTCAGCTACTGATGAAGGCATGAAAAGATCAGAGCTAAGAAGTTTCATCTCTTTATTGAAAGTCTGTCTGAAATTGTATCTGTGCTTCTTTTACAGTCAGGTGTCGTACTTCATGGCTCCCACTGGTGCCACAGTTAGTCACAGTGATGCTTGATAGATGGAGTGTGAACTGCTGTGCAAACTGAACCAGCCCTTTAGTGTAGGTTGAGCCTGTCTAAGAATCAGGATTACAAATTTTTTATGGTTATAAAAGGTTCTTGTTCACACTTAAGTGTAAAAAAATGTCTTCATGAGTTGAAAATTCAGCCCAGACAGTTGGAGCTGAAAGTATTCTGTCCATCCAACAATCAAACTGTTACCTTTCGCTGTGTAATTAAAGAGTCAAACAGCTTGTTTTCAGTAGAATCTCCTTCATTTTTTTCAGTTCTTATCCAAATATCCGTTATTTGATTTACATGAGGATGCAACTGAATGCAATATGATCAAAACTGAATAAACTATTCAGATATGACCAAATAATGCAGTCAAAACAGATATGAATGGCATCAGAATCAGAACAGTCCTATTTCTTCTATATGACCTCTGACAGAAAACCACTTTAATTTTATAATTTACTCACTAGTCTTTAATTCCAACAGCATGTATAGCATGGTGCTTGTAAAGCTTATATTTAATTGGTTCCTCTATAACAAATCATATTTTCAAATCATGGTTATTCTACTCTTTTCTGTGCGATAGAAAGTTAAACTGCTGGTGTAATATCACGCTGTATTTCTCCTCATAGGTTATATGTTCATATAAGTTCACATATAACCCATGAATCAGTCTCAGACACATTAGTGCTGATATAGTTAGTTGTAATAAATAATCTAACTACCTGACTCCTGACTGCATGAAGCTTTTTTCAAGGAAAATGAAAAACAAACATACAACAGTTTTTTTACTACTTCAATATGTTTCCACTTCTCTTTATTACAAAAAGCTTCTCTGCAACTTAATTTGTAATGAGCAGGCACAGCAGTAGCATCTCCTTTTGATACAAATGACTTTCAACTAACAGATGTGCTACAAAGGACTCATGAATAAAATCATTTTCTAAAATAAAAAATAAAACAATCTTAAGCTATTTAAGCTTTTTTTTAAAAAAAAAAAAAAATCAAAGATGTCTTAAGGCATGTTCAGAGTCCTTTTTTGACCAACAAACTTGTACTTGAATTTTTGTGTGTAATGTGTATTGCTGCAAATCTGCTGCACTAACCTCAACAGACACTAGATGTCCTCATAAGACCACTAAAGCATTTAGTCCCTACATCGCGAGAGCTGCCCCCATGCCTAGAATATTATAACACATATTCAACCTCACACAGTACTGATTCATTAGTTATTCTCTTCACCCTCTCAGTCATATCAGTATTCATACAACCACAATCAGATACAGAAGATCTGCATCAACAAGTCTCTAATTTAATCTTCTCTTTTTCTCGGTGTCTACACATTTAAGTCCTCTTCCCAAAGACCACACGAGGTCCCGACCTGCTTCCCCGCGGTTCTGTAGAGATGATCCAGATAGCAGGGGCTTTCATGAAATCCTTGTCTGCCATCTTGTTCTCCTCGGCCCGAGCCATGGCCTCCAGTTCAGGGGAGGTTTCTGGGCACCAGTCTGCCACGAACTTATCCTTCGCCTCACAATAGTTCACCACCACCTCCTCAGGCTGCTCTCCAAACAGCCAGTCTGGAAAACATAAAGAGAGGGAAAACAGTAGATGGGATGCAAGACAAAACTCTGTAGACTATATTATAATTGTTCATAGTAAAAACAGGCACTTTCAGTATCTTCTGGTTTAACTTACCAGCACAGTCATGGATGAGGTCTTTGATTAGGTGGCCAATGATGGCATAAAGAACACCCAGCAGAATGAAGACGGCCATTAGCAGGTAGAGCATATAGGTAGGCAGGTGGACAGCATCCCGAGAGGGGGGTATATAGCTTTCAAACAACACCGTCCCATCTTCCTCTCTGTAGCGAATGCGTAAACTGTCCACCGGCTCGTCCATGACTGTCTGGCAATCTTTAAAACTCTATTGTCAGCCAGGGAATCCACTTAAGGTCTCAGTGTCATCGCTGTATCAATAGATGGCAGCACAAAAGTCTCCTCACGATGCAAGTTACGAGAAGATCAGTAGGAAATATTCTCCAACATTAATCACAGACTGTACCACAAAAAAAGCATTACACTTTCAACAAAGCTGCTCAAAGTCTCGCAACTAGAACATGAAAAACAACTGTACATACTGTATGGAAGCAGATGACAATCCTCCAATTCACACTCCTCTGGCTAAACACTACTGCAGGCAAGGGAAACTACTCTAAGCTTAAATTAAAATTAGAAGTTTATCCCTCTCACTGATGAATTTTTCATTTTGTTTCCAAGCGCAAAGCCTATCTGTCTGCCTGTGGAGCTGTGCAGGTGGAAACTAGATTAGCTGCAGCAGCTTGAAGTACTCAAGGTCAGAGGAATGACCCTGTGAAGACGGTTTCCCAATCAGGGAGCGTATTTACCTGCTGCATTTATCTATCTATCTATCTATCTATCTATCTATCTATCTATCTATCTATCTATCTATCTATCTATCTATCTATCTATCTATCTATCTATCTATCTATTTCTCTATCTATCTATTTATCTATCTATCTGTATCTGTTGTCTTTCTGCTTACATCACTATCAAACAGTATTTAATATGGCTGATGTACAGTAATCCTTGGCATTTACAAACAAGGTCACTGCTCCTGACACAAGCAGGTATTAGAGAAAGGTAAGATGGATTAATGAAGGCAGACAAGACACAACAACACTCTTGTATTATTCAGTTGTTTACTGGAGAGAAGCTTAGTCCAACACCAGCACAGGAAAACTGACGTACAGCAACATGTGATGATGTAACTTTACAATGATGGTACATGAGGAAAATGCACTGAAATGGCATTTTAAACAAAATGTTTTTGATATTTTGATGGAAGGATTTGACAATTCTTTTAATCTGAACATGTTTTAAAGTTGTTTTAAAACAATTTTTACATTCAAATGTCAGTTAAAAAATACATTTTTTACTATTCACATTAACATTTCACTTATAATTACTGTGACAATGCCAGTGTCATTTTTACTGATACACTGTGATGTTTATGGATGAGATAACATCTTTGAGGTTGACTTGATAATTGTTGGAACGGGAAATAATATATTACCATAGTACAATGTATGTTGAATGACTGACAATATGGAACATGCTTACACTAAATGTTTAGTAGGTAATGAAGACAGTCTAGTAAAATCAGTACAAACTATATGCATTGACCGGTATTTGAAGTGTTTTTATATAAAACAAAAATGCCACAGTTAAAGCATCACTATAGCAAAAAGACAACATTTATCACTGCAGTGAAATGAGAGAAAAAATTGATCTGAACTACAAGCGTGACAAGATTGACATCAACTCAGAGAACTTTTGATGTTGTGAAAACTCAAAGGGAAGTGACATAAGGGGTGGCAGGGCAGGCGAAGGTCACACTATGAGTAGATATCCTTTTTTCTCCGGAGTAGGAAGAGATGGCGCTTCTCAGCGGAGGAGGGGTGGATGGACGACGGCAGCCTCCGTCTCCCGGGTGGAAGCCGGGCAGCAGCCCGTCCTTCTCCTTCTCCATCCTCAGCCTGTCGCTCACCATCACTCTGCTGGAAACGCTCAGTCGCCGCTCTTCCTCTATTTCTGCTCTCCCCTCCTCAGAATCATCCTCCATCGGTTTGGGGCCAAGAATCCAGTCTGTGAGGAGAAACAGGAAAAAAGACATGAGAAAGAATGAAATAAAATGCATCTCTGTATCTTGTCTGTGTTTTAAAGGGGCACTCCACTGATTTAACACTCAGTCTGTAAAAAAGTGATATAATTTCTTCTGAAGCTGTAGGGTTGAACTTTAGTTTGGAAAGTTTGAAAAAATAACCCTGAGGTTTGGAGACCAGAAATTCCAGGATCTGCGTTATAAACTGGGGCTTGGTGTTTGAAGGACGTGGGCAGGGGAAGTCTAATGAAAGATGCCATTGAGTTGCATTATAAGAAAAGTTTTTGGAGCTTGACTTATACTGGTGACTTTTTTTAAAACTTTGTGGAAGTGCAATACTAAATTGTTGGAGTACCCCTTTAAGATGTCATTCACTCAAAATTCCTCAGTTGTTGGCATTCACCTTGATGGTATAACAAGAACACTGTTGGGAAGGTTGACCTCTGCACAGAAACCACAGGATAAATGTGAAGGAAACTGTCATCAAGCAACAAAGTCACCCCAAAGGGGAAAACAAGGGATGTCAAAACGCTGATGCAGCTTTGGCCAGAGAATTCAGGGAGGAAAAAAAAGGCTCAGAGACACAACAAACACGTACGCAAGAGTGGAGAGAGTGACGGGAAGGAGAAGACTTTAGCTCAGGATGTGTCTGCCAGGGGGTTACCTGCGAAGTCATGCATCAAATCTTTAATCAGGTGTCCCACTATGGCGTAAGTGGCCACTATAACCAACACCACCCCGACTAGGACATAGACTACATTGCGCGGCAGAGTTATAGCATCTCTGGCTGGGGGGATGTAGTCCACGAAATAGGCCTCCTCCTCCTTCTTTCTGGAGAGCTGGAGGAGCTGCCGGTGCTCAAACACCAGCTGCGTGAGGTTCCAGAGCAGAGCTCCTCCTGAGGCGTTCGGGGACACAACTGGTTGTTGGTTCATGGCTCAGGTGCTTTAGTAGAGTTGGTTTTAACTTCTTTACAGTTCAAAGAATGTGGTAAAGCTTTGGGGCTGTTTCTCTGTTGTTGACAGATTTATTGTCTTGTCGCAGATCCAAACTTCATAGTACTGTGAACACTTTGGAAATGGGTAACAGAGGTGTATCAGAGAGGAGAAGGGAGAGTAACTGAATGTTAAAAGTTTTGAACATGTTTTCTTTTCTTATGAATGGCAGGATTGATTGACAGATGGAAATGTCAAGATGGTTCAAAAATGAGAACACGGCCTCTAAGGAGTGACAGTTCTCCGTCACCAACTAGTGCTACAAAAATGTAGTTCATCAGACAAAGAAGATCTGATGCCATAAGTGTGCCAACTCTGCTAATCTTTTGTCTAGACTTAAATCCCAGCGTTCCTCCTTCTAGTCTTCTGCAAAAGGTCCTTGGTCAAATTTCCCGGGGGGCGAGGAGTGTGAGATGGAGGAGAGGTGAATATAGGACAGACAGAGTTAATAGGATTGAGTCTGTCACAGAGCAATATCAGCTTTCCATCTGTAGGGATTAGAGATATGAGCGAGGAGAGGTGGACAGTAATACGCCAAAGAGGCTTATAGTCCCCCATGACCACGTTGCATATATATATAAAATACATATATCACAGTAAACCCAGTTTCTCTTGGGTTTAAACTGGCATCACTTAATGGATATCACCCGCTGTAAATTAATCTTAAGTACAGCATAAGTCTACTTCTTATATTCTATAAATGTCCTGTCACATAATTCACTATATTTTCACAGCTCCTTTCTTGCTTCATAACAGAGAAGAAGGTGATGGTGATTTCAGAAAGAGTTTTGTGACCAGTTAATATTCCCGCAAGTATGAAAACTGTACATCATCAAATGTTACTTCTGAAAGACTTTGAAACAGATCGACTCCCGTTTTAATATAAAAGATGAGAAAAAGTAAGATGAAAAAGGAAAAAATGAGGGTGAAACAAGGATGTTTAGAGGTGTCACAGAAAAGTTTTAGACTTCTTACCTTGCAATCAAGATTTGATAGTCTGCTCAGATGTTTTCTATGAATGAATGGACTTCCAAATTAGTGTGTGTTGTACACAAACCGTTCTGAAAATAAACACAAACACAGTAGAAGGTTAAGGTCATGCAAACAAAAGGTTTAACATAGTCGCTGCTCTACCACAGCAAACAGAAACGTACCATCATTGCTTTTCTCTACAAGTGGACAGAAAACAAAGCTATGATGAAGGGAGCCAAAAAAATACAATGTTCTCAACGGAGCATCAGGATGTCAGTCTCCTCTCTACGCTTCGGTCTCACTGTCTTTTGGCGCCACTTTCAATTGGGAAAACCGAGCAGCAAGAAACCGCCATTCCATGATGGTGACGGCAACATTCGCAAAGAGAATGAACCAAGAGACTGGATGCAGACCCCAGTAGAAGACGTGTGTCATGTTGCGTGGAGGTTAAAAAAGGAGAGGTGTAAAAAAAGAAAACAAAAATAGAAGATGATGATAAAGTTAGATAAAAATTAAGCCTTAAGGTAAAGTGGAAACAGGAGACGAAACAGACGAAGAGATGTGATGAGAAAAGCAGTGTGAGGTCTCAGACTGTGTCTCAGGATGAGGCTGTCAGGAGAGTAAGGCTGTCTGTGTCAGTATCAAGGTGTTCTTTTGTAATCCTTGACAGGATTTGGTTGACACATGCCACTGTCACCAGCAACACCTTTTAACTGAGTCAGCAGACTGCAAAACAGAAGATGGAGCATCACCTGAAGTACCTGTTGACACTCGAGTGTGGTGCAGTTTGAGTTGCTGGCTCACACTGCGTAAGCCACAAATGACACAACTCCTACATAATAAATGATGCAATTCAAAGCATTTTCTTGTGCTGAAGTGGTGAATAAATGTGAGACATTACCTGTAAGAATGATTCTTCTCTACGTCACTTTGCAGGATCCTCTCAGTTCAGTAAAAAATGTACAAAAAGGGTTTTCCAAAAAATCTCAAGGTGAAACAGAAAGCAGCAGGTCAATTTGCAAAAATCAGACTCAAAAGAAAGCACTACAAGCTGAACTTGCTGACTACTCCTAAGTAAACACAACAGCCAGTCATTCAGTCAGGTCCATATTGACTGTGACTCCCTCAGGCTGGGGTGACCACCTTCTTGGGTTTGTCTTCTGGCTCCGACAGCCACTTGAAGTACACATCGCCCAGGAGGAAGGTCCAGTAGATGACAGTTAGAGAGGTGTTCACGGTCACAATGCCGATTATCAAAGGGTGCAGCATGGTGGCAGACTGGGTGGACTCTTTTTGAAATCTGTGTCACCTCAAAAACGCCTGTCTGCTGTGTGGGTGAAGGGCTGTCCTTGTACGTCTGTTTGAATCTCTCTCTTCATAGACTCCCCACCCCTCTCTACTCTCTCTTTCCACTGGTCACTAAGTTTCTGTGGCAACAGCAGCATAATCCTCTTCAGCCGCTTTGTTACAGAAGATAAAGTTGCATTAGATGTAGGCCTGCTTTACAAATGTTGTTCATCCATAAGATGTTGTGCAATACGCATATCCATATGTGGGGGGGAAACAGTGATATCAGACTGTATTTTATGAAGAAACTATACAAGAATCCTAAAAATGTTGAATAAACAGTGAGGATTCTCTTTGAACCCTGATTGAGAAAAAAAAACATAATCTTTGTTCTGAACTTTATGTTCTCTGTCAGATATAATCCAGAATCTAATCAAGACTTGAGACACCAGACAGGAGGAATTCTTAATCTTATACCAAACAGGACAGATGGCTCCTTAACGAACCCCAGGGGCCACAGGAGCCTAAAACAAAATGCAGTATGACTTAGATTTTTTTTACTGCTGTCAATTCAGACAGACCCCATGTACACAGAATACATAAATTGTATGATATTAGAAAGCAAAATCAAAAAAAGTGCAGTTTTGTGTCTGGAAAAGGCTCATCAGGGGGAAACTAGTGACATGGGACAGCTGCCTCCACCAGGTGGCAGTCTGCACAAACATACATACATACATTGAATAGTGAACAGCCATAGATGAATGATTTGAATGGTTTCTCAGCAGTAACAGTTCAGAGAATTTAAAGGTAATCAATTGCAGCCGAAAAATAACACACCTAAGATACTTAATCCATTGGCAACATTTTACGCATAACGCACGATTCAGAGGCCTTTAACTAAACTTTAAAAGTCTTTCTGCCTTTAAGTTTGGACTCATTAGACATGGCTGCTGGGTTGAACTTTGAGACCTACTAGATAGTAGTCGTTTTGGAGCAGCTGCACCTTATTTCATCACAGGTCAAAATACAACAGGACACTCCTTTCAGTCATCGGTGAGGCGGCAGTGGAGAGGACACTGGCCTCGAACATGCTTTGTTTCATTTCTGAGCGACTTTAACCGGGAATATTTCTATCTGGACTTTTTTTTTTCCAAAAGAGGTCAAACAAGTTGTGAAGAATGAGGCCGCCGGTTGAGGTCTGCGTGTTTCTCCTTTCTCTTCTCGCTCCTGCAGTTTTGTATGCCATGAACAACATCCCTGCACTCCAGGAGTAAGTGTGTGTGTGTGTGTGTGTGTGTGTGTGTGTGTGTGTGTGTGTGTGTGTGTGTGTGTGTGTGTGCGTGCGTGCGTGCGTGCGTGCGTGCGTGCGTGTGCGAGCGCGTGATAATTTCACTCTCATCTTGGCCTGCTGTATGGAGGTATTGCACAGTAAAGCCGCTGATATTAATAGGCTTATGAAGCGGCCCACAGCCTGAAGGAAAGAAGGTTTAGCGAGGGCGTGTTTATCCTGAGGTAACCTCATTCAAAGCCTACACACAAAACAAGATTTACACAAGCCTTAGTAAACTGTAAGTGAATCTGGGGGAAATGTTCTCCTAAAAGTAAATGTCTTAAATAAATTAATAATCTTGAGTGCAAGGCTTTTTAAAATTTAAATATAACACCCAAAATTCACCAGTGTTCCTCTCTGGTTCAGGATCAAGCCAATTACAGTAAACAGAGCTGCGCTTTTGATGATTTAACCCATTTATTTTTAACTTCATAACATCATGAATAAGTCATGAAGCCTGGATGATACTTGACCACTGTCCTATCTTACTCCAAATCAAAACTGAGCCTGTGCATTTTCACCAAAGAAACAACTCAAACTAACTTGAAAGTATTTGAATTTTATGTCTAAATAACCTTGATAAGAAATGATGAGGGGAGCTATGGTCCTTTATAGTCCAAAGACAGAGTGTTGGGATCATTTCTCTGAAAGGATAATGAAAGAAGTGGCCGGTTGTAGTTATCAAATTAACTAATCGATTAGTCGTTTGGTCTATAGAATGGCAGAAAACAGTGAAACATGTCGATCACTGTTTCCCAAAGCCCAAGGTGACGTCCTCAAATGTCTTCTTTTGTCCCGACCAACATTCCCCAACACAAAGATATTCAGTTTATTGTCATAGACAACTAAAGAAACTAGAAAATATTCACATTTAAGAAGCTGGAACAAAAGAATTTATAAATTTTTTCTTCAAAAATTACCCAAAATGAATCAATTATCAAAAGAGCTGGTGTCTAATTTTCTGGTGATCAACTAATTGATTGATCGACTAATCGTTGCAGCTCTGGATGAAAGTATAAATGTAAAGAAGATTGTAGAGAAGCTGAAATACTTGCACAGATACATCAGCTTCTCACTATCCACGTCAATCATGCTTTTCCTCAGACCTCTGCCCATCCTGGGAATGGGAATGGCTGTGCTGGGATCTGTTCTTCTCCTCCTCCTCCTCACTGTGCAGCACAAAGTGAAAGTGGACCCTTTATTCTATGGTAGGACCATACAGACACACTTTGACATCTATCGGTGATGTGAAGAGCAGCAGCAGAGTTGTTTTTCATTGTGCTTCTATGTGTTTGTCCAGTGTTTGCAGAGTTTTCCTTCACCTGCATGGTGGGCCTGACGAATGCTTTGGAGCAGGATGGGTTCATCTCTGGCTTCATGGGCTTCTACTTGAAGAAGGTGAGATGAGCTTAACATGAGCAAAAGCAAGGAATGCTTTAGTTTCAGATGTTTAAATGTCAAAAATCACTAAATTCACTGTATGATGCTGTCTCTTCAGGGTGAGCCTCACCTGAGTACTGCCTATGCTGTGATGATGTCTTACTGGGAAGGTGTCGTCCACTTTGTCCTCTTCCTCACTATGATCCATCGCATGTTCAAAGGGTGAGCTGTGGGCATCACCACCATCACCACTACCTGTCTGCTGTGTGTTCAGTGAGACCTCTAATGAAACCTGTTGATTTTCTGTCCACGCAGGAAGTCCTATCGCAGCCTGGCGCTGCTGTGGGCGGGGTCCTCCATCGCCCATCAAATTGTTCACATCCCGGGAGTGGTCATCGGTTAGAGCTTCCCACATGAACTTTCAAGTTTGTCAGATCATCAGTGTTGTTTTAAGGCTGTTTCTATTGATCATGTTCTTATTTTTCCAGGTAAATATGGGTCTAACATTCGACCAGCCTTTTGGAGGAACACACCTTTCTTTTTGGTGCCTTTCTGGGCAGCGTCTGTACTGTTAAGCAGACCCAGAGAGATGCCAGTCTTCACAGCAGACAAGGTACATCTCAGCAGGCAAGATGTGTGTAATAAATATTCATGCAGCAGCTCCTTTTTTGTTAGTGGTCCCTGAAAAGAGTTCTCAACAAATTCAGCATTGCACTCCTATAACATTGTCAGACTCTCAGTGGACAGTTTAAAAATTGATGCAGCAGAACCAGAGATATTTTCTTCTTTATTCCACTTGTCAAAACCTGGCACATTTAATACCCACGATACAACTGGTTTGAGATTCGGGTGTGCTGTGCTAATGGAGACACAGAGGGCTGGTAACTTTGCTTCTTTCTGATTACCTTGTGAGGCAGCTGGATTCGCAAGATCACAACATTGCGACATCATGACATCACGTGAGAATCCATCTTGTCAGGCTTCAAGTTATGCATTTGTGCAATCACTGTCCTATGAGGGTTCTCGTATGATATTGTGATCTTGCGATCTCTGCAATCTCGCAATCTTGCGAATCCAGCTGCCTCGCAAGGTAAGATGGTGATAGACAGAAGGTTCACCCAATCACCTGCCAAGTATTTTTTGAAAGTGCCCACCCTTTTCCAAACAGTTGGTAAGGACGACGTCTCAGACGGTTCTGTGTAACAAACCATCTGGTGCATCAGGTCTTTCTAACCCTACACCCCCAGATTCCTTTTCATTTTCAAACTTGATGTCTTCAGATCCTAACAGATGCTGACTCAGGTGACCTCATTTGAGGCAAAAGTGCCTCATATTTACAGTCAAAATACAGTATGAAACCATACAGTAAGTAAAAAGCAAAGATAAGAGAACAGAACAAAAACCCCTAAATTGTGTTTTTATTTCCTACATTCCTAAATAACAACTTTTAATGAAAATAACTATAAATTAAATCACAAATTAAACTAAACATTGACCTTAATTAGAAAAAAAAAACATTAATTGCTGCAGTTCACTGAACTGTTTTGTCAATACCAATGGTGGTATATTGGCCCTATCAATATATTGTCTTTAACTGAGGCGTTAAAGTAATTTAAAGAAATGGTGCCTACATTAACTGAGAATGCATCTGTGTTGTCTAGATTGCAGTGGAGCAGAAGAAGAGTCTGCTGTCTCGACCTCTTGACCTGCTTCTCTCACTTCTGTTACTGGGAGCAATGGCCTTTTCTGTTTTCAGAGGCTTTGTGAGTAAAAATGAAACCTCCAATTTTACATTTTTTATTTGTCCAAAATGACTGTTTCTTAATGAACAGGCTAAAGATATGATGTTGCATGTATGGAAACTATAACTCTCCTGCTGTTCTGCCTCAGGTGGTACTGGACTGTCCTCTGGACGTCTGTTTCACCTACATCTATCAGTATGAGCCCTACCTCAAAGATCCAGTCGGCTTCCCGCGAGTTACGGTGAGTCTGCAGAAAAAACGTATCAATACATGGAGTTAAAGCTAATGTATAATCTTTGTTTGTTCAAACGATAACTGATCAGTCCTCCTTTTTTGTGCACAATTTTTGTAGATGCTGGTGTATTTCTTCTACGCTCTGCCCCTGCTGACTGTCTTCATCTACGGTCTGAAAACACCTGGCTGCAGCTGGATGCTGGACTGGACCCTCTTCTTTGCCGGAGCCATGGCCCAGGTAACTGTGGTTATTATTTTTGGATATGTTTTTGGATATCAAAAGCAAGTCCTCATGTTTACCTCCTCCTCCTCCTCCTCTGCTGTTCTCTACAGACCCAGTGGTGCCATATCGGAGCGTCTCTGCACTCCCGCACTCCCTTCACGTACCGAGTCCCAGCAGACAAATGGTGGCCTGTTATTTCCCTCAATGTGCTGCTTGCTGCTGCGCCTTCTCTGCTGGCCCTGCGCTGCCACACTAACCCTGCTTATTTTATGAAACCTGTTCCCAAGGGACAGACCAACAACGAGAAGAAGAAAAACTAGACCACACACACCAGAGGAATACTTCATACTGTGACAAGGCTAATGTCGTCTGGAGACTCTGCTCACATTAAACAGACATTTTTTTTCAACCCAAAACCCAGAGGAAATCTAAGATGTTGCTCTCTGTGTTAACCGGTCAAAATCAGTCACCTTGTGCAGCACTTCCTGCATGGACTATTGGACCCTGATAAGAAGGCTGTTGATGGAGGTGAGGACTGTAATCAGCTCGAACAGCTTTCCGGTGACTCATACAGACACCCAATCGGTATCTTCACAAATTAAGACTATTAACCTGGATCATAACCAGCAATACACTGCTGGAGAGTAACAGCATTATCAGTCATTATTACACATTTAATCTCTCTGTGGGAACGTTTTGCAGACATCTCCGGCTTCATGTCTATTTTTCACTGATCGTTAAAACGACAGGGTCAGTGGAAACTATCACAGCTTTCATCCTTTAAAAACTGTGACTATAAGAAGTGTTCACAGGATTCACTGAGAGCTTGAAATGCTGAATAACTTCAAAGCTTGTGATAAGGGAGATAAAGGCAGGTGTTACTCAAGTGGAGAATATGATGAAGGAAAAAGTCCATTTGGTGAAAGATATCAACTTACATTGTGTAATGTCTACATGTTGTGACAAGGGCTGCAACTAATGAATTCTTTCAATTTTAATGTCTTCAGATTGTTTGTTTTGTCCAACCAACAGTCCAAAACTCAAAGTGATTCAATTTACAATGATATAAAACGGAGGAAAGAAGGAAATATTCACAATGGAGAAGGTGAAACTGAAGAATATATGTTTTTGCTTGACGAATGACTTAACGATTAATTGATTAGAGAAATATTTCTGTAGCTCTAGTTGTGACTGCTCTCAGGGAGGTTTTTATGTTCCACATTTATTTTGTACAATAAAAACAAATGGAGCACTGAAAGAATGGGATACAGTGTTTGATTAAATTACATTTGCATGAATCACATCCTTTAATTCCATCCATTAGTTTTAAGTATAGCTGATCTCTGAGGTCGTTTCTGTCTGTACAACTGTAACAAACCATAAGTTGATCATAAATCTGATTCTACATTTACTCACAAACTGAACAGTTTACTGGTTTAACAGGAGCTTCTCTACTGATGTCAGTTTGTCTCCGACTGGTGATGTCATTGTGACCTATGTGCAGTGGACTGCTGGCCTACTTAACTCTGCTGTGGTTGTCAAACTGATAAGAGGTGAACCCTGGATTTAGGTGAGCTGTCACATGCAACAGCTGCACATATGATCACATGACACGTTGTCACTCACGGTGTGTGTGGTGGTGAACAACCGGGAGTGCAGAACTCCACAGCTCATGGTGTTTTGGATACAAAAAAGTCTTTTTCACATTTCTGTATGTATTCAGTGACACAGAGGACATGTACCTAATATTTTTAATGGGAATTGTTTGACCTGATGTTCACATTTTATCATTTAAAGATACACATAGTGGGTTTTTTTTTTTTTAAATGGAGATGCTGATATTCTTTAGATGTGGTGTCCTAAAATTTGACTACTTTTTGGCCAAAAAGTAGAAATACATACATGAATAATTTCACACTAGAAATTATTCCTGCCAGAGTAGAGGAATCTGATCAGCTAATAAAAACCAGCCTTTAGACCATCATGTAGAAAACCTTTCAGACATACAACTGCAAAACCATTCAGATTATAACAGAAAATTTTACTGAATTTTCACGTTTTCTGAAAGTTATAAGGAGGCAGAAGGGCTGCCATCTGGCTTTGGCCCTAAATTATTCCAGTTAAAACAGAAGTGCAACATCATAGATAGATTTCTGTAATTGAATTTATGCATCGGATTAGAATCAAACTGCAATACGCCCTTTACAAACTCATGTGTTTTCTCAACACTGGGATCTGTGTTGGTTTGTTAGTTCTGGTAAACACAATATTTTAATGTCCTGCTTATCTGGTGCATCTTAACTTTCTTTCTTTAAATATTCTGCTCACAAACACAACAGAGATGAGAAAATGACCTTTTGTACCAAACAGGATGAAACTGCTGAAAGCTGTTTGGTTGAGTTTCATCTGCTCTGGTTAAAAGGTGATATGAAAAGGGTGAAACTTTCTAAAAGCACCTCAGTACTTTTCTACATCATCTGCACACACTCCTTTAAGAAATTCACGCAACAAACACTAATAGACAAAGTGATGGTTGGTTTGACAGAAACACACTGATCAGAGATGCTGTTCATTTTTTCTCTTTATTAAGAATGGAATACAACAGCAGGACAAAAAGTCATAAGAACACCAAAAAAGTGGATGATCGATCAAATATCAAAGGGACCAACGACAAAAAAATTGTGACATTCTACCCATCGTGTAAATATAGCCGTGCAAAGATTGAGAGTATTGAGCGATTCAGATACAATCAAGTGGTTATCTCGAGAAAGAGTCGAATAATCCCATCCACACTATCAATCACTCGACTGTCAATGGGACATATTCATTAGCTGAGAGTGCTTAAGGGGATGGGGATCTATTTGACTGGACAAAGTCCAGCTATTGATCAAGGATCAGCCAATAACAAACACCACAATATTTACAATACAGAGATTAGAGGCAATCAAATGATTAATTTTGTTACTGATTGATTGTTGGACTGGTATAGAAAATGATGTTACACTGGCTCTCTGAAGTATAAGTAAAAAAAAGAAAGCTTATTCACTAGCAAATGATTCATAATAAATAGTAACATTACACAAAAACATAGCAAATATTAGAAAAAAGCATGTCAGTAGAATAAAACAGACCAGCTATTCAGGTGCTCTATGGAAAAAAGTAACAGCTACAGTACACATACAAAAAGCTCGGGGGTTACCAGGGACTGAATGCTATCTTGCATCAATTACATCTGTGCTTTGTAAACAGAATACTAGGATGAGAGTCATTTTTCATGTTTAACAAGCAAACCTTTACAAAAAAAAGTGGCTCAGCACTTCACTAAGTTTCTCTCTTACACGCATACGCTCACACACACTCGCATACTGCTGCCAGTCTGACAGACCGAGAGGGTTACAGTTCATAGAAAGGTGGAGGATTTACTGTACTGAGATGTTAGGGTGGGAGGATGTTAATAAGAGTTAGTGTTACAAGTTAAGTGTTCGCATGGACCTCAATTAAAGGAAGCGGGGTAAGAATAAAAAGAAGCATCAATACACCCAAACTCAGTGACATAAACTGTGTGTTAGAGGGAGAAAACCTTATTCATCAGGAGGAATAAAGCTAAAGAGAGCATGGCTAGAAGCAGAAAAGGAAATGGGAGTGTTTCTCATGTGAACTACTGTCTTTCTTTATGGGCCATGGTTAGCACCTAGGCATTGCTGACGTTGTATTATTTGGTTCAGTAGTAGCTGTGCGCATCCTCTCTGGCCTTGTGTCCCTCTCCTCCGTGTCTCCTGTGGCTGCGGCGCTCATGGTGCTGATTGTGGTGATGACGTCGGTACCGGTGTGATCGCCGGGCTAAAAGTGGAAGGAAATAAATGGGTTTATCTGGTTTTCTATAGTACATGTACTGTAGTAGATACACGTCACAACTGTAGGGTAACAAGTAATGTTTTAAGATTACCACACCTCATGCCACTTTTTCTTTTTATAAATGAAATCCACTGGTCACTGTTTAAAATAAAGTCTTTTTAAGACTGAATGCAAGATTATTGCCATTTCACATAGTTGATAGGAATTTGTTATGGTGAGATCACATGATACAAAATGAAAACAGGCACCTGTTTTACCACAAGCGGTAAAATCATCATATTATCACCAAACAATAAAACCTTTATGCATAAAATAATTGGAATAAATGACTAAATCAAGTATCCCCATATGGATACGATCTGCACCATAAAGCAACTATTGTGTACCTTTGTGTACATACCATTACAGTATCTTATGGATGGGAAACAGACTCTGGATAAGTGTTAGAGAACCTGGCTGTACTAGTACCAATACTTTACAGTCCTTAAAAAGAATGGAGGATGTCAAAAAGATGTTTAGCTGGGTGAGAGGAGTCTCTGTAGTATCTTGTGTCCTTTTTCTGTAGCCAAATGTTATAATTTCAGCAAGAGACAGTAGATTGTGTGATTTTTGACACATCACTTTGTCCAGAGATACAGTCATAGAGCATAGTGAAACTGCATCATAGCTTCTCATGATATGGACGACTTTTCCAGTTGTCTTAAAAAGTAAAGAGATATTTTTTTTAAAATTTTATCTCTTATTCTAATCCAGTTCTTTCTTTGCACTTCTCAGATTGTCTGAGACAGGTCTGCTTTCTGTCGACAGGGTCAAAACTATAAACATGGAGAAGCAGCGTTCAGTTTTTATGCACCACAAATCTAGAACAAACTCCCTGAAAACTTGAGGTCCGCTCCAACACTCAAACTTTTCTGTTGCCACTGCCTTTTATTAAATCAAATTTGGGGCTTTAGATTCATATCTTGAACCGCACTGTAGCTGCACTGTAATTTTTATTCTACTCTTTTATCTGTCTTATTCTGTTTGAGCTTATTACTTATTTTCTATTTAACTCTTTTAAATTCTATTTTCTTTTTATGTCTGGTGTCTTTGTGTTTATGTCTTTTATATTTTGTCTTAATGCCTTTTATGTTTTATGGAAAGCACTTTTTGTCTTGTTGTTGAAAGGTGCCATACAAATATAAATTTGCATTGCCTTACTTTTATTTGAATGTAACTATGGTGATTAAAGAAAATTATTCCTGTTTTACTAGATATGAGCACCAGAAGACCAGAATTAAAATGTGTTATTTAAGCTCCATAGGAGAAGCAATTAAAAAACACAAAAGGCAAAATGTCTGTTTATGAGGAAGTGGAGAAAATAACAATAAAATAAAGTATTACTAGATATTGAACACTTACACTTTGTGCAGATGATCCTGGGTCGCTCCCAGCTCCCGTCGGCCCGGCAGCGTGCGGTGGGGATGTGGCGCTGGTAGAAGCCTTCAGAGCACTGGTAGCGCACCACGGCATGGATGTCATAGTGTGACCTCCGCCGACCTATCAAATGGGCGTTTTCCACTGCAGGCGGGGTTCCACACAGCACTGCCAAAAATGATCAAATGAGAAGGTTGGGTTCTGTTTTTGCTCAAGATACATCTAGATCTGTTTCACATCAGTCAGAAGATACAAATGGAGCTAAAATACAACCAACATCACTTTCACTTATTATGCATCTGTTCAGAGAGACCAACTTTAGTCACTTTTTAAGACTCTAAAAAATAACCCTCAACTGTTCAGTGTGTGTTGCCTCTAGATGGCAGCCTCGCTGTTGTAACTGACTGATGGGTAGAGCTGTAGCCTGGCCATAGGGAGGTAATGGGGCTCTGCAGTAGACAGCCAGACAAACAAATACACTCAATCATTTTCTCCCTGTCCTGCTCCATCTCTCTCCCTCCCTCCTCCGGACCCTCCTCCATGTCTTCAGAGTGTACCTCTCTTTAGTTTTGTTTGCATCTGACAAACTCTCGCTGCATTCACTTTCAGGCCGGCTGAGTCAAACCACAGAAGGAGGTTATGGGTGAGTATCAGGAAAACCTGGTGAAATGGCTCACAGCAATTTCAGATCATATTTGTGAACAAGGCAGTAATTGGCAATAACTGCAAGTACAGTTCTGCTGTCTGGACCCGTGTAAGTGAGCCCTGAGGAGGGAGAGAGACACGGCAATAAGAGGAAGATTGAGATTGATATTGCTCTCAAGAGTCAATACGGGTTGTTTGAGACAGAATCACAATCTTCACAACTGCAAGTGATGTGAAACTGCTACTGAGGTCTGACCCACTGCTGAGTGGCAGTTTGAGAAACTTCAGGAAGAAAGCTTTTCTCCATAAAGAGCACCGGAGCTGACGATGCACAGTTATGACTAACAGGTGGCCAGCTGGTCAGCGATAACACACAAGCAACCAAGCTGTATGAAGAAAGCAAAAAATCTGTCCTCATAAACTGATTATTAAGCATTGATGTGTTGTAAAAGATTCATACTGGACCTGGAAGTGTCAAACAGCATTTCAACAACAAATTATTGTACTTTTCGTTAGTAAGTAGTGCCAACTGTTTGGTTACATTCAGTCCAGCAGTGTTACAGTACCTGTGCCTTTCTTGCAGATGTAGGGCAGGTTGTAGTTGCAGGGCACGTCGTTCCACTTGCCATCCTCATGGGCGATGGTCACCACACAGTCCTCACCGCCTGCAAAGAAGTTATCTGGCTGGCTCTCCCTCCAGTTCTCATACACCTGCATATCAGCAAACAACAGAATTCAGCCGCATTTGCTTTTATTCGTCAGTGCTGCCAGACAAGACTGGAATCTCTATTAACTAGAATCTTCTGCTGAGTTTTTTGGATGAAATACTGGTATTTTCTGTCTATTTACTGTCTGGCATTTGTGTGATTACGCAAGAGCTTTTGCACAAATAGAGAAAGAAAAAATAATAATTTGGATGACATGGCAGCACAAATTGGAGACGACGACTAACCAGATCATTGCTGTCAGTCCACTGAAAGTCTTCCTCCACTGTGCGGTCATTCAGACCGATCCAGGCGTTGTCATGACCCAGACCTGGAAAAATCACCAGCACCATATTTCCATTAGACTTAATTGCTTATCTGTAAAAACCCTGATGTCCACTGCACATACTTACACACACACACACACACACACACACTTTTATGTCTTTTGTTGTGGTTTGTTCTGCTTGTTATACCAGTAAAACACAAACGAAACCAACAGAAATACATTCGAACCATTAATAAACTGCTGCTCAGTAGCAGAGATGACACTACTGAGGTGGGCACTGTGCTCTCTGCAGTCTTTCTCTGCATCCTCCCAGGTGTGTCTGTGGGTGAAGTACCTGTGAGACAACACAGTGTGAGTGGATATGAAAATACATAATTCATACATTATGCAGCGAGACAAGTTTAAACGCTACAGAGCACTGTGGTAAGTGTGTCACGCATAACTCAAGGGTATGGAAGAGTAATGCAGATAGATTAGGCACCTGTGGTTGCAGGTAAATATATTGTAACATTCATTTTTACGGTTCAGCCAGCTTTTCATCGTTACCTACCTGTAGCAATGGCCGTGGAACTTCCTCCAGCCATGATCACAACCTTCTATGTCTGTAGAGATGAAGAGAAAAGAGGAGGGGAAATTAGTGGAGCTAAAATGGTTTTTTGAAGGGTAAAAGTGAAGTCAAGTGCAGGAGCAGATAAAATAGTCTGTATAACACGGGAGGAGAGAGGAAGCAGGAGGCTTTTTTTTGTTGAACGTTCTATCTCATTTGGCAAATAAAGACTAAAATATATGACTTTGGCATCTTGAGAGGCTGAATACATGAACTGTAATTATACAGGCTCGTTTTCAATTCACAGCACATGAGGCCCTTTCCCTGCACTATTAGTATTCATTACCAAGGTCTGTGGATTCATTTATAACTGCAAAGGTTAGATATTCATTTATCCTCATTACTACTAGTGCACGGCACACATACACACACACATACACACATTTAAGGAGGGCAGATCTGGAGCTGGAGGTGGCTGAAACAAGTGAGGTAATGAATCAGCGCTTGTGTTTGTGTTTGTGTGTGTGTGTGTGTGTGTGTGTGTGTGTGCACGTGGGTGTCAGTGTGTGGTATGGAGGGTGATTAGTGCCACTGATCTGAATCTTGCCAACGTGTGTGTATGTGTTTGTTTATTGTTCAGACTGCCACACTCACAAGACTAGATTGCCTCTGAGTTTGTCTGTGTATCTATTTGATCATTTTTGTCATATTACAGATGGCTCTCTCCGCATTTGTGGGTCGATTGCCGCCTCTTTTATTACCCAACACACATCCTGGCTTCAATTTGATCGCCTGCATCACACTATTTTACATGAGGTGGATTCGTCGCCAGCTTTGCCTGGTTTGTTTTTAGTAACAAAGCTTCACATCCACCTGCTTGTTTGCCATTTTTGACAGCCTGGTTTATTGTTGTTGCTCCTCATCTCTGGAACAGCCTCCCACAAAGTCTAAGAGAAGTCACATCAGTGCACATTTTTACAGGAATAGTGCAACATTTTAGGAAATACTGCCTGGTATTGTCCAAAGGCAGCAAAATCCACTGACTAGCATCTCTTAAGTTTACTAATTAAAGGGGACATATAATGCACATTTCCAGGTCTATATTTACATTCTGAGGCTCTACTGGAATATCTGGATGATTTACTGTTCAAAAAACGTATTAAAAACCTTATTTATCTTATACTGGTCTTTTATGCAGCCTCTCAGTTCAGCCTCTGTTGTAAACAGGCCGTTTTAGCTTTTGTCTCTTTAAGGCCCTCCTCCCGATGAGCCTGCTCTCTTCCGATTGGCCAGCTCCAGAGGCTACGTACACAAACAGTAGTGATAGGATCTCATTTCTTTCTCGTTCTTTGCTCAAAATGGAAACTTCTGAAATGTTTAAGTCTGAACCCAATACAAAATATGTGATTGGACAACATGAACAACCCCTGGAACAACCTTAGCAACAAAGGCTACGGAACGAACGGCCGATTGTGGGCATGTGCAAACATTCTGACATCATCACAAGGAGGAAGTAGAGGTCACATTGCAAACGGAGCGTTCAGAGAAGGCTGATGCCCTGGCTTTTGACTTGAGGGGAGCATTTTACATTATGTTCACCTCAAGTTTTGGAACTCTGATCATGTTTAACAAAGATATCTGATATTACAACAGTATTAAAATTCATAAAAAGCATGATACGTTTAAGACATTATCTCTCAGCAAGAAAGCAATTTTTTAAAAAAAAAAATGTTGAACTATTCTTTTAAAAATCATCTTAAAATCCTTTTTTTTCTTTTGGGTTTCTCTTGATTTTATACATTTTGTGTGATGTGCACTTAACTCTGCTTACTTTTATCCCCCTCTTTCCCATTTTTTTCTTCCTGTTAATCACTTTGTAACTTCTGTTTTGAAAAGTGCTGTATGAATAAAATTTGCCCGCTTGCTTCATTTAGATCCCTAATAGTTTTAGTATCTCAGTGAACTACAAACTAGGTCCATACTTATACTTTCTTATACTTTCAGTACATAATACAGTTACAATAATGAATCATCTCTAATTGAAAAACAGTATTATAATTGTACCCATGTGGGCATGTGTGCATGTATGGAGGAACGCTGACTAAAAACCGTGCAAATAGCAACTGATGCTTGGGAAACAATGTGTATGTTTTTTGTGCATGCAGGAGATTCAGTCAGTATTTGTCATCTTGCAGCACTGTGACACACACAGATACACTGTCTGATAGCTGCAGAGAGATGCAGCCTTGTGATATTGGATTATGACATATAGCTGTAACAGACACTGCACACTGATGAGGATTATGTCCACCAGCACAGTTATAGCAACAAACCCTTTACAGCTTGTATCAGATGTCTGGGAAACTTTAACTATTTCACCACCCTGGCTGCACACACGACAATGTACAAAAGGACTTCATATGAACAAATAATGCTCCATTTATATGTGTGCAGTATTCTCCATCTGTCTTCCTCTCACCTTTCTCGCACGTGTCTCCTCCGTAGCTGGGCAGGCAAAGGCAGAGGAATGAATCAATCTTGTCGATGCAAGTGCCTCCATTTTCGCACGGCTCCGACTGGCAGTCATCAACATCTGTGAGGGAGAAAAAGCAGCAAGAGCAGACGGGTTGTAGATCTCATTAGGGGGTCTAATTAAAAGGATGTATTCTGCTGTGGAGATGTTGTTCATAAAGAAAAAAAAAACTGAGAGGGCGTTTGCTGCCATTCAAGCACTGGCACAGAATGAGCTGGTCATTAGTCCTGGTTTAAACTGTGAAATGTGTCCATATTGGCAAGTACACTATCATAATTCAAACAGGGTGTGAGGAGAATACACACAGTCTAATCCCCTTTGCATTCCTTATTTGTCCTCATTCTCTCGCAGAAGAAAACACTCTAAAAGCCTTTCAAGTGTTGTTACATGCTTCTGTGTACATTTACACAGTTTAAGGTTGACTTGATGTACAGTATGACTAATCTCTCTTTTTGTCTCTTGTCCACTGTCTCTATTTACAAAAGGCTACATACTGCAAAGAAAAAGTTATGCACCGCAGGCCACACCACTTTTCTTTTAAAGCATTTCAAGTCTAGACATAAATAAGGAAAGGCTGATGGGACCAGATGAGTCGGGTTCAAGCCTCCGTTTTAGCAGGCATCCACCCTGCTGAAGAGGCCTTAAGCAACAACAGATACCCTACCAGCTCTGAGGCTGGTGCTCTGCAGCAAACTGAGCTCCCCGACCTCTCTGTGGGAAGAAAGAGCAGGCAAAAGGAACACTTCTCTACAGGGATCAATATAGTATCACTTTATCATAGTAAATGGAGGGCATGTAATCTTCTTTTGCCACTGTGGGGTTCTTCTGGGCCCAGAATAACAGTCGTACCCCAGGACTGCAGAAATCTATTAAAACTCACAGCGAGAGCACAAAAAGAAAGCTACTTATAGGTTCAAACATACTTCAAAGTGTTTCCTCGGATCTTAACGGTTACTTAGTTCTAAGCAAAAGTCTGAAAACTGACCAAGGTCAGTGGATGTGGAGAGCTAAAGGTGTCAGACAGATCAAACTTATGACCTTTAGCCTCATCCAAGATGCTCTTGTCACTGGAGGTCAGTCACAATACAGATTAATTTTTAATCTGGATTAAATTGTGATTTATCAGGACAGTCTCTTGCAGAGTAAGACAAAGTAAGATTGTTTTTAAATGTTTTCAGTTTAGCTTTTACTTCAGCTTCAAAATCTTTCAGATTTGATCAAAGGTTAACTTTAATATGACAGCAGAGGCTGTTTATCTTTTTATAAAAATGTCAGCTTTTTAAAGCAGAATGGAGGAAAATGAGGCTGTTTCTTGAAGAAAGATATAGGAACAGACTGAAACTTAGTAATGTGTTTACTTTTATGATGTCTCCCTCCTCCAAAAGTTGCAATGCAAAAAATGTTGTTTATCTAGAAGATCAAACAATTGCAAATTAAAAGCAAAATGTCTCTTATCTTATTGCAAAAATAGTCTGTGACAACATGGTTCATTGGTTTAAATCATTGAAACCTACTACAGTATGTGTAGGATTTGGAAATGTCTTACTTTATTAGTATCAAGAATGACACGCTGCCAAACAGCACAAATGAGGAATAAATTACTCAGCATTTAAAGGATGAAAGGTGAAATTGTACAACACTCCTGATTTGAGCTTGAACATGAATCAAGGATTAATTGTTTTAAACCTTTCTCTTCTCTCTCATTATTTTAAACCCACCAAAGTGAAATTGTCATTGATCAGAGGTTAAATTAAACTATGTGGGTGCATCTCAGCCTGATGCTTTGATATGAGTAGAAGAGAAAATCTCCAAATGTTTAATTGAAAGACAAAAGTTGTAGAGACTGGATTTTCTACAGAGTGATGGACAAGTTTATTTTTAATTAATACATTTTTATGAACACTAGAGAAAATGGCTTTTACTGCGGGTTGACTACTTTTGTAAATACTTCTTATAAATTAAATTTTAAAAAATTGTTGTATGAATATATAACGTTTGATTAAGGGACTTCACTGCTAATTAAGACCTTGAATGACCTCTCACCCCTGACCTTTAGATGTGCCAGTTCACAGTTAAACACACTCCACCAACTTTCTCTCTCTCTTTGTTGTTCAATATAAAATGTGTGATCCGCTTGTCCGTCTCATCCATTATGCAGAGGAGAAGCCGCTCCTCAGAGAGATAATACTGCAAATTCTGCAAATCCATACAAAGCCTTCAGCATACCCACGCATCAGCTGCTGGCTGTCAGTTTGACTGTCTGACTGTCCGTTCGTCCATCTTTTCTGTGACACTGAACAAACAAAACTTGGCACCCGGTAAGTATTAAGGTGTTCACAGCCGAGTGGGACTGTGAATACAGATAAGTACGTTACTGTATATGGTTAATTTATTCATAAAGTGTTCAATTCCTTGAGGAATGGCTGCCTAATAAGCTGAGCATGTGTTAATGAACAAAATGTGAGTCTCAAGGCAGATTTATACCTCTGTGTCAGAGTCACAGTACCTCCATGCAGATGTCTGCTGTAGGGCTACACCGAAGCTCACAAGCACCTCTGCAAAAATGTAACTATATAAGAGGAACAATTTGATTTTAGATGTGGGGTGCAGGGATGGATGGATAAAATCTTCTACCACAATATCAATATACAGCATATTGTAATATGGTACAGTTTCTGAAAACTCAATTGAGGAGCCGTGAGAGATAAAATAAGTAGATGGTAATGTCTGTTTTTGGTACTCCAGTGAATTAAATACCTGAAAAAACAAGGTATTCATAACATAGATGCAAAAAATCCAATATAAAGCAATCCTACTCAATGGTGTAAATCAACTAGAGATATTAAAGTGATAGCTATCTCTAAATACTGTTTCATATTCGTCATCATCAAAATGTGGGTGGGAACGATTAAATAGTAAACCAAAATTTCAGTTTTATACCAAACAAAAGACCCCTGAAGTTGGTGCTTAATGGCTGAGGATACTGGTTGATATTAGCTCATTGCAGATATTCAGTATCGGCGTATATGTCAGCTGATAAATCTGACTTCTGGCTTCAATTGTGCGGCTGCCAGCTACAGGTGCTCTCTGTTTTCTGATCTTTATTCTAAATTATTACTATTTATTGTCTTATTAAGCTTAGTTGTGTGTACAGTTTAGTTTAGCTTTAGTTTTAGTCCCACAATGCAGTAGATAGTTTTCACTCTTCTTTGTTGCAGGGTTACTTTTGTCAACCCGCTCCCCTGCACTCGCACAACAGTTTGGTGTTTACGGAGCCATTGATGACTCCAGGGATCAGCTGCTGTCACTCCGACAGGGTGTCTTGGCCAGCGAGAGACCTGAACTTGCACATCAATTTCCCTCTGGATCAATAAAGTACTATCTTTTGAAATTTGAGGAAACCTTATCAAAACTGTTTATTTCTGTTATGGGTTGTATAAAGAAAATTATACATCATCAGATTTTTTAAACTCTCAAATATCAATATCGGGCCCACACAGCGTTTTTTGAGTATTCTGGCTGATTAGACTATGCTAAGTGATTACCTGTGCTGTGATGTCAGTCATTAAACTACATGTACCAATATGAAGGATAAAGTTGTATTATCATTTAAAGTTGTAACTTTTAACACGTGCAACAAGATGGAGGTATGATGTCTTCTCTGCACCGTTTGGGTGTTGATAGCAACACCCAAACGGTGCAGAGAAGAAGCAAAGTAAGTGAAAACAACACTGAGTGGATGTACAACAGGAGTCTAAGGCCTTTTAATTGGGGGCAATTGTTGAAAGAGAGAGAAAATAGGCCTTCTTCATGAGAGACATTTTGACATGTCAAAGCAGGAAGAGCAAAGATTTTTACTTTTGTCTCATGCTATGTTTACACAACTACTTCCATCACCTTCTGCATGTTTAAACGAGTGCAACCATGAATGCCTTCATGGAGAAACTGTCTAAAAGTGTGCTCTGTCATCCCCATTTCAACAATAAGCGAGTCTCCCCACTCTCTACGCCAGCAGGTGGAAAACATGTTGTACAATCTACCCTGGCCGTCAGACCCTCGTTATCTTGCAGTTCATGCAGGCCACCATCAGCTGGTGCAACATGGCAGCATGTTGGTCTTGACCTTGTCCCTATACGGTGATAAAGCGCACCTAAATTCTGTTATCTGTCAAAACTCTGAGAGTATAATTAAATAACAGTGATCAGAGCTTTTGAACCATCTGTAAAACTCTGTCAAGGAGTTAATGTTTTCTCCCCTGTTAGTTTTTCTGTCTGTCAGCAGCATATCACAAAATCCCATGAATGGATTTCCATATACTTCAGTCGGCACAAAGGCCTTGGGGCGGATAGCAATTGATTTGCTTTTTGATGCCGAAGCTGAATGCGGGATTTCCGCTGTTAAACGATTTATCTTTTGAACCATGACGAAACTAAGAAAGGCCTTGACTTGATTCCAAAACCTTAAGGTATTTTAGCAAGGACAAGAAATCAATTCAGCTTAAAAACTAAAGTGACTGTGATGATGTCTTTGGGTGTAACAGCAAGCTAAAGGATTGTTGAACGTTAGCAGAGTTTTCTATTTAGGGTGCCTTTGAGGACAGACATCCTAAAACAGGATGCTGCATAGCACTACTTTAGCCTGGAGCTTTGTTTGTTAATAAAAAACCTTGGCAGTGAGAGCTACTAGCAGTGTGACCTTGAGAGACCATAATCATCACCCTGCTCTGACAGTCTGTACGTAACCTTTGACCCCCAGCCTCCATTCAACCTCCTCTCTCGCTGTGACGGACAGCTCAGTCTCTGACCTGCCAATAGGCTGTTGGAGAGGCTTGTGTCAATATGTACAGACTGATGCAGGGCGGACTTTATTATGCCAGTGTGTGCTCACATGTGTGTGTGGGATGTGTGAGTGTGTGTGTAAGCATCACTCACCAATCTCACAGTTCTCCCCAGTGTATCCTTGTGGGCAGTAGCAGCTGTAACCCGTTCCCTGAGGAAGGCACTTTCCTCCGTGCAGACACGGGTTTGTCACGCAGGGCTCCACTTCGACTAAAAAAGACAGACAAACGAGGGGGAGGGAGGTGTTTAAGGATTCAAAATGAGGGATGTGAGTTAATAACTGATACAGTAAAAGAGGTTTTTTTTCCCTTTTTGTGATTTATTTTGGTGAGGATAAAACAGGCAAATTGAAGCTCACAGGCTGAATAAAGCATATAACATATTTATATTCTAAAGTTGGCTTTAAGAGAATTTCCCTCACTGCTGCTGCTAGATTTCTCAGATTCTGGATAAAAATAAATCAATGTACGAGTCAAAAAACATGCAATCCTAATTTTCCATCATTCCAGTTGAGCCAAAACCAGCAGTTACAACACACGCATATCCATTTCACACTCGGTCTTTTTTCAAAGGGATCAGAAGCCAGAGAGCCTCAACTTCGCCATCCACTCACAGCCACAGTTGTCATGGTTACCATATGGAAAGCCAGCCTTGGCTCACTCGACTGAGCGTAGTGGGCAGCGTGAGAACTTCAGACATTAGCCATCCTCAACAGAAACGAGCAGACCTCCCGCTGAGCGCCTCGGCCCCGCTATTCAGCCCCTAAATGTGTGCGTGTGTGTGGTCTCCTTCCACAATTACATATTTCCATATCAATTGACACACTACCACGTGTTTCTCCCCTGAGCCGCTCATTATACTTAAGGTCTTTGAAAACCACCACTCGTTAATTCTGGCCGCAGAGCTCGGCTGTGGGAGTCTTTGTTCTGCCAGCTCTCTCTGACACTGAGGACTGCTTAGGAGGGGGTGGTGTGTGAGGTTGTCAGCGTGTGTGTGTGTGTGTGTGTGTGCAGGTTTGTGTGTTTGTGTTTACACGGTACAATGAGCAAAAATCAATACCGTGGATATGATTAGCCCTGAGGCTGATCCAGTCCAATAACTAACCAGAAGCAGAAATTTCAAGCTCACATCCTCTGAATTATCATCACACCGGCTGCTGTATTGAGCAACACAGAATGAACGTTAAGGAGCCAAAAAAAAAAAAAAAAAAAAAGATTGAGGGTTTTCAATCATATGAACTCCAATAAAGAGATTTCTCAATAGCTTCAGCGATATAGATTTATGATAAGTTTTGCAAGCTCCTCCGCTCATGGTTAGAATTCTGCTGAAGTCAGGTGCTAAAACCAGCCATGCATTTCATTTAATGTACATCAGTCCGAGCCAACATGCACTTGCACCCTCCGCATCAGTCAAGGTCATGGCACGCCTTGACAAAATATCAACTGTTATGACGAGCAAATTTTATGACAGGGAGTGTGTGTGTGTGTGTGTGTGTGTGTGTGTGTGAAAGATAAACCTTGTGTGATCGGCCGTTCATTAAAGCAAGTGGTGCAGAAAAATCAATAGTCTGTAGAAGGAGCTGACAGAGTGGACTGTCCCTCGCTCTGCACAGCGTCTGACACCACCGGCACAAACAACAATAACAACAAGCTGGCAACAGCAAAATCACACTAATGATTTAACAGAGATAGGACGGTTAGGGGGATAATACTTTGCAGTGATACCTCAAAGTAATCCACACATCACACATTGCCTTTTCTTCAATTGATCACAATCACAGGCACAGTGGAAATGATATATTTTTAAAATATAGGCGCTTTAATCCTCACAAGTCAGCGCTGATATTTCTGTGAACTCACACACAAGAAGGTGGAAACAAAGAAAGTGACTGCAATTTAAATGTCACAGAGAGACAGTGTGATAGAAATCTGCTCAACAAGACCAGACAATGGAAAGAAACTTGATGGTTTTGCTACTGAAAGTCCTTGAATCCATCCTGAAAACACTCTTTTTGTTTTTTCTCTTATTGATTGAACGGACTGATGAAGTGCTCTGTGATCCAGTCAGGAGAGCAAATACTGACCACGGCCATGAAACCGAGTCACAAGGGACTAAACTGGAGCTGAGATTGTGTACATGAGAGAGAGCGATGTAAGCTGAAAGCCATTATTCTGATCCAGTCTCCTGCAGGCTCATCCATCCACTTCTTCTGTTTATGTAGCAAAGATATCAGTGTGTGTGTGTGTGTGTGTGTGTGTGTGTGTATGTGTGTGTGTGTTTGTTTGTTTGTGTACGTTTACGGCCTTCTGCCTACATGACTCCAGGGTCTCTCAGTCAATCAATCAACCCTCGTACTGTACACCAGCGGCCCAGATGGTTGCCCTCGGCTTCTTGTCGATACAGTTTACAGCTGTTTTCCATCCTCACTCTTCTCACCCCGAGAAGGCAGCTCAGACATTCCTGCTGCAGACATGAGCCGCTTTGAAAGGGAGCAAAATAAATCACCATAGAAATGTGTGATAGCATAATGCCCGTGGGGCTTTCAACCGCTGGGTGATGGGATATTTCCTGCATGCGCTTTCATTATCAAGCGAAAAATAAGTAGTAAACCAGGTGGCCAGCCGGGAGCTTCGCTGAGATATACTGTGCTGCAGACTTAATCAACAGATATGTATGGTGGCAGGAAGATGCTTCCTCTGGTGGGAATAAAAGGTATGCAGCTCGGGAATACAGACTGGATTTTTTTAAAAATATATAAGCCAGTGGCAAGGTCAGGGGAAAAAATGAAAAAGCAATCTTAAAGGGCAATTCTGTTTGTTACAAGGTTATTATTGTCGTAGTTTTGGCCATAATGTCTGTCAGTTATGATAAGATGCACTTATCAAAGTAATTCCTCAGATCTGAGAGAACCAACAACATCTTTACAGAGAGGTGGAACTGAGCAAGAAACACAAGCAGTCAGACAGTCAGACTTGCTGTAAACAGTGTTGAGCAAGTTAGTTGAAAAATGTAGCCAACTCATTGAAAAACAGATTACATTACTAATTATTCAACAGCAAATGTAGCTATACTTACATTACTCATTACATTACTTTCTGTTATTCATTACTGCTTCATTAAAAGTAACTTTAAAATGCTGCAGTCTCCACACCCACACGTCAAATCTTCTGTATACATGTGTAGAAACAGAAAATTAGGTTTTGTGGTTTAACAAGCAGCTAGTCAACAGTTTGGAGGTGCAGTATTTCCTGACTATAAACAGCTAGTTTAGCCCCAGTAACTGCAAGCAGCTCTCACACTCACACATCCCATAAACACCCTCAGACTCAAAACCAGAAACTAGAAGAGCAGAACTAGCTGATTTCTGAACGTGGCTAACATTAGCGAGCTAACTAAGAAAACACAATGTAAATAGGACAACTTTGGAGTTACTGACACTCACAATCCTCCTCTTAAGTGTGGGGAATGCTAACCGCTTCCCCGCTTTTCTGCTCCTGCGGCAACATAACACATACTGTACCATACCAGCCTGTCCACTGAACACAGAGATGAAATTGATATCAACCCCTCATCCAACCACTGGTGACACAGCAAAAAACGCGACCACCCCAAAATGTTGAAGTACGATCTGAGCTGTAATTCATATAATTCAATTTCAACATGTGGCTATTTCCTGACACTACTCTCCACTAAAGAAAGTTATCATATTACTGTAACATGTTTCTGCCTAACACTGGTTATAAATGAGATGATAGTTTAGTCAGGATATCTGAACCTTTATTTGGTGGTAAAACAGAAAGTGAGCGCACCTCAAATGTTGGAAATAATCTCGTAACAGTGCAGGAAAACTGAACACACACAACTACAGTGACTACGACAGGTCAACAACAAACGGGGAAGACAGTTTGTGAACTGTGATGGATGTTTGCAAAAGACAATTTTGAGTATTAATTTTACCATTCACCTTTGTTTTCTCTTTCAAATACGTTTGGCTAACCTGCTGGTTTGTTTAAAACTTGTATGACCCCGATGATGAAATCTGTATTTCCTGTCCCGCCGTCTTTTAAGGGATCTCAGCAATTCAATCAATATAATTACTGACAAAAATCATGGCCAAAACTACAAAAATAAGTGATAAACCAGAACTATTCTTTTAGGCTATCAATCAAGCCGTACGGCTTGAGGCTGAAGCCAATCCAGAAGCCCCTTATAGTGCAATGACATCGACTCCAAAGCAAACCAATGGGTGACGTGATGTCACACTTCACTACGTCCATCTTCATATACAGTCTATGTTGTCAATACTAAATTGTGCTATGTGTGTGTGTAGAATAATGACATTTATGATTGATTACAATGAATATACAAACATGGACACACTTATCAATTGAAATAAAGTCTACCAACTGGATTACAGAGCATTTGAATACAGACATACAAAGCTAACCTGTTGGGTCCACAGTTGTGGCACTGACGTTGAATCCTCCCCTGCTGCTCTCCTCCTCCATGTTGCCTGGTAACAGAGCTCCCGAGCCCACAGCATGAGACCAAGCAGGCTCCTCCTCATCCAAGGGCCCCGACAGTAATGGAGGAGAATCCAGAGAGCCGTTCACAACAGCTCTCTCTACGGGGACCCAGTGGGGTGATGTTAGGGGGTCAGTGGAGCTGACCTTGTTGTCTGAATGAAGAGACGGAGCCCCCGATCCGACAGTTTGAGTCTGAGATGGCGAGTGGGAAGTGGGTGATGATGGTGAAGGTGAAAGGGATGGGGTTTGGGAATGGGATGGAGGTGAGGAAGTGGACGGAGGTGGGGAGGAGGAAGAGGGAACAGACTGGGATGGGGATGGAGATGGAGATTCAAACAGAGATTGAGATGGAGATGACGGAGAAAAGGATGGAGATGGGGACATGGATGCCGTGACAGGCAATGATGGAGAGGTTGACGGTGAAGAGGATGGAGATGAGGATGGGGATGGGTTTGAGTCTGGTGAGACGGACAGGGATTGGGTTTCTGCTGGTAAGGCGGACAGGGATTTGGACGTAGAAAAGTCAACACTTTCTGACCCAGTTGAAGACCTCACAGTGGGCTCAAGAGGGCTGGCAGTGGTGGTCGTGGGGGCGGGAGTGGTGGACTGTCCTTTCCTGTGACCCCTCTCTCTGGATCTTTCTCTGGATCTTTCTCTTGGTTTACTGGTTCCAACCGGTCGACGTGAGACTTGTATCTCCCCTTTTGCTTCGGCACCGGTGATCTCTCCGCTCCCTTCCTCCTCTCCTTTCCCCTTCTCTTCTCCTCTCCCCCTCTCTTCTCCTCTGCCCCTGTCCTCCCCTCTGTTCTTCTTCCCCCTTCCTCTTCCTCCTCTACCACTGGCTCTAGAGGTCACTGTCTCCTCCCTCTTGTCACCTGACTGGGTTGTGGTCTCCACTTCGACACGGACCCAGGTTTCACCACTGGATGAGGTTATTTCAGGTGGGGGGTTGGAGGCGGTGGATGTGTGTGTCTCCGAAGCCTCCCAGCTCTTGGTGCTCTCTGCAGTCGTAGAGTTACTGGAGGCGGCCAAAGTAGATGCCAGACGAGTGGGTGTTTCTTCACTGGATGGTGTTGCGTTCTCCCTCGAGGGACTGCTGAACCATGAACTCCCCCATGAAAACAAACCTGCGGAGGGCGTAAAACAAGCAAAAAGGAAAGAGCAAGGGCAGTCAGGAGTGCAGACAGAGAGAACAGTGCAAAAGCCAAGAGCAACTAACAAAGTGAAAATCATCTCATGGATTCTCTCTGCTTTGCCAAGGGAGACAAACCAAACACTTCTAAACTGTCTGAGTTATCCGTCAGCTGTGTTTCTCTATCACTCGACCAACTTCTACAACTAGCAAAGCTCTAACCAGAGAACTCAGTTTCTGACTTGTAAATAGTCTTCACATCAACAACTGGTCTAATTCTGTTTTAATTATGACCAGAAACGCATGTTTTTCTGAAGGCTCAAAAATATATCTGATTTAACACAGGATTGCATGAAAACCCAAACAAATATGGATGCTTCACATCAACCAAAGTCCGTTATTCAAGGTAACTAAACATAAACTTAAATGGATATAGTGCTATATTGTCAAAGTACAGTATTTTTAAACCTCAAACGACCAAATAATTTAGCTGACATGCAACACACAATTTGTAAACATCTTATATGACCTGAGGCAACTTACAAAGTTGCAAAGAGACCAAACAGAGCTGCAGTCATTAGTCTCAATATTGTGATACTATTTCATGTTGCTAAAATACATTTTCAAATCTTATGACAATAACTAGTAAACACAGAGAAAATGTTAGCCAATGATGATATTAATAATAAAATTTAAAAGGTAGTCATGTCATTTTCAAATTTAAAACAGCCATTATTAGCTGGAAAAAACCAGAACACCTTGGTGAAGGTCTAAAGAAACAGTCTGGACACTGAGACAAACACACACACAAACACAGTCAGGACAAGCAGAATGAAACTAAACCCTTACAAATTGCTTCAGAATTGAATCAACAACTCTGTAACACAGTTTCAACAAACACTGAAAGGAGATGGCTGCCATTTGGAAACCACTTTCATCCAAGGCCAACAAATAAAGACCTGAAAAACTGTGCAAACCTGCTGGACCCCTGAGACACGGGGAAGAGGAATACAGGTTGGTGAATTGGATATTGCTCTTTTTTCCATCATCGGCCTGCGTATATGTTTGGAGGAAACCAGATGTTCTTGACCCAGATTGTAGCCTGATTGTTAATAATGGGTAGCCAGTTCAAGAGAGACATTTGTAGGCATGATTGCTCCGCAAGGATCGAACATTATCCAACTATGCAACCAGTGATTCAAGAGTGTCTCTGAGAGTGTCTTTTTGATAAGAAAAGTCCCTGAATGAGTCAACTGGCAGCCATGATCACAGCTGGTTGAATTCTCAAAATGCTAACGAGAGGATCTTCACTGCTTGCTTTCTACTCTCCTTTAGTTTAGGAATAACAGAACCATTGTTTAGAAATAGGAAGAAATTATACCACCCGAATCCTTGCTCCAGCAATAACATTTTGTCACAGTAGATATTTCGACATGTCATAACAAAGAAACAAGTTTAACCGATCACATCAATAGTGGCTGCATTCTCAGCGACACCTGGAGCTCTCTTTAATGACAAAAGAGACTTTTAAAACTAATTTTCTATCAACTCTCAAGTGTTAAAAACCTTCCCTCTTTCATGTATTGTTAAACACCTATAGACCAAATTCCTGCAATTAATGAAACGCGAACATGAATGCTAAACAGAATCTGAACAGATAAATATAATTTTTCACAAGTTGTTTGTGTTAGCATCTGAATTTACATTGCAGATTTGTGGCTGCTCATTTGTAATTATGTCATTTATAATACTGTGTATATGTCCTTTATATTTTTCATTAATAAATAATTATATTACATGACCTTGTAACATTTTCCATCTAGGTCACAGTCAAGTCTTAAGTTAAAAGAACATATATTTTTGGCTGTTCGGGTCCTACTAGCAAGGATGCAACTGCTTGCAGCTGGAACTCCTCAGCTGTCACACCTGTTGTCAATCACAGCTCGTTAGTGGCTCTACAAAAGAGACAGTTTGTGCTACAGAAAAAGGTCAGCGTGGCTTTATTTGTCTCCAGACTTCAAGCTCATTTTTGTTGTTCCTGCAGAGTAAAGAGTATACTGGCTCTCTGCTGGATGCTCTCCTACCAAATCCATTTTAAACCAGTAGTCTCTGTTCTGCCACTCTTTCCCCTCACTACCTCCCTCCTCTGTTTCTCTAATAAACTTTGTTTCAGAGGCTTGTTTGTACTGTAATTAACATCCTGTTTTTCCTGCTCAACTGATGTTTCCCAAAACATCACAGACCTGAGCAAATTACAGCCTCAACAGAAATCTGCTCACAATATGGTACATGCTCACAAACATATGCTGCCATCAAAACTTCTCAGATGCTCTATAACTCAAATCCTGTGGTTGTGTCCCAGTTTTATACTACATACTGTGCTAATTTCAATATGCTCTGTATTCTGTAAAAGCGTACAAATTTAAGTGTATAGAAAGATGTCAGTCTACATACTAAATTAGCTTTATTTGAAGGAAATGGAGAACTTACTCACAGCTAGAAAAATTAAACCTTGTTCATTCAGTGTTGACTTTAAATATTTTGTTTTGGCAGTAGTTTAATATCCTTCTGACACATCCTCTGTCATGTCCTGGTTGTACAAAACAGATTATAAAAAATGTATATATATATGAACTGCAAAAGAGTATGCAATGACACAATGACAATTATATAATTCATAGTATTAGTATATAATGTGGATTGTGGACACAGATACAGTATGTTTTCATTTTTTCTTTTTGTTTGTGTCCTTTTGTTCATTCTTTTATTATTTATTTTGTATGAAGTTTTATTAGTTCAGTCCTTTTGGTATTATTACCTTGTATAAAGGTAACAACAGAAAGCATTTCACTGCCATTATGTGCTATTTAATATGTCCGTGACAAATAAAAACCTTCAACCTGTTATTCTCTTTTCAGAAATGCATTCACACATCAGTGCTGTCAGTGAGTAAATACCAGCTGTTTGGTTCACAGATTAGAACCTGCACCAACACACGCACCTGGTGATGTTGTACTGGACCCGTTTGACCCTTCATCAGTCTTTTTCGTGGGCGTCTCCTCTTCTCCCACCTGTCCACCTGGCGCCCGGGTCCCCTCCTCATTATCAGTCCCCACCAGGTAGCTCCAAGGCTTCCACATGGACTTGACGATTTTTGAGATCGCCTGAAATAACAACTTGGCTGATTTAGTGATGCTGTTTCAGTATCTTAAACCTCCTAATAAAGGCTTAAAACCAGACCAACCTTCTTCTCAGCAGGAGTGGGGTGGACTGGGGGCAGGAGAAACTCCTCGGAGTCAGGGCCAGGCTCCAATGGCTCTCCCCAGTCTAATGAGCTCTGTCCTGGGATTAGCTGGAGGGTCACATATGAATTTGAAGCCTCTGAGGACCCTAAGGACCAGAGGTCTGACGCTGAGGACACAAACAAGTGAATGATTATCCACATTGTTTGGACATCAGTGCAAGCAATCTTTCTTGCAAGAATCAATATAATCAATCAGCCTTACAAGCATCAGCGTTATGAAGGGAGGCCTCCTCTTCCAGGTCAACCAGTCCTGTCCAGTTGGATGGTAAAGCATCACCACCATCTGAGGATCCTGCATGAATGTCTGTGCAAAAAACATATTTGTTTACTGACTGGACAGTTGATTCACTGATTAATCAGCTGGTTACTGATCTGCAAAGACAAATGTAAAACCTCTGGCAGTAGTGGTTTGCTGTGTAGTCGGGTCGGGATTGTCTGTCCCTGCAGAGACGGCATGAGTCGAGCCTGTGAGGTAGCTCCAGGGCTTCCACAGGGAACTGTAGATCTGAGAGATGGAGCCTGTATTCTTCACTTTACCTGGGAAACAAGTTGAAGAGATTAGTGTTCACATGGAAACCACAGCAGGATTTCATCCAGTGTGTCTCAAAGGTTTACCATGTCTTAACTTTGCAATTGTTAGCCAATATTAGTCAGCAAAAAGCAGTAAAAATTGTGAACCGAAAGAGGAGCAATGAGATATTGAACTCTGAGACATCCTGTCCTTTCTTTTCTGCCTCTGTCTCTCTCTCTCCCACTGCTTCTGTCAGTCCAGCAGTTTCACAGTTACTTGACAGTGGGATAGATAATGTGGATGCGAAATCACTGTTGCCATAGCTACAACAGTGACAATGCCATTTATTGTGTTACTACATCAATAGATTTCAAGGCCTCCGGAGCAACATCAGCACTTCTGTTAGGAGTGAGATGGCTGTTAATATTCAGGTATTCATCAGTTTTGTGGACATTTTTGATCTACAGATGATATTCATATGAAAGTTTTATTGAGATTCACTCTCACTATTCATGTTTAGTGTTGTGTAGTCCATCAATAACAAGTTTACTCTGTATTTCTACAGTAGCCATGGCAGCAGCATTAGGGATAACAATGTTGGGGGATCTGTCCGTAACTCTGGTTCTGGCTGAAATATTTCAACAACTTGACTTTTTATGACTTTGATTATCCACTGAGTTTATGTAGCACCACCAGGAGGTGGTGGAGGAAGTTTTTAGTGAAATGTCAACTATTGGATTTATAGCCATGAGATTTTGTAGTCACATTCAATGCCCCCCTCAAGATGAATTGTATTAGTTTGGTGTTGTGCCATGCCATTGGTCCGACAAGCCATTATTCCAAAATCCCAATAGTTCAAAAAACTTCCCATTGGACCAAAAATCACTAAACTCCAACAACCGCAGAATGTGTATTTTTGGAGAAATGGGCCTTCGAACCAATGGGCCTTTGTTTTCAGGACAACGGGCCGTCGGACTAATGGTCTTTCAGTCCAATGGGACATTTTTCAAACTATTGGGATTTGGAATAATGGCCCTTCAGATCAGTGGGCAGCTTTTGTGATCACTTTTTCATCTAGTGTTTTCACCAGGTCAAAATTTGTCCAATATTTTGACTTATGACCAAATATCTGCAAAACTAATGACATTCCCATCAGCCTTAGCTGCACTTTGTGTCTTGTGATAATTAGCAACTCTTATCATACTAACATGCTAAACTAGGATGGTGATAATTGTGAATTATACCTGCCAAATATCAGCATGTTCGTATTGTCATTGTCAACAGGTTAGTATGCTGATGTTAGCATTATCTCCATTACCTCTGTAGCAGTACGCATCATAGACTGCTGTGTTGTTGTCAGTTGTGGTGTTGGGTGTGACAGTGCGGACTCCCGGGTGGCTCCCTCCACAATCTGGTCGAGGCCAGCTGACTGGGTAGCGGACGCTGCCATCAGACAGCCAGCCTGGGGCGCAGCTGTCCAGGCCAGCCCTCCAGGCCAGATAAAGCTGCCCCACGGTGGCCAACTGGCCCCCGAGGGACACACAGCGGTCTGAGGCTGAGGACAGCGACAGCCTGCCAGGGACCGAGGAGTGAAACACCTCACCTGGAGGAGGGAGACATGAGAGGGAACTTGATGCCTTTATCGAGTACAAACCTCTAAATACACATAATATTGTTCAGTGGTATTGGTGCAGGCAATATTCTATCAAATTTCCTCTTGAAGCTCTAAATCTCTAAAAACAGGTCACGGATATATAGTTTCATTAAAAAAGTGTCAGTAATTTCCTAAAACAGCTGGGCACTGTGCATTTATTGGAGTCTATTCTTAGCTGCAGGTTCAGTGAAGTATTTACAGCAGCAGGAAGGTGATCGACTAAAAATAAACCGCAGTGTCTGTTTATAGTAATAAAGGAACATGTCAGCCAGTGCAGTGTGGCTCATTCATGTGTTTTTAATAGTTTTTAAACAATGGAGGTCTATGGCACGGAGGGCGCTGAGGATTCATCACGACTCTTTTCACTTACAAGTAGTCATTTGATCCACTGTCAGTATAAAATATTGATTAGTGCTAAATCAGGCTACAGCTACACAGTCAATCCATGTTGGTAGATCAATTTATTGCTGCTTTTAGTCTTTTCATGGGTTTTGTTGACAATTAGAAAAGATTGAATATAGCCAGGTGTACCTTTACTGTGGCAGAATATCATGCGAACATCAGTGCTAAACTAAAAAGCTGATGACAGGTTTTGATGTGTGTGTGTGTGTGTGTGTGTGTGTGTGCGTGTGTGTGTACCATCCAGTTCTTTTGCAAAACAGTACACATCAAACAGCTCTTTTGGGTCCCTCTTCCCATAATTCCTCACTCCGGCAGAGTACTCCTTGTATCCATAGCAACCAAGCTCTGGCAGCTGGACAGAATAGCTGTGGAGACAACAACCATGTGGGAGTCATAAATGGGAATGAACCTCTTTTTATTAGTCATTGGAAATAATAAATGTCTTGTGGAAATTCTGCTGTGCGAACATTATTTCAGCTTGCACGCCAAAGTGTTTATTTTTATTTAGACTTTATACATCAGCTAAGAGCACATTTCTATTCCCATTCTCTTTTAAAGGGCAGAGGATTAGAATAAATTAAAATGCAATTAACAGCAAAGAAACAACAACAGCGGTAAACAGACTAATGTGATACTGAACCAGATGAGGTGACAAAACAGAAGAATTGAATATTACAGTTTTTCTTGATTGCTAAGATGCTTAATTCAACTGGGATCCCCTTGATCTTCATCACCACCTTCTTGGCGCAGCAGAAATCTTCTCTTGCAAATTTAACATTTTTTCATCGGTCATTGGTTCATTCTGCACCCTTTTTCAAAACAATTAACACAGATCTCTATCAGATTAACTGTGTTAAACAAAGGAAAACATCTGTTCACAGCTGATAGAAATTACTTTCATAACTATGAATCTCTAATGCATCTCTGTGAAACTCCTTTGCACAACTCTTCAATCAGCCATCAGTCCTTATCCATCTATAAAAGACGCTTCCTCTGTGTTGCTGTTTTCAAGTATTGATCAAAGAGGCCAAAGGCATGTAAGAAGAGTAAGAGGCTGTGGCAGAAGGGCCCGAGGAAGAGGAGTTTGCATGCGTGGTGGAGGAGCCGCAGCAAGAGGAGAAAATAGAGCTCAAGTTTCAAATGAAATTGGGGCAACAGTTATTGATCATGTCATCAATCATGTCTTGTCCTTTAGAGAGGCAGAACAAAGGGTCCAGCCTATTCTGAGTTGGAGCACTGTGGCATCTATTGTTAGACTTTTTCAGAATGAGAATAGCTAAGTCACCATGTTACTGTACACCACTGTGTATTTCAGCTTTACTGTATTGCAATGTTGGCAGAACAAACTGTATCTCCAGTAATTCAGCTGTTTCATCACTCCCATTTACGTATGTATTATGTATTTATGCTGAGCAGGAGGCCATTGCCATTGTAGATATGGTCGTGGCAAACAATACGATCAGACTGCGTGAAATCCAGGCAGCAGTAATTGCAGATCAGAGAGCATTTAGAAATATCAACAGTGTGAGTTTGGCTACTATTGATCGAGTTCTTACACGAAACCATGACAGACCGAAGCAGCTGTACAGAAACCCTGACATTGTGAAGGAGGCAAGACTCCAGTATGTGAAGGCAAGGATTTGTTAATGTAATGCCTTGTGATACCATACAGTTGCATGCAACTGGAATAATTTGCTTTATGAATTTTGCTTTTTTCTTAGAGATTAATGGAGCTTAAAGCTGAAGGGGCACATCACATATTAATTTATGTGGATGAAGCCAGCTTTAACCTCTATAAAGGGAGGAGATGTGGGAGGAACATCACTGGGCAGAGGGCCACTGTTACAGTGCCAGGTCAGAGGGGCGCCAATATCAGCATGTGTGCTGCCATCTCCAATGATGGTGTCCTTTGCCACATACCAACTATCGGCCCATACAATAATGAAGAACTAAATATGTCATGTTTCCTCTAATTTGTCACACTTGACGGATATTTGTACTTGGATTTGTTGTATTTCTATCTATTTTAAGAGAGGCTTATACTCTTTTGTTTCTGACATGGTGTTAGAGGTGTGGCACTTGGACACTGACTATAGCAACTCCAACCCTTGGATTCATTATCCAATAGATAATGAAACCCTGTTCAGCCAATTATCCAATGACAACTGCACACCTGGTCTAGGTTGATTACATATGTTGTTTGCCTCATGTCTTTGTCCACTCTGACTCTGATGAAGACACAGTTGTATCGAGACATTAGTCTCTTCGCACAATTAAAGGCTGTGAATTAATCAGTGTGCTCCAGTCCCTTTTGTTCTCTGGAACAATACAGAACGCCTCATCACATGTCTTGATGCAGTGAATGAAAGACCGGTTCCACCCAAAGAGAGAGGTCTGTTGAGGCCTGGCATGACTCTGGATGTCATCATTTGGAGACATGGTGGCTTCCACCGCTCTCGCCTTATGAATGATTGGTTTGCAGCACAGCCCTGTATGATGATGCAATTCCTCCCTGTATATTGTGTTTTTCTGAAACAAATTGAAGAATTCTTCTCTGCTTGGAGATGGAAGGTCACCGGCCATATGACCAGATGTCCCTCTTGGAGGCAATGAATGCTTGGTTGCCTGGCAATGGGGTGCAGAGGACTGCCAGGGATGGATATGCCATACAAGGAGGTTTTTCCCTCGGTGCATTACAAGGGAAAACATCCAACCTATGACCTAATCATCAGGAACAAATGGACTAAATGTGAAGTTCTGAGTGTTTCAACTCTTTGTTTATTTATTTTTTTTGGACATTTCCATCTGCAAGTTTCCTTTGGGAGCTTTTATGTTTATTTTTATTTACAGTATTCAGCATTTCTGAGTTTGAAAAGTGTGGCAATAAGAATGACATGGAAAAATCTGATGCAGTACAAGAAAGAATTTTGTTTCTGAGTATTTCTGAGTTTGGGTGAAATTCTTTATTGGTTCTTTGGTGAAGAAAGAATGCAGTACAAAAGCTGTACCGTAATGAATGTCCAAATCTGTCTAGTCTGGGTGCTTACTGTCTTATGTCTCAACAACAGTTCATGAGCATGGAAAGATCTGCACACAAGAATAAAATGAATGAAGAAAACTCTCTTGAAAAAATGTCTCTTTTTTTGACAGTTTTCAACAGGACATCTCAAAAAAGTGTAAAAAGTGCAGGTGCAAAGTTCAGCAGGCTTCGTTAGCTCTAGTAAAATCATCTTTGGAGAAACGAATACAGTTTATGCTGTGAGATGCTTGCTTGCCATTTGTGGCACATACTATAATGTAAGGTTGAACCAGTTCATATTGATAGCTGGATTTTGTATTTTGTCCTCCATTAAGTGATGACTGATTAAAAGAAAATATTAATTTGACCACAGGTTGTGTTGTTTGATGTAAATATCTGCTTTTGTTGCATGTTTTTAATGTTTTGTGAGTGTTAGAGCATTTTGCAAACAAAACTCATCATTTTGGCCGGTGCTTTCAGTTTAGGCGTGTTTTATGAACCGTTTTGAAAATGTAACTCAAATGTGTTCAAACAAATGAGAGAAACTGCAACTGGGAAAGCAGATGATTCAAGAAGACAGAGGCTGAACAGTTCACAAAACAAACCAAATGTGTTAATTTTAGAGAACTCAAAGTAGAGCTAAAACAATTAGTCGATTAATTGATTCTCTTCTTAAAACATTCTCCAATAGAAAAGTGTTTATGAATATTTAATATGTTGCTGTGTTTTATCATCCCACTCTAGCCATTTTACAGTTTCATTTAACTTTCTCCCAGTGTTTTAGGATTTTGGTGTCTGTTTTTATTCATTTTAATTTTCTGTTTGTTCATTTTTCTCTAAGGCACTTTTTTAACTTTGTTAAGAAAAGTGCTATATAAATAGAGTTTATTATTATTATTGTCTCTTTCAAGCAAAAAGGCCCAAAATTCAGATAGTAAATAGGAGATGTTTGGGTTTTGAACTGTGGGTCGTAAAAACAAATAGCTTCTGGGAAGGCATAATGGGCATTTTTCAGTGTTTTCTGACCTTTTATAGACCCAAAGCATGACTCACTGCAACTAGCGAGCAACTCTACGAAGCTGTAATAAACAAAAGGAAGTAATTGAACATCTCCTCACCGCACAGTCTGATCATCCAACCAGCCGGCTGCACAGCTTGCGAAGCCGTCATAATATGCTGCCCACAGCTGGGCTGGTGTGGCAATCTGAGCCGAGTTTTCCTGGCAGGCTCGCTGGGCGTCTGTAAATGAGAGGGCGTAACGGGCGCTGGGAGCCTGGTAGTGAAACACCACACCTAGAGATACAGACAGAGGAAGTCTTTATTATTCTTTATTTATTTGTGAGATATACCAACACAGCTGAGTTAAAAAATATATATATATATATCAGCGGGATATAATCAATACATATGTACCAACAAACAGATCAATTTAAGACAGTGTGAGTTTCAGCTGAAATTTCACAGATGGACACACAAAAATAATCTTTGGTATTTAGTCCAGACATCTTCATTAAAAAATAATTACACAATTACTCTAGTGGAAAACTAGATAACATAAACAACACGAACACAGTGAGCAGTTAGGTACGTTAATTAAGTCAGTCATTATGATATTGATATGGTGAAAAAAATGCTGAAAGGAGTTGGCAGTGCTCCTGTTTTAAAGCTGCCATTATCTATTCTACATTAGCACAACAAGCCTGGAATGCAATAAAACAAAAAAATCAATTCAAATCAATGCAACTCAGACTGTCAGCAGCATTTTTTGTTCAGTTTAAATGTTTCCTTGGTGGGATTTGTGTCACTAAACTTTTCTCACAATGAAATCTACGTCAGTGGCTGCTGCACTTACCGGAGACCACCAGGGGCACAGTGTCTCTCTCATAGTCGTTACCCATGACAACCTGACAGTGGTAAGTGCCTGAGTCGTTGGTACGGAGACTGGAGATCTCCATGGTAGCATTCAGGGGATTGGCAGTGTATCCTGGCAGCCTGACACGGCCACTGAAAGCCTTATTCACCTTGATTACATCACCTTTGGCACAGAAAAAGAGGTTTCTTCAACACAAAATGTCTACTGACATCCTGTAGATTTTAGAAATAGAAAATAAACTTTAAAAGGTCCTTAAATAGATGGATAGATTGAGTTAAAGGCCCTGAAACATTATCTTCTGTCAGATTCTTGCAAGCTGCAAAACCAAAAAAAAAAAAAAAAGAGCTGAAAGGTGGTCAGGTGATAATTCTCTGTGGGTTTATAACTATGAGCGACTCCTTACACACACAATTGATCCATTGCGAATAAAAATATTGATTAGTGCAGCTTTAGGTCTCCAAGCCCTAAATGTTAACTGACTGAGTGATGTAGATGCAGGTCCTATTCAACAACACAACCACGTCTTTGTTTTACCTTTAGCAGAAAGCACAATCTGCTCCAGAGGAGCGTCCTTTCCTCCTGCTGGCAGCCTGATGCGAGTCCACAGGATGTGGGGAGGCTGGCTGGAGGAGGTGGTCTGAAGGGTGAAGACACAGGGGAGGACGGCTGTGCCTGCCAGCGTTTCTTGTACTGTCGAATGGGTGATCCTACGCATGTTCACTATGGAGGAGGCTGCACCTGGAGAGAACAAACAAGAGAACAAAGCATAATTGGATAAGGCAATTAAATATGTCGGGGGGAAATTTGCTTACATGGTAGGAAAACAAAGAAGAAATGCAGTAAATAATTTCCTCTAATGATGATTCACCACACGTACTTCAGTTGTCTACTTTGATCAGCAGGTTCAGCAGATAAATACTGTTTGACAGACACGGATCAGTCTCCTCATTGATTAGGGTAAATGTCGTATTCTTCAATAAGCAGCATATATAAAAAAGGTTGGCTCTAGCTCCTCACCAAGGTGCCTGATAACAAGACCTCAGGGATTCATTAGCAATTTCACATGCAGATTTCCACACAAGGGCAAGAAACTTGTTTAATCATCTCGGCAAACACACACACACACACACACACACACACAAATGACTCCGATTGTCACTCAACCTAATTAATTTAAAGAAATTTCATTCAAAAGAAGTATCAATGTAAAGGAAAGGTCCCTGTACAAAGTGGTTAGTTTCAAGGTTCTGCAGATTGATATCAGCAATTCATTCTGTCTGGTTGCCACACAGGCTCAATGTAACCATGACAACAGGATCACCTGTGAAGATCTTCTAACCAACCATCCCCTACCACTTCATGCTTCATCCTCTATGGACAGCAACATACCAAGTGTCCACTATTTTATTCTATTTATCTTAAGATGGACATTTTATTTTTCTCATACATAAAAAACTTCTCCTAACCATGCAAGTTAATTTCCCTAAAATTTACATACTGTAGTGATAACTGAGCATATTCAACCAGCTAATGAAGATTGTCAGATATGGTTGAATGGTCAAAAATCTCCTAAAACAGCTAAAGGTCCTTGAGTTACGTTTTTTTAGTAAACTTTTATTTACTTTTGAAAAACAGCAATCAAAAGCAAACTATTACATCCTCAGTATTAATTAATATTAATTATAAAGTTCATAATCTGTCAGTTTCTGCTCACAAAATCATGAGTAACATGGCCTGTAAGGTGCGACAGTCTCTGAAACCCAACCCAACAAAAAGGCAGAAGACTCAGTTACAAACCTTTAATAAGCTTAAATCAGTGCTGAGGATTTTTTGCATTTGTTTTATTTTGCGCTCCGTTCATATTTTAACTGTGAATCAAACACACCAATTTGTAGAAAACGAATGTGAGCGAAACATGACAACCTGTATAAAAAAAACAAAAAACAAAGCCCTATTTGGAATAATACAAACGGTGGAATTGAATCCCCGAAATATATTTCCATCTGCATTTAGATTGGACGGCGTTCACACGCTGAATCCCCCTGAGAGCATCTCTCTGTGCTGAATGTCCCCGCTGCCTACCCCCCAAATCAGATGTAATCACACAATCACAAATACCAGGGAAGAAAAAATGTGAGCCAGAACAAGACCGAGAGCAGGAATGAGAGAGGAAGTCTGATGAAGGGAGAGAAGGGAAGGGAGTTAAAAAGACGAAGAAAAGGAGTCTAAGAAACTGAATGGTGGAAACTGAGGGACTTTGGATGACAAGTGTACCCAGAAGCATGGTGGTGACAGATGGGACAAAAGCAAAACAGCCTGAAAAGAAGAACAGAGTGCTGGAAGTGACTTGAAAGGACACTTGCTGTCATTAGCAGACACCATCTCTTATTCTTGTCAGTCCTCCTCCAGAGTCTACTGAGCTGTTCGGAATACAGTTAGACTGAAAGGAGGGTCTCAACGATCGATATTTTTAGCTATCCTAGTGGTATGGCTCTGAAACATTTCAACAACTATTTCATAGGTTGCAATGACATTTTGTACAGACATTCATCGTCCCTGGAGGATGAATCCTACTGACTTTTGCACCAGAGCCATAAGATTCACATTTGATTGAAATGTCTCAACAACTATTGGATACATATTCATGTCCCCCTGAAGACTGGCCATCGATCCGAAGACCCATTATTCTGAAACCCAAGAAGTTTGAAAAATGTCCCATTGGACTGAAAGCCCATTAGTCTGACGGCCCGTTATCCCGAAAACAAACACCCATCGCTCCAAAGGACCATTGCTCTGAAAATACACACTCCGGAGTTCAGTAACATGGTGCTGAATCGGCAGGGTGAGGGGTAATGGGGGGGGGGGACAATGCCATTATTTATGTTTAGGTGTTCCAATTAAGGCTGCCTCTGTTGTGCCTGCACTAAAAAGCAAGCATTTTGTAAATGGTATCTTTTTATTTGCATGTCAAAATACACCAAGATATTAAGGGCAAAAAGCTCCAGTGAGAGTGTGTATTTTCAGAGCAACGGGCCTTCGGAGCAGTGTGCTATCATAGTGGGCTTTTGTTTTTGGAATAAGAGGCCGTCGGACTAATGGGCTTTCGGTCCAATTGGAAGTTTTGCGAACAATCGGGGTTTCAGAATAATGGGCAGTCAGACCAGACTATCCCCCTCAGGATGTTATGATAACTTTGGCAATTATTTAACTTTTCATCTAGATCCATCATCAGGTCAAATTTTTATTTGTCCAGTAGTCTACTTTGTTTTATGATCAAAAACTAATGACATACCTACCAGCCTTAGCTGTAGTTGTTAGCACTAAACTAAAATGTGTTAGCATTTAGCTAACACGTGTACACAAGTGCAGCCTCAAAGAGCTGCTAGATATGGCTACAGTCTCTTAGTCTAAAATGTTGACCATGAAAGCTAATTCTTGACCCTAGAAACACTAGTTAAGGCCCACTTACTAGCTTTTTCTGAAGCTTACAACTGCATCTCATGGGCTTTCACGGCAGATGGAGTTTGCTGAGTTGTCATGGAGATAACTTAGTTGTAAAGTTGTCAAAAAGCAGAGACAAAGCACAAATTTCATTCTCATGTGAAATAATAATATTGTTCCACCTGTTATCATATGACTGTTATTCCATACTTTGGTCACAAGATGACAACTGAGCAAACTCATCTCCTTAAGTCTGTCACTGTTAGAGTCATTATGGTCAGAAATATTTATATTCAACACATAGTGGTTTTAAACGACATTTGTGTTTACTAGCAGCCTGACTATGTTGTGAACCACAGGACATTACTGATAAGTTATATACATACAGTATGTAGTAGTTACCATTAACCTGGTGCACTCGTTTCCAGCTGTCTGTCATCACAACACAACTACTGCAGCACATCAAACTCCAGTGTTCACATTTCCCAGTTTGATATGTTTTTGTACTTTGTTGACTGCTAGAGGGCAATTTGTGTTGATGAACTTTGAAATTACAGAGTCAGAAATGAAATAGCTAATCCAAAATATAAATGTTTTATTTTTTATAGCAGCTTAAAGGTGACATATTACGCACATTTACAGGTCTATATGTTTAATCTGGGGCTCTACTGGAATATCTTTGCATGATTTACAGTTAAAAAAACTCCTTATTTAACTTATACCGACCCTTTACGCGGCCCCTCAGTTCAGCCTCTGTCTGACACAGGCTGTTTTAGCTTCCGTCTCTTAAAGCCCCCCTCCTGAGGAGGCCACTCTGTTCTGATGGCTAGCTCCTGGAAGCTGTTGGTAGTTTGTTGACGTAAGAGGCTACGTCAGCAAACCATGAAACAAGCTATAGAAGTAGGATTTCACTACTTGTTCTCGTTCTTCACTCAAAATGTTTACATTTGTATCCTGGATTGAAAAAAACTGACAAAAGCATGATTGAGTGCAGAGTAATAACTTTCTGCTGTCAGAGTGTAATGCCTGGTACGTTAATGTTTTAATTTTGTAAATGAGTGATGCAATTTCTCATTTTAATGAAAATCCAGGCTGACCAGCTACCATCATGCATGCCAACTGCAGGAAAAGTAATTAAGCAAAGGAACTTATCTGTACTGTGGGCAGTCAGCGAGCTGCATGTGGGACCTCAGACCTGCAATATCATTCACCAGAGACCTGCAGCTCTGAGATGTTTTGTCTTTTTGCTCCATAATTGTGAATTTTATGCATAGTTGAACAGATGGTACACTAAACTTGCATAAATGGGTTTGGAAGCGTTCCAGCTCAATCCCACTGAGCATGTCTGCAAACATCCTCAGCATGTCAGCTCTCACAACACTCAAATTAGTACACACCTGTCTTATGGATTCATGTCTATGGAAAAATTAATGTGGGAACTGTTTTTTTTCTCTGCCAATGTCAACTGTGTGTGTATCCTGATCCAGCTGCACTGCTCTTATTTCATTCTTTCCTTCCATGAATCAATCCTCTGTCTATTCCTCTCATGCTCTTCTTTCTCTTGCTTCCCTGAAATCTGTGGACATGTTCTGTGACTCCTGACTGCTGTTTCTTTAGATCAGATACTGCTGATTACTTTCTGCAGCACCGGGAGACGAAGCAGTTGAGGTCAACAGGAAACAAAGAGTGGAGGTGGAGGAGACAGAGAACTCACCTGAGCCAAAATAGAGCAGCAGTGTCAGAGCCAAGATGATCTGCCGCCCAGCTTCACACAGAGGGAGCACCATCCTGGACCTGAAGAGACAGAGGAGAAAACACAGTCAATACTAAGAAGAGGCAACAAGGCAAGGTTAACTTTAGAATAAATTTAGTAGAACATGGAAAGTTGTTTTCAAATGTTTTATGTTTGACACACTGATAGTTTCTCCAAGACACACAAGATGTCCTTTTAGACAATAACGTGAATCTAATCTTATTTTATGAGCTGTCAATTGTGTCTCCATCTTCCCCAATGCAAGCATAATATCATCATTTTATCATCCATATTCATATAAATGGTAAAATGGAAAATGGTAAATATTTGCATGTTCAGTGTTGGCACCCTAAACATTCACAGCCATACTCTTCCCTTAAAGACAAACTATACAGTATCTGTTTTATCACTACATGCTGTAAGTTTATACTAAAACTATCAAATAAACTCCTTCAAGTAACTAACACTAAGTATTGCCCTGAGTCGGCGCTTACCAGCTTTAAAGTTACAGTTTCATCGCTCGTTTGGTATTTTTTCATCAGTATTTTTCAGTATTATTTTTTCACTTGGTAATTTTCATGTTTGAAGTTTTTTCATGTTTGAACAGATGACTACTTGCTCATGCGTGTGCCTGGAAAAAAACTTCACAGCTGTTTGGTTTATGAAACCTTTTCAAAGCCAATTAGACTCAAACCAACACGTCAACATAAAAACAAGACTCTTAAAATTTAAATTTTGAAGTTATGGGATCTTCAGCTGATAGAAATGATACTGCAATATGAAGTGTAACTCTATCGGTCGTGTCGTCCAATATGTGTCACTCATCTTAAAGGATATAGGCTCATAATTTTTCAAGTACATTTTTGTATGGAAGGAAGACTGTAGATTTTATCCCCAATCATTGACATTGAAAGTGCAAGAAAAACACGTTTCAATTCTCATTTGAGCACCTGACTATTGTTTTAGGCCTTTAAAAAATTGTGAACCTGTCCTTTAATGGGCTCTCGACTATGACAGCAATTGTTTCACTAAAGGTGAGTTTACCAACATCTGTGAGGCCACCTCAGGTGAGAAAGCAGGAGGGTGAAAACAATGTGACACAAAAAGATTTTTTTTTTTTGTCTCTTGATGTTGCAGTGACTTTCCTGCACTGTGACAGTCTCCCAATTATAGCCGGCTCAACACGGACCACACCCATAAAAAATACATCAAATGCCCCAAAATGGCGTCAAACACGAATCATTAAAAAGTCAATTTAAGACAAGTGAGGTGATTTAGTTGCATGTATACAGTATCACAGACATGGACTGATAATGAATCATATGTTCAATTTATCTATTGGTGTGATAATGTCATAATAAATACATAATACTGCAGGACCCAGACATAGTTCACTGAGGCTTGTATTCAGTGCTTTCCAGACAGTGAGCTATAGTAGCTATGGCAGACTGTGTGTGTGTGTGAGAGAGAGAGAGAGAGAGAGAGAGAGGGGCTATAAACTATTGGCACTGCAATGAGACAAGGTGACCTTCGAACCCATCCACTCTTGGGATGGTAGGATGCACTGTTGGATACATTGCATTCATTTGGCAGACGCTTTTGTCCACAGTGACACTGGGAACAATTTGGGGTTGAGCGTCTTGTTCAAGAACACTTCAACATCGAAACCACCGCCCCAACGATTAATGGTCGACTGGCGTTGCCACCTGAGCTACAGCTGCCCACATCACTACTTTGCTGATAATGGCATCCAGTACTGGTCTCCTAACTAGATGAAATAATTTGATGTTATACCACACATGGAGTGATAAATTTAATAGGATATAGTCGAATGAATCTTACAACACCCAAATACTCAACTAAAGCACTGGATTAATTTTTAGTGTTCTGCAGTGAAAAAATGATTCTGGTGCATCCCTACCGCACAACAAAGAGGAAATCCTACCACACATCAGAAAAGAGCTGCAGACTTTGCCAGAGGATTTGGCTCGGGGCCGAAGCGTCTCAGCTCAACGGAGAGATGGAGCTTTATTGCCCCGTACTGGTATGAAATGGAGATAAAGAGAATATGTTGTTTGAAGAAAAAACAGCTTTGAAATTAAAGGGGGTATTAAAACAAATAACTTTCAACTTTATTCATTTACTTTTGGACAAAAAATGTCTTCTTTCTGTCCTCTTAACTACAAAGACTTTGCTAGTAAGTTATGTAGAATTAAATTTGAAAGATTCAAAATTGTTTGTAAGAGAAATTAATCCAACATATTTGGACTGTCTAGATCTCGTTTACATAAAGTAAATAATTTACCCAAGGAAGCAAACGGCCTCTTCACATTCACCAAGGTAACAGCCATTCATGCCAACAGCATCCCTGATGCTTAGAAAGAAGATTATGCAACACCAGTTCAACCCTTTATAAATTATAGGAATAATGGTGGCTCTTTCTGACCAAGTGAAAGCTGTGTAAACCTTCAACCGTATAAAACTGGAGCGTGTGAGGCTAAAGAAGAACATTCCTCTCAGATAGTAAGAAACTCTGTGACACCTGTGAAGCTATGCTGTCATTAAACAACAATTTGTTAAGCAGTTTTTAATAGCGGGCAATCAAGTTGGTTTCTGGACACTTGAAAAAGGGGGATTGAGACCCCACTGTGCCACACACTCTGAGGCATCCCATCTCTGAAGGTGGGTTAGGACCTTGTGATGGGCTGTGACAGATTGGGGTCAAGCCATTGGGTTCTTTGCATGTTGAAGACCAGCCTGAACCTTTGGTTGGGCTAGCTGGGTGGGTGACAAGAGATTTCTAAAGGCTTGGAGAGGGTCATGACACCGAGAAGTTTGCCCAGTCTTGTGAGCGGAGAGCGTTAGAGAGCGTTGTATCGGAGAGCCTGGGACTGGCGGGGGCCCAGCAACCACTATCCACACCAGCAGAATACAGAGTTCAGCCTATGGACATCTCTATGGATGCTATACAACATACAACACTATGTGCCTATAGACAGCAGCCATTCAAAGTTTTACCAGAGGGGATTTACAGTGCACTGGCCATCCAATAACACCAGCCGCATACTAACCAGTACCACCTTTTGTTAGGGACGAGACATCAGATGTCGTGAACGCCTCCCTCTAAATCACCCCTCTTCACTTTCACAGGCACAGTTGTGTCTTGAGGAGAAAAGAGCCAGAAGTCTCTAAAATGCTTCAGTGGACTTCAATGTGGATGTCCATCCGACACATTTTCACGATGTTGTCTGAATAGGACGCATTCTCAGCTCATTGTAAGGGCCAGCAAGCAGAGTGACAGAGATCCAAAGAGAGCTAACAGATGAGGCTGGCAGACCTACATTATGGCTCAGCACTAAGCTGTCAATCTGTTGAAGAAGAAGACCAACTGGCCTCATGATCGTCATGACGCAGGCAAGACGGGCCCCTCGACACAAATTTCCTTCAGTTCTATAGTTGGTGGGAAAATTATTTAGAGAAAAAACATGAAAAGTGTGGAGCACATCATATCAGCTTCTGTTGGGGTTGTGAGATAAATCATGTTTGTGAGTGCAGCACGACAGCTTTATGCTCAAAATGCCTTGAACACGGTACATTGAAGTATGTGTTAGTTTGTGTGTGTGTGTGTGTGTACAGACTGCAAAGGTTTTGTTAATCAGGCCAGGTTGGGTCCCATGTTGATTCATGACATACACACACACACACTCACACACTCACACATGAATGCAGCTGTAATGGTACAGCTACTATAAAACCCTGCATCAAATCCCAGCCAATGCACAAGGTAGGTCACTGAATCTCATCTACTGTACATTCATGTGCACAAACATACACATAATAACACACACAAGCACACACACTGGCTGCTGTCATCTCAGTTAAATCTGTTTAAGTTTGTTGAGCCTACATTCTGCAAGACAACAAATATGCTTCATGTATTATGGTTACTGTTACTGTTGTTGCACCTGCTCATGCAGTTTACAATTATAACATTGAATTGGGAGAAAACGTTGTCTCCTGCTCACTTTTTAATATTTCAAGCTAACTTGTTTTTAACAAGAACCCTGTAGCAGGGTCTTCATTATGCATTTGACGACTACATAGTCGATATCCTTAAAGACTGAGACTAGCTACGCAATTAAAAAGACTCACATTGAAAACATGGAAATAAAGGAGCAGCATTCTTAGAGCTAGTTATCCCTTTTGTTGTAGTGCAGTGTAAAAATGAATAAGATTATTTAAATGTAACTTATATAATGAATGATAGATGTTTACTATAGAAAAACACACTGACAAGCAACGCAGAGGTCAGATTTATGTTTTGTTGTTCATATTTACTATTTAACAATATGTTTCACTTATACTAGAGAAAATTATTTGAGGACTGGCTGATAAGTTTGGGTAACGTAACGCCGTCTCTGGTTTGGCTGGAGCGTAAACTTCCCCAAACCAAGAACAAAATAAAATGTTAGCCTTGGTGAATTGCCGTGATGTAGGACACCTAAGCTCCAGTGGGTGTAGGATGATTGTACATTTGAGAAGTCATGTGATTTTGATCACATGACATCACAGTTTGTGTTGACGGATTGTTTTATTGACTTTAATTTGTTTCAGGAAGACCTACACCCGCTGGAGCTTAGTGTCCCACATTATGGCAATTCACCTATATAACTACTAGCATTAGCTGCCACTCAGTGAATGTGTCAGTCTTCCAGTCCAACAATGCATTTTGTAACATAACCTGTAATCCCACACAATAATATAGTTAACTAATATATGTGGATTGACTTTTTAAGTAATGCTCGCTTACTACTCTAAGCTAGTTAAGCAGGCATGCTAACGTCTCCAGCTCAGAGCAGACAAATGTACTGTTTTAGCCATTCCTTACAATTGTGCTCTTGAAATCTTGTTTGTGTGCAATATTTTCCTTTTTATGGTAAAAAAAACAGATATTTTTCTTTCCTGCTTGGCATTTGACAGAATATTGTTCTCCACCAAACACAAGAGAGTTCAAGCTCTAGTTGCTGCACAGGGAATATTTTCTGATAGAAGAAAAATCCAAGAGTTTATTCTGTATTTTTACAGGAAGCTTCTAAACCTTGCTCGGGCAGCAGCATGATGACAAGAGGAAGAAGCAGAATTAATGTCTAAAAATACAGAATAGCTCTAGAGGAGAGGCTGAAGACTTCAGATAAATCTGCGCTATTAGACTTCAAGACTGAAGCGGAGCCAGTTTTACAGTAAAGAGTCAAACTGTCAGTCTTGTTTCCCCCTACTGGGATCTGACAGGAGAAGGTGATTCCTCTCCTTCCCTTTTTCTTTAATCATTTCTCACAAAACTATTACCTCCAGAGAGCGGTGGCGTGAACAGCAGAATAACAGCTCCAGATGAGTGACAGACAAAGTGGTGAGCTGGGAGTGGAAGAATATGAAGAAAAAGGAATGAAAGGAAGGTCATTTTTATCACCGTCATGACAACAATGCTCTGGCATGATGAAAGCGCTTCAGAAAAGCTGCGTTGGAAGCGTTATAATTCTCCTTAATTTGCTGTGCGGGAGAGAATGGCTGTAGCCAGTCCATCCTGAATAGATATGAGGCTGAAATTCCAACTTCCATGTGCTTAGACAAAAGCAATTTTCACTAATGAATTGTAAAGACAGAAAAAAAAAATACAGTGTAAGTATGTTGCAGTATCCAGTGGTGATTTAGCGCCACAAAAGAGACATTAAGCCAGAGCGCTTGAACATTAATTGCTAAAGAAATTAAAAACAGAAAAAAAGAAACTGCAATAAGAAAGTGAACTGAGCTGAATCAGGTATTCATTTCCTGCTCCCTTCATCCACCACACACACACACACACACAGATACCCTTTGTGTTCAGTGTGCCTATGTGGTGACTAATCACACTCAAAGCAACTAATGACTCATGCAGTTCAGGCCTGGGCTTCAGATGGAGAGAGGACTCTGGAAAGCTGCTGGTCCCTCCGATTCAAGATTACACACTCCATCCTTTCACACTGACACCATTGATCTCACTGGGCACAGCGACAGCGGTTATTTAAACCAGCTCGATAACACGCTTAGGAGAGGCCAAGCTAAGATTTGGCTATGTGTGCGCAGTAAAGCGGGGAGAGGAGGCAATTTAGATCAGTCTGAAGGATCCTTGACAGACAGGTCCAGTGAGAGAGAAAAGTACATCTTTGAGTCATGACTTGGGTTTGTTGTGACTGTAAGCATAGGTAGTTACAACTTGAATGCTATTCTTTTGGTGTATTATTCAGTATTCAACATAAGAAACATACTGATGTGATGTTAAATACATACCTGAGAGAGAGATTGACAGTTCTTATAAAAATCATCTGCCCCCAGCCTTCCTGCGGGGCTATTAAGTTGCTGCGAAACTACACTCAACTAACCTGCAGGAGATGATCTCAGATGCGCTCATTTTCTCTCTCCTCCTCTTCATTCTGGCACTGTCACATGAGAGTTTTTATTGTGTGTGCATGTGCAAAAGGTGTAGGCTTGACTATGTGTGATTCAGAGTATGTTAGCCAGTCGTGAGCTGTACAAAAAAATCAATTTAAATGCATTTGATTTACATATGAGGAGCAGTGTGCATGTAAATGTGTGAGAACAGAATATTGTAAGAGATAGCTTTTAGGGGAAATAGAAACCTGGGAGAACCAGGCAGCAGCCTGTGGAATTGATCATTGCTCATTGCTGTGATGCATCCAAGAGGATCAAATCATATTGACATCAACTGATGTGTTACCTGTAAAGCTTTTAATGGAAGAAGAGATCTTAAGAAGTAACCTTATTTACTTAAAGAAGGACTGCACTGATTTTATGTCTGTGAGGCACTTTGTAAACTTGTTTTTGAAAAATGTGACACGATGCTAGTTGGAGTGATGTTATCCACAGAATCCGAAGGTGAGACATTTCTGACAGTAAAAGTAAAAAACGATGAAAAGTTAACATTGATAATAATTGATAAATATTTTTTGGAAATCATGGTTAGTCATAATTATGAGACAGTAAGTAACTTTAAATGTCATAATTTTGAGATAATATCTAATATTTTTTTATATAACGAGTATTTTTTATTGTTATTCCTAATAGTTGTTATGGGGGGGGTTTTTTGGCAGAAATGTGATTTTTTTGGCCACTTGGGGGCAGCACAATAAGTCCACTATTCACTCTCCTTGTTGCCCTTTTTGGTCTCCACCAACCCCCAAAGAAATATTTGGTTATTTGGTTGCTAAATATTAAATACACCAGGCAATGTGGTGCTGGGCAAGTATCATATCAGAGCTAATTTGCTTAAAGTCCTCCTCCACTCAGAAATGTGTTTCGCTTATTGTTACTTCACTTGGATGTTTGAGCTTCACTGTGCAGAATGATGGACAGTATGTGCAGAGTTTGACATCAGAAGGCTGTTTTCACATTTATCTGCTGAAGAAGGAAAGTTTCTCTGTGTTCAACTTAAATCTGAGTTTAAGGCGTGAAGCTACAAGCAGGATGTGTAACATCAAAACCAGTCTGGGAGCCTATCGTGGTCCAGGACACAACTTCCATGAGTGTGATGGAAACTTGAAGCCTCCAGTGCACAAACACTGAGGATGGACTTTACAGTGAAGTAGGGGACGCTTTGTTTCCAACAGTTCAACTTGTGAAATGAATAATGATTTGCATATACATAGCTTCTGGATATTATAGGTAACTTTTTTGTTGAAAAACCATACAGAAACATATCAGACACATATAATTAGTGAAAGCAGAGTATTTTTATACATTGTAAAACATGTCTAGATGGGATTTTTAAAAACAATACTGATGAGAGCTGTAACAGTGAACCAATCTAGTAAAGTTGCAGGTCAGAAAATGAAAATATTGATTGGAGCAGCTTTAAAGAATCAGTTCCATTGAAACTATCACATTCAAATATATTGTATCTAAAATATTTGTTTAAGTAAACAGCAATATTGAGGAGTTTAATGATTTTTAGAGTCAGAGGTCAAATATATGTAGCTAGGGGCTATTAGCATAAGTGGCCACTAAACCAGCTGCGTCTAAAAGACAGCAGGGGTCAAAGGTGAAGGTTTGGAGGTTAGCTGTTGGTAGCAAAGCCAATAAAGGAGCAGGTGCACGAGTCCATGCTATCATCTCGAGTACACTCAATCTTTGGCTCCACACACACACTCTCTCTCTCACTGTATGTTTCAGATCATCAGAGTGACCATAAACAGGCCACAGCACAACCACATTTTCATCCACAGGGAGAGGTGGTCAGAAAAATGAGTAGCTGTGAAATGAAACGGAATAATAGACACAAACATAGACACACTGGTGGGACTTCATCCAAGAATTCCTCATCTTTAATGATCTGCTGATTCTGTGGAATATCAACTAGGTGAGGAAAAGAAAGAGAGAGAGAGAGAGAGCTCTGTCCTTCAAGTGTTTATCACCAGTGCCAATGCCCGCAGAGCCAGGAGCGATCTCCTCATTCTCACATCAGCAGTTAAAAATAACAAGAAAGAGTTGCTGAGTGGAGATATTTAAAACAGGGAAAAAGGTATCAAAAAGTAACACAGCTGCAATAACTATTAAACATTTGATTCCACTCTGTGTTGCAGAAGCTTTTGGACTGCGGATAAACTTTGGTGCTGCCTAAAAGAGCTCCTTCTTAGCCAACTACAAAGCCAAACATTTGTCTTCCACCAGTCACTACCTTAGAGGAGAGCCCCTGGCCAAAGACAAAGAGAGGGACCTTTCTCTTTGTGTGGCTGAGCTGTTCAGCTGTGGTCTCATCTACGCTTGCAATGATTGGCCTGGTGGGCTGCTTTAGTCCCTCCCAGGTTGAAGAGTGAAGTTGATTGATGGATTAGTTCGTCCAATCCCTTTTGGGTTTTGAGTGGCTGGGGACTCGTTCAGTGAGAGGGTTTCAATATTCCAGGGAGAGAAGAGAGAAAGAGTTCAACATTGCGTCTTATCCAGTCACTCAAAACACAACTATTCATTGCTCTTTTTTCATTTGCCAAATGTTTGTGGTTGGACCACTAGGCTCTGAGATTTGGGAGCTGTCCAGTGCTGAAAACGTGGACAGTTTTTGCTTCAATCACTGTGAAGTCATTTTTAGTCTAAAGCCTATTCCCTCTCTGGCTGTAAATGGGCCACAAAGTTCAAAGAGATCATAAAATTCCCACTTTCGTCCACAGTCTAGTTCACCGTGTGCCAGCTGTAGCTGCTGTTTATGAATTACAAAAAACAGACTGCAGCTTCTGATACGTTGGCTGCACTGAGCAGCATTACCCATCATATTCTGATCTAAACATAATCAACACATTTTCATTGTAGTATAACTGTAAAGGTACAAGCCTGTGGTTTCTAAGAGGTGAAGCTTATTTTGATCATACCTAGGCTGCTATAAGTGAGCGCTGGTGCTGATTTGCATTTATATAGTGCCATTCTGTTAGCTATTAACACTGTGTAATATGTCACCTAAGACATATTACAGTGGGCACTTTCATTTCACAGAGAATAATATCAAACCCTGCCTGAGAATTACCTTTGGCTTCTACTGCAAATATACCATCAACAAGACTCATGAAATGCTTTCATAGCAGAAAACTGAAGAGAAAAGCTGCACAGAGAGAGAAAAGTATGACCAGCTATGCTAAATGTCTCTTTTAATTCATTTAATTCTAGGAGGTGTTACAGTGCTTTAGAGCTAATGACTATTTTCACAATAGATTTGGTCAAGAAAAATAATAACAAATAGACAAATATAATAACAAATAATAAAATAGTTACAAATCATAACAATTTCCTTGTTTTGTCTGACCAACACTACAAAACCCAAATTTGAGAAGCTGCCAGCTTCTCAAAAATAACTTGATTAAGTGACTATCAAAACAGCGACTATCAAAACCCCAACCACTAATGTTTGGTCAATCAATTAGTCCTAATTTCCATTATCGATTAGTGTGCTGAGTGTTTTCTTGGGTAACCGATTAATCGCCTGCTCATGTCCTCAAATTGCTTGTTTTGTCCGACCTAACCAAAAGAAATTCAGTTCACTGCCACATAAGACAAAGAAAAGCAGGAAATCCTCACAATTTAGAAGCTGGAACTATAAGATGTTTGGCATTTTTGCTTGAAAAATTACTTAGCCATTTTTTTCTGTTGATCAACTAACTGATTCACAATTAACTGATTATTTCAGCTCAAATATCTCAAAGCATCTAATGTGTCTGTTTTTCCGTCTTCCACTGACGCGTAAAGTGTCTCCTCTGACTCCTCGGATTGCAGAAGGCTCAAAGCCAGACATGATAAACAATACTGAGGCTGATTGAGTGCTAAGTGTGCAGCAACAGACAGCGAAGCAGCTGAACTGAGCTACTTCTCTGTTTTAGAATCAGACCCTTTTCTTCCCCACAACATCGCTCTCTGATCCCTCTGCTCGTATGAGTGCAGTCATCTACGTAACGCAGATGAACCCACAAACATACACACAAATACTGAGTATGCGTGCTGTGCTTCACGGATGCCCATGCACCCTTTCAAACACACAAACACACACACACACATCCGGACAGAATAAAAAATGCATGCTGTAAACTTTCAGCTGGGTCTCTTAGCCTCATTCCTCACTATTCTCCTCTCATCCTACAGGCACCATCTCTCCTTCTCTGTTATCTCTGGCACACACACATTTCCTCAGCTCAAGCTCGTATATAGTGCGGCGTTGCCTAGTTAACCTCGTCCTGCTTTGTGGCACTGACACACAGCTGGTGGTGGGCCCACTAACAAGGCCGAAGAAGAAAAGACTCGGACTCCTCCAGACTGTGGAGCGGTGAATAGACACAGAATATAGGCGTTATTGGGCTGCGGGGGCTCTCATATTCTCAAACAATACAGCTCATTTGTCAAGGTGACCCAAACTGTTCTCCTCCTTCACCGTGATTTGTACAGGCCAGTGTTTGTTTACAGAGAAGGCAGACATCAATATAAGACTCTGAAAGGTCTGTTCACCTGCTTGGCACCAGGCAATTTGTGTCATTTTTGATTCCATATTTTCAGGACAAAAGCAAAGTTAGTTTTACAAGCCACACAGACATGAAGTACTATAATGTGAAGATAAAACAGTGTGTGTGCATGTGTGTGTGAGAGAGAGAGAGCCAGCGCAGACACAGCGATCACTGATAATCCAGTTTCTATACAGTATCTTTGATGTCATGCCCAGATGACAGCTCTGGAGATGGCCCAATATAAGATCTGATTTTGGCAGTTATTCAACACATGTTGTTTGTTCACCACAGGACTCTGATTTACATAATAGATTTCACAAACACCTGTTCAAGTGTTCAGATCTGCTTCCACAATTGCATCAGTCAACAGAAGGCATCCTCCCCTTTGGTTTCTTTTAATTCTTTGTCAAGTGTAAAGGAAGATTTAGGTGTGTGTGTGTTTGGACACAAAGTTCTTCTAAAATAAAGATCTCCTGATGATGATGAAACCATGTAAAGGGCACACTAACAAGGTTACATGGTGAGTTGATGATTTATGCATGCCCTTACATGGGTCGTAAATATAGACCAATATTAAAAGCTTTGATCTGTAAATAATTAAAGATATCCCAAACGGGTGCGATTTGTGCGCGTCTCAGAAGATGAAGCTTGTGATCGTGCGAGGAAAAAGGCAAGAGAAAATTCTTTTTTACTTACACTTATTACATATTCATATGATTAGATGTTGCATGGATGGGCGATGTGAAAAGAACTCCAAAATTTCCATAAAACGACAAGACCTGTTTTCGCTCCAGTTTAACCGAAAGTGCGTTTTTATGTTGAAACCAAGAAACTGAGAGACTTTAAAGCAGCTGAACGGTCTCTCTCTCTCTCTGATCAGGCGCCTCCTGCTACCCGGTGACTTGAGATATGACACACTGACCATATGACTGATTCCATAAAGCATGCATATGAAGCAAATGGTTTCCTTGCGTTCATTCTTACCTTAACGAGATGCGTCTGAATGGTGCAATCCTCTGAAATGTGAGCGAAAGCTTTGCGCCTCACAGTGCAGGTGCTCTCCAAAGCTCCCAGAGGGTGCAGAGACGGCAAACGACGAAACAAGGGTGAAACAGCACTTTGCAGAGGCAGAAAAGACCAGCGGGAGTGTGTGTGTGCACAAGCGCTCCACGTCTTGGACTTCTCACTCCTTCAACGTTGTCCTTCTCCTCAGTGAGCAGTCGATGCGCCGTTCATCCTCAGACATCTGATATCTGCCAGATCGGAATAGATGCACATACACACCACACACACACACACACACCACAGAGCAAGGTGCTCCGTCCCCCTCCTCGCCAGCAGCTACGCTGAGGGAGATAAGCAAAATCAGTTTGAACAAAGAGGCAAGCGGTGACAGGCAGACGGTTTCAGCGCCCCCATCCAAAGAGGGGGAAACGAGGGTGGGAGGGGGGAGGGTGGGGGTTAAAAAGAGAGCGAGGGGGTGTACTTTATATGACCATAATCCGATTCCTGCATAAACCTTAAAGGTTGATCCGGTGTCTGTGAATTAAAACCCCCTCACATCCTCATATGCTCTGTTTCCACACACCTCCTGTGTGACACAAGTTGTAGGCCTATAATTACATATAACAGCCAGACCTTCTATTGTAATGAGAGCAAGTAAAGATCATACTGTATCTAACCAATTAATGTGTTCAGGAATAACATTTGACTGATGTGGAGCAGATTTAATTGCCTCAGAAGCATTTCACAACCTGGCAACAGCCAACATCTCATCACTGCAGCGGAGGTTAATAGAAACCAAACAGCACCAGTCCTTATTAACATATTATAAAGAAAGAAAGGAAAAAAGGCTGGTTCGTTGCTGATGGCAGCTCTGACCACAGGTCTAGCTCCTACACTGATTTTTCTCAATGATAAAGTGAGTAGAAGAGCAGCAGACTCTTTGTTATTCATCATACTGTAGGTCTGCAGTCTGTTGTGTGCTCAAGATGGTTTTGAATTATGCATCTTCCCTGGTGTAATGGAGGCAGGAGTTGGTTCCACTAATCATGGTAATCACAGTGACTCTGGACTAAAATCTTTATTTAAAGGAAACTGAAATAAGTTAATGTGGAGAAATGAGAGCTGGAGTTCCTCTCAAACTTATGGTTTATTAAGTTAATCTGTGTAGACAGGAGTCTTTAAATAATAAGTCAAGAGAATACTTGTTATCATATTCAGGCTTGAAGTGTTGGTTTTGTACTTTCTGCAATATTCACTTTATCCTCATTATAAACCCCAGTAACCTGCCACTGGGTCAGTCAATATAAACTTTGTTCAAACCTGCACAACTTTATCCTCTAAATCTAGTTGAGATCCCAAAGTTTCCAAAGATACCAGGCTGAATTTTTGAGAAACTCTCTAAAAAAAAAATAATGCACAAGACATCCAGATTATTTCAATCTGATGAAATGGTGCAGCCATAAAACATGGAGTCATGGGCACAACCATCATTTACCTTTAATGAAGAGCTAGAAACCAACCGATACAAAAGATACTGTCATACAATGTGTAATAAGGGGATCTTTACAAATTTTAAGAATTTTAAAGCTGCATTAATTGATTTTTTTTTACCAATTTGGGGTGGCCCAACATATATTTTAAACACAACACTGACAAACGATGACTATAAAGTTGCTACATGACAAACCTGTTAGCACACAGTTGCCTATCTATACATTAACATTATTTAAGTGGTGTTTCTGGTCACATATTTGCTCTGATTTTAGCTCTGTTTTGAGTTCCACCAACTCCTGAGGGCAATATCTGGCTCTTTAGCTGCTAAATGCTCCACTACGTTCAATAGCTAGTTGATAACTTTGTCAGCTGTTGGTACAGGTCAGGTAGTACGCATCAGGTTTTGATGAAAACGGTTGTTGCAACTGGAAACAGCGTTGGTGAGAGCGATGAGAATGACCTAAAACAGTAAAGTTGTGGGCTGTAAAACCGAAACAATTAACAGAAAGCTAAAAAGCAACGTAGACCTAATTCACAGCAGAATTGGTGATAATTCTCTGTGGGTTCATCACTACCGGTAAGATTACATGTGGTCATTTCATCCACTTTTAATATAAAATATTAATCAGGGCAGCTTTTATGGAAAATAGCCCTCCACGTTTTGAGACAGTTGAAGGCATCTGTGCTAAAACACTCACCATGCAGTGGTTTGAAATATGACGCTGTCTGTCTTTTGTAAACCTCAGAGGAAGTAAACCTGCGTAAATATGACACCTGGTTATACTGTTATGTGTTTCTAGGTGTTGTTCTTACACTGAGGAATCCAACACTGAAGGTCAACAGTCTGGGGAAAGACTTGTTGTTATTCAGTTGGAAATTGATCCTCTGGAAATGAAGCTGAGGACAGATTTTCTGTCCACAGTGCCACTGATCTGTTTCCAGTCCGAAGAGGTATAGGAGTTTCCAATAACAAGTATTGATCCAGTCCATTACGGTTATTGAACGGTGTAGACTTTCAGTTTGTGGTGGTCTTCTGACATAAATATTACAGATGTTCATGGACATTTTTGGATTTTCTTCTGGTATCTGCAGAACGGATGTAATGTGACATAAGTACAGATATTAGATAGGTGCACATCTGGTTAACACATGAGCTTTTTGTCAGCACATAAATCAACAGGAGACTGGATGCAGCGCTGAGTGACAACAGAGTCTGAGCCAGCCAAACATCTTCTAGGAAAATGTTAGTTCATTCAACCATCTATCCTCATCGTGCCCGCTTGGTGTTATTCTTTGTTTCACAGTAACTACAAAAAATACAACAATAAAAAAAGTTCCTCTAAAATCTCTCATTTAAAATTCAAAAAGCTGATCAAACAAAGCTGTTTGAGGTCTCAGAGAACATAGTTTAGTCATATTTAATCGTATTTAGTGTGTAAACATAGTTGCTTTTGGTTTCCCCTCTAATCCCATTGCGAACGTTAGTTCTTGGCTTGCTTTTGTTGGCATCCAAACACAATAGTGTGTTTTGTAATACTTTTGTGAGACAGAAGGAAAAAAAATATGCAAATTACAGTCACTGGCTCACACTCAAACAGACACATTCGCACAGAAACTTAGGATCAAGAAATACAAGCAGCAGTTAAGGCCTACCAGTGATGCTCTTGATCCAGTCAGTGTGTTTATTTTACAAGCAGACACATTAACAGGCAAGTCTGTTGAAGGGGCCCCTCATCAGCGCCGTGAGAGTGATGGGGAAAAACAGAAACAAACAGAGCAGTGGGGGATTCATCCGGCTCTCACTGCATCTCCAATTCCCTCTGAACACGACAGGAGGAGGAGTGGGAAAGAGATGCAGACGCACTAAACACAACTCTAAAAGAGGTTTACTGCAAAGGCCTCGGGGAACTGCTCCTGGGAGCTCAGCTGAACGTGTGAAAACACCCCGAGATCATCAGCGCACCAGAACTGACGTTGCAGGATAAAAAAAACGTTTGTTCTTTGCCTTTTTTGACTCCATAGCTGCAACTGAGCAGATGCTGTATTGACAAAATATCCTAAATTATGAATATTGAACATATATTTGCACTCTAGGAAGTCAAAGTGGATGTCTGAGCCTGTTTATGCTCAAAGTTTATGAGATTAAATTTTGCATCACACACTTTCACAGTGTATAAATAGTGTACATGCACTGCACATACCAACAATTCAATTGCACACACACACACACACACACACATGGCAGGAGGATTGGCTCAGTCTTAATGTGCACTGTGACTTCTAGAAATGTCAGGCGCCTCGCCAAACAGACAAACAATGTCAATCACTCTCCAGAAAAGGAGCAGCCATCCACACACAATAGAGAACACACAATACACAGGGGAGGCTGGACGAAGACGATGACACAAAAATGACTTGCAGAGAGCTATTATAACATCTTAACGGGAGCAAAATAACACCACCAAGTAATGCATACTGCCCTCAGTAGGAAACAGAGAGCGTAATGAGGCTTTGAATGGCGTCATGCTTTCCACGCTGCTGTGTGGTGTTTTTAGGCTCCTGTGCGTGCTTATTATGAGCTGCTTGTTTGTGGGTTTGTTTGTTTTTTTGCAGTAATGCTGTTAATGTGAAGAGATCAAACAAGCCAGCGAGCAAGCCTAATAAAAATAGGGGAAAAGGATACAAGAGAAGACCTTGTCTGTCGAAATGTACCAATGGTGAGAAGTCTAAACTAATCTGGATTTTATAAACTCCAGTCTTTGTGCTGATAAAGCAGTTGCTCAGACTTGGTTTAACCACCATGCTGGGTTTAAGTGTTTCCGAGCCAAGAGGCCCCATCTGGGCGGCAGGAAGGCAGTCATGGAGGAAGTCATGGAGACACGGTGGGCACTGATGCTAACCACATGGAATACCTCCGTACTGTCCAACCACAGGCCTACTGGGTTATGTTTGCTTTGGCCTCATTTTTGCTTTGCCATGGCTGAAATTCATGAGTTGTTTTCATACACACCACAACGTAGATTGTCATTACAGGCATAATTTCATTTTTTCATGTCATCTGTGGCTTCACTGAATACGTTAAGGGGTTCTACTTTTAAGGTTTTTAATGGTCTGTGTTTCTGGAAAGACGGGCTTCTATCCCACTGATCAAATCTGAGACACTGAAGGAGTGAAAGGTTTACTGTAATATCAATTACTTTGACCGTGAAAGTTTGTTCTTTTCCTTGGAAACAGTAGTTTGACCCCCGAAAAAATCTTACCATAAAGCTTTGCAAATATTCAGTTAAGAAGACTATCTCCATGCTGGCCTGTTGGTTGGTTGGTCCACCACTTTGGTTGGTTTGGACTGAAATATCCCAACAACTATCGAAAGTATTACATAGCCTTTTGTACAGACATTCATGGCACTACCAGTGCTACCACTAACAGTACTGAATTTGATGATCCCCTGACTTTTAATCTATAGTCCCACCAGCTGATGGCCTTTATATGTTTTTTAGTGTGATGTCATGACAACTATCAGATTGCTTGCCATAAAATTTGATACATGTATCCCAGATTTTCAGAGGATGAATCATAATCATTTGAGTACCCTTTATTTTCTTCTAGCACCGCCAGCAGGTCAAAGTTTTCACTTATTAGTGAGATATCGCAGCACAAAATTTTGTACAGATATTCATGGTTGCCAGAGGATGAAACCTAATGACTTCTGACTTCTCCTTTAGCGCCACCATGAGGTTCACATATGTGTTTTTGGGTGAAATATCTGGATTCCCATGAAATGTGGTCCTCAGGACAAATTCTAACAACTTTGGTGATCTTCTGATTTTCCATAAGGTCAGTCAACAGGTTTATGACTTAATAACTGCAAAACTAATTACATTTTCATCAGCCTCAGCTGCACTTTGTGTTTACTGCTAATTAGACAATATAAGCATGATGCTAACATGCAGCTAAACAAAGAAGGTGAACATGGTAAACATTATATCTGCTTAACATCAACATATTAACATGTTAGCCTGCAGAGAACATCATTAGCATTTAGCTCAGAGTACTGCTGTAGCCTCACAGAGCAGCTTGTATGGCCGTAGACTCCAGTCTTGTTCCTTTACGGCTTCCAACTCAATCAGCTAACTTCTCAGTCAGACATCTGTGAGCCAATCATCTTGATGCTGTCAAATTTTAAAATCAAAACAACTTTATAATCTGTCACAAATTTCACTGGAAATTTGTCTTTGACGTGGCTCACACAGGTACACATAAAAATAGACATGTAGCTAAAGTATACATGTTGCAGAAATATACACAAATCTGTTCCTTTCTCCCCATCATCCTCCGTCAATTCATTCTCCAATGATGCGACCCACCTCAAGCCTGTTCATCAGAACCAGCTGTCCAGTGAGCACATCTTGCCCCACATCACATCCATCCAGATCTTCAACTATGGGCTGTCCTTCACTCTTGATTCCTTTGATATTTTTATATTGCTTTTTATTTTGCTCATGGCATGACTAGACCTGTAAAATGGGATCTAATCACTAAAGACTCCTCACATATGTCTCATATTTTCTTTTTGTTTATACTATATCAAATAAAGTCATTTCTTAACTCTTTAAAGGACCAGTGTGTAGGATTTAGTGGCATCTAGCAGTGAGGTTGCAGATTGCAACCAAATAAATACACCTCCGCTCCCCCTCCCCCTCCAAGCATGTAGGAGAACCTACACTGTCCATTCTGGGCTACTGTAGAAACATGGCGGTGCAAGATGGCAGGCTCTGTGGAAGAGGACCCGCTACCACCTATGTAGATATAAAGGGCTCATTCTAAGCTAACGAAAACACGATTCTTATTTTCATGAGATTATACACTAATGAAAACATACTTACGAATATTATATTCTAATTTTGCCAATAGATCACCCTGAATCTCACACAGTGATCCTTTAATTCCTTCTTTCACTCAGTCTGTCCTGATTGAAATTGTCTTTTCTTACAGCTTACAGCTGAATCTCACAGTCTTCATCAGCGGATGATGGAGATGCTTCAGTGTGTGTAGAACAAAGTACCGAACTGGCCGGAGAAAGATCAAAGAAGCCATTCATGTCAGACACGAGCATCTTTGAACAGAGACGGGATACAGTCTCCCCCGAGTTAACCTCTGATGGTTCAGTTGTCATCAAAAGACCTAAATATTAGAGATTCACCTTACTTTAAGTAGATGGGGAATTGGCCATGACATGAATCATCCACATTAAATTAAGTGTCTTTGTCAATGTCATTATAAAATTCAATGCGTATCAGTTACATCCAATCATCCAGTCTGAATCTCCATCTCCAACTGATCAAACCGCACCCACTGATGAATACCCTGAGATGCAGTTAAAAGCCACAAAAGCGATCATAACTTGATATTCTTTTGTCAAATCAGTTATTCTGTTGTAGAGGTGGTCATGGTTTTTAATAAGCAACAAATAGAGCAGCATATAATTTGGCTTTAGGCCTAAATTCAGTTTGACAATAGTTTAGCAGAGAAAATATTAGTCTGGAATCAAAGAGAAAGAAAGTCTTGGAAGCCTGGAAAAAGATGAGAAATTGTGAAGAGAAAGAAAGATCATAAACAGCAGAAGAGTGACTATTAGCAGACAAGGGAATTGAGAGTTTGGGGGAGGAGAGAACAAAAGAAACTACAAATTCCCAAACCAAAAAATGGTTTTGCAGTGATAATACAAATGTTTGAGCTCAGTGCTTCAGGGACAGAGACTTTTTTATTTCTTACTTATCTATTTTTTTGATAAAGCTTTTTGTCAGATTTTTTTTTTTTATCTCAGGAGTCGGTTTGTTTGTGCACATCTGTGCTTGTCTTACAGTTTGGCTGATGTGTGAAGGCTTTTAATTGAGACTGGATAACAGCTTTAACACCCACAACCCCCCACCTTACCAACACACACATACACACACACACACACTGAAAAAAAAACCTTTTACATGCACAATTAAGCACTGATCTACCTTGGCAGTTAAAATTCAGGTCATGTGTGGAGGAGCAGCTGTGTGTGTGCGCGTGCGTGTGTGTTGATGCTTGTGCACATGTGTACATTCTCTTGCATGATTGGGCTGTGTAAGTGTGACTGAAATTTTTTGCGTGTCTGTGTGTGTGTGTGTGCGTGTGTCTGCGTGAGTCTCTAATGAGCTCTCCTGTGTGGCATCTGTGGTCTGTGTCACACTCAGCCTTCGTCCTTCTCCTCCTCCTTTCATTCAGTATCTTTGGCAGTAGCAGAGATAAAAAACCGCAGAGCTTTGAAAACAGGAAGCTCAGCTGTCAAAGCGTTGGCTTCTACACTATCCTTTACACAGACACATGCTCAGCACAGGTTTATCATGTTCATTAACAACACCCCATATTGAAAACATCATGAACATTAATAAAAAAATACATCTATCATATACATTATTGAAGTCTCCTCTGCTGTAAATATACTGTACTTTTCTCTACAGGCTCAACTCACCTATAAAAATAGGCCCAACGAGGCAACAAGCAGTCAGATGATCTGACAGGTTGTTAACAAGCCCCCAAATTAGTCACATATGTTTAGGAGAGAAAATGAAGGCAAACAGAAAAATTATCACACAAACTGTCCGTTGTAAACATCTCTAACAGCTTTGGCTTAACACATGTCATAGTTATCACAGATGTGTAATGAAGATTATTAGCAACATTATCCATTGACGTACTTTCAGTTCAGACTGAAAATAAAGTAGTTTCTAATCTGGTAAAAGTGCTGGCTTGTTTAAAAACTTTCTGATCATCTGACCACTTATGCTTGAGGCCATGTTTGACCACTTTCTAGCAATGTTGCAGCATTTCCAAATCACGGGAAATACTTTGGTGAGTAATGTGTTATTATAGCTGATTGGACTGATGGCCAGAGCTACATAAATAAACCCCAAGTTCTAAAACAACAAAGGTTTCCTTTTACTCCACTTTAAAGGGGTATTTGAATGATTTACTATTGATCAACAATATTAACTATTGATTTTACTGTAGATGTTTTTCGCAGGCTGTTGAGAACTCCTTGTGACAAGTGAACTGAACTTAATTTGTAGAATCAGTGGATTGGCCCTTTAACTCTACTCCACTCTTCTCTACTCTACGTTACTCTACTTTAGTCTCGTCTCCTTCATCTTTGTCTCCTCTGCACATCATTACTCTGCTCCACTCTCCTGTAGCTCAGCTTCATCATATCGTAACTCTACAATGTGACGGAAATTGTAACTTAATGAAAGAATGAAACAAGTAGGTGAGCTCTTTATTTCCTCATAGCTGCAGGTGGGACTTGCCCTAGTTGGCCTGATAATAGAGCGTGTTTCAGTCTTATTGCCTCACTCTGCTTCCCTCACACTGAGGGGAATCTCACTAAATGATCAAGTTGATCTGCAGACTCACTCCTTAACCTACTTTACTCCAGTTTTAACCCTGTTTCATCATCCAGGTCTTCTGTGTTTTTTTTTTCAGCCTAATTCTGTTTGCAAGTGAGTTGCTGTAAAAACATGCTCCACTTTCTCTCTGCGCCGCCGACCAATGACGCCTCAGTACGTTCAAGGACTATATTTCATAACAGAGTAAACACCTTTCATAATGCTCTGTCCCCACCTCTTATCAGCCTTCTCTCTACTGCTTCCTATTGGAAAGGAAAACTTGGACCATAGATATTTCCAATCACTGCAAACACATGATGTCATTTATTGTTAAGAGAAAGAAGTGTTACTATTAACCCAGAAGTGACTAAAGGAAATCATCTTAAATTATAATGATAGTGTAACAGCAAATCAATATTAAAGATATGGCATAAACAAGTATTTTTCTTTTCCTTTTTTTCCTCCTTTTGAATATGTATATTTGTATGTGTGTACTCATGTATGAATGTATAGTATGTATGTATATGTATATATGTATACTGTATGTGTGATGTATATAAAGTATGTATTGTGTATATATACATCATCATCTTACTACTATTCTTTCTCGTATAGTTTATTTAGCTATTTTTCATTAGTTTTGTTTATTTTTTTCTCTCTTTTCTCATTGGTGTATATGTGTGTTTTCTATAATTCACTGGAAAAGATATAAATACTGTAAGATCGCCAGAAGTACGAATATTATTATATGTAAGCAAATGTCAATCTACTTAAAATATTCTTGCAATAAAGTATGAAAACAAATTGGTAAAGGCCAAAACAGATTGCTTGGAAACCAAACTGCCATGCACAGCAGACCTATCAGCAGTTCGGAATAATGCAGAAATAAATTGGATATAAATGACAATTTCACAGTATTTAGCAGCAAAATAGAAATAATGCAGCTTCCATAAAAATGTCATGGGATGGCAAAAATGCATTACAGTGTAGCTTTAAAACTGTGTTGTTGCTGATTTGATTTTTTCCCCCCACAGAAACTTATAAATCAACTCTGAAAACTTAAATTAACTCTCTCTCTTTCTCTCTCTCTCTCTTTCACACACACACACACCCACGTCTAATGAAAATGCCCATCTGTTTGTTTTTCCTAATTACAACACACATTTGGCTTGACAGAACATTAACGCAGCGTGAATCCAACGTATTTTTTGTAAAGCACATAACTCTTCTAGAAATATTGTGCTCACTGAAGGCACGAGACTATTAACAGAGTGCCAATTAGCTCTATACAATCCCATATTTACATAATCAGGTTGATGTATAATTAAAATTTGTGAGTTTCCATAAGTATAAATGTCCATTTGAATTTAAAATAGGCTCCTCATGCCTCATTGTCATTCTGAGCAACCTGGTCGTCCTTCAGCCGTCCACTAGACTCTTAACATCTCTCTCTCCGTCTCTCTTGTGCTGTTGCAGCCTGACTGGCTAGGTGAAGGGGGGACGTGTTGTGTGAGGATTATGCAGACAGGCTTGTAAATCCTTCAATAGCAGAAATATCCAGGGCTCACTCTACTGCAAATCACAACACCATCATTTTGCCCTTGACAAAATGCTCAGACACCTTAAAATACAGGAATGCACCTGTGTTTTTCCCCATATTTTATTGATTTCTAGGTTTAAGGCTAATATACCTGCACACACATTCACACACACATCTGGCCAGCTGGATAACAAACTCATTGATCACTGCACAGGGCTGGTCTTTAACCTCCTGGGTAAAAGAGGTCAGTCTAATTGAAACCTCAGCAGCCTCAGGAGAGCTAAACTGCGCTGAACTGTAACATTCACTGAGTCCTGATATCAAGTTGCCCCCTTTTGCCCTCTGCCTCCTCCCTCCGCAGCACTGTGCCGTTAATGGTCTCATCACAGCAACCACCGTTCCTCACATCCACAGCTCTCCTTCTCGCTCCTTGCTGTCACCTCTCGCCTAATAAGTGTTTGGTGGAGCTTTCTTGAAGGACACAGAGTTGCTGCGGCACGTCCTTGGTGCTCAAGTGAATTACGCCTCAGAGTCAGTTTGACTCTGCTGACAGACAGAAAGTGATGAGCAAGCCGTCTTAAACTTCTGCAAGATCCCTGACAAGGAAGACAACTCAATGTCACCACACTGAACGAAATATGTGAGATGAGCCTTGAGAAGTCCAGCTCTACAAAGTGAAAACTTTTGTGGTGTTTAAATATTCTCTTTTGTCCTTTGTGTCTTTACAAAGCAGAAGTTTTAGATTTCATCTTGCCCATGAGCCCTACTGTAATATAACTTCACGTCATATGCGTATTATAAGTAATAATAATAAGTAGTAGTAACTCTTATAATACATCCATGCTTCATACGCACAGACAGAGGGAGAGAGAGAGAGAGGGGAAGATTTCAGGATGTTGTGGCAGCTTTGATAGTGATGTTTTAGGGCCATCTAGTGGATATAAGTGGTGTCACATTTTTATGCAGCACTTAAAATACAACAGTTACAAAGTGGTTTACAGGAAGAAAAGAAACAAAGGAGAATAAAGTGTACAACCCACAAAAAATCAAGAGAAATCCAAAGAAAATTAATTAGTTTTCTTTATTCTGTGGGATGAACAGCTGCAGTTTTTACACTAGATAAAATATATAAATTTTATCACTAAAGATACAAAATAGAGACATAATTAAAAACTGTAGTTTGTCTTAAGAAGGAGTATTGAAATGAAAATAACACGTCATATCATATATTGTTTCCTTACTTTAATTTTACATTTTCAACAGTACCCACTAAGACAGCAGTTTACTGTTTCTATCCAGTGGTGGAAAGTAACAGAGTACATACTTAACTACTGTACTTCAGTTTTTCACTTTTCTTGATTTGTTTCATTTTATCTTACTTTGTACTTGTACGCCACTGCATTTTTACTATATTCATCTCACAGTTATAGTTACTAGTTTGCAGACTCATATTGTACATACAAAGAATTATGATCTGTTCATAAGATATAATGCATTGTTATAGATAATCAATTGTATAAAACATGTACTTTAACTCCACATGCATCATCCTCAATAATAAAATCAAGTTAATGCATTAATAATAATAAACCAGTGATATAATATATCATAAAGTAAATCCAAAAGGGGCCATTTTACTTTATACACTTTGCTGATAATATCACTGTGTGTTTACTTGTGTTTTTCTCTGAGTTTAATACTTTTACTTCAGTAAAGGTTCTGAGTAGTACTTCCACCACCACTTTATTGTGCTCTGTATTTCAGAGTTGACTGGTCATTTCTCTCTATGCATCGTTTGAGTCTTTGGTATATTTTTATTTATAATGCCATTCTAGACAAACTTCCTTTATATCTCTGAAAACATATTTCACAAAATTCATCTTCCAATCATAATCTTTTATCACAAGAAGTAATCTGAGGGGTCATGAGATGATTAATGGGAGAGGAAAGAAGAAAAAACATAATTTTAATACACAAATCTGTTTTCAGTTTTTGGACTTTTTCTCTGATCTTTGATTTTTGGTGAAATATTGGATCAATTAAACATTTATTGAAATGAAACCATATGAGAAATTTAGAGGGAAAAATCACTATTTGGTGGAGCTGTTAACAACTCATAGACATCTGAAATGTGACCCTGACTACACACTACTTTTTGTAAGACGTCAAAAGTCAAAAAGGTTGGAAACCACTGGTTTCATCTTTAACAATGTGTCAAATCTTCATCTGAAAAGTAACTAAAGCTGTCAAATAAATACAGTGGAGTAGAAGTATAAAGTAGCATCAAATGGAAGTACTCAAGTAAAGTACAAGTAGCTCAAAATTGTACTTGAGTAAATGTACTTAGTTACTTTCCACCAATGAAAAAAGCCTTTGTGTTTTTAGTTCGCAGAGGAAAATTAAAAAAAAAATAAATTAAAGAACTCGGTAGACCAGACTGAATTCAAGGCTATCAAGGCTTATTATCTCTGTTTTTAGCTTCTTTCATCTTTCTTAATACTTACAATTGTTCTGTAACCTTCTCTGTTCTTTGATACTTTATTCATTACCATCTGGTTTCAGTGTTGTTTTATTTGTGTGCCTGATGTATTGTCCTGTCTGAAACTTGTACTGCTGCCTTCCTTACCAGGTCTCCCTTGAAAATGAGGTTGCCATCTTAAATGGGATTTTACCTGGTTAAATAAATAAAAAGATGAATTTGTATATTTCATATATATGACCACAAAGCATCCATTATTTCATACATTCCAACACGGTGGAGAAACAGGTGTCCTCAACACTCTGTGAAAAGCCTCTGTGAGTACCATAAAGTCACAAATAAGAGCTACAGATGCCAGTTAAGTTAAAGATGTTAAAATCATTTCAAACTTTACATTTATTAGTGTCTTCTTGTCTGTTCACGTGTTGTCCAGCAGGGGTCAGCCGCTGCCTCTGCAGCTGCCTCCTCATGAGTTTCCCCCCCCTCAGATGGAGCTGCAGACCACCTCCCATTCATCAATCTTCTTTTACTCACAGTGACAAAAGAGACATCAAATGGGGAGGTGTGGGAAAACACAACAATGCATTTCAGAACACAGACACTGGATAATATATGCAAAGTGGGAGCGAGTCTGAGCAATGTTCCCTCTCTCTCTCTCTCTCTGTGTGTGTGTGAGTGTGTGTGTGTGTGTGTGTGTGTGTGTGTGGTGTAAATTGGTTATTATATCTAATTTGTCTGCCTTTTTCCTGCATTTCTGCATCTGTGTAATGACAAAACAAATTAACCTCTAAATTTCAAAAAGTTAACTAAATCTAAAACCAAAACAATTCTTATAAATGTGTGAATATATTCCTACGTAGACGTTTCAGACTCTTGAAACAAGGAATAGCATTCATGCAGTGATACAGTATATTCTTGTATCAAAAGCATAGCAGTTTTTCTCTCCACAGTCCACAAAATGAACCTAAAATGATCTGTCTCTCTCCTGGCTGGCTGCTCGCTGTTTCCCACCCAAATCAAAAGGGGCGAGTCGTGGGGGGTCATGTCTGGCCACCCCTCAGGAGAATAACGGGGTCTCTGTCTGCCCCCCAAACCACCAACGGTTCTCCACTGTCCCTATGACAACAGCCAAGGACCCTGGAAGGCCCCCAGACTGGGGCGTCCAAGCAGATGCCCATAATTAACGTTGCTATACGGAGGTGTCAGTCCTGCCAGTCTGCCTTACATGGAGGCAGACCCTCTCCCAGACCTGTCAGGGGCCCATAGGGCTGTGTGAAAAATGACTGCCCTGCGGTGCTTGTGTGTGTGTGTGTGTGTGTGTGTGGTGGGTTGGGGGTTGGTAATGTCTGCCCACCAGTATCTGCCCAGTCCTGGCTAAAACTGACCATCATGCAGTGGGAAAATAATAATATAAAAAGCGGATTTGTTTATTTTACAGCCTAAAAATCTACTAAAGTGACATTTTGTATCATTCAAACTGAAACAAAACAAAACAAATCCTGCAATAAACCAAGTTTATAACATTTGATCATTGTTGATGAAGCTCATATATGATACCATTAGGATGTTAAGTATTTTACAGAGTCACCTCTGTGTACTCGTACATCACATCTGACTATAAACCAGACAGTGTGTTCACTGAGATGCTGTCACAACTCTGACTGACTGACTGACTGACTGACTGACTGACTGACTGACTGGGTGTCTGGCTTACACGGTTGGCTGAGGATGAGATTGTGTCTCATCCTCACATTCATCCAGCCTAAAGAGGGACCATATCAGACATCTCCATAAGTACTGAAACAACCAGACCTTGGTAACGCATATCAGATATCTGGACATTAATACTCCATCTGCTTATGGAGGCCACAGGATACGGATGAAAACTCTGGAAGGAATCTAGAAAGTGGACCTTGAGTGTCCGAGGTCAAGAGTGAACCTTCAAGCTCAACATTTATTTTTGAGTTTTGACCACATTTATAAACAGTTTTAAACCGGCCTGTGAATGTTTTCTAACACACTGTAAAGATGTGTTCATGTGTGTAATCAGTATATAAGAATCTAGCTGTGTTATCAATCATTCATTAACTGTTTATACCTCAGTTATGAACACTTCTGCTGACAAATACATTATAAATCATGTATCAAGTGTGCATATACTGCTTATAAATGCTAAACAGGGGGGAACCAAAATAATGTGTTACAGACAGAAGTGATAATAGAAAAAGATGGACTGGTTTTCTTGCTTCATGAGCCAATTTGAATCCATTTTTGATTCACGTTCAACGATCTACCACTATCACAGCATCACTGTGGTTTCCTGCCTCGACAGGTCAACTGATCAGTGCTGATTGGGTTAAAGACACATCCGTCTGCTGTCCGGCAAATGACACCAAAGGTCACCAAATGCACTGTCCGCGAGCCTGCGAGTTCATCAACAGACCAATGGTCACCGGCACACTCCGGCGGCTCCGAGGAGGTCAGGAGTTCAACTCACCTCTGACCTGGCCAGCCCTCTTTGTCGTCATTACATAATAAGATGTTTCCCTTCCACACTGATAAATCTATCTCTTTTCTGCAGGACCACAGAGAGTTGTGAGTAAAATGTTTTTATGGGGTTGTTCAGCCCTTTAAGACCAACTGAAGTCTGTAAAAGGGAAGCTAGTGAAAGTGAATATGAGCTTGTAAATGTGGAACAACAGAAAAGCTACAAGCTGGTTCAGAGGTTCAATTTTTTGCCTACGTTTGTTTTTGTTATAAGATGCAGGATTGTGATGATGTGGTTGTAATGAATTGAGCTATAGATAGGAAATAGCTGCTATATGTGACTCATTATCTAATTATAATAAATGCAATATTTTAGTGAAGTAACGGGAGATTGCAGATTAAATGTATGTTCAAATACTGACATGAAATTAGGTAAAATAAGGGTTATGGTGGCATAACTTCCTGATATGTTAAACTCTTCTCTTCATGATCACAGACAGAACCACACCATCCAAATCATGAGTGAGGGATTTATTCCCTCAGGGGTCGTGGGATCAGCGAGCCAGACACTGTTTTATGGGACCTCAAATGCAAGAACATGGGGAGGTGGGACGGGGCTGTCTGGGACCGAGCCAGCCAATTATACTGTGGCTAGACACTTACAGGCCATATATGTGGGAATCTTCTGCTTCTTGACGTCAAACTCACACTGACTTCCTTCTCAGATATACAGACACTGATTGTTGGTTAAAAAATACTACAGAGAGATTCAGAATGTTTTATTTAAATGGTGTAAAATATAAGTGATAAATATTGTGAAAATTGTCAGAAATACAAAGCTTGATGAGCAGTTTTGAACAACAGTGACTACACATTATTTGCTGCTTGTTAGTGTATATATAGGACTATAAGGTATCTAAGTGTCCAGTGTTGAAATATGTTGTTACTAGTTTAGGTTTTTGAAATGGTATCTGAGAAAATATGACAATTTTTTGATGAAAACTGAAACAATGTCTGTAATCTTTTTGTAAATTAACTCAAAGTCATCTATTGTCAGTGCCTTTTGTTTAACAGATTGTTTAGTCAGTGATAATGTGTCACATACGCTAAAATAGAAATATGCATCATGAAGCATGAAGTGAAAGGAAACAGTCTCTGTGTGGGTTTTTAAATGGATAAATGTAAATCTTCTGTTTTAGAAAACCGAGTGTTCTTTAACAGCCGCTGACTCTCTGAGTCATATAAAGTATTGAGCTATGACTGTTACTGATCTGCTGTCCATATAAAACTTATATCACTCTTACAACCATGATGGTTGTAAGAGGTAATTCATTCATTACCAGAACATTTATTTTTTACTATTACAAAACTAAAACATTCTTCACTTATTGTTTCTGCCCTTTATGAACAAAACTGCTTAACTTCAATTTCAACTTTATTGTCTCCAAAGAGACATTTGTCTTACAGCAGATTTGAACACAAAGATTCACAAAACATAACAGAATACATAAAACATAATGTGAATATTTAGAGCACACTGTATGCTAACAAATACCACATAAGCTCAGCAGCACATAGTTTTTGCTGATCAAATTTGTAATTTTTGGAGGTAAAAGCAAATGTAACCCAGACTTTGAGACATTACGTCATTAAACTACCCAAGAAGGCTTTGTATGTATATATAGCCTATATATAAGTGTAACTGAACATAAAGTATCTGTCCATATACTGTATAGTACTGCAGCAACTGATTTCCCAAAATTGCTCTAGTAGTCCTTAGACGGTTTTCAGGAATTTGTGTCCTTGTGGATAAAAAAAATCAACGTTGAATCACATTATTATTATATTATATCTTGTCATTATTTGTTTGTTTAAAACTTTAATGTTATTGTTTTAAGCGTTTTAGCTGCTCATCAGATACGTGATCCACCACCTACAGATATACAGGCTATAGAGTGGGAGACGATAGCCTATAGCTTACAGTAATTAATAAGCATTTTATGAGCATGCATACACTTTGTCTATTTCAAACAGGAATACGTTTTTATTTTATTTTGTGCAGTGTGGAAACACCACATGATCGATATGTTTACTGATAAAAATCAATTCTACGAAAAAGATTAAATTACAAACATCACAGCAGAAAACAGGCTAATAAGTGATAAAATAAGGGTAAAAAAAATCTTCAAACGGTGACGTATATTTTCGGATTTTTCATTGAAGAAGCATAATTTGAACGAGCATATGATGTTTACTTATTTTGGATGTTTGTTTACTTATTTACTCTCAGGGAAACAGAAACAACAGTATCTTCTTTGGTGTGATGTTGGCTGCAGAGACTTGATGACAGCCACACAGTGGGCCTATCTATCTATCTGCTGCTGCATTTGAATACAAGGTGACGAACTCTCCCACGGCGGGGAGCGCGCGCCTTTTTGGAATTAGCCACGCGGCACGCCTCGCATAGTAATGGCGGCTCGCGCTTTGAGCTTGAACTTGACCGTAGGAATGCGGCTCGTGGGAACGCAGGCTCGAGGGTGCCCTCCTCTATTCACGGCGCACAGGTCGGTGTCAGCTCTGATTATCATAAAACCCAGCCTGCCTCAAATTAAGGCACGAGGGCTCGGGCTCGCTCTCCCTCTTTCACGCGAGGCAGAGGAGGAATTAACAGGTCTCTCTGCACGAGCCTGCTGTGGTAAGAAGTTTACTCTGTTTACTCAAAGTTTAGCTAAGCGCCTATCCCTCTGTAACGCTAATTAAACTTTAATATTTCTACTGTGTGGAGTTTGTGAAATTGTGTCTAAGATGAAAATGATTAATATTTAACTTGTTAAAGTTTTTATAGGCTGATGTCCAGTGTGATGTTGCTTATTTCCGCCTCTACAGTTTCTCTGTGCTTTTTAAAGTTTAAAATGATAGTAACAATCCTTTTAAAAACAATGTTGCTCTTTTAAAAATGTACTGTATATATACTTTTTTTCTCATAGGATGTTTGTAAAATCTGTTATTAAAGTTTAGGAGTTATTGACCATTTATATCATGGCCAATAAAAAGAAAGAAGTCTGTACTTTTTGTGTTTAGAGAGATTAGTTTTGTTGGTCAGATCAATGCTTGTTAATTTTTTTTTAAAACTGTCTCATGCACAAAAAAACTGTAAATCTGCAACATTACTTAACTTACACCAAGCAGGACTCATTGTATTTCTATCTGACTGTATATTTGTTGAAAAGTGGGATTTATAGTGAAGATGTGACAATACTTACTTCAACTTTTTAGGCCATAACTTTGATTTTCTTCATTTCTCAGTATTCACACAAAACAGAGCAATTGTGCATTATAATAGATTATAACAGAGCTTTTGAACTTCTTCTTTTTAAAGTATATTTCATTGTTGTACATTATAATCAGTATAATCTATTTTCACAAGTCCTTTATTAATTAAATCTTAATCTTGTATTTAGATCAATTTCTCCACTTTTTTAAAAAAAACAAAAAAACAACAACAACAGTATGATCTTATTGAATCAGAAATTAAACTATGGTTATGGTTTTATGTCATTTTTTAAATAATTGCACTCACTGCAGTAATCTGCAACCCTGCAATAAATATATGTATATAATCAAGACTGTAAATAACTGGACATATTCAAGTAATAATAATAATAGAATAGATTGATCAAATATTTTTGGACATGTAATTTTAACCCATTTGTATGAGACGACTTCTCATCTAAATTCTTGTCCTGCAGGCCAGACTTGAGCCTGATGTCTTGATTTTGAGTTCAGAGTCAGTTCAGATATGAGGCCTGCGAGTTTCAGCATGAAACATTAACACCAAATCAATATGTAGGTCATAGAAGAGACTCGGCCTATAAAAACCTAAAGAAGTGAAACATCTTTGTATTTCTGCCACTGATTCTTCTACATTACTGTTGCCAGTAACTGTTAATTGAGGAGGCAGACGGATCCTGATAGAAAACCTCAAATTCACTAATATAGTAAATAATAATCATATAAAAATGGGGTTTAATATGTGATTAATAAAAACATCTAATTCAAGATCATATTATTCAAAACAACAATCACATTCACCTCATAATAAGTTGGGAAATAGAATATCTACATGTTTATATCCATTCTGTTTAATTTTTTGTGAGTGACAAAGTTACAGTGATTTAAAACACTCAGACAGTAGATTATTTTTCATTATGGATTCAGATCTGTACTTTTGTTAAAAATATTCTGAAAAAGTAGATAAAAATGTATTTTAAATGAACAAGTAAAAGTAAATACAGTAAACCACAAACTGTCAGATACTCTTTAACTCATTTCCCCAGTAATGTTCACTAAATTAAATATGTTATTATTATTATATAATGTGCAGAACTTGTCTGATCCTGTATCAGTAAATGGATGATGGATTAAGTGTTTGTAAGGTCTAAAAGATAAATAAATCTGAACAAATGTGAAAACACATGTAACATCAAATCCTATTGTTTATGTCAAAGCAATAAATTTCAGACATCATAATGAATTAAATATGTATAAATTAATTAACAAATTATTTCATTTAAGTCAAACATATTGTCTGTATAAAACAAAAATACAACAATTTAAACAATCTAAAGTGCCACTGAGCTGAATGAGCAGAATAATGTTTTGTATTGAATTTTACAGGTTAATTTAGTTCAGAACATTTTTTATTCTCTCACAAATTTAACAGCAAGAACTAAAAAAATGTATCCCAACATTTTGTAATAAAATCAAACTGCATTTTTAAAAATAAGATAAATAACAATTCAGTGAATTTTAAATAATTGTACATTCACCTCATAAAGGCTGGAAAAGGAAATGGAATTAATACAATTTCTCTTTTATTATCATGAAAAAGTTCATATCATCTAATACAAACAGGCATTATTGAGCATTAATAATAAGAAAACAAAGATTATAAATGTATAATTTTACAGCTGTGTGGATAAAACATCATCACATCTGTCAACAAGACTTCACCAACTAGAGCTGTATGTTCATGATCTGAAAGAGTAATAATAATAATAATGATAATAATGATAATACTATGATATAATATCTAATCAAAGTTTACACACAATATTTATAGATTTTACATACTTTACAGTATAAAACATTTCAGCCTGTGTTTCAGTCAGTTTAGGCCTTTCAGCCCTTTTCTGCTCAACAGGTTAACTTGTCAAATAAAAACTAAATTATAGGTTGAACTGCAGTGTTTTAATGTTTCTTAATGTTTAATTTCTCTAACAATATTCTCACACGTTTTCTTACAAATAGAATCAATCTGTTTTTTTATTGTAGCTTTAATTTCTTAGTGTCAGTGTTTTCACCATAGTCTGAACTATTAGCCTTTAATTAAAACTATTCTGTATAATTAAAATATGAATTCTTATTCTGTGAAGGAGATGAATTGTTGTTGTATTTTCATGTAGATTGACTGTAGACTTTGTCTGCAGCAGAATAAGTTTTAGATTACTTACTTTCCTTTTTTTATTGGCTTTTTATTTATTTATTTATCTATGTAAACACACAGCAGCTTTATGACAGGATAATAAAGCAAATAAATATCTAAATACATCTGCAGTATCTAAATTATATCATTACTGTACCTGTTATACAGTTTTGACGAGCTGATGCATTCTCTTCTCACCAAAGAGTGTCGCTGTTTCGTCCAGTATAGAAGCATTTTTTACTGTATGCTGTTTCTTCAGTTTACACATATTCAAAACCAGACATGAGCTTGCAGCATATCGTTTGGTTTTAAGGTCCAGATCGTTAAAATTCATTTCTCGTCCTGCTCCTTAAACAGCCACATGTTGTCTGTCGGTGAGCAGCTGAGAAGCGACTGTATTTATTATCATTCCGCTGTAAGAAACAGGCTTGTGAGTCACAGGTCGATCATAAACAGGCTGTAAACACCTGCACACATCACTGTAGAGCCGCTAAGAGCCTTCAGGTAACTTCCTCTGTATTTTTATATAATAGGGAAGCGTTTGTATCCTGCATATAACACTGAAACAAGGCAACAATAGCAGGTTATATGATGCTAAATCTCTTGACTTGTTTTCTATTCACACCTTGACTATATTGATTTGTAGATATATAAATAAGGAGATTGAATGAAAGGATCCATCCTGGATATTGGAGGATAAACCCAACTCAACCTTGAGACTGTTTTTTTTCCTTGTAAGACGTATAAAGATGTAAATCAATTAATCCTGCTGTACATTATGTTATCGTTTCCTCTGGACTCTGTGCATGTTTGATATTTGAAAAACGTGACACAAATTAAGTGTCTTCCAGATGAAAATACGATGAGCTTTTAAACTGGTAGTTATTTCTTAATAATGGAGACTTGTAGATTATTACACACCTTATTTATCGCCACAACATTTGGGTCTAATCAGTGACTTCCTGCCTGCAAACAAACAAAATAAAACAGCATCAACCTACTTTCATAGTGTTTATTCCCGTTTATTCCCCCCTTAATATTATAGGGCCTGTTTGACTAATTTGATAGGCCCGAGCCGGCTGTATTCCCTCCTCCTCCTCCTCCTCCTCCTCCTCCTCCTTCTCCTCATCATCACCATCATCCTCCCTCCACTCGCCTCTCTCCCTGTCTGCAGCCGCAGCTCTCACACTCCTGTCTGACCCGCTTCATCCGGTAAGAGAGGATTTTTCTATATAGTATTTGTGGAAATAGCGAGAAAAATAAATATTAGATTTTAAAGAGGACGTCTAACATTTGAGAGAAGGCGTTGCGGTTCGTCTTTGCCACGCATGATAGGAAGTAGTGTGTGTGTGTGTGTGTGTGTGTGTGTGTGTGTGTGTGTGTGTGTGTGTGTGTGTGTGTGTGTGTGTGTGTGTGTAAATATCGAGCAGTTTATTTGGATGGAGTGAAATTATAAAACACTAAAATCTGTCTTTTTTGTAATCAGAGGATCTATGTGGAAGTAATTTGTAAGTAACCTTTTGGGACTGATGCAGGTTAATTTGGGCTTTATTTACACATTTTTTTAATTTTACAATTTCCTTCCTTTCCTTGAAATAATTATCTCATTTCAATTAGAAAATGAGATATCTTGGTGTGTGTTACCTTACTAGAGATACAAGATAAACTAACAATTTTTAGAAAGCCCAAAATCTAATAATCCTCCCAAAAATCATCCTTTTTAAACTATTTACTCACATATTCTGCTAATATCAGAGCAAAACTATGAGCGAACTGTACCTGAAATATTAGAAGAACATCAAAGCAAAACTATAACATATATTTAAAAATACTATAAAGTGCAATAAGGCCTTTTGAGCAGTACAGACACACTTGAAGTCATCATAGAAATGCTACCAAAGTTTAACCTAATTTTTCATGATGCAGTGAAGAATGTTAATTAGTTTGCGTTTAGGGTTTAAAACTTCAGAATATTTAATGAGGGTTTTCGCAGCCATGTGCTCATGTAAGAAGTATTCATGTAGCCAGCAGTAGAGAAGGAGGAGGTGTAGGAGGAGGAGGAGGAGGATGAGGAGGAGGAGGAGGCCCCAGGCAGCGCTGCAGTGCAGAGTTCAGCGGGGAGATATTGTTGTGAGCCTGGGAAAGTGTAGCGGGGCTGACGCCAGACTCTGCTGTGCAGGGTGGGGGGACCTCGAGGATCCCAGACCTGATTGTCATGTAAATTTCTCTCCGGCACGTTGTTGAACTTGATGTTGACTTCTTTCTTTTTCTTTTTTTTCTTGTCTTTTTTTTCTTTTTTGGAGGAGGGGGGGTAAATTTTCCCTGTCACTTGTTTGTGGGAAAATCCATCTGAAGACACACACACACACACACACACACACACACACACACACACACACACACACACACACACACACACCGTTTAACAGATTTTTAAACCCTCAACAAACCTTCAGTGTAGTTGACTGAATGTACTTTATCTTCAGGAATTAATATAACTTTTGTGTTATATTTTTATACAACCATCTAGTGTGATTGAGTAAATAAAAATAGTTGTAATTCTGTTCACAACTTAAAGGACTTAAGAGATGTTTAGTGGTCGAGCTGCTCTTGTGCGTAAAGATTTCTTCAAAAAAAAAAAAAAAAAGAAAACAAAAAAACAATTAATGCATGAAATTTGAGTGTTTTCTTGTTGCTACATTAAAACATTGTTTCATGTTTCAGCCTCTATTTTTAAATAGATTTTAAATTTTCAGTAACACAGATGAATGTACATGTGACGCCCTGAGGGAACATTTACTGTATCTATTTATTTATAAATGCAATGAAAGCCTATTAAGTGACGTGAATAACTGTATTTTTTAATCAAATACAATGTAGATGATGCACGTGTCCTCTAACACCACGCTCACGCATGCTCAGAAGCAACGAGCACTGTGCATCCAATGAAAATGAACCCTACTTTCATGCTAATGTGGCACATAATGATATATATTTTAAATTGTGCAGGCCTGCCTCTTGTTTCTTAAACCGTGCCAACAGCGCTGCGTGCAGGTGTAAGTTCAATTACAGGATGACATGCAGCAGAGGCCACAGCTGATTAGATCTACTTATAAATGATGCAGAGTAGAATAGGATTCATACAGTAGAGTCGGACCTGTGCTGCAGCCTGACAGAAGAGCTGCACCTCCGTGATACTAACAGATTGCCCATGCGCAATAATCAGATATGTAACTGCTATCTGATGCAAGCTTCGTTTGGAAACCCGTACTGCATCTTCCTTCTTCTTCTTCTTCCTCTTCTTCTTCTTCTTCTTCTTCTTCTTCTTCTTCTTCTTCTCCTTTTTATTGGTTTACCTGCACACACACACACACACACACACACACACACACACACACACACACACCTTTTTAAATATCCTTTCAAACTTTGAGAGATATTGCAAGTTGCTACTCGGGTCTTGTGTCTGCCACTGGCTTCTTTTTTTATCAAAGGGTGTGATTGTTATCGCGCCCACTATCTCATCTCCTCAGCCCTGATATCACTCATATCATAATATCACTCTCGATAAGGCTGCATATAGCCTGAATATGCTATCAGGATTTAGCTAGGCGTAGGCCTTTTCTGCACCAAGGACAGAAACCTCGGATTCCTCTGCTCAGGTGCCTGCACAGCGAGTTTTTGTTGTATTTAAAATAAAGAAAAATAAGCATCTGGAACAATTTCTCTTCCTGTACGGAGCCTGAAAAAGGTATTGATTAGAGTAGCCTATGGCCAAATCCTCTAAAAAGGTCACTGTAGGTACAAGTATGGACAAAATCTGCTGAGAGTAATGTAATAATCATGGAAAATAATCTGTAGCAGCCATAAATAGGTCAAATGAACAGTAAAGAGAATGTAGGTCAACTTGTTGACCTCATTTCGATATCCCTATTTCCCTTAAAATGCATTTAATTACATGTTTATCATTTTATAATAATGTACATTCTCAACAGAGGAGAGCTGACTGGAGTTTTTTGAGTATTTTGAAACGTATTAATTATACGTTTTTATGCTCAAAACATCCCAGTTGAATCATCTGATATAAGACAAAATAAACTCAGTTTTTTATGATTTCAGTCATGTTTCAGCTCTGATCAAAAGAGGCTATTTGGAGATTATTTGTTGCTCCAAATGAATTTCACAAAGCTGTAGAATATAGCTGTGAATTAAGAGGATTTTTTATATATAAAGTTTGTGCTCCGTTATGGATATTTTAAAAAAAAGAAAATGCTTCTGTAAATGTGACAGTAAATGATCCCCAAAGAGCTGAGACGAGTGTGGGTTTTTGGGTTGTTGTTTTTTTTTAATTCACAAATTTAATTAAGTGAAGTTACAAAATGCCTACTCAATTAAAAAATCAAGTAGACTCTCAGAATAGCAGGTCAGACTCAGCTCCATCCGGACTCAATTTAATATTTAAGATATTTGACGCAGTGCTTGACTGATGAGGATAATTGGGGGAATAAACTCCTGATTAATACACACCTGTATTCAATTTTTAAATTGGCTATAATGATTTCAGATCACCGCCTCTCTCTCTCTCTCTCTCTCTCGCTCTCGCTCTCTCTCTCTCTCTCTCTCCCTCCCTCCCTCTCCCCCCCCCCCCCCCCCCCCCTCTCTCTCTCTCTCTGAGGCGGAGTTTATCCTCTCTGCTCACCGTGTGGACTCTCTGCACTTGTCAGTCGCAGCTCGCATGTGTGCGGGAGAGGACACCGTGTTGTTCTTATGCAAGTCAACGCACAGATAGGACACTTTGCAGCTTAAACACTCTGCTGCTTCTTTTACACTATTTTCTCTCATCGCGATCAGACTAAAAACAAATCAAGGCGGAACTGAGATCCTTGGAGGATATTGACTTTAGAGGAGTGGAGTTAGCCTGATGTGCAAGTAAGTGGGGATGCTGGCTTTATGTGATGACTAGTGTAACTGGACTGTAAAATGAATTAAGAGGTTCTGTTGTGTGTTTTATAGCCTGCTGTTGCACGTCCATCACATTGATTGTTGCAGGCGTTGTGTGAAGGCTGTTTTATGGGAACTTAGCTTGTCTTTTAGGCCTGATGCTGCAGAATAACTGCTCAAATCTTGCAACATAAGCCCACAATATTGTCAAAAGGCAAACCTGTCTCTTAAAAATGAAATGGTTTTGACAGACAGGGTTGTGTGCAGCCTGTAGTTACATATACTTGTGATGCTGTGCAAACACAAAATATAGCCTATAGTGAAAGTGATAGTTTGTACTTGTGCAATAAGCTTTTTGCTTTGCTTTAAACGTGGTGGTGCCAATAAAGAAAGAGTTGGATTTGATGGGGATAGATTGTGCCAGTTAAGGAGCAATTGGATAGTATGTCAATCAGTGTGTGTGTGTGTGTGTGTGTGTGTGTGTGTGTGTGTGTGTGTGTGTGTGTGTGATAGAGAGAGTGAGAGAGTAGGTGTGTGCTTAAACTATTAATAGACACCATAACCACCTACATATAATGATACACATAAATATCACACTTTTCGTATCCTGAGCAGTTTGGTTGCTTCTCCATCTCTCTCTCTCTCTCTCTCTCTCTCTCTCTCTCTCTCTCTCTCTCTCTTTCTCTCTTCGTGTGTGTGTGTGTGTGTGTGTGTGTGTGTGTGTGTGTGTGTGTGTGTGTGTGTGTGTGTGAGGGGGGCTCTCAGTGCAATGTGACCACAGGCAGGCTCTCTCTCTCTCTCTCTCTCTCTCTCTTTCTGTCCTCTCTCTTCTCTCCCGGAGAGGCTGCCCCTTTAAGAGGACGACGGGTTAGTTTGTGTCTTTGGTTATCTAGCTGTATGAGTTTTAATTTCATAAAGCTAGAGAACCGAAAGTACGAACTGACGCCGAGCACTTCGGAGCCATGGGGGGGGGAGTCCTCTCGGCATGGAGGAGATGATGATGCCGGGGCGGGCAGCAGGAGGAAGCAGGAGGGACGGATGCTGAGGGAGGCTGAACGCCGCCGCCGATGAGGAAGAGTGGTGGTGGTGGTTTTGGGGTGGTGGGGGTGACGGGGGGGGAGGTGGGATTCCGCTGATCCAGAAAACAACACCGGCATGATTTTAGCGGTGCTTGCTGGAGAGGTGTGGGCACGTTCAGAGGAGCCACCTGCATGTCTGTGAGGGCGTGAATGTTGCTGCTTTCAGTGGTTTGGGCATCGCGGTGACGCTGGGGCCTATTGAGAATCAATAAATCGGCTATCGGTTCAACTTTAGAGACACAAGAGAGAGATGCATATGGAAAAATACAAAAAAAAAACACAAACTGCATGCTGTTGTGTAGTTGTCATAACTGTGTGGGTGTTATAACAGTAATATCTTGAGGGGGGAGACAGAAATAGTTAAAGGTCTCATTTGATTGGTCAATCCGGGACTCACGTGACGTATGTTGGCAGCATCAGGAGCAGCATCAGCTCGCAAAGATCTCACATGCTGGTTATGGCGTTTATTGTAGGCCTAGAAGTTGGTGGAGCCTTCATCATAGCCAATAATTACACTGCATGAATTTCTCCTGCAGAGCCGCATCCAGTGGAGGTGCAGACTCCCCGACTCCTCTGATACTCTGAGTTGTATTTCCTTTATATGGGTGTTGTAGGATAAGTGAAGTCCCCTGGCTGTAATTAACTTGACATTAGGAGTTTTGTGTATAATTGGATGCACATGAACATCACTTGGTGCAAGATGAAGCCTCAGAAGAACACAGTCAGAGAGTGTAAAGACTGGACCGACTGCCTTGTAACAACACAGAAAGAGTGCTGAGTATCACACATTGTGGGTAGTTTTGGTCCTTTTTTACCCAACCAGAACCTGCAGAGTTCAACACATCAAATTCAGCAGCACATTGCATCATCTAGAGCGAAAGAGACACGACCATCTTCAGCCTGTTTTCGAACATGCTTTCATCATTTGAGCTGAATCCTGTTAGACATGGCAGATATGTTCAAATTTGTATTTTGCTGGGTGGATTATTTTCGCGCTCGCCTGCTAGATAAGAACAAAATAGGACAACGGCTCAGAGTTTGATCTATTCTTAGAGCAGAATCAGCAAGCCTTGGAGATGACTGAACATCCCTGAAGTCCCAGCATGCTCTATTTAGACCATGACTGACAATATTTGATGTGCGCCGTTAAACAAGAGCTAGGATGATGTGTGACTGTGTGACTGTGCGAGCGTGTGTGTGTGTGTGTGTTGTTGTTGTCATCTGCATATGAGAGCCGTCGTACAGTTTGAGTCAGTATGATTTGACCTCCACGTCCTCCATCTTGGAGTGATGCAAAGAAAATCAGGGATTTAAAAAATGATGTTATCATGTAATCTCTATCTTTCTGTTCAATTCCTCAGATTACATTGGTACATTTTGCAGAATTTACACTCCATGTTTATTTAGTATACAATATACTTCTTGTGCAATCCTGTATCTTAGTAGCTTAGCAACTGGGATGCTGCCCAGACCCAGAAGCATTCTCCATACCATCGCTTTGTGGAATAGTTTATCACTAATACCACTAAGTGTGGCTTTTTCATTACATTTTACATTTTTGTATTTTCAAAAACACTTTTGTCAAACACGACATACTCTACATGCAACAGAAAATATATATAACCTTGCAAAGAAGCAACAATAATGACAAGTGCATGGGAGAAAACACCACTAATGAAGACAGTCAAACAAGTTTAGCAGATATTTGTTAGCTTCAAGGTCAAAAGAGCTGCATTTATTTCCCTCCACAGCCCTGCAAGCTACTTATTTATTCCTGGAATATGTTGTTTCATTAAAACTTAGAGCTACAGCTGTGCTACTGTTATTTTACATTCATAGATCCTCTTTTCTTTTGTCTTAAAAGGAGAATGCCGGCAACATCAGCCCTAAAGTTTGCATCAACTTACAACGAAGCCAAACGGCCACCAGACAGAATGAGGAGCCTGCAGGTAAATATTTAAAATAACAGCACATGCATGCACAGGTGTGATTCACGTGGTGGTTTGAATTGAACAACCCATAATGCTGCCAAGTGCACACATAAGCACTTTCACTTAGTCTGCCTCATATATTTTGGGTTAAACAACAAGTCCATGGATTTAGGAGACAGGTTCAGGTCAGATAGTTGACGCAGGTAGTTTTTGCTTCCACGGTGCCATGAGCCAGCAATTGTGCAGCATTGCTGGTGGTTGATTGTTGTACATATTTGTAGAGCTGTGTGGATGGAGTTGGTTGTGTATGTGTGGGTGTGAAAAATACAGAAAGAGAGACAGACAGACATATTGAGGATTTTGTGTTTTGCATCAAGAACGCTTTTTTTTCAACTGCTGTAATCCTCACTGTTTTATTCAAACGAAAAGGGGCTTTCAGAGGGACATTTACTACCATTTTTATTTGCACACAGTAAATGTCAGTGTTTTTATCATTCATGTATACATATATACAGCGTCTAGCAGCAATAGACTGTAGCCTACAGCCATGCAGTGATTTGAGCGAGTGAAGTAAGACCTCCATGTTGAATCCCATCATTCGTTTCTCCTTTGAAGTATTAACATTTTTTACATTGTACATCAACCCCCCGTCCTCCACACACACACACACACACACACACACACACACACACACACACCTCTCTCTCTCTTTCATTCTCATACAGTCAGCGTTTTATCCCTTTAAACACTATGATCCTATTTGTCAGGTAGAGTGTGTGGTAGGTGCAGGGGAGGTGGCCGTGTAATCTTTGCTGCGGTTCTTTATCCCGTTAGGAGAGCGCAGGCGTAGGGCTCACCCAAAGGTTTGGACCTGCTCATGTGGAAAGAGTGTTTGGGTGGCTCTGTCCTTTTCGCCCCTAATGCCTTGACGAGCCACCCTCCCATTGTCCAAAGTCTCCTGATTATTGTAAGCAACGTATTGATTTGCATGAAGGTATAGCACATGCATTATTCAGCACCGGCAGCATTTAGTCAAAACACTTGAATGTACCGTAAATCACAAGAGAAGCCTGTTGAAAGATGTAAGATATAAGAAACAATTGACATATTTTGGGTTTCTTTTTAATATAAAAATTAAAATTCTTAATTTTAATGCCTCAAATAAATAAAAACTTACGCCGGAAGATGCCTTTTTTTTTTTTTTTCAACAAGATCGAAACAGAAACATTCTCAGCTTTAAGGTTGTCACTGTGTTCTCTTCAGTTCTCCCTGAAATAGTTCAGCATTAGGAATTAAACAATAAGTACATATTGTTAGCAAGGTCAAATCTTCATGGTTCCGCAACCTTGAAGCTCAATAGAAAGCTCAGTTATTCAAATTTAGTATGGAGTTCTTTGAGTTGCCCAGATTTTCCCAAGCTTTATATTAGCATATGCAAGGACCGGCCTGTGCTGCTGTTTTCTAAAGTGGATGTAAATTATAACCTCAGTATTATACAAGCTGATAGGAGATAAATCTCTGCAGTAATGCATTGCAGCGAATGGGGGTGGGGGGGTGTTAGTGTGTGTGTGTGTGTGTGTGTGTGTGCGTGTGTGTGTGTGTGTGTGTGTGAGGTACTGTACAATAGCCGGTGGCAGATGGAATACAGACTAGCAAAGCACTTGCTAATGGACGTGCTAAACTCTCTTTTCACTTGTTTTGGTTTCTCCAGGTTTTCTGCCACGTTTCTAGAAAAAAAAAGGAGAAAAGTAGATGCATCAAAACAGAAAATTTAAAACAGTTGCAATGCTGCTGAAATAGTTTTGCGAGCGTGCACACATTTGTTTTAAAACAAATATTAACACAGGGAGATTACTAAGTCGAAATTTGCACTTGTGCGGTCCAAAAGGCTGAGGGGCTTCAGGCCTCACGAGCAGAGTGAAGATCTCTTTGGAATCCCTATGCAAACTAGGGCTTGAATAATGAGATGTATTTATGGAGGGTTGGGAAGGGGGTCCTGCTTTTGAAAGCCAGTAGGCCGGAGCCTGAATGGGAGAGAGGGAGGAGGGGGGGGGGGGGGGGGGGAGTCGGACAAGGGGGAACGGGGGTGTGTGTGGGGAGGGGGTACAGGGGCCCCCAGCAGCCCGGGCCGAGGCCGAGGCAGCTGTGAAAAGGGGTCCCGTCTTTTTCCCACGCCCAGCAAGACGCGAAACACTGCTGCAGCTCGCTAGGGTCAAGTCCCATCGCTAATATATACACACATACATACACACGCATGCACACACACATAGAGGGGGAAATGTGTGTGTAAAAGTTGTGCAAATTAACAAGCTGTCTGGGAAGCTCTGTGACATGGGGACACCTGCTATTCTCCCAGAATGCTTTGCACTCTCATCAGGGGCCACTGGGCTTGATGGGACAACAATTAGGTCATAACTTCAACTTGAACTTAAAATTCTGTTGTGGACTGATTCAGATTTTTTTTTCTTTTTTCTTTTTTGCATTTTTAAATAGTTCACATACCAAATTTTGGAAATAATAATTTTCAAAAGAGTGTAACAATTACACACTAATTGTGTATTTTTGATGCAATGACGCAAGAACATTTTTTTGCAAGACGTTTTGGAGAAAAAGTGTGAAATTGTTGTCTTTTTTTTTTTTTTTACTTTTGCAATTGTTGATATGTCCATTAATTCAGTCTGTGAAGATAAACTTGGCCTTGTGCTTGATCTGAGACCCCAACTGTCAACTTGGCATTGTATGCGTGCACACACACACACACACACACACACGCAGAGTCACACATACACACACACACACACACACACACACACACACACACAGCTTGCTTCAGGGACAGACAAAAGAAAAATTTAAACATGAAATGGAGGAGGGTTGGAGGAATAGAGGACTATAGAGGAATGTTTTTCAGCTGAACTCTCAGTGTGACCTTCTGTCTTTCTTCAAACACGGAGCGCGAGGAGCTAAAAGACAACGGGGACATTTTAGACAGAGAATACTGATCATCACCTCTTTTATTCACTTCGCAAAGATAATCAGCTTGAAAAGGAAAGCAAAAAACATCACACATTTATTGAGTGTATTTTACTGAAAGCCTGCCGTTCAACTGAATTTCACTATTTCACATTTTGGGTTTTGCTGGTTCCAGTTTGTTTAATCACTCGCTCGTGTTTAAGAGCAGATCGAGCTCCCCGAGAAGCTCTTAGAAATGTCGTCCATGTCATGCAGCTGCTCTTTTACCGCCTTCCACATGAAGCTTGGTGTCACACCCATTCCCTCTATCTCTCTCTAGATACTGGCACACCAATCAAAAACGGTGCAGCACTCAGTTCCCTCCCCACTGCCTGCCATAGCTACATCAGAGCTGCACAGAGCGGTGTCCCTGTAATTCAGTTCCCCCTGCCTGCTCGAGCTCCTTGCTTTAATTCCACACTATGAAAGACACGCCTGCTATCTCTTTGAGCATATTAGTAAGCATCCCCTCCTCTCTTTCTTTCTCTCTCTCTTCTTCAAACTCCCAGCTTTCTCCTGCCTGTCCCTCCTTCTCTATCTCTTTCTCCCCTCCTCGTTATCATCTTCCCGTCCTATTCAGATGAGTTTCAAATAGAGAGGGGGACCCTTCTAATTAGCTCTGTAAAGATGCTTTGTCGCGTCAGTGTGGCCACCAGTGTGTGCATTGAGAGGGGATGTGTGACAGCTAGTGTTAGCATTGAGAAAGTGTGTATGGGCCCTTAATGAGGTTTGTTAGCTGAGTGTGTATCCTGCTGTTTGAATACACCCTCGGCAGCCTTTGAAGGAACAGAGATGAAGAGAGCGAGGAGGAGAGAGGAGTCTTTCAGCGTTGCAGGTTGCAGAATGCAGATGATGTATTATGCTCAGTGTGGTTTCCATTTGAACAGCAGATGAGAGGAGAATAATGCTTCACTTGCGTTTCGTTCGTGAAAAACTATGGGAAATGCACGGGGGTCAACGCGCTCATCAGACGTTCGGGGGGACGTCTCCTCGCCTCAGAAATTTGTAGCGACTCCAACAAACTGTGTGGATTCAGCTGGTTGAGCAGGAAGAGAAACTGGAGGAAGAAATTCATGTTTTCGAGGGTATATTAGCGAAAAGTTCATGTGGTTGAGCACAAGAGAAGGTGATTGTAGCTCTAAGACACTAAGACAGTTTTTTTATGAATGGGAGAAGTAGAAAGACTTGTTAGAAATGATCATTGTGTAATTAAAGTGTTGGGAAACATAGAACTTTAAATACATTCAGTACAAGGACACTTAAGATGATGGTTAAAATAATTGGTGATCAGTGAGAAGGGAGAAAAAAAAGATTTTAAAGAGTTTACAAAATGCAGAGGAGAGGGGGTGGTTGCGGCGGAGGAACGAGAGAGAGATTAGAGATGGCTGGAAACAGATGAGAGCCGGAGGTGGAGGGTAGATGGAGAGAAAAAAAAAATTGGTTGGGAAATGAGGGATTGTATGGAGCCAAAGAGTCAACCTGCTGGGCCTGCCTGCTGCCTCAGAGATTGTAAACTGTCACTCAGGATGCAGACAGACAAGCAAGATAGACATCATTTGCCCATATTACCCTCCACTACTGAAATTGTCGTCCACGTAGCCCTCCCCCCTCCCTCCTCATTGCATCTTCTTTTTCTATCTTTCACTCCATTTCCAGGAGATGTCCGTGCACACGCATGTATATGAACTCCCTATCTATTTCCTCTATCTCCTCCGCTACTTTCTTTCTGTCTCTTTTTCCCCGTTGATGAAATGAGTCAGCTTGCAGTATACTCTCCCCTCTCATTGTGCGATGGTTCGTTGCCTCTCCATAGGAGGTAGAGAGTGTTTGGGCTCTTTCCCCTGTTTTACCAGTTTACCAGTGTAATCCTTTACACCGGCACAATGAGCTCTCACTCCAGCCACAGGATTCTATTAGGCTCCCAGAGAGACACAGGATCTCCATAAACATTTTCCAGCTACAACCCCCCCACACCCATGCCACCTATACTGCCTCGTAGCTAGACCTCAAACACAGTCCATAGTTTCCTTTTTACATATTAAGCACCTCTTTTGTTTTGCCAGGGGAGATTTTACCTGTCTGGAAAAGGATGGTAGAATAAAAGCTTACACACTTACAATACCAACGGCTTGTTAACACAAACCGACTCACAAAAAAAGCATTCCTTTACAACCGCAGAGTATATATAACAAGCAACCGTGAACAAGCAAATGCTTGTTATATGGTCTTTGGAGGCATGCTAAAGATGTTTTTAAAATGCTGAAGTCATTGGAGGATGTGATTCCTGCTCACTGCTGCAAACATGATGCCATTAAAGTCTGCAGATAAACTCCCCAATCTGTCATTTCATGCACATACTGTATATCAAATTCACAGCCTGGCTCTGCATTTCGGTGTTACCTTTGAAGCGTACAAAAGTAGACATGTATTTTATTTCAAATAGTACTTCATCTTCAGGGGGAAAAGTTGTATCCGATGATATTAACTGTTGCTAATATTCCACCCCCTTCATCCCTAGATGTCTATCGCAGTCAGCACAACATGCAACAAGGATTTTTTTAGATTAGTTTTTTTTTTTTGCATTTTGCTTTTATTGGTTAGTGTCAGTGTGAGACAGACAGAAAACATCACAAACCAAGATCAAACTAGGGACGCATGCAGTTATCTGTTATGCACCTTAATCTTTAGGCCACTATAAGCATTTACTCAGTAAATTAAGGAAAGTAATTCAGTCTCAGTGACTGCTAACAGTTTGCTGAGTCACCATGTCACTGCAAGACATGGATCATGTGGCCAAGCTCTAACTTTCTTGAGTTTCAGATGAGATTTGTTTGAAACCATTTAATTTTTTTCATGTGGTCTGTTAGCGTGGCTCCGTGTATTTCTTGAAAATGCCCACATAAGCTAGAGTCCTTTCAGTAGTCAAAGTCAAAGTCCTTTCAGCCATTTACTAAAAAAAACCTTTTGCTTCAAAAATACAAATGGAACACAGATGCTATTTGTTCAGAAGCTCATGTTGTTTGTTGGGTAAATACAATAAACACATCAAGCACAATGAGCATGATAAACACGGTCAAAGACTAATGTTTTCAGGCTCTTTAGCTTCATCTAAATTAACTAACAAGCACAGACAACTTGATCTACATATTAACCAATCAGAAGCAAGATCTAACCGAGGTCATTATAAGTATTCTATGATTAGTTATCCTTGACAAATTAAATAGTATAAAATATCAATTATTTATAAATATTTCTCTATTGTATGAATGGCTCTAATATGGTCTTGAATAAGAATTAATGCCTTAATGCAGCTTCATGCACAATAATCAACATGTTCTAGTATTGGCCAAATTTTCAGCTATTGTCCTTCTGCCTTATGTTGAATTATAACAAAGAACAAACAATATAAACAAAACCAATCCAAGAGAAAGCATAAGATCTAAAAAAGAAAAACATAAGATCTGGCATGTTAAATGTTAGAATAATGATACTGACTATTGCTAGAGGTAAACATATCTCTACTGAACATTCTTTAAAATTTTTGTGATTATTTAAGGCAGCAGGAGGTCTCATGCGACGTGTTTGTCGACATGTCTCTGTTTTGTCCCTCAAGTCCAAAGCCATGGGTCACAGGGCTCCTCTCTCTTCCCCTCTCTCCCTCATACACAAACACATCCCTCTATCTCCCATCCGTCTCTCCCCTCCTGCCCCCCCCCCCCACTCATCCTTCCCTCTCCTCCCATCTTGATAATGCAGCTCTTTTCTTTCTTGCTTGGTGGAGGGCTGCCCTGAACCAACATTGTCCCCTACGCCGGCTCTTGTGGGGGGCCCTATTGTGTGTGAAGGAATGGGGAGTTAACACCCATGTCTGAACCCTCTCAATGGGGGCATTGTGTCTGAATCTTCCTCCAGCTCACCCAATCTCACCCCACGTCACTCCCCTGCACAGGCCAAGCTAGGGGCTACTCTGGGTGCTCCCCCCATTATATGTTGAAAACATGCACATAGCAGCAAACTCAAATTCACGAACAAATCATCCCATAACCGCCCTCAACTGTTCATAACCCGCTACTCTTTGTGTCTTATTAATTTTCCACCAGACCACACTGAGCTGAATATGTCTTTGCTGCTGGTTTTGACAGAAATGCGGGCCAATGGGTGTACGGTTATTGAAGGAGGCCCCTGCAATTCGCTTTTTCTCATAGAAAAGAACAAAGCGACACATAAAGGACTATATTGTATTAGCATGATAACAGGATTCAGAATGCTTTCAGAACATTTCAAGATGCACCGCAGTGATGAAATCTGTGTAAACAAATTGATCGAAAAAGTTACAATGCTCATCATTTAATTTACACTTGCAAACAAATATTGCGTCATAAAGTCATAAGACATGGCTGAAAAATTACACATTTCTAATAATGTAGGTTAGGTGTAATTATTTTAACCTGAGTGATTTATATTTCTGTAAAAAAACATTTCTAAATATGAACAGATGTGTCTGTGTTTCATACAGTACGCTGAGCATTTTTATTTGTTTCTGTATAGCAGCAAGCGCCTTGGGGCAGGTTACAAAAGAGCAAGTTGGCGTTTTCTTCCCACATATTTTTAATCAAAGTGTTAGTGTTTACATTTGCATTTGCATTGAGCAGAGGGATGCTGAATGCCAAAGGTGAGATTTTGAAAAACACTCTATTTTCCCCTTTTTCAGATGGAAACAAGGGTGGGTGGTTGGAAGGCTGGATAAAGGCTGCTAGATGACTGAACTCAGAGACACGGTGCAGCTCATCATCATTGCCATGGGCTCTCGTCTTCCTCCTCTCCTCCTGTGGCCCGTACCTCCATCCAGGGGTCCAGCACAGCCAGTAAAGCCCAAGCGGAGTGCTAGTGAGTGGGCCGGGAAGGATGGAGAAGGTCCCTGAAGGCTAGAAGCACCTCTGGAGCTACCAGCATGCAGGAGAAATCAATATGAAACACAGAGCCTGCACAGCTCTGAGTGGGGTTTCCTGTGTTATTCTGTGGCCTAAGGGCCCGCAGACCTCCAAAGGACAGGCCCTGCGTGGCCCTCTCAGCTGCAGCTCCAGCTCCTCAGACTGGACCTCAGTCCAGCTCTCCACTGGCTGTGTGTGGTTCTGCTGAAGGGGATCTCTCCCCAAATAATACCCAATACCCTGAATGTTGAAACACCGCCGAGAGGGATTTTTTTTTTCTTTCATAAGATTGACATATTCCCCACCTTCTGCTTCTGGCTGTTTAAAAACCAGTTTGGGAGTTCAGCTTTTGACTCACTCTCCATCCTCGACTCGCCTGTTGTTTATTCCCCAACCAGTTTTTACATTTGACAAAGAGACAGTGCGATCTTTATTTTCTCCTCCACTCTCGGTTTGCCGTTACTATGGTGAGCCGTAGACATGTGTCTTTTCAAACCAGAAACACCGGCACATGCTGTATGAACATCTCTTTTTTTTTTCCATGACGTCTATTATTCAATCCCAGACTGTTAAAAAAAAACTGACTGAACAGCAAAGAGGGCAGAGATTCTAGTGGAGATGGTAACATGGTAGGTATCTCTTTTAGCTCTTCACATTTTCCACTCATTCAATGAATATGCTCTCATTACCTAATATGTTGCCTAAAATAGTCTGTGTGTGTGTGTGTGTGTGTGTGTGTGTGTGTGTGTGTGTGTGTGTGTGTGTGTGTGTGTGTGTGTGTGTAACATGGCAGCCTGAGATGATTTTTGGGTGTTGAGAACAGTTTATATATATATTTATATATCTTTAACATCAGGAAATGTTTGGAACTTAGCAGGTTAATTTAAGTGTTTTGTTAAGTTTGCTGAATTATCAGATCACATCTGAACATATTGAATCATACATCTAAACACTATCAACAGAGAGCTCTGTGTGTGTATGAATGGTCTGTAGATGCTTGGCCCTGTAAGTGTTTGCGAGCGGCGAGCAGCAGCGGTGTGCACTACAGAGCTCCGGTCCCAAACTGCTGTCTTCGTCACAGTAATGCAGTGTGTTGTTGTGTTTCCATCCAGATGGGCACAGCTTCAGACAAAATGGCCGCCAGTCTTTCCCTCTGCCAAAGATGGCGGGCGCATCTCTGTTGTCTGCCATCTGTGCATCCGTTAGCTGTTGTCGAATGCAAATCGAGACTAATTGCATTTGCATAACCTCCAACCATCATGTTGTTGGCATGTGCTGATAATTGCTCCTATGAACGCGGCGGAGCGAGCAGGAGTGAAGTGATGTTTTAAAGCGTACTCGGTGCCGTTAGTTTTTCTCTTGGGGTGTGAGTATTTGTACCCAGAAATATGTTTGATAGGTGTTCGGTGCATGTGAGATCAAGAGTCCGCTGGTCCTGCTGTGCCATATGGCATGCATGTTTTCATGTGATTCCCTCGTATGCAAATGTGACACTGTACAAAAGATTAAGCCGACATACACACAGACATACATAATGTACAGATGAAAGCATTAAGCAAACAGAGAAGCTCAGACACGCACACAGACTCTAATTAAGAAGGGATCCATAGGCCCAACAAACTCCAGACAGACACACCATAATAGTCTCATTTTCATGCACATGGGTGTCTGGTTACCATGGCACTGAACACATCGTGGGGTGACTGATTTTTGCTAGAAAAGGGTTGCACATGAAACATATAAATATGCGGTATCACAAAAATTGCTTCCTGAAGAACACTGATTGTAGCTTTGAAGTATCGTGTGAACACAATTTCCTAAGAATAGACCAGTTAGAGGAAAATGACAGAAAACTGAACTCATATATTTGAGACTCTGGAGTCACAAAATAGAAGATATTCAATACGTCTGATCTCATAACTTGGCATAATATCGCCAGGAGCTGTTTTGTAGTCAGAGGACTGAAGTGTTGTATAAATGCATTTCTCACGTTTCTGCATCCCCGCAGAGTGTCGTTTTGTGGTCGTATTTGATTGAGCAGGTCTTGTTTTTGGCAGCGTAAATTCATGCGATGAGAGTCGTCTGAGCGGATGAGTAACAATGCAGCGTTCGTATTTGCATTCGCCCATCAAGGCAGCTGCTGTGCTGTACAGTTAGGTCTACTGTGGGCAGCAAAATGGCGGTCACGCGAATCACAGGGTTCTGTCTGCTGGTCGTGGGAGCTGAGGAGAGGAGAGAGAGAGGAGCAGGGAGGAGGGAGGAGTGGGGGGAGGAGGGGGAGGGGAGTGGGGAGGATTTTGGGGCGTCTGGTTCGAGAGAGAGGGTTGCAGGGTCTAGACTGTGGGGTGGGGGGTCGCTCAGGAGGGGAAGATGGAGTGGGGGGGGGGGGTGGTTGTTGGTGGAGAGGTTATTATTTGAGGAGGGGGGGGGCCCGTCTGGTTTTAGGAGGAACCATTAATGAGGGGCTGGAGAAAAAGAGGGGGGGGGGGGGGTAGTTTGTCTGCATTTGTGAACATGTGTCTGCATCTCGGCCATTTGCATAAAGCGATGAGGGCGTCCATATGCTGTGTGGCGAGGCAAATTCAGTCACAGTCTTTTGCACACCTCCCAAGGTCTCTCACACGAACTGAAGGAAAACCCGCCGAGTGTTGCGCCCGTCCGTATCTGACAGTCACATTATCTGTCGGGGAGCAGGAACACGCTCTACCCCATTTCTCACAATAACACTTAAACACTCCTACAATACTGAAGCCTCATGTTAGACGCATCCCTGTTTCTGTCCATTACACCATCCAATGAGGAGATGTGAAGCCGCTTTCGGCCAATGACAAACGGCAGAGAATCAGGAAGAGGAAGGAAAGGGCGACGGGAGTCATGAGTTTACCCTTCATGTGCCAGAGAAAAGAGAATCAACAACACAGCTTCAGCAGCAAGAGAGGAAAGAAAAGGATAGCGGGAAGGGGTGGGATAACATGGGAGCATTATTTCATGATGAAGCAGACATGGCTTTCCAAACAGAATACAATGGGATAGCGCATGCATTGGAAATAAAGTTGTAATTTATTAGCTATCAAGCATTTCTTTGTGCGTACATGTCCGCAGAATTTGTAGAATATTTACAGATCAATTTGAGGGGGAAGAAAGGAAAAGAAAAGCCTCCCCTCCACTTAAAAAGAATAAAGTCAGGAAGGCGAGGCAGTCGTCATGAGGCTAAAAAAAAAAAAGTCAGACAGCTAGACATGGGCACAATGCAGATCTCCATAATGTGCTGTATGAATACTGCCGTGATAGTCTCCTGCGCTGGAGGTCTGAGCTCGGAGCGTGGGAATGTTAGGAGAACATATGCAGAGCAGTCGGGCGATGGCGAGACAGCCTTGCTAGCATGAATGCTGTTGTAGCAGGTGAAAGAGGACCCTAGAGTTCATGGGTCAAGGCCACTGAAGAGGTTGTCTGGTTCATGTGTGTATGTGTGTGTGTGTGTGTGTGTGTGTGTGTGTGTGTGCGTAGGCCACTTGGGTTGTCGTCTGGGTCTTGTAGGATGCTAATGAAGTTGCCCGGCTGTTTGATAAGCAGCGCTGCCTATTGTTCGCTCAGAGAGGACTAGACTGGGTGTAGACTTGGACAAGAGCTCCTTCATCATGTGTTTCGCAGCAGAGTAGCAGACAGGCAGCCTAAAGTCAGACCTCCCCTGCTGAAAGTGTGATTGTGTTGTCTGGAAGCCTTTTCTCCCCACATCTCTGCTTTCTGTGACATTTCTTCTCTGAGTGACACGTTGGTCTCGGGCTCTCCACTGTGGTGCCTGTCTTTGTTTCTTTCCAGATTGATGGCAGCTTTGTACCAGGGCTCTACATTTCCATGATGGAGGAAATTGTCAGGAGTACACTGGTTTAGAGCATCTATTCAGATGCCAGATTTACAGCTTTAGCCGCTGTGATTTCTGTCAAATCGAACTTGAATATCTCATTAATGTTTTTGCCAAAACTTTGAAATGTCTTTCATCTTAAAGCATAAGACTGGTGATATTCTTTATTTCACTTGCTGCCAGCAAACCCCACGAAAAGACTAAAACTAAAAAGTAAATTCATCCTACTAACAACGCAAGTAACAACGCTTTTATCTTATTATTCTGTGCCATAGAGCACCAAAACTATTAACTGGTTAACTGGGTGAGATCAGTCCAAATACTCTCTAAAGAAACAAATGTGTGTTGCAATTTTTCTCGATCGCTTACACACTATAACTGGGCCTATTAACTAAACATCCCAAACCGTGACGCCATCTACCAAAAGACAGACCCAGTTCCCAAAACTATAAACACTATTCCCCTGTTTTCACTCGTGCTCATTTAGAAAGCACCGGCATTCAAAATCATTAACTCAAGTCATCACAGCTGGAACCCAGTTAACACACAAATCTCCAAGTGGAAACACTGAGAGTCAAAACTGTTCACACACCAATCAGAACCTCAGGACAGATAGACAACAAGGCTGTGAGTCAGTACACTTGTTTTGGAACAATGGATTCACAAAGACCTGAGTTAGAATAAATGTGATTTCTTTCTCTATGTACAAACTGTTTTTTTTTTTATTGTTTTACTGGTAAATACATGGAAATTATTTTACTGTATTCTACGTTCTTTATCTGTTGCATATTTTACAGTACGTTTACTTTTTCATTCAATTTCAGTTTAATTTACTACAGTATATTGAGGAATCAAAAATTTTGAAAACTTATACATGTGTTGTGTCTTTATATTATGTTCATCGTGTTAAGAGGTTGTTCTGGGGGGAAAACTATAAGCACCATTATTCATTGCAGTGACAGGTTTTTACAGTGGTGTTTTGAATTGATCTCACCAGTGTGTAACGGCTGTTTTGTAGAGTTTATGTATTTGATGGTTTTTATGTGATGTCTGAAGGCAAAGTTTGGTATAGATGTAAGATTACATGGTTTTGAGTGGAGAGTTTGTTTTTGACGTGGAAGTTTGAAGTCTGTAAAGATGAGTGTGCAGTCATGCATTTGTGTTTTGGGAAATGGAGTATAATTTCAAGAAATGTGTCTCAGCAATCGAGAAAAACTGTAATCCACGAGTGAAAATAGTCCCCAACAAAAGTGCTATGTATTCCTGTTTGAGTAACATTGGCTGAAAACTACAGTGCCCAGCTGTTTTAGAAAATAACTTAGCCTCTTGTAACAATGAAACTATAAATTTGTAACCTGCTTGTAAAGATTCACATGTTCAGTCGGGATGGACGTGGCGCTGCCATCCTGCCACAGACAGCGTGGCAAGTTGACACAGACTAACACATTGTTGGTTTTTGGTCTTTTCATGAGATTTCTTAACAACGAGAGAAACATATAATGCCGGCCTGATCCTTTAAACATATTTAAACAGCATTTGTACCAAGTCGGAGACACGTGTGTTTGCCTTCTGTCACACTGTATCTAGTTTAGCCAGCAGGATTACCTTCATGCAAAGGATTAATTTTTGACGTGTCCTGTCGTCGTAAAGAGCTGCATGCGTAAAGGTGTATTACTTATGGTATCCCTTTAAGAGAGAAAGCATTACCTCATCAGGAGCCGTGTAAAGGAAGGAAGTGAGTGAATGGGTGAAGGAGCGCAGTGCTAACTCTCTCCACTCCTTTATGCTTGTGGGTGCAGGCTTCATTAGCTCTACAGAAAGGACAGCTCCCTCCCAGACCCCTCAATAGACCCATAGACCTGTCTCACTGGCACAGGCTCTGGCTCAGTGGGGTGGGTGTGTGTGTGTGTGTGTGTGTAAGTGTGTGTAAGTGTGTGTTTGTGACTGCGGTATGTGTGCGTGTTTGCATGTGTGTCCCTCAACCATTCACACACCACCAGGCCTCATAGTTTCTCACTCATGCCTAAAGGAAGCCTGGCATTGACACTTTTTTGAGACTCACATCTCTGTCACTCTCTCTTTGTCCCTCATTCTCTCGTTTTCCCTCACATGCTTTCCATTATTCTCCATTTCACAATTTTTCCTCATTGTGTTTTCTCTCTCAGGCGCTTTATTCGTCTTTGACTGGACATTCAGTAAATGACCATATGCTGTACAGCACTCCGACTGTTGTACGTAACAGCAGATTTTGTTTTCTTAGACTTAATCTCATGTTCCTTTATTGAATTAGTTAAACTTTCTGACAATTCTCCACATTACTGACTTTGCGTAAAGCCTATACCACTCTAAAAAGATTAGTCTGCATTGGAGATTAAAAAGGCTTTACAGATTAATGCTTAATTTAAGGAATAACTTGCACCAATAAATTCAGTTTTGCCAGTGTTTAAACTACCGTTTTTGCAAAATGAACCTGACACTAATTGTATTTGCATTGATTAGTCAGCAGAAATTTGACACCCGTAAACTCAAAAAGACCAACTGAGCTCACAACACGCAGTAGCGAAGAATCTGCTTTTCATCAGTCTGATTCAGTACATGCTGGTACTTACAACACTGATCTTCAGCCATTAATAGTATTATAATTGAGATAATGCTCAACAGCAAATTTGATACTTATAATACTTTCCTTTTTCCTCTATTATAAGCAATCAGCAGGTGAGGATTAACTACCTGTGATTTAACTGCAATTGACAGATTAAACTATTTTTTCTATCACTGAAACACCTTCTGACAGACATGATGCTTAAAGGCCATCTGTGTATTAACTTGACATAATCTTAAGGAAATTACGGAAAAACAGCGATCCTGTGTGGACGAAGGGAGGCTCCTATCCTTCGAAATAAGTTTCTCATCAGGCAGCATGTGCGGGCAGCTATTCTACTCGGGGTCCTCGTCTAGTGAGGGGGAGGAGACATATATATAGGCAAAGGTGCTAGCAGAGATGATTAGCATGGGCATCCGCCATCGTTTCCTCTGCTCATTGTTGCAGTGCTGCATTAATGAGCCTGGCGCGCATCAGACAATCTGCTCATGATACACACATGTACATACACATTCACATACACAGTCTAAACATGCAAAAGCACAGACATACACATCAACACCTGCCATTTACTTGATGGTGATTGGTTTATTCATTAATTACTGATTTCAAGTCGAGTCCAGGTCATATCTCTGGGGGTTGAAAACTCGGGTAAAAGTAGAGCGAGGGAAACTTTGTTACACCCACAGAGAAATGCAAGCTTTGACTCAGAAATAGTGAGAAAAAGAGAGAGAGAGAGGCCGACAGAGGAGGAGGAATGAGAGCACAATACTGTGGCCTGGTTTGTGGTTCCAGAGGGATAGAGACACTTTCGCATTTCCCCTGCAAAACGAGATAGGATGAGCTCTTTTACACACACACACACACAAATATACACAAATACACACATGCACGCACACCTTGTTCCCTCCGTCTAAGTGAGCCAGCACTCAGTTCGTGCAGCTTTGTTGTTGAGGCAGCAGGAAACTTATTGCCCCAGATTTAAAGCAAACCTCCGTCACACATGCAGCAGTTAACTGTTAACTCACTTCAACTGAATCCACCTCAAAATATTTTCAATCCTAATTTCATCTTTCTGTTTTATTTTAATTTTTGCATGTTTTGTTATAATCAGAGTTGCAAATATCCAGTAAACTGCATGTGTGTGTGTGTGTGTGTGTGTGTGTGTATGTGTATACATGTGTATGTAACAGACAGCCTGACCTCTGACCTTGTCCTGCTGTGAAGCTTTCATTCCCATAGGCTGGGGGCTGTGGTCGTCTCTGCGCACACACACACACACACACACACACACACACTGTTGGCTCTATTGGTATAGCTGTCCCTCGGCCACCCATTCAGGGCTCAGTCACGGCCACTTAGAGCGCAGCAGACTCAGGGATTCAGACGAGCTGTGATCCAATGACATGTATTTATAATGAGGGGGCTACGGGGACGTCTTTGTTGGACGGACACAATGTCAGTATAAGGGTGTGTGTATGTGTGTGTGTGTGTGTGTGTTGGGGAGGGGGGTTAAATACAGAAAGAGGGGAAGTGGAGGGAGAGAGAGTCCGGTAGACCTTCACACACCCTCCTTATGGGGATGAATTCAGACTTTTCTTACTTTTCCAACTCTTTCACACATAAACACACTTTCTGTCTTGCCTTCTTGAATCTGTGGGGGGAAAAAACACCCTTGTTACCATGAGAATATCCTCTAAAGACTGACCACGTCCAGCAGAATTTGTGCAGTGAAAGTTACAATAAATTCAAGTTTTGTCAAAGCAAATCTGTAGTTCTTGCTGCAACTCCAAGTCAAGTCTCAAGTCTTCTTAAGCAAAGTGAAAGTCAAGATCTTTCAGATAATGCTGACCATTAAAATGACTCAGCAAACTTGTGAACTTGTGTTTTATGCAACCAGATCCTTTCAATGCATCAAACTAATAATGAAGCATTTAAGACATATGGCTGAAGACTGCTCATTAATCCCTTAATTTCTTTTGAGTGTTCTGGGATTTTACCAGGTCAAAACTTAAATGTTCTTGTTTTGAAGTCCTAAATCAAGGAGAGACTTTAGGGAATAAAGTCTCACAGCAGTCTCTGATTAAAATACATATTGGATAAATCAAGAACATCAAAATAAAAACGCATCCCACGATTCTTCCTCAGTACGCTGCAGTTTATTCACCAAATGCTTTCAGCTGTCTTGCTTTCATCAGGGTGTCTGAGGTTGTTTCCAGTTTCCTTACAGTCCACTGATCAGTCATATGACTTATATATCACCATAGATACTAAGTATATAAAACAACATGACTGTCACCTTTTTTAAAATATAGTTTTTGATGAAGGATGAAGGCAAGATGTCCAAAAATGTTGGTGTATGAAGTGCAGGTGGTGTGTTTGAATTTTGATGGAAGCACAGATGTATCCACATTTCGCTATTTGTGCATTCTCAATATTAGAAATTGATCAATCAAGACCAAAATACTATTTTGTGTTAGAAGACACAAAGAAATGGTCTCTGCTCACAAAGACTCTAAAACTCCTGTTGTTATTTTAGGATTTTGTGAGCGTGTACAGAGGAGGGAAGCAGAAAAGGCGTTAAAATAAGTCATGTTTGGAAATGGTGCATCCATTTCTACTGACCTCCTGTATCTGTGCGGCTCTTATTATTCTGATTGTAACACTGTTACATCATTCAAGGGTCACATAATCTCATCACTGCTCTGACCTTTCCACTCCGCACTCCTGCTTGTAATTTCACTAGGAAATTAAACGTACATATTTTACAGTCTTTGGAAGTTGCTCTCTGTACGCTAACAGTGTGTGTGGTGTGGAGACGATCTGTAGGTTCCCCTCTGCATACATTAGCCAGTTGTCGGGACAGCGTGGGCAGGAGAAGAGCTCTGGAGAGCCCTACAGGCTCGGGAAGGCCCCTCATAATTGCCCAACGTCTGAAACGCTGCATCTATCCAGGGACTGTAGTCTAGCTCCTCAATCATGACTACACCTCTTCTCCTCCTCACAACCCACACACACGTTGACTCTCACCGTCCATCAGTCTGCACTGTTTGAGTAGAAACTGGCAATTTCAAACCTACGAACCCGAAGTCATTTTAGCTTTTTTACGCACAGTTTTGCTGAATAGTTAAAATGTTCAGTGGGTCTCACAAGTTCTCATGTCCTCTTGTTACTGCTTTTACTTTCATGATTAAAGTCTGGATGAATTAGGATTATCTCTGCTAGTCGAGTCCTTATCTTGTTCAGTCATGACGGTGCAAAACCAGACAGCAGAACTGTGCATGTGTGTGTGCGTGTGTCATTTCCCTCGGGCGTGTGGGGTTCCCTGCTGACTGTGTGTCCTCTTGACGCTCCAGACTTGGAGGTCAGAGGTGGAGGAGTGTAGACTCAAACGCAGACAGAATATTGGTAGTCATGAGGAGGGAGTCCCTTCTGTATCTCAAACCCCCACCCTTTTTTTTTCTATTTGAGTCTAAAACTGCTGTGTCAGTCCTGTTACGTGACATGATTATAAACCTTTAAAGCTCAGGTGTAGTGATATAGTTTTGGTGGTCTTGAATGTAAAAAATATGTATATTCTGTCTCCTTATTCTGTGTCCCAATTCTGTCACTAATTTCCTGTGTCTCCTCGTCTCTCATTGCAGATTGACGGTGTGCTGGAAAACCACTGATTGGCTGAACAACTTTGGACGCAAAGAGAAAAGGATTTCTGGCCCGACTGGACTCATTTCAGCGTTATTGTTGATTTTTCTACTGTGCAATTAAAGCCTCGACATTTTGTGATAAACAGTGATAAATGTGATAAACACAAGATACGTGTTTTTCAACCAGCTGTGCCTTAAGATGTGTTTTTACTGTTAATAATGTATTTGGGTTAAAAATTAATCTATTAAAATATATAAAGATTAAAGTGAATGTTTTTTCTAAATGTATTAATGAGGGTGTTAAGAGATGTAAAGCTACATGTGACACTGATTTCTGAATGCAGCCATCCAGGCTTCACTGCTGTATTTAATACTGTTACTGATACTGAAATTTTCTTCAAAAATCACTGGAAGAGTTTTTTTTTTTTTTACTAAAAAAGTCAGAGCCGTCACTACTAGATCTCAAGTTTGACTCTGCTGAAAATGCACCGTTATTTGAATCATTTAAGTTTGAAGTAAAACAGAAGTAATGTACAGTATGTTTGTCCTACCTGGGATTCTGTGTGTGTGAATACTGTATAAATAAAGAGAACATTGACTTTGACATTATTCTCTGGTGAATTTATTCAGTTTTTGTACTAAATATATTTTCTGTAAATATCAAACAAGCTCATAACTTTGACGTGATGACCTCACGTTGATTAAAGCCTGCGCACACAGGACAAACGTTCATTATCTGATCTGTTATCTTTTACCTTATTTTATCTTCTTTGAGATATTTACATCAGTTGTAACCATTAAATTAATTTAGATTAATTTAGAAAAGTGTAGCAGTGTCTACTTTGTAATAAAATGTAATGAAGATAAAATGACATGAAAACAGACAATACTTTCTGTTATATGATAAATACTGTGTGAGCTTTACACTTCTTACATCGGATTTTCAGGCTTTACTGCTGTTACAGCACTTTAGGTGATTTATTTATGTCATTTATCTATTTATTTTGGTTATCCTCCCATTTTTCTGCAAATAAATAAATATTTTATATCAATCAAATATTACGAAATCTATTAGGAGGCCATGTATGTCGCCCTGAAACCAAAATCATAGTTTTATTAAATGTTGAATAGGCTATTAGGGCAAAATTGCTGTAAAAGAGATGCCCTAGTTTTTAAATTTTGCTTGCATTTATTTTATTTTTTTTACATGCACCACAAAGTTTAACTTGAGGATCAAATTTAGGCCTACATGAAACTGTCCAAAGGCCTACAGTAGAGCAAGCTTTGCAGAATTTTATCTTTTGTATTTTCGATAAAAGAAGAGAGAAGTGGTTTTGTGTGTGTGTGTGTGTGTGTGTGTGTGTGTGTGTGTGTGTGTGTGTGTGTTTTACAGATTTTAAGTATAAATGAAATAAATAATAAATAAATAAATCATGACAAAAAGCCTCGATCTTCTCTCAGATCAAAATTTGTTTTGTGGCATCTTCAGCAGTTTAATATGAAGAGTATTCACCTGAACAGCGCATGTCGTTCTCATTGACCACAGGTTAATGTTATACTGCATTTTTAATCAGTTTTACTGGGTCTTGTATTAAAATAAAATAATAAATAATAAAAGTACATTAAAAGTACGTTGAATCATTCAGACTCAAACATTTTAATGGAAGAAACCATTGTCTTGCTGCATGTATATAACTATAGGCCTAGAAAGAGAGAGAGAGAGCAGTCATCATCTGAATAAATGCAAATTGGCTCTGCCTCCACCTGGCATCTTGCCAAGTATCTATAGCAACCACATCTTCTGACAGTCTCCCTCCATCCCTCCCTCCTTCACTCACTAATTAGTCCTATATCTTCCCTATGGCTCCTTTCTTCCAGTGCTCTTTTCTTTTTCTTTTTCTCCCTCCACGTTCCCAGAAATCTTTGCACAAAGAGCTGAAGCTGCATGTCCGGTTCAAACAGTAAAAACCCGGACTAAACCGAATTTCTCCTGATTTATAGCCAACAGGCGCTCAGTGAGCACAGACAGTACCGTTTAGATACATCTGGATTTCATTTCTGGACTATTTGGATATATTTGAAGCTAATATGAGACACGCTGTGAATTTTAATGATGTGATTCATTTTAATTGGTTGGGTCTGTTGTCAGTTTTCTCAGCTGTGGACGCCTTTGCTGCTGTGCTGCGTTCACGGTCAAGTTCAAAGCGGCTGCGCGGCCTCAGAGGAGCATCTGACCCAGCTCACCTCCTCTCTGCTCCCAGCGCCGGGCTGCACCGCCACCTACCGGCCATCTGCTGAAGTACAGCCGGAGGAACTCACTCATTCATGGAGATGGAGCCTCCTCTAGCGGCCATTTGATGTCATTACATACTATGTGTGTTCCGTTCAACAAAGACTGTCAGGACACTAAATTGGCGGTTTGGAGCCCATCATGATCTAGTATGCAACTTACACAAGACTTTTTAGGTATTTTAACTTTTTTTTTTTTTTTTTTTTTGAGGAAAAAACATATTTGACACAATTAATTATTCAAAACAGAATATTTTTTATGTGTAGTAAAATGTGTCTGGAGGGGATCTTTAAGTGGTCTGAGTTAGATAACCATGCCTTATGTACACATTTTCAATTTATTTATTTTCTTTTTTTTTGTTTTAATTGAAATTTAGGGCTTGATTTATGTATAATACAAATATGCTGTTCTACATTTTAATCTAGTTCAACTTAGAAACATAAGTTCCTCTGCTGCCTTAAAAATGTAAGTTTACTGAACTTCAGTTGATTAGTTCAGAGTAGTTTGGTGAATTGTGAAAATTAAAAATAAACTGAGATAAATTAACTCAACTACAGATAAAAGGTTCAATAATCTTTAAGTATTAAGTTCAATCAACAAGTGATACTGACAAAAGGTCAGAGTCAAACTTTCTTTCCTTTTACATTTTCTCAGTTTGACGAGTCCATTTTTCATTTCACACAAAAAAAACTTAGTTTTTTTGTTGAAATGTGCAGAGTCAGCACAAAATCAACAGGCAGAGCTACTATCATAGACTCTGTTAAATTTAAGTGTACTGGACACTGATCTGGAAACCAAACCCCAAACATGTTTTGCATTGTTTTCATTACTATGAAAAGAAACAACCATGTCTCATCTTTACATTTTATATAAGACACAACAAGTTTCCATCAAAGTGTGTTTCCCTCAAACTACAAAAGGATAGTTTTCAATACAAACAATGCATGCTGGGAACTCTGCCAACATGCTGATCATGTTTCTTAACCGATTTCATTTAAGGAGTTAAGTGAACTCTCAGCTGCACATTCATGCAACTCATAATTTCAAATTAAAAGACTTCAATTCATGTTTCTAAGTTCAGAAATGGTCTGAAAATGAAAAATAGACATTTTAATTAACTTGAAATTAATAAAACTTTCATATTTCAGTTAAGTTAGTGACAAAGGATTAGTTGATTCCACAAAAGCCCTGTATGATGTTTTCATCTTATAGATATGATAAAGATGTAATGGAGGTCTGGTTCTGACATTTCTGTCACCACTGTTTTATGTAACAGTATGTTTCAGTAAAGTCAGGATGTTCCTTGAGGATCACACATTGTATTGAGTTTTATTTCAAAAATTACCCCAGAGTCAAACACAGACATTATGCAGGCACACAAAAAAAAACAAGTATCAGTCTTTCATCAACATCCAGTTTTATTAGAGAATTTGATATTTCAAAACTTTCCTACAGATACATCATCATCACTACAGACTGGACGCAGGGTGTGATATTAGTAGGTAGGTATACATTCAGTTGGCACAAATCACGAGGATTTACAAAACAGCCGTTGCGTCACTGCTGCACTGTAACAAAAACATACAAGATCATCTGTTATAACATGCAAATACAGTAGCATTGTGTGTCTGCACGTCTATGTGGGATTACCCGCAAATAGGGTCAAAACAAGTAAATTTGCTTTTCACGAGAGCAAATAAAATCACAAGTTTGTTGTCGTAGTGTTTCAGTATTCCTTCTTACTAAGCGGCTGGCAGGCAATCAGCTAAAATTGTTATTTTCTTTTTAAAAAAAAACAAAAAAAAAAAACATACTTTTTTTTTGGCATTTCATGATTGTCAGGGGGTTTTCAAACTTTGTTATGGACTCCCTGTTACAGTGTATTTCATTATGTATCTACTCATCATCTTTGAACTACAAGCCGATCAACAGGGAGACAATAACTTCACATTACTTATTATGTTATTCCAATTGAAATCTGGGTCCTAGACTGGTTGGAATGGATTCGTAGGGAACCAGGGATCATGTATCTCACCCTAGGCAGCAATAGCCTGCAAGGCAGTTTATAAGATTACAAAATTCACATACAAAAACTGTATACATTCAGTCACAATCCCCAAACTTCAAACCATCTGCTGCCCCTGTAAAAATCTGTAACTTCAAGACCGAAGCAAGGCTAGAAAACAGCAGCAACCTTCAAAAAGGTTAGTAAAAGTAGCTCAGTCATAGTAAAAACATTACTACTCCTTGCTAGGCACTTAAAGAGTCGGTAACGGACCTTCACTCAGCTTTCAGTGACTCTATATTTTCACCCAAGTAGCACTCTTGCAGGTTTTCAAGCTAAGTTACACATATCTCCCTCCTGCTAAGGCAAGGGGTAAGGATAACAACATTTATGTTAAAAGACTAATTTGCATCTACCTGCAGCTGACAAGAGACAAAAGAGCTGTAAACTGACAGGAGACGAGCGCTGCAAGGCGTCACAATCTGCAAAAGCAAAGAGAGGAAGCAGTACCGATGCATATCAGCCTCCTCGTTGTGCTGTAAACCAGAGTGCATTGTGGTTTCATGCTGATGAGAATATGGTCTGACAGGGTTCAGGTGTGTTCAAGCAGAACGCTACGTGTGTCCTGATTGGTTTGATGATGGATGGAAACAATCACAACATCCATAAAACAAACAGAGAGCTGAATGAGGTGATGATGGTCAGACGGGGGCAGGTTACAGGTCAGTTATGAGTTTAATGAATGCTGCTGAATACAACTGGTTGTCAAAACTCAATATTTTTTTGGGTGTCAACCTAAAAGTCAAGTACCAAGAGCTGACAACAAATCCTCGCTCAGATTTGTAATTTTCTTAATTTAATTGTTGATCAGACAATTTCTGATGTATTTTGTTTGGCCAAAGTTTTTATACAACTGCTTGTGTTTAAACATTTAACATTTGAGAACTTTGGCTTCTTTTGTTAAAGGAATCATGTTTATATTCCTCAAACTAGGGCATTAAAAGGGATTGTTGTGGAATTACTACCAAAATTCAAGTATCATGTTGGCATTAGCATAGAAATATTTTAAGTGATACCGAGCACAAGAGCAAAAATAATCAGTCGAAAAATCAATTAGCCGATGGGCAAAAAACAAAAAAAGAAAACATTTACAGATTAGATTCACAAATGCAAAAAAGTTGTTGTTTAATACCATAAAATTAATATTTTGGGTTTCTTGTCCGCTGGTCAGAATCATTTTTAGATGAATCCATAATAAGAAATAATCATTTGTGCAGCCCTAGTAGACTTAAAAATACACAGGTTATTGTTTGTTTTTCAGGTTTCAGTTGAGATCTTCCGATCTGTTTAACAGGGGAAACTTTCTGCTTTATTCTGATGACACTTTCATGCCCTCTGCTCCACTTGGCTCTGCACTCAGCTGCTCACTCAGCTCAACAGTCCTGCCTGCGTTTGTGTGCTCTAAGTATAGAAACTATTGACACTCCTCAACACCTGTAAGCCGGCATCAGCGCTGTTGAAATGTTACACTGCCTCACGGACGGTGAAATGCAAACTAAATCCCATTTTGACACGGCTCCACATAACACATCATGAACATTTGCTTGTGTTGAGGTAAGTTAAAATACTGACACAACTAAATTATATCAAACTATCACAGAGAACTCAAATCATCTCCTCACTAAATGTGTGCATATTTCCAGTCAAGTTAATTCATTAGCAAAAACTGCTACAACTCTTTGATGAATGTTTAAAAGGAAAAATCCACTCAAACTAAAAGTTATGAGTCTGTCAAAAATTATTTTAACACAACAAGCATGAACGGCAGCAAAAGACGTCCTGCAGCTGCCTTACTGACAACAAACGGAAGACAATTTTTGTATGTGTGTGACTCCAACATTGATTTTCATTTGGGGACAGAATATTGGCCAAACTGCACAATATACTGAACTCTAAAACAATAAAACTCAAAAAATGACCAGAGTTGAATCAACGCCTCTCACACAATGTCAGCAACAACATACATCATAAACTTTTATATGATGATATTCATTGAAGGGCTATTTGATTACATTATATTGTACCAGTGTTCCTAATAAAATATTAAATGAGTGTAATCTCATGTTTGTAATAACCTGTTTTAACTGTCTGCTGTCAGATTTAGCTTCTTTTTTCAATTATTATCTTTTGACTGAAATCTGTCTTATCACCTTTATCAATAATTCAGACAACAAAAATTCACAATATATTTTAAAATGCCCATGATATGATTACAGTGAAAACAAACATAAAATAATATGGGCACTCTTTACACCTCATATGTTGGCACTGGCATAAACATATAGCTCATCTGTCTGCAGTCACTGCAGCAGCTAAACTACAAATGAAAGTCTTGGTTCTGTAAATTCAATCTGTAGAAGCTCCGTTTAACTCATACAAGATCCATAGTGATATTCAACTCAAACAAAAACTGACTGTGTGACAGCAGTAACGATGCTGCTTCCTCTGTGCTGGGCAAGATTTTTTGCTCTTCAGTCATACTCTGAGAACGTTTGTGCCTAAATATGCTAACACCATATATAATCTGCAGCTAGCTCATATCTTCACCTTTGGTATAATTCCTTAAAACAAACTCAATCACAACAAAACAAATCTCAAGGGGGCATATTTTACTCTTGTCAAGTCAAATGCATCTTAAAAGTTAAATGAGTGGCAACCTGCATTGCATTGGAAGGTGTCAGTTTTAAGCGGACACAAGGCAGATGGGAGACCTCAGTGCGTGTGTGTGTGTGTGTGTGTGTGTGAACATCAGAACTCTCTGACTAACGGAAACACACTCGCAGGTCTGGTCCACGAGGGCGGGAGCGTTATAATTTAAGTGTACACACATAAAATCACTGAGCGTATTGCACTTAGATGTACATGACAACAGTGTGTACAGGTACTCAGTACCATCCAACATACCTCACGCCAACAGGGACAGAACATCTCCTGCTGCACACAGATAAAGCGGGAGAATACATTAATATTACCCACGCATCCTGAGACAGTGTGTGTGTGTGTTTTTTCTTCCATCCAGCGATTACACACTCGTCACTCTCTCAGTTTCTCCTCAGAGGGCCTAAGGGGACGCTCCTCCTCCTCATCCTGCTATCCCCCCGTCTTCCTCCTTTCCTCGACATTATCGAGCCGTATAGCCCATCTGATGCAGCTTCCTCAGGAGAATCTGAGTAAGATCAAAGGTGGTGAAGCTGATCCCCACCGCGATGGGCCCTTTGACCCAGTTCATGCTGAGACCTTTGTAGAGTCCGCGGATAATCCCTTCCTCAGATACTATCTCCCTCATGGTGCCCAGGATGGTGCCGTACGTGTGACCTGTGACTCCTGCAGTCTGCATGCGCCGTCGCACCACATCCAGAGGATAAGACGCCGACTGACCGATGAGACCAGCGCAGGCTCCGAAGGCCAGGCGTTCATATGAGTAGGGCTGCGGGCGTCCACTTCTCTCTACATGGGAGAGAAGCATTGAAGGTATGAGGGCTGAGGAACAAGTGTTTGTATGTACAAACAACAAGACTGGAGGTGAGTGTACGTTGAGGAAAGAAAGTGGTTGTAGGTTAACACATGGATACACAGGACGTGGTTGTGCTAATGCAGTACCTGCATGTAATTTCTTTAGTGTCTCATAGGTAAAGAAGCTGAGACCAGCATAGGGTGCAACACCCAGAATGGTGGGGGTAAAACCACGATACAACGTCTTCAGTCCCTCTTCTCGAGAAATCCGCACAAACACGTGCAGGATGTTACTGTACCTAAACGAGAAACAAAACCAAAGCATATCATTTCATTAGTGGGTAGTATTAGTGGAGGTAGTCATGAAAGGGGCAGGCTTGTTTTTACAGATGTGTAAAAATGGATGAAAACTCTGTTTTCATTCAGAAAACACTCTGATGTTCTCTTATAGCCTTGTTAGATCATAGATTTCAACTGAATCTGTACTTGCACACAGTCTGGCAAATTTTAAGACCAGCTATCAACTCTTTGGCAATGAATATTGGTTAATAATCAGCACCTAAAATTACAAGAGTGTCATCAACAAAAACATCATTCCTAACAGATCTAAGACTTGATAAAAAAAAATATTTTTGCTGTGAGGATTCTTGAGAGTTGTACTATGACAATTTTATGTCGGGAGGAATTGCTGTGCAGTTTCATGGCTTCATATTTCATCTTAAACCTGAACCTTGTAGAACCACACACACTAATACAGCCTGTTGTGTTGCCTTGCTGTAGTCAGTATTGAGGTGTCTTAACACTCACTGATGACTGTGTATTTGCAGCTAAAAAAAAAAAAAAAAGTCTTTACATTTCCTTTGGCGTTACAGCCATCCTAGCTCGCACCATGTCCAGAGGATAGGTCAGCATGGCTGCTGTGGTGCCTGCCATAGACCCGGCCAGTAACCTTGGAAGTGGAGGCAGGGCCCTGGAACACAGAAAAAAACAAATCTACATCAGCCTTTTAAGTTTTTATAACTTCACATGAAACATGTGAATAAATCTTAAATGAGCTGCATTAGATTCAACCTGACACTTACTTCCCCTGAAAGCCATAGTAGCCTCCCAGCAGCCCTTTGTACTGCTCATGTGCACAGAACTGGATGGCAGCATACGGGATGACCCGAACCATGGTGGCAGAGTTGCCCCTCCACAGACTGAAGAAGCCATCCTTCAGGTAGGTGCGGTAGATCAACCTGTAGGCTTCCTGTAAACATATAAATACTCATACTCAGACTGAGTAGACGTTTTGTCTTGTTCCTGTAATATATGCTGTTACGGTCAGGTTAAACTTTGCTTATGTGAACTGCAAAGGAAATATGTGATCTAATATATTTATGTAACACCAGATCAAACCTACCTTGGCAGAGAATCTTGCTGAAGACACTGAAAAACAAAACATACATACAACAGAAATTACACGTGTGCTGTGTTGTTTGACAGTTCAGTTTTTCTCTTTTTAAGGACACCATATTCACATTTTCTAATAATCACACAGCACTTTAAACAGTTATAACATGACATCAAGTCAAGATATAAACTAACGTCATCCATGTGGGTCATTTAATCCACAAAAATCTAAAAACTGTTTCCACTTCAGAGAGGTCAGCAGAGAGCATCCAACTTGCCTTGGAAGATGATTTTAGTCCTGTCCAAAGGGGCGACAGCTGTCTTGGCCACAGCTCCTGCTAAAGCCCCTGAGAAGAGTGAGTTGAGGACAGACTGAGTCTGCTTCAGGCCCTGCACAGCAATGGAGGAATCACATTTAGGGTCACCAACAAAGTGAATCCTGTAAATTAACAACTGTGTCCTGACGTGAACAAAGTTGTGTTTGGGTTGCTGTAGATAATTAAACCAGGGTTGCATAAGGATAATAGATGATGTCTGACTACCCGGCTCACAAACAAATGTGACCAGACGCCCTTAAATGAACTAAAGACTGAACTATTAGGCCACTGAGTTTAGCTCAGATAAAATACAAACACTGAAGAATCTTCCTTTCTGACTATGAAGATCACCAGAAAATAATCCCTGAGTTATTTTTTCCGTAATAATATAGTATTTACTCAATTTGAGTTCCCCTGAAACTTAAAATTATAATATTGTAGTGATTTTCGTCGGTTAAGTCATTATCTACACACACACACGAGTCTCTCTTCCTCGACTAAGTGACGTTCAGCTAAAATTGAAAAAAAATTAAACATCCACTGACACTGAAATAGTGACTGTTTTTTTTCTTGTGCGGGAGGAAGGATCATGTTTATAAGATTTCACCTCATAGCTCACCTCTGACTGACTGGACGAAGCCAGGGGCAGCACTTCTCCCTGTGTGAGTGATGCCCGTTGTTCCTGGACTCCACTCCCCATCCCTGAGGACTATACACGGCTGTCACGGAGCACGTTCATGAATTCGACCACCAGCGAGGCAGCAACTGCAGGCTCCGAGAGCTATAGAGGAGAGCAAGAGGTCAGAGAGAGAGATAGGTCAGTTTCAGGTTAAATGTTATGTTGTAATGTAGATTGTAATGAAGATAATGAGCAGCAAACTATTCATATCTAACTCTGTGTAAACCTTTAAGCACAGAAATCTGTTCTGGTTTAATTATTTGCGTTCCTCCTGCTGACTAAAGCAGTTTCATGTCAGCATATGATGGCTGACGGAGGACGGTTATCTTCAAACAATAAACTGTAAAAACAATATGCACTTCTAGTTCAGTGGTTTCCATTCATATGGCATATGGCACCCCATTCATAGTGATTTTTAATTCCTTTTTTTTAATCCATGAAAAGCCATTAGCCAGGTAGGTTTCACTACACACTTTGGTTTGTTGTTTTGGCCTGCTAAGGTTCAGTTGCCTCAGAAGGTGTCGAGGGCTGACATGTACCAGCATTTCTTCGAGCTCTATATTTACAGTGACAAATCCTTCCATCACTTGCTCTGACAGTAACTATTAAACTGAAGTATTAGACAGCATGATGCATCTGGCAACCATGAGCTTTTGTCACCAGTCTTAGCTATGAGGGATAACTGCGAATGTGCAAACGTACAGCTACAAATAAAAAAAATAAAAATATGGCGGCACCCTTTGCCTGCCCTTGATGAACCCCATGGTGTCATGACACTCACTTTGGAAACCACTGCTCTTGTGAATAGTTACCTGAGGAATTATCCAGTTACGTTTCACCGACTGTCACACCTTTGAAGGATATATAAAGACTGAGAAAAGCAGAGCTAAGTAACGCCCAAAAATATCTCTTGAAGGACGGAGTTGAGGACTTGTAGGTGAAAGGTGTTCATTGAAGCCTCTCCCATGCTAACATTAACAAGATTACACAGTCTTACCACATCTTTGTACAATCAGTACATTCAGGCCAACATAGTTGATAAACGTCCATGAAATGAACTTTAGAAGAAGAACATTATCTGTGTCAATCAAACTGCTTAACAAACAATGATGTCTGCATGTTTTGTAATGAGCTAATCATTTTACTGGACAATCACCTATTCATGCAACCTTCAACCCTCCCAGACACTCTGGTTTACAGCAAATCATTGCTCAAACCATCTTAATTTTAAATACAATTCTAAAGTCGACAAATATTTTACATAAGAAAATGACACAAACCAACATTTTTCACTTAAATGTGGTTATTATAGAATTCTGACTATGATATGTATTGATCTAAACTGATTCAAACATACCGTTGACATTTCTGTACTGCAATTTCTTGTTACTTATCAGCTGTCATATACACATACCAGTACCAATATTTCTGTGATAAGCTAACATCTACTCAATTAATCCATTAGTCATTTGGTCTATAAAATGTCAGAAAATGGAAAAAAAATATGTTGCTCACAGTAACGCTTTCAAATTTCTTCTTTTGTCCCGACCAACAGTCCACAACTCAAAGATATTAAGTTTACTATCATAGAAGACTAAAGAAACTATTCACATTTCAGGAGCTGGAACCAGAGAATTTGGACATTATTCTTCAAAAATTACTCAAAACAACAAATCTATTATCAAAATAGTTGGCAATTGACTAATCGTGGCAGCTCTAGTTACACATAGGCTAAATAGAAATTATTGAGGAAAATTCACCTCGAGAGGTTTAGCAACAGTGAAGAGGATCAAGAAAAGATGGAGAGAGAAAGCTATGAGAGCTGAAAAGCAGGGTAGTCATGGGCAACTAGTATTGGCATCAGTACAAGAGGGCTTCAAGCCAGATCCTCAAATGAGCATTTAGACCCCTCATGTGTCCCCTTTCACCTAATCCACTGTCCTTATTCACAGCCTGTCCCTCACCCCTCCCTACAGCCTCCTTCCCCATGCATATCATTTTACAGTTCCTTGTTCCTCCTGACTGTTAGCTAGTCTGTTTGGTATCCCTCGGGCTAGGCTGCAGGATTTACCCACAAGACATCTACAATCAAATACGCCGTTCCAATGCACATAGCAGTGGAGATAGTTGTGTTGATCTATAGCACTGTATGTGGGTTGATAGGGATTAATGAACAACAGCGTCTTGTTTGCTGAACTGTTTTTGTGAGAAATGTACGTGTATAACCTCCTTTCAGCTGGGTTACCTAAATGGTTGTCAGTAAAATACCAGTATATCAGTAAAATAAGAATATGCTAAGATATCAATAATAATTGACTGAGAATTATAGTATATTAGTATATTATAGTATTATAGTAACTCTGTGTAGACACATGCATATGAACAAGAAAATAAGGCAGCAACCATAATATATTCCTATTTAATATCCATACAGTAAATGCTACCTTTGTGAGACTCGTTATGTATGGAGTTAGGGTACTCGTTAAATTCACAAAATACTGTCAGAAAATAATTATTACAATTTTCCTGAGACCTAGATAACATCATTGAATAGCTTGTTTTGTCACCAATAGTCCAAAACCCAAATATATTCAATGTCCAATGATATAAAACAGATAAAAGCAGCAAATACTCACATCATAACTGACTTATGGATCGATCCATTATCAAAATGGTTGCTGATTATGCATATTGAAATTTATTGAAAAAGCTTAGGCCTAAACTGGGATTTTTTTTCCATTAAAAAGAAATGCTTTCCATTTGAAGCTAGAAGGAAAATTGTGCAAAGCTCATTTCTATCTGTATTAGATTATGGTGATGTCATTTACATGCATGCAACTTTATCCCTACTTAAAAAACTTGATTCTGCACATCAAGCTGCATTATGTTTTGTACAGTAACAAGTGCAGGCTCATGCACTCAACATTGTATTTTATATGATATCTATAAGACGGTCCTCTCTATACCAGAGGAGGAAAATACACGTTGCTATTTATTGTCAAGACATTGTCAAGTAAACTACCTACTTATACGTCCAGCCTTTTATCCTATCATACCAGCAACTACAGCACTAGATCTACTAATTGGATTCTTTTAAATGTCCCCAGGGTGCGCTCCTGGTAAAACTGCTTTCTCCTTTTTTTGCACCTTGGGCATGGAATGAGCTGCATTACTTAAAGCCTCTTTCCCTGAAATGCTACTAGGTCTTTAGGTGGGAAATTGGTAGTACAGATTTCCCTGAATATCGATCCCTGCTCCCATTCACACATGACTGCATGCAGGAAATGTTCCTGAACATTTCAGGGATAGACTGCATGTGTAGAAACACTTCCTTCTTTAAATACCTTTAAAGGTCTTTTACAAGCTGCCCTGAAGGAAACATGCTGCTGTTTTATATAACCTTGACTTGAGGTGGACTGTTTTATCAATGGTATGGCCTGTATGCTTCTCTTCTTTTACTCTTTCCCTTGTGTAGCTTTAAATAATTGTATGTGTTTTATCATGCAAAATTGTTTTTTAAGTGAAACTGCTTTTGCTGCCATCTTAACCAGGACTCACTGGAAGAAGAGATCCTGTATCTAAATGGGACCTTCCTGACTAAATAAAGGATAAATAACAATAATAATTCATGTTCTGTTAGACATTTTTGAAGCAGCCTGTTTGTGGTGTTGATGGCTGTTGTATTTTGACTGTTTTGTCACAGCATTTTATCCCACATGCTACCATTTTCATTGGAAATTTGATTGTTATTTAAATCACCTCTGCTAACACTGACACAGCATAACCTCAAATAAAATGTGATATTAATTCTGTAGAGTAATCTGACATTCATAAAACACTTATCATGCTTCTTTTCTTGTCTCTCCGACTCCCAGTCATGTCTAAACTTGTCCACCAACATAACACAGACACCCTTTGCAGCCAGCTGTCACTAGGTACAAACACTAGCTAACAGTTACATCTCTTACCTGACAAATGTTGACACAGGCACGAAGAAGTTTTGGTATCCTTCACCGCGTGCGTTATTTCTAGTCGTTAGCAGGTTTCTCTCAACTGAAGCTCTCCTCTAACACTCAAATGAGCCAAGCAGCAGGTTAGTTAGATAACGATAGCTAGCCGTTAGCTTGCCGCTTCATCAGTTACTACTTACGCTAACGTAGTTTCGTCAACGGCGTAGTGATAATATTGAGAGTAAACTTGAGTTGATAAAAATGTCTCCCGGTGCTGAAGGCACTGTCTTCCACATATTTCTCACTTTCATTAGTCCAGCAGTGACTTTGAGTGACTGGTATCGTCCATGCTGTTGTGTTTCTGCCGTTACTCTTCCTGACAGCGACCAGGGGTAGTTAGCTTGACCACAGCGAGGTTTGGTTTGACAAGGACGAGTGCGGTGGGATTGTGGGAAATGAAGTCCCAGTGAGGTGGGGCGTGCTTGGATAGGTCGGTTAGAGGGGCGTGAGTAGGAGACACTTGGCAACAACTTGGGTGTACTATCCTTTCTTCTGAGGTTTTTCCTGTCCATTAAGTACACTGAAAGCTTAATTTCCTTATGAGTTCAGCATCAGTCTCCGCAAATAAACACATTAACACACATAAAACACACCCACACAAAAAGATAAATGTGAAGCACCAAAACTGGGTTTTATCATAATCATGCAGAATATATGTTGTCAATGGTCGTTCTTTATTTTCAGAGATTGAAGTTTAACATTGTAATGTTAAATATCAACTAAAAAACAATATTAAACCTAAAAAAAACCGTCCCACTCCAAAGTCCACATTCTGGCTTTACCTAGGCCTACCATTTGTCTCACATGGTTCTCATCTGCAGATGGAGTCTGCTCACACTTACTTACAATGTCTTGGATGAAATGGTACTTGAGTTGGTGATTATTTGTCCAAGTACAGTTTCAAAGGTCAATTAACTTTCATGCTTAGCTTTAAAGCCAACATGGATGTGAAGGGTTAAATTGCTATGAATGAAATGAAACAGCTGCCTGGCTCACATGTCAACATATCAATTTCCATGACAACTGAGCCAACTACATCCATTGATGAAGACTCTGCCATACAGCTGAAAATGCCAGATAAAGCTAGTAAGTGAACCTTGACTTGGGACTGTTTTAATATTCATGAAGAAGAAATGTTAAGTGCCAGTAAAAAATAAGGCATTCAATACATGTTAAAATTTGGCTCTGCCAACATGGGAATGGAGTCTGCACAAAACAGCGCAGTTAAACTATTTGCATAGCAGCAAATACACTTATATTTACCCATGGCACAAAACACACAAATGTACATTTAACATCTCATCAGCATAAATTTGTTACAGATGAAATATTAACAGCAAATAAAATATGTAAAACAGGACTGTTGTGACCTTTTTAGACTTCAAAAACCAAAGTTGAAAAGGATATATTCAACCTGGAAAAATGTTGTGTGGGACTGATGGCTTGGTGCAGTGCACAAGTCAAGCTAAACAATTTTCTCAATCAATGGAACAACTACTTTTATGATTGATCAGTCGCTTAAGTCATTTTCCAGACAAAAATGCACTTCAAGGTACCAGCTTCTCAAATGTTAGGATTTACTACTTTTCTCTGTTTTGCATCAAAGTAATTTGAACATTATTGGATTTTGGAATGTCAGTCAGACAAAGCTAGTTTTTGGAAGATGTCCTCTTAGCCTTTGGCAAGTTGTGACGGGCCTTTTCACAATTTTATAGACCAAATTAGAAGAAAATGATCAACAGACTAATTGCAAATGAAAATAATCATTAGTTGCAGCTCTCCTCAAAATCCTCCTCTGCAACAACTTAACTCTACAAGTATGTCTAAGATATGTGCAGCTCAACACGTGTGCATCTGTTTCAACTACTGGCTATACGTACGAACATCACAAATATTTATGCTCGGATTAAGAATGTGACATCTTGCCTGGCAAATGCATTTCAGGCAAACTCATGGTAGAGATGTTAAGTTTTCAGAGCTGCTCTCCTCCACCCTCAGTTGGTGAGGCTGCCATGTTTGCCGGTCCACAGCTCTCGTAGTTCCACCTTGCATCCCAGATCTCTGAGGGCTGCTTTACCCACATCACCACAGTCTTGATGGGTCTGTAGTGCCTGTGCTATCAGGGCCTCCGCTCCCATCTCCAGGATTGGTTGGCTCAAGTTACGCAAACGTGAAACCAGATTTCTCAACAGCATACATGCCTGTTTCTATTTATAAAGAAGGAAAACAAAGACAATAGACAGTTAGTAGACTTTCATGAGGTCTGTTTTTTCAAGTAAGCCTATTAATTATTGATGATCAACAGAAATATTACCTGCACATTGGCCACATTAGCATGTGCCTTCATAGCCTGCACAGCAGCCATGGTTCCTCCGTCCTCCATGATGACTTTGCAGTTGTTGGGTTTACGTAAAGCAAGCACAGAGAGGCATGCACAGCCCTGCTCACACACCTACAGCACAACATGAACATTATCTTATTAGGATATTTGCTGAATTTATTTTGCATTCAAATTAATTTTATTCAAAACATCTGTAATAGATGCTTGATCAAACTCTTTGACAGACGCTAAGCATGTAGGTATGACATTTAACTTACAGCAGAGTTGCTCATGTGTTTGTTCATGGCCATGACAATGAGCTGAACTCCACCTGCACTGACAACAGCGTCTTTCACATCATCATTTCCTGCCACAGCTCGTATAGCGCTCAGGATCTGCCGAACTAACTCCTGCAAGGGGAAAACCAGCTCAATGAGAATGAACATGGAATTTGAAACTTGAATAATTTTATTCACAATCCCTTGTTTTGTTTTGCTTTGTTTTTGTACTCTACCGGTGACTCATAGTTGTCTGCAAGCAGCGTCATCATCAGTTTCAATCCTCCCAGATCACAGATGTCTTGACAGAACTCGTTTCTTACAGCCAGACGGGACAAAGTTGCACACAGCTCACTCAGAACAGTATTATCAGTGTGAGCTGTGGAGGAGAAACACAAGAAATAAAGAAATTACATTAATGAAATGCAAATTGCATAATTAAAAACATCTGATTTAAAAAAAACATGGTAGCTGAACCTCAAATAAAGCAGTGATCAGCTGGTTTTACCTTTCGCAGCCTCAATTAAGACCTTCAGTCCATTGTGTTCTAAAACAATAATCTTGGCGTGTTCATGAGCGTGCCCAAACGTAACTCGGACATCATCGTCAAAGGTCATGACCCTAAGCGCTGCAGAGGCCTCCTTAACCAGCGCAGCACATCCGCTGTGCTGTGTAACAGCACCGGTTAGCAGAGGCAGGACGCCACCTTTCACCAAATCCTGCCTGTTCTGTTCGTGTTTCAAACAGCAGTGACGTACTGCGCAGATAGCTACACACGTCACAGAGGAATCTGCCCGGTACTTCTTCAGGACGTCTAAAAGGAACTTCTGGCCCCCTGCATCTAACAGGTCTGGCTGTCCATCTGTCAGTGCAGCCAGGGCAGACACGGCAGCCAACACAGCTTCCCGTTCCTCCACACTCTTTTTGCAGTACGATAGGATTATGGGATAGGCATCTTTTTGAGCAGCCAGGTACCTCTGAGCAAATCCAAGTGAACATTGCTCAGTGAAGCATTTTATATCTGCTGTGACCTCTGTAACACCAGCAGAGTCTTTTCCAATCCGTAGGGCCTCCAACGCCTGCAGGTTGAAAAACACATGAACCAAGACGAGGTAACTGTAGAGTGAGAACACACACTTTTGCAGTTAACATTCCTCTTTCAACTAAAGACTCACCTGTAAGACCTCATGCGTTTGCTCTTCTTGTTTATCATCGGATGACACAGCTGGTACAGCTTTGACAATACAACTGAGGTCAACACCTGCATCCACAAATCAGATTAGAGTTAATACTCTGACACACATCAAATTATCAAGTACAAAACAGAGAAGGACCTGAATCAACTTACAGCATACAGCTAGCATGCAGAGGCTGGCCACACCTGTCTGGCAGCCGCACAGGTGTGTATGTGTGTGTGTTCCCTTCAACAAAGCAGCACTAAACTGCACACTTTGAGGGAGGTGTCATACTGCAGCCTAACTTTGTGTGTGGGATACTGGACCCTTATAACAGAAGCCACCAGTTTATTAAGAGGTGAAGGAGGTGGAAATTATTGTATAACCTCCCCATAAAGGTACAGAGGTGTTTATATTTGTCTGAAAGGCCACTGAGTTCATTTTAATGTATCCTAGTGTTCATCAGACAGCCCTTGAACATTTCAGTAGTCTGTATGAATGCTTTAACATTTTGGAATCATCATAAGATGCAAAATGTATCATCAGGTTAGGCATCATACATTTTTCTTTCCACATATTTCCTCACCATTATGCCATTATGCACACCGATCGTCAGACCTTCTGGTTTGAGTGAGATGCCGGCCCATGCATTATAGATGCATTTGGATCCATTATAGATACATTTGGACATGTTGTCGTGACTTTTGAGGCCGTTCTTCTTTCCATTTACATAAATTAGGGATTTTAGTGACCAGAGCATCTGCAGTTAGGGCTAATGTTCAGTCAATATTGGATTTTTTTAGGCTGATACTGATAACAATTTTTGAGTTAAAAAAAAAAAACAACCCAATAATTATATATAATTAGTTCTACTTTATTTAACATGAGCACTATTACATAAGGTTTTCTAAATGATTGTGGCCAAGATATGTAGAGAGCGGGACACTTTATAGTTGAAAAATAAGCTCTCTGCAAATTATGCTATTTCTTGTTAGTTATTGGCCGACATAAGTGCCGATATTGTTACATATATATATATATATATATATATACATATATATATATATGTATGTATGTGTGTATATATATATATATATATATATATATATATATATATATATATATATATATATATATATATATATATACATATGTGGGTGACAAATTAAAGGAAAAACTGGTATGCTTGACCCCTACAGTGAGGGGATCTGATAGCTCTGTTATGCTTTGGGGGGCATTTTGCTGGCATGGTCCACTTGTCCGCTTATAGGGAAGAGTCACTGCAAATCAATACAAAGTTGTTCTTTATCCTATGATGAAACATTTCTATCCTGATGTAAGTGGTCTCTTTCAGGATGACAGTGACCTCATCTATAGGGCATGAAGGGTCACTGAATGGTTTGATGAGTATGAAAATGATGTGAATCATATGCTATGGCCTTCGCAGTCACCAGATCTCAACCCAGTGGAACACCTATGGGAAATTTTGGACTGATGTGTTAGACAGCACTCTCCATCACTATCATCAAAACACCAAATGAGGAAATATCTTTTTGAAGAATAATGTTCATCCCTCCTGTAGGGTTTAGAGACTGTAGAATCAATGCCAAGGTGCATTGAAGCTGTTCTGGCGCCACTTTGTGGCCCAACACCTTACTAAGACACTTCATGTTGTTTTTTCCTTTAATTTGTCATCCGTCTATATACCCGTATATATACATATATATGGTATATTATTGGCTCTAATATGGCCATCAACAATTGTACCTCTTTCCAAGTGCAAAGTGTACACATGCACTTCTTCATACTTCATAACTAGCTTAGTTTCTCCCCAATAACTTTAATATTTAAGCTCGCCATGAGCACCGTACATCACTGAACTACCAGAGAGGTGTTCTTGCAGACGAGAGTGTCCTGTTACCTTGAGACTCAAACTGCTCCACGGCTTCCCTCAAAGCTTCATCAGGATCCATCTCAAACTCCTCCATGTTCTCCCGGACAGCAGCATCAAAGGTTTCTTGTGTGATCCTCCGCCTCGCCATTTTTCCACGTTATTGTCCACTCTGTAATGCAGTGAGATAACGGCGTTGTCAAAAGATGATTCAGATCAATGGCGTTGATTGGCAGCGTCTGATAGCTGATAGATGATGTTGGTGACTATGGTTGTTGACATTTACGATGCTGCTGTAATGTAGGATTTTCTCACTTCAGAAATGATATCGTCGTAAAATATAAAAGTCACATCACCTGCTAATACCACCGCCCAGTTACAGAGAGCCTGCTCCACTGTTATGACTGAACCAACCACCGCTGTCGATTTACGCACTTTGCGTAGTCGGCTGTGTTCTCTTCTGGTTGCTACTAGCAACGAGCGCGGGCCGTGAATTGTGCGGATCCGTTTACGTGAATAGCAAAGTCCGCAAGAGCGTCCCTCGCATATATTTGCTCGGGTGAGACACACTGCGGTGATTATAGTTCCACACACTGAAAATGTGAGCTCAGGATAGTGTTTAGCTCCATTATTTTTATCACCAAGGTCATTATTTGTGAATAAATGTACAAATGGAGTAGCTAATATTTGTTTGTTTTTTTGTTTGTTTGTTTTTCTCAACTCCACTGACAACAGTCAAACTCAAAAAAACAGTAACATATAAACAAGTATGAAGAACAAAAAGAGGAAACAAAGTGCCAGGAAATTCAATTATGACATAAAAATATAAAATAAAATAAAAACGTTCAGTAAAGGGGGTTGTGCAAGAAGCTTTTTACATTTAATAAAGGCAAACTAATACATAGGAGGAGGAATAAATAAATAAATAAAGGGGTATAGATTAATAATCACGTAATATTAGTCAATAATTTCATTCCAATTATTGTTTGAGTCTTTGTTGCTTTTTTATTTTGCAGCTTGACTGGAGAATTGTAATATCAATTATAACAAAGGTAAAATTTGTTTTTCTATTGGTTCATTTCATTTTATGTGTATGGAATTTGCCAAAAAATATAATCAGTTGACTTAAAAAGCTAAAATTCTTGTCCATTGAGTTATTTTAAAATAAATTAATATAGATATAAATATAAATAATATAAATAAAATAAAATAAAATATCACTACCATAAAGCATGGACCATTTTTCCTGTTTTTTCTAGATCAAAAGTTTTGCATATCAAGTGTTATGTCATTTATATGGGGCAGACATATACATGCGCTTTTGAATGAAAGTTTTATTTTGGCAACTTTCCTTTCAAAACAAATGAAGCCTTTTAGTGATTCATAATATTCCTGTGATAAAACTCCCATGTCTAGTGGATGAATGCCATAAAATGCATATTTTCACAGTGGGTATATGTAAATATTTTATTGTTGTTACTGTTATGTCACTATTATAACCTGATTTGCACCAGAATTTATGTTATGTTTGTCACACTATTATTCAGGCAGTCTTATTTTAATGACAACTACTTGGTGCTAGTACTCAGATTCATGCAAATGACTGAAGTATAAAATATAAACTTCTCTTCATTAGAAACTATCTATGTGGCAATGATCTGCTCTGTGCTTGATTATGGTGGTGTGATATATGGTTCAGCCTCAAAAACTGTTGAAAAAGCTTAAGATAAAAGCTCTGACACAGTGTGGTAGAGAGGTGAAGTTAACCCCTTTCACAGCCCTGCAGGTTCTGGCAGGAGAGATGCCACTAGATATTAGAAGAAAGCAGTTGGGCTAACCTCAAAGGGCATAAAGAGCAACACCCCACAAAGGTGGTAATACAGGAGTGGTGGGAACCAGGCAGAGGACCAAGCTTCTGGTGGGCTGGCAAAATATATGCAGAGAAAATGGGGGTTAATAAATCAAGTTGAGCCCAACAGTAGTTATTCCAGAGATTGAGCCATGGACACAACAACACCGCAGACAGAGAAAGGGAATGTGGACCTGTTAGCAGCATTTTCAGTCCATGTAAGAGAGCACTGCTCCGAATAAGTATATACAGATGGGTCAAAAGATCGAGAACATCAGACAACAGCTTTTTCAGTTCCACACAGGAAAGTTGTTGGAATAAAACAAACTCAAATTATCTTGGAGTCTACTCAGTGAAGATGCTGGAAGTACTTTTGGCTCTGCAGTGGGTAGAGCAGAATAAACCAGGAAACACTGCTCTAATTATGTTTCACTTCTCAAGAGCCTGAGCTCCATCAACTCCAGCTGCCAAGATATTCTGTTCAAAGAATAACAAGCTCATTCCAGACTCATTCGACAAGGTATGCCCATTGGGTTAATGTGGGTTCTGGCACATGTAGGTCTGAGGGCGAATGAGGAGGTGGACAGATTAGCAAAACAATCTTTACATAGAGACACCATACATTTACAAGTCCCATTAATCAAATTCAGAGGTCAAGGTAACAGTTTGGAGTAAACCAATAGAAGAGTGGCAAGGAAAGTGGAACACTGAAATAAGGGGTCGGTTTCTATACAGCTTAAACCACAAAGTCAATTCAACAGTAAGAAATATAGGTAGGTCAAGGAAAGAAGAGGTAATGTGCAACAGAACAAGGCAGGTCATTCCAACTTAAACAGCACGTTCAGTATAATAGGAAGGCATCCAACCGGTTTATATGAGCACTGTCAGGCTGAGGAGTCTTACACATGCAATGATAGATTATTACTAAGTACGATCAAGAAAGACAAAATATGAAGGAAGAACTTGAGAAACTGGAGTTCAGAAGCTCAGCATTAAAACTTAAATGAACCTGCCAAGTGGCTTGAGCAATAGAGATTTCTTTGAGTTTATTAGACAGACAAAATTAGTGGGTAGGATTTAATGTCTAGATGGTAACCCCAGACCCGTGAAATATCTGGTAAGAGTGATCATTTTAACCCAAATCATGATCTTTCACTTACCCGAACCAAATGGTTTTGTGCCTAAACCTAACCAGACCTTAACCACAGCGTTGTCACATCATAAAACATAATTATTTTGTACAATGTGCACAATGATGACACAGCACTCACAAATCTTGCAATAGTTTCACATATCTAGGGCAACCATCTAGACCCAACTGATTTAAAGGTCCAGAGTGTAGAATTTAGTGGCATCTAGCGGAATACAGAAATGGAATATAATATTTATAAGTATGTTTTTATTAGTGTTTAATCACCTGAAAATAAGAATTGTTTTCTTTTCGTTACCTTTAGAATGAGCCCTTTCTATCTACATAGGGAGCGAGTCCTCTTCGACAGAACCCGCCATATTTCCATAGTAGCCAAGAACAGACAAACCAAACACTGGCTTTTGAGAGGGCGTTTCACGTTTTTAGTGAGTTTGTGGCCATTGTAGGTTCTCCTACACACTTGAAAGGAGAAGGCATGGATGTATTGTAAGAGCTGGATAGGGCACCACCACTCAGCCTTGCTGCCAACCAGTGTTAATTGGTGGCATTGCACTGAAAAATCCCCCTTGCAGCCCAAAAAGCATTTTTCCCATGGACCACCGTTGTAAAAGAGATGTTTGTTAAACTTTTGACAGGACACCTCGAGCTGCAAACAAGGACAATTATGACTTTCCATTATGACTTTTTGATTCTTAGAGGTTTTATATTTGTCAAACTTTCCGCGTGCGAAGAAAAGCAATTTTAAAATCTGTGACATCATCAAAATGCGCCATGGATGTATAAAGAGTGGGTACTGGATACGGAGGCAGGGCCCCATTCATTCCTATGAAAGTTGTTCAGTGGCGAAAACATACTGCGCACACTCTATGGGCCCAATGCGCCCATGGAGCATGCTCACTAGAGACTTCCGCTGGCCAAGATGGATAACTTCCAGTTTATCCCTCTGGCTAACTTGAATGGGGATAAAATGATTCAATCGTGCAGCTCTTCTAGACTTTTGAAATGTGACCAGACCGAATGGATCAAATAGTGAAACAAGTAATTTTGGCGGGAGTATTGACACTCAAAAAAACATATCCGCTGATTTACAGACATTTCTTTCAAAATGTAAGTCTATGGGAAAAAGTCTTTTTGGGCCCAGTAGCGTCACGTTACGTTGTAATTACATGATTTGGCCGCTATATCAAATTGGCTTCAAAGCCCAGCACTATCCCTGTATCCAGTTCTCTTTATACATCCATGGTATGTGCCAACCAAACAATTTTCGGTTCAGTATATCCAGCTCTTATAATACATCCATGGGAGAGGGTGAGGGAAGGGCTATTCTATGGTGGCCCTGAAGTGCACATCACAACGACAAATGACAAAACACAACAGCAAATCAAAAAACACAACAACAAATAACAAAACACAACTGCAAAAGCAGACAACACAATAACATTAACTTCTACCGGAAAAGGTAGATACCTGCTATTGACAAAGCTTGTTGCTGATTGGATGCTCTCCTATTGACAAGGATCATCGCTGATTGGACGGACGCACTGTCTGTCTTTTTAACAGGAAGGAGGCGCTGTCTGCCTTCATTTGGGGTCCGTGAAGTCTCCACCCAAAGCTGTGTTCAACTTGATTCATAACAGGATAAACAATCAATGTATTACTTTGTTTCTCTGTTTTTTGTGTGAAGTAAAAAAAAACAAAAAAAAAAACGAAAATCCAAATGCTTTCATATATATATATATATATATATATATATATATATATATATAGATAGATAGATAGATAGATAGATAGATAGATAAATAGATATAGATATAGATAGATAGATAGATAGATAGATAGATAGATAGATAGATAGATAAATAGGTAGATAGATAGGATGGTGACTCCTTCCTGTTAAAACAGTGCGTCCGTCCAATCAGCGATGATCTTTGTCAATAGGAAAGCGTCCAATCAGCAACAAGTTTGTCGATAGCAGGTACCTACCTTTTCTGGTAGAAGTTCATGTTGTTGTGGTTTTTGCTTTTGCGGTTGTGTTGACTGCTTTTGCAGTTATATTTTCTGCTTTTGCTGTTGTGTTTTGTTATTTGTTGTTGTGTTCTGTGATCTGTTGTTGTGCTTTCTCTTTTGTTGTCGTGTTTTATTTGTTGTTGTGTTTTTTGATTTGCTGTTGTGTTTTGTCATTTGTTGTTGTGTTTTCCTATTTGTCATTGTGATGTACACTTCAGGGCCACCGTACTATTCAGATAGTTGTAATCTGTAACCTCACCGCTAGATGCCAATAATCTTACACACTGGTCCTTTAATCTCAGGTCCACACCCCGAAGCAGGAGGTGGCGGTAATGCACCTAACACGCTGGTTGCCAACCGCCGTAAAAACCAAAAAGTAGTAGGTAAAATTTTGAGAGAGGCCAGCGGTGGCGGCGGGAGTCAGGGGGTAGATTCATATCTTTTTGTTGTTATTCTGTCTCCGGGCGGCTGGAATGGCCGCGAGCACAGACGCCCCGGAGCCCTGGTACCTGGCCCTACTGGGCTTTGCAGAACATTTCCGCACGTCGAGTCCGCCGAAGATCCGTCTGTGCGTCCACTGTCTGCAGGCAGTGTTTCAGTTCAAGCCGCCTCCGAGGGTCGAGGCCCGGACTCACCTCCAGCTGGGCTCGGTGCTGTACCGCCACACAAAGAACAGCGAGCTGGCCCAGACTCACCTGGAGAAAGCGGTGAGTTACACACTGGAAACACGTCCAGCGGTGTGTGATACCTTTTTCATTCACTGCACCATCACTTCACTGCTGTTGCTGACATTAATATAGTGTTTTCTTTTTGTTTCCACAGTGGTTCATATCTCAGCAAGTATCCTTTTTCTGAATATGAGCTTAAATGCAAATTAATACAAGGTGTGTGACCTCAGCATCATTGCATCTCCCTCATAATCATATACACTTGTCCTAGGAAGATGCTCAGGAGTTATTTTGGCACTAAGCTCGCAGATTATGGGGCAGTTCCTCAATTATTTACTTCAGATTTCTCAATTTGAAGATGTGAAGTTTGAAGCAGCAAGTATCCTGTCAGAGTTTTATTGTCAACAGGTAGGTGAGTCCATCTGTTGCAAATCAATCTGCAACTGTTTTGACAATTTATTAATTGTCTAATTCATTGATCAAACACAAAAAGCTCACCATTCTCATGTTCTAACTTCTCAGATGTGAGGGTTTGCTGCTTTTCTCTGTTTTATATTCAAAGATATTGAATATAAAAGTTTTGGAGTGTCGCTGTGACACCACCATGGATTTTCATCACTATTTGTTAGAATAATTGATCATGAAAGCCATACTCTGCAAAGTTAGTTGCCGCCCGACTTGCATCCAGTCATCCTAATGTGATGTGAAAAGTTCACAAAGATTCATGTTTCAGTGTGAAACTGCGTTTTGTTGTTTTATCATGTAGAAATATTAATTAGGCTTTAACTTAAACACAAGAGTAAAATAATTTCCTGTACTTTCTGTAGCGGATGCTGCTGGTTGTTCTTCTCTGTCTTAGTTGAACTCATCTGTTGGCATCTTTTTAAGAACTTGGTGGACTCGGCAAAGCCAGTGCTGCGTAAGGCCATCCAGATCTCTCAGCAAACTCCCTACTGGCACTGCAGACTGCTTTTTCAACTGGCAGTAAGAAAATAACATCTATCACCAACGTACTCATCTTATTGGCAGCATGTTTCAGTCATGTACAGGATGCTCTCTCTCTCTCAGCAACTACATGCACTGGAGAAGGATTTGGTATCCGCCTGTGACCTGCTAGGAGTCGGAGCAGAGTACGCAAGAGTCATGGGCTCAGAGTACACAAGGTAAACAGGAGCAGATTTATGTTTGAGAACACAGGATTCCACATTGATCTCTGTTCTAATGCTCATTTTCTCACATTAAGTTTGGTGTTCTTTTCTTTTCCTGCAGAGCTCTGTTCTTATTAAGTAAAGGAATGGTGAGTTTAAATCATACTGCAAATTAAAGTCACACTACATGCTGTTAGCGTCAAGATGCAACTCTGTAAACTGCATGTGTCTTTGTGGGGTTTGCAGCTGCTGCTGATGGAGAGGAAGCTGAGCGAAGTGCACCCTCTGCTGACGCTGTGCGGGACTATTGTAGAGAACTGGCAGGGAAACCCCATTCAGAAGGAGTCCCTCCGAGTTTTCTTCCTGGTGCTGCAGGTTACACACTACCTGGATGCTGGACAGGTACAGATGTATCCATTCAGTTTGTCTCATTGTGGTTTTTGAATATGATGCAAATGAAAGGCTCAGATACAATATGAAATGGTTTATCTTCCCAATCTTAAAAGCCCATGTCTAATACAGGATGGTTCTTTGCATTTTTCACACAAACATTTGAAATTTAAAGGAAAACTTATTCAGTGAATTATATTTACACATAACCCTAAACTAGTAACCGTAAAAGCTGTCATTGTTGATTAAATTAATGAATCGTGTCTAGTGTCTTTGCAACCTCACTCTGTATGTAGGAGAGGCTTCTCTTGGTGATGGTAATTAACAGTTAATAGAATTATCTAATAGATTGATTCATGTTTATTGTGTAAAATTAAAAGCATTCTTGATCATATACAGAGTTGCAACGATTAGTCAATTAATATATTATTCAATTCATAAATAAGTTGATAAACAGAAAATTAATTGGCAACTATTTTGATTATCCAATAATTGTTTTAGTCTTTCAAATTGTAATACTTACTTCCTAGGCTGTGCACGCAGACACAAACACACACACACTTGAAGGGAAATTACACCTTTGGCCAAAAATGCCAAAAAAATTGCTGTTTACATCACCTCAAATGTGAGTATTTGATGCTTTTCTGTCATACATGATTGTAAACTGAATAACTTACTTAATTTGAACTGTTTTATCAGACAAAACAAGATACTGAAGACGTCACTATGGTCTCTAAGAAATCAAAACCAGCATTTTCGCTATTTTCTGACATTTTATAGATAAAAAGACTTATTGAGAAAATAATCAGCAGATTAACCGATCATGAAAATAATAATTAGCTGCTTCTCTGATGGGATGTGATGCTTAAAGTGACAAAGTCAGACTGTTGATCTACATGTTGGTTTTAGGTAAAGAGCGTGAAGCCGTGTCTCAAGCAGCTTCAGCAGTGTATCCAGACCATCTCCACTCTCCACGACGATGAGATCCTTCCCACTAATCCAGCTGCTCTCTTCCACTGGCTGCCCAAGGAGCATATGTGTGTGCTTGTGTACCTGGTGAGATTCTGTCACACACGCAGGTGGTTTTTACTCTTGTGCAATTCAACATTTTTTAAATAATATTTCTGTGTCTGTGCCGCAAAGCAACTGAAACATGATATGTTTTGTTAAAAGGTGACGGTGATGCACTCGATGCAGGCGGGCTACTTGGAGAAGGCGCAGAAGTACACGGACAAAGCTCTCATGCAGCTGGAGAAGCTGAAGAGTAAGTTTGTTGGAATATTCGCTGCTTATTTCCTCCTCAGTGACAGAAATGTTGAATTAACTCTGATCCGTCTGTTTGTGTTCAAAGTGCTGGACAACAGTCCCATCCTGTCCACGTTCCAAGTCATCCTACTGGAGCACATCATCATGTGTCGGCTGGTCACCGGACACAAAGCCACAGCGTTACAAGAGGTGAGTCACAGACTGTATGTCGCCAGACAGGAGTGGATGATGAATAAAAGGACTGATTCTCGAACACAAGTCTGCTTTGTAACTTTCTGGTTTCCGCTTAAGATGGTGATAATTCCTGTTTGTGTGTGTTAGATTTCTCAGGTTTGCCAGCTTTGCCAGCAGTCTCCCAGGTTGTTTACAAATCATGCTGCTCAGCTTCACACACTACTCGTAAGTCTACAAGCAAAGAAAACACTGTTACTAAAAGGGAAACAAAGGCATGCTGATGATTATAGAAATGGAACATGATACATCTGTAAGAATGACAATGTTCAGGAATGACTGTTGGACTTAAGTTCATTGAAACCAATATGTTGTTGTTGTTGTTTGTAGCCTTTATCAAAGCTCAGCCATTGCCTTTCAACTGGTGTCCCATGCAGTGTGTTGACTATAATAATGGACTTTGTATCCTACTAACACATGTTGTAGGACCTTTCCCTTTTTTCTTGTTTATGTTTTGCCTCAGTTGCAGAGTAAAATAGCTGCAGAATTGCTCACTGTTACTATTTACTAGATGCATCTGTCCCAGATAATATAAACCATTCACATCTGTTTCCTCTTTTTCTGTGTCAGGGCCTCTACTGTATTTCTGTGAACTGCATGGATAATGCAGAGGCTCAGTTCACTGCTGCTCTACAGGTGAATTTCATAATGTCACATCTACAATTTAGTGTGTTGTTGTTTTTTTTTAGTAGGTAGATCAGTTAAAGTTCCCTGGGGTTGGGTTTATCCAGATCTTTTAAAGTTAGTAGATTTATTGTCATTAACCAGCCAACAAGTCTGTAAATGTTTATGAAAACGGTGATCATGCCACCAGTTTCCCGAAAAGCTTGCAGTATAACTGACGAAATGATGCTTTGATGATTTTAATGTTGTCGCTGTTTCTTCCCTCTGTCAGATGACAACACACCAGGAGCTGTGGACGTTCATTGTGACCAACCTGGCCAGCGTCTACATCCGGGAAGGCAACAGACATCAAGAGGTGAGAGAGCTGCTTCTCTGTCCAGCATAAAAATGGATGCAAATGTGTGTTACTGGTTTTTTTTGTTTGTTTTTTTTTTTAATTTTGAATCTAACTTACCTCTTGAATCAACAGCTGTACAGCCTTCTAGAGAGGATTAACCCCGATCACAACTTTCCTGTCAGGTGACTATAGATGCAACATCATATCATGTTTGTTCATATTTTGTTCAGGTCCTTAAAATAATATAATTTTGACCTCTTCAGCTCTCATTGTCTACGAGCCGCAGCTTTTTACATCAGGGGACTCCTGTCTTTTTTCCAGGGACGTTACAATGAGGCAAAGTAAGAACATCTTCTGTTTCATTTCAGTATGTACAAAGCTACATTCAGTCTTAATGTTTTGTCCTTATATTTAAAGCAAGTAAGCTTAACGTAAATTTGCATCAACAGAAGATTTCTAAGGGAGACTCTAAAGATGTCAAATGCTGAGGATCTAAACAGGCTGACTGCCTGCTCACTAGTCCTACTGGGTCATATCTTCTTTGTCCTGGGGAATCACAGGGTGAGTCTACATATATCCGACCATCTCATGCATTAAAACCACATGCAGTAATGTCTTAGGATGATCATGAGTACATTTCTGGTTCCATATTTTCTCCAGGAAAGTAACAATATGGTGGTTCCTGCCATGCAGCTGGCCAGCAAGATCCCAGATATGTCTGTGCAGCTCTGGTCCTCTGCACTGCTCAAAGGTACGGCCAAGCTTACCTCACACTGAAGTCAATATTAGGTTTAATGGTAATGTTTTGATACAGGAAATATTTTCCCAAAATGTATTCAAACGAGAATGTCTAAAACCTTGATTCTCCTGCAAGCTAAAATGTCTATGACAATTAAAATTAGATGATACTTTATTGATCCTCAGCAGGCTGATAATCAGACTGAATTTCATTCTTAATCACTAAACGAATCTGAGATGTAGGTGGCAATTCAAAGGCTAGGAAGGTAAGTTTACAATTTGTCCTGAGGGGGGTGCAAGAGGAAAGCTGATGGTGTGTCCAAAATGGAAAGACTTCATCCTCAGAGCACATACTGTACAGTAGATTTGCTCAGTACATTTCAATGCAATCTGCCCATTAGATCATCATATTTCTGGTGTGCAAGTGGACATATTGCCCTCATGGTGGCACCAGAGGAAGGGCTAGAGGGTCACTTAAAAGCCAAGACTGGATTAGAAGTGGACAAGGCTTAGGGACAAAGGAACAAAGTGGTTGAAGAAACAAACCATCACACTGAGACAACATGATATACAGTACTGAGCAAAAGTTTATTCTGTAGCATGACAATGACCCCAAACATATAACCAGAGTCATAAGGAACCATATTCAGTGATAAGATGAACGAGGAGTCCTGCAACAGATGATATGGCTCCCAGAGAGATGATATTGAGATCAGGGCTCATCATCATGGAGTCAGTCTGGGGTTACATGAAGAGACAGAAACAACTGAGACATCCTGAAAGTTCTCCAAGATGCATGGAACAACCTACCTGCCAAATACCTTGAAAAACTGTGTGCATGTGTACCGAGGAGAACTGGTGCTGTTTTAAAGACAGTGTGGTCACACCAGATATTGATTCAGTAGAGATTTTTCTCTCTACTGACATTTGTATGACGTTAATTGATAAATAAAACAATTTATTGCATTATTTTTGTAGCATCCTCACTTTACCTTTAGTGCCTTAACTTTTGCAAAGTACTGTATGTCTTGAGTGTATTGATGAGTGTGGTCATCACTACTCACAAAGATCTTTTCCCAGCAGATCTGAACAAGGCTTGTGGAAACACTATGGACGCCCACGAGGCAGCCCAGATGCATCAGAACTTCTCCCAGCAGCTCCTGCAGGACCACATCGCGGCCTGCAGCCTCCCTGAGCACAATCTCATCAGTGTAAGCACAGCATCAATTAGTCAATATATTGTCAGTCCACCTAGAAACAGCAAATCAATCCACTCTGCTCGGATTTTGAAAGAAATTGTGTAATGTGCTGTGTTCCAGTGGACCGATGGCCTTCCCCCTGTGCAGTTTCAGCCTCAGAACGGACCTACAACCAGCCTGGCCAGCCTGCTCTGAGAGCAAGTCCCCAGCCTGACATGGGAAAGGAGAGGAGAGGAGCAATGGCTGGAAAATGGCATAAAAAGACTAGAAAAAAAGGAAGAAATGGTTGGTGAAAGGGTAAGAGGAAGGAGAGGCAGACAATGAAAAGATAAACTGCAATATGTCATTTGGTAGGCTTCTATTTGATGCATCCTTTCACTTGTTTGGGGCATCATGACTGGATCTGAAGTTTTTTAGAAAGCATTAAGTGCCACATTTGTACCACACTGACAATTTGGTTGAGTGGTTGTAATAATTTATTTTACCTGCTGGAGAACGAATGAAAGGTTAAATTCAGCTGGTTTGTCTCATTTAGCTCATCTCTTACGATCATCATGGAGGCGTTTTTATTTGGGATGAAGTAAAATGGGAAATTTGAGAGCACATTTAGCTTTTATAATCCATCCACTGGCTAAACAAACACAGCCAAATGGGACTCACTCTATTGTTGTGCATGAACTCATTATCTGTCTTTTTCAAAGCATTCATTGACCAGTTCTGACACGCAGTATTAGTTAGCGTACATTTAGATATACACTATATATCTGAAATGATCTTAATGTAGTGTAGTGGTATGTTTGATATGTGCTTGGTGGTTGAGTGAACAGCTGCATATGTAGTTTATTCACTCAAGGATTCGTGTTGGTTTATTTTCTTGAGTGGAGATTGAAGACGATTTCAAAACTATACAGTGGACTCACAAGACCTTGGAACCAGCTGAACATTTTATACACAGTAAATGCAGCCACTGGCTTGCTTTACATCCAATAGTATTTATTAATGTATGAAAAGTGTACTTACATGTTTTGAGATGGATCAAAAAGGTATTTGGATCATTTCTGACACTGATATTGAGTCGACTCGCTGCCTGACTGTACTTCCCTTTAGAGTTGTACCACCTCACTCCCACTGTGGTGTCCATGTGTATGTTGTGCACATTTTGCCTGGAGTCAAGAAACCAGTAATATTTCTACTGAATAAGATTGACTGTTAAATCTTTGCACATATGTTGTTTCATGATGAAACTCACATTTTTATCTTTTCCATGTAAACATTTTGGAGTAATTGTTTTTTTTTTATCACTCTGGTTTTTCTCATATTTTGTTTTACTTATTTCTTCCAGATGATGGCGACATAAATCTGTATTTGAATAACTTAATTATTTAATTTTTTTTTTTTTTATATATACCCAATACATTACCATATACTGTCAGTTTAGTTACACTAATGTGTTTTTAGTTGGGAACATTTTAGTTTGGTTTATTTATTAGCACAAAGGAAGTGATAAAACCAGACATAGCTGGGATTGTGCAGGAGAGGTAAGAAACCCCAAAGGGCTTATAATAAACCTCCCCCTAGGATTTACAGTTTATCCTCATACTATGGATATTTGTTTCCTTAACATAATGAGATTACTTTTTTTTCAAAGTAATTACTGCAATAAAATCGACAGTATGGATGCCGTTTGTTTTATCATTGTAACGCTGCTGAACACATTTATGAGTTTTTATAAATAAAAAGAATTACTTGATCATTCTTATGAAATAATCTTTCAAATTTGTCTCACCATCATCATGTGAAGAGAGGAGCTAGACAATGAATGTAGAGAAGTGTGATGCTCTCTGTTCTTTACTGCTTAATGTCACTAATGTGTGAAATAAAACAGTAGTTATAACTGATGGTTTGTGCAGCATAAATGACAGTATATGAGAATTGTACTAAGACACGCATACAAAAAGAGCAAATCTATAATTTAAGTTGTGTAATACATCACACAAAACATGTCTGCATTAATATTTGTCAAAGGTTTATCATAGTAATAAAGTAATGTGGTGCAAACTTTTCAAATCAGCCTGCACTTACACAATGTAAGTGGTTGCCGAGAGCAAAAGGAAAATTATTCAACTTTATAACATGTATTTAAAAATCATCAGTTAAACCCACTGGAATTGTCCTTTAAGGCCAAACACAATAGTTTTATATCAAAATCCAATTTGAAAGAGAGCAATTTTCAAACCACAAGAGCAGAGGTTTTGATTATGGCCTGCTCTCTTTTAAAGGTCCAAGGGTTAAATTTTTAGTCTGTGGCCAATTAATCATTTGCAGGTAATTAACATCCATGAGTTGACTCAAAACGAAACTCTTGGATGTGTTGATGTGCTTTGTACATGGAGGCGTCTGTGCTTGGTCAGAGATAGTTTCCTCAAGAAACAGACAGCACTGTGTTTGTTATAATATTAGACAATGCAGAGTGAACTGTGTGGTTTTGCTGTTCAATAACACCAACAGAGTCTTAAAGGTTATTAGTAACTGGAATTCATAATCAACACAATACAAATAAACGTGTCACTGCAAATACTCTCAAACTGCCGTGTAGGTGTGGAGGTCATTGCTGTTCATATCAGCTACAAGGGAACTGACCTCTGAGGAAATAGTCGAAGAAATGACAAAACTTGGTGTCCAATGCAGGAACCAGAAAGACCAGTGGGGAGGATAAGGATCAGGTCACCTGTTCAGAAAAAGGTCATCAAAAGGTCTTATTATTATATGTGCTCACACACAGCTGCCTGAGAGATTGTTCATACCATGTCTTATAAAAAATGGAGGTTGAAATCATGTCATTTGATTGAATGAGATGCAATGTTTAGAGAGAAGCAACTGTTGAGTGGAAATATCTCTGGAGGGGATGCGATTTATGTCACAACATATTCAAACCTCAATATCTGACATGGACAACCAGATGTTTGCTGTTTGAACAAAGAACAACCAACCAGGATAAAGAAAATAATGTCACAGATCATTCAGGATGATACAGTTTCCCATTTGTGACATAATATTTAATATTTCGCAGCACTTATATTAAAAATCTGCTTCAATCTTCTCTGGAGAGATGAACCAGGGGGGACTGTGGTGATCCTGCAGGGCTGACTGAGAGTTTTGTTCCTCAGCGAGACATGACATCCATTACAAGTGTACCATTTTTATTACACTGATTACATGTAACTTCAGTGTAATCTGATTACAAAATGGCAACTATAATACATTATGCTTGATGTACAAATAGCATTTACACATATTTTAAGACGGAGGATTTGAGAAGTATTTAGAAGTTAGTCTTAAATGACAAAGCTCTAGAGGTTTTTATAGCATCCAGGTATTAAAATAAACGTTGTTAATTGGATAATGTCTGGACTTTGTGGAGGCAAAGTGGTTTAAACCTTAAAGTACTGACAAAGGACTACTAGTTTGCTTAGAACAGGTAACCATTGATTTAGTATTAAATACATTTGGTTTACATTGAAAAATGTTGGATTGAGATGTATTTTCTTTTGGTTTTTAAGCAGTCAAGAATGGAAAATAGACTGCAAACCATAACTGTCTTCAAGTATTAAAAATTCGTTTGAAATTAGGCCACAAAGATAATGAACATGCGCACTTTTAGTCGAGATACTGAAAGGACGCTTGAAAAATCTACATCATGAAAGCATCATTTAAAATTTAAAAAATGCTTCAATCAAAGCAAACTCACGGCTGAATATTGACTGAAATTCTCAATTGCTTTGATTCACATTCAGAAAACAAATTATTGTGAGATCTGAGACACAGTCGCGTTTATTTTCCAGTATGAACATCCATGACATGCAGCTCATTAACCGACAGCTCATCTCGTTTTTCCATGTAAATGATCGTATTTTTGCTTTTCTCCTTTCTTCCTTCGTGCTGGAGCATCAGAGGAAACTATGTTCAACAGGGGGAGAGAATCTGTGAGAAGTGAAAACTTTTGGGACGCTTTTAGGTGTCTTGGACGCAGCAGAGCGGAGCCGTTTCCTGCCAAATAGTGAGCCCGTCTAATCGTGACTGCAGCAGCTACTTCCTGCATTGTTACAGTACTTAATGAGGATTAAGTTGACGCTGTCATGTTGTAACGGGCGGCCATTAGGCCTGCTGCACACGCAGAGAGGGAGAGAGGAGACAGAGAGAGAGAGAGAGGCTGGAGTCTGACCTTACCTCAGTTTAATTATCAGAGCTGATCCTTTTACCTGCTTACACTCACTGTCCTCTAGATACATACAATATATATTCAACCTTAAGTCACTTCCCAATTCTGCCAACATATCAGTTCATTAAAAACACAATATTTATTTCATTTAAAAACATTCTATGTCTCTCACATTTCATGATTTTCATGATCTACAGGTTTAGATCCATTGATCGTTAGAAACAAAGAGAAAACAACACACAGTTCTTAAATAGATGATGTAGACAGAGTTACACCTGACAATATAATATCATTCATTACAAGGCAGGGCAAATTTATTTATATAGCACATTTCATACCCTGAGGCAACCCAAAGTGCTTCACAGAGTACAAAGGCAAAAGCACAAAAACAAATGATAAATACAATAAAAGCAAACAAGCAAAAGTACACAGAATAAAAATATACAAACAAATACATTTGACAAGAAAAACTGATCAAATTGTTGAAGCAGGCTGAATTATAAGACAATAATAAAAAAAAAGAGCAAGTTGGTTTGTAATCAGTTATGCACGTATATAAAATTATAGATCAGACCACATAAAATACAGAGCATCACACAATTCAGTTAAAAGCAACAGTAAATAGGTTGGTCTTTAGTTTGAATTTTAAAGGAGTAGCATTGTCTCAAATCTGAGCTCATCTGGCAGTTTGTTCCACATTTGAGCAGCATAGAAGCTAAAGGCCACTTCACCATGTTTAATTTTCACCCTTAAAACGACCAGTAATCCAGAACCAGCCGACCTGAGAGGTCTGCAGGGTTCGCACCGGGTCAGGAGATCTGATATGTATGTAGGACCTAAACCATTCAATGATTTATGAACAGGCAATAGTGAAGTTGGTTCTCTGAGAGATACTGGTAACATTGCAGTGATCTGAAAACTGGAGATATATGCTGAGCTTTTTTGGTCCTTGTTACAACTCCGTCAGCAGCAACAACACCAAAACATCCAGCATCAAAAAAATCACCAATTATCAATCATCAATTTGAATAAAAACTCTGATATAATCGTGAAAACTGAACATTATTACCACACACAAGTTGGTAGACATTAATGCAGGGCTGTTTTATTGTATTGTATTGGCAATTGTTCCTGTTATTTTGTCCACCTCTGTGCATTCATTAACAGACAAATTATTTAATTACTGTAGTTTGTTTGCAGGGGCGAGGCCAGAATTTTGAGGTAAGTAGTCCAAGCCCCCCCCCCTCCTCCATTCCCAAGTTAGTTAGTTATTTAACTGTTTCATCATAATTTTTGTTAATACAACATAACATTTTTTCAAGGCAGTAAAGTTGTTCTTATAGGATACATGACTATTTCTTGGCCGGGAGCAGTTTCCGGGCAACAATAACAGAGACTCCAGGAAGTTAGCTACCGTTTCCGGCCAAGAAATAGTGCAGCACATAACCCCCCCATAAAACTACATCTTGTCATTTTTACACTGGGATTTTTGGACAGGATATAAGGCTCTCATAAGTGAGCTTTAGAAGTTCTGAAAGGCAGATTTTGTTACCTTTAGAGCTAGCTGTTTGCCCAATCTCCAGTCTTTATGCTAATTTGCTGTTGACAGTAGCTTCATATTTACAGTACAGGCATGAGAGTGGACTGTATCATCTTACAAGTGTATTTCCTAAAATGTAGAAACTATTCCTCTAATAGTCCAAGTGTTGCTGGAGTTTTGATCCTTTAAGACTGCTGCTGTGCCAGTTACTAAAACACATAAATTCCCAGAGAAAATACAGAAGATGTGACCTCCCCTGTGGTTTACAGCCCAAATTGTTTGTTTGCTGTTGTAACTGATGTAACAGCTACTTTTCCCAGGGTCCACAGGAACACTTACAATATTTATAGAAAGATTCATCATTAAACTCTAGAGTACTTTTTCCATCTTCATTTAATCTTTGCTTTGGGCAGGGTGATTATGTGATGATGGCCTCTTGGTGCCGATTTGATTGCGTTTATACGAGACAATCTGTAGCCTCAGGAGATGGAGTGGTGGGATGAGAGGACGGAAACAATCAGACCTGATGACACAGCATCATCAAGAGGGAGGGTTTTTTTTGTCATTTAAAGAACGGCAGGATGAGGCTGACAAAGCACTCAAACACCCCAACCCCCACCTGTTAGAGGATAGCAGCCCCTTTGTGGACGACTACTTCTCTTACTTGGATCGCAGTATTTCAAATGCGTGTGTGTGTGTGTGTGTACATGTGTACAAGTATTTGTGGATGAGAGAGGATTAGTTCAGTTCACAGGGATGTTTGAAGGGAGTGTGTGTCGTGCACTTGCATGCATGGACCTGACTGCAACTCTAGATGACTGGTCCTTAATGCAACCCTCATCTTAATCCCTATGCAAAGTGAGAGGTAAATACTGCACATGTCGGGTTCGTGGCACAGTAGTTCACATTCTGAGTTGTGAGGGAGACGTTGAGGACCTGTAGTAATATGAATCAGGAGATATTTGAGGATGGATGCTGGGATGGGATATTTTTTGAGAGTATAAAGGATGGTTGTGGTTGATGGTTTAGAACTTTACATAGACGAATGATGTGATACTGATGTTAGTGGTGCACATTTGGATAGAGAGGCAAATGTGATGCAGGTCTCTGCTGAGAGCCTGGAGGTAAAGATGAAGCTGGAGTAAGACAAATAAGTTAGTTTGGGGGATAATATAATGCTGGAATTGGTGGACTTTGTGAGTTGAGAGAAATACGCACTTTATTGCCTAGTTATAGCCATGTGGAGTTACTGGACTTCCTAGCATAGCCGGACAAATATATTAAGAGGACCTGGGGAGAAAATTTGCTGTCTGGCCCCTTATAACCCACTACCTTACAGCTTCAGCCTCTGTTGCTTCAAAGTTTCCATCAAGTACAGTGTAGACTATATATGGCCTCAGGTTCACTGTAAGTTAGTTAATGTCGGTAATTGGAATAAACACAACTTTATTTATGAATATGTGTTTTGTGAGCACAATATAAAATAAAATAATTAGATCTTAAAACTAGATTTAGACACAGTGTCCCTCAACAAGCACTGTAGGACCCACATTAGCTGATTTTATACTTGAGTGGTGCAAGTCCCCTAACATATTTGTAATCAATCAGATTACCAAAAACCAATTGAGCTGTAGCAAATCTGGGACTTTTGGGGTCCTTGGGGGTCTGGGGCCCCTGGGTAATGGACTGGATTACCAACTTTAGCAGGTTTGCAATCTAGCCTCGCTTCCCAGCTGTCGTGCACAGTAAGCTATAGCATTATAAGTCCTGCATGACTTTGCAGCTGCTATTTGTCCACTATTTTCTTTGTGCATTGATAGTCTTCTGTATGTTGTTTCTCATTGTCACGTGTTTCATGCTTTTTTGGTAAAAACAGTCCCATGATCATCATTAGATTAGATTAGATTAGATTCAACTTTATTGTCATTGAACAAGTACAAGTACTTTATGAGATGCAGTTGGCATCTAACCAAAGTGCAATTTAGGCATAAAGTGCTGACGTACGTGGTATAAATAACTATGAGCAGCTTACAAGATATACAAGATGTAGATATACACTTATGCAGTGATGCAGTACGTTATATAAAGTGACATTATGGTGAGTAAATAGTTCAGTATGTTAGGGTTCATGATGGCTCATAATGAAGCTAGATTCATCATACCAGCAATAAACCTGCAGTTGCTGGTTCAGGTCCCTACTGAATATTGAATATTATGGAGGCTGGTGAGTGTTTTGTGTGATATATTGTATGTGATGCTTTTTGTTTTTATAGGTCCTTAGTGTAACATGGTGTGTGTTTGTGCGTGTGTGTAACTGTGTGAGTGTGTGTTAGAGGGGGATTTTTACTCGCTGCTACAGTCATGGGTCAACCCGAGGAGCCCGGGGCCCCGGGCATGGTCGTGCTGCCTTGGCCCTTGGTGGTCAGTGGTTTACATGATGTGATCCGGTCGCCGAGGTGCGCATGCCCACTAAGAGGACGCAGCGGCTCCATGTGTGTTGAGGCGCATTATTTGGCAACAGACGCGGCAGCGGGGAGGGCCGAAAAAAAGAGGATATCCCCTGGATTTCAAAAAAGCAACGATTTATCGAGGTTAACTGCAGATTAAACATTCCTTGGTCGACCATCGGCGAAGAACGGGCGACAAAGCGACCGAGTAAGTTGACTGAGGTGAAGCCGAAGTTTTGTAGTAAGTGGATCGAGGGGAGCCTTTTATTCGGACTCGTCGAGAGGAGCCAGGTTTTCCTCCACCTATCTGTGACGATAAAGAAGCTGATGGGCTGTTGAAAAGTAACACTTCTCCGCAGAGCCAAAGGTTGAGCGCTGCTGAAGGGGAGGAGGAGGAGGGGGGAGACTCGCTCAGCCAACATTTATTTCATTTTACATTTCCTAAAGCGTGCCACCTTGTAAGTATGATCCCTGGACTTGGTTTTGTCCGGTAGAAGTCGTTAAACGAGGTGAGGATTATAACGTTAACATCGCCAGCGGCTCGTCGGCGGCAAGCTCAGTCCGTGGGCCGGTCGATGAAATTTATGAGTTCCGACTCGAAGGCTTTTCCTCGGAGGGGACACCCAGGTAAACCGTCCCGGTGAGACACACACAGCCTCACTTTTAGGGCTGTATGTTGAAAGTTTGTGTCCCCCCTTTTTTTCTGAGCTGATGCTTGTCCCGCATCGGTCATCGATTCGGGCTCGGTTCTGGATGTGTGGGTCGTGTTGACGAGCAGCTGGAGGACTTTAACTACTTTGACTGTTAGTCTCTGATCAGCCGTTGGTGTTCACGAATGAGCCGTTGGTGTTCAGAAATGAGCCGTTAATATCCGAGCTCCACTGGCTTCGTGTTTTTTTTTTTTTTGTTTGTGCGATGTAGCTAATGTTAGCTCGCTAAGTAGTAACACGCTCACCTCCTCTGAGGCGGTGTCAATAATATAAAAAAAGCCGGCTAGTTGCACATGTAGTGTGGGCTGGGTTTAGTTTTTTAAAGGGCCGACTTTTGGTTTGGTTGGTGTAACGTTATTGGGTGGTGTAAACGTTAAATGGTGGACGCCGCTGCCCGCTTTTAAGCCCCGTGGCACCAGTGTTGGTTCTGCTATCTGGTAGCTAATCTTCCTACTTCTCTCTGTGACAACCGTAGTCTTCCTCCTCTTAAAGCTGAACACACACACACATAGACTCACTCTCTGACACACACCGCACACACTCCCTCTCACCCAGACAACGCACACACACACATACACACATTTCTCCTCCATAGCCAGTTTGCAGCGCTTTCTTCGGGACAAAGCTGTGGCTCAGAATCCCTGCTTTAAAACTAGTTTATTTAAAAAGTGATTAATGGAGTAAATGAATAAGTTATTGTAATGGTTAATGTCACAGAGTTCATGATTTGTTTGGTTAGGACCACAATTAATGATTATTTTCATTATCGCTCAATCTACTGATTATTTTCTATATTTTCATTGTTTAGTTGATAAACTTTGAAAAATGTCCATTTCATTTTTCCAGAGTCTGATGTCTTGTTTTGTCTGACTAACAGTTAAAGGGTAAACAAAGAACACATTTACATTTGTGAAGCTGGAACCAGTGAATTTTTGCCCTTTTTTTCTCAAAGAACTATGTTTATCTAAGTAGTTGATTGATCAATTGATTCATTTTCAGTCAGTCGATCAACTCATCGTTGCTGCTCTACTTTTTTTCAAACATGCGTACACATTCATCACTCCTACCAGTAATCGTTAGTTAATTAGTACTGCTGTAACACAACACAGCCACTTGAAGGTCCTGTGCATGCGGCGTAGACTGGGGATAGTATGATGGTAAAGTGACCTGCCATTAGGAGACTTTATTGCCTCTTTGTAGGAGATCTGGAATGAACACTCAGTTGTTCATGTGAACAAAGGCCCTGTAAAGTGTTATTTGCATGTAAACAATCTGTTGCATGGTTGCATTGTTTATGAACTGTCACTGTGAACAAATGCAGGATGTCCTTAGTGAATGGAGTTGTTCAACGACATAAAGAAGAGAGGAGAATGCTTTGCTTTGACACGCCGTGACCACTGAACTACCTGTCACGACGGACACTGCTGAAATAGTGCATCTACAGCACGATGCGTGACGTCCTATCCGCCCTGGAGCGATTGTATTCCCAGTATTAAAATTACAAGACTGAGCGAGTCAGAAACTGCTCAGAAGTTTCAGGATTGTTGTTCCAGTGACTGATCCAGAGTAGTTGTGTAATCAGCCACTGTTCTGGAAAGGGTCGTCTGCTGGCAACATTTTAAGCTGCTGCACATGACTGCCGGGTCACAGGGCAGCTGTTTGGTCAAGCTTTCATGACTTTATCAAATGTATAGGCATCAATCTGCTCTCTAATTGCTCTTTTCTGCTTGTTTGGTGTAGACAGCGGTGTTAGCTGCTGCAAAAAGCTCTGACTTGTTCACAGTTTAAGTTATTTAATCAAGCAAAATCAGTGACCCAAGATAGCTTTGGCTGTGACCAGCTCCAAAGCTAAATTGTTCAATATACAAAGGTTTTGTTTCAAGTTTTATTGGTTGGAGAACATCTGTGATATCATTTGTTATTTTGATAGATGCAGCCAGATAATCAATATGGATTTTATGCTTCAGCAGCAGATTTACCTGGTAGTGCAGCTGCGTGTTTGCACAGTTTTCTGAAAACCGTGTGCAGTGCAGAAATATGTTTTCACAGGGTAAAGGTCTATCAGTGGGTAAATAAAATGCTGTATGTGCAGCCAGGCATGGTTCATGGTTGAGAGTGAGTTTGCCAGCATCAATGAAGGATGATTGAGTGACAGGTGGTTGACATGATCCATGACTGACTAGCTAAATAACCACCTCAGGGCAGGAAGTAAAGACACGCAGCAGAAAACAAGACAGGTGTAAATAAACTGTACATTCTGACAAGCGCCGCCTTGATAGTGGTAGCAACCTGATACCAGATTAAAGTACCCACATTCTGCATTGGTGAAAGCTGCGCTCGCCAAGAGTCAAGTACCTGCACAGTGCAACTTGATAATGTGGTAGCGATCATTTGTGATTTAATTACACTGCAAATGTTAATGTGGGGATTGAGTTTGATTAGATACAGACTCGCAGAAACCCTTTTAAAAAAAGTCGTTGTAGACTGTTCATCTACAGTAAATGTGCTATTGGGACCACAGCTGGTTAAGAGATCTTACATGTTTGTAAAGAGCCATATTAACTCTCATTATTTATCATATTTTAATGATGTGATGATGATGATGAAGTAGTGTTTGTTCCAGGATGAGCTGTCATTTTGTTAATGTAGCCTGAGTGATGAGAGCTGGAAGATTACTACAAAAATCATAATCCTGTTTATTTTTGTGAATGATTATTGATTCAATAATATGTCATTTATGACTCTGTGTAGTGTAGTGAGTGTACCTGCAGGAATTTAGGTCTATATCTCATAAAACATCTCCAAACATTCAGACATCAGAGAAAAATTGTGTTTAATATGGGCTCAGTTCATTCTTTGTCTCTATATTTAAGACATGTAAAGTTTCTGTTAAAGCTGCCTGCTTCTCCAGCTCAGTTGGGGTGTTTTTTTTTATTGAATAACTATTAAATAGTCATAGAAACAGGTTTAGAAATGCAAGTATTGTTTATTTTCACAAGGGGGATCCCTTTTACACATTATGGACTAGTGCTGGGTAGTGTGGCCAGTACCAGTCAAAAGTTTTGACACACCGTCCCATTCCCTTTTAATGACAAAGTGTGTCCAAACTTTTGACTGGTACTGTTGTGTGACAGTCATGTTGACAGCTCCACTGAGTTCTGCTGACTTAATTTGATGTAAAAATCCATTTCATAACTGTACAAACAGTAAAGAAAATTCACATCATGGCTCATATGTCTACCGGTGTGCTATTTGTACCCAGTAGACAGAAATATCGCCTGTCCTTACTATAGACTTGACCCCAAAGCATGCAGGGAAATGCATGTTTATCATGGAGAAAGGTAGGAAAAGGAGGGTTTTGTCAGCAAAGAAAACAGACACAGTCAAAGTTTTTCCACTGGTCAAAATTCAGCCCAAAGTGTGTCAATACTTCAGTTTTGCAACATCGCTGATGGAAAGCTATTAGTCTGTTAAAACCAACTTAAGGACACATCTCCATGACCACACGCTGCTCTATGACGTCTTTAACAGTGTTGTTAAGTACTGTTTGAGGATTTCCATCTTATTTGAATGATTATCAGGGTGGTATTGTTTAACGAGATTCCGACAATGGTAGCATGAAACTTTCATAACCACAAAAAAACAGTGAATTGAACAAAAGACCCCATTATCCTGACGCGTGTGTTGGTGAATAGACGGGTAACTTTGTTTATGTAGCGTGACTTTGTTTCGTCAGATGTGTAAAGTTGAGTTCTCCTTTCAGTTTTAGTTGCCTTTAGTTGCCTTGCACTGGTTGCATGTGAAGTTCTTGGATGGGTGGTTGGGGGTTTGATCCACCATATGTTTGTGTGTGTGTGTGTGTGTGTGTGTGTGTGTGGGCTTGAAGGAAACGTGTGTAAAGTGCCACGGAGATGAAATGTGAAACCTGTCAGCCATTCAGATCCCTCTTTTACAGGTCAGTGTCTGTGTAGGGTTGTGTGTGTGTGTGTGGGAGGGGGGGGGTATATGTTACTTCTGCCACCAGCATCAAGTCACAGCTACATGCATCAGAATTGATAAAACCACCACAACACACACACAAACACACACTGTATAATGGCCGTCGGTGCGGAAGCCCTGCGTCTGCTCCAGCACCTGAAGGGTTAAAACGAGCTTCAGCTTCGCTCTCAGTCATACACACACACACACACACACACACACACACACACACACACACACACACACTAGCCAACCGGTTTAAACCGGTTCTCAGGAAAAGTGCTTTGTGTGTCCCACTGAATCCTGGGAAGGGTCATGTCATGTGTGTCTCAGTGATGTAAGAGTATATTAAAAAAAAAAAACTTAGTCGGCTCTCTGTTATCAGATGATTGGTCTGCACGCTGCATTGTGACTCTGTGTGTGTATTGTATAGGTACATCATGGGTTACACTGAGTCTGCTTTATGCTCGCCGTTATAACCATTCTGAGAACAGGAAGGGGAGGGGGTAGGAGTGTGTCACCTAGAAATACACAGGTTGTAAGGGTTAATTGTCCCCCCACCTCCCCCACCTCCCCCCCTCCACCCTCTCCAAAAACCACAGCTTCCTGTAGTGCGTCACTGGGCAGACCGAGGGCCTCGACGCACTTGGCAGGATTGACTCGCTGATCTGTAGGATACACGTGTGAATATGACGCAGGACATGACTGGAAACTGTGTTTCGTCCAGTAAATGGCGATGGATCCAAGTGTGACTTGTCACTTTCTGTTTGAGAGTCTGTGAACTTTGAGCCTTCATCTTACTGCTGTATGCCGTATCGGTCAGCAGTACGTGTTTACCTTTTTACATATTTGATAGTGACCTAAGTGATTTCAATGGGTGCGTGCACAAACATGTTAGGATCCTGGTTTTGATCTTGAGGGATTTACACAGATTACATGTTTACATGGTTTCTGGTGTCTTTATTCTACAAATCAGCCACTCTGTGTTTTCTCTCCTCTGACTTGAGTTATGATGAAAACAGTTTGGATGTCCATCTCTGGAATAAACTACTTGACATGAAAATGACAGCAACAATACAATTCATGTCCTGCACTACAGAAATCATAGTTTCTCTATATTTCAGCGTGTTAATCATTATCACGTCAGTTATCATGATGTTTTTTGATTTACTGAGTAACCACCAGGAAACATGAGTTGAAGGCGCTCAAGACAGAGAATGATTAGAAACCTGAATATAGTTTTATATGCCATAGTATCCTGGTTTCCATCAGAGTACTCCAGCTTGCATATCTGGGTTTCTCAAAACCAGGATAAGGGCTTATTCATATTTCTGAAACCAGAATAATAAGATAACATTTGCAATACATAACCAGGATGTGTGCATGTAAAGGCAGTTAGTGCTGGACTGGCCAATCACATTCTTTTCTGTATATTTTATGCTCAGCATTTCTTACCTTCTCATACACATGTAATGAGATTCATACAGGTAAGTAAGTGCAGTACCTTGTTGTTATGTGAATAAGAAATGGTTTCTGATAAGAGCTCTTCCTCTGATAAGAGTGTAGTTCTGACCAATCAGTACACAGTATGGTCTGAGGTGAATTTGTTACTCAAGCCAAATCGATAAAAGTCCACTGATTTGTCAGAGCTGAAATGATAAGTCGATTAGTCAATCAACAGAAAATTAATCAGCAACTATTTCGATAACCATTTCATTCTTTCAAGCAGAAATGCCAAACATTTGCTGTTCCAGCCTCTTAAATGCGAGGATTTGCTGCTATACTCTGTCACATTTGATGGTAAATTGAATTAAATCAATTAGTTGATAGACATAAAACTAATCTGCAGCAATTTTGATAATTAATCTGTCATTTTCTAAAAGCAAAAACAGCAAGTTTTCATTCTCTTCTGTGAAAGTGAATTGAATATCTTTGGGTGTTGAACTGTTAATCAGACAAAAAGAGACATTTGAAAAAATTACCCTGGGCTCTGGAAACCTGTGACAGGATTTTTTAAATTATTTGCTGACATTTTATAAACCAAATCATGAATCTGATAGTTGTAACATTAATTGGCGGATTAATTGATGTTAGTTGCAGCCTTAAACATAACACTTTTTTGGTTTTAGACTGTTAGAGAAAACAAGTTATTTGAATTCAATGAGGTTTTCTGTTTATACATAAATGATTCTTTATACACACATATGGAAAGTGCATAAGAGATGTACAGAGGACAGTGTGATAGGCCAGTTTGAGTTTGAAATGGCTTCAATGGGTCATTATCTAAGCGTAAAAGTTAGCTTTCATTAAGCCGCGTGATCTATCATCTCCTTGTGTCTCCTCTCTAAATTCTGACTTGACACTGAGAGATTCACAGCAGCTACTGAGCGGATAATGTGCGCCTGTATGTAGCATGTACTGATGCACATCTGCGAGTGCACACTGCGGCCGCTCATCTGTCTGACAGGACGAGCAGCTGTATGTCTCCACTACTGTTGGCATGTCAACATCTGGTAGGATATCAGACGTTAATGGATCCGCTGTTAGTGACTCAGGGAGAGAAAGACTGTAAAAAGCAAAAGTCTTTCAGTATGAACAAATGAATGAAAAAACCATTTCACTCGCACACATAAATTACTAAACTACTTGGATTCATGGGTCATGATAAATATTTAAAAAAATCATGCTCCAGTTAATTTCAGATATTCCCCAAGTCTTTTTTAACTCTGATTTAATTACAAAGTTATTGTGTTCTTCCAGCTGTTTGATGTATCATTGCAACATTTCATGTTGTTACCCCGAGTCATTTAGTTTCAGTCATTTAGAGATCCTTGTTCTGCTCTGAACATTGACTACTGAGTGGTCACTCCATCTTATTTGTTCAGTTTTCCCCCTCTTATTTTTTTTTAGTTTGGACTGAAATGTGGATATTTGGATGTTTTGGAATCATACTTGAGTTAACATCTTGGTCGTGTGACCATAATAATCCAACATGTTTTGTCTGGCAGCTGTTTTTGTCATCCTGCATCCCCCGCAGATAATTCAAGGTCAGTTTTGTCTACCAGACTTCTGAATGATGGCTACACAATCACAAACCTTTTACACTGAGTGAAATATAATTTATTACTGGCTAGTAACTCTGTAGTGAAGGTTTGTCAGATAATATAGACATTACATGACATCCAATCAGAGCTTTGCTTGTCTTTATAAACATTTATTTCTGAGTAATCTCAGTAGATGCAGTTCAGCTGTGAAATTTTAAATGGCTGTAATAAAACTTCATTTTGAGCCAAATCTGTGATTTTACTGGTAATCATTAATTGTCTACATATTTCTGTAGTTTCCTTGGTTGCTGAGAGCTATTTGGTAAACTGTTTTAGCTGTTTGAGCTTTTAGGGTTTCAACTTCAACAAACACTTCCAGTAATTCAACTTAAAATGCAACTCTTGTACAGTATTTCACATAAAAAGAATTCACATGTAAACCTGTTTACAGAGTAAACAGCTGCAAATTCTAGTGTATGTTCAACTATGTCCACTGACACAAACACACTTTAACTTTCACTGTCAACTGTACAGCTGTCTGACAGTTCAACTTCTTTTAGTGCTTAAAGTGGGAACATGCGCGGGTTCCTCTCGGAGACATTGTGTGTTGCTGTTCCTTTTATACTTTTGTGGCACATTTCTGTTTGTTTCTATTTCTGTTTTGGACGTGTCTCCCAACTGCAATTGTATTCAGCAAACAACTTGCTTGACAGGCAGGTCCACACGTTGTCGAGATTTGGAGGGTGTTCACGTCGGCTCCTCTGTGAGCCTCTGCGATCAGGATTACCCATAACACCCTTCTCTGTGTAGGTTCACTGAGATGTCTTCAGAGAACCATAAATCCAACTTCAACTGACATTTCTACTTTCAACAATTAACATTTTAAGACAGTTGTTTACAGTTTTTACACCTGGATTTTCTCTCTGTTTTTGAGATTACTTATGATGACTTTAGATGACTGTTAGATAACCTAAGCAAGCTCTCCTCCTAGAGACTTGTATATTTATTTAGTCGGTATTTTATTTGTCACCATTTCTGCCAGCTGTAGTTTGGGTTAGACGCTTGGCAGTTGTGATGTGATGTGTGATGCTTTATACAATGCCGGTGCCGGTGAACGCTTACATAATGAACATCTGTATCTTTGTTGGATTTGACCTGTAACTTTGATCCTGTTTGACTATCCAACAATCCAGATAATCCAGTCATTTCTACTTGTATCTGCAGGGAATGTCTGAGGAGGCTGTCCGCCAGACTCGCAGCCAGAAGAGGGCACTGGAGAGAGACACTGCTCCCCAGTCCGTAGAACCCTCCGATGCCGACAATGAAAGCAAAAAGCCTAAATTGGACCCATCTGAACCTTCAGAACAGGCACAAACTAGTCCTAAACCTGACCCCGTACTGGCAGAGGACGGTCAGAGCCAGGCCATGTCCGGATCAGAAAAGGAGCAAGAGCAGAGCCGGCTGCCGTTACCTTCAGTGTTACCTTTGACCTCTGAACCGGCAAAGGATGATCTGAAGCGGACCCAGACAAAGGAGGTTGAACGCAGCTCAGACAATCGGACTGACTGCAATGACAGAGCGGGCAGGGGAGTGAAGACGGAGCAGAATATGGATACAAAGAGCCGGGTCCGACTGACGGAGCCAAAGGCGACCGGCGGCATGCTGGCTGCAGGCGAGGTGAAGGCCACCATTAAAGTGGAAGTCCAGACGGGAGAGCAGCCTGTCGACATGAGCACTTCCAGAGGGTGAGAAACAGTTTATAGTGAACTCTCTCCAGCAGTGACAACCATATGAAGTACCTGTCAGATAAGTAAATGTGTGAATATAGTTTTTCTGAGCTGCGGGCTTCTTTTTTTTATTAGAAAAACTCACTAGGGGTGTTGTAAAAAAGAGATAAAATGACACTTTATTTGAATCTTAAGAGATTAAAAATGTTAAAAGTTAACATTCAAGGCTCTTGATGTGTTTTAAAATGACTGTCTAGGAGAGAGAGGGGGGGTGGGGGAGGGGGTGTCTGTCCTCAGAGGTGATGTTTAACTTTATCCTTTGGTCTACCTCCATTTTCCCCCCACTCACCACCTGAACCCTAAAAACTCCCCTCACACAAAATGAAGCTGTGTGTCACAAACCGGTTCCAGCCGGTTGTTGCCATGGTTTCCACAGTGGAAGGAGCAGCGAGGGGAGGGGGGAGGGTGGGAGGAAAAGTGAGTGTGTCACGTGATGATGACTTTGAGGTCATGTGACTTCTTTGGAAGAGTAGTGATTAATCCACAGGAAGTGATGATGGCGCTAAGCCCTGAGGAGAGACTAACACACACACACACACACACACACACACACACACACACACACACACACACACACACATACACACAAGGAGGACGGCCAGGAAAGACAGGCCTCATGATGTCATGCGTTGACTTTAACGACTCTTTATGCTTCATAGAAGTGCATAATCTGTGTAATCGCAAATCCATCCTTGTTTTTTTTTGTTTTTTTTTCAGAGGAAATACTCACATTCTTCAATTTTTTAGTGCCACTAGTCAAAAAAATGTAGGTCGTCGGCTCTACAGCTCACATATAGCCTGCAGTTAAACTAGTCGCTTTTCATTTTCACGTCGATCCAAACGGTCGCTCCTTTCTTTAATATCCTTGTTGTTCTTTGTGTGACGTATGTAGCCCTATACAGATCATCCTCGAGTGCCACAAACACCTATTATGCTCTGCCACAATATCCTGTTTCAACAGGAAATTCATGCTCTCAAACAGCCATTTCATTGTGACTTTAAGACCTTTGCTGCAGCTTTAAGTCCCACCTTGCCCCTCCTTGGCATTTAGGACTTTTCCCATGTTGCTGAAATCACATCAAGATGAAGAGAAGCTGCGTAGAGAGACGTCTGGACTTGCAAGATTACAGTGGGACGGATCAAAACGCGGTTATAAATTATAATTTGGGTTGAGCAGGAGACCTCTATGAATACAGACATTACTAATGGGTTCTAATATTTGAGCGAGTTGAATTGCACCTAAATTTTGCTTTTTTTTCCTCAAAAACAGAAAGAAATTGACAATCAAAAGTTGTTTTCATTTTAAAAAACACAATTTCCTCTTTAATTGGGTACCAGTATGTGGCATTTGTGTAGCAGAAAAATCAAGTAATTATCACTATAAACCTGTACTCTCATGTGACCCCACGTTCCCTCAAGATGACATTTATGTGACGAAGCACTGATCAGTTTCTACAGTATGAAATATGACAATATAACTCCACAATTTATCTTATCTTCCACACACACACACATACACAGCATTATTTTTTCTTTGGAAGAAACTTTATTATCATAACTGCAAAAGTCACTAAAAACTTAACACGCAGTTAGAAAAAGTAAAATCTCAAAGTCGGTAAATAATAGCTTTGGAAAGTGGAAACTGACCAAAAAAATCACAGATCTCAACATTATGATGTATAAATTAAGTATCTATAATACAAAGCTCTTGACTTTATTTTCACTTTTTGATACACTGGAAATAATTTTAAAATGCCAGGCGCTCTTGGGCGCTATAGTGAAATATAGAACAGGCGCTCCGGGGCACCGTGGGGTCAAGAGGGATAATCCTGTTTTGTGTTTACAACATGCAGCATCAGTACTCAATTTAAAATGTACTGAAAAATACATTTGAATGTCATTCTCTTTCTTATGTACAGCAGTATAAAAAGGGAGAAGCGCCCTCCGTCCCCCGACGATGACGATGTCATCATCTTGTCAGATAATGACTCCCCGAGTCCACCGATGAATGGCCTGAGCCACTTCAAGGAACTGGACACAGATCTGCTCATGGTGAGACACTCAGACACAAAACCACATGTCAGGCTACTGTCCTCCTTCGACTTTGAACTATTTCTTCGTACTTTGAAAGATTTTCAGCTCTGTGTGAATTGAACAAGTCAAACCTAGTAAGCAGTTAAACTTTCAGAGGATGCATGACTCGACAGGATGCATGACTATTAATCGACACGATTGGACCTGTCGAGGCTCCCAACATCCCACATTTCAGTTACTGGACAGGGTTTTTTTCATGATGCGGGTGGTGTAAGTGATGTTGTGATCTGTCGAGTGTAGAAGAGCAGCCCGGCGGAGAGGGAGCGCATCATTAAGCAGCTGAAGGAGGAGCTGAGACTGGAGGAAGCTAAGCTGGTGCTGCTGAAGAAACTCCGACAGAGCCAGATACAGAGGGACACTCTCCAGAAGGTAAACGACAGTTATAACATTTACGCAGGGTCACGCATAGTCTCATATCCCCCACAATACAAGCTGCTTCTTTGAACGTTCCTTGTGTAATATTTTATGCCGTTTCTCCTTCTCAGCCCTCAGGTCTGTCCGGCTCCTCTGCTCCTCCTCCTCTAATCCGAGGAACGATCGCAGGCAACAAAGGCTCACAGCAGGTTAATAATCTAATTTCACACATGCATACATGCACACAGGCGGCATGTCAGTGTGATAGCACCTGCATACTGTTTCTGATGGTGTTTTCTTCTCTCAGATTTTGACAGGCAAGAGTTCGGGCACAGTTATCCCTCCGCCCCTGGTGCGAGGAGGGCAGCAGGTGTCGTCTAAACATGGCTCCCAAATCATCATGCCGCCTCTGGTCAGAGGGGCACAGGTGAGTCATGGAGAAATGCTGATATTATTAGCACGCTAAGATATTAATATATCATGTTTCATATATTTAAATCTTTGGCAGGGCAATGATAGCCTGAGATATTCTCTTACTGCTGTCTTTCACTCTGAGACAAACTGCAGGGAAATATTACCCTTAAATTTAGGACTTATCTCTCTTTGCACCTCTCTCTCTGTGTGTGTGCCCCTTGCTTTGGTGCTTGTGATGTCCCCTCCCCCATGCCCTCCACTACCTGCGTCTGTGTCGTCCCTCTCATCGTCCTGGTTAGCCCATGTCTATATCTTCACAGCAGATCCAGGCTCTCCGCCAGCAGCAGCAGCAGCAGCAGTTGGCTGCCTCTGGAGGCGGAAGCTCAGGACCCCCTCCTCTGCTGCTGGGCCCCAGGACCTCAGCCCAGGGCCAGAGAGGCATGGTCCAGTCAGGCCTCATCAGAGTAGGCAGCGGTGCTAACGCGCTGGTCAGTATCTTACAGGTGCTTCCAAGTTTTAAAAAAGAGAATATGCACAAATGAATATGTTTAACCATCTATAGTGGAAAAAATACTAAAATATCCTGTTCAAATAGAGGTGTTTTTAATTTGGCTGAATTTTATTTTTATGCAGGTAAAAGTACTTTAGTTCGTATTGAAAAACAAATAAAAAGGATTAAATTTCAGTTGTAAATATAGTTTCAAGTTGTTGATGTGATTGTTATAATGTTTAATTCCAGTGATAGAAGAAGTACTCGGATCCTTTACTTATGTAAAAGTACCAATACAGCAATGTAAAAATACTCCATGACAAGTAAAAGTCCTGCGTGTAAAATGATACTTAAAGAACTCAAAGTATTACAGTAAAAGTACTATTTTTGGTCCCTCTGACTGATAGATTATTATATATGACATCATTAGATTATTAATACTGAAGCATCAGTGTTAGAGCAGCATGTTACTGTTGTAGCTGCTGGAGGTGGAGCTAGTTTCAACTACTTTATATACAGTTAGCTGGTTTAGTCCAGTGGTTCCCAATCTAGGGGTCAGGCCCCTCCAAAGAGTCACCAGATAAATCTGAGGGGTTGTGAGATGATCAATGGGAGACGAAAGAAGAAAAAACAAAGTTCTGATACACAAATCTAATAATATTGGATCATTTGAATATCTACTGAAATGAAAGCATGTGAGAAGTTTAGAGGGAAAAATCATTATTTGATGCAGCTGTTAACAACTCATAGACATCTGAAATGTGACCCTGACTACACACTACTTTTTGTAAGACGTCAAAAGCCAAAAAGGTTGGAAAGCACCAGTTTCATCTTAAACAATGTGTTGTGTTTTAAAAGCTTGTTATATTATCCACTGTGTCAACTGATCTGTTATCTCTGTCATCTGAAAAGTAACTAAAGCTGTCAGATAAATGTAGTGGAGTAGAAAGTATAAAGTAGCATAAATGGAAATACTCAAGGGAAGTAAAAGTACCTCAAAATTGTAGCTAAGCACAGTACTTGAGTTAATGTACTTAGTTTCTTTCTACCACTGTTTAATTCCTTGTGGACTGTTTGCCAGACTAAATAAGACATTTGAAGATGTTACAACGGTCTCTATAGAAATGTATATGAATCAGAGAAAAAGGAAACTATTAGACCTTACTTTTCTTTCGACGTTGGAAGAAAACACAACAGAGACACAGGGTGTTACCATCCAAGTGCGATTTATTTACAGAATATACTTATTCGTTCACCAGTTTAAGTCATGCAAATCTTGTCGTACGGAGGCAGGCGTAGTAAAATACAACTGGCATTTTATGCGAAAAAAACCCACCTGATTCGACTCCTAACTAGTTTACGACTTCTCAACATAGTTTGTTTGACTAGCGAACGGTAGCTTCGTCCAGATATGTGGTTCATTTTCATCAGTCTTTCTTAAAGGCTGAAAGGTGACAATGGGGACATCTGTCCATATTAAAGTGAAATTGATATTTACAAACGTTACAGTACTGGACAGGGGTTTTTCACACCTGCATGTTTTAGTCCGGTTAGTCTGGTTCGTTTCCCCCTTGGTGCGGTTCGTTTGGGCGGTAGTGAACTCAGTAATCGCACTCGGGTGCAAACCAAAACAACCACTTCCCCTTTAAAGGAGGTGGTCTCGGTCCGGTCCCGAGCGAACTCTGGAGCGGCTCGTTTGTGGTGGGAACGTGATCCGACCTTGATCCGATCTGACTAACTTACTAGGCGCACTCTACAAGTTTGAGCGAAACGGCTCCTTTAACCAGGTGAGCTTTGCATAGTGGGCTGCAGATTAGTGAACGTAACAATCGCTAACAACTAGCCGGAGGATGAGTCGAGGTCGGACCTGGACTAATGCAACGTAGCGCGTTGTATTTGGCCAGTTCGCCCATGAGTAGACCTTCTTCCTGTGTTTACGTTTTTACTCCCGCCCCAGACACATCTGACCAATGAGTGAAGTGAACGTTGTCACGTGGCTTCTATTGCTGCATTTTGGATTTTTCTCTGTGTGAAAATAAACCGAATCACTGTGAAAACGCACCAAGTTCACCAAATCATCAACTGATTCGGACCAGAGCAAACGAACTATAGGTGTGAAAACATTGGTTAACCCTAAATCGACTTTAAAAGCCCCTAGATACACATTTAGTGCCAATTAAACACTGTGCGATAGTTTACAATGTAACATTGTGGGTCAAACTGTTGACTGACGGACAGAGACCAGCCAATCAGAAACGATCTGTTCTCATGGCGCATGTTAAAATTACTTAGCGTTATTTCTATTCCTGGCGTAGACTGTCAGTAAAGATGACACAGTTATCCATAACCAACTTTTTTCGGGGAACTGATGGGCAAAAAGTGAAGGTAATAGGTTACAGTGCGTGAAATATAGTAACGCCATTGACTTCAGACGTGAATTGCGAGCTCTCGACTGGTCGACAGAGCAGGTGTTTAGCTAAAGACTGCAGCGTTAACTTAGGTAGCGTTAGCGCTAGACAGCAGCATGACATCATCACATGACAGTCGGATTTAACGCATGCTATTTCACAAACAGTTACCATATAATTCACATGAGAGCGTATTTCATGATAACTTATGATTAGTCACGACTGGAAGCTGCAAACCACTGCATGAAAACAGCACCACCAGGTCATAGATATAAATGTATTATAAACTATATTAATCATGTATTGGCTGTTACTTAGTGAATGTTATATTTGCATCTAGAAGTATATTTCTTGCCTAAAAGTGGCTTCTGTAACAGCAACTTCACAGCATCTTGAAATATGACTCCATTTGATCATTAAACACTCTGGTGTTAGGTTTACACTGATTAGCTGCCAGTTGTTAACTTCTATACTGCCTAAACAATCAAAGATATTTTGTTTGTGCTTATGTTTGTGTTTCTTGTCTTTGCTTGTTTTCAAAGGCCTCGCCATCCAGTTTGAAGGGCTCAGGAGGCAGCGGACTGTCTTCAGTCGGGGTGAATGACTCTCCAGCCAGCCGCCAAGCTGCAGCTAAACTTGCCCTGCGGAAACAACTGGAGAAGACCCTCCTGGAGATTCCCCCACCCAAGCCCCCTGCCCCAGAATTTAACTTCCTGCCCTCAGCAGCCAATAATGAGTTCATCTACCTGGTGGGACTGGAGGAAGTAGTACAGAATCTGCTGGATACCATCCATAGAGGTGTGTTGGTTTTCTGTCTTGATGGCATTTGTTTAGATGTTGGGTCTGCTTCTTACAAGTGTTGGTAGCTGGCCTGCTGATTTTTACTGAATTGAAATACTGATCATATGCAGTCAGGAAATCCCTACTTTCAACCCATTGTATCCATCTGTCTACCTGCATCTAGTTTGGTTCTAATTAATGTTATCTTTCAGCAGGCCATACAAGTAGAGCTGAAACAATTAGAAGATTCAATGTTTAGCTGATCAACAGAAAAATTGCCAACTATTTTGATAATTGATTAATCATAAAAGTAATTTTTATGCAAAAAAGCCAAATATTCTCTAATGCAAGTTTCTAAATTGCAAGGATTTGCCACTTGTCTTCGTTATATATGAAAGGAAACTGAAAATCTTTAGTTTTAGACTGTTTACACACAATTAGGAAATTGTGACGGGCGTTTTCACTGTTTTCTAACATTTTATACACCAAACAATTCATTGATGTCATAATCTAGTGTCCTGCTTATTTTGAACAGAAATATTGACTACATGTGGTCAGGACATCTCCACTTTTCCCAGGATTTAAATATGTCTACCTGTTTCAGTTTCTTCTAATTACTACTTTGATGCCATACAAGCACCTTCTTTCTGTTTTTAATCAGCACCTCTTTGTTTCCCGTCTCTCCATCCAGGAAAGACAGGTGTAGCACTGTCCAAGACCATTGTCAGAGACCCCTTCATCTGCACCCAGTGCAATACTGACTTCACCTGCCGGTGGAGGCAGGACAAGACTAAAGGCGGGGCAGTCCTCTGTGAAGACTGCATGTCATCCAATCAGAAAAAGTCTTTGAAAGCTGAGCACACCAACAGGCTGAAAGCTGCATTTGTCAAAGCTCTGCAACAAGAGCAGGAAATAGAGCAGCGTATCATTCAGCAGACGTCCTCGTCAGTCTCTCACAGTAGCTCTTCGTCTATGAAGGCAGAGCAGTTGGTGTCTCAGCAGCTGAAGCAGGCTCACGCCAGAGCGTCCTCGCTCCAGCACCACCACCAGGCCAGCCGAGGAGCCAACATTGTTCACCATCACTCCAGCAAGCAGGTTGGTATTAGTTTTTTTTTTTTTTTTTTTTTTTTTTTTTTTTAAGTGAAACACTTGTGCAGCTGTTGGAACTGTAACTTAAACCCCTCTCTGTGTCTCTTACCTCCCCTCAGAGCCAGCTGTCCCATGGCAGTGTCTCATCACTGGGGGTGAGGGGCATCCCCCACTCCTTTTCCTCCTCCTCCCAGCTGCAGAGCGCAGTGGCGGCCGCAGCTTTGGTCAGCCGGCCAGGTAAGCACGCCCATGTTTCCCACCGCTCTGTCCAGAGTTCAAAGGTGAGCAGCAGTGGGATCGGCGGCGGCAGGAATGTCAGCGGAGGTAGTGCCTCATCCACTGCATGGAAGAAGCAGAGCAACAGCAACACAGGTAGACTCACATGAATAGCAGCCCGACTCTGGCGCCTGACATCTGCTCTTTCAAATTCCTGTCTGGTCCAAAAGCAATCCTTGACCATTTCATCCAAATTCTACAAGTGTTAAGAAATTTTTTGTAGCAATCGCTATTTAGTATAATCTCACACATTAAAAAATGAAATACAGTAAAGACACATGTAGGAGGAAATGTTTTCGGACAAGGCAAACCCACTCTCCAATTCTCTCCCTGCCAGTAATCTCAATCTTCCCACTGTAGTCCCTCACTTTGGTGGTTTTATATTTTCTCCTGGGTGTCGTTACAATACGAGTAGAAATTCTGTCATTTCTCTTTTGTGTTTGTCAGTGTGTTGTGGGGACACGGGTACCTATAGATTCAGGTGTTTTGGCAAATCATACATCTTTTTCCCTATTTAACTCTGAAAGCATTAAACTGACAACATGCAGTTTGCTCCATTGCCTGACCTGCTGCTCTGTTGCATGTTCACAGGAGTGACTATGGCCTACGTGAACCCCAGCCTGACAGGTCACAAGACATCAGCCACCGTCGACGCTCGCCAGAGGGAGTACCTGCTGGACATGATCCCCTCTCGCTCGTCGATCTCGCAGACTGCAAACACATGGAAATAATTGAAACAATACTCAACTATTCATGATTAGTTTTCGACCAAGTTCCTCAGCTCCAATGATATGGTCAACAGCACCACCTGGAGGACTATTAAGCAAATACAATCTCTCAAAGTGAAGAAGCGTTCCTTCCTTGCCTTTGTATGATTGTTGTTTTAGTTTTCTTCTTTTCTGTTGTTTATTTTAAGGTTTGCTGTTCTTTGGTAATTGTGCAGAAACCATTTTTGATTTGATTGGGGCAAAGAAAAAAAACAAATACTTGACTTCCCCTGGGTACTTCTGTCCTCCAGACTGGGTAGTTAAATGGTGCCGTGATAAGAGTTTATGTCTGCATTGAGTACTTTGATAAGAATGAGTACTCTTTTAATGGGCACATGAGCCCTTTTTGCCATGATGTGGGTCAAACTGACCCAACTTATTGACACTTGAATGGTTATAGTCATACCCAAGAGTTCACATTCAACAAAATACACCTTTATTTTAAGCAGAAACAAGATAACTGAGTTGTAAAATGTTCAGTACATCACCCCTGTAGTTAAAGGTTTGAATTTATTTTGTATTTACAGTAAGTTATTTTGTTTTGTTTTTTTTTTTCTTTTTGACTGATGTTAAAAATCACTCTGTATATTGTGGTTTCCACAAATGAAGAGTTTATTCTAGCTTTGTTTTTTTTTCCTGTTTAACAGCATGCCTACCCTTACCTTCTGTTCATTTTGCACCTTAGCTAAAGAAGCATGGTGTCATTGCTTAATTCATCTGTAATTACCATCTGTAATTTGCTCATTTTATATTAATGTCAACATTGTAAGATTATTTTGAGTATTATGTCATCACTGAGAAAATGCAAACTCTGACGGAGCTGAATTTGCCACACTGGTGCTGGAGATCTAGCCTCCACTTTGTTCAACAATAATCCATGATACATGCGGCGTACACAGAGCCATGAATCAGTTCTTCAAGGAAATATCTCCTCAGCCACCAAGAACCTGGAAAACACAAGACCACCGTCTTTTATCTTACACCGCCTCATCATATTGCATAATTTCTCTGCTACCTGATCTTAACTGCATTGTACAAACTTATGTTCAAATTTATTTGGTTTACTTTTTTCCTAGCTCCTAAAGAAATAATAAAAATATACATTTTAAACACTCACTGTCATTTATTTTGTGTAGATCACATGACACTAGTATGATGGCGTCTTCATTGCTCAGACTTTCTCATATGATCAGGACAAGGATTGTTGGATCAATTCCTCAGCATTCCCTGTTTCATCTTGATGAATTTTAACCAGTTGCAGTGAAGTCATACCTTAGAAATCCAAAACCTTTGAAAGCAAGTAACTTCTTCAGTGTGTAGGTCTCAAGTCAGAGAAAAACCACGTTAATGAGTCACAAGAGGAAAGTGGAAATATCACTGTCCAAAGGCTGATAGTTGTAGAGATGGAATACCTGAAAGACAGGTTGGTTGGATCAGTCATCATTAGGAAATGTCAAACAAGACTATCAACTGCCAGAAGCAAACAGCCATCTGGTAGTCATGCCCTCTATACATTCAAGTACGAAAAACATACTTAGTTGTGGAATGTCACCAGGTACGTTTCATTCAGCACTGTACTTAGTTACAGTTTTGAGATATGTGCACTTGTTCTTCTAGGGTTACTTTATACCTCTAGTTTACTACATTCTAGAGGAAATTATTGTGATTTTTACTCAATATGGACATATAAAATATATGATCAGCTTTTAAAATATAATCATTGTTAAAGATTAAACTGCCTAGAATGATATAGAGTCGTTCAAATGAGCTTCACCTTGACCAGCAACAATATTAAAGTGTTTATATGTTCGTGCATTTTGATGAGGGGCGATATTGCTGCATATTGGGTACTTGAAGTACATCTTGCTGACAATACTTCTGTACTTTTACTTAAGTAAAAGATCTGAATAGTTCCATTACTAAGATGTGCAACATTGAGGTAATGTGTGGTTATAATATGATCACAATAGACACTATGTCTGCTTTGTATGTTTATTTAAGACGCTATGAACAATTGGTTGTGAAAAGCCTACACTACATTGACACGAATTGATAATATTACTTTGACAAGCAAATATTATGTTCACTGTGATAAGAGTTCCCATCTCAAGCAAGTTTAAAATCTCCACAATTTTTCAAGTCTGTCTTAAAACAATGAAAGAGGTTTTCCTCACTGCAAACATTCCTCCTGTTCATACTAGCTTTTAAAAGATCCCCTTTAAATGTGTTTTCAATGTAAGTGATGGGGACAAGTGGATATCTGCCACATTTACATCTTTTTCGCATCAAATTCCCTCTCTGTGTTTCCCTGTTGAGCTGCAGTGGAAGTATAGTAACAAAAAGAGGAACTTTGGCACCAAAAAGACTGTAACATTGAAATGTATCTATTTGATTTGACTCATTTGGACGGCTGAAGCTTCATATGACTTCAAATATAATACTTTTAAATATATTTTTGCACAGAAGGAGGCTTGTGGATTTTGGACCCCATCACTTGCACTGTAAATGCATTATGAAAGGATCTTCTAATGGCCAGTATGAACAGGAGGAATGATTATGGCAAGAAAAAACAATTTCTATTTTCATTTGGGCATCTGAATATTGTTTTAAGACAGACTTGAAAATTTGTCAACCTGTCCTTTAATACTATGAATAAAAACTAGTGGTACTCATAAAAACATGAAGAACACTAGCGACAGCATTTCTTAACGAAAAATGTACATGACGTTTTGTAAATGGGTCAAGTATGGAAAACCGACTGGTAGTGTTTGTCTATATTTTGCCATTAATCCTCCATACAGGTGGAGGCGGTAGAGCGCCGCTGAAGCTGTGACGTCAGCGAGAACGAGCGTTTTTTCGTGACGTCAGCAGCGTGTTGTGGAAGAAGCAGGCTGGAGGAAGATGGCGGGGTCCAAGGTGAAGCAGGACATGCCTCCTCCGGGAGGCTATGCCCCGTTTGACTATAAGAGAAATCTACCGAAACGAGGACTCTCAGGTACATACATTACATACTCATCTGTCTAAATATACAGCTTCATACACGAGTCGTTAAATACGTAACCCAGGCGACGTGATGTTTACCTGCTAAACAGCGGCTAATGCTAACAGTCAGCTCCTAAACAGAATAATGACATTGTTTAAACTCAAAGTGCCTCCTGAATTACTGCCTGTCATATGGACAAATAACATCTTTGTCTGTTAGCATGTCTACTAAATTATTGGTTTAAGAACTGTTTTGTGCGAGTTTATGATGTCAGAGATGTTAGCAACTTGCTAACTAGCGAACACAAATAGTGTTATTTTGTTCTAAAATGGAAAAAAACACAAAATTTTATTTAATGCATGTCATTCAAACACTTTAAGTTAAGCATAGAAAGCTCGGATAGTCACAATACTAAGTAAATAGATTATATTGTTGTGTTGCAACGAAATATGTGACCCCTCAGATTTTGTGCCACCATGAAATGATTTGATATTGTCAAATATTTGGGTGCTGTTCAGACAGATGCACACTACTGGACACAAGTTTCAGATATGACAGTTTGAAAGGTTGTGACTTTGCTTAATAAGGTCACATGTTGTCCTAACTGTTAAATAGTTTATAAAATATATTGTAACAGTGCAGCTGTAATAGTTTCTGTTACTAAACTAAAACTTGCAAACTGGGGCTACTGTGAGTTATTTTTATACACAGATACAACAAAGGTTACAACAATATTCACTGAAACTTAAATTTAAGTTTATTAAGTTTATTATGGTCTGTATTAAAGAAATTAATAGGGCTGCAACTAATGATTACTTTCATTATCAATTAATCTGCCGATTATTTCCTTGACTAATCCATTGATTGTTTTGTCTATAAAATGTCTGAAAAATGCCTGTTATAATTTCTTAAAAGCTCACGGAAATGTCTCGTTCTGTCTGATTAACAGTCCAAAATCCAAAGGTATTCAGTTTGCTGTCATGTGACACCGAAATACCTAAAATTCTTACATTAGAGAAGTTGCAATGACTGAATTTTTGGCGTCTTTTCTTAAAAAATGACTAAGACGGTTATTCAATTATCAAAATAGTTGCCAATTAATTTTCTGCCGATCAACTACTCGATTAATTGTTGCAGCTATATAAATGAATAAAAATGGACATAAAGACAACAAAATATGCATCTACCTGCAACAAAAGTACACAGAACTAATCAACCCAGTAACACTACAAAGATGATTTCCCACTGACCAAAAAGGTCCCACTGAAGGGACCCACTGAAGCTGCTTTACATGATTAATTAATCAAATACTGTTTGCATATTCAATCAGTCATTTCTGTTTTAAAATTAAATATAATAAATGTCAATCGCAAGTCACAAGAGCCTGAAGTTACGTCTTTTTGCACACGTCATTTGAGCAGCAGTTAGATAGCGTCAGTGATGTGAGGCACCTGAAAGCAGGCGCAGCAGTTATCAGACAACTGGCAGATTTACATGTGTGGTTGCTGCCAAACTGTGATACTGAGCCCTTTAGGCAGGTACAGTAATAGCTGCAACTTATAAGAGCTGTGTGTATAAACATCCTGCTGTGCGACATCTACAGGCAAGGAAAGTAATAGCCTCTGCAGTGTGTGTTTTGGTAGTGGAGGATTTTTCTGAGATGACTTATCACTGGTCTGCTTCACCTCCAGTACTTTCGGTTCAACCCAAAGCTACGTGCTTATTGTAAAAACCCTAAACGAATAAAAAATATATAGAAAAGAGTGCTAAAGGTGCAGTGAAAAATGTCCACGTGAAGAGTCTAGATCTTCTTGGTCATGTTAATTTGGCCCCTGTTCAAGAGAAACACTGAACATTTGTCACAATGTCTTAATGCAGACACTGTAACATACCGCAGGTCTGTCAGACTGGTTTGATCAGTTTCCAGTATCTATATGTCTAATGACAGCATAAACCTCAGTTCTTAAAGACACAACTGTGCAGCTAATTTCTACTTTCTATAGATTTTTTCATCTTTTGTAACTTTAGAGAAAAAAAACTTTAAGCACAAATTGTTCATTTACCTTTTTTATTAACTTTGCTGCTTATCTAAACAAATACAATAGTTTATCATTGATGTAGACGTCAAAATAGGTTAATTTTGATAGCTAAACTAAACTGAGAATATAGTTGATATGTCACTCAAAACCCAATACTAAATAATCTCTGGTTAACTGTGACTGATGAATCCTTTAATCAACAGGATATAGCATGTTCGGCATTGGCATCGGCATCATGGTGTTTGGTTACTGGAGGCTTTTTAGGTGGAACAGAGAGAGGAGGTAAGAACTTTTTTTTTTTTAATTTTTTTGTTCACAGTCAAACTGTCAAATTCCCAATCAGGCTGAAACAAGTGTTGATATCATGTGTTTGTGTATCGCAGGCGCTTGCAGATTGAGGAGATGGAGGCCAGGATAGCTCTGATGCCACTGCTGCAGGCAGAGCAAGACCGCAGGTGACAATAAAAAACTCTCACACAATACTGAGTTTCTAAATTTGGTGGTGACACCTGTAGAACAGCGATTTATGTAACAGTTGAATCTGTCGTCTGTCCAGGAATTTACGGATGCTGAGGGAAAATTTAGAAGAGGAGGCGGTTATCATGAAGGACGTTCCAGGCTGGAAGGTAAAGAAAAGCTGTTGTTTTCTGTTTGAGAGGATCAACCCTTGCATGCGTGTGTCGAAAACGACACCGCTGGTCAGTTTTTGACAATAACTTTGCAACAAACATATTTCAGCATTTCATATTCCAGGCATTCTTAAAAAACTTGTTTTAATTACCTCCCATTCCTTCTTTTAAATTGAGGTCTTTTAAGTTTTAAGAAAATTATGTCTTTTCATAAGAGGGTAAAATAACCCTTTAGCATTTCTAATTATATTGATACTCTTCATCCTTATTAGTTATTTCTGTCAGCTAGTGTGCGTTCTGTCAACCACATCTAAACTGTCAGCCACATATTACACAGAAAGAAAAGTTAACATTTGATACATGATTTACATAACCATCATAAATTGATTACTATCAATGGAAAGTGTCTTTATAATTAAATTAGCCTGCTTTATGGCTAACTAACGTTAGCTTATTACTGTAGTTGTAGGTTTTTTGTGTGCACACAAACTGAACACAAGGTTTTCAATTAATGTTCAGTTTTTTTCATAATTGTTTTATATGTATTATTACCAAAGACCACAGATTCTAATACAGGTTATTTTAGACTTTTGGAAGAGGATGGCTTCCAATGAAGCCATCTGATGATTTAACAATAACAGTAAGTTTTATTGGTATGGAACATTCCTCACATTGATTGCAGCATTTCATTGTAGTTTATGAGTGAATATAAGCCACAGATATTGAAAAACAGGATTGGCTCAAATGCAAGAAAAAAAACAAGTCAGACATCCCAAAAACAAAATAAACTTTTAGGTAAACTCACATCCAACAGTATTTATGGTAAAATATTTTACTTTTGACCATCAGTATAATCTGGTGTTTGTCCATCAATGAATGGATATTTTAAATATATAAAATGTAATTAAATATTAAAACCATACAAATTGAAAGGACAATAGTAGGTGAGTGTTTCTAGTTTTAGTAAAGATCACAGCAGCAGCCTGCTGTACTTTGCTGTACTTTGTTTTTTGGGGTCAGTAATTATCACACAAAGATCCAGAATATTTCATAATGGTGCAAACTGTGCATCTCTTCACACTCGTACAGGTCGGTGAGAGTGTCTTCAACACAGAGCGCTGGGTTGCCCCTCTGTCAGAGGAGCTGTTCAACCTCCGGCCCCGTGAAGAGCTTTTACACAAGCGTTTCGGCTTCTTGTCATATGTGTAAAACCACCAAGTTGGACTGTGTCCTGAGTTTCACCACCTTCTGCAACCGATATCACGTGGACCTGAGCTCAATCCAGATTGTAAATGTTCAATATTAAAGTTCTTTTTTTCTGTACCTCATCCTGGTTTAACTGGCCCCCTTTTTTCAGTCTGGACTGAAGTTCACAGCATATTCATGTCACACAGGATCATGTCCAGTGGGTCAAAGTTTTACTTTTCATTATATGTCACTTTATAGTCAAATATTGTTCTTTTTATTCAACACATTTAATTGACAGCTACCAGTAATGTTACAAATACAGATTTTCACCTGAAGCAGACGATGAACTGATGTGTTTTGTTAGGAATTAAACCAACAGTAGATAAAATGAGCTCCACCTTGACCAGCTTCAACATTAATTATGTGAATACATGAAAGCGTCAGGAATCATATTGCAGGAACAGATTATAGTGTTATTTCACATAAAGATGTTTATTTTTGATGACAATATTTGCAATATTTGTTTATGCTTGGGTTGGTTCTTCCAACATGTTTTATGGTTTTGATTAAATTTTAAATCCAAGTTAATCTGACACCAACACACTCAGGTTTTAAACAAATTAAACCAGATGCTCCTTTTCAGGTTTACCTCACACCTTGTATTTATTTTTCTGTCAACATCTAAGTGTTAAAAAAAAAAGAACAAAAATGTCTAAATTCAGTAAAAATTGTCCAGTAGTGTGTGAAAAGAAGACAATGAGGTGTATATAGTTGTAGTTCCAGATTTTATTTTTGAAATTGCAATACAAAAACATCAAACAGCAGAACAGTTAGTGTTCATGATTGAATTAAGTTATTTGTGTTGGAATTAAACAGGAAGATCAATACAGTGCTACGTTAGTTGTATGAAAGGACGTCTTTGCTGCATTCAGACAAAATAGGAAATTCTATCTTGTCATCCTGGCCTTATGTCCAATTTGTTCCACACTAAATTTTGAGAAACTGTTCTCAGGCAAGCCAACATTCATGTTTCACAAAGGCTTCCTCCATGTGGCCACCGCCTACAGCTGCCCCGCTGCTGCCGCATGCTGAACCTGAAACCGGACAGTAAGACTGTTATAATCAGGCTGACAGTGGCCAAACATGAGGACTATGTTGTTTCAACGATGAACAGAATTTACCTGATAGCTGCATCAGTCACTGCCATGTAAGGCTGGACACTTGAGCTGTGAGGAGATCAGTGAAGCCTCTGACCATCAGATCAACCTAGAGAAAAAGATTTAAGAGATGGATTAAGTCTTGTCATTTAATGTTTAATAACAAGACAAAACAGTAAGATGCATGCAACACTATTATTCATGAGTCTGAAACTCACCACTTATATGTAAGGGTACAAAAAAGAGACAACTGAATACAGTCTAGACACCTTACACATCAATTAGGACTGCTGTGGGACATTACTGGAGCGAATTAAAGGACTAATGCAGTGAACAGAAGTGGACTGAGCACAATATTACCCATGACTCAGAGGGCAATGCTTTTTTTGGTGTGTGGTGGACTCGGGAAGGTGGAGCACTACAATCCAGAGGAGCTTCATAGAAACATTTTATTCCTCAAATGAACTTTTAAGAATCAATCGGGGGGAGAGGCCATGGCATGTTTGTGGGCGACATCAGAAGCAGAGGACTATAAACAGCGACTAACTTGAAGGTATTCATGGAAACAATGAGAACTGAGTTTGAAGGATGTGAGCAAAGCAAAAGGAGATTTTTACCTCACGTGCATTGGCCTACTTTCTCCACATATGACCTAGGCAAGAGAGCAGCTTTCCTCTCTGATGAGCACTTGTTGGTAGGCGCAACACTTCATTCTCCAAGGACTTGTAGGTTTTTGAAGTAGCTGACCTCTTGAACGTAATGAAGCATTAACATGACCAGACACCAGCTGATGTTTTTTTTTCCCCCAGCATCTCCATGTGCCACTTTTAGGGGCTTCTCTCAAGTCAAAACTCAACTAGAGGTTTGACCCCAATACACTACAGTTGCCTGTCGAAATACATTTGCCTAATCAATGTTTGAGACAAGTACAGGATTCATTGAGCCAAATAACACCTTTAGTATCCAAACTTTAGAGACCAGGCAGCTTTTCAAATCAAGCGGACTTTTAATAAACCCAATTACTTCTTATCCCTCTTTAGTCATATCTTGTGAACGTATGAACTTAACTAGACTTCCGATCTAAAACTGCCCTCAAAAGAAATCCACGTGTAATTTTTTTTTTCTCTTTTCTTTTCTTTTTTTTTTTTTTTAAAAGCAGATGACTTTCTTCCAACGCAACATTACAGTGAAATCAGCTTAACTCCCCCATGCGATAGTTTTAAAAGGCAAAAGAATCAAGATTATTTTCCACAGTCTGTTTAATAGGCTCCATGAAGCCAAACTGACAAAGAAAAAAAAAAAAATGTTGATCATACAAACATAAAGTACAAAACTGTTCCCGGTTGAAATATTACTTTAGGGAAACGTAGTTACATTTTTCGATTCACTTAAACAAGATTAGTCCATTTTACAGCACATTTAAAAATGCAGATGTTGAGCAGAGCACAGAAGATACCTTGGACAGACTGTAGCATGCTGCAATTTGCAACTTCATGAACAGCCGGCCACTTCGGATGTGTAGTTCACCAGTCTGAAAGGAATTCACTCTTTTGGGAAATTGAACACACAGGAGCCCCAGCTAAACTAAGTGTTTACTAGTAAAAAGGAATTTAGCATAAAATCCCCCAAAAAGTCTATTTAAGAGTACATGGATCTGTTCCCTCACTCAGTTTAAAACCTGGCAGGAGGTAGGTCAGTCACAAAGACCGTGAGGGGAAATAAGAAAGGAAAAAAAAACAAGCCCCATCAGATATTTCAATATAAAAAAAACATTACTAAGGAATCAAATCAGGAAACACTTCAACGTGCTGGACAAAAACTCTATAGCGATGGTAAGTGGCTGATCAATGAGAAGCCATGTGGAGAGCTGTTTGATCCCCTAAATTGGACCTTACAGTATTGATCAGATTACACAGATGCCTTTTAGTGAACAGACGAATTATTTAGGAATAAAGATGCCCAATCAAGCAAGGTAAGAGTCCCGAACTGTAAATTTGTTTTAACATGGTTCGTTAAGGAATGACCAAAACTCATGGCTACATTTTTTTTTTTAAGATGCTTGAGCTACTACAACAGAACTACAAAACTAAGGTCAGCAATAACACGTGGACATTTTTCTTGAGGAGCGCATCTTTGAAATACAGCCAGCCAAGTGATGATCTTGAATCAGGGAGATGCTTACTCGTGTGTAGCTGAGGATAAGAAGTGGGCACACAGGTAAAGACACTGAAAGTTCCAACACTGGAGTTTCACAACATCCCACTCAACCCACCAGACAGTCCAAAAACCCTCCCTCAGTTTTTTTTTTTGTAAAAAAGGGGCTCCATCGGCCGAGATACGAGCAATATCTATTCAACAGGATGAGTAACTTTAGAGGTTCAAATTGTTTGCCAGCCTCTATCAGAGTGGGGCGGTGCGGCTAGCAAAATTTGGTACAGTGAGAGACAACTGAGGGGCATTCATGATTCAAGTTTCTTCATATGTTGGGGCTGTGACATTGTCTTCATTAAAAATCAATGTCTGGCACTGCCTAGTGTGATATGGTGTTAACAAGACTCAGCATACAACAGCCAAAAGACACCCTATATATTCATTATACTGGCTTTTAAGTAAATAACACAATACTAAATGCAGGTTAAAGCGCTATTATTCTAAAAAGCCGACGGAAACAAGTCCAAGACATTATTGCTCCATCCTGATAGTCTTTGTGGTATTTTAAGAGTTAGTGTGTTGTAAAGCCTTTAAAAAAAAATGGTAGCGACAGCCCCAACATAAGTCTACATACACAGTACAAATGCATGTTATTCATGCTTACCATAGCTGTCATATCCATCGCGGTAGGATCCAGAGCGGTCACCATATCCACCCTGACCCCTGAAAAATAGGCAAAAATTTTAGATTAACATGTTTCACAACTTAAAACTCCTTTACAAGCAAATCTGAGAAAAAGGCTCAACTAAGATTTCACAAGTTCTTACCTATTTTCTCTGTATCCGCTTGAAGAGTATCCTCCACTCCTGTATCCACCACCTCCGAAGTTCCTATCTCCACCTCCGAAGCTCCTATCACCATAACTCCTCTCACCATATCCCCTGTCCCCGTTGTATCCACCGCCTCCAATATAGAAAATATAAATTTTGAGATAAAGGGAGGAATTAACAGCAAACAATAAAAATAACCCACAACAAATTGTACTGCTAGTGATCACCTCTGGAGTAACCTCGCCCACCTCTCCCCCGGGACCCGCTGAATCTACCACCACGGGGACCCGAGCCAAAACCTCCTCTGGAGCGTCCTCCCTTTCCTGCTTCATCCACGCGAATAGCCCGTCCATCAAGAGTCTGTAAAAACAGAGACAATCATTTTTTTAAAAAAAGGGGGAAAAAATGTAAATTTAACTCTCTCAACCCAACCAGTCATGGCAGATGGCCGTCCAGCTAGAGCCTGAGGTTTCTTCTAGTTTTACATTTACCAGATTATGTGCAGAAAATAGTTGAGAGTAGGAATTAAAACAATTAAAAATTGTACTATTACAATATTTACAGAATCCGAACTTAATCAAAATTAAATTAAAGGTGAAATGTTGAATATAAATGCAGTAGTTTATTTACCTTGCCGTTCATGGCCTCCAAGGCATCTTTCGCATCTTCTGCATTATCGTATTTCACAAAGCCGAAACCGCGAGACCTTCCTGTCTCTTTGTCTCTGATCACATCCACTAGTGGGGGAGGGAGGACAAAGACATTCATTTAAAAAAAAAAAAAGAAAAGAAAAAGAGGCAACGTTCAAAACGCTTCATGAGCGCACACTGGTGATCTGGAAATCGACAAAACAAATGAAATTGAGGCCTTGGTGGGGGGTCTACCTTTTTCGATGGTTCCATATTTGCCGAAGGCCGCAGCCAGAGACTCCTCGTTGGTCTCGAAGCTCAGTCCTCCGATGAATAATTTACCTTCGTCCGACATCTTCAATGTGCAACTAGAAGACACGAGAAGAGAATAAAAAAAGACCCCATAAACATCTCATACCAATATGTACGTGTATGTGGTCAACCATCCCATTAAATGACTAGTAGCTGATAGCGCCATGGCTGCTGCAGCACGCACCAAGAAAATTAGGTCAATGGTCCATTACATCAGAGGGCCTCCACTACCTACGTGTTTATGTCTCAGATACGTTTAGTAGCATTAAAGACGCATAAAATCGTATGTAAGGGAAAGCTTTGGTTGAGTAATTAACTAAATTGCCGCCGTTTGGAGAAGCAGGTCGAGCTAGGCCTCAACCACATAAACGTGCTGCCGTTAAGCTTAGCGCTTTCCTTTCAGCGCCATTTTAGCTCCGCTCCTCACTTTTGTTCCGCTGAGCGGCTTTAAGATGCGGCGACAAGCTTCGTGTTCTGGCTTTCACGATTCCTCTTAAAAAACGATTTTTTAAATGTCTAAAACAGCAATAAAATACTAACAATCTAAATATTAACCGTGTGGTTTACATCGTGTCAATGCTACCAATTAAATTTCATATGTTAATGTTTAACAATGTATATTTTAACGAAGAATTAGGTTAAATATCTAACACACATATATTTATATATACACACAGAAACCACGAACATATCAATCATTCCTTTCAAATGCACATGTACGTTTAAAATACAACAAATACATCGTGTTTTACCTGCTCTCTGTAATATCAAATGGCTGCTGTACGGCTTCGGGTCGAATAGAGAGAGGAGAGAAGGAGCACTCCCCTTTTAGCGCCGCGCGCTTTCTTCTTCTTCTGCGTGATGGAAAGCGGATGACGTAAAAAACACGTCAGGCCCACAGCGCCATCTACTGTACCGGCTGTAATTTCTATTCCTAGGATGGCGACGGAACCGTCCGCCCTACACTGCCTTTGAAGGACCAGTGCTTCTTTCTTCCGTTGGTTTAGGTTGTTGAAGCACGAGGAGTGAGATGGTTGGGTTACGGTAAGAATATCAGGGTGATAGCCAATCAGAGGCAGAATAGCGACGGGTCGTAATGCGGGTTTTATGTCGCCATCCTAGGAAACGTAAACTCTCTTACCGGGCTGTGTAAACACCGAACCTCCCAGTTAAAATCATGCCCTCTAGGTCAGTATTATGGCGCCACACTGAAAGGAAAACAATTCTGAGATTTCGAGAATAAAGTCATAACATTTCGAGAAATTTAAGGCCTACAAGTTTCTGTTTTGTCTTTGTAAGCAAATAGAAAACTGAGGTATGATCATTATTGTGTATGAAACCTTTGGAACTTTTATCTTTGTTTCTGTTTTGTTTTGTTTTTGTATAGCCTAAGGCTAGTAGTGAAAAGGTTGCCTATTATATTATGTAAAAAAAAAAAGGGTAGGTATAATAAGCTAAAGCTTCAGCCTACACCTTTTCAGTCAATATTTTTTGTTGTTTTTTCCTTTCAATTTAATACCTTATTGTTATTTCTTTATCTCTATGTGCATATATTTTGGAAAATTGTTAATAAGAACCGAAAAAAATACTATTACTACTACTACTAAAAAAAAGTCCCAATATTATATAAAAATATAATAAATAATATAATAGAATAAAGTTGTAATATTTCAAGAAAAAAAGTCATAATTTTATGAGAATACTAGAAAAATTTAATAGTTTAGTTAAGGGGGAAATATCAGAGGAGTATTCTGCTGCCTGCTTTAAAATGAGGAATGTGAAGAATCTTGTGAAGTTATACTTTAGTATAGGTTTCACAAATAATGAAATGCTTTAATTTTTTGACACAGCAACAGATTATTATGAGCATTTGGAGTTTGAAATGATTGTGCAAACAATTGTGTTTTCCAAACAAAGAACCACATGGACCTGGAAGAAATTGAAACTCTTCAGAAGAAGCTCTCCATGGACAGTGAAAAGAACAAAACCATGCAGGACAAGGACAAAGAAATCTCTATCCTTCAGACAAATCTGCATTTTCGGAGGGAAACACCAAAAATGGACCAAAGACACGTAGACTGAACAGTTTGAGAAAAAGGACCACAGCAGGTTGAAGGAAATTATTGGAGAAGACTGGAAAGACGCCTTTTAGTGCAAGGAAATGCAGGAGATGCTGCAGAATAAGCTGAGCCATCTTGAGGAGCAACTGAAAGACAGAGAGAGGGACCTCATGAATGTGGAAAGACTTCTGGAGGCCCACAAAAAACAAGAGCTGTGAAATGGAGCAAAGACAGAGATCATCAGATGTGAAGCTCTGGAGAGAAGCTTCAAAAGAGCAGCTTTCTCTGAAGGACTTCAAAATGGAGTTCTCCTTCAAGGAGAGGAACTTCAACAAAGAACTGTAGGCCGATAAGGAATGAATTAGAAAGGAGCTCTATGAGAAGGAGAGCTGGAGTAAGAGGACTCCACAGCTGGAAAAAGAAAAGAAAGAGCTGGAGGAGACATGGCTCCAGAGAGAGAGCAGGGCTGGATGCAACAGTATAGGAGGTCGAATGCCTGATTGTTCAAAGCATACATCTCCACGGAAGTTGCCTAATTGTGTCGCCTAAGTATAAGGGCTGGTTTGTTTCAGAATTGACCTTTAGTAGTGAAATGAAAATAAACTGTCTTTCTCTTTTCAGGAGCTCATATTGGAAAACAAGAAAGAAGAAGTGCTTTTGTGTATCACTAAGAGGACAAGATGGCTGTTGCTGCTTTAGTTGGTCGGCAGTCGATTGTCCTCACTGATATCAACCCCACCCCCCACCACACACACACACACACAACATCCTTTCACCCCCATAACACCTCAGCAACCCTTCTTATCCTACCCACCCCCTACACCAGGGCCTACGCAGCTGAAATGAGAATCAGCTCTCGCTACTCAGACTTTTCCTCCAGTTTGACTTCAGTTCTGACAGAATATTTCCAGCAAGGATCTCCTGAACACTCTGCTTTGACTAATACCTCACCAGTTGCAGGGCTATATTTCTAGAGTCTTGTCTGTCCAGTAAAACCGTTTTCAGTGAGTTCGAACCAACCATTTAACTCTACTGCAGAGACCCCTAACAGAGCCTTCTTTGTTTATCTGGGACTTAGCCATTCAGAGTTGTAAATCCTTGGATGACTGTGCACATTATGAAATTCAGAAATCCTGGCAGGAAAATTTAGGGTTTTCTAATGAAAACTTTTTTTTTGATTTGCTGGATCACTGCACCAAACTGATTCAAAAATATGTTCAGGTTTTTTTCCATTTTCCCCCTTTATTCATTTTTTCATATTTTTGCATTCTTTTGCATTTACATTTTAATATTGCATAAGTAAAACATTTCAGAGGAACATCCTCTGCACAGAACAAAACTTAACAGTTTGACTACATTCAAGACAGTTAAGGCATTGGAATACATAAACTTACAGTTTACACTTAACAGGTCTTTGTACAAAACACCAAGATGTATAACATGAGAATGTACACTGGAACCTGTTGTGATGTGTGCTACATACTGTTGTTGGGACCACTGTAAGTCCTTACAAAGACTCAGATGAATAACATGCTCAGTACAGTGACAGCCAGAGGAACCAGACTCCTTGGATCTTTTGGGCTTACATGTTTCAGAAATGCACTCATAGTTTAAAAATAGTATTGAAGCATTTCCTCAGAGGTGTCCTTTCTCTCAGACACTTTTTTAACTTTAAGTGCACTCCACTGCTCTTTTACGTAACTCCACAAGGTCAGAGGTCAGCTCTAGTTTCCATGATGATTCCTCTGTGACCTGCAGTTTCTGTCATCTTGCCCTCCGTCCTCTGAAAGCTGCTTCTGTTATTACAGAGTGTTTGCTGTCCAGGAGACTAGGGGCGATGGTGACAGTGCTGGTATGGGTGAGACGTTTGTGAGAGGTGTGAGTTCCTGCGAGTGCGCCGGCGAAGACGCCTCTGATGCATCAAAAACTGCAGCTGCTCCAGCTTACAGTGCAATGTTTGATTCTCCTCTGTAGATGAGAGGGCAGGGTGACTCTCCTCAGCTGTTGGAGAGAGAGGAAACATTGTGAACTACATAATTATATTTTACACAAGCTTTCAGACAGTAGTCCTTCAGGGTAAATGTTTAACTTATGGGAATATAATGACATCAAAAGGAGCACACCTGTTTTATCATGCAAGCACACAAGGGAATTTCAGTTCACAACTAAGCCCAAAGTAGGGCTGCAGCTACTGATTATTGTCATTATTGATTAATCTGTCAGTTATTTTTTGATTATTTAATTCATTATTTCGTTAATAAAATGTCAGAAAAATGGCTGAGAGAGCTTGAACTGCACCTTAAGAAAAGACAAGCGATGTATGATGCCATGTATGTGTTTTCTTAAAGTGCAGTGCACAGACAGGAGAAAATGTCTATCACAGTTTTCTGAAGCCCGAACTGATGTCTTCAAATGTCTTGTTTTGTCCAACCAATAGTCCTAAACCCTAAAAACTTCAATTTACTGTGACTTACGACAAAGAAAAACAGCAAGTTTGAACAATTTGAGATCTGTGGGCTGACTTATTGACAACTAAAAACACAGGAAGCTGCAGAATTACAACATATCATTGACATGCATTGACAAACATTGACATTTAGACTGTAGCCCGAGTCATAGACTCAAAACACAAACACACACACAACTGTGAGGTTCACGAAACTGGGCATAGTAACAGTCTTCACACTCTACCAGTGACCCAGTAGCTAAATATGGCCTTGGAGTACAGCATTAAATGTTTGGTCAGTGTCATTCAAGCCAGTTGGACTTGTATTATGAGCCAGTGCATTCATGTCCATTTTGAATGTGGCTCACAATCTTTGGGATTATATTCCCATTTATTTTCTTGTCCTTTAAATATAAATAAATTCAATCTACTTTAACGTGTGGAATTGTGCCTCAAGTGTGCAAGTGTATAAGATCATATTCTCACTGTATACACAATAACATGTAGTCAAGCTCACCTGGAGCTTTACTCAGGTGGTCTGGCCTCTGGGTCACCACCGGTTTGGTTGTTGTTTTGCTGGGCTCCTCTGCTGTGAGCAGCGGGCTGACTGGCGTGTTTGAAGCAGAACAGTGGAGGTGGGGTTGGGTGGGTGAAGCCCCCTGGTGGTGGTAGGCAGCTCTCAGCAGGTCATTGAGGATCTGGAGAATGATGGCGATGCCACGTCGAGGATGTCTGATGCCGCTCTGACTGCAAGGGGCCAATGTGCCTGATGGGATGAGAGGAGATAGTGTGGTTAATGGTGGATGAAAATAGAAATAGTTCAGACTGCAACAATTAATCAATTGATAGATTGAGTGTAAAATTAATCAGCAAAAATCCCCCAAATTCACTGGTTCAAGCTTCTCAAATGAGATGATGTGGGGCTTATTTTTTTAATATCATGTAAACTAAATATCTTTGGGTTTTGGGCTGATAGTTGATGATCAGTAATGAAAATAACTGTTAGTTGCAGCCCTATATATATATATATGGTCTCAACTTAAGTCTATTTTCTCTGTTTTTATTTGACTCTATTTAGTGTATTTTAGATTGTTTTAGACTGATAGTACTTTATTTATATAGCACCTTTACAATAAAATGAAGAAACAAAAGAATAAATAAAAACAGGAAAATTAAAACAAGTGCAAATAATGTGCGAGAACAGTAAGCAATCAAATTAATAAATGAAAGAAGCAGCAGCTAGCAAGAGCAGGTATGCTAAGAACAATGTGTAAAAGATGACAGTTAAAAGCAATGTTAAATAAATACGTTTTCAATTGTCATTTAAAAATGTTCACAGAGTTTGCATCTCTTGTATCCTTGGGCAGGAAATTCCATAGTTTTGGTGCAAAGTTAAAAAAGGCTCAGCAGCCAATGTTCTTATTTGTGTGATAGTTTGTATTTGAAAAACAGGCAGCAGAGGATCGAAGAGGCCGTGGAGGATCATAAAACGACAAAGAATTAATGTAGGCAGTTCCAAAACCATTAAGTGCCTTGTAAACAAGTAAAAGAACTATAAAATCAATCCTAAAAGACACTGGGAGCCAGTGCAGGTTCGCTAAAACTGGGGTGATATGCTCTCTATTTATTGTTCTAGTTTTGGAATGCATTGTTTTGGAAGACCGGTGTAAAGAGCATTACATTAGTCTAATCTTCTTAAAATAAACACATCTCGTTGGGATAGGAACAGCTGTACTTTTGAAATATTTCTTAAATGAAAGAAAGTTGCTTTGGTCACCTTCTTTATGTGAGATTTAAAATTTAAGTCTGAGTCTAGAATAAAACCCAGACTCAGGCCTTGATTTAACCTGTGGGGCCAAACTGCCAAGTTTGGTGAGAACTAGCTCTCTTTTTGTTTGTGGACCATCTAGTAAAATGTCTGTTTTGTCACCATTTAAGAAAGTTGGTCTGCCTCCACTTGTTTACTGCAGCTGGACCAGTTGTTAAATGGCAAAGGGTTTGGTCATCACTTGGGTCCAACGAAATATACAGCTGCCTGTCATCTGCATAGCTTTGGAAATTAAGCTTATGTTCTCTGATAATATCACCTAAAGGAAGCATGTACAAGTACTCTATCTATCTCTCTATCTTAATTAAACTGAAGATAGATAGATAGTTGTATTGTATATTCTCACTGTAATGTGATGGGTTAGAGTCGGGTTTAGGCCTTTGCTGCTCACACACCGAGGAGGACTTACCAGAGAAAGTCCCGGAGAAGACTCCTGGAGAGTGGCTCACAAAACTCTCTATAACTGCTCCTGGCTGCTTGCACAGATCAGCAGTGGAGGAGGAATTAACATTACTCTGTAAAACAAGATGAAGAAGATTATTGCTTAAATATCTATTTTGACCATTCAGGATGAAATGGACAAAGTGAGAAAACTGAGTTTGAATTCTTTATTGTTTTGAGCCCAGGAAAATGTGTTATGTTTTAAATGGACTTCTGCATGACTGTGTAAGGCTAACCTCTTTGAAGGTTGAGGCTGGTACTGGGCTTGAGGGTCCAGGACTGGGGCCAGGTGTACAGACTGGTGTGGTTGCTTGTCGCGGACAGCTGGGATGAGGACTACAAGAGGACAAGGAAGAGGTCGACAGAATAGTGGCAGATGTCTGCGTGGAGCAGGGGGGACAGGAGTGATGTGAAGATGAGTGGCGATGGCAGTTCACAGCAGGGACAGTGGTGGGTCTTTGGGTGCTAAGTTGGACTGGGAATGTAGAGTCAGGAGTGTCTGGGGCTGGAGAGGAGATTTGTGAAGTAGGTGAGGTAGTAGTGGAGTCTGTTGTGTTAGTGGAGGAACAGGCCGAGGCTTCTGCTGGCAGGCGGGTTTGCAGCTTGCTGCTACTCCGAGCTCTCGAGTCCCGGTCCTGCTGCAGCTCCACCACATCCTGCGCAGACAGCTGGAGCTGCACATACATCATGTGGGCACCAATTCCCAGGTTAATGGTGAGAGGAGAGCGCCCCGACAGGAAGTCACTGATCTGCAGGATTATCAGGAAAAAAACACTTCAGATTTAAATAAACTTTCGGCCACTGAACTCTACTTTAACCTCCTTTACCAGGAAAGTGAAACATGTGAAGTGTGCATTTGTGAAGATATGCAACCATGCTTGATTGTGTATTGATAAAAACATGAAAACAAGAATGTGTGGGTTGTTGAACAGTTCACTGTCACAAACAGTATTAAAATACAGATGGTGTGTTGCATCCTCCTCCACAAAATATATGAAAGAACACCAGCATGTAGATTCAATTCTTCTTAAACTCTCACCTGAACTTCTGTTAAACTTTCCAAAACATCCATCATAGTCTTCTCAGCTCTGGCAGTTGAGCACTGTGGCGATAAAGATAGAACAAAACATTTCTCTCAGTGAAGTGACATGCGATTAAATGTGTGTGGAAATGGGGTTTTCTGTGTAGGATGTACATTAATGGTTTACTTACTACTAAACCAGCTTCAATGACAGGGACCAGGGTCAGTTTGCTGCCATTTGCTACACCCAGGTCCAGCAGTTTCCCTGCAGTCAGCTGCCTATTTTATAACCCATGTGGGATAAAAAGATCAAGTCTTAGTCACTCAGTGCAATTTTCAAAATTGCATTGCACCTCTTATACAGTCAACATGACACAACATGCAGTGTAAAAAAAACCAACCCTCAGACATATAATGTTAGCAGGCTCACCTGTCTTTATGCAGGAGGACGATTTTGTCCGTTTGCAATCTAAGCTTTTGGGAGATTCGTGTCCTCAGTCCCTCCACAGTCTCTCCTCGGGGGACAGTGAGCTCCACCGGGCTGCCGGTGGTCGAGGTGATGGATAAACGCATGGTGGGTTGACCGGTGGAGACCCCAGCCCCGCAGCCTGCAGTCCGACCCGGCGTGAAGCTACAGAAGCCCCGTTGCTGCTGCTGCTGCTGCTGCTGCTGTTGCTCCATTCAGCTGAGCGAGGATGAAAAAGCACCAGTTTAAAACCAGCTAATTGAGGCGTAACGTGACGGTATTTGTTTTTTATTGTCTTTAGTCTTGCTCTTCATTCCTCAGTGGAGAGCGTGAAACATCTTCAGACGTTTAAAAATGAGAATAAACGCTCAGTTTAGTCACAACAGCTCTTCTGTGGTTCGTTTCTCTCGCTGTGACGGATACGCGGCTCTACTCCACCATCCTGTCAGAGGAAACCCCGCCCACCTGGACCGCTCAGCCAATCAACGAGAGGACAGACACCAGTCAGCCTATATTGTCCAATCAGAACCGCAGATTCTCAAACGGCTCCACCCTGTTTGGTGCCTCCTCACCATTCATAAAGTAAATGATGCAATCCTCAAAGCACTACAACATTTTGTAGCCTACAGGATGTCATCATGTCAAAATGTCTAGACTAGATTATTATAATTATTCACATCATTTAAAGCTTCCCAGAGATAAATCACAATATTTCTGAGCTGTCCTATAGTGACTCATACATAGCCTCCAATAATAAGAAATCTATTTGTGTTTGAATTTGATAGAGTTCAATTCAAATGTTAACATATAGCACTATCTCATACAAAGTGCTTTACATGATTTTAAAATAAAACAGCAAAAAAATGCTTATATACACAAACATACATACATTGACATTGAGCCAGGAATATTTGTATGGCCTCCAAATGCAGTATCACCTATAAATTAGCCTGAAACTACAATCCTGGATGATAAGCAGCTTGAAAAATTAAAAATCTACTTAATTTTCTCTATTTTCTATGTCATATTTCATTATTTAAAGTCTAAGGATTGAGGGTGTCAATGTGATACAGGTTGTAAAGCCCTCTGCTGCTAATTTGTGATTCTGAGCTACATACATAAAATTCACTTGACTTTTCATTACATACCTGGACATATTTGTGTGGTCAGAAAATGGATAATTCAAAAAAGAACCATGCTCTTCTGTTTTGGGATATTTAATCGTTAAAAAATGCCTTTCAGTTTATAATTACCTGCAGGATAAGATCAAATAAGGATATATTCATTTTCTCAACCTTTCATTTACAAGGTGACATGGGTGCCACATCATCTCCCAGCATGCACTGGGCTGCAGGGAAGCACCCTGCCTTTGATCTATGGATGTTGTATGATTTCACTGTTCAGTCAGTGGGTGGAGATGCACAAAGAAAACTCTTTGTATCCTGCAGCCTTTCTCATCTTCTGCTGTTTAGTATTCGTGTCGCACCTCTACTTCACAGCAGGATGTGGGGCTGCACCTGTCACATGATGCGCGGAGGAGAGAACCGGCTTGGAGTAAAATGACGTAGGAAGGCAGGGAGGGCAGAGCAATGCAGCTAATATGTGTCTCCTCACGACGGCTAAAAATAGCTGCACCCACAACACCCCCGCTTTATCCAGCCTGCGTCACTCCACTCCCATATCACCCACCTCCCTTCCTCACCTCACCCCCACACAGTTCTTCTCTCCACTCTCTACTAAATGCACACACACGGTGTTTTTTCTTTGTCTCATCACCCTGCTTACCTTTATGGAAAACCAACCTGTGCAGTATGTGAGAAAACCAGCATCGATCCTCTTCTTCTTTTCTTTTCTGTTCTGTTTTCATTCCCTTTGCACGTCTGTCTCTGTATATTTGGTTTGTTTTATAAATATGAGATACATCCTTGGAATTGTGGATTACTGTCACATATTCATACACAGCAAATCAAATGTACAACCCTGACTTCACCTTAATCTTTGTTGAATTCAAAAGGAATCTCACACTGATCTCTTCTTGGTCTTTTCTCTTTGTAAGTGACTTGATGAACTTGATGTCTTGGTGAGATCCTGCCCCCTCTAGCCCTCTCTCCTCCCCGACATTTCTATGGCGGCGTGTCACTCCAACACTGAACTGAGATGAGTGAGGGGGGGAGAGGTTGCTGCTTTACATTCTTAGGGGCCAATTCCACAGGATGTCCTGCTCTCCAGAGCATGCACAGACGCATCTCTGACGTCAACGGACCAGGAACACACACACACAGACACACACACACACACACACACACACACACACGGCTTTCCTCCTCCTCCACATTCCTCCCACTCCTACACTGCCTCTCCTGGCATAATTTCCCAGATGTTTCAATCCTCTGGTATGTTACACCTCAGTACCTGGAATTTCAGAGATAAAAAACAATTGGACATTAGAAATCTGTCCTGAATATTTCAACAAGAATCTCGTTGATAGACTGAGAAAACCAGCAAATGGCCGACACTATCTCAGCTCCCTCCTGAAAAACTCAAACACAGACGAAGGGGAGCATTTATGTCTCTTCAGTGCTCATTTAAGGGGTTGGGTGAAAATTTTGGCTTTGTTCATGCTCTGCTCGAGTATAGCAGACCCCAAAATACTATTTATTTATTTAATGTTTACTTTTTATAGGAAACAGTATTTATCACGGACCACTACCACATACCGTAGTATTTATAGCCTTAGCTAGTTTGCCTTTTCCTAAATGAACTATTGTACAAATAGACACAAACTCAGCAGAAATGCATTGAAAAACAACACAAATAATGATTGACTGACTCTTCTGTAAAAGCACTTTCAACTTGAGTTCAAAGTGATCCCATTCATCTGTAGGTAAATTACTGAAATGCTCAAACTTAATAGTTTCTTAAGAACATAGTAGTGGTGGGATCTTATCAGCTTACTATCTAAAATTTTAATTGCACAATGATAATCATCTTAAAAGTCTTAGTTGTTGTGGAAGCTGCTTGTTACTGAGGCGCTTCACAAAAACTCACACGTGAAAAGATCATGAACATATAAAACAGTTTGCAGCATCAAACAGTCTCAACAGTCACAAAACAAGATTTGAAACTAATTATGCTAAAAATGTCTGAAAAAAGGATACTTTTTGTATTCAGTGGAGAAAACTACATTTTTTTTAAACTTTAGTAGTCTATTATACCTTTAATAAATGTATTTATAAGGTTATATGTACAGAGTTGCATGTAAAACTACAGCTGTACACAGAGATTTGACCCATTGTGGTGACATTTGTTTCCTCTGAAGTGGAAAAACACTGAAAATACAGAGTGTGGACATGAAAATCATGATGTGCCCCAAAATCCTTGAAAACCATATACTGTGTTTATGTTTCAGATGTTGAAAGAGGCCTCTCAGGCTTTTTGCTCATAGCGTAAACTAAGTAAAGGGGAGAAGGGAATTTGGAGATCTTAAAATGTCCCAAAATATCCTGGAATGTAAGAAACATTGGCTGAGAAGACATGAAAGGTCATAAATGTTTGCACGGATATGGTCACATTCCTTAATCAAATGCATCTTTTCCATACTCCCCCACAACACCCTACCCCCCCTCCCAAAAAAAGTGACTCCTCTGTCCTCCAACAGACTTTATTATGTCAGAAAACTTCAGTGAGGAGGTCATTTTGCTGTCTCCCCAGTCGAATCAAAGTAATCCCTGCTCATGTGTGTTGTTATTTCTGTCACCCAACCAGCTGCTCCAGCTCTGAGCCAGTCTGATAAAGTTTTTTGGGGGGAAAGTTTTTGGGCAGATGCAAAAAAACCCAAAAACGAGTTCTTTAGATGTCTAACTGGCTGCTTTGCTGCTTCAGAGCCACCGTCCTCCCGCTTTCTGTTATCATACAGGCACAGATTAGACCTCCCGCCACTTTGCTGCTGAGGCATTTTTCTATTTGTGCAACTCCCTCCATTTCTACATCACACAAGAACGCACACTGCAGAGGGTGTGATTGCAAGGAGCGTTTTTGGATTTGAGTGCGACTGCAAATAGAGTTTGCCTGATGGAAAAAATTACTTGATGAACAAAAATAAAATACACACAGGGGACAGAAGAAATAACAGACAAAACATAAACAAATACCTCATGGAAAAGGACTTATGCTCTGAATTTACCCTGATACAATCACAAACACTCCCATAATAGAGCTTCAAAGAGCTTCAAATCATCTGTGCACAAACCAACAAACTGCATCTAAAGTCCCAAGTTGGGACTTAATCAACTGGACAGACATGTTAAGTATACAGCAGGTTGACAAATGCTGCTAACAGGCAGCCACATAAACCAATATGAGCCATTTCTGCAGCAGTTTTTAGTGATTTACTTCAAAGGTTATGTTCTTTTTATGAAGCATTTTTGCTCTGTTCCCTTTTATAGCAGTGTGGACGGGACACTTTTTCTTGTGTCTACAGTTGGATGTTTGAGCTTCACTGTGCAGAATGATGTGTGTACAGAGTTTGTTTTCACATACATCTGCTGAAAGTGGAAAGTTTCTCTGTGCTCAAGTCAAGTCAGTTTTATTTATACAGCGCCAAATCACAACAAAAAGTTATTTCAGGGCACTTTTCACATAGAGCAGGTCTAGACCGTACTCCTTAATTTACAGAGACCCAACATTTCCCATTGGAAATGTGATTTGAAGGGGTTTGTGACATCACAACTACTTTTGAAGCCAATCCTGGTCCGATATTCAATTTACACAAGTGTGATTGGAAACTTGAGACCTGAGATTGGATTTTTCAGTGTAGGAGGAGACATCTTGTGTCCTGCAGTTCAACTTCTGTGTTGAACAATATTTATTTATAGATTCTGGACTTTTTAATGAGGGAGAGGAAGGAGATGCCATTTTAAGGATTTTAACATGGTAATTAATATTATTGTTTCAAGCAGAGTATTTTTATTTGTCTGGAGGGAAACTTAAAGTCAATTTTGAATGCAGGATTTATACTTGTAATGGAGTATTTTTTTAAAAAAAATTGCAGTATTACTACTTTTACTTAAGTAAAAGATCTAAATACATCTTCCACCACTGATAGAATCATCTTTATGACCATTTGTCCCATTTACCAATATACTATTTGTTAACATTTGATCATTTTATTCATATAGTCTATGGATAGCCTTTTTTACTGCTTTTCATTTAGCACTAAATGTCATAACTCATTTACTCATCTTTCTGTTTCCTCTCTGTCACTGACAGAGTGCAATGAAGGCAAACATACCAAGAACCTTAATTTTTTTTTTGAGTAGATAACAATGTTGTGAGATCATATCTTCACCTGATTTGGATAACTATTGAACTAGGGTGAATTGAAACTGTTTTTTCATGTTGCTGGGGGTCCTCTCATGGACTCCCGAGGGTCTGGACCAGGACTGGATGTAGGCTCCTGTATGAAGATCTTCCATCTTGACTGTTTTGACTTTAAGTCAGCGATGCAACGCCGCCACCATGTGGTGAAACCTGAGATTTCCAAAACGTCTTCATCACTCATCCTTCTCCGTGCATACTTGCCTCTCTATAAGGAAACACCGACAGTCTCCAACACAGAAAAATGCAAATATTAAAACACTGATTCAGAGTGTCATCGATACCAAATCAATCTGATAAATTACCAATCAATCGGTCTGACAGCCGCTGCCATTCATGAGCTGTAATGTGAATGAAGACGGATTTTCTCCTCCATCTCACATCATCACCACCATCATCATCACCAGTGCCGGGTCACGTGGTGCGTCGGGGGAGCGGGCGGTGGGTGTGTCCAATCGCGTGTGGTTTCATTCATAACTACAGTCTTCATTTGAAGCCCGAATTAAAGTATGCAGACGGGGCAGGCAGCCTGTGGACCGCTTCTCACGGAGTGTACAGCTGGGTGAGTCCGATCTTTCATCAGTCAGCGGACCTGCAGGCGTCGCTCACAGTGTAATGTGGCACTATCTCATTATGTAAGATGCGGGATGTGTGACACAGCCGGCTCTAGATCATCGCAGCATTTGATTTAGTGAGAGATGCTAAGACCGCACGGCACGAGAAAGGCTCCTGTGTGTGTGTGTGTATGTGTGTGTGTGTGTGTGTGTGACTGGTCGTGATTGATTTATTATTGCCCGCAGGCTGAGAGCACGCGACGCAGAGATGTGGGACAGCCCTGACCGGTGGCTTTTCGGAGGAGAGAGGAAGATGCTGCCGATGCTGATGCTGAGGCTGCTGCTGCTGCTGCTGAGCGCCGCCGGCTGCAGCGGCTCGCTGTAGGGAAGCTGCTTCCAACACCGCCCGTATAGACCGTAAGATAGCCTGCTGCACATCTGGACAGCATCAGCATCCAGTCACGCGTCAGGATGATAGATGCAGTCAATCCCCTCCCTCCATCCTCCCTCCATATGTACTACTGACGGTGTTTATGAGGGTTTAAACACCGTCAGCATCATTACAGCCCAGTGATGGAATGAACTAGAAAGTGTGTGTCTGCCTGATGTATAGCCCGCGGTTAAAGCGCGAGAGGACGAGATGATGATGACAGGATGTAACATGTCATTAGACCCTGGAAACTAACACGCGCACGCACACACAATGTGGATTTTTTTCCCTCCGCCAGTCGGGGTCAGTGTTCAGTTTTTCTCTATTTACTAAATGTCAGTATTTACTGGCAAATCAAATGATGGAGAAGCAAAGAAGTCACTATAGCCTGCTATTATAGGATACATTTTTTTAGTGTAGGATTAATGTATGGGGCTTGTCAAACGTTATTAATAACAACAGTAATACTAACAATAGGCTAATAAAAATAATCTACAACTTTAAGTGTGCTCAAAATTAGACTAATTGGAAACAGGTTAATGTGAATGAATTAAAAATAAGATACATGTATAATTCTATAATAATTATAATAATCATGATAATTTAACAAACAAAAAATACAATTCAAAATACAGCATACAGTTTTATTTGCCCCTTTAGTAGATTTAAGGGTGGATAAATGATCATATTCTTACTGTCTGATAGTATAACACACACCTATATTGTGTGAACTCGCAAATAAGCACTTTTAATAATGCACAGTAGCAGAAGGAAACGGACGCGTTGCAGCCTGGGGGTTTTCCTTCTGCTGCTGTGCATTATTAAAAGTGCTACATACTTATTTGCGAGTGCTGACGACTCCATTTGCTATTTTTGTGCCTTTTGGGTTGACACCCATTATACTCCGAAGACATCTGAGCTGAGCACGGCAGTTTTCTTGTTTGAACATATATATGTATTGTGTTGGCTATTGTGCATGAAATATTCCAACTCAAGACTCGTGCTGCTGTCTCGTGCATCATTTTAATTCATATTTCCACAAAAATCCGTCTGTTGTATCTGGTATCTATCTGGAAACTTTATGCTCTCCGCTATTTAAACGTAACGTTTTATGAGTTTGCAATGTTTGTAATGACTGACACACACATTTCATGTCAGAAACGCATTAAGGAAATCAGTGTGGCTTCATTTGGACTGTTTTAATTGCTGGCTTACTGTTGTAACAATGATGCAGCGGGTGAGCAGTGAATGAGTTTGATTGAAAGCATATGTAGATCTTCATTTTATGTCCAGATGTGGTGATGGATAAAATGCAAAGTAGCTCAATAAGTCAGTATTTTTCATCTTTAGGAACTCACTCACTACTGAACAGCTGCTTCTCTTGTTGTTAATGGTGAATTTAGTTTTAAAGGGCTTCTGATTTAAAATCTTACTCCAAGTGTGGCTTTTTCTGTCTGCAACAATAATAAAGAAAAACTAAATGTAAGACTTGCAGGAAGGACATTTTTTGAGGACTTTCAACACTATGGTGCTCAAGATCAAGACATTTCATGCTTCTGAAAGGCAGCTTTACACCATTTTAACAGTTTATTATTCAGTCAGCGAAGAGGAGACAGATGTGCTCAGCTGGTCTATCCTGAGGGAGACCTTGACAGCGTCTGAACAAAAAAATCAGGCAGAATCTTGCTCAGGCTACGACTTTCGAAAATCAGAGTATTTTCGTTTCTTTGATTAAAATTCCACATGAATTTGTATCACTGAAGATCATGAACCAGAGCGAGTATTGAATGTATGAAGTTGTGCGTGTGTGTGTTGGATTCTCTATGTGTGCTCATCCTAGTTACCTTGAGCTGTTTGCATGTGTGAGATATTACATAAAACATGACTCTCACATGATGTGGGAATGTGCAGCAGGGTTACCAGCATGTGTGAGGAATGCAATCATGGACTGATGTTACACAAGCTGTGCTCGGAGTAAATAATTACGTGCTGTCAGCTCTTCTGTCTTTTTCTGTCTCTGTCTCACGTGGACACAGACGCATAGAAAAAGTCATTTTACAGAGATTAGACTACAGGTGAGAGACGGACATGAGAGTGGAGGATTTTTGGTTATTGTGCCATTAATGGTCCGTCTTCAGAAGATGTCAGTGTATCTTTAGACACATTTGTGCTCAACCCAGAGCACTCAATCTACACAACAGTTGGGTTTACATTATTCCAGGATGTTAAAGGGGCATTGCACTGATTTTACACAGTCGACTCAGCCTGTAAATGCTTTTTGTGGCTCTGCAGGAAGCTTTCCAAAGTCTGAAAAAATAACCATAGTGATGCCATTGGTGTTTTCATGGTTTGGGATTCGAGACTTTAAATGTTTAAGAAAAAGCCTGCATTACAAATTGGAGCGTGGAGTTTTATAGATGAGGACCTTTATCAGACAGGGAGGGTCTAACGAAAGACACAACTGAGCTGCGTTACAGGAGTTTGACCCAAATTAGGCACTAAAACTGAGGATATCTTGGCTGCATGGATTAAAAAAAAATGTCTCTTGTAATCTTTATGGAAGTACAGTGTTAAATTGCTGGAGTATCCCCAGTCAGGGCTGTAGCCAGATTTTAGAAATACTCCACCAGCGTGACCTCAGCCCTCTAAAATATTTGACAGGAAAAAATCTGCAAATTTTAATTTTAATTTTTCACATATTATTTGTGTTTTCTGTACATTTGATTTCACTACATGATGATCTAAATGCTGTTTCAAATATTTCTCCACATTCCTGGGAAGATCATTCTGTTGAAAAAATACAAATGTCCTTTATTTTATTTTATTTTTATTTTTTGTGCCTAAAATAGTCACATTTATAGATAATGACTTTAAAAAAAATGTCAGAATAATAATTTGTCTAGAAAACCAACTCCTTCTCACGGTGTTAAAATATCCCAAAACATGACGTCTGCAGCCCTGCCCACAGTTAATACGTATGTGTCTGTAGTGATTGTGACATAACGACACAAAAAGGGTCACAATCCAATCAACAAGGACTACCAGGTCCCTCTGCACTTTGGCAATCATCTTTATTCAACCAGGAAAAGACCTCACTGAGAGTAAAAATCTCCTTTTTCAAACATAGAGGTTATAAAATATAAAACATGGAGTTATAATGAATAAAAAAATATGAAAAAATCAAGGGTAATGAAAGTAGGATTGATAAAAAAAAATATAACAGCAGTAAATATACTACAAGTGATATTTACAGATATTACAGATGATCACAATAAATGCTAATATTCCAACCAAATGTTGGTTTAGAAACACTGACAGGCAGATTGGCTTCAAAGAGAATTAAAGGCTTACAGTACATACAACCTACTTACATACAGTAGTTTATTCAAGTTTTATTTCTGTGTGCAGCGTGTTCCCATCAGAGCGAGCAACATACGTGAAGCCTCTTTTCCATCGTTCAGTACGCACAATAACAGAAATTGTATTATTGTCTCGAAAGAACATCTGTCTGACGTTCTTTACTTTTCTCATCCTCTGCAGGGTTCACCCACGCTGACCTGGACCATGAGCAATGATTTGCCTGTTCTGACAAGTCTGACTGAGAACTCCACTGTGAGTACTGCTGCGCCCCCCCCCCCCTCCCTCTCTGTCCAACACCGTCAACACATACCGCCCACACCTTCACATCAGTCTGTAGTCTGCCGTATGACAACTTCACCTTTGCTTGGAAAACCTTCCACAATGGATCAATCAAAGCAGAATGAGGTCCAGGTGTTTGGCCATTAGATAGAAAAAAAAGACAGAGTGGTTGACAGTGTTCCAGTAACAGGTATTGTATCTCAGGTGCAGCAGTAGTGGAGGACAGCCTGATCTGTTTCCAAAGAGGATTTGACTCAAAAACAGGACTGAGTGTGCTGCTGGCTTTGTGTGCCATGTAGCCTGTGGAGGACGGAGCGGAGGGGATATCTGAGATCTGAGCCAGCGGTGGTGATTATCGGACAGTTAATGCTGTCTCTTTGTGGACGGAGAACTGACTGTTGTTTGCCTCTACAGTGTGTGTTAGAAACATGGCCCGAAGACTGGCGAGAGGCTCCGCTGCTGCACCTGATTGATTGTGTTGCTCTTCATGTTTGGCTGAGCTTGTAAAAACAGCAGATTTCATTAAGCTACAGACAAACTGCGTGTGTTTGTTTATGTGTGTGTGTGTGGCACACAGATGTGTAACTGTGGGTGTATCAAGGTGTGCATGTTGCTGTACAACACATATATAGCTTTTTATACACATCTCCCCAGAGGCTTCAGCTAAATGTAAACCACTACAGCATCTAATGTATGTAAAAATATACTACATGTACGCATTTGTGTGTGACAGAGTACTCATTTTAGCATGTTCTGGCCTGAAGCTGGTTTGGGGTTGAATGGAAAGGAAAAAAAAAGCGTGTTTTCATGTGTGTCAACGCACATAATCATCATCCTCAGCTATGACGTGCTGCTGTTAGACTGAGCCTGTGTTTGACACAGATAGATTGATGTTTTGACTCAAGGAAGGGAGCAGAAAAGCAGCTGTTTTTGCTCTTTTTCACGCTAACACACCTCCACCTCCGCTATCTTTTTTTCTCTTACTCCATCCTCCACTTACTGCATGTCTGTATGTTCAGTCAGCAGCTGGCTTTTAGTTTTCTCTACAATGACCTTGCTGCTGCTTCTGTTAAGGTCATCATCATCTACAAGGTCGGTCCGTGCTGTGCGAGGAGCTTCCCATCTTCTTGGGATGATCGCTCCATGCATGATTTCCCTCAAAACCGTGTGCAGCCACCTTTCACATTTTCATCCATTATACAATATAACGCTAAATGTTGCAACAGATGTGAAAAGAACCCAATTATTTCTACTCTCCTTTTGACTCTGACATCAGAAAAGAGCCAGGAAAGTCTGGTGTGGGGATTGCTCATGTGCGTCTGCATCCTCCTCCTCCAATTTCCATTTTTAGCCTGCGGAGGCCTCATTTCCCCCTCATTGAGAAGAGCTGGGAAATTGAATTAAGGGTCTCGCTGACGTTTCGATTAGCATCCCCAGGCTCACTCAGCTGAGACTGAGAGTATTAATCAGAGAGAGCAGAGAGGAGAGCAGTTGTGCTGTCTCTTTCTGTATGCGTGTGTCTTCATGGGCAGACTGTGGATGTATGTGACTGTGCGTCCGTTGATAAGAATCACTGTGAGGAGGCCGGGACTTAAGAGAGTCTTTCAGTGTTAATTCCACTCCTTATTAAATATTACAGCGCCTTAGCTGCAGGCGTAATGCGACAAAGAGATTCCTCATTGCTCCGAAGCTCAAAGGGAGAAGAATCAATTACTGTCCCAGCAGGACTAACGAAGCCACCGAGCTCACAACAACACACATGACAACAGAGATACGTACGCTTCTGTCTTATTGCGCCATTAAAGGAATGAGTTATGAGCACCAGCAGTGTCATCTGAATACAAGCAAAGGGAATTAAATTGATGTTGTGCCACCCAAACAATGACAGAGTACAGTGAGTAGCAGGATTTGTCTGATATGAGTTTTGGCTGATAGTTAGAGACACAGCTGATATTTTCCGTCAGTATTAAATGTTGTTCTTGTCAGCAAGGAAAAGCTGTGTCCTATTTGTATCTTTTAAGTTAATATTTGGTCTTGTATTTCAGTATTTCTTTTGAAGTTATGCCTCTTTATTCAAGGGGAGGTGGACTAGGATCAGGAGGATTGAATCATGTTTGTATGTGTGTGTGGATGTTGTGGTTTTATGGGTTAGTGAGGTGGGAGAAGGGAGTATTTTCTCTCCTCTTTCTTGGAGAGAGGTACATCTTTAATGTCCCTGTGGTGCATTCAACAAATAATGAATACAAAAATGTAGAGAAATAATTAAAAAAAACTATATATTCAAAAAAGTACACAAGCACACAGGTTAACGCTGCTGGTGCACAGTTGTTATCATACCAAAAACATCCAGAGAAAGAATGATGAATAAAACTTCCACCCTGAGAGAAAGCAAATTAAACTGACTGTGTAAAGTTTTTCTGAGGTTTCTGCATTGCTCTGACTTGACACAAGTAGCAAATATCCTTTAAATTTACACCAACGTGACTTTATGAAACAAATTCCTACCTGTATGTTTTTTGTAGCTACACATACTGATTTGTTATGATGATAGAAGACTAAAAACTTAAAAAGGAAAGAAAATCCTCTAAAATGGTGACAGTAAAACATCAAACTGAACAACTCATTGAGTGATTCAGCTCATCTGTTTAACAGTAGGACTAACTGCGGTGTTCATTATCTCCACCTTTAGTTGAAGATTTCATTTAGGCAACACATAATCGGACAAATAAATTAATTCATAATGTGGTATTACAGACTTTCCATATTTATACGGTGTAGGATCAAGTGGTGGAAGAAGAACTCAAAGCGAAAGTGGCAATAACACAGTGAAAATATAAAAACAGAGACAAGGTTAGTGAGTATAGCTGGCGAACATAGTGGAGCATCTAGCTGCTAAAGAGTCAGATATCCTCAGGAGTCAGAGGAACCAAAACAACATTTATCAGGTGGACACAAACACGACTGCAAATAGATGCTACTGTTGCTTTGGTAAGCTGGATATGTGAATAAGCAACTGTTTGCTAACACACTACTCATATTAAATTCATAAGGTGATGAATAACATCTCAGTGTGTTTATAGCTTGGACAAAAGAAATCTATTAATGTATCTTTAAGGTGAATTATAGAAGTTTTATTAACCAAATGCACTTGAGTTTCAAAGGTAAAGGTACTCATTATGAATAATGACCCCACTCAGCTTGTTACTTTATACCTTATATTTTAATATCTGATTATTATTATTGATGCATTGATATATGAGCAGCATTTTAATGTTGTATCTAGTGGCGGTGGAGCTACTAACTGCTTTATATGCACCATATTTTATTAAATTAAATTGCATTCTGTCACCATTCCTCCTGTTCATATTGACCATTATAAGATCCCTTCTTAATGTGCTTACAATGTAAGTGATGGGGCACAGTCCTCATTTTGAGAAAAAAATATGAAGCTACAGCCGTCTGAGCTAATTAAACAAAGTGGATATCTTCCACATTTACAGTCTTTTCAGCAAAAAATTCCTTTTTTGTGTCTCAATGAACAGTGTTTTCCTGTTCAGCCGCAGTTGAAGAGGGGATTTAGCACTAAAAAGACTAACTTTAAAAGATATCTACTTGATTTGACTAATTTGGATGGCTAAAGCTTCATATTACATTTACAAAATAATTTATTAAATGCATTTTTGCACAGAAGGAGGGCTGTGAATTTTGTCCCCCATCACTTACACTGAAAGTGCATTATGAAGGGATCTTCTAATGGCCAGTATGAATGGGAGGAATGATTACAGCACAAAAAAAGTGTCATTGTTCATTTGGGCACCTGACTGTTGTTTTAAGACAGACTTGAATAATTATGAACCTGCACTTTAATCTGTAGCAAGTAGCAACTATAGCTGTCAAATTAATGTAGCAGAGTAAAATGTAGCGAGTATACAGCAGCATCAAATAGAAATACTCAAGTAAAGTACCTTCAACTTGTACTCAAGCACAGTAGTTGACTTGCTGCAGGGATCCTAACCTCTGTTCTCGGTTGCACCTTGTCAGGATGTGCCTGTGTCGACGGGCCAGGTGGAGAGCTATGTGCTGCTGTTGGTGCTGCTGAGTGTTTTTGCCGGGGGGACGCTGGTCCTGCTCTCCCTGCTGCTGCTCTTCTGTCACCGCTGCTGCATGGGTGGACGACGCTACTCCAGGTACCTACAAAGAGTGACACACTGTGTGCGACTGGCAGGCCAAGTTCATCTGCAAACACCCAGGGATTACAGGAGCCAGCGTGGTTATGACAGCAGTGGATTAAAGCTCTATTGAATATGAAATTGAAAGCTGTGATAAGTGTGACGAGGCATTTTTGTTTCCATGAACGAGCACAAGGAGTAAAACTAATTTCCTCCTTTCAGAGCGAGCGATGACCCTGAAAAGACAAACACCACTTACGCTGAAGATTCTCAGCCCACCCAAGGTCAGAGCTGTGTATTCTTTTAAAGTCCATATATTCTGGCCCACTGTCGTCACTAACTCCATCATTTCTCTCCCTCTGTTTGTCCTTGTCCTTTTTGTCACTTAGAGATCACCATTCGTCTGGATGAATCAGACGCTCTCTCAGCTACAAGCTGTCATGATGGAGAGTCGGAGCGATTCGTCTCCACTGGGTCTACTGGCCGCAGAGTCTCCTTCAACGAATCTGCACTCTACGAACAGGAGAAGACAACGCAGGACAAAGGACGCAGGTACAGTTCAACTGAGCTAAGGTGAATTTTTGTGTTATTTGATGTGTATGGAATTAAATTTGATGATTGGTCCTCCCATCCTCTTCCTCAGGTACACTCTCACTGAGGGAGACTTCCACCACCTGAAAAAGGCCCGGCTGACCCACCTCCACCTGCCTCCGGCCCCGTGTGACCTGAAGATCCTCACCATCATGGAGTGTGACTCAACAGAGAGCAGCACCATCAACATCAGTGAGACTCGACCTCCCAAGCTGCCCCTCACCATCTACCAGGTGACTTGATTCTGGGTGTGATTTATCTCACACATCAGTCATTTGTTTTCTCTAACCTGTGTTGTTTTCACTTTCCAGCCCACTGAGAGAAGAGTCCCTGACTGGATGGGACAGAGCATCAGCGGAGGTCTGCCAGGAGATCCGCACCACTCCATCATCCTGGACCAGGGCCCCATGCAGGCCTCATCAGCCATGAAAACACAGCACACACGCTCCCAGACAGTAAGTTTCACCTGTTTTTATTTGACTTTGCATCTTTTAAAATTTAAAAATTTGTGAGATATATATATAATACAGGTCAACACATTTTTAGGGATGCCAATGTGGTTCTGTAGGTCTGTCAGATAGTCAGTTGGTTGGTCGCCCACTTTGGTCCGGACTGAAATAACGACTATTGGTTGGATTTCAAGGCATCCGTGGTATAACGACTATTGGTTGGATTTCAAGGCATCCGTGGTCCCCATAGAATGAAGCCTACTTTGGTGATCACCTGACTTAACTTCTAGCATCACCATGAGCTTTACTTTCATGGCTTTGTGTGAAATGGCTTAAAATCACAAATGAAAATTGGTACATAAATTTGGTACAGACATTTGAGTGACCCTTGGTTGAAATGTAATAATTTTGGGGATCCCTTTACATTTTCTTTAGTGCCTTTATCAGGTAAAAAATTTAATTTGTTCAATACTTTGGTTTATAACCAAATACCTGCAAAATGCTAAACTAAGATGGTGAACATGGTAAACATTATACTGGCTAAACATCAGCATGTTAGCATGCTAATACTAGCATTTAGCTCAAAGTGCCACTGTGCCTAAGCACAACCTCATGGCTGACTCCTATTATTGATTTATCCTTCCTCAACATGGAATGAGATGCTCAGTGTTTTTATTGAGTTTTTTTTTTGTTCTTTGGACAAAACCAACATTTTATTCAGGAGACTTGCCTCAAATAAAATTGCAGCATTTCGGTGGTTAGACTCTCAGAAATGCCTGTGAGAAAAGTTTAGTCATAACTGAGATTTTTCTCATGTTTTAGTTTGCGCTTTAAATAACATTTTCGTGTAGATGAAAAATTTGTGAACCAGTAATTGCTTTTTACACAGTTTAGCCAGAAACACATTTGCACGGACAGATTCTTCAGTGCAGATTGATCCATTTGTTTCACACATAAACAGAGCTGTGAAAAGCAGCTGCCACAGGCTCAAACCTACTGATGCTCTCTGACATCAGTCATCACTGCAACTGAGTGACAATATGACAAACTGCTGTCCCCTGAGGGCTTTGCCTCTGCCCGTCACGATTCATCTCAGCTCCTCTGCCTCAACCGCTCCTTAATGTCTCATCACCTCCCTCCATCGTCTTCTCCCTTCATCTCTCCTGTCAGATGGAGGCTATCGGGGACAGGGCAGAGGCTGAGAGCGAACGGGGGATGAGAGGAGAATCGACTCAAGCTCCAGGCCAGACTTCAGTTCTACATTTCTTCACTAAACTGCGGCGCCATGCGAGTCTGGAGGGGGCTGGGCCTTATTTCAGGAGGTGGAAGTTCGACAGCAGCCACCGGGCTGCCAGTCTAGATGCCAAAGGTTTGGACATCTGTGTTAAGATTAAAATTGAATTCTAAGAAATTGCAACGGAAATGGTATTAAACAGTTATTATGTATCATTTTCTTGTGAATTTGTATCAGGATCCCCCAAGAGAAGGCCCTTCCAGAGACAGAGAGCAGCAAGTGAAACCACTGATCATACAGAAGATGACTCTTCTCCTCTGCGAGATGACATTGAGTCTTTCCCACACACTCCCATCCAAACCAGTGGCCTCCAGTCTCTGTCTGCAGAGTCTCTGTCTCACCCCGCCAGTGCATCGACATCCTCAGTCTTCCTCAGCAGGTACATCCCTTCCCATAATTGTACAACTTGCACCATGAAGTTTTCATTATAATTGATTAACAAACCCCTTCTCCTTCTGTTCAGGCTACAGCTGGAGGCCATGGTGGAGGTAGGTGGCAGGAGAGAGGAACCATGTTTGCCAACAGATGATTGTCACGTCCAAAGAGAAGAGGAAGCCATACGCAACAGATCAAGAGTAGAGAAAGAAACAAAGTTAGGTGCAGTCAAAAGGACAGAAGCCACAGGAGTCGGGCTTGAATCTCTAGAAGATGATGACTTGTTTGGGCCACAACGAGAAGCTGCCATTCAGGAAAGGTTTGAAGACATGTTAAGAAAAACTACAGACACAAAAACAGACGGTGCAACATCAGATGTGAGGAAAAAGAGTGAGACGGAGGTAGATGAAGGAGATGAGGTGGTGTTGGGGGCTGAGGCCAGACGAAGGACAGATTCAGGTTCTTCTTTTTCCTTCATGATTCGCCAAGAGAGCTTGGAGGCCCCTCCCTCACTTTACAGAGACATTTGGAGCTTGCGAGCCTCTCTGGAACAATACGCCTCCTCAGACCAGAGTAGTACAGACCGGGAGTCCATCCGCAGTGATGCTGACAGCGTGTCGTCCGTAGGCGGTGCAGGAGCTCGCTCTGGCCTGGACAGCTGTTTGTCCCAAGACCTGGATGATGAGCCTGAAGGTGAAGGGGATGGAGAGGCGTTGGAGGGAGGCATTAGAGGGGCGTCAGGTGGGGACAGTGAGATGGGAAGTGGAGCTGGAGGAGAGGGTGAGGCGGGAAACCGGAAACTTCTTCAGATGGACAGCGGCTATGCCTCCATTGAAGCACCATCCAGGGCACCTGAGGAGATGCGGCTTTTCGGGACTCCTGGAGCACCTCGAGGCAAGACGGCGTCTGAGAGGAGGTTGTTCTTCACCAGCTCGGGGAGGAAAGGTTCAGTGTGCGAGAGCATCGAGGCCCGGCTGTTTCAGGAGGAGCTGGAGGATGAGATGGCAGACAGCACAGAGAAAGAAGAGAAACTAAAGGAGAGACCTCAAACTGGCAGCCAGTCGCTCACCTTCCAAGAACCATATCAACTTATGAAATCCCTTCATCCTCAGAAACCTCCGGAATCACAATCACAGCTAATGTCTCCTCTGACAAAGCCAATCCCTCAGCCCTCTAGTCCTCACCGACCTCGCCTCCGCCGCCGAGACTACAGCATCGATGAGAAGACAGACGCTCTTTTCAACGAGTTCCTCCGTCACGATCCACGGTTTGACCAGCAGGACTCTCCGCTGCGCTCCAGGCACCGATCCAGAGTTCACCTCCGGAAGCAGTGGCAGAGACACAAGCAATACAGTGACCCAGGGTCAAGCGCAGGAGGAAGGTACTCCCCATCTTTGGAGAGGCAGAGGTTTACTCCGCTGCGGAGAGGTGACAGCGCCGGTTATCCACTGGACACCAGATATCACAGCACACTCTCACGCATAGCGAGTGCTGCCGATGAAGAAGCCAGCGAAGTTGCAGCTTGCGAAGAAGCAGCCAAAGAGAGCGCAGAGAACAAAGACCCATCAAGTGAAAGAGTTGCTGGGGGAGCCACAGAAAATACAGCTGACACAACCTCTCAAGGCACCAACACAACGAGTTGTGCAGAGTTGGCTGGTGAGGCCGACGGTTGCCAAGTTTCTACAAATATAGACACAAAAAGCACAAGCAGCCAGTTGCCGACCACTGGAACAAGCTACATGGATCCGAAAGTCGACAACAGAAACAACAACAGTAGTCAAACTATCCTATCAGAGGTTTCCCTGCAGTCAGAGAGCAGCCTGACAGACAAGCTGGTCGTGTCAGTGGAAGAAAGGCTTTACGGCAGCCTGCGGAGTGCAGAGAAGCTCGGCCAGGGAGGAGCAGAGCGTGTGCTTACCGTGTCTCACACAGCCTCGCCTGGCTTCAGTCCCATATAACTTGTCAACGATGTCATCTCCTTCATCGACTTTATTTCATGTCCGTTGTCTATAGACCTCAGATTTACAGACTTGAACAAAATGGTCTATAGCACTTTAAACATTGTCATGTGTTAGACACTTGGTCAGTCGTAAGATTAATAAAATAGTCACATACATATTCTAAAGGACAGCAGTACCTTATTGATGGCCAGTCTCTTCCAGTATTTCCATTCAGACCTTATTTTCCACTGTGACGCCATGTGCTGTGTCATGTGATGCCCCTTTTTATTTTCTAAAAACTCAAATGCATTCATTACATAGCTTTGAAAATATAGATCCATACTTTGCCTCCATCTTTAGAAAAATTCAAATATTTTCAGACATAACTGTGAATTTTGAGCATGCTACTGTATGTCTAAACAACTTGTATGTGAATACTGTACAGTTTTAACTCTAAAACAAAAAGCACTTTGATGGGAAGAATGATATTGATGGAGTTTGTCACCCATTTCTCTCATTTAAACTCATATCCTCCTCAAGTGTCCTTCTTGTCTCGATCACCATGAGGGTAAATGTCTCCCTGAGAGCTGTTGTGTCTGTATACCATGTCACAAAAAAAAAAAACCTATTATAATTCTTCAGTGCTTGCAACCCCCTCTCATTAACACCATATCAGCAGATCGGGCTTGTCCTAGAAGTAAAAACAGATGAGATACCCAAACTATACATCAACACTGTGGTTGAAAATATGAGCATCAAACATTTTTATACCCATATTTCATGTATTTTTATAGATTTTTGTAAATCATCCGTCCCTGTTAGGCATCTTAATTAAGGAGTTGGAGTCAAGGAGCTTCTGGGAGCTCGAGCTGAGAGTTGTGTCACTGCTGGGACTCTGCTGAGGGGGAGACTGTCAGATATTTCAAGTCACTGACAAAGGAGCCTCTCAGGCTTTTAGACAGATGGTCCAGTGACAGAGTTGAGATTGTGAAAGTGGAGGTTAAAACTCCGTACCAGCAGCATTAGTTACTCCTAAATCCCACCAGAATGAGTCTATATTGTCAATATCACGATAAAGCCGATGACATTCTGTATTTTCCTTATTGTCAACAAATAGCATGAACAGACCAAAAACAAATTAATTAATCTATTAAGAATTACCTGTGTAACCAAAGTCGAATATAGCTTACTCGTCAGTGCTACAAACCTCCATTGTTGTCTAAAAACTATTAAAACATGCTGACTTGAACACAGCTACTGAAGTTTATTTTCAATCAATCCCACAAACACTGTCCTGCTGCCGTAAATACCAACACACCAAATGTGTAGTCATCCGCAGCTGAAAATAGTCCCCCAAAAGTTCACTATTTTACTCCAGTTTGAGTAATAGAACAACTCAAGTGCCCTGCTGTTTTATTTTATTTTTCCTTGGGAAAAAAAAAGTATACATTTACTTGGATGTCGAAAATTACTGAGAGATGGACTAACACATTAGGTTTTTGTAATTCATGGGTTTTGTTGACATTAAGAAAAACAGAATATTTTAATTGATATTCTGCCAATATACTTCTTTGTATGTCAGGGTTGAAACAATTATTATTCTGTGGATAATTTATTATCTGCTGATAATAGACCCAAAGGAGAAGTCTGTAAATTTCTGTTAAAAAACAAGATCAACTTACAAGCTTTTCCCAAAGCGTCTTCCTCAGTCTGAGACAACTATTCACTGAGGAAGATTGAGCTGTAGTTGAAAGCTCCAGAAGAAGCTTTTTAACTAGACCTGAAGTTAATATCTTTTTTTTAAGTTAATATCTTTTCTTGTTAAACTTCTGTTCACACTCAACTTAAGAATGTCTTGTTTTGTCAAATTCATCAGTTTCAAGGTTTTTAATTTATGGCATAAAACAGAGAAAATCAGCAAATCCTCACACTGGAGAAGCTGAAATAATTTATCCATTATCAAAATAGTTGCAAATGAATTTTTTGTTGATGGACCAATTCATTAATCAGCTAATCATTGTAATTCTAATCTGGAGTTATAATTCAGTGTCATTTAGTCTCAAACTGAACAGCTTTCATCCCACTTTATATCTTCCAGTATGAATGGATGTGAAGTGTAATTCATTCTACATTCATGTCAAATTTCAACTCTTCAACATGAGCGCGCTGCTGTATGTTATGATGTCACCTGGGAAACTGCAGCGGTAGGTACGCTGTGCCTACGAACTGCAGAACAGCTTGTCCTTTTTCCTTTCACACAGACCTTGGTTTGAGCAGTGTGTGTATAACGGTGTGTGTATATCTTATGAAACTCACGTCTTTGTCCACATTCATGGTGAACCATCTGCTTTATAGTGAGATGAGTCATGCAGAAAATTCAAATGTCTTTCAGCCTTGACAAAGATTAGACCTTGTGGGACCAACTGAGGCACATATTCATTTTTGGTCTTGACATTTTTCTGAATAAAAAGTGGAAAAAATATATTAGCGACTCCCTCCCATTGATGATTTTATACTGTCGTAATGTGAATCATGTAAGCTGATGTCTGTAAACTGTCAGAACAGCAAAATCTTCCCCATGAGAAGAAAAACGTCAGGAACAGTATGTGTCCTCACATACTAATCATATTCTCATCATCCTCACCGCGCTGCTCCTCCTATGTCTCGTTGAACAGAGAACCTCTCTGTCGACCTTGCTGACGTAGGAAGCTCTGCACTCTCCCTCCCTCGGTTGTGACTCACCTGCTCCCTGATCTATTCCCAGCGAGGGGCTGATGATGGGCCTGGCTGCGTAAGAGGGGATGGGGGGGATGGGGGAAGGTGGGCAGGGCTCCCGTTGATGTGATCAGCACAACAAAGAGCATCGCTGGAAAACAGGCGACTGGCTGATTGTGACGGCCCACCATCTGCAGCTGAGCGGCATCGGTTCTTGATATTCTAGGATCTGACTACAAACTGGTCGACATCAGAGAAAGACACTGTGGCGATAGAAGAGTGTACCTATAAGGGTGTGAGCTTTTAAAAAGGACACACAAAATAATAATAATAATAATAATAATAATAATAATAATAATAATAATAATAAACAAAAACAAGGACGTAAACCATTGAGCTGTATTGCATAATAAAAATATGCTCAACTCAAAGTTAAACAGGAAGGATCATCCAACAAAACAGCCTGTTTGGGACATATTTTATATAAATAATAATTAAAAAATATTCATTGGAAAAAAGAAAAAGAGAAAAAACCTAAATGGAAATCAAAAATCCCCAACAGGTCAGCGGTGGATTTCAAGGCTTCAGTCTGTCCGTCTGTCCACAAACCAAACACTTTCCCTTTCTTCCAGCTCTGTACAGCATGCAGTTTTTATGTTGGTGGTAGTAGAGTACTATCATAATTATTCGCATCATAGATTTAAATATAGAATTATTCATAACTTTTGTTCTCTTTTTTTTCTCTTTAATTTTTTTTTTTTTTTTTTTTTTTTTTATACACACATCACAATGTGTCTTAAAAACTGCCATTAGGGTTCTGTAAAAACAAAGGTAGTCAAAGAAACAAAGGGTGAAGGGGTGGGAACAGGTGTGATGGTGTTTTGTAACGTCCGGTGCAACACTTGGTCCTCCTAAGAGGATGACAGGAAGGATGGAGGGGGAGGAGGAAGAGGAGGAGGGGGTGACTGGATGACAGAACTGGATGACAGGAGCTGAAGGAGCCAAAATATGTGAGGAAAGAAAACACCATCTTCACATCCAGTGCCTCAGTCTCAGAGCAAAAAGAACATTTCATGCTGTCCTCCTCCCCGTCACTCATACCGCATCTTTTAAAAAAAAAGACTCTGCAGGCCGGTGGTCCAAGGAGGTATTTGGGGGGTGTAGAGGTGGGGGGGGCATTAACTTCAGCAGGTTTCTCTCACAACTGTAAGGACTCCAGACACAGAAGGATGGGGAACAGATCAACCTGAGGGAGACAGAGACAGAGCACAGAGTGAGACTGACGACCCCCGAGATAAAAACACCCACAGTATCACAGAATTATAACAAGACGGCGACTAATTGCTACTGTCAACACGGAAAGACTCATCTGCAGAGTGAGAAAGAGAGAGACAAACATCACACAGCCCACTTTATCTCATCCAGGGTGAGTCATCGCCTGAACAAATTAACACACAGCATCTCCTCTGCACTGCACCCATGACAAACTGCCTCATGCAGTGAGCGGTTTGTATGTGCGAGAGACTGAAAGAGCAAACTGTGGGTGGTAACTGGAAAGAGAGGAAGACAACCTGTTATATTGGTGTGTGTGTGTGTGTGTGTGTGTGTGTGTGCTTGCAGCATAAATCTGCCCCACTTCTTCGCCTGAATGAGGGCCACTGAAGGCTGTAATTGAGATGAACTGTAACAGGGAACAGGAGAGTGATGCTTCGAGACCGGACCAGTCCAGATCTAGTTTTTGTGACTGTTATAGGAAACCGCCCGTGTGTTTGCCTGGGGAGTGGTGGTGAGTCAGAGCACTGCTCCCTGAATATCAACACAGATTCTCTCTCTTTCCCCTCCCAGCCTGCCTGATACTCATCTCTACGTCTCTGTCTGTTCTGAAGCATCTCATCCCTCCTATCTTTTTATCTGGATCTGCTGCACCTGTTCGTCCTTATCTTTTCTTTTTTTACTGTATGAAAGGTGTCCTCCAAGCAGATGGTGACTTTTGCAGCACAATTCGGTGAAAAGCTGAACGGTCCACGCACTCACCAGGTGGGCTGTTGCCGAGGGAGGATGGAGAAGGTGAGGGGGGGGTCATTGCTGTTTGCAGGTGGAGAGCTTGCGGATCTTGCTGGCTGTGGAGACTCCTTTACGTGAGGGGTTGGATGAGGAGGAGGATCGACGTTCGGCTTTGGCCTTGCTGTTCAGAGACCCCGCCTCTGTCCCGTTCACACAAACCGGCTTGGCTACAGCTGGACTGTGGTCGGCGTTCCCCTGATCCTGATCTTCTTCGGCCACTTGTCCTAAAGTCAAACACACACACACACACATCAGGCATAAGACAATCCATCAGTCCTCCACACAAGTGCTGAGTTGACCACTGTTTAATTGAGCGAGTGTGAGGTAATAGCATGAGTGTGCACAACGTGAATCACTGCAGAGCTGCTGCTGTAAAAACTGTAATCATGTTTGTTTGTTTTAAGAGGGGACCTTTAAAAAGCTAATGTGTCAGCAGCAGCAGCAAAATGTCAGAGCAGATAACCAAGACAAATAGTAACGTACAACAACAGGACATCTGAGTGAAAAATAGAACCTAACCTTAATGTGATGACGTCATTTTAAGTGCCGAGGTAGGTGGGTGTGTCTGTGATAAACTTTAAATGAGCTCTAACACTGCAAAAATTGACACTGAGGAGAATATTAGAAGCTACGAGATAGATCGATATATTGACATTGAGTCAAACTGTTTCAATTTACCACATACACAAACACACACACACTATCATTTCATTGAAATAAAGCATCTATGAGTGACAGTTCTCTGCATGTGTGGGAGTGGACCCTGGAAAAACCATTCATACTCCCACACCAGAACCATTTCAGCTGGACTATTTTTAGATCACTTCATTCACATTCTGCAGCTCCGTTTGGTTTTATGTGGGGCACCACTTCTAGATACCCGACACAGACTACTGCATTTATTATTGCTGGCTGTTGCCTAGCAACTGATAAAGGATTTGAATTCTGGGGTAAAAAAAAGAAAAGAAAAGAGAAACAAGGAGCTGAGGATCAAATCAAATAAAAAGATGTTGACATCATCTATTCACCCCAAAGTCAGTCAACACTGTTAAAGTTTGTACACAAAAGGTACTACTACATAAAAGTATTCAGTATTAGAGCGCTAGAGCAGTAAACAGGATGTGTTTGCATCAAGTTCCATAAAGGACATAGAGAGCCGCCTAGTTTCAGCAGCAATTCCAGTAAGTGTTTTGGACGCCTACTTTTAACGGTTAGAGAAACAGTCGACCAATCAGAACTTAGTAGGCAGGATAAAGAATGGGGACATCATCTTCTGACACTGCTAGCTAGAACTAGCAAGCTAAAGTCATTCAGAAAAATGGTGATAAATGTGGATGAGATTGATATAGCTGCACAAGTTGTTGTAGTTGACTTTGATAGTTGATAATTAGCAATTCTTAAATCAACATATTACTTTGATCAATGTGAAAGACTTAAAGTTAACTGCTCCTTGCTACGGTGGCTTCTGTGTCAACTGAAAATTACGTAGGCAGGACGGATATATCACTTCCTACTGATTGGTTCGGGCAAGACAAACCAAATTAACATCCTCTCCCAACAAGAAAACTGCTACCATGAACAAAGTATCAGGATGAATAAATTTAAGTGAAATTTAATTGTAGTTTAGTCTCATTATCAGGCACAAAAGGTGACAAATTGAGTATAATGTTGGACTGAAAATACATTTTTAAGAACATATTTAACTTTAACATATTAATTATTTTTTCCTTTCCAGGGGTTTTCCACTGGGGAAATAACTAAACAATAAGTGAAATGAGAGATAATAAACAATGTTAGCTCACAGTTAATACACATTCAACGACCTGTTGCTATACTTGACTTTCCAGCTAAGTGCAGTACGTATAGCTTCTCTCGCTTTTAGTCACAGCTTACAGCTTACTATAGGTTAGTGAGAACTTGCCCTACTTTTTTTTTTAACCATATCTGTGACACAAGAAAGTGGTTTAGCGTAGAGCTGCGATTGCAGACAACTACCAACGTTCATCTTCCTATCAGCAAAATATGACAAACAAAAATTATGTTTTAATCCAGTTCAGGTCTGAGCTCACACTAACCTGGCACTGTGAAGTCCTGAGTGTAAATGATCTCGTCCTCTCCATCATAGAGCTCGTCATCGTCCTCCTCGGTGTAGCCGTGCAGGTCCTCCAGGTAGGGCACCACCGTCATACTCCGCCAAGGGTCCCTGCTCTCTGCGCTGGCAGGGATGGGCACAGGGGGCTCAGATGGAGGGTGTTTCTTACGCACCCAGCTGCCAGGGACAGGCAGAGAGAAAAAAATGGGTATATAAATGACAAATACACCTTAACTAGGTTTCCGTGATATATGGTACATACTAAATCACTCACTTGTGTTGTCTTATGTTCTGTATGGAAAACCTCTTCGCAGGATCATACTCAAGCATTCCTGTAAACACACAATGGCAAAAGGTCAATTTAATCACAACAACCCTGAACAATTTCTCCACTGGCATTTCTTTCCATGGAGTGTTTAACATAAACTGGTGGGACGCCCCAGCAGTGAGGGGAGAGCTTACGGCAGACAGAAGATAAACTCGTTCAAGGAACATTAATTAATGCGAGTAATAATCTCATTCATCACCATGTGTCAAGACATCCTGCGAAGCTTAAGGAGTCAATGAGGTACAGTAAGGAAACATCTATATGAGTAATATAACAGCTGTACAAATGTAATGAGAATTTTGTCCCTTAATTATCATAATGTGGGCTGAATATGTAGAGAAAGCAGGATGATAAGGCAGCAGTGATGCAGCGTCTATCCAGACCTAATAATGTAATTGTCTCCCAGTAGGCAGAGAAGGGCAGCATGGAGAGTGCTGATAGTAGTGCTGCGCCTGCTGAAGGACACCTTTTGTGGCACTGGGCTTATTTTAGACCATGTAATTATGGACTGACTATCTCTTAGGTGCTGCGTCATCACACACAGACGTCACACGCTCACACAAAATGGGGGATGGAAGCCCAGTGAGTTATAACAGCAGCGGAATGTGGCAGTATTTTTTTTTTTCTCTCTCTCTCTCTCTCTCTCTCCCTATTCGGAGTTAACGTTTAATTCAGCGGTGACAGAGTCATCCTTCAAAATACCTCCATATGACACCTCAAGTCATTTCAAATGTAGTGAAGGCATCCGTGAATAGTGGCTTCGCTTCCATAAAAGGACAAAGAGTGCAAAGCTGGATAACAGGCTACACTACTATTTAACCATTCGGCGTCACGTTGAATGGCCTCATTAGTTGGTACAAACATAATCTTCCCAACATTCTTTTTAGATTTTAGAGGCGGTTCGTTTTTCTGTGCCATTCAACCGATTACGTGTTTCATTATAAGAGACTCTTGACTCTTTTATTTGCTTTTACGAGGAGCGGGAGCGTTGCAGCATTCCACTCGGGAGAAGCATTTAATATTCTGCTGCTGGCTCCAGATCAATGGAAACTACATCAACAGCTGGAGGGTTTCTACAGTTTTGGAGGAAGCCTCGCATGCTGAGGAGGCACGGTGACTCTCAATGTCACGGCACCACCTACTGGACACACACTGAAAAGATCACAGTGCACCTGGCAGGGACTTTCTTGTGATTCATCTCCAACATGACTCACCAGTCATATCAATGTTTTTTTTTTTCTTTTAAACTTCTCCATCTGTAATGCTACACAAATGTGCAAATTGTAATCTAGAAAAGCTACCACAAACCTTTTTGCCGCCATTGTTATAACAAATGTATGACATTGCCCGATAATGCTTCATACAGTCATGTAGCATGAATCACCCACTACAGCAAAATATGTAACCACACCGACATCTTGATGACTAAGCGTAATTTAGCTGTAAATGACACCAACCTCGCAGCAGGTCGGACAGGAGGGGTCCACACTCCTCAGGAATAGTGTAGTCTCCTTTTCCAATGTTCTCAAATAGCTTATAGATGTTGTCCCCCTCGAACGGATACAGGCTCGTTGTAATGTTGTATCTGAATGGGAGGAAGCAGCCGACAAACACTCTAAGTGTATTGTAAACAGGCTCTGTCTTGGCCTGCTGATGTTATCTTTGACTTATCACCATATTACTGTGATAGTTCTGTCTGTTTGTCACAGTTTAACATGTCTACATACACCATCGCTTTGTCTGTCCTCTCTGTAACTTGTAGGCAGCCTGTCTTAGACCACAGAACTGACCATAGTTCACCCTGCGGTGCTGATTACTCACAGTGTTACTCCAGCAGACCAAATGTCCACTTTAAATCCTGAAAAGGTGTCCAGTCCGTTGGCAATCTCTGGAGGCTGAAAGGCCGGAGAGCCCTGACTGGTGCGACATGTGTCATCCTCTGCAAATGGGTGAAGAGCCTGAAAAATGCATATTTATATAAATAAAAATAACTTTGATGCTCCACTAACATAAAATATGAAATAACTGGATAATTTTCAGCTATTTCCTTTTGAAGCAACACTATTTACATTGGACCCACAGCTTTGATGAATAGAGAGAATTATGGAGGCAAAATAGAACTTACACTCATCCACTGCTGCACATACAGAAAAAACTACAGCGAAAACAGTTTATACACTAAGAATTGTCAGTGCATCGAAGTTTAAAAGATATGAACAGGACAGTGATTGTTTTTTTCAGTTTATTTGGGCTAGCTGTCTCCACAAAATAATAATTTTCATATAGAAAGTTATTACAAATTCAGTGTGTAGTTACATTACTCCAAAACTATCACTATGTGTGGAAATGAATTAAAAATCAAAGAAATGGTAGAAATGAAATCTGGTAGCTACAGTAAACAAGATAAACAAACCCCTGGATGGTTAACAACATGATACTTCAGGTGATGCTCACCTCTGCTACTCCCAGGTCGGAGATTTTAAGCGCCCCGTCTGTGGTCAGCAGCAGATTCCCTGGTTTAATGTCTTTGTGAACTATTCCCTGGCTGTGCAAATATTCAAGGCCATCTAAGAGTTGGCAAAAGTACCTGGAAAAACAAAAAACAAAAAACAGGGGTCGATGGATCGAATTAAAAGGACGAGTGAAAGTGTGCCATAGTGCAAGATGTGGAAAAACACTATGAACATATCAAATAACATCACTGCGGACAGATGAACCTTCATCACTTTGTACTTTAGCTTCAGCGTTTTTTTCCCCCCGGCAGTGACCAGACATTCATGCAATCTACGGCCAGTTATTTCAACAGTAGAGGCCCTGCAGTCCTGGATCTAAACTTAGGCCTGGAGCTATCGTTGCAGAGAGGCTCAGACTAAATATAGCAGAAAGACTGACAGAAAGACGGGGGGAGGGAGGAGTAAAAAGGAAAAAGAAGAGAGACTTACCCGTGAGCTTGAAATACTGGAAACCTTTTCTCAGGGACGCTGTCCAGCATTTCTTGCATCCCACAAACGCAATACTCCATCACCATATACGTAAGTCAGGGGTTAAGGAGATTTGCCAAAGCAAACAAATAGATCCTTTAATAAAATGAGCCATTTAGAAAGCTGAGAACTTATGAAAAGGCAAAGAAATAACCCACATGAACAGCAACATTTATAGTGTAAAATCAGTGACTTTTAAAAGTCAACTCAGAGAAAGAGTGAATTGTATATAAAGACAAATATTCCACACAGAACAAAACAATAAAGAGGCACAAACTGCTTGGTTGTGTTTGCATCAGCGAGAAAAGCAATTCACACAAATTCTGCACACTCATAAAGGGGTGTAAGGATATATTTTCTGCTTCTCTTCATTGTAGAGCACGTCCACCAACTGAATCACATTCTTGTGTTGGAGTCTTCTTAGCAGCTGAATCTCCCTGTAAATAACAAGAACAAAGAAAAAGAGAAAATTAATACACAAGCTCTATCATTTAATACTGCTATTTGTTTACAATGTACCTATGTTTAAGGCCAGGTGTGATAGATCATCACATATTATTTGTATCATATCACGGTTTGATGGTATTTCTAACAAGCTGCTGAGCAGGGAGGAGAATTGTTGGTTTAACAGCAACTCAATTCATTTTAAATTTAGTCATCTTAGTTTTTGTGCTTCCCTCTAACATTCAATCAATTTCGTTAATTATTATTCAATGTAGTAAGCATTAACCTAATCTGTTGATTAATTTAAGTGGGAAAATAAAAGTGAGACTCTTGTAAAAGGTGAAACAAAGAAAAATAAAGATACAACAATTTAATACTAGACTTCATATTATCAAAGATTTGAATTATTATCTTCTGAGCTAATGAATAAAAAAAATATTGTAATGTTTGATGTTTTTGAGAATAGCTGAGCTTAAATTAACATGTACCACCACAAACAGACTAGTGGACGAGTGCAGCGGCAGTCAATTACACCAGTCTCATTATAAAGACAGATAACTTGACAGTTCACTTCGCTACCGGAGGAGAAGAGGTTTAAATCACCAGCACGGCAAAACCCCCAAGAGACTCAACATTCATCAGAGAGCTGTGAGTGGGGACAGTAATGAATTTGGATCTGGAGAGGAAGAGCACAAAGTGCGAACCACAGACTTCGATTACGCTTTGCAATCGATTACACTTTGATTCAACATTTCAATTATCAATTCAATAAAAGTGCTATCACTTTATGTCTGTGCAAGTATTATTTATGATGTGGAAATATGACCATCTGCCTCCCTGCTCCATTGCTCGGATAACTGCAGCAATGTTTCAAATGACAGCAGTTACCATAACTTTATACACACACACACACACACACACCGTTTTCTACTTTGTGTTTCAGTCAGACGACCTTCTAACAAGTTAGCTTCAATGCCAGTTGTGTTTTTGTTTTGCAGACTACAAAAACTTTGGTAAATCCTTCTCCTGATTTACTGCAAGTAAAAGCCTGACAATTGCAGCTCTAAAAGCTTGTCTGACATCATGATGGCACTTTGAGTTGTTTTTTTCCTCACTAAATATACAATGTTGATGGAATTGTTAAAATGTTAATGCTTTTCACGAGAAAAAACAAAAATCACTGTTGTTGCTGATGCAGATAAGACTCGTGTTGTAGCACAATCTTGATTCTTACTTAAATAGATTTTCACCCTTCACCTCTCCTGGCAATACATGTGTTTTCATGGATCTCACACACACACAAACACACACACACACCAGGTCAGAGTAATAAAGGGAGTTGGCCTCTGCCAAAAATAAATAAAACTCTCATGGTGCCTACAGCACTGAGGCATCATTTGTCTTCTTTTTTTACTCTCACACAATCTCGCAAAAAACACTCTGGAGCTTATCCGTCCCACATCAGCCTGCAGTTTACGAGCCAGTCCTCTGCTTTATACACAATCTTACTACTGATAAATGCAAATTCTGGGCCAGTCAGCCTCTCGCTTGCACAGGCAGTTACTGCTGCATCACTGCCCTGGTAAAAATACACCCACCCGTCTCATGTAGTCGTAAAAAACAGGGTTATGATTAAAATAGGGTATAGCACAATAAATATCTCTGCTTTTTAAGCTGTAAATTACATGTCTGAAATGTAGCAAACCAATACTGGATCTGCATCACTGCTTGTTTCCATAAAACAAATCATGAGGCAGAGTCAGCGCTGCCACCTCAGGCACAGTGACTACTGCAGTCCATCTGCAGTCTCTGTTCTGATGTGGACTGATGGACCTTGTGTGTTCAAGGCCTGCAGGCTGCAGAGCTGAAAGGATTTCAACACTCACTGATATGGAAGCAACTCTTGCTCACAGTGGCAACATAAACCGCTACCCAAGTCTGCATCTACACGCACTGGTCTGGAGTCTGTGTCTGGTTTAGGGTTTGTGTGTGTCCATGTCCATGTGCACTCCTGTCATTCCAAACACTGGCCGGCATTCCTGGGGTGTTGCCGTAGAAACGGGAGTGGCATTGCTCAATCAATGCCTGTATGAGCATGCCCATCCCCATGGCAACCCTGTAAAAGCAGGAAGTGTTTGGCAGACAGGAATGCTAAACAGAGCCTGAATGGGGTGACTGGGGGCTACTATGGTATCCACACACAGAGACAGGCCTTTACAGGATCAAGGATCCAGCTTCCTCAGGCTGGAAAACATAAGGCCTCCACTAACTGAGACAGATGTAGAACGAGAACACAGACAAACCGTTTTCACACATCAAGAAACACTGCTGATGTCTTATTATTATGACACGCCCTGTCTATCCTGTTTCACTCAGAAATGTGTCGAAGATACGGATGTTAGATACTCTCAAAATGCTGTTTCATCTGGACTTAAAGCCACTAGGGCGCACCTCTTTAAAACTTTTTATCACACTTTTCTAACACAGATTAAAAAAAAAAAACTCTTGTGAAGTAAAATGTGGAAAACATTTTAATCTGTACAAAATGATCTAAAGTAATTTGGCAGCAATTAGAGCCTCACCTATGTTGACAGGTCTATGTCTGCTTTGCACTTTGGGGAGTGTCACAGAAAAACAGTTTGTTGTTTATAATCCTTTGTGGCTTTAGATTCATATTTGGGGTCACTGTGTTATAGGAAAATATATCTTCATTCAAGATGCATTGGGTTTTTTCCCCAGGATTTCTCTATATTTTTTCCAAATTTCTTATACTCACTATCTTCACCTTTGGCAAATACTAACCAAGCTGTCGTCTGTCGTAGGGGGCAATACGGCCCTAAAATAATATCACAATATTTCAGGCTATTTCTGCTATAATGATAATACTCCTCGCAAGATTTTTGGCTCTCCTTGTACTCAACCGGGTGCTTCCCCTTGAAGTGGTAAAATAAGTTTGTTGTGTTGCCCCTTTTTGTTGTTACAGTCTTCTTGCATATTAAAATGGTTTGTTTACATCTGATCTTTTGTAACCAAACCACTTCCACACTACTCAAGGACTAACTCCTCCACTGTGGAGCCAGTAGCAACATCACTTTCGCTGTCAGCCATGCTTGTTTTTGCTGTGCGTAATGGTATGAAGTCATAACGTCGACAAGTCGGAATATTGCCATTATCACGATATGACTTTTTTCTATCATATTAAAATTATACCAATATTATCATGAACAATACTGTGAGATTTTTGAACCCAGGCAACAGTTGTTGCATGCACAGTGTCAACCATCTCAGAGATGCTACAGGCCTGTTTGCAGCCCTCTCACGAGGACCTTTTTTATGACTGGCCTCTGTGGAATAGTGCAATGCGATTTCATCTGGCAAGGTGCAACATGCTAATGCACATTCCTTGTGGATTACTTTGTGATGTGAACTGAGTATTTCTATTGTTTATCGTTCAACTGTTGAGATGAAAGATAAAGTAGTTGCCGCTGTGATAATTTTCCAGACTTGTAAAGACCTATATGTGAGATTTATAAAGCATTGTGTGGTTTTTTGCCATCTGATAATCCTTTACGCACGTAAACGTTATCCAACTGGACTTTCTGGATTGTATTTCACCGTCTCACAGGTACCTTGAACAACAAACCTCCACCTACGCAGCCCCCTGCACTGTTTTAACACAGGCCTGTTTTCAGTGTGACTTTGGGCTGGGTTTAAAAAAAATAAAAAATTTCTTATTCAAATCGATCTTAATTAACATTTTCCAATATCGATTCATAAAATCTGAGATTGATCATTTAATATATGCCTTTTCCTGTGGATTTTAAATCTAACTGCCAGATCTTGTTGAAGATGGCAGGAGCTGCTCCACTGAAGGCATCGCCAAGCCTGTTGCACAAAAGCTTTGTGAGACAGTCACAACATTGTGTATGTTCTCCTGAGGTATTAGTGATGTTTACATTACAGTAGGTATGCTTTTAGCCCCTGTATTTACACTGGTTGCCTGGTGATTTGATTTAAAATCATTGTTGTTGTTTATACACTACACTAAAGTCACTCAGTACTCACTGACTGTAGAGTTGACTGCTGTGGTGTGTTCATGTTAAATAAAAAGTACATTAATGTAACTGCTTTGAGGTCAATTCTTAAGGCAAACATTAATATTTTAATAATGCACCAGGTAGAGGGTTCCTTGCATAATTTACAACATTAGTTCTCTGAGAATCTCTTTCATATCCAGGCAAAATTGATATTGTAACTGAAATGTCCCTAAATGAATCGATATCGAATCGATACTCAGCCCTAGTATGAAAGCCCACTAACAGCATTGGTTCAAGTCAGGCTGAGGACATGTGTTAGATGTTATTCTCCCTTTATTTCCTGTCATCTCTCTAATGTCTACTGACTATTGTCTCAGTTAGTGTGAACACTTACATGATACTTTTAATCAGTTTTAAAATCGATGTCACACTTTACACCAGCATACCAGGATGTGCTTGACACACACACACACACACAAATGCAACCCAAGGCATCATTTTAGGCTTAAATTCTTTTTCTCTTTTACTTCCACACATAACACATCGTGGTTTGGGCTGCTAGTGTTCTCAAAACTGTTTTGAGTGTACAGCAGAACTGTGGGTGAAGGGATTCAATGAGGACACTGATGGAGGACTGCAGCTGATTCTGACTTCCCTTAAGTCCCAGCTAACTGAAAACCGACATGGTTCAACAATAAGGCTTGCTTGATTGCCCGGGACAAGTAAAATGCCACGTTGGGCTGGTAAATCTAGCAACTCACTTGCCTGATCGGGCAAGTGGAAAAAAAAAACAACAAACAAACAAACAAAAGAATCCAGTTTCAATCATGTTTTTTCGTTGTATCATAAATTATTTTCTCGATCACACAGCATAGCCCACTCCCCTTTGCGCACATTGGAGAATATTGGCACATGTCGTCGGCCAATCAAGAGTTGAGTAGGCTAGTAGTAACGATTACGTGAGCACTGTAGTTTTTCACTGCCATAAATACTCTTGAGAACAAGAAATATCAAAAGAGGGAAATCAGGAAGCTTGGAGTGGAAGAAATTGGTCTAAAAAATGTATTTGCCATCGGGTTAGAGAGTCTATTCCATTATTTGAAAGAAACTGAGCTGATCAAAAGAATTTAGTGTTCAGTGAAACACAGAGGATGGGTCATACCATTTTCAATATGCAAGAATCTTTGTTGCTTTGCATCTATGACTGTGTCCTTGTTCTGTTTAATTTACTTAAATAAAGATTAAACATGGCAATTAACTTTAGTCTTTGTTTTTATTTGATAACTGCTAATAAATAAAACTATTTGTATGAGGGAAAGTAAAAACTGACTTCTGGCAAATAGATTTCTGACCCACATGTCCGACCGGTCATGTGGAAAAATTCATTAACGTTGAACCCTGACTGAGCAGAGGAAATACAGTGTATAAAGTAGTCTTGTGCTAACTGCTGTCATGTAAATGCATGTAGACTGATTCTTATTTAATTGCACATCTGTTATTACTATCAGGCCTCTAAATATGTTTGTAGCTACCTTACCCACCTCTCGTCTTTTAAACAGTCCATCCCTTCATTATTTCTCTCTCTGATGTCAAGTATCATTTTAGAAGTAAATTTATCAGTAAATGTAAAAAAGGCTGTCATATGTGATATGATCATCGAGTGGTAAACACTATTTTATGACAGTTCTAGGAGAGTCAAGTTAGATGAATACAAGTTAATATGATCGCAACAAAATGACTCTTCCTGAGCTGTCAGCATGGGCTTTTCATCGTTCTTCTGCTACCGCCTAAAAACACGCCATCTTGAAGACTTTCTTTCTCTTTGTGTGAACTCATTTGACAGCTTTCTAAAGCTTCCTCTATAATTAGCACAGGCCCGCAGCGAAGGGCTGGAGTAATACTTAATAAACTACTGTGTGATTAAAACCTCTGATACTCATCAGGAAACGGGGGATGAAGCAATAAAAGTTTGAATACACAGACGTGACAGCTAAATCACAGAAGCAGTAAGACAAAAAAGAGGGAGATGGAGAGTCAGGACGATGTGGAAAGAAACTAATGATACTGTAAAAATCCATTCAATAGCTTTAAAAATGTCCATCTATTTTAAATATCTAATTAGACAACAGCATGTTAATATATATTATCAGCCATGCAGTTGCAAAATCTTGTGTCTGTGCTGTACTCTACATAATATTATTCGAGGTCAAATAATCAAGCATTACATTGTAATACATTTTCTTTCTAAGGTTAACTGACACAACACATCAACTTCTTTTTTTTTTTAAAAAAAAAGGTATAAATTATTGACTTAAGAAGGTAATTTTATAGTTCTTGAATTGCACAGATAGAGCGTATTTGGGTAGTGATGACTAACATCTATGTACAAAGAATAAACGATGTTATTTAGTGAAATCTGGTTAAGACAATGTGCTCTGATCTCTACACAGATATCTGTGTTAACCAGTTCTCTCTTATTCCTTCACCTCGATTAAAGCAGCCAGGTTTCCTGTATAAGATATATTTACGAGACTGGCTTATTGAAAAAAGCTGACAATGGCCTATTTACTGAAGTTCATGTAACCCCCACCGTATGAAGCAGAGGCGTATCTTTCCGTTCTCTCCTTTGTTATGGACATTTTAACTCTGAACTGTTCTTAATACTTGCAGTTGTGCTTATTGTTAAGATTATGACTGCTGTATGTTTAAATGATGGCACAGCTCTACATGTTAGTCTGTGTGTGTGTGTGTGTAAAGGCCGAGACGCTGTGCACGTTATCAATGAAGTTTCATCTCATTTGTCTGGTTAGGCGCACCGCCTGAATTGCGGGGGCTGTGATGAGCGTTGACAGCTGTCCAGCTCATGAACACTGACACAGAACGACAGTTTTCTTCTCTTGTTCTAGCAGATATTTCCGGATTTAAAATCATAATGTTGTTAATTTATAAAAGTATTTTATTTAGGCAAAGTTATTGAAAAAAAAGAGCTGAAAATCTTGTTTTGTTCTGGCCTCTCGTGGTTGATGTTCTGGCCTCAATCCAGACATGAACTTTCAACCAGAAGAAGTCAGAGAATAAATGCTGTATAAAGATGTACTTTAAAACATTTAAGGAGTGCCTCGATTACTGTGCACGCCACATAACCGCAACATCATTGGTTTGATTCCAGCCAGGGATCTTTGTTTGCATGTCATACTCATCTCTCTCCTCTTGTTTCCTGTCTGTCCACTTCACTATCCTCTAACCAATAAATGCAAAAATGCCAGAAATCTAAGAGAAAAAAACCTTGCTCTGCTCACTTATTATTCTAGAGGAGAAAAAAAAATGTGAAGAGAACCATGTTTTACTCTGCAAAGTAAGTAACTGAAAAGATCATTTTGGTATTAGTACATAAGTTTGGGTACCATGACTGCTTTTTCAAAAACACTGAAAACTACATGTGTCAGGAAGTTGTTGGCTCTGAGTAAAATATTAATATTGCAAATGCAACTGTATCTCAGGATAACTGACCAGTCTGCAAAGACTTTGCCTCTTTGCATGTATAAATCACTATGTATAGTTGAGTCAGTGACCCTGGTATTATGGCTTAAACTATTAGAATACAGGAAAAAGATCGAGGGTCAAACGAAGTGGGCTGACAAACCCAAACAATACTCACTTTTTCACATTGGCTTCTCCGTTTGGAATCCTCCTCAGTTTCTTCTTCTTCAGTATCTTGACAGCCCTGCGACAAAGTGTCTCTGAGTCCAGCATCTCTTTCACTTTGCCGTAAGATCCCTCCCCTAGCAGATCCCCCATCAAGTACTTTCCTATCAGCTTCGCCCTCTTCCTTCGTGGCTGGTAGATCACCTCTGTAGAGTCAATACGGTGGATGAAAGTATCCATCTCCATCAGTTCGTTTTCATTTAGATAGTCAAGATGATGTAACTCCCCGGTACTCATGACTGACAGCTCAGCAACCACAGCTTAGGCCTCCTGTGCAAAAATATTTGCAAACAGCTACGACTGCTGCTGGAGCGTAATCCACCGGTAACCTTTAGGCTTTAAGCCGAGTATTTTCAATTCCACAAGATGGAATATAGATGAATTACAAAATACTGAACATGGGTGAGGGAGTAATCAGGCCTGAGAGTTGAGGGAGAAGGTGGGGATCAATCCCAATTTGTAAACATTAGGGCTCCTTTTACTCAAGAGGTGCAGACAGAGGTGAAGAACCTGTTGGGTCCAGTGCTGAGTTAGTGCTTTGTACTGTGCATTTTCTACTGCGACTGTGACAAGTGCAGTTGAACAAAAAAAACAAACAAAAAACACAAAACAAAACAAAACAAAAACAGTTATTCTCAACTGTTATTCTTCTCCCCTTAACTCTAGGTCACGTCGCCTCTATATGAATTTAACACCATACAGCCTTAGGTAGAGGCAACCAGTCCTGGTTCAAGGCCATGCAGCACAACATTTCTGTCAAAGGTCCATGCTGCATGGCATAGTCTGCCTCAGGACACATAAGTGTGTACAGCTGGACCGGATCCAAGCACAGACCTACAGCCAAACGCATGCAGCAGTATCAGCCCAATCTGTGGTGTCAGCCCGGCTGGTGGAGGTCGACTGAGCCATCCAATGTGTCCACCCGTCCTCAGGTGTCCTCCATGCCACCACGGCTCCTACTGCCTGGAACCTGAAAACAAGGGTTCATTTTAAAACATTAATGAAAACACAAACGCACACGGCTTTCACTCGCTTCTGAACTAAGTTAGCCCTCTTTGGTAAACAATCTGTCCAGACATCAACACTTGAACAGTTAATCTTACTGTGAGACTAACACAGACATGAAGAGAATATAACTTATATATTAGTACACATTTAGCATCCTACTTTAATTAAAACGGAGCAGCATGTGAGTTACACTTGACGGTGAATTTGCTGGGTTGCAATAAACCTGATTAATAGGTGTTAACAGTCAGCTAGCAAGCGAAGCTACCATAGCACGTCTGCTTGAATGAACTAGCTTGCCAACACGAACTCTCACTTTAAGGCTCCTGGATATGCACACCTTCAGCTGAAACTGCAACACTTAATTCAGACGTTTACTTCCAAAAAGAGCAACAATTAATTTAATGTAGATGAGGACTAACGGTAAACAAGTAAGCGGGGATAACCTAAACGTCGTCACACAACTGTAGCTAACGGTGACATGCAGCTCCGGCGTCAGCTAGCCAACTTTGACTGACGTTACTAGCTTTTAGCCAACTTCACCTTATTTATCTAGATAACGAGCATAACTATCTGATTATGCTGCATCACGTTCAACCAACAGCACATCAAATGTGAGCTCTAACATCCACACTAGCTACCGGCACCGGAGAAAACCGTCCAGATGCATCCAGCTAAAGCGAGCTAACCGGAGGGCTAGCTAACAAGCTAACTAACTCCTGTTATCGGCTCTCACCTAAATCCACCTGAATCGTGTTTCCGTCGCGGCTTTTACTTGCCTTTTTTGAGTGATTTGTCCGTCCTCGGTGCTGCAAACGTTTAACTCGGGTCTAGCTAGATATCAGTTGAATTTTCTGACTCTTCGTGTTACTCCTGCCACTCAGGTTGTCGCCATCTTGTTTACCTCCCCCCGCTAACGTTAATGCGTCAAATCAAAGTTTTCCTTCCTCACGGTGAAGCGGCGGCAGGAGTGACAACCGGTACAAACATGAGAGAGAATTCAGTCATTTCAACGTATTTAACTAGTCTGATGCCATTAATTTGTCGGTATATTTATTAGCTTTATTCCCATACATCACAACTCAAGAATTGTAATTTATAATGTTTGTGAGCACTGATCATAACCAGCACTTTCCTTCCCTTTCTGGACACTCCCCCTAACTTCCAACTGTACTGGAGCATCCAACCAGAGCCAAAACTATAAGTCAATTAAATTTATTTAAAGAAAAATAATTGACTACTATTTTTATTATCGATTAATCCTTATTTCCCAAGCAGAAAGTACTAAACAGTCTCAGTTTTCAGCATCAGAGTTGCTGCTTTTAAAAAAAAAACAAAAAAAAACCAATTTGATGACATCACCTTAGACACCCTCTAGATCAAACCATTAACCTGTTAAGTGACTCTTTAGCCTTGATGGTATTATTTTCAGGATCGCTTATACACTAAAATTTACCTTTTAAAAGAGACCAGAGTTATGACTGTAATCAAAAGTGTTGAAGAACAGCAACCACTTTATTTTGGGTACATTATTTTCAGGCTTGTGCACAAAAATGGGGTCAGTGGTAAGAGGTGAATCCATGATGGAAATAACTCTACATCCAACTATGAACTCCCCTATGCCAATCATCTATGCCTGGTTAACCTTGTAGTGTGGCTTAAGTTGCCACTGATTGATGCTGTAGCCAACACCACAGTGACTCTTGCTTAGCTGGGATTTCGGAGTTATATTTATCCCGTGTAAACCCCCTGGGAAATGGCAAACTTAAGGTCTGATTTCACTGATCTGGCATCCTCCTCACCACTGGCTGCTCGAGACTTGTCAACTCCACTACTGCTGCAGCCCAGAGCCATACAGAAATGAATACTGATGGTGATTATCAACATGAATGGATGAATACTTGCACATGTCTATCATAAACTGAGAGTGAGTTAATCTTAGCTCTTACGTATTTGCTAATAAACAAGTACAGTAGTCATAGTGTACCACATTTGTTTGTAGACACATCTGTGACAACTCCACATTTCAGTAAGAGGTCCTTTTTATTGTGAACACTGAAGCATAAAATGAAAGGCAGCAAAAATTGATTATAGCCTGGAACCGTGAGGTAAATTATTCAACATAAAAATTATACAGAGGATCATGTACTATACAGAACAGTATTATTTGATTGGGAATGTAAAGTCAGGTTTTGAAAGGAAACACAAATTGAAGAGTGAAATCATCAGGTGTTGTAGGTCTTTATATATTTCAAGTTGTTACAGTATTAAATTGAAATGTAACAAAACAGGCAAATCGATTATGCAAAAGAAACAGTTGTGATATTTCAACCTGAAAGAAACTTCAAATATAAGGATGAATCTATTCCTCTTTCTACTGTTCTCCGACCTCATTTTCCTCCTGCACACACGCACTTCAAATTTTCAAGATTTCTACTGTGCAACAGTGTCCATTTTCACAAGTGAGCAGAGCTGTAGCTGTGGCAACCAGCTTTTAAGTTATGATAAACAAGAACAAGTAAAAAGAAGAACAGTCCTCTACTTCAGTAATATGGCCTCCGTGGATTATTCTGTGGGGAAAAAAAGACAAACACTTGATTGAATTCCATTATTATTATTGCAAAGTGTGCTTTACCCTTCTGGGAGATGAAAGATTACTGATGGAAATTTACTGAGATGCTGAAGTTGGGTACTGAGATGCTTAGTCTCTGTTAAGCCAGGGTCATTCATGACGCTCATAACTATGTGTTTCCTGGTATACTACATCGGGCTCCAGCCGTAAAGATAAGATGTGTCCTTGCAGGGGATCAGTGTGTTTGCTCAGGCTGTCTCCAGGGTGGGAGATTGAGGGGAATCATTGCCTCGTTATACAATGGGTTGTTTCTTTGTGTCTGTATAAAGTGTGAGGATTGTCTGCGAGTGATTCTGTATGCTCCATTCAAGTGTACACTCTGCTTCCAGCGCCCTGAATAAATGCTTTCTTATAAGACAACGGAGACTTGACCAGACAGTTTCATTTCTTCTGCATCAACCCTCAAGTGGATCAACAGCACAGTAAATAAAATGACAGTGTAAAAATGTGTATAGGCAATTATAGTAGCAGTAGTAGTGAGTGCAAATCTCTATGCATGCATTTACAAATTAGCCAACATAACCATAAACTAATGCTACAGTAAACTGGTATGCATTCATAGTGTTTTGGTACAGAAAAAACAATCAAACGTTGGTTACCAGTGGGTTGGGCCTGAAGCGGTAAGCAAGCATCATCCTCTTTCTGAAAGCGTCATATTCATCGTCGCTTTTTGTGAGCTCAGCTGGACGGTCAACTCCAAACCCTGCTCCGTTCATAGCTGTAGTTCCCCTAGAGAGGGTCACAGAGACACCCAGTCAGTTTTTTTTTTTTTTGGAGAATGAACATATTATATGCTGTTATTGGCATCAACAGCACATATTTAAAGTACCTCTATAAACAAACACCTTGAACATTAAACCTTTTAAAGATTAAGTTTCCCTGGAGCCAGTGAGATTCATTTTTTTTATTTGATGTGGGATACAGTTGTCATGTTGGTCATGTTGCATATTTACATTCTGCAAAGATTATATGACGTGCACTTTTAAAGTCACATGGAAAACTGCCTCTATGAGCACTACTTGCTGCCTTAAGCATTTTGTATTTGTAGTGTTTTCAAACAAGGTGTTTGTGTGAAAAATATAATATATAATTAATATAAGCCAATGAGATAGAACAGTAAGATAGTTTGATTTAACTATAGGGACAAACAAGTAGGATTCAACAAAAATTGATTATGTTTTTGGCATACATTTGTATTTACACAATGGTGTAAACTCTAAAAATAAACTAGTCTAATGGAAAAGCTTGTTTGATATCTGGTATACATATCATTAAATAGAAAACTATGCAACATGGTCAAATTTTTGTCATTTTTATTACTACTGTGACTTCAATGAAAGGTAAACATAATGAAGATGAATACTCACTTGTTAACAGGAGCCTTGATGCCCTGTCCGTCACTGCCGAGACCTTCACCTTCCTTCCAGCCCATCTTCATGAGCATTCGGAAACCAAGATTCTCCACTGTCAACTTGAACTCTTTGTATTCTGAGTAGTCTGGGTCCCGGCCCTCCTGCAAGTCAAGAGGACTGAAATTGTGCATCAATGCTATCCATACACACAATAAAGGGGCTCTGATTTTTGTGTCTACAAGGACTGTTCCAGAAATACTGCACTGACACCAACAGACAAAGGTTTGTATGTTGTGTTTGTTTGTGAGTTGTTTGTGTTTCGTGCTGCTTTGTATGTACTTTGTTGTTGAGTTTCATGTTGTAATGTGTGCATATGTATTGTTGAGTTTTGTTTAGTTTCATATGTATTTTACTGTTCGGTTTTATGTATTTTAAAAGCCCATTTAGAGACAGGCATTGCACTAGCTTAGGCTATAAATACTGTGATATGTGGCATAATAAATAAAGAGGTATGGTGGGCAGATTATTGATTACTAATTTAGCAAAAGTGAGGCAAGGTTGATTTAACTGGGAAAGAATGAAATCAATGACACACATCTCATCCCACAGTATCATCCCCTCACTCAAATTTCATGCCATGTGGCATTGAGCAGTTTGATCCTGGGTCATACGTGACTGCTGACTTTCCAGGAACTTTCCATGACTTTGGCAGCGAATTACCATTACAAAATCTCTGTTGACAGACCTATGTTGTTATTCAACTCTGAAACCTTTAAAGGGTTAAAAAGTGTGGTTTCTACAACAGTGCCAAATTGGGCTAACCAGAGTTTCAAATAAACAAGTGACAATTATCATCTTCTCAGGAAGAGCTAGAGAAATTATCTGGAAGAAGGGACTTCTGGGTAGCTCTGCGGGCTGTTACCACAGCGCCCCCGATCTGGATAAGCAGCTTGAAAATAGAGGCATGGATGGATGATTACAATCTGTTTACAGACATTTCAAGCTGACCCTGGTTCTACTGAATGCTAGATGGCCTTACAGCGGAACAGTATATATTTAATGGCTGATAGCCATCACAAGATACAATATAGGTATATGAAAAATCCAGGTAGATCCCTGCAAAGAGATTCTTGTGTTAAATAATTATGAAATTGATTGATGTGTAATTTTAAAAGGGTCTATAGTATACAGAGAAAATCGATAACTGAAAACAATTATTTAAATGAGTTTAGTGCCTCACTTGACACAAAGCTTAGCCTTATGGATAAAGGTTTATGGATAACAGCTAAATTCTTCCTTGCTAGGCTAGAGAACAAGTGAATTCAGAGGAAATCTGACCTTCAGTGCCTTGAAGGTCTCCATAAACTTTTCCAGTTCCTCAGGAGGCAGGAAGTCACCAATGAAGTGTTTTCCTTTACCCATTTCTGTCAGAGATTCTGCCCACTCTGGAAAACAAAAACTCTTTTTACAGCAAGGCTTCAACATTCACATCCATAAAACATCGACAGCTGATCATGTTGCAGAAGAAAGACCGATATTGACGGTCAGCCTTACCACGTGTCTTCTCCATTTCCATCTTTCGGAGTTGATGCTCCCAGGTGCCCGCCTGCTGATCCACTTCTTCATCGCTGTCGTATTCATGTTGGTGGTCTCTCATGGCCTTCTCCCACATCACCTGCATATCTGCCATTGCACGCTTGTGCTTCATGATCATGTCGTACATCTCTTGCATCTACAGAGTGTGTGAGAAAAACACCACATACCTACATATTGATAACAGGTCACAGGGACTAGTAATCCTGTTACTCCTCTACAAGGCGAAATACATTTAAAAACAACACACAGGGAGTGGAGTTTAATATTTTTATAGGTGGAGTCAGGTATAATAAAAAAATCCATTCATACATTCATTCAGTATTTTTGTACCTCTTGTTGTTCTTTGAGCTGTCTCTTCTGGTCCTCAGATAGTTCTGTCACTCCTACCAGACCGAGAGGCTTCCCCTTCTTATAACCAAGACCTCTCAGCTCCTGAGCTAAAACAGACATCACATAACAGCCTTTTAGATTCATAAATCATCCTTTGGATCTGATGACAGTAAGGCAGAGATAGTACATTAGGATGTAAATCCAAAAACAATGGTTAATTAAGCAACATTTGGTGCCTTTGTATCAACAAATATAATGAGAGTAGATCTACTGTCTTAATAATAATAATACCCTGAGAGAGTTACAGTTTTTTTTCCCGTATCAATTATTTGTCAGATCCTTGAGGATTTAACAAAAATGAATAGTAGTATCTGCATGTATGTGTTGGAAAATGTTTTATAATGGTGTCACCTCCAAAAATGCATCAAGGGACAAAAGACCATGATGTGTATGCACAGTATCTAAAACAAAAGTCTTAATACCAGAGAGAGAGGGTGTGTTTGGGTCTGGAACACTAATCTCCTGCGGGACAATGATGGGAGGCATAGGCAACTCGACTTTGTCATCTTCAGCCCCCCATCTGCTCTTTCTCTTCCGTTTGACAGGCGGGGTTTCTGCCTCCTGATTGTGGGGCTGAAATACTGGGTTCAGTGATGGAGGGATCCCTAGTAATGGAGGAGCAGCTGGGAGCTGCAGGTCTATCCTTGACTCTGCTGCTGGAGATGAGGAGGTCTGGGAGGCTGTAGCACGATACTCCTGTAATTTCTCTTTGTAGAAGTGGAAGGCTGGACTTTGATGGTCGTATAAAAAACTGAAAGGATGCAGAAGATGGTTTGTGTGAAATTTACCCAAGTGAAACCAGGCTTTAAAGAAAATGCAAGTTAAACAAAATGCGGAAAGTAGGAAAGATATTAATACGACTGACCTGAATGCAGGGTTGTCCCGGTTGCGCTCCGCAGCGATGGTTTCCACCTCGGGGCCGCCCTCTGCCACAAACCTGGCCAGCTTCTCAGCCACCTGCTGGGTTTCCGCGTCCACTGGGGGGGAGACTTTAAGCAGCCTATCAGTACTGGGGCTCAATTCACACTCTACTACTGTACCGTACTCAACTGGCCCTCACACACCACCAGTCTAGAGCCAATAGGGGATAAGAAGAGGAAGGAAGGAGGAGGAGGAGCAAGGGGGACAGGGGTGGTGAATGGGGAACTGAATGGACGTGAGTCTTTTAATGTAACAAATTAAGAACATATAAAGCCCTTTGCAGCTTTTTATCTGTTTGTATACTGTCATGGTGTACATGTGCAATTAAAGAGAGGAAGTTTTACTGCATCTTTTAAATATTTATATGCTTCTAAAACAACAAGACACAATTTAAGGGTGAGCAATATAGACAAATTATTGTATGTCACAAGTTGCTGGCAAAACTACAGTACTCCATTAGCACCTTAAAACCAAAAACAAACCTGGTTTATTAAACACATGAGAATAAGAGAAGCTTAACAAGCTATTACCTGTACTGTATATGAACAGCCGAAAATGAAAGGCAGTATGGTTGCGAGTTAGATTAGTACTGTGACCAGTAACTATTTTTGTATGATGGTCTAAAAGCCTGTATGCAGATACGTTTCCCCTTTTAAGATGCAACTGAATACATCTGTCAGTAATACTGTTTCACTCAAGTCTGACACCCTCATGAAGAATCAAATGGGACTTTTATTGCAAAAGACAATTAGGGACTCTACCATCACAGACACAACCAAATGAAAGTCCCCAGTTACCAGGGAAAGCTGAATCAGTCCCTTCCTCCTGCTGCGGTTGTTGTTGTGTAGTGAAACACTAAAAATGTCACACTGCACTCTGTTATTGAGACATTTCATAGTGAAACAGGTCACCTTAACTGGCAGTTGTTGGTGAACTTTATTACAGTAATGTCTTTGTGAGGGGAGGGGTTTGAGGAAAACTATTTTAGCAATGAGGTAATTTAAAGCTACCATAATTCATCATAATGTCTGTGGGTGTCCTTGTGAACTCATGCTGTGACTAGTGATGCCTGTAACTGTCCACTTCCTGTGCAATTACAGTTTAGTATTCCTGAGAGGAATGGTGAGAAAACAAGAGACAAAACTGTGAGAAAAAGTAATCTTACCATTATCTGAGGTGTTCTCAGGTTTGAGCAAATCCTTTCTCAGTTCTGCAACTCTCTTTTTGTAGTAGAGATAATCCATGCTGCTCTTATCATATAAAAACCTAAAAGGCAAGGACAGTTGAAAGCAGATGAGTTTGAAAATATTTTATGGGTTACATAAACCTGCAGGAGCTTCAATGCCCTTCAGACTTACGAGAAAACAGGATTGTCCTTGTAGTCCTCCTTGGCCTTCCTCTCCAGCTCCGATCCCCCCTCCGCCACAAAAGAGGCCATCTTGTCGATAATGAGTCTGGTGTCTGAATCCTCTGGGGGAGAAACTTTAAGCAGGCTATGAGTACATTTACTCTATGGGAACCTATGACAAAATGCCAGTCACAAGGCAACTGTGCCATTGAAGCACGCAGAAGATGCACTGAAATGTCCAAGCCATCGAGTTCTCCAGAGATAAAGTGAAAAACACAGGCCTTGATTTACCTTTCATCTCTAAGAATCTGGAGTAATCAGCCTCTTCTTCCTCATCGTCTTCATCTGGAGAACAAAACACGCTCGGCCTCTGGCTGAGAACTGGACTCTTCTTGGACTGTGAGTAGCTCTTGAACTGACTAAGCATGCTGCTCACTCCGAGGCCAGGCCGCTTGCCGACAAGGATGCTCTTTTTTTGCAATGAGTTTCCTACTGGTGATGTCGTTGAGGTGGAGGGAGTTTTGGCGTCACTGGTGGAACCTAAAGAGAGTATGAGTTAGGAAACATTTAAAAAGTATAGTATCAGCATTTGGCTAAATGCAGTTATTATTGCTGCTTGAGAGGGTGAGAATTAATCTTCAACCAGAACATTTGGCAGATAACTATCTCTGAAATATTATGTTGCAATATCCTATTATAAACAAAAAGAGATACTTGCTGAGTCATAAACAACCAAACAAAATGGAGCACACTGAGAAAAACAAAATGAAATAATGTTTGTCATACTTTTAATCAGCTTTCTTGGGTCAGGATGCCCTCCTGCAACACTGTCAAGGACATATTGTAGCCTGAAGCCTTTGAAACTGTCTTCTACACTCGCCAAAACTATAAGATTACATCTATTTTTTCACTGCAGAGATTAATTTCTACAACTCTGTCTCTGTTGATGCATTATTAAGTTTGATTTTGATGCTGTCTATGTCTTCAACATAACTTACTGGGACTCTCCATGAAACTTCAACAACTTAACCATAACAAAGTTCAGGAAAAATAAAAAGCATGCTTAGAATATCTCTTACATTGACACAGCTGGTATTCAACACACACCATAAAATCCGTGTGCTACCTGTAAATGCAATATGTTCAATAACCTTTGCAGCAACTGTGACTGGTTCTCAACCCTTCAAGGTATATATTTGTCTTGTGCTCTAGTTGCTGTGCAAAATATCAATGTCCTCTTTTGACAAGGACATGAGAATGACTGTAATCCTTTGGTAAAAACTGTGCAGATGAAGGCACTAACCACTGCTGGATTTCTCCTTCTGCATCTTCATAAACTGCTGTAAGAAGCTCCCATCATTTGCAAACTTGTTTGAGGAGGGTCCTTGGAGAGTGGGGGAACTAATGGGATCAGAACAGATGAGATGTCATATTCATTTTTTTGGCTATGCATTTATGTGTAACAATACCGGCTGACAGAATATGATATTACTGTCATTGAAATATAAAGTGGTTGCCATTTGTTTAATGTGTCTGTGTCATATTGTCAGGTACATGTGTCTGTGGTTACCTTGGAGGCAGAGGCTTGTTAGTTGTGATTTGCACGCTCTTTTTTGCTTGCTCTGCCATTTTGGCTTCAATTTCCTTCTTCTTCTGGGCTATCAGCTTCTCTTGACGGAGAATATTCATGTTCATCTTATTTTTCTGTGGCTGCATGTTCTTGGACTTCCATCCTCCTCGTCCTGAAGAAGATTTTAGGGTTAATGCAATGTATGACAGCAATAAACGTGTATTATTTTATACATAGGCTATGTATTATACAGCCGTAGAGATGGCTGTTCAGGAAGCAAAGATAACAGTGACATTTTCTGATTTAAAATCTCGCATACATTCAATGATTTTCATTCTTAAAGGTAGATATATATATGCTATATGTAATATTATAACTTTGCAATGTGACGTTGGTTGCCATTAACTATAGACTTGCAAACACTAACGTTAGCTAATAGATTCTCTGACTGAGCAACAAAAACAACTTTCAACAGCTGTTAGATTTTGATCTGGAAAACAAGACACTTGTGATATTAAAGGAGGATGTTACATGTTGCATATCTGAAGAAAGGTCTGCATTTGTTGGATATAAAGCAAATATAATAACGTAAATGGTGTTCTTCAACAAGTAACGTTAAGCTAACCAGATAGCTGCTGTGCTAACGTTACATTTGTTCGCTTACGTTAACGGCTAACCGGGCTAGCGCTAAGTGTTCGCTGGAGCCAGCTGCTACATATTTAATGTCCAAATCTCATGTAAATGCACACTAAATATTTACCTGCATCGCTAGACTCCATGGTCGTAGCAGGAGCAAAAAGCTTTTTCGAAAACAACGTTTGCGGACTACAATAATACGTCTCACCACTTGCGCTGCTACTTCGCTGAGCTATGTTAGCGCGAACAAACAAGATCAACATTTCCGGGCATAGCTTCAGAATAAAAGCATCGTCTCTATCGCGGACTGTGTGACGGGAGGTTCAACCATTGGCCAGATGTTTTAAGTTCTACCACGGGCCAGTTGTTTTTCAACACTCCCAGTGAGCATTTTCCCATTGAGAAGACGTTTAAAAAACAGTTATGCTGACCAGCAAAAAGACATTCAAAACAGGTTCAAAAGTGAACGTTTTTTCACCGACTCTGTGAAGACGTTGATTAAACGTTAGACCACATTACACCAGGATTTGCACTACTGGCTTTCAACTGAGAAATCTGGATGTGGTTTCTTGGTTAGGTTCCAAAATGACATTAGGCTATTATTTGCGCATTGTAGAGGATGAAAAACTTCACTATTCGTAATCCCGGTGAAATATGGTCTAGCAAGGGAGGGTTCCCACACGAACGACTGCGCTGACCACTCATCCAAAGCTCACCTCCAGAGACCTGTCGCTTTTACACATCCATGTCCACAGACAGCAGAACAGAGGGGAGGAACGGAGACAGCGATGTTTCTGGAGTCTCCTTGTTAATCCAGTCCAGATTTGATGAGTCTAAGTATAGTGGTTTTTGATCTGAACCTTGACTAATGTGGTCTGTATGGAGAAATCACCCTTTTTTCTGTTTTCATAAACAAAATAAAGGTTTCACTAAATATCATTCACTAAATGTAAATATACAAACAAAAAGAAGGAGCAAAATGGATAAGGCTGGGGAGTATATGTACTGTGTAGTGTGATTATATGTATAATGTAAGACGAAGGATATATGGGTGGATGATGACGATGATGATGATGATGATGATAACGACGGCGACGATGATGATGATGTATATGGGATGTAGACCATCGCTTGTATTTTGAAGGAAAATACTCGACCGGAACTCTTCTTCTTAGTAATTGTTGCTAGCTACCATGGCAACATGACGTCGACGCTCGTATGTTTCCGTTTCCACCTTTTCTTTTTCGTTGCAGTCTTTTTTTGTCCCTCGCTGCTTTCCGTCCGTACCGTACGAACTGGTGTCCTGCATAGAAATGGCTGAAGCTCCCCCACGGCCCTGCCGGTTTTTTTGTCACCGGTGTTCAGCAGAGATCAGTCCGCGTTTACCGGTAAGAACCGACGAGGCAGATTTACCTATTTGAAGAATGAAAACTATTTGTGTTTGTGTGATTGTATGAGTGTGTGTTAGTGTGTGAGGGGGGCGCGTTCAGCCGTCACGTCGACACACTGCTGCTGTTAAGCTACGTTAACTAGCCCCATACAGGCAACAACGGTCCTGGATGACAGTTTAGTGGTAGTTATGAAGTTGGCGGTACACTCACGTTATGTTAGAGATGTAACATTAACTATATCGCGGTTAAATTTATTATCAAAGCTCGTCTGACCTGCTTGACAGGTCTTTGGGCGGCTTTTAACGTCCGCAAGCTGGCCAACAGGAGAAATCTGTACCTTTTTACAAATCTGACTGTCAAAAATCTAACAGGGGTGATAGGCAGGTTTTTCCATCGGCTGATATAAAAATCCTACATGTGCATTTCTCTACCATAAAGCGTGCTGTTATCTTATTGTGGTTGTACAGCAAAGAGAAGTAAAACTTGCACCAAAACTATCACCTCCATCTAAAGCCAGTGTCAGTAGTCAACATTGCTGTTGTGACAACAGCCTGTTGTTATGCCATTCATGGGAAGCTTCTTGAATGTTACAGTAACAGTTATAGACAGCTTGCTGCTCACCTGTGTGACAGCATACTGTCAAGAGATTATATTAACTAACTGGAAATGATCACAATGCCTTAATTGTAGTATATGACAAAATATCAACCTAATGATAATGTCAGTCTGTGATGATTCTGTTAAGCTTGTCAGATTCCTCTTTGTGTAGAGACATCCATTCAGGTTCCTGTCAATCAGGTTCAACTAGTTAAAACTAAAGCAGCCTATCACCACAGCCCTGCAATAAATCCTGATGTAATGAAGGTTATACTGATTGGTTTTAATAAAGACTGTTTTAGGGAGCTGTTTTGGTCATGATTGGGGGTGAGGGGGTGGTGTACATAAAAACACATACACCATTTACTGCATACTGCCTTTAGAAACTGAGTACAATTAGCTGTAAACCATTAGGGATGTTCTTAATTATTTTATTATTATTTATTTAATTATGACCGATTAATACTACCAGTTAAAGCAACCCAATCGCCAGAACAAAATGTTGGCACTTTACGTTTCTGTGAACCACAGTAATGTTGAATATATACGTTTCAACACGTGTAATACGTATCATATCAACATTTCTACAAACGTCCATTCTATCTAACTATCCGTTGAATAATGATGTTTTATGGTGTGACAACGCTGTGGTTAAGGTCTGGTTAGGTTTAGGCACAAAGACCATTTGTTTAGGGAAAGATCATCGTTTGGGTTGAAAAAAAATAAACCCGCTTTTGTCGGTTGAAACGGACATTGGTTTCTAGGTGGTCTCGAACCGTACTCTCTGTTGACTTCCAACCTCCAAGAAGAAACTTACTAACCATCCACCGACCCCTCCTCTTCCTAACAGGAGAAAAGATCAGCTCATATAGATCGCATGTGAACTACGTCACTTTAGAAATGTTGAGATGATACGTTTTGACAGTCCACCGGCCCAAAAACATGGGATTTGTCCCAGTATGCCCCATGGCCCAGTATACACCGCTGGTCGTAACCTACTGTTGTGGTTGTAAAATGGTGGATAAATTGTTTTGAGTGTCACACAAACTTCGAGGTTTAGGTCTGAAAATTGTGACTACAAGTTTCTGTTTTGTTAACCCGTTGGCTGTTTTTGATCATGAATAAGCCGGGAGAGGAGGAGGTTTTCGTTACCACGCGCTCGTCGCTGGAGGATTCAGTGTGTGTTTTCGTTTATTAATCTGTTCATACATTAGAAAGTAGGGGTGCGCAAAAAATCGATTCACATAAGAATCGCGATTCTATCCCTGCCAATTCAAAATCGATTCAGAAATTCCAAGAATCGATTCACATTTTGTAGTCTTACCACGATGCTGGTTTCCATTTTTTCCTGACATGAGTCAGCTCGCTAAATCCCATAGATGGCGCAATGACACCGCGCCGGTTTCTGCCTGGAACCAACTCCGGGGGCAAGAAGGAAGTGAAGTGTGTGTCCTGGAGAGACCGCAAGCAATGGAGAACTTGACAGAAAAACAAATACAACCTGCTCCACCGGCAATGAAGGCGATCTTTTTGACATATTTTGACATTTTCTTATCTTGAAGGGAAGAAGGAGCTTAACAAGACTAATAACATTATCAAGCGTTGCAGCGCACCTCCGCAGGTTTGCGCGGTTGTGGGCTTATTTATTTATAACCGTTGTAACAATCAGAAAATAATGTTTTATTGATCTGATTCACCAGCTTCCTCACTAACGTCATCAATGCTCCCTCTCCTCATCCACTCTCTAGCTTGCTCGACCACTGCTTCTCTCTCCTTTTCTCTCTCTTGCATTTTAACAGAGCTTAAAGATGAGAAAAAGACTGACTTCAGACAGCTCGCACTGACTTTTATGACCACCTTAAAGATGATTGTTTTTTTTTTTTTTTGCTGTGGCGGCAAAGATTTTGGCGTGGCGGCCCGCCAAAATGTTACCAGCAGAAACCACACACACACTGTACAAAGACCAAACCACACATTTACTACCAAGCCTGACAACAAAGAACAAAAACAGAAATTCTCCATCCTCATTGTCTTATACAAAATAATAACATTATGTTGAATACAAAGACAAATAACAAAAACACATTCCTTAACAATTCTCAACTACAATGAACTTTTCCCAATGCTTAAGATAATTTCCACCATCATTATTTCTATCTGCTATATTCTCTTCTGAAATCTGTAGTTTGTGTTGCTTCAATTGTATTGTGTTTCTACTATTCTATTATAGTGTCCTTTTGATTAGAGTGCATTAATTTTAACATAGTCTACCTAATAAACAGACAACTGTATATGTTGATCATGCTGTAGACATACTATATATATTCATATTTATATTTTCACTGTAGGACTACACCTGTCCACGCTGTGAATCTGGATTCATTGAGGAATTGCCTGAGGAAAGAAGGTATGTAAAAGTGTTGTAGGTCCCATGAATTTTGATTAATTTGATGTTCAAGTGGGTGTTTTGATCGTTTCACTTTCTTTACCACTGTGTTCATGCAGTACTGAAAATGGATCCACATCTACATCCTCCACCAGTGATCAGAACCGCCCGGCCTTTGAGGTCAGTGTGACTTGTTAAATCAGCCGGAGCACGAAAACATTTTACTCACTGAACCATGTTTTGACTTTGGCACTTTGCCCGTGTGTGTTTTTTTTTTTTTTTTTCCCTACTAGAACTTGGATCCCCAACACTTATTCACATTTCCCTCTGGGTACGGTCCATTCGCCCTTGGGATTTTTGATGAAAACTTTGACCTTCGAACCCGGCTGCCCACAGAGGATAACCGAGAGACAGAAAACCGGAGAGAACGGGAAATGGCATCACGGCAGCGATACAGTGCGCGGCAGCCACGGGGTCGACACGTTCCTCGACGTCAGGGTACGCGCCATGAAGGAGTGCCCACGTTAGAGGGGTGAGACATTTTCGGCAGTAGGGTGTGTGTGTGAGGTTGTTGTGGGACATGAGAGGGTACGGGAAAACAATTTTGCTTATTTTGTGTGAGTAATTCTTGCTTCACGTATTACTTTTCATTACTACTTGTCAGTTTTTCTATTTACCTATTTACCATATCAGATTTTAAAATATAAAACACAAAATTTAGTGTAACAAAGAATTTAATAAAAAAGATTACAGTATATACTAAACCACAAGTGTCTACTTTGACCATCTCTACAAAGCTGTAATAAATTATTGATATGTACAGACATTTTACATTCCGATTTTAGGTAAGAAGACAAGTTGAATCTCAGTTAATTCAGTGAATGTTTGTTGAGAACTGTGGATGTTTTTTCCTGATACAGGATCATCCAGCAGCTAGTTAATGGCATCATAGCACCTACAGCGATGCCAAATATTGGAATGGGACCATGGTAAGTACAAGCAACTGTGATGCAGGTCTGTTTTCTCGTTTCATGTCTCTGAGTTGTAAAATTTTTACTGTTTTAATTCTCTTATTAACTTCTTTTCTTCTTTTTTGTTGATGATGAACATCTTCTCGTCTTGCAGGGGTATGTTACATTCCAATCCAATGGACTATGCCTGGGGTGCCAATGGGCTTGATGCGATCATAACGCAGGTATGAAAAGTGGTGTTTGCTATGCTATAATGGAAATAAAACTGCATATCAGTGAAGTGGCTGCTGTGTCTGAAGAGCATTTTTTTGGGGGGGGGGCAAACAAGTCTGAGGAAGTGAATCAATAATGTGTTATAATTACTAATTATATCATAATTTATTTTTCATTTGTAGTTATTGAACCAGTTTGAAAACACAGGTCCTCCTCCTGCAGACAGGGAAAGAATAAAGAGTTTACCCATCATCTCCATCACAGAGGAACATGTGGGTAAGTCCTGGTCTCTCTCAAACTCTCTTATTCACTCGCTGGATCACCCAGTCTGAAGCTGTTCCTCTTGGTTATCTGTCAGACCTATTTCACACAGGCTCACATGTCGCTACAACCTACTCATCTAAGCAAACCACATTAAAAGATATTAATAATAGATCTTGCACATAGGCCTTTAAACCAGTTAAATTCTCTATTATGAGAAAACAGCTGAGAATAATCACCCTCTGAAAATGCTTTTTTCGTGGTAGTGAAGTCTTTGAATTTAAGCTTTCACTTCACAGCACTACTTCAACACAAATAAACAGAAGCAGTTGGAACACAATCTGAGGTCTTTTTCATGCAGCTGATTCATGTGACTGTGAGTCTCACTGGTTTTCTGTTTTTGCAGGTGCTGGTTTAGAGTGTCCTGTGTGCAAAGAAGACTACAGTGTTGAGGAGACTGTTAGACAACTGCCATGCAATCATTTGTTTCATAATGACTGTATAGTCCCGTGGCTGGAACAGGTATGTATATCTATCAAACAGAGTTACAAGACCGATATCAAACAATTACATCATTTTCTTAATCGATTGGTATCAATTACGATTATGTGAAACCAGAATTGTTTTAGATCGTTTGTTTTTTAAAACCCATTGTGCTTCGTTAAAACATTTCAAGCCTTTCTTAAGGTACGACATCGTGAGAAAGTGAACTGAGAGCAGCACAAGCACATCGCAGCAAACAGTTTAATTTCACAGCAGTGTGCACTAAGGAGAGATAAAAACCTGATGCTTTGCCTCCATTTTTGTGACTTCTCTCTGATGCTCCTCGAGCACTGCTGTTGGTTGACAAGATAATAATGATAATCAGGCTCAGTTGCCATTTTGTTTTAATTTCTTGTTGGAAAGGGTGAAATTTAGTTTTTTTTTCCAGTCAGATGTCCTTTTCAATTGACACGGAAGCTGCGATATCCGTTGGAAGGAACAGTTAACTTTAATGTTTTTTTTTTACATCGGTTAAAGAAATATATTGATTTAAGAGCTATTTCAACTTACAACAAGCTGTAAAGCTGCTTTAATCTCATCCACACTTGTCCCAGTTTTCTGTCGTTATATTTCATGAATGTAGTAAGTCAGCTAGCTATGTAAGAAGATGACATCCCTGCTCTTAATTCTGCCTTGTCAGCTCTTATTGGTCAATTGTTTCTCTGACTGGAAGGAGAGAGCTTGCTGAATTGGAGTGTATACATTTAGAAAATAAAAATATTAGATCAGGACTGTGTGTTGGCTGATGCTCAGGAAAAGTGGCAAGGAAAAGTTGATCCCTAATATCTATGCTTCATCTCAAGGGTTTATTTATTTTACAGTTTTTACACAACTCTTTGTTTATCCTTCTCTTTCCTGCAGCATGATACGTGTCCCGTGTGCAGAAAGAGTCTTAGCGGACAGAACACAGCCACAGACCCACCAGGGTTATCAGGAATGAACTTCTCTCCCTCCTCCTCATCCTCTTCCTCTCCTAGCTCACCAAGCAATGAGAACGCTGCTAGCAACTCATAGATTCCCCCCCCCCCCCCCCCCCCTCCCCGTCACCACCACCAACACCTCATATCTGAAAACCTCACAACCAACTGAGACCCAACGGCTCCTCTCCACAGCTGAGACCAGGACCGTCTCACTTCTAGGGGATGATATGAGTGGACTTGAACTCTGAATTTTCTTGCAGACTATTCATTCAGTCATCATTCCTCCCCCCTGTGCAGACCGGACGCTGGGTCCAACTCCTGCTGCTATTGTTGCTGAGTGTTTGAGGAGGCGGGGCTGGGTAGTATTTAAGGAAGATAAGGAGGCTGTGAATAAAAATGATGATAAAAGAGGGAACGTGACCAGAACTGGAACACAGTTTGAGCCAGAGTGGACAGCTTTTTGACGGAGACATGTCTCTGCCACAAGGCTGAGACACATTTTATATTTAAAAGACAAAATGTTCTTTTTTTAAACATTGCCTGTGGTGGTGCAGACTTCAAGCTGAGTCCATAGATGTGTAGATAGAGAATTCATTTTTCAGACAGCGAACTGTCCGCCACTGTACAGCTAATGGATCAAACTAAAACCTTGTTGAAACGAGTGTATGCATCTGATTTTTTTTATTTTTATTTGCACCTCTGTTTTTTTATTTTGCACACCATTCAGTCTGATGTTAAGAATGTGAATTTGGGTAAACTACTGAAAAACAAACAAAAAAATCCCCACATTTTTGCATTGAATGAGTCTTTTAGGACTTGTTTTTGTGTTTATTAGATTCTTCTTTTTATTATTAGCGTGTGATCCAGTGTATGTGGTGTATCTTGACAAGGTAAAGATCCTCACAGCTCAAATGTGGACACATTTTTACTGCGTTTCCTCAAGTAGAAAAATTTACTACTTATTTATTGAACCCTTGCCCAAAACACGAATAGAGAAATGTAAAAGAAATAAAAAGAGAAATAAAAAAAAAAGGCATGGGAACATCTTACCTCTATGAAACTGGCCAAATGTGTTTCACATAACAAGTGTTTATTATTTTATTAACTGATTTTTTTTGTACAGTCACAATAAAGTGCTAAAGAAAACTGATTCTGAGGTATCTGTCGATAATGCTCAGTTTTAAAGTGATGTGAGATGATTAGTGATTTGAATGGAGCTGGTAACATGAGATCTGGCTAAATTATATAAATTCAGCTCTATATTTGTAATGCAAATGTTACCCTACTGGTACTATTGCTTCTGGTTTTTGGTGGCTTAATTTCACACACATAATAATGTTTCAATGTTGATCAAACCGCAGTTATTTTTAATCAGTGTTGCACAATTTTGCCGTGTACTTGGCAAGGTGAGAGGGAGGAAGTAAACTATTTTTCTCACCTGTGTTTCACAGGATTAATCACATTTATCTTGTAATTTCTTTAAAGTGTGTGAATTATTTGTGTTGCAGACTTCTTGATGTCTGTTACTGATAATGTAGTAAAGTGGTTGTTTGATAGACCCTTAAACATATTTACAGTGGCACCTGTTTTATGACAGATCTAAATTATTCTCGAGACAAAAATATACAGTATGTCTGTTCTTGTAATTTGCAACATCGGTCCTCATATGGCGCTGTGGCATCAACAAGACTCAGAATGAATATTACTCTACGCCCTTACTACCTCCCTAAGAGCAGGCAGCCTGCCATTCTGTGATGTACAACAGAGGTAGTTGTCAGAAGTTCACAGCGAGTTCAGACATTTTTAGCTGTAATTAACAAGCAGGTGGTGGCTGAGTCACTAGACCAGCGACCTGTGAGGTGTTCCTGCTCTAATAAATGGAAATAAATTAAATTTCTATTCCCCGTGGTCCCAAAGTTGTGAATGCAAATAGATGAAGTGTTGCCACTCGCTGCATATATACTTATAAAGCTGTTAGGTTGGTTTTAATGGCTTATTCACATGACCTTCACAGAATGCTGGCTTAATTTGTGAAACTGATTTATTTCTCTCTCTTTTTTTTAATGCAGGACATTTATGTATGTTTTGCTCAACACCAATAAGGTTATCACTCAATCCTCCCTGTATATAGGCACATAACACTTTCATTTTGATTCATAGATTAACGCCATTAGGAGATGTTTTCTATGACATGTCTCTGGGTCATTCTACTTGCAGTTGTCTGATATTTGACTTCTTATAATTTAATTTTCATTTCAGGGAGTCACTGTGTTTGGGTTTTTTTTTTGTCTCTGTCATTGGTTGTATGTATGAGCGAGCGTCACACCACTGCCTCATCCTACCAGGAAATTAAATTGAACCTTGTTGCAGCTGCGTAGTTTTGACTAATGAAGCAGAGAGAGGAGAGAGAAAGAAGGAAGGAAGGCGGGAGGGGGTGAGAGCGACATGATGCTTCTGACTTCTTGGCACTGATGTTAAAAGGTAAGAAATGTGCAGAATAAGACTCAGTGGTCACTTTAAGTAGATTCATGTTTATTCTTGTTTTTTGGGGGGAAATTCAGTGTTTGGCATCAGTTATATTTTGTATTCCTGGCAAATTTAAAGTGCCTTGGTTAAGTATGTGTGTGTTTGTGTGTAAAGCCAAAGTTTACTTTCATCACACAAAAAGCCATCTTTTATACATGTGACCAAAATTAGACTCAACCAAATCTAGATCAAAGAAAATAGGCTAGCTACTTTATCTCTGCTCTACTGACAGAGCACTCGATTATCGTGGCCTATATCCTTAATGTGTAGGGATAATGCTCTGTAGCTTGGGCTCATGGCACAAACATGGATTCAGACTATAAACTGGTATAATTCCTTCCAACAGAGATGTCAATTGAAAGACATTTACTGAAAAACGTGCCATTTTTATGCGGACACCATGCAATTTAAAGCAGAGCGCAGAGCAGCCCATCAGTGATGCTGCCCTGCATCTGCATCCTTCTGTCAGTGTTTGCTATACACGAATACCTCTGCTGTACTGTTGCTGTTTACAGGTAGTATCTGCACAAATTATGCACTTGCTGACTAAGCTGACTCTGTCTCTGAATGTTTAATCATTTTGGCTGGTCAGCTGTTGAAAGAGGACGTGAAGAGCTTATTGATTACTCCCCAAAAACCTGCACCAAAAAACCCTCCAAATACTTTGTTGTTTGGACTATTAACTTTAAATGCACAACGCTTTATCTGTATTCACAGTCCAAATTTATACAAGAATGGAATTCAAGGAATATAAATTTAAAAAGTGCTTTGCTACAAAAACTGCAGAGAAGTGGAAGGTACCCTCAGGGACGTGAACCCACAACAGATCACCCAAAGGACCATGCACCTTTGAGGGGACATGTGTGACAATAAGTGCACCTTTAGGTAGACAAATAGTAGACTTGCACTGTAGACTTGCTGCTGTTACTGACTCTGCAGCCTCTGCAAGGCTGCCAGTCCTGATGCATCACAAATTATTTTAAGTTTCTCTCTCACACCAGCTGTGCTCCAGCTGTATGTCCAGTAGGGTGCGCTAAACACCAACTATGGGTCACATTCATTCAGGGAGGTTGTCATTGAAAACACCTTCTAAAACATATGACATCATTTGAGTTTTCATTAACACGTGGTAATTAAACTTTTGATGTTATTACTCATCGTGATTGACAACACGTTAGGCATCTATTTCCATGCGATTGTTGAGTTAGTTGATGCAATTCAAGCGTTAGGTCATGACTGAGAGGCCTCAGCTGGAAATAAACCTGAGCTGAATTAGGAGCAGCATAAGCATAATAGTTTAATGATATCTGACGCGGTCAAAGGGCTCATTTAGTTTGCTGCTGGAGCATCTCTGACACAATGACTAGTGAAAGTATAAGCGCAGTAGTTTGCAAAGAAGTCACGTCCACCCCTCCCTCTGTTCCCCTCTCCTTTCTCTCTCTCTCTCCCTCTCTCTTCTTCTTCTCCCCATCCTCCCTGTGTCTCTGATTGGTTTTCTCCAAAGATAATTGGAGGCAAAATTTGATATGCTCAATGTCATGGATAGGAATGAGGTTTCACCGGCGTCTGCTGCCACCATGAAAAAGAAGGCGGTGGGCGGCAGTGGATGCAGCCACATCAGCGCACCCAAAGCTTCCGCGTCCAAATGCACAAGAAGCAACAGCAGCCAGAACTGTCTGGACTCCGGTTCTCCCGGCGCACCGAGCGCTAAGCAGCCCGGTGTGGCCAGCAACGTCGTGATGGACGAGACGGAGGACGGAGAAGAGGAGTCCAAGTTTCAGCATCCGCGGTTGCGCCGAGCCGGGGGGAGCGGCAGTGGCGGAGGTGGAGGAGGAGGAGGCGGCGGCGGCAGTATTAGGATGAAGAACTTTACGCCAGGAGGGGGAGCCGCGTCCTCGGCTTCCAGGAGAAACTCCAACAAGGAGCCCTGCCTTATGCACACAGAGGACGCTCCTGCCGCCCCACGGCCCACTACTGCCTCCAGACCTACCGAGACCCAGACACCCTGTCCGGGCGATGCTGCCCAGCGCGGCGAGACCAGAAGAGTATCAGGGGCGGAGGCGTCGGCATCAGCGGTCGCGGTAGAGGTTTTAAACGCGACAACGGGTGATGGTTGCAACAGCGTCGCTCCAATTTCCAGCATGAAATGCAACAAAAACGGAGAATGCAGGAGGGACTCGGGTACCGGGAGCCTGCGCTCAATCATCTCCAAGCAGGAGAAGCAGACAGGAGGGTCGGGGAGGGCCGAGGACGGAGGGAGCGCCAAGCGAGGAGCCTGTAACTCGACCACCGCCAGCATGGACGGCTCGATCACACCAGGCGGGTCTCTAGCCGGGGGGCACGGAGGAGAGAGCGTAAACCCCGGCACTACCCCCGTGTCCAGCGGTGTCCCCGAGAAAAAGGACTCCAAGGTGTCCTTCTCTAACGCACCGAGCCGGAAAGCCTCGTCCTCTCTGCATGGCCCGACCCAGACCCAGCAGCCCAGGAACTCTGTCACTTTCCAGAAGCCGGAGGATGGACCGCCAATTGTGCCCGCCGAGGATGCGGAACCTCGGGGCAGCCAAGCCAGCTTCATGCAGCGGCAGTTTAGTAGTATGCTGCAGCCTGGAGTTAACAAATTCTCCTTACGCATGTATGGTAGTCAAAAAGCAGTGGAGAGAGAACAGGAGAGGGTAAAATCAGCTGGAAATTGGATTATCCACCCTTACAGCGATTTCAGGTAAGAGCTGGGGCTGCCATTGGTTGCACGTTGAAAGTCATGAGGGGCCCGTAAGGGTCCTCATTGTCATCTACAACTTTATAGTGAGTAACCACTGTGAGTCCACGGGAGCACATGCATGGTTATTGTTCAAGGCTACCGGCTGCTGATTTTTCATCTCATCCCTGATGATTGAATCTGTAGAGATTTGAATCGATGCATTGCAACGTGCTGCCATTAATCCCCCCCCCTCCCCCCCACCAACCTGTTGTCAGGCAAATTGACTTTAGCAAAAGAGTGTCCTTTCAAGGTTGTAAACAAATCCTATTCCAGTCTGCATGTACAGTCTGGGATACTCAACAAGCCCGGCCTGCTAATACATCTCGACTTTTCGTGGCAGTATAAGCTCATATTTAACAAAGAGGACAGCGCTCTGACGCTAATTTGGGCTCATCTAAAATGCAATTATTATAAAGATCTGGCTATTACTCGTGGTAGTAGGTGATGCTCTGCGACAAAAAGCCGTGCTGACAGGATGTAGGCTATGTGTGTGTGTGTGTGTGTGTGTGTGTGTGTGTGTGTGTGTGTGTGTGTGTGTGTGTGTGTGTGTGTATGCGATGCACTCAGTAATGGAATGTCACCTTGAGCCAAGTGTGCGAAAACCTCAAGCATGCTCACTGGAGACATACCCGCCTGTACGACTCCCCGGATCCTGCATTTTAATGACGGACGCGCTCTGTTTATCGCTCAAATACCCGATAACCTAAATGAACGTCCAGAAGCTATTTTGTCAAACACATATTAAAGCAAATCTGCATGACAGGAAGGCTCCTCGTGACCCGGTCTTGATGCATTAGCCTCTACGGCTTTTTATTCGACATGTATCAGTCGCTGAATTGCATTTGGATCAGAAAATCAGTCGATTTTCCTCTCGGCTGGGCTGCTCGGTTTCAGCACCACAAGGAGCGGACAGCTCCCGTCTCATTTGGAGTCGACTCGCGCTCTTCTACCTTCACCCCCCCCCCCCCTCCCCCCTTCACATCGGCTACAGCGCCATTCATGTTTGGCCCATTTGTATCACATATCGCCGAGTCAGTAGATCACTGAAGGCTAAACTTGAGACACGTATTCAACAGCAGAGACGTCATTTGAGCACTTTAGAGACCTTTCTTTACCACGCCACCTCCCACACGGCGAGAAGCTGAAGCTGCCCCGATGTGATCCTTATGCTAATTAATGCTCAGTTAAAGCAGCAAAGTTGCTGTAAACATGATCACCGGGGCGGTTATTGTTGTTGCCGTGAAGTGCAGGAGTCAGAGCTTGTTGCATAAGTCGCAGTGTAATGACTCAGCGCTGCACCTGTCCTGCAGAGATTCCTCTGACGGGCTCAAACCTCACTACCTTGACTCTGTCTGTCCCATTTACCAACCTGCCACATCACTACTGCCACTGGTACCCATGTGTACTGCAAGGTCAATATGAGCTCCAAAGGCAGTCCTTCATGACATTTTATAATTTGACGAGAATTGCTTATAAACCTGATTTTGAACTGATGACATTCAGAAGTCCATACAGAAAATGATGAACATTACTTCTGTTAAACATGCTCTTAAGTACAATGGATTTTCATAAGCTGTATGTCTGTGATTGGTGTTGATAGTACTTTATACACAGCACTACCCTTCCCAAATCCCAAAAATGTATATTTGGATTTCTCCTATTGCAGTTTCACAGTTTTTTCATATGATACCTAACGGAGATCGACCTCTCTGGGGTCTAATTTACCCCAAACATAAGTAACATCACTGATAACACAGTGTGAATTTCTTCTGTCTGTGAATGATTTTTTTTTGGCAAAAAAAGGAATGTATATTAGTTAATGCATAACCCAGTAACATAATCAGTCCTAGATTAGAAAAACAACCATATGACAGGGAAACATCATCAGCCATGATTTTAAAATGTTTTTTACTCCAAGGTGAACTCACATGACCATTGAATGACATTATTTCTTTTGTTGCATTATTTGATGTAAGAATGCAAAATGCATATCCAATGATTATGTTATATATAGTGCATGTCAATCAAGGGAAAAGTAAGCCCTGCACTTGGTTTACACTTTTCCATCTTGAGTTAGGAAGTCTCTTGAGCCTATTGGCTTTCCACAGCAACTCGCTTTTCTCTGACTCTATTTTTGTCCTCCTCTCCCCCTTTTTCCCCATCCTGTACACACACACACACACACACACATCCATGTAAACACACTGTCATGTACACACCACAACCACACACACACATGCCTGTTAGGTTCTACTGGGATTTCACAATGCTGCTGTTTATGGTGGGCAACCTGATCATCATCCCCGTGGGCATCACCTTCTTCAAGGATGAGACCACGACGCCCTGGATCATCTTCAACGTGGTCTCCGACACTTTCTTCCTCATGGACCTGGTGCTCAACTTTCGCACTGGAATCATCATCGAGGACAACTCGGACATCATTTTGGACCCTAAAACCATTAAGAAAAAGTACCTAAAGACTTGGTTCATTGTGGACTTTATCTCCTCCATCCCAGTGGATTACATATTCCTCATAGTGGAGAAAGGGATCGACTCGGAGGTGTACAAGACTGCTCGAGCCCTGAGGATCGTCCGCTTCACCAAGATCCTAAGTCTTCTGAGGCTGTTGAGGCTCTCCAGATTAATACGATACATTCACCAATGGGAAGAGGTAAGAACATGCATATTATGACACCTAATTGTCCATGAGTAAATATTATATTAACTCCAATCACACCACTCCTATCCACAGAGAAAGAAACACCCAATCTTGTTGGTGATAAAAGGCCACTGATTTGCCTCCAATATGCTGATGTTGGCTCGTGACCAAACCAACAATCTGCCTCTCTGTCTGTGAGCAGCTCTGCTCCGAGTGGCCTGCTCTCCTCCGTCTGGAGGCTCAATATTAATGTTCTCACCTGCCACCTGGTGAGAACTGTATAATGTCAGCAGGATGTTTGAGCTTTAACAAACTTTGCATTCTAATTACTGCTATTGTCACACAAGCCACCCCGCCAACCCCCCCACTCCGTCTGCCTGTCTGACCTGGCATTCCCACAGGCAGCATCAGGCGGCCTAATAAGCAGCCTATTACCGGGGCAAACACAGTTAATCAATTAAGGCACCAGAGGAAGAGCAGGTGGGGTAAAGGGGTGATGATAATATGCAACACTAGGGGGCTGTTGACTACAATTATATATGTCACTAATTGTTCGTTTATAGGAATTGGGGAGGTTAGGTAAGCAAACAGACATTTCCTCAGGTGAGTGACTGGCAGTATTTGAAGGTGAGGATGGGAGCTGTTGCCAGGTAGAGTCCCTGCTTCGTGTAAAGTGAACTCCACGAACCAGTCCTGCCCTCCCTGGCCATTCGGCTTTATTTACTCTCCGAGGGATGCACTTTGTCGAGGCCCACGCTCCAACCTCTCCTCAGACTCCTTCCTCAAACGCAGGAGAGCAGCCCGGGAGACATGAGGTCCAGCAATGTCATGAGATCACTCGACTTTTCGTTTATGACAGTATTTGCAGCCTGGTGTTGGCATTTTGCAGTGGTGAGCAGTGCAGTGGGGCTCGGCTGCTCACTTGACCTTTGGATAATTGGATTTCTGAAGATATGATGTGATTCACACACACACACTCACAGTGGTGCATGATGGGAAGTGATGCTTGGCATGCATGGAGAATGAGAGCGGAGATCTGGTGAAGAGTGAGACACTGACGCAGGCGATGCCCGGCTCAAACGCCTGTCTTCTCCTCACTCCATCATTGATATCAATCATCAGTTATTTTTGGTTGGAGCCCCAAACTGCTCTCAGTTCCTGTAACTTTCTTTGAGCTCTCCATGGTGCTGAACTCCTCCATCAGCCGACATAAGACAGTTTCTCTCATCTATCCCCAGTAAAAAAAGAAATGACAAATTACTTAATTTTATCAGATTGATAAAAACTGACAGTGAAAAACCCATAAAGGTTAAAGCGGCATTTAAGAAAGATCAGCACATGTGATTCATGCCTAGTCCCATCCCTCATCACTCCCATCACAGAGTATCACTTCTCCCTCAGCTGCACTGAGTAAGAAATGACCCATTTCTCATTCCTTCATTGTAGTCTGTATCAGACACGTGTTGGCTGTTCTTACTATGAAAAGCACTGTGATTCCTATGGATTTAGACCTTCTACTGTAGACATCATTGTTGTATTTAAACAGCCATAAAACTGTTAAGCAGCATCAAAGAGTTTCTTTGTTGAAGTCAGTCAGGTGATAGATGATTGGCTTAAGTACGGTGACTGAGAATGATTGATGTGTGAGACGACATAGACTATCACTTGTTAAGGATCATGATGGTCCCTGTCCATCACTCTGTGAGTTTCGACGTGTGTATGTGTACGTGTCTGCACATGTGTTGGCATGTCTGTCTGTGATGTTAGTGTATCAGTGTGCCCGCAGGCTTGCGTGAGTGTTTTGTGTATGTGACTGGACTTTGTGTGCGTGTCAGAGCTCTGATTGATGTCATGTATCTCTGTGTAAAAAATGTCTTGCCTGCTCCTGCTGTGTTTGATGTGGGACTGATGGGAACCTGTCTACCCTACTCATTAATCAAACTTGGTATGATCCAAAGGAGATGGTGGAGCTGAGTGGGAAGCCAATTCTATGTCTGAGATATGAATTCAAAGTCTAAAGTGTTTGACAATTATGAAATTTAGTGAAAGTCAAAATACAACTACAATATGAAGTATTCTGTCTTTCTTTAATTAAATCCAAAATATTATTTGTTTCCACAATTCCCAGCCAAGTTTTAACTCCCTCTGTGTGTCTGTCTTGTTGTCTTGCTCCAGATCTTCCATATGACCTATGACCTGGCCAGTGCGGTGATGCGGATCATTAACCTGATTGGTATGATGCTGCTGCTGTGTCACTGGGACGGCTGCCTACAGTTCCTGGTTCCCATGCTGCAGGACTTCCCCTCAGACTGCTGGGTGTCCCTCAACAAAATGGAGGTATATATGTGTCATGTCTGGGAATCATGCCTGCGCATACCGAGCGCACACTTCACACCGGAACTGGATTTGCATCTTGTATTCGGAGTTGACTGGGAAGGAGCCAATCGGGGTCACAGAATATCGATCAAAGTGTCTGACCGTCATCAGAAAATATTGGCTGAATGTCAATCAATGTTTTGTGACCATGATCGACTCTTTCATGTCTTTCCTAAAACAGGATAATCCAGTGAGGATGTTGGGAGAAGGAAAGCCTGATTTTTTTTGCATCTGAAAGAGCTTAGTTTGATTTTAATGAGCAGAAAATGTGCTCATGTCCTTACCAACCCACCTTTGTTGACTGTTAAATTAGCTTGGCATCAGGAGAAATAGTTGTTTGGTAGTACTGGCAGAGAATCAGTCATTCTTCAAAGACTGACTTTTCCTTTTAAAGTGTAAACTGTAATAAATATGTGCATTCAAAAAAATGCAGGCAAGGTTAGCAGGGATAGTTATATTTACTGTCATTTGGATCAATATAGTCCACTTAAAAAAAAACAAAAAACTGAGCACTGCACTATTTTGAGAACCATTATTAGCCTAAGTGATCTCTGTTGCAATTATGCTATTACTGAGTCAGGATAAGTGTTTGTTTCCATCAAATTAAGAAAATTACTCATATCACCAGACACAAAAAAACAACCGTAGGATACCAATGAAGAAGTGGTGACAAAAGAAACCAGAGAGATTTAAGCGTACCTCTAGATCCCTCCGTGCCTCTTCCTCAGCCTGGTGGGTGATGACAGGAAAGATAAAAGGGGAAAAACAGAGGGATATAGCTGGGCAGCTGGGCTCTTTGTTGCTACGTCTCTCTCAGAGAGATAAAAGCTGGTTGTTTATAGGTCTGTCTGTCAGCCTCGCCTTTTACCGAGCAAAGGGAGACCACACTAACCCAGCCACAAGGCACAGGTCCAAATGGAGTTTTAAACAGATTGGGTCCCGCTCCACAACAATGTCGGGGCTTGCTATGGCTGCTTGTAAATTTCAGATTTGAAATATTTCCTGGATGACAGCTCTTGTTTTTATTGCTGAACAAAAGTAATTCAAGTTAAAACAAGTTAATGTCATGATGAGAATAAATATCCTCTCTTCCTTGTTGGTAAAAAGGAAAGGGATTCCTTTCTATTTAATGTGTCGTATGGGGTCACGCTGCAATTTTACTGATTCTGTCTTGTAGAGCTGGGTGATATTGACAAAATCATATATCACAACATGATCTCAGTATCAATATTGTGGGAATATTCTGGGTCTGATGAATGGTACTTTCATTAATCAGAATTAGCAGTTGGTGACACGATCTCCAGGAAAAAAAATAACTATGTATAATGATGGTAGAGATTGAGGCATTTTAGTCAGCTAAAACTATCAAATATGTTGATGAAGTTGTTTCATATTGCTGCACTGTGACCTCTAAGAGAACATTTCAGCTACAGCTACCAGTACACAGAGAGTTTCACCAGAGCAGGTGTGTCCACTTTCCCCAAGATTGACTCTAAACCATAAGTTTTTCATGTTGTAGACCGTTAAAAACTCAGTTTGCTTTAATTACATCATTCAACTATTTGCTCTTCCTCTGAAATACACGCACAACCCTCTGTATAACAAAGCAAAGGTAGATTTGAATCCATGTATAGTTGAATTAAGACAAAAAAAAAACAAATAGCAAAGCTGAGAGATACATTAATCTATTATTATCGTAAAAATCATATTGTGATGCGCCCCAATAGCCTACTGGTATTGTCCCTATATACCTATAAATGATATTAGATAATACATTAGATAGATAAATTAGACATAAAATTAGATTAGATAAATTAGATAATACATTATCTAATAAATATCAGATAAACTACATATGAAGCAATTATATGGCACAAAATACGGAATTTTCTTAACTTCCTGTAGGCCTATGTATAAAATCAAATTTATGGGGTTGTGCTGACCTTCCCTGACAAGCACTTGAAGCCTAACAGCCACAGTGTCAAGAAATTATGAAACTTGAATCAGCTATGCTTCTTTAAACTTACATGACACACTGGAGGACAACCTTGTGCTGCGTACAGTTTGAAGTCCAGGATGATGAAGTTTGGGGCTGACAGGCCACTGACTCTTCCATTGCTTTCTCCTTCTGTGTAATCAAAGTCCCCAGAGAGCCGTCACTCTCAAACTAAAGAGCTGCTCTGGCGTGGTGCTGGCTGCCTACAGCCACCTGAGACCGCCCCCCTATTGAGTGGCTGACAACTTGTAACATTAGCCATAGTGTTGCATCCAGGCCATCCATCAAGCCTCACACCCTACAGTGGCTCCGGTGGTGTGGGGCCCACAGGCGGGACCCATGGAGGGCGTTGAGAACACTCTGTAACTCTGGTTGACATCCACCAACCAGTAATTGGATTCAGTAGAACTTGTAATACCTCAGGGAACATAGGTTGTATTTTTGCAGTACAACACAACTTCCATCCATTAATTTCATTTAGATTATATTTAGCTTTATGCAGCCTTGTCAGTTGCAAAGTTAATTTTCATGGAAGAATGCGGTTTGTTGGCTGCGTCGGTGGAGTACAGAGTTGACTGGGTAATAATAGTGACAGCAGTGCTAACTGACAGAAGAAGGGTGTGTAGTTTCCTCTCTGTAATTACAACGGTGTGTGTATCCATCCCTTACTGTACACACACCACAGAGAAACGTCTCACTCCTATCATCCCCTACTGCCATCAGCAACATGGGAGATAAGCCGGTAATCACTATGTATGGTGTTAAATCACTTTATTTACTCACCTCACCTAAGTTGACCAAACAGTATTACGGGTCCACTGATGGGTGCTGCAAATTTGATTTGAACTACTCGCCAGGCCTGTAAAAGAATATAAACATGAAAAGTGAAAGCTGCTGCCCAGTCTCTGTAAATGGACAAGAAATTAGGTGATGTTTGTTTCCTGGGCGAGGAGAGGAAAGGATGCGATTATCTCGGCCCCAGAGGAAGTAAGGTGTTTTTGTTAAGAGGGATCTTGTGGTGCTGAGTGCAAGCAAGAAATACTGCTCCTGCACTTAGATTTTACCCTTGTGTTTATAAACTAGTCACGTAGAAGTGCAAATGAGGTTTTTTTTTTTTGCCATTACAACAATGTTATTAGGAGCTCATAGTGCCACAGGGCAACATTCAACACAACATACTACAAATAATAACATAAGAACATTTTAAAATACACATTAAGTATCATAAATATAAAAGATAAGCTTAAAATGATATACCTTAAAGTGGTTTGTGATTCACAAGTAAAATAACTTAAATATGTAAAAAATGGTCAACACATCATAAATAATTACAAAGACAACCATGAACTGAAAAACACAATGTACCTTAAAATGTCAAAGGTCTAATAGGAGTCTAATAGCCTTAATGTTTATATTGTATGTGTATTTGTCTGCTGCACTGCTCTTCCTAATTCATATTTGGCTGCTCTATACATATGTTATCTTCACTTTTGAAAGCAGCTTTTTTCAAAACAAATATACCAGCAAATCAAAGCCAAAATGTCCTTTTCAAATTCAGTGATGCTTTCCACAGTGGCGATCATCTCATCTTAGGAAGGAAGTTTCCTTGAAGATTTCCTCATAATAGAGAAGAGGTTCAAAGCAAATTTAACATCCTCCAGATTGTTGCTAAACTGTGAAATACAATATAATTCATCAAAACTTTACTGAAAGGGCAAATCCACTGACTTTGTCTTGTTTTAAATGTCTTCTGTTTCTCTGGAGGGAGCTTTCTAAAGTCTGAGAAAATAACCTGGATGATGTCATTAAGGTTATCTCAGCTTGGGCTTCGAGACTAAAAATTATAACAACAAAACCCAACGAAAAACCAAAAACTGCATTACAACTTGAAGCACAGAGTTTTAAAAATGTAGACATTTAACAAGCATTGAAAACATACATCATGAGAGTGGGTGACTTATTTGCTTTCTTTCATTGAATTAAATGAGAAGATCGATATCACTCACTCTATATCACTCATGTCTATACATTAAGTGCTCGGCGGCAATTAGCTTAGCTTAGCATAAAGACTGGAAACTGTTGGCTAGACTCTCTCCAAAGTTACAATAAGATACACCCACCAGTTCCTTCAAAGCTCACTCAGTTCAGTTTTAAATATTGCAGGGAGGAATAACACAAGCGGAAACAGTGAGACGTTAGACATTGAGCTGCAGACGACGGGCTCTTAGTGAGTTTTCTGTAAACCAGCACACCTATAACACGTCATCAAGGTAAACAACTTCTTTTAAATTGTTATGCTGTAACAAAAATAAAAAATCCCCATTATTAAAATGTTGTATCCTGTTGTTTAATACGCACACAAACAGAAATGTAAAAAAGGCAAGTTGTGACTTTACAGAGAGTTAGCTAAGCTAGCTGTTTCCCCCTTTATGCTAAGCTAAGCTAATCAACCCCTGGCTCTAGCTGCATACTTGCACAGGAATGAGAGAGATGTTCTTCTCATCTCTGCAAAAAAAAGCAAATATTTCCCAAAATGTAAATTAGGGTTTAAATGACTGAACTCAAACCATCTACACCAGTCCAGGCAGCCATAACATCACATTGGGTGAAATATTGAGGAACTCTTTTGGCCTTAAAATGAACTGCCCTGGGACAGATGATGCTTTGCCTTCCTAAGCTGGAATAAACAAACATATTTCACTGTCCGCCCTGCAAATCATAAAGAGAGCTCCCTCACTGAGAGACAGAGAGAGAGAGAGAGAGAGAAAGCTGACTGTATAATAAACTCAGATAAGCCATTGTAAACTAAACCGGTGTGTGTTTGACAGTGCCAGACCAGAGGCTTTGTGACATGTGTGTCGATTATCTTTTGGTATTTGTCCAGCTTATCGGCCGTCGGACACACATAGTAATTGGTCCTTCAGTGTGATATAACTCAAATTTTCCATTATCTGCTTCTTTTGGTCTCTGCCTTGTCTTCCATCCCTGCACCTATCAGTCCCGCACAGAGCCTCCGTCCTTCACTGGTGCAGAGAGGTGTGAACGGATGAGACTAGTGAGAGGGCAAAAGTTCATCTTTTGTGTGGGTCTTTGGGTGCACTTTTAGTCATTTCTCAAGGGATGTCAATGACAGTCCGTCCATCACTTTGGTCCAGACTGAAATATCTCAACAATTATTGGATGGATTGCTATGAAATTTTATACAGATTTTACTTTTCACCACAGTTTGAATCTTAATGATTTTGCTGATCACCTGACTTCTCCTCAAGCGCCACTATCATTCACTTCAAAATTAGCCAATGTTAGCACGCTAACATGCTAAACAATGCTGGTAACAGTGGTAGACACTGATGAAAACACTGCTGATGTTAAACTGACGTAAACTGCACAGAAATGACAACCAGGCCAGTAAAATACATGTTATAAATAATTTGTACTTTATGCCTAAATGTTCAGAAAAAATAAAGACTGTATTTTTTACATCTCTCTAGCTCAACACTAGATATGATCTCACAAGTGACTTAACATAGTGACTTAACATAGTGTCTGCTGACACCATCCTCACATAAATGAACCACTGTATGTAATACCACCACACATATTTCTTAACACTTTAATGCTCCTGACATGATAAACACTTCTGATAAATGTTGCCAAAAATCTTTATTCATGACTAGGCAGTTATTACAGTTACATCACTATGACTGCTTTTAACCTTTATCTGTCGTTTAGTTTTTTTTTTACAATGAGCATTACAACCTCAGGCTTGTTTCTTACAATGCGCACACATCCTGAGCCAAATGCTGTCACATTTTGGTGAGTAAATGTGTCATCTCTTGAAGGCACATAACTCACTTGCATGTAGTCGTTCTGTTTGGCAGGTAAAATTCCCGTTTGAGTGTGTTTGCGTGGTCTGCTACGCTGCAAGGTCGCAGCAGCATATACAAAGAGGTATTTTAGGAGAGCGGAGGATGAATTTAAAGCCCCTGCGTTATCAGCAAACTTCAAACAGACTATCTGCAGCTAATGCAGACGGTGATTACCACCAAACCTACAGACAGTTCCCAAACTGAAATCTCTCGGGAGGACTGTTGAGACCTGTGAGGATATGGAGTCTCTCTCTCTCTCTCTCTCTCTCTCTCTCTCTCTCTCTCTCTCTCTCTCTCTCTCTCTCTCTCTCTCTCTCTCTCTTGCCTGTGCTATTTCAGAATCAAAGTGCTCATCGTTCATCTATTATTCAATCTGTTTCACTCTACTGTTTCTCTTTCTGTTTTCGCATACACCATTTAGCCTCAGCCCACTTGGTGGAGCTGTATTTATTTTTGGAGTCTTCATTTTTTTCCAGCTTGTGACGGAGAAGTCCTCCTGTCGCTGTGGCCCTTTAATGTTGTGTCTCATGGATGAAAACAGATGTCTATACAGAGGAGATGTGCTACTTCGTTGTACCTGTAATTCTTTCCATTTTCTCTATATTGCATTATATTTTCATCATTGATTAATATATTATATTTTTTGATAAATATAAATGTGTGTCACAGTGTCCCAGAGCCCAAAGTTATGTCTTCAAATTTCTTGTTTGTCTGACCAACACTTTAAAACCCCTAAATAGCTCATTTATAATCACGAAACAAAGTGAAAAGCAGCAAATACTCAAAACCAGAGACGTTTGCATTTTTTGCTTGGTAAATGCAGAAATATTGATCAAATCAATTGATTAATCTATCAAAACAATTGCCACTTACTTCTCTGTCCACTGACTAATTGAATTAATCAACTCCTCACTGCTTCGAAAAAACATTCATTATTTTTATACACAGTCGTTACATTTGAATATGTGTATTATAAGGGGGCTGTTTTAGTAACTTGAAATAAGCTAAGCTGAGGTTTAAAATATAATAGCAAATGCACTAATTGACTCCTAATGCACTTCTATAAGATATCAGAGAGGATATGTTGATTGCCTTTGCTGTCTAAGTGCAGACTGTAACCTCAGTGTACCACGGCACAAATTTAGAGTGTGTGTGTGTGTGTGTGTGTCAGGGGGCCATGATTGAAACTATTGTTTTTTTGTGTTCTTGAAACAGGGCTTTGATATAACATTATATAATAATGATGTAATAATGTTTCTTTTCTAGATGAATTTAAATACAACCAAAAAGACTGAAATCCAATCCCTACTTTTGGCTTTAGCTTTAATTAATTAGTATCAGCAGTGTGTTCAGGCCGAGGTCACCAAGGTCACAACTCTGTTCTGATAAAAGAAAGAAAAAGTGGGAAACAAGGGAAGCTTGGTGGACAAAAGTATTGGATCAATGAGCTTGTTCTCATTGCTCCTTCTTTCATGAAGAAAGGAGTTTGGCACAATGTGATAGTGGAATAACACAGACGCAGTATTTACATTTAGAAAAGTATGTGAATGCTAATTTTACATGTTCTTAGTAGAGCTGCAACGATTAGTCAATTAATCAGTTGATCGAAAGAAAATTATTTGGTCACTATTTTGCAATCAATGAATCGTTTCAGTCATTTTTCAAGCAAAGATGCCTAAACATTGCTGGTTCTGGATTATGAAAAGAAGGATTTCTGCTTCTTTTTATATATTCATATATGATAGTAAATGAAACTTCTTGGTTTTTGGACTGTCGGTCAGATGAAACAAGCATTTTTAGGACACTACTTTGTGCTCTGGGAAGTTCTGATGGACATTTTTCCACTTCTTTTTGTCTATTCATAGACTAAACAATTCATTGATAATGGAAATAATCATTATGAATATGCCTCTTGATGTTTTTGTAAGTTACAGTCTGAGGTTTGTCCCTTCATGAAGTCTGGTGACCGGGGCCTCGCTGTCACTGTCTGTAGCAGATTCCTGTTCACACAGCTCTGAAAGGGCATATTTAATGACCTCTCATTATCATTTCTCTCTGAGGAAATAATTTCCAAACCGTCTCTACTTTACTGATTAGGCCTCAAAGGATTCCCCTGATGTCGTTTCCACTTCCTCCTTGTTTCATTGTAATGCAACTCTGTCCCTCGAGTTCTCATTTGTATAAGTGCTATTCCATGACACGGCTGTCCCCAAAGCTTTTCTGCTGGGTCCCTACTCTCTGCCACCACTTGCCCTCAAAACATGTCGTTTTATGTAACCTTGATGTCTTTAACTGTTTGTTTATCTCCCTTTTTTCTCTCTCCGCAGAATGATACCTGGTCTGAGCTGTACTCCTTTGCTGTATTCAAGGCAATGAGCCACATGCTATGCATCGGTTATGGCCGGCAGGCCCCGGAGAGTCTATCTGATATCTGGCTCACCATGCTGAGTATGATTGTAGGAGCTACTTGCTATGCTGTTTTTATTGGCCATGCAACAGCTCTCATCCAATCCCTGGATTCCTCCAGACGACAGTATCAGGAAAAGGTGAGGGGCTTCATTAAAACAACTCTGTTCCATGTTCTCAACACTTTTCTCTTAACCCCTGAACATCCAGTTCTTCACTTTTATTTCCTCTCAAGTAGCTCTAAGGTTGTTAAAATCATCTTACTCCTCACAGCCTGACAGTATCACAAACATTCTGTATCAGCTTGTTCCAGCTCTTTGTTGAAGCTATAAGATGTGAAGTATTCAAACCCAGGACGCCATGTTTGTTTATGGCTGCACCAAACCATCAGATGGAAATATTCTAGATGTCTTGTGCATATTTTTTTACTCATTTCCCCCAAAATCAGTCAGACATATTTGGTATCTTTGAAAACTTTGGGATCCCCACTAGAATTTTTAATTTAATTTTGTGACTTTGAACACTGTTCGGCTACACAGCAGGAGTTTTGTACTCACTGAGCTGCTGATGTGTCACTGGGGTTGAAGAGATCAAATTTTTAAAAAAAAATGTCAGTGGATCAAAACAGTGAAAAAATCCACTTGACTTCTCTTTGTTAGTCATTGGCTGATGCTTATTTTGCATTATTAAATATTTGCTGCTGATTAAATGGTAATTTATCAGGCTGCAGCCTCGTCTTTTCATTTATCTATAATGCAGGATTTGCATGCAACAGACGTGAACTTTAAAAAGTATAAAATGTGTACAAAAATAGATGTATTGTGGTGGAACAGCCTGAGGTCACACCCAGACACTTGTGTAGGACATGCACGAGGAGGTGACCTTAATCACAAATCATCAGGTGCTGTTTAGCATATTATCATTAGATGGTATTTGTCTTTGACTATCTGACATCTTCTAAAAAACAGGGATGGGGATCAGAGGCGTGCTGAACAGTGCTGCAGCAGTGGCCTGTAGTGGTAACAGCGCAGCCTCTCTGTTTCCAAGCAGAGTCTTGCTGGCTGGGGAGTAGGGGGAGTGTTGCTGGCTTTCAGCAGCCAATCAGAGGCTGCGGGTGTGTTCGGCCAGGTAGAGCCACGTCGCCGGGGGCAGGGCGTATGAGGGGAGGGGGTAGCTGATGTGGGAGAGAGAGAGAAAGAATGAGACATAGAGAGAGAGAGAGAGTGTGTGTGTGTGTGTGTGATATGATGTCCCCTTGGGCAGCAGTAGAATTGATGAGGCAGCAGACCTGTGTGTCCTGCCAATGTCATCCTGAAGGTGACGTAAGCAACCATGGCTGCCTCTCTCTCTTTCTTTTGCCCTGATCACTCTCTCGCTGGCTCTCACTCTACCTGCACTCTGTCATCTCTTATGCGTCTTTACCCCCTCTTTACATTATCTCATCCCCTCTTTTCTCATCTCTCCTCTATCTCTTAAATATCTCCCTGTGATTTTTGCCTCTCCGTCTTGTTTCCTATTTGCCTCTTTCATTTATCTCCCTCCAAAACTGAGTATCTCTCCCTCTCTCTCTCTCTCTCTCTCTCTCTCTCTCTCTCTCTCTCTCTCTCTCTCTCTTCCCCTCTCTCTCTATCCTCTCCGGTGCTGATGTCCTTGAGAGGTGCAGTGCTACTGCTAACTGGCTGCTACAGGGAGCAAAGGGAGGGGGAGGGGAAACCTGTGGGAGACAGAAGGGCCTTGATGTCGACACAACTCCTGGTGCACTGCGAGATATTTGAACATTGTCTTTTTCACAGTGTTTGAAGTGTTGTTGTCAGCTTTTTGTCCGGCTAGCCTTATGTGGAACTCCTCATAGGTTTTCTAGAGGGGTACAAATTGTGTCCAATAAATGGTTTAGAAGACTACAATTCAGCAAGTTGAGTGCTTATTGTGTGTCCTGGATGATTGATTGGAGTTAAAACTGGTTGTGTTTTATCTGTGGGTGGGATGTGTCACCTAAATGAGTAACATGTCCAATAAAGAGACCCCCTTCTCCTGTTACTGGTGGTTGAAAGTTTAAATTTTCTGTTTTGAATCTGCACTACAAGCAGTCTGAACACTGTCTTATGTATTTAAGAGCTGTGATGAGAAGAAGATGTTTGTATAATCCTCAGTCTGAATTCAGTTTAAGGATAAATTGCGAACTGAAACATATCGTGAGTTCAAATGTTCGCTTTCACATCAGAAATTTGTTCATAATGTCACGTCTTCTGTGTGTATTCACTCACATTTAGACAGGCTCTTTTTCTAATGCATCCTCACCCTATCCCAGAATACATATGCGTATATTTGCTGAGGGAATAAAAGTACATTTTCCCCCAGAACCCTTTTTCTGACCAGTTGTCAGATTTTCTTTCTCTGCTGCAAAGTTAGTTTTTTTCTGCTGCTCTGTGAGGATTAGTATTTGAGCTGAAGATGTGTTTATTAAAAAAAAAAAACCACGCAGAGCAGAAAGTGCCAGCCATGCCATTGAGGCTGATGCTGATGCCGCTGGGTGAATTCGCCACGCCTCCAGATAGGACTGTGAGTGACATTTTTAGCATTTGGAGAGTGTTAACAAAACAACTCTGCTGGCAGTCTGTTACAGCCCCTGCATGGCTCGAGCTAGCATTGTGTGGAGGTCTCCATTTCAGTACTGTTGGGCTTAGAATCCATGCAGGTTAAATTTAATCTGCTAAATGAAAATGAAATTGTAAATTTAGAGAAATTGGCTTTGGCAGTGTTGGTGCTGAGACCTGAGGGTTATTTATACATAGTAACAGTCCACACCGACACATAGCAGAGGGGCAGACAGACCAGCATGGAAAGAAGCAGTCTCACTTGTTCCAGCATCTGCAAATTCACCTTTATTGCACTAAATCTGGCTTTGAGCTCTTGGAGATTCGTATGCCGAATTCAAAATCATAGAATTTGATGCACCCAAAAAAAGAGGTGTTTGTATTGTGCAGCAGAAACACTTCCTTCTTTTTTGGTGTGTCATATTCTTTGCTTTTGAATGTATGATCTTGACATCACCATCTTTCATTTTATACTGTGGCAGGTCGCTGGAAAATGCAGCGTTTACGGCCCCTCACACCCATGCTCCATGGTTTTCACTTACTTTGCCTGATTAGACCTCATCTATTGCTGCACTCATGTGATGTTGGCAGAATGGGAAGAACATGAAACCCTTTTGTTTCTCAGACTTGGGAGTGTTCACACATTATTCCAAGATGGTTACCCACACTGCTAACCTTGTAGCCACATGACTTAAATAGCCTAAATGAGCTACTTTTGCAGTGTTACATATTTGGAGCAGATTGTAACAAGTGAAATGAGATACAAACAAATGGTGTATGGCTCCCTTTTTAACTGAAATTATCTGAAACAACAGTATTAGTGTAATTATTGAGCACTGTTAGCTCATTTTGTTTATGAAAGGTGCAACATAACTAAGTTTGTAAGATGTAACTCCCAGCAATGGTGGCTTTGCAGCCATTTTGCCAGCAGTCTGTTGACACTTGTCGTTCTGCAGTTCTTTTCACCAAGAGGCAGACGTTGTCACTGTTAGAAATTTTCAATATCTCAGACTCAGAATTACAACTCGGTGGGTAACATGAACGTACTTTCCAACTTCTACTACTATCGTCTGAACGATACAATGTGCAGATGCAATAACTTAAACCTGAGCAGTAATCTAGTAAGCCAGAAGTGAAAACACCTCTGTGGGTGTGAACGGCCTGAATCATTTACTGAGCAGTGGTCAGTGTGTTTCACCATCGCTAGTTGTTTGCTGCTAGGTAAATAGAATAAATAGAAAGCTCCACCTGTGCTTTTCCTGCTTTGACAAGTCAAAATGTCTGCTGTGAAAAGGGTCTATTTGGCAAATTTCAGATATAATAGTATAATAACCTTTTTCACAGCATACACTTTGACTTATCATTGTGGGAAAACCACAGGTGTTACTAATGACATTAACCAGCCAGCATGCACAATGCCAGGACCCTGAAACCGTAGCAGCTAAATGTATTCAGCTCTTGTTAATTTAATTATTTACACACAGCTTACACATGGCTTTTCCTACTGTGACATGTCAAAACGTCCCCTTTGAAAAAGGCCTATCAGCTTAAGTTTTTTGTCAATATAAATTTGAGAAATGTTCATATAATTGGACAATTTTAGTTAAAGATGTAAAATCAGCATTTCATGTGTCATAATTCAATATATAGGCCTATTCTACTCTAAGGAAACCCTGTATACCATCAAAAATACTGCTACTGTATACTGTGTATTTAGTCATTGTTTAATTTTAGTCAATATGTTAAAAGATATGTCAATTAATTAAAGGGGACTCCCTTTTAACTCTTCGCAGACACACCTTTGCATTGATAATCAGCTCTTAGTGACTTCACACGGGGTTTTACATTGAGTCAGTGCTCCTCTCTTGTAGTGGGAGACACTAATCTCAATCAGCGAGACAGAGAGCAGACTGTCTGGGCTCTTTCGCATGATGTGGCACAGGACAGGATACAAGATTGTTTTCTACCTTCTCCCCTGTCCTCCTCCTCCTCTTCGTCTTAAAGCGGCTGCCACCATCAACAACAGTGATCTATCTATTCTTAGCCACACGGCTTGTTGCAGATCGCTCCAATTATCCAGAACCAGGCTGACTTTGCAAAGATAGTGGCTAAAGTGATTCCTTCACCAACGTCTATAACAAAAACAGTGTCTCCTTAGTTGTGCCAAATGATATTCACTACTCTGGTAGAGAGTGTGTCTGATGTACAAACCCTTATCAGGAGGTCTCCTTTGGTCGTCACTCCCTTTGACTGAATTAAAGGATTTTCAGTTTCCTTAGAAGCCTCATTTCATTTAATAAGACTTTGTACTACGTGAGACCCCACAGTGTGTTGTTCCTCCCTCTGTACACATCTCTGAATTGAAGAAAGACAAGACAAGCTCTGACTTACTGCTATCTGATTTTCTTCTCTTTGGTGAATGTGCTTCATAATATAATGAGGCGATTTAGCAGGGAAAGAAGTGAATGAATTATACATCCACATAGCTGTTTGGGATGAACCCGAATTAGAATTTCCAATGGAGAGAGTTTGTGGGATGAATGAGCAGAAGAAGAGGAGAGGAGAAGGAAGGGAAGGAGAGGAGAGAAAAGGAGAGGAAAGGAAAGGAAATGAAAGAAAAGGAGAGGAAAGGAATGGAGAAGGGAATGATAAAAGCTAATAGTTATATTGGGTCACCAGTTAATGGGCTTAAAAGTAGAAAAAAGCGAAGTCAAAGACAAAACTCTCAAATCTCCCTCTGGATGATAAATTACAAAATGTAATCAGTTCCCAAAAATGCAGTTTCGATGACAAAATGTCAGCGGAGTGTTTCACTGCCACGCACACTGTCATCAAAGTGACAGAAAATGGATGTCATTTTCACTCTTATTTGGGTGTTTGTCAGTCCCCTCTGGGTGCTGTGACGCACCAGCCAAATGCTTGCCCCTGGTGACACTAGAGAGATTGCAGGTCTGCCTGGTGATGATCGATACGGCACATCGTGACATGGCTCTCAAAGTCAAGTCATTAAATGCTACCATCTTGGTCCAATCAGATAAGCTTTTGCTGCCTCATTCATTCAGACTTAGTCACTATCCACCGGCATGAGTTCCATGTCTAACCACAGCTGCTCTGTTGCTGCATCTCAGCGGGGGAGTGTAAGGTTCCACTGCGCTACCAGAGTGCCCCACACCTACACTTTGTTCACAATCAGCACTTCCATCCTATGAAAGGCACACCAGCTGCAGCGTTAGCTTTGACGCGTCAGATAAAGAGTTGTGACACAGGGTCAGCTCCTCAGGCCACGCTCCATCTGCAGATGTCAGGAAGCAGAGTCACTCATGCAGGTGAGACTTTGTGTTGCGTAACTCCATCAGAGCTGTGCAGCTGCCCCCACCCAGGAGAGTTTTTCTTATGTTGAATAATTCAGATGTTGCATGTTTGGGTTATTTATTATGTTTATGTTTATGGCAGAAGGAAGCATTGCATTTTCTGGGCATAGTGACAATACGTTTAACGCCTTTTAGTGCAGCACAGTGTGGAATCATGATATTCCAACATCCTCTCTGCAATAACAGTATGTGGTGTGACGTTAAACCTATAAACAGTGCAGAAAATATTCATTTAAATTATTTTTGAATTTGGAATAGAACAGGGATTATCTTTTCGCACCTGTTGTTCCTCCTGTGAGATGCTAACACTATACCCAACCATTACAGAGTTCTATGAAAACTTTAAATGTACACTAAAAATCACTGGGTTCAAATTTTACCCAATTTGGGTGAATATAGCACCAACACGACAGTGGGTTAATGTTACTCAGAAAGCTACTCAAGACAAGGGGTTGTTTTGAATTGTTTTGAAGTGGTTTTTTTTAAATTTTACTGTTGGGTTATTCACCCAGACTGAGGCTTGTTATAATCTACTATATTCTTTTTAAACTTAAATGTCACAGTTTGTTATATATTGTTAATAACTTGTGTATCTTTTGAATGTCATACGTTCAAAAGGTCAGCACTAGGGCCTTTAAATAATCCTTGAGCGCCTCCTTGTGGACAAATAAAATAGCCTGTTTCAGTAGGTTCATTTCTGCGCCACCATGTAGCTAAGTATCAATTAAAGCCTTAGCCAATCAGGGAAGGACACCAATAACTGTTGTATCAATCAATCAATCAATCAATCAATCAATCAATCTTTATTTATAAAGCACATTTGTGGCTGTAGCCCAGTGTGCTGCACATGACCAAAACACAACACAACAAAAACAAAAGCAAACAAACAGAGGTGAGCAAAGGCACAAAAGAGCAAAACAACAAATAAAAGCATGAAGCAACAATAGATGAATAAAACAACAAATGACGCGGCACCTTAAGTAAAAGCCGGGTTAAAAAGATATGTCTAATCTAAGGTTTCTTTTAAAAATGTCCACAGAGGTGAGTCCCTCAGATCCCCAGGCAGACTGTTCCAGAGACTAGGGCCACAGTGGCTAAAAGCTGTCTCCCCGTGTGTTTTTGTTGAAATCCTTGGGACGACTAGGACGCCAGCTGCAGAGGATCTGAGGGATCTGAAAGCATGTCTGTGAGATAGGCTGGTGCCAAACCATTCGGTGATTTAAAAACTAGTAAGAAACTCTTAAAATATGATGATGGCAACCAATGCAATGACTCTAAAACAAGTGTTATACATGCTTTCTGTCTTGTCTTCGTCAGTACTCGGTCTGCTGCATTCTGAACAAGTTGTGGGCAGCCAACAGCTTTTTTAGGTAGACCAAGCATTGAGAGCATTGCAATAGTCAAGCCTAGAGGTTATAGAGTATGCATTAGTTTTTCTGTGTCAGCCTGAGAGAGAAATGGTCTAACCTTGTCAGTGTTTCTAAGATGATAAAAGGACACATTGGTGACATTTCTAATGTGTGCCTCAAAACTGAGGTCAGAATCAAGGTTTTTGACCTGGTCCTTCATATGAAGGGCTAATGACTGAAGGTGCACAGACAGTTGCTCTCTCTGGGCTTGTGCCCCAAATATTATGATCTCTGTCTTGTCTTGATTCAGCTATAGGAAGTTGTAGGACATTCATACATTTATGTTATATATACATTGCACTAACCTATAAATGGGGCTAAAATCATCTGGGGATACAGAAATGTATAGTTGGGTGTCATCTGCATAGCTATGAAACTCTGAAATTTTAGGCTTTCTGATGGCATATAGAGGCTAAAAAGGACTGGACCTTAAATAGAACCTTGCAGGACCCCACGGGTTATGTCTGTTTTCTCTGAGGAGTAGTCACCCAGGGAAACAAAAAACTCCCAGCCAGTCAAATATGATCTAAACCAGCTTTCCATTCCTGAGAGACCAACTCAGTTTTCACGTATGATTTCATGGTCGACAGCATCAAAGGCCGCACTGAGATCTAGGAGAACCAGGACTGAGAGCTTATTTGAATCAGAGTTAACTATTATGTCATTCACCACTTTAATCAATGCAGTCTCTGTGTTGTGGTGGGCTCTGAAACCTGACTGAAAATTCTCAAAGATATTGTTGTTTTTAATGATTTATGGTGATTTGAAGTATTTACCTGTTCAAGAACAACATTTTCTAAAATCTTACGTAAGAAAGGAAGGTTTGATATAGGTTGGTAGTAAGAACTGAAGAATATATTACTTTTTTTGAGAAGTGGTGGAAGGTGCCTGTGAACAAAGAGTGGTTTACAGTACATCATTCCTCTGACAGGAAGTTAAAAGCAGTTTTAAAAAAATGGGGTAGGTATGGGTTCAAGCACCTAGAGGGTTTTAATTCAGAGACCACCTTTCTAATCACTTCTGTATCCACCAGAGTATAAGAGTGCAAAGTATATTGACACTGCTTAGTGCTTTCTAAAACATTATCTGACCTTGTCTGATTAATATGCATTCTAATTGTTGTTATCTTATCTCTGAAAATTCACTGCACTTAGTATTTGAGAAAACAAGCACTGGGGCATGTAGAAGTGGGATTTATTAGTCTGTCAATGGTCGTAAAAAGGACCCTAGGATTGTTTTGACTCTTATTTATGAGTTTAGAGAAGTGAGTCTGTCTGGCATTTCTCAGCGCCTTATTATATTCTGAAAGTGAGTAGAATATTATAGTGAATCTGGAGTTTACTTTTCCTCCATCTACGCTTGACTTTTCGACAATTTCTTTTAAGTTTGTTAACAGTTTCATTTTTCCATGGAGGCTTACATTTTAACCAGGTTTTTTGAGTTTTAGTGGTGCAACAAGGTCAATTGTTGTCCATAATTTTGTATTAAACTCATTTACAAGGGAATCAATAGATGAATGGAGAGTTTGCAAGGACAACATATTCATATGCATATTGAAACTTTCAGCCACTTCAGGTGTAAGATGTCTTTTCTTTACAGTGAGTTCAGCATTAACCTGAGTCATGGGCACTGCCACACTAAATTCAATGCAATAATGATCAGATAGAGCAACATCTCTAATTGATGACATTTCAACATTTAGCCCCTTACTAACTACCAGGTTTGAAGTGTGGCCCCGATTGTGGGTTAGTTCATAGACATGTTGTGTGAAACCAAGATCTTATAATGGATTAATAAAATTGATGGCCCTTTTGTCATTTATGTTGTCTATATGTAAGTTAGAATCACCAACAATAAGAATTGTATCGTAATTTGTGTTAACAATAGAATAAAGCTCTGAGAAATCTGTTTAAGACTCGGAACAGCAATTTGGTGCTCTATATACAGTAATTGTTAGTATGGGTGACTGGCATTTGAAAACAGTAGTGAGATATTGAAAAGAGCCAAAAACATCAAAGGAGACATTTCTACACTCAAAGGCCTTAACCCCCCCCCCCCCCCCCCCCCCCCCCTTTTTCCCTGTCTACAAGAATAGGAGAAGTCATAGTTTGAGAGGGGCGTTTTGATGAGGACAACAGGTGCATCAGAATTCAGCCAAGTTTCAGATAAAAACAAATAATCTAGGTGTTGCTCTACAATAAGGTCATTGACCAGGAAAGTTTGTTTGATAGGGACCTAATATTGAAAAATGCAATTTGCAGTTTCTGTGGCTTATGCTGCTGTGCACCGTGTTTTAATGGAACAAGAGTGTTATTTGTCATGACTGGTCTAGACACTCTGACGTTTTTATTTTTTAGCTTTGCTACAGGATATAAATCTGTCAGTGACTCTGATTGGAATGTGTGGGAGTGGGAGATTTAGGCCTAATAGTAGAAACAGAGAAATAAGTGTGATCAGATAGTGGTTTAAATGACAGGAGGAACCTGTGGAGGGATCTCTAATGGGAAACAGTATGCTGAGGTTGTACCTTAGAGGAAGAGGGAGGATCCAGAGATGTGTATGTGAGATGTAAACATTCAGTTCTATGGGAGCGACTGCACCACATGCTGCAAGTTTGCTGATAGCATTTGTCTACCATGCATGTAGGGATGGATCCTGTCTCTTTTGAAAGGGGAGAAACGATCCCCCCAAAAAATTTTAAATTGTCAATAAAGCCCATGTTGTGAGACCTGCTAGTGGACTGGAGCCAAGTGTGAAGGCTGAGGATTCTACTAAAATGGGGATGGGGCCTGATATAAAAACAGACGTCCCACAGTTCTTTAAAATGTAAAAAAGGAGGTTAAAATCATTTTTGGTGCACCCAGACTCCTGATGTGTTGTCTTATTTGTCCCCACATGAACTATTATTCTTTTAATAGCCATTGGGAGTGAGGGCAGTAGATCCTGGAGTTTATCCAGGATGTCAGGGACTGTGGCTCCAGGGAAAAAGTGTGTGATTGCGTTTAAGAAGCGGATGTTCAGGTTATGGAGTTTCCAATAATTAATGTATTGGGGAGGAAGAGGGGACAAGGAGATGTTGCATGTGGGCTGCCTGGACAGTACAGTGAATGTTCAGTTACCTCAGTCTGCATTGAGTTTGGCAAACTACGCTGGAGGGTCTGTGCAGGCAGACAGGGATAAGAAGATGGTATCAGTCTTGGAAAGTGAATTATTCCCTGAGGCTCAGCCCGAGGAAGACCTCCTGAGCATCTGATTACGGCCTCCGTCAGCATCCTATGGTGGGGGTGATGAGCCACCTGATCAATGCTGGCAAAAGGGGGAGAAGACGCAGTGAAAAGCCAGAAAATGGTCCAGGTTGGGTGGAGTCGGGACTGCAGGGGCATTGCCGGGATGGACAGGACCTCATCCAGCAGGATCATATAGCGGTTAGAGAGAATTAATGGAGGTTCTAGAGAAGCCCCAATCAAATCTCTCTTGCAGCCATGGCATACCACCTCCGTCCTGGACAACTTGGTCCATGGATTAGCTTAATTTGGTGTGGAGCTATAAACTGGGGCCTTGGGCCTGGTTTCCGGTGTGAACCCCTGAATCATCTGACGGTGTTGGGGTGACCATCTACGGTGTTATAGCGTCCAGGACCAATGCAGCAACGATGGTGCTTGCTGCCCCTGACTCCAGCTTACATTCTTGGACTGGTCACTCTGTTCAGCTGCTAGACCCTTCAGGTGGACCAGCACAGTGCCAGTGTGCATCGAGGCCAGCCAAAGGAGGGTGGCTGCAGTATCTGAGACCATCAAGGACATCAGGGAGGTGGGTGATTGGGCAGCTGGGACAGCAAGAGTGGAAGACTGCATATGCGAAATATGTTTTGCCTGGGCAGCAGCAATGGAGACAAAGCCATCAATCAGTTTATCCTTTTTTTGGAGCTCTGACTCCAGGCAGTGGATATCATCCCTTAACTGTGAGTAAGCAAGTTTGCAGTCCACACACACAGCCATAATAGCTTGTTTTCAGTCCAAGTATAGCAGTATAACTCATAAAACAACGTGATTGTAAAAACAGAAAACTTAAAACAGCAAGATAAAGTAATCCAACAATCGGTAAAAGAATAGCATTAAAAACAGGTTTTACTTGGCAATAGACAGTTCAAGTTTATCCATTTTCCAGCTTCATGCTCTGTAGCAGTCAGAGTGTTGCCGATAGTTCACCATATCAAAGTGGGTTGCCTCGTTGGCAGGATATATTTTATCTCCTTTCCAATAATTCCATCATGAATTCCTTTTATTTAGAGACTCTTGTGCACTGAGAGATCCTGTGCGTCCATGAGACTGTAAGTCTTTACAAATAATTCTGTTAAGAGGTTTAAGAATATTAATGTTGTTATTTCCTGCCTGTTAAAATCCATGACTTTGGTTAAGTAAATGCGCTCTGTGTGTAATTCTCATTTATTTCATTACAGTATGTGTGGATCAACTCAGCCACAGCTAAAAGGCCTTAGTGCAGTAACTTTGCTTTCATAATTGAGTAAGCTCTCTGTTTACTGTTTATTACTGTTGTCTATATTATACATGAGATGAATTTATATTTTCTTTTCATTGTAGTTATATAGTAGTTTCATGTGGGTTGTATAGTGGTAAATTGCATTTAGTATGATAATTAATGCATGTCATTTCTACTTTTTAGTATGTTGTAGACACCATGTCAGTTCACAGATATTGATCTGAACTTGCATTATATGTGTGGTAGTGAATAAAGCACCATCTGAGGACATCTTCTTCTCCAGTTCTTACCGGACTATCTGTGGTGATTGCAAATTCATTTAAGCAACTACATCTAGGGATTCTTTATTAAATAGGAGGTCTTAGACTTGGGCTCATGCAACCAACACTTTCTCCATCACAATATGCACATCGTTTTGTACAAGAAACAATAATTTTGTGACAGTTTTTAGCTAAGCTTGTTGTGTGTAATACTGGGTCAAAATAACAGATTGCTACTGGGCAAAGTTAATCCAATATTGTATTGGTACTATATTGACCCAAACTGAGTAAAATTTTGACCCAGTGATTCTGTAGGATAGACTCGATGTGGTGGTATTCAAAGATAACGGCCCATTGTAAAAAGTATAAAAAGTAGTCCCAGCCCAAATGCATGGCAAAGATTAGGCCACAACTGAAACCTTAAAAATGTGGTGTCTGTCTTACTTTAAATCTGTTTGACAAAGTATTAAATCTTGATAAAAAATACTCAAATCTCTAAAATGGGAGTAGGTTAAAAGTGTCGTTCACATCCATACTGGGTGAACAGTGTTGGACCGGTAGTACTTTTTCTATATAATTCCCCATTTTTAGTACAATGCAGCACGATAATATTCCTAAATGTTCGGCCAGGTGGCCAAACAGAGTGTTCTTGACTTGCAAAGTTAGACACCTGACCTTACTCTAATGTAGTATGTGTTTCATTTATTGAAGACCAGACTCCAGTCAAAAAACAGCTGAAATAAGCAAGAACTGAAAATGGCTTAAATACAAACCTGGCAGAGCATCATGAGGGAAGGCGCCAAGAGGTCTGCTGATGTTTTTGGGTCATAGAGTCCAGTCAGTTATTTACTGCACTGGATTTTCAATCGAATATGAAATATGTAAGTTTATGTTGTTACTCTCTGTCCCCTGAAATTGGGGGACTGTTTATAGTAAGAGCTATAATTTCTACACAGTTCAGCTGATGTGAATGTAATCACCCTCAAATTGAATCTTAGTGTCAGCGCGCCACCCCCAGATCTATTGTTTCAATTCAGAGCCAGCACAACATAAAATGTGTCTCAACTCTAATACTACCTGATGGCCCTGTTCATACTGGAAATAAATACTGTAGTCTCAAGAATTTTCTTACTGATGTGACCAAGTTATGTGAAATAGCAATCACAGCGGGGCGTCTGTTAAGTTTAGTAATTCAGGTTCAAACATTATATTATCTGGAATTAAAGTGTTATCGAGTCACTAGGATGGTTTTCATCTCAACATGAGTTACTGCACTGCTGTCATGAAGCCAGCATCCTCCCTGTGTACACTTTTAGTATTCAGTTAAGCTGAAATCTTTGTTTGCCAAATGTGCCTCTCTTGTAGAAACAGAGAGCCAGTCTGTCTGTCTCAGATAGTAAACAATTCCCAATTTAGGAGTTTATCTGATGCTCTTGATGATAGAGAGCACAAGGTACAGAGTATGAACAGGTGGACCTCATTGTTTTGCACAGGACACGCGGCTGCTGACACAATATTGTCTGTTGCAGAACTGAACCTGGGACCTTGCAGTAGAGCAGCAGTCTTGCTACTCTGAAGCAAACCTGCTAAAGCCATTGTCAGCCACTGTCAGGGGATGTCACTTGATGCCAGCTGACAGTTTTGCGGTGTTAATCCACCAAACAGTACCATTTTAGGATCGACGGGATAGAGGGGATATGTAGGATGACTTCCTCAGCCCCTGCAAGTTGTGAGTACACAGTATGTGCCAACCCGCTGAGCTGTCAATACAGCCCTCTCAAAATTGGGTTTCAGACAGCTTTATGGGTGCAGGGTTGAGCTGCAGTCTTATGAAGCTCTCCATCTGAGCGGTGTTGAAGTGCACACAGTCTGACAGCAAAGTACAAGGAGAAATCTTTTTCTCAAAACAGTTTACTGTCTGTTCTGTTTACTGCCACATCTATCTCTCCTCCGTCTGCAGCCCGGCCATGTAGTTTTTGGTTTCTCAGTGGTCACTTTGGATGGACTGCGATTAGCATATCTCAACAATAGAAGCTGATTGTTTGTGTTGTTGTCATGTTGGACCCTTCACTTTCTATTGATCTGGCTTTGATTAACTTCTAGGGAGCATTGATCAAAGGGGCGAGTGTGTTCATTTCAGTTGACAGCTGAAGGGCATGTGCTCGCACTGTTTTCTGTGGATGTTTGTATTGTGTTTGTTGACACACTGGAAGAAATACAGATAAAATGCTGTTGTTTCATTCTCAGAAACATACAGTACCAAAAAAGTGTGTCCAAACCTTTGACTGGTACTTTACATGTCAAAAATGTTGCTAAGTAGGCATTATATATATATACATATGGGAATGTGTGAAGATATGGACACACACTATCTGATCCCTTATGCTTCAAAACTTGTGTAATTGTTGTATTTTTCAAGGTTGATAGGTGACTTTGTCTTTTGTTCACATTGCTTGTGTATTGTATTTGCTTACTCTATTTACTTATGTTTATTTAAAGGATAAAGCTGACAATATTCTATATCTTTTTTGTTGTCAGCAAATCCCATGAGAAAGCCAAAACAAATAACACCTTAGTCTGTCTCTTAATATTGTCTGACTTTCCTAACCTGCCTGTGGCACTCAGCCCCAGCTCACTGCTTCCTGAAGATATACATGAATGGGCCACAAATACTGCATATATTTTCATTTTTAAAAAGGTTAAATAATAACCGCTGGGCTCTGTAGTTTTTAGCAAATATTACTGAAACAGGAGTAAATAGTGCTTTTGTTAGGGACTATTTTCAGCTGCAAATTTGGTGCTCTAGTGAGTATTTATGGCAGCAGGACTGTGTGTGTTAGATATACTCAAAATAAACTATGGTGCCTGTGTTCATCATAATGAAGGAACATGTCACAGAGTGCAATGGTGTGGCTCACTGATGTGTTTTTAATAGTTTTTGGATATTTATAGGGTCATAGAAGCTACAGTATATCAGAGTGTGGTTACACAGACAATACCCGTTAGTGGCATCATTTTATTGTCGCTTATTGTCTTTTTATGGGATTTGCTGACAATAAGAAAAATAAAGCACATCACTGGACTTATCCTTTCACAAGGACAATACAAACATCGTTACATAGGAAAAAGAAAAGCCCTCATCTCTGGTTAGGCGATTATAATACAATAGTTAACATGCTGACTGTGGATTTATAAAAAGCGTTTTTTTTTCCTGTACAAAATATTTATACGCCCTGCATTAACAGAACATTATCTCTGTCTGACCTGCTCCCTCTTAGTACAAACAAGTGGAGCAGTATATGTCCTTCCACAAGCTGCCCGCTGACTTCCGACAGAAAATCCATGACTATTATGAGCACAGATATCAGGGCAAGATGTTTGATGAGGAGAGCATTCTGGGAGAACTCAGCGAGCCTCTAAGAGAGGTAAGATACACAAACACATTCAATTCCGACATGTATATCAAATTTTTCTTTAATTATCTTGTGATTTTTAGTGGTATGTTTATTGTAATCCTAGTTTCACTGATGTATTAATTAAATTCTGACCTTTATTTAGTAGATTATAGTTTATAGTTTATAGTGTATCCCAAACTCGACCTCAGTGTAGTGCTTCAGTTGCATATTTGACATAAGCTTCTCTGTATTTGTTTGCACCAAACATTGTTTCCATTTTTAGGAAATTGTCAACTTCAACTGTCGCAAGCTGGTGGCTTCCATGCCACTGTTTGCCAACGCAGAGCCAAACTTTGTGACCGCCATGCTGACCAAGCTGCGCTTTGAAGTATTCCAGCCACATGACTACATTATAAGGGAGGGCACCATTGGGAAGAAAATGTACTTCATCCAGCATGGAGTCTGCAGCGTCATCACTAAGGGCACCCTTGCAATGAAACTCTCTGATGGCTCATATTTTGGAGGTAGGATACACTTAGTGGCTTTGTTTCAATGCATTTAATGGTATTTTTACCTTCTTCTATTAAGCCATTGACCTTTCTTTTCCCTTCTTTCAGAGATTTGTCTATTGACGAGGGGTCGGCGAACAGCCAGCGTCCGAGCCGAGACTTACTGTCGACTCTACTCTCTCTCTGTTGACCACTTCAACGAGGTGCTGGAAGAATATCCCATGATGAGACGAGCCTTCGAGACTGTTGCTATTGACCGTCTAGACCGCATTGGTAAAAAACAACAGCAAAAAAAGCAAACTATAGACTCACAGCTGAACTAATTTAGGAAGATTCATTCAGTTCACGATGATCAGAAAAGTTGTTCACAGTAAAATGGATAAAAGAGACATAATGACAAACATCTGAAATAAATACATCTATAAATAACATTAGCATTTTAAAAGCATTACACACAAATTAGCATCCATATTGCCATCATCAGCCTGAATGCTGCTCTTCATATAAAATAAAATAAAAAAAAGCACTCTGAAATGAACCCCTGTACATAAAACAAAAAATACATATATTGTGCTCAGGAAATGGTTGCAGAATATTAATGTTGAAATACAGTCGGCAGTAAAACGAGCTGTGCTGTTCCCGCAGAATGATACGGGACACTGTAACAGTAGATGAGAGCACAGGGTGACACGTCCATTTTCCTCAGGGCTAGTTCGGCTAGAGGATGTACCTGGTGTGAAGGACATCACATGGTATATCTAACTCATATGGTTCTCCATTTCTAAATCCTCCTGTTTACACATTTTCATGCCTTGTTCTCCATTCGTCCTCCCTGTGCTGTCCTTTCTCTTCCCTGTGTATACTTTGTCTTTTAATAATCAGTCCATGCTTTTTTGTTTCTATAGGTAAAAAGAACTCCATCTTGATGCACAAGGTTCAGCATGATCTCAACTCGGGTGTCTTCAACAACCAGGAGAACGAGATGATCCAGGAGATTGTCAAGTATGACCGTGAAATGGTGAAGCTGGTGGACCTGCAGCGGCCGCGGGCCATGTCTATGACCCCGTCCATCGGTGGTATCTTTGCTCCTCCTGGCCAGTCACAGACAGGCTCTGCTATCGCCACCCTCCAGCAGGCTGTGGCCATGAGCTTCTGCCCTCAGATGGCGAGTCCTTTGGTGGGTCCAGGGACTCTGCAGTCTCCCCGTATGGTGCGAAGGTTTCAGGTGATGCAGAACCTGTCCAGCCCAGTCTCCATGTCTCCTCTTCAGTCTCAACCTCCTCAGACGCTCGGAGGGATGTTTGGATCTGCAGTCTCCAGCCCACCTGTCCAAAGCCCGCTCGCAGCTTCAGGACGGACTTTCCAGTACATGGCGAGTGCAGGACCGTCTGGGTCCCAGTTGTCCCTTGTACAGCACCATGCACCCAGCCCCACACAGACCCAGCAGAGGCCTGCCTCACACAAGAGCACCCACTCCCTCCATACAGGCAGCTTGAGCCAGGATACCCGCGCCCTGTCTGCCTCCCAGCCTTCACTCCCACAGGAGGGAACACCACAAGCTGCCTCTGCAGCCCCCAGCCCTCCGCCCTCCACCCGCACCTCCAACACCTCGATCGGCCCTTCTCAGCCACCTCACCCCAGCCTGCCTGGGCCCTCAGGGGTGGGGAGATCAGCTGGTGCGCAACAGAGGGTGGCCTTTGCCTCCACACCTCCTCCCAGTGGACCTGCTGGAGTAGGAGCAGTAGCAGCAGCTGCTGGATCAGGACCTCCAGACTCTGGAGTTCCCAAGAAAGATTCAATTGTCAGCCTTCCAGAGCTAGACTCTGCCAGATCCCGGCTGTCTTCCAACTTGTGACCCTGGTAGAGTTCAGGAGAGATGCCTTTTTTGTAGGAGAATTTGTTTGTTTAGGTCAGTTCAGCTGATCTGTCAGCCTGCTAAATGACCAATCGGCTGCCCGCGCCACAAGTCATTCGGCCTGGATGCACAGTGCGCTGGTGTCAGCAGAAGGAAAAGAGCAACTCAAAGTCTTGAGACACTTTGGCTAGGAGGAGTCTATACAATTAAACTAGTATAACTATAAGGTGGAACTGGTCTAATCTACTGTGCCAGCACCTTTAGTCTTAGTATCACCCCTTACACTCTGCTTCCAAACACCTACTGTATATCGCTGTCTTTACTGTAAAGATATGAAGAAAAGTATGATTAATGTAACATTTGCATACTGTGTAGAATCCATGCAATGCAATCTAGCAGGAGCTGGACTTAAAAATGAAAATCAGGGACTTGAGGTCAAATGACAATGACATTTTAAGCGTTCAAAAAGTGTTTTGAGTGTAATTTTTCCGTATAAGCTGTCGTAGCAAAAGAACACATTGCTCTTCATATTGTTTAAAATAGTAGTGAAATTAGTGTTTTAGACCGCTGGTCGATCTTACATCGATGTGTAAATATTTGATGAAAAAAGTACGGAAGGATATTATATTCATTGTATCTACCCAAACCAAAGTTGAGCTTGAACACAAAGTCTGGTTGTGTCTGTATCAACTAAAAAAGAAACATAGAAGAAAATGCCATTTATTTAACTGCCTTGATTCAACGTTAGAAGCCATATATTTGGTTTGTGTGTATGTATATATGTGGGTGTAAGTTTGTGTGCGTGAGTTTGTTGGTATGTTTTGGTTATATTTTCAGAGAATGGACTCACACACTCTCTACACGGCTCAAGCGCGATTGGTTTGACGTGCTGATGGTGGCACTGACCCGTTTTCATGAAACATCTGGGAAGTGGTCAGCTGTTTGGTCAGCGTACTGATTGTAACCCTGAAGGCAAAAGCGGTTAAATAATCTGAGCTTTATTGGAAAGAAACATTTGTGAACAACCCATACTGTATACTTGCTTGTTTTTGTCTAGGTTTATTGATTAACACATGCAATATAATTCTGCAATACTCTACCCCGCCTATATATATAAATATATATGAATACCAATATCTATACATATGCTGTACAGGAAAGTGAACTTCTTTCTTCTTTCTTTTTTCTTTTTAATGTGAAATCTTAAAGAATCCAGCAGCTATTGTGGCTTCACTTGAGGTATTGTAATCCAGTGACCATGTTGTTACCTTAACCAAAAATGTTTGAGGGAATGAGAGGATGTGCAGTGTCATTTTAGTGAAAAAAAACAACAAAAAAAAAACAGAAGGGGCAAACTGTTTAAGAGTCGCAGGAGGAATCCACACTTTGAGTTCAGCAATTCAGATCCTCAAAAAATGTCACTTTACAGCCCATTTGAAGGTGTGAAATTGTAAGATGAATGGGGCATGAAGGCCTCACTTGTAAAATATCTTTGCTCCATATCGAAGTAAATGCCCCGTGTCACCCGAAAACTACTATGAATGTCTCAACATCTTGATCCACAACAATCCTAGTAATCAAATTTAAGATTGAGTTGAGGCTTTTGGTTATATTTATTCTAAATATTCTGATCCTGTTGAACCTAAAAGCCTTCTCTTGCTGAATGTATGCCATACGAGAAGGAAGAGAGCTAATCAGATACAAACTGCCATGTAAATAAAGGGATGGAGATTTAAAGAGGCTTTTATGATGCAAGGGGGTTGTGGGCATTGCTGTATGTGTTGCTGAGTGTCTGTGCGATCTTTTTAGGTTTGATGATGCTTCTCTGGGTTGAACGTTGCTGTTATTTATCCTGTATGCTACCCCCACCCACCATACACCCCACCCCCCCCAGATCTAACATGAGAGGATACATTTTTTTAAATTATTCATTTATTGAATCGGGCGAGAGCGAGACGTAACCACTTTGAACTCCTCTGTCCAAAGCAAACACTGAGGACATCCAGTTAAGCACCTTGTGTTGCACTATGACCTTGTAATCAAAATGAAAATCAATGCTCTATTCTTCTAAAACGGCTGCGGTACTTCTCCTGGACCCATTACCTGGTTAAACTGTAAGGACAAAAAGTGAATCCAATTGGGATACAAAATAGGCAGCTGATTCAATGTGTTAAACAAACACGGTGTCCAACTTTTTCAGCTCTGAGCATTGATCCAGAGCCAAACTGTAAAATCGATGCAATGGACATTTCACTCAGGTTTGCTACCTTTCCAGAGAGATGTATTGATTGCCGCAGCGTGGCTTTCCATTGATTTATGTAGGCCTGTCTATCCTCCTATAATCAACTTGTTGATTTAACCATGCTGAAAGATTCCCCTTGAATTTTGATTGGCTTAGAAAAACAAGGAGGAACTGGTGGAGTCATAACCCTTAGATTGCTATTAGTATATCTCGCTTGATGCTGCCATTTTGTTCCGATCACTTTCCCTGAGAGCTGTTTAAATCTTTAAACAAGGTGTAGGTGATTATTTTTTATCCAAGGGCTTCATTCATATGGCTTGTAAACCCTGGCTCATTGTTATTGTAGAGCAGCTGCATTTTCACTTTATGTTTGATCAATAACATGCACTAAACCTTGTTCTTTGTCATACCTGGGTCACAATGCTGCGACCTGATTCATTGGCAACACAGGATTTTTCTATTGCTTTTTTTCCTATGGGAAAGGTACATGCCAAAAGGCCAATACGATTGTGAATGAACCGGGTCCATTTGAGTCAATAGCTGTTGTGTGCTTCAATACTGTTCCAGTGCAATCAATTGGTCCTCTTCCCTATTCCTTTGTGCTAATACCAGAGTTTGCCCTATTAAGCTGCTATCAGGACTGTGCTGATATTATTTGAATGAGTCCACAGTCAGTGAGAGCAAGATGGAAGGAGAGTTAAAAGAGCTAATGTTTCAGGCAATATCAGGCACCGTGTCTGTTTCATTGCATCCATCCAGTAAGATACTGTAGTGTGTAATTCACTCCCACTCAAAGGATGGCATCCCAGACACTTTGATCAGTACCACTCTGTTTGAACCCTCAGCCATGAGGCTGATACAGCCCTGGCCAAAGCACACACTCCTGTCAGTTATCTGGTTCGTGTCTGTGTCACAAGTGTGTTCAGTCAGTTGGCTCCGAGCCACCATCGACTTGCTGTGTGCGTGCCGTAGCGCTGTATTTTCCTGATGGCTGGGGGTTCAAGGTGCGATTGTTTAATGGTTCTTCTTCTGGACCTTGCTGTGAAGTGGGATTGAAATCCCTCACACATGTTTGACACTGACTGACAATTATTGAGAGTATCTAAGTTTCAAACCTCTCATTCTTGCTGTACCAGATATTAAAGGTACCGAATGCCTTGGTGTTGATATGTTAGCAAATCAGGGTATTCTTTTCGTTTGTAAAAGTGTCTTTGATTTATCAGTATATTTTGTTTGGTTATTGTTTGGTTATTGTTTGGTTATTGTTTTTACAATGTGCCCCATGCACACGGACTGTATATACCTTGTGCCTAGTATATCTAGTTTCCACATAGTCTATTTTTGTGGTATGTATGTGCCTGTAAAAATGCAAATACGTGTTTTTATTTTCAACTTGCAATATATGTAAAAAAACATTAGATGAAGACTAGTATTGCTGAATTAAAATGACAATGTCAGTATATATAATTTTCCCTGATTTGGGAAACACAAAATTGCACATTTTTGTTGGTTTGAGCCTTCCAACACCATGCGCGCTGTACTCTGTACTTTCATGTTCTGTACATATGGTATACACAGAGATGTGGGGCACATTGTTGTGTTTTTACCACAACCTGCTGTACAAGAAACATTTTCTACAGTGAGAGGGTGAGCTCTGACAGGCTTCTGGTGGATATCGGCAGTATAGACGTTAGCTTAGATGACCTGCTTGCTGCACAGGGCCAAAAATAACAAAGAAATGATATATAAAAAAACAAACTGTGGAGATGCCTGCACAATATAAAGAAACATAACTAGGCTGTGAACATGCTGGAAAATCTTTCTCAAACCATAAGTTGCACAGTTGAACTCTGATGCTGGTTGCACACTGATCTGGTGTTTGCCATTTTGAAAAAAAAAAAAAAAAATCTTTCCAACGCTGAATTTGGCTCACGAGCCACAGCAGTCATGAGCTTGACTCCTGGTTGAGTTACCTTGACAGATAATAGCAGAGTGCATGCTTGTATTTTTCTTATCTAAGCAGAGTTCTGTGTACGATTCTTAGTGGGACCTTCAAATCTAGACATTGTCGTGTACCAACAACTGTACAATGATTTTATTTAGTCTAACAGTTAAACCTTTGTGTCGTAGCTACTGTAGCCTGCTTAGCTTACCTAAGCCTTCTCTCTGCTTCAGGACTCTGTGTATTGTGTGCTTGAGTTTGTGTGCGTGTGTGTGTTCCTGTGCCTTTCCTTCTATAATGTTGGTCCCACTTGAGAATATGATGCCATTTAGGGGTTTATTACCCACGTGAAGCCGAGAGAGATGCCAGCACAAGCTGGAAAGTGTTACACGGTCACGACTCCATTTGATCTAAAAAAAAAAAACAAAACAACAAAAAACACTGTAATGCTCCTAGAAATGACTCTAGCACATCTCTAGACTTAGTAGCATTCCACAGCCTGCACGAGCAGCTCGGTGTGGGCATCCAGACACACTTTACCAGCACTATGTAGACAACAACACAGATATATGACACAGCATGTGTTCTCTCTCTTTCTCTCTCTCTCTAGAGGCCAGTCTGCAACCATCTCAGGCTGTGCTCGGCTTCCGCTCTTAACAAAAAGGTTCAAGTATTTCAGAACTCCAGCTCTGTCTAAGTTGATGTCTATAATCCAGGGACAAATCAGCTCCCAGTCCGAGCCGCAGCACTTCCAAATAGACCTCAAAGGATCAGGGTGATGCTTGGGATGCTGGCGATATTTTACGCCGTCCAGTCCTTTCAGACTGAGATGCACAGCTGGCGGTGAGGGCACGGGGCTGATTTGAACTTGCATGCAAAAGGCTGTCTTGTCCACCACCTCTGCTGGCCGAGAACACAGAGCCACACCCTGGTCTCTCTCAATAAGCTGGTCTGTCAGTCAGTGGCAATGTTGTTTAAGCGTTCGTAAAAAGACGATACATTGTTGTGCAATAAAAAGATGAGCGCATTGGCATATTTATCTGTGTGTGGACATTTATTCATTGGTGTGTTTTTGTTGGTCAGTATGCTGCGTTTGGATGCAGTGTTTGTGTGTGTGTGTGTGTGTGTGTGTGTGTGTGTGTGTGTGTGTGTGTGTGTGTGTGAACATTTAATGCACTTCCTGGAGTTACACTGGTAGCTGCAAACACATGCACACAAACACACATACACCTCAACCTTGTAAATCAGCCAGCAACCCCTCCACCCTCATTCTACCCCACATCAGATGAGATCTTTCTCTTTCTCTCTTTCTCTCTCTCTCTCTCTCTCTGCAGACAGGGGCTCTGCTGCATCCCTGATGAGATGTCTGAGCTCCGTCTAAGAGCTTTCCGCTTGTGTGTGCATGTGAATGAGCGCAGCACAGCAGCAAGTGTATTTATTCCTGTACCTAAGAGCACGAGTGCAAATGCAAGCCCTAGTTTTGTATTTGTCTGATATTTAGAGAGAGTAAATGAACCAGTGGCAGGAATGTGTGTGTGTGTGTGTGTGTGTGTGTGTGTGTGTGTGTATGTGTGTGTGTGTGTGCATGCGTGTGTGAAAGGGTGGGTGGGTGTGTGCGTCAGAGATGAGGGCAGTCCAAGGACACACTCCTCTGGCAGCCTGGGAGCAGCACCCACCCGTTCCCCCTCTGTCTATTTCCTTTCCTTTGCTTTCCGCATGCATGCGCGCACACACACACACATACACTGCTGTCTGGATACTCAGTGATTATGCATGGCACACTGAGATAGAAATATTAAAATTACATGCAAGGTGAGGTTTTTACACAGAGCTTTACACCAGTCATGTTGCCTCCTCAGATCTACACGGCACTGGTACAAATGTGGGTGAGGCGATCCGCAGTGCGTGTACGTAGTTTTACCTTGACGTGACATAATGTCCTCTCTCTCTCTTCCACTCAATTGAAACACACACACACACCCACACTCTCTCTCTCTCTCACTCTTTCTTTCTCTCTCTCTATCTATCCATTTCATTGTAATTCAATGAGGAAGCAATGTACTGATAGTGGCTGCAGGCAGATACTACACCAAGTTGTGAAGCTATATGTAGTCTGAGTATACAGTTTCATCTTGTATATGGCCGAGGATTGTCCTCTACCTCGTTTCCTCTGCTGTGTCCCTGGTTGTCCTACTTCAATTAATCATATCAGCATCTCCTGCACTACCCCCCTGGCTGTTTACCTCCAGAGGGCAATTTGCTTATTTAGCCGTTTACTGGTACCCTTGTCCCTTCCCATCCATCTCCTTCCAGTTTCCTCCCACTGCCTGTGCACTGGAAACTGGAAACTGGGGTACTGGAGTACTGGATACTGCAGTACTGTACTTAAGTACAATTTTGAGGTACTTTAGCATATCCATTTTCTGCTACTTTATACTTCCACTCTACTACATTTGAGAAGGAAATATTGTACGTTCTACTCTATATTTATTTGACAGCTCCATTAAATAGTGATTTTTCCCTCTAAACTTCTCACATGGTTTCATTTCAATAAATGTACAAATGATCCAATATTTCACCAAAAATCAGATTAGATAAGAAGTCCAAAAACTGAAAACAGATTTGTGTGTGAGAACTTTTTTTTTCATTCCTCTCCCATTAATCATCTCACAACCCCTCAGATTTATCTGGTGACCCTTTGAAGGGGCCCGACCCCTAGGTTGGGAACCACTGGACTAAACTTGCTAACTGTATATAAAGTAGTTGAAACTAGCTCCACCTCCAGCAGCTACAACAGTAACATGCTGCTTACACACTGATGCTTCAGTATTAATAATCTAATGATGTCATATATAATATCAGTCAGAGGGATGAAATCAGTACTTTTACTTTAATTCCTTAAGTATATTTTGCTTCTAATACTTCTGTACTTTTACTGAAGTAGGATTTTTCATGCAGGACTTTTGCTTGTAATGGTGTATTTTTACATTGCTGTATTGGTACTTTTACTCAAGTAAAGGATCTGAGTACTTCTTCCACCACTGTGCACAGGTCTTCATCACCTTGCTGTTTTGTCCATTTTTAGAAGCCAAAACATTTGTGTCCTCCAGGTCTTCCCAGTACACCAAACCTGCATTTTCAGCATCAGCGATTCATAAGGACGTTTGTTATTGTTGTAACATTTGCAGGTGTTCTTGTGAATGTGCTCTGTGTGTGTGTGTGTGTGTGTGTGTGTGTGTGTGTATGGAAAGAGGACACACACACACACAGGCACAAGCATTCACCCTGCTGCCCTCAAATTTCCCTACTGCTGAATCTCCTTCAGCCATGTCTCTGCACTGGGGAGCGTCTAGAGAACACAGCTAAAATCTGAATGCCAGGATTAGCATTTGGTCCGAGCTCTGTGTCCATGAATGAGTCAGTGAGCAAGAAAGAGAGAGAAAGAGAGAGAGAGAGAGAGAGAGAGAGAGAGTAAATCATCTAACAGCCGCAGGCCGCCTCAGTAACATCACAGTTGCTGGACAGTGGGTGGGGAGGAAGTGAGAAGTGCGTCAAACTGAAATGATCAAGAGAAAAACATACAGTAAGTGACAAGAAGGGCCACATGATCTTTCTGTGTCATCTAATTAGAAAGAAAAATTCAATTTAATTGGGTGGTCCTGTTATCTTTGGTCCTGCATGGGGGTTGTTTCGTTGTCTTTTATTGTTCAAATAGAGATATTTTCCTCTGACTAATCAATGCAGTCTTCATCCAAGGACACGCAGCTACAAGTCACACGACTCAATGGCACACTTACTGCAAGCATACAGCATAAGACAGGAAATGGTGAAGAGATTTTTTCCCCCTCAGTGTCCACTAATCCAAGAATTTATGAATACCACATGTGACAAAACATACAACGTCTGCTATAATTTCTAGTTAAAAACTGATCACACACATATTTTCACCCACTACACATATAAATCCAACTGTATTTCAGCCATTTTGTACAATGAACTGTATGATTCTTATATTGTGGCCACAATCATCTCAAGAAATTCATACATTTTTTAAAACATGATCTTAATCTATTTTTTTTATTAAGTATTTTATATGATTATGGATAGTTTCTTCTCAAAATGTTTACATACATTACTGTATATTTTCTGTGAAATAATGCAAAATACATCAAGTTTTATTTATGATTATGCAATGAGATGTATGAGATGATTTTATAACACAATTTCTCACTAAATTTAGGAATTCAACTGTAATTTTTTAAAATCTAGTACTGTATATCTGCTTAGAGCAACAAATTATGTAATGAACAGTCTTTTGGGGAAGAGGAGGAGGAGGAGGAGGAAGAGGGCAACAACAGGAACAAGGGCACAGCCTGCATAAAGTATGCAGCTCATACATACAGTACAGTATCTTATATAAATTATGAGCCTGTGACCTCTTAGTCCCTGAACACTGTTTTCAAAGTGAAATAATTCAGCAACTATTTATTCTCAACGTAACATCTTTAAAGCAGCTATAACTGATATTTTTATGATAACAATGTATCAAATGACACTGTGTCATGTCAGGGGTGTCACTCATTGTGACAAATCTACATTCATCTAAATCAATGAATGAAATCAATCCCGTTGGTGAAAGAATTGATCTCAAAATACTACTGTTGGTGTGACAGTCTGCTCCTCAGTCTGTCTCTGCAGCCACACTCTCTCATCTCCAGCCCTTCCTCACTTCTCCTACGCCATGTAATTTCGTCCAACTCCCCAGACCTGCCGTCCTCAAGCTGTCCAACAGATGCCCTCGGACTTTCGTTCCTTTCCGCATCTACACTCCTGTTCCCACTTCTCATTGGTCCTGCAGTTAACTGGCCTACTCTGCCCACTCCTCAACTGCAACTCATTCCCTCATCAGACACTCATTACTTATCGGTCCATTTCCTTTGTTCTCTGCCAGTTTGTCATTGCTGCTGCTTCTATGGACATTTATGTTCTAGTCAACCTTATTCTGTCTGTTCCTGTGATTTAGACCTTCAGCCTGTTTTTTTGACCTACCTGCCTGCCTTTTCCACTTTGGATTTGTTTGCCTGATTCGAACCATCCAGACCTCTAAGGTTGTCTGAGACAGGTCTGCTTTCTGTCTCCGTAGTCAAAACTAAACATGGACAAGCAGCATTCATTTTTTATGCACCACTTATCTGGAACAAACTCTCAGAAAACTGCAGGTCTGCTGCAACTCTCAGCTCTTTTAAATCAAGGCTGAAGACTTTTCTGCCTACCGCTGCCTTTTATTAAATCAAATCTGAGGCTTTTGGTTTCATTTCTTACACTGCACTGTAACTTTTATTCTCACTTTATCTGTCTTATTGTATTTTAACTTATTTCTATTTTCTTAACTCTAACTATTTTAAATGTATTTAAATGTCCTTTCATAATGTTTCATTTGCACTTTGTCTTAATGTTTTATGTAAAGCACAAAAATTGCCTTGTTGTTGAAATGTGCTGCACAAACAAACTTGCCTTATAGAGAATTATCACCCGACTGTAGCTCCTCTCAGTTTTACAGAGATTTATAGCATCTTTCAGCTTATTGTTTTGGTCTACCAGCCAGCATCTTTACCGTTTTGGTAGCAGCTTTCATAGTGTCATTTTTGGCCGCAGCAGGCAGCTGTTTTCAGCGAAAAAGCTCTAAAAACCCACTTTACACTACCTGCTCAGCACCAAATGGCAAACAAACACAGTTAGCAACTAGCTGACAAATGTAGTGGAGCATTTAGCAGCTAAAGAGCCAGATATTTCTTTTTGGTAGAGACCAAAAACAGAGCTAAAGGAGAGTGAATATTGCACTTAGATTCATCAGTTGGACAGAAACATGACTCAAAATCAATGTTAATGTTGCTCTTTAACTGCTGAATGTGTAAATAAGCAACTTTTTGCTAACAAGTTCAGCATATCAACTTAAAAGGTGATATGTCAATATTGTGTTCACAACTTGTTTCTGCTGCCCCCCAATTGGCAAATAAATCCCGACATATGAAATTTTCCCCTGCTCAGACCTACAGCTTCTGAAAGCTTTCGTCATGAAACTGAGAAAAGATAATGATGAGATGAGATGAGAGGAAAGGCAGAGGAGAGAAGATAAGCTAAAAGGCTGGCTGCTGGGCTCAGTGAGCAGCTGGCCCGAGCAGCTCTCCATGCATCTGCTCTGCTAAACACTTCCCATTACAGACGACCCAGAAACGTCCATGAACCCCCTGGCCAAAAGAACAGGAGAGAAAGAGAGAGGATGAAGAAAAAAAACTGATGCAGAGAGCAAAGCATTGATATACAAGAAATATAGAGAACAGGAAATATGATTCATGGAGAAATGGAAAAAAAATGTCCAGGCAGGTATTACCTTTTTTTCCTCAAGCACTTTGTTTCGTTAGCAAAACATTTAACCTCCTCGAGTCTTTAGGCTCTTTCAGCTGTGATTGTTCTGCAACAGGAAACAAAGGCCCCCGCTCAATAATTTCACTCCATCATCCACCTCCACCGATAATATTTGCTCTGGGCCGCCGGCTGAAGTGATGAGAGCCAGGACAATGCTTTGGCGTCTGAATCATCTGATCTGTTCTGCTCTGTCAAGGTCTGTACTCAGTGACTCTGTGGTTATTCATCAGAGCAGACACACTCACACATTCACACACGCACAGAAAGAAAAAAAAAAATTCACCATCCAAGTGTGCCCCTCATTGCAACGATTTTAATAACTACACACATTCAAATTACATCACTTAAGTTACCTCCCAATCTTTGTGTGTGTGTTATGTCTTTAAACATTTAAACATTTAAATTTAATTCAAACATCTTGTAATGTTTAAAGGTTTTATTCTCAAATTTGTGTCCATTCTGAATATGTATAAAACTTTAGCCTCTGTTGTAGCTCGTTAGGCTAACGCAGAGTTTGGAAAAACAATATACAATATATTGTGGCAAGCATTGCAAGCCTCCTGACTATTTGCAAATACACTTCAGTTTTACATAAATCATTTAACTCTTGCCTCTGAGTCCAACCTGAAAGTAAACATAGAAATTACACCCTTAGATTAGCGATTGTAGCTAATTACACGGGGACTGACTTCTATGACAACTTACTTTCCAAGCAAACCAGCTGCCTAAATGAATTAAGTCAAATTGAAGTTCATTTGGAAAGTGTTAGGAAGCTCGCCAAGAAATACGTCTGCATTTCCTGAATCTCTACAACAGGGTGAATGCAAAATACAATACAAAATGTGAATTTTCCTTGATGTTGGCTGTGGTAACATTTGAAGTGAAAATGATACTATAGACAAATCCAGCCACTGATATATGTGTTGCGCTCTCAAGCGCCACCGCCATTACTGCGGTGTCTGAGTGGAACTGAACACAATCTCTAAACACAGGTCTAAAATCAATTTAATAAGCAGGCTTTGTGAAAAAATATGAATGTAGCACTTCTGTCTGACCTCCACTATCTGGATGTTAAAGTGAGCTAAATTTAACCCAGCACGAATGACTTGCTAACGTATGATTCATTTCATAAAACTCCATGATTTCTTGCATTTTAATCAGAATAAAAGCATAATTTAAACTAATAAAAAAAATCACATGATACTGTAAAAGTGGAATTTCTGTGGGAAATAATAATAATAAAGTTACCAAGCTAACAAGAGATCAGTGGGGTGGCAGCTCACCATCAGCCCCATCCACCTGGTCGGTCTGAATGTAGACTCACAGGTCAGTCTCTAAACGCTTTGCTCCTAGAGACTGAGGACAGTCTCCCAGGTTTCATTATTAAGTCTTTAGGGCAGCCCTCCATATTGGTACGGTGACATGCAGTTCACTATGGAGGAGAATGGTGGGGAGAGCATAATTTCCAGTATGGTGTTTCCTTGTTTGTTTGTTTGTTAGCAGCCATTCTTGCCGCCGTTCAAGCAACTACCGTGCATTTAGGAATCCCCAGACTTTGGTAGGTGGAGATCTCTGATTGTCTGGTATCACAAGACTAGTCTGAATGCAACTGAAACATGAGGATTTAATGGAGATATATGAAAGCAAAACTGATTTCATGGTGCAGATGCTTGTGACTTACGCTTCTTGTTTTTCCAAAGTCTTAGTTTTATTGTTAGAGCAGCTGATAACAGAACAGCACAGAGAGCAGTAAAGAGCCATCTGTACAAACTGGACTAGCAGTTAAATTTTGCTGAAAAATTAAGTTTAGTAGATTATAACTGTATTTTAATGGCGTATGATGACTATATTTCAAACATATAGCTGCTTTCACTAGATCAACTGGACATATTTCTTGGCACAAGCATTCAAACAGTGAGACCCTTTTATATAAATGATAGTGTTATATGTGGGTTTACAAGTGTCATCGCCGTAATGGAGACATAACTACTTCTTCCTGCAACCTGGATTCATCTATGCTGAAGATGTTTCCAAAGATATTCAAACACAAACTTGAGCAACGAATTTCTCTCCTCTTGACGTGCTTGCATAGTGAAACAAACGGCACCACAAAAATGGCTTTCTGCAAATCACAAGGTCATTCTTTCTTGTCTCTAAGCTGCCATAGATTTATTGTGTGCTTGTAAAGTGGGAGTGAGAAGAGGCAGAGAGAAAGTGACAGAAAACAGAAAAACTATAAACAAGATAAACTATTTGTTGCTGTGACCCTTTAACAGAGCTATTTAATTCCGGCTGTGCGGGGCTTTTTGCTCTTGTCGAGCATTAACCTAAGGGCCAGTCTGTTCTGCTCCGTCATTGTGTTTGGCTATGTGACCATAATCACTAATATACTGCTGTGGGGTCTTGCATTTCTAGTGTAATCCAGCACTTTGTGCAGAAACATAATCTCCAATAGTGATTTAAAGTGGCCTTAGAAAAGATTGATGACTGTGTGCTAAGGCATCTCAAGCAGGCCATTGTTTCTGGGTGTGAGGGGGAGAACAGCAGTGACGGTAATTGTCAGGAGGATAGAGAAATCCCACCAGCATCCATCAACTCCGCACAGAGTACCCCTGGGTCCTAACAGTACCCTCATCTCTCTGTCTCACCTGGGAACAAACAGACCTCGGGTAAGTCCTGCTAAGACGAACAAATGCAATAAAAAAGCACAGAAAGGCTCGGCTGTGTGCTCAGCATAGCATCTAATGAGCCTGTATGCCGTAGTGTCTATCTGTTTGTTCTCAGCATGACGTGGCATATTTATCTTTATTTATTTCAAGGAAGCATTGGTCTTTTACAGGAGTGTGTATTATTTACAGCCAAACAATCTTAGATGTGTGAGCTTCCACAATCAAACACAGTGTTAGAGAATCAGCTGTTTTGCTAAAGGACGCGTGAAAATAGGAGGCGACTGGAGTTGAGTGTTTCCTGTTGCTTTTAAGGCACAATTTTGCTTTTTCATGTTATTTTCATTGTCCACATTGGATTATGGTTTCATGAGGATTCAGCTGGAGGACTAATCCTCTCTTGAGGATTGCATACAGTGAAATCTTAAGTTAAAGAGGAGTTATTTTGATACTCTTATGATGTTGGATATCTATGTTAAACATGGTCAAAGTTCAAAAACTTGAGGTGAACGTATGTAAAAATGCATCCTGCAAGTCAAAAGCGAGGGCTTCAGCTTGCTCTTAACGCTTTGTTTGCAATGTTACCTCTACTTCTTCTTCGTGATGAGGTCAGATTGTTTGCCCATGCCCACAAATGGCTTTCTGTTGTTGTAGCCTTTGTTGCTAAGGATGTTCCAAAGGTTGTTCACGTTGTCCACTCGCATATTTCGCATCGGATTCAGGCTTGAACATGTACAGATGTATTTGAGATGTTTCCATTTCAAGTAAAGAATGAGAATGAAATCCTACTACTCTTGTTTGTTTATATAGCCTCTGGAACCGTCGGAAGTTGGACGAGATGCAACCTCCAAAAGCTGGCCAATCAGAGCAGAGCGGGCTCATTGGGAGGGGGGCCTTAAAGAGACAGGAGCTAAAACTGAGGGGCTGCATGCATTAACGGTCAGTATAACATAAATTAGGAGTTTTTTTAACTGTAAATCATGATATTCCAGTAGGGCCCCAGAATATAAATATAGACCTGAAAATGTGCATGATACATCCTCCTTAAATGAATAATACAAAAAATATAGCACATAACGAGGAGGTTAAGGTGGAGGAAGGAGCTGTAGCAGCAAAAGGTGTTAGCATGAGTGAATCAGCAGAGTGTCAGGTCATGATGGCCGTGTCGTACATCTGAATAAACATGATTGGATGTTACTTGTCAGCTGGTAGCCTAGAAGAATGAGCCAGTGATTTTGATATATAAATAATGATAGATAATGCACACATGACCTAAGTGTCCTGCCTGAAAAGCTCTGCTCCAGTTTTCATAAGAGAAATTGGAAATTTAACGTGTTCCCACGTATGCTCAGACTTCCAACCACTTGGCCTGTTTAAACTTCACTCGTTGATAAATAATTGCCTGTCCAGGTCTCAGGTGCTTGTGATTTTATTCCATTTTGATAGATTGCAGGAACCTGTGACTGGAGTAAGATGTTTCATTTTGGGAGTTTAATACCTGGTGATGGTCTTAGACTGAAATGTTGCTTTTTCAATAAACCTGGTGTGGACAGTGTGAGAGAGTTCACCACCTTCCTTTGAATGAATTAATCCCCCCACGTTGTGCATTAGACAATATTCACTTCTTCACATGTAAAATAACAAACTTATTTTCAATGATTGCATATTCATTGAATTTATATGTGAGTCAATACCCTGCTCAGATTTCCTCAGATAATTCAGAGGATCTCCCTGCACACTGAATTATAATTATGATAATTCTGATATGTAATTACAAGGGTTTATCTGAATGAATGTGACCTGTATCATCGGAAAGGTGAACAGCATCATTTGTACCTGGAAAAATAAAGAATGATTTCAACTAATTATCTACAGGGCCAGACGGAAAACAAGTCTGGTAGCAAGAAAGAAGAAGTGCACTGTAACAGAGGGAGGTCGCAGATGCAATAAAAAAGATATGGTCCTTTCATCCTTTGGGTGACCCCACTGCTCAGGACAAAGTTGACTGAAGAAATTATCTCAATTTCGGCTTTATTGAACATGCGCTGTAACCTATGTCATCTGTGCACATGTTAATAATGTGGCTTCAATCAGTTCTGGCCTTCATATGATAAGTGAAACCAGTATAAATAAGTGGTGAGTAATGAAATGAGTGGGAGTGAGGTCTGGGCACAGTGAGCTTCGAGGAAAAGTCAAACCAGTGACCCTGCAGTCTGACGTGGCTGACGTGAGGATCCCACTGATTTTGGACTAAAATGTTGAGAGACGTAATTTGCAGTCAGAGGATATCAGGTGGGCGTGTGAGTCCTGGTTTACAGGTCAGGTGTCGTCATGAAAAGTCACTAATGTTGTCATGACGAGTTCTTGCATCAAGTTCCAGACCTCTGACTCAGTATCCGGAGCTTTGTAGGCAGGATTAAGAGCGGTCACTTTCCTGTGCCAGAGCCAGGAAAACTATGGAGGGAAAATGGGCACAAAAGCAGGAGATGAGATTTACGCAGCATGTACAGCTTGCTGAAAGTTGACAAAAATAACAACTCTTACATCTGCATCTTTTCTAAGTTAGAAACCAGCAACTGCTATCAGGACCATAGCTACCAATTAGGATGCTAAGGACAATTAGCTTTTAACATTCTGTAGGAAGTTTATATCCTACAATTAAAATTTAACACTGATAGGCTGATTCTAGTTGTTTTATACTCAATAAAATTAGAATTTGACTACTTTTAAGCCAACAAATAACACAATACAGGATTCTCTCATTTGTTTGCCCACCTTATTCCTGGCTATGTGAAGGAAGCTTTATATACAATATGAACATTTAACTGAATGAATAAAATGTTTTAAAAAAAATCCAAATAATTAAAAAATAATGAATATGACTTTACTTGGAATGGCAGAGGGGACTTGACGTCAGTATTTTTACAATCTTGGCTTCAGCATTAAAGGATCCTTTAACTGTTGCCATGTCTGTGTTGACTGAAAATGACATTGAGTAGATGGTTACTGTTTGTCAGTCACTGCCTCCCCTGACAGAAATTAGTTCTCATATCAGACTGAATAATGACGTGAAATTAAAATGTAAGTCATTATCAGCCTAGCAGTCAGTGCTTTAAACTAAAATGTGCTGTTAATTGATACATAATGGGCCGATGAGAAAAATGATCAACATCCACTGCTGAGTTTACATTTTATACGCATTTGCTCTTGCATTACAAATGTTCTCCAGTGTCCCCATGACTCTCTTCCTAATCTAATAGGGTTGAAATGGAAGCTCATTTCCTTTCTTCTTCCTCCCTCTGTCTTCTTTCAGGCCTCCGCTGATTCGACCACCTCGTGTCTCAGAGCAGACACACGCACAAGTTCACTGCATGACCCAGAGCACACTCATGCTCCTCATTGTCTCTCTTGGCATTAATTCTCCACCCCACCATGCTGGAGAGTCGGTGTTATCTCGGATGGCAGAATACCCCAGGCCTCTCCCTTCTCCTCCTCTCCTCAGATATCCCAGTATGGTCTATTTCTGTCCCTGCGTCTCTCTCTGCTTTCAGCAAAGTGCCTCTGACGTCTCTCTCTGCACTAAACAGATGAGGGCTGTCAGTGATGGGTATTCAGCTGAAGATCCCACCGCAAACCACCAGAATTTAAATAATGCCTTTCCTCTTTTTTTTATTTTTTATTTTACCAGATTATGTTTCCCATCTCAATCACTTTTCTAGTAACAGAAGCGATAATAAGACAATGGTTGTATGATGAGTTTTCAAATGTTCCGTCTCCCTTTTCTCTAATTTAGATTCATTATAATGATGAGATGTTATTTTTATATACAAAAGCAATTAAGTAATGAGGCATCAATGAATATTGGGAGCGAGGGGAAGAGCTGGTGATGGAGTGTGAAAAGGGCAAAGGGGATAAGGAGTGGAGGGAACAGAAATGAGAAGCGGGGATTATTTACAAAATGAATCTCTGAAATTGCTGAGTCACAGGAAGAGTAAAGCTGCAGACCAGCTCTCTTTCTCCTGCTGTCTCTTCCTCACCCACAAGCCCCACACCAAGACACACAGCTTGTCCCCACCCCACCCTACTGCCACCGTCACCACCAAACACTCACTCTCTCTCTCTCTCTCACACACACACACACACACACACACACACACACACACACACAGCCAAAGAGAACGATGGGTGCAGGAAAGAGGATGAGGCATGTTGTTACTCCACAGCTACCCTGCGGTATCGTTATCAGCAGTGCTTTCATCATACGGACTCATGAAATCAAACCAGATCGCAGTAAACGGGAAAATAAAAATTCACCTATTTAAATCTAAAGCAAGAGTTTGGAGGCCTTGCAGTCAGATGATGACATGTAAGTGGACGCGTGTTTGACATCAGATCCTGATATGTTTTCAATGAACAGTATTGTCACAAATGGGCTTCACACTGTTGCAGGTTTCAGTAAGTATTCACTATTAAGAAGAAGAAGGTTGAAGATTTAATGCCGTTTTAACAGTCACAGCCTCTGGCCACAGATGGCATTTTGTAGAGCTCACCACATTGCTATTGCGCATATCTGCACTTTGTTTCCACAACATGCGCATGGGGATGCTATGAAATTTGCCCCCAATGGTCATGTCTTCCCATATGTTGTGCTGCAGCTATAAAACCTCTGACTCCGTATAAAAATCAGACTCACATGCTCCACTTACTGGAAAGTCACAGCCCTCTGGAGCAGAAATTAGTGTGTGCAAATCGGTGATTGGCAAAGCTTGATAATCCTATCTATTACACTGCTCAGTGGGCAGAAAGCATTTATTTGATTGGTCAAGATGGATTATATTTATAGTTGTACTTGCCAAGTATAGTGACTATATAACAACAGCAGCATATTGGGAGGAAACAACACTAGGTCAAAACCTATTACATGGCTGGACTGTGTATGAAACACTAGAGGGCCTTCAATTTCAAACAATGAATACAGGAAGTGGCGACACGTGGCGACACCCGGCCGAGGTGAGTATCGGTCAGTTGACTAATGAAGTTAACTTCATCACTCAGTCAGTGACTCACTCAGTCAGTCAGGGACAGACATTTATACTACTGTACATGCTGTACAACTATGACTTATATGTTTATTCAACTCAGTAACAATGGTCGTTTCATGCAGTTATAATACTTTAAATATTACTTTACATTAATTTAAAGTAGCTAAGTACCCTTACTCATATACTGCACATAAGCACAATTTTAAAGATCCCCTCCAGACATGTTTGAAGTTATATAAAAATAATCTGCTTTGAATAAAAATGTTTTGCTTGCTCTTTTCCACAAAAAAGATTAGTTAACTAGTTAAATTTTTTTTAAATTACATCTACTATTTCTTCCTCATTAAAACTTCCAGAAACTATGAATATGCAAATATTGTTGACTTCAAAAGTTTAACTGCTGGAACGAGAAGTCTCCTACTTCACTATAACGTTATTTTCAGTGTGTGTGCACTGGAGGCTGAAGTTTCCACATCACACTTGTGTAAGTTGCATACCAGCGCATGATTGGCTCCAAACTAGTTGTGATGTCACAAAACCTGCTCGTAGGTTCATGTCTTAAACTCAGATTTTTGGTGAGTACAGTGAAACTTTCCTCATTCACCAGATTAATTTGAAAACAGCTTTCACAGTCACAACATCACAGTCAGGTGACAATAAGAGAAAAATATTTTTCACTGCGGGTACTTAACTTGAGTATTTCCATTTAATACCTCACATTATAGAGAAAAATGTTGTACTTTTTACCCCACTATATTTATTTGAACAGCTTTAGTTAGAAGTTACGCTGGTCACAGGGTAATTGATCAGAAATTATAATAAATATATATTATTTATATTAGTATAACACTGAGGGACCTTTCTGCAGCATGAGTACTTTTGATACTTTAAGAACATTTTGCTGTTAAACTTACATACTTTAAGTGAGATTTTGAATGCAGAATTGCTGTTGAGTATTTTTACATTTCAGTATTTCAACATACACTCAATTAAGAGATCAGAATACTTCTTCCATTGCTTCAGCTTTACTCTGCTCTTTGTGAATTTTGTGATCATTTGTGTTTTGTTTTCTGAGATTTAAATACTTTAAAATACATTAGTTATTTATTATATTAATAATTGGCTGATGATTTTCTAAATACTCCAATCATGCCAGCTGCAATATTCAAAAAACAATTTGTTCATTTGTTAAATATCTGAATGTTTTCTGGTGTAGTTACTATCTACATATTAGTATATCAGCAGAAAAGCAACACTACTGCCCACACACATAATACAACCCTAGACACACACACAGCTGAGCTCCTATGGAATCAGCAATCAATCGACTGAGCAGCACCCCCTGCTGTCTGTGTAGCGGTGACAAGAAGAACACACACATCGTGAAACGCTGTGAAAACCCTAAAATATACCTGCAGAAACAGGGGAGAGGAGAGGAGAGGAGAGGAGAGGAGAGGAGAGGAGAGGAGAGGAGAGGAGAGGAGAGGAGAGGAGTCTGTTGTGATACAGTATGACTCAGGGCTATAAAGTCAGAGTGGGTTTATGCAGAGATTAAAGGATTGAAGAACAAGGGAGAGAAAGCGTGGGCAGACACAGAGAGTCCACTAGGAGTCCTGAGGTCTGCAGGAGAGACTACGGAGAGTAACACGGCACTGTTACCCAAAATGAAGTGGAATCAACATTTGATGCAGTAGCACTGGAAGGTGCAGTGATCAATATATTCAACACTGTTTATTATCTCAGTGGGGGAACACAAAGCTCAAATTGTTTAACGTGTGAGGAGTAAAAGGAGACACGTCTGTGTCCTCTGAGGCGGCTGCCTCACAGTGAATGAGGCTGTCCCGTAAGCAGACAGTGTCAGATTGCATCTCCACCAAAGCTACTCTGTCCTTCAATAACACAGATTCCTGTCGAAGTGTCCTTGAGCAAGACGCTACACCCTTCCCATTTACATCAGTCACTTGGGATAATAGACGCAAGTAAATGGACCTTCAAGTCAATTTGAAAAAGCAGATTTTCTCCAGAAAATCCAATATGACCAGCTTCATTTCCATTCATTTTAAACATTCTGATTTTTAAAAAATCAAAAACAATCAGTAAACAATATAAAGTCTACAATATTATAACAAAAATGTTCACTTTAGTGCCACATATATATGTTTTTTGTGTGATATGTACGTACAATTGCCATGTGGTACCTGGAAAGATTGTGGAGTGACTCAGCTAAGCTGAAAAAATATAAATTCTGATTTTAGTTTTAAAAAATTATATATCCACATATTTGTGTTTTTGAGGAGGAAAACAAAAAAAATATTACAAATAGGTGTGTTGCTGATCTTAAAGTGCTACAGTATAATCAATATTTCTGAAACAATGAATCAGATGACTACTTGTGTGGGAAAGAGGTTGCTCATAGTAACAAATCCACAGAGAAATATCACCTGACACAGCATTTCCCCACAGCTCAACGGTGCATTTTTAGCATCTTTCAGATCTTTTTTGTGATTTTCTAGCCTGCAACTTTAACTTTCTGTTTTGGTTTAGTCTGACTGCTCTCGTAAAAATAAGTTATTGCAGGTTTAAGGCCGACGGCACATCACATGCTTCAGTTTCCCGCTTACCTGAGTGAGTTGTAACACTTTTACACAAAGTGGTGTTCACAAACAAGCAGTAAAGTCTACATGGATAGCTAAGAGTAACAGATTAATGGCTGAAACGTCCTGCTTCTGCCACTCTATGTGGTTGTAGTATGAATTACCAAACCAATTACCAAACCTACTGAGAAAAAGAAAAAAGACCCACAAGCCATCAACAGCTCCACACAATCACTATATCTGGCCACAAATCCACTATGGCCACTGTGTTTCCTCTAGAATGAAATACTATTAAACAATCGTATGAAGACTTGGAACCTAACTCCATCTGATAGAGCTGTGGTGGTACATCGGACAAACAAGGAAGGGAACCATGGATTTATAACATATATACTAAAGGCTTTAATGTGTGGTACTAGACTAGCATATACAAAGGACTTTGGTTAGTGTAAGTATAATATGTATGACACAACTACCAAATACTATAGTATATAATATGAAAAGAGTGTATATTATTAAACCATGATGTACAGTGCTCTACATGTATGCTTCTTAAAGATTTTTCTAAATGGCCTGGCTCAGTTGATTGGGGTCAAGAGATTCAATGTCACACACAGGGGTACAAGAACACACACACACGCCCACCCACACTCACACACACACACACACACATACACACACACTCACACACACACACACACACACACACACACACACACACACACACACACACACACACACACACACACACACACGTGCTTGCATTCCTTTCTGGTTCTAGTGTTAATTAGAGTTGTGCATAAATGAAGGCAGATCTACTCCACCTCATTCTTGGGGTCAATTAGCTGTGACAGCAAGAGCTACACAATCCTAAGACCCAATTAATGAGAGGATTTACTTATTATCACACCGACATGATATAATTACATTGAAACATTTAGTGTTATGGGTAAGTGCTGGATGACAGATGCTACGGCTACCTTTAGCTGTCAGAAAGGATAATTGCTAATTATGCAGTTGGTGTTATTTTGGTGGTACTTTATTCATACTTTGTAGCATCAATAATTGTTATTCAAGACAGCCTTCTGACACTGGAAACTGGAAACACCAAACACTCCAACGTCCATGAAGTAAAAGTAAACCAGTAAATCTTGTTGGCACGCATGTTCGTGTGTTAGCTGTGGATGAGTTGAAGAATAGGTGAGAAAAACACCTCAGGGAGACCCCAACTGTCAACCTGACGATGCAGCACTTCATCATCACATATACTCCAAGATTAATTTATGCGCATGGAATCCAAAGGTGATTCATTCTCTCACTAGAAACACTGAATTTGGTCTTTGGGGATTTGAATTTATTGGGCTAAGTATATGAGGATGGGCTACCACAAGCCAAAGGCAGGTGTGCCCCCCTGTGAATCTCATTCCTAACTGTGAAGAAAATATATTTCCACACTTCTACATAGATGACATTTCTCCTGGGAAATATGCAGCCAAAGTATTGTTTGAAAACTGTGTTAAACATGTGAAAATAGTCTCAGCACTGAAGGGGAATTAGCTTTCACCAAAACATTAAGAAAACACAGGAATAACCAACTAAATGCATGTGTTCAAGTGTTGCTTTATATCCAGTGGCCTTACAGTCTCTGGAAACTCTTTACAAATCAAATTGAAATACTCAAGATACTCTATCCTCATGTTTGGTCTTGATTTGGCTCATAAGATTTTGCCAAACATGTTCATAATTGCTATTTTATCCTCAGAGAGGAAAGGTGAGCTGTGATCCAGACGGAGACAGAAGCCTGCTAATTAAAGCTGCTGAAAACAGTCATCAGCAGCACACTTCACTTTTAGCTCCAACACCCTTCTTCACACACACACACACACACACACACACACACACACACACACACACACACACACACACATAACAGTCAAGTTCAATTCAGCTGTAGACGCATGATACAGCCATGATATGCCATCCCTCTAAAGCTATCATAGTTCAGGTTGCATAGGGATGTTGCTAATAATAGAGATATCTAATCAATGGCCAAACACACACACACACACACACACACACACACACACACACACTAACCTTGGGCTGACTTTATGAGTCTACTATGCAATCTCCCTGCAATACTTGACAAAAACCATCAACAGCACTTCTCAGTGGGAGATCATTTATGTGGATGAGTGTGTGGATAATCTGTGTTTCTTCCATCCAGTCATAAAAAATGTAAGTGACAGATACCTGGAGGAGCTGGTTGGAAGGAGAGGAGGAGACCTCTATTTTTGGAGACGGTATTCTCACGGTATCCCAAGGGAGAGAGGGCCGCTGTGGGCTCCCCTCCTCAGATGGCAGCGTTGGAGAAAACTGCAAGAGACGAGCATCGGAAGATGTCAGTCAGACAGATGAGTGAACATATTTTGGGGCCTTGTGGCTGAGAAACAGCAACACACTCAGTTTAAATCAACACATTTGAGTGGCGAAGATGTGACTGCTGGGTTTGAGATGTGCTGAGTTGCAGGTTCGCTCCATACTTGCTTTTGCCCTGAAAACTGAGTGACCTCTACTGATTTACTGAACGCCTACTGTATGGCATCTTGGGACTAAATGTAACAAAAAGAAGAAGCCAGTCAGGTTCTCCAACATCCAGGTCTTTTCTGTTGCTGTGACAACAACAAGGACAAGAGAGGCAACCTTGGATGCCGGACAGCTTTGTGTCGATACAACACTGGCATTCTCATGAAGGCTGTCAGCTTACAGCGCAACAACACTGACTCACAGCTCACAGCATTTCCGTCTGTATCTGCAGAGTAGTTCACTCAACTTTTTTAAGGCAGATATAAATTATGATCAGAACCACAGCAAGGATTTTAAAAACCGAGATCATCAGCACACGTGCCCCCAAAACCCCTTTCATTCGCCTCAGAAATTTGGACCACACACTAAAAAGGTCTACATTTTTTTCTAATCGGTTCATATTTTGTGTTTTTAAAAACCAATTGTATTTACTTAAAATTACACTTAACTATTGAATTATACTCTCTGTGAAAGTGTGAAGGTCAAAATACAGTTTCTGAACCTTTGCCACATTGCCAGGAATACATTTCTGGGTACTAAATTCTTTATTTCTATTTGGATCAAGAGTTTTCAAATTTGAATACAATAAGTCTAACAATATTGAAATCAGCCTATGAAATACCCACAATGTGTAATTTTGTAATTGTAAAATGTACCTCTTAATTCCCAGGAAAATACAGAGGACATGACCTTAATGTCCTTAATAGTAGCTGCAGCTCTGATCCTGATCATATAAATGATAGTAAATATCAAAACAGACTGTTTGGATTGTTAATTCATTGGAAAGCCATTTATATTTATACTTAATTGTTTTCAAAAATGGGCTGCAGGCAAATGCATCATACTGTGCTGTTCAGTTTGGTCATAGAATATGTGTAATGTTTGGTAAATGGGTATTAGTATGTCAGAGAATTGACATTTCACACCAACAAGAGAGAAATAAACGTGAATGAATGGAATGATAAAGTTTTTTTTAAGGAATGGAACCATCATTAATTTAGGATGTGTGTATAATCACTGCTGACAGGAGGTGAAGGTTTATGCACTCTATTTATTCACTTCAGGTGAGTCATACACACGCAGGTGGTTTGGCACAAGATAAAAGCAAAAGCTTTCACCCTGAAAAAGCTGTCAGACAAGCACCCAAGGGTACTGCATCTTTCACTCTCTACACTAGTCATTCCATCATCTCAAGTCTTTTAATAGAGCCAGTGGCAGAGAGTTTGTGTTTAGTGTGACATCTTGTGGCAGATATTAGCATTTCAGCCTAAAAAAAACACCCACCTTCCTTTTTTCAGTGCTCTGTCTTGATAGCGAACAGTCAAAATGTTGTTGATATGAAAGTACTTCTTATGGTGTATATATACACTTTAGCAGTTTAGCTATTCTGCCCATATTGGCTACCGCAAAACCCATATCAATTGTGTGATTTTAAGCTAAAATAATTATTTTAAATTCATAAATTGGCTTTTAGTTTTCAATAAAGATACACATTGAGGGGTTATAACCTACATCAGATTAAAAAGTGTTAGCGGAATGTAATTTAAACTTAAAATTTAATTTAAAAGAAGAAGAAAAACATTTTAGCCGAGCTAGGCTATATTGATTACCTTCAATAACTTGCTTTTTAAAACTTGCTTCCTCTAGCTCTGTCTGTGACTGTAATATTTTTATTTTGGTGTTAAGGGGATAAAAAAAATAGTGGAAATTTGCAGTAGTCAACGATTAAACTTAAAAAAAACAAACAAACAGTGGCATTAACATGTGGTGAATGATGGGGAATGTAGTTTTAAAACTTTCGTTGCTTCAACATAATCACAAACAACGAAAAGGGAAAAAATATTGTTAATATGAATATCAAGTAATTCATAATATAACATGTATACATTAAACACAGGACTATGTAAACGTGGTCACTTTGCACCAGAGTTGTTAGTGGTTGAACTAAATTGACAGGAAATACATGAAACTGACTTCAAGTCCCAGAATGCTTTGAGAGCTCTGACGTCCTTCTGGTAGTTGTAGTCCACATCAGGGTCGTTTCCGTGTATTTAGCCTACGTTAGGTGGTGGAATCTGCTCTGCAAAGACAAACACATGTGAAATTATTGATCAGGTAGGGCAAACAGTTTATTCTGGCGGCTTCCGCCTATTGAGCTTATCGAGCACATTAAAAATGTAAATTAATTTCTGAAAGTCAGTCCTTATTTTACCCGTTAATTTCAGTTTCAACCAGGGTGCAAAATCAGCGCTTACATGGCGATGCATTTCCTTTTGTTCAGTTAGCTTATGTGTAGAAATGCAGGAGCCAAATTCTCAGAATTGTGACTCATTTAAGGTAAACAGAGACTGAAAGGACTCATTAATGTTATTAAGCTACATGGCTACCTACTATTTTAAGACAGACTGTTGCAACACATTTTCGACGACACTCGACTCGTTGACATTTATTCAGCTAGCCTCGGTGAAGTTAGACATTTATTAGCCATATAGTTAGCTGTGTAAATATATAACCTGTAGTCTGTGTTAGCATCGAGCTATGCTAGTTAGCAGTAGCATTGGGCTTGTCGCAGTTTTGTTGTTTACATCCGGTAATGCGGGTCTGTTGGCTAATTTGCATGACTGTGGTTGATTGAGTTCAGGGCAGCAGACCCGCTGGGTACAGAACTAAGTGTGGATCATTGTACTGTTAAAATATTTTTATTAAGATGTGAAGTTAGTGAGGAGTGAAGGGTCCTGTCATTATCACTAACTGAGTGTCTTTTGTGTTTCACAGGGTTGTGTGAATTTATGGAAACATGTCAAAGAAACGGGGCAGGTAGGCTCACCAAGCCAGTCTTACCTACAGTACATTACAGTGAACCTCAGTATACTTATCTATGATCCACCACCAGCAGGAACACACAGTAATCTGCTCTGTAAACAAACCCCCTACAAAGCTAATAACTTCTATTAACAACTTTAATCCTAAAGTTTCCAGCATCCCTCTTAAATTTAACCTCAGCCTCAGTGGTGTCAAACTGCCTTAAAACATTCATATTTCATTGAATAGATTTTTTTGTAATGCCATTTACACTATGTTGTGACCAGTTCTTTGGAATCAATTAATCTGCTGATTGGCATATGGCTGATAGCATTGTCTATAAAATGTAAGATAATAGTGAAAAATTAGTCCATCGCGATGTCTTCAAATTTCTTGTTTTGTCTGAACAATGGTCCTAATCCCAAAGACATTTAGTTAACTGTCATGTATAACACAGAAAAACCTAAAATCCTCACATTTGAGAAGCTGCAACCAACAAATGTTTATCATTCTTGCTTAAATGACTAAAACAATTATTCAGTTGTCAGAATAGTTGACAATTACTTTTCTGTTGATCGACTAATTGATTGTCGTTGTAGCTCTATTCACAATGAATGGCTAGCACCGACCTGTCTGCACTACAGTTAGAAGACAACACTTGTGAAGTTACCCTGCCATGTTTATATTAATAATGACTTGTCTAGAAGCACTAAAGTCTTCATTAGTAGTACCTATGACAGAAATGTGTTTATCTGTAGCTTAAAAAAGATCATCACACTGTAGATCTCCAACTCATTTTAATACTAATATGCTGACAGGAAGCGTAGCAGTGAAGAGCTGAGTGAGAGTTCGGCGTCGACCCTGAGCCCAGATCCCGACAACCTGCTGGGCCGCAGGATCCAGCACACCTGGAGGGAGAAGGGTAACGTGACCAAGTGGAAAGGCACGGTCCTGGAGCGCCTAACCGTTAACAGCTCCCTCTACATGGTCAAATACGATGGCTTTGACTGCGTCTATGGCATCGAGCTGTTCAAAGACAATCGGGTGTCCAACCTCCAGGTGTTGTCAGAGAAAGTCGGTGAGTGTCACAGCATCCATCTCTAATCATGGATATATTTTGACTTTTTACCAGATATGCCTGCAATGTAAAAACTTAAACTAAACTGTATGTTGAATCATTTTTTATTAAAGTAATTGGTTATAGAAACACTTGAGTCTTGAGACACTAATTATATCTAATACATGAGTCAATAATTTAATTTAATTAAGAATGTCTAATATGATAAAGAGCTGAACTAAGCACAACTGATTGTCTGTCAAGGATTTTTGCAGATTTTATTGGTGCTTTGTCTGCAGTGTCAGATAATAATATTTGAATGTCCCAGTATGCTTTATCATCTGGGATCTATAAAAAAAAAAGTCTGGTTAATAGGCGTATCAAAGTGTCTTGTCCTTCCCGCAGTGAATAATAAGATCAAGGTGCCTCCTGGGGCAGAGGAGCTGGTGGGCCGAGCTGTGGAACATCTGTTTGAAAAGGAGGACGGTGAGAAAAACGAGTGGCGAGGCATGGTGCTGTCCCGAGCCCCCATCATGACCCACTGGTATTATATCACCTACGAGAAGGACCCAGTGCTGTACATGTACCAGCTGTGGGATGATTACAAGGACGGAGATCTACGTGTGCTGCCTGAGTCAGGTACCATATATAGAGCTTTATTGTTTATGCGCATAAAACCATCAATGTTTCATATGTCAGATGCTCCTGGAAAGGTGGGAGGAAGAGAACATGACAAATTTACATAGTCAGTATTAAAACACTTCAGTGTCTCTGCCTTGTTTCTGCTTTATTTAAAAGTAAGAATCCATTTTGTAACGAGCACTCAGGTCTTATCACAAAGAGACTAGTACTATCTTGGAGGAAACTAGGCTAAACGCTTATATAAACTGGGGCAAGCATATTGTAGATGATTTACTACCTTAAAGGATTTGGCTGGCATTTTCTGTATTTTTCTTATAGTCAACAAATCTCATGCGCAGAGTCAAACCAACAATGAATTCATCTTACATACAATACTTACATTGTATGTGTATCCAAAGCCTTATTTATCATATTCCTCTGTGCCATAAGCCTCTGTTGTTGTCCAAAAACTATTAAAAACTCATCAGTGTGCCACACTGCTTTGACATGCTTCCTCATGAAGATTGTGATCACGGTAGTTTGTTTAGGAACGGCTCCAAAAACTAACTAACAAATCTCACAGGCAGAGCCAAACCAGCAATGAACTGATCCTACTTACAAGTACTGTGTGTGTGTAGTGTATACGGTGGTTTGTTTAGAAACAGCTCCAAAGAGTAATAACAACGATAAGATTGGCGCTCTCACAAGAGTAGTTCCTTGTACAGCAGATGCCACTGTGCATGCGTGAGAATGCGGTTTAGTTTACATAGCTTTTCTAGCTTGTTGTGCTACACATCACAAGCTCTTGACTTTGTACTTCATTTTAAATTTCTCAAAGAAGTTCAGTCTAAAGTCAAGAGGTTGTGGTATGTAGCACAACAAGCTAGCGAAGCTCTGTAAACAGAACTGCATTCCTGTGCAGGTGTAGTGGCGCCTGCTCTACAAGGAACTTCTCTTCTGAGACTGACAGTCTTATCGCTGGTATTACTCTTTGGAGCTGTTTCTAAACAAACCACCGTATACACTACACACGCAGTACTTGTAAGTAGGATCAGTTCATTGCTGGTTTGGCTCTGCATGTGAGCTTTGTTGACAACAAGAAAAAAATAGGAAATCACGAGGTATATCCTTTATCCATGCGTTTTTAATAAATGTTTAAACTTTGACTGGCTGGTCTTATTCAGTCTTTCTCTACCTTATCTTATTGTTTATCTGTCCTTAACACAGAAAACAAACACCTGCTGCCAGCTGACAGAAAGCCGGGTGAGGAGCCGGAGAGCCTTGTGGGTAAACAGGTGGAGTACGTCACAGATAATGGTCTGAAGAGGACGGGATTGGTCATCTACCAGGTTCCAGCTAAGCCCACGGTATACTACATCAAATATGATGATGATGTCCACATCCACGTCTACGACCTGGTGAAGACCACCTAGTACTGACTGTCCCGTCTCGTCTTCAGCTGACGGCTTATCTTCGTGCCGACCAGTCGTTACCTGTTCTAGTGTTACAGATTTTTCTTCTCCCTCAATGGGAGGCGATGTGCCGAAGATCAAAAGCCCCGTCTTGTTTTTTTGTTTTTTGTTTTTTGGCTCCCAGAGGTTTTATTTTTCGTTCTCTCATTACAAGACTTCTAGGTTTTTGATTCTCAATTTTAAGTTGACCTTAATGTATGACTCTTAGGTCCTCTTCAGTGTAAATAAAGCAGGTCTGAGACCAGCTGTATAGCCCAGCAGATGAAATGGAGCTAGAGGTTTGTTTTGATTAAATCACACTTGTATAGTGCAACTTTCAAACTCCAAATTCATACTTTTTGTAAACAACACTTAAGACTAAAAGAATCCGCTTTCTTACCTATACCTCTGTGTTTTACTTGTATTTCATTTCACTTTTATATGCCTGTGCTATTTATTTCATCTGGAATATCTGGCTGTGCTGCTGGTGACATTTTGGCAAAACTTGTCTGCTGTGCTTTATATGTGTCACTGGGTACGCCTCAGTTTGTTGAATCTAGAAGTAATATTCATTTGACCAGTGTGCTGATTTTACATCACAGTGAACTCAGATTTCAGTTAAAGTGTATAGGCATCGATGAGACTCGACTGTGTCTCACTTCATGGATATAAACCACAGATTATTCTAAAAAGTCATGTATCATATTTCTGTTTCAACATGTAAACTGCAAGTTTTCTACATTATAATAATATATCAGAAAATTCCGATGTTTATGTCAAGTTGTTTCAACGGTGTTTGTGCTACACACTATTTATGTAGTTTAAATTGGCTACAGACATTGTTTAGTATTTTGAACTGAAGTCTTTATTTGCCAAAACTGAATGATGTGATATGATATATTCAGGCCTCAAAATATTATTCATTGTGACCCTAAATATGTTTTGTTCTGTAAATATAATCTGAAACATTTTTATGAACGTTAAACAAAGATGCTTGAAAATTATTTTCATGTCCAGTTATTGTTGACAGCTGTTTGCGTTGCAGTGGATAAATTATATGTGGTTCCATCATGTGAATTAGGGTGTGAGCAGTAACACATTCATTTAGATTTAACCAAATAGTAAACACATTTTATCAGATAAGGAACAAGAGCAACTCCTGATAAATTATTTATTTAAGCTCTTCAAATGACCAATGAAAAGCTTAAAAGTTGGATCTTAATATATAATATATGATTAATTAGCATACTGTTCTTAATCTGTTATGAAATGTTGAGCATATTTTGACCCTGTAATTGGGCTGTTTTCCTTTACATAATGACATCCATCACTTTAAAGCTACAATCCAAGGACCTGACCTTATGACCTCTGTTGTTACATCTTTAACTATTTATTGCTGATACAGCAGTGACAGAATGTGTGAATGCCAGTCTTTATACAGTTATATGAGCTGAGAAATGTCTCATCTTGACCTCCCTAAACACAGTGAATTCTTTAAAACGTGAATGGACTCACAAATTTTGACAAAAATGTTACTTCAATCCAGTGCTAGTTTTTCAAAAGAACACATTTTCACCTTTCAAATGTAGTGGTGAAAACAACTTTCAAAGATATGTGAGTAAAATGTTTAAAGGTTTTAATTTTTAAAGTTAAAATAGATGCTACCTTCTACTCTAAAGCTTAATAAAAGCTAAATGCTATGTCCACAATGTATAGCTGATGTTTACCATGTTCACCATCGTGGTTTAGTGTGTTAGCTTGCTAACATTTGCTAATTAACTAAACACAAAGTACAACTGAGACTGGTGGGGATGTCAATAGTTTTGCAAGTATTTGGCCATAAACCAAAGTACAGGACAAATTTTCAAATAAAGTTTTTACCTGATGATGGTGCTAGAGGAAAAGTTAAAGTCCCCCTCCACTCGAAAATGTGTTTTTCTTCCTTCGGTTGGATGTTTGAGCTTCACTGTGCAGAATGATGTATGTGCAGAGTTTGACACTAGAAGTTTTCACATGCATCTGCTGAAGGAAAGTTTCTCACTGAAAATACGAGTTTAAGGTGTGAACCTCCGAGCATGATTTGTGACATCACAACTAGTTTGGAGCCAATAATGGTCCAGTATACAGTTTACACAAGTGTGATGTGGAAACTTGAAGCCTCCAGTGAACAAACACTGAGAACGGACTTTCCAGTGAAGTAGGAGACATCTTGTGTGTGGAAATGAACAATATTTGCATATTTATATATTCTGTATTTTTCAATAAGGGAGAAGGACGAGAAGTCATTTTAAGGGGTTTTGATGGGGTCATTGTACTTTTTTCTGTGGAAAAACCATAGTATTTTTACTTCTTAAAACATGTCTGGAAGGAATCTAAGGGATCACCAAAGTCCCAAACCGCAACCTCAACCTCATGGTGGTGCCAGAAGGAAAGTCAGGGGATCACTAAACTCATTAGAGACCATGAATGTCAAAAGGTCATAGCAGTCTATTAAATAGTTGTTGATATTTCGGTCTGGACCAAAGTGGTGGACAGACTGACCAACACAGTCATCCCTACTGCCGTGCCGCTTGCGTGGCTAAAAAGTCAAGTTACTAACACGATAAAGTTAAACTCAACATTTCCTTCTAGTTGCGCTGCTTCACTTTTTTGGAGCCCATTTAAATTAGATTCTTGATTAGCATCTGCACTTAAAGGCCAATAAAATCAGAGGAAAAGAAGCTTGTGATTAATGCTGTAGATGATTCAAGATCAGCATAATTTAAATGTCTGTTTCATCTTAAAGCAATAGACACTTGTGTTAGCTAAACATTAACATACTCCTTAATGACTACTTTCTCATCATTAGTTGTGCCCCATAAGGTGAGCTATTAAAGATGCAGCACGTGTTTGTCTGTGCAAATGTCCTCTGTTATGAGATGAAAAGCTTTCTCCTATTTTCTGTACCTGGTGAAATAACATAAAGACTATCATGAGATCACATAATTAGTCCTGATTGCTTGTTATTTGCTACTATTTGTTTAATGGTGTCATGCTGGTGTTTGAAATCATTCAACACCCACAAATGATATTAGAGGTGACCCCTGCTCAGATATTTGCAATTATTTAATGCCAAACAATCTGCCATGAGGTGCAGCTTATATCTGATATCCATGTAGCAGGGTTATCTGTGTCTTTACATCAAATGTCAGCTGCAGCTTTGATGAGAGGACATGTTGTCTCCTGATTCCTGCTCGTCCTGACCACACATGTAGCCACATGCTTACTGATGACTGCAGTCAGACCCTTCATCCTTCAGAGTCACTCCGAGGTGCCAGGGTGCTGGTGGTGACGGGTGCCAGTACAGCCATCGGGGAACAGTTGGCATACCATCACACCAGGCTCGGTGCCCAGATAGTAATAATGATGAGGAGGGAACACATGCATTGCACAAGGTCTGCACTCTTGAGAATGTGTCTGATGCAGTTTATTACCTGTTGTGCACTTCCTTTTACACATCCATCAGTACTTTCTGCCTTTTTATTTCTTCATGACACCATCTGCCTGGCTTTGGTTTTCAGTTCAGGCAAAACAGAACAAATAAAGGACCATATGTGCCTGGTTATGGCTCTAACTCTGTCCCTGTCCTGTGGGCGGCAGAAGAGCTTGGGGGCCCAGTATGTTGTAGACCTGCATTTAAAATGATACATGTCCTTTTCTTTTGGACCCTGAAAGTGGTTATACTCACTGCTGTCTACTAAAACGTGTTCAGGGTTCAAACCCTGAAGGGTTTGTGTTATTATCATTTGTTGTCTTCTGCCCCAGCTCAAATTGCTGTGAGCTGGAATGAGGTAAAACCATGAAACTTGGCCCAATAACTGGAAATTATGTGCATGTACTTCCCAAGAAATATGAGCCCAATCAGCCAGATGGTGGCGCTGTCATTAAGACCCAAAAATTAAATTTTGGAAAGGCCACGCCCCTAACACTGTAAGTCTTGACTTGAAATTTCACACTCAGGTTCAGCACAATGTGCTCTATAAAAAAACCTCTTGGACCAGGGTTGTAGCCAGAATTATAGAAATACTGATACAGCCCTGCTAGGGAGGTTCGGGAGCATGCCAATGTAGTAGAACAAAGGGAAAAGCTTTAGCCAAACAAAGATATGGCCTGGACCCAACCACAACATAAAAATGCAAGATAAAAAAAGATATGTTAAAAAAAAGAAAGAAATTATTTAAATGATAAAATAGTATGTCAAGTTATCAGTTCTGAAGGCAATTTACCTGCAAAACATAGCTCACTCATAATGCAGGAAGTACAGGGTCTGAGGATGCTGCAGCACCCCCTACTGGCTGAGGTTACAATTTTAAAGGGGACATGTTATGGAAAATGGATTTTGTCTAGTCTTTGTATGGATTTGGCAGGCTGAAATATTATTTAGGTACTGGAGGAAAATTACATAAATGTGGTACTCCGTGGTGTTTGGACAGAGTCTTCAGATTAACAAGTCTAAACAAGCTGTTCAGAGTTATTGCCCTTGTTGATGTCACAATGGGGACACAAGCAATGAATTAGCATTGATCAATCAGTTAGCTGTGCTTTTTCGAGCCAGTATCACTGCTTACCTAATGTACTGTAGCTTACTGCCCACTTTGTAATTTTTTTAACTCTTGGGTGTGGAGTAGCCTGGCAGGGACAGAAATAATGAATTTCAAATTTGGTGGGTGCTACACCCACCAAAAATGGCGTGTTCAATACAAGGGAAGAAAGAAGATCTGGAACATTTTTGACTTGGACAATTACAATTTGATTCAAACTTATTTCTTTGAAAAAAAAACAAAAAACAACACGTTCCACAGATTCAAGGAAGATGTATAAAATTCTTATTATTGATCAATTAATTATAGTGATAAATTATCACTGAAACATTTTGGTAATGTGCCTCATTTCCTGTCCTCAAAGATTCTGATACATGAAGGTGCAGCTTTAGAGAGCCAAAGGAAACAGCAAGTCTTGTCATTTCAAAATGTTTAGCAGCACAATGACCCAGAAGAGATTGACTTCTCTCTCATGCATGCGAATATGGCTCTATGCCCTGATGTGATCCTTCATCACCACAAACCTCATGCATGACCTGGCAAGGGCCACTTTTGGAGGCGATAAGGTATTTGTTTATTCAAAGCTGCTGCCATGCAGTGTAACTTTATTATAATGTAGTAACCTGTTTCCCACCCTGAATATTTTGCCACTAGAAATGTCAGAGCAGAAACTCCTCGTTGATTCTGTGTGCAAAAGTTTGGACATGTCACATTTTGCAAGCATATAGGTTAATGCTTTGTGAGCTCAGATCTTGAACAGAGCTGCTGCTTCTGTACCTGTGGTGTAACTCGTAGTTACTTGTTTTGAGTGTGTAGGTCAGGTGCAATACAGTCTATGGAGGGCCGTAGCCAGGCTTACCATTGATGGAACTGACCAATCTTGCTTCGAGAGGTAGGCTATGTAACCGCAGCGCTTCCTTATTATTGCCATTCTATATTCTTCTTAAATTGTTTAAGTGGATTTGTATCATCCATCCTTTGTTCACAACACACCATACAACTAAGTAGTTTTAGCAATTTGTCACTTTAATTTAAAATACTGAGAAAATACTGAGGACATGACCTCGGTGTACTCAGTGGTAGCTACGAGCCTATCTTGGACCATAAAAGTCCGCCATGATAGATTTTTGGCTAATTTGCATAAACTGAAAAAACAATAATGGCATGTACTTTTTGGATTTTGACTCCATTAACACCAAATTTGGTGCCACACGTGACATGTATCTGAAAAGCTGGCAGACAGAATTTCACCAAAGTTGGTGTGCATGCTCTGAGAAGAAGTGTAAACCAAAATATTGATTGGTGCAATAGGCGTGGCCTATCACAAATCTGCTCATAACTCAAGATGCTTTTGAGCAATCCTGATTAAACACACTGGAGACATCCTGTACTATTTCCTGAACATACACATCGCGTTTCGATCAAATCCAATGAAGGGGGGACAAATGGTGGAACTTTGAGTGCACAATTATTGAAATGCTGTAGGCTTTGTGATGATGAAACAAGTAAGTGTGTAATTGATGTCACTTCTTCTTTAACAGAATTAAACTAGCTGAAGTGACTTTGCTCACTTTTGTGAAGCCTGAAACCCACTCATTGCTGCCCGTGGCTTTCATTTTGGCTGATTGAACTGCTTCCTTCTGTTTAGTGCAAAAAGGTTTGAACCCTATATTTCATTTTTACGTTTATTAAGCCTCTTTCACACAGGAGACAAAGGATTTAGTAGTGATTTTATGTTTGTTATGTGTGTGGGAGTGTTGTTAAAACCAACAGTAAATTAGTCACCTGTTTACTCCTTTACCAAACAGGCTGAAAGCTGTTTTAGAGCTCTATGAAGGATTCAAAGGGGAGCAGCCTCTTTATGCATAATATATTTATACACAGATATATGTATATGAAAGGTTGTTATTAGAAAATGCTCTGCTCTTTTTTTTTTCCTGTGAGTTATATTATTACAGGACCTTCCCAGAAAACCTTGAAACTTTGTCTGCATTCTTATTGGCCAATAAACAAATACACTCGACTCCTTTGTGTTGCTTAGCAACGCAAGCCAGTCCCTGGTTTTATATATGAAAAACCAGCATGCCGCCAATCTGGAGATTTACAGGGTGCAGTGTGAATGAGACCAGCCACGACGCATTTTTAATTAAATCCTTGCAAGCTTTTTATAAAAGACAGGGTTTGTAAGGATTGTAATTAATACTGTAGGAAACGGTGATGACATGATTGATTTTTGCTCTTTGCTCTGCATTTACAGTCAGTGGAGATAAAGATGATTCAGGTGCTTCATCGTTCAAATGTAACTGTGTGTTGGTCTCATCAAAAATATTCACAGCTTTGGATTTCAGTGATATACAAGATAAATGTCACAATCTTTACTTTTCATATTGTTTTAAATCATTCAGGTATCCTAGTAACAACATTTTTTTTGAATTTCTGAAAGCTTCAACACTTTTCAATCATTTTCATCCATTTATTTTTTAAGTCTACGTTAATATATTTACATACAGCTGGTAGAATCTGACATACCTTGGTGAAGTGGATTGATTTAATTCTTTTTAGTGTGTGTGTCTGTTATGTCTTCATCCTTCTTTTCCTATATGAATACAGTATCAGCTGTTATACTGGCAGAGGACTATGATCTATCACAGATGTCTTCTGCTGTGTGAGCGCGCCTCTCAGACTTCTTAGTGACTGTGGATATCTTATATTTGCTCAGGTCTGTTTACTGATATTAATCAAAACTCAGAAAGACCTGGCTCTGCATCCAGCTCATAAGCAGACCAAATACTGGCAAGTGAAGGGTAATGCAGAACTACATAAAGTAATGGAAACTGTGTGCATGAGACACATTCCCTAATTATTTCTGGTCCTAATGGGCCCCTAACACTGCCACCAAGTTCACACTGAGTGGTTTCTGTGACACCATGAGGCATAGCAACATGTTAGTCACCATGCAGAAAGTCAGGTCAGCCTCCAAATGTTGGGTTTTTTTTTAACAATGAGGATGATTGCCTGCACTGTTGGTTTTGTGATTTATTATTTTGTGTGACTTTAGATGCATGCATGTCTGTGTTCTATACGTCACCACAAAGACCTCTCCGGCTCTATGCACACCACAGCTGGGATCAGAACGAGTCCTTCTATCTCCCCTTTTCATTCACCTGGTCGCTCAGAACTGAAACACATACTGAAGAAACTACTAGAGCACTACAAGAAGGGTAGCCACTCCACTGCCCATTACAGCAACCAAGGCAGCCACTTAAGTCCATAGAATGATTTAGACCCCTCTTACTAATGGATGACATGTATTTAGTCCTCTAAGTACTCAAAGTGTTGCACATAGTAAAGTGTTCTGGCAGCAGGCCATCTGATCTAAGAGGAGTAATATGTTGGACAGCAGGATGAAGTATAGTTAGCAGGAAAGAACAGGATAGATTGGATAGATTTTGTCTTTAAGGATCTCCTCGGTGTGTGTCGTACACTGTATGTGGTGGTTTCAGATCCAATGCTGCCATGTGTGTGTTGATGCAGATGTGAGAAAAGAAAGCAGAAATACACTTCAGTGGTTTACACTGTGGTTTTAGTTCACCTTTATAACAACTCAACAATACGCTCCAGTGCAGATTTATTAATCAACATTGTGTTATTTCAGTCTGTTCTGTACAAAGTGTGCTACATGCCATTATTACAGTATTTCCCCAAGGTCTGAGACCAGTTTTCATTGTGTGTGTGTGTGTGTGTTTCTGTTCCATGAATTTCTCCACTTAAATGATGCTTTTGATTGCAATTATGCTGGTAATTAACATTGCTGAGCATTAAGGCTACACCCATTCACACAGGCGCACACCAGAGCCTTGGTGCATTTTTAAAGGACATCTCATATTGTTGTTGCTGAACAAACAGGGAAACTCTGCCACAATGGCAACATGAAAATGCACGTAGATTCTGAAGAGCTGTGCAGGTTACAGCTGACGTGGCCTGAAGAGCACTGCTTGTGCTGAGAGGCAGACTGGGACTTGTTGTTCTTTGATCAGCGTCACAACAAAATCACTAGTCTTCCACTCAGCACTACCAACACTTCCCCTCCTTTCTGTTGGTGGCTCCACATCCACGGCTGGCAATCTGTAATGAAAGAAAAAGAAACAACCTTGTGACAACCAAGTTTGAATCTCCCCTTCACTGCACTGATGTTAAACATTACATATTCATTTTGCAGCGTCACGTATAAAGCCCTCAGACTTAAAGAGCTTCTGCAGGTATGTGAAACAGGTGCTACAGAGCATCCGACCACCAGCTCGAGGTGTGTTGACAGGTTTTGAACTTTAGATGTCGGAGATGGAAACACTACATGCAATTCCCATCTCTGTGTTTTCCCTCAACCTATTTCTCTCTGAAGCCTGTTGACATTCCATCCTTCCTTTGTTGTTGTAATGCCAACCTTTCAGCTCCTCTCAAAAGAGGGAGACAGGAGGAGGGGAGGAACAGAGAGAGAGAGAGAGAGAGAGAGAGAGAGAGGATCACAGCACAGCACTTAGAGTAAATGCTGTTCACCATATGCAATGGACAGAAACCTTAAGCTGTGCACAATTTGTGGTTACTCTATTTAGGTGTAGAAAATGGAAATCTGACCAGTGATTTGTGTTCCAATAAGTCACATTTGGACTGAGAGAGAGAAAGAGAGAGAGAGAGAGAGAGAGAGAGAGAGAGAGAAAAGAGACAGACAGATTGTCCTGCATCTCCAGTATGTTTCTGAGCTGGTAGCTATGCAACAAGACTGGGAGTCAGTGGAAGAGGGGGATGGGAAGATGGGGACAGTTTAGTGAGAGGAAGGAAGGGGAGGAAGGAAGGAAGCGAGCAAGGAAGGAGAGAAAGGGGGGGGGGGGGGGGGGGGTCCTTGAATGCAAACTATGAAAAGAGGATGGCTGAGCAGAAACAGCACTCTATTAAGACCAAGAGAAGACCCCAGAATGGATGATCCATGATGTCCAGTAAGCTCATTTTAATACAGTATTGATTAAAAACAAACGACTTCATTTGCTGTTCTACCACTCAGAAATCGTCCATCTAGTTTCCAAATAGTAGGTGCATGTTAACGCTGAGCATTAGGTTAATATTCAGAAGACGTGTCAACATGATAACGGGAAGTAATGCTAAAAAAAGCGAGAAATGAACCTTTTATTCCGTCCAGATCGCGGCTGAAGGAAACGTGTACTGTAGCCCTCGACGTGGGAGCTGTCCAGTGTCTCGGTGCTGAATGACGCCCTACTTTTCCTCCACGTCCATCTCCTCAGCATCTCGCCTCGATTCAGGCCCGGGGTAAAAAAAAAAAAAAAAAAAAAAAAAAAAAAACATGCCACCTGTTGCTGCACCGAAGTTTGCTCTCAGGAGGTTAAAAAGCCCAAGTCCACTGATATCTGACATGTATAATCTGCAGTTGACGCTGCTCCTGATCTGAAATAAGGTCAATTATCTTTTTTTTCCCTTCTTCTCAAATCACGGCAAACATGACGACACGATAAACATTTCTCCCCCAGGCGAGGCAGGAAGAGGAGGAAGGGGATGTCATTTAATTTCCCTCAGACGCAGTCGGGATTTTGTCTCAGCAGCTGTTTATATTTTCCTTAATAGCTCGAAGGCTGTTTGCTTCATCATGATGTTTGCTTTTCAGTCCCCGAAGTGCAAAAAGGCAGCTTTTGTGGAGCGAAAAATCTGCAAACACATTCATATCCTGCAAATAAAAACATCCTAACATTGCATTCTCTGTGTAAAACGAGCAGGACAAAGGCTAAGTGGATGGACTCACCGTTTATCGACGGGAACAACAGGTGATGCCGACATAATGTTATGCAGCGCGTCTCTTTCACTGCTGGGTTTTTTCTATGAAACTAGCCACAATCTGAGCCTGTGCGCCCTCCCATCTGAGCTCCACGTAATGGTTATCGTGATGTTACTGGGTAGGCTGGGGGAAGATGGATCAGTGTGTTTTTATACGTCCGCTGAGAGAAGACGAGGAAGAGGCGGGACGATGTGGAGTGACGGCTGCGGGAGGAGGCCAATTGACGTGGATTTTTTTTTTCCAGACCTGTTAAGGGTGCGGCCCAAACCAGTAGCCAAATTACATTATATGAAGGTTAAGGATCCATATGAATAAAGCAGATGGATAAATGGCTGAGGGTGTATGTCGGTGGAAGACACCTGTTTTTTTAATTTAAAACCTCAGTCAGAAAGAGGACAGATTTCTGATTACTGCAGGAATAAATCAATCTAACCTTAATGGCAGCGCATCATTTTAATCCGATCGAGGAAACACCCCGACTTAATTGAAATCATGCGTCCCAAGAGTCCAAAAGACTTCACCTGAGCGAGCACCTGCGCCTGACTGTGGCGAGGAGCTCACATGTAATTGAATTAAACCTGAGCAGTGAGATCAAGATTAGGGATCTAATTAATTTGTGATGGAAACAACAAGATTGAAATTGTTACAATAAGTGGAAATTGTACAGGTACATGGCACTTGGCTACAGTTTAAATGTAATTTTACTTCTATTCCTGTGGAAATACTGTATATCCATACACTCTCAAATATAAAGCCATCTGTCAATTGTAGCTCGAATAATAGGGACTCCAAACCTTGAGTACAGGTACCCCAGATATACACTCACAAGCCCTTTATTAGAAACACTGGTGCAGTCTAATGTAATTCAATACAACAGCTCTGCCATAAATTCTACTTTCACGAAGCTGTCAGAAAGGTGATAATTCTACTTTATGTTTATTATTGAGGTCGTAGTGGAGTGGGTGGTGTTGGTGTACTGGAGTGCATTGTATTGAAAAGTGTTTCTAATAATTTGTCCACCCCATTAACACACACAAAATATCAGGAACACTGTCAATGTCAACGAAATCTAAACAATGTATAAGCTTCGTAAAAGTAGAATTTATGGCAGAGCTGTTGTATTGGATTGCATTAGATTGCACAGGTGTTCCTAATAAAATGCTCGGTGAGTGTATATCAGAATACATCACCAACCCTCCTTCGATAAAATTTTGTCTACTGCGAGGAATTATGATGCACCACAGCTGGACACGAGTCTATCCAGTGGGTTGGGAGATAATAATAAAGTCATTCCTGTATTATTCTCCCACTGTGCCACCTTCAAATGACACAATAGTCACAATAGGCTGGTAAATTACAAGCAGTGATTTAAATGTGTGCTTATTGTAGGTTTAAAAGCTCTTTTTTTTGTAGTTTTGGATTAATGTCATTGGTGTCATCATTAACCGTCAGAAATGTTTGTTTTCTTACAAAGAGAAAAATGAAATGTGACAGTGCAACATTTGACTTTTGGTCTATGAAAGCAGCGGAAAGGTTTGCCTTGAGGTTATAAGGACAAGCTTGTGTGTTTCCTGCTGCTTTCAGGGGCCTGTGTGACATTTTGACAAAATCTCATGACAATCAGTCATCAACCAGTGAATCTTTATGTTGTTCTGTAAGCTATTTAAATCATAGCATCTTCTTTGACACCTGCTATTTGATGGTCCGTCACAGTTTTTACAGGCTGTGGAGAAAACACCCATCCCCCATTTTATGAATGCAAGGCGCTGCTGGGGTGGGTGACGTGTGTGTATTTGTAAATAAGGCACACGAGTGACCCTCTCTGTGCTCTGTTCCCTCTGACAAAATGACCTGAATGAAGCCTGGGTGGCTGCAGCCATTAGTTATCACAAAAGCCTTGTTCCTTTGATATCTGTGTGGGCCAGTCATCAATGCGACTCAAGAGTTGGGCTTAGGGAGGAATCCTGGGGGAAGATCCCGCTCGCTGTGTTGTGAGGCTTTAGTTGTATAATGAACATTGCACTCTGCGCCTCTTGATAGAAACATCAGGAGGTAGGATTATGCATGTTAGTGATCCTCCTCTGTTCTCCCTCTGCTTTCAGGGCTTAATGTTAACATCTGCCCACCGCGAGCCAAAGATGAGCTGGGAGGACTGTTTTGAATGTCTTCCATTCAAATTAGTTATCTGATTACTATAATGGACTACACATGTTATTTAGATGACATTATAATGGAGTCTGAAGGAGAAGAAAGGGCTCAGAATAGAAGTTGATAGAAGCTGGGTCACGCAGGACAACAGTACAATGATTTTCAACACACAGAAAAACAAACCCAAAAAGATCTTTACCTTTTAAACCACTAAATTAGCACTGGGATTTTTTAATTATTTTGTCTTCCCCATCTAAACTCCATCTAATAAATAGTCAGATTACAAATTATTAAAGGATGATATTCATTCTTTGCCATTTTCGGATTTCTATCTGTAAAATCGTAGCAAAAACCCATCGTTCAAAATCCCCTTTTATCTTCATGTATTTACACCCTTCAGCTGTTGTTTACACTGATAAAATCCATTTGCTGTTTAAATGTGTAAGAGTGAGTTTGGATAGGCCACAGGGTGCAAGCAGAGGTGTAGGCGCTTTAGGAGGCAGCGAACATTCATTATTTTTCATGCTCTGGGTCAAAACTACGCTTGTGTGGGATTGACTAGTAATTTGATGAAAATCCGCAAACTTCCAGGGAATAAGATGAAGCTTCAGGATGTTTTGTAGCCGTTAAAAGCTCTTGTTCTGTAATAAATGTGATGCGTAACCAAGGATAGCTGTCTGTTGGGATGTTTAACCTTCCTCGTAGCCTGAGATAAAGACAGTTAATATTACTGACAGGATATTTCTTTGTGAGTGTTCAACCTGATTTTCACCTTCAAGGTAACCTGGTTAAGGTTGAGTGTGGTAGCAGCAGTGAATCACTAAATTTAAAGCTGTTCATAGGTCAACACGTCCTCACAACTAAATGAGCACACAGGTCGATTGTGGTGTTCACAGAGAGTCACACCTGCTGGAAGATGTTCAGATGGGTGATAAGTTAAAGAAAAACCTGAATACATGACTGGAGAAACATAAAGTCTACAAATGCTTCCATAAAGAACACAAAGACCCACTTCTGTGTCTGTATATTATGTTGTGGCCTTCAGTCTCCAGATCCCAACACAATAGTACATACTGTACTGTACTATATATGGAAGATTTCTGACTTATACTAGAAACAGCAGTTTCCAATACCATTATCAAAACCACATGAAGGAACATCTTTTGGAAGAATGGTGTAAATCGCTTTTATGCCCATGAGCATTGAAACTGTTTAGGCAGCTCATGGTGGCCAAACAATAAATAAATTAAAATAACCCATTTGTATTTATATTAATCAGAAGACTATCATGGGAACATGAAAATGAAGCTCATATTTATGGCTCATATGACGTATTTATCTGTCTGAAACACAATGTTTTGCATGACAAAATGAAGACAGAACACAGTTTTCCAATCTTGATGTCAGAACCTCAAGATTAGAGCTGCAACGATGAGTTGATCAACAGGAAATTAATTGCTAACTATTTTGATTATCGATTGACATTTTTTAAGAAAAAATGTCATACTTTTCTTCTCAAATGTGAATATTTTCTGGTTTCTTTAGTCCACTATGATAGTAAACTGAACATCTTTGGGTCGTGGACTGCTGGTCTGGACAAAACAAGACATTTGAGGATGTCACCTTGAGCTTTGGGAAACATTGATCGACATGTTTCACCATTTTCTGACATTTTTTATACCAAATGACTAATTGATTAATTGAGAATATAATTAAGTCAATTCATAGAGCACATTTAAAAACAGGAGTTGACCAAAGTACCTTACAGAAAAATGTAAAATACAGTCAAATAATTTCAAGTAATTAAAGCAAAATAAAACAAATAGATAAGTAAATTGTAACAGACACAGTTAACAGTTTTATCATGCTACAAAAAAATTAGGGGGACTCAAAACTGATTCTATAAAGATAGGTATTTAGCTGGGATTTAAAAGTGGTGATAGATGGTGGAGATCTGACGGTGAAGGGCAAACTGTTCCAGTCTGGGAGCAGTGTTGGAAAAAGCTCCGTCACCTTTATGATTTTGACTGGGAACGTGGAACAGAGAGACCTGAGTTGGAGGCTGGTGCCAAAATATTCAGAGCTTTAAAGACAAATACAAGAATCTTAAAATCAATTCTGTATTTCACTGGTAACCAGTGAAGGGAGACCAGTACGGGGTGATGAGTTGCAGCTCTACTCAAGATGTATCACAGATAGAGCTAATAAATAGATCAATAGATTTTATATGATTTTTTTTAATAATAAATGGCTCTTGACAAGCAAGACAAAAACTTGTTGGATTATTTGTTTGGATCTAAAACGGAATCAAGAAAAGGGTTAAAAGGTAAGTCTGAAATATTCTATATTTTTCTCATTGTCGAGCCAAAACAACAATTAATTGATCTGACTAAAACATAGTAATCTTATTAGCTTATTCTATAGAGCTCAATTGTTTCAAAATCAAACTTCATATTTTTAACCTAAAATTACACATTATTGGTTTTAGTCATTTTATGGGATTTGTTGACAAATTGAACATCAGCCATCCTATAAGAGAGCCTGGGCTAGAAAGAAGTGTAACGCAGATACAGCCTCTTTTACTTAATGTTACATTTTGTCTACTTACAGGAAAATAAAACAGCTGAGACATAATGTACAAGATATGATCATTTAATTGTTGATTATCTCTCAGTACAGAAATATTAATATTTTTTTAACATTCTTTCTGTAATTCAAGTTGGCAGCATCGTCTTGATTTTCAAGTGGCATTAAACTGCTCCTCAGCGTCCCTCAGATAACATTAGTCAACAAACATGCCATCGCTGTACAACAACCTTTCTACACAACACAAATAAATAGTGTTCATTTAAATGTGGCACACTAGTTGGCTCAACATTCAAAGTGGGAATTAAGGAAATAAAAATTATGGGATGGAAGGGGGAGAAGGTTGCAGATGATATGAAAGTTTCTTACAAAAAACAGCATCACACCTCAAAAGACAGAAATGATCTGAAGTAGCAAAAGACAAGTGCCCTCGGCTTGAATATCTTAGCAGACGCAGCACAGAGCAGCATTTCACTGTCTGACTGAATCCCAAATGTTTTTACTGTGTGCTTCAGTTGCTGTTACAGACTGCACTGATAAGCCAACGAGTTTTTCTTTTAATTTTCCTTTTGCCTGATTTTTCTTATTAAGAATTTAAGGAAACAAGATGAGAGAAAAGCTTCCACACAAGTCACACAAAAAGCAAAATGTGGCGGCTACACAGCATTTTTCATGTGAATTATATTTAGAATTTTTTTTTTTTCTTCTAAGATGTGCCGCATGCTGTTGGTTGTTTTTTCTTGAGCGATTATGAAACAATGTTTACCAACATTGCTTTATATCATATTATTAGACTAAAATGAACTTAATGTCAGCTTTAAAAAAAAAAAAAAAAAAAAAAGGAGATCTGGCCTGTTTTTTCCAGTCCTTTTTAACCATTAACAATTCTCAGATCAGCGCAGGATTACAGTATGTACAGCGTGAACATGTAAGGTTATTGCCGCTCAGTAAAATACAAAATGACAAGTTTTCATTTTTCTGCAAACCTTAACCCTTGAAGGGAAAAAGTCAGACATACTCCACAGATCAGACCAAAAACTGCAATTACACACATAAAAGAAAACCTACCAGCCTTCAAAACAAACACACTAGTAATAATATATGTTAAAATATGTAAAAAAAAAAAAAAAAAAAAAAAAAAAGAAGAAGAAGAAAGAAAAGAAAATAAATAGACAATCAAAAAGGACAAACTCAATATTTGGCAGGTATGCACACACTCAGTCTGTAAACAAAACATAATCACGTAGGGAGACAAACTCCCTAAAGTTCTCCTCATCATCATCAGAGATCACGGGTCTGTTGGAGGCAGCGGCTCCGTCATCCAGGAGGAAGTGGAATACTTTTCGTATGTATCACCTCTGCCCTCGACACTCAGGCTGTGCACGTCACCGGCTCCTCCCACCTCCAGCTACAACTTCGCTAATTAAACTAAGGCCAATCGAGTGGGCCCTCTGTCGACTACTGAGGCGAATACTCAAAAGAAGGGGCTCATCATGTAGAGCGCGGACTTGACACATGCTACAATAAATTCCCTTCCAGTCTTTATTCCCCTCGTAGTACAGAGGTGTGCCGACTACCGGATCCTGGTGAAGAGGTTCAACACTGACACCGACTCCTGAAAGAGGAAGGAGGACAGAAGCGACAGATACTGTGAGGTAATATTATAAACAGAACAGATTCAATTAGAGCTGCAAGATAAAATTAACAATTTTTGATAGCTGATGAATAATTTGAGTCACTTTTAAGCAAAAAACAGCCAAACATGTACATTTTCTTGTCTTCCATTGCAGCAAATTGAGTCTCTCTTGAGTTTTGGACTGTTGGTCCGACAAATAAAAGACATTTAATTCAACAAATCAGCTACAGACATTTTTCACTATACTCTGATATTTTATATACCAAGCAATTAATAGTGAAGATAATGGGCACATTCATAGATAATGAAAATACACAAGGAAGAAAATGGAGAGAATAAATACCTTAGTGGATCTCATCTTGCTAAAGACGTTCCAGAAGCGAAGTGTTTCATCTCCTGCCCCCGTCACAATGGCCTCTCCGTCAGGGGACATGGCCTGCAAATACAGTAACTCATTATTATACACTGAAATCTTTCTAACACAGAAATTAGGCAAACAGTATATCACTTTTTCCCTCTTTTTTTTTTTTTTTTTTTTGCCATTTTCAGATTCATTATAGTTCCCTTTCAGTGTGGGAGGTTATGTAGAGAGCAGGACGAGCTTGTGGATGGTTTACTTACTCTACAGCAACATAATAACAGTTTCTATAGCTGCACATATAGTTCATCTAAACATTTCTTTATTTGAGATTAATCTAAAAATGTAGAAATAATTCACTTTTTTTCTTTTCTTTTTTAATTAGATTTAGCTTTTATATTTATTTTCATTTCCATTTATGTTTTTAGCACCTAGTTTTCTCTATTTCAGTTTTAGTTTGCCATGATAACTATGGGACTATTGGGACTATAATGTTCTTCAGACAGACACATATCAAAACATACAGTATATACTGACCAAGTAAAGTACTCTGTAGGAATGTCCCGTAAGTTTGGCTACTTGAGTGAGGGAGGGATACTTCCACACCAGGATCTGGTTCTGGGAATACCCATGTGTGCTGACCTGCAGAAAAAGAACAACACGTTTACCTCCTGAGGAACAACATTGTTCAATTGGCACCCTTGCTTGTTGCCTGTCAAATAAGATAAAAAAAAAACCTAATTATATCTCTGCTTCTAGTGCAGAGGGCTGTGTTTAGCTTAGCGGTAAAAGCTAGCGGAAATAATATGCCTTTCAGCAATTTAAAAACTGTTATTTACATGGTATGTATTTTAGACTCATCAATACATCAAAGACTCATCCAAGAGTTACTATGATGTGTCAAAATGTCAACTTTACTTTGAGAACATGACTTTTAAGATGCTGTGTGCAGCTTCCACAGAAAAAATTTGTACTGATCTTTTCATCTGACCAAAAAGACAGTTTCTTGTATATTACTGTATTGTACATTTCCCAGCATTTTAAACACTTACAGGGGCATGTATTCTACTTCACAACTGCACGCTCCAAACCAGTAGCCTCAGGTGACTCACCAGTTCGTTGGTGTGCTTGGACCAGGCCAGGTTGCACACCTGAGAGCCAGTGTCGGTGCACTGCAGCGGTTGGCCTGTCAGAGTGTTCCAAAAGCGGATGCAGCGGTCGGCGGTGCCACCTCCGGAGGCCAGCAGGCCGTGCTGGTGGGGAGACCAGGCGATGGCCTTCACCGCGGCCAAGTGCTCTGTGTACTGCTGCACCGGGAGGACGCTCGAGTGGTTCCACACAAGCAACTATAGACAACAAGAGAGGAGGTAGAGAAAGAGAAGGTGTCTGGTAAGTTTTTGGTCATTTTCTGTGGTATATTTGGAAAAAGCAGTTTTGATAAGATGCTAGTAAAGATTAAAATCTCTTCCTGCTTACTTTGTTGTCATTTCCACCTGACGCTAGTAGCTGGTGGTCTGTGCTCCACTTAAGACCACAGACTTCCTGTCTGTGTCCTTGCAGACGGCGCTCTGACTGGAGAGGCGGGGCTCTGATGTCCCTCTGCAGGATCACCCTATCGCGGCTCCCAGACGACAGCTGATCCGCATTCCATGCCAACGCACCTGGCGGCAGACAATGAAAGGCAGATGGAAGGGAAGATGATTCACCGACCATGAATGAGAGATGATGCCAAACAACTGTGTGAAAATCAATGAATGTAGTAATATTCTACTCCTGTAACTGTCTCTCAACTCACCCACTCTGGCTGTATGTCCTTCTAGTACAGAGAGCTTCTTCCCTGCTGCTGCATCCCAAATCTGTACATATCCTTTATGAGTCCCCACCGCCACCAGGTTACCCTAAAAATAAAAAAAAAATAAAAACAGCACAATGACACGTAAGAGCATTTATGAAAAATAAATACCCTGTAGCTGCAACCTGCTACACACAGATTCACAGGCTGCAAGGTGACAAAAATAACAGCAAGTATGGATTATTCAGGTACAGTCTAAAAATATAAGAGCACACATTTTTAAAGGTTAAAACAAAGTCTGCAAACAGAAACTTCTTTTACATCTCTATTAAACATCAAGTGACAGACTTGATCCATGATGGATCTTTGTTAGGTCAAAGTGACAGTTGCTTGCTTGATCAGTAAAATGTGAACAGAGTTGTGTGTGCAGATTCTAATTCAACCTTATTTGGGTGCCTTTTAATGCAACTTGACAACAGCTTTAAAAATAATAAAAGACGACAGAAAAACCCACCCGCTCTGACCAGCCCACTGATGTTACAGAATCTCCTTCTACAGAAAGGTCACATAGACGGGTCACCTAAAAAGACGGAGAGGAAACAGATTAGCACGGACATCCAATTAAATCCTTTTTTTTTCTTACATGAGCTAATATGTTTGATGCTCAACCAGTGAAACATAACTGACAGATAGAAAGGTCTAAACTTTTTACTCTTAGACATATTTTTACAGCTGGAGGTTTGCTCACTACACTCAATCAACAGATCTCACACACACACACACACACACACACACACACACACACACACACACACACACACACACACACACACACACACACACACACACACACACACACACACACACACACACCTGGCTGGTGCAGGCACTCCACAGGTATACGCAGGTACCCAGTCCAACACTGAGCACATTCAGAGAGGACCAGTCGACTAGGTTGAGGTAGAAATCGTCCTGAAGCTCTGGAGCGTCCAGAACTTTGAATGGAATTTTGGAAATTTTGCGTGTTGGTTTCCTTGGCGACCGTAGCAGTTTCTGGCTGCAATGCACAAGACAACATAATGAGGAATATGATACGTCGTCTTCTCAGTTGAAGAGATAACACTCAAGTGATGACAGGGAAAAAATATTACCTGTTGCTACTGACAGGTGATAGAGAATAAGGAGAGACTGTGTTTCCATCCTCTTCAGGAAGAGCCCTCTTAGTACTTACAGAATACTGCAAAACACAAGCAGATGATTACTGATGCAGATTTTTTTTTTTAAAAAACATATAAAACTCATACATTAACATTTACAGCTATTTTAACATTTCTTACACTAAAAAGGCTCCTCTTGGCTGGTGTAGATGGCTGCAGGCGGCGGTCTTCAGACTGGGGGTCCTGGACTTTTTCGATGCCTGCCCCCAGCAGCTCGTTCTTCAGCAGAGCCGAGTAAGCCAGACCGTCCGCTGAAGACAGAGGAAGAGACAGAGGGGAAATCAAACCGGGCTGCTGAAATGATTAAGTTCAAACACTGTGCTCCCTCTGCAATTTCTTAGCTCTCTCACATCTCTAAAGATCAGGGAGAATTTCTCACTGAGCTTTGTTTAGCGCTTATCTCCAGTTTCCATGAGCCTGTCCAGACTTAGTAAACACGAGAAGGTCAAATTATCAAGTTTGACTGGAACAGACAGAGATACCTGTGGAAATGAGCCAAAAAAGACGTGGGCCAAATGTGCAGCTACAGAAGAGAAGACTTTTTTTTTTTTAATCTCTTTTTGGGCTGAGAATCACAGGATAACTCAAGATACATTACTATCATAATTCTCCTACGATAAGGTGTTATAATACAGGTGATTCTGCAATACAATATATTTCAAGGCAGTCATCTTCAATACATCACAGTAGCTGTGAAAGTGAAAAGAAAAATACGCCTCTAAAATGGTGAAATGTTTTCTAAAACAGGAATCAACCATAAACTCCAAGCATTCACTGCATTATCAAGAACTTTCAGTCAGAGCGTTTTTAACACAAAATAATATATGTACTCATGTAGGGCTGCAACTACTTACAGTATGTCCTATTTTCAGTTATGATTAATCTGCCAATATTTTCTCGGTTAATCATTTTGTCTATAGACTGTCAGAAAATAGTGAAAATGGCTGTTATTTTTTTTCCAGAGTCAAAGGTATCATCTTCAGATGTCTTGTTTTGTCTGACCCAAAGATTTTCAGTTTACTGTCATGTTTGAGAAAGAAAAGCATTAAATCATCACATTTGAGAGGCTGAAACCAGCAAATTTGGGGCATTTTTGCTTTAAAAAAAGAACTAAATCAATCAATCAATTAGCAAAATACTTACAAAATACTGATCAACTAATTGTAGCAGCGCTATATTCATGTATATCCATCACTTAAATGTCGTGATTGACAAATGGCTGAATGAAAGCAGAACAAGTTAGAATTCAGATGTCTGCAGTAAAGTAAGTCTCAGTCTGAGAACAGAATCTTTCTTGATATTAGTGCCAGTGTATCCACAACATATTGCAAGACATCAAATTATGATATAAAATTACCTTTGTTGCTGTCTGTTGTGCCATCTTTGGTTTTCCTGTTTTGATTGTGCGACTTTTCAATTTCCTATTTCAGAAAATAAAATAAATAAATGATTATTCTCAACCAAATCTTAAAACACTTACCATCAAGACAAAAAAACTGAAATAAAAGGCACAGGGTTAGTTTTTTTTTCTTTATTAGCCATAAATCAACACTCCGATCTTGAGAACACTGTCCTTTTGGTAGGAGTAACACTTATATCCCTGGTGTATTGCAGCAGACTCACATTGATGCGGTGGAAGTTGACACTCCAGTTGGCTCCGGCCCGGGAGGGAATGAAACGATCGCCATGCTTGCTAGGGGAGGACAAGGGGGAGCTGGTGGGTGTCAGAGCTCGCACCACTCCTAAAGATTTCTGCACAAAGGAGGAGAGGAGAAACCATTTCTGACCAGGAGCCAAACACAAACAAGCCATTGGACAGCGACTAGAAAACTCGATAACAAAACAGGAGAACATTTAGGCGGCAGATGGTGCATTTGTTTGAGGTGTTAACAACAGGAGGCAACATTCACAAAAACCCAGTCATTGGGCTGGTGAGGTCATGTTTTCACTCAACACTAATGACACCGTCAAATGAAAGAGACTGTGCCGTTAAACCGTTTATTCCTCTAACACATGGAGACTAACACGCCTTTTCTACCTATCTTAAGTCTTTTGCTGGCCATTATCATGCTACAGTTAGGATGATTACCTCATGATACTAGTAATACTTGTCAAGACTTGAAACCACAGCTAGATAAGGAACTTTATGTTTTGTTTCAGTTCAAGAGGAAATGCAGCTTCTGTACATGCCAGTAACAAACATAACAGACAAAGCAATGCAGGGTGTGTATTATTTACTTACTATTGGGCTTGCATTCTCATTTTGGATGTTTATCTGCCTGAGCAGCCTGCACTCATAGTCCTGATCCATGATGCCTGAAAAAAACAATGAGACTGATAACACAATCATATCACAATTTCCTGAATGCACACATCACATGACAGGTCGGTAAAAGCCACTAACCATAGAGCAGATGTCGACTAGCAATGTGGAAAAGTGATATTTTTTGCAATTATCTAATAGCTACTGTTGTGCTTTACTAGAGAGCTCAGTCTTTTTCAACTCAAAAAATAATAAGCAAACTAAGATATAGGCCTAATGTTCAATTTATTTCTTAACATTACACAGTAAATAAATGATACAGCTTAAACTACCAGTGGCAGACTGAGAAAATGTGCATTTTCTTGTTGCACTAGAGCTTGTCATTATTGGAGGAAAAAAAAGAGTATCATCTATCTATCTATCTATCTATCTATCTATCTATCTATCTATCTATCTATCAATTCTAATCTAATCTTAGGAGAAATCTGACATGACAATTGCTCTGTGGTGCTAACAACAAAGCTCTTTCACGATTCATGGCATAAAAAACAATCGATACGGATAATACGGACGATTTAAATCCCACTTTAACTAGCTAACAATGGACAAATGTGTTACAAGACAATGACATTAGTTACAGTGCACATGATCGGCTGCGGGTGGGTTCAGTCTTCTGCTAACAACAGCACTTAAATTATCTTTGAGAAAACTAGCAACTTACGACCGTAAATCCACTCTAACAGCAGGTATTTGCTTGTTGTTTCCATTAAATTAAAAAAAGACAATGTGGCAGTTGTCACTGATTTGAAATCGTAACATTAAAATGATTAAAAAAACAAATAATCCAATCATCCAGCATACAGAGCCAAGCTAATGCTAACGCTAGCTGACCTAACGTAAAGATACGATAGCTGCCTGGCTAACGTATTAGCAACATTGTTTGTTCACAATCTACACTTGAATTAACACCTACCGTGCCCTGATAAACTCTACCCGTTACGAGCCGATGAATTGCTGTTTCCCAGCAGTGTCAATTCGAGATGAAATGTTTTTTGTTTTATACAGTTTTAATCTCAAAAACGGCATACAAAATACAAATGTTTTCTTTTGCCGAGCGTTCAATTTGTGTTCGCTAAGCATCACGGGAAGGATGTGACGTCGATATTTTTGAATCACACATTTGGCGTTGCCAAGGAAACGTGTCACAATGCATCAGTACGGTGCCGAACACTGTTACCACTGAGCTCTGAATCTATTCTCAACAAGAAAGTACAAACATTGATGGAAGAAGTATAAGTACAAATGCAAGAATGTAAAAATACGTAAAAGTCCTGCATGAAAAACCCTACATATCTTGTAAAGGTACACAAGTATTAAAGTAAAAGTACTCATTTTGTCCCTCAGACTGATAAATTATTACATATGACATCATTAGATTATTAATGCTGAAGCATCAGTGTGTAAGCAGCATGTTACTGTTGTAGCTGCTGGAGGTGGAGCTAGTTTGATCTAGTTTATATAGTTAGCTAGTTTAGTCCACTGGTTCCCAATCTAGGGGTCAGGCCCCTCCAAAGGGTCACCAGATAAATCTGAGGGGTTGTGAGATGATTAATGGGAGAGGAAAGAAGAAAAAACAAAGTTCTGATACACAAATCTGTTTTCAGTTTTGGGGTTTTTTCTCTAATCTTTGATTTTTGGTGAAATATTTGATCATTTGAACATTTATTGAAATGAAACAATGTGAGAAGTTTAGAGGGAAAAATCACTATTTGGTGGAGCTGTTAACAACACATAGACATCTGAAATGTGACCCTGACTACACACTACTTTTTCTAACATGTCAAAAGCCAAAAAGGTTGGAAACTGCCAGTTTCATCTTTAACAATGTGTTGTATTTTAAAAGCTGTGTCAAATCTTCATCTGAAAAGTAACTAAAGCTGTCAGATAAATGTAGTGGAGTGGAAGTATGAAGTAGCATAAAATGGAAATACTTGAGTAAAGTACAAGTACCTTAAAATTGTACTTAAGTGCAATACTTGTACAATGTTCTTAGTTATTTTCCACCACTGGGTATAAACATGTGAAGCACAAACTTGCAAAGTCAGCATAAGTGGCACAAACCAGGAAATGACTGACAGCACTTCTTGTCACAAATGAAAAATCTCAAGCTGATTATGAGTCACCTCATTATGAGTTTATCTATTGTTCTATCTATTGTTTTATCCAGATTTGCACATTGCTTAATGGGGCACAAATGGACCTCCGTATTAGCCCGTACTCTGTGTGATGAAGCCAGTGCTTCATTAGACACAGAGTGTAAAGCAACATGTAACATTTTGTTGTGACACAAATATCTTCATCTTTGTTAACAGATAAACTGTATCCATGTATCTTTCAAATGGCTTTATTAGTAAAAAAGATAACCTATAGAACTGAAAAGGCAGTGAAACAAATACAATCTAACATGAAGTAAAAACAGACTGAACACAAGTTTGAAAACAAACACACATTCAATGACATATCCTCTTTGTGGGTAAACTCCTGACTACTGAAATAAATATTTTACCAATTTGATACAGCAACGCCTTATAATGAAATGTAGTTGAGAGCAAAATTTGAGCTCATGATAAGCTGCAATTCTGTTATAGCTACACTGACAGATAGTGTGATCATTTACAAACCAAACATGTCAGGAGCCTGGTATCCCAGCATGGTCCAACAGCTTACCTAAAGGAACTGCATTCAAAGTGCCACAGAAAAGGTACAGTAGATTCAAGTACATGATTGAAATTCTAATTTAAAAAAAAAACTCCCAGTAAAGTACTATGTGCAAAAGTATAGTTTTTAAAAACTAAATAATCTAAATGGGCTAAATGATAAATACATATTGGGACAACTAAAGGTCTTTTTTCTCACAAGCAAAAACTGAGTACAATGTGTGGCTCAACTCAGCAGATCAAAGGGCCCATGCAGTTCAAATGAAGACAGTTAATACTCCCAAATTGGTTTGCACCAAATGTTAATATATCCTGGATTGATTCTTGTTTAAGGAAGTGTTGCTTTTAGTGCTAACAGTCCTGAGACAGGGCACAACCCCAGATCTCCTGAACAAATGCTTCCTGAATCACATCGCCTAAAATTACAGCATGTCTAGTAGAAAACATAGTATATAAGAGACGTTTTATACAGGCAGTCAACCTGTCAAGCAGAGTGTGAAAAATCCCATAAACCTAAAAAGGAAAGTACAATTTTCCAAAGCCCCGTGTTACCTGTACTGAGTGACAATGAGATAACAGAAATAATACATGGCCTAAGATACCCTGTTAACTGCATAAGAGCCTCTCTGTAAATTTACAGCAACACTAAATACATTCAGAGCAGTGACAATCTAAAAAGCTAGTGTGCTTATGGTAACGCCTCTGTTTTCAAGCCAGTGATGTTGGAATGAACTAAAATGAAGACAGAGAACATCTGGACACAGGGCGCTGGTCTACAGAGAGGAGGTATCTCTCTGCTTAAGCTGCAGGCCGTTGCTGACTTGGAAGCGAGTTTCGTCTGATATACCGTACTGCTCCAGCGGGTCCTGTGGAGAACGCAGACGATGAGTAAAGACTGTAAGAAAACAACAGCTCAGGGTGTGCAGAGCGAATTCTCAGTTATTGAAGCAAAAGTACACTTTATATTAAATGGTTAGTTCACAAAGACGCAGACAAACAGAAAAAACATCTAGCCATATAAAAAGTTTGGGTTTGATGTTGGTGACCTTTAGAGATCTCCTCCACTTTGAAGACTTCTGCCTCCACCTCAATACTGTGGAAATGAGCTAGATTTCACTGGTGGCTCTCACAGCATCCAAAATTTACATTTGAAAAACTCAATTTCTCTCCAGATTGTCAAATGAAATTAATTGAGAACTATTTCAGACTAACGTACTATCACTGAGAGCAGTTCACATAGAGGTTATAGTGAATCATCCTTAGTGACTGGGAAACCATTCCTGGTATGACACTGTTGGACAGAAGCAGCATCTGTGTGGCATTTAGTGCACTGACATGCTGTTGTGAAGGGTCTCACCTTGCCAGTAAGTCTGTGGATCTCTGTTCTATAGAATATAAGGTTCTTCCTCATGAACTCGTAACTGCAAGAGATGAAATAACAACTTGATTATGCGTTTGAGGGCCACAAATTGCTCAACTTGGGTGTTGGGTTCAGTATGTGATTTGTTTCAGTTCAGTACATTCTATGAACCAAATCATTACAGCTTTATTACCATCTTAACAGAGAAAAGTAATACAAAAATTCATGTTCCACCAAGAAAGCTTTGACACTGTCCTGTATTAGGATTATTATGGTTTTCCCAGTAAACATTAACACCAGACAGGCTCAATTAGCTATGGATCTGTTCCAAACTGTTTAACTGAAGTCACATTGTTGACTTGTGACATTGTTTCTCTGGAAACAGCTACATCATTCATTTGTGACGGTTTCACCCATGAGAGTTTACTACTGTAGCAGTGTTCAAATAGCATCTTACTGCAAGTCAAAACCTGCCAGAGCCTCAACCAATGTCAAAGTGTTTGTCACTGACTGCAGACGTGTTAATATACAGGACTCTCCTGTAGAGAACACAAAGTCCTTGAGTCTACAATATTCATTCACATGCCTATTGTCTTGTTATTACTGTGGAGAAATACTGTCTTTTGTTTTCTTTTACATTATTCAACGACCATAAACAATATGTATGAATGTTTAAATATATACAGAAAAGAATATGGGCCACATATTATCATATCACATGTCAAACTATGACCCCGAATCTGTGTTATGCATCAAATAATGTAACATTACAACCCAAGCTGCTGCAACTCATCACTATTTATGTTATTTTCTAGAATAAATATAAAAATACAGGCAAATGCTCATCACAAAGTGTCTGTGCCTAAAGTTATGTTTTAAATTGCACTGTGACCAATAGCCATAAAACAGAAATATATTTTAATACGTTTCTGTATTTTTACTTGATATATGACAACATAATTTGTTGTTTTTTGAATCAATTTATTGTCTCTCAATTGATTGATTAGTTATTGACAGGTCTCAAGGCAAATGTAAACCTTTGCATCTGTTGTAACAAGATGGAAAAAGAAAACAGAAGCAGTCCAACCTGGCCTTGATAATGCAGTCTATCCACTCCCCACACTGCTCTTCAGAGTCACACTCAAACAGATACTTCCTCTCTGCCTCGTCCAGAAATGCTACAAACAGACAGACACACACACACACACACACACACACACACACACACACACACACACACACACACACACTTAAATAGAGATACATAATGCAAATGCACAAACAGTGACAGAAATATTGAGGCATCAGTGATGGACTTTGGTACATTTCAGTGTTGCTGTTCAGTGAAATATTAACAAAGCAGTTTGATCCATTCTGCTGGATGAATAACGTGTAAACTGCAGCTCACCAATAGAGAAGGTCTGGCTGTCCTCCCTCTCCACCCGACACTGCTCCAACAGCAAAGCTCCAATTGGCTGACAAATAAAAGATTATTTAATTTCGATTCAACATTTGGTGTTATTAAAGGATAGGTTCACAATTTTTCAGCTCTGTCTTAAAACAACAGCCAGGTGCCCAAATATGAACACTGAAGGAGGTTTTCCTCACTGTAATCATTCCTCCTGTTAGTTAGTCATATCAAGTGGATATCTGCTACATTTACAGTCTTTTTAGCATCAAATTCCCTCAGACAGTGTTTCCCTGTTGAGCTGCAGTGGAAGTATAGTATCAAAAAGAGGAACTTTGGCACTTAAAAGACTGTTTACTTTCTACTTGATTTGACTCATTTGGACAGCTGAAACTTAATATTAGCTTCAGATAAACTTTTAAATACATTTTGGCACTGAAGGAGAACTGTGGATTTTGGCTCCCATCACTTACACTGTAAGTGCATTGTGAATGGATCTTCTAATGGTCAGTATGAACAGGGGGAATGATAAGAGCAAGAAAAACCTATTTGAATGTTTATTTGGGCTCCTGACTGTTGTTTTAGGACACACTTGAAAAATATGTGAACCTGTTCTTTGACAGAGAAACAATTAAATGTATGGCTGGGCAATATATCAATATTATATTGCTATCATGACATGAGACTATATATCATCTTAGATTTTGGATATCGTACTATCATGATATGGCATAAGTGTTCTTTTTCTGATTTTAAAGGCTGCATTACAGTAAAGTGATGTAATTTTCTGAACTTACCAGACTGTTCTAGCTGTTCTATTATTTGCCTTTACCTACTTAGTCATTATATCCACATTATTGATGATTATTTATCATTATGTAAATATTTTGTGAAAGCACCAGTGGTCATCCCTACAATACTGTAGCAGGTATTTGGTCAAAAATATTGCGATATTTGATTTGGTCCATATCGCTCAGCCCTAACTCAATCCATCATCATGAGGTAGACAGAGTGCATACAAAGAATAAAAGGACATTTGCTGTGACAGTAAAAGCAGAATAAACAGTACAGGTGTTCAAATATTAGTCACCTCCTCCTCATCAGTCCGGAAATAGAAGAGGAAGTTAACGACGAGTTTCACCAGCCTCTTCTTTACAACTGTATGATAACAACAAAAAAAGGGGAACTGAGATGAAATTGATCAGACTACACACACACACAAACATACAGTGCAGTATTGTTACCACAGGTGATGAAAGACACAGACATTATATCTCCATTTGTTGCTGACGTTAACAGCTGCTGCTGCCCACGTTACATGAAACGGAAGTAAGTGATTTAATAAGTACCGTCTCCTTTCTTGGGTCCTCGCATCCCCAGTTCAGCAGCCATCTCTGAGGGCTGACGGCTCAGACACACCAGCTCCTTCTCGTTGAAACGCATCACGATCACTGACGCAGTAACACACGCAGGTTGAAGACAAGTCAACAGGGAAACTGGCTACATTTCCACGACCGAAAACGTGCTAACGGAGTCAGATCACCGTGGAGAAAAACGGTGACTGTGTTGTAGAAACTCAGTTACACGTCGCTGTCTCGCTATCTGATGTTTTCGGGATGTGACGGAGTGCTGCAGCTCATATCTGCAGTCAGGAAAAGGACTTCTGCTTCGTGCTACACACACCGGACACACTGCTATCAGCTGGCAGCAGTGACACTCCTCGGTGGTGATAGTAGGTACGGTAGCCGTTCAGGGTCAAATTAGGCAAAGAGTACTTTCACACGTCCTGTTATTGTAGCTACATAAACACACTAACTGAGTAGTGTATGCACAATAAACTGTGTGCTGTTTTAATTATATAATTTAAAGATTATGAACCATAAAAGTTGATATAAAAAAGAGAGTCTTTGTTTTCAGGTTAATATAAACATGGATAAATGTCATGTCTCAATATTTACATGTTCCCAAAAATATGAAAAGGTAGCACATTTCAAATTTCCAAATCAAGGACAAAATACTAACATTTCATTTGTTTATTTGTCTCACATCACAATATTTACAATGATGGAGGAATGTGGAAAAAATAAATAAATAAAAGTGAGAGTGTGGGAAATTAATTGGTGATTTTCTGTATATTCTCATCTGTGAACACCAAGAATACCTTTTTACAAGAAAGACATTGTTGATTAATAAAAACAAAACTTTTATGGAATTTAAATGAATACATTGTTTTGTTTTATTTATGTAAAATATTCTAAATATTTTTAATAAAAGCTTCAGGTGGGCTATGTAGAGCCTAAGTCAATTGGGAAACAGTGGAAAGTGCAGGAAAGTGTTGAATGTCATATTGTCAGAGAGGAAATGAGTGGAGAGCATATAGGTCTTCATTAAACATTTTATTTTGTGTCTTTGGCACGGCTGCAAAAAGTTTGTTTGAGAATTTCAGATGAGAAAAGACTGGAGCACACCGATTGATTTGCAGCCTTTAAAAGTGCAAACAGACCAACATTTCAACACTACTGTGTCTTCATCAGAGTCAAAGAAAGGTCAGGTTTTGACTCTGATGAAGACACGAAACATTGGTCTGTCTGCACTCTTAAAGGCTGCAAATCAATCAGTGTGCTCCAGTCTTGTCTCATCTGAAATGTGTTGTCCATGACCTGAGAAACACCTGATTCAGCAGCATTTTGCTGTGCATGGAGCCATAATGTCTTCCAAAATTGCAGCAAGAGATAGGAGGGATGTCTTTAAAAATGAGGGGGTGGATGGACTGTAGAGTGGAAAATCAATTGGGTAGAAAAAAGTGGAAAAAACCCCTCTGTCGCTGTAAAGGACGGGTTCACAGTTTCACTTCTTTCTTAAAATAGTCAGGCACCCAAATGAGCAATTCATAATGCACTTACAATGTAAGTGATGGGAACCATCCACAAGCCTCCGTCTGTTCCAAAATATATTTAAAAGTTTATCTGAAGCTAATATAAAGCATCAGTCATCCTAATTAGTCAAATCAAATAGATATTTTTCAACGTCAGTCTTTTTAGTGCCAAAGTTCCTCTTTTTGTTACTATAATTTCACTACAGCTCAACAGGGAAACACTGTCTGAGGAAACACAAATAGGGAATTTGATGCTAAACAGACTGTAAATGTGGCAGATATTCATTTGATATGACTAACTCAGACTGCTGAAACTTCATATAAGCTTCAGGAAAACTTTTAAATGTATTTTTGCACACTGGACACACTGTGGATTATGGCCCCAATCACTTACATTGAAAGTGCATTTGAAGGGGATCTTTTAATAGCCAGTATGAACAGGAGGAATGATTACAGCGAGGAAATCCTCTATCAGTGTTCATATGGACACCTGACTGTTGTTTTAAGACCTATGAACCTCTCCTTTAATTGAAGAGCTGTTAGTGTTTTTTGTCTTAATGGCAAAGAAAATCATGTAACCTTTTAGTATTAGGACATAATGTAGTTTCACCAAAAAAATGTGATCCAGTCAAATACTATTGTTCTGTCATCATTTTGTCAGTAAAGTCCTTCCTCCAGTCCGGCAGGTGGCAGTAAAGCGCCTAAAGCGGAGGAGAAGACATTTGAGCATGCGCAGTACAACCTAAGTTGGCGTGATCCGTACGTTGTGGAGTTGGTGAGTGTTTTTGGAGAAAGAAAACTCTAAATAATATCACGTCATGTACAGTTGTCGTCATCTCGTGTAACTCGCTAGTTTATTATCACATATACGGAGCTAACTACGTTTTAATTGTAGTACGATCATCTAAATACTTGTTGAAAGCCATTCATCATTCTCAAGTAACACCATTAGCTTAGCATTAGCATTATGCGTTCACGGTGTGCTAACACCGTAGAGATCATTCAGTACAATACATTTGTAGTGTAGCGTGATAATACTTACCTACCTCTTTACTGTGATAAATTATATCAAGTAATGTAGAAATATTTGGCTGTTGCTAATTAGCTGTGTGTTACCTTCTGGCTTTACGACCCAGTAACTAGTCTGAGCCATTGCAGAGGTATTGTATTGTTTTAAATACACATGTAATGAAACCAGACTGATAACAATTCTATCCTTGCACTCAAAACATAGTATGTTATGTGAGCAATATAATATATTATCAATGTAGTTAGTTATATAAAGTCAGTGTTTTTTAATATTTACACACAGTTGTTGGTGTAACTCCACAAATGGAGTGTTGTGCCACAATCCAGACATACATAATATGGTAACAACAGTAAATATTATTCTTCATATACATCCCTGCAACAGTATGTATGTATGTTTTTTTCCCAGGTAACCAGGAGTAACTGGAGTAACTGTCCAGTGTTGACTGGACTTTCAGGTGTGTCGGAGTGTCTGAGTCCATCACCTTGCAAAGATGGATTTCCAGCATCGAGCTGGAGGGAAGACGGGGAGCGGAGGGGTGGCTTCTGCCTCCGAGAGTAACCGTGACAGACGAGAACGGTTACGTCAGCTGGCGCTGGAGACCATTGACATCAACAAAGATCCCTACTTTATGAAAAATCATTTAGGCTCATATGAATGCAAACTTTGCCTGACACTTCACAACAATGAGGTGAGGAGGCTCATAATGATGTACCGAGATTATGTTGTCTTGGCGTAGTGTCATTTCCTGTTTTTTTTTTTAAATAACTTGTTTGAAGTGAAAAATTACAAAATATTCTCCTCTACATTACAGGGCAGCTACTTGGCTCACACACAAGGAAAGAAACATCAGACCAACTTGTAAGTCTGCTGCTTTGGGAATTTGTCTCATAAAGTACATGTACAATTTTTATTTGTTTATGTTGTGTTTCCTGTGATTCATATCACCTCACCTGCCCACAACGGATAAACATATCAAACCACAGACCCACTTTCCACCTCTGGTTGCTGTGAATTGGTCAAATATTTATTCATTTAGATAACAATCCTACTGACAGACAACAGTCTGCTGTGTCCAGTGTGTTGTTTAACAGTTCAAAACTATATGTATTGTTTGTTTTCAGAGCTCGGAGAGCAGCCAAAGAGGCAAAAGAAGCTCCTGCTCAGCCAGCTCCAGCAAAAGTGAAGGTTGAGGTCAAGAAGTTTGTCAAAATTGGTCGACCGGGATACAAAGGTAAACTACCTGCACAATTGTGTGTCAGTGCAGCCATTATATATTGATTTCACTGCAAACCGCAAATTATTATTTTAATATATTGTTATTTTAATATATGGCTTATTACTTCCTCTTCTTTATAGTAACCAAACAGAGGGACCCAGAGACCGGACAGCAGTCTTTACTTTTTCAGGTTAGTGGGAATCCCACTGAATCCCAATTTTTGATTTTGCTGGTAAAATAAAGAAAGTAGCTTTATACTAAAATTGTGTCACAGAAAAAAACATCTTATGCCACAACCTGTAAATGTCTTAGTGCAGCAGTAATGACTAAATATTGTTTCTAGCACTTGATATCTGTCTGTCCAAGACAAATTTTTCAATTTTTTTTCAAATTTCTTCTTTTCTCTGTCCATCAGATTGACTACCCAGAGATCGCTGAAGGTATTGGACCCAGGCATCGCTTCATGTCTGCGTATGAACAGCGCATCGAACCCCCCGATCGTCGCTGGCAATACCTGCTGCTGGCTGCTGAGCCATATGAGACTATCGCCTTCAAGGTGAGTGGGAGATGCATTTCTGTCGTGCTTTCATCATATTTTCCTTTTTGCTCTGACATGAAATAAACACATTTGCTCTTTTAGGTCCCCAGCAGAGAAATTGATAAAGCAGAGAACCGCTTCTGGACCCACTGGAACAGAGAAACAAAACAGGTACTGATAAGCTGATGAGAGTTTAACACAAAGCTGACCTCGGTATTTTATTTTGGGAACAGAGAAAATATGTGGTTTAACCTGTCATTTGTGTTTATTCTTCCTCCTAGTTCTTCCTGCAGTTCCACTTCAAAATGGAGAAAGCTCTTCCACAGTCCAGTGGGCCAGCGCCTCCCGCAGGTGTGAAGCGCCCTCCTCCTCTCATGAGTGCTCCTCGCCCACCGAATGATAACATGCCCCCTCCCCCGCCAGGAGGGATGCCCGTCCCACCTCTCCCCCCTGGTGCACCAGGTACCCCCCAGATGCCCCCTCAGATGCCCATGCCACCGATGCCAATGAGGCCGCCACCTCCTGAAGGCCTTTCAATGTCTAACAATTGATCCCCTTCCAGCGGATTATGATTGCTTTCTTCCATGGTGTCCGATCACCCTGCCCCGCCTGTCTACAGTGTCCCTCGCCCTTAAATTTATGTTTAAACTCCATGTTTAGTAGTTTTTTACATATTTTATTTGGGCAGTCTGTTATTGCAACTGTATAAATATGACCACACTGTTTTGTATAATGTTAAGATTCAGGATACGGAGCTATGCTTGAAAAGTAGCTCATCTTTTAAGATTGTGTTTTTGTAATTAAATGCTGTGGAGAAAAATGTTTGTGTCTCAAAGTCTGGGCTCTGACAAAGACATCACACACATGAAGATTTATTGAAGTATCCAGTGAAGAAACACAGCAGAGGAAACTGTTTTTAAGTGTAGAGCACGATTGCAGACATTCCTGAAATATTTAGACTCAAACTTTCTGAACAGAATAAAAGCATGACTATTGTTAACTGGGCTCTTTGAAGCAGCTGTCAGATGAGATAATCTTGATATTTCTTAGTAATGGCGTTCCCTTTCTGTGTAAATTAAAAAGTTTGAGCTAAATACTATTGATAACTGAGCTGCCACCATTGATAAATGATTAAAGAGGTCTTAAATCTTTCAACAGTAAAAAGAGTAAATCACATCTCAAATGAAGCAGCAATTTAAATTCCATGAAAATGCAAATGACTTAATCAAAGCTCAAATGCACAAATTCTTGTGTCTTGCAAAGCAACAAAAAGCTGTAACACACATTAATTTTGACATTTTTGTAGTAGTACTTAGTAGTAATTCACTGCTAACACCATTAAATAAATGTTATCAAATCAGTTTAAAAACTGCCAGAAAATGAACTGAACTGAACCACAGAGGAAAGAATCAACTCATCCTTTTTGAGTCTTTTTCTTCTCTTTCTTTTCTTCCAAATTTTTACTCTTCTTGGGTGCTGCTGCCTCATTTTCTTCATCCTCATCTTCCTCATATGCTTCTTCTTCGGGTTTGTCCTGTTTGTCTCTCTCTTTCTTGTCTTTGGTTTCTTTGTCCTTGGCTTTCTTGGCCCTCTTGTCCTTTAATTTCCCTCCTTGCTTCATGAGTTTTTTGTCCGTCAGCGGCTTGTTTCTGAGACCTCTGGATGCTCGTGCTGTCTCTCCTTTTCTTGACTTCCCTCTTTTGACCTCTCCCTCATCATTGTCTTCCTCATCCTCCTCCTCGTCATCGTCAAAGTCTGGCAGCCACCAAAACATCACTTCCCACAGAGTTATCTCAGGCTACAGGGGGATGGACACACACAGTTGTTGGAACAAAACAAGCTGGTAAATATTCAGTTTGTCCTTTTAGGACTGCATGAGAAAAATAGTCAAATATGGGAAAAAGTCTTTACCTCTGGTGGTTGCCCTCTGTGTCGTAAACTGCCTGAGTGTCTCACTGTCAGTTCAACTTCTTCCTCCTCCTCTACTGTCCCATGACCACGCAAAGTTTCTGTTTTTTGAGAGAAACCACACAGTCACAACAGGCATGTCATTTAGTATTTAAAGTATATCTCTTGCTTGCTAGTTTACTTGCCATGAAGTCTCTGAACGCCTGAGGTAAGCACCAGGATGGTAATGGCCACAAATAAACAGCGGTTGAGGGTGACGTTCTCCCATGGTGTTTCCATCTGGGTCAGATTCTGGATGGACAAGGTTTTGTGCAAGGATGCTGAAAGAAGAAAAGAAAGAGGAGAGAAGTGTTTGTTATAAGCAGGTAGTGTAAATTAAGCTGACAAAGATTGTGGGGAAATAGAGTACAGTAATAACTCACTTGTCCTGGGGAAGCTTACTTCACTCGGTAAAGTCTTGGGCTCTGCTTTTGGTTGCTGTGGAAGTGGCGCCATTTCCTGCAGCACAGCAACATGTACATTATAAAAAAATTAGCTATAGGAGAAAGTGTGAAAAGTGGTGCATGTTGGATGTTTTCCAACTAACCTCTTTTATTCTCCTAGTGGCGTACATTTCTGGAACAGACAGATGGGAAATTAACTGAAGGATGGTATCATGAATCATAACAACAACCAAACATGCCCTCAAAACTGGAATCTGTTTGTCCACATTTATTTTATGTATATTCATACATTTATGCTGGTTGAACATATGTTTAATTTTTATTAAACCCTCATATGCATGAAATACAATACTAATGTGCCAATACTGTACAGATTAACAAGGATAACTTTAACAACTAATGTGCACAATGCAAAAAATCTCAGCCATACTAAGTAATTTAGTTATGCAGTGAGTCCTAAAATCTTATTTTCTGCCAACTATCCAGAAACTTTCTAGAAAAAAAAGTAATTTTGTGGAAAAACTGTTCAGCAATGTTCTTTTGTATTTAACAAAACTAAGACAGCCATGCTAGCAGCTGTGTGAGGCTTTTTTTTTTTTAAGCTAAATGCTAACATCAACTTGCTAATATGCTCACAATGACAACTCTAACATGCCTATGTGTAGCTGGTGTAATGCTTACAATGCTCACCATCTTGTTAGCATGCTAAAACAGTACAGCAGAGGCTGGTGGGAGTTATAGTTTTGAAAGTATTTGCTCTTAAACAAAAATGTTGAACAAATTAAAATTGATCACATGATGGTGACAAAAAGTTAAGTGATTACCAACATATTACAATTCATCCTTAAGAGAACATTAATGTTGACCCCAAATTTAAGGGCAATCCATCCGATAGTAGTCGAGAAATTTTACTCAAAACAAAAAAATGTGAAGGTCATGGCGTCGGAAGAAAAATCTGAGGACCTTCAAAGTTGTTATCATACATGATTTGGGGACCATGAATGCCTGTATAAAATGTTGTGCCAATAGATCAAGTAGATGTCGAAATATTTCACAGGATAAGTTAGATCTTTGACCTACTGTCACATTCAGGGCATCACCAAAATCAGTAGAATTCATTCTCTGGGGAAAATCTGTACAAACTTGTCAATCTATCAAATAGTTGTTGAGATCTTTTAGTCTGGACCAACCGGCAGGCACACCAACCATCCATCCAGCATGGCTGAGGCGCATTATCACTGTGTTGCTTTTAACCAGGGATCATGTTTCAGTTGCTCCCTGTGCGGCTGCTTCCAAGTATTTATAGAGTTGTACAATATACTGTATGTACAATGGATGAAGGCTTTTATATGCAGGCATTACAGATTCTGTGTGTGTGTGTGTGTGTGTTTCGCCACCTGGTCTGTGGATCTGTCGAACAGGCTTCTGTGGAGGAGGATCTGCTCTTGGTGGCCATAACTCCTCTTCAAATGTCTCATAGCTTTCTTCCATCCCTTTCCTGAGAGAAAGTTAGTGGAGGTTGGGGAGGAGGGCAAGTGGCTAAAAACTGAGTTTATTTAAAAATGACCGAGCACATGATAAGATACAGTATGTACATGATACACAGGGCTTTGTGTGTGTGTCTGTAGTCAGAGATCAGCATATGGATTGTTGGTATTTTTAGAATTTCTTGGCAGCTGTTACCCTCTCTAAACAACACATCAATAGATCACAGTGTCATCTTAATTGTACATACAGTATCAGTATTCATCACTTTGTGCTACACTTGATCTAATCAGCGTTCCTGTTCGAATGCCCAAAATGGTACAAGTAGAAGGTCATCGTCTCTAGTTTATGAATAAAACCGAAGCAGTTTCATGACCTTCACATTTTGAATGCTGTGAGGCCCTTATGTCTTACATGACATTTCTAAACACACATTGAGCTAATGTTCCAGCAGCCCTATAAATAGATGAAGCAATGCCATTGCAGAGACAGATGGATAAGCACTGCATATAAATACACAAAAGGAAAAGAGTTGATGTTACTATTATACCTTTGGCTAGCCTCTCCTGCGATGAAACCTCACCTTTGACCCCGATTGAAGTAAAGACCTACCTGATCCGACATTTGGGTTCCCCTGGGCAGCGTCGGGGAACCTTTGTCACAGAGCTGTTGTTTCTTTGTAAAGATGGCAGCAGAGTCACACTCCGCACTGTCTGACAGCCGAGCACAGGTGCTGGAGAATGAAAAAACAAAAAGCATTGAGTGTCAGTCAGAGGCGGTGACTGAGGCAGGGCTGACATTACCATGTGCCATACAGCTGTCAAAAGGGATGGCTGAGGGAGGAAAGAAGGCCACAGGTTATACCAAGATTTGGTTAACTTTAAAGCTCATTTTAGTCAAAATGTTTTATCTCCTTTGGTATAAAAGGAGTTACAATACTTAAATTCTGCAGATTTCAAGCAACTAGCGCAACACTCCAATAAATAATAACTGTCAAAAATGGTTTTGTGGTCTGAAAATAGATGGAAAAAACAAATAGAGCTGTTTATGGCAAAGGTGTTATTTAAGATGCTTTGGATGCTTTGTTCTGTTTGTCTGGAAATCTATTTGGACATCAAACCAATTCTGTTTCATAATTCACCAGCAGAGAGCAGCACTGTACTTGGTAGATGCAGGCTGCTCTGTTCTACACATGCAGTCTGTAGTCTGTCAGACAGACTAGCCGTCATGCAGATTAACAGAAGGACACATTTCTTTTTCATGAGCTGACCAACAGCCACATCCTCTATATCAAGCTATCTATATTTTAACGATTATATTTTTGAAGAGGCTTTAGTGCATCCCTTTACAGCCTTTCTTGTCCATTGAATTAGGGAAATATTGTCATTCTGTGTGTTTGTGGTTAAGTTTTGAGGCAAATTCACCTCTTTACATGACATGGAGGCCACTAACAAGAAGCTGTATAAACAGATGTAAGGATGATTGGGTTATATCAGGATGAGGTGGTTGCAGGCCACCTTTATGTGGGAAGGGAGAGGAAGTGTTGGTAAACAGACTTGTGGCAATGCTGATGACTCATACCTTTGCTGGGACTTTACCCAATTCCAGCTGAATCACACATCACTATACCCCATCAGTAATCACTTTGAATTGGAAATAGCTCTGTAACCTTTGCCGTGGGTTGACTGAACAACAGAAGTTTGGGTCTCAAATGTCTATAACACAGGGTACTTAATCTGACTTGTTGAGACTTTTCACCCAAAACTACAAATGTGAACCTCATGGTGGCACCAGAGGAAAAGTCAGTAGATCACGACTGTTGTCTGTGGAACAAGAACGTCTGTACCAAATTTTGTGCCAATCCATCTTGTAAATATTGAGATATTTCACTGTATAAGTGAAGAATTTGAACTGCTGGTGGTGCTACAGAAAGAGGGTCAGTAGGATGCATCCTCTGGGAACCATGAATGACAGAACCATGAATACAGAATTTGATTTCAATGAAAAATGGATATTTTTTCCTCACTGATGGCTTCAGATGAAAGAGCATATTTGCTAAAGAAAATTGTAATTAAATGTTCTGTATTTATGGCTATTGATATATCTCATACATACATTTTTGTATCAACTTAAAGTAAGAAGGTGTTGGTTCTTGTATATTGTATGTTTTGTACAGGCCCATTTGGTATTTACAGTGATTTACATGGAAGATAGCTGAAAACGTTTGGTGCTTTTGTTGTGTGACATGCTTTAATGTTTGATGAGCATAAATGTCTGTACAAAAATTGTATGTCAATCCATCTAATTATTTCAGTCTGGACCAAAGTCTTAGACTGACAGACAGACCAATAGTCTCATCCCTAATTGTACTAAATGTTATGCCTATGATCTCATAGTCCAGTGCAGAGAACACATGCTGAACACTGCAGTGGCATCGCGTGTTCATTTACTGTTATTCTTCTTCTTAATGAGCTCGTCTGCAGACTTAATTGACCAAATGCACACTCTCACCCCGCTGATTTGTCAGTGTTTATTAGTCCCAAGGATACGGCCTCACAACTAGTTAGAGTGCATCATCTGTGTGAACAGTTCTCTCAATTAGCACTGATTGAAAAGTGCATTTCATTTGGATAAATTGATTCTTCCAAATCAAGTCCTCTGATATCAAACTGAGCCTGCAAATCGACAGGGTTCCTCATTAATGTCAAGAAGTAATCTAAACTCCTTCTATCTTATTCTCAGCACATGTCTGAGTAAAAAAAAAGTAAAACTCTGCCAAGTTTGGGCCAAAGTCTTGAAGAATGTTTCAAGGACAACCCAAGCCCCCTATGGACACATCGTGCCCATTAAAATGAGCAAACACTGCCGGCGGACATCTACGTTCCCAATTCAGGCTCTGGAGAGATTCGGGGTTGCATGAAGCTTTCTGTCCCCTTTTGTCCTTACATAATGGGGGCTGCGCTCAGAGGACAGACTGACCCTCAGACGCCCAGTGGGAGCTGCTCTGTGCCCTCCCTCGCTGAGCAGTATGGTGGAGCGTGAAACAACATTAACTGTGTCGTCTGCCTGGAACTCGCAGGCTCGAATGACTTATGGGACTTGAATTAATATTGGATTTAATTCTTGTGTTTTGGTTTGCAGTCACTGTGACAGAAGAGCAGAGGTTTCTGTATAAAGATAACACTGAAAGATGATGTTTCCAGAGCTTAAGACTTGACTCAAACTTCACAAAATTGAGGATTTTGACAGTCTTGACTCTCTGAAGACCTGACCTGACTTGAGACTTCATGAAACAAACACAATCCTGTCTGGTGTCAGGCTGGACAGGCATGTGTACACAACCTGCATATTTAATGTTTAGGCCTACTGATTTGAAAGGATATATCTACAAAGGACACATTACAAGGACATTATTGAAAGGACATATTACATATCTGCTATGTAAGCATGACAGTTCATTCCTGACCCTGGAAAAAGTATTTGGCAAAATAATATCAACTCAAGGTCCACTCTTCTCTTTCCTGAAGTTTTTAGCCATATCACAGTCTTCATTAACAGATGGAGTTATGGGATAGGTTCATAGGTCAGGTGCTCAAATGAGCACTGAAACAGGTTTTGCTTGCTGTAATCATTCATCCTATTCATAAAGACCATTAGAAGATCCCTTTCAAATACACTTACAATGTTGTTTTTAGCAAAAACAAAAGTATTTAAAAGTTTATCTGATGATAATATGAGGCCTCAGACGTCTGCGTTAGTCAATCAAAGTGGATATTTTGTTATATCAGTCTTTCAAATAAAATAATTTAATAAAATTCTTTGTGTCTCAACAGACAGTGTTTTCCTGTTCAGCTGTCAATGTCAATGTCAATGTCAATGTTCATTTGGGCACCTGACTATTGTTTTAGGGTAGACTTGAAAAACTGTGAACGTATTCTTTCAGTTAGTTGTCATGGAGATGAATCTGGTGCCATGAGAGCTGAGTTGCTGTTAGAGTAGCATATAGCTCTCATTCATGCTTAAGAGTTAAACATGAATGTCTATTCTCAACCTTTGAAATTGTAGTTTTAACAAATCAGTCCCAACAGAAAGCTTTGAAAGATTTGGAAAAAGCTAGAAGTGAACACAGCTTAACACAGCTTTAAAAGAAAAAATGTTCAAAAAGCCTTGAAATTAGCTGTGGATGTTTCACACTTTATTGGTGCCAGAGATGAACACTGAGGAAGGATTTGAAGCAGGACAGAACTAGATGCTGATGGTGGTTAAATGGTTATAGATGAAGACGAGGCTGCCAGGCGGCCTGACAGAAGTAGCATTTTCCAGAAATCTTATTTTTTAATGGTGCAGCCAAACTGTTCCATTCAGCTCTTTCTGGAGGGCTACGCTTCTTTGAATCAACCCTCTGTGGAGCAGCGTCAGCACATCTGACTTAAATTATTCCCATGCAGTGAAAAAGCATAGGTAGTATGTTGAATGTTTAAATGAGGGATATGGAATAGAGTTTATTTACACTGCAGTGTCTCTGCATAATATATGTAAGTAGAAAAAAGTGTTTAGCATAAATAATGCCTTTCCCTTGTGTGTGTGTGTTATGAGTTTAAGCTATAAGCTGTTTCCACACACTGACAGATGCTTTTATGCTCTCTAGTTGCTGACCCAGCAGTACAACATCCCTCAGAGACGTTATACTGTACATACAGAATAAAATGAACCCATATATATGTTTTATGTCTACTATAAAACAGGCTTTAAATGGTTTTTACTCTCACTTTTATTTATTCTGGCATATTTATTGCTTAATTAACTGTGTCTCCATTATAACCCTGTATTAAAATAGCTTTTTAAAAGATTATTATTATGCACTAAACGAGCAGCTGCCATCCTGAGAGGAACTCATTAGAACTGAACTAGCAACCCTCATTTACCAGACAGTCTCACAGGACAACCTGCACAGATATCAGCCTGTGTTTAACATCCTTCTCCTCAGATGTGTTGACAATATAAAACCTGCACTTGAAGAGGAATGACACAAGGGTTCAGTCATTTGTCTCAGTGTTGCTCGCCTTTCACTTTGAATCTTGAACCAAAGCCTTCATGTTCTCTTGGAGCCACTGTGGGACTAGTGTGTTTTTCCGCCGCGCTGTATCTCTTCAGACAAGCTCTTGCAGCCTTTGATCTTTGGGAGTCCACAACATGTAACTGACCGGATCGTGAGCGTCAGTCCTGCCGGGGTTCACGAGGGAGTGCTCTGCTGTAATCCGGACTGTGTCCTCAGGCAGATAAGTGTTCAAATGCCCAAACAATGTGATAATCTGTCCCTCATGTTCCCATCACAAGGATGGAAGAAGCAGAGGTGCAACGCCCGGAGAGAAACTGAGCTGGAATAAGAAGCTGACCCAGAGGAATGCTGGGACATGCGGGTGGATGAAAGCGACTCTGGCACAGGGAATGGGGTTTGATTTGAGAAGAAGATTGAGCGAAAGATTTTCATCATGTACAAGCTATGCATTTCCTCCCATTGATCTTTTTTTCCCCAAATATCTTGAAGCCTCATTTCATCATTATGGGGTGAGCGCACAGGAGATGGAGGGAAGATAAGAGAATTGAGAAGAGAGAAGAGAAAAGTAATTGGTTAGAGATATTAGGTAATGGAAATCCAATTCATAGCGTTCCCGAATATTCAGTTCACTTTATCATCCCTCTGCTATGTACCCCATCGCCTATTTTTATGCAACTTTGATGTTCTGAATTTTGACACAGTCAAGGTAATGATACTGATATGATGTGTTATTGACTCATACACAAACTCTCTCCTTCTTTCTGGCTTTTTTTCATCATTCTCCCAACCAAAAATGTCACCTTTAAAAACTAGTTCAACTCTTATTTCTTTGTTTTTGTTTCTCCAGGGAGGCTTGTCTCATTTTTTCCAGAAATGAAGCACTTCACTCTCACATTCAAACACATGAGAGCTGCATGGCCTTAATATGTATAGTTCTCTCCCTCTCCCTCCCTTCCCCTCAGTCTCTCATTGTGTCTCTGCCATTTTATTGATGCAGTAATTTGCCCTGAGATTGTACTGCGGTCCCCCGGGTGCTATGTGTATTAATTACCATCTATTCATCTGAGGCTGTCCAGCCTTTCAGCATGCTCCAGAGCCGTGGTTCCAGGCCAATGCTTCACAGCTTCTGTCACAGCCCTAATGCTCTGACAGAAGCCTGTGGGAGACGAGTAATGCGAAACCTCATGCGCAGAGGACGAGTGTGATTTATCACTGCTGCCCAGTGATGACCACATTCTTGACATCTGGAAGATGTGCAGAGCGCACGCGAGCCTGGACATGCAAAATGCAAAAGTTTGAGGTTTGATCACATGTTTTTAGTCTTCAAACCCCCATGCCTGTTTGTGCACAATAGTTGTATGCATGCAAGCATACAATCAATAACTCATTATGTGTCTTAAAGTCATTATTAATTTCTGAAACTGCAAATCAATTTCAAATAAAGCTCTTATTTCTACGAAGTGCAACAGAGTCAAGGAGAGGGAGGAGAGAAGAAGAAAAGAGGGGGATTTTAGTTTCACAAAGTTCTGCTGCAACAATTAAACACATGAAAGAACAACTTCAGGGTTTTAACATTGGTGTCTGGTTGGTGTTAATTCTTCTATCAGTTAGACTATTTGATGTTAGATGCCCTGATAGAGAAGCAATTTGCACTCTGATTCCCTCTACACTAACACATCTTTTCTGTCAGTTATGTGCACGCAGTAGCTTTTAAATGTAAAATGAAAAATATGCAGATCTGAGTATTTCAAGCGGTTTCTTTTTTGTTTTCTCTTTTTCTCTTCATCATTCAGTACAGAAACAGCTTTAGTTGGACGTCCAACAACAGCACAGGTGGTTCTCTCTCTTGCAGAATTCAAGCTCAGTATGTGATGGTTGTTAAGAGGACCGACTGTTGCATGATAATATAAACCCTAAACCATCAGCCTTCTTCTCTTCTTAATCAAGGAGCCAAACACATGTACTTAGTTTCTCTCTGCCAGTCTTACTCATCAGTGTTACAGTTCAGCCTGTACTATTAGGAATATAATCTTCTAAGGCTTATGGGAAAGATTTTAACTACAAGGGGGCGAGTGTGACAAAATATCCTGCAAAAAAAATATCTGCACTGCAAGCTGCAGTCTTTAGATTTAAAAATTTTACTAAAGAAGAGGTAAATTTACTGTTAGAGTTAAAAAAAAAAAAATCACTCTCAGAAAAGTAAAATGTAGGTTGTTTAAAATATAGAAAGTTGAGTAAAACTTACTGTATTTTTGCTACTGAATCCAATAGAAACAGCACAAATTTGTTGGCAAACCATTGTCTATTTACACATTTAGTAAGTACATAGCATCATTAGCATTCATTCAATCATGTTTCAGGCCACCTGATTAATGTAAGTCCAAAATTAACTCTCCTTAACTCTCTTTAGCTGCTAAATGCTCCACTATGTTCGCCAGCTAGTTGCTAACTGTGTCTGCTGTTTAGAGCTGAGCAGGGAGCGTACAGTGAGTTTTTCTTGATAAAAATGAGAGCGGTGAGAGTGAACCAAAACATTGAGCTGAGGATGCTATAAAACTCTGTAGCGCTGAGGGGAGCTACAGAGTCAGGTGACAATTCTGTGTGGATTCATGACTGTGAGCAGCGCCTTTCACACACAGGTATGCCATGTGATTCATTGTTAATAATATATATATGTACATATATATATTAGAGCAGCTTCAAAATATGTTTACTTTGCTGCCATGTATGCTTATTTGGTCAATTATGACACACACATAATACAAAATACAAGTCATTTTTAACTCATAATTGAAATAATTCAGATTGCATCAAAGTATAAAGCTTTAGTCAAACCATAGTTAAGTAAACCCATAATACTTGACTATTAAAGATGCTAAAACATATTTAGGTACCATACTAACTGTAATTTCTTGCTTCTCACTCTGAACATTTAATTGGGCCTTGATATAAACTCACAAATGAAAAAATGCAACCCTATGTACAAGACTGAAGGCTTTAGAGACGCGAGTCAGCTTTGTTGTCATTTTCTGGTGTGATTAGTATTCACGCCTGCTGCAGCTTCATTTGTGATCTTAATTATGATGTGTTTCTCTGATTTTGAAACTAACGTGCTTCCATTTTCTTTTCTTTCCTGAGATATTTTACCCTCAGTACCCCTCAATGCAACTCTCTCCCTCTCCCGTGTTTGTGTGTGAGCAGCCTTTCAGCCGGCCCCTGGTTTTCAACTGATTGTAGATAATTACAGCTATTTGACTGCAGCTTTCACAGCCAATGCTTTCTGCAGGCACTTACAGAGGGAGAACATGCCAAGCTGAGGTCCTTAACTACAGACACAATGGCAGAATGAATATGAATAATATATCTAGCCGATGTTGGTGCTGTTAGGTATTCACATGTAAAGCTGTCCTACATGGATCTTCTAAAAACCTCAATATTTAAACAGTAGAAGTGAAAATTGATCTATTATCTGCTATAGCTCTATTCTTTTCTTTATAACAGGCAAGAACAGAGGGAGAAATATCAATGATGCAATATCATCCTCCAAAACATTAAGAGCTGCAACTCAGTACTGCAGCGAAATAGAAAATCAGTCCTTCTTTTCAAGATCCAACCACTTTTCCGGTAGAATAAACACAACATTTTGTTTAAAGCCTTTGTGAAGTAAATCAAAATATCTCAAATGTCTTGGTTTTATATTAAGTAAGTAAAATGACGTACAAATTGTCTCACAGGAAATTGAATTCTTTCTCAGCCGAGTCTTTTTAGAGGCTAGCCCGTTCTCTCACACATTACATGAGCCTAATCCTGGTTTGAAGGAATGTAATTGTTCTCGAGCTGTCATAGGCCTACATTAGCTACATGCCTCTCAGCTCAGTGCTATATCCAGAACAGTAGGAATGAGTCAGACTCTTTATGATGACAGTTCTCCTTGTCTTTCTCTGTCTCCCTCTTTTCTCTCAATGCCTGCCTGACACTTTTTTCTTTCCCTCTTCTTGTTCTCTCTGATCGTTATCTTCTGCATCCTCCCTCCCTCCCTCCATCTCTTGCTTACATAAGCTGCGTTGTGTGCTGTGACAGCAGAGACTTGAGGACTCATCGCAGCCCTCACTCAACAGGAACCCCCGTCTGTCTGTCTCCTTGTTTCATGGGGAGCCATGACAGCTGCACACTTGACCGTGGGCAAAAGTGGATAATAGCAAGATAGATCAAAGCAGAAAAGGATAACACACAGACGTGCACTTTCTCTCTCCATCTTTCTACATCTCTCCCCCACATACACTCCTTCTCACTTGCCACACATGAGATACATTATGGGCCCAAAAGTTCAAAGCAATAACTTCCTTTTTTGTGTTCTTTGATTATATCCAATGAATGATTAATTAGACTCAGCCAGACTTTGTCCCCATCATAAAAGTAGATGTGGGGTTGACAAAAGTTGGAAGCTTAAGAGGGACAAGAACACTTCAGTTGGTACTCAAGGGTTAACTAACAGGACCCCTGGACTATGAGGCTGAGGCTAGACATTGTAGAGATTGAGATTTATGATAGCACAACTTGAAATATTCTGAGAATTCAGCAGTCTGAGTTTGGCAAAAAAAAATAAAGGAAAATATGTACGGGGGCATGTCAGAGGCTTGTTTGATTGACAGTAACTGTCAGGCTAAAAGTCCTGGACAGACAGTGTGTCACTAACAGAAGAGCAATGACCAAACCAGCATCTAACAGGAATGAAGTGACATTTGCAGGTATGCTGACATGTGTTTTTTGTGCTGAAGCTGAGCAGCTAATTAGCTGTCTAGCCTGCTAACTGACATTAGAGGTGCACTTTTCCCTGGTGAATGTTTGTTTGGTGGCTCATTCAACAAGCTAAGGTGCAGGACAAGGTGTGTGTTCATGTTTGTAAGTTAGATAAGAAGGAGACTAATGTGGGTTGTTGTTCAAGGTCTGTGGCTCTTGTGTTGTGTAGCAGGATGCTGTCAGGCTCAGTGTGACCATCTGCTCTGCTTATGATTGAATGTCCGTTATCACTTTATGCAGTATTTTAACAAGGCATGAGGGAGTGATATTTAATCAAAATAATGCAAAACTAGGGGGCACAATCATGAAATCAAAGAATCCAAAATATAAATGTCTCCCTTTTGGTTTCGGATTTTTTTCTCAAAGAAGAACACAGGACATGTGATTTACAGAACAGATGTATTTGCTGTGGTAGAAAAAAAGGCAATGTAATTTCAGTTGGATTTTAAAAGGATAGCTTCAGATTTTTTCACACCTATTTGTACATTGAACCACTGGTTGCTTTAATTATTCCTGCTGTTCATATTGTGAAGATATCCCATTACATATCCAATGTAAGAAATGTGGCACAGCTTCAGATCTACTGTACAGCGATGAGAACAGTATCCTGTCATCTAGTTCTAGCTAAGGAAGAGAATAGTTTCCAAAATTTTGTAATATTCCTTTAATAGTCAAAAACTCAACTAATCTGCATCATTAGGACTGTGTGGTTGTGATTTGATCCGATTTGATTGACAGTGACCTGGCAAGACAATCAAACAACCACCTCTGTCATTGGATGTGGATGCAAATATTGCTAAAATCTGATTGGTGCACTGAAGTATGTGACATCACATTTTTTACCAATGAGCTCTGCCCACTTCAAAGCAGTGACAAGTGTAGAATTACTCTTTCATATACACTATAGTATTTATCTTTTGTACTGTGAAAGCACTAAAATGTAAGTAGCAAGTAGTTAACTTGCTGGTGGCTCAACCAGTCTGTCAAAGATATTATTTAGTTGAAACACAACATAGTTCACATTATAGGAGACTCACACGAATACAAAACAGATTTTTTCCTCCCACTTTTTCCATCTTGCTGCTTTATCACTGGGGTCAGTTTGTATTTATGGGCTGTGAAATGAGGGAGCCAGAGCAGGAGACAGAGGAACTATGGAGGGAAAGATGGCAGTAAGTGTATGATTATTGAACTGAACTGTGCCCCTGGTCGCCTTCAGGCTTGAATTGTCCTGGAAGGTGAAGTAGAGATTCAGACACACACACACACACAGACATGGATGCACACACACTGACGAATGAGAAAGCCTTGGTTTTTGTTTATCTCACCACTGCAGGCACTCAGACAAACCCCTCTGATTTCACATGCAGGCTCACATATGTGATTGTTATGCCCGCTGTGTGTTTGCTGGCACCTGACGGCAGATTTCTTATTGCCTGTTCGTTGAGTGTAATGTGCACATTGTACACGCCTGTGCATATTTGTATGCAGTGATGAGAATTCTCTCTAAAACACTGGACCCAGCAGTAATTTTTGAACATGGAGCAGGGAACAAGGATGCTTGCAGCCAAATTTTAATTCGTTGTTCAGCTGAGTGTATTTTTTTTTTGCATGTGTGAATGGCTGCATAGATGAGAGGGATTCACTGCCGCCTGCTTTGATTCACCCGCCCCAGGCTATTTGCATGATTATGACGTTGTAATGCCATCACAGATCATCTAGAAAGTCAAGTGATTATTCATATCCTTTTTTGCGTCTTCAGTACTCAGAGTTGTGTTTTTATTTAGGTGTATTTGGTATTTACAGGAATCCAGGAAGCCAGATATACAACCCAGTGAGCCACAGAACAGCAGTGAAAAATAACAATCAATATGAGATCAATACTGGGGGAGATGTGTGACAGGCTGCTTGTACTGTAGCAGATGTGCTTGTGTGCTGTATATATAATGGGATGTCTGCTTGATTGTGTGTTTCTGTTTATGTGGACCTGCAGCTGGTGATAAGAGGGTGATCAATGTATGCCTCACAATAATAGTCCAAGACTGTTTCCATTTCAGCTGTGCGTAGGAGTCCCACGCTAGGTGCCAAAGTAAAATAAGATTAACATTTATTTTCTCAGTGCAGTTAGAGTGCAGTAATTAATGTTAACCCAGGCCTCATTTATCAATGTTTTCTTTTCTTCTCTGTATGCATTAGATGCCATGACGCTTGACCAAGCGCTTGTTAATTTCTTAATATATCACAACATAATTGGTGCCTACTGTGAGTGTAAACAGAGCTCAGAATTTGCACAACTTGTGCCAAAACTATAATCCTTTCTGCAGACATGATGCAATAAAAGAACAGTGTTTTTTCCGACATCACTTTCGCGAGACTTATGCTGAGGCAATAATTCATTGTGTATGTGCCCTCTATAACAATGAGGCCTGCATCAGCTGTGGCTCGCTGTAGCTGGCGTGGCCCTGGCCTCAGGTGTTAGGTGGTCATGCCAGGCGAAAGCAGCCCAGCCAGCATCAGCACACATCATCTATCTCATTCTCCGCGGGGAGATAGTGCTCTCATCACTCACCCCTCTCCATCAGCTCTCCGGTGATTGGCTTATTATCAGATGTCCTGCACAGACGAAGGATGAGCCATGCATCACTGCACACATCGTTGTTTCCACGCACACACCCTTGTGAATCCCTGTACACACACACTGACTACAGAGACATACACATCAAGGCACCTAAAAGGATAACACATTTTTTGTCTCTTTCAGTTAGGCTGCCTGGTGGCATTAGCTGAACACACACACACACACGCGCACACACATGCACACACACACACACACTTGAATGTGAATACATATTGGTACACTCAGAGAGAGGAAATGAGCATCTGTAGAAGACACTGACAATGAAATTAAGCCTATACTGATGCTACACCACAAAACCTGTTAGTTGTCATAGTTACACTGATGGTAAATATCATATTAAAAGGGCACTCCACCATTTTTACATGTCAAATTTGGTTTATTAGTCATGGTTAGTAAAACTCAGCCTATGAAAATGGTTGTATAATGTCTTCTGTTAACCTGACGCCAGATGGCTTGTTGCACAGAACTAGCGGAGAGGTCGTCCTCAGAAATTGGCAGGCAGGCTCAAAAGATACTTGGCAGGTGATTGGATGAACCATCTGTCTATCACTGTCCACCGTCTTACCTTGTGAGGCAGCTGGATTTGCAGGATCACGAGATCATATGAGAATTCTCATAGGACGCTGATTGGTCTGAACCATCGGTGGTTCAGACACAAGCGCATAACTTGTAGCCTGACAAGATGGATTTTCGCATGATCTCATGATGTCATGATCTTGCGAATCCAGCTGTCTCGCAAAGTAAGTCTTCTGTCGTTCTGGAGGAGCTCCGTCAATACTGTAAAAATAACCCTGACGATGTCAGAGTGATCATCTCTCGGTTAGCTTTTGAATTACCTACTACTACTATTTGTTTGCGTAGCCTCCCACCAGAAGTCTGTCTCAAGACAACTTTTGGAAGCTGGCCAATTAGAACAGAGCAGGCTCATCAGGAGGGGGCCTTAAAGAGACAGAAGCTAAAACGACCTGTTTCAGACAGTGGCTGAACTGAGGGGCTGCATAAAGGGTCAGTATAAGATAAATAAGGAGTTTGTTGAACTGTAAATCATGCAAAGATATTCCAGTAGAACCCCAGAATAAAATATAGATCAGGAAATGTGCATAACATGTCCCATTTAAAAGCTGGAGTAATCCTTTTATGGTTCTGAGTGCTATTAATAAACTACAGATTTCCGCATACATATTCTTTGGTGTCTTCTTTAAGCCGTACATGCCATAGCTGCACACTACATGGGTGCAGCAGGCTATTTAAAGTGCATAGAAGCTAAAATGCCGCACTACATCACATCAGAGAGTTCATAGTGCATTGAGATGCACATTGTGCCAGCTGTTACTACCTGTCTCTGTTTATGGAAAAGTATGCTAGCCGTAGGATTACTGGCTCTTAACTTGGCCAGGGGCCCCAGCTACCTAGGATTAGCCTTCTACTCCAAAATCTTTATATAAAATCATTACCAAAGGATAAACAACAATGATACAAGTGACGAGGCTCTGTGCGGTGTGTTGGTCATGCTCTTCACTGGATACATCTGCAGCAGAGCGTGGCTCTGGTGTAATAAACTGCAGTGTGCTGGAATAATCTCTGTGTTTCAGGCCTGATTTCACTTCAGCTATAGAGCGAGGACAGAGAGAGACAAAGACAGAGAGAGAAAGTGTGGTGGCACGAGCTCCATGTCGGAGTCAAGGGGTTCAAGGATCATCATCCTAACTCACGTTTGTGTCTAATTATGTGTGTAAGACAGTGAAAGAGCGAGAGCACGTGGGTGTGTTGTTGCCTTTAGCAGAAGATATATTTTTCTGACTGAGGTGAACGGAGGTAACCACCAAAAGTCTCAACAGTCTCCCACCTTCCCTCTGCCTTATCCTCTTTGCACAATCCTTTCATTTTCTGGCCTCCCCACCATCGTGTCTCCAAATGCAACCAATTTCATACTGTATTTCTACCAGAGCCTCCATTTTCCCTTCACTTTCACCCACTCACTTGTCAATCCTCCTTAACTTCACGCTTTATATATTCTCATTTAGATCTCCCTCTGTCAGGACAGTTAATCTCTCCCTTTGCTGCTCCAATCCCCACCTTTCACTTCCCTCCTTTCCAGGATCTTTTCTTCTTTTTATGCTCATTTCCCTCCGTGCCCTTCTCCCTGACCTCTTCCAACCAACCTGGCTCCAAGCTTTCCTTCTCTAAACCCTGTGAGATGCCCTGAGAGCTTAAACAGCAAGGAACTGTACTGCCTTTCTGAGGGCTTGGGGAGCGTTGGGCCGTGTGAGATTTGGTATTTTTAATGTTTGTGTGTATGTGTTTTTTTCAGAGACTGTCAAGGGAGTTGTGAGTAGTACCACTGGTGATTAATGTGTTTTCTTTTCTCCCCTCATGCAGATCGGACATCACGGGAGAGGAAAGGCAGCACAAGGACGGGAAGTGGGGCAGCAGCAAAAGAGGAAGTCAGTTAATGAGAGAAAATATTTCTACTTCTTTTTGAGGAGAAATGTGCCAATATGTCCGTGTTGGATAATGCACACCTTAGTTATATTCAGCTGGTGGTTTCTGGCAAAGTAGAAAAAGGTCAATACAGGGCAGAAGTGGAGGTGTAAAGGTGGGAGAGTCCTCGCACTGTCTGGAAAGTGTGGGTGGAAGAGTTGAGTAAAGACTTATGCTGCATCCGTAATCGCATACCATGCACTACATACCCAATATGTGTACTATTATCCAACATACTTTTGTGTGAATAAACAGTAGTATGTATCCTTTTGGACGCACTGAGCTGTAATTATCATACCACTTCCTGAGAGCCTCGTTGCCGGTTGGAGACGCGTAACTATGGTAGCCCGTGCCACTCATAAAGTCTGAACTAATTTAAAATATATATTACGTCTAGCAAAGTGACACCTTACTTACATTGAAGCATTATTGATGTTACACCAGAGCTGTCTTGATCACTGTCTGCCATTGTATTTTATGTTGTTGTTGTTGTCACTAGTGCATTGTATTGTGGGATATTTACACCAGCGTAGTGTCCAGTTCTTGCATACTGTAATACTTCCCTGTGAATAGTATGCAATTCACGTACTATTGGTTTCATACTAAGGTTTCGGACATACTAAAAAATCTCACATACTGTTTTAATGTACTAAATAGCATATTAGTATGGAATTTTGGATGCAGCCTTACTTTTGCAGCAATTTCTACTTGATGTGGGTTTCTTTTAACCATGTCCACAGTCGTTTCCTGACCTTAAATAAGTGGTTATTACTGTAAGGTCCCCTAAAGTAGTAAATTTAACCAAAACTATGATATTTCCTTTAACCCTAACCCTAACTCTAACCAGCTTTTGTTTCTGCCCAAACCAAACCTTAACCATAGTATTGTCAGGTCATAAAACAGATTTATTTTTCAATGTGTGTGTGTATGTGTGTTTTGTAATGATTTTGGAAGGCACAGACAAACTATGTAATCCTATCACTGTGGGTGTCAAAAATGATTTCAGATCAGAAAACTCTTAAATGTCTCGTTCTAGAGGGCATGGACAAACAACATATCTTGTTGTTTGGTTGTTGGGTGGCTAAGAGGAGGATGTCGGGACATTGGATAATGCTGAGCTGTGGAAATATGTACTTGTGGAAGTTTTAAGCTGAAGGTTTGATGAAAAAGAGTATCTATACTCAGCCCTCCATTTCTGGATGAATGCTTTAAAAAAGAGCGTTTGGGTGGATGGATGTGGTTATGAGGTGTGATAAGGGCATTGAAGAAATAATTGCAATTCTCCAGTCATGGAGGCTTGGGCTTGACTCCAGGTTACATTCTGCCTGCTAGGACTATAGAGCAGGTGGATGCAGGGAGATATAGACAGGGAAATTAATTAAAATTCTTCCTCTCCTCCCCCTTCTCTTTTTATGCATACATAACCACTCAGCACTCATGACCACAGGGTTGAGAGCTGCAAAACTGGGAGGAGGGCAGAGAATGAAAGGTTAGCGCGGGGAAGGAGGGATATACTGAAACAGAGAGAGAGGTACCAGAGTGATGAAGGTGAAAGATTAATAACTGCCTAGTCCTTCGCTAACAGGCTACTAGATGTACTTACATCCACAGCCATTGTGTGTGTGTGTGTGTGTGTGTGTGTGTGTGTGTCTGTGTGTGTGTGTGTTGCCATCATAGATACAGTCTGTGGTTGGCATTTGTTAAACCTTTATTCATCCAGGAAAATTATACTGAGCTTGGAAGCAACATCTGCTTCATCGTCACAACTGCCCAATACAGCCTTAGTCACTGTCTGTCAGCCACCAAGTTTTATTTTTGAGAACATCAACTGCGACATTTATGGGTCCATAATTTCTTATTAATTTCCCAAGAAGTTTCCTGGAAACCACTACAGACACATAAAGACACATATGAGACGCATATTTCACTTTAGTTGGTGGTGATGATTCTTTTTGGTCACTTGGGGACGGGACAACAAACTGTAAACACAGCAACATGTTATAGAGAGACTTGGGATGTGTCCTAAATCCCTTATTTACCACTCAAAGTATAATAGATACTCAATAGTGAGCAGCAAATCTGTCTACACATAAGATTTGCCAGCACAAACTGTAAATTGATTTTGTTTCTACATATTAAATGTTATTTTCTGTTATTAAAAAAAGTGAGCAGCAAATAGAGATTTCAGATACTCTCTAGTCATACAAAAGTGTAGTAGACGTGCACATCTCATTAACATCTCATTCAAACAGGTGCTGGACCAAAAAAACAATATAACTTAGATACTCACCAGTCATCATCATTTTGCATGATCACTTACAGCTGTAGAGTTGCACAACAGTCATGTTTGCATGTAAATACAACACATTGCATAGTGGGATTGAAAGTAGTGTACATGCCATGGACAGGTTTAGACACTCAGAATTTGGACACTCAAATAAAATAGTGGAAGGTAAATGTGCACTATGTAGTAAATAGGGAGTGATTTCAGACACAGCCAGGAGTATGCTAGCCATATCCTGCTGTGTTAGCAAACAGCCTATTTACACACTCAGCAGACACAGAGCAACATTAGCAAGTCCAATTTTCACTGTTTTAGCTGTCTCCACCAACTCCTGAGAAAAAAAAAATCTGGCCCTTTAGCTGCTAAATGCTCCACTTTCCACACCAGCTTGTTGCTAACTTTTTCTGCTTGCCATCAGGTGGTGGGCGAGTAGCCTACAGAGCTTTATCATAACGCTCTCACTGAAAACAGCTGCCTGCTGCTTCTGGAAACAACACTGATGAGTTCTTTTCTAGGAAATTATAGGAAACTGTAGGAAACTGTAAAAGTGTTTTGTTCGCCATTATTTGTTGTCCATCTGAGCCACAAAGATTTTTTTAGCCACTCAAACATGGGATACAAACCAGCAACATGTCTCTGTGTCACCTTTCACAATGGTAGATTGTACCTAATTCTTCATTCTACATACTTTCAAAATGGTTCCTAGAGCATAAAATTCTTTTTTTTTAATCTAGCAGAACACACACACATGCACTTCTGATTACACTTTAATTTTGTTGTGGTACAGCAAAGCCTTTTCTGTGCAACTCCAAAATAATGTGCTTTCATCAAAGTGTGTGAATGAACCTAGAAAAGGTTTGGAATTTGAGAAAGATGTGCCATGAATGGTGTGTGTGTGTGTGTGTGTGTGTGTGCGCGCGTGTGTGCGTGTGTTGTCCAGTTATTCCTCATGTTGTGGGGACAAAAAGCAAGTCCCCTTAACAAAAATCATTAATTTTAGGGTGAAGACTTGCTGTAAAGTTAAGGTTAGTTTAGGGTTATATTAAAGTTAGGAAGTGGGTTGGAGAGTAGTGGTTATGGTTAAGGTTATGATAAGTCTCCATGAAATTAATGTAAGTCAATGTAATGTCCTCTGAATTGATGGAAACAGGATGATGTGTGTGTGTGTGTCTGTGTGTGTGTGTGTGTGTGTGTGTGTGTGTGTGTGTGTGTGTGTGTGTGTGTGTGTGTGTGTGTGCATTCTTTCATTGGGTTTTTAATCAGGGCGTCACACTCTTGGTTCCGATTAGGTACAGCAGGCAGGGCTCTCCAGCCGGCTGCTTCTGAACAACAACACTCTCTAAAAAGCAGATAATGCTTCAACACTCTCAGACTCAAAGAAAATCAACAACTCTCCCACTCTCTCTCGCTCTCTCTCTCTCTCTTTTTCTCTCTCTCTCCTTCTCTCGCTTCCTCCTTCCACACACTTCTGTGGTTCAAATCAGATCGATGCTGTGAGAAAATGAAACCCCACAACAACAGGAAGGTGAGAGCCGCCTCAGGTATGAGATGTGTCTTGTCCATGTGAAAAAGGAAAACAAGAGAATCTAATATGAGGAGCAACCAATGTGATTCAGTGTTGTGTCCTCTGGCTTTCCACATGTCACAAACCATTTTCAAAGATCATCAGACGCACACACACACACACACACACACACAGAAACACACAAGCCTCAGAGTATGTAACACACTGCAGAGATGCACGTCCATAATTATATTTTTGTGTTTCTGTGTCTGCAGTGACAATATGTGATCCTCACACTTCATTCCACACGTCAAAAGACATTATTCTTGTTGCTTCCCTTTAATTGACTCATCTTTCTTTCATTTCATCTCCAGCCACTGTGTACGAGGACTCATCTCCAGGCTCCGCTCCCATCTATTGGAGACATTATGAGGGACAGGAAAAGGAAAGCAATGAAGATGAAAATGTGCATAAACGATTGTGCGTCATGTGTGTCTTTTTATGAATAGAAAAATGAAGTTTAAAGCGTGTGAAGAAAAGCAAAGATTATATTTATGTGCTGGCAGCTTTTCATCCAGTGAAGTTGGTATCATGAAATATGAGAACAGCTCTTATAACAGCGGGGAGAGAGCGACTGTTCAACAATCGCTCCATTGTCTTCACAGTATGATCATATTCATAAATACAGTTCGACACCAGACACACAATAGATACAAAGCACACCTGAGAACCCACAGGCACAATCAAACCTATTGTGAAATTAATAGAAAACATGGACGGCTGACAATAGAGTCAAGTAACATCAGACTAGTTAAAATTCACTGATAAACTAATTTGTTTCAATTATTTGGCAGCTCATTATTGAGGTGTTTTCTTATATTGTCATGTATTGTTTTTTGTACAAATAAACATCATTTCCATCTTCCATAATATAATCTCCATTTTAAAATCATGAGGTTTATTTGAACATATGATAAACGTTGTGCATATAGGTGTGAATGTGAATGGTGGTCTGTTTACATGTCACAGGTACAGACTGGGAACCTGTTCAGGGTGTGTCCTGCCTCTCACCCTGTGTGAGCTGGGACAGACTCCAGCCCCCGTGACCCTGCACGGGATAAATGGATGATGATGTGTCTGTGAATTCATGGTAAACTACTCATATTAACGAATTATACCTCAATAAAACACTGAGATTTAACAAAGAAAATGTGATCAAGTGCTGTGACCAAGCAGCACCTATCACAGCCACTGGCTCCAACTGACTCCCATTCAAAAAGCGTCAACTTTTCTCCAGAAATACTAAGTTACTGAAAAGAATGCATAAGCAGCAACACTGGGATTCAAACCGGCTCTAATGCAAACCAGTGGGTGACATCACACCCCACTATGTCCATCTTTATATACAGTCCATGGCTGTGACACATCCTCAGCACCATTATTTTTATTGCAATCCCAATCCAAGCACAGAAAGACAACATACGGCAATTAAATGCTTGGATAGACATCCAGAATTTTGCCAATACAGTAACCCATATGGTCCAGTTTGACTTTGTGATGGGATATTGCATGAGCAACTATGCCAGATACCCTGTTATTGACTCTGAATGGAAACACATGGATGCCTTCTGCCTTCTGTTAATTTCCGCCACATTTCTGATAATGATATTATATCAGCAGGTGATGCAATCCACACACCATGACAGCAATTGTTTGGTGTCAATGAGGTATCACAAGCTGGAGAATTGAGATGTGAAAGTTGAGACGGACACTAGATTAACTCTCCTTTGGCTCCACGTGTGTCCAGCTGATGAAATCTAAGCACACATCTGACAGCACTCTCCTGCTCTCCTCTCTGCACTGGCCTCAAGTGATTTTCAGATTTGATAGTTAAGTTTTAATTATCACATAAAAGGCCTCACTGGGTCTGCGAGCTGACTCCATTTTCAAGCTGATATTTCCTTATTTTAGTGCGAGGGCCCTCGGGTCCCCACAGGACTCCTGACCATTAGAGTCGACAATGAAATCAAGAAGCAGTCAAGCTTTTCTTTCCTTCTCTGAGCTTTTAAATCTCCTGGACTCTTGTGTTCATTCATTAATGCATTCACTCGTTCATCCTCTTTCTAGTTGACAAGAAGGGCAGGGCAACACTGACAAAAAGAAATATCATCAGATACCTCAGTACTGCTATAATTATGTAATGTGGCAATAATTTGTGGTTGACTGTTGGTGATTTCAGATGATATTTACACAAGAAAATTGTGAGAACGAAAAAACGGGGGTGTTACAACCAAATTCAAATTCAGAAAGCTGAACCACTTCACAGTGATGCAGCATTAAAGCTCCTGCACACCAGGTGTTTAATAACTCTGGCTGATTAGACCTCTGCTGCTGGAGCGACGCTGGGAGTTACTTGATGTCACCAATCTCTAAGAATAACGATAAAGGTGTAAATTGTCACGCTGTAGCAAGTTCAACAAAACTGAAGTGAGGCAGATGTCAATCAAAAGCAGTCTGTACTCTCTTGAGTGGAGGTCTAATCAGACAAAATGACTGAAAGCACCTGTGTGTGGGTGTACTAGGGGTGTGTATGGGCCTCAAAGACCAGGATTGTGAGATTTTAAGGTTATTCATCATAATAACTAAAATCCTATTTTGTTAAATAGTTTAGTAAACATCTCCATAAACTAGGATGACTCAGTAGCCTCTTCTTTTCTGAGCGATGCTGCGTGTTTTATCTACTTCACAGTCACACAATATATTTTTAATGGCATTTGATATTATTGTCATCATTTCATCTAGTTTTGTTTTATTTTGCACTGCGGTTTTATCTTAATGCAAAGCACTATGAGCTGATGTTGTAAAATACAACATGAAGCTCAGCTTATTGCTGTACAGCAATATAGCATATATTTTGACATGTCAGTAGGAAATGCACAGATGTAAATAATCAAATTATTGATGGCTGAATTCCGTTTGGCTGCTTCAGTTTCAGGGTCCTGGTGTTGTGCATGCTGGCTCACTGTCACACTGTGATGGCTGGATGTGTAATGCTAACAGATTTATTGTATCAACTCAAAAGGTGATATAAATGTTGCCTCCAGGTGGCCATTAAAAAGTGATTAGTCCTTATATCTTTCAGTGATGGAGGACACTTGTAAATAGTGTTGTCTTTAGTAATAAGAACAGGTACTAATTAAACAGGACTTCACTGACACCAGAATCCACATCAAGCATCATAGTTCCATAAAACAGGTGGAAACTACAGACATGTAAAAAGACAGAAATGCAAATGATCTATAATCAAGCATGTAAACATTTTAATGTGGTGCATTACTATACAATTTACTATAATTATAGTAAATTGTAAAATCATAACTTCAGTATGCAGACATGTGGCTCGTACAGCCTGTTGCTTTCAGACAAAGCAGACCTCCATCAGTAGCTTCAGACATACAGTAACCTGCTATGAATTCACAGACTCTCCTCCGAGCAAACAATCAGTGGTCAGACACGATGGCCTGAGAGTCTGGTGGTCTGTGGGTCGAAGAATAAAGACAGGTGTGGTTACTGGTATTTAGGCCATCCAAGGCCCAGTTTAGCCCTGTGTGATTGTGAAACAGATGTAAATGAGCTTTTAAGCTGTAGCTAGTGAACCGGCATTCTCTGGAGCTACCTCATTTATCCCCCCTCATCCTCTCCTAAGCTGGGGATCCTAAACAGCCGTTGGAGGCTTGTGCCTGAGTTTTTTGGAAGCGAGGGTCATTTGGTACTATGACCCAGATGCCCTGATCTTCTGTCTATCATGCCCCTGTTTTAGGCCTGAAATACGCTCATCTCCCAGAAGCTACGCCCCATCACTGTCTGGGGCTCCCGTCAGGAATTTTCTGACCGAGAGCCCTCTGGTCTGCGGTGGCACGATAACAAAAACATCTCTTCCCTGTTAGGCTGTGAGCTCTTCTCTCCTTGTGGTAAAAAATAATATCAGGTGTGGATTTTTTTTTTTTCTTTTTTGATAGGTGAAAAGACATTTAGCATCTGTAATTGCTACTGTCACACCTGATATTGTGTGCTCTGTCTATGTGAAGCTAGTGGCTGTTGGATTACAGTTGCCATGGTTTCTTCTGTTTTGATCATTCTTATATAATGTTATTGGTGGCTGGTTGCTGTGAAAAATGAACACGCACGCTCCCAGTTTGTGTCAGTAAATGTTGCTAACCACCCCCACATCCTTGTCCTTCCTTGAAGAGAGCAGCCTGAGGACAAACAACAGCTCCTCTCACATCATCTTGCTCTCTCTTGCTTATATTCATCACACCCTCTTTCTCTCGCTCTTTCTCCTTATCACTCGCTCCTTACCTCTGCCTCCTTTGCCCTTCTTTCAGCTTTATTGTCACCGTTCTCTCTCCTCCCCTGCCCGAGTTCTCCCTCAATCCACATTATCTCTCTCCAGTCATAGCTGTATTGATTTTCGCAGGCCTCTCCTGTCATATCTCCATATCTCTTAATTCGCACTCACTCCATCTCTCCCCACCTCGCAGGGTTGTTTCCATTTTTTACACACAAATGCAGGCACACACACACACAAACACACAATCTCTCCCTCCATCTCTATCATTTTTCTATCTGCAGCTATCTCTATCAGGCGCAGACTCTATCTGTCTTTCCCCTCTAGATATGATTATTCTTAATCTCCTTTTTCTATATTTCTATAAATCTCCTCTTAAATATGCTGTATTTCGGTCCCTCTCAGTTGTGTCCCACTCACTTTTAAAACATTTTTGACACTCCTTTTCATCTCTCCAGCCTTCACCTCCCTTTTTATGTCCAAGCTTTTGTTGTGACTTTCGGTTGGACTTCACACACGCGCTGCCTGCTGTGACTTCTGAGCCAGGCAATGTGTGTTTGTCGTGCCTTAAGGGCATCGCATAGCTGCGGAGTGTTTGTAGGGCAAAACGCTGATGATGCCACTTTCTCGCTGATGGTATCGCTGAGAAAAACACGTTTTGTGTCGGTGCAACGCTAACGATTTACATCCAGTTCTAAGTGTTTTTATTGCTCGTGGCTGCTGGTTGGTATGACAGAGCTGTTGCTGTGGAGGTAAGAGAAACACCTACAGCAGTCACATGTGAATCCACAATCCTGCCTGTGGTGAAGCTGTAAGCCAGTGTGTGAAAGGCTGAAACGTGCTTATGCAAAGATACAACAACATTTATACACTAGGATACTGGGAACAGGTTTTTAGGTAACCATAGATCATATTTGCTTGCAGAGAACTGCATGTTGTAAACAGCTTTAGTTCTGAAGAAGACTTTCTACGTCTGTATTTCTTTTTAATATTCTGTAATAATAATGATAAACTTTCTAAAGCCACTTTTGCCTTTTTTGAGATAGACTGGAAACATGGGGAGAGAACAAGGTGAATGACGACAACAATGCAACAAGGGTCCCACACCAGTATAAAACCAGGGATGTGTGATCACATGGTATGCATCATAGAAGCAACGGGAACACACCGCTGTAATAATAACATTTATTTGTATGGCACCTTTCATACATACATCATTTTTCATGCATAAAATCTGAAAAAGAAAAAGGACCAAACACGTTTCAGATATTCTAAAGGATATATCTGGCGATTTTCTGTATTTTTCTTATTCAAAAAATAGTCAACAAATCTGATGTGCAGAGCCAAAACAACAATGAACTCATCCTACTCACAAGTATTGTGCGTGTGTCCAAAACCAAAGTATCCAAGCACGGAGTCAAAAGGTTGTGATATGTAGCACAACCTCAACATCACTGTTGGTTTGACTCTGCACCTGAGATTTGTTGACAAAAAGAAAAATACAGAAAATAACCAGACTTACCCTTTAACAAATTGTAGTAGTAGAAAAATAAATTGTCTGCATTGTTTGAATATATGGCGCTTGACAGTGCTACATGCAAGCATGTTGGCAGACTCTCAACTAATCTGGGCGGTATTACTATTATTTTGAGTCAGGCTCGTGTGCACTTATCCAGTATATCGTAACAACACCTATTTCTGTTTATTTCTTCCCGACACACCTGATCCGTTGGATGACAAGCCAATTTGTTCTCAAAACTTCAGGCTATTTTTCATGTAATAGAGAGAACATTTAATTGGGAGCAGAAGAAGATGTTGCGAGTCGACTGGGAGATATAAATCACAGTTACAGTCTTTTGGACTCAGCACCTGAACAAGATAGAAAGGCTTTTTTTTTCACTCTGGTTGTTGGATCAAAACAATTCTCGGCGCACAATGCTCTCAAATGTTTTCTGACTGGCAGAAACAGAAGCATGTTTCTGGCTTCAGGCTGTTTTTACATCATGTACAAACACAAATCATGAACCTGTTCGACTGGTACAGAACTGCAACATTTCCAGTTTCTATTTTGTGGGAAATGAGGTAGCAGGAATACATATACATATACAAACTGCGCTGTGTGATGAGCAAATTATGTCACAGATGATGATGAAGGAGAAATACTGCATCAGAGAGACACTTCCTGTCACAATAAGCATAAGCGTGGTTAATGAAGGGATGCGTTGTACATGCTGTGGAGACATTGTGATGCTCCATTTCCTTAATCTTTCCTGATGATTCCAGGCAGCCATCATCGTCGTATACCCATTTTCATAAGACATGAAGACATTGTACTATACATTACAGCCAACAGGCCAATCTAAAGCAACATGGCAATACTCTGGACAGGAGGCAAAAATGAGAGACTAGTAGCATCTGCTCCACCCTTGAGGCACCTGCACAGGAGATCAGTCCATCAAAAACCTCATTTCTGATGTCTGTTGACCCTCACCTGTCCAGTCCTCCTTATCACCTCATCTTCTCCCCCAACCAACTTCTGTTCTCCTCCTCTTCCCAATCCCTCCCTCTGTTCCCACTTTCCACCCAGATCATGTCCCATTTCTCTTCCACTCTCCTCCTTTTTTATTTTTGTCCTTTATCTTTTGCACTCTCCTCGTTCACAACACATTATCTTTTTGATATCCTCCATGTGTCTATCATCCATCTCTCCATCTCTGCCTGCTTCCAGTCTCCTATTTCTTTTCTTATCCTTCAATTTCACTGTTGCTTTTCCACCCCACCCCTCCATTGCTCCCGCCACATCCTGCTCCTGCTCACCACCCCGCTCACGTCCGGGTCTGTTTCCACTGATAAGACTCTCACTTACACACACACGCTCACACACACGCACACGCACACGCACACACACATGCACAGGCACAGGCACACGCACACGCACACACACACAGAGCAAAAGAGATAACCATGTTTCATTGCCAATATAGTTAGCATCACAACTAACTGCTATTTCTCTCTTCCCTAATATCACCACTAATGAATGTGTCATCAGTGATCTTTTCTCTGAGCCACGTAGCGAGAGGAGGAGAAAGAAAAAGATGGAGAGAGCAAACAGGAGAGGATAAGAAGTTCTTTCTTTTTTTTTATCCATTTTGTTTGGGGCTGCACTGAAAACAAACTTATTACCTGACATGTCATGGGCAGCTCAGGTAGAGAGAGCTGTGAATAAGCTGCTCTATCTGAGACCACGGACTGAGCCACAGGGCAGTCAGTTTATTATTGTCAGACGCAGAAGTGTTTCTGTCTGGGCCACAGAGAAAGAAACCTTTCTCAATCAAGCACCAATAAACACAAATCTAAATTAAGACCTTATTTTATCTGACTTTATTTTAGGTACCCTTCAGGAGAATTACATCAACATATTGCATACATTTATCATTTTTCAGCTCTCATAGTCAGTGTAACGGACTATGTTTTATGTTACTTTGAAAGTTAGAAAAAATTCTGCCAACTTATTACAGTAAATACCAGTAAAATATGAACAGTTTCCTCGTGATTAGACAGATTTCATTTGCTACTTGCGTAAATGTATTGGCTGAACATACGACAGCTCAGTTTATAACAGCTTTATGTTTTGGAGTTTCAGACTGTGACATCCTCAGTATAGAGTTACTTGATGGGAAATAGCTGAGGTCATATGAGAAGCATGAGGTATTTTTGTGAGTGCGACCACGGTCAGAGATGTAATTCCACTTGGCTCTTGACTGTCTCCCTTTTGAATGCGCTGAAATGCAGAGAAGTTGCCAAACAAAACAGTAATGAACATGGCTGTGATTAGTTTCATGACACAGCCGCTGAGAGAAAGCGCGTAGGCTAAAGCGAAGAAAAAAAAATGATGTATGCATGTTTAAATCAAATTTCCTGTTTCATCGCTGAGAACTTGCTCTTATTATGGAATTAATTTGCATATCTTGAGGTACTTAAGCATAAGGTGACAAGGAAAGGTAAGTGTGAGCATGAATCATTCCCATAACTAAATGAAAACCCTGTAGGGTTTAAAGATAATGAAAAATTCCCCATTTATCACATACGTTTTCCTGTATTTGGCTGTATATATTCATAGTCGGATCTCCTTAATGCGTATGATTTGTACCAGTTAGTTCAGGCAATATTCCATCCAAGCCATCTGATATATTTATGTGTGACCCACATCCCACATACAGTCACAACTCAAATGTCATCCTATTCTGTCCTAAATGTCAGTGCAAATGAAAGCCCTCCCAAAAGTGGAGCTTTGAGAAAGAAGACTGTCACTTGGCTGCTGTGTGTGACCCACGCCGGTTTAATCTTCATGCTCTGCACCCACTGTGAAGACATCTTGTGCATGCAGTCATTGTACACCCACAAGGATATCTTTGCCATGGGTATCAAGGTAGAGAAATTAAACAAAATGCCAGAATCGTCAGTGGAGCTGAGTGATGGAAATTATTTCATGACCTTGTAGTAGAAGGGGAATGGGAATAAACACTTCATCTTCAATATGTAACACATAAAAGACAATTTAAAGTAATGTAAAGTATTATTTTTAAATTCATACATGTGGTTTACCAGAGCAGTTTAGTCATTTATTTATTTGTTTGTTCTTTGATACTCTGTTTAACCTTTTGTAAAGGTTGTTCATAAAGTACACGGCAGTGGAAAAACACCACCTGCTCCTCTGGTGCTGCACTCAGATGGCATACCATCAATAATGTCTGAAGCAATAAAAAAATGGCCTGGATACCAAATGTTGCAGCAAATTATGTTACAGGTTGTCTTCCATTTATTAGTTTAGAAGCACATAAAAACTTTTGCACCACCTCATTTCTTAAAATACTGTAGTACTGCAGCCAAAAACTCTGGACCCTCTCCATGTCTTGAACAGAAGGAGCCACAAGCAAGTCTGCTAGATATGCGCCACTCAGTTAAAGCACAATGGTTTCACTGGCTGTCATCAGATTAGAGAGACCTTAATCTGACTCGGTCGTGACAGTTGCTGCCGCAGTAGATTTACCTGTAGATAAACCACTTCTAATTGACAGGACAATGGACAGATTTTGTGCACCTTTGTCTTGTTTCTCAGTGTAATGCAGTGAGGCTCATCTTAGTGGTAAGATAAAGAACATACCTAAACCTCTTATTTCCTCCTGTTGCGGTATCAAACTTTTCAGCTTCCATGCATCTACATATAGACAATTCATTTTTATTTATTAACAGCAAGCCCCCTTTTTCTCCTCTGATCATGCAACTGAAGCATGATCTTTCAACCCAGTATACCTAGAGATTACATCCATATTAGACAAGCAAAGTGTTTTATCTTCCTAACCCTAATCATACCTTAACCATAATTTATCTTATCATCTCTTATCATCATCTTTATCATCTCTTTCCCTATAATTCCAAATGTCTTTCTAGTATCAATTTCCACTTTGTGTTAGTATCTCGCCACTGTGGCTCAGCAAGACAATGCCATGCTAAAAAGACTGGAACTGTGGAAGATAACCATTTCATTTGCCTAAACCAAGCATCAACTATCACAGCTTGAGGCTGAAGCCAATACAGAAGTACCTTAATGCTACTTACGGCTGTTAGATGCTGGCTCCAAAAAATCCAAGCCTCCAGTAGACCCCAATTCAAAATGCATCAACTCTTCTCTCTAGAAATAAGTCTTTTTTTTTGGTGAGTCATTATGGTCCCAATTACTAAATTTGGGTCCTCTAATAAGTGTGATGGTCATTTTGGAAATTATTGCTCCGTTAATAAGATTTGAAGACTTATACAAGGCTTTGATGTCTGCCGTGTGGGCACTGATTGACAGGCATGATTGACAGTTCACTCACCTGCTGCACTCCCCGGCTCTGGGAAAGCCAGTGGGTGATGTCACACGTCGCTACATCCATCTTTATATAGTCTGTTTTCTAAACTGGACAGCTGAAGCCTCATGTGAGCTTCAGATGAACTTCACAGTACATTTTTACACTGAACGAGGACTGTGGATTTTGTCCTCCATCACTTACAATGAAATTCCTTTCGGAAGAGATTTCTTTGCAGCCAGTATGTAGAGCAGGAACAATTATAGCAACCAATGAACCTTTCAATGCACATATGGCCATGTCAGTATTGTTTGAGGTGAAGGAAAAAAAAAAAGTGAACTCATCTTTTAACCAAAACCATGTTGTTAGCCAAAACCCAACAACAAGTGGGACACAGGGCAGACAGACCAGTCACTGATGTCTAAGTCTTGTGCTTTCTATGCTCAACTATCTGCTCCAACTTCCCTCCCTACAACGTCTTTTATTCAAAAGGTCAATTTTGGATGGAGTGTCTTTAATGTGAGAATATGAGAGCTGCATTAAGACTTTAGCATTGGAAAATACATGTGATATGTTATGTTTATGTGTGTGTCTGGGTGGGAGGGTCAGATTGGTTCAGAGGTTGGAGTGTTAGGTGTTTGCTGGACCTGACCTCCACCAGGATTCATGACATGCTGAACCCCTGACCTCGTGGGTCGCAGGCCAGACTTCTCCTTTCTTGCGATGAGCTGTTAACTGACCTCAGGGGCAGTCAGTCAGGCTAGAAGAGTGTGTTTCTGTGTGTGTGTTTCTGTGTGTGTGTGTGTGTGTGTGTGTGTTTGAATCTCAGTTCCCTGTGATCTGATTCACCCTGACAAGGAAACAGGGCCGAACAATAAAAATGTCTATTTTCTCTCTCTCTCTCTTTCACTCCCTCTCTCTGCATGCCTCTGGCGAAATGGGGGAGGTGATTAAACAGAATAAACCCACTGGAAGAATGACATTCCCAAAGAGTAATTTTTGGAACCTAAATCCCCTTTTTGATTTTATACTCACACACTATATCAGGAACAGTTTGGTGCCATTTGGGATGCTGCAGAAGACAATTTACAAGATCCAATTTAGCTCTTTATTTTCTCCAAAAAAAACCCAAAACAAAACACAGAGACAGAGTTTTTTTTCATTCTGTCTCTTTTAGCCCCCAGTTGTGTCTCTTGTGTGTTATCATTACATTTGAGTCACACAGTTAATGATCAGTTTTTTTTTAAATCTAAATCCCCAACAATCTTTGAAAAACTAAGAGGGTTTAATGTTTAAAACTGCGTAGCATTGTTCTGAAGGTATTTCCAGAATCCTCAAAGACTCGTCTAACAATCCTGACATAAAGAATTTCCATCCGCTGTACGATTTTTCACCCATTGCGACTTGATTTCTAGGTAGCCAGGTATGACACGATAAAATATAAACATAAACAGCTTTTTTGTGTATGAAATGGAGAGCAATGTTAACAGATATAAATGATAATTAAATTTTTAATACCGTTTCATGACTAGCAGGGGCATTCATCATATCTGTTGCAATTTAGGAAAGGGGTTTAACTTTTTTTTTTTTTTTTTGTGCTGCTACAAAGAACGTCAGGAAATTACCTTGTAGAGAATCTATTTCTTAGCTCTGTGACTCAAATGTAATGTCTCTTTTTATTTAATTTGTTAAATTCTATTTTACTTATTTATTGTCATCTCTTCCTGTCTTAAAATTCAATTATCTCCTTCTCTCCTGTTTTTCCGTTCCCTAATCCCTGTTCTCAGATCTCTTCGTTTTTCTTCCTGACTGGATGTTTGGAGAGACTCCCTAAGCCGTAAACCCGGCAGCACAGTGAATTGTGAATCCAAACAGCCGGAGCAGCGGCAGATAGGCAGTGACTGAGAAAAGGGAGGGAGGGATTGTGGGTGGGTAGTGAGAGATAAAGAGTGAGGGAGGGAGAGAGAGAGAGAAAGAGATGAAAAGCATGCTAAGCGAGAGAGAGGTGCTCATACTGAAGGAGGCAGAGGCAACAGCTACAGCAACAGCACGCTCCTTCCCCATCCTCCCTCTCCTCTCTCATAATCCCAGCTCCACGCCGGGGGAGATGGAGGGAGCCCTGACCTGCTGAGGAACACTGTCTCAAGGAGAGGAAAATCTCACTCGAGCCCCCTCCCCCCCTTCCCCCTCCCCTCCTGTGAATGCCTGGATCATTTTTTGGGGACAATAACCAACCAGGAGTGAAAGGAGGTGTGTACACACGAGCCTGCCGAAGGGGGGGAGGGAGGAGAGGTGGAAGAGGGGGGTGAGTGGCAGGTTTGGTACAGCTGCTGATGCCAGGGTCTGAGTGTGAGACAGAAAGAGACTGAAGGAGACCTGAGGAGCGCAGGGGCGGCACGTGTGGAGCAGTGTCGGCAAGTTGTGGACCAAGAGAGACGGAGGAAGGAAAATACATTCACATACGCACACAGCTGGACAGATGAGGAGGCATCAGGGACCACAGTTCAGTCCTGGGTATGTTTATACTACATGCACACACACACACACACACACACACACACACACACACACAGAAGCATGAACATTTTATCCTCAATTGTTTCTGCGTTTTTACCAAAGGAGCATTGAATCACAAGAAACGCAACAGTGTGTGTTTGCAGATCTTCAGGGTTGACGACTACCCACCCTGACAAGTCTCCCTACTTGCCCTCAGATATTTGCAGCAAAAGAAGGAGGACGAGGATGAAAGATTATGTGTGTGTGTGTGTGTATGTGTGTGTCTGCCTGGTTATGCTGTCTTACCATCTACATCTTGTTATAACATTATTGTACACCACTGGAGGCATTTCATAATGGGTTTCGTAAGCTGTCAGAGTGATGCATGTAAGTAAACCTCCACTGGTGGAATGTTGTCATGTTTCACGCAGCCGGACAAATTAAACAATCACATCACCTTTGTTTTTGTGGCTGTAACGTTGCTCATTACATCAACTTTTTACATGAGTTATTTGCTCATAAATTATGCACAATAAAAAAAAAATCTGAAAAGATAACTTGGCCGCTGAGAGAAGCTGAAGGCAGGACTTGTTTGTGTGCTCTGCTCTGAGACATGTATAGCTCTGCTTACCCATGCACCCTACACTGCAGGATGCCATGTGTGGTAACATGACATGTGTGGCCATGTGTTGTGTCACGTTGTGGCAGAGTGCATATGCCTCAAGACAGCAGGTTTGCATGAGGTGTAGTGCGCTCTTTCTCTCCATCAAACCACCTCTCCCTCTTTCTCTTTCTCCACCATCTTCCGTCTTTCTGTTTCCAATTACAGGCTGTCACTTCTCTCCCTTTCCTCCTGATCCTATCTGCGGTTTCATTCTCTTGCTAAGCAATTACCTTTACCTGACTCTGCCTCTCCAGACAGCATGACCCGCTAGTTCCCTGTCTGCCTTTCCAACAATCACAGTGAAGGGTGGGCGGTGATTTCATGGCGATTTTCTAATGGTTGCCTGAACCTGAGCAAAAAGTGACCTCGGCGAAGCCTGGACAGAGCAGCCACGCTGCTCTGCTTTCTAGATGCAGAGCAGATAAGTAAATATGAAATAACTGTGGCAGATTTTCAGTGCATTGAGGAGGAATTGTGCCCCTAATCGTGCAATCAGCTCATTATTTCCTGTTCCTCATTAACTTGTTTGGGCTTCTAACTTTATCGCTGTTCGCAGTCAAGTTCTAAGTCAAAACAAAACAACTAAAAAAACCTCACCCAGACAGAGCTGGCAGGCAGATTGCTCCCAGCATATGGGCAAACTTGCTGTTGGCGTCTGGAAGAGGAGAGATCTGCCAGAGAGCTGAACCCCCCCACTCTTCTCCCATGTCTTCTTGTCCTTCTCTGTTGCTTTTTCCCTATCTACTCTCCTTAAGCCTCATTTGTAATCATCCCACCCTACAGCCTCTTCACCGCAACAGTTCAACTCCTACAGAAACATAAAAACAGGCACACACTCCCACCACCCGTACAACCCTTTTAGCAGAGCTGTGTGACAGCTACCTGAAGCATAGCATCACTGTCCTCTCTGCTGCCAAGGCTGTAAAATAGTGTAAAAAAACACAAGGATGGAGTCTGAGACTGGAAATAAGCCACTGTAGGATCATAGAGTAGAAGCGTAAGAGGAAGAAGACAGATGAACAGAGAGAGGAAGATGGAAATAGCAAGACATAATTAAGTAAAAGAAGATAGTGGCGATAATGGAAGAAGGTGAAGAGTCAGATGGGCAGACAGAAAGAGTTTGAAAGGAGGTGGAAAAAATAGAAGAATGTGGGTGAAAATGTTTGGCCTCGGTGTTGACAGGTGCTGATTGCTGATGTCTTTTTCCTGTGAGTGGACACAGCAGCAAAGTGATAGTTTGCAGCCACCCCTGGGGAGAGAAGGTGAAGAAAGAGACAGACAGCGGCAGAGACACTCATTTCCACTGGAGGCAGAGGGTGTTTTATTTACTTATGACAAACCTTCTGCTGCATCTTCTTAAAGTTTATCACAAGTTAGGTCTTATATTCATGATAACATTGAACTCTGAAGACCTGTCCCTGAGTTCATAAACAATCCTCGTAGAGCCTGAGATACACAACATTTGATGAACATGGACATATATTTAAAGCTGCTCCAATCAATATTTTTACATCAACAATGGATCAAATGATTACGTGTAATGATAAAGGTGTTGCTTGTTGTGAAAATCCCATAGAGAATTATCACCTGAATCTGCACTTCCCCACACCTCTACTGAGCATTTTAACGCCTTTCAGCTTGCTTCATTGTTCTGGTTTTGCAGCCGCTAATATAGTGTTTTGGTTGACTCACTGCTTTCATCAAACTTGTTTCCAGATGCAGGTATCTGTTCAGGCAGACAAAGTTAGGGACCAGCTAATGAACATAGTGGAGCATTTAGCAGTTTTAAGAGTCAGATTGTTTTCTCAGGGGTTGGTGGAGTCCAAAACAGAGCTAAAAGGAGAGCGAATAATGGTCTTATATTCATCAGGTGGACAGAAACATGACTTTAAATAAGTGGTAATGGTTCTCAGTGTCTGCTGGATTATGTCAATAGACAACATTCACCACAACAAGATAATAAAGATGATGTAAATGTTGTTTTTACAGCTTGTTGCAAGTGGCCAAAAATCAGTTAATGCTGGTTTAAATAAACATTCAAAATTCACATAAATGCTGATACAGTGGACATGAATTATGGGATGTTGGCTCCATTAGATCAAAGTTGAACCAGGAAGTCAGTCTATAAACTGTGATGGATGATTACAATTGACAGTTTGCCATTGATTTTTGCCTCCAAATAAGTTTGGCTGACCTGTGAGTTCTCTATGATCATCTGCTTGTGATTCTTAAAAGATGGTGCCCCCTGTGGCAGACATCTTTGCAGGCGGCACTCTTGAATGCCAAGTTTTTGTTTGTATTTTTATTTATTTAGTTTTTAGTACCCTCCATAAATGTCACACACTGCTGGCTTATGACAAGCAGGCACTGTTGGACATCACTAGGCTGCAGCACGACACAGTATTCACTGGTCTTATACCTCTGGACCTGGACTACATTGTTCACTCCACACCAAGCCACTAAGCTGATGTGCCAGATGGTTTGTTACACAGAACCATCTGACTTTACTTCATGATGTCATCAGGAAACCGCATACCCTGCTGTTTTTATCGTCGCGGGAAACTTCAACTACTGCAATCTACAGGCTGTGCTACCAAAATATTACCAGCATGTGAATATCTCCACAAGAGACAAGAATACGCTCGATCATGTATGCAACAACATCCCAGATACTGAGAGCATTATGCAGCATCACACAAGAGGATTCTTCTATAAACATAGAGGAGTATGCTGAATTTGTTACTGGTTACATCAGTACCTGCATTGACACTATAGTACCCACCATACAGATAAGAAAATATCCAAACCAGAAGCCCTGGTTGAACAGTCAAGAACGACATATGCTGCATGCTCGCTCTCTTGCATTTAGATCAGACAGGGAGGTGCAATACAAAACAGCGAATTCCAGACTGCGGAAAACAAAGAGGCAAAACAGCAATCCAAACAGAAGCTGGAAAACTACTACTCTACTGCTGATGCCAGGTGCATGTTGCAAGGTCTACAACAGATCACAGACTGTAATGACACCACCGTGGAAATAACCAACACCACCAGCTCCCTGTCTGAACAGCTTACTAAATTCTATTCCTGCTTCGAGACCTCCAACAGTTCAACACATACCCCTTTTTGACCAAGGCAGTTTGAGGGCCAGTTTGGAGCTGGTGCCTAATCTCAAAACAGTTCTTCACATTTTGACAGCGAAAGACATGTACGATAGAACTGGCTGATGTTTTTACCACCATCTTTAACCTGTCCCTTGCACAAGCCACAGTCCCGACGTACTTTAAAACCACCACCATCATCCTAGTCACCAAAAGGAGCCTAGTCACTTGTCTGAATGACTACAGGCCAGTTGCACTCACTTCAATCATATTGAAGTGCTTTGAGAGAGTGGTTCTGGCCCACATCCAAAGTAATACACCTGAGTCACTGGACCCCCTGCAATATGTGTACCACCCCAACGGATTCACTGAGAACACTATCTCTTCAGCTCTGCAAACAGCCCTCTCCCACCTGGAAAACAAAGATGCTTAAATCAGAATGCTCTTCATCGATTGCAGATCAGTCTTTAATACAGTCCTCCCCAACAAACTCACAAATAAACTGTACAACCTTGGCCTGAACCCCACACTCCGTGACTGGCTGTTAGATTTCCTCACTGGCAGACTGCAGTCTGTCATAATTGGAAATCTAACTTCAAACAATGTGATGATGAACACTGGCACCCCACAAGGATGTGTCCTCAGCCCCATGCTCTACACACTATTCACCTACAACTCCGCCGTCTCACACAAGGGCAACACCATCCTGAAATTTGCTTGCAACACCACAGTCATTGGTCTGATCACTGGGGGTGATGAAATGGCATACAGGAGAAAGGTGGCGAGTCTGGTGACATGGTGTGACAACGACAACCTCTCTCTCAACACAGATAAGACCAAGGAGATGATAGTGGACATAAGGAGGGAGAGGAGACCTCATCAATCGTTGACAATCCATGAATCTGGTGGAGAGCGTCAGCAGCTTTAAATACCTGGGTGACTACATCGGTGATGACCTCACCTGGACATGTAACATCACCCAGCTGGTCAAGAAAGCACAACAGTGGCTGTACTTTCTAAGGAGACTGAGGAAATTCGGCATGTCATCAAGGATTCTCAGCAGTTTCTGGGCAGCTGTGAACAGCTTTTATCCTCATGCAATCAGACTGATCAACAGACCAGCCCCCACCCTAACCTCACCATACAGTAAACTTCACTCCCGCCCCCCCTCCCAGTGTTATCATAACCAGTAGGAATGATGGCCAGAGCTATAAAAATAAGACCCTGGTTTTATGACACCAAAATTCCCTTTGAGGCTTAAAACCCTCTGTGGAGTGAAGAGTTCATGAGACACAGAAGGTTAAGGCTTCAGGGAGAAAGATTGGAGCGTGATGTTTCTGCTAGAAGAGGTGTGTGGAAGGAGAAAAGGAGCTATGATGGGCTGCGTAGTGAGAGGATTTGATTGGGAAGGTGACCGAGGGGATGTGGGCGTGTTGAAGGAGCTTTTGATCTCAATGTGTGTGTGTGTGTGTGTGTGTGTGTGTGTGTGTGTGTGTGTGTGTGATGTGTGTGTGTGTGTGTGTGTGTGTGTGTGTGTGTGTGTGTGTGTGTGTCTGTGTGTGTGTGTGAAGAAGAGGATGATGGTTGACCTTGAGAAATGCACCAAGGATCTAGCTGCTACTAGATTGCTGGATGGTGATGGTGAACAGACAAGGGCAAAGACACACACATGCAACGCCTACAGCTTCTTACACACACACACACACACACACACACACACACACACACACACACACACACACACACACACACAATAAAACACCAGTCTTTATTAAACTGTGGAATTACAGTACACAGCCTTGTGGTTGCATCAGAGGTCACTCACAAAAACTGAATTTAATGGTCTTGCTTCTAGTATCACTCAGCCCAACAGCATGAGTGTGTGAGTGTGTATGTGTGTGTTCACAGAGGTTATTAAGCTTTTAAGGTGCTGGCCGCTGGTGTTGTCGCACGTGTATGGGGTAAAATAAAGGGCATGATCCCAGTCAATAACGAACAAGCAAGCCTGTATTTGATGCCATGAAATAAGTAGCAGGTTAGAAGTACAACTCCTCTGCAGTCTCAGCCTCCTTCACCGTGCTATTGCAACCTCCTGACCATCTTCCCCTCCTTCTCTTCCCCTTGCTGTTTCTCTCTTTTTCTTTCCCTTCCCTCACAATAAATTATTCTCTCTCACACTTTCCCTGTTTTCCTCATTCTGCCCTTTCACGTTCCATTTTATGTACTTTAATTTACTTTCCTGTCTGCCTTTTCTCAGATGTGACCGTGGGCCTTTAGATTCTGTTGATCATTCAGTTTCTGTCTGTCTGTTTGTCTGTCTGCCTCCTTCACTTCCTTCCTCTCTTTCTTTCCTCCTTAGCCGCTTGCATCTGATAGGAAAGTTTTAAAGGTGACCTATTATTCTTTTCCTTATTTTCAGTCTATTGTTACAATGTCAGATGTTCATATTAAATGTGACCAAGGTGTCAGATAATGAGGTAAACATAGGTTCAGTAGATCAGTTAGTCAAAATAAAATAACTACTTTTCCTGTTGGAGGTGTGCTGGTCGTCTGCAGATCCTCATCAAACATCATCATCACTGTGGCTGTTTCTGCTTGTATGATTCCTCCCTGCATTACTTCTAACTGATCTGCTGAACAAAGAGCTCCAAATATCTCCATGTTATTGTTTCGACTGGTTTTTAGAGCCACTAACAAAACTCTGCTAATTTGTTGAGGAAAATGTTTATTTTGCTCTAAAAGCTTTTATATGAAGCAGTAAAGCAGGAAATGTTGAGTTTGTGTCAGCAGTAACTCAACACAACTGTGATAAAGCAGGCTTCTGGAAAGCTGGCCAATCAGAACAGAGTGGGCTCATCGGTAAGGGGGCCTTAAAGAGACAGGAGCTAAGACTGCCTGTTAAAAGACAGAGGCTGTACTGAGGGCCTGCATAAAGGGCCAGTATAACATAAATAAGGAGTTTTTCGAACTCTGAATCATGCAAAGCTACTTTAGTGGAGTCCCAGAATAAAAATATAGAGCTGGAAATGAGTATAATAAGTCCCCTTTAAGGTCACCTGATATCTCTCACCTAACACTCATAATGAATAAGTATTTAGCTTTGCTTCATTATTCAGTCAGACATAACCATTTCTAGAGTTCAATTTCTAAATGCTCATATTTAGTTTACTGATGATTAAATATTTCTTTTAAATTACAAAAATCTTACCTGACGAGAGATACAGTCCTTGAAGGTTTGTCCATCCCAGTTCTTGTTAAATATTTCAACACCACTGTGGTCAGAATGACTGCTCAGCCAGATATAGATTGATTGAAAAAGGTCTCATGGTTCACAGCTCATGGGGTGTCTGTGTCAAAAGCAGTTTACAGTGGAGAGAGTTGGATACATACTTTGGCTCTGTCTCATTCAGAAGGCAGCTTCTTACCTCTTTGACACCTCACTTTGAGCCTTCTTAACAAGATTTCTCTTTCAACCACAGAAAGCAGAAAAATAAACCATTGGAGGCAAAGAGCCTTTTACCACAACATCACATAACTGCTGTTAATGTTACACTCTGCCAACAGCCATTATTATCAGACTGCTTTCACAAAACAGAGTAAAAAGGTCATGCAAATATACTGGCTTAGTGTCTACAATGAAGAATACATCGTTTTGTTCTTACAATGGACACATCTGTGCAGTTTATTGACCTTCAAGCTAAGCCTTGAACAGGCACTGCACTGTTATGCTAGCAAGACTAGGATTCTCTGTCCAATCAGTAAATGTAGTTTCACTGGTATTAAAGTAATGACTCCTACTGACAGTTTTACTCATAAAATAAATTGACAATGTGAGATGCATGCTGTTTTTGGAACACTAAGGACGTATCGTGCAGACCTCTGTCTCATAGTAGTTTACTGGTGCTTTGACAATTCGGTGTATTTTTTGGTGAATTTCCCCAGACCTCCATGAGCTTAAAGCAGCTATAATCAGTATTTTTTTTTTATAATGACAATATATCAAATGACAGTGTGTACTGTTAGGGGCGTCGCTCATAATGATGACTCTACAGAGAATTATCACCAACTCTGCAGCTCCCCTCAGCTTTTTGGAGCTTTATATCCAGTTTCAGCTCATTGTTTACTGTCCAGCTGCAACTTCACTGTTTAGTTCACTCTCACTGTTCTCATAGCATAGTTTTTGGCTGCAGCATGTAGCTGTTTTCAGCTAAAAAAATCCACTGCACACTACCTGCTCAGCAACAAACAGCTAACAGACACAGTTAGTGACTAGGTGATGAACATTGTGGAGCATTTAGAGCTAGATATTTCCCTCAGGAGTTGCTAGAGATCAAAAACAGAGCTAAAAGAGAGTGAATATTGGATTACATTCAACAGGTGGGCAGAAACACAACTCCCAGTGAATGATAATGTTGCTCCATAGAAGCTGGATGAGAAAATAAGCAACTGTTTACTAACAAGTTCAACATATCAACTTGAAAGGTAATGACATGACAGTGTCATGCAACGTCTGGCTACACAAGGTAAAGCAACAATTTCTTTCCTTATTACAAAGTGCGATTTTCCTGCTCTGCCTTCACAACCATATGACCACATCAAGGTACCTTTAAAGGAAGATTTCTGTGAGCATGGAAGTTCATTTACTAGCTAGAGCCCTTTTTGTGTTGCAAAGTACATTTTCACTTAGGAATTAAAGAACATTTTTATTTCAATTTGATTTTTGGAATTATTATGGTTTATTAGATTATGATAATCATCAGCTGTTGAAGGAAAATGAAGGTAGAGTTTACATGAGTAAGCATGTGAAGAATGGGAAATCTGTGCAGTATTTGTTAGAAGTGAACGTAGATTAACTGAAATGGATGCAACATGCGACTTTGTGATTTGGACTGTTTCATGTGTAAGTCCAGAAGCGAAGCTCTGTTGCCAATGGCTACATTTGAAAGAAGTTTAAAAGTGACGCTTAGTTAAGTTTTCAATTGCATCTCACTGTCTTCATCATATTGGAAGTGAATTGCCTCCTTGCTTCTTCTCCAGTCATCCATTGACCTCTGGTCAATGACTTTGACTTTGTCCTGGTTGATGCTGTAACTGGTTTCGGTCTCATACACATTGTCTGATGTGGTCAAAAACTCTGTGGCTTCTGTGTTTATTATGCAAATGAGACTACTAAAACCTGAAAAAAATCTTACTTCCTGTTGGAAAATGTGACCTAAATTTGTAGCTTTTCTTGAGCTTGAGAGAGTGCCTTTTGCTTTGATTGGCCTTTGCCTTAATAGGTAGTAGTGTCTGCTGCATGAAAAACACCAACAGAAAAGGTGAGAGTGTGCTAATGATCTCTTCCTCTCGTCACCTGTTGCAATGAGAGTCCACCGACTGTGTGCGTGTGTGTTTGAGTGAGTGTGTGTGTGTATGTGGAAGACCTCTCATTACCTGCTCTGCTTGAATTAAGGTCTCATGTTTCTCAGACTCCATTAAATGTTGATGCGGGTCATGAGGTTTGTGGCTCTGCTCACCTATGCTTCCCGTCCCTCTGCAGATGTTAATGCAGGTCAATGAGATTACCCTATACGTGTGTGTGTGTGTGTGTGTGTGTGTGTGTGTGTGTGTGTGTGTGTGTTTGAGTGAAAGTGCACTCTTGCCCATATCTGCAATTGTTAATTGAATGTTAAAGCAGGTTAAATAGTATCACCTTACTGTTTTAATAATGCAACTCAATTAATGACCACACACACGATGCAGGAGCTCTACTTTCTTTACTCAACTTCTCCTCTTCTCTCTTTCCTTGTCTTCTGTGTGTGTGTGTGTGTGTGTGTGTGTGACAGAAGACTCTGTCAGTTATTTTGATGCTGCTGTGGTTCAGATTTATGTGATGAACTTCTGTAATTTGAAATGTGAATATACCGTAGTCTCAGAATTGCCATTTGAGTGACTGTCCTGACTCCTGATGTCCTGTAGTGTGTGCGTGTTCATGTGTGTGTGTTACCATCTAATGCCATCTGTAGAACAGACCTTTGGGGCAGGGGGGGCGTTATTCATTAACTCTAACCGCATGACTCCTAAGCAAGAGCACTATCGAAGTGTGAGTGTGTGTGTTGAGCATGCTCTTTACACACATAAGGTCAATCAGTCTCACTTGTACGCTTCACTTTTCGTCTCTCCCTCTCTCTTCTCTTTCTCTTCGTCGCTCGGTTTCACTCTTTCATGTGTGATTCTCAGTAGATGAACGGCTTTCTGATCCGTAAGGACTCTGTTAATGAATGCTGTATTGCTATTGATTTCTCCTCTGCTCCCTCAGTTTGTTCAGGCACAATACAAACCACGTTTTCCTGTGATGTCAAGAGGTGGGCTCAGCTGATAGCCATGATGGAGTGTTGTGCCCCGGTCCTGCAAATTGGATTTTAATGATTCAAGTATCATTTCTTGAACACTGCTCACTGCTCCCCGCACAAATTAAAATGTGATGCCCTAATGAAAGACTGAGAGAAAGGGTCAGTAAAGAAATGCTTGTTGTTCTAGTTGAAATACCTAAAATACAACAATGTGAAACTGTGTCTACTTTGCGTTGACAGAAGATTTTCAGTGTAAGTTTTCTTTCTGGTCTTGCAATTTCTTTACATTAAACATCCTCCACGCTGCTGTGGGAGTATTATGTTTGGGTGAATGTAGACCGACAGATTTTCTGTAATGTCCTTCAGCACTGACCCCCTATTCTGCACACACACACACACACACACATACATTTCGCTCTGAGGGAGCACAGATTCAGACATTATTTCTGCCTCACTGCTACACAAACAGGCTTGCAGAAGCCTAGGGACTGTTCACCATTGGTGTGCACATACAGAAACACACACACATTCATGCCGGCACACATGTGCATCACCCTCCCTGCAGGACTGGAGGCATGTGGAAGTCACTTGAGGATGCCAGCACATATGTGTCGCTTTGTCCTTTATATGTGTGACGTACAATAAAGAAGCCAATAGTTGAGTCAGCGGGTGAATGTATACAGTATCTGTTAAGGTTCTTGTAGCACTAAAGGTTAGCCGCCTCTTTAAAATGGAATCATTCTCTGCTTGGCTTCTCTTCTTGTTTATACAACAAAACTGTCTTGAATCATGTGCTCCATTGCGTGTTGGCCTCTGGTTCAGCACCAGTTTTAAATTGGTCAGAGACTTGTTGCCCTTTAGCCAGGCAGTCGGGGTATTTTTTCGCATTTGAAATCAAATTTTAAAGAAGAGGCGCTGCATCCACAGAGAACTTCCTGTTTCGCTTGAAAGGTAAAACAGACGTCAAGGAGGGCAGCAGCTGCGTTTGTGCATAAACAGACATAAAGAGAGTGAGTGAGGACGAACAGACAGAAGTTGTTCATTAGCTCATGCTCTTACATGACAGACTGTGTAGTGCCATTTGTCGCTTGACTCAGTGTGTTTCAGCAGCTTGTTTAAGTAACTGTCATCTGTTTAGAGAGGACAAAAGTACGGTGGTCCTGAGTGCTCAATACACTGCAACTTAAGAAAACACATGCAAATAGATGAAACACAAGCAAATTAAGAAAACAGCAAGAACAACATGTACAATGTATTTACTGCAAATACAGACACAACAGAAGTGTTTCCAGGGGACAATTAAAAGTGATGAACATGTCTGGACATGCCTATTGTTGCCACGATTTGTGACTCATTACGTTATTGAAGTTGGCTATCTGTCAGTGGTATTGTTGTTTAAGTGTTTTTGGTTTATTTTAATGTTGTGATCACATGTCTAGACATGTCCATCACTTTTAAGTGTCCTCTGGAAACATTTCCGTTGTTGCAGCGTGTTTCCTAAAATGCTGTACATGTGTCATCAAATTGATGAAGATGTTTTCTCAATTTGCTTGTGTTTTGTCTATTTGCATGTGTTTTCTTAAGTTGCAGTGTATTGAGCTCTCAGGGCCACCGTACAAACACATGAGGCAAGTTTCTTCACTTCCTTTCTTCCTTCTGTAGAGTACTGAGTACCTTGTTCTCTTCAAACTGTTCATAAAATTTAGCATTTCATTCACTTTTCTTCTCCTTTCGCGGCCCGTCACCTCCACTTTCTGCTGATCCTGGGTTAATATGCTGTGTCAGCTGCGCCGTCATGTGTGTGACGGAGAAGCTACTTCAACATATTTATCTCCGAACCCTCTACATCCTTCTCCCTTTAAGTGTCTTCATTCCTCGATCTCCTGTTTCCCTCCCTCTGCTCCTTCCTGCTGTATACTTTCTAGCACTCACAACCTGACCTGAGCCCTCAACTGTCTCCCCCTTCCCTCCCTCTCATTTCTCCTTCCTTTTAAACATTGAGTCATGAATTTATTATGTGAATCAAAATAGAGCAATGACTCTTTGTCCCCTTCCCAGCATGTCATTGGTCTAGAATGAATAATTCAGCCACTGTGGTTGAAATTAGGATCAGGGAGAAAAAGGGAATTACTTTGGAGCCGCACAATTCAGGCTATTTTCGAGCGGCGGGCTGTCAGCGCCTTTCCTGCAGCACTCACTCTTTCTTCTCCGTCTGTTCATGCTCTCTCTCATTTCTCCCACTAGTTCACTCGCTATCACATGGAGATAGAGCAGATTCTTCTCTGTCTTCTCTGTCCTTGGGAAAGGACTGCATACTAAGCAGATAGGATGGGATTGGTGGTGGATAAAGTCAGCCTTGTTCTTTGTCTGCTTGTTTCTTTGTATCTATGGTTGGGTTGTGTTTGCATTCATCCATGCATCATCTGCTGTCTTTTCTTGTCTGTCTGTTTGTTGATAGGTTCCAGTACCAATCCCTGAGGTTGTTTGTCAGTATGTAAGTGGTGATTATGGATGCTGTTTTGCAGATTTCTGTTGAATAGCTTTGATGGCATAACATGCAACAGACAGTTTATTTCCCCAGCTTTCTCCCTCAAAGACAGCCATTGATCTCATTACGGAGCTCTTGCCATCTCACTCTGTTTGACTCGCATTCGATGTTTGGTGTTTTAGATGTTGAATGACAGTTATTGAATGCCCTGAAATGAGTTCCACAGGCTCTCAGTTTGTCTTTTATGACACTTTACGAAGAGGAAATCACAGAGGAGAGGCTAAAATGCTTATTGCTTTACATCAGACAGCCTGTTTGGGATGCAAAATGGTGCAGTTACCAACCGGCAGGGATCTGATAACCCTGTGAGGATGCAACAGAGGCCACTGGGCGGTCAACCAACCACGTACACGTACATACATGATCTTCACATGGACGAAAACACAGACACACAAGCACAATGTGCACATAAGGTCAATCATGCGCTCGGATACACACATATAGATGTAGATGCACACTTGGATGATTATTCCCAGGCCTCCTCCTGGGGCATCATTGAAACTTTTCAGCCGTGACCTCGCTAAGAGGGAGAGAGAGAGCAGGATGAGCATTAGAGGGAGTGAAAATAAGAGATGGAGAGAGTCCTTGAATTTTAACCGGATGCTCCCTGGGGAGAACTCCCATCATCGCTGTGTGTCTTCAGTGCCAGAGCCCCACAGCTTCCTTTAGGAGCTCAAGGACCCTTACTGCTCTAATATTCTCTCAGGGAAGCTCGTCTGCCATCGTTCACTTTATAGCTTCTTTTTAGGAGAAAAATCATTCGATGAATCAGTAGCAAAGGGTTTCTCTTATCCAGTTTTTGCGCTGGATAATGACATTCCTGCAGCCATAGCCAATTCCTTTAGAGCAGAGGATGTACCAGCGGATAAATGTCACCATCAGTTATCAGTAATGTGATCAGGGTTCCAGCTACATCACCTCCTATGATAGTGTGTTCTTTAGAGGAAAATTCATTTATTGCCATTTGGGTTTTATTTTTGCAGTTTTGGCCAGCATTTCTATTACCTTTAATAATATATTTAATTAAAATATCTGGATAAACAGCAGCATAGCTACAATGAGGACAGGTTGTGAGCAAGCCAACCATTTATCTAAAGGGAAGTCACAGCACGGGCAGTAGCAGATTTTATTTTGCGTCTGTAGAAATACACAGCAAGCCTCAAGGCTATTCTAGCTACCTCCAGCCTGCAACATATAATAAGTGCCATCAGATGCAGGCCTCACCTGAGCCCTGGTGAGTTCAATTTGTCTCCAGCGGTGTCACCTCACTTCAGTTCATTACTGATAAAACACATACAAACAAAAAGCTACTTCAGGGATGAGGGCAAACATTCACCATCCAACACATTCTCAACAAAAAGATTTTTACTCTGCAGCACATAAATATTTTTGCATTTAAGACTGAAAGTTCATTCTTGAAAAATTGTAGTAAAAAGTAAAAAGTAATTGACAGTGCAATCTCACCACAAGGTGCATTAGTAACTGTTCTGAAGCTTATGGTCATATCACACAATCTTCCAGTTTATTACTGACCTTGTAGCCTTTCATATCTTGTTTCCAAGATCAAGAACAAATTTCAATCTCAATTTTTAAGCCAACATGGATGAGAAATTAGAAAAATAGAAATCTGAACATCTACTGCCTAGGAAGGGTCATGTGATACGATCAAAAGCTCCAGAGTATCTAGTAAAGGAACTTGTGGCAAGATTGTTTTGTCAGTTCTCACATTTGTCTTTCCCAAACAACACAAAAACTGATTAATGTTTACAATGGAAAATTTGGGTAAATTTTTTACTTTTCAGCTTTGTTTTCTCCTCCCAAAAGCTTGGCTAACCTTTGGCTTTGTTCAAAACTGGTACGATTGTTTCTTGCCCCATTGGACTTGTTTGTAGCGATGTCACCAGATCTCAGATCTCAGCAATTCACTTGTATTAGTACATCGTTACAAAAGGTAGGAGTGATGGCCAAAGCTAGAAAGAAAAGACCCAGATTGTATGAAACTGGAATTTACCGTCAATGTCAGTGTCTGTGTGTGTGCATGTGTGTGTGTGTGTCTGTGTGTGTGTCCTTGCATGTAGGAGCAGACATGGACTGGCTATAGGAGCTGTCAGTGCTGTAAGTCCAGATGGTTTTGATAACATCACCAGCTGTCAGTCAACAAACCAACCCTGAACTCTTTCAAACTCAGCAACCCGTTTATCGCCCAGAGCTCTTCCTACCTCTGGCTCATCCTCCGTTTTATTCGCCTCTTCTTACCTACTTGTGTTTTTTCATCAGTTTACCTTCTCCTCACTCCTCCAACATCCCTTATTTGTTCAGCTGCCTTTATGACCTTTCCAGAAACTTCCTCCCTTGTGATCCCTCTCTTCCTCCTCCTCCTCCTCCTCCACCACCTCCTCCTCTTAGCGATCTGTTTCTTTTCACCACCTTGCTCTGCAGTGTTTACAAAGCCTTCACAGTCATATGTGTGTATACATACCTGTGTTTGTGTGTGTGAGAGAGAGAAAGCGGGGGGCGGGGGAGGAGTTTGCATGGTATATCCTCCTCTAGGATCTCTGGTGAGAAGAGGATCCAGGAAGTGTGATCATCACCTAATGTTCTGTGAAGCACCATATTTTTACTACACACACACACAAAGCTGCACATCACGTACACACACACATACTCTGTTGGTGTTGTACAACCACAGGCTGAACGGTATTATCAGTGCTCAGGGATTGTCGTCTTTGTTTCCTCAGTACAAAGGATTCAGCTCTCTCCTCCACATCCCCTGCTTTCTTTTCTTCCACATCTCCATCCTTGTCACTCTCCATTTCTCTCCCCTCCCCACGTCATCCGTTTTTTCTGCCTTCACCTCTATTTCTCTGTCTTCCTCTCCCCCCTTTTTCTGCCCCTTCATCCCCACATCTGAAACGGTAGCGACAGCTCCTATTGGTTCTGCTGGCGGAATCAGAGAAACAGGCAGCCAATAAGCTGTCAGGCTAACAGGGTCACTATTATCCATGGAGCAGTGCTATTACTCTGCCATCTACATCCCTGCCATGTATGCATATGCAATGCTTTCCCCTTCCTTGTACCTATACTGCACATTTCCAGTGTACATGAATATCCTCCTTGGATGTAGTGTTTATTTACAACAGCTCAACTGAGAGCGAAAGGTCGTTTTTATCTTCTAGGGGGCTAATTTAATGTCAACTACTTGCATTTTCCACATTTTGCATTTATGCATTTTTAGGCAAGATGCATTTTTTAAATAGAGAGACTCCTGTACAGTCTAAGTATACATTTGCAATCATTTTATGCATTCAGGTCAAAGCTATGTACATATTCATCGTAAATTCTCCCCATGTGAATCCGGCACCATGCCGCTCTTCAAAGACCAGGGAAGGAAAGCTGTCACATGCCTCCCCTCCCCCTTCTTTCTCCCTCCAACTCATTTCTTTTCTCGCTGTTTACTTGCCACAAAGCCAGTTATATATTTGCACCACGTACCAATCAACCAGGCTGCGATCAGCTGTGCAAATCACACAAGTTTTCCTCCTTTCTTCTGTGGACAGATGTGGCCTTTTCACTCTGTAAAATGCCACTGAGCCCATTTTAGGTTTTGACACCCTGTGCTATAAACAGAGGATTGAAAATACAAAATTTTGGCTCAGCTGGGGTCTTGAGTTTTGCTGTAGGCATCAGACAATGCCGCTGTGTGTTATCGAGAAACATCAGGATTGCTCGGCCTCTCCTGTGGCATCTGACTGAGCATCAAGCCTAATTTGCATCATTAGATTCTCTCAACTGTGGAATAGCTTTGACCTTCCTCCATCATTAGTGACAGAGTGAAACAAAGGGCCCCCCCCCCTCCTGCTCTTTTCCTCCTGTTTCATCCATCACGCTCACTTCTTTCCTGTCCTCCATGTCCATCATCCCTCCCCTGATACTCAAATCTATCCATCCCTCACATTGTGGTCATATTATGCAGCTCTACATTTATCTATTTCAATCTTCCCCTTCAATTTCTTTTCATCACACTTCTTCCTTCTTATTCATGGTGGTATATCGAGGAGGCGCCGGCTGTCTTGGTTTTAAATTCCCCGTTTGGCTTTCACCTATCTAACGAGCTGAAGAATTGAATTAATTTCTTTTCTTCCTATACCAAAGGGATATGAAAACACACTCCCACACCTCATACATACTCACAAACATGCACGCATACACACACACAAACGCTGAGCTGTACAGGGTGAAACAGGGGCTGTTGCCTTTCAGGTGAGACGTCTCCAGGGAAATGTTTTTCTTCGCAGAAATCGCTCAGCTATCATCACAATCTGTGGCTGCTCAGTTTGCCACTGAGAAGAAGACGTGATTTAACTTCCCAATGACCAACCCTTGGGATTGCCCCACCATTTTGTTATCTGGAAACTCATTAGCCTTTAGAAAGGAAATGACACCAGAAATGAACTGCCTTCATATCCCGTCTTGAGCCCAGTAATCAGAACAGTGATGACAGCGACCTCCTGTTTGCATGAAGGAGAGGTTTGTCCTCTTATGCAACAATAACAAACCTCATCTACCCACAAAATACCACACTGACATGTAAGAAGAAGATATTCTATGTGTATTTTACAAGCATGAGGAAATACGGTCATATAAAGCTCATTGTGGTGACCAAGCTTTTTGGGAGCATGTGTGAGATAATTAATGAGTCATTTCAATCCATGCCGGTAATAAGGCCACAGATCCCCAAAGGGCAACACTAATTCAAGGCTGTTCAGTCACTTGTCATACTTTGTGTCACTCAAAATGATTGGTGTCTGCACGTGTGAAAGTTTCTTTTTTCTCCCTGAGACAGGTCAAGTTTGATTAAATAAAGTTCTTTGATTTTATCTCCCTGCTATTATTAACTCTTTCTCTTGCTAATAGTGTGATAATCTCTGCACTTGCTAGTTAATTACACCCCAGGATAAACAATTGGCACACTAAATGCTTTCCCACAAAACATTTATAAAAAGCCATGTAAACACAGGCTTATGCGCGTGCACACACAGGCACAATTTGCGCAGCTTTGTGTAGCTTCAGTCGTGCACGTACCAGACTTAATGACTTGTAAGTCTTCTATCTGCCTACCAGCTGGCGTGTGGCCAAACCTCTGATCCACAGAACGAGCTCTTCATCATTCCCGAAAATATTATGGTGCGCATGTTGTACCGTATCACACAGACCGGCACACATACCATTTCAACACATCACAGTGATTCTGCTCAGAGCTGAACTGAGAAGAAAAAGGTGATTTTGTACATCTTTCAGCATGAAGAAATGGGCTCTGTAGCAGCTCCAACCTGCTCGCTAATGAGGCGAATACTCATTCTGGATAACAGGACCACACTTGTAGTGACACTGCTATCCCTGCTGAATGCAGATGAATTAGGTTACAATGTGTGGGTGAGGAAAGTCTCTGTTAGGGAAACATTCTTGTACTTAACTTACTTGTGAACCACATCAAAGACAAATTTCTATCGCCTTGCGATGGACAATAAAGTTTTTGTGATTCTGATTCTTTGCTCTTGAGGATTTGGCAGCCCGTTTAGAAAGCTTGTCTAAGGTGTCTGTGTTTGTAAGCTGTGAGTGTGTACGTGTGAGTCAGAGCTGCCTGTGACATAAGTGAATATGTGAGTATATGAGTTGAAACAGACCTAAGTTTAGTGATAATGTGTGGGTGACTTTTGATGGGATGTAAACCAATCTGCTCCCCTTTTAGCCGTGGCATGCCACTAATGTCTGCCAACCAAGCCGAAATGAATACTGCGCTGCAGATTTATGATAACACCTGACCCCTGAACCTTTAGATCACATGACTTTCTTAAGAGCTGAGAGAAAATTGTGATATCACATGGTAGAAATAGTGAGTGAGATTTGCAGTGAGAGACTCAACTGAAAACCTAAAGACATAACACCTGAGAAGAGACCATATGGTTGCAGGCAAGGTTACCTATCTAATAAGCTGTGTTCCTGGGCTGCCCTCTGTTGTTTGTTTACTACACTATATATATCCGCCTGCCTGCCTGCCTGCCTGTCTGCATATGTGTGTGTGTGCGTGCTTTCAGTATGTGTAGCCATGTGCTCAGGTTTGAGCCAGAGAAAAACAGGTCAAAACACCGCAGGGTGTGAGAATCATCAGAATAGCTACAGCTAATTAAATGTGCCAGGCCTTTGAGTAAAACTAAAGGATCCATGTTCACTGTGAGTACTGACTGAAAATGCTCTTTGGATTTAAAATATTACATTCTTGATGAGTTTAGATCACCAGCAAGAGTAACCATTAACCCCTTCAGACCCAGTGTCCACTGTAAATATTAAATAATTTTTTGGTTTCAGCCAGTGAGAATACACTGTTGGCTTGAATGTTCATCCCAAGGGGTTCACAATAACATAAACAAGAGGCTGATGACAATATTTTCTCATGTTTTATGTTAGTATATTAGGACAATCATTTAAATCACATTTTCCAACAAAAAGACATGTATCATGTGAGGAAAAACAGATATGAGTACTTAGATTTAGGGGATGAGAAGGAAATTAATAGTTAATTTAGTAGATTTACACATTTGAGGAGTTGTGCCATTGTATATGCATGTTTCTTCATGCATGTTGCATATGCTCATTTGTGTATGACGTGTGTACCAACGGATCACTGGATAAATAACAGTTGATTGGTTTAAATTAGTGTACTTTTATACTCTAATAATCTCTTGGTCAATTCATGTCAGTGTGTGTTTTTCCCTTAAAGGGCACGTATCATGCACATTTCCAGGTCTATATTTATATTAGCAACAAAGGCTACAGCACGGATGCCCATTTGTGGGCATGCATGAATGAGCAAGGTAACAGCAAATGGAGTGTTTTTATGAAATATTTTACAGACGTTCATCTCAAGTTTTGGAACTTTTACTATGTTCAACATAGACATCCAACATTATAACAGACAGATGACAGAAAATCACTAAAAGCTAAAAGTAATGTCCCCTTTAAGGGTCTTTAATGTGAGATTGTCATAAAGAGGCAACAGATGGGACGAAACAAAGTCATAGATAAATTCATAGATGTTTGTTCTACTTTTGAAGAGAACAAACAGCGTTTGAAGTGATTCGCTGGATGCTGCAGTGTTGTGTTTTTTGTTGTTTTTCCCTTTAAACTACCAGTGTGTAAGATTTAGTGGCATCTAGTTTGCAGATTGCAACCAACTGAATAGCCCTTCCCTCCCCCTCCCCTTCCAAGCATGTAGGAGAGCCTACGGTGGCCGCGAAACTCACGAAAGACACGAAAGGTCCTCTCTACAGCCAGTGTTTGGTTTGTCCATTTCGGACTACTGTAGAAACATGGCGGGCTCCATGGAAGAGGGCCCGCTCCCTATGTAGATATAAAAGGCTCAATCTAACGTAACAAAAACACAGTGATTCTTATTTTCATGGGATTATACACTAATTAAAAAATTTCTGCCACTAAATTCTACACTCTGCACCTTTAATCCCACCGTCCCACAGTGTATATTTATCAGGGTTGTCAAACACAGGGACTCTCTGCAGCTGTCAGATTACACCTCAAAAGAGAAAGACGAAACAAAGACAGAATGGGGAAGAGAGACGGAAAGAGACTGTGTGTGTATGTAGGATTCCACTTCAATCTATTTGAGGTGCAAAGATGATTTCACATAAACGTTAAATAACTGATACTATGAAAGCTCTGAAAATCTTTTTAAAATACTTTCGGCTAATTTATGTTTTTTAAAATCACCAGTTATTACAGAAATATGAATGAGTAGATAGGATTGACCATAAAAGAATAGATGTTCCTTTTTTTCGACAGGTGGATGGTTTAACGAAGCATTCAACAGAGTTTTTCTTGCTGGTCTCGTTTGCAGTGAGCACAGAAAAAATAATTACAGCAGAAAAAAGTTGATGTACAGATACAATCACTTCAGAGGACTGAAACATGCCCACACACTCTCTCTCACTCACACACACACACACACACACACACACACACACACACACACACACACACACACACACACACATTTCATTGATGTTTGTCATGGATTTCATGATCTGGACTGCACAGCACTGGTGCTCATTATAACAGAGAGGAAAATAACAAAGCCAGTATTGAGTGGGAGCGCAATCAAGCAAGGAACAAAGTAACACAAGACATCAAAGAAGTGAAGTGAAAATATTGCATCTTTCTCAATATGCATGTTCTCAGTGACACACTTGATGCAACATCTACCATCTAGAAGAGCTAGATCTTGAAATCCACTTATAAACCAGACATTGACTGAAAAACAAGAGTAGCACTACTCTACTGTACAGACATATTTGAAACCAATGAGAAAGTTAAATCCTGTGTCTCATAATCGATTCTCTGCTCTGGGGAAGTTTGTTGTCTCCCAGACACAAGTGTTGACTTTGCAGCTATGGATTTTATAATCTATCGCCAGCTAATTTAATATATTTCTCAGCACACATGTAAGGTGTTATTTACCTGCAGCAGCAGCTGTCTGTTGGTTTCAATTGAACATTCTGTTGCTAGTAGCAACCCTGACTTGCCCTGGTTCCAGAAGTAAAGATCCCATTCTTTTTTCCCATAGAGAACATTCTGGAAGAAAGGATACCATTCTTTTTTCCAATAGTGAACATAACTCACAGTTTGAGCTCTTCTACAGCATGGATTGGCACAAAACTCTCCCCGTTAAATCATCAGTACGAAAAGATGAACAACTGTGTTAGAAAATATCTGGTTCTTCGGTAAAAAGTCAAAGGTACAAGACTGTGTACATATAAATTTAGGGGTAGAAGTTTACTACGATTCCCAAGGTGCATTTCAGCAAAAACAGCCAATCACCGACTTTAAAATTCACCTTTAACGGCGGGCAGATGTTCAGGATAACAATATCAAGAAAAGAAAGTGAATCAGTTTACTGTTAATTTCTGGGTCACTTTTGAATTCATTCAGCAACTCTGGCTGATGTTTACAACTTTAGCGACAAAGAATTTTGAATTCATTACGCTCTGATTCGCGCCCATGGCTTCTTCACCACAGCAACAGTGGCCGGGGCTCATGTGTATTGTAGTACTCTTAGCAATCCACCATGCCAAAATCACAGACAAAACATTATTTCTCAGAAATGAAGCTGAAATAATTGAAGCTAGTAGTCGTAGTATAAACCTATAGGATCATTACATCATCCAGGAGAGTTCTGAGTTTCTAAGTAATATTGACAATGTTGTTTAAAGAAAATTTTTAAATGGGAATACAGAGTGGGGAAAAACTCTTCTGGAAGCAGCGGCCCCTTTCACTTCACAACTCTATAGCAGCTGCAGCTTAAGTGACGTCGTCACATCCACCATCTGATCTGTCCCCACAACCTATTGGGATGTTAAGTATTTTACTCTTTACTTTTAGTCTTGTGGACTCTATGTGTATGTTTACTTGAGTAAGTGTGCAGTGCTATGAGGACCTAATGTTGATTTTTACAAATGATACTTTATTTCTTCCTGTTATGAAAAAATGTAACTAATTTGAGTGCTAGTTTATACTTTTGTGAATCCAGTTTCACCATCACCATCATTTGTACCATACCATTTTCACAGTTTCACCATTGCTTCCAGTAAAAACCTCAATGGCAACCTGCTACCTTTATTAGAAGTGTGTTTTACTAGCTGTACATCTACACGCATAGTAAAAGCAGAAGACATAGACTGTACATAATATTAAGATTAAGGTGAACTGTCACTTTACAGGGTAACAGAAATTAATTTGATCCTTTGTAGATCAAATGTTGTCAGTCTTGCACTGGTTGATTTATTATTTGGTCTGATGATTTTTTCCTTTGAAGAAAGTGAAGAAGGTGGAGTTCATAATGTAAGTGTGTGTGTGTGTGTGTGTGTATGAAAGAGATTATTTAGGCCTGTTTGAGCTGTTCTGAATGATCTTTATTTTATAGTGCTCGGGGATATTTAAATTGCGAGATAATCTATGCATCACCCACACCCACCAGTACAATACAGCTTCAATCTTCCACCCTGTGTGGTGTGTTTATACAATATGTACAGTACAGGATGCTCCACTCAGAACACACTACTTATACAGTGTTCATGTTAATATTCAAGTCATGACCTGAATGAACTGAATGTTCCAAATACTTTACTGCAATGAAAACACAAACATACAAACACAACATGTTATTTTCATAGATAGATAGATAGATTGAATGATTGAATGGTTGACTGATTGATTTACCAGATCAGTACTATGTTTTATGGAATAGGAGCTCGTGACTAATCACTTTGAGTAACTGCTGGTGAACTGAGTGAAACTGATACAGACTAAAGCTATCAGTGTCATGGGATTTGCTAGTCAGACTCCCTGCTGTGCCTGGCACCCCTCACTGAGGTCTCAGTGTTGGTGAAGTTCAAAGTGAGAACATGACACACACACACACATACACACGCACATGCATGAATCGACCTTTTGGGCTCATCTCCCTTCTAATCCACTTAGAGTTGTCTACCTCCTGCCCACACACCAACCCAGACAGCTCTTGTCTGAATGCAGGGACATTTATGATGAATGCGTGTGTGTGTGTGTGTTGGAGCATTATTCAACCAAAAGTTATTCCAACATTAAAATTATTTTAAGCACAATGAAAGTAAAGCGTTTTCTGGGTGTGGTGTTTGTTGAAGATGTCATTTGAGGGCAGCAAGAGAATCTCTCTCTTAATGAACAAGCAGCACATGGATTTTTTTTTCATTTCATGTCTTCTGGGGTTTTGTCTTAGCTAGCTTTAGCTTTGTTTGTTGTGTTGTTGTTCCTCTGTGACTGTCAGGCATTGTTCTTGATGCACTGTGTTTCCCTCGCTGATGTTCAGTTTTAATGTGATTTTGGCTGACTTTGATACAGTTAGAGAACTGAGGCTGGGGTTTGACTTTCTTAGTTCGTGACAATTTTTGCTAACTAAACTCTCAGTATTTTTGTTTCACTTTGCTGTGCTTCTCAGGAATGATGCAAACATATACCGGCTCTGAGAAATCATCTGAGATCTGTGAAGTATTTTGGGGATCACCCGGTTAGAGGGGAAAAAGTACAGTAAGATGCCGAGTGAGTCAGAAAGACTCTCATGAAACATCATCCCCTGTACGAGGTGACAGTCATCAGCAGAGGGGTGATGCTTCCCCAAAGGATGATGAAGTGTGTGTTTGTTTAGGGGTGTGTGTATATATGTGTGTGTGTATGTGTGTGCGCTGCAAGCCTCTTGCTGTACTGCAGACTCATATCGTCAGGAGCCAAAGAGAGGATTGAAACTGACAGTGTGGATATGTTACCGCATCCTCAGCTCAGTAACCCATTTACTGGGTGTACATGCATACAGCGAGTGTGTGACCTTGTGTGCATTTGTGCACAGAACTACTTACTGCAGAAAAATCTCAATCATACTAATTAGTTGTGGTTTGAGTCCTAAAACTATTATTTCTGCCAACTACAAAAACTTCATTGAAATGTAAAAGTATAATTGTGTGGATAATTGTTCAGCAATCTGTTTTATTTAAGAATACTAAAGGTGAAGACCCATTGGAAGCGAACAAAACGCTCAACATCGACTCTGCCACTTCTCGCTTGTCACTACGGGTGTATCGACACAAGGATGTGGAGATATTTATGTCACAGTGTCATTATGTTTTTAGCCTGTTAGCATCTCTTAGCAAGCACTGTGTAAATAAACTACTCACCACTTTCTCCAACAGTTTGCGCTACTTTGTGCCAAGCTGCATTTCTTTTGTAGTTGTCCTTGTAATTCAGTAGGGAAGGGTCATATAAATGGAATTTGGTTATCTTCCTATAGCTTCCTGGTCCACCACCAAACCACTTTGTCAGTTTCACTGCATCATTTCCTGGCAAATTTGGCCCTCATTTGCATAAAGCCTTTAAAGCTTTCGACCCTCCCTTTTTTTATGCCATTGGTCAGTTTTGCATTACCCTGAGGGGAAGATGCACCATATTCCATGACAATCCATTCAGTAGTTGTCAAGACATTTTACTTAAAACCACAATTCTTAATTTCACATTGATGCTAGAAGAAAAGTCAGGGGATCAGACAATACAGCCTCTGGGAACCATGAATGTCTGTCCCAAATATCATGCCAATTCATCCAATAGTTGTTGAAATATTTTAGTGTGAACCAAAGTGGTGGACCACCAGAATGACTAACATACAGACAGTACCATCCACCATGATGCTAGCATGGCAAATAAAAATACTGATGCTTGTTTCTATAAAATTCCTGAAACAGACTAAACTGCACTGAAAACAAGTTGAATTATCTCACCCCAAAGTCAGAATGTATCTTTTGAAGGCTTCATATGAGACTAAACATCTTGTTTACTTTGTTAAATTAATGTTTAAGTCATGTATATTGCAGTCAGCTGTCCAATGAAACACCACTGTACCAGTCAAGTCAAAGGTTTGTGTTTTTGGCTCCAATCAGCCAAAGGTCAAACCAGGCAGCATGTCAGTCTCAGTCAGCTCACTTGCTGCCTCAGTGACTCAGAGTTCTTAGAGGAAGACGATGCAGCTACTGTAAAATAGAATGACACCGAGCACCGTCGTGAGTATCATCACTCTTTGCAAACTCTAAACAACTGCAGTGTCCTTTACATCACACACTGCAGCCCACTGAACTGATATCAGCTTGAAAAAGAGTTCTGTTCTCTTTTGTGAACACTGTGGTTTATGGTCAGACAGTCGTCAGTGTCAAGAAAAGCAACCCAAACTTTCTGAATGCTGACTCAGTGTTCATGTTCTATTTATTCTTTCCATCATACTTTATCTTTCTGTTCCCACTCAAGGCGTTGTACGCCTTGTCACTGTGGAGAACCTTCTCTGTGAGCCTCTTCCCAGGGCATTTTTTTTTCTCCTAATTATGTTGTGATGGTGGTTTTCCTTTGTTATCATTAAGTTTGGGCGTTGTTTTGTTTTTGGTTTTTACTAGATTACAATGTGGGCATTGTGAATCCTTTTGAGTCTTGAACATCGATGAGGAGCAATTTGATCTGACAAATCAGACAAACTAAACTTTTATGTTGACTTGGATTAGTGGCTATTTCCTGTAAATGAATATGGCCACACTGAGAATTTCCAGACTTTAGTGAAATCATAAATCTCTACTTTGAACAAATTTACCACACTCATCTTCCCTCCCGACTGTTCACATTCTCCATCTCTCCCCCCGTCAGTGCAGCCGCACCACAGAGCAGCTAAGCTGTATTCCACACTTGACTTGGACTTAAAATGGAGTGACTAAGCACAGATTTAATATTGGACTCATAGCTACTTAGCAATGGAAAGTACAAACTGTCAGCTTTCCTCTGAAAAGTAGGAACATGTCAAGTTTGCACCCCGGTTTGTTTGCAACAATAAAATGTAAAAGCTTTCTCTAATAACCTGCTGACTGCTTGACTGCTCCGACACCACTGATGCTAAATTGTGTCTCTCTGAGAGGTTTTCATTGAGTGTGTGAGTGTGTGTGTGTGTGTATGTGCGTGTGTGTGAGAGTGAGATAGAGGGAGAGAGAGAGAGTAAAAGCCAGACAAAGCTTAAGAAGGCAGGATAGGGTTGAGGAGATCCACGCTCTGCTGGCCAAATATAAAGGCTTATAAAGGCTACCAGTCAACATGGATGACCTATTTACAGTCAGACACACTATCACACAAACACACAAATACACACCAGACAATGACCACAACCTTATTTTTTCTCCACTGGTATCTTGTCTTGGGAACATGGCATCTTTAATCAGACTAACCAGACTGTATAAATCAGGTGAAACAACCTTAGTTTTTAGACATCTGGCCATGGTCATCAGTGTCACGCCTCCGCAGGCTGATCATGTACATGTGATTGGTCAGGGATGTTGTTCCCCAACATCTGTCCATTAGGTCAGCTATGTGAAAGTTAGTTATTTTTAGCCTCTGGGCTGATTTTCCTCCCATTATTCTCCTTTTTCCTCCCTGGACAGCTGGCCTGTGGCAGAATCTGCCTTCCTCGCTGTCTGGATGGCTGCAAGATTCACCACTGCCGTATGTCGGCTGTCCAGGTGCCGGAACAAGCTGTAAGACTGACCCTGTGGTCTTTAATTTTGAAGCAGAATATGGAAGCAATCAGATCCACAGGAGAGGACAGGACCCGGTGGCGATAAAAACCACCTGCTGCAACAATAGTAGAAAAACTATCCTCAGTATTTGGCAGGGGAGTGAGAGAAAAGGTGTGTATTTATCCGCCTGTTCACTGGATGATGTGTAGACTCCTCTGGGTCCATGTGTTTGATGAGGTGTGTGTGCGTGTGTGCGTGTGTGTGTGTGTGTGTGTGTGTGTGTTTTTTAAGGATCCCCGCCTGTCCTTGAGTCAAGCAGTGAGGACCTTATCTGCCTCAACGATGTCAGCTCACTGATTCATGCTGCGACTCTGCCACCGACCCGTAGGATGACTCTCATGGGGTGGGGGGTGGGGGGTGTTGGAGACAGGTTGCATCCATCACACTGCCTAAGAGCCAGGCAGATGTGCACTGACACACAGAGACTCTACATACACTCAGAATATAAAAATTTGAAACATTTGGTGGAGAAAAAGGTGCAAGGAAGGAAGGAAATATCATCACGCCACCATCAAAAAAATCAGCCAGGGAGTGCAGGGACACAGACACTAATTTTGTTTGATTACGTCATATAAATAGCTCGTTATTTCAGAACATCTGTATACGCGTGTTTGTTTTTCAGATCTCTCTGTTCCTCTCCTGGGCTCTATTCCACAGAGACGTTGAGGTTTGCTGCTCTGTTGTTGTGGTCATGGTGAGTTGCTGCTGGTTGACAGTGCGAGGCTGAGTCGTTGCTGAGAACTGGGTCAGTTTGTGCGGCAGTCTGCACAGCCGCCTCGCTGTGCCTGCATTTTGTCTCACAGCAAGAAGAAAAAATTGTGCCAGATTTCAACCAGATCCTTCAGATACAGGATCTGTAAACAGTGTTTTCCAAGCCTGTCTAAAATTGTGGGACTTATCCACCCTGAGGCATAGTAGATGAGACACAATCTCTGGGGGGGGTTTACTGCAGTTTTTGTATGTGATTGTGAGTGAGAATGTGTGTGTGTGTGCAAAGAATTTATGTCTGCCATCATTTAAATTTAGCTTAAATCTCATTTCATCCTGTTTGATCCCATTGATGCCGACGCACTGAAACAGTCGGATATGATTAGGCATTCAAGAGGCTGTTTTCTAAATCCAACTTGCTACAAAGAGACTGAGGCGAGGCCCGCAGCAAAGAGACACTGGTGACTTTTGGCTTTTTTTTTACTCAGTGACTCGCCCTCTGAACGCTGCCCATTAAGCATAAACCAGCTCATATATTATTAATCTGTTTGGCTCTGCCTCCCTCCACTGCCAATATCAGAGTGCATTTTAACATGATACTCCCTGGTGATGATGATATATTCTCTTCTATTTCCACTTCATCCGAAAAACAAACAACCAAGCAAACAGTAAAGAGTTTATCATCTGGGGTTTCTGCTGAGCGTTTTTTTTTACTGAGAAAGCAAACTTTCCTCTTTCCACACTCCCTCGTTTAGCAGCATTTTCCTCAAGCAGTCCTATCACTTCCTGCTGGCTGGTTGGACACTGAGTTGTGTTCCAGATCTCTAATGCCAGGTGCTCTTTGACTGTCTCCGAGTTGAAAACAGTGTGTGGGAGAGATGACAGGTTGCCTGAAGAAATGTTAAAGCAGGAGTGATTCATCTCATCTCTGTACAAGGAGGACTAAAATGATTTTTAATTCATACCCAGCAAAATGCCACATCCCACGCATACATGCATTGACACATACCTGATCAAACACATAATATGACTTAAGTGATTCAAACATCTATTTCGCCATGGCATGGCATGCGAGACTTCCAAGTCTAACGTGATTGTTGAGGAGCTGTGACAATAAATTCATTGTGTTTGTCAAAATGGAGCAGAGAGTCTCTGTGCTGCAAGGAGAGCAGGGGAGATGCAACATGCATGAATTCAGCTGTAGCAAGAGGCTCTCTCACATGGCACCCTGTGTCCCAGTTCTCCAACTGAGACTATAGATGAATTAGTGAAAAGACAAATTATCTTAAATATCTTAAACGGATCCATGTTCCTGATGGGATCTCGTCAGTTGTACTTTAAAGCTGTGTCATGATATGTCTCAAATCTTTCCAGCTTTCAGTGCTATATGACTTAAACCACAGGACGCATAGATAATTTACAGCAGGGTAGATATAATTTTTATGAGCCTGCAGATGATACATGATAGGCTCCATCTTTCTTTTTCACAACCTCTTTCTCTCTCTCTCAAGAGTACCATGTCTTAATTCAAACTACTAATATTTTTTCTCCTCTCCCTGTCTTCCCTCTATCTCATCCTGCAGGTGTATGGTGCAGTGACCCTGCCTGTGACAGGCGAGGAGTCAGAGGAGCAGGGCCATGACTGGCTCTCCTGGTCCTGGTGGGCGTGCCTTAGTGCCATGGCCGAGGATGTGGCGGTGGGTCCTGGCTGCTTCTCTGGTCGCCATTGTAACTTTGACACTGCCTGGAAGTAGCCAAGCCTGCCCGCCACGGTGCGAGTGCTCGGCTCAGCTGAGGTCAGTGTCGTGCCAGCGGAGGCGGCTCACCAACATCCCAGAGGGCATTCCCACAGAGACACAACTCCTAGACCTAAGCAAGAACCGCCTCCGCTGGGTGCAAGCAGGTGACCTGGCACCGTACCCACGGTTGGAAGAAGTGGACCTCAGTGAGAACCTCATCGCAACATTAGAGCCCAATGCCTTTGCCACCCTCCAGAGTCTTAAAGTGCTTAAGTTGAGAGGGAACCAGCTGAAGTTAGTGCCCATGGGGGCCTTCGCCAAGCTGGGCAATCTGACCAGCTTGGACCTGAGTGAGAACAAGATGGTGATTTTACTGGACTACACCTTCCAGGATCTAAAGAGTCTGAAACGTCTGGAGGTGGGAGATAACGACCTAGTTTATATATCCCACAAGGTAAGCTCTCCAGCATCTTATTAGCATCATGACTGCCTCACTAATGAATGAAAGAAAAGTTACTGATTTATTTTTAAAAGTCTTTCTTGGAAATCACCCTCACATCATATTAATGAAATATTTTCTGTGGTATATATTTTGCACTACTTGGCATTAATGTCTACTGAGGTAATAATGCCATAATAATATCATTAAACACAGATTTCTTATTATTTAAAATCCTGAGAGACTGTAGATTATATGTGGAAAAATATGTTCTTCTATTAAAATATATATATCATAAAATTACTTAACAGAATCAAAATATTGTCCTATATATTGTCATGTTGTCCAATATTGTCATAATTAATAATTGTCCAATAATTATATAAATGCTCTTATGATACTTAAGATGATACGAATTAAGAATTTGATAAATGTATATTCCCTTTTTGTTTTTGGCATCAGTACACAGTTCCCCAATAACTTCTTTCTTCTTTTCTTTCATCTTTCACCTCTTTCTTCTGTTTGTTTATATTAAGAACAAATAACCTTTATGCATTTTTGTCTGTGTAAAATTAAAGAGTCCTCTGTCTTCCTGATTCCCAGGCATTCTCAGGGTTGCTGGGGCTGGAAGATCTCACAATAGAGCGCTGCAACCTGACATCCATTTCTGGCCAGACGCTGTCCTATCTCCGCAGCCTGGTCACCCTTCGTCTCCGTCACCTCAGCATCTCCGCCCTGGAGGATCAGAACTTCCGCAAGCTCTCCAACCTGCGGGGTCTGGATATCGATCACTGGCCATACCTGGAGTACATCTCCCCTCTTAGTTTCCAGGGCCTGGATCTCCACTGGCTCTCCATCACCAACACCAACATCACCTCTGTCCCCTCTGCTTCCTTCAAGAACATGGTGCACCTCACACACCTCAACCTCTCCTACAATCCCATCACCACACTCGAGCCCTGGGCCTTCAGAGACCTGCTGAGGCTGAAGGAGCTCATCATGGTAAGCACAGGGTTGATGACAGTGGAGCCCCATGCCCTTGGAGGCCTCCGACAGATCCGGGTCCTCAACTTCTCCTCCAACGACCTGCAGACTTTGGAAGAGGGCTCCTTCCACTCTGTCAACAGTCTGGAGACCCTCAGAGTGGATGGAAACCCCCTGATGTGTGACTGCCGTCTGTTGTGGATCCTGCAAAGACGCAAGACCCTCAACTTTGACGGCAGAGTGCCGGTGTGTGCGGGGCCGGTGGAGGTGCAAGGGGTCAGCCTGAGCACCTTCACCGATTCTGCACTCTTCGATCACTTTACATGCCAGAAACCTAAGATACGCAACCGTAAGCTCCAGCAGGTAATGAAGATGATTACATTTAGGTACAATACTTAGCAAATAATAAGTAAATACTCATTGTTTATGCTAATCGCTTCCACAAGCACAAAAATATTCTGTAATATTGCCAGATTGGGTTGCTATGTTTTCTGACTCCTGCATTTATTAGTCCACACACTCCTTTCCTCCATCTTACTGCAGGTGATCGCTCGTGAGGGCCAGCCAGTGAGTTTCCTCTGTCGTGCTGAAGGAGAACCTGCACCTGCTATTGTCTGGATTTCCCCACAGCGCAGACGGATCACTGCTAAGAGTTCAGGGCGCATTACTGTTCTCCCGAGTGGCACCCTGGAGATCCGCTACGCCCAGCTTACTGACAGCGGAACATACATCTGCATTGCCAGTAACGCCGGAGGCAATGACACCTACTTCGCTACGCTCACAGTCCGTGGCCAGCCGCTAGACGCTGCCTCAGCCTTCTTTCTCAACCGCTCGCTGTACAGCGGCGAGTTCTTCAACGACACAAATCTGAACAGCACGCGTGTTTTCCTCAAGTTCACCTTGGACCTGACCACCATCTTGGTCTCCACAGCGATGGGTTGCATCACCTTCCTGGGGGTGGTCCTCTTCTGTTTCCTGCTGTTGTTCGTGTGGAGCCGAGGACGCGGCCAACGCAAGAACAACTTCACAGTGGAGTACTCTTTCCGGAAATCCGAGCCCGCCACTGGAGGCGCCTCGGGAGGGACCAGGAAGTTCAACATGAAGATGATATGAAACAACGCAGCCAGGGGTCCCTCGGGGGAGGCATGAACACGTCCCAAAAACGTGTTTGACACACGCAAACACACACAGCCACTGACTCGCAAAGAAGTTTGAAAGAGCAATAATAGTTGCTGTTCATGGCTCTATTCAAAATTGAATGACCACATCAAAACTGGAGCCATGTCTCGATTTGGTTTGATCTGTGAATGAAAACAAAATGACCCTGATCTTTCTGCCTCTCAGTGGTTTTATTCAGCATGTGGTTAAAAACATGTTTGAGTGATACTGTAAGGAAAAACAATTCTGATAGATTTGAAAGATCTACTTGTCATTCATGCCTGATACAAATAATAGAGTGAAGAATTATAGGTATTAAGTTGTAAATTAGCATGATTACTGAGCTGTGGAATATGGGCAGTCCTGTCTCTTGGTTATATTAATGAGAAATTGAAAAAGATTTCCTTTTTCATTTAAATTCCTGTACTGTCTCTGTGCAGTACAGGAATTTAAAAGAAATGTAATACAGCAAGACCTCACTCCCATTCATTTATAGAATTTGTAGCTATGCTCTTCTAAAGCCTGCCTTGTTAAGGATCATGCTTGTAGAGAGTTAAGTTGTAAATTCATACCACTGAATAAAACAAATGGTTTTGAAAGACAGTTTGAATATGTTTTCTAAGGGTCAGATGTATCTATTCTGACCACAGCTAAATGGTGAAGAGGCTCTATAGGGTCAAGGCTTAATAAACAAAAACCTGGATGTAGAATATTATATTATAACAACATCTATTAAGAAGAGATGGATTTGGATCATTCTGAAAAAGAGACATGATTTGGCCTTTTCTTCTTTGTGTGATTTTGCGACAACGTTAGCTGTGTGAGTTTGGGACGAGCACACTGGCCGAGAGCTGCCGTGGCAGCCCGTGGACCGGAGGGTTTGGTTAGGAAGTCAAGCCCACTGGACACGGGTTGCCACGGAAACCATAGCGACTAACACAAGAGAGAGCGGCGGATGTAGGACTGGGCTACAGGAGGGTTGCTGAATGAAACGGGAGGGAGAGGAAGAAAGAAGTCAATGTGGCCTCTTCCTCCTCTCCATCACAAGCTCCCATTCATGGCCTTTCATCAACAGGAGAGGGACGACCCACCAGCCTCCAGCCCTCTGTCCCCGCCCTCTGCTGCGTTAGTGGATGCCTGACCTTCCCAGCGCTGCCAGGGGGGAGCAGCCGGGAAGAGTTGGGACCTACTCAGAGGCAGACAGAGGACACACGGTAACACTGTAGAGGTCTCCACATAAACATATACACATCCTAGCAGAAGGCAATGAGCATTTGTGGAAAGCACATACAGCAACACATGAATAGCACCTTTTCTCAGGAAAAGTGAAATGACTAGCCAACAGAGTGAGTGTGATTACACATTCACACTAACTCTGTGACAAGATAACATTCCAGCAATACTGTGTGTATAGCCATAAAGCCAAGATTCATTCTCCGAGAGAGAACTGAGTGAAGAAACAAAGCCATAGTAGGCTAAGTGTAGGTTGTCTTTTGGTAACACTGTTTTTTTATACAGTAGTGTGTGCATGATTCAGTTATATAATAATAATTATTACCACTGCCATCTTACAAGCTGTTGTGATGATCACAAGACCATCTGCTGTCGCTGGGCTTGCATATAGTTGCACTCCATAACACACACACTCACACACACACACACACACGCACGCACACACACAGGAGAAAACCACATCAGATTGATTTGGACTGAGAGGAGCAACAATCACAATTACACCCAAGTAAGCATACCAATTGATTCACAACAGCGATCACAAAGTGTGATACTGACTGCTCTTTCTCTGTCTCTGAGACGGTCAGTGTGCAAATGTCTCTGCCCCCCTAGCCCAGTGCATCCCCCCTCCTCACCCCCATCCCCTATACACCCCCACTGGGTCCTCCTTTGGGAGGGGTCCCTGGCTGGAGACCGAGGATTCAAATGTAAATGAAGTCGTGTTAACCCTACCCACGCCATGTGCATCGTATAGTGGAGAGTAGTACTGTGGTTTTAAAAACAACACAAAAAAAATAACAAAAAATTTTCGTTGAAGTGTTCTGTTGCTTCTTGTTTGTCCTTCATTTTAATTTCCTCGGTTGTTGTTCTCAGTGACCTTTTGGCTGTTTACCGTTTTAAAGCTCCCCGTCCTCCGTGTTGGACTGTTCTGTTCTCAACACCTAACAAAGTTCCCAAACACTAGAGAGTGTGTCTGCTTGTTGTGCGCAACTCAGTGTGCATGCCAACTAAAAGCAAAAATGCAGAGAAATATCTTGTTCAAGAAATGAGCCAAAATCTAAAGCAGTAGTGGTGTCATAAGGTAATTGTAGACATCATGAGATGGTGACTTTTATCTAAATTTGACTTTTTTGTTACATACTGGATTGTTTTACGTCTTCTGGGGCGAGTTGTACCAGCTGTTCTTAAATTCAAACTTAGCCCAGTTACAACTTAAAGGACGAGTGTGTAAGATTTAGGGGACTCTATTGGCAGAAATGGAATATAATATTCATAAGTATGTTTTCATTAGTGTATAATCACCTGAGACTAATAATCGTTATCGTAGTAATTTCATTACCTTAGAATGACCCTTTTATATCTACATAGGTAGCGGGTACTCTTCCACAGAGCCCACTATGTTGCACCACCATGTTCCTACAGTAGCCCAGAATGGACAAATCAAACACTGGCTCTAGTGAGGGCCTTTCGCATTTTTTGCGAGTTTCACGGCCACCATAGATTCTCCTACACGCTTAAAAGGGAGGGGTTGATGGAAGGGGTATTCAGTTGGTTGCAACCTGCAACCTCACCACTAGATGCCACCAAATCTTACACACTGGTCCTTTAGTGTTTACTAACTGAAGATTTGTATCACTAAATTAAAGCAGGATGTACCACACAAACTAGTTCTTCCATAGAGATACTAAATAACTTAATCCATTAACTGCCAGGTGTAACTGTTACGTGGCTGTTACGTGTAGCTGACACAGCTAACATTAGCTTACTAATGTGACCTGTTTAGATTAAAGAAGTAACTAAATATGGTTGACATACTCACACTTCAGCCAGATGTTGTTTAATAAATATGTAAAATGCAACAATTGTGAATTACATTTGACAAAAAATAACACAATTTACTTTACTGCTGTGTCCGAAATCACTCCCTTATTCACTTGTTCACTACTCCCAATATAATTGGCACTAAATAGTTAACTCAGTAGCGAGCAGCAAATCAAGATTTCAGACACTAACTAATCATTTTTTTGTTGTCATGTCATCATCAAAATGTGGAGGATGGCAATTGTGCAATTGTTAGCAGAAAGTAGTGTACATGCCATGGACACTTATTTTTTTCATTGCATTGTGGAAATTTTGAGGGCACTACATAGTGCATACATTTACACACTCAGTATTCAGACACTCAAATAAATGGACGGAGGGTAAATGTAGTGCACTATATAGTACATAGGGAGTGATTTCAGACACAGCCTATAAAACATTATGTCAATTACGTTAGCATAATCTGATATTAGCATTTAGAGCTAAAGAATACATACAAAAGTTGGGAAACTCTGGTACAAAGCACAACTAAAACATTGTTTAATGGTGGTGATGTGGTTTGGAAATAATTTGCCCCAGGTAAAAAGAATATCTCAGATTCTCAAAACATTTGCAAAATAATCCTGCAAACTCCTTTTTTTATCCCTTGTGAGGGATGATGAAACCACGGCTTCTGTGTCAGGATGAATAACTGAGCAGCTCTTAAAGATTCATGAAGCCAAATGAGAATAGATGAACAAATTGGCCTGGTTTTTAAAACTGCCTTTAATGGTGTCGGCGACCATTTTGGCTCTCATGTGGTAGAGAACAGGACATTGTCTTCACGGACGTTTCCTCTCCCTGAGCTGACCCTTTTGTGTTTCCATTCCCCGGTATTTCTCAATGGAAACTAGGTTTAGAAGACAGTGAGAATGTCTGTAGTGATTGTCGATGGTGTTATTGTGTAAACATCAATCACAAATGTAAGCGTAGATGAGGGTGTGTTTCATTTTATCTTCTTCTCCTTCTCCCGCTCTTTCCCGTCCTGCTCCCCCTTCTTTTCCCCTGTTTTCTTAACATTTCCAACCCTTGTCCCTGTTCACAGTATTAGGCTGGAATATGGTTGTGTGGTAGTAGACACGTGTTCCGTGTGATTGGTGAGTCAGTGTCGTCGTGTTATGATTTGTTGCTCCTCGTGATGCCATCGGACACGGAGCAGTGATCGGATCGGTGAAGACAAAAGATGAAAGGGGTGACCCAGGTTCCCTAAAAAACATTGGTTCCCATCTCGCACCCTGCCCCATTCCTGAAAAACCAACTTTCCCGCTCTGCACAGCGCCGCTCTGGGATCTTTCTCTGGATATGAAAACACATGGACTGTATGTATTTCCTTGGCTGATATCTTGTCACACTTTTACTTACAAATGTAGAAAGGGGGGGTTGGGTTGTTGTAATACCATGACTACAAGCCTACACTCACTTTCTGCCTACTGTGGTACATTGAGTCATTTTCACAAGGAAGCATCTCATTCATTGGACATTTCCATGTCGGTCAGGGTTGAAAATCAGTGCTTCTATCATCTATTCAAGCCCCACAAGTCCTTTAAACCTGGAGAAATGTATTTTTGCTTCAAGCTAAATACTCTTTGAAATAAATCTGTCCCCTCTAGCTCATTTGCCTCTCAGAGGTCCATTATCAAAGGTTTTTGGAGCAAGTTAAACATTTTAATTGATATAACTGACACCTTGCCAAACAATTCTTCAGCAGCTCTCCTCGAAAAAAGGTGCCAGTACACACAGCTTTAGAGCCAAGCCGTTGCCTCAGTCTGGTTGACAGACTCTTAGTGTTTGTGGATACCAGTGGAGCCAAGCTCAATTCATCTCCTCTGCTGTGATTCTTGAGAAAGTAGGCTGAGTGATCCCCCTGCTCCCTCCTCTGGTTCGTCCTTGCCTGGGGTTGGTGTACCGTAGTCTTGACGGCCCACTTACAGCAGCAGTACCAAACTCACTATCAGGATACCTTCCACCGGGGAACTCTTCAAAGACCCAGACCAAAATAAGACAAACCCCAGACACCAATAATCATGGCGTCATTATCAGCTAAGCCTGAATTATTCATTTTTTGGTTTGTAACATTGTTTACGTTCTACTTCTCAGTGAAAGAAGGTTTTTCTCTCAATACTCTTAGCGCTTCTTTCACTATTTTGGCTGAGAAAATAGTAAGATTTTCTCAGCCAATAGGAAGATTTTAGTGTCACCTTTAAGACTGGGCTTAAATACAGCAATGGTCTCCCTATCTCCCACTCCAGATCCTACAACAGCTGTTTTGATTGGATTAGACTTGAGTTGAATTATCACAGCTGAGAGGAGCAGTAATGGAATGATGAAGAAGAGAGCTTGGCTGATTTGGTGATTACTTGGTTTATTAATCCCATTTCCATAACAGACCTCTCAGAACGGGGAGAACAGGGCGCTTTACAAACACTGGAGGCTGACTTTGTTGTGTTTTTTTAGATTTTTTACACATCTGTCAGGCAGAAATATATTACATATGATGGTTTCTCTAATTGGACAAAGAGATATTCATACAAATGATATTTAGGTATAAATGGACAAGTAATAGAGCATTGCTGAAGGATTGCTTTTGGCACAGTGGACATAAAACTGCTTCATCTTAACCTTGACCAAACAATTCCAAGTGCCCCCCTTTCTATGGCAATACTGCCCCCTGATGGTGACTGTGAGCATCAGCAACACATGCTGATGCTTATACAGTATTGTATGTATGGGGAAAATAATAAACAATAGCTGAGTGTCATACAGCAAAACACTAAAGAGAGCAAATTGACTGTTAGCTTCATAAGTCAGTGCTTCACTGATTTTCTTATGGCCATAGCGTGACCTCCTCTCTGCTCTGGGTGTCTGGGACATTGTTTCCTCTCAGCCACCTGAGAGTGAAGTGTAGTTATCAGGAGAGGTCTCCATCTGATCAAAAGCAACAGTTGTGACCTGGTTTGCTGGGACTCAGTTTGTAGATTAGACAACACTTTCTGATGCCCCACCTGTCACACCGCTAACATAACAAACAATAATAACTCACAGTATCATTCTTTTTCTGTATATGACTGAGAGCTGATCGGCAAGCGTTCGGCTTCTCTCTAGAGAAAAACAACTTTCTTTCTTGTGGTCATAGCAGGTTTAATCTATGCATGCCTTTTGTATACAGTGATCGGTCTTGCCAAACTCTCACCTACACTTGTATGGAGAGCTATGGGTGCCATTGTCGCTGGCCATGGGACTGGTTGAAACAAATTGCTGTAAAGTCAAGCTGTACTCGGAGTTAGAGCAAGTGAGACCATTAAAATGTTTTGAATCTGGTACCAATTAAAGCCAGGGGCAAATAATCACCTGCACCTGCGTTCACGAATATCCTACAAAGAATCACTTGTTTACTTGGGATGATTGTACTTTTACACGCATCTATCCACATACACAGATCTGCTCAGATGTGTAAGCTGTAGATAAAGCGATTGATATTCCAAGCAGGATGGTGGGACTGATCAATGCTGTATGGGGATATGATTATTAATGACATACTTTCATTGATCTATCTTGAACCTTGTCACTCCCAGAATCCCTCTGGAGTAGGAGGAGGCGTACAGAGCTCTTAGACCTGGTTGGCACTCATTCCTAGGTTTCCACATTAGCTTTTAAAATGTTTCCTTTTTTTCTCTTTTAAGAAACGAGATGGTGCCAGATTTTGACTTTTGTTTTTGCCCAGGTCAAAGACAATGTAACGCTCTCTCACCTCTCTTACTCTACGGAGGAAGCTGTGTTATAGCTCTGTATTTGTTGGAGCCCTCTGATACTCTAATAATATTGAAAAATTATCAAGTTTATCTCCAACATTTGGCTGGGGTATTCTCTCCTCTTTCCCTCTCCCCGCTTCTCTCTCTTTCTCCCCTTTCTTTCTTTCTCTCGCTTTCTGCTTCTCTCTCTATCAACCTGGCACCGACCTCGTTAAACGTTTCAGAACACATTTCATAGAATAGTCCTAGTTTTTGCGCTAATGCATATTTGTTCCTCTTTGACATGGCCGTTGCTGACTTCTGAAACCTAGGAATGGGTGCTGAGGGCTCCAACTAAATGCAGAGCTAATATAAAGACAAGCTATTCAGCTTGTTGGATCGAATGGTGTGAAATGATCGATCATTAAAGCATATTACTGGCTCATAAAAGAGACTGTTATACAGTAATTACCAAATCTGGACTCTCATCCTCTCTGGCTGTACCTGAATTATAACATTCATATTTTGCACCGTGATGTGTGGATCCTTGGATGTGAAGAACAGAAACTGTACATATTAGATCTATTAGCCATATCATGTCATCAAATCTGTAGACCTCCTTGCCATGTCTGACAGAGGAAAATGACTGTTGAACTGTAAATATTGTAGGTATAGTAACAGAGGACTTAACTGCTGCTTCTTTTCTCCAGGGATCACCCACGTTTTGCTCAGTCCCATGGCTGCTTGGTCTCAAACGGAAAGGATAAGACAATAATGTATTTGTCTATAAAACACGTATGAGTTCTTTTTTTATTTCAATGTATGTTTTATATACTGTCTGTCTTGTAAATGAACTCCTTTTCGTCATAAAAGCATGATGTGACTCTGTCAAAAGTGTCCTGTGTCTCTTTTCGTCGCCTGCTTGAGTCGCCTGATGTTTAAACAGCCGCACACATGAAAGCTACACTACATGGCCGACGTGATTGTTAAACATGTCATTCAAAATTACAGGCGCAATAAGATGCTATAACAGCCTCCACTCTTCTAGAAAAGGCTTCCCACAAGAGTTTGAGGCTGCCTGAAGTGATTTGCTCCCATTTGTTAGGTCAGAAACAGATGTTGATAAGCGTGGAGAGCAAAAGTGATGAATAAATAAATGTTTCTTTGTCTTAATGGCAGCCAAAGACTTTGTCAGTATGAAATAAATGTCTTATTTATGTATATAATATTGAGCACTTTGGATCTTCATAATAGAAAACTCACAGTCTGCATCTCAATTCATCCAGAAGTGTTGAAGGACCTGCAGCATTGTGTATTATTGTGAATTATGATGTTGAACGTGGAGAAGGCCTTCCCCAAACTGTTGCCACATAGTTAGAGGCACACTATGTAACGTACTGTATGCTGTGCAACCTGAGCCTATCAGTGAGAATAATGAGCTGGTGTCTTCATATTCGTTCTGGGAGTTTGAAGGTTTTAGAAACATGAGAGGAATGACATACAGTCAATTTAGACTCAGTGTATTTGAATTTGATTGTTTTTAAGTTGACAAAAATAATTCACGAAGGATTAGATGTAGTATTTCTCCAACTGAATTGTGTTGCTGGCTCTGTGAAGAAGGCTTTGAAATAGATATTGGGAAATAAAATTAAAAGTTTGTGTTTTTTTCAGTGAAATTATAAAGTTCATGACTAAATTAGCAACAACCAAATTTAAAAGGTCCAAAGTTCAGAAACATCCTATTTATTAAAGATCCCCTCCAGTCATGTTTTAAGATATATAAAAATCCTCTGCTTGGAAAAATAAAATTTGTCCGATACAGTTTCCCCCCCCAAAAAAATCAATTACCTTGTTAAAAATCTATTCCTTCTCACTCATTGAAAAATCCATATTCTATGAATATGCAAATATTTTTCATTTAAAAAGTTTAACTACTGGACACAGCATGTCTCCTACTTCACTGAAAAGTCTGTTCTCAGTATATGTGCACTGAAGGCTTCAAGTTTCCTCATCACACTTGTGTAAGTTGTATACTGGACCACGACTGGCTCCAAGCTAGTTATGATGACACAAATTATGCTTGTAGGTACACAACTTAGACTCAGCTTTTCAGTGAGCACAGAGAAACTCTTCCTCCTCAGCAGATAAATGTAAAAACAACCTTCTAGTGTCAAACTCATCATTCTGCAAACACATTTTTTAGTGGAGGGGGACTTTAGAGGTACAATATACAACATTCAGCCCTGCTAGATGTCAACAAACAAGTATTTACTATGTAAAGATATAGTGAAGTAATGGCGTCCTGAGCAGAGAATGAAGTCACACTCCCTGTGTGTGTTATCCGAGCTTCTCTGTTCTTTGTTTTGGAAGCTGACCAGGAGTTCCCCTCCTCACCGGTGGATGGATCACAAAGTTTCTCATATTACAGCTAAACAGTAAACTAAAATATTTTTCTGAAAAATGCAATGCAGTAACAGAATATTGATCGGTATTTGATCAGCACTGCCTAGTTTGACAATTTGATCTGAGTTTCATGAGCTGTATGTTCATATGCTGCTTTTCCTTTTTTGTCAAACTTTATTGAGTAATCAGCACACACATTTGATTTGGTCTGTGATGCTGCTGCTCTAGTGTGACATTTGGTGTGGCTGAATGTCATATATTGCACCTAAGGGTTGAGTATAAGAGTTTTATACTCAAAAATTCAGTTAACCTACTTCATCAGGTTGTGTGGGTGTTTTTTGATTAGATTTGATTGACAGTGATCTGGCAACATAAGCAAACAACCCCACAACTCTCACCAGGTTATATCAAAATATTGCTAAATCCTGAAAACTCTTTTTCCAACTAGGCTCCACATACTTCAAACCACCTAGAAGAGCACAGAGAAAACAGCACAGACAGGAATCTAAAAATGTAAAATCACCAAAGACTGTTCTGACTCTGACAGATAACTATGCATTGATGCTGGACTCCATCACTCATAGTGAGAAATTATGAACAGGCTCAGACTGAGAAAGCACAGTTTAATTTTATGCCACAAGATGGCAACAGAGCACCACAGTAAGAAACCATCACACAGGAAAGAAAAGACCAGTTAGCCAATTGCTTGTTTCTTTATTCGTTTTAGTCAAAACACACAATTTAACCATATTGGTTTATCACTTGGTGTATTATTTGTTCCAGTTATTACTTTATGGGGTGAAGGCAGACAAACGTGACTGACAGACTTACATGAGATGAAGATCAGAAGAACAGCTCTGTGGGTGATGGCTGTGTGTGTGTGTGTGTTATATATATATATATATGTGTGTGTGTGTGTGTGTGTGTGTGTGTGTGTGTGTGTTTGTGCACGTGTTTGTATGTGCATGTCTGCAGGCATTTGATCAACATCTTCGATTAGGTGTCCACTTAACAAGTCAGATCCATCCTCCCCACCAGGGGAGTGGGGTCCTGGGTGCCTTGGCCCCCACCGTAAAGGTCACTCTCCAGAGGTTAAAGGTGACCACACACACACACACACACACACACACACACACACACACACACACATTTCTCTGAGAGCCATCCTTCCTCTCTCCCTCTCATCTCTCCTGTCCAGTCAGTTTCACTGCCCTCCTCCTCCATCGCTCTTTTTCTCTCTCCCTCCTTCTTCTCTTTTTTTTGTCTCTGCTCTATTTGAAATTGATTGTCTTCTACCATCACAAAGACACTTGGTTCTGATTGATTGATTGGTAAGGGAAGAGGGAGAGAACATTGACACTGGGGCTTCCAGAGCTCTGAGGTCTGTCTGAAGGAAAAGCAAATGACGCTATTTTGATGCACTGGAAGAAACCGTACGTCAGCTGCCTGGCTGTCTGTTTGTTTAGGCTTCAGCCAGCTCCTAAAGCAGACAAACACCCAGGCCGATCGAAGTTAGCACGAGATTAAATACGGATGAGCTGAAATACAGGAACATAACAAAGAAACTCACACGTACGCACCACACAAACTCACACTCGCACCTGTGTGATGAAACAAAGGATAAATACAGTGTGGAGACTATTTCCACACAAAGGGAGGGGGTTACAACTGATAGAGATCAGAAGGGAGACACAGTGATGAAGCTGATACACATACAAATACACATATTTTATACAAATACACATCACATAAAAGACAGAGCTAAAAAAGAATGTAAAGATTACTTAGAAACCAAAACCCAGTTTTGTTTTTTTCCCTGTTTCTCCCCCTCTCCTCCACCTGTAGAGGTACAGTTCATCCTGCAGTTTATATACACTTATATAGTATCCATGCATAAAAGAATCGCTCATCCCACCCCTAATGACAGAGGTGCTTTGGTTGGTTCTCTTTTTTTAATATGGGAATCACTTTAACACACATAGGAGACAATCTTCAAACACAAAATAAGCCAAAAAAAAAGATGCAAAACAGAACGCAGAGTGTCCTTGATGTGTCATTTTGACCTTGATTTTCTCAATTTCCACACTTTGCTTTGTTTTTATAATCCTTTGTCAGTGATGTCTTCCTCTCCTCTCTTACTTAATCATATATTATGTCTTTTAATGCCAATTTATTTATTCCCTATGCCCTCTTCATTTCAGAGACGTTCTTAGTCTTTCTCTTAAGCATAAAAAGGACAACGTGCAAACACACAAAGAAATCAAAACAACTCAAATGTCAAACCATAAGACGGCTTAAATACTTCACACGCTCCTTAAAGAAATAAAAAGAAAACAGAACAATCATTTTGCTGTGACTTTAATGTCACTCTCATTGCTAAACATGGTCATTATTGTTTCACTACATAACCTTTACAATAAAGATTTGAGGTATATCAAGATGAATTGTCTACACATGCCTGCCTAGGTGTGATGCTACCCTGGACGGAGGGACCAGCGAAGAGGGTTTGGACGGGCGGGGTCACCGGCGGCCATCATGTCTTTGGGAGAGGAAATCAATTTTGTACTGATTGGTCATTGGTTGGTTGTTGCACAGGCTAAGTTTGGATGCCAGCCAATGAGAGAGGGGGATATCAGAGGGCATTGTAAACAGTCAGATACACACACACACATACACTCGGATTACAAATTACACAAAAATATCTCTGGCAGGAGTGTGTGTGAATGTGTGTATCATGGCGAGATGATGTAATCTCACAGTAATTTAAAAAATATATTTAAAAAAAAAACAAAATTGTGTTGGTAAACAATCTTTTGCAACCAATTGTGTGAAAAAAGTGCTACTTGAATTACAACAAAAGTGGCTTTTTAACATCATGAGGACCCCTCCAGTGTTGCTCCCCCTTGTGTGCCCCCCTTCACTTTAAACGCTGTATGTTTGCGTGTGTGTGTGTGTGTGTGTTCAGAGCAGTCCAACCCCTGGTTGAAGGAAAAAGGCACTCAACTCTTCCCACATAACAAACACCTCTGTGTGTTTGCCATGCAGCACGACTGCTCTGTGGAAATGTGTGTGTGCACGTCTCAGAAACGGTGTGTGTGTGTATGTGTACGCATATGTGCAAGACTGTGTGTGTATGTGCACGTCCCAGGTCCAGTGTGGACACGGCAGGCTTAAAGTATCTTTGGTATTGATGGCTGTGTCACAGTCCACTCTATTCTGTGAGGTAGCCACACGCACAACTGTTTCCACCGCTAACTCTCTGCTTTGGGTTTGAGCGTATCTGCACAAACATCTGCACTGAAAACCTACAGTTTTTCCCCTCTGGACTCTAGAGGAAGTCTTAAATAACACCTCCAAAAGGGAATCTGTTATAGTGCACGACCACAACCCAAATTAACAGAGGAATGTCACTTAGATTTTTTTTTTCCTTCCAGTCTGATGATGGGCCTCTGATGCTCCTGCTGCACCCTTCTTCCTCCTGTCTGCGTCTCCTCTCTAGTATGATTATCTCCCGCTAGAAGATGCTACACAACAAGTGGCTTTGCCCACAAATAAATAGATAAATAAATAAAATATAAGAAAGACACAAAGGAAATGAGGCGGCTCTCGTGGTAACCAAAAAACACCATCAGCAGAGGAATGCAGCGACAGTCCAAGTTCAAAGGGATTCAAAGTCCAGAGATCAAGGAAGAGGTCCATCTATTCCATCACACAGGTATTCACATAAATGCACAGTTAGTCACTCATGGTAACCCTTCCTTGTCTGTGCATAGGATCAGTCTATGACATGTTGATTCTTCTTTCTGTTTTTTTTTTCATCTTTAAGTTTTTACATTTTGTCGACAAGGTGCTTCTTTACATATCAGCACAACATAGCACAATAGTCATGAGAGAGAAACCATGTGTCTATGGTACTATTATTACCCGCATCAATATTAAGGAGGGAAAAGAGAAAGAAAGACACAACGGGGGGAGTAGCAAGAGAGTAGATAAATAGAGGATAGATAAGATAGAGGGAAAGAGAGATGAAATCAAAGATTATTTACACTTTCATCGTGTTTCATGTGGATCACATCAATAAAGTCATGTTTTTTTTTTTTTAAATCTGAGGTATGGAATAGGCAACGTGCCCATAGTGCTCGCAGTTTGAAGGTTGTTATGACACAGGCCAGACACAGCGGGGGGGGGGGGGGGGGGGGCGTGTTGCAACGGAGCGAGCTGCACCTGTTCACTGATTATCATAAAGAGGCAAACATCATTGGCACTCAGGATCCTATATTGTGACATTTGACCTCCTGCGTTTGGCCACTAGAACAGAGCAGACCTCCCTCCCTCGCTCCCTCGCTCCCTACACTCCGGGGACGACACTCTTAACGTTGGGGGGGGGGTTGGGGGGGTGCCGTCCCTTTATGATTGTTCTCCTCATGTAACCTGAAAATAACCTCTCAAGCGGCCGTGTAGCCATTACAACAAGAAGTCTTAAGAAACAAACATTCAAATGTGTATCAAAGGGTGTGTGGCTATCATGTTGTCTCAGTGTGTTTGGTGTTTGCGGGGCTACACTTATGCTTATATAGAGTATTTGGTATCTGCATCCAAATAGAAATCTACAGTTTCGTTGTAGGCCTGCTGGAGATATGAGCTGTAACTACACAGGACATCGACATCCTCAGAACATGTTCAGATGTGGTTTAAATGGACAGCAGGTGGCACTGTTGCTCTGACGTGGAACGGGCCAAATCACTGCAGCGGAATCAAACTCCTGGAGCACACGCAGCAGCAGCAGCAGCATGTGAACGTTTACACACATGCACACGCATGCAGTGATGCGGAACTGTAAGGTGGTAATGTGGTTAGCAGGTCAAAGGACCTGCCGAGAGCGTTTTAACAGACACTTGACACACATACGCACCTCTCAATCAGCCTCGGTGTCTGAAATGAGGGGAAAGGAGGAGGAGATGTGGTTGATCACGTCCCAGTTGTCTAATTTCTGGCTGATTTCTGAAGAGTAACCTGTGGCTGTTCAAGGTTTTCCTGTCTTAAAGCTATCAGTTCCCTGTCATGTGTGATTCTTTGGTGTGTTTACACCCTGACAACAGGAAAACCTGCACGGTTCCTGGAGTAAAATCCTCCCTTTTCAAGGTCTTAACCTTCATAATAGATCCGTCTACTCTATTCAGCACAGTGTGGTTTAGTGTAAAGTGATTTTCTTTGGTTTTTAGTGGATTTACTAAGAGCCACGTGTGGTTGTTTGAGGGCAACTCTCTTAAAGCTACTGGATCTTTGGTTTGAAGCCACAATTTGAGATGTAACTTAGTCCCTAAGAGTAACATTCAGATTAAAAGAAAAACACAAGGAGCGTTGAAAAGATCTGATTCATCTGCACAAGTTATCAGCATGTTGAGCAGATGAATCAGATGAATGGTCTGAAGCAAACAGCTACACACACTGTAGCTCTGCAGGATTGGAGTTAAAGCTCACTCCTTTAGTGAAAAACACACCCCCACTTCCATCCTCCACACATCTGTTCAACCATCCGTCCTGCCAGCATCAGGCCTTAGAGAAAGTGGTCGCAGAGGAGGTACCGGGGTGGATTGGAGAGGCGTTGTTGTTGTTGTTGCTGTTTCCGTGAGGAGTGTGCACATGGCCGTGTCCGTGCACCCCGTGACTGTGCTCCTCTGTGTCCCAGCGGTCCGTACAGCGGCGGCGTGAGTTCATGAAGAAGTTGGATACGGTGGAAAGCTCCAGGCCCAGCTGCTGGGAGATGGTGATCTGCATCTCTTTGGAGGGGCGGCGGTTCTCTCTGAAGATGGCTACCAAGGTCCGACGCTGCAGGTCGGTGAAGACCAGTCGCTGCTTCTTTGGCACCTGGTTGCGCTCTCGTCCTCGGTCCTCCTCCTTACGTTTACATGCTGGAGAGAGGAGGAGGAGAAAGGGCAGAAGAAGAGAGATGAGTTTTATTCCCATTAAAATATTCAGTGGTTTTGTAAATGTACTAAATACAGAATATATGGCTACAAAATAAACATGATGACACCTAATAATGACAAAAAGGGAAATATCAGAGAAAGAAATCAAGAGTGAAAATGAATGAAAGGTTAAAATGGTTAAAGTCAGAGTGTGAAAGCAAAGGGTTAAAAAATGGACCAGTGGCAGGTGTTTGTGTGCATGCATGGATGTTGAGTTGTAATATTGTGTTCAGTTTATTGTCAGTTCAGCTGAATGTGTATCATGATTGTGTTGAATGGAAAGATGAAAATAACACACACACAACATGTAACATGATGGGAATGCAGGCTACAAAGGGGAAGTGGAAAGGCAAAAAGAAAAGCAATAAGTCAGCGAGTCGACACTGCAGAGTGAAAGAGGCCAAATTAAAACGTCTCCTTTCATTTCATGACAGACGATAAAAGTCAAAACTGAGACATCCGGTCACGATCTCACCTAACGCATTGCTTCCCAAAGCAGAGTGCTGAAACACCCTGGAGATCCTTTTATGAACATTAGGGTGCTTTTGCAAGTTCCCAGCCTTTCACTAATACATATTCAACATCATCTATTTTCCAAAGCATAATATAACATTTTCTGATTGATTTCTTACCTTCCAGGTAGTGTTTGTTTACCATTCATTTTACTATAGCATTAAAATCAACTTGAGGAGCTATGAAACCTGCTTAGCAGTCAACATTTAGTTGCCTTTAGACTATTTTCGTGTCAAAGTTAAATTACCATCATGTGGGTGCCTACAGCAGCTGCAAACAGGAACCAGTTTGAAAACTCTTCCTATTGGTGTGTTCAAAAACAATCTGAGAATAAGAGTAAACTGCTAAACAGCATTTCTTTAAATAGAAGAAACAACTGTTTTTCAGATTAGCCTATATTTTTTACTACCAGCATGTATATTTGTTTATATTCATTACATAATTTATATGCAGTAATCTGCCTTTTAGCACATTGCTACCAACACTTGGATCTGTCCTTGAATGCTCCACAAAGGTTCGTTTTTAAAGGTCTCTGCTCACAGCTGCTGTAAAATATGACAATAAACAAACATTAAGGAGTCTAATTAGTCAGTGGGCCACAGTGGCTAAATATGAGAGGATGATTTTAACTGTTATTTCTCTTTGTGAACAATTTGCTTCATGTTATTTTCTGTGTCTACTGACAAAATGATCTTAAGGAAAACGCGGGCAAGTGGGGTAAAATGGTTTTGATTGTGGGTCTGTGTGCGTCTTGTTGAAACTGGAGGAGCGTGATGTGAAATGCTGACAAAGAAGCGGTCTGCCGTGCCTGGATGCACCGTCAGTAGGCTCGGCTGTAGCTGTGGAGACTGGAGGGAGTCTGTTCTGTTCTGCTGCCCTAAAAAGCTGCAATGATCGATTTTCCGCGGTTTTCTCCCGAACACGTGGTCCAGTAATCAGGGCTCCCTTCCCCACCCGATCGATCCCCATCGATCCGCGAGACCGAGGTGTGTGTGTGTGTGTGTGTGTGTGTGTGTGTGTGTGTGTGTGTGTGTGTGTGTGTGTGGAGTTAGCGCGTGCACTGGCTCGCGCTGGGGAGTATGGCTCGGGAGCGCGCTTTGTGACAGACAGATGGAGAAGAAATTGTTTATCTGTGGAGGAACAAAGGAGATGTGGCGTAAAAAAAGAGTGGTAGCCATCCAGTCTGAGAGCTCTGGAGGAGGACAAAGGAATGTCTCTCATAACATGTCACTGATTTTTATTTTTGAGAAAGAGGGCGCGCGTGCGCAAGCTATATGGCGTGCGTGAAAGAAAGACAGAAACAAAGTGAGGACTGATATTTAGCCAATCCCAGAGGACTGTGCCTGTGGGAGGGAGGCAAAAGGGGAAGGATGAGAGGACGAAAGGGGGGAGAAAGGCTGGCTGCAGTGTGGAGGTGGTGTATGCAAATGATTGATGACTTTACAGCAGGTTTAGACAACAGCAGTAAACAGATTTGACTGGGGGGGGGATCAATATGAATGTGCACATGCAAGCCTGTGTGTGAGCGTGCATGTGTTTGCATTGCCATTGTTCATGCGTTGTTACTGCAAGCAAAGCATAATTACAAGATATTTTTCCTCAGCAAAATGCATGTAAACAGTGATGCTCTCTTTTGTTCCTATTAGAGCATCTCCACAGACACATCACTCCATCCCTTCTAAGACTTCCTCAACTGTTTTCCTCTTGTTGTTTTTCTCAATTGTTTTAATTTGCCCTCAGATTGATAGCCCCCATATTGATTGATCCGCACTTCAGAACCATTTCATGGAACGTTTATTCAATTGGTTCAGGCCCAGCCATGCCAGAATCTCCTTGCGGCTCTCTAAGTGCTGTCTCAAACCAAACTCAATACTCCCTAATGTAATGACTGAATGCTAGTGCTAATATAGTGATAATTTAATATGTAATGCCTGTTTTCGAACAACTTGTGCTACCGGCCATTTTACAATGCCAACACCACTCTGGTTCTACTCCATCAGCTCAAATGCAGCTCTGCAGCTCCAAGGCCTGAAGTGGGAACAACACAGCCGCCATCAAGTGAGAGCAAGGGGTTAGCACAAGGCCCAAGCCTGGTCAATACATATTTCAGATAATCAATAGGTCCATTTCAAATGAGAATCCTCTGTGCCCCTGAACATTCCCCTCCACAGCAATGAATAGGACCACAGGGAAGGAAAAGATGGAGCTTCTCATTAAACGGGCCTCTCTTGAGACGAGAACCAAACCGTTGTAGGCTATCTTTAGTTGCCTCATTACCAAATGGGCTTTTCTGAAGAGACAAGCGGTGACACTGAGCAGTCTCAAGTGGCACTTGCTCGTGTCGTCTCTTTCATATGTCCTGGTGTCAACGATGACAACTGCTACTTTGCTTAATCTCAACCTCTGGCTGATCCAATGTTTAACTCCCTGGCTCTAAATTGCACTCGTGCATCATTTAAGAGCATTTCTGCTTCATCACCTAAGTGGCTGTTGTTTCTACTTCCCCTGTAAGTGACTGTGCACATATATAGATGAAGATGAGAAGGGCAATGGGTGGATGGGGGATGACTTTTGTGTTATATTACATGTGATTTCCTGATAGGGATGTACTGCTAAGAGCAAGCTAGGGCACAAAAATCACTGGTTTGGATGAACGTTTATATCCAGAAGTGCCAAATTTCTTTAAAGATCCCCTGCAGACATGTTCTAATAAAACTTTGAATAATAATGTGTGTGTTTGATATTCTTAAAATTACACCTGCTCCTTCTCTCTCCTTAAGAAATCCAAAATGAATATGCTAATATTTTTAAATTCCAAAGTTTAACTGCTAGACACAAGATATCACCACATATGAGCCTGATGATGCTTGAGCAGGGCGTTATTAATGGTTCCTCAACCTCTGTCTGCTGTCTGTGCCCCAAAACTCAAACTCAGTATCTTCTTTTAAATCTCTACTTAAAACTCATTTTTATCTTCTGGCTTTCTCATAACTGATGGTAACTTGTGTAGTTTTTCTGGATTATTTTATCTTGTTTTTCATGTTTTGGATTTTATTTACTTTTTACTTCTTTTTTTTTACTGTAAAGCACCAAGTAACTTTGTTCTGAGGTGCTATAAATAAATAAATATCTCCTCCTTCACTGTAAAGTCCATTCTCAGTGTTTGTGCACTGGAGGCTTCAAGTTTCCGCATCAAACTCCTGCAAGTTGCATATTGGACCATTACTGGCTTCCAAACTAGTTATCATGTCACAAATTATGCTGGTAAGTACATATTTAAGGTGAGCACAGGAAAACCTTCCTCCTTCAGCAGATAAAGTGTCAAATTCTGCACAATGAAGGTCAAACATCTGAGTTAAATAACAATAAACAACTTTTTTGAGAGGAGAGGGTCTTTAAATCCCCTCCTTTATCACTGACAGTCAATCATTAATAAAACCAGTGGATTATAGCTGTGTTATAGCTGAGTAACACTGACTCCAGACTCTAAATAACAACAAGATTTTGTCTGAAGATACTTTGCCTGTTGTGTTTTTGAATTGTGGAATGTGCAAGAGGAAATGTGACTCTTTCAGATGGCAGCTGGAGGTACCACAGTGAGATGAAAACCAAAGTGGATGTGAGTCACACTTAAAAGGCCGTCTATCTATATCCTGTGATGTGGTGATGATGTGATTCTAAAGAACCACCAATATAAACAAAAAAAAAATCAATTAGTTTGTAGCTGCAGGAAACTATCAAACAATAAAAATCAATTTGATAATTTATCATTAAAAAATCAGTTTCAAAAGTGTGTGTTGTGTGTGTCTGTGTGCGTGTGTTTGTGTGTGTGTGTGTGAGAGAGAGAGAGAGAGAGAGAGAGAGAGAAAGTGTGTGTGTGTGTCTGTATGAGTGTGTGTGTGTGTTTGTGTGTTTGTGTGTTTGTGTGTGTGTGTGTGTGTGTGTGTGTGTGTGTGTGTGTGTGTGTGTGAGGGGAAGGAGGGAGGGAAGGGGAAGATGGGGGGGGCATGAGGGGCAGACGGTGAACTAACCGCACCGTGCTGCTGCTAGCCGGCGCCTGGACGGACGGATGAGATCGGGCTTTGTGTGCGGTGAGACGGGCCCTCTCCCGCCCTGGACGGACTACTGCAGGCGAGAAACAGTTTTGCGTCAATCACTCTCTGTCACACCTCTCAGATGTACGGTTATTGATTATATTGATCATATTATAGGCCTATTCATTGCTGGGAAGTAAAACGCCCGAATAGCTCTCTCCCCAGCTACTAACACACAGCAGCGGTGACACCAAACCAAACCGTCCCTGCATCCTTAAAATACTCTCAATTGATTAGGATTGGATTATTTGAAAGCTTTCGTTTATGTGTCAGTGTAAAGCCTGTGTTGTCTTGTTGAGACAAGTGATCGGCAGCTTTACAGCCTATCAGATATCGGCTTGCAGTCTATAAACCGTCTGCTTGGCTTGTACTTTTAAATGGGTTTTTTTATATATGCCTCTCCTTTTTCTTCCAAAGAAAATAACGTACTTTATTTATTACTTCAATACAACTCAAGATTAAATTTCTCTCCAGAGAGCTTCTATCTATAATAATATAATATAAAACTGAAAGCAATTAAATTTACTTCTTAAATCAAAAGGGAACTAAAAATGAGTCTTTACATATTTATCGAAACGCCTAAAAACATTTAATAGAAAGCAGCAGCGTAATAGAATATAACGTCAATGATCGTTGCTTTAGTTAAAATGCAGATGTCATTACAGGAATTTAAAAAGCCTACTCAGCGTTTTTAGTTTTGAAAAACGTATTAATGCCTCGAACAACGTATTTATAATCGTTTTCATGCATCGTTTTTGTAGCAAATGCTGTTGTTTTATTTTTTATCACGGAACATATCTGATTTGATGAGAAGCAGAAGAAGGATTATTAAACAACATGCGGCCTATAACACACCTCTGACAACAGCGGTATATATATAGATTCCACGCAGTTTTTAAAAATTAACTATAATTTTAGAAGCTGTTGACTATCATCAAAAGCTAAACTAAAATATATTGAAATTTACTTTTTTGAAAAAAAATGAATCTGGATAAAAACATTCCCAGTTTGAGGATTAATTGTATTTAAACGATGTCTGACGGTTAGTTTAATAAATAAAATATGGCTAATTGGGAAATGATGTGACTTGAACTATACAGGGTCTCGCTAAAAAAAATTAGGCTGGTCTAAAATATAGCTCCAAGCAATTACTTACACACACACACACACACACACACACACACACACACACACACACATACAGAGCAAAAGAGAGTCTCATGTTGGAACAAGTTATGTCTAATGAGACAAATCGACTCTTTAAATTTTTTATTGGTCTTTACAAGTAAATCACCTCACAGGAACTGTCCCTTCAGAACCATCAGGCAATTGAAGAAGGTTTACCAAAACAAAGTAAGGCTGGACTCCAAATAAAGAGCTTGAATTTAGAGATACATCAAATCAACAACTTTAGACCTTAAGACAGTTTATACTTCAACAGGAAAGTGAATATATTTCTACTAACTAGCAATATTACAGATATCAAATTTTAAATGAAGCCAGCCATGCACACTGTACACAAATCACATTATTTCTGTTGTTTGGTTGAGTTAAAATGATGAGATTGATTAGAGTGTTGGGGAGAGTTGGGTGGCCATAAATGCCCGAAATTAATAATTTGATCAGGTGTAAGTCATGAAAGGTCATTTCAAATATTTGGCATTTCTATGAGGTCATATAAAACCTGTCCATCCAACACATTCACTCTCATTCAAACACATCAGTGCTCCTGCCTGCATATTGGCTAAATTGCAAAATTACTTCTGTCTGTTACAGAAAGACATGACCAGAGAGCAGGGATGAAACAAGAGCGGAAGGCAAAAGGACCCGCTTTGCTGATGCTGGTACAGAGCCAGAAGAGAAAGAAGGGGGGAGGAAGGCAGGCAGGGAGGAAGGGAGGAAGGGAGGGAGGGAGGGAGAGAGGGAGAGAGAGAATGAGAGAGCCGAAGAGAGCAGAGGAGAGGAAATCAATACCGATTCAGAGCGAGTCAGATAAGCCTGAACAATGTATAGTGCAGACACACTCTATAACCCAGTCACACACACATGTGCATGTGGAAGCACTCACACAGACACACACACACGCATGCACACACACACTTGGTGAAATGTGCTCGCATGCCTCCATAAAGACGCATTACAAACCCCATAAAGCATAGCAACCTTTAAAATCAAATGACATCACAACCTTGGATTGCTTTGAGGATTCGCTGACATGAGCAGAAAGCACTCATTATAGGCAACTGGATGCTCTGGTGCTCTTTGTCTACTGTAAGAAGCTCCTTAAGCTCTGATCTTTTGATGTTTTGTGATACAGTATCAGCCATCCTGCCCTGATTCCTCTTGAAATATCGCATCCCCCCTTTGTTACAAATTACACATGTCAGAGATGCTCTTCTTCCAGCCTTCATGAATAGGTTCTGATGTGAGTTTTCAGCTCTGGTAAGTCTACACCATCCTTGTTGGTGTCAGATCTGTGCTATTGACATTTCACAGGATGTTTTGGGGGTGTAAACAGGATTCTTCAAAAACCACTTACACAACCTTTGCTGTGTGTTTAGGCAGTGAGTTGGTGTGTGTGGTCCTCAACTGTTAACCACATATTTGATGTTGCTTACCTAGAAGATGCTGTTACAAGCGCTAACACCACCACTCTCTGCACTCTCTCTTTCTTCCCGCTCCCCTCCATCTCCCTTATACTTATCAATTATTAAGGTTGGTATTGATCCTTTCACTACCCTGCCTCTATCTGGCTGTTCACACAAAGCCAAACCTGCCTGCCCTCGCTCAATCAATGGCATCTCCTGGCTCCCCCAGCTCTTTTTCCACATGTCAGTTTTGCTTTTCTCACTTTTGCACTAAATCTGGGCCGACTGAAGTTTTGTACATCCCAATTTTTGTCCATTTGGATTCTTCAGAAAATATGAGAAACAGCAGACCGATATTAATCTTTCATGGGACGAGCAACTTTGATGGGCATTAAAAGATGGGATCTGGAGGATGGGAAAATGGCTGTGTGCATTGTTTAAGTTTATGAAACATCAGCTCTCATTCGCCCTCTCCCTTCGTCCTACAATCAGGGTTTTGTTTTGTTTGTTTTGCTTTGTTTTGTTCTGCCAAACAACCTGCCTGCTTGTTGCCAGGTTAACCAGTGAAAGATTAGTGATATTATTGTCATGTGCTGCAGAGAGGGAAAGAGAGAGAGTGAAAGAAAGAAAAATAGAGAGAGAGAGAGAGAGCACCAGGGAGTGGGAGAGAAGGGGGTTGGGAAGGGGAAACGGCCTTATTGATCTTCTATGTGCAAAGCCAGGCAAACACTGAAAGGACAGAACTACACTATTAATGACACTCAAAGCCTCAGCTACTAATCCCCATCTATCTATCTATCTATCTATCTATCTATCTATCTATCTATCTATCTATCTATCTATCTATTGTCTGATTCAATACTTTTTGTAGGCACTTGATTCTGCAGAATCTAATGTTGCAATATTCATCTGGAAAGAAGGATATCAGGTGTATAACTGTGATGTATTTTACACAGCGGCTGCACTTTTTGAGATCTATTCTTCTGAGTATATTGAATCCAACAGTAGTACATAATTACAGGTTTTTACAGCATGAAAAAGGCCATATTCTCTATATCATCTTGTGTATACTGGTCCCTGCTCCCCATCCCAGTTGCAATCAATATTTCATCAGAACAGTTCTTAAGGCTGCCTTGAATTAGATCTGGGGGCTCATATGTAGGCTGGGTTGGATGAAGAGCTACAAGATGTATAATCTATGTTTTATTTATTTTTTTAATTTGTAATTTTAAGAAGTTTTATAATCAAATGAACTCATGATCACATTCAAGCTCATCTGGCTCCACTGAAGGCGCAGAGGAAGTCCTGCGTAAAAAGCTCACACCAGTAATGAGTTTGAGCGATCATACCTGTCTATGTTCTAAATTTAGAGCTTTTACTACAGAGCACTAAATGAAAAGCCGGAGAGACGAGAGTGCGGTTATTGCGTCTTTCAGCTCCGATACGAATATTGATCCGTGTGCCACATTTAAAAGGGAGAGTGGGAACTGGCGTATTGATCAGTCAGCCTGGGGTCACCCCGCTTCTCCCGCGCAACTAGTTGGCCCAGAAGCCACCAGCACCACCACCTGCACCACCGTGTGTTTATAGTCGGACAGAGAGGAAAAAGAAAAAGCGTCGGGGGGGAGGGCAACTGTTTCGAGGTTTATTGTGAATCAATGACGATTTGCTATGTGCCGATCAAAAATATAGACCTGCAAATGTAGTCTACAACAGCCCGCGTAAACGTAAATGTACACGCCCAAAGCAACCGTGAATACCTTTGCTTACTAGAGCTCTACATTAAGCACAATTAGACTTGTTTCTCTCTATAAACAATCTATATTTGTTTCAGGTTTTAGGAGGAAACAGTTCATTTCAGTGATGAAGCCGCTGTGCCTCTGCGCGCTTTGTTTTGGCAGCTTGAACTGTCCGTGGTGCTGAAATTTTTAGGCCTGCGGAAGTTTGTTTGTGTATGTTTATAATTTTGGATCATAACGGTGGAAGATGACCGAGCTGTCTCTTAAAGTTAATCAGTTTCATGTGAAATAATAACACTTAAAGGGCGGTATCTTACCGGCCAGCCGCAGAGCAGACATCCGCTGAAACTCGGGCTCTTGCAGCCACTTCCACATCCTCCTGAAAGTCTCCCGGCCTGACTTGAGCTTACTCCAGGGTTTGGGGTTCCGTAGCAGGTCTGAGAGGGTTCCTTGCGACCGGCTCAAGATCCTCTGGGCGAATATGGCCTGCGGGATGGAGTACCGCTTTAATTCGGCCGTTATCCTCTGAGCCACTTCCTTTGTGTTGATCTCCTCCGCCTGGACGCCTGACCCTGCTACTCCCTGGCCGCCTCCGTGGCCGTGCCTCTCCCGATCCCCCAGCATCACCGCGCCGTTCGCCTGGGAGTGGAGGTGACTGTGTGGGTGGTGGTGCATGCCGTTGAGGTTGGAGATCATGCCATGACCATGACCCCCTAAACTCCTGGCCAGGTGCTCTTGATCACTTCTGGAAAGCATGGAGGCGTGGGACTCAAACCCCGACACCGGAGAGAGCATCTTAGCGTCGGCGGAGAGGTGCGCACTTGGACCGTAAGATGAGAGCGGCTGCTGGGAGTTGTGCAAAGAGCCCAGCCCGCTGGACAGCGGGGAGAGCGAGCCGTGGCCCATGCCGGACACGGACATCTCTTTGGGGTAGTGACTGTACAGATTGCCCATGGAGGCGAGTCCCCGGTGGTCGTCCCGCATCAGCGTGAAGCTGCCGCTGACGTTCCCTGCGGAGAGTCGTTGGTGGGCGGCAGCATGGTGGTGAGAGTGCGGGTGGTGAAACTTATCCGAGACTGTGGATATCGTAGGTAGATGCTGCAGGGGGGTCAGGGTGGTGTACGTGTTGCTAAGGCTCATCCCGGTCTCACACATGCTGATAGACTGGTGCAGGTGTCCGGACAGCGCGGACGGGTCTGTCCGGTAGTCCCCACCGGAGCCCTCCAGGATCGAGGCCATGCCGGAGACCATGGCTGACCGCGCGCCTGGAGCATGCGAGACCAGATTCCGGGGAGTGGAGCTGGGGGACGGTGACGGCCGCCCGTGAGGAGAGCTCATGAGGTCCCCCGCCTGGGAGTGCGAGGAGACGCTGTGAAGGTTCTCCATGGTGAGCTCCATATCTGAAAGGATATATGTTCCCCTGTCCCACCCTCCCCACCCTCTCCCCCTGTCTCTCACTCTCACTCCTGTCTCTCACCCAGGGACTCGCGCTTTCTATAATCCCCTAGCCCTCCTGGAGCGATGAAATTACCAAACCATTTGAACGCCAATCCATTGATTAAGATTCTCCGATCAATCCAGAGTGTTGTGGATAAGTTCTGATGTTCCAGCGCAGGTACAGAACCGAGCGTCTCCGCGGCGTCGTGGCGCTTTATGCATTCACGTGGATGGCAGCTCTCCCGGGCTATATCTCATCTCTGGTCCAACAGCGCTTCCACTAAGAGCAGGCTGAGCCGCGTGTCAGAGAGATGGGAGCGCGCCTCCTTGTATTTAAAATGTGGGGCGGGCACGAGCAGAGTTTTCTAAATAGTCTTCCTCATTGGGATGAAATCGCGGCTAGTGAAAAAAAAACAATGTCACACTGTCACACATATCTCAGACTTTTAACTGACCCTGCAGTTTTTATTTACTTTTGAGAAGCTGTAAATAGTTACTACAGTGCCTCTGACGTTTGTGCGCTGGCGTGTGCACGTGCGTATTTCGCGTTTACCTTTGTACGAGTGTCAGAGACAGACAGATGATGTCCTGGCTGGAATATGTGTAAAATATACAGTCACTATCTGTTTCCGGACACAGGAGTTCCTTGCAGATAAACTTTGTTTTCCCACGGACTGTATGGTTTTGCATTTATGCGCTTAGTGATAAACTTGATCGAAGTATTGATTGACAGAGATTAATGACGTGGCGCAGGCCGGTTAGGGGGGTTGGGAGGAGGGTGAAGGAGGTCACAAAGTTAGGATCCCAACGCTGCAGCGCGTTTGTTTGGTTTGTGTGAAGTTCACTAAGTCCAGAGATGAAGTTTGGGATTTTATCAGCTGAGAATGAGCGTCTATAAACAAAATATTATTGTGTTTTTAATGTGTTTTACGTTTATTATGAGATTGTATTTTCACCTGTCACACTTGTCTGTCTGCAGCCTTAATGGACGGAGAGGTGGCCTGATTTAAATCAAAAGGAATTCATAACGACAGAAAGCATCTTTAACACTAAATAATTGAATGAACACATATTCTTGACTTGATCGGTTGGATCACTTGTGATTTTATGTTAAAACAATAATTTATATAAAAATGTAGTGGTGTAATGAGGTAAAGTGAAAAGTTTTTCAACAATGTTATCACATATTAATAATTATGTGCCCCATATTCATTTTATTCAATTGTGTGTAAAGCTACACTTGTTTCTATTTATTTTGCAGACATGCAGAGCTTCAGTGTGTTATCTGTCTCGTCAGTCTCTTCAATAACAGAAATAAATGGACACTCGGACAGCTCGAGGTACGGAGGCCCCCCGGGGTCAGCTGAGAAAAACAAACAAAGATCCATGTGTAAATCTGCACTCTCGGTTTAGGAATCTGTGCTCACGGTTCCCTCGGATCAAAAATTAAGTTTTTAATTATTTTGAATAGTTCCATATATGACCTATATGCGACACATAAAAGCAACATCTATTTAACACATAGGCCCACTGTATGTGCAACAGATGTATGTTACATAATTATAAAATACACATATGAAAACATCTTTGGTTAAAATATAGGCCAAATATATATATTTTTTAAATATTAAACCGTGCACACACGAGAGTACAGATTTACACATGGATCTTTGTTGTTTTTTTTCTCAGCTGACCCCAGGGGGATCCGTAGGGGAGCTTTATTGCTGTTGTGTCAATAGTCTGTTTATCTTTCAAATTTTTAATTTTAATGGATTTTTAATGGATTTTCTTAGTGATTTAGTTTGCAGCAGAACTGACAAATCGAAAAGAAAGATATTTACAGTTATTTTGATTCGTGTTCAGTCTGTTTATTTCCCATCAGAGGATGAGTTCAATAATAGTCAGCCAATGCTTCAAATGAAATTAAATATACCTTTTTTTAAATACAATGTTTTACAACTTTGATTTAATTAATTTATGATGTAAATAAATTAACTGATTGCTATTGGATATTGAGCTATGCTGCAAAATGCTCTTAAATATACATTTTTTAAAATTGTGTCGTTTAAATCATTAAAATTAAATAGAAATTAAAGTTTTCAAGTAGGAGGCTGCTATTTAAACCCTCTTACATTTTAGGAACATAACACACACACACACACACACACTGAGCTACAGGCCTTCAGAGCTGCAGCTGCTGAACTTTTAGTTTTATGTGTCAGATTTTAATCGCAGATTTATTTTTTGAAGCGCTCAGTGGGTCAAAAATATTTTTATTTTAATGACAGCTCATAAATTAAACCATCCGTGCCAACTGTTATTTCTGGATATCATAAAGCTCCATGCTTAAGCTGTTTTCTCTTAAGTTCAGAAATTGATCTAAACATTCGATGTATCGATCATCGATCACTTCAATCTCACTCGACGCTGTTTCCAACACAGAGGCATTTGTGTGAGATCGTTTATGGGCTTTGACCTGTAGCACATGAATGACTTACACCAGAAATATGTTGGGAAAAAATAATAAATGTCAACCGGGTTGTTTTATTTTATGTGTTGAAAACTTATGGTTCATCCTCCTTTCAATAAGGTTAATAATGATTTCCGTGCTGGCCTGTAATTTAACTTCTGACATCGACGTGCTTCACAGGAAGGACGTTATTTCGATTTTGACAAACCGAATAAATCATTCACCTCATTTCTTTTATTTAAAAAACTAAAGAGATGCTCTTCTGTATTGTTTGAGTCGTGGTCAAAATCTGTTAATTAAAACACACGTAATCGAGTAATTCTGGTGCTAAAATTTGGTACTAAAATTGCAATATTTATGAGTGAGATCAGGCTCAGTGTTTCTGGGCCAACATGAGACACCTAAAATACGCATTCAACTGTTTTACTGCATCATATTAGTGCTTGGATTTATTGAAAACATGCGTGTGTGTGTCTATATCCTAATATTGTTTAATGGATGATGCTCAGAGCTTTTTAAATGTTACACATAAACAGTGCACAGACTCTTATTTATTTATCTATTTATTTATTTTGATTGGAATTTGAATTTATGTGCATCACCCTTGTTTCCATCGTTCAAAAATGTTTATGGTTTCTTTAGTATTTTCCATAATTTATAGCTGCAAAGTTCATATGTTGATCTTACAGGCCTGTCATGGAGAAAGACTGATGAGTATTGATAAAACTAAACTATTGAATATAGATATGTATGAGTAAAGGACAATCTTATTCAGAAGCAAAAACATTCAAGATGTCTTGCTCCTTTTCATCAAAATGTTCTGAAAGTGCTCTGCCTGCATCATTACACTGTAGCTTATTTATGTGTCAATACAGTGGCTGGCATCATAAAGAAAAGTGGTGGTTTAACCCACAAAACTCATCTTACCTGCTGTCAAGCTAACAAAACATATTGACGCTTAAAAAAAAAAAGAAAAAGAAAAACATTTCAATAACATGCTGGCTTTTCTTTTCCTGGAGTCACAGCTAAATAAGTGTGTTGAATACTGAAATCCAAAAACATTATATACCTGCAGACTGGAAAGCAAAACATCTCCTCTCAAGTCTTACTGGGGAAGACAAAAAAACTTTTTTTTTTCTTTCTTTGAAACTTCTTGCTAATGGATTTCTGAACTTTCTGAAACAATAAAATAATTAGTTAAAAAAGCTTAATTTTTACCTTCTGTCAGTTGGATCATTTTTTTAAATCAGGTATTTTTCCTCTGCAGAGTTTGACTTATACTAAAGGAGAACAATTTCCATTTCTTATAAATTTTATTAAAACACGTCCTAAAAATTGGATACACTGCTGTCAGTCAATGTGAGATAATTTTCATGTGTATGTGAAATATTGTTCAGTATTACAGTGAAGTCCTGCTTCCTTACAGCATGAGGCAGGTTGTGTTTCGATGCATTTCAGCCTACTGAAAGTCTTTTACTGCAATCAAAGCATCATTACAAACTTAATCTTCAGTGTTTTGTATACGACCGGATAGATAAGATATTATAGATTTATGAAGCAGCATCTGTGTTTTGTATTGAACATTTACTTTTCGGTTGTGAGGATTACACACTGCTTCTATTGCAGTAGTTTAATGTATTTAGTGCATCATTTTGTGGAGGAACAATACAATCTACAGAGTGAAAACTACTTTCATCAGTCTATCAACCTTTTTCTTCCTTATTAAAATCTAACACCAGTATTTTGGAGCAAAAAAGTAATTTGCCAGAATATGTGTAGAGAAAGACAAATACAGTATTATTTTTACTCAGCAGTGTCTGTGATTATGAAAGAATAAAAACACACATACATCATTCACACTTTGATATACTGTGAATGTAAAATTTTGCTTTCTTTGTCACCACAAAAGCAGTTTGTTTTTACATGTTGCAGTGAGGTTAACAACTGAAAAAAATCATATAACAACCCAACAACTTGATCTAGCAGCTCAAATGGCACATTTCTGAAATATTAAATAAGGATATTCTTATTATTGACTATAATTCTCCCCTACAGCTGATCAGTCTGTTCAGTAGAGAATGTAAAAAATCAGGGCTGACAGACACACAAATCAAAACAAGATCTGAACACTATGTTTCCTCCTTTATTTCTGAGTCATTTTTCCAGCATTTCACCACACAGTAATGATGACATTTTCATTAATCATATCTCTTTATCAACTGAAAATGCACAGGAGTACAACTTCTCCAGCATCCGTATCCTCTCAGGCACCGGTTGCTAAGTAACAGAAGGAGAGATGTATTGAGACAGAATAGTCAATCAATTCTCCTGTGAGGTGTGTGTGTGTGTGTGTGTGTGTGTGTGTGTGTGTGTGTGTGTGTGTGTGTGTTGTTTGTCTAAGTATTGCACAGCCATATTGTTTCTGCAGTTGAGTACGCTGTGTATGTCTGTAAGTAAAGGCTAGAGGATGTTTTGCACGTCTTAAAAGCGACAAACGGAAATATCTGTTTATCTTCAGCAAAAATCCTCTCATGCTTTAAAAAACGGACATGGATATACATGGAATAAATGGACCAAAATTCCCAGAATAGTTCTCTACATTTGTCATCTCACGCATTTGATCAAAACGACATATTGAGAGCAACATCATCTTCATCCATTTTATATCCAAAGGTCACAGGTCACCTTGATTCTCCTCCCAGGGATTATCTGTTTTTCATCACACTACTCAGTGCAGTTGGAGGCTTATAAGGGGAAAACTCTTATCTTCGACATACAGAGGCAAAGCAACAGATTATTAGTCAGCTGAAACCTCATGCTGCCTGTACCCAAAAGGGATCCATTGGACATCATTCGCTCGAACCGGGTCGAAAAACGGCTCCAAAAACACTCCTGACCTCTCTGGACTTTGTTGTTCCTCAACAAAAAAGAAGGAATTTACCAGCAACAAAAGAGTTTCCTAATAGTGTTGTTGAACTGTTGCATTGTTCAACTGTGAAATTCAAGATGACATTTGGGAAATTACTAATGAGCTGTTACTTTAAATGCCTTTCTGATGATTAGTTTAATAGAAAATGGGGGATTTTAGTGTGAATGTTTAGTTTTCGCTTCTCCAAACAGAGGGTCTAAGGATAGATTGTCATACAGATTGGGCAAATTTGGGATTTGCACCTCATAAATTAACCTACCTTGATGGCTTCTGCATTACCCTCAGCAATATTCTATTAAATATGACTCATTTTACTTAGCTGTCATCCTGTTTTCTGTGCTGTATTTCTGTAATTTTGCTTTCTGGTCTATTCTTTACACACAACATCAATTGCATGTCTGTCCATCCTGGATGAGGGATCCTTCCTCTGTTGCTCCTCCTGAGGTTTCCTCCATTTTTCCCCCATTGAAGGGTTTTTTTTAGGTGAGTTTTTCCTTATCTGAATCGAGGGTCTAAGGATAGATATAGGAAATCATGTGGGATATAGGATGTTGATCTCCTGGGATAAACCACTCAAAAACACACTTCTGTCAGCTTGGCTTCTATGAACTGTCCATGAGATTTTTGTTGCAAAAGCTTCAAATGCCTTTACCGAGTGCCCCTTCTGTATTTAAAGACTATAACCCCATTCGAAAGACAAATAGAAATATACAGGTTTACTGTAATCTACACCCGCCATGCCTGCTCCTCTCAGGCCTGGTTCCCTCAGGTCTCCTACAGCAGGAGGCAGAGAAATATGCCGGTTTCATACACTCCATCGATTTTGCCCTCGAACAAAGACAGACAGGGAGAGATGGAGGCAGGGAGCGGGCAGAGGAGGAGTGAGAGAAATGAGAGATAGATGAAGAGCACTTGCCAATGGTAGATTTTCTTGTTTTATCTAACGCACAGCTGCATAGATTCTACTTGGCAATTATTGGCAGCTGAAAAAGGAGACACAAGGATGCACAATTAATATTGGGATAATTTAAAGGTTCTGCGTGTTTGTGTTTACTAGTGAGGGGGGGAAACACTCGTCAGACATGGCTCGAGCTCCAAATGCGCCATTTACTCCGCGAATGAGTGTGACACAGAGCAACAGAGCGAAGGATGAAAACAGAAAGCAACAGGGAAGAAGGGGAAAGAGAGGGAGAGAGAGAGAGAGTTGGGCTGGTGTTAAGGTGATTAGTCTGGTGGGTTGGCGATAGAGAGAGTTGATCAATAACCTATCGATCTCCCATTGCGAGTGTCAGGGGGGTAGTGGGAAAGAGAGGGAGGGTGAGAGAAAGGATAGGGAGGGAGTTGGTCCGGGCTTGACTTTTAAAAATCCTTTACTCTGCGGATGACAAATAACCCATTAGATTGCAGGAGAGCTGGAAAATCTGGAAATCCTGCCGGAGCACACACACACACATAAACACATACACCTGTGCATTTTTCTAAATGTTGGAAATATTTCTCAATTTCAAAAAAGTGTGGTAGAGCCATTTTTCCGACTACGGTTGCAAAAGAAAAATCATTTCTGTAAGTAGTAGTGGAGAAACTATTGAGCTCAATGCAGTGAAGTTACTTAGCAGACCATTACTTCAAAGAATTCCTCCAGGCTGAAATATTCACTGAAGCAAGCCTCACTCGATACTCACCCTCAGGTCTTTTAAAATGTTCAGCAATAAGTCTGTGAGAAGTAGGTGACAAATTTGAATGCAAACGCAAGCAGAAAAGAAAGAAAGCTTCGTTTCTTTTTTTGTTAAAACAAGGCTGCAAAAAGACAAACGTGTCATCAGTGTGTGTGTTCTTTGTCTGGGAGAGCATTAAAGAGCAACCTGATATAAGATGTAGTGAAAGTAATGAGATGATGACAAACATGGCTATTAACCATCCAATCCCCGAGGCCTCCTCACAGACAAGAACAGCAGTTATTAGCGTCTGAAAAATGAATTCTGAGAGAAAGTTATTTAAAAGCACAACTAGCACTACGGAGCTTAAGAAATCAGTTGACACAGAAAGATGACGTCGTGTGTGGCAGTCTTTTCACCAGGAAAGAGGTCATGATGTTACAAGGTTTGTCGCTCCCCAGTGTAATCGGGACCGTGCGGGATGGGATCAGAGTTGAGGGGTGAGAGGTGAAGGGTCATACGGTCTTTGAAAATACCACAGAGCCCAAAGGACGGATGTCAGGGTACTAGAGGAGAGGATGGTTATTGAACAACCCATCATTTTTATAGTCAACTCCTGTATCGGAAGTCTTTTACTACAGCAGGTGGGGGTGAAAGCGTCCAAAACTGGAGTGAAGATTCAGGCAGGTGACGGTATGTTTATATCAAAATAAAAACACTTTTCCTGTCACAGATCACCGCTGTGCCTCACTTCCGTCTTTGCAGAGGCCCGGAGATCTGATGGAGGAGAGTGATGGATTCTCCTCGCTGTGGCGCTCAGCTGTCAAACAGCCATTATCCAAACGGATACTGCTGGTGACAGGCCTCATTTTGGACAAATGGAGGGCTTTCAGACCGTCTTTTGATATTTGAGGGAAGCCGTGTATAAGAATGGTAAATGAGTAAAACACAGCCTCTTTGTCCAGTCTTTCTCTCCCCCGCACTCTCCTTCATCCTTCATCCTGCTTCCATTTCCTCATTTTCCTCTCGTTTCTCCTCCTCCGCCTGGCTCTCTCCTTCTTATGTCCTTGTCTCCTGTGTGCCACTACTACACCCCCCCACACACACACACACTCCCCCATGCCTCCCTCTACCTACCTGCTCTGCTCTGAGAGCCCTGCCCCCACCCAGTGTTTCCGCTGCCACGCAGTCTCTCAAAATTAATTTAGAGATATTGACAAGTGATGGGCCTGTGAGGCATAGATCATCAGGAGGGAGAGAAGAAGAGGGTTGGGATGTGGCTAAACTGCTCTTCATGGATGGAGGCATTTCCCCGTCATTACCCTGCAGCTTACATGGAAAACCGAGGCTTTAAAGTGCCAAAACAATCAAGAGAATCTCAAACGTCCCTCATCAGTTGACTCACCTCCTCGTACGCTCCAGAAAACATCAGAGGTGGAGGCAAAATGGTGCAAATTCGTACAAACACACCTTTAAAATAGATTATGAGGTACATAAATATCATGTAGAGCAGCCTCTACACTACACTTCATCCAATGTAAACTGGATAAGGTGCTGCTAACAATGTGCAAAGGGCCAGTTGGTCAATACGCCAATTACACAGATGAGGGTACGGAAAGGGCAAATGATAGCCAATCAGTGAAGTGCTTTTACCATCCTCTAGCAAGAGCTGACCCCCTGACCCCGTTTGATGACCCTCAGGCCAAAGGTCGCCTCTCTGGGGGTCAGAGGGCATCGCCGTTCACTGGCCGGAGAGGCGTTGCCATGGTTACAGCACTGGCCGAAGAATAGCAAGGTGTGGCGATGAGGAAGAGAGGGGTCACTGCTGATGAAGTGGGCGGTGGAGTGATGTTACTTGACTTGTTTAAGATGCATTTAAGAAATTACATTCTTAACTTTTCATGTCACATTGTTTTATCTGTTGTGTAAATAAAATACACTTTTATCCAGTGGAATGTAACAGAGTATATTTACTCCAGTACTGCACTTAGGTACAGTTTTGTGGTACTTGTACTTTACTTGAGTATTTCCATTTTATGGAGTGTTTAATGTATTTTATATTAACTGACGTCTATTGTTACTGGTTACTTAACAGATTAAGATTATTTTAAAAATGAAAAAAAGACCAAAAAAAAGCTTATATGCATTTTTAGACTAAACCAGTGGTTCCCAATCTTTTTGACTTGTGACCTTTTACAAAAAAAGCAGCATCTAGTTGGGACTCTTTTTCATTTCTGATGAAGAGTTGTTAGAAGTTCCACCAAACTGAGCTTTTATTTACCCCATTAATCATATCACAACCCCTCAGATTTATCCTATGACTGCTTGGAGACGGCTCAACCTTTAGTTTGGGAACCATTACACTGCACCTAACTGTGAATTAAGAATTGAAATTAGCTCAATCTTGACAAGCTGCGACAGTAAAATTCTGTGCATTGATGCATCAGTATTAACAAGCTAATAATGTATTGTATTCTGATTCTGCTGCTGCTGCAACACCTGATTTTTTATCCCCTGGAATCAATAAAGATTATCTTATCTCATGTAATATGTAATGTATCAGTCACAGGTGATATTTTTCTGCCTGAGTACTTTTACTTTTGATAGCCTACTTTAAAAGATAGATTCACAATTTTTCAAGTCAGGGGCCCGGATGAACATTGAAACCTATTTTTCTTGTTGTAATCACTCCTCCTGTTCATATTGACCATTAGAGGATCTCCTCCAAACACACTTACAATGCAAGTGATGGAGGACAAAATTCACAGCCCTTATTTTTAGCAAAGATGTATTTTAAAGTTTATCTGAAGATAATAGGAGGCTTCAGCCACCCGAGTTAGTCAAATTAAGTGGATATCTTCCACAGTTAGTCTTTTTAGTAAAGAATTTCCTCTTTGTACCTCAACAGACAGTGTTTTCCTGTTCAGCTGCAGTGGAAGTACAGTAACAAAAACAGGGAATTTGGCACTAAAAAGACAACAACTTTGAAAGACGATCTAATTCTATATTTGCTTCAAATAAACTTTTAAATATATTTTTTAACTGAAGGAGGACTGTGGGTTTTGGATCTCTTGATGGTCAGTATGAAAAGGACGGATCATTATAGCACGAGAAACCTGTGTCAATGTTCTTTTGGGCTCCTGACTGTTGTTTTAGGAAAGACTTTAAAAAATGTGAATACTTTGACTGTACTTTTACTTAAGTAGTATTTTGAATCTACTATTTTTATATTGTGATATTGACATATACTTTGACATATTTTAATCAATGTTTCTGAATTTACTTGATATGTTTTTATCTTTTATTACATGTATTATCTTTCATTTTATTACATTTAGAACAAAGTGATGATACTTCTGTGAATTTTATTTCCCTAACACTTTCATACCTGACCTCATTCCTGGGAAAAACATTTATATTAGGACAGAAGTGTTACCTTTTATACCAGCCTAACACTGACCATTTTCTGTATTGTTGCACCATCTTGTGGTAGTTGTACACACAACTACTGTAGTGGGTTGGGTGCTTCTGTTTACCTTTTAGTTCATTTATTCTCACTCGCTGATTTGTCCCTGTCTGTTCAGTTCTTACGTTCTCACGCAGAAGTTATTCACTGCTCTGCCTGTTTTAACTTGCAAACAAAACTGCTGTTATAGCAAAACTGAAGCCTGAAGTAGACAAGAAAGAAGCTCACTGGTGAGAGCTGTTCCTGTGCAAGTCACACACGCACACACATACTGGTTTCCATCACTGAGGGTTTTCTTTCATTTCCTTGTTTTACCGGTTTATGTCTCCATGATGTGAGTAATATACATTACATGTACACGCACACACACTGAAGACTGTACTCCATGGACGCTTTTGATGACCAATTTATTGTCATTGCCTTGTGACAAGTGCCCTGTGTTAGTCTATTTAAATGCATAATGATATAACATTATAGCCTATAGGCTACAGTGAAACTACAGTGGCCTGCAGAGTAATGACTCAGCAGAAGTCGAGTTAGGCAAACAAAAGATATTCAACACTCTCAACTTTCAAAATGCCCACAGTGCATTGTGCAGGTTATTTGCTCTAAATAAGAAAGCACACAAGGAACACTGCCAAATGAAGTAGTCTCCTGCAGAAATACAAGCAGAGAGCTGATTTATTTATTTATTTATTCTCTGTCACTTCACCATTGCTGACCTCAGACAAGACCTTTTTTACTGTGTACTAAGTCCTAAAACGTATCCGTGAAACCTTCTCAGGAAAGTGGTGTCAAACATGTGACCTGACATGTCCTTCCTGAAACTCCTCACTGTTTTCAACAGCATTCACTGACAACAGTTTAACTCTTCATTGTGTGCAGGCGGTGCAGACATGAAGTTGATCAGTTGAGCTTTAGGAACAAACCAAGCTTGGTTTCTGCAGTTCATCATACAGGGTGAAACAAGACGAGGTCAAAACCTAGTATAGTATATGGCATTATGGGCAATGTGTGAAATTGTAGCCAGTTAGTTACAGGGATAGTCAGTGTTAGTGTCTATAATGTGAATTCCTGGATATTAAATGTTCATCTGCAATTTTCTGTAGTGGTCCCAGTAATATTTGTTGGTAAAGTGTTGTGATGTGAATTGGTGAAGATACCTTGATTGGATTGACAAGCGATGAACTAATGAGTGTCAGGTGTGACTGATTGCGCAGCTGCTAGACTCCGGAAAAGGGGAAGGGAAGAGCCGGGCATTCGTGTGTGTAGGTCTGGGGAGCGAGCTCCTGTGCGATGTGGCTGCGTTCATTTCGGGAGTGGGAGGGTGTCGTTCGCAGCTGTTTAGGGCTGCCGGCGACGAATCCAGGTACGATAGGGGGTTAGTGAGTTCCTGTGTTGGGAGCGTAGGTCTGCTGCCTCCTTTAGTTAGTTAGGGCTGGGGCTTTAGGAGCGCAAGCCGCCGCCGCTGCTCTCCAAACTCGCTGCCGCCTCAGGCACGCCGCCGTTCCCTGCCTGTTCACCTGCTGCGCCGTCCGACGGAGCCATGGTGGTTCCCCGGGGAGTTGGACGGTGCCACAAGCTCAGACCCCGGGGGGGAGGGTCTCGTCGACCACGGAAGTTTAGTATATGTTTTAACTTGTATGTATCGTGTATTTTCTATTTGTATTTTATTACCGTGGGGACAGGAGAGAAGCTGGGTGGGGATGAGTTGAGTCCCGGGCGGGGGGAGGTTTTGTATTGGCCTCACCCTCTTTCTTAAAGTAGGCGTGTGACTCCACTGTGTGCAGTGTGTTGGGCTGTCAGGCATTTCCTGAAGTTTGTTGTGATGTGCTCTTATCCCTGATGTGTGTTGCATCTCTGGATGGTGGTGTGTATTTTTATAGTGTGGCCAGCCCTGACTCCCCCTCAAGTGGCATAACTATCCTATCAAGTGAAACTCCAAAGACCCTTTTCTTATTGGTGTTAACTTAATAAAGGTTGTCATTTTGCCTGATACTTTTGTGGTCTGGTGTCGGTTATTCTGAGGTCTCTGATATTTATCCCACATAAATTCTGGTCTCTGTTTGAACTCAGTTATTACAGTGTGCTGAAGTAAGATATCACATGACATGTTAAGCTACGTTTGAGTAAAAAAAAAAAAGTTATAAATTCAGTTGCAAGAACAATACTTTCTACTCATATCTTGGGATGTTTGATTTGAAAGAACTTACTTTAATTGTAATTATAACTATTCTAAACACCTATCTGTTAACTCCCCCTGCTCTTTGATCGTTTTCTGTCTGCGGATGTTACGACCCTCTCTGCCCAGTCTGCCTGTGGCTTGATTTTGTGTGGCTGCTATCTGTGTTGTTTTTGCAGGTACTGGAGGTGGACGTAGTAGTATCATGGCGTGGTAGGTTGGTTGTTTGGTTTGGTTGTTGTTTCAGTCAGGGGAGTTTGGTCCTGGAGTTACTTATGTGTTGACATGAGTGGGCAGGTGTGAGCTAGTGTGGTAAGTTTGGCTTTTGTAGAGTTTCCCCTGTGTAGGCATAGCAACGTGGTCCTTTTGGGCTTGTTGGTTTTGTTTTTTTTAGTCTGTTATTTTTGAGTGGTGTGCGGTCAGAGCAATTGTCTCAGGGACACATCCAAAGCTGTTAGGTTAGTAACCAGCTTGCTGGGGACTTAATTGGGCTACTGGGTTGAGTGTTTAAATAGCCCACTGCTAATCTGCATGAAGACTAAAGGCAGTGAGATAGATAAGTTTGGGATAGGCAGTCTAGATAGAGGAGGACTTCCACATTGGTTTGGGGACATTGCTGTTGTCTCTTTGTGCACTAGATGACCTTGGCAACACTGTCTGTTGGTTCAGTTGTTTTTTTTGTTCTGCGGGCCTATAGACCTAGTCTATTATGGCAGGTATAGAGGATCGTTGCACTAAAGATCAGCTTTTGAAAATTACAGAAGAGTATGAAATGGATCCAAGTGGTCTTGGTGATAGACGGTATAAAGAGAATATAAAGGATATGGTTAAACTGCATTTGGTTGAGAAACGGGTGCTGGTTGCTAAGCAAGAGGGATCTGGTCAGTCACTGGCAGCTCAGGCATTGGCAGGTCCATCAGGTAGCAGCAGAAGGAATTGCTTTTATTACAGTTGTCTCATGAAAGAGAAACATTTGGAACTAGAAAGGCAAAGGATTGAGATGGATAAGCAAGTGGCTATTGAGTGGTTGCATTGTGAGACAGAGCAGGCAAAGTTAGAGTTGCAGACTGTTAAGTTGGAGTTAGTCAAAGATGGTAAGCTTTCTGAGGATGTTCTGCAAGGGGAAGAAAGTTCATCTTCACCGTCGAGGTCTCCTGATGTTGTGCGTAATCTTTGTCTCTTGCCTAAGTTCAATGAGAGGGATCCTGATGTGTTCTTTTCTCTGTATGAGCGGATTGCGGAGGCAAGGAGCTGGTCAGACTCTGAGCAGACTTTGCTGCTGCAATGCGTGTTGTCAGGAAAAGCACAGGAGGCGTATTCATCTTTAAATAGTGGTAATCTAACTTATAAATCAGTTAAGGCTTCTGTACTGAAGGCATATAAGTTGGTCCCAGAGGTATATCGCCAGTGTTTTAGGACGTGGGGAAAAAAGGGTTGATCAGTCGCATATGAGTTTGCGAGGGAGCTGACTAATCATTTCAATCATTGGTGTATGGCTTCAGATATTAACAATTTTGAAAGGTTGTGTGAGTTGGTCATCTTGGAGCAGTTTAAAAACTCTTTGCTTAGTCGGGTTGCTACATATCTGAATGAGGTTACAACTGTTACTGAGGCTGCGAGATTAGAAGATGAGTATGCACTCATTCATAAAAGCCGCACCAAGGAGCCTGGGCGTAAACCTGTGGCGCGCAAAGAGGGTGGTGGTAAGTCGCCTGTTAGTTTTATTTTTTCAGGTAAGGGGTCCCGAGCAGCGCCTGAGAAAGGCGAGAATGTGTACAATTACTGCCGTGAGGCAGGCCATTGGAAGTCAGACTCCCCATTGCTCAGGGCTCAGAAGCAGCATGTTGGAGGAGCTGCTGCACTGGCTGCAAGTGTTGCTGGTCCTGGGGATGTTGGTGTGTGTTAAGGTGGGCATATGGAATCTAGTGTGACTGACAGCCCCCTGCCTTTTATCAAAGAAGGATTTGTGACACAAGTTGGTAGTGACACGAAGGTGCCTGTTAAGATTTTGAGAAATACAGGTGCTGTTAACTCCTATGTATGTGAGTCTGTTTTGCCATTTTCTGAGAAGACTGACATTAGTGATAGAATCCTTATGTGAGGAATGGTGTTGAATGTGTTGCCTGTCCCTATGCATAGGATGAACCTAGAGTGTGAGTTGGTGCAGTGTGATGTGTCTATGGGTGTGAGACCAGCGTTGCCAGTGGAAGGGATTGATATAATTTTGGGCAATGACTTGGCTGGCAGTCGTGTTTGGGCTAGTGTGTCACCACCTCCAGTAGTCACCATCTGTCCTTCAGGCTCAGAACAGCCTGATGGAAGTGCAAAGCGCTTTTCTGAGGTTTTCCCTGCATGCGTGGTTACACGGGCTGGGTCTAAGGGGGAACATGGGGAGTTTGAGACTGTCCTGCCATGTTTACCTGATGTCCCTTTGTCTGTGTCTAACAGTAAGCTGTGGAGTGAACAGAGAGCTTATCCATCATTGGAGGAGCAGTTCAGGTCTGTGCTGTCAGCCGGTCAGGTGAAAAATGTGGCCAGTGGCTACTTTCTTCAAGATGGTATTTTGGTGAGGAAGTGGGTGCCCATGGTGAGGATTTTGTTGGGATCCAATTTTTCAAGTGGTCATTCCATCTAAGTTTCATAGCCATGTGTTGAGACTTGCTCACGATGAGTCAGGGCATTTAGGTGTCCGGAAAACACGACTTAAAAAGCATGTTTCTCTGCACATTAAGACCTGTAGTACGTGTGAGCCAACTGGTAAGCCAAATCAGGTCATTAAACCGGCTCCGTTGCAGCCGATTCCACTTATGAGTCAGCCATTTGAGTACTTAATAATCGATTGTGTGGGGCCGCTGCCCTGTGCGAGGTCTGGTTGCCAGTATTCGCTGACTGTCATGTGTCAAAGCACCAGGTACTCGGCAGCTTATCCTTTGCACACAATAACTGCAAGGTCTGTGGTTAAAGCCCTAACACAGTTCATATCTGTGTTTGGTATCCCCAGTCATCCAGAGTGACCAGGGACCAAGTGTCGAAACTCCTAGGGATCAGGCATAACCAGTCGTCAGCTTATCATGCACAGAGTCAAGGTGCTTTAGAGCGTGTTCATCAGACGCTCAAGTCTCTTTTGCGTGCATATTGCACATAGCTTAATAGAGACTGGGAAGAGGGGCTGCCATGGTTGCTTTTAGCTGCACGGGAGGTAATGCAGCAAGGTAATGTTTAGCCCAAATGATTTAGTGTTTGGCCATACTGTCCAGGGTCCTCTGGCTGTGTTGACGGATGGGTAAAAGGACTCAGATCCACCTACCAACCTAACTGACTATGTGAATGGGTTTAGGCATCGGCTATATGCTGCAGGGGAGTTGCCAAAACAAACATTGGCTGTGTCACAAACAAAAATGAAACGGAGATGTGATCACCACGCTGAGGTGCGTGAGTTTAGTACTGGTGATCAAGTTTTGGCTCTCTGTCCGTTGGTGAGTTCGCCCTTTCAGGCAAAGTTTTCAGGTCCTTATTCAGTGGTTAAACATATTTCAGACCAAAATTCTTTGATTTCAACTCCTGGTTGTAGGAAGCCTGTAAAACTGTTCCATGTCAATCTGCTTAAACCCTGTTATGCTCCCTCCTCTAGTGTGTCCAGTGCTGACCAGCAGGGGGCAATGCCAGTGAGTCCTGCCCTGGTGACTGGTGCAATGGGAGCGGTTTCAGGTGAATGTATGGATGATGCTGCTCCTGAGCCTGATGAGGGGTTGAAAAATTCAGAGGCCCTTAAGAATTTGAAAGGGTTGCTTGGCCATTTGACAGAAACACAGGCTATGGAATTTGAAAAGATTTTGAACTATCCAGGTTTGTTTGGTGCTGTGCCCTCCGGCACTGATTGGGCCGAGCATGATATTGATGTGGGCGATGTACAGCCTATCCGTCAGCATTTTTATAGAGTTTCTCCTGAGAAGCTAGATACCTAGATGCTGAGGTCAAGTATATGGTTGACAATGATATTGCAGTGCCTTCTTCATAAAGCTGGGCCTCTCCATGTTTTTCATGCCTAAAAGTGACAAGACACCAAGGTTTTGTTCAGATTTCAGAAAGGTCAACAAGGTCACAAAGCCAGATTCTTTTCCATTGCCTCGTATGGAGGATTGTGTAGACCAGGTTGGGGCTGCCAAGTATGTCAGCAAATTTGATCTGCTGAAGGGTTACTGGCAGATGCCTTTGTTAAAAAGAGCACAAGAAGTGGCAGCTTTTATTACTCCATCTGGGCTGTATTCATATAAGGTGATGCCATTTGGATTAAGGAGTGCACCGGCCACCTTTCAACATCTGATGAATGGTGTGGTCGCTGGGCTGGCCAGCTGTGCTGTTTTATTTAGATGATTTAGTGGTCTACAGTGATTCTTGGTCTTCTCACATGCAGCGGGTTAGAGCACTGTTTGACCGGTTAACAGAGGCGAATCTCACAGTGAATCTTGCAAAGTGTGAACTTGCTTGTGCAACTGTGACGTACCTGGGTCGGGTGGTCAGACATGGGTGTCTGGCCCCTGTGTGAGCCAAGGTATTGGCAGTTAAGCAGTTTCCGCAGCCTGCCACTAAGGAGCTCATGAGATTTCTTGAGATGGTGGGGTAATACCGCTGTTTCTGTAAGAATTTTTCGACTGTTATGGCACCACTTACCGACTTCCTGAAGGCCAGAGGTCAATTTGTATGTGTTACGACCCTCTCTGCCCAGTCTGCCTGTGGCTTGATTTTGTGTGGCTGCTATCTGTGTTGTTTTTGCAGGCACTGGAGGTGGGTGTGGCAGTATCATCAGCAACAGTGGCAACACCTGGGGTTCTGAGTGCCAGTGCTCCTTCAAAAACCCTCCTGGAGGGCAGTTGCGTTGTGCTCTCCACCTTTTGGTTTTTGGGTTGACATTTGACTTGCTTTTTTGCACCATACAACACTACAGCCACACACTGTTCCACTCATGCACTCACCTGCACTACTGATCCCACTGACTACACATGCCATTGTTAGGTTAGGTCTCTCTCTGAGGTTATTTCCTTTTTTTTAATACATTGGTTGTCAATTGGCTTTGTTGTGTGCGTCTCCCTTCCTTGTCATGGCCGTGCGGACCGGTTTGTGACAGCGGATGTCTCATGTTTCACTCTGCATTATGTGTTTTGTCAGAGTGATGGTTATTTGGGGTGCTTTAACTACATGCATCAATGCACCTTTTTTCTGCGTCTTTCCCGGTCCATGATCATGACGGCTGCGACTGAAATTGCAAATGAAAGTTTTGACAGCGTTTTGGGTGCGCAATTCAGGAGGCTTATCTCCGCCCAGTTACTGTAGTTAAATAAAGCGCACCTGCAGAGCAGCCACACTATACTGATATAACAATCACATGAGTCTCATGTTTTACCTGCAAGACTCGTGTTTTAATGCTGTCGTTCGTAGTTTATGATGTGAAAACATTAGAGAAATAAAAAACTTGGGTCCTGGTATTAGTTCAGTTATAAAAATCCAAACGCACCGCGGAGCGTCTCTTCCAAATAAAAATGAAAGACTTCGATGAAATCACATCTTTTCTGGGCGACTACGGACTTTTTCAAATTCTATTATTATTATTAGTTGTTGAGTTTGAGTGCGATTCCGTGCGGGTACATGGGAGTGCTCGTGATGTTCGTTTCAGGTACACCCGAGCACCGCTGCAAGGTATCGATCAACTCCACGCGTAATGACATGGATGTGGAGGCTTCCTTTCACGAGCGGAGCAGCTGGATCTGACCTGACAGCTGTTCTCGATACAAACTGGACACTGGAAACTGGACTGCAGGACTGAGCAATGACACAGAGAAAAGTCTGGATGGATGGGTGTTCAGCACTGAGAGATACACCGCGACCATTGTGTCTGAGGTGCAGTATTTATACTCCATGCACAATGTGAATAAAACAATAATTGAACTGAAGTCTTTGTTCATACATTGGTTCAAAGCCCTAAATGTTGTCAGCTCACTTCAGAAATGGAGTCAAATGTTATAAATTTGACGAGTAATATTCTTTGAACTTCAAAATCTTTATGTTGTGGCTTTCTGTCTCCCATGCAGACCGGAACTCAGGGTCCAGGCTGAAACTTTCCCTGTTTCACTTTTTTAGATTAGAATGAAATAGATTTCGCCTTAATGACAGATTTCTCTGCAATAACCTGAATGATTTTCTTCTGTCCTGCAATCGCAGTGGGATCTGGTGTGTGACAATGCGTCTTTTTTTCCACTTCATTGCTCTTTGTTGGAGTTCTGTTTGGATCCTTCATCAGTGGTCACCTCTCAGACCGGTAAGTCATGTTAATAATGATGATAATAACAATGATAAAAGTTTACATGGAAAAATAAATCAAAATAATCCACAGCTTCAAGATAGGCCAAAAAGAGACAAATAAGAAGACAAGTAAGAGTTATAATAAAAGTAGAAGTACATATAACACATATACTCTAAAACTGGATCAGTAATTCAATTTTAGCTGCTTTTTCAGGTTGAGCTATAGTGGAATAAAGTGTTTTAAAGTGAGATCACAATGGACTATACCAAATGTGTTTTAAAATCTGCATCTGTTGCACTGAAACTCAGAAGTAGTTTCTCACAACTGATACCATAAAGTCTAAAGAGCAGTTGTATAATTCAGGAGGACGATGTGACAAATAGTCAAGTCAATTCTCATTATCATTAAATCACAAATTTGCCTCAAGGGTCTTTACAAGATGTACAACATATCAAACCCTCTGTCCTTAGACATTTGTGCCACATGTCAAACAAATCGTTTCTTATATAAAGTAGAGACCATAAAATCAGGGAATGAAGAGCTGCACTTTAACAGCTAACCAAACACCACAAGTAGTGAATAGGTTTCTGAAAAACAAGCTAAATGTTTGAATGGCTCCTTAAGGGATTAATTTATAGACTAAGTAATACCAACATCTTATTGACATTTACATCAGATAATAGTCCAGTTCACTCACACAATTGGATGGAGCAAAAAAAAACATGAATTTCAAATTTTACCTACAAATTAGGTTTCAAAGTGAGAGTATATAGAGAACAGTCCTCGACCTGTTCATTCATAAAGGCATCAAGAATCAGGTTCCACCCAGATCATGGCCCACCACCCAACTAATCCACCAGAGCCTTGACGAGGTACAGTCAACTCTCTATCTACATAAGTTTTTGATCTAGACAGATAAGATGTATAAAGATGCATACACTATAAACCATAGCAGAATAGCTAAAAAGGCCCATTGACGATGGTAATGACATAGGCTATTTCGGCATTGCTTGAACACCCAGGGAGGACGTCCAGCTGACAAAGACCTGAGGCTGTTCTGAGAGCAAACGGAGGCCCTACACATTACTATGGTGTTCCTAATAAAGTGGTTGGTAAGTGTATATAAAGACGGATGTAGTGAAGTGTGGCATCAACCATTGGGTGCCATCTTTTCCGTTTGGAGCCAGGACCTTCCAAATAAGGAGTGCAGGGTGTTGCCTTTCAACATAAGTGAATGAAACAAGCGCTATCTCACCGGGAACACTGACCGACCAGTGCACACACAAAGGACAAACCTGTCCACACCACCTCTGTATTCAATTCGAATGTCAGATCCAGGATGTAAAAACCTGGAATTGTCAAGCCACTAGTCACATTCAATTAAATGCAATCATCCTCACTTCACCTTCACCTCATTTATGAGTGACAGGACAATATAATCCGTAACTAAATGCTTTTTGAAAAAGTCAAAGTCTTCACAGGTAAAAATGTGAATGAAACACATTTACATTGAATGTACAATATGTCAGCTGCAAATTACTATCTCTAAACTCACCAAAATAGAATTGCTGGTACCAAAATCTCCAACAACTCTAAAAATAGTCAGAGAGACTGAGATAATAAGAGAAGAGATAGGAACCGTTATTTTCACGTTTTCATGTCTTACAGGTTTGGCAGAAAGCCGGTGTTTTTTGTCACCATGGCCTTACAGTCACTGCCTTGATCCAGGCCACCTCCGTCAGTTGGGTCATGTTCTGTATCCTCAACTGTCTGAGAGGACTTGGCCAGATATCCAATTACATCGCATCATTCATACTGGGTGAGATAGCACATGCACTTCTGTCTCAAAAGAGTTCCCATCTCCATCTCTTCTCCATTGTCTTCCTGTGATAACCTTTCAGCTGCATTGGTGGTGATATGTTTCCCCCTCAGGAGAACTGTACAAACTTATTGCACTGTGCTGAGACTGTCGATTTTGCGGCATGACATATAAACATAGGTGTACTGTGTTAAAAGAAGTGATGAATTGAAGGCAATAAACTGCGTGAAGCAATGAATTCAATATGGCTGCAGAGAGTTTTCAGAGTGGTCAGGATCTGAGATACTGAGCCAGTCTTCCAGGGTGAGCTTCACTCTGCTGGGCCACAGTCGAGGTTTTGGCATCGGTTACGCCTTGTTACCACTCTTTGCCTACTTCATACGAGACTGGAGGATGCTGCTAGTTGCTACTGCCATCCCCGGCTTCCTATTTATTCCAACATGGTGGTAAGTCTGATGAATATGTCACTTGTTGTTTTTTTTGTGTTTTGGTTGTTTGTTTTTTACAAATGCATCTTCCTCTTTTTAATTAACTTTTTTACAGTTTCTAATTGGTGTGTGTGTTTGTGTGTGTGTGTAACTGAGTGGTCCTGATGCCAGGGATTGTATCTGGTTTGTAACTTTGATTATCATAGGAAATTATCAGTATTAGCATTTATCAGATTATAATCTGTAGATTTGATTTAATTTGAGTCTGTCAAACATACATAAATAAAATAAATGGAATGAAATTGAATAGAATAAACCAAACTAAATATTATAACAAAAAAAGACAACTCTCCCTTTATTACAGACTTAATGTAAGTGGAAGTTGTGAGATGCAGATTTAGTTTTTGTTGGTATTATACAAAATACAAATTGTATATTTTAATCTATTAAACACAGTCATTTTTACCATTTCTGTTTCTTTTAATAAAATGTTTTTGTTTGGTTTTTTTACAGCTTTTTAAAAACTCAAATAATCCATTGTTGTGCTCTTAATTCCATTCATGTTTTTGCAAAGAAAAATGAATATTTTATCAGGTTGTTTTACATCATTTGGAGCCCAGAATTACTCAGAACAAAACAACTTCACCACTTTTAGGAAACACATGAATCAAAGTTCAGTTTATGGTTCTCATTTTTAACACTGTCTTCTCCATGAAGTTCACATGATACATGTACATGTACATGCGTTCCCAGAGAGCAAATACTTCCACTTGTGGCTTTTAATTTTAATTTTTTTATTTTTTTTTAAATGACTGTCTAAGATCAACCTTTACTGATTTTGTAATGTTTGTTGTGTACAACAAACATTACAAAACATCTGTCTCTCCTTCTATTCAAGCTGATTCCTGAGTCTCCACGTTGCAGAAAGGTCGGGTGGAGCAGGCTGAGCTTGTCATACGCCACGCTGCCAAAAGGAACAGAGTCCCTGCCCCTGAGGTCCTGTTTAGGTCTGACGAGTGCTTGGAACTAAAGGTACTTATTCCATTTTTACTGAGCTGATTTGCTCCAGTATAAAGTATATTTGCCCCAAACTGTAGCTGTAATCTGGTGGTAAACTCTATCTTACTGTTCTGTTTCTTCTCTTATGTCTGATTCAGCAAAATGAAGGTGAAGATGAGCAGACATATACTTATGTGGACCTGATGCACACCCCGAACATGAGGAACATTACAGTTCTAGGTTTCTTCATATGGTAATGTAGAATCTCTCTCTTCTAATCTATTTGTAACTTTCCTAAATATGGATGCATGTACCAAAATAATTCCCTTATGTAATGTAACTTATAAACATACAGTTAATTTGGACAAATAAAAAAAACTCTTGGATATCAGACCCCTTTTAATTAATTTTGTAATTATTTAATGTAGTTAAGTAATTACTTAACTTGCATTAATTACATAAGACACAGTCCTTTTGATTTTTGACCATTGATTTAAGTTAATTTGAGTGTGCAGTCCCGTCCATCTTCATCCAGTCTCGACTTTGTGTTTCTGCAGGATGTCTGTCGCCATGGTGTTCTATGGTCTCTCTCTCTCTCAACACCAGTGACCTGAATGGAAATGCTTACCTGAACTGCTTCATTTCTGCAGCCATTGACATTGTGGTGTACGTTGCCACTTGGCTGCTGGTTAATCGAGCGCCACGACCAACTCTCCTCTACTCCACACTGATGTTCTGCGGCATCACGCTTCTAATCATAAAGCTGGTTCCCGAAGGTTTGTATTCAGTCTGTATAATACAGACTGAATCAGGAATCCCTGAAAGGACGAGATTTGTAAAATTGTTAAACACGTTTGTTTGTTTGTTTGTTTGTTTTTTCCAGACATGCATGTCGTGCTCAAGGTGTTAGCCTTGGTGGGAAAATGGGTGTGTCTGGTGCTTACTGTTTCATCTATTTCACTGAGCTGATCCTCACTGTGGTCAGGAACATGGGTTTAGGGATCACCTCCACAGCTGCACGCATAGGCACCATCATTTGCCCCTATGTGATCTACATAGGCAAGTGTGTTTTTGGTTCTTTCTGTTTCTGTCATTGTATTTGTCTGCACTGTTGTAACCAAAATAGCATTAAAACAGTTTTAAACACACTCCAGTGAATATACTTGACATAAATAAAAAATGAATCCCAAATCATAACAATAGAAAAATAAGTGTTGTTGGAAAAACTTAACTTTCCCTTAAGATGTATTTTTTTGCAGTCATGAACTTAAATATATATAAATATGTAATATCAATATACATTATGTGATTATGTAGACTACTGATTCCCAACATGGGAATCATGGGGGGTCAGAAGGCCTTCTTGATTTTAAGGGGTGTAAGAACTTTTTGGAAACAAATTTACAGTATATCTCAGCATTTCATTAATTCATGTGAAAGAAAAAATGAATGTAATTGTTATTTTTAAAGTTTAGATTATTTAAAAAATCTCATGAGGATAACGGTGAAAATATGAACACAAGCTATATTCACAGAGCCTTCACTCTCTGATAAATAGCCTCATCCTGCATTAGAAAAGTACGTAGTTAAAACAATCAAAGTAATAATAGAACAATGGCTGAGCGTCGGGGAGAAGAAAACGCTGAATTTGTCAGAAAGAAACCTATTAAATATGTATGACAGTAAAACATTTAAAAAATGTATAATACAGATGGAAAATTGGTTAAGAAGTTCCTAAAAATTTAAGGTAAACTCTTCTCTAATGCACTGCAATATCCACAGGAAATAATCTGCTCAAAATTCATCCTTCCTACAGCTACTGTATTCACTACTTGGGTAATTGTACACTTTACCGGTTGTTCTGAGTTTATATTGTTATGCATTGAATATAATATGAAATATTCATATGTCACTTCGTCAGGGGTTGTCAGTTTACTCAATGATTGAATAGGGGTCACTTCAGGAAAAAGGTTGGGAACCACTGATGTAATCTTCTGCTGTTTGTGAATTTCAGAATTGATTTTAGGATTTTGCCTACAACATTTAAGGCACCACAAAGTTGGGTTCATAGTTAAATTAAACATAGTTAAAAAATTTGCAAAACTGCATTTTTATTCTACTGGGGAAACTAGTGACACTTTTTTTTTTACACACAAAAGACATAAAGTGCTCCTATCATTTTTAGGAAACTCAAAGATGGGTTTCTTTTGTACATCTTTTGTTCTTTTATGTTTGCATTTGTCTGATGTTTGCTTTATGAGCCTTAGTTTTCTTTTCTTCCCTATCAAAAGTTTTCCCTGCACTTTACACATCATCTTGTTCTCTGAATAAATCTTGTTAACCTAATTCTTGCTGGCACCAGAGCATCCAAATAAATCACACTAATAAGGCTTTTTCACAGCTGACATTTTGACTCATATAGCAGGAAAAGCACAGGTGGCTCTAATAACATGAATTATGGCTCTGTTGTAATGCCAGTGATTAATAATGTTAATTTGTTTGACAAGTCCAAAAGTTCTATTCAATTTTAGTTTAGCTTCACATTTGTTTTAGTGTCTTGATGTGTTGTTTGTTTTGATTTTATTGATATTATTCTGTTTACAGGAGTTTACAGCACAGTTCTCCCGTACATCATCTTTGGTACAATCAGCATCATGGCCGCTGTCGTTAGCATGTGGCTGCCAGACACCAGAAACAACAAACTTCCTGACCTTATCAGCCAAGCCAAACCTATCAGAGGGTATGTCACTGTGTGTGTGTGTGTGTGTGTGTGTGTGTGTGTGTGTGTGTGTGTGTGTATAATGATTAACAGAAATAAATATCACCACTAGTCTTCCAGGAAAGCATTAGACAGGAATCCCTTGAAACTGGGACAATGAATCTATGTGGCCTAAATGGGCCTCAAGCCTAGAGCTGTAGCCTAATTGTTAGAGTCAGGGATTTCTTTTCTCATGCATTGCTTTATAGTCTCTTTACACTCTCATACATTAATTTAACATATATTCTCTCTGTTTCTTCTGTCTCTGATTCTCTTTGTGTTTTAAAGCTGTTGCTATCCAAAGGAAATACCTGCAACCCAGTCAGATACAACTGGAGGCTGTAAAGAAATGAGCAAGAGCGCCATCTGCTGAAACAGAAATCACACAGCAAGAGTTGCGTGATCACCAACCGTCTATGGTGATCACAGACAAAAGCCATCAAAATCAATATGCAGTATTTCTGTGTTTTCCAGTGTGTTGGTGAGACATTCATGTTGTTTATGAGAGAGAGCTACTCAGCTTCTCTGGTCTTTCCAAAACTAAGTAGTACAGAATAAGCTATATTTACATTTATGTCATCTCTAAAATAGTGTTTTATACATAAAGAGCTAAAAATCAGACTTGCTTTTAGATTGTATTGTATGTTTGTAATTAAAAGACAGTTAAATATACACATTTTGTTCAGTGTTTACACATATGACATTTTATTTTTTCTTGGATTGGATTGGATTGGATTCTTACCTGGATGGTAAGGCTTTATGTTTAAATGTAAGATACTTAAAGATTATGTCAGTTACTAAGTACAAAATACAATAATTTTGGTAACCCATATAATCTTGTGGTTAATGACAATACTCCAGCATTTTTAAGGTTAAGGCAAATTTTAACTAAGGCAAAACAAGCCAAAACTTGAAATCCAAACATGTCATTTGAATTCATCTCTATGCAGTCACTAGTGGGATGAAAGATGGTGACCAGTCAAAAAGGGAACACCAAAAATCCAGAAAGTTTAATTATAGACCAGGGAAACAGGGCACTATTCTTTCAGAGTGATCAGAACTGATAGCTTTGCACCTGCTTCTTCCACCGCTGGATTACCAGCAGAGCAAAGCTGGCAACTTCCATGGGGCTTCAGTCCTAAAGTCCTAATTCACGGCATGTTGATTGGTTTTGGTAATTTGATTAATTCCACATTTGTTGGGGAATTTGCCCCATTGAAATATCAACTAAGGTGTGTCCTGCATTACAGTCTATAGTGATCCTGTTGTATAGAGGGGTCCTGTGTCATAATCTAGTCATAATGCCTTTATTATTGTGGTTTATGTTGTGCTCTCATAGCAGAGTTTTATGAAATTACCACAAACTGATGGACAGAGAAAACCTGGAAGCAGCAACTATTATTCCTGTGCTCTGTACCTGATGGATGGCTTGGATGAGACAGTGTGCATTACACCATGCAGGGAGGTGGATGGGAGGTGGGGTGTCATTAGAGGCCTAACAAAAAAAAACAGGTTCATCCATTTGTAGGTCTCCAAACTTTTACCACAGCACCCAATTATAAATGTAAAAAAAATAAAATCTTCAGAAACAAACAGTATCGTTGTATTTACAGTGATTTTTAATAACCTAATCGGAGAACAGTGATGTCTAATAGTAGTGTCATTACATAACCCCGTTTACATGTCATAAATTACCGCTGCACTGCAATATCGCGAGATTGGCTCCACAATCAGGGTGTGCTGCTGCTGCTGGGCCCCTGCACCCATCTCTGCAGCTCGTACTGGGACCAACACACCTGCTAGCTCAATGAAGGGGCAAGGATGAACCAACCGTGACTACAGCCCCGTTAGGCTGGTGTCTGTAATTAATAAAAGTTGGTGGGCGACGGCAGTGGAAGTGTTTGTAAAGTACAAAACTTGCTATCAGACGAGGCTGAAGTCAGCTCTCGATTCGGGGTTAAGCGAAACATAATGATATTTAGCGCCTGATTCTCCGTTTTTTCAACACTTACAGTTGTAAAAAAAAAAAAAAAAAAAGTGTTAGACATCGTAGCAAAAGCCTTTACACTGTTTAAACCCAATTTCAGATTGGTGATACCTTTGTTTTGCTTGTGAAGACAGAAAAAGGGGCTATTTCACAGCTTCTCCATCCAGACCACATTAGACCAGATCCAGATCGGAAAACACTACACTTAGACTTGTCAAATCTTAATAATAATAATCTAGCTCAGATTTGACAAGTTTAAGTATATTGGGTTTTGAACTGGACTTGGTCTAACATCGTATGGATGGGAGGAAAAGCGACGCCGTTGTACGTCGTACAAAGCGACGTAGACGCGCAATCGACGACGACATTTAGTTTGCCGGTACTTTGTAGATAGTCCAGCAGATTAGGTTTTAATCCATTTATTTCATTATTTTATTGCTGAGACCACGATGCTAGTACTGCAGATAGGCCAGCCTCCACTTCGAGAAACACGGTCAAACTAGCCCCCACGTAGTTTTGGAGTACGTTTATATACTAGACATTACGGTAAGAGCGTGTAAGAACTGATTTCTAAACAAAAGAGACGTTCAGGTGAAAGAGATTTCAGTTAGTCAGTCACAGTCAGTCGATAATGAATGAATGAATGAATAAACAAACAAACAAATAGATTTAAAAAATCATAAATAACTAAAACAAAATGAATAAATATTGAATAATAAATAAAATGAACGATATTAACTACCGCCTGCCAGCTGAAAATCGAGGCTGTCATTTCAATTGTGTGAATAATTAGTCAAACTTAATAATAAAGAAAACATTTCCAAACACCAGTCTGACTTGAAAATGACAGTGCACCACCTCAGACTGTCATTGAGAAACTTCCTGTTTCCACAGACCAATTTCACTTCAGAATGATAGCAGACCACCTGGGAGTGTCACTGAGACAATATCAGGACAGTATGATGTTGAATCTCAAAATTAAAGCCCTCTATAAAATGTCATCTATGAGCTGTGTTCTGTCTGAATTCAGACTATTAAAAAGGAAACTTCCTGTTTCCACAAACCAATTTCACTTCAGAGCGATAGAGAGGCTGAGCAACCCCCCACCCCCCACCCCCCTCACTATACTCACTACAGCACTGTCTCGGCCGCAGAGTGAACCACATAGGGTATTTACCTCTGATTTCCTCTCACTTTGTGACAAAGTGGTGAGACAACACTTTTGCCTGACAACATTGCTTAGCTGTAATTTTTACATACAATAACAATAAACAACATAACAATTCCCACACCACACATAGTCTAATCAAAAACATTCAGGCAGTGCGTCATGACAAACTCCATGGATGATTCCTCTCTCTTGTTTTATTTCCACAGTCCAGCAGATGGGGCGTACTTGAAAATGCTGATGGTGATTGTTTGACTTCTCTCTGGGTCTCTGTTCTTACAGTAATAGGTTCAGAAACTGGTGCACTACAATGAAACCCATACCTGCTTTGCGTAAATGAGAAAAATCAGATTCGATAAGAAGTGAGCAATGTTATATACACGTTAGCAGGGATGTCCTGATCATGTGTTTTTGGCCTCAACTCGAATCTGAGTCTGTCAATATTGTCCAATAATTTGCCCATACATACTGATCAGAGTCTGATTAAGTTTTATTATATTTCTTTTCCTTCATGATACAGCTGCCACACTTAACTTAAACTTAGGTGTTTGATCAATAAGCCTGAATTAGGAACATATTGTGTTCTTTAGTATTGTCTATAATTATGGAGTTACAGTAGGAAGAGGACTGCCTGTCTTTATCCAAAACATGAAGATGATAGTTTAAGTTCAAATGCAGCTTTAAGCCTACAGTAAAACATTAGATGCATGGTACACATTAGAGATGTCCATGAAATAGCCACCATTTTTTATCCTAAGAGTCCACTTTATGCAAGTCATCAGTGTGGATGTTTAAATTGACAACATCTGTTAGTGCCACTCTACATGCCATCCTGCACGCAAAGAAACAATACTAGTGTTTGGTGAAGGGAAATGTGGTGTTTTTGTTTTTTGTAAAGAAAATTTAACAGCTGGGACACAGTAGTGTAATGAGTTATAAAATGAAAAAAGGATTGGTAATTTGATCAGACTTTCTATAGCTGAAACAAACATATTTTAATAGAATATGGATTGTCTCGTAACATCACCAGACATGATCAAAGAGCACAGTGGAAAGTTAAAATCACAAACTCCGCTCTGCTCAGTTTCCAGTCTTCCTCTATCTTATTTGCACTTAATTGTTTTAGTTTTGTTGCAGAACCATACATTTATCAAGCGGTCTGAGGCGGAAGAGGTAGACTTTGCTGGCTGGCTTTGTAAAACCATGGGGCTGTACCGACCTTGCACTCCTACACACACCGCAGACCGAACACACAATCTAAGAACACTTATATGTGCATATAAAAACATGGAGAAGCTGCTACCTAAAACCACACGCCTGAAAATACACTCCTTGTTTCCCACATCCTCCCTTAGGTGAGGTGTCAAAGGCTCCATCTATCAAACCAACTCTGCTGACAAGTACGCCAGATCAAGTGCTAGGAAAGATGCTGTATCTATAGTTTGCACTGAAAAGTCAGTCTGCAGGATCTCTGTTATTTATAATATTTCATCTTAAATCAATAACAACATAATTCCTCCAAATGTGTGAGAACATTGGTCAGTTTTCTAGTCTGAATTTTTCAGAAGTGGTCTGAGGCTTATAGCACAAATGTGTCAATCCCAGATATTACAGTTAAGCATCTGTACAAGTACAGACAGATACATACAGACAGGTGAAAATTAAAGGAAAAACCAGTACAGGCATGAATGCTTGACCCCCACAATGAGGGGATCTGGTGACTCTGTTATGCTGTGGGGGGGGGGGGCATTTTGCTGGCATGGTTTAAGTCCATTTGTCCCCTTAGAGGGAAGGGTCACTGCAAATCAATACAATGCTGTTCTGAGTCATCACCTTTATCCTATGATGAAACATTTCTATCTTGATGGGAGTGGTCTCTTCCAGCATGACAGTGCCCCAATTCACAGGGCACGAGGGGTCACTGAATGGTTTGATGAGTATGAAAATGATGTGAATCATATGTTATGGCCTTCACAGTCACCAGATCTCAATTCAGTTGAACACCTATGGGAGATTTTGGACTGATGTGTTAGACAGTGCTCTCCATCACTATCATCAAAACACCAAATGAGGGAATATGTTTGGTGTTCATCCTTCCAGAAGAGTTTCAGAGACTTGTAGAATCAATGCCATGGCTGAGGAACACCATTCTTCAAAAAGGGGACAAGTGGACCCAAACCATGCCAGCAAAATGCCCCCCACAGCATAACAGAGCCACCGGATCCCCTCACTGTAGGAGTCAAGCATTCAGGCCTGTACTGGTTTTTCCTTTAATTTGTCACCCGTGTGTATATACATTTGTTTTTATATCTGTTATGCAAACACACTGTGAATTGTAAGAAAGTGTTTATTTTTACTGAGCAGGATGGGTCATGTGCGTCTGTGTTAGCAAGATATGACTGACTTTAGGTTTTTTTTAAATTGTTGACATGATTTCTACAAATTTTGAAAAATAACATAACAACCTGCAATGCACTCTCTGCTCACTTTGTATCTTGAGGTTGTTTCTTGGTTATTTAAAGCAGCATCCTCAGCTTGTACTGGTACCAGCTTCAGATTAGCTACACTTGGGCAGAGGCTGCCTGTGAGAAATTCAGCCCTGGACAGTACTTGCTGTAACAAGACTGCTTTTATCTCTTGTGGAAGCTGCATCATTACTCACTGAGTGGTCTCAGTTGAAACAAATGGTGATGTCTTCGTATACGTTATAATGCAAACAACAGGCCTTGGATTTGCCATTGAAGTGCATCCTGTGTTGTGGCAGCATCAGGGGCATTTCACTCTTCTGTTCTGTTCTATTTGTGTACTTCCTCCTTTCAGTAACGTTTTAAAGATGTGGATGATTTTTTTATGGTAAAATCATCTAAAGCGTTTTCTTTATAAAGTTATAATTGTTAATAAATGGTATGTATTGTAACATGAGAACATGATGTTTTCATTTATGCCCATTTCACCAGAAGGGGGAGGCATATTAGGTTTAATAGCACCAAACACTTTGATACAAACACTTCTGTTCCTGAACAGAAATATCAAAATATACAGTACATAGACTGTGTGGTGTACTGTGTATATGTTGTTGCCACCAAGTTATCAAATGCATAATACTGAAAGGAAGCGAAAGGAGGGCAGTGAACTTCAGCACTGCTTACACACATTCGTCCCCCACTTAAATGACAGACATAGTGCTTCATCTGTTTGGCTCTTGTCTGGAGTGATAATGAAATGTCTTCCCTCAAATGTCTGTCAACTTCAGGCTGAAAGTAGTAGGCCGTGAGCTGTGTGAAAGACACATAGTGTTGCAGCATGTGTGGTGGCCTAGTCTGAGTCTCTCAATGTTGATGGGAGGGGAACTACTGCAGCAGAAAAACAGCAAAGTCTGCAGTCATTAATATGCAAATATGCAAATGAGGGGGTAATTAAGATTGGGCGTTTGTCAGTGGCTCTTTGATTGCTAATGAATTCCAATCTGCAAGAAAGGGGGAGGGGATGATGAGCTAAAAATTAGGGAAAAGAACAGGATGCTATTGTGCTTTTTCTCTTCAAAAACAAGGAGAAGAAGTGAGTGAGGGAGTCCATAAAATGTAGAAACCCCTTTTGAACAAACAGAAACAAAAAGATTTTTATAAAAAAATACTGAACACTGCTGCTTTTAGACTTGCATCAAATATAAACAAGGTGACAACTGGCACCCATCCAAAACACACATATAGAAAATGCACTACACAAGTGTGTCGAAATTCTGTTCCAGCATCAACAGAAGCCTCCACACAAAAGAGGGGGAAAAATGGGGCTATGAGTTTGTGCCAAGACAATTAACCGTGTACACCATCACTGAGCATTCGGCACGGCAGGCTAGAGCACCACAGGAAGGTACAACGATTTCTGCTCATTAAGAGTGATGTGACTGACCCCTGTGGAGAGGGATGCTCAGGTATCTTGGCGGGGGTTGGTGCAGTGGCAGCATGTTGTGTGTCACAAACAGTGTTATTTTCATATTTTTTTGGCAAACAGGGGCCTAACAGTTCACACACGAGCACACACCGCTGTTATTGCTGTTTCACTGGTCCCTTGACACTTGTACATCTTCCTCTCTGGCATGTGACATGTGAATATGTATACATGAAATAAAAACAAATTAAATGTTGTGAAGAACAGAGGAAAACAGCTGCTCTTGTCATCTTGCAGCCTAATGACACACATTGCTGCAGCTATATTTCACAGCTCTGAACACTGACCACGAGAATAAACCCAGTCCTCTTCTAAAAAGGACTAAAAAACATGCCACTATATCATTAATTGAATCCAAGTGGCAGTATGACATTTATATTGGCTACATTCCGAAATACTGGGGCCATGATCATAAGTACACACTAATATATACAAACAGCAGAGTACATGAGTGTGTTTTGTGTGTGTGAATGATTGTGTGAGAGTGAGGGGGCTGTATTTTTCACAGGAAACAGGAAACCAGAAGTCATAACAGGATGCCCCAGGTTTTTTATACTGTACCTGATGCGTGGGTGGCTGCATGGGGGTAACCCATTTACAATTCTAGAAGAAGAGGGAGCCCAGGAAAGTGTGGGTGGAGAGGAGGGTACACACTTTGGGGTTAGGAAAATGGAGTTCCACTCTAAATATAGCTTTTTTGTGTGTCTTGCACCTCACCGTACAACCATGATGTTTTGCCTCTATGTCGTTCGTCCTACTTTTTAAAAGGCAACAAACCAAACATTGTTTGATGTTTCATGCAAAGCAGCGATATGATCACTTCCATGGCAAAAACATGCTCCGTCTTTCCCCAGGTGTACTGTAGGAGCTTCACAGTGAATCTGTGACATGAGACAAGTTTTGTCATAATGAGGTTGATCTCCTCACACTGACTGAACACTACCAAACCCTGCTGCAAATATATCTAGAGCTGAGTTGTGCTGGTGAGTATTTTACCCTTACAGCCTCTTTTCATTTACTGCATCTGTCTTTAACAATGTAATTATAAGCATGCATTGTCTGTCTGTGTGTTAGGAAAATATTCTGAGACAGTTTTTGTACATTTATTTGGATCTAAAAGGATAACATGATAACCGGTATTTAGTCCTGCTTTTAATGGCATACAGGTGTGTGCTTGAGTGCATGTGTGCAATGCATGCTGAGCATGTGTGTGTGCATGTCCCCATGAACCACAAAGTGGATGGCTGAGTTTTCTCGTAAAGGGCAGCACAGATGTTATTTAGGTTGTTTCCCCTCACACCAGTTGAGGTTTTCTCTAGAAAGTCTCAAAACCATCGCAGACATTAACTGCAGCCTTGTTTACATAACCACCAAGGTACAGCTCATGAAAAACAGCAGGCTGGCCATTTTTGTTGAGTTAGGTGCTGTCTCATGCTATAAACTCAGAGTCGTATGGTTCAAGTTTGGATGTTGCTGGGCAAAAAAAAGTGTTTAAAGGAAGTTGCTGTATAACTAATTTTTTTCTGCCACATTCTTTCTCTCTTCCACAGAAATGCATTGACGTACATATTTTGCACTCAACATGCCAGAGCATTTTCTAACTACAGATGTTTTTTCACCCATATCACTAGACTGAAACTAAAAATATTTGACAATAATGCCTTTGCAAATATGCACTTATATTTAATAATGCAACATGACTAATAGTATCATACATATAAGGCAATATAGTCACTATAATACTATATTATTCTTAAGAATGTTTTAATAGCAAGGTCACCCCATAATCTGGTGTCTTTGGTCATGAATTTAAGAAACATGCCCAATTACAATCTTTTCTAAGATAAACTTTTTTTTTTCAATCTTATCCGTATTTGGCATAAGTGAGCCAAGTGAACTCAAATCTCTTATTGACACACACATAACATTTTTTGTTGCCCAGGCACTGTTTGAGGACAGAATTATAATGCGGGTAACCCATGGGCAAAATGAGGCTGCCCTAAAGGTTGATGTTGAAACATATGTGGACGTTCCACTTGTCAATCAAATGTTCGTCGTATCCAATTGGTCCTCCCTCCGATATTATCATTCCATCTTCAACTGGGCTAGTCTGTTGGGCTTTCCGCTGTCCTCATCCGCTACTCGACATAGATCCCCGCGATTTGGCACTCCGATCATTTTGTTTCCCGTTTGCAGACACGAAGCAGTGACATTTTGCGGTATTTAAGAAAACCCTCGCATCAGCACAGAAGCCGTCGAAACCCGCTTCGTTCGGTTTCTTCGTTTTAGTTGAAATTGGACACCGCTGATGTTTCAGCGTCCATGTCCACCCGTAGGCTGTGCGCGGCGGAGTAATACTTCATTGGAACCGACAATGTGGAGGCTGTTAAAATGTCTACTTGGAAAATGAAATTGTTGCAATTTCAACAACGTTAGGGCAACGGAGTAAGACAAGAGTTATGGTTCGTGTTAGAGACGTATTTTCGGTTTCGTGACGAAGACAGCAGCGAGACGAGGCGGGCGCTGGAGAGGTTCATATTGTCTTTCCTCATCTTCATCAAGCCCACAGACCGGACCACGGGGGGAAGGATCCTATACCTAACTTTGTTTTTCTCTCTACTCCAGCCATTCATTTCTCTGTGTTTGATGCTACAATATTCAATCCAGGTAAATGTTTGGATAAATACACACTCATAACAAGCTTGTGCATGTTAAAGAGAAGTTGTCTGTCACGTTGTAAGCGGAGTAATAGTCAAGTTTTTAAGCGCATCGTTCAAGTTGTATTGAGTGCCACCGCCGGGAAAAGCGGGGTCTTGGATTTTCGTCCCTTCGGCCCGAGCGAGCTTGCGGTGTTATTACGGAGTATTTGGAGCTCATGTGTGGTGGAAAAGACTTCTTTGTTCACTTCAATGGGCTCTAACGTTACAGCACATTAGCATATTACCAGACTGACTTAGCTCCCCCTCGGGATACTGCTGTCTGTAGTACTAGTACGTAGGTTTTTTCAAGAAACAAGTGCGTTAACGTTAGCTAAAAAAAAACGTTAACACAGACAGACGTTTGGTTTTAGAATATTAACGGTTACGGCTAAATTTGCAACGTCTTCCACCTGTTCTCCACATTTTACAGTTTTCCTAACGTAGCATGTTCACTTTAACCATAAGTATAATTACACCATAAAATTATGCAGTTTTCTTTCTGTTTAAAAGTATTTCTTGGGGGTATTATTTTCTACCCCCCTCCTCCTCTACATTTTTCAACAACCCACCACCACAACAACACTAACAAGCATCAAGAATGCAGCTAAAGCCTTTTTTATTTCTCCATCCTGCACTATATAAACTCGTCTGTAGCCAGCTATGTAAAACAAAAATCGACTTGTATTCCTGTATTTGTCATGTTTTGACCACTCAGCTGAAACTTTGGTGGACCCGAGTCTTTGTGTTCATCAGTGGGGTGTCTCGACGTAAGGGGGCAGGCAACAGGTTTTTTTTTTTTTTTTTGGTCCTTTTAAACGTCCCGCAGGATTTTAACCTTTCACATGAGCCATGAAAACACGGACTGCTGATAACAGACAGACTCATTTTAAGAAGGGTGTGAGATGTTGTATGGCTATGCCTTCCTTTAAACTTTTCTCCATATGGGCAGGCCAAATGTGGGGGTGCTCAAGACAAGCGTATGCAACTTCCATTTGTTAGGAGGGGCTAAACACTTAATCCCCCATTTTGACCTCAGCTCAATGAGGGACAGAAATCGCTAGATTAGCTAGGGTCAAAATATTTAGGCTTGTTCTAGGTAATAACACATTACTTAACTCTATTTGTGTCATTATTACCCGTTGTATCACTGTTTGGATTGTTTTTGAGCTAAGTGGTTGCTTCCTTTGCCTTTTTTAAAAATCGTTTTGTGATGTATTATTTGTTTCTTTGTCGTGATTTTACTTGACTATCAAAAACGTAATGATAGTACATGCAATATGGGGTATCACCGGTAAAATAATTAACATAATGTGATGGATAATACTTTTGTAATTGCCAAGAATAGTCTGACAGTAACTGAAACTAATTTGTTTTACCTGGTGGTTTCTACTGTGTTATTTTAGACTTCAAGTGAATTTCAGTCATAGCCTGAGGTGCTTGTTTTACTTTTTGTTATTTTGGTATTGGATGCATTTCCTGTCCTTACTGAACTAACTGCTTACAACAAAACCAAGCAATGGACAAAATAACAGAAACATTTGGAGTAGCTCATAATAATCAGCTTTTGTTGAGACTGTCAAAGGTGGATGATCTTTCTTTTTTTTTAGGTCTGGATTGTTTTGCTATTGACCTTCTGTGAGCGTTGCTGCTATGCACACACTGTTTTCCTTTGCCAGTGTAGTTTTCCATTGTTTCTTTTTTTTTTTTTTTACATTATATAATTATGCTAGCTTAGCACCAGCAATTCAGAGAATGGCTACTTATAATATTCATATCAAGTTGAATACCTACCAGCATTATGTATCAACTTTAGTAGATGTCATCCAGGCCACAAAATTAGCACGACCAGTCTGGTAAAATGTGCAAGTGGCAGGTAGATTTACTTCACTCACCAGCCACAAAATAATGGTAATGTATTGAGTGGCAAAATTTGAACATTCACTAGCCGTTTTGCACCCTGATGTCACAAACACAACCTACAAGACACTTGATTGTATATTTGCTTGCTTGCTTTAATCAACACCTCTGACTGACACCAAACAAAATTATAAATTATGATTTCCCTCAGCTGGTATTTACTGTAGTGCTAGTTAGAGCTACAGTGATAAATTGATTAGTTGATCGGAAGGAAATTAATGGGCAACGATTCTGAAAATCTGTTAATTGTTTCAGTGATTTTTCAAACAAGAATGCCAAATATTCTCAGGTTTCAGCCTCTCAAATGTGAGGATTTGCTGAAGATTTGCTGCTTTTCTATGTCATACGTATATGACAGTAAACTGTATATCTTTTGGTTTTTGCCTGTTAGTCAAGTAAATTGAAAACTGTGGGCTTAGAGAAATTGTAAATAACTTTTTTCACTATTTTTTCTTTTACATTGAATGGACTAGAAATTGTTTATTGAAAAAATAATCAGCAGATTAATTGATAATGAAAATAATTGTACGGTGCAGCCACAGTGCTATTGTATTACTCTGCAAGTTTCAGTTTAGAAGAGCTGTTAGGACAGGTTGCTTTTTGAGGTAGAGGAAGCAGCCTGAGCTCAGGAGCTGACTAATGGTGCAGATACACAGGCGCCGGCAAGGACGCATGTGGACGCACCGGACCAAATCACCCACACTTGGCATGTGGATGACGTGGTGGTTGACGTACTGAGAGTTGGGCGGTGCTTGGTTTTTGGCTCGTCCGTTTTCAACATGGCAGCTGGGTCACAAACTTTCTCATATTGCAGCTAAAATATGTTTCTGGAAACATTTGAGGCGAGAAATGGGCAATACAGTAACAGCATCTTGATTCATATTTGATCGGCACTGCCTAGTTTGATCTGAGTTTCATGAGCTGGGTGCATTGCACTGGACTGACTCATTTGCATAAAGTTGAGGTCGAGTCGTGATTATGCAAATTCAGATATGGCAATTGGTCCGTCAGCTCGCCGTGCCGTATCTATCATGCACTGCGCGGCCAGATCTCTTGCTCTCCATAGAAAATGAAGGGGATCCATCGACTTTACATCCGTCAACAGACCCAGTGTGTCTGCACTTTAACAGCGAGTGCAGTGTGGCCTGTGGCTGAACCATGGTCACCCATATTGGATGTGGGCTACCGGGGAAACTCTTAGAAATGGCTGGAGTTTTCATTACTTAGTCAATAAACTGATGGTCTCAGGCAAGGATGTGCTTCTTGAATAGTAATTCTCTCCTATGAGGTAGCCATCAGTTATTCAGACTAGAAAGAAGACCTGGGCCTGCATAACACTCTAGGAAAAGTTGACTGAGTGGTTTGGTAGGTTATGTATGTTGGCCTCCCCATCACGTCGTTTTATTATCTTTTCTCACAGCCATGTTGAGCAAGATTATTGATTTTGAATCATCGTCTACTTGAATGATCATCTATTGTGTAGAGCTGGCAGATGTCAATATTATATTGACATTTTGATGCAAGTCTAGATATTGTCATGGATTGTGTTTACCATAATATTTCTTGGTCTGAAAGATAATTTTAATTATTTATTATTTTCATAATTTTTGGCAATCATCCCTATTGATTATTACAACATTTTACTTAACAGCTGTATTGTTGTGATAATGGTACAAGAGAGGCAAGAAGAGGCAAATACATGAGCACTTAAATTTTCAGTTGAAGTATATTATCTAAACTTCTTATTTGAAAGTGAAAAGTAAGGCACTTGTAATGTATTTTGTACCTGCTTGTCTAAACACAGTAGTTGAAGTTTGAATCATGAATCAGTTCTGCAACATACAGTAGGTGTTTAATGTCGGTAGTTTTGGCAATAATCTTAATGCTGGCTTTCATTTTAATTTGAAGTGAAAATGACTTGGATGAAATGTTTAGTGGTTTAGATTACGTGTTAAACTGGACTTGTTTGTGATTGCTTGTGTGGTTGTTGGTCACACGTCGATTTTGTTGCAAAGCAATGTGTGGTGGTCTTGTTTGATCTTTATCTCACCAGTTAAGCAGGTGACTAAAATGTGGTCATAACCAACAGGAATGATGAACAAAACAATGGAAACAACTTTTTAAATTAATAAGATCATTTTCCTTTTTAAAGGCTGCATAACTGTTCAGTGATGGCATTGCATGTACCTTTACTGGGCTGCACCAGCTTAGTGAAATAAACAATAACCTGTTTGGTTGTCATAATCATCATGCAAGTCATGATTTTTTTTTTCTTAGATAGCGTATGACCCTATCTTGGTTTTGATTAGATATTTCAGAAATCACCCATGATCATATCCAAAATATTGGCACATTATTGGAATTGTGGTATTGAAAAACAGTGATATTTGATTTTGTGAATAAATATATATAGTTCTATTTTGTGCTTTTGCTGGTCAGAATAGTCTTACAAATCAATCTTACAAATGGGTAAAATATACTCATGTTCTCCTTACCTCTGCCTGTAGCCGCTTGCTGAGACTGAAAGGGCCAAGTGAACAGCAGCAGAGAATGGCTGCAGTGGGAACAGACAAGGAGCTCAGCGACTTGCTGGATTTTAGCGCGGTAAGATTTTTCTGAAGATTGCTTGATTTTGTCGAGTTTGCATCCATCCAACATTTTAACTTTCATAAGAAATATTGAATGAAGTTGTCAAATAGGTTGAAATTTGAATGAATATGATGGCATCCAGGGACTGGTCAGTTGGTCAGGGTTTGAAGGATTGTAGCGCGTATTTCATACACTTTTTCTTTTAAAAAGACTATTGTTGTGCCACTTTAATTTCAGTACTAAGTAAAAGCTGGAATGCCTGGATTGCTTTATGTTCATTGTAGCTCTTGGCTTAACAGTGTAGGGTATAGAATAGGATATTTGAATTATCCCCTAATCATCATTTCAGTGTCTTACATTGACTTGCAGTGGTTTGTTTACAGTTAATTCCTTTCATTTCAGATGTTTGAGCCTCCAGTTTCAAACGGCAAGAATCGGCCGACTACTCTTGCCAGCAGTCAGTTTTCAGGTAAGACAAAAATAAACCTTTTTTATTGCCGTTTCCATGGTCCCTTTGGCTTTAGTGACTGTCATGTAGCAATTTCTTTTCTTTTCTTCTGTCTTTTATTATTTCTTAATTTCTTTGAGTTTCTTTTTCTGCCTGGAATGCCCTTGTGATTAAAAAAAAATAGCTTTATTCTTGTGGACTGGATTCTCTTTTTAAAAATGAAACACCAATAAAACACCATTACGATGAAATAAAGGGTTTACCTTCTTTCTCTCACTTGAACCTACTGTTGAACTGGCTTTTATTGCTTTGTAATGCTCCGCGGTATGTGTCCTGACAGTAAAACATAGTAGTGACGGGTGTCTTGCAGTCACACTACTACTAGTGGTGTTTTGAATAGTAATAGAAAAGGAAATTGTTCCCCACTCTCATGAATTGCTTTCCAGATCCCAGATTACATATGGATCCTCAGGAAAGATTTCCAGGTTATTTTATGTTATGCAGATCAAGCGTCATCCCCTCTACACTTCCTCATCCATGCTTTGCAGGTGTCCCTTCCCTCACCTTCTCAGCTGTTGCCATTCAATCACTGAGCACAAAGGCAGAGGGTGGGGGTTGATGGGAACAGCCCAATTAATCTTCCTTGCTTACTCTGTGAAAAAGTGTATTCCCTCGTCCTGCAATCTCGCACCCTACTTTTCCTCTCCGCATAACTCATTTTCAAATAGAGCCATTATCCATCCTCGTCATCAACTTTACCAGCCCAACCCTCATAGTCAGTTTTAAGACACGCATGCAGCTTACTATAAACAGACAGCCTCAGGGAGACTTTCTCTTTGGCATTTCTGGGCGCTTCTTCTGTATTGCTGTCATGTGTAAGAAGTGGTGAACTTCAGCTCTGTTTCTACTGTGGCAGATCCACTTGCCCTACATGAACCCTCCTCTGTCACCCTCGTATCTCTAGAAGTGCAGTAGGTCTTTCGGCTGGCAATAGAAATGAAACAGGATATTGAAGCTAAGATGAAAGACAAAGCAAGCGGTGACTGGGCGGGGTATAGGGGGCTCTATTTCTTCTATTCACTTGAGGGCCACTTACATTTGCTTTTGTGACGGTGAGATGCATGCTTATAAAAGACACACATAGATGTTATCAATCCAACGGCTGCTCGTGGCATTGTCCCTAGACTTAAAATTTACGCTCCACCCAAAATCTGTCCTTTGAATATCACATACTCTACCTCTGTAGAGTTGAAAGTTGGTGGTAAAAATGTTGCATGTAGCTTCTACACAGAGAACAAACACTGTGGTCAGCTTGAATTCACGTCATTTGGATCCCTGCAGTGACTGTTTTCACAGCAGGAAAAAAAAGTTCACATCGTCCTTAGAACAGCACTCCTGCATCTTGTAGCTGAGCATATAGATGCACAGTGGAGAAATGAAATATGATACAGGAGTGGTATGAGAAGTTTTGTTGGACATAGGATTTTTTTTTCTCCTTTTCCTTCTCTTATCATCAGAATCCATTATAACTGACAGGATTTCAAGTTTACCTCAGTGGAAATCAGAGGGTTAGTGTATGATACTCTTTAATATTTTGGGTGTAGTATCACCTTAAAGGAATAGATCAACATTTTGAGAAATACACTTATTTGAGTTGTTTTTGAGATTTAAATGGCGCACAAAATTAACACCAGCCACCAGCTAAATGCTGGTTAAATATGCAAGTGGCAGGTAGATTTGCTTCACTCACCAGCCAAAAAAAACAATGGTAATCTATTGAGTGAGTGGTAAAATTTAAATATTCACTAGCCATTTGGGGGTTGGACAAAAAAGTTAATTTTGCACCCTGGATTTAAATGAGAAGCTCGATGCCACTGATGTCTGCATTAACTATGAAGCAAGAGCCAGTAGACGATCAGCTTAGCTTATCATAAGGACTAAAGGCAGCTGAAATGGCTAGTCTAGCTCTCTCAAAGTTTAAAAAACACACCAACCAACACCTCTAAAATTCTCTAAATAACAAGTTTTATCTCACTATTTTAATCTGTAAACAATCAGAAATGTAAAAACTACAAAAACTACTATTTCTTAGTGAACAACAGCCAGGCGCAATGACTTCCTGGAGTCTCGGCGTCACACAGTTAGGTTATGGTACAGACCCCTACTAAAACCTGTGCCTGTGAACCGTATCTTCAAACTGGTGTTGTAAGCAGAGACGCTGCACCGAAGTGCTGGGAAGATGGATACACTTTTGTTCATCATGAAATAGTTAAAGCATGTAGAGCAATAACGATTAGGCAATTAATAGATTAGTTGTCGACTATTAAATTAATCACCAACTATCTTGATAATCAATTAATTGTTTGAGATAATTTTTTTTTGTGTTGTGGACTGTTATCAATCGACAGATTGATAATGAAAAGAATCGTTAGTTGCAGGCCTAAAAGCATGTAACCCACACTAAACAACAAATAATAATAATAATTTAACATGTCTTTTTGTGTACGGATCTTCTCATTTCGCTTTCAGAAAGAAAACAAGACTATTTCAGAAAGAAAGGTCAGAGCAGTACTGTTGGATACAGGCAGCATCAAAGAAAGATTTCAGAGGCAAACTGCGCCTTAGTGTACCATTCATGTCTGTCTATTTGTAGTTAAGTTGGTAGTTTATCTCTTTATTCAACACTGTGCTATCATATTAGTATCAAAGAATGTGACTTAGTCAAACTATATTTCTACTCTCTGTGGAGCAGCTGCCACGTGTTTTCTTCATAGAGTCAGTACGATGCCTTTTTTTCCCAGTATGGTTAAGGTTTTGGGTATGTGGAGGTTTAACATGTGTGGCTACGGGGAGCCTCCCTCTTAGAGCCTTCAGTGAGGATTATATCTCTGCTCTGGTCTCATGTGCTTGGTAAATTTGTCAGATCCCTTTGACTAGTCGGTTAAAGTAATTTCCAGTGCACTTTCATTTTTTGGTCACTGGAAACCGAGAATCCTGAAATGTATTTTTAAACATTGGTATGAGCTGAAATGCAGAAGGGGAGGTGATCCAAATTTGCATGAAATGTTCCATTTTTCAAACACAGATGTGTAAATGAAACAGAGACTTAAGGATGTAAAAGTCACAAGTGAATGTGCTGTTTATATTTGGATTTTCTGGCACATAAAAGTGTATATAATTTCACACGGTGTCAGAACAAAGACGTGCAAATGTAAGATGAACTGTATATGTTAGTGGGTTAGACCACACTGCGTTGTGTTTGAGAAGTCTCCGGTGACTCACAGGTTAAAACAGCCAAGTCTGTGTTATTGTACATTGTTCAGTATTTCATTAACAGTGTTCACTCTTGAGATTTGATCTGACATCATGCTTTGTGTCTGTGTGACTCACTTTGCCAAGGGAAGGAAGAAGGTGTGTAGACAGAACGACACACTCAGTTATAGGTGCCGGGGGCAGTGTTCCTGTAAAAACGAAGACATGTCTGCAAGTTTGGTCAATGTATGTGCTGGAGTTTTGTCCATGAAGCCTATGACTCAGGCTGGCTGTCTGTTTCCAGTATCTCTTCCTGTGTAATTATAGACTAGCCATGCTTAAAGGGGCGTTGCATGCTGGGAGAAGTGCATTGGGGTAGAGAATTTGTCTGATGTTACTCACCCTTTTCTCCATTTCTCTTTTTCCATCCTGTTAGGCTGTCTGAGTAGTGAACTACTCATGTTTATCTCATGGTTTTAGCACTTCTCACGACCTTAATGAAAATCTTTCGTAGAAATAACACAGAATTATATGTAATTTTGTCATTTGAAACAACAGGATTAATTGTATTTGAAAGTGTGATTTTGATCGAAATGTCATTCTGACCTGAAAACTAGATCTGCTGCATTTGACTCAGCAGTGTGATATGTTTTATCAAACCAGGTCAGAGGCACATATTAAAAAGACAAATATATATGTGTGTGTGTGTGTGCAATGTGTGAAAGAGACTGAAGAGGTGAAAGAAGAAATTAGTCACAATCAAGGAGACCCTGCTGGAGATAGTAAGAAAGAGGAAATCCAATCACAGTTCTGACAAACATGTGCTCATACTGAAAAAAAAGGGTCCCATTCTGTGATCTGTTTTAAGATTCTTTGTAAGCAGTGTTTTTCCATAGTTGCAGCATCGGAGATTGTTGGTATATTTTTACCCAACCACCTGAAATGAAAGCTTAAAATACACTGATGAAGCTATCAAGGCCACGAAGACTAGCATTAAATCTCTGCTGCCTGATCATCAAACTATTTCTATTTCCAGTACATAACTATATGCAACAAGCTCTCATAAGCACAAGGAAATTATAGAGGCAGTCACCTGAACATCGAATGTATAGCCAAGGAGAGCTATGGAAACTTACAGTATATGAATCTGGTGCCTAGAGACTACTTCCTGAAGGATCACACAGATGAGTCTCTAGCATAGGAACGTATAGAAGGTGTTACATGTTGCAATTTTTAGAGGAAAAAATCAGGCAAGTATATTTTTTTTCAAGTGAAGAATGTTGTTAAAATATACAGAGCAACCTGGATAAATAAAACATGTCATTTTGACATATGGGGTGGATACTTAACAATCAGTTACCTGTTTCAGTCTGGCTACTATCTATTCAACTGAAAGTGTCCTCTCCTCCATTCACTGAATGCACCTGAGCAGCAGCTAATGCCTCTCCAACAGTTGTTTGTTTTGTGGAAGTCACCAAAGCTGTCTTAAAGATACCAAACCTTGTGATATAGTTAAGTGGTTTCAAAGATGTCCCACTGAAATTGGAGCATATGTACCTGTCAGCAGCTCCCATCACTGTGGTGGCATCTTATGTGTGAACTGGCATTATAACACTGTAGTGTAGTATATGTAAAGTATTATGTGTTCTGATAGCTTTTGTTTGGCTTTTGCAAAAAAAAATATATCCAAGAGATCCAGTTGAACTTGAAATGTTGAAATAGAGTCAGCAAAACGCTAGACATCTAAAAACTCAAACCTGTCAACTTCCTAGCTTTAATAGATGCCTAAACGTGTTTTAACCTGGAAATCACCTCAACCACGCTTACAAAACTGTGCTGTTATCACATGCTCTAACAGTGGCAAACCAAATACTTCTGTACATTCACAAAATACACTGAGGGGCCAGAAAGATACTTTTATGTAATCTTTAATTGGACTTAATTAGTGTTGTCAGGATTCCTAGCAACAGTTCTGAAAACAGCAGAAATTTCCAATAACTTGAAGAGAGTCTTTTCAGTTTTTTCCTTCATCTGCTTATCATCCAATCAGTTAATTAGAAAAACTATGTGGGTTAATTTACATTAATTTACATCATTCTTTAATGCCCGTTAGTCTGTCATTTGTCCATCTTTCCCATGTAGCTTAAACATTTGTTCCATAAAATTATTCTTCCTGGTTTGAATTTTCATGAATCCTCTCATTATTTCCTTCACAACACCCACTTATTTCATGAATAACACCTGTTAACCCCACATCACCAGCCTGGAGAAAGGTATTCTTATACAAGAAGGTTTACAGAGCTAGTTTTTATATACCCTTCTGTTGTGGAATAGATGGTGACATTTCACACTTCTTTTTCTGCTGCCTTACAATCCTCAGTCGTCCTAAAGAGGAGAAAAATACCACATGTTCATGTCTCGCTAATTAGCTTTTGAGTATTTTTTTTTTTCAGACAGTTCTGATATGCTACATGCTTCTGATTACATGGTAACAATAATGAAATGTGGCCACTTTATTACAATTGCCCCAAAAATAAAAGTTCTCTTTTCTATGAGCTTAAATTCTATCTGACACTGCAACTCATTTATTTCAATTTAGCACTTAATGGACTAGTGTGTTGGATTAAGTGGCATCTACCGGTGAGGTTGCAGATTGCAGCCAACTGAATACCCCTCGTGCTCACACCTCCCTTTCAAGTGTGTAGGAGAATCTGTGGTGGCAGCGAAACTCACGAAAAATGCAAAAGGTCTTCTCTAGAGCCACTGTTTGGTTTGTCTGTTCTGGGCCACTGTAGAAATATGGCAGTGCAACATGGCGGCCTCTGTGGATGTGGACCCACTCCCTATGTAATATAAAGGGCTCATTCTAATGCAACGAAAACACAACAGTTCTTATTTTCAGGTGATTATACACTAATTAAAATATACTTATGAATATTATATTCCACTTCTACCAATAGATCCCCCTAAATCTTACACAGTGGTCCTTTTAATAGATGAGTATATAATAGATTACAGTTTATAATGAGCTTTTTCTCTCCGGTCAATTTTCTTTGTCTAAAGAGTTACTTGTAATCCACATCCCAACAACACTGAATTGGAACATTTTTCTTGTCTCGAGCTTTGGTTCTGACGACCTACAACGCAAACGAATGGTTCATGCTTTTCCTTTATTGTCTTTGATTGACGTGGAGAGTGACAGTCAGCCATAGAGAGGGGACAAGACATTGTCTCCTTCATCTCTTATTCCGCTGGTGTCGTGTGTATAGATCACAGTTGTCACGGCAATCTAGCAGCTCTCAGCGCTGTGGACCCATCATTCTGTTCTACTGCTGATCCTGTCATGATTCTAGCCCGCCTCTACCCCCCTCCCTTCTCTCCTCTCCGCTTTTTAATTAGACAACAAAACAAAAATATGAATATTCATTGAGCTTAGCTTCATTAATATGCACAATTATGCAAATCAGTACGCAATTAAGCTTCAGCTTTCCCCCAGAGATGCTGTGTTGCAGTACTAGAGGAGATTGAGAGAAAGGGGACGGGCAGGAATTTCTGCTTCACCAATCTTTAAAATCACTCCTTTCAAACACGTTCACCTCTCTGAAAGCTGGAGTGCTCCGGCCAGGGATAACATGTGTCAGCTATGTAAGATTGAGACTTTGCGTCAGTGTTAAGGCAAAGGTGTAGGCCAAATGTGTGAAAATAGATGGGCTATGAATGACTGTTGCCATGGGAAAATGTAAAGGAGCAGAGTGGGAGAATGAAGAATGTCGAGGATGATTCTGGGAGCCTCATACTGGGTGTTAATTATTCAAACTTCCTACAGCTCATATCCACGCTATGTGACAGCGCTGTCACTATGCTGTCTGTGTGAGCTGTGAAGTGAAGCTCTTCAATGGAGGTTACTTTCAGCTGCTTGAACAACCTGTATCAAAGCAGATCAACTTCATCATTCTCAGAAGTTAGACTTAGTTTCGCAAAGCAAAGACTTGAATCCCTGTTCAAAGTCTGTCTGTAATTTGGTGGTTAATAGGCCTAACCTACTTCTTTGTCTTCCAGGTATAGATGAGAGGAGTGGGTCCGGTTCCTGGGGGCCAGGAGAACAGAACAGTCCATCTTTCAGCCAGGGAAGGGTACGGCTCATCTTCACTTATTACATTGAAGCTGGACATGTAGATATCATGCTATTTGGCTTTCGTACCTCACTGAAACACTGCCTAGGTTTGGGTGATTATGTAATTTATACCCCTTTCACAACATATCTAATATATGAGATGGAATGATGAAGTGTTAAACACCATTTATACAGCAGCCTATAGGTCATATTAAGTTTTCACTGCTCACATATGGCCTGGTCCCACACCCGCAGTTTCAAGACCAGGCTCAGATTGTAGTAGTTTGCTAAAAATCAAGTTGCATCACACACATGAGGAAACATTTTACAGATGATCTACTCTCTAAACTCACTCTGAAAGATAAAAATGCATCACACATAATACAATATTCTTAAGATGGTAGCAAAACCTGTGTTGATTCATTCACATGAACACACATCACTTTTTTTTTTTTTCTTGTATAGTTGCTTTTGTGTAAAAAAGTGGAATTGACCTTGGGTTTTAGATAGTTATTTTTGTCACTAAAGCCTCTGATGTCTTCCCTCCAGGGTTATGGAGAAGAAGGTATTTACAGTGAGCAAGAGGGCATTGCCTCTGCCCCCACATTTGGATCAGGGATTGTTGGTAAGAGAGTTTAAATTATAACTTATATATACTTATAACTTATCTGTTTAAGCATTGACATAATAACTGTTACATAGTCTTCATTTGAAAACAGAGAGTCAGGAGAATTTTGACCCTGTAATGCTCACTTAAATGGAGAAAATGGTTGTTGAAATACACAAGTTTAATAAAGGGATGGCATGACTGAACCAAAACAATGAATTGATTGTTTGTTAGAGAGAGCAGGTTATACACTAATGCACCACTTTAGGGCAAACCATATTCATGCTTATGTAGCGATGGATGAAGGGAGCAGGGTAATCAGGGACGTTGTGGAGGAGGGGTTTGTTTGTGTGTTGCAGTTTGTGTGTTCAGTGTGGGAGTGGGAGGGGGAGGGGGAGGGGGAGGGGGGAGGTGTAAAGGGCACCCATGCACAAACAAGGCTCTCCCTCGGGATTACGGTGGCCTAAAGCTCCCCTCTGTTTAACTGTCAGGGGAGGGGAGAGAGGTTGGGCACAATTGCCCCTGAACCATTTAGAATGGGCCAATTTGTTGTTGTTTTTGCTGTCCAGAGCCATAAATACCACACATCATATACACTCACACAACAGATGGGAGGCACCCAAATGGAGAGAGGGGTATGGCCAGATTGTGATTTTATATTGACATTAAAGCCCAATTTTCACGATCATGGCCTGATTTTATATTCTTTTCTCCTAACAGGGAAGGCTGAGCGAGGACCGTACTCCTCATTTGCAGCACAGGTAAATCACCTAGAAAGGCATAAACCCTTCTCTCCTCATGCTGTTTTTGAGAAATTATGTCCCTCCATAGATTTTCTTTTACCAGTCTCACTTTGAATTTACCTCCTTAATTGCATCCTTTTGCATTACTTAGCTTGTATTTTCTTTCACACCATCTATAGCCGGGCTTTATGCCCAGTGACATACCCATGCCCAGTCCCAACGCCCTTTCCCCGTCTGGCCTGAAGTCCAACTCCCAGTTTTATTCCTCCTATGAGGGGAGCAACACTCGCAGGCGACCCTCCCAGGACCCCATTGGTAAGATTTTAAGGGACTGTTTCAAGGACGGTACTTAATGCATAAGATAATCTGTTGTCACGGACTTTTTTTTTTTTTTCTGATGTATATTTAAGTCAGTGTGTATTATCACTTCTCCTGCTGAGGTTTGTAAAAGTATCTCACTTCTGCTTAGTTAGAGAAAGTGAAATCACTGTGAGATCTCAATTTGGGAAGTCACTGAAAAACATCAAATTAGAATACCTTTTGATCAGGCATTAATGAGTAGTCATGAAACAGATGGATAGATTGCTTCAGAAGGAAGGGGGGGTGCATAAATGAATTCCTTTATTGATGATTGTATAGTTTGGAAAAAGTTAAGACCCCAGTGTGTTTTTAATCTATTTCACTCTTTCTGTGACCTTCTGTTTCCCTCCCATCAGAATCACAGCCAAAAAAGATCAGGAAGGTGCCCCCCGGTCTGCCCTCCTCCGTGAGTACTCACATCCAGAAATGCTACAGCCCTGAACTATATCTCAGCCTTTGCAGTCGGTCCATGGGAGCCCATGTTTTCAGATTACGCCCCTTTTCACATTCCATTTGGTATCTCAAGCCTCTCCTTGGCTTGCAAAGCAGTGGAATAGCTGCAATACAGGACATCCAGCTCCTACAGCTGTGTATCTGCACCACCGATGTTAAAAAAAAAAAAAAAAAACGGGGGGGGGGGAAGCCACTCATTCATCCAGTCTCATTTGCAGCATGTATTTATAGTGTGTTGTATTTGCCGGCCCTTTACTTTATGGCCACATTTCTTCGTCTCTGCCAAGTATTCTCGTTAGATCACTGAAGGGAATTCATACTGGGGTTTGATGGTTCTTACTCCACCTCATTTTTTCCCTCCCACTCTCGCTCTCTGGGCACCCTATTTCCTCCTCTTCTCTGTTTCTTCCTTTCTCCCCCCCCTCCTCCTCCTCTCTAACCCCATATCCCCTCCCGCCGCCTTCCTCTCCTCCCCCCGCCACCACGAACAACAGCCCTCCCCTTTCTCTCTCCCTCCCCCATCCCTCTATCCCAGCTGCCAGTGGAGTTGGCTGCCATCCAGGATTCGGCAGATGGTTCAGTAATTAGGAGTGCATCTCTCCGTTCCCTCTTCTCCTCTCCCCTCTTTTTCCTCTCCTTTTTCTCTCAGTTTAATCAAATTACAGAAGAAAACTTAAGTCCATTTGGATTTGAGCTTTTCAGGCACAGTTTGATACTTGATTTTCTTCTAGAATAGTCTTGATTGAGAAGGATGTGGCAGCTCAGAGAATTGGTTCCTTTATGACCATTATAACGTGCACAATATCCAACTGCATCTCCCATTCTGTGGTCACATTTCACTGTGTTTAAAGAGTGTGAGCTATGTATCTGTAAACCATTCTCAGCATGTTTCTGTTTAACAGGATAATATGTAAAAGCCTTTCTGAGATGGTAGGCAAAGCCTAGTAAAATGACTGACTCTGCACATTCAATACATAATGCTCAGTGCTCCAGTTTGCAGAAATGTTGCAACAAACAGTTGATTGAATTAAGTAGTAAAACCAGATAGTAAAAATAGATGCTTACTTAGGAAGGAACACATACTTTAAGATCTGTGTTTGATCATGCATTGAATGTAGTTCACTTATTTTTTGAAGTTTCTCAACAATGAAAACTTAGTAAGTTCCAGGAAGTATTTTGAAAGAAAAATTGATTTGTGGTCACCAGCCTAGCTTAGCACGGGGAACTTTCTTATGAGTAAAAAGAAAATATATAGATACTACGTGTCATTCATGCAACAAGTTAGGTACATTTTTTACCTACTTTACAATTACACAATGATTTGTCTGTTTTAGTGAAGTTTTCAAGCAGTGAGCTGAAAAGTTTCATTTTTTTCTGTATAGGTTTATGCATCAGCCTCAGGAGAGGATTTTAACAGGGACAATGCTGGCTACCCAGCTTCTAAGGCAGGAAACGTCTACCCACCACCATTCTACATGCAAGGTCAGTCGAAACGAGAGTTGGCCTCAAAACTTCCATTTGTTCATTGTGTTGAGTTGTTTCAGTCTGACGAAGACACTGGAAATGTTTGCTTATGGCTCAATGTATCACACGCCTACATTGAAAATAATGCCCTGTAATGTTCTTTTACTGCCAGTATGGTTTTGAAATTAGTTCCCCATAATATCCTTCTGGAAGTCGGGATGAATCTAGGTGCTGTAGCCGTATGCCAGTGAACACCCTGTGGTGCTTTGGTGCTGAATGGTGCATCACGGTTGAATGAAGTCATCACAGTAATGTGACATGTCTCATATGTGGCCTTCATTGTCTTTTCATCTCCTGTGGCTGGTTATCCCTCACCCTTCTTGCTTCCCCCTCCTACGCTGGATGCCCCCTGACAGAAGGCCTCCACCCGCCCTCCGATCCGTGGGGCTCTGCCGGGTCGATGGTTCAGCCTGGTTATTCTGCCATGCCAGGCAACACCCCCCATCTGAGCCAGCATGGTCCCTTCACTGCCATCAACCCGCAAGACAGACTGGTGAGCTCTGCCTTCACACTTTTCTCCCTATGAGATCTTTGACACTCTTTGACCAATGCATCTTTGAGGGCGTCTGTCTGGTTGTGCATTTAAATCGTTGGGTGTCTTTGCTTCCAAGAAACGGCAGCCACTGCCCCTGTCTCCTCAAAGTTACCCCCTGCATGGCAGCGAGGTGAACGGGGCTCATCCTGCTGGTTTCCACTCTGGCTCCAGCAGCTTCGGAGTCCCTAGCCACACACCCCCTATTGCTGGCACTGACACCGTTATGGGTAAACCCTTTTGAAATGTGCACTTTTCCTTGTGAAAAGTGCTCTTGCAATACCTTCACATAGCAGAATTGTCACAGAGCGCAGTTTTTGACTGAAATGCTTTTTCTCTCCCCCTCATCAAGCTAATCGGGGAGCAGTACCTGGAAGTTCAGGTGATGAGATCGGCAAAGCCCTGGCATCTGTAAGTTAAGCAAAAATGTATAATTAAAAGCAATTATTCTTAAAATTCTCTCACACAAGACTGTAAATGTTTTATATTACAAAGATTCTGTAGTGTAATAAATGTAAGGACATAGGTTGCCTTTCATCAAATTGAAAACAGAAACCTCTGTGTACAGATCTATCCTTCAGACCCAAACAGTAACGGCTACTCTCCGTCCCCATCTACTCCCTCTGGTTCTCCTCAGGCTGTATCAGGTGAGTGAAACACTCTAGTCATTTTTTCCAGAGGCCTCAAGGTCAGTTAGCTGTTTTGTTTGTTCAACATTGGTCATTTCCTGTTGTGTAAGGGGACGATAAAAATCTTGAAAAAAATGAATTGTTTTCAATCTGACCTGGTTCATAGGGACAATGTAGTGCCATCTATTGGGACAAAAGTGGAAGTAAAATATTTCTTGATTGATTCTTGATTGTTGTGTATTTAGCAATTTTTACTGTCGCTTGTGTCATTTCTATCACAGTCTGTTCAACTGTCTTGTATTGAATTTGTCATGCATTCAGCCGGACTGGGTCTGGAATACTGTCAATTACCAATTTAAGTTAGCTAACAAGCCGCATGGAAGTCATAGAAAACTTAGACAAAAATTGTGTGTAAGGCAGGTAATCAGCTACATGCAAAATGTTTCCACAGCATTAAATAAGAGCACCATTGATTACCATAGTTTAGGACCATTCCTGCTAAATCTGAGTGGTTCAAGAAATTGAAATAACCCTGATTTTTTTTTTTCCCCCCCCACCCGTGTCAGTGAGTTCAGCCTGACCTCTTTCTTGTGCTGGCACTTTACCAGCATAGTGTAGAGAAAGGTTTGGCATGCAAGACGACCTTGGTATTTAGGTAATCTAATTTAGCAATAATTTTGCTGTAAGAAATATCTCTCCGTATTGCTGCAATCAGTACAAAGTTTTTGGGGATAATAGCACAGAAAATGATAATCTGTAAGTAGAGCTGCAACAATTAGTCAATTGATTAGTTGCCAACTATTAAATTAATCGGCTATTATTTTGATCAAATAATCGTTTTGAGTCATTTTTCTTTCTTTTGTCTTCTATAACAGTGAACTGAATATCTTTTGGTTATGGACTGTTGGTCAGGACAAAAGTAGACATTTGAAGATGTCACCTGGGGCTTTAGGAAACAGTGATCTACGTTTTTCACCATTTTCTCGCATTTTATGGACCAAACAACTAATCAGTTAATCAAGAAAATAATTGACAGATTAATCAATAATGAATATAATCATTAGTTGCAGTCCTATTTGTAATTGTAAGTCAGGGTATGAGTACCCCATTCACAACCTTCACGTGATATTTCAGACACACACACCATCCAAATATAGCTTATGAGAGAGGAAGGGAAAATACAGTAAAAAAGACCAAAAAAAGGTGGGGTCACTTCCCTATTTGTCTCTACATATAGTCCGTGAGTGAGCTCATCACACGCTTACTACATCAAATATTACTGCTGGCACAAGATGACAGGAAAAAAGGATGATAATGAAAAATGTAAAATAAGGAAATACCTTACTTTGACAATATGCATTTGATTCTTACTTTTGCCAAAGTAAGGGATACAAATTTTGTATTTTATAGCTACAGTATCTACATGTTTAACATTTGTTTCATATCCCCATCACATTTTAAAAATGTACAATCAAAAACACATTTTCATTGTGTGTTTCATGGTCCTAATGGTTAACACATAATAAGAGCATAATGTTTAGAAACAATAATGGTTGCCATAAAACAGCAAAACATGGGCAGTCTTTGATTGAGCATATATTATATATAACATTTGACCAAAATTAGTTACAAAATACTACTTTATGAGACAGTGAAGGAGGACCATTACTCATCTGGAAGGCCCAAGCTCAAGGCCTAGTTGCATTAGTCATCTACACTGTAGTGTTGGTGAGTACGACATGAAAAGCTGACCATCTCTCCAACTGACCCAGCACTCAGGTCTCCCTGTGAACTGGGGGGCAAGTCCATTTGGATAAATGCGTATCAACAAAAATCCACTGCTGAGTGTGGGGCATTACTTTAGATACATTTATGTAATATAATCTTATAATGAGGGCAAATGTATCTGAATAAACCGTGTGGTCTCCGTATTTTCCAGGCCCTGCATCCCAGTGGACTCGGTCCTCTGGCCAGGCCACACCTTCACCTAACTTTCAAGGTGGAATTCAATCCATGGTGAGTCAATCAACATGAGTTACTTCTTTTTGTGTTAGAGATGCTCAAAGATTTCTCAGGCATATTGTATAAGTAAATTATGTCAGTTACAATCGCTCTTTCCTCATCTTCTCGTTTCACACTGTTGTTGTTCCTCCACCTCTGCAGTCTAATAAACTGGAGGATCGTCTGGACGAAGCCATCAATGTTCTTCAGCGTCACGCCAGCGGGCAAGGAGGGCCAGGACTGGCTGAAATGCACAGTCTGCTCTCGTCTGGTTTAGGGTTACCTCCGGCCTTCAGCAGTGCAGCACTTGGGCTTGCCAGTCGTCTGCCTGGACTGGTGAGATTTATGAATAGTAACATTGAAAAAATATCCACCAAATTAAGTTACTTCTATATCTTGATACAGCATTACAAACATTTAACAAGATAATTGAAACTCTGTTAAATTGTTGTCTTTAAGCTGTCCAGTCACCATGAGGACTCTGTTGGTCTGCCCTCTAGTGGAGGACTTTTGCATGGTCACCATGGCTCCACATCTGTCCAGCCAGGCTCTCAGCCTGAAGGTTTTACCAGTGAGATTTTCTGTCCTTACTCCTCTATTTATTTCTCATCTCAGAAAGAGACCATCAAGTAATATTTTTTGGCTCTGTTCTTGTCTAATTTAATATCAGTGCTCAGTACCTTTTTTGTTTTTGAATCCCCTGTGCAGGCCTGCCTGGCAGCCTAAATCGTTCCAGTGGCGGTGATATCAAACGAGAGGACAAGGAAGAGGACGAAAACTGCTCTATTACTGACAAGTCAGAGGATGAGAACAAAGACACGAATGCCCACCTTCGATCAAGGTGTCTAAAACCATTTGTTTAACATATCTTTTATTCTCAGTTAGTAATGTAATCCAGCAGTGGTTTGAATATTGTCAGGAAATTATTTTTAAACTTGTCTAGATGTCGTTATTATTCATTTATTTTTCATGGGCACTGATCAAACTATACACACACAGTCAAGTTACCTCATTAATGCTGTCTTTTGCTTGATGGTTATGCACCTCAAAAATGCTGTTGTGCACTCATAACTATAATATGTTATTTCTGACATGGAAGAAGAGACTTACCAGTTACAAACTTTTTCTTGTAATAGCTTCCACATATCATCACATTACGCTGAGTAAGAACTTTTCATTTGAGACACACACCTTTATTGTCTGAGAAGAAATGCCATTGGCTTTATTGAACAAAAAACCCTAAACATAGCGGTCACATTACTATAGGTCACAGAGAGACCAACTTGAGCTGTATTGGAAGCATAAGTAACATAAGCTATTTCAATTTAAGTTAATTTTATTTACATGCCAAGATTTAAACTGAACCAGCAGATGGAAATACAGATCGTTCCCCAGTTGAGCCTCACTTCTTATCATGTGTTTGAAAAGCACAAGTAGATGTTTTTAGACACTCAGCTTACACATACAGTATATCTCATTATCTCTCACATAGTAACTTATACTTGCATATTAGAAAAGCTTCATTCAAGTTCACTGGCAAAGTTCAATTCCAGTGCTTGCATTATTCAAATGTCTAAAATGGACCTCAAATTAATTGTTAAAAGATTAATTAGCTGATAAATTGGATACCTCAATAGTTTGAGTGTAGTATTATTTCTTAAAAGTGGAGATGGAGGATTAAAGATGATTCATTTTGATGTTTAATGCAGTAGAATCCACTCTGAAGACAAGTCATTATTTAGCAAAAAGGTTCTTTTTATAAAACTTATAAGGATGTCAGCTTCAAAAAAGTGTCTTTTATAACGCTGACATCCTTACAGATATAACAAGGTAATGAACCAACTATGCCCTAATCTTGTAAGTGAGAGTACAGTAGGTTGGGAGGAAATCTTGTTTATGAGATGAATTAAAGTTTGAAGTTTTAATAAAATCAACAAGAAATGGGAAGATACTTTTCCCTTTTTAGGAGCTTAACTTAATCTACATTTCAACCTCAGAAACTTAGTTGAGTTTTGGCTTGAGGGCTGTGCTGTAGTTCAGAAACTGCATCTCAAATGAAGCTGTTACTTTTTAATCCTTTATCAGTTTCATTTACTGCATTTTCATTGTTCTTCAGATGTGGGGCAAACGCTAACATTAATGTTTAAAGGGGTTCCATTGTTCCTGGTACTATGTGGTCAAAAAGAGACAATTTGCTAGATATTCATGTCATTCAGTTACTCTGAAGTTTAATCCCTTTTAATGAGGTGTTGACATTATTAGGAAAATTTAGAGTATTTTACCATAATTGGGACATATGTAAATCAAAGTGAACTGTACACATACTGTTGTTTCATCCCTCCTCATCTGCCATTGGCTCTTCACTAGTCTGGATGATAAGGATGACGATGAAGATCTGCCAGTGGAGATGAAGGCTGGGCGGGAGAAAGTGCGGAGGTTGGCAAACAACGCCCGCGAACGGCTCCGTGTGCGGGACATCAACGAGGCTTTTAAGGAGCTGGGCCGCATGTGTCAGCTCCATCTGAGCTATGAGAAACCGCAGACCAAATTGAACGTACTGCAACAGGCCGTTAACGTTATACTCAACCTGGAGCAGCAAGTTCGAGGTCAGTGGGTGTCCAGGGAGGAAGGAAACGGAGGGAAAGGTCCTCTTTACAAAATAAAACTCCCACATGGCTTCACTTCCTCAGATCCTGACGTGTCCTGTTATTCATATTGATTCGCTAAATCCTTTTAGATGTGAAGAATAATCTTGTTACTCCAGTTATGCTGTTTAGCAAATTATCCCTGCTTAATGCCAGTTAATTTAAGCATTTTACATTTTGAAGTCCACTCTAGAAAAGTGAGGACAAGGGATAAGGAAATGAAGCTGTGTGGCTGTTTTTTTTTTTTAAGACATGCCCATTCTCCAGTTCATCTTATAAGGTTTTCGTCCTCTGGTAACACATACTGGACTGCGATTTGTTCTGATGCAGCATGTGTTGCCTTGTCCTACAATTGGCTCTCTGTTTCCACTGTGAAAGTGCTTACATGTCTCTCCTCCTCACCCTTTGACTGGATTAACACGTCTTTTTGTGTATTCATTTGCTTTCTCCGCTATTGCCTCATTTTGCTTTTCTTTAACTGCGGAGTCATTTTAAGTTATTTGAGCTTCATAGACTTGAAATTACCTTTTTGATTTTTCTTTCAGCTTCTCTCTCTGAGCAGGCTGTCTGTTGTATTAACCTGGCTTCAGCTTTGTTGCAGTGTCTGCTGCATGTCCTTAACCCATTACTTTTCCCGCCCTGTTTTCAAGGCACACATTTCCATTTTTCCATTCACTCCCCCGTCCTCTTTTCATTTTCCTTTTTACAGATGCCAACAGTGACCTACTCTTCGTCATATTCAGATAAATACATCTCCTACTGCTGATGTATTTAACATGACGCCCTCAGTCTCTGCCCTTGGCTTTACCTCTGTGGCCTTTTCTATGTGCTGTACTCGGCAGAGGGTGTCGCTTCCTCTCTCCCTTTCTCTCTCCCTCCTCATAACTTCTCTCATTCTGCTGGACAGTCACCATATCCCCTCGACTTCCATCCTGGACCCCAACGACCAAAAAAAAAAAAAAAAAAAGGGTTGGTTAGACTTGAGGACAGATTAATAAGACCTGGTTGCGCAGGTTGTATCTTGATTCAGTCTTGGCTTGAAATCCGCGTTGAGTTTGATCAGTCCACAACATTTCAAGTTTGATTGATTGAAGTGTCTGCTAGAATTTGTTCTTACAAAGGCTTCCTATTCATTATCTACATACTATAGATTGAAGAAAGACATATCCGCCTGTCCGCGCTCTCTCCTGCAACACAGCCCCACTCCACTGGGATCTTCCTTCAGCAATTCCACTGATCTTGTTCTGGGTTAAGAGCTTTAAGTTGGCATTATACTATAAAATATGTGCCAGTAACAGCACAAGAATCCTTAGGAGGAAAAATATAAATAAAGCCAGTATGACTGCATCTTTAATGAAACGTCAGCGTAGGTTCAGCGAGGGTTGTGATTTTGGGTTTGTTAACCAGCCCCTCCAACCCCTCCCCCCTTCTCCTCCTGGCTGCAGCGTTGTCACGGTGACTGATGAGAACCTAACTGCTGAGGAGAAGGAGCAGAGGGAGCGTGAGCGCCGCCTAGCTAACAACGCTAGGGAGAGGGTGCGTGTGCGCGACATAAACGAAGCCTTCAGAGAGCTGGGCAGGATGGTTCAGGTTCATCTGCAGAGCGACAAGGCCCAGACCAAGCTTGTCATCTTGCAGCAGGCTGTCCAGGTCATACTGGGCCTGGAGAAGCAGGTGCGAGGTAGGTCAGTCAAATACAGCAAGGCCACAGAGACAACCAACCATCTCTTATCATAGCTGCAAACAGCCACCAGAACTCTTAAGAAAATCTCTTCTTAAGGTTTGTTGTCACCAACTGTGTAACATCAACTTTTTCTTTCTCTTTGCTATTTGCTGTACTAATTGAAAAAGGAGGAGAAAGGGAGAATATTTGAGGAAGGATATCCCGGCTTTTCTGCCATACACCTGCAATTCCCATCCTACTATTCACTTTCCTATCCTGCTCTTCCCTTTTTCTCTTATACCCCCTGTGCATTATTGACCTTTTTGTATGTTCAGAACTCTGCTTTCATGTCTTTAAAGATTTCTTTAAGCAAACATGATGAGAAAACTCTTGACATTGTTTTTTTTTAATCCATACATATGTTATTTTTTCAAAGAGCGTAATTTGAACCCAAAGGCTGCCTGCCTCAAGAGAAGAGAGGAGGAGAAAGTGTCGGGTGTGGACCCCCAGATGCACCTGAGTGGGGGTCACCCGGGTCTAGGAGGTGATGGACACAACCCCGTGAGCCATATGTAATTCTCAGGTCAGTCCTCAGTAGAATTTGTGATGTTTGCAAGTTAACTTTGGACAAAATAGCTTGTTTTAATATGTTATTATAGGCTAAGTTTGTGTAGAAGTCATTGTGTAGAGGTATTAATTTATTTTTCTGCTTTCTCTTTCAGTTCCTGTTTTATTGTACAGCCCTTAGAACACGTGGCCTTAATCTATCATTGTCATGCATCTCAGTGTGTGTTAATCAACTTTTGGAAAGCACACACCTCATTACTGACAAAGGAGGTGGCCACATTCCTGACGATGAATACAAGAGTAACAAGCACACTGATACAAAAGATTTCTGAATCTTTACATGGCATCACTTTGAACCGAGGACGCTGGTTTGGAGACAGCTGCAATTGGACATAAGGACGTTCTTATGATCATGTTTTTGTAAGACATTTTTTAAAAAGTTGCTTTACACGTTGGGAGCAAAACTTTGTTTGGATCAAATAAAACTTGCGGATCAATTGCTCATGTGAGCAAAGTTAGGATTTGTATTATTGGATAATGATTTGGCATTCCCATCTGAAAAGGAGGTCTTACATTCTTCACAGGTAAAGAAAGACACCCAGGTTTGATCGACACGTGTCTGAAACAGGCCTAATGCATAGTGTTAGGTAAGATAAAAAATGGCCGTCATTATTATCCTCTTTAGTGATGACTGAATGACATCCAGCCATGCGAGCAGCATTTGAAAGACTGACCGGGCAATCAGAGAGCTGACTCCTCTTTTTGATATGCTGTTAATTCTGGGTGTATTTTATAATTTTCTTACTTTGGATGAAAAGGTAACACAGTCAGTTTTCTTTTTCTTTTTAACTGTGGATCCCTGAGTCTTGTCTCTATAAGTCCTGTACATCTGTTATTGTCACTGCCATGCAAGTGGAATGGAAAAGACTGCCGGAGGGAGACCCACCACTGACACAATTACGAGCACTCATTACAAATGCAGGATCCACAATGATGTTGAATCAAATCTGCACACGGACAACCCCGACCATCCCTCTGCGAGGCTGTTGTTGGACTCGAGTACACAGGCGTCAAAGTCAGTTGCTCTCAGCCTCAGTTACATGTTCAATACAAACACTCTGACTCAGATAGAGCCAGTGTCACATCAGCCTGCCCCCGTCAAACCTCAAGACACTGTTACAGCACGGTGAGCTTACTTAACGTCATTGTGGTAAAATACATTTTGCTAGAAGACGGAGTATTGAGAAGGATCATGAGTGTTAATGCTACTCAATTGCCTTTGACTGACTTGTTTTGGTTGTTCAGAATTTGGTGTTTTGTTTATTTTTTTCCCTTTTGAACAATTGCAAAGCCTGTTGTAAGGATCTTCCTTTTGTAGAATTGATTTGTCATTGTTTTTTATTTTATTTTTTACCTTGTAAGATAGTTGTATGAGTTAGTTTTTTTTCCATTTGGAATGCTCTTTCTTTTTTCGTTTACATTGTTTAAATGTAAGACAACTCTCAATTTAGATTCCAGGAACAAAGTGAGGTGTTTTCTGTTGTGCCAGGTGCTTGGAAATGTTAGAAATGACAAACTGCCTGGCTGTAACATCACATGTTGTGATATTGCCCTTTTTTAAAAAACAAAAAAAACAAAAGAAAAACAAAAAAAACAATACCTGTTTCAACACAAACTTGTCAGGCCAGTTGTAATTGGATTGTTCTGGTGTTTGCTTCAGTTTTTCTTATAATGAAACAATATTCTTTCTTCGGTGCACCCCCCTCTCTTTCTCCCCAATACCTGCTCTCTGATGAGCTTATTGATTAGTTTGAGGTCGGGGTAGAAGGGGCGGTCTGCACAATCCGCAACATAATTCAGTTTCATTATGATATAAAGCATAAAATGAATCAAAAAGGGTGGCCTTAGTCATTTTCCTGACTTTGGGAGTTTTGATAATGGTTACTCACCAGTGCCTGAATACTTCTCTGCTACATGGTGGATGATGTTGCATTTGAGGATTTATAGGTTGTACCTTTTTATAATACAGACGTATAAACAAATATATACTTCAGTAACATCTGACAGTGTCTCAAAACATCTGGATGAAGAATTACACTCATTGACTGCTTCAGTGTGTTATTACATGTAAGCTGACTAATAACCTGGTCTACAACTTTGACACTGAAAACTACTTAAAACTTTTTTTTATTTACTGATTTTTTTTTTTTTAAATATATTTTTGTCCTTGACTGGCATGTGCATTGATATGTATGTACAGCTGTATGATATGTCCTTATCAGCTGATAAGTAACAGTATTTGGTTTACCTTGCCCCATGGACAAGCCCCAAACATTATTTTCTTTGTCAGTTATCTTTCGGCAAAAAAAAACGTGGTCTTGGTGTGATATAGAAAATCACTACTAAAGACTTTTATTTCTTTACATGAAAGATATGTCTACAGTATCCAAGTATGAAAACATGCACCGGATTTTCTTTGTCAGCAGATGCTTTCTTTCCTCCATAACAAACGATGTGCTACAGATCTCACTGTCTTCACTCATGTTTGGGGACAATATCTATGTAGGCTATGTCCTCAAAGTGCCTCCAGTTTCCTATTTTTTATATATAAAGTAGATATTGAGAACTGTTGTGTATATAACAGTAATGTAGCAATAAATGTGCCATTTTTAATAACAAAATTCACCTTTATCTGTCTTTTTTTTTAACTCAAATGTGAAGAAGGTAAAACACATTATTACATTTTCTTTTCTGCAATGCAAATTGATGGAAGAGAAACAACTCAATATACCTGTATTTTTGTGAAATATAGCTGTAATTTGCCCCTGAACAACTGGAAAGACCAAGCAGGTGGAGATGATTTCATGGACAAACCAACAATATGGCTTTTTCAAGAGCTTTTGTTTATGAGTCATGTTTTAATAGTTGAGCTGAGTGAAAAACCCACAAGAAAACATGCGGTTACTTTACATTTTCCAGGCATCCACCACAACACAGACATCTGTGCAGCGTTAGCACAAATGTACCTACATAACTGTGGCTAATCTGGCTGAAACCAACACTGCAATACCAGTAGGAGCATTTGGTGACAAGATACAAACTGGTTTGGCAAATCCATGTATAATCACATAAATTATACAAAGTAATGTTCAAAATTCAAAGAAAGTACAACAGCTGCTTGTTGTTAAGCAACCAGTCTCTGCCAAACACTTCTAACATAATATAAGTCGACAACGGAAAATAAAAGTGTCTCACTGTCCTACACATGTATTTATACTTGTGATCCCATTAGATGCAGTTATGTGTTTGCTGCTCCCTGCCCAGCTCTGTGACCCCCACTGTGATTAACATCTCAGCTCACTATAGCTCGAATAAAACGCTAGGGGGCAGAAATGAGCTGTACTGTAGCCCATCAGGTAAAGTGTGCGCGGTAATTTACACTCAGCAGCTTCATTAGATGTTCATATATGTTGCCAGAGCTTCAGAGACAAAGTCTACCTGTCTCCAGGTGTGCCATTAATTTTTTGTAATTTGATTAAAAACGCATTTATTGAGGAATATGCACAATGTAAGCCCTGCGTAAACTAAAATACTGAAAAGAAAAAGGCAGTCATAATGCTCTTCAGGAATGCAGCTCTATGCTTTTATTGTTTTTAGGACACTGGTGAAAGCGGAAGTACTCCTTGCACATGCGCACTAGGCAGCAAGCGAGAATCGGAAGTTCTTCTCAGCTTAAAAAGCGGCTCGTCCGGCGTCAATAGGACACAAATCAGCCAAAATGATAAGTAAAGTGATCGGCCAGAAGTATGTGGCCATTGTCAAGTCATGGTAAGACGTTTTTTAGTATTGTAGAAGTGGGAAAAAACAGAAGTCAATACTTTGATATTCAGAACCTTGATGTGTCTTTAGCTAACGTTAGCTTTTAGCTTAACTGAGGTCATTGCTGTGGGGACATGCTGCCTTTACCTAACAGCGAAACTCGGGTCAAAACATGACTAAAATGTCAATTTTTGAGTAAAAATATGACTTTCTTTAACGTATTCTATGACAACTGTTTTGCGATGTCTTTTCTCCCGTTACCGCAGCTAAAGTGTGATTTTTATACCTTCTAACACCCAGTTTGTGGAGGACATATTTAGCCTAATCAATAAAGGTGACTGATCTTAGTTGTGGGATTGGAACTGTCGATTTTTTAACAATTTTGACAAGTAAATAATTAGATTACTCTATTAATCATTTAGATAGTCTTTATTGTCCCAAAGGGTGGATTGTTTTCATACCTCACACACAAACGTACAGACACACAACAAACATGATAGATAAACTTTGTCACATTTACACACATAAATTAATGCACTCATTAAGACAACAAGAGTCAGGCACAATGTCATATTAATGTGTTTTAAATGTGTACTTAGTCAGACAGGTTGATAGATACGAAGTGGAATAAAAGCAATCATTTTTACACAATAGATTAGTAAATCAACTACTGCTCATTTTTGTCAGTTATTACTCAACAGATTGATCACCTTTCTTTTGTGCTACTCAATAGGGGCTTAATGTTTGTTGCTTAAGTGTATAATATTTATAATACCAATGAGAATAATTTTCAGCTACAGACTAAACAACTGAAACTGTATCAAACAAAAAACCTCATTAGCTTGACCCTGACTAGTTTCAAGGTTTGTGTTTTTCTTTCTTCCGCTTTAAATGGAAGAAAACCTGGTAAATCTTGAACGTGTTCTACTTCTCAGGGTCCCAACCATGGCTGTCTGGGGCACAGTCGGAGGTGTAGCTCTGGTCCACTTCACAGACTGGCGATTGGTTTTGGATTACGTTCCCTACATCAGCGGCAAATTCAAGAAGGACGAATAATGGCAGTCAGGTGAGTCCAAGGAGTGGCAAAGAGATAACTACAGAAATAAAAGTGGAGGAGGTGTGACTGTGTGTTTTTGCTCTAGCACATGATTAATCCAGAGAATGACACTTGATAATTATAGTGTCATCACAGCTTTCTTTGGGATACCAATAACTCAGCATCAGTAATTCTGCACCTACTGGATCTTTTAAAGCCAGAAAGATGTAGCACAACTGAACAGAACTAAAATGTGGTGCTACTCTGTTCCAGCTTTTACATTTATGTTGACTTTAAGAGACTTTTTAAAACTGATAAAACTCCTTCGTGTTTCCCACTTGTCTTAATTCAAAAATAGTCTAGTTATCTATATCTTTAAGTCAATCTACAGTGTACTCAGAACTGAGTGTGTGTATGTGTGTATGTATATATATGTATGTATATATATATATATATATATATATATATATATATATATACACACACACACACACATCAATCGTGCATTAAAAGCAAACTTTTATACACAAACATGGTTATCGTGCCTCACTTTACTCACCTTGACATGTTTGTACAACCTGACTGAAGTCAACATGGCAAATTCACAGGGTTGAACATGACATAGAAAACTACACACGAGCCTACAGTTTTGTTTTGTTTTTTTCGTACATGCAGTCTGCAGCATTTGTGTAAGTTGGTGAATTTAACTAATTAAACAGAAGACATAAAAAATCCATGTTGTTTGTTATCATACAACAGGATTGTTGGACATAGGTATAATTTTTTTCCTGCCAACTGTGGTGGCAGCACTGGAGGCGAGTAGTAAAATGAGAACATGAATGAAGAGCAGCATTCTTACATGGATTTTCTACACGACGGGTTTTCAAAACTTATTTTGCAGCTAATTGTGTATATGTGTATATTTCTTCTGCTCAAATGGTGACAACAGGTAGCAGTGGGTGGAGCTATTTATCCCTCAACAGTAACAAGTATTGTCTGTGTAGCCGCAGCCTGATACACTAGCTAATGCCTCCATCCCATAGAAATCCATTGTTGTCCAAAAATAATTGAAAACACATAAAAGAGCCACGTTGTTGCATTTGGTGACATATTCCTTTATTTCCATCAACGTGGCCAAGGTCATTTATTCTGATTACATAGTTCTTCATCAGATGTTTTGCTGAGAGTCAAAGAAAGTGATAACCTTGTGTATGCTCTTCTCTTTGTGTTGCTACTTCTGTGTAAAATGCAATTGTAATGAAGAAAAGATGTGTGAATATTACTAATTTCCCAAGCAGGACATTTACCAGAGTAACCACCTCCACAGTTATGACGCACATCACTGTAATGAAATGAAATGTAAGATTCCCAAAGCATCTATCATCCATGTGTAAACTGTCTTGTAGTGTGACACCCTGTGTCTCCAACACATTTGAGTGTACTCACTGTATGGGGAATGTAAGATATCCTCAAACAAAACATTACAAACTGGTCATTTTGCCTTATTCAGGTTAGGTGTGTAAACACTGATCTGTGTAACAGAATAACACTGAACATTTCTAGAATCTCATTATTCACCATCAGTGTGAAAATGTTAAAAAGATCATTTGGTCTGACACAAAAATTAAATGCTTTTATTTGAATATCACGCACTAGTTCTGGCAAAAAAGGTGCACAACATCACCTGGATAATACCATTCTTTTAGTGAAGCGTGATGGTAACACTTAATGTGCAGCGAGGAGGAAAACTGTCTGGACATGAAAGGATAAACAGAGTGAGATTCAGAGACAATAAACCAGGCAGTTTAGAGGCGTCAGGAGACCAGAATCCAGGACAGTGGTGTATTTTAAAGCTATATGTATCAGCTTCTCATAAGACAGAAATGCCTGAAAAGCCTTGAACCACTCTGCAGTTATTTAACATGAGACTTTTTAAGTCACAAATCAGTTTTGGGCTTCTGAGAAGTGTTTTTATTTGGGGTTTAACTTTTGATAGTGCTTAACAAAGGTCTACAGTTAAAATGAGAAATGAACAAATATTCCGTTACAACTGAGTCACTCATGTCTCTTAAAGTTAACTTTACAATCTTATCTATCTATGTTTTCCTCCACTGTTGCACAATGTGATGACTTTTTGTTTCCTCCCGTCAGGGCGGTGTTGGATTATTTTTGAACAAACATTGAAATAATAAACCAGAACTACTGCAGCCGGTACTTTGCACTGTGGTCCAACTGCATGCCAGGCCGCCGGAGCCCGTCATCTTCATCCTGCAGCTCAGTCGACATTATTGAACTGTTCACCATCAACATCCTCTGAAGTGCACTGCGGTTTGGCATTTCATATGTCCTCAACCAGTGACAACGTGAAGGGAAGGAATGTGAGAACAAAGGATGGACTTTTGTTTTCATTTCCTGCTTAGTTTGAGGTCAGGTATTTATTTTAATCATCAGTCTCCTGTGTGCTGTGAATCAAACCTGATTCACAAGTGGATAAATCTGTCCTTAATGTCATCCTGTAATTGTTTTGAAGAGAAGTAAAGTATGAGATTTATCCTATACTGTGGTCATGTGTAATTATTTCAATTTCAATTGTTTTGTCTTCCTACTCTCAAGATTGGGTCAAGTTGAACTGAAGTGTGTGTTCATCCTCTATGCAGCAACATCAGTAGAGTTTGGCTACTGTTTGTTTTCACTTAACACTGGATCAGCTCACTTAAGTCATAGTTTAAAAAAATAAATCAAAATTGTGCTACTGATTTGTTTGCATGTCCCTAAAGGCCACAACTTATCATCATTAAAAATTATAAGCTGTTTTATTCCTGTGTTGACCGACAATACTGATATTAACAAATTCTTAAAAACATATCACACTGAGTTTCAACACCAGTCCAGTCAACCAGTTTCCAGTCCTTTGATTTCATTTTAAATGGTAGGTTTACTTTTTTTGTATTGTGTTTCTGCACAAAAGATGTTTTTGTACTCAAGTCTCATCATACCTTTCCAACTGCAACTAAAGGTTAACTTGGAGTTATTAATTAGTAAAAGTAGCAATGCAACAATGTCAAGGCAAGTTTATTTATATATAACCTTTCAACCAAAAAGCAATTTAAAGTACTTTACAATGAGCCCTGTCCTGAAGTCAAAATTATACTACATGTACATACTGTGAATATTAGAAATATTCTTAGTTACATCTACACCTTTTCCCTCATTGAAAAATCCAGAATCTATGAATATGCAAATATTGTTTGTTTCAAGAGTTTAACTCCTGGATACCAGATGTCTAACTTCACTAAAAAGCCAGTGTATGTGCACAAGAGGCTTCAAATTCCCATATGAAACTTGTTGGGTACTGGACAGCAACTGGCTCCAAACTAGTTGTGATGTCACAAATCGTGCTTGTAGGTAGACCTCCTAAACTTACATTTAAGGTGAGAACAGACACTTTCCACATTCAGCAGATGAGTGTGAAAACAGCCTTCTAGTGTCAAACTCTGCACAGTGAGGGTAAAGGAAGGAGGGGAAGGGGCTTCAATTATCACAATCACTCATGTAGAATGGCACTTTGAGGGTGTTATAGGTTATGATAAATGAACCTATGGGCAACATTTAATGATATATCTAGTCCTGTTGCAATTGTTGATGTGGTGTTGATGTTAGTGGAGTGAAAAGTAGAATGTTTTCCTTTAAAATGTTGCGAAGTACAATTACACAAAATGGAAATACTCAAGTAAGGTTAAAAAGTACCTGAACATTGTACTTAAATGTAGCACTTGAGTAAATGTATATTTGACTGAAGCTGCTCCGCTAACACGCTGTCTTCGCTGCGGACCCCTGTGTAGATCTGGACTGGCGCATCACGCTCGCACTAGTTCGCATGAGTGTACAGCGGATGGATTACGGCGCTCATGACGCTGCGAGGCTGGCGGAGTGATCTACGGTTGTAAAGGTCCTGACGGGGGACCTCTCGGGGATCGATAACAAACCAGACACGGTGGAAATTCATGAGCTCAATAATAGACAGCTCGCTGGCTTTTTACACATGTTATAAGCCAGACTTAAAGCTAAGCCAACCAAGACACCGTGGACCATGGAAAGGAAAAGGTGGGACTCAATAATCTTACAGTCGAAGCAGTTGTTAAAATGAAAGTTTCCCTGCAGGAAACGCACGCATGAATACACGCGTTTTGCAGTTAGGACATCAGCAAATGAGCAGCTCTACGCTAATGTTGACTTTCTAGCAGCAGGCACAGTAAGTTTAGTTGAACGTAGACTATAGAGAGTTTTGAGTTTGTCACGTAAACTGGAAAATAACAACTTTGAGCACCACTTAATTGGCACGCTGATACACTGACGGGTCCCATCGCTGCTAGCTTGATTAGCTAGCTAAGTTTCATTGTTTACACACGCTTGACTTGCGGTGCGTCGGGCCCTTCACAGTCAAACCAGAGCTGAGACACACTGGTGTAAAAACAAACAGCTACAACACAGTTATCTCGTTAAAACTCTGCATGCTTCTTCTCGTGTAGCTCACAGCTGATTTATCTAATTGTGGGTCCCTGAGAGTTTCACTGTGAGGACAATGACGAGCTGTGACAGACAGCCGGTCTGTTGGGTTGCAATCAGGAAGCTGTATCAGTGAACAAATCTACCTGAAAGCTCCTCCTGCTCACAGGGATCATCCACTCAGGTGCTCACACATCATTTAGTAGATTGGACCTGTTGTTTAAAGACAGTGTGGGCGTGTACAGGTGCTGGATTGACACCTCCTGACTCCCTGTCATTACACCTGTCAGGGCGGGACAAGTCAAGCTACACCTTTTGATCCTTTTGTTTCAAGATTATATGCAGTTATGTGACCTCAGGACTCCCCCAAAAAGAGGTCTAGTTATATGTGATCCATGTGAATCCATTTGGTATTGGAGTGGTCAATCTTGTGGTGATAATGTCCTTTTTTTCCCCCTCTCTCTTGCTCTCTAGTGTACCTGTTAAGCGCTTCCTCAACAAGCCTCAGATAGTCCGTGGCTTGGGCAGCAATCTTCACACAGATGTGAATGCCAGCCACTCTCGGCCTGGACGGTTGCTCCTGACCAAAGTGCAGCGCAGCAGGCACAAGCATCCCCATGACATCAACCATCAAATCAGGGTGAGACTGAGCTTGGTTCTGGTATTTATGAGGCTGGTGAATGTTGAGTGCTACTTGAAGGGAAAAATTCATTTTAAAGAGGCGTTGTCGATGTGTTATTCCAGTGATTGTGGGCAGTATAAAGTCAGTTTACAGTGTCTATAAAAAGCACTATGCTACCTGTTACCTCTACCCTCGTCTTTGTATTGTTTGACTACAATGAATGAATGAATGAATGCTTTTTTTGGACACTGAGTAACAGAGCTACAGTTCCTGCTTGCATAAATATTTACCCCCTTCAGGTCAATATGTCATAGAGACACGTAAGGCAGTAATTACAGCCTCAGGTCTGTGTATGTTGATAGGTCTGTATCATTTTTCACCTAGTTATCTTTACAAACCTGCTCAAATTCTGTCAAGCAGCAACAAATTTGGATGTACTGAGTTCTGGACTCTGACATACCCACTTCAGGGTACATTAACAGTATTGTTTAGTATTATAAGTTAGGCCAAATAGGTCACTTTAGGTCACCCACATAACAAAAAGTGGCAAGAAGTAGCTGAGATGTCATGTGAGGTGGGGTTTTTTTTGTTCTAGTTTGCCTCTCTGCTACAAAGTTGAACCTGATGAATCACGTTGACTACTCTTTCACTATTCCCTTCATAATAAAGACTTGATAGTTTACTCCAGAAAGTAGTAAATTGAGGTTTCTGCCATTTAGGAGTTGTCATACATTGTGTAATCACATTTTGCACTGACAGTCAGGAAGCATTGCTGTATTTTTTAGCAAATTAGTTTATGTTATGAAGACTACATTTCCTAGTTTGGGAATTTTGAGCTCAGCAGATGCATAAACTCTTGGTAGAATTCAAATACTCAAAATGACAAAGTATCAATATGTAGCAATAGGAGGTGATTTCGGACACATCTAGTATCATGGAGATCTGTAGCTACTTCAGAGTTGCCAGAGGCCTCCTGATGTCTTCCTCACTGGTAAACCTCTCACCTAGATATTCCGTAATGATTGACTGTTGATTGTACTCTGAGGAATATTCATTGCCTTGGAAATGTGACATAATTACAGCTTTTTATCTCTGCTGTTCGGCTCAGTGTGAGACTGTTCTCTTAAATTATTCATGGCTCACAAGAATCATTCCAGTTCATTATGTTTACCTGGTCCTTTCACCTTCCATAGAATTAATTAAGTGATTCAACAGTACATTTTTTGGTACTGACAACACTAACAATAAAAGAGTCGCACAACAGTATCGACTTGTACAAATATTTCTCACAAATTTAATTTTCTAAAAAGTTTCTTATTTTGGTGCAGTAGACAATGATGCTGTTGTCTCCTTTGTAAAGGCCAAGCCTGACTTAAACACAACACTACCAGTTCGACAGACGGCATCCATCTTCAAGCAGCCAGTGACCAAGGTAACGAATCACCCCAACAACAAGGTGAAGGCAGATCCGCAGAAGGCCGTGGACCAACCAAAACAGGTGAGTCAGGGCAGAGAGCATGCATGAAGAATATTTAGCCTGAAGGAATACTGGTGTCTCTTAAGGATAGTCTGGTTCCAGGAATATCACCAACTCAATGGCTTGTCTGTGAGGACAGATGAGCAAAGGCAGGAGTTCCAGTCCAATCTTTTATTATAGAATAGCTGCAACTGGTTTATCTGATAACAGAATATTAATCTAGACATTATAATTCCTAATTTCAATAATATTAATCCAGCAAAGGTAATTTAAAGATGGAATGCGTCTCCCCCTTCTGGCAGTGAGAGTGAAGGGGGGCGTGAAAGCATGCAGCTTTCATGTGCACCCCGAATGACAGGCTCACAGAGGGCCGGTAAAAACGGATGTGTTGATGGTCCACTGGTATTTGTCCCAGTATGCCTGACGGCCAGTACACCACTGGCCATATCCTAATGTTGCAGCCGTAAAACGGTGGATAAATTCTTTCAGCAACCCCCACGAAATGACTCGTTTCACTGTCAGAATTTGATCCGTTCAGTCCGATGACGTTTGGAAAGTCTAGAAGAGCTGCACGATTCCGGCCAAATGGCCAGCACGGGAATGTCTCCTCTGACATGAGATTTAAAAACTCCATATTCTGTGAATTACAGAGGGATTTATCTGGCAGTGATAGGCTTAATCACTATTGTGTGAACTCGTTTGCATGGGCTTCAATGTAATGGACGTTCATTTATATGTAAAAGTTCTGCACTGCAGGTTTAACTTCAAAGTTACTACCTAGAAACCTGAAAATGAAGTAATAACTTTACCACTACTGAAACCTAATCAGCAAATAAATCATAACCTGTTAAAGCTGCTATAAATGCATTTTAAACCAAAGGACACTTACATATCATATACACGGAACAAACTATTGGAGGGATGAGGAATCCACATGAGGCCAGCCATCTTCTTTGTTCTCAAAAGTTTGCCACAGGTGAGCTGGCCTGTATATATTCTGAGGCTCCGCCCATCCAGGAAGCAGTGAGGCAGGTAGAGGAAGATTAGGGTGGGAGGGGATTTTCCACAATGCACATTTCATATTTTAAAACTTTTTCTTTAAACTCTTTTAATGTCTTTTAGCGTTATAGGAAACAGTTTATTGTTAATACTATACTGAGGCAAGAAGGTCAAAGGAAATTACTGTACCTGCAAGTTGTTGTAATTTTTGTGCTGAAGGCTTTATTCAATCCTAGTTCAATATCCTATAAATAAGATGATGATGCACATAGTCAGTTTAGGGAAAAATGTGTTCAAAACTTATTTAAGATCATCTTCTTTGTTTTTTGCTGCAGCTGTTCTGGGAGAGGAAGCTGAGCGGGTTAAGTGCATTTGATATTGCAGAGGAGCTGGTGAAAACCATGGATCTTCCCAAAGGCTTACAGGGTGAGTGTAACCTAAATGTAACAGCCATTTATGATTTTAAAAGTGAGGATTTTCTACGAGCTTGACCTGTGCCTCCCTTGTTTTTCCCCTCCTTAGGTGTTGGGCCTGCATGTTCAGACAAAACACTGCTCTCCGCCATCGCCAGCGCCCTGCACACCAGCCCAGCACCTGTCACCGGACAGCTTACAGCTGCAGTGGAGAAAAATCCCGGAGTCTGGCTCAACACAGCACAGCCTCTCTGCAAGGCCTTTGTGGTGACGGATGATGATATCAGGTGAGACGTTCAGACATGCACAGCTGTCTTCACAGTTTCTTCGCCGTACAGCACGTACAGTACAGTGTCATGAATGAACAATAGTATAAATCTTTTGCCTTTAGCTTTTTTAAGTCATGTTTTGCTGATTATATGGTGCTTTATTTGAGAGATTTTAACTAATGCTTCCTAAGAAATGAAGGTGTCAAATGTGAAGCCATAGCAGTGTAAAAGTGCAGTTCAACATGGCACATACTTTTTAAGTAATCATGTTAAAGTTACTGAACTACTGAAAATGTTGTTGCTGGTATAGACGGACATCGAGTGTACAGGTGTCTGCTGCCTGAGAGAGTAAAAAGCTTGAAATGTGTCAACTTGAGTATCTGTTTGGAGTTTGTATATGTGTTTTCACTGCTTCTACTGTATGTGTTTTAGTTGGAGTAGAGTGAAGAGTCCCTGTTTTCTACATCTGATGACTTCCTACTCTTTTCCATTACTGTGTAGCATTTGTCAACACAATTATTTCCAGGGCGCTTTTAAAGTAAACATCAGTCTCAGTCTCTTTCCACTGATATTTCAGTTGCAGTCTCGGCTACATCTGTCTACTAAAGGAATCTGTCCGTATGTCTGTATGTCCTTCACGTATCTCTTGAACTGTTCATCAGATCGACTCTACACTTGGCAGGAGTATGGCTGGGGAGCAAAAGGAGCGCAGTGTCGAATTTGGTGCAATTTGGATACGCGATACGTTTAATATTAATAAACTTTGAATAAACCAGCGCTCAATGAGCTGCTACGCTCTGGGCAGGGGCAGGGCGGAGCTTCAGGACTCTGCTGAATGATTCCTGCATATCAGGGAAGGACCAGACACGAGTCAGAGATAAGGGCTCTAAAAAGAGAAAAGTAGACAGCGAAAACAGAGCTTTTAATCAAGAACGGACACTCCGACCCCTAGTCTAGACAGAAAGCGTAGCGTTAGCAGCATGTTTAGGAGATCAGCAAGGAGTGACTCCACAGGAAGCGCTCAGAGACTAATACAAAGTTATGGACGCACATAAAATGGAGGAAATACTTACACGGGCAGTACAAAACCAGTTTGTCTCATATGCTCTGAGACTGTGGCGATTGTGAAATGTCACTACAGACAAAGCACAAATCTTTTGAGTAAACATTCTCACTCAAATCCAAACTGAAGGCACAGAAAACAGGAACGATCTAAGAACCCAAAATGATCGATCCACTTTATTTTAGGACGCACATTACTTTATTTTTAAATGCAGCCTTTATTTTCCTTGAAATGAGAAAAGAACATGTATTTACTATCAGAGTACTTATTATTTATATCATCTGTGTATAATTGATGTTAGTTTCTTTCATGTTGGTGTATAAACTCATTCATACCTCACATCAACTGTATTCATTTTTCTATACATTGAAGCAGTCAAGTAATCGGCCTGTTCTGAACAGGCACATGTTCAACAGGCACTGCACTAGTGATACAAATGACACCAAACTTACTTTATAAATTGTGTTGCGGTGATTCGCTGTGGTTTTCTAATACATCATGAATTGCAGTTACATTGTTATAAATGACTTTATGATCCAGCAGTGAACTGTACTGTTTTTATAGGGACACTAAAAAAATGCATTCACTCATAAAATGTTTTGAATGATTATTTATCCACTGTTGTTTCAGGGGATCGAGGTTCCTTTAAGTCAGACACCAAACTGTTGTTCAGTGTGTGTTACTGCTCACAACATCTTATACCGTATTAGAGCTGCAACTAACAATTATTTTCATTATTGATTAATCTGATAACTTTCTAAATTAATGAATTGAGTTAAAACATCAGAAAACACTGAAAAATGACAGTGAAAAAAATGTCTAGAGCTGAAGGTGAAGTCTTTACATGTCTTGTGTTTTTCTGGGCAGCAGTCCAAACTCCCCAAATATTTAATGTACTATAATGTAAGACAAGGAAAAGAAACTCTTCATCAATTCTTCATCAAATTGAGGATTTTTGCTTGAAAAAACAACTTCAATGATTATTAAAATAGTTGACGATTACTTTTCTGTTGATCGATCGACTAATCATTGCAGCTCTATATTTAACAATTTTAGCTAACCGTCCATTGTCTGTATAGTTTGACTAAACAGAGTCGTGGCAGATTCTGACACATCATATAAACCCCACTGAACTGACGTCCTGTGTCGCTACTATGAACATGTTGAGCTCAGTGAGATAAAAGAGCAGAGACACTGTCACTGGGGTCAAACTGCACAGGCTTAAATTGTACTACATGGTGCTTTTCAAACTATGTATGATTTGTAACAACTAAGTAAAGTAAGCTGAACATGTTATTAGGGCTGTAGTCAACCAAAGAAAATCTTGGTCAACTAAAATCGCACATAATCTTCAACTAATCGATTAGTCGCGCGGGTGTGGGTGGGCGGGCGGTATGTAATGGGACAGAGTGTACAGTAAACTCGGCAGCCACACATTTCTCTGCTCTGTATTTCTCTGTTTTGTGTCTTCAGGTTAGGCTAACCCATTGTTGCTAACTTTGGAGCTAACCCGCTTTACTTTTCCAGCATTTGGGGAAGCAACAGACATGACTTTTTAGCATTTATTAACTGATACACTGTAGTCTGTGCTGTAAGTTTACTGCCATACTGACAACTTACTACTGACCTTTTCCTCTGCCCCGCTCGCTTCCACCATCACCTCTCTGCCCCTCGCTCTTTCCCACTCGCTACACAACCATACTCCTTAACGGAGCCACGCTACCAGTGGTTTCCCAGGCAGCGACAGAGGTTGACTCACGTACCAGAACAGCGCTGCACAGAGACTCCCAAACGCTATCGATTTATCATTTCATTTATCAAATGTTAAAAAATATTTTTTTGGTCTGGCGGGGGTTCTCGTTGTGTCATTATGGAGAAACACAGATTCAGTAAACGTTCAGTACGTTCAGTAAACTTTGAGTACAGTTAAACCCAGCAGTCTCCATTAAGTTGGGTGAGTTCAAAGTTGTGAATACACCCCCGTTTTCACAGTTAATTTGTTAGTCTGTCCCTCCCGCTGCAGGAAATAATGGATTACTCCTGGAAAGCTGTTGATGTAGCACTTTTCTCCTTATGGAAATAACACAGAGATTGTTCGACCAATGAGAATTTAGTTGGACGAGAGCTTATCGACCAACTAATCGACCAGTCGACCAGCAGACTACAGCCCTACATGTTATAGTTATACATGTGATGTTCAACCCATTTCTCTCTATGAAGATGTTATTCTGACTCTTTTTCAACTCCTGAGCTCTAAACTTTTTTTCCTTGTGTGTGTCTTGCAGGAAGCAGGAGGACCTGGTGCAGAATGTGAGGAGGCGGCTCGAGGAAGCCCTTATGGCCGATATGTTGGCTCATATAGAAGACACCGCTGCAGACGCAGCAGCCAACAAAGTAGAGGAGAAGGTTGAGCAGGTGGACAAGGAGGAATTATAGCCAAGGTACACAAAAATGCAGCGATGATTCCAGTACTGCTGACTCCGTTTCTATTTGTCGATTCATATATAACATGTCTCCTCTTGTCTCCCACAGGCTCGTTTGACATCAATATTGTTAGTTAACTCCTTTCATACAGAAGACTCGTTTTAAATCGGCTTCATGAGGATTTTTTCACACTTTTATCTGAAATAGACCTTAAATGCGGACATTCTACAGATTTTGAAAACCTAAACAAAGACTGTTTCTTGATTTTTTTGTTGTTTTTTTAACATATGACGGTTTAATCCTGAAAAGGTGCTTTCAGTTTCAGTTTTCAGTTCATTTTTTACCTCTACTAATATATGGCAGTTGTGTATGGTGCTCTATACAATGCAGTGTTGTATGTTGTTGAAGCTCAAGTTTAAAAACCTGATGTATGTGAATGAGAAATTATGTATGTAAATGTGTGTGTCTGTTGTAATGTCAGCTAATGTTGAAAAGTGTGTTTTTTTTTTTTTGTTTTTCCTACTGTTCGAAGAGAACATGTTTCCTCTTTTATATCCCTCTCTGGCACTGTAGGTAGTGTTTTATGCCCAGAAGCATAGAAAAGGTTGCAGTATGTTTACATGCACACAGTACTCTTGTGTCTGTGAATAATCAAACAAAGGTTTAATCAAAGGTTTAACAATTCAAAGTAGTGTTATTTCTTACAAAAACCTGAGTTTACATGGTTGTGAAGTTTAGGTCATGTTATTTTTTTATTGACAAAAGAATTGTTAGTATTGTTTTGCCAACTACATTTGACTGAAGACAGTAACAGAAAAGATGTAAACCCTCAGAAAATATAAAAACAAATACAACGCTGATGTACCTCACAACCTGATGTACTGTACCTCATTACAAGACTCATTATTTGTCAAATAAATGCAGCTCTTTTTTCACTGGTGTGTGTAGAGTTTCTTTGTATGTTCTTAGATGGAAGGCAAACATTCATATATTTTCAAGTCTGTCTTAAAACACACAGAATACTCGTCTTTGTTCAGCCGAAACTACTACGAGGCTTCAGCAGTCATTTTGTTAAATCAAGTGGGCATATATTCTGAATTTAAAGCCTGTCCTTAAAAGCTGCAACGATTAATCAATTAGTTGTCAACTATTAGATAAATCGCCAACTATTTTGATAATCGATTAATTGTTTATGGTCATTTTTAAAGAAAAAAATGTCCAAAATATTTGATTCCAGTTTCTCAAATGTGAATATTTCCTGGTTTCTATGACAGTAAACTGAATATCTTTGGGTTGTAGACTGATGGTCAGAACTAAACAAGACATTTGAGGATGTTATCTTGGGCTTCAGGATGCTGTGATCGACATGTTTCACCATTTTCTGACATTTTATAGAGCAAACAACTAATCTATTAATCGAAAAATAACAGCCCTACTGTCCTTTCAATGTACATATGGGTATAAAAGCAAATGCTCTTGATGAGATAATATGCGCTATGTTAATTACAAAGTCTGTAGATACCTAACATTAAAATTACTCATCTTAACCCCAGATAGTGGGATAAGATACCCCTGCAGCTTTTTGTTTTGTTTTGTGTTTGCTATAAGAACTACATTTAATACTCTATCAACATATTAGCCCACAGACTGTGTTGGCTTATGCATAACGATACTGTACACACTGGAATCACATTCAAACACTTTGTGTCTTTTCAGTAAATTAATAATGTTCTTAAGGGGGGCATCTCCCCTATTAAACTTGAAAAAATGTGACCCTCCTTCAAATGATTTCTTGGTGGTGCCTTGATTATTTTTAATTAAAGTATTTACATGCTTTTTTTTAAAAAAAAAAAAAAAAAAAAAAAAAAAGAATATACCTATTGCCCTCCAGCTTATCTTTTCATTGTTCTTTTTAATAACCAAGCAAACAAATAAATGCAGACACACAGCCCGCATGTGCATCAGTAGTTCAGTTGGAGCATCCCGAACGTCTCATTGGTAGCCATGATGAACACACCCTGCCATGTATGGAGCACAAAAAATGACAACAAAAAAATAAATAAATGCAGAAATAAATAATTGAAAACATAAATAAATGATGAAAAGGGACAATTAAATCAATATCTTGGGATTTATTTTCTACATTTCCATAAAGAATCTTTTATTTAGGCAGGTTTCTACATTTATTCATATATTTATTTATGCATTTCTGCCATTTATTTATTCCTGTATCTCTGCATTTATTGATTAATTTATTTATGCATTTCTACATTTATGTATTTATTTTATTTCTGTATGTCTACATTTATGCTTATGTCATTTTTTGTGCTCCATAACTATGATCACATTTATTTTTATTTATTTATTTTTTAACACATGTATCATTGCATTGACACTCATATCAGGATGCAATAAGACATAAAGGTGAAATAAAGCTTCGCCCTGCAGACTGACAGACACAATGGCAGTGACAGCAGCGGTGGCCGCTCTCCCCCTCCCACCCCCCCACCCCTTTTGCTGCATGTGGCCTTTGAACCCATTGTTGTGTCGCGGGTGACGTCAGTGCCGTGTGCGGGAGACGGAGCGGCGTGAGCTCGGCGAGACAAAGGCGGCGGACCGAGCGGGGTCAGGCAGCAGCACAGAGCCGAGAACAGCCACTGTGTGTTTTTTAACTAAAAAGGGAACTGCTCGTCTTGGATTTCAGCTGCGGTCTCCTGACGGTGCGCAGAATGAAGACCCAGTGACACTCCCAGGAACATGCGTTGACTCTCCAGAAACAGGAAAAAAAAAAACAACAGTGTCCTCTTTTCGCTTTTTTAAACGTTTTTCTCCTCCGCCCCCCACTTAGCCTGCTAGTTAGCTCACTAGCTCCTACTAGCGCTGCCTCCTCCTCCTCCTCCTCCTCCTCGTCCACCTCCTCATCTTTTCCCCCTCAAGAGCTGGGCGGCAAGCGAAGAGAGAGGACCTCGTCGACACAAAGGCAACATAAAGTAAGTTCGTGTGGTTTCAGCGCTTGTTTAATTTTAAAAATCAACACGGCCGGCTTTGAGAACGAGCACCGGCTCCAGTGTCGGAGCGGAGCTAGCTGCTAGCCGCGCTGCTCCCAAACAAAGGGGTCGACAACGTGACTGAGAGCCGCCTGTTAGCTCGCTGAAGCTAACAACAGCGTATATCCCACTTTTTTCCAAAGCCGGCAGATTTTCCTAATTCAACCAGCACGTACAAGAGTGACTGAAGTTAGTGCCGCTAATGTGTTTGTTATGTGTGGAGGGAGATGCTGTGTTTGACCGGCGTTTAGAAGCAGCTTTATCCCGACAAAACAAGCAGCCTGTCGGATGGTTTCAGATGACAGACAAGAAGCAACAACAGACAAAGCAAAGCGCCCAAACCGACACTGTTCATGCAAGATGTTGTTTATGAGTGATCGCTGCTCATCTCCACTCTTTTAATCATAAACAACTATCTGAATTTGGTGTATTAACTCAATTTTTTTCCCTTTCAGAAGAGGGTGAGCCTCACTCCCAGCAAACAGGCATCCGTGATCTGATGTGAGATCCACGGAGAGACTATGCCGAGCCCTTTATTCCACCCCGAGATTATGGACCACGACGTGGTGATCAGCAGCCAGCACAGCGGGGTCGGTCTGCCCCGAGAAACGGACCAGGAGTCCCGGGAAGAGGACCACCAAGAGGCGCTCCGCTTCGCCCTGGACCAGCTGTCACTCATGGCCCTGGAGAAGGCGGACTGTGTGGCGGACCCTCTGGACGGGACCCCGGCTCCGGGCTCCGAGGGTTGTAACGGTGTGAGTGGAGGCGGCTACGTGGATCTACAGATGCTGGAGCATCCCAGCGGGTCCAGGGACTCGCCGACGTCTTGCTCTCCATCCCCGGAGTACTACGGCTCGGGCGGGTACCACATGGCCGGCTCGCACCCCATGCTCCACGGGGAACAAAGCTCCGTCCTCTGCAGCAGGAAAAGAAGCGTCAACATGACGGAGTGTGTGCCTGTCCCCAGCTCTGAACATGTGGCGGAGATAGTTGGGAGACAAGGTAAGAGCTGGAGTGCGTGTGTGTGTGTGAGGATTTATTTGTGTGTTTATGTTTTTTTGGCCAGCTTACACAGGCAGCATGCCGCCTGGTTGTTCTTTGTTTGGGTGGCTGGCTTGCTGAACTTTCACAGCCTGCTGCTTGGTGCCCTGCTCCTCAGTGTTTGGATCTTTTTTTAATGCCAGCATAATGCGGCTTCTCCCTGAAAATAACACACCTGCTTTATTTTCATCATCTTGATCTATTTTTTTTAAAAACAGTATTTAGACTGAAAGTGTGTTGGTTGAAGTAGGAGGGAGGGGGAGGGGTGGGAGAGGGTCAGACAAAGCGGCAGATTGTCGGGAGTCTGGACATGTCTAGCAGCCTGCACCAAACAAAGGAAATGAACCGAAATATGCAGATTTTATGTGTCACAGATGCAGAACGGCCACTTTAAACACCGTACTCACAATCTTAAGTTATATATGTGATAACAGTGGAGGATTATCGGCTGTGCGGAGGAGATTTTTAAGGCTTGAAACGGGGCAGCAGGCGCACAAACACGGGACTGGGCGGTGATACGCCCTGCACCCAGCTCTGCCTGTCTGTCTGCAGATGCTCGCGGATGTAGCCGCTCCGCGTTACACGTGTCATTTTTATTTCCCCCAATTTTCTATCATTTTAACACTAAACGCTTTGCACCGACTCGTGTTGTGGGTTTGCTCCGGTGGTCGCGGCCGCGGCAGCGTTATACGGCATTGTTCTCTTTGTTTGAAAAAGCCATGCTTTCTGCTTCTCAGGATGACATCACACTCCGCGCGTCCTATTGGTCGCCGGGAATGAAGCGTCCATATTTAAAGACACAGCACCGCTCGGTCGATGCTGCTGGAGCATCATGAGTTGACAACATGAGCAGTGCATCAGCCACTGACAAGTATATTTAAGCAGACAGGCTCCTCGTTTATCCTCCCTTTGTTTTTTTTCTGATATGTTATTTTAAGATGGTCAGTCACCATATTTAAAAAGAAGTGTATATTTTTGTTTTTGAGGATTCAACACAGCTGCGCACACTGGACATGAGCATGCTGATTTATTAGCAGTGATAAACTGCATATTCAGAAATGTATAGGAACTGTTTTCTGTTTGTTTATATAACAATCACCTTTTCCATCCTTATAATGTTTTTTTACTTTTTTTAATTGTGTAATGCATCAGAGCGCCCTGATCAAGCCCCTTAAGGGTTTTTTGCACCTCATTACATCTTTTTGTTGTTTCTGTGTATATCAATTTGTATCTTTTTTATATGTGTAAACAAATCAAAACACACTAGCACACCAGCTAAAACTGATACAGTCTAATAATGCAACATCCTTGCGATAAATCCCTTCGTCATGAAGGTTAGTAATGCTCAGTTGTTGAAGCGGTTTTAAAGAGGTGTTGATTCAGTTTTCCTCACATCTTTAAAGCATGGAAGGGAAAAACAAACTTCAGGCACTCATGTGTGGAGCAGGAACAAAAAACACTGGGATTGAGATAAAAAGCCTTTATTCAATCATGGCTACTTGCAATAAAAAACCGACCAGTTTCGACCATAAAGGTCTTCATCAGGGTACAAAAGGATGAACAAACATCAAGCTAACATTTTATAAACTTGGCAGCGGGTGTAACCCAATCCTGATTGATGAGTGAACACAGGTGGGTGACAGCAATGGATCACAATGAGAAGCCATGTTTAAGATGGCACGCCTCCCCGAGTACGCACAAAGCATCCTGCACAAAAAATAAATGACCAAACCAACATCAAAATTATATACATCAAATCAGTACATCTTAGTTAAAACACTTCCTGTTTGTGTCCGTGACATAATCACACCGATCTGTGCTTGTTTTTTAAATAAATGTGTTTGGAAATCTTTAGGTGTGTGTATAGTTTTTTGGCACTTTGTTGAATATCTTAAGTGATGTTTGTGTGCTTGTACGTCTTCCAGGTTGTAAGATCAAGGCCTTGCGTGCCAAGACAAACACCTATATAAAGACTCCAGTGAGAGGCGAGGAACCAGTATTCATTGTGACTGGACGTAGGGAGGACGTGGAGATGGCCAAACGTGAAATAGTCTCTGCGGCGGAGCATTTCTCTATGATCCGGGCGTCCCGGTGCAAAGCTGGAGGACCTGGAGGAGGAGGCTCTCTCCCTGGACCACCACACCTACCCGGACAGACCACCATACAGGTACTTAAGCTTCTGCAGCTCAGTCATCATGCTGTTTTTCTCAACGTTAGTTTTATTAATGTCTCATAAAACTACAGTTCAGTTTTTTCAGTTCAGTTGTTATAATATTTCTCTTGTCGTCGATCCAGGTGAGGGTTCCCTACAGAGTAGTTGGTTTGGTTGTTGGACCAAAGGGAGCAACTATCAAGCGCATCCAGCAGCAGACTCACACCTACATTGTGACACCCAGTCGAGAGAAGGACCCGGTGTTTGAGGTGACCGGCATGCCCGAGAACGTGGACCGAGCAAGAGAGGAGATCGAGACCCACATCACCCTGCGAACTGGAACCTTTGTAGACCTGCAGGGAGACAACGACTTCCACACTAACGGCACTGACGTCAGTCTAGAAGGCTTAGGCGCCCTGAGCGGAGGGCTGGGGGCATCTCTGTGGTCCAGGGCTGCCAACCATCACTCTGCGCCCCCTCCTCCTCCACCCTCCCCGCCTCCTCCTATTCCCATGTCCATGCACCACTCCTCCGGCCGGAAGGTGTCTTCCTCAGTCGCCTATCACTCGCACAACGGCGGGATGAGCTCAGACAGCTTCAGCAACACCCGCAAGACCAACGAGGGAGGCAGCCCCACCAGCCCTTTTAGCACAGGCTCCAGCAGTGCTGGAGGAGGTTTCACTTTCGGGGGCGACTCCACCCCAGGGCTGCCCTCCTCAGATGAACTGGGCTTTGAGTTCAGTGCTTCCAACATCTGGGCACCTTTTGTTAACGGAGGAGCAGGCAATAAGACGGCCGGCTCCTCCCAGCAGCAGCAGCCTCTACGTCGCAACAGCAGCGGCCTCAGTGGTGGCGCCATCACTCCACGATTGTCTCCAACTCTGCCTCAGGACACGGGTGTGGGCCCCCTGGATCATCCGTTAGCCCGTCGTGCCCAGAGCGACCCCCTCAGCACTCTCTCCTGGCTACAGTCTGGCAGTGCAGGAGGCGGCTCCTTCTCCGGAGCGTCCAGCTCCAGCTCCGGCGGCTCATCAACCGGGTACTCCTCCTGCTCGGCCTCCTCCCTGCCTGGCGGCTCGCCCACTGACTCCGAGGGAGGCAGCAGCGGAGTGGGCCTCAGCTCTGGGATGCTGAGCCGGCTGAAAGGCGGCTCCGGCCCCGGGGTCGTGGGCCTGGTTGGCGTTAGCCCCGGGGTCAACAGGGACTGCTTTGTGTGTTTCGAGAGTGAGGTGACAGCAGCCCTGGTGCCTTGTGGCCACAACCTGTTCTGCATGGAGTGCGCTGGGCAAATCTGCCAGTCAGCTGAGCCAGAGTGCCCCGTCTGCCACACCCCCACCACACAGTGCATCCGCATCTTCTCCTAATGGCAGGGGGAGGGGGAGGGGGGACATATTGAAGGGTGGGGGGGCAGGAAGAAGACTGGAGTGGGGCACCAGCTGTGGCGGCAGCGGCGGCGATGGAAGGATTCACACTAATAACCTTCACACACACGATGGACCATAATAAATGCATTAATAGAGATGATGATACTATACGGATGTTGATTTATTGCTGATAACTGTCAAGATTAATAATAACAATAATAATAATGACAATGACTTATTTTCAGAGTGAAGTTAATTGAAACTGGTCTGCAGACAGTTGGGGCTCAGACAGTCTCTCGGCGGTGAACTTATGGAAGGAAACTAGTGTCTTATCTCTCTTCAGGCCTTCATTTTGACCCGGAGCAGCCCGCTCAGCTCGACGTCGCTTCGGGCTGCCGGCCGTCGGTCTGTCTCGACATTTTCTTCATTCTGGCTTATTCAGATCTCTGCCTGCTTTCTCTCTCACAGCCTTTCCTTTTGACACTTTTGTACTTAACAGATATTTTTCGATGAAGCTGTCAACGAGGCCTGCACTTTTCTACTCCTTATTTTAACGTTCTCGACAGGACGCAAAACTGTTCCAACAATCCCTTGCTTTCTCTCTCTCCTCTGCTCTCACTCATGCTGTTTGTGACATTAAGCGGCGGGGGGGTCGCTATTTTTCCGTACGCTTGGAACTTTTTTAAAGGTCGGCATGTAGTCAGGCACCTAGCAGAACAATACACCCAAGAGACCTCTTGAGGATGAATTCCAGTTTCTCATTGCCACATAATAGAAATTAGCCATCAGTAATGCCAAATGAATGCTGTTAATAGAAGCAAACATGATCAAATTCAATAACATGGATTTGGATGAGTCTGCCCCACATTTCAAATGTGGTTCCCGCATTGATTCACATTAATGATCCTTTTTTTTAAAAAAAAAAAAAAAAAACAACAACGTAGAAACGTACCATTAATGATACTGAAGGAATGTGACTGAGGTCAGTTTTCTGTACGTTTGGGCTGCCTGACAATCCCTTTACATCTCTCTCTCTCTCTTTCTCTCTCTCTCTCTCGTGTGTGTGTTTGCATGTGTGTGTTTCTGGGTGGTTGCGCCCACTCATGCTATTCTTCACATTGGCATCATTGTGTGTCATCACCATGAGAAGGTTTCTGTCCCACCGCCCCTCTCCTTCAACTTCCCTCACAGTCTTATAGGAAAGCGTCGCTCTGATCCATCCACACCAGGACATTCTCTCCCCTTCACATCCTCTGTCTGTTACATCTAGATCGGCTTATTTAGTGTTTTCTACTAGTTTTTTTGTTTTTTTTTGACTCTTGACTGTCAAGTGTGTGGCTAACAGACATATTTTGAACTCTAGGATGAGATAGGGCTTTTCTGATGTCACACGTGAATGTTTTGTCCAATAAGGGGTCTTGGTTAAGGAGAGACGTCTCCTCCCACATGAAACAATAATAAGGGGCTCGATTAAACCGTTTGTTTTTTTCATGCACTGTAAAACTCCCCTCTAAAAAAAAAAAAAAAAAGGAAAAAAAAAAAAGAAACAGCTCTTACTGTTTTGTTAAGTTTTGGTCTTCCACCCCACTCTCACAGCAAAGCTGTATGGCACTCTCTCAAATGACACACTGTCGTACCCGTATAGCGCCGTACTCCTGGCCAAATGTAGTGCACTATATGGATAGTTGTTTGAGATTTGTCCTGTGTTTCATAGCATTACTCAGTAACTCCTGATGAGGCGGTCGCATCCTGTTTTGTGTTTTGTGTTTTTGTTTTTTGATCCAGTGAGTTTGCAGTAACTGCCTCCTTTATAGTGTTAATACTGTATGTGTGATTTGGGCGATGTCGACGTGATGGTACACGGTTGCCGTTAGCGGCCCTTCTGAACATACTGGGAATCAGCTCATAGAATGAGACAAGCCATGACAACTGAATTAAAGCGACACACCTAATTCTTAAGGGCTTCCTCTGACTGCACAGACATGATCACGTTTTCAGGCTCACACAGTAGAAGAAGAATTAACTTGTCCTTTATGGCAGCTAGTAGCTAGGTCATCCAGGGCTTCCAGACACGCTTTGTGTTCAAATCCCAGCAGCTGCAGAATGTTTTGCTTCTTGTTGTTAATGATTTTTTTTCTCTCTCTCTCTCTAATTGGTCTGTCATCACCTGGTCCTCAAATCGCATACTCTTAGTGTAGTGTAGGACGCTGCAGTGTGGACGTCAGGAAGGGTTGTGGGTTTTTAATATTAAGGAAAAAAGGGTAACTCTTGCTTGAGTAAATAATTGGCAAAGCCACACAGATAAAAAAAAAAATGTGCAGTTGCTGCTGTGCTTTGGTGCTCCAGTCAGTATAATGTTGAACTTATTTGCTGTCTGACTGTTCGTTAGCTACTTGAGGTGACGAAGGGCAGTCGCTCCACAGAGGAATCTTAACTAATAAGCCGCTGTCCTGGTTGAGCGCAGCAGTGCACTGATTCATGTGTCCATACGTGTAGGAAAACTCTAAACCAGGAGCCGAACCGGTAGTCTTTGTGAAGACTAACTCATGGTGCTTTGGTGCAACTCTCTACTGAAACACGGTGATGAACAAAAGCTGGTTGGTAGTAGGGCTGGGCGATATGGACAAAATCAAATGCATATATTTTTGATCAAATACCTCAATATCGATATTGAGACAGTATTGTAGGGATGACTGTTGGTGCTTTCACAAAAGATTTTTGATAATCATCAGTAATGTGGATATAATGACTAAGTGAGTAAATGCAAATAATAGAACAGGAATAGACGACACTTGCAACAATGCCATATTACAATATCCAAAATCTAAGACGATATACGGTCTCATATCGCGATATTGATGTATCTGTATATTGCCCAGCCCTAGTTGGAGGCCGTTTAGTTCTCAGACTCTTCAGTGCACTGTAGACCTGACAACCCTGATCTCATTCTCCTCGCTGCGTCCAAACCGGCAACCCATCCCCTCGTTGGGCTCCGATGTCAAACGTCGCTTTTCGTCTCTTCCCGTGTTCACTCGGAACAGATGCAGGGCGGCGAATGTGTCTGAACGGACAGATCGGTCATGACTGTTTGTGTGAGTCTGTTGAGGCCAACCTTAAAACTGTAGCCCTTCTTAAAACTGTCCAAGTCGACGTGTTGAGGAAATAAAATGTGTCATTTTTTCTTTGCCAGATGGGTCTAATGTAAATCCTGGCGTTGAACCAGGATGCTTCTGGCCAATGAGAGAATGTTAGGGTTCATGTACAGTAGTTTAATTGTTAAAAAGGTACAAGTTTTTTCAGATAGACTGCTGATTTTTTTTAAATTTCTTTTAGCCAAACGTATCCCCCTCCCCCATTTCCTTCCTAAAGGTTTGAAAACAGGGTTTCCTGAGGCATGCTAGCCAGTGACCTCTGACCTTTTTTGTGATTAGAGGGGGGGATGCGAAGAGAGCCATGCCAATAAGGGGTGACAGACACCCCTCAAGCCTCCGCTCTCCTATTTTTGCTTTAATTCTCTTTGTATGCAGAACCAAAATGTAAACGTCAGCAAACTAGGTTTCAGGCCTGACCTGTGTGTAAATATCCTGAATACAATCATTGGGATCTTGTTTTCACAAGCAAAATGACTTAATTGAAGATAAGTGTAGTTTCTAAAGAACATGTATCATTATTTGTAAGTTAACCATCTGCATGTCTTCAAGCCACCTGGCATTAGCTAATAATTTTTAAGATAAAAAAAAAAAAGACTTTTTACACATTTTATTTTTTACAATTTATTTGCTTACCTAAATATCCCAGACAATAATGTGACCCTTTTTATTACTTCAAATTTATTTTTATTTTCCATTTTTTTATTTTCCTTATTTCCTGTGTACTACATATAGGCAATTTATAACAAAATGAGAAAATTATTGAAGAAATTTTAAAATTGAAATATATTTTATTTGAAAGTTTATGGACCTTTTAACCGTGAGCCGGGAGAATTGTATAATCATATAATTTGAGCTGACTTGACGGTTATGAGAAATGTATCAAGAGTTTTATTTTTTATGCTTCTTTAATAAAGTCTTGTTTTTGGTTTCATTTTTTTACTGTAAAATGATCTTTTGAGTCTTGTGTCTTTATTTCTGCCCAGTGCAGAGTGGAAATGTGCAGCGGCTGCATTTTTGCCACAGGATGGCAGCATAGACATAGCAGCAGCAGCAGATGAAGGCATCCTGTGAACCTGAAAGTTCTTACATGTTGTTTACATCCAAGTCCAGAAGAGTTTTATTTCTTCAGTCACTTTGGCCTAAATCTAACATTTAAATGGATTTGAGTAGGCAATGAAATGTATTATGTTGTCAGAAGCACAGGCTGAGTACGTGTACAGTCTATGATTAGAAGTAATGCTGAAAAGATTCATCGATCTTTGGTCAGTTGATTGACAGAAAATGAATCAATTTTAATAACAGTCATTTATCAAGCAAGAACGTCACCGTTCAAGCTTCTGAAAGCTTTGCTGAGTCTTTGTGCAGGGTTTTCTCTGTTTTATCTCATTGTAAATTTAATATTTAAATCATGAGCGGCATTTTTAAAAACTGTTTTCTGACCTTTAATAAACTGAACTAGAGCTGATATGATTAATTGATTAGACAGTAAATAAATTGGCAACTATTTTAATCAATTACTCATTTAGTCATTTTTTTTAAGGGAAAATTCAAAATAATTGAAGGTTCCAGCTTCAACAATGTGAGGATTTGCTGCTTTTCCTCGTCTTACATCATAGTAAATTAAACATTTTGAGGTTTTGGACTGTTGTTGGATGAATATTATTACATTTTCAGATGTTTTATAGACCAAATAATTAATTGATTAATTGAGGAAAATAACTGGCAGATTAACCAATAACGAAAAGTAGCGTGACAAGTACAAACTGTTCACCAGGGTTACACTCTTCTTTGATCTACAGGAAGTTTAAACATTTCAGCCAGAATAAGAAATATACTTTTTCACACTAATTTATGAAGTTCAAAATTCCTGCAGACATTTGCTCTAGATTTGCCCAAACTAAAAAAAAATTAGCCTCTCCTTTTCTCCACTAATGAGAAGGAGCTAAAGCATCTGTTTCAACTTGTGTAAAGTGGTGATGTGTGATATCTCCCTCCCTCCTCCACAGGGAGGTCAGAGGCCACGCTGAGAACAGACTGAGCGCTCACTGAAGTGGAAGCCGGTTGTTCCAGCTGAAGGTTTGTGTCAATAACACCCTGCTGTCCCCATCTGCAGCATCTGTTAAAAAACACTGTCTGAGTCTGGCTTTTTTTTTTCCAGAGGTGAAGATTGAAATTGTTCTTAACTTGTTGCATAAAAACTCCAATTAAACATTCTTAAATTGGATTATTTATGTTTTTTGGATACAATAACTAAATGAAAACATATTTCCCACTTACAAATCAAGCTGCAATAACATGATTCTCAAGTACAAGAAGGAAAAATAAAGCAAAAGGTTAGATTGTGACACAAATGTCCTTTTAATAGGAAGCAGATCACAATCGGGCTGCATTCCAGTTCCACTTCATCCTCATTAAAGAACGATCAATAATGATAAGAAACAAATTAGAAACATCCTCAGTAGAAAATAATTCTCTCATGCGAATTCTGTGTTCACACTACATTCATATTGGTTACAGATGACATATTCACAAGCCTTTTGGAAAAGAAAAAAAACAAAACAAAAACACATTGATGATTTATCATTACACAGGTTTGGAAATTAAAAACGGAGAAAATAAAACATCAAAGAGACACGTGCTGGCACAATAAAGTTTCCCATCATGCAATTGTAGTTGATTCTATTCACAGGGTGGGCATCATTGGTCTCCACAAGAGTTGTGTCGGCGTGCATGCATGCATGTGTGTCATCTTACATGTGCCCCTTTGTGCTTGAGCATAGATTGGTGTGTAGACGTGTGTGTGTGTGTGTGTGTGTGTGTGTGTGTGTGTGTGTGTGTGTGTATGTGTGTGTAGGTGTCGTCAGTGCGTGTGTGTGTGTACGCACATGAAGCAGGCAACCAACAAGCCCCCGAACCGGACGATCAATTCTTTTTTCTTTTTCTTTTTTTTTGTTGCTTTTTCGGCTGTAACCTGGGATTGCTTAGACGACAACATATTAAAACAATGTAACTGCACGGCAAGCTCCTTTTTAAAAGGGCTAGTTCACCCAAAAATTTAACGCATTATTCAACGTTCATATGTGTTGAGTGAAATTTGGAGGCCTAAATCGAAAAGGCATGAGGCGGCTCTGGATTGAACTATCCCTTTGATGGCAGACAGAAGGCTCTGCTGGAGGATAAATAACATTCAGAGGATTTGTATTTGGTAAGAATTCAACAGTAATCAGTAAAAGACAACACGTGACAGGCCAGCAGTGATGTCTCCACACAGCAACAGGAAAAGCTCCTGCGGCGTTTTTACTCGCTGTCACTGACATCATTAAGTTTCACAAAGAGACCACAAGACAAGCTGGACTACGATCGTGAGTGTTTGCTCACCTTTTTGCAGTGAAAGGTAAAAGGGTTCATCAACACACGTGACAAGACTGAAACTAATACTTTAACACCATAAAATTCTTGGTGGTGACTCTGATGGCTTCTTTCTTTGAAAAAACAAACAAACAAACATGAGCTCTGCTTCGTGCAAATTTGGTCCTACTAAAGGCAAATAGTAATTTAAGGACAAAACACATTCCCTCTCTCTTATCCATAAAATATGTCTGGTGCTTCAGAGAAAAAGCGTGCACACTTCCAACAGGAATGGGCATTTTTATGAGTCCGTAAAGAAAATATCTCAGCGATATACAAAAAATACCCCCAAAAAGAATCATAAGTCTCCCATTCCTTGGATCTGGATATTGCGGTTGGTTCTCCTGTAGTTATATTGACAGCGCATACATTTTGGGTGTGTAGATACAATATATTGCTCACAATCTCATAGCCCATTTTGCAGCTCACACACACACACTCACACACACACACACACACCTTCACACACATGCAGGCACACAATAACAAAAAGACACAGCAGTGTTCACAGAGGGTTTGTTCTTCATAAAATCCACGAGGTTCAGTGAACATACAAACAAACCACTATTGCCTTTAAGAGATGAGTTTGGATACGTGTGCGGGCGTTCAGGAGGACGAGTGTTCCGCTGAGCATCGTCGTGTGTCCTCTGGACTTCACGTGGATTTGTTCAAAGTTCCTCCACAGTGTCACTCATGAAAGACTTTCTGAATCCTAGCGTGTCTGCAGTGTGGCCGTGTTTTTTTTTTTATTTTTATGGCAGAGCAGGAAGGAGGGCGGGTGGTTGGTTGGGGCACGTGGGGGAAACAAGAAGCATGGGCAGTATGTGTTAGTGCGTAAACTGACGTCCCAGTCCACTGATCCCGTAGCCCTTTTTGGAGTTAATGTGCACTCTAGGGGTGTGGATGTGTTAGATGCTGGGGTATTGCTCCGTTGTCGTGATGTGAAGTGAGAAAAAGTGGCCGCGACTTCTGCCTCTTCCGACACATCGCATATCAGACTCAGCGTTTTTTCTTCCACTGTTGGCGTGTTTTTCTTCATGATGAGGAAGGTGAGTCAGATCGTAATTATAAAACCTTATTGTACCGGGGTTATATGCACCATGCTCACACAGGTAAAATATTGGAGGCACCCATCTCTGATGGGAGGAAGGGAACAGTTGCCATGGTTACAGGAAAGTGAATCACAGTGTTCCTGGGGGGTCAACATGCAGGACGTTAGTACATTACAGGACAGACTAGCAGTGACGTTGCCCCTGGACACTGATCTAAGGTCAGTGTTGTGGTTTTTCTCTATTTGGGTTTTTGGGCATTAGGAAGCTGATCTTAGATCTGTGCCTGAACTCAAACTTACACGACACATCACACCGTGGAAAGACTACGCAGAGCAAACGAGGGCGAGGAGGGGATTGGAGGGGGGACGACGGACTGGAAGAACGACACACAGTCAGGCAGGCAAGCGGACAGACGGACAGAGCGTAGCTGGGCGAGGACTGCTCTCCTGAAGACACAGAGAAGCAAAAGTGCAAAGTGGTCGTTCTCAAACTATTCACATGGTTTTGTTTGTCTGCGTTGCATTATTTCACATCTAAATGTACAGCATATAAAAGGTGTGATGTGTTATAGGAAAGGCTGAGTGAGGGATTGACAAGTGCTCGCTAATGTGTGGCTAACCCGAAACCGAGAGGTCTGAGTAGGGCAGCTGTCGAAATATTCAAAATTAAATATGATTTTTTTTGTATAAACATATTCCTCCATGTTTGCATTGATAACGTTGCAATGTAAATGTTGCATAATGTATGCAGATATATGTACAATAGAGCATTTTCATGTGTGTGCTTGTGTATTGCACATGGTTGTCTTATCTATGAAGGTGGGAGAACTATATGTGTGCATAATCCTATGTCTATCAGGTACGTCTGGTGTTTTTGTGCACATATGCGCTCCTCTTCCTTGCTCCTTCAGCTGCGTCCTTCCTCTGCTGAGCGCTGGTCCGACTTGAGCTTGACGAACTCTTTCGCCACGTCGTCGTTGTTGCGCTGTGAGAGGATGCGCAGCACCGTCAAGCCCGTCTCGTCCATGTGGACACGCCTGCCCAGCGGCATCCAGCAAGTGACGCTGTTCTTGTTGGCTATGTCCTTCACCTGCAGCACACCCATGCCCACGGTGCGGTCCTCCCTGGCGAAGCAGTAGTCCTTCACACACACCTGCAGCTCGTAGCTCTCTGGACCGACCTCGGTACCCAGGGAGCTGAAATAAGACAGCAAACGTTACATGCCTCGTTAAGGGTGTTTTAAGTGGGTTAATATCAATATCAGTGAACAGTTAACCTTCTCAGCTCTGGATCTCCTGGTACAAAGATGTCTGAACTACAGACAGAGATACTCACTACTGGAAGCTCTCATTGAACTTAGGTGACCAGGTGTTGTTCTTGGACTTAGTTGCAAATTTCCTCTTCTTGTCACTGAGGTGAGGACCGATGATGTAGACTTCCACGAAGGGCCGGAAACCCTGCGCCTTCCATTTCAGGTCATTAGCAGCCACCACTGGAGGAAGAAAGTGAGTTAAGTAAGACAAAGAAGGAAGGTGAGAGAGGAAAAGAACAGAACATAGAAGAAGAATGCAGATATTGTTTTTTTTTTTTAAATAGGACAGGAGTGCAGCCTGCACTGTTTTTTTACCTTTGACACTGATCTTATGTTCTCCGTTAGGTTGGGGTAAGATGTCCACGTGCATGACCACCTCTCCAACTGCATCCACTCCAGATGCTGTAAAGACACATTCAGTAAGTGGTTGATTGAAACCTGAGATGGCCATGAGTGGTGTGTTTCACAGTCCGCAATGTAGCACAACTGAGATTTATGACTTGAAGAATTGGGATGCATCAGCACATTGTGAACTAAATTTAAACATGCTGAAACTACACACACACGCACGCACACACACACACACACACACATGTTCTCTGTTATAATCAGATGAGCAGGACTTGGCTGAGTAAAGCAGCTTTTGAAAGAAGGAAAAAGAAAAAGGAGATGAATTTGAAAGAATCCAAACCGCAAGTTTCTAGAGAAATGCTCAAAGTCACTGCGGTGCTTACATTCAAGCTCACACCTGGTCTGCTGTTTTGGACATTATCTTTCTGTGCTCACTCTAAATACAATACAAACTTCGTCCTCCACAAATATTACTATGCATGAGTCATACTTTTTCTTAGTTAAATAATTAAAAGAAGCTCGAACAGGAAAGTAAAAAGGAAGAGAAAGAAGAAGAGGCAGAGGGAGAGTTGAGGCTGTGCCATGGGCTGCTAACTGTCTCGAGTTATCGTTTGTCTCTTGGCAGTTTGATCACACAGATGTCTGAGCTGCTGTGGGACATGCAACTTTTACATAACACTGCTGACACGTACGTTTCTCCGGTGGTGTGTCTTCATTTGCTGAGTACCTGATCCCTTTCCCTCCATGGACTGAGAGGAGACAGAGGACGACAGCAGAATAACAAAAAAGATGTTCGTTAGGACAGCATGTAGAAAGCACAACACACAAAATGGTTAAGAGGCAAGGTGGGGTGTGTGTATGTGGGAAGTAATAATATCTGCATATGAATGAAGTGGTTTCAATACCTGGATGACTACAGTGTCCTTTCATTTTCTGCTGATCTAAAATCTGTCTGTGGACATTTATTCTGTATATAACTAAAACCAGCAAATGCAAAAAGCTTTTTTTTTCTGTAACTAATTAAAGTGAAATGAAACATTTTCTCTCAACACTGTAGGCAAGTTATTCTATTTAATCCCATAATCCCATTTAATTCCATAAACTATAGTAATAGTAAGAAAAGGCAGCAGAGCTCTTTGAGAGTAACTGAATGCATTTTTGTGTGAAATTGTTTGAACCTGCTGTGTGACTGTGTGTGTGTGTGTGTGTGTGTGTGTGTGTGTGTGTGTGTGTGTGTTTGAAGTTGTACCCTGAGCGTTCTGTGAGAGGACAAACTTCCTGATGAGTTTGTCTGTGGCCTGTGTGTACAGAGACAAGGCGTAGCGCAGAGACTGCAGGTCTGGACTCTTTTCCAAGAATGTTTTCTTCAGGCCCACACCACCGGCATGGAAGTATTGCTGCATAACAGGTACAACATGACATGTATTTTAGATAAGTATGTGTCAAACAGATAGACAGTGAGAAGACACTGTGAGCTCTAAGTGGAAAAACTTGGGTGTGACGAAACTGCCTTGTGGTGTGCAACAACCTTGTCAGCCTTGGACCTTTGAAGCAAAGCCAGGATGATTTGAAGCTGGTTTGGTAACTCAAACACCAAACAGGTATTTTCAGTAGTGTGCAGTGCACAAAGTATTATGTCAGTTCATCAGAAATTTGACACTAAAAATAACAAATAACATATTTTACCAATGACAGAGGTAAGATGAATATTGTAGGTTGTGCAACAGAGAAGAGCATTCAATTTTGAATGATTTTGAGCCCATAGATTCACTGTATTTGCCTAAGTAACATACTGTTGTCAGCTACACAAAGTGAATCTGAACCTAAAACCAGAGTACAAATCTATCTTTATTAGTGAGCGCTCCAGGGAAATTTCCTGTTCCTGTTAGTTAAGTATTTTTAGTGGTAACCAAATCAAAATATAACAAAAAAAACATAAGAATCAAGAGCAGTAATGTGTCTACCGACCATTATCATACCTTAATAGTGTCCAGTGCCAGCTCTATTACTGCACACTGTTTAGGAGTCAGAGCTTTGGCCTCCTCTCGGCCCATGTGTTCCTGTGGAACAGACAAACAAAGCCCTCAGTTTATACCACTACAACTGTTGAATTATTCATTATAGTAACATTTCATTGTTAGGAATTTTGCTTCCTTCCGTTTTATCACCTTGAGCTTGGAAAGCTGGCCTAAATCCTTAGCAGCATTGAAGATCATCTGGGTGCCCTGTCAAGCAGAGACGGACAGACAGGTGAGTACAGTAGAGTCAAGAAAGAGTGGTGTTTGAGAGATGTGCAGGTGAGGAAGATTTGCAGAGTGAGAGGTGAGTTCTGGAGGTTTGGTGAAGACAGTTCAGTAGGAGAAACAAGAAATGAGCCTCAAGAGTGAAGGGGAAACAAGTAGCTACTCTCATAATGTAGATCGCAATTGAAACTGGGTGAACGATTCAATTTTGGGAGTAATTTTCAAAGAGGGAGAGAAAGAACGTTGAAATGCTTTGGACAGGTAGTGTAGTATGTAAGGTTAGCTTAGATATCCACACAAAGAGAGGAGGAATACAACTGTGACAAAGGCTACAGAAGGTGGTGTTGAGGCTCCCTCTGTTCTGTGAAGTGTGGACTGTTAGTGATGTTTCTTCATGCTTAAAGAGAGACACACACTCACACATACACACACAAACATGCTTGCACACTCACATACTTACAATAACCTAAAGAAGGAAGGGAGAGAGAATTAGGTCATGTCGAGATAGATGGTCAATGTATAATCACAATGGGACACTGTATTGAAAGGAATTGAAATTCAGAAAAAGAGCGTTTGGAAAGAAGTGGAAATAAAGTGAGTATGTCATTGTTTATTACATACCGTCTGGTCAGTGAGCGTAGGAAGCACAATTGTTTTCTCCATTGTGTTCATCACCAGTTTCCACAACTCCTTCAGCACTCTCTTCAGAACTGTCTTCTCACAGATCTTAGCAAACAGCGACAGGCTGAAATACAAAAACACACAATCTCTCAACTGACAAACTGACTGTTATGATCATTAAATATGAACAGTATTTGTGAGCGTTGGGTATTATTTTAAAAAAATTCACTTGAATTTCAGCACCAATTGAAAAAAAATCTTTATGTGTTTTAATAAACCCCCTTTTTCATTTAGCAAAATATGCCAAACTACAATTATTTGAGGAAAAGCATCCGTACAAGAACTTTCTCTAAACAAAGTCTAAACTCTACAGATTTTTCAGATTTTCTGATTAACATCAAGGAAAATCTGATTAAAGCTGGGAAATAAGAATGTGAACAAACACTGAATGCCAACTATTAATGCTTGCCAGTTTTTGATACTGGAACTGGATGCTGCAGACACATTTGGTCGGTGCTCAAAAAGTATTGATATTTGATATCCAGCCCGACTCACTTGCTGTCCAGGAAGTCCATGATGGGCTGAAGGACGTTGTCCGCCTCCTGAACCACGCTGCCATTGGCCGGTACAGTCTGACCCTTGACCTGGGCAAGTATGTCCCCCATCTGCCTCACGTTGTCCTCAATCTGGGGCTGGAAACTAACAACACAACAACATACCTTGACATCAGCTAAAGAGGCTGGTCGTGGAATCTCTTTGTTCCGGGCAGGAATCAAACAGACACACCCACCTGACGGCAAAGATGTGGCTGAGGTCGTCCATGACGTTGTTGAGTTTGTTCTGCAGCTCCTTTAGAAAGTCACTTGCCTCCACATTGAGCTGGAAGAAGATAAATAGGATGAATACATGGATGTCAAATTGGCACAATCACAACAAAAGCTGCATGTATGGAAACTTACGTCTTTGCCTCCCATGGCCTCGAACATCTTCTCCAACTGGACTCTCAGCTGCTGGATGTTATTGATGATGATACATGGCTGAGGAGAGACAGAAAAATCATTACACACTTCTCTCTCTTTCACTCTCTCTCTGTCTGCTCCTAGCTTTTTATTGTAATCAATCAAGGTTCGTCCTCCTAACTTTTTTTTATTGCTTCTTTGGCGAAAACACTCTTAGTGATGCAGGGCAGGAGAAGCTCAACTTTTCAGTAATTACTGCTCCTCCGGGGCTCCTGGTCTCTCTGGGAGTGCAGCCCACTTTCCCCCGAGCCGACACCACATTCAGCTAATTACACAGCCCTAATTTACTCTGAAACATTGCAACCTGGGCACGGCTATTACGCTAAAGTATGGTCTATTGTGCTGAATTAATTTAATTAACCTGACCACATATAGTACACCACAATGCATACATCTCAAAACTGATTCTTGATGGAGCTCAAATCAAGTTATCACCACTCTTTATCCCCCTGACACAAATTTCCATCTGATACCTTGTTGCACCAAACTTTTCCTCTGTGTCTGTCTTCTATTAAAACATTTGTGTCAGCCACCTACCACTTTCTCCTTCTTGACATGATTTGGAAAGTCCTTTGCTATGATGTCAGCGTAGGACAGCAGGACATTACCGATGGTCTAAGAGAGAGAAACAAAAGAAAGGAATGAGTGCACAAATACAGAAATAAATCACACATTAATACTGTATGTTACATGAAAGTCACTGCTAACGTTAAGACATTCTCTGCAAGAATTTGAACGTGAAAGTCACCTTGGCGAATCTCTTCATGTAGTTGCCGACAATCTGAGGGTCTGGACACTCCAGTTTGCGGATGATTTCAAAGCTCTGATTGAGCTGAGAGAACACGTCCACCACTGAGCAGGAGAACAAAGCGTGCTCTGATGTGACCTGGAACTGGAGAACGAGAAGAAACAAGAGGAGCGGAGAGAAAAATATGAGAGAGGACAAGACTGTTTCTTGGTGCTGATGGTGCGGCACATAAAAACACTCAAGGTGGTGTTTGATTCCCATTAAGGGGCCACACATGGGAGAAGTTCACAGTACTGCAACAGATCATGGACAATAAAACTGACCTCTGTACAGGCGTTTCTCACATCGTTCATATTCTACATATCTGCATTAGGAAGATTTGTGAAGCGATTCCTCTGAAAACGTTTGGATCGGAGCGATGGAGATGATCAGAGGGTTATGATGGGGAGCAGAACCCTCATTAGCAGTCCGGCCATTATCCCAGAAGTGAATAGTGTTATGGTATGTGACTGGGCCCGGGGACCGCCGTTTCGCTGACGCAGGTAAGAAGAAACTGCCTTGGCTGACATTAATTGGACCCAAAGGATTCCTAACATATGAGCTGGGAGAATCTTCAGCTGCTTAGTATCGACCTTCTTACCGTGTGGAGATGTAGGCGTGAGCGAGGCTGAGAGTGTGAATCGGTGCGTGGTGTGGGTGTGTATGTATGTGCGTACATTGAGTTGTGCTGTAGCATCTGCTCTTCTCTGCAGTGAAGCTTTTTTTCATTTGCCTTTGGTATTGAGTCGGTATTGATTGCCTTGAGGCCTTCAACCTGCTCTTCTCGGTCTGGAATATGCTGAGTCAGGAGAGCTGATGTGAACTTCCTGAATTTGCATGAGAAATGCATGAATACATGTTTTTGGATGGGGGGGCAAGTGCTGCAGGTAGGAGGTCAAATCTTAGCTTTTGTATTTTATTGCTGTCTCAACAGAATTTGATTGTTGAATTTTAGTGAAACTTTAGTCTTACATGATTATCTCATCCGCCTTTGTGCAGTTCTTTTCTCCACTTTGGTCTGTACAATTTGCTTTCACATTTAGCAACATGAAAAAAATTCATATTCATATTTGTAGAATTAGAATCAGTCCGTATGTGATTATTTTGAATATAAAAATCAACGTTTTTTAAAAACTAGGTCTTTTTGGGTGTAGTTTTGTATGTAAGAGTTTGTTGGTTGGTGTTTTACAGCACTTGCAGGGATGTGAGCAACAAGCTGTGAATTCTCTAGCACCTGTTAATATGCTGGGAGGGTACCATTTTACATGTGAAGGGTGCAAATTAAAACAGTTACCCCGTCTTTTTTGTCCCTTTCCAGGGCTCCATGTAGAAAATCTCTGGATACTTCCTCATTTTCGTCCAACCACATGATGACAAATGGCTCGAACCAGCTGCAGAGGAGAAAATGAGCAGCAGTAACATGAGTATCTGTCTCGCAGTGATAAATGTAGGAGGAAACGTTTGGATGCTTTGTAGAAAATACTCACGCAGGATATTCAGGTACATGCTTCTGGAAAGTGGGCAGCTCCTTGCAGTACTCGTTATAGAGCCACTTCACCTTGAAGTGCAAGTTCATATAATCTGCGCTTTTACACAGGCGGTTTTTCTCATGCTCTGAATATCAAAGAGAAAGAAAGAAAAGTCCCACTTCATCAGCACTACTGCGCTCTCTGTCATGTATTCTCTCAACATTTCTTTGAACATGTATTCCCCAACACAAACTAAAGTCACGTGTCCCCTTTTCCAGGCATCATCTCCACCCCCTCTAACAAAGAAACTGACCTTCCATGGCGTATTTCATATCTTGTGCAAACATATTCCACATGACCTCAGCGCTGATCTTGCCCACGTTCAGTTCCTGGGGAAACCTGTGAGAGGCAGCACAGTGCTCAGACCTAAAACCAGCTATGCATGCAGTAATGGTGCTGTATTATTTAATAAAATAACCCAGGCTTATTTTTATGTAATTCCATTAGTATTTCCTCTGTATTTCTAAAACACCTACACTAAGAAGAAAGCCAGTGAGTCCATTTGAATTAACAGTGAAGTATAAATTAACAATTTTAAGTGCCACACCATCTATACACACAGGCTAAATGTTTACTGTCAGTTCACATTATGAGAACAAATACAGCAGTATAACACAGAAAAATAGTGTTGTTGATATGGCAACTTAGATACTGTAAGTAATGCCATGACACTCTCATATTCTACCACTTTGCATTTTTTCTTTATATAATTCACACACAGCTGTTGACTGATAATGCCTTGAAATTTCTGATGCCGTCTCTGCATGATAAACATCAACAAAAACAGAGAACGTTGGTTCAGTATGAGCAGACACTCACTGATTAAGGCAAGGAGTGTAGGAGTTTTTGTCTTCCTCTATGATGGAAACGATGAGCGTGATGAGTTTTGACCAGAAGTCCAGGTTTTTGATGCTGGGACCCTGCTCATCTGGAGGGACTGCCTTTGACTGGAGACAAAAGTGGGTGATGGTTTCACTCCTTTATATTAATAAAAATGACAACAGCTGTATTCTTCAGCTGAAATAGTTTTTAAATGGTCCAGAAATGTACTTCTGCTAAGCTTGGAGATTAAACTTACAACGTTGAAGGATAAAAGTGCCTTTTTTTTTTAGTATTTCTTAGTAGTAGCGCACTGACAGCACAAGAGCTACACTAAAGAACATGAAAACTGCAATGGCAACATCTGCAAATACACAAATACAGTTTGTTTGCTTAACACATACACACACACACACATGCAGTCTTACAGGGTCTGTTTGGTATTCCCTGTTGTAGAGGTCGTGGCAGTTGTTGAAAATGTACTCATAGGTGGAGTTGAGACAGGCTTTTACACAGTCCTTCACCACCTGGCTCGCCCTGGGGGGACTCTGAAGCTCCTGGACCTGAACACAAATGTTACACAACGAATGGTTGAATCCAAAATAACTCAAAATGCTGTCAGACACACACATTCTCAGCAGGAATGATCTCTCTCTCTCTGCCTTTTTTTTTTTTTGAAATTCTGTTTTAATTGGCTTATATCAAGGCACATACAAACAATGTAATCATTCTCATAGGACTTTATCTATCCAAGAATTCTGTAAAAAACAGATGTAACAGAAGGTAATAAGACTGACTTAAAATAGATAATACAGAAGCAAATAGGGACCAATAATGAAAATAAAAATACAGGTATAAAAATAGAAAATTAAATACAAAATAAAAAACAATTAAATAAATACAACCAGAATGTTGTGGTGTATCTTCATGATACTCAAATCATTTAACAAAAAAGGGTAAGAAAAAATAAAACGACAAAAAAAATCATATTAAACTAATGATAGTCATACAGGTGTGATGTATCCAACCTTCCCATCTGTTCAAATAATAGAAAAAGTCATTTTTTCCATCCTGAAGATGTCATCAATAATGTCAATCCAATCATCCACTGTAGGTATTTCTGGTTTTAGCTGCTTTCTAGTAATGGCTTCCCTGCCATCTGCACTTAGAATCTGAAATAGATATCTGACATAAGAGGTAACATCTTCTGATGGCATGGTGCCCAAATACAGGGTCTCTAGTTTAAATAGAATGTCCACCTGGAGGTTAGGGTGCTTTTTGCAGAACTTTATGAATCTCCTGCCAGAGAGGAATTAATAATGGGCAAGACCAGAATATATGATAATGATTTGCCTCGGAGAACCCACACTGTCTCCAGCAGTTGGAAGATTTGGTATAATGACTCTTTTGAACTGGAGTAATGAGGAACCTAATGAGGTTTTTCCAACAAAACTCTGTTATACCTAGGTTTATCTCAGAAGGAATTTAACCATAAACTCACTGAACTGCACAAACTGCACCAACATATATAACACCCTTACATACACAGACACACATATAGGCACACACACACACACACACACACACACACACACACACACACACACACACACAGTTTCATGATAATAGCTTCAGTTTGGATAGGATAATGTTAAGCTGACTCTCAGTTTGGGCCTCAGGCTACTTTCCAGAAAGTGCTGGAAATTTGAACCATGTTTGTTTTGAAGTTTGGTTAAAAGAAAAGAAAAGAAAAGAAAAGAAAAGAAAAGAAAAGAAAAGAAAAGAAAAGAAAAGAAAAAAAGAAGGTCTTTCACCCATTCTTACCTTCATCCTGAAGAATGTGATGCTTGTCAGCAGGTCGACAGTAGACTTGAGGTCTTGGAGTCTTTCAGGACTGCTGGCAGGGAAATTATTCTGAGAGCACATTCACAAACACATTGAGACGATTAGAAAAAATGCACAAAAATGTTTTTAAATGCTTTCTTTGCTTAAGGTATTAGGACCATGAAAGTAAATATTAGCAGTGAGCACTGCAAGATGACAGCATCATTTTAATCTTCGTCCCAAAACAGAGAGCAAGCGTTTCCATATGTGATCACACAGAAGTGGCACAAACAAATGTGGCCAGCAAGAGACTGTTAATAAACAGCACTTGTGAGACGTGTATCGGCATGTAATTCAGAATCTAGTTGTTCAGCAGGTGTTGCAATAAAGAGAAGCAGTCAGTACCCGGTACATGGACAGGTCGATCCTCAGGGAATTGTGAAGCTGATCCAGTAGTTTGACAAACCTCTCCTTCTAAACAAGAGAAAGACACAAAAACAGAACAAACCACTTAGAAATACTTCACAGCTAACAGATTATTTGTTATCATTTGACTATACAAACCCAAAACTGGATCTGACAAAGGCCAGCTGATTGGATGTTTGGAGGGGTGGGCTGGGCCACATTACACTGACTTTCATCTACAGCCCCAGAGCAAACACAGTTTTTAAGAGTACTATGATCTTCTCAAGAGATAGAAGATAACGGCTTTTCTAGAATATAGTTACATCAATGGAGAAGGGACAAAATATTACTGTATTTTTTTTAGGGACTTACGCCAAAGTTTGATGCAGCAAATCTGTCCGAGGCAGAAACATTGTTGGAGGACTGCGTGGTGTGGGCGTAGTAAGCGTTGATGTTGGCGAGCAGGGTGCTCATCACGGCTGGCACTCCTGGGCACATGTACTTAGATGACAAGCAGGCGAAGTGGCTGTTGGATGGAAATGGCAAACAGAGCATTCAGTACATTTACTAGCTCTTAAACCTTTATTACCTTGATTTGATCTGCCTTATTTAATTTCTAAAAGTTCGACATTCAGAACAGTCTTTGTAGTACTGACGTCATGGCCTGGTAGATGGACTCGACTCCGTATCGCATGGCGAACTCATCGACTATCTCCTGAGCGGTCTCCTCAAAATACACCTTCCAGGCATCATCCCCTTTGGCATCAGGGATCTTTACTACGCCGCCATTCTGCTCCTCAGTGGTGTATTGGAACAGATGCTGAAAGTAGAGGAAGAGGACATATACGTGTATGTCAGTCTACATCTTTAGTTAACATTATTATTTACAGCACAGATACGTTTTGGGCTGATATGAACTAATCTTTGGAACTACTATTATAAGTATTGATGTTTAGACAGACAGAAGCTTTTAGTTACATGACCTTGTAATCTCATAACCCCACAACTGCAACAGGAATAAACTAGGACCCAATTTACAATATCTATGTTTGAAATTGTGAAGTTGGCTATACTGTAGGACATGTTAAGAGACTCATACGAGACACGGTGTCCATGTAATTATGTCCTGCATCCAGGAGCCTTGTATCTGTACCGTACGTCGGTGTAGAATGGTTCAATAATTAAAGTCGATTACTAATGATGGCAACTAAAATTTGCTTCTTTTTTTATAATAGGAAGGAAATTTTCTCAGAGGATACAGACAGAAACAGAAAATTAACAAGGTGATTGATTGTGTAAATGTGAAACCCTGAATTAAATTGACTAGAACTAATTAACTCAGAACAGTAAGTTGCTCTTGCATATTTAATGTTTTATTTCCAGTTATTTCAGGTGTAAATAATAAGAATGAGGTTACAAAGATTTCCACCAGATGTCCAAACAAGACTGACCTCATGTAGACAGGTGTACTGGACATGGTAAGGAGCCACCGTCTCCTCTCCTTTGATCTCCACACTTATGTGCATTCGGATGGCTCCTGACACAGCAGACTTATCTGTTCGCTTGTCTGTCAGATGAAAGTAAGATATACATGCCTCCTTAGTTGGCTGAAATACGCTCTATCTACAACAGACAAGGACTTCAGTTATCTGTTTCTTGTTCTGTTATCTCTGTGTGACTCGCTGCTCCTCTCATCCGTCTCTAATTCTCCATTGCCTTTCCTCTTATCTGGAGAACTCACCTAGGTTGTACCAAACGTCCATCTCCCCGCTCAGAGTGCGGACTTCAATGATGGTTTGACCCAGGAAATCATCACTCTCACGTTTGAACCGCTGTTTCACACGAGACTTGATGTCGTCATCCTCATCCCACACGCGAACCTTGATGCGGTCAGACGAGTTGTGGCATTCGCTGGATGGGGCACAGACAGAAATTGTTAGCAAGCAAAAAAAAAGCCAACAACTGTGGAGCAGCAGTTGTTGTGGTTGACAACATATCTTGATGTTGGAGGTTGTCTGGTGACACAAAAATTTTCTTCTAGAAAAGCAAATTAAATGTTGGCATAAGGTTTAGAAAGCTTGGTTGCGTTAAATCAATTTTAGCATATAACCCTAAATACATTTGAAAAGGTTAGAGACAAGCCTCATACTGTTACTCACAAGTGGAAGTTCTCTTCCCAGACTGGGTTGAGGTTGCCGTAGATGGTCTTGGTCCTCTTCTTGGTCTTACCCACTTGGACAGTGACATACGGGTCGCTGGATCCTGTTTTGTCTTTAGCCTGCAGGCCCTGGGCACAGACCACTAAGGATAAGAAAAAGAAAGGCATTAAAACAATGACCCTTCCAGCTGTTTGATAAGATACATTTATTTGGATAACTGTCTTAGTGTGTCTCACCAGTGATGCTGATCTTTGCTGACCACTTGGAGGTCCCGTCAAGCACGCTCTGCTTGATCTGTTTCATGTGCGTAGCATGTGTTGCTTTGTCAAGGCCAAACACTTCCTGGATTTGCTCAAAGATCTCTGGTTTGTTCCTCTCTCGGATCTTCATGCGGTCCTTCAGGACCATGATGATGTTCTGGGTTCGGTCCTCTGCCCCATGCTTGGAGCTCTTCTCCGCAGCCCCTGATGAGACAGATGGGTGATGAGGGGGATGTACAGTAGGAAGAATAGTTAATAGTGTGCAATATATTCAAGGCAATATGGCTCATAGGTCCAACAGCTTATCTCCTGTTTCCCTGCAATACATCTCTTTAAAACTGAGTGCCAAGTTTAGATAGCACCAGATCAATTTTGAACGTCTTTGACATTTCTTGGCCAGGGATCAAACACCAAACCTCCCAATATTATGGCGGAAACTGTATCCACTTAACCACTGATCTGGTCAGGAAAAAGTAGATAGTCTTAGTATAAAAGACCAACAGATGTTTTTGGCACCAAGATCTTACCAGACACTTTGGAGACAGGAGACAGATGAATTATGCATTACATAGATTGACTCCAAAATCAGTATGGGAATTGGATAAGCCACCCCTTGTGGAGCTGAATTAGACAAAGCAGTAAGGATGCAAAGGCTATGGGTAGAAGTGAGAGAGGAGAGAGGCAGGGGTATGACAGCACATTACTCATGAGATAAATTGGAAAGGAAGAGGGAGGAGAATGTGAGAGTGGATAGAGGACAAGAATAATGGGATGTCAATTGGGCAGAAGGATACAGAGGAGGAGCTAAAATAGGATTGGGTTTGTGTGGAGGTCTAGGTGTATGTATACCTTAGTAAAAATAGATGCATATATTTAATAGTGTGCGTTTTTGTATATGTGTGCATGTAAAAAAACATGCTGCACATGAGCATCCAGGTATCAAAACATTGATGCTTACTCTGCAGACAGTCGGCATTCAGCAGATCCTGGCACTTTTCGTGGCATTTGACACCGCACTCAGAGCAGCGCATGCCTTGCCGGGCGATACCCCACAGCAGCCCCTCACATTCGTAGCAGTAGGTGGGGGTGGTGGCTGTCCACACTTCAAAGTTGTGTGGGGTAGTGGAAGAGATGGGGTAGATCAGAGCCTGCAGGGTCTTTTTATAAACATGACTCTTCTGCAAAAGACACAGAGAAAAGAATGTGTATTGTATAAGAAAAGTGTCATAGATACTGAGTAGATGTTGGAGAATCCTGAACAGAACTGTGAAACAAACTGAGATGAAGAAACCCACCAGCTCCTCATTGCCCAGAGTGGTGGAAGCCATGGCCGAGGTGATTCCAGCTTTTCGAGAGTTCTGCACTAGAGACTGAAAACAAGAGGGCAAAGATGAAAGTTTCATTTTTTAATGTGAGTAAGAGTGTGACCTTCAAATTAATATTCAATACCTGTCAGGGATAGACAGGCACTTACCATCGCCTGATGTGGCAAAGCAGTGATGAAACAGAGAAGAAGGGGAAAAGGAAAAAGAAACAGATATCATATTTTAGGAATTTCTGACAATGAGGTGTACAAGCCTTTAGGATACATTGTGTATGTGTATGTGCATGCGCCTATGCAGCTGACATAGTATTCCCTAACCTCTAGAAGAAACAATGTTACTATATTGATTGATTACTGTAATTACATTAACACCACAGATATGCCAGCATTTAATTTATCAAGTGACAACAAGTGAGGCATGTGACACAGTCAGGGGGAAGGGGTGACAGAAATCAACATGGGTAGCCTTTCTGTGTATATACACTGTGGCTTATAGATATAGGATATACTGGGAAGTAAGGAAAGTTATGCTTAGTTGTTTTCAGAGTATAAAGTATAAAGCATAAGTGGGAGGCATATAAATATTTGTTCTGAAATAGAGTGAGATTCAGAGTAAAATAAAGACTGCAACTAAAATGATTCTATGGCATGATTGATCTATACGGTGTGTATGTGTGTGTGTGTGTGTGTGTGTGTGTGTGTGTGTTCATGTATATCTCACCAGATCTCTGACAAGAGGAATGGCTTTTCTCTTGCGAAGGTCCGGCATGCTGTCAATACTGTAGAGTGCACCTCCCATCCTGAATACAAAAAGTAACAACCATTATATATTCAAATATATGTTCATCAATATGTACAGTTGGTCAGTGTATTAAATGTAATTCAAATATTAGCACATATGTACACATGTTCTGGAAATGTACAAGCATACAGAAATTTTGGAGAGAAGTGTAAGATGATCACATTTTCAGTACTGACAGCTAAGATTAACGGTGCAAAAAATAAACATAATGCACGACTAAGTGGAATAGTGTTGTATACTGCAGAAAGATTATCTTTAACGTTTGGATTTCTAAAGATTCATACACTTCAATAAAAAGATGTGATAAAAAAATTCTTACTTTGAGTTAATGTTATGTTACTAAGAGGTAAGTGTAATTCCCTCAATCATTGTTTCTATTGCCACTCCACCTGTTCTCAAGGACTTTACTTGAGAGTTTAATTACACAGGCTGCCTCGTCTCAAATAGTAGGAATGACACTCCATACACCTGGGTATAATTGCTAGGTTTCTATTTGGCTAACTTAGCACTTCTTCAGTATGCAGCCTCAGTTCTACTCTCAGGTCTGCCTCATCTATAAATGACCTGCCAGCTAAGTCAGGGCAGCCCACCGCCGCTCAATACTCACTGGCCAAATGCCATAAGCTGAATGAGCCTGTGGATCAGAATAAATAGGATGGAGGATTCCCGGACTAAAGAAGGGCATTTTCAATCTGAAGCAGCACTGGTGGTTTCCATGATGATCTGAGATATTTTAATTGCGTTTAAATTCAAGAGTTTTCGCTGATTATAGATTCACTAATACACTGTGTAATTTATTGTGTTTCATGTAAGAGAAATTTAATTTGTTGAGCAACAGACAGTGGCCACTCACCCTCCTTTACCAAACCACAGTGAGTTGGAGTTCTCTCCCCGAGCCTAATAGAGAGAAAAATGGATGTCAGATGAGAAAACAAACAATTTAATGTTTGACCCTGCAGTCTTCTCTAGTCTTAATTCTGTATATGATAAGGATACATCACTGGACTGAGAGTTATCTGAGAAAAAAAAATATTATTCAATAAATGTTACCCTTATTGATGTCACTAAAAACACAAAAAACTGTTATGCAACTATGCATAAAAAGGTTTGTGAATCCAAATATGTATTTGGAGGATCAGAAACAGTGTGGCTTATAATCAGAATGGATGACAGCTCCTTAAAGATATAGAAAAGATCAAATTGTTGAGAAGATGAATGAGTGGTGTGACGGTGCCTGTTTACAAGATATCTGTTGCGTGTATTATCATTGGCCAACATTTCCTTCTTTCTCTCGAGCAACCAATCAGTTTGTACCTACCTGTCAGCATGCTCCAATGATGGCCGAGCAAAGTGCATGTGAGTGTCACTATGGCAATGACATGAAACTGGAAAGAAAACAAAGCGGGTCGGCACAAACAAACAAACAAAAAAAAGGACAAAGGAAGGGAAGCCAAGTGTACATGTACAAAAAAAAGGCAACGTGACATACATCAACATAAACAATGAAGCAAGTGATTAATTTTCTGCACAACTGAATTCAAAGGCAATGAATAGCAACATAATATGTGGATAAAATATGCAAGTGAAAACTGATCAAGCAAAACTAAATGTGCACAATTAAATCAAGCAGTAAGTGTATGGGGCTGGAACAGTGACAGTTAAATTTTGGCATCGTAAATAACATTTGGCATTGAAAACAAAACCGGAACTGAAAAAGGAAACATTGGCATTGAAATGCTTGTATTGGAAAAAGTTGTATTGGCACTGAAATAAGTATTAGCACTGAAAAAAGTTTCACTGAAAAATAAAACACGGGCATTAAAAAAATTACAATCTTATTATCTTATTTAATTTTCATATTTTTGGCTGGACTGGCCTCGTACCAGCTCTATAACCCTGAATGTCTGTTGTCACTGACACACTGAGTCACTGACTGACTGAGTGATGGAGTTATACCATTGGTCAGCTGGCCAAGTGTTTGAGTTTCTCCACTGGTCATTGCTCTTTCAGAATGAATCGGCGCAAACAGTTTCAATTACGTACACAGGGAGCGTTTACAGCAGAGCCCCTGATCGGATATAAGTTTTAAAAACACACATTTACCGACCGAATCGTCTCACACGGAGGCTCCGACACTGACAGGACCCCCAACCTGCAGCTACAAAGAGATGCAATGGATCCATTTTATCAGCCTGCATGGCAGCTAGCAGCTAGTTAGCATGGCTAGCATTGTTAGCATAGCCTTACCATGCTGTGTGTAGCCAATAGACTGTATAAAATTAAGGTGTAGCCGCCATCTCTCCGGTTTAACAGCACTGTGCTGGGCAAGTGACAGGTGTGTTTATGGTGTTTATGTGTTCTGAAAGACGTCAGCGTGGATATAAAGTCACACCGCTGACGGACTATTAGCCCAGCCTGCTAATCCTATATAAACATATGGATGAGAGCATATGTTTACAGACCACAGATAGAAACAGATGAAAGCAGGGCGAGTTAACAGATATTTAAAATAGTTATAATTAAAATTTAAAAAAGTTCTCTTTCAAATCAAACATCCCAAGATATGAGTGGAAAGCAATGTTCTTGCAACTGCATTTATAACCTTTTTTTTTTACCCAAATGTTTATAGACACTAACACTGAATATCCCTGTAACAAATTGGCCACAATTTCGCACATTGACATAAACGGTCCAGCCATATACTAGGTTTTGACCTAGTCTTGTTTGCATTATGATGTCTGAAGAGGAAATCTGAAGATTGACATTGAAAAACACATCATAATGCAAAAAACATCAAAATAAAATAAGATAATAAGATTGTAAGATTGTCATTTTTTAATGCCTGTGTTTTGGATTTCAGTGTAACTTTTTTCAGTGCCAATACAACTTTTTCCAATATAAGTGTTTCGATGCCAATGTTTCCTTTTTCAGTTCAGGTATTGTTTTCAATGCCAAATGTTATTTTTGATGCCAAAATTTAACTGTCACTGTTCTAGCCCCATATAGGTCAGGCAGTCATACAGTCATGTGGTGTTGCACCAAAATAAAATAAAAAGCTTGCTGTCTGTCAAGCCATTGGTATTTTCATTTTAGGATAACCACAAGGTATCAATTATAGAATATGAAACACATTACTGCTTTCTGGTGTAGCTTAAAACACTATCAAAATAGAACTCAGGAAGATACTGTATGTACCCTGTCTTTGCACATAAATAATGCACAACACATACATATTTCAAAGACTTGGTAGACAGTTTTAGAGTCTCTTGAACTTACATATATCTTTTTAAATTGCAGTTATGGCATTGAGGGTGGAGCTGAATCAGTCCTTCAACTCTGGGACTTGGACTGGATTATTGTGGAGAACTGGACTGGAATTTGGACCAAGGGTGGGGTTTAAACCATACTTGGATATACTTGTGCACTTACCTCCCGAAGCTGTTCCAAGACCTTGTTGTAGAGTCTTAGCCAGTTCTCTTTGGCCCTGACTGCTGGATCCACTGGCTCTTTGGGCTCCTCTTTGACTGCAGGACTAAAATAAAAAACATTTTTGGCACAAATAAAAAGCTGACACATTTCTTAGATTTGTGGTGGACATGTTTCTCTTCTAGTCTATTTTTGTTGCTGATTTAGTTTATTGATCTGATTCCCTTTCAACCTTCACTCCTACCTCTCAGGAGGCATCTCTATTTCCTCTATTGGCGTCGGCGGTCTGCTCTCTTCAATGTGTTCCTCCTCCTCCTCCATGGGGAACTTTTCTTCTGGCTGGGCAGGGGGTGTCCTGGGCTCCTTCTCCAACATGTTTTCCTCCTCTAGCCAAGGCTCTTCTTCCAGCTGGAGGGCCTGGTCCTGAGGGGCAGCTGACTGTGTGGTGGCAGGACCATTTGACTGGGACTGAGGCTGTGCAGACGATGGGGTCTGTTGGGAGGAAGGGCCCATGGCAGTGGAGGGGGGCTGGGAGGCTGAGGCAGCCATGGTGGCTGGGTGGGATGGTGGGACAGCGTTGGCTGCAGCAGAATGGTGTTGTTGAGATGTAGCTGAGGCTGGGGGGTGAGACTGGGCAGGCTGGCCGGTGGGAACAGAAGACAGGAAAGTAGAAGCCAAGCCTGTGACTGCAGCTGTTAGAGGCTTGGCCATTGAGAAGAAGGAAGTGGCAGACGGGGCAGCCTGTGGCGGAGGCTGTGTTTGGGGCTGGGGCTGCTTAGGTAGTTGGACTGTTTGTTGACCAGAGGGAGGCTGTGCTGCAGGGGCCATGCCAGGAGGATGAGCCTGGTTGGACGTTTGGCTAGAGGGTTGAGTGGGGGGCTGCTGTTGGTGTAAGGAGGACTGTTTCTCTAGTGGAGGTCTGGAGCTGGGAACATCAAGAGTTGGAGGGGCAGTTGATGTCGGAGTGGGGGTGAATGGAGGCTCCATGTCTTCACTGAGTGTACCATCCAGATTGTACAAATCTTCATCGTCGTACATCATCTCGTCATCCTCATAGAGGCCCTCCTCTTCTCCCTCATACAGTCCTCCATCATCCTCCTCGTACAGGGCTGCCTCCTCACCTCCGTCTTTGCTGTAGCCGCCCTCATCGCTGTACGCCCCCTGAGTCTCATCAGGGTCCCAGTCGGGAGAGCCCTTACTGTAGCTAACCGATGAGTGGCAAGAGTGGTAGGAGTCGTTTTCGTCATAAGGGTCCCTCTCTCCGTACTCACCACCATAGTCCTCCTCACTCAGCTGACTACTGCATCGACTCAACTCTGCAGATGATGCATAGCTCCCTGTGGGACTAAAAAGCAGAAGAGAAGAGAAGAGACTGATTATAAAAGCACTAAAGAGGGATACAGTTTTGTAATGAAGATAGAGACACTTTCATTAAGGTTATTTTTACCTATACACTAATAAACAAGTACACATGTGTAAAATAAATAGTTTACCCTCCCTTTGTGGACCATAATCTCAAAAATGCTCACAGAGCACTTAGAGTATGGCCTGTACACGTTGTACTCTACTTGACAGCCCTACTAAAAACCTTTTCTACATGTCTTAGCGTGCTGCTGATGGCTAATCGATGAAAAGCACTGGGGATACAAGAATACCAGACAAGCAGCGAGAAATAGAGCAGAACAGAAAGGTGAGCGGGCTCCAGAAAGCTGACAAAAGAAAAAGAACAAGCATCCAGAAATGCAACAAACAGGGAAAAAGTATTTATACTCCTTGATGAATGGGGCTATTAAAAACAGAATAGAGGCACAGAAAGGAAGGAGAATGGATGGGGGAGAGGGAGATAGTGAAGACAGGAAAGAAAGGAGGAGATGAAGAAGAATGGGCGGGCTGGTGGAGAGGTTGCCCTGTCCAATACACTCACACAAGCAGCTAATCTTATGTGCAGTATTGAACATTAGATTGCAAGTTGAATAATTCATAAAGCAAGAGGTAGAGGGCTACGTGGTTTCCTTCCCAGTCTATGCGAAATATGTCAATTAACACTGAGAAATGTAACAGTATTGTAAACAACTTTGAAAGATAAATAGCATTTGGTCAGCACGATCTGTTGAAGGCTCGCATATGCACATACTGCATGGCAAAATATATTCATTCAATAATGGATGAGCTAAATCTCAGCATAAACGCCAGCAAAAATTCTGTTTTTAACTTCCTCCTATAACTAATTCTGTTTCACTTCAAGTCATCATCACTCTTACATACAGTGTTAGATGATCAAGGGATTAGTCCATCAACATAAAAAATAACTGAAATAATCATCAATTTTGATAATAAACTTATCATTTAAGTTGTTTAAATGAAACAAAAATACCAAACATTTATTGATTCCAGCTTCTCAAATGTGAGAATTTTTATTCTGTATTATATAACTGAATGAGTTTTGGACAGTTTGTTCGACAAATTTCTGAACATTTATAGATATATAAACAGGTATATACAGATAAATCGCTAATGAGCATAATAATTACTTACAGCTCTAATAATACTAACGCAAGCACACACCTGACAGTCCTCTGATGGTTGTAGTCGAGGTCGTGGCTGTTGGTCGAGCGTGGGTAAGAGAAGCTTCTGGAGTTGCGGTGCTGGTGGCTGATGGGATACTGGTGGACAGAGGCGTTGGGCTGGGATGTGCTGTAGTATGGAGGGGGGATGCTGTTACTGGTTTCACTGCGATAGTCGCTGTCCCTGTCATCCACGGCGCTGTCTGGGTCCTCATCTACACAGAGGAACATGCGCACATTCTTGTTATGTCCATCAACTGAGAGTACAGCAATAAAAGACAGGGGAACGTTTGGGATTTTTAGGAAATAAAAGAGAAGAGAACATGAAAGTGATGATTCCAATCGACCATATCTCGTAGCACAGAGATAAGGAGCACTCATCAGTACTGAACCAATCTTTTAGTAATATGGTAATTACAGATAATATAAATGAGTTGGCAGCGTGCTACTGCTTTCAGACCCATATAGGTCATTCAGAGTACATCCATACATGAAACACACAATGAAGATCATCAGTGGCCTGGTTCTCATTTCCATCGTAACTGAGCATAAATCCACTCCTGCTAAGGAGAGGCTTTATTTTTCTGTGCTGTCCATACATAAGAGATTAACATCCCACAGGGAAGTGATGAGAGACTTTAACAGTGCTGAATCAGTCAAAAGTGAAACCAGCTTCTATTAATCATTCATCATTATCCATCATCTTCTCTCGCACTCTGACGATGGTGGCCGCTGCATCACTTACACCTTCATCTTCATCTGTCTGGGCGTGTAAACACTAATTAAAGGCATCGAACTTTGTTTCTCACTTCAACCGTGTCCCCACATGTCCCTCTCTCTCACTCACTTCACCGGCTCTGCATCTATCATTACCCCCCTGCTCTTTCCTATTTCCTCTGAGTGAACAGAGATGAGATGAATTGCTGCAGCAATGTGGGTGAGTCTGACAGACTTATATAAGACCATCTGCTAATCACAGCAAGAGAGAAAATTTTATATATTTAGACGGGGGAAAGAAATAGATGAGCAAATGAGATAGAAAGATGGACATATGGGACCTTTTTGCATATTTACATATATCCAATGAATGTATGCATGTACTATCAGTATCTATGTGCAGTACATACAGTACAATCCACAAGTATTTTTATAGCTATATTGAATACTGGATTATCCAAATTACTCCAGAGTCCTCACTGGAACTACTTTCTCCCAAAGAAACAGTTCCCTTGAAAACTGTTGACAGTGAAGTCTGTTCATTATATTATTATGTTGCTGTTAAATTTTCTAAAAGTCATTTCTCAATGCTGTGACCCCCTTAAACAAACTTCCATTCAACTTCATTGTAGCTGGTAGCTGAAGAGATCTAAAACATGCTATCTCAAAACGTGGGCAAATGAAGCCGTCCCTGTGGCTTAGGGGTTAGGAAGCCGACCATGATCCACAACAACCTGACTGGAGTTGAGCTGGGGACCTTTGTTGCATCTCTCTCTTCCTCATTTCCTGTCATTTCTCTATTGTCCTTAAAAAAAAGGCATAAAAATCCCTAAAAATACTTTGAGAAAAATGGGCACATAAAACCAAAACTATCTCTATGGTATGGTGAGTGAGATTAGAATTGCACATATTTCCTTCAAATTATGAACAGCGCAGAAGGACAATGAAAGAGCTAGAATTTCTTCACTGTTCACTCAATATATATGTAAACGCCCTCAAATTAAAGCTGCAAGTAAGCTCTCTCTCATACTCATAGTTTCATTTCAAATCCAATCTGCTTGACTGCAAAAGAAAAACTCTCCAAATACTGTCAGACTGCACTGTATCTACAACATGTACTGTGCACTTACTTTGTTGGTCTCCCCATAGGCTCCAATTACCTGCAATGAAATAGGAGGGTTTTAGAATCGATTATGAATTAGATTGGCGTCCAAACATAAACATGCATTCATGCCATTAACGCCTCAAAGTTCCCAGATGGAACTGGTGCATGGAAAGAAAGCATAGAGGGAGTGCTGAGCCTCCAAGTCTTTCCACCTGCCCCAGACAGCTGGCTCAGCAGACTGGGCCGATAGTCGAAACACAGCAGCATCCTGGAGGAGTTTGCCTCCGGACATCTGATGATACCGCTATCGATCCCTTACAGTGCAGTGATCCAGGCCCTTTCCCCTCTAACACAAAACAACCCATGTGTGGTTACACACATAATGCACACGCTGAGCTAAAGCAATCTAATTACATCTCAGCAGCTAAATGGATAATTCTCTTGTTCAGCACAAACAAATGACTGGTTTGTACAAACAGCGATCGGTCACTTACAACACTGGGTTCCAGGTACACGAAGGGGACGTTCCTGTTCCTCTTGGTATGAGTACTAGAGGAAGACAAATAGAAAATCATGGTATAACATAGTTATTCTCCCAATGAATCATGTTGGCATGTTCCTAAAATGTAAGGATACGCTGGGGCATTAAATCAAACAGGGTGACAGCTTACATCTTGGTCCCTCATGGCGTTGAGTTGCTCTAGTTTTTTGGCCCAGTATCGTGCCTCATCCTCAGGGATATCTGAAAACAACAAGCCAGACAAGCTCAGGCGACAAAAACAACTCTGATGCAGCTCCACCTGTGTCATTTACACTTAATTCTTAAAATATTTACCCCTGAAACTTTCTGCTTAAACATAGCTTTGTCCTGTTATAAACTCCACCCTTGTGACAACAAACTAACATAAATGAAACCATTTGAGAGTATTATTTGACCCAAATCTGACAGAGTGAACTCCAGATACTTTGGCCTGACCAGAACACAGTGACATTGAAAATTCACTAAGAGCCCTAAAGCCAATCCTCTATAAATAGGCCAGCTCCACAAACTGAGGAGTCAGGTGTACAGTATCGACTGGAGGAAGGGGAAACAGTATGAAAATGACACCTAATCAATGTTAAGAGGAACACAGCTTGATCACTGAGAAAGAAAGGACACAAACACTCCTCTCCCTGCCTTGCAAACATATCACTGAAAAGTGGGTTGGGTTAATTAATCAGTCAAAGATTACTGGTGTTCATATATCATTGTTTGCTGTGAAAACATACAGACATCATTTATTCAAGTCACATTTTCCTTCCCTGGAGGGTTGATGATTTCCTATAGTTTCTCATTTTCTTCTACCTATTGGCGGTTTCTGATTGTGATGTGAATATTGATTTTTCTTGTAAAAATGATGGACCTATGCTCTCACCGAGAGGCAGCTCAAAGCGCGTGTCGAGCAGCACCAGGTGGAGTGTGGGATCTTTGGTGCCACAGATCTCATTATCAGCCATGATGACCTGGGAGTCCAGTGTGAGCCACTCGCCCGGACCCTCCTACATACAGAAGGAAGAAATGAAGCTGACATGCAGAGAGAACAAATGCAGCTGACACGCAAACAACTGCAGGACAGACAGATGAGCATGACAAAAACAGGCTCATCCAGCAACAACTGCAAGTCCCCTAAGTACCACAGAGTACAGACTGTTCAACTGCAGTATTTCTCAAGAGGTGGTGGTGGTGGTTAGTGGCAAACCTCATTTGACTGTCGGATGTTATGGAGGGGAATCCACACGGTGCCCACCATGGTGTCCCAGATTAACCCTTTGTTCCACACCTCTACTGTCAGACCCAGGTCTAAGCGGTTAATTTCACTAGACAGACAGGAAAAGAGAGATAGGAAACTTCAAAATCAAGAAAAAAAGCAACTGACTTACTAATAAAGACATTTAAGATAAAGGCTAAACACACACACAAGCTGCACAGTAATTACTTGTGGGCTTCACTGTGACAAATATAAGACACGTCTCTGTGGGAGAAAGCCTAAGAGAATTTAACATAAAGCATTTACAAGACAGCAGGAGGCAGGACAGAAAGAGAAAGAGAGTGAGGAGGATGAATGAGGGGAGGGAGGAGAAGATTGTGATGAAGGCAGTGGAGGAGGCGATTGTATCGCATGCCTGGAGGGAGAAAGTGGGAACTTTAATTAAGAAATAGGAGGACTGGATTTCCCGTCTCAGTGGTGACTCCTTTTAAGAAAAGTGCCTGTTTGATTCATTGCCGTGACTGAGGGGGCACAGTCATTTAAAGGCAGTTTGAAGGAGGGGATGAGGCTCTCTCTGCAGCCCAAACATTACATAACACAGCTTCACTGATGCAACCCCAGTACAATGCTCAACGCCTCCGAACATCATACTAATGCACAGGACTCTGCAGCCATCCCGCCTGCTGCATCCCACATGCTAAATGATTCTCACCATTTATCACCCTTATGCTGCCACACTGTCAATACACATGCTGGATCGCTCTGCATGCCAAATACTCAGTGTTGTATAACGTTCTTGTGATTGAAGCAAGCTATCATTTCAATATTTATCGAAACACGAGCTCAAACAAACTAATTTAAAAGGCTGCTAATGACGCCTTGAGAGCTGCAATAGGAGGAGAGAGAGGGAATATGGGGTGTAATATGAGGTTGAAATGGGGAGAGAATGAGGAGGAGGAGGGGGGGTTGAGCAGATGAAGATCAAGGAGCAGTGTTTAGAGGAAGCGACAGAGGAGAGGGAAGAGGGGTTGGGTAAGAGCCAAGGTTGAGAACGAGGCTGAGAGGGGCAGAAGTGCTGAGGGAGAGGAGATGAAAAAGAGGATGAGGCAGTTGTTGGAGGCGGACGTGCGGATGCGGAGAGGAAGAGCTATGTGAAACAATACAGGGATAAAGGGCACTTGGGATGGAGGAGTGAAAAGGAAGGGATGGAGAAAGGTTGATAGGAAGCAAGAGATAAAAAACAAAAACAAACACAAAAGCACTCAAGCAGCTGAAGTGGAGAGTGAGATGAGGGGAGGAAAAGAGAGAACAGAGGAGCAGGCGAAATAGCAAGGGAGAGGGAGTTACAGCAAGAGAAGAAGAGAGAGTTTTGTCAGAAGATGATGAAGGACTCACAACATGAAGTCTTGCTCCCAGCTGGGCAAGTTGCCCCTGACAGCGATGGTTGTGCTCTTCACATTTTGTACCTTAAGAGTCACATAAGTGTTGAACTTCTCTGTTAAGGAAAGAAGGATGAAAACATTAGGAAACACCTGCATTAGAAAATCACAATATGTTATATTCTACATAGTAACTGACTACTCATCCCTTTAATTTCCACTGATGGCTTCAGCCAGTAATGTGTCCACAGTCTGCAACCAGCTTGTGCTTAAAGATTTATAACACATAACAGAGAGTCTCTCCCTCTGTTTGATCTACCTCTTTCTATTTTCAGGATCCCAGGTCTTACCTTGGGGTCCATCCAGCTTGGCTTTCTTCACTGTGGAAACACAGAGAGGGACAAAGTCACACACAGGAACGCCATCTGTTTTCACTTCTGAATGTTCCTGCGTCCTCTGTTCTGGCTTTTACACAGAGAGAACCGGCTATGAGAGGATGCTCGTGATACATTAAAACCCAATCTGTTAATCTTAATGAAATACATGAAACTCGTGGGGATTCAATACTATGTAGAGTTATTATTATTAGCCTATACATTTTAGACACATTTTCCAATCACAGCTGACTGCCAGAAGGTATACAGTACATATTTACACGCTACATGTCTGTCGACTCAAGGAACTGAAAATTGCAACGATGCAGATTTGGGCTAAGTGCTCTACCTTCTTTGCCATAAGGTCCAGACATGTTGGCACCAATTATGGTGGCAAAACATAGCACTGAAAAAACATGGGCAGCTGTCCCGCTGTGCTTCATCAGTGTGGGATACAAGGGCAGAAACACAAAATACAGTATACCCACATGCAAATACCACAGATTAAACAGATGAACAAAATATTTTATTTTAATATCTTTTTATTACCAAAATAGTTTTATTAAAAGGAACTATAGTTGTAGCAGATGTAGATGTGGTATAATGGCAAGTATAAAAACATTTAATTATCCTTTTTTTTGATTAAACACATCGAAATTTGAGAGTCAAAACATATCTGTTAACCCTGGAAAAGTCTTCTTTTTCTACACTCATTCAAACGAAAAATTTCCACCTTCATCACGATGTGTTGGTGGATTTTTCAGTGTGCAGTTAAAACCAGGCTCTCTCGCTGCAGCACCTTTTCTACCAGCTTTGACGTAACTCACACATACATTTTTAATACTCTACTACCCGCTGCTCTCCACCGCGCACGAACATGCTAGACAACATCCCCACACCACACTGCAGGTGTATACACATCATGCACACAAACATAAAAAAAATGATATGTATTAATAAAATGCAAAGGCCATCCAAATGTGTTATATAACCAAACCTGTACCTTTATCACCTCTTGGAAAACGTGATGTGAACGCCAATTCACTTATCTCATAATAATACTCTCACTGACCATCCATGCCACAACCAATCGCCATAGTAACCACCACAAAATGAAAAGTAAAATTGCCCTGAGTCAGCAAGACACTTTTTTTGTTTCTATTTCTCATTCCTTGACTTCATCTTTCTTTCATGCAACACACACAAACTAAAGCTGCAGCTTAAGTGCCATTCTGTTACATCAGCAGGCACACTCTCACACACACACACACACACTCACTCACTCACACACACTCACACACACTCAGCTGCAGTGACTCACTCACATGCACCTGCAGTAATGATAAAAAATATTAATCTCCTCTTCCATTCATACCTCAGAAACTTTAACTCAACACCTACTAATGTGTAGGTAGGTGCTTACATGTGTGTGTGTTTGCATCTTTACTTAAAATTCTGCTCTGGTATCGGCTCAACATCATTTTGATGTCAAGTTTTCAAAACAGCTGTAGCTGAAAGCCTTTCCCCTGCTGTAGCCTAAATGTGAACAGAAAATGAAATAGCTCAATATAATGTCGGGAAGACAAGAATGAAACCAAGCTACAGTATGTTTTCAGCAGTCCTTTACATTGTTTAGACAGACCACATTAACGCCTGGTTCTTGCTGTATTTTAGTGTCAAGACCGAAACAGCCGTGGAAATATATCAGTACATGAGGAGGATCAATGAAAAAGGAATTGGATTTTCGTCGGTGGAAAGCTGAAGCTTAATAATAGCACACAATCATAAATCTCTCTGACAGGGTGAGCTACGGTGAGAAATGTCCACAAGCGCCCACAAACAATGTTTTGTCACAATTGCATGTATCTGAGCAGACAAGATGACCTGCAACACATACTGTACATGTAAGTGCTTATGAAACATAAACAACGTGCCTGTGAAGGGCTGTAACTTTGGATCAATTGGCTGAAATGTAGGTTATGGCTGAGTAGCCTGGATTCAGAAAAACGAGGTCAACGCTATAGCTATATATCACCATTAAATGACTTAAAGGATCTAACAAATCAAATTGTGTGTGTGGGTTTTTTTTTTATTAATCAGAGGATACAGAGCACAATCAAACCCAATCGTATATTTTCTGCAACCCCATGTTTTTGAGCAGAGACTTCACTCAGGAAGTACCTCTGACACAGCAGACACTGACTTATGGGAAGTGAGTGGATTGCCAAGAAAACCGACTCAACTGGGAATCAAGCAAACCCTTCAACTTGAACTGTCAGGGAATGTAAAATAGGAGGCGGGTGCGCTGAGTTTAGCCATGAGCCGATGACAAAATGAGGGCTGACATGATTCAGAGAGACACTGCCTTATTCCTAAGGACCATATATACACGCAGATCTGCTGTAGTCTTTGCAACTGCTGACAGAGACATTACGCTCCCTGATTTAATGTCCAAATCAAGACGAGGAGAAAACTGGATTCGAAAGTACGTTGGATATCTCCAGGAAAAGAAGCCAAGTTCTTCAGAGTTAATCTGCATCTGTGTCTGAATTCTGCTTTGTCGGCAGATGCTCTAAAGAAATGCAGCCTATTCATGAGGCACAAGCACTGTGGAGGCCAGAAATAGCTCCAGTCAGGTAAGCATGAATGATGTAACAGGAACAGAAAGGAGGCTCTCTGCCAAGTCTCGTAGTCTACGACACTGACAGCCGCAGCCACTGTTTATGAATGAATAACACTCTGGGTCTTAATGACACTTGGGACTGACTCAGAGCAGGGACAGTCAGTGGGTGGACCTGGCGGGACGGGATGAGGTGGGGTAGCATCGATAATGGGCCTGACGTATAAAAGGTGACTTTGAAACCCCCTTAACTTTCCTTTTGTCCGCATATTGCCGTTATTCCATCTCCGACAAATGTCCAGAGTACAGACACACCACAGTCATAAGTGACTGATCAGATTTAGAGCAGATTGAATTTGAAATGATTCTGCAGCATTTTTGTTAATCGATGAAATAATTTAAGCCAATTTTTAAGCAGAAACACCAAATTTCCCTTGTTCCAGCTTCTCCGGTGAGAAAATTTGCTGTTTTTTTGGACTGATATGATCAAAAACTGAATATCTTTGGGTTTTAGACTGTTGATTGGACAAAGCAAGCCATTTCAAGATGTCATCTTGGGCTTAAGGCATAGACGATGAGCATGTTTCACCATTTTCTGACATTTTATAAAGCAAACATCAATTGATTAATTGAGAAAATAATAAAAAATTATAGTCCTCGTTAGTTGCAGCTCATATCAGATTCCTATTTGACAATTTTGGGTTTAGTACTTACATCATAAACATACTTTTACAAGTCCTCCTTTGCTTAATCGGTCTAATATTCCTGTCCATGTCACTGTCTCATATGTTTGAGAAAGTGTCTGTCCAAGAAAGGCTCAAAATATTTAGCCTAAAAATAAACGCTTGAGGACCACAAAATCAATATTAGTGGGGTCCTTGGGTCATAATCATCTGATTACTGCGCCCTGGATGTGAAGCTGGAAGTGATGCTGCTTTATGAGTAATAACAGCAGATGCTTATTCATCGCACTGAGAGGCAACAGTGTCAGCATCAGGTGTTTTTCAGGGAGTCGGGTAAAAGGAGGTGACGCATCGCTTCAGGGAAAACGTTGAGGAGTGACGCGCACCTCCAGCCGGCTACGAGTATTCCCTCACGACTACAGCAGAGCGGCAAAGCGGAGGCGGCGGCTGTGCGGCAGCGGCAGGGGCTTTTCCTCGTCGTCCACCTCATCTGGCTGCCCACGCATGAATGAACAGAGTGGATGAGACACACACACGTACACATACACACACATTCACACACACACACATACATACAGCAGCCGCAACAGTACCAGCTAAGGGAGGAAACAGCGGTTGTCCTCCTCCATGTACACATTTATAGAAACTCCACCGCCTGTGACTGTTTGCTGGTACCAACGGTCACGACAGGGCTAGCCTACAACCTTCCCTGTTATCTTCTTTTTTTTGCTGTCACGTTAAAAAAAACAACATACATGACATCTTTATTTTGGGTCAAACATTAATTAAACAAACATGTCATAAAGCCACAGTGTTGTTAAAAAAAAGTATCCTTGTGTAAAAACGTGTTATGTGTCCGTTAAATCGAGCGGAGCCGCGGTGTGATTTAATGACTATTCAGCACAAACCCTCCGCTGCTCGGGCTACGGAGTTTTCTACGGAGCTGATAGCCCGCAGGGTCTGTCAGACAACTGCTGCGGTTAAACCGTGAGCAAGTGATACTTCTAGTAATATCAAACACAAAAGGCTTTCATTAATTTCCTCTCTTACCTCCCACACATAGCAGGGACATCTCTGATAGCGGTGTGAGCGTCCCCGGCTGTCCTCTACTGAGCGCCCGCCTGGATGCTCCGTGATTTGTTTGGTCCGTTTGTCTCTTGGTTACTAAAAAAAAAAACTCACACCGTTACCTTTAACGGTAACGGAAACACATCAGCATTATCTCAAAAGCGCTCGTCTCTCGCTCTCCGGAGCTGTTGCTCTTTTGGCAGGACAACACACACACAGGAGTGAATTCCTCGCCCCCCCTTTTCTTCCTCCTCTGCATTGCCTCAGCTCTCCTCCGCTGCTCCTCCTGCGCGCACAGCCATCTTGTTTCAGCAGCAGCAGCAGCACCCGCCGCGCCGCGCCGCGCCGCCCTGACGTCACGGTTGATGAGTAGCAGGAGGAGAGGTGAACGGAGGAGAGGGAGACGGGATGGGGCTGATTAATATCGTCCTGGCCGCTGTAATGCACTCAATGAACAATATGACGACGAGGAATTTCATTCATCGTTTCCAGTTACAAAGCATTTTAGATTTTTTTTCTTTAAGATTAGTTTATATGCAAGACTTGATTAAGTTGACAACCAGGTAAAGTGGGCACCTGTCCAGGGCCCCTAAAAAGGTTCCCTGTGTTTTTCTTTTTTGGTAATTTGATGACTTTTACTTTGAGAAATTGAACCATTAACTGGCTCCTGCATTATTGGCCATTTCTTGTAAAAGGGTTTTGTGTCAAACAGCCTCATTATTTTAGTTTACATAGTGCTCACATGGCGCATTATCCTAAATTGCCTACAGTTTACAAAAAAGAAAGAAAAAAATGTATTTCATCTATACCACCTGGCGCCAGGTAGTATTCCATATGAATACTGATTGATTTCAAGGTCTCTGGGCAAAATATAGGCTAATGAAGCTGCCATCCATAGTGTGCTGTGTAAATCATAGGCTACTTCAGTGGCTCCCTACTGGGAGTGAAATCTCATCATCAGATGATTCAATGAAAATAAGAAAGAGAAAAAGATTCTTCCTTATGAAATGCTCAATATGTATACCTGTTCATGCCTGTAAATATACTTAAAATGAAACAATATGTGATGGAGACATTGCTGTTTGGTTGAACTGCTCACAATATGTCCAGACTAAGACCACAAACTGTGATTAGGGGGTCAGATGTTGTTTTATTTTAAGGGGTCGCAAGTCGTAAAGGTTGGGAACCAGTGAAATAATTAATTAATGTCTATGGAGCATAACTGATCTATACATTGTATTCATATCTATCACTGTAATACATACAAATTCACATTGACACAATTGTGAGCCTCCCAATAACCAATATTCATGATGAACATGTCCCACAACAGGCAATGTGTCGGTAGGTATGTGGGAAATAAGAGCATATTTTGGTGTCAAACTGGCAAAAAGAAAGAAAGACATGTGATATGGAGAAAAAAAGCTGGGCTCTCCTGAGGAATGGGAGCTGGGAAATATGAATCCCATAAGTGCTGAGTCTGTCAGAGGATGACAAAAAAGAGTGGAGATATGATGTAGAATCATAAACCAAAGGAAACTCAATTCCAAAGAATTATACGGAGAGTCTTTGGCTGCAAAGCAGAATGTTGAGATGAAACACAAACAATGGTTGAAGCAGATGAAGACAGAATAGGTTCCTTTCACTGCAGACATTTTGACTTGAGATAGTGGAAAAGCACAAACATGGCTCTGGGGGGATATGGGCACTAAACACTATCTGGACTTAAATGCCTATTGTGTTTTTCAAGTGATTTTTTTCTAATTATTTTGTAGGCTACATGTTTTTCACACTGATTTGTAGCAGTGGTGAAATAAACAAATTTACTTACTTTCTTCATTAGCTGATCAGCTGGTACCCTCAAAAATCTGCATTTTAGTTATGATAAATCATAAACAGATGTCTAGGAGTGTGTTTGCTGTACATTCAAGGATAATCTATGGCAATGACGATTTGTTGACAACAATGGTGGAAAGCAACTAGATGCTGTTACTCAAATACTTAAGTACAAATTTGAGGTACTTGTACTTTACTTGAGTATTTCCATTTTATGCTACTTTATACTTCCACTCCACTACATTTAAAAAATATATATTGTACTCTCTACTCCACTACATTTATGTGACAACTTTAGTTACTTGTCAGATTCGGCACAATGGATAATATAACAAGCTTTTAAAATACAACACATAGTTAAAGATGAAACCAGTGGTTTCCAACCTTTTTGGCTTTTGACATCTAACAATAAGCAGTGTGTCATTGGGGTCACATTTTAGATGTCTATGAGTTAACAGCTCCACCAAATAGTGATTTTTCCCTCTAAACTTTTCACATGGTTTAATTTCAATAAATGTTCAAATGATTCAGTACTGATGCTTCAGTATTAATGATATAATGATGTCATATATAATAATATATCAGTCAGAGGGGCGAAATTAGTACTTTTACTTAATACTTTAATGCATTTTGCTGCTAATATATGTATTTTTACTTAAGTGGGTTTTTTCATGCATGACTTTTACTTGTAATGGAGTATTTTTACATTGCTGCATTGGCACTTTTACTTAACTAAGGGATCTGAATACTTCTTCCACCACTTGCTGACAATAACAAACATGGAAAATCGCCAGCCTTGAAATAAATAAATAAATAGATATCCTTTAAATACTACATGATCGAGGGAAAGTTGCTCTCCACATCCTAAGAGAGCTGCTTGTAGTGCCGATAAAAAACACCAGAGGACATCAAAGAGCCGCTATGACTGTCGATACTACTAGAAATACACAAACCGATGAAGTGTGTTGTTTACGCCTACGCTAGGTTCAAGATGGCTGCTGGAGACAACAGCGGCAGGCCTCCTTGCCTTAATTTCTCCGGTCCGGGTCCTCTGGGAAACAGCCAACCCAGCAACAGCGTTTTCTCGATGCCAGCATCCAACGGCGGAGCGGTCGGTTCGGTCGGGGGAGCACAGGGAGCGGCTAGGCGTCCCAACCCGCAGCTGGGGCCTGGCGGAGGAGACAGCAACGGTGTTTCGACCGGAGCTCCGCCGACTGCGCAGAACTCCCTGCAGCAGCCCGCTGCGGCAGGTGCTGCGGCAGCCGGAGCCATGGCCACCCCGGCGTCCAACATGGCAAACACCGCAGCGTCAAATGCGTCCCAGGCGGCAGCACCGACCGCCACTCCGGCAGCTGCGTCTGTGCTGGTGTACCGAGAGCCGGTGTACAACTGGCAGGCAACGAAGAGCACCGTGAAGGAGAGATTTGCTTTCCTCTTCAACAATGAGGTGCTCAGTGACGTTCATTTTTTAGTGGGCAAAGGAATGGGGGTTCAGAGGATACCTGCACACAGGTAAGATGATTAACCGCCGTATGGACACCCATAAATATAGCTCTGAATCTGCAGAGGCAAAACGAGTTAACCCTGTCTTTGTTGTTGCTGCTGCTCACATTGTCAGGTTTGTTCTCGCTGTGGGGAGCGCAGTGTTTGATGCGATGTTCAACGGTGGGATGGCGACGACCTCAACGGAAATAGAGCTTCCTGACGTGGAGCCAGCTGCTTTTCTGGCGCTGCTGAAGTAAGGACCAGTCTGACAGGAGACGGAGAGAGAGAGTCATTTGAACCGATGGTGTGCATGTCCTGAAAGTGGGCGTGTAAATGTTGCATTTCACATGAGTACTGGGAAAATAGCAAGAATGTGCAGCTAAAATCGAGCTCAGATATAAATCTCATTTCAATGCATCTGTCAAATAATTATGATAATCGAGGACTCAAATCTATACATGGTGTGCCACAATAAAGTTGTAATATCTTGTATTACTTGTGGACCCTCTGCAGGTTTCTGTACTCCGATGAAGTGCAAATCGGGCCTGAGACAGTGATGACCACACTCTATACAGCTAAGAAGTATGCAGTGCCAGCACTGGAGGCTCACTGTGTGGAGTTCCTCAAGAAGAACCTGAGAGCGGACAACGCTTTCATGCTGCTTACACAGGTCAGCTTCACCTGAATTATGACTGTTCTTGACAGTTCTTGTAAAAATCAGCATGTCTGGCCTTAATTTGTTGGCTAGACATGCTGTATTTTACCATAAATACTTTTACAGGGAAGTGTCCGTTCCTCAATTCACTTTAATGACCACAGCTATGCTGGTGGAATATGTTATTGGTACAATGTATGACAGCACAGTTTCATCAACATCAGTGCACAGACACATTTACATATCCAGTACCATATAACAAATACACACGGAACAGCTCCACATAGTACAATTCACTCATTGTGGAAAGAATGGCTAAGGAGTTTGAGGTCTGCACTGCAGTCGGGAAAAATTGTTATAAACTACTCTGAATTCTTTATCTCTACTTAAAGTGAGAAAACAGCAGCAACTTTTACAACATAAGAGTAACAACACAGAGGCTAAAAATATTTGCTTTCCCTGCCATAGTAGATGAAAATTTCCCTTTTTTGCATGTTTACATGACTCCACCCCAGATGTAATGGTTGTGCCAAAACTGTCAAAATCAGGTGTGATGATGTACGTGACAGAATTTAAATTTCAAAACAACACAGGTTATTGGAAAAGGTGCTTTTCTGCAGTTCAGCTGTCAGTTTTATGAATTTGTAACTCAGGTGTCAGCATATGTAGTAATGCACTGTTTTTTTTTTTTGTTTCAGGCACGGTTGTTTGATGAACCTCAGCTTGCCAGCCTCTGTCTAGAAAACATTGATAAGAACACTGGAGACGCTCTTGCTGCTGAAGGCTTTACAGACATAGATTTGGGTGAGGTTGCCTTGACCACCCTGAATGTTGTCATTATTGCCACGTGTTGTATTTCAGAACGTTTGCCTGAACTGATCCTTGATTTCTTCTCCCTCGCTCCTTTAGATACACTGGTGGCAGTATTGGAGAGGGATACTCTAGGTGTGAGGGAGGTGCGCTTATTTGGAGCTGCAGTGCGTTGGGCAGAGGCAGAGGCTCACAGGCAGCAGCTGCAGCCCACTCCAGAGAACAAACGCAAAGTCCTGGGCAAGGCCCTCACACTCATCCGCTTCCCTCTCATGACCATCGAGGAGTTTGCTGCAGGTGAATAGAAACACAGTAAAACTCTCATTCACTCTTTTTCAATTCTTTTCTCTCAGACTCTGATCTGGGTCCCGGGTTCTTTGTCTTTGTCCCATCAGGTCCAGCCCAGTCCAGTATTCTGACCGACAGAGAGGTGGTGAGTCTCTTCCTCCACTTCACAGTAAACCCAAAGCCGCGTGTAGATTTTATTGACCGGCCTCGCTGCTGCCTCCGCGGGAAGGAGTGCAGCATCACGCGTTTCGGACAGGTGGAGAGCCGCTGGGGCTACAGCGGGACAAGTGACCGTATACGGTGAGTGAGAAGTAGAGAGGAGGATTTAATTACACTCCTAGTCTTTGTACAAAAATACATTTATCACTTATTGAAATATCATGGCAAATTAATTAAATGTAATCAAGTATTTAGTCTAGTTAGATAATTACAGTATAATCAGTGAAAATAAGTCTACTTCCACAGTTTAACCTTAGAATGAGAAAATAAAACACTTTTTAGTGTACTCAAATTTGAACATGACAAATAATGACAAATTTTCAATGTATTCAGTCAAGACCTGGCAATTAAAAACAATATATGTGTAAACCATACCCAATTATTCTGTATGATGTTAAAACCAGAGACGTTTTGATCAGAATTTCCAGAACCTGCTGTTGTTACAGAGAAGAATTTTTACTGGTCATAGTCTTGTTGACAAGACTGTCAAAAAGTATGGACGAGCACTGAAGTCATTAATAGACCTTTTCTGAAGGCAAGCACAGGAGTAACTAATAACTTTAACGATGGTCCTGTTCCATTTACCAGTTCCACCAGAGCCTCAGTATTGTGCATGCTGGTATCTTGGGACTGACCCATTATCAGTGATTTAGGTACACCAGTCCTTTTCCTGCTTTGACAAGTGAAAGAACTGAGGAGAAATTTTTTTGTCACCAAGGTTACCCTGGTTCTCTGAAAACCGAGTGAGGTATCTCACTATGGAAAGCGCCTTCTGGCATGACCAATCATTAATCAATCCAGTACCACTATGTCTGTCGAAAGACAGACCCATCATCTTGAGTTGCATGGGCCAGCTCGTCCCCCGTTTATAAGTGCCCATGGCCTCCCAGATGGTGTTCTCAAGTGTTTCCTAGACGTGCCCTGCACATGCAAGCCGGGCAGTGTTGTGAGATACCACACTCAGTTTTGAGAGAGCCAGGGTTTCACTGGTATCCAAAAGTTCTCTTTCAAACCTCGCTCGGTATCTCACTATGGGAGATGTGGCCCACTCCCGAATTGCATGCTCTGAAGCCCATAACACCTTGACCCAGACAAGTTGACACCACAAGCCCTCCCCATGGGCTAGCATACAGTTAACATGAACCGACACTCAGGACTGAGTGCACTAGTGAAGGTGCCATCATGTCCAGGCGGTAAAACTGAATAAATGTGTGTGGGGATGCCCAACTAGCAGCTGCACAGATGTCACTCACAGAAACGTCCCTGAACAGGGCCCATCAAGTGGCCATACCCCTGGTGGAATGAGGCCACAGGGTTTGGGGGCTCCAGTCCATGACTTTCCTATGCCAGAATTATAGCCTCTATCACCCAGTGTGACAGGTGCTGGTGAGTCAGAGCTTTTCCTCTATGAGAAAGGGCCCAAGATACAAAAAGCTGGTTACTCTTCCTAAATCCCTTAGTCCTGTCCAAATAGATGCATAAGGCTCTTACAGGACTGAATGCATGTTATTCACATATCTGTTTGACTGACGTCAGAGCCAGCAACAGGATAGTTTTGAGAGAGAGCAACTTTTAAGTCAGCACACTCCAAGGGCTTGAAAGGCAACTGTGAGAGAGTGCCTCCAAAACAGTTGGCAAGTCCCATGAAGGCACCAAAGGTTTACACGCAGGCTGCAGTCAGCGGGCTCCTTTCATAAACCTCATCAGAGAATGCTCTCCAATCGGCGCATTCCCAAAACCCACATGGCAGGCTGAAATTGCAGCCAAATAAACCTTAATGGTGAAAAAAGCTTAACCATTGTCCAGTAAATCCTGCAGGAAGCCTGATACACCCAGAACAGAACTCTGAAACAAAATGATGGATCTAGCCTCACACAATCTCTCAAATACGCGCCACTTACCATCATACCATCGGAGCAGTGAGCCTTACTGGGGGAAAGCGTACAGCAGCATGTTGGGCCATGGATGAGTCAGTGCATCTACTCCTAGCGGCGTGTCCCTGTTTCTCAAGGAAAACAACAGAAGACACTGCATTTTCACACAATACAAAGAGATCTACAGGCGCTTGGCCGAATCTCACCCACACCAGGTGAAGCACATCAGGGAGAGCAAATCCACCCCACTGCTCAATACACTGGTGACGTGCTCTGTGCGTAATGACAGTAGGTGCTTGCTGTTCCACATAATCAGACTCTGGGCCAGTCTGTGTAATGTTACGGAGCATGTGCCCCCCCTGCTGGTTCATATAAGCCACCACTGTGGTATTGTCTGTCCTCACCAAAACATGACAACTCCTCAGGAGTGGCAAAAAAGTTTGAGAGGCAGGAAAACTGCCATTAACTCTAGGTAATTTATATGAGCATAATGGAGCCTCGGGTGCCAGGTCCCATTCACATACCTCCCCTCGAATAGAGCTCCCCACCCTGTCAATGAAGCATGCATTGTAACTGTTTTCCTCATAACTACTGTTCCCAAGGGGACCCTGGTGGTGAACACCCCCGGTTCTCTCCAATGATAGAGAGCCAGGAGACATTCCAAGGAAACCCCCACCATTCAACTGAGATGATGTCGTACGTTCAGATGTAAGGAGGACATCCAGCATTGGAAATCCCGCATCCTTAATAGCTCCTGAGGAACAACAGAAATTACTGAGGCCATCAGCTCTGTCAGGCGGAGGCAAAAAAAATCTTTTCTTTAATGCCAAAAATAAGGCCAAATATCCATTCATTTGGAAATCAATAATTATTTGCGTTTGAGAGCCTCTGTGTGGCATTGTTCTGAAACGTGAGTCGACCTCTGTGTCGTTGCCTGGGAAACTCTTGATGCGATGTGAGTGATTCGTCTCTATAGAGTTTTTTCGGTGTGTACCACCAGGCCTGAAAAAAATTCTAGGGGAAACACTGGAATTCATTTTGAGACACCATTTGGTCTATATTCTGAGTGGGATGCTCCTTGCGTGATTGACAGTGAAGCCCAAGCCGGAGAGGCTGCTTAACAGCACATGAGTGTCTTTCTTCGCTTCCTCCCTGATGGGGGTGCAGAGGAGAAAATCGTCCAAATATGCTAACACTCTGAGACCAGCTTGCATAGGATGCAGACTCCTCTACACAGTTGCTGAAGACCCTCAGGGCGAGCGACAGCATGAATGGTGGAGCCTGATATTCGTAGGCTACGCCATGGAAAGTGAACCTGAGAAAATTCCTGTGCATCAGATATATGCTCATGTGAAAATAAGATCTGCAGATATGTTGATGTGAACCAGTCGTCTGGTCAGATCAGGCGGAACAGAACTTAATGCGTTAGCATTCTGAATTTGTATTTGCGGAGAATGTTTGTTACGTACCGAATTGGACGTAACAAACCTCCCTTCTTTGGAATGAGGAAATATCAGGAGTAGAAGCCCAGATTAATTTCCTCCTCTGGCATAATGCGGATTGCCCTTTGGCTTAAGAGAGAAGAAATTTTGCTCTCCACAGCCTTTGTGGCTTCCCCTGTGGCCTCCAAAAACACCACACCATTGAAACTTGGTGGTTTCAATACAAACTGAAACCTGTAACCCCTGGCAATGGTTGTAAACACCCAGGGGTGAACTGTGTATGCGGACCATTTTTCCACTTTGACAGCAAGGAGACCCGGGGGCTTGAAGCTCAAAACTGGAGCAGTTGCACTCCCTTGTGGCGACAGTCTCTTTTTTTGAATTACATGCTACACCCTCAGCTTTATGCCTGGCTGCGACAGTGGCTTTTTTTAATGAAAAAACATGTTAAGTGCTTTGTGTGACCTCTTCCCTCTGAACTGGCCCCGTAGGGTGGGGAGGGGGGGTAAATGAACTGGGGGGCACTGGGGGAACTTGTGCTTCTCCATCAGCGCTGACTGGGATACTGGTGTGGTTCTTGTCCTCTCCTTCTCTTGGGGCGAAGAGGAAACTGCCAGTCTGAGCAGTTGGCATGAGCTGCTTGGAGGAGACGTTAAGGAAGGCAGGATTTTTCTGTCATATAAATCCCTCTCCTCCGCCTTGTCATCTAGCAATGCAGGCCAGTCAATAGCCCACCTGGTCCTCACCCACTTATAGACCTTGTGCAGGTCGACTTCACAGGGGGCAGGGGAAGGCTATGCATCCCCACTGACAGAGCTGCTGGGCTGCAGTGCCTGAGCAGGGGGAAGAATGGCATTTTCATCAACCTCCTTATTCTTGTCGCTGAGGAGATCCGGGTTAATATCATCCTCGTCCTCCTCTCTGCCACAAAGCTCGTCCTCTGAGTCAAGGAGCTGGCTGAACATAGGTGCAAATTCCGCATTGGGGTCCTCCAGCATATCCCCCCAGCAAGTGCTAGGCGTAGCCGGCTTATCTCTGGGCTTCGTCACGTTGTCAGAAAGGCAAGGGTCAGCTTTTGAGGCCGCTGACACCCACAAGTGACCCTTCAAAATCCTTACCGGCATGGTGCAGCAGTGCTCACAGGATTAGGAGTCCATGAGGGATGCCTGGGCATGCTTAACTCCTATATATGCTATGCAGAGGGGATGGGGGTCCTTCCCCGAAATGGTTAATCTTCATGCGGCTAAGCAAGGGAGGGACTTGACATCCTTAACCTTGTTGCCACCAGCATTCCCCTTAGAGGATGAGGTGGTTGCTATAGCTAGCTGAAAACCTTGATGGCTAGCAGCAGTAATGGACACACATCTCATCTTGATGTACTAGCTTGTTCCATAAGTGGTTAGAATCATGTAGAAGTCCATGACAATGCAATACCCACCTGAACCTACACCAAATAAATCTTTCTTGCTTCGGAGAGCGGATGAATGAAAATCCGGACATCAGAACAGCTTAGGGGGTTCGAATGATTTTCAAGGGGAGGAAAGTGAGAATGCTGTGTGGGACGCCACAGGCGCTTATAAAGGTGGGACGAGCTGGCCCATGTAATGTAATGGTCATGCCAGAAAGCACTTCCCATTAAAGCTGCAACAATTAGTCAATTAATCAATTAGTTGAGTGGCATAAGATTAATCAGCAACAATTTTGCTAATTGAATAATCGTCTTAGTCATTTTTTAAGCAAAAATGCCAAAAATTCTGTGGCAACTTCTCTAATGTTAGAATTTGAAGCTTTTGTGTGATGACATGACATGACAGTAAACTGAATACCTTTCGGACTGTTGATCAGACAAAACGAGACATTTGAAGAAATCACCATGAGCTTTAAGAAATTATAACAGGCATTTTTCTGACATTATATAGATAATGAAAATAATCATTAGTTGCAGCCTTACTTCCCATAGTGAGATATCGAGCAAGGTTTGAAAGGGAATAGTAAAATTACACAACACAACATACTGTGTGTGCATACTGTTTTATCCAGCTTTTCACAGTTCACTCTCACTTCCTCTTCCAGATTGATATGTTTCTGCTCTGTTCTTCTTCACAGGTTCTCTGTAAACAGAAGGATATTTGTGGTCGGGTTTGGCCTGTATGGCTCAATACACGGACCCACAGACTACCAAGTCAACATTCAGGTATGGTCCCGAGTCCCTCTCAATATCACCTTGTTCCCAGACTTCAGACATTTTGTTTCTGGTTTCAGTGAATGTTGTGTGATGTATTTTTGATATCTGTATCTGCCCTCTCTTCATGCAGATTATTCACACAGACAGTAACACTGTGCTGGGCCAGAATGATACAGGCTTCAGCTGTGACGGGTCAGCCAACACCTTCAGAGTCATGTTCAAAGAACCAGTGGAGATACTACCCAACGTCAACTACACTGCCTGTGCTACACTTAAGGTCTGTGATGCATTGGAAGTAATACCAGCCACACATGCAGCACTACACTGTTTAGCAGTGCATGTCCATCAAGAAAAATTATGTGTTTCTTCTTGGGCTGCAACTACCAACTATTTGCATTATTGACTCATCTTTTGGTCTATAAAATGTCAGAAAATAGTGAAAAATGTCCATCACCATTTTGCAGCGCCCATAGTGATATCTTCAAATAGCTTCTTTTGGTCTAACCAACGGTTGGAAACCAAAATATATTCAGTCTACTATCATAGAAGACCAAGATAACCAGTACATTTTCACGTGAGAAGCTAGAACTATATAAAAGCATTCTTATATAAAAATTATTATACAAATTGACAAAACTTTTCAGCTCCCCCCCGCCTTTCTTTTTTTTTTTTTTTTTTAAGAAAAGTCAGAATATCTAATCTGTCCATCAGTGGTATTAAACCTCTCCTCTGTATGTCTTGCAGGGTCCAGACTCTCATTATGGGACTAAGGGAATGCGAAAGGTAACGCATGAGTCATCATCCACCGGCACAAAGACCTGTTTCACCTTCTGCTACGCAGCAGGTAACAACAACGGCACTTCAGTAGAGGACGGACAGATTCCCGAGGTCATCTTCTACACATAGTCACCTCCGACATCGCAATGATCTTCCAACAAATGTGACAGCCTGACACCAGCGCGGGGCTACACCTCAGCAGCCGCACTTGGGGCTAATCTGTCAGACATCATACTGTTCCCTCCATATAGTGCACTACTGTTGGCCACATTGGAAGAAAAATAGCCATGAGGCGATGTAGGTCACTACATGAGGGCGTAGCTTGTCATTTGAGATGCGGCCTCTCTTTCTCAGCAGCTTCCTTTATCCCTTTGTGTTGTAGTGATGCCAGCCTCTGAAACAGACATGACTGTAACTGACTCCACTAGGAAAGGAGAGAGCGAGGGAGGAGCTTCTCAGATAATTCACAGTATTGATGTCTCTGCTGTGGATTGACAACATAAAAGCTTGACACTGAATTCTACTTAAGCTGTACGATTCCCCTTTCTGTACTCAACAGCATTACTGCAAAGGAGAGTCGCAACTGTATGAATGTACAGTTTATCAGATTTGCCAAGAGAAGATCCTCCTAACTGTTCAGTACAGACCAGCATTTCCCTCGATTCCACTTCAGCTGTAATTTCCATAAACTCTCGGATCTCACAGGCTTTATGAACTCTTGGCAAATTTGAACCAAACTTCATATTAGTCTTAATGATATGATTATGGTAAGCAATTTTGGGGTTTCTAAATACAGTACAATCTGTGATATCTTGTGTCCTTGCTTGATAGTTGCCTATACCCAAGAAACATTGCACTTCTTGGCCTTGCGTATGTTCTTTTGGTTGTTCTATGGATGCACACTAACTCTTCAGATGTTTCTTTTTACCTTTGTTTTAAAAAGTGCGGGCGGAAAAAAGCTTTCCTTCTTAGTGCGGAAGTTAAAGGGTTGTATATTAAAGTGGCATTTATTAACATTATATATGTAACTTGAAATAACTATTGATTAAAGAGTGAAGAAAAAGTATTTTGGTGCTTGTTTTTTTTTTTTTTTAAAAAAGAACCCACCTTCAATTTGTCAGGATTTGGTTGTAAAGGAGTAATTGTTGCCTTCAGTCAGAACTTGAGAAACAAAAAAAAAAATCACATCACATCATTATGGGTTGAATGTTTTTATTTATTACATCCACTGAACAAAGGTTCAAACCAGAGAGTTTGACTTCTGTAACACTTTATAGTGATTTCCATGATTTTATCTAGCCATGATCCATTTAAATATGCATTATTGCAGCAGAATCACAGTGCACTGTACAGGCCCATCCTGGCAAATGAATGGAGGAAAAGGGGGATGATGTGGAGGAATAGAAGAAACAAAGAATTGATAATACAACTGCTTTACTCCAATTGTTCCCCAAAACCCTTGCCCTAGGCACTTGGTGTACTGTAGCTGTGAAATGAAAAATTAAGCATTGTTGCTTCCATTAGCCTACAATGGAAGTTTAAGCTTTATTTCAGCTCCTGACTTAAAGTCAAACAATTTGTGCAATGTACTGTACCTTTAAGCCTGTGCAAAGATTTTAAAGTGCCCACGGGGTAGGGTTTAGAGATTGATTTGGTATTTAATCCAGGGTCAGTGTTTACAGTTTGTCCAAGTAGTTGTCGAGGGCAGGAATACCCTCCTTCAGACCTTTGCGTTTCCTAATGTCAGCGACAATCTGGGAGGGTTTGCTGGTGGGGTCGCTGGGGTCTCCCTGGAGAATTTGCCAGTGGTCAAACACACACTGAGGGAAGGCCTGGCCTCCAGTATTGCTGCGAAGGTCAGCGGTGAACCCTGAATGAAAAAAAAAGCCCCCACATAATTAGTGCTGTTTTAAATGGTGGAATATCATTGTCTACCAAAAAAGGAAACCAATTTCTCGCCCTTTGTGATCCATAGGCTGTTATGACCTCTTAACTTTTTTGTTGCTTTGGAAAAAATGTTAGTCAAGCAGTTGAAATTTTAAACAAGTAGTATATTTATTTTGGAACTATAGTAGTAAGGGATCAATTTTCAAAAGACACTGTACAGTACAGACTAAATCACACACTCACCAAAGGATTCGTTGACAGGCAGGAAGGCCTTCACGACGAACATGGGAGTTCCCATCACTTGGGATTCCTCAAACACGTGACCTCGTTTCCTGTTCAACACACCATAGATCCCGCCAACCACCTGCTCCGGGCACTGAGTGGAGAAGAGGCACCAAAGTCAGACAAGCAGATATGTTTTAACATATATGTAATCCTGATGGTCTAGTCATAAAAAACAAATTTAAAAACCCAGAGTTATGTAAATCTAGAAAAAATTGTAAATTTCTAATTTAATTTCTGGGATTTTCTTTTTCCCATCGTAGTTTTTCCTAAAAGATGTAGGCTAAAAGCTCTTTACAAGTCACATTTCTCTGTGCTGAAATACTACACCCACAAAAAATGATTTATTTTGTAGACAATATGCTTCCATACCTGTATCTCCACCAGATATACAGGCTCCATGAGTCGTGGCTGAGCGGTGAGCTGGCAGGCGTACAGGACCCTACGAGCTGTGGGAATAATCTGTCCTCCACCGCGGTGGATGGCGTCTGCGTGCAGTGTCACGTCATGAATTTCAAAGCGAATTGCACGCATGTTCTCCTCACACAGCGCACCCTGCAGAAAGAGGACAGGATTGTACAAAAATCAGAAGATTATCACACCTGATTACCAAGAAATGTACTTTATAAATGTAATTGCATTTAAAGTTTCCTGCCGCCCACCTCTTTAGTCGCCCACTGGAAACCAGCCACCACGCTGTCCTTAATCTCATTGAGGTACTGAACTCCCTTTGTCATGTCTATCATCAGGTTGGGCCCGGTTCCGTCTGGACCAAAGCACCAGATCTTCCTGGCTTCTGTCACCTCCCACTCATACTTGTCTGCAAGGTAACGTGCACGAGTCTTGAGCTCCTGCCGAGCAGAGACATCTCCCTTCTCGATATCTTCAGCCAGACCGTCAGGGAACGGACGGGACTTCATGAAGAGACGATTGTGCTTGTTGGGGGACTTGGACAGACACATCTGGTCTGATTCTTCTGACACTGTCTCTCTGTATGACACGACTGGGTCTGATTTCTGGAAAGAAAGAGAGGAGGTCAGAATTGAGACCACAAGTGGTGATCTAACAATGTGAGGATCAAATGTGGATTCTTTGTTTTATTGGTTTAATTTTATTTTAAACCTTAATCACCCCACAGTTAGAGAGGTGATCTAAGGGTTATCTGTCTATCTGAGAGGATAATTCTGTTTATTTTCAAATTGGGCCTTACTTTCTACCTTTACTGTCTTATGTCACTACATCGAAAGATCTCTGTTACTCTGTTTTTGCCTTCTCACCTTCAGTGGAATGCAGGCGTGGTCCTCCTCCAGGTCTTTCAGGCAGATCTCCAGGTGCAGCTCTCCTGCTCCAGCAATAATGTGCTCCCCAGACTCCTCAATGATGCACTGCACCATGGGGTCAGACTTGGCCAGGCGCTTCAGGCCCTCCACGAGCTTGGGCAGGTCAGCTGGGTTCTTGGCTTCCACAGCAACTCTGACGACAGGGCTCACACTGAACTTCATCACCCTCATGTTGTGGGCCTGCAGACAGAGCCAGAGTCACTAACCTGAAAGACTTTTTGTGTTGTTACAAGGACAAATTGTGCCAACAGAAAGCAATAACTCAATATAAATAACTTATGATCTACTGTGTGGCGTGCCAGTATTTGAACTACAGTTTATGTCCATACAATGCTTCAGGAGAAAAAAAGCAATACGCTACTTGTTCAAAGGTGGTGATGGTCCCTGTCTTAACCAGGAACTGGTCTACTCCAACAAGACCCACGATGTTGCCACATGGGACATCCTCAATAGGCTCCACATATCGGCCCATCATCAAAATGGTCCTGGATAGAGGAAGAGAAGGACATGGTGATGAGAAGTTGCCAACAAATACATGAAAACAAAAGGGTGAGAAGAGAAGCATAAAGTTACAACTTCTCAGCAGTAAACCATCTCAGGCCTCTGTGAACACACTCACCTCTGGATGGGTTTGATGTAGAGGTCTTCTTTCTTTCCAGGGGTGAAGTTTGGCCCCATGATGCGTACCTTCAGGCCAGTGGACACACAGCCAGAGAACACACGGCCAAATGCGTAGAAACGACCCTTATCTGTTGTTGGTACCATCTTGGAAATATACATCATCAGAGGAGCCTTGGCATCGCAGTTCTTAATACCTGTGAAGAGACAGTAAGCTCTGAATCTTGTGAAGCAAAAATACAGTCTGCACATAGCGAGATTATTTAATAACATTCATCAAAATGTTCCTTGTTGAGCAGTGTCCTCTTCTGAGGGCAAATGTGTGATGCTGTGAGAGTTTTCTACTGACCCATGGCAGCCTCGTCATCTCCTGGCCCTTCATAGAGCAGCTCACAGCGGTATTTCTGTGCAGTGACGGGGGAGGGCAGGTGGATGGTGATCATCTGGAGCAGGGCCTCTCCGGCAGGCAGCCAGCGACGCATCACAGCCTTGAGCAGGGGTTTCCCCTCCTTTTCCTTGTCCTCAGCATCCAGTTTGACATCGAGCTTCTCAATTAGTTTGGCTGTGTCGTCCTTTTTGAAATTCATGATGGCATCAAACACCTAAGAGAAGAACCAAAGAGGGAGGTTAATTTTTTAAAAAGTACTTATGTGTACAATTTTCATGTGACCTTTGAAACCATTCTGATAAGTTCAACCATACGTTTTTGTTTGCAAATAAATTAGAATTGAATAGAACTGGTGCAGTCTATGTGTTTCTTTCAGCCCATTCATCTTAGTGTTCCTGAGTTGTATCCAATTGCTCTCCTCCACAGCATCTTTTTTGATGCTACCACTAGGAGGCAGTCAGAAACTTATACTGATAGGTTCACAATTTTTCAAGTCTATGAACATTGAAACAGGTTTTACTTTGTCTAATAATTCCTCCTGTTCATTCTGACCATTAGATGATCCTCTACAAATGCACTTACAATGCAAGTGATGGTGGACAGAATCCACACTCTTCACACTGTTTTGAGCACAAATGTATTTAAAAGTTTTTCTGAAGATAATATGAGGCTTCAGCCACTAGAGTTACAGTTCTTCCACAGTTACAGTCTTTTTAGTATAAAATTCCCTATTTGTGTTCCCCTAAACAGTGTTTCAGTGAGCTGCAGTGGGAAGATCATAAAAAGAGGGAATTTGGTGCAAAAAAGACGTAAGTAACTTTGAAAGATATTCACTTGATTTGACTCATTTGGACAGCTGAAGCCTTGAATAAACTTTTAAATACACTTTTGCACAGAAGGAGGGCTGTCTCTTTTGGCCCCCATTACTTACATTGAAAGTGCACTATGAAGAGTTCTGTTAATGGCCAGTATGAACAGGAGGAATGATTACAGCAAGAAATACGTATCATTGTTCATTTGGGCACCTGACTATTATTTTCAGACAGACTTGAAAAATTGTGAACCTGTCCTTTAAAATCCTACACATAGGGGCTTTAAATTACTGTATTTTTTTAACATACAGTGGCATATGTTAATTCACAGTATTCATCAGATAAATTACCACCTTGTTAAGTTTACAAATAAATTATTTAAAACACTGTATTTCCATTTACCTTAAAGATGGGGTCCAAAACGAGCTGGCAGAAGGTACGAGGAAGTTTCTGGCCATCAGGACCTGTAGCAGTCTTACTGAACTTGCCGGTTTTTGGATCGAAATATCTGTGAGATGCAAATAAATTATCACATTACATTCAAATGTCAGATTGAGCTCACTATCCTGTTTTGTTATTGGCACAATATATACCTGCTAAAATTATGAACATTTCTTGTGCGAGTACCTTTTAATTTTAGTTCTCTGTCTCTCTGGACATGCGTGCATGTTTACCTGTCTCCCCACAGTTTCTTCATCATGTCCTCCACTTTCTTACACCTCTCTGCAGGTGCCAGCTGAGCGTGTCCTTTAGTGAACTTAGCCACATACATCTCTGCAAACTGCTTCAAGGTGAAAGCCCAGCCGTGCAGACCAGAGCCAAACCCAACTGTACCGATAACAGGGTCAATCTGAAGACAAAAAGTCAAGTATTCTTTTAAATCATAAATATGTTGTAACATTTTCAAGTCATGTCAGTGAATAAGTGTGTGTCTGCAGTGTTTTGAGCGTCTGCCTTACCATGATGTTGCCCATGGGTCCCCCCTCATCCTCTCCGTAGGTAGAGATAATGACGTTGACATTCTCCACGATACGCTGGAAGGTCTGGAAGAGCTCATCTGGCTTCAGCTGCAGTTCGAGCAGGGCACGGTCCATCTTGTTCATCATTAGAACCGGCTTGATGCGTTCAGCGATGGCCTGACGCAGTACAGTCTCAGTCTGCACACACACACCTGCAAGAGGAAACAAACAAGTAAGCCTGATTAAAAACAAGAGTGTGTGTGTAAGAGGTAGAGGGTGTCAAACGTTATGTAATTACCTGAGACACAGTCCACCACAACCAGCGCTCCGTCAGTTACCCTGAGGGCAGCGGTGACCTCAGAGGAGAAGTCAACGTGACCCGGAGAATCAATCAGGTTGATGAGGAAGCCGTTTCCATCCTTACACTGCTTGATAAACGCCAAGTCGTTCTCTCCAAGCTCGTAATACATTGAGATGGCCCTGAATAACAAAGAGGGATATCAATACCACTACATCTTAAAAATAAATGGAAAGGTTGGATTAATAAAAGCTGAATTAAATGAGTCCAACTGGATGAATGTCTAAGTTCATCACATCTCACATCAGTCTTGAGCTCACAGGCTCAGTTCAAATGCTACAAACTGGCTTGACTGGGAGGATTTCAGTGAGTATAGAAGTGATGCTTCCTTACTGGAATTAAACTGTAACTTACTTACTTACATTTCTAAATATGGGCATTAAAAGAGCAGGACAAACACGCATTCTGCTTTTACAAACTTATAGTTGCGATTGCTTTACTGAATAAATTAGAAACATAATTCTACTAATAAGTATGTGATATTGTGTACTCTGGTATGTACCTAATTAGTAGACAAGCAAAACTGCGCAACAAATAATATTCTAGAAAGTATTAATGGCGGCTATGTAAAGGCTCAGTTTCTCATGTAGTCCAGACACTGTGGAGGGACATTTGCTCTGGAACATAATGTATGTTTCTGGCACATGTTGCTTCTTTTTGTGATTTACTGTAGACACATGCTGAATGAAATAAGATACTGTGACTTCATAGTATCCTCATGTGAAACTGGCCAGGGTCTCGTCTCATGGTTTGAGATGATGGCATAAATTGAAGTGAACCACAGACATTTATAATTAATTACTGTTTTTTTTTCTTTCCAGTAAGTTTAGATAAGCAGTACTCAGCAGTAAAGGCCCTTTGTTTCATTATGAGTCACAAGTCCTGCATGCACAAACTATTTTCTGCTGAGATGATTTTAATTAAGAGATTTCTGTATTTCTTTTTTTTTTGCTTTTCTCACTTGTTTGAAGTGGGTGGGGCTCCGTTATGATGTCACATATTTCTGTTTCAGTCCTGATAAAGCAGCTGAGTTTTTAGTGATAAACTCTTAATAAATGATACCAACGGATTCTTTTTTTTCCCGAACTTGAACTTCATAAAGACTTATTTAAAATTTCAAACCAATTTTTTAGAAGTTGAGAACTTTAATGTGATGCACTTGGACACAAAGCTGTTATCTAAACCCACTTCTCTGAACAACATACGTTGATTTAATGGTGATGCAGCGCTCCTGCTCGTCTTTGCGTGTGTCTGTGAAGCGAGTCTCTCCGGCTCGGGCAGAAGCAATGATCCCTGCCTTGGACACCAGTGAGTCAGTCAGAGTTGACTTCCCATGATCCACGTGGGCAATCACGGACATGTTCCTGATGTTGGACTTCTTGTCCATGATGGCACGGATCTGATCCACAGTGAAGTTCACCTAGGGGTTGGGGGGTTTGAGGATAAGGCGTGGGGTTACATTCAGGCATTTACTTCTAGCAGAGGTTCATTTTATTCATGATATCCATGCATTTATTTTTGGCCACTACCAGGTCTCTGCAGCTGTTCCAAGTAGAGTTATAAAAAGAAAGTCATGTTTGAAACTGAATCCAGCAGCCTGAACAGGAGGACTGTGGGCACTGCAGAACGACTTTACTTTCTGGTGTCAAACCAAGCAACAGATAAGGAATTACTGTGTCACCACGCACATGGCGCAGCTGAATGGGCCGAACCATACTGTTTCACAACCACGTGGGGACAGAGTGTCCTCATTTTATACCTTAAAATGGTCTTAAAATTGAGATTAAGGTGAAATATGCATGGAATATACAAAATAAATGAATTTGATCTTAACTAACAGATCAAAGACATGCAGTAAATGTTATAAAATGTTTAAGGGGTTATTAGCTTAAGGCATATTTCAGAGGGCAAATCAAAGAAGAAAATAAAATGTAATGAGAGAGTGTAAGCATGATTTAAGAGATGATTAAGGCATTTTTGGGATGACATGTGTGTTAGCAGAATATAGAAATAATCACTGTAGGCTTATGTGGACTTTAGTTTTATGATTTTACATGGTAATATGAGGAAAAATGAAGGATCCACTATCATTTAACACATTAATAACATGTTAAATGTATTCAGCTTACAAATTAATACAAGAATACCATTTTCGGCTGTCAGCCATTCACTGAGACATAGCAAAGCCTCTATTGTGTGATAATAGTTGATTATGAGTCATTTTTGATCATATGCACTGCAGTCTCTGTCGATGACGTATTGTGATAGGCCTATATATATTTTTGGTGGCCTGATATATGAAATAGAGTATGGTTATGACGCAATCTTTAAAACCTTCTCATAATCTACGGTTAAATAACAAGGTGATTCAGCACATTTATATCGTCAGGAGCGTGTATATCAGTTTCTGCAGTAATGCTACAGCAGCTTTTGATATTAAAAGCTTTGCTATGAACGTCACAGTGAGGCAGAGCAGGCCGAGCAGTTCAGGCCACAGCCCTGCCTCATCAGCTGGCTGCTGCGTATGTTACAACAGACCACATGTAGAGCCATTATCTGCTCACATAACACCGCCAAGCATCGGCATCTACTTGACACACACATGACAGGCTCCACCGCGGCTTGTTACACCGTTATAAGCGCACACAAAGGTTATTTAGTGGAGCGGCTGACAGCCCCGCATGTTATATGAAACAAATAAATGAATAGATAATTATCAGCTCATGTAACCCCTGTGTCGACTCACCATTTTGCCTGTTGGTCGTCGGTCTTCGTATGTGTCGGATTATTGCCGTAAACACTGCCTCTGAGGACAGGCAGTCCCGTTGGTGACAGGAGAGACGCTGCTGCTGCTGCTGCGGCTGCGGCTGCAGTGTGACAGTGCAGGAAAGAGGCTGCAGCAGCAGGGGGCGCTGCAGCTGCTGCAGCCTCTGTCCGGTGTATCAGATTTCCATGAACATACAACATTGAGAGCAAGATGGAAAACAACATGTGTTCCATGTGCCATGTGTTGGCCGAGCTGGAAGTAGTACTCAGATCCTTAACTTAAGTAAAAATACCATTTACAGTAATGTCAAAATACTGCATTACAAGTAAAAGTCTTGCATTAAAAATCCTACTTAAGTAAAAGTGCATAAGTATTAGAAACAAAATGTACTTAAAATATTAAAGTAAAAGTAGTGGCTGTTAACGACTCATGGACATCTGAAATGTGACCCCGACTACACACTGCTTGTTGCAAGACGTCAAAAGCCAAAAAGGTTGGAAACCACTGGTTTCATATTTAACAATGTGTTGTATTTTAAAAGCTTGTTATATTATCCACTGTGTCAAATATTCATCTGAAAAGTAACTAAAGCTGTCAAGTAAATGTAGTGGAGTGGAAGTATAAAGTAGCATAAAATGGAAATACTAAAGTAAAGTACAAGTACTTCAAAATTGTACTTAAGTGCAGTACTTGAGTAAATGTAGTTTGTTACTTTCCACCACTGTGTGTTGGTTAGTCTTTTTTTAATGATTATCATAATGTTACACGAGCCAGAGTCTAATTACATACAATTATACCTACAGTCTACTGTTACTTCAGTTGAATATTTGAGTTTCACCATGCAGAATGATGAATGAGCAGAGTTTGACACTAGAGAGCTGTTTTCATATTCAGTTACTGTAAGTGAAAGTTTCTCTGTGCTCATTGAAAAAATTGTTTAAGGCGTGTACTTGCGACCATGATTTGTGACATCACAACTAGTTTTGAGGCAATTGTGGTCCAGTATGCAACTTAACACAGGTGTCTTGAAACCTCAGGTCTTATGAAAAGGTTAAAAAAAAAATGTAAAATTGACATCCTGCCCACGTCTGTTTTTATATTAATGACATTTCACCAGATGTCATTTACCCTGCCTTGCCTTTCATATAAAAGATAAGCAGATCCCTCCTTGCGCTTTCAGATAGTTTTATCAGTGCTCTTTGGATAAAGCAGAAACTGTCCTCCTTCATGGTGTCGTAGCAGTCTTCAACCAGCTGAGGGCAGAGCAGGACAAAACTTCTCAGGAGATGGAAAGAATCAGAAATGAGGGTTGACAATGAGGGAAAGGAGAGTAAAAGAAGATGATATTCAGGCTGTATTATGTGTTCGTATGAACATGCACACATGTGTATGTGACAGCTAATAGGATATTCCCCCATTACTCCAGCGGACCACAAAGGAGAAATCAAGTTCTGTACTGAAAAACACATTCTTCACGGATGTACAATAACAGGCACATATAATGTACATATACCAATGCACATATAACATATAATGGGCCCTCATGAGAGCAGATGGTTGCCTTATATGATAGTGGAAGAACCCTTTATTAATGCAAGAGACATTACTTTATTGGTCCTCAGGTGACATAAATGGAATGACTTACAGTCTGCAGTTGAGAATATCAATAAGTTGATAATAAATTGATTTTTGTCCAGATGCTCCTCAGCTCTTTCTCAGAAGGAAAGTGGTTTGTTGTCCTGATAGATTAAAGCGCTAGATTAAAAGACAACAGTGGAGGAGAATATCCACCGACCAAATGGATGTTTCATAACCTGGCAACCCAAAATCTCTCATTATTTATGGGTTACAACTAATCTGAAAGAAGTGATACATTTTTAACTAGAAAGCCATTAGTTATAATTTATAACGGCTTCATGGAGTATGCCTTGTTAGGAAGTGGTTCTGTCTTTTTTGCTGCCAACGCTCAGCTTTCAAGTTTATTCACATCTAAAACTTTGTGAACTCAAGGGAGGCGAGATATTAAAATTTCTGCTGAAAGCAAGAAACCAATCATTTCAGTGGTCATTTCAACAGATAGCGATTTTTTTTTTCATTTCACGGCAATATCACTGTGCATGTGTCACATTTCCATCAGCTAAGTGGACCCACTAAAACACAGATTCTTGATACAGATGAAGTCAGTTTTCAGGTGTCTGCAGTCACTCAAAGAGATGAGCACAGATTACTTAACATCAAATATAATGACTTTTTTATGGTGTGAAATTACCAAATAGCATTTTCTGTAAATATGGTGGCTCCTTGAAATTTCCCCTGTGGGATGTTGACTGTCACACTGCTGCCTCAAGTGAAAACAAGCTTTTATAAATACCAAAAAGGGGGAATCTTTCAGTCATTACAAGAGGGTTAAGAAATGTCTTAATTTTGTCCTAATTTTCACAGAGGAAGAAGAGAAGATTAGATTTAATTTGTCAAAAAAAATCAAACTATTGGATTAAATGGTCAAATAAATGCTACTATAACATATCACACATTAGACATCAATTTATAACATATTTGTAAGTGATACAGATGATTCATTTTGCAACACTGGGGGAACACTGCAGAAACTGACCTGAATTTAAACTCAAAATAGGGTAAAAGGGTCACGACCAGTCAAGCTCTTTAAGGAAATGTGAGAGCTGACCAAAAACTTGTTTACTTTCATTCCATGCCAGTCTAGCTGCTACATGACACTTGTAGCTATGAGGTCACGAAGAAACTTTTGGACAGAGAGGCCTTTATCTCACATTTATGAGCTAAAAACAGGTGCTCTGCTGCTTCCATACTGCTCTGGCATGTCTGTATTTTTCCCCTCCTCAAGCTGGATTTAGGGGTTTTACTGGTTAAGAAGTGTTCCAAACCTGGACAACCAACCTCACTTCACTTCAGCACAGAATTGCTTTCATTTATCTTATTTGTGCAGGTATAAAGTCATTTTGTGCACATCAGAGATATCAATGATGTCCAGATAAGAGCCATCCAACATGCATTTCACAGCTGTTGGAGTGATAAAGCTGTGTGCTTAAAGCACGCTCTCTGCTACTCAACTATCTTATGGATCTGGGGGGTGGGGGGGAGTATATCTGGGTTCATCTCAGTGGCTGTAATCTTTTCACTGTTCTGGGGATATCTAAACCTGTTATTTTCAACATGCGCATTTTTAATTTCATACCTCCTGGTCCAAGAAATGAGACTATATGAACTGTGAGACCTTTTTAGTTGGATTTGAGTCACATAATAACATCATATAAGGGGAATTCAGCTGCTTGACTATGATTTCATGGTAAATTTCATGTTATTTTGTAGATTACTTGCAGGAAAGTCCCTCGCCTTCATCCCAAACATAAAATGATATTGCATTCCGGTATGATATCATATGTAATAACACTGCAGTTATCTATGCTGAGCCGCAGCCTATTCTTGGTATTCAGAGATGTGTATAAAATGTCCTGGTTTTACATAATATCTGCATGTACTTTGAAACTCTCTAATCTTAAGATAGAACAACAATAAAGATAGCAGAGCAATTAGGCTTATTACAGTACTGATAATACTGGGCTCCAGAGGAGTGGATCTTAATACAACAAATACACTTAAGAAGCAAGTACTCAACAGACGAGAGGATAGTTATCAGAAAGGGTTCATACAGTATGAATCATTTTTATTTCATAAAATAGCAATGAATCCATGAGAGCTGGCCCTGAATTAATCAGTGAAACGATGACTCAAACATTTTAATAAACATGAACGTTTTCCTGACATATAATAAATAACCTCGGATTTCTGAACTTTACAAACTCCTAAATTGTATAGTCATTCTGTAAAGACTCTCCTAAATTGTATAGTCATTCTGTAAAGACCCGCTGAAATTCCACATGAGCTGTAAAATGTATGTGTGCAGCTCCACAAACTGTTGAAATCAAAAACCGCTTCAAAGAGTTTGATTTATTCACACAATGTGACACAATATCAGAAAAGATGAGAAAGAAATGGGTAAGCGCTCCATTCTGTCAAAATTGTTTTGCATAAAATGACTTTCTCTGTGTGGTGTTAGCTGTACACCAGGTTGAATCTGGTCAGGGACATTTGTGGCATAAGTTGTTTCATTTTCTTTCTGTCTCTCCCCACTTGAAAACTTTGGAACAGTTTAGTAAAGGTAAGAAAAACTTCCTTGAAAAAATCAATCAAAAGAAAATATACAACTTCTTTGTCTGCTTTGAACTGTCTAATCAAGGTAAAAATGTCAAAAGCAATCATCTGAAGAGAAAAGAAAATGGCTTTCAATTATTTGAGCGATCAGATGTATGAGGCTCAGTCTCTCTGTGGTGTAACAATGCTTTGAAGTAGAGGCAGTGATGGAAGGATAGTACTGATATTCATTCTGGAAACTAGTAGACATACAGTTGATTCTACTTGTCTGAACTGAGGAGTTGTATAATTCTCTTCTACACTGTGATAATATGTGTTTGCAAGTGTGCATGTTCCTGTTATGTTATTGCTCTGAGAACATGTTACATAATTCTTTACTTTATGGTGTGTATGCTTAGAAATAGCACGAATCAGATGCTCCTTATTATGGCAGTAAAGATAAGAAATGATGATAACTTTAGCAACTGCTCAAAGGCGAAACAAAATAGTACATGCTGACCGATTTTGATAAAATCAGAGTTGAATTTAGAGTGAGTGAGTTTTGAAAAACTTTGGTAGACTCAATATAACCAACTATAACCAATAACTGACTAGAAAAACATTAAAGATTAGAAGAAAATCTGAAACTAAGTCTACAGCCACACTAGAGACTCAGGTTGTCCTTTGGCACAACTGTGCTTTGAGCTAAATGCTAATGTCAGTATGCTAACATGTTCACAATGACACAAAGCTAACATGTTGAGTTCGCCATCTCAGCCCAAAACACAAAGTACAGCTGAGACTGATGGAAATGTCATTAATTCTGCAGGTATTTAGTCATAAACCATTATTTTGAGCAGATAAAAATTTTGACCAGATGATGACCAAAAATGTCAACCTATTGGTGAGGAAACACTTCATCCTCTGGGTACCAGGAATCTCTGTATCAAACCTGGCAATCCATCTAATAGTTGCTAAGACATTTCAGGCTGGACCTAAGTGGTAGACCAACCGACTGACTGACAGACTAACCAATAGACAGGCTGCCCCGCCAGCATGGCTTAAAATAAACATAATTTTGTGTAGCACAAATATGTTTTTTTTTCCCTGTTTACCATCTCGAGACCCTTTGTGGGGGTCCAGGTCCTTAGGTTATGAACCACAGTAATAGGGGACTGAGTGAAGTATAAAGAAAAATGGACGTTCACTTATTGATATTCATAATAATCGTGAATTATATGTAATCGGTTTGATTTCAAGCATAAATGAAGTGATAAGTTGAGAAAGGGGCAGCAAATTTTTATTTGTATCATCCTGAATGACGGTTCAGGCAAAAGTCACTTCAAATAAACTTGAGCTTTCTTCTGACATTGACAGATGAAGTTAAAATGCGACTCTGTCCACCTTGAAAGCAATAAAAATGACATCTAAATCAACCCTGTTCAACAAAAAATGAATGTGAAACCACAAAGGGAATCAATCCTGGCTTATCACAATGACATCAAAGGTCACTCTAAGCTACCTGAGAGCAACTTTGACTAATTCATCTGTCAGTCAGCCTTCCTTTTGTGCCTATTGGCTCTCTCAGCTGTCTGCTCAACATCGGATTGGACGGCGATCAGCTGGGTTGGGGAATGCACTTCTGTCATATGGCATCTCAACTTTGTCCCTTGAAACAGACTCAGACGTTCCTCCTACACGTCCAAGCCACAGACAAACATATTGATCTGGTTGTGTGTTTTTACTCCTGCCTCATAGTTTCACGGACATTTCATCAGCTGCTGTTTTAAAGTTGGAATTATGACGCTGACTACTGATAAGGTAAGACGTTTGGAATCGGATCCCTGGGTGCTACCTTAAAGAAAAACAACAACTGTGTCTTTAAAGAGGGAAAAAGTTGATGTGTATTGATATAACGAGGCTTCAGTCTTTGTAAAAGGCAAGCGTAGGACTGAGTTTGCTACACCAAACTGAAGATATTTTTCATTTTCTTTAAAAACAAGCACACAGGCTGGAAAAACACCTAGATTTTGAACACATCAGGCAGAGTAGTTCTTCATTACAGGTGCATGGTGGGATGGACCTCATTGACCTTCTGCTCAGGAACACAGATGAAACCACTAGTTGCCACAGCAACCAACCGTGGACTACTACCATTCATGATGTGAGTATGGTGGTCATTCTGCATAGTTCACTCCTGAATAGAGTCTCTCGGGGGACAGCATAATCACAACCACAAATTCAATGAAGCTCATGAAAATCTGACTGCTGAGTGTGATCTGTATTCTGAATAAGGGTCATGTGTTACTGAGCTGAAGTTTAGGAAATATAGGAGCTCACTTACAGTTTCATCATGTTCTCCTTTATGGCTGCAAGCTGTAACCATGAATGAGACAATAAGTCATGGTCAGATGAGCTCAAGGAATTGAATAGCCAGTGTGTTTATGTTCTTGCCTGTGCTCGTGTGGGGACATATGATGATCTGATTAAGTCAGTCAATCCAGCAGTGATGTTTTCATGACGTACACATACCCTCCTCCTCAGACCTTGAGCCCTGAGCGGAGTGGTGCTGATGACTTCCTGGACGCCCTGCTCGGTGGGAGCGACTCCTCCTCAGCCCCGGCGTCCCCCCTGTGGTCACCCTGCACCACTGACAGCGGCATCCACGAGGACCCCCTGACAGATCCCACAAAAAGCCCTCACCCACCCTCCTGCAAGCCTTTTCCAGCCTTTGACACACAGTCACTCCCTCAGCCTCCACCTCTGGAGCAACCACCTGGCAAGCTCGCAAATGAAATGACATCTGATGTTTCCATTGATCTCGGTGAGAGTAGATTTAAAATGGAAAGTTATGATGTACTATAAAAGTCTGGCATTCTATACTAGCAATAAACATCTGTGAAAGTTGCAGCTGCAGAGTAGTCGCAGCTGATTTTATGCAGCCATCTGCTGTTTTAACCACAAGGAGAAATGTCATGTTATGATGCACAAAACTAGAAGAATTAGGTGAACCAGGGCAGGGGACAGCCAAGTTACAAAATAAAGCCTTTGGTATGAGATTTATCCATTTGTACCTTCTGTTGCAGAATAATGAAAGCTATTGACTGAAGCTCTTAGCATCAAGGGGCCTTTCAAAGAGCAAACACATTGGTTTTCCAATTTCTGACCCTTTGCAAAGGATGAAAGGTTTTGCAATTGTTGTTTATCACGTGAGGAAATTGTCTTTTCACTTTTTTTGAATAATGGTCCCTTTTTCACACTGCCTCATTCTTGACCCCTCATTGCTGAAAATATTGTCAAATTGACAGTTTAAACCAGATCTGCAACAACAGAAAGCTATCCAACACGGAGACAGAGTGACACACATTTGTGGAACGTTTTGTTAAAGACAGTGGGGCGCCGCTGTCACAGAGGTCAATTGAAAACACAGGCAGGAGCCTAAACATTTTGTATTTTCTTTGAATGGCACATGCTGGCAATTTTGTGAATCATCGCCTGCTGTTTGACTGGTTTTACTTGTTCAATGCACAGGCCTGGAGTGCAGTGACCCCCAAGAGCAGTTGGGAATTGCGCACTACCTCACTATGAACCAAAGCTCCCCGCTGTCGTCCAGTCAGACTGTCACAGTGAAAGACCTGCTGCTGTCCAACCTGGGACAGAAAGTAAGGAGAGAGAAAAGTTGAATATGTCAGTGAAAGACTGAAATTGTGTCAAGCTTACTAACCAATGGGGACATTAAATAAAAATAACTCAGTCTTAGTTTTCTGAATAAATACAATTTGAGCTAATTGTACAGTCCAATGCCCTCTCTGCATCATTTTCCTGGAGATCAGAGACCTTGTGGTGACCTGTCCTACTCTTAGAGCTACTTTTAGATGCTCAAAAAATTACACAAACTGGAATATTCTGTCCATCTGGTTCACAGGCACAGCGAGTCCCCCAGCATTCCCTGCAGGAGCTTGTACTTGATGAGGATGAGAAGAAACTTCTGGCTAAAGAAGGAGTAAACTTGTCCACCAAACTTCCCCTATCCAAGGTACATGAGCAAGACACACACTTACACATATGTAGGACAGAAGCCTCTACACACACACATACACACACACTCATGAATACATCTAAATCTGTATCCCCAGTCACACAACCTCTGCCAGATGCCTGCCCTCCCCAACCCAGTTTCCTCTCACTTACCCTTTTCTTCCACATTCTTTTTGTCCCTATCCTCCCATGTGTTTCATCTCCCTGACAAGTCTGAAGAGAGGGTTCTGAAGAAGATCCGGCGGAAAATCCGCAACAAGCACTCGGCTCAAGAAAGTCGGAAAAAGAAGAGGGAATATGTTGATAGTCTGGAGGGAAGGTAGGAGCTGCACTCAGTGTCTTCACTCAGCATGACATTATCTCTGCATGCCTTGGCCTAGAAAATTAAACTTTTATCTGCAGTCATTTATAAGGAGTTTGCTTTGTCATAATCAACTTTATTTGTAATAAAAAGATAAAGAGCAGAGCATGGTGAGGACGGCGGTAGCTGTCAAGGCTGTCCAAACAAAGACACTCTCACAGAAACTCAAAACTTTTTGTAAGAGAAAAAGGCTTCACAGAGCTGGACAACAATATCTGGGGGATTCAGTGTCAGAACAGACGCTTTGCACTGATGTTGCCAACATCAAAACACCAGGACCTTGCATGTTTTTATCTATTTCTCCAATAGTGTTGTTCATTCAGATTCCATCATACTGAGAGTTAATGGGGGGGGAAACAAACATTTTCAGTCGAGAACATATAAAGTAGAAATATACAGCTGAAAAAATGTGAATTATAGCACAAACATGGCCATTTTAGCCATATAAACAATAATTAAATTAACAGTTAATGTGCCGTACACTCCCTATGTACAAATAATCATGCATGTAGTGTACACACGCTTAGTAAAAATCAGATACTTTCTTATCTGCTTACAGAATAAAAGTGTTGTGTATATAACAGAATAGATTTGGATTTTAGCATTACTGTCCACATCACCTAAAACTCCAGAGGGAGGTGCTCAATGCACACTGTAATTATCTTTATCAGAACATATTGTAGACTGTGACCTCACATGCATACAGACTAACATAAAGACGATGTTTCAGTCAAGGGCCGGGTTAAATACGTATTATACTGCTACATATGAGAAAAATAGGTAAGCATTGCCACATAAAAAGGATTAGGATGTGAAGGTTTACCAGAACAATTAGAATATTTTACATTAACAGTCCAGCTGCTCTGTCTGATCTGTGGTCAGTCAGACAGAAAACATACTGTAGTGAGATAGCCAGATGCGCAAAAGGGCCACTAAACCGCTCTGTGTTGCAGCTTGGGGGGATAAAACGGACACTGAAGATGCTGTGTAGATGCAGCATCTCACAATAGAGGGGCAGGGGGCTTTGCCAAGATGGAGCTCAGTTTAGTCCTCCTCCTCCTCCTCTCTTCTATCTCCAGGCTGTACAGAATCAGTCTTACAGTGCAGCCAGCCTTTGTCACCAAATTTGCTAATCCTGCCTGCCTCCCCCACGTTGGCTCTTCCGCCCCATCACTCCTCTGCAAACAATACAGAGAGCTGGAGCTCGTACAGTTTGATTCATACAATGAAAGACTTGAGCCTCCTCCAAGAGGACGGTGCAGCAGTTCCCCTAAATTCCTCTGTTTTGTCAGACCTACAATTTTTTTTATTCATAAGTACCCCGATGTGAAGGATAGTTTGATCTCACTGATGTTGAATTTCAGATGGTTCTCTTTGCACCAATGGCCTTTTATAAAACTTGCCATCGTTGATTTGTCTGAGTATAGAGGAGTCGTCTGAGGATGTGCGGAGGTGCTGTGGACCACAGCTGAATCTGAAATCAGAGGTATAGAGAGAAGAACAAAGGGAGAGGAGAGAGCAGGGGGTCCAAAGATGGTGTGCGGTAATCTATAACCCAAGAAAGCATAATATTTTCCACCTGAATCAACAGGGGCAGATTTAGTGATTTGGGGCCCCCAGGCAAACACTGTCTTGCTTTATTTGTACCCTTTCTCTAACTGGAAATGTTGGCATTGGCAGTGGTAGAAGAAGTACTAAAAACTTTTTTCTTAAGTAAAACTATTAATACTGCACAGTAAAAATACTGTAAATGTCTTGCGTTCAAATTCTGACTTAAAAGTGAGGACTGAAAGAGAGACATTATCAGCACTATGTACTTAATGTCTGTTCAACTCTATTTTAACTCTTATATAATGCTAGATTGTTTAATCAATAATAATGCATCATATTTTATTTGTTATATTTTGTGAGTATAATCTGAATCTGCAGCATAACCAGTAACATTTATCTGTCAGGTAAATAAACTACACAATGTTTTCCTCTGAAGTAGAAGTGGAAGTGTACAGTTGCATATTTTTTAAGTGCTTTGGGAGCCATTTGTAAGTTATTTCATGGAACGATGAGTTAGAATAATAACATAATTCAATATTTTTCATATCTTATCATCATAATAAATCTGTAGCTGTTTATGGCCCTTTTAGTTGGCGGCCCCAGGCAGGTGCCTACCTTGCCTAATGGTAAAATCTGCCTCTGTGAATCAATAAAGATGAATTTTAATTGTATTTTGAAGCTAGGAAGAGTGTGTGTCGCTGTACTGTCAAAAATTAATGTAAAATTAATGTTGTGCTTACAGTGGGAGTTCAAAATCCTACCTACGTACACCCGTAGTTCTTAAATCTATAATTATCAAATGAGATTTTTCAATATTTAATAGTGCGCCATCGACATCTCATTCAAGCTTGAGCTGTGTTGCCTGTGGGTAAAAAAAGTTTCATGATGCAGGTGAGACTGTCACTCCCTCTGGGCAGAGTCAGCGTTTGTTGGTAATTAAGTCGGCTGCAAGCCGAGCGTATCAACAGGATATCATTATCAGTCATCGCTGAGCTCAGTTGGAGGGGCCATAATAGAAGGTGACTCACGGCAGAAACAAGGGAGACAGCAGAAGAAGAAAGAGGGCATGGGGTGGAGTCACCGGATGACAGAATAGGGTCGAGATAACACTCAGAGGACGGGTTATTGGGAAAGAGAGAAACAGAGGGGAGAACAATACATCATCATAACACAGTACTATTTGATACCCTTTTCCCCCCATTCTGTCATTATTTACCCTCTTTCATGCTGTCTCTGTCTTCAGGATGTCTGCATGTAGTGCTCACAACCTCCAGCTGCAGAGAAAGATCCACCAATTGGAGGAGACCAACAAGTGAGTCCTTAGATGAGGCTGCAACTGATATTTATTCCCATTATCGATTAATCTACTGAATATTTTTTAAAGGTTTAGAAATAATCAATTCATCACATTTGGGAGGCTGGAGTCATTGAATGTTACCACAAATTTAACTTCACTTGTTTAATCTTCAGTTTCCTGGTATGGACTCCACTGTAGGCATCTTCTAAAACACAGGAAATAAAACCAAGCAGATACCCTTTAAAGTGGTGCCTCAAGTTACAATTTCATCTCACACTTGGATTTGTTTTTATGTGGCTAAACTGTTTGCATGAGTCATATCTCACTCTCTCTTTTGTGTCTTTTGTTGTGCATTGGGTTACGTCTGTCAGTGTTTCATTGATCCATATCGATTTTGTCCCCTGGCCCCTCCCTCTTGAGTTGCTGCCAACTTGGTTAAGAAAACTTTCTTTGTTTCAAAAATCTGATTTTGTTACAAAATCAGGGCTGAGGAGGCTGAGTATAAAATTACCAGAATACAAAGCCTGTCATCCTGTCATCTCATTAAGCGGCTTTGTTCCTGACGCAAGCAGAGTGCTGCAGTGAGCTGACACAAAACGTGGGAAGAGGCCACGTACGAGAATACTACATACGCTGAGAATGAATGCCTGTGTTTCAAGGAACCTGTGGCCTCTCTTGAGAAAACTTTACAGTCTCTTTCATCTTCCTGTCCATATTTGCATTGCAGCACTCTGTTGGAGCAGCTGAGCCAGCTACAAGCTCTCCTTCCTAACAGCTACAGCAAAACAACACAAAGAGGGACCTGCATCCTGGTGAGAACACAACACAACATTTCATGCATTTGCAAACACAACATAATTTGCAACAACTGAATGACATATGCAGTAATAGACACTACGGTGCGAAACCACATCATTAAAAACGGTTGCCCGCGTTCCTCTGTTGACTACTGCTGTGTTTATCTCTGAGATTTGAATTGAGTCGAACGTTTGAAAGCACCTGCTCTCATCTTTTGTTGTCAATTGGCTGTGCCTAATAACTCCCTTTCTTCTTTTCCCCTGTAATCTCGGTCATTTCCCATCTGGCTTTCTGCCCTCTGTGTTCTGCTCTTGGCCTGTTTTTGTCCTGCTGTCTGTGTTTATGTCCAGGTTCTGCTCCTCTCCTTTTCTCTGCTCATTTCCTCATCTCTTCAGCCAGACCCTTACAGTCAACTCAGCCAGGGAGAGTACACAAAGACCAAAGGTCCGTAGATGCACGCACACACACACACACACACACTCACACACACTTACTCTCTCTCACAAACATACACTGATGCCTCTCCTCCACATCACTGCCCCTCAGTGCCGTCCCGCTCCCTGCAGTCAATGGATGAAGCGCAAGACGTCCCTCCTCCTCCTCTTCTTCCTGTCCTCTCTGTCTCCAGGGGCTTTGAGGCCCTGTGCAGCCTGACGGAGAAACTCTGGGCCCAGACAGATCTCCCCACTGCAGATTTCCCACACTCCCACCACCAGGATCCCAGGCACCGGGACGATCACTGATCTCCTCATAGCCCCAGGAGCAAAGACACACCACAGAGTGCAGGCTTGCTTGCAAGTGCAGCATCCAAATGAGCACTTTGCTTTTTTAGCGTCTGTTTCTCACTGCAGAGACTGAATGAGGTGTTGAGGAGTGTATCCGCTCCACCACACAAACAGCTAGTGAAAAGATTTTTCAAACTGACATTCACTCACTCAGACGGAGGTCGGTGAGGAGGTCATCCACACAGACGTAATTTTTCATGCTGCTTTGGAAAAACTGAGCCTCAGGGACCTGGCAGATCATGTATTGTAATGTTGTACGCGGTATGATCTGTAAAACAGTACACATGTATAGTCACTGCTGTATTTTATTATTTACTTTAAATGTATGTGTTGAAAATCCTTATCAAGAATGATTTATGATGCATTTTGTAACAGTTCAGAGTGATGCTGACAAAGCACAACACAATTAAAACATTTTCGCCGGTGATTTTTGGAAGCACCTGAAGTTTTTCTTTCATGAGTCCATGTGTCCTATTTGGAAGAAATTTGCATCCTAAAAATAATGAAGCAAAATATGAAACACAAAAAATGACTTGGTCAATATGGTCAATATGGTCAAGTGGACTTGAACAGTTGAAAAAGTGGATATCATGTCTCAATTTTGCAGCAAAGGTCTTTGTTGTTATAATATTTGTGAACATATACAGTTATTACTGGCTGATGTGAAGTGTCTTTTTCTAGCGGGTTCAAAGGAAAATGCTGCAAAACCAATTGTCATTGAATGCATTTGAAGGATAATGACTGAAACTGTCCTCTGTTACAGGGAGTGTATCTATTAAAACAGCAACACGGGTTATTCTTGTCTCTAGTTCGCTGGTACAGAGCTTCACATAATGTGCTGTCCCCCAATTCTGTACTGAAGAATAACATCCACTGTTTTCATCCTCATCTCTGTCCCCGTTCATAATACATCACTAGAAAGCTTATCTACGGGATCCTATTCTCAGGATCTCTGCTGTAAATCTCAGAGAAAATTTGTATGTCAAAACACAAAGCAAGAGAGTCAACATCGGCTCATATTCTCTACAGTACTTGTAGTGTACTATATTTTATTAGCTCAATGTCTTGCCAGTCAAAAGAATGAGGGCAACATTGAGGTGGATTCATTTTTGAGCCGCCGATATTCAAGCAGCCTCTGCTCATTGTAATAAGGTGATCTCAGCTCAGGACAGTCATTTAAGATGCTCTTGTCATGCTGTACTCGGTTAGATTTTACTGAACAACAGTACAAAGGTTGCAGCTTTATCTGTCATTGAGGACACTGATCTTACTCTACAATTACAGTATTACACATTTTGGGGTTTTTAAAGGATGTTTCTGATCATTTTTGGATTAAATTTGACAGGCAAACAAGTCTACAGTTATGCTCGCAGCTACAGTACCAGTCAAAGTTTGGACACACTTTCTCATTCAAGTAAATGAGAAAGAACAATGTATAGAAAAAGTATTTCAGTTGAATACTTTGGGTTTCTGTACTTATGTCCTCCTGCCAACATCCCTGCATTTAGAATATGTGTCATTTACATTTAACACTGTCTGTTCAAGCTGCTATAAGAACGTAGGAGGTTAACAAACTTTTACAATTGAAAAACAGAATAATTTCAGCAAACCTGATCCAAATAATGTCGGTACATTATCCCCACAGGGTCTCATGACATGAATTATTGATCAGGCTGCTTTAAGCTACAGTGTGCTGCAGTGGTGTGATAGAGAGTTATAGATGTAGGTAGACATTCAACCAGAATATCAATCACGTCAGAGTTGAGGAGAGGCGCTGCTATCTGAGCAGAAACGGGCCACAAGAGATTTCTTTCAAGCTTCGTTTGTCGATTTGTGGTTTCATGAACTTTTGGGACAAAAAGCAGAAATCACAAGTTGAGGTGACACATCTTGCTGCCTTCATGATTATATTAAAACTGATGATGTTTTCGCTTAATTGTGTAACTTTTGGGGCATTTTTCTAAAAATTGGATACCCATTGTGTGAAACAAAAAACACACATCTTTGAAAATGGTAACACCAATGTACAACCTTGAATATACTACATTTCTAGACAGAACCTACTGTAGAGTATATTTGAGATATTTATTTATTTATTCCGCCTCTCCAGAACTAACGTCTCTCACGAATTTGTTTGCCCACTCTCATCATTGCTTATAAGAAGAGCTTTATAAAAAGAATAATGTGTTCAACCCCATGTGTCACTTCTCTGAATCAAGGACACAGTTACTGATTGGATCTTATTCGCCCTCCGCCTTCCACCACTGTGATATTTTATGCATTACAGCAATGCGGAGGGAACCATTCAGAGTGTGAATTCAAATCACTGTCTGAGAAAGGCTCTCTCCACCAAAGAATGACAAATAAAGAGCACATTGAATGTCCTTGGGCAGCCTGATGGAACTGTATGTAATAACTAACTGTAAGGCTTATGGAGCTCACGGTTAAGTGATTCAGACTGTCTGATTAGGAAGGACTACAATGAAACACAAAAGCTATTATCAGTTCACTCCAGGCCACTCTCATTCATAATAATCTCAAATTCAATTATCGTGACACAAATACGTTTCACACAGACAAATACAGCATGTGTGTGTCCTTTAACTCACACTCACATATTTTACTTCCATCTGGAGAATAGGAGAAATAAAGGAAAAGAAAAACTCAGGGTCAGTAGTGCGTTGAAATATGAAGACAGAATGATGAAAATAAGAGAGGACATCTTTAAGTGTCTTGAAAAGCTCCTAAAGAATGCAAATGAGTGGCTTCACAGCAAGCTTCAGGGTCAGACTATAACTATATCTGTATTTGCAGCCAACTCAATATTGGTTAAACACTACAAAAGAAGGGAAACTGTCAGCAAATTACTGTTGCTTTTTTAATTTGAATTTGTTCCTGACTGTTTATGAAACTAGACAGAAAAAAACACAGAAATGAGAATAAACTGGCTTCAACTGTCTTGACTGGACCCTGCTGAATTTTAGAGAAGAAATTAACTTATTTAGTGTCGCTTAGAGAAGACTGGTGAGGTATTGCTGTGGGCTAATCTAAGAGACATTCTGTTGGAAAAAAAAAATCTGCAATTCAAAAGTGCAGGTGAATGATTTGTGCAAATTGTTGTCTGTTGTAAGTTACAGGCTGTCTCAGCAATTCCAGTTTTTGACCCGTTGAGGTGACTTGAGAAAACGCCTCTCTGGTAGTCATCTCTTTTCTCTGACATGCACACATGGCTGAACACAGCGATGCATTGTGTGAACACCAACAGTGACCTATGAGAAATGCAAATCAAAAATATACATCTCTCTCTCACTCTCGCTGGCTCCCTCACAAAGTCTGAAAGCTGTTTGAAATCTAATTTATCATTCCTCTGATGTGCATCATTTCAGATGTGCATTAACAAACCCTTGTAGGCTCAGGAAACCTTTCTGAAAATACCATCCTGTAGGGGTTTACCTTCACATCATTTGCAGGAATATTAAAGGTGATATTTAGATGTAACATCAGAAAGTGTGATTAACTGGCTCCATCAAAGAGAAGAAAAAGAACAATGAATTTGCATACAGCATACAAATACTGTCATAGTGAGTGACTACAGTACTAGGATGGTAAACGATGGTCTGCATCACCAAAATTGTCTGAAACATGTATGTTTGGGAGTCATTTAAAAGAAAAACTACTCTCCATTCACCTAAGAGCCAAGGCAGCTCAGATTACACTGAATATTTGCAGTGTATAGGGCTTCTAAACTACTCTTCACCACCTTACACCATAACACAGTCCTCCCTGTTTGTTCAGCCATAAATAATAAGGTATTGCGCAGAGGAAAAACCCTTTCAATGCTCTTGGAAACATCAGATTATTATGGAAACAGAGAGCTAGTGTCTTTTTTCTGCTTTTAATGAATTAGTGAAGCATCATTCCCACCTAAAACGTATACAGTAACACTGTATATTTAAGCCTCCATGTGCGCACCAGGCAGTGCGCCACCAAGCGGTGGAGGAGAGCCTCAGCGAGTATAAAAGCTTCCAGACTCTGGATGCTGTCAGCATCACTGACAGAAGAGGCGCCTGCATCATGTCAGACTTCTTCTGCTGAACGCTCCAAAGTTGGCTGTCAAGGATTAATCAGCGCTTATATTTGATACTTTATTTTTCCCACCTTGGAAAAACAATAAAATGCGAGCAGTGGCGCGTTTAAGTTTATAAATTATTACTTGTCTACATTATGCAACTCTGATCTCCCGCTGATACTTTGTACATTAAATACAGCACGAGGACGATGGGGATTTTTGCATCCACGTTTACGCACCCGCAATTTGGAAGTTAACCTAAAAGAGGAGGTGAAGCTGCCGAACTTGTTTTAGAAGTAAGTCGCCTTTTCCTCCTGCAGAATCATGCAGAGCAACAGCAGCACCTCCGGATCTCTGACCGCTGTCAGTGTGTGCGGAGGAGAGGAAGATGAGCGCGAGATCTCCAAACTGGTCAACCCCACAGGAGCAGCGTCCAACCTGGCTGCTTTTAACCTTTCCCTGAACTGCTGGCTTCACATCCTCTCTAAGGAGTCCTCTATGGATCTACATGGAGACGGTGCAAATCTGGCAGTAAGTCTATTTAAACCACCATAGATGTTTAAGTCTTTTTGCATGAACTACCTTGACATACTGAAATGCTTGTAGGTGTTCTTTTATGCATGTTTTACTTTGATTAATTGTGTGTGTATATTTAGCAAGTCACAGTAAATGAAAATGTTATTCATGTGTTTGCGTTGTGTGACAGGTGCGAGTTCTCATCGCTCTGGTCTACCTGGTGGTGTGTGTTCTGGGGCTTGTGGGTAACCTCCTGGCACTCTTCCTGCTTCATTCCCGCCGTCGGGGCCACCAGCACTCTTCCATTGACTGCTTCGTGATGAGCCTGGCACTGACAGACCTCCAGTTTGTCCTCACCTTGCCCTTCTGGGCTGTGGACACGGTGCTGGACTTCCGCTGGCCCTTTGGCTGGGTCATGTGTAAAATTGTGAGCTTTGTCACCACCCTGAACATGTACGCCAGTGTCTTTTTTCTCACTGCCATGAGTGTGACCCGCTACCACTCCCTGGTCACCTCTCTGAAGACAGGCAGCCCTAGGATCGCCACTGCTCGCACCAAGTGGGCCAGTTTAGCCATTTGGGTGGTGTCACTGGTGGCTACTTTGCCTCATGCTTTCTACTCCACCACAGTCCAGGTTTGTTGAATTCAAAACGAAAACTGAACTGCCCTTCCAGATTTGCTTTTCTTATGATACATGATTTTTAATGCAATTGTTTTTGTGTTTACAGGTGTCTGCAGATGATGAGCTGTGCCTCGTGCGGTTCTCTGACTCCGATTCGGGCCACTGGGATCCCCAAGTCCTGCTCGGACTCTATCAAACACAGAAAGTCCTCCTGGGATTTGTGGTGCCTTTGATTGTCATCAGCGTTTGCTACCTCCTCCTCCTGAGGTTCATCCTGAGCCGGCGTGTTGTAAGCAGCATGGTCAGTGGGGGTGTCACAGAGAGGTCAGAGTATGAGAGGAGCCGCCACCGCCGCCGCTCCAAAGTCACCCGCTCTGTCACCATTGTAGTCCTGTCCTTTTTCATCTGCTGGTTGCCCAACCAGGCCCTGACCCTGTGGGGGGTATTGATCAAATTTGACTTGGTGCCCTTCAGTAAAGCCTTCTACAACGCCCAGGCCTACGCCTTCCCCCTGACTGTGTGTCTAGCTCATGCAAACAGCTGTCTCAACCCGGTGCTCTACTGCCTGATCCGCCAGGAGTACAGAGCTGGACTGAAGGAACTTCTGGTCAGAGTGTCTCACTCTGTCCAAAACGTTCTCACTCTTGCTCTGAGAGGGAGGAGAGTGGAGGAGGCACCACACAGCTTGGTCATGATACACAAAGACATCAACATGTGATTTATTCTGTTAATACTATGGGGAATGCTCCTTTATGACCTTGTGTGCCATATTTTCTTTGGTGCCATGTTCCTGTCTGATTAGACTGTCATCCCCCAAAATCAATGTCATCCATCAAACCAGACACACACACACACACACACACACACACACACACACACACACACACACACACACACACACACACACACAAATTTGCACAGCTATCCTTGTTAGGACCTTGCATTGACTCAATGACTCATTGATTCATTTTGTACAGCCTAACCCTAACCTTGACCTTAACCTAACCTCAATTCACACCTAACCCCTAACCTTGGAAATGATGTTTTGCCGCATTAGGATTGGGCTTTGGTCCCCACTGGTCCCAATAAGGTCAGTATTTATACCAGAAACGGTCCCAATAAGGACAGAAAAACAAGTACACTTCTGTAGCCTCATCTGCTGCAGACGAACCTGAGCAGCTCTGTTTTAGTGTTATTATGCACACCTTCCTCAACTTCATCAAACCCTCCTATCAGTCGGCTCAGAGTCTCACTCTGGACTGGGCTTTTTTTCCCCACACAATCAAACAAAATACAGTGTGATGTTTGAATAGTCCAACCTGTAAAGTGATTTTTGTACTTTGCATTGCAAATGCCCACACAGGCAAACACTGTAAGAATGTTACATTTTAATTAGGATTGATGTGTTGAATATTTATTTGTGTTATTGTTGCTAATAATGCAGCCAGGGTACTAGAATCTCACACACTTCACTCTTCATACGCACTAAAATTTAACTCCAGGATATTTGTCATTAGGTGTGGGCAGTGTTTGGTGCTAGCATGGAACTGTCAGCCATTTTCATGTCTCTCTGTGTCTGCCTTGCTGTAGCGCTGTAAATCGTTCTGTGAATACAAGTATGTGCTGTGACATTAAATAAAATGAGGACAAAGGAGTTTGATGATGTCTCGGGAACTTTAATCTCCTCTGCAGTCGCTTCCCCGACTCGTGAACAGTCACAAAACCATGAAATGAGTCAGCCACACTAAAGCTGCTCCACGTTTTTGCCCTTTTGCAACCTTTAAAATCTGAACATGGATAATGATCTGCAGCTGCCCACAGAGTAGGGCCTGACATGTAAATACCACACAGAGACACACTCCACCTCAGTCTCTCTATTGTGTGCCACTCTACTAGTAATTACTTCTCCAAACAGAATCACGGAGTTATTCAGCCAGTGTCTGAGTGGGAGACTGTCGTTAAAACGCCAGCGGGTCACCAAGGGAACCTGCATCTTCCAGCCGTGAATAGAAAACAATCAAAAATGTGATTTCAGAACATTTGTCCCAAAAGTCCAGGCCAGTTCCTGTCGTTCTTACTTAAGATTACAGCCCAACACTTTGCTTTACTGTGTTATCAAGAAGGTCTTCTGCTGCCGACATCTGTTATTGTTCTGTCTAATTTAATGTCTGATGTCTTCCCTTAGACAGTTTTCTCATCAACCTTGAAACAACGCACAGAGCAGCGACGGTACATCCACTCACACCAAGATGGCCCTTTCTATTTCAGAGCCCGATCACAGAAAACAAGCAACATCTGACAGGTAAAAGCGTTGCAAAATAAAATGTGCACCCAGCAACTCATCTTCAAGTAGAGGCAGCAATTTCACTTTGAAACCCAGATGAAAACCAATGAAGGACATTCAACTGTGAGTGTCATCTCTATACATCCAGCCAGGATGGATTGTAATTATAAAGCAATTACAAATTCAAGATGTTGACTGACCTGAGAATTTCCCCAGGGGAGATCATTGAACATGAGCATAAATAATACACATAAAGGTGTAAAGAAGTCAGTCACTCCTGGAGGTGATATGTCAGCTAAGACATGATAAATCTTTCAGCTTCCACTGAAGAAACATCTGTTTTACAATACAACAGTGTAGCTGTTTCTATGTGCAAGGATTTTATAAACTGTACTGTACTGTCTTTGCGCTGGCCACACAAATGGGAGTCCTTGTCTCCCATTTGTATCTCAAATGGGAGACAAGGACTTTGACTGCACGTGATTTCCAAAAGAGAGGAAAGGAATTAATATACTGTACACAAGCTCAAATAGAGTCTCAAAGTCAGTTCATTTGTTAAAATGCTGCCAGTTTGGAAAAGAAACACTCAAACAGCAAAGACAGAAAGACAAGGAGGCAGTGTGTGTGACAAATGAGTCATTACATGTTAATGTGTTACAAGATGTAATCAGTAAACAGTTTGACCAAATAATCTGAACTCAAGGATCCCTTATTAGCTTTTTTTAACCTTTCAACTGCATCTCATGGTCTTCACCATCTGGAGCATCTTATGTTGCAAGCTCCAGAAAAAGATGGGAAGTGGACCTTGAGTTAAGAATGACCATTAGATGGAGTTGAGCTTTCAATCGGAGATTTCCATCTCACCATCCTCTAAAGACTGTACGATGTAGTTGAAAGCTCCAGAAGAAGCTAATGAGATGTAAGATGCAACTGAGTTTTTAACTGCAACTCTTCGTGATGAGGAGTGTGAGATATGGTGGGGGAAAAAAAGCTAGGCCGTGAGATGGGGTTGAGCTTTCAACCACATCATATGGTCCTCATCATGAACACTGCAGGATAGCTCCAGAAAAAGCTGGTAAGGGGATATTGAATTAAGACTGACCTCAAGATCCAGATCTCGCAGCCTTTAAGATAAGGACCGAGAGACACAATTGACAGCTCCAGAATAAGATAGTGAGTGGACCTTAAGACTGACTGTGAAATGAAGTTGAGCTTTGTGATGAAGACCATGAGATGCATTTGAAAGCTCCAGAAAAAGCTAGTGAGTGGATCTTGAGTTAAGATAAACTGTAAGATGCAACTGAGTTTTTATCCAGATCTCTTCATGATGAACAGCACGAAACGAGGTGGAAAGCTTCAGAGAAGGATAGACTGAGAGATGGACTTGAGCTTTCAACCACATTGCAAGGTCTTCATCATGAACATTGCAGGATGCTCCAGAAAAAGCTGGTAAGAGGATCTTGAATCTTGGTCTTGACTGACCTCAAGATCTGGATCTTACAGCCTTTATAATTAAGACTGAGAGACACGATTGAAAGTTCCAGAATAAGATAGTAAGTGGACCTTGAGTTAAGATTGACTGTGAGATCTGGTTCAACATCTTGTGGCATTCAGCATGACAAGCAGGAGACATAATTGAAAGCTCTGCAAAAAGCTCGTAAGTGGACCTTAAGTTAAGATGCAGCGAGATGCAGTTGAGCTAACAAAAGTATCTCTTTGTGATGAAGACCATGAGATGCATTTGAAAGCTCCAGAATAAGCTACTAGGTGGATCTTGATTGACAATTGAGGTTTTAATCGCATCTCTTCAGGATGATAACTGTGAGATGCAAAGGTAACCTTTAGAGGAAAGACTTGTGAGCTTTCAACCATGTTGCATGGTCTTCATCATGAACACTGCAGGATGCTCCAGATAAAACTGGTCAGAGGATCTTGAATTAAGACCAATCTTGAGATCTGGATCTTACAGCCTTTACGATAAAGACTGAGAGACACGCCCGAAAACTCCAGAATAAGGTAATAAGTGGACCTTGAGTTAAGATTGAACGTGAGATGCAGTTGATCTTTGGGGTGAAGACCATGAGCGGAAAGCTTCAGAAAAAGCTAGTAAGTGGCCCATGAGTTAAGATTTTTTCAAATTGCTGTTACTTCAGGGTGAAGAATGACATTTTATGCTCAGAAGTAACTTATCAATAATAATCAATCAATATTAAAACTCTGTAAAATCATCTGGTTACACTTTAACAATCTAAATCCTTCTTTCTCCTCAGTTCACCATTTTTACAATGATTAATACTTTTAGTCCCTGGTCACCATTACGTGTCAGACAAAAACATGCATTGACAGTAATTGAAGGTAAATGTTTTGAGCATTCACACCTTACAGTAGTGCACAATGTGCTGTAGCGCAGACAGGAAGAACGAAAACATGCTTGTCTCGGGAGAATAATCTCCATCAAGAGTCATGGAGGTGAATCTGAATGCAGTAGTTAGTGCTGTTTCAGAGCTCGTCTTACACACAACTCAGTCGTATCATAATTAAAATGCAGTGTCTTAAAAGAGCATAACATGTTCCTCTTTGAAGAAGAGCAAAAAACATTGGATATTTCTGTGAGGTAATTTTTGAAATGATTGATGGTGTCATTAAAATGAAATGTCCATCCAGCCTTAACCTACTGCTGCTAATTGTAAGAAATCATAATTAAGTATAAATATGGGCTAAAATTCACAGGCATGCGACACAATCTGCTCCACTTAGCACTAAAAGCTCAATTTAGAGTCTTTTAGGTGTATTTTACTTTCCATTTACAAGTAAATTACAGCTAATCATATAAATTCTTTCACTCAAACCTTGCTGAAACTAGAACTTTTCATTTTAAGAGCTGAGCTTCACTAAAATCTATGAATAACAATTGTATCTTATGGCTCTTAGTGACTTTATGAACTTTATACACTCTTTTTGATTTCAAAGTTCATTCAGATTTATGGATTATTAATCTATGAATCTGATGCTGCCTCCATCTAACAGAAATTTATCTAATATCTTGTGAAGTTGGACATGGAGCCCTGGTTTTCAGCTTTATTGCACTCATCAGAAGGGACAGAACGACACTTTTTTAAAATACACAGAAGTTCAGTGAAGTCGAGAGTGAACAAAGGCTTCGCTTTAAAGCCGCTCGTTCTCTTTGAAGATAATTGCGAATCCAGACAGATGAGTCACTGCAGAATTCATCAGATGTTGCAGAATTGCAGAAGTCATCAGGAGCTTTGATGACAAAACTATCTGAAACTATCCAAAATGAAAAGTGTTTTCAGGTTTAAAGATATTTTTGGAGTGGATTCCACTTGAAGAATCGCTCCCATCAAATCATCTGTAATGTTGTTTTTTTTTTGCAGTCTCTTCCTCTTTCCACTCTCCATCTTTATCACATCTTCAGCATTCTTCCTCTAAGACTTGCTCGGCCTCCTGTGTGTTGAATGGGGAGCATCTGTAAACGGATTTCAAACAGCAATCTTCATGCCATTCCACATATTTCTTTAATAAGATTCAAGGACTCCACACTCTTGTTCTTTTGCTCACTGACTGATATATATATGCTTTGAGGTGACAGTGATGATGCATTATAAACCAACATATAAAAATAAAGTCTTTTGATTCTCCGCAACAGGTTGTTCTGACCTCGTTGGCTTCGGTCATCGCTCTTTCTTTCCATAAAATCGTCCCAGTGAGTGTCTGTGAAACTCGAAGCTGCCACCCCGGCGCTTTACAGCCACGAGCGTACTAAATGGTTAATAAGCTGCAGCTGCTTCCTTCCAGACGTAGCACTTTCAATTACAACTGAAGAGTTTGAGTCTGGCTTCATCAGAACACCAAATCTTTGATACAGTCTTCTACTGCTGTGACAGACAGGCTCCCTACGGCTATGCTGCAGTGTGACACGGACTTGTGAACTGTTGTCCTTCCAGAGAGATCTGCCATCACAGCTCTGATGCTGTGTTTCAGCCTCCTCCCTGACCGCTGTCCTTCTTGCTGAGTTTGGGTGGATGAGCAGCTGTGGGAAGAGTCAGTCTGGTGCCATTTTTAAATAACGGAGCCTGTGAACCTGCGTCATCACATTGACACAAAAATGACACCATAAAGCTCATTGATTTATATTGATTATATCACCGATTTACAGTATTGTCCATAATGGCCTAAAACAGTGGAGGTCTAGACTCCCCATAAATCTAATAAATCTGGGTTCAGATTGAAGGGAGAAGAAAACAAAATGAACTTTTTTGCTTTATTCTAGTAAAACACTGGTTACTTTCTTTAATTTACTTCTGTAAAAACCTTTCAAAGAAAACTATCTAAGAAAGAAAAAATCCCTTTTTGGTTGAACTGCTCACAACTTGTGTCAATAAGCCGTGATGAATGGGTGGAGGGAAACTGATTCATTTTTAGTGGTCACAAACCCAAATAGGTTGGGAACCAGTGGCCTAAGAAATAGCTGCCACAGTACAAATGGTACAGAAAAGTGGTTATATACTGTCATATCACCCAAGCCAAGCTACAACACAAGAACAAAAAAAAGGTAGATTGCGAGGACAGAGTGAGAACATTAAGCTCATTAGCACTATCGTGCAGAGACAATTGAGACAAAGTTAATATATAGATGGAGAGGTGGAGCGGTAATGAGGGCTGTGTAATGACCCATTCACAGCACAGGCAGTTTGAATCTGAGTGTGTTTTAGTTGCACCTGTTGCTTATGTCTGGATTGACAAAGTTTCTTAATGGAGTGAAGCTTATTCAACATCAGACACAAGGCAACATGTTCAAGACAGTAATCATCTACTTATAATAAACACCTGTGGCCCACTATACAGTCAGAGCGTCTGATATGAATTTCCTCTCTTTAAACCAGAGAAAAGGGAAAACTCAAGGCAACTAAGGTGCAGGATTAAACCTGGTGCTAAGAAGACAGTAGGTTCGATTATCATGTTCAGTCATAACGCAGCACATAAAGAAAATTTAAACTACATTAGCGTAAAGATGTTGACCTCAAACACAGAATCATATTATCTTAGATGAACAAACATGTTTTCTCCATTTCAGTTGGTTCACAACTAGTCAGAACACAACATACACACAGGAGGTCGTACCAGGAACTGATTGTGTTTATTTCCAAAAAATGTATTAAAAAAAAACAGTAAAGCTTTTTTTTTCCCCCGGCAATGCTTTTCCTGAGATAAAAACATTCTCCTAGAAACACACAGTGTGATTATGGTCCATTTACAGCCAATCAGCAGCAGGTGCTGCGTTTATATACAAAACAGGCGGAATTACACATCTCACGAGAGGAAGAGAAATCTCCTGTACAAGTAAGAGAAGTAGTTTGATCGCTTAAAAGAAGACTTACAACAGAAGATGTTGGGGATAAAACAAAAACTGTGCTCCTCATAATTGTTTTTTACAATGTAACACTGAACTAAAACCTCCCACAGTCGCATGTAGCTACTCATGTCAATCAGACTTAATAAGATCAGACGTCCTTTGGCGTAAAACACTGAACAAAGGTGTCTTTACAAGTGAGATCTGGAGCACTCGGTTAAAAATAAAACAATTAATAAGGTGCAGCAACCTTACACATCTTATTTAAAGCTTCATTTATAACTTTGTGCTCCAGATCTCATCTTGTTGTCCTTTCTGTCAAGGATCTGGTTCTAAGCTCCAAGTGATCTGACTCATAAAGATCCCATAATAGCAGGAGGAACATTTATATCGCACTCTGCTTTGATCACAGACTAAAAGAAACATTTTCAAACATCCAACTGATGTAGCACCATCTCTTTTGACTTATAAGGAGGTCACTGTGTGAGGCTTCAGCTGAGGAATCTTCTATCAGTTAATTTCACGTCGCTTCTCATCGTGGCTGTGAGGCCAGACTGAGAAATCTTGGATTAACAAAACCACTAGAGTACTAGAAGAGTCTTTGCTCCGGAGGGCATAAGAAGGCAAGAACCTCCCTCCTCCTCTGTGATATCCATCAAACCGACAACCCTCAGGTGTAAGGTTTGTTTCTGGATGAGTTTGTGTTGTGAGGAAAATACTTTAGGCTATTTCTCTTCATTTATCCCCACCGGAGAGTCTGCTCTCTCCCTTTTTACTGAAACCGTCTCCTCCTTAACACTCCCGTTCTCTGTTAGCTGCGTTGCTTCTCTTTTTCTCTCTTCCTTTATGAGGCCCTTTTTCACCTTTTCCTTTGCAGTGACTGCACATAGCGGTTTGACATCAGTGGAGGACTCAGAGGTGGCTGTGGAGCTCTCGCAGACAGTCGGCCCATCCCACTTTGGGATGTCCAATCCCAGCAGCTCCATCACCTGTTTCATGACCTCGTCCACATAACCACTGATACGCAGGTGTGCATGCTTGTCCTACAAGATGGAAAATTAAAGCCGTGAAATGAAGAATGTGAAAACGCCAGACAGTGCACATGATCAGCATTTTTCTAAACATAATTTTGCTTTTGATTTGCGCACGACATTTAAAGTGACACTCTATGTTTCCAAGAGCCGACATAGTACATTTATAAAGTATATGTGTCTGTTGGTGGTGCAGGAATGACACGTACGTGCTTGGTGGGCTGCAGGTTGACAATGACCACTTTGCCACCTTTGCGCTTGGTGAGTAGTGGAAGGTCTCCACTGGGTTTGATCTGCATGGAGGTGCCGAGCGTCAGTGCCAGGTCTGCTCGTCTGAATGCCAACAGTTGAGAAAGAGGTCAGGCGTAAACGAAACGAAAGAGATGCAACTGCTTGTGACATTCTTATTATTTACCTGCTTTTCTTTAAGGGAGATTTATAGTTGTGTGGGAGCTGCGAAGCTTCGTTCTTTATTATTATTATTTCGCCGTTTTTTGTCGTCTAACTAGTCCTACAAGTTTTGATTCCAGCGGAGATTGTTGGCAGTGACAACAACATTAAGCAAGCTGAAGAAAAGCTCTCTTTAATTCTATTTATTTATTTGGATCTCATTTAGCTCAAGGCTAATCTCCCAAGAGTTATAGTTATATAGTTATAGTTATATGCTGCTTTACAGTATCACAGCACCAGCAAAGCCATCTCTACTGCAAAGCTTCTTCTCACCATGATTGTCTGTCACAGTGAATGAAAAAGTGTAAACAAAGCGATTGTACAGCAGTAGTCTCCCATTCAGTAACTAGTCTAGGAGAAATAAAATTACCTGAATGTAAATCCAGTTCTTTGAAGGCCGGGGTATGCTCCAAAAGGGCTAGTTCATATGACTAAGTGCTTATAGCTGTGTTACAATGCCTTGGTTGTGCTATGTTGCTTTTGAACAACACTCAAATACACAGTGTCTGTCTTAGAGAGACACGATAATTAATAGTTATATATGAGGAAAACACACACACTTTCAAAACGTCTCTTCTGGAAGACATTCATAGCATTGAACTTGTTTGTTTTGTAAATAGTTGTAAGAATGAGACAAATATTCAAACCCTGGCTACTTTTTCACCTTCACGCATCCACCCTACAACTGCGTGAAGTGATGGGGAATAAGCAATTGTCAGTTTTGGAAAGTTATAGAAATTATTGGACGCAGCCCCTTCCAACTAATCCGAGGTGTGCGTGAGGACGTGTGAGATGCCCGACAAGCACTTCTGTTGAAATATACTCGCACCTTACGTGCGTACAGCCACCATGACGTAAATGAAAGAATAAAAACACATTTGATGCAGGGAAATATAAGCAGAATACAGTCTGATCATGTACAATACACCCGTCTAGTGAAGTGCTGTGAATGGGTTGAAATCCAACAATGAATTATAAATCAAAACCTACATTAACCCCTTGTGTGAAGTATAATACAGTTCTAATTAGCACTCAATCATTTGTCAGATTTTGGTTGCAACGAAGAGCTCCAAACCTTTTCATTGTAATATAAAATGGTAATTACACATCTATTATAGGTCAATGACGGTACATCAAAGTGAAACACAATCAATCAAATTCATCCTGCTGAGGCACAATAAAAGCTTTTTGTGGCTGAAGGATTGAATGGAAATGTAGACACACAGAAGCTAAATGGAAGTATTAAAGCAGACTCACACATACATAAACCTTAAAAAGATTTTAAATGAAGGGGTTATTTGCATGTCAGCTCGCATACAGAATGCAAAGCAAATAAACCTGACATATTATTTCACAGGACTCGAGTTGAAACGGGGATATTAGAGGAAATCAAGTATGTACTGTATGTATGTGACAGGAGAGACGTTAAACCAAACACAAAACAGACAATTGTTTCAAAGTATAACAAAAAGGAAACAATGGAGCACACATTACTGCACTTTTGTCACCTGCTTGCATCGTCTGCTTTGTTCAGGTCTCTGTCTGGAAGAGCATCTTCCCAGTCCAGTATAGTGCTGATCAGCTTCCCTCTGTTGTGGTAAAGAACACACTGATAAATAGCTGATTGTACGCTACAGGTTCATCCAAAATGTCCAAGCATGCGTTACCTGCAGGCTCTGAGTCCTCTGGAGCGGACCACATCACAGTAACGTCCTGTGGGTTTCAGCCCCATCACACCGATCACCTTTTCCCTGACATACTGCCTGGAAAAACCACAAATCCTCCATTTATTTCTCTGTCCAACTGGAGTGCAGTACAATACAGCAGAAAATGAACCCGACAAAGGGCCATTTATACACATAAATTGATACTAAAAACATGACAACATAAACTCAGTAGCCTTCTTTTTTTCTGGAATAAACTGGACTACTTGGACTTCCTTGAGACATTCCTTGAGGATTCAATAAGTTTCTGGAAGAGCTCTTTAGGGATTTTCACACAAACCTACTTGACAGCATCATACAGCTGCTGCAGAGTTGTTTACACATATTGTGCATTTGTTCATCAAGCCTCAATTTTTACTTCATCCCAGAGGAAATCAACTAGGATGAGGTTTGGAGACTGCGCAGGTGACTTGAGTAAAATGAAGTCACTGTCATGTTCCTGGAAACATTTTGAGATAATGAGTGCTCCGTGAAAGGGTGCTTTATCCTGCTGGAAATTTCAATTTGAAAAAAGGATAGACTGTGGTGCAGCTGGTCAGCAACAAAATAGGATCCCTGGTGTGCAAAGAAAACACTCCCCATACAATTACCAGCAGCTTTTACCTTTGACACAAGGTATGGTGGATCATGGATTTGTACTGTTTCACCCAATTTCTGACTAAGACTGTTGCAAAAGAAATCACTCACTCTGATGGACTTGGTGACATTTTCTAGTGTTTCAGTCATCGCATGTCTATTATAGCTTCATCATCTTGCTCTTAGACTACAAGGATGGAAGCCAGTATGGTCTTCTGCTTCAAAGTTCAACAAATGTTTGTTCAGAGATGCCCTTCTGCACATCTTTGCACTTATAGCCTTCCTGTGAACTTTGAACAGGTGCAATTATACGCACATCAGGTAGGTGCAGCGCTATTATAAAACAGCTTCAATGAAAAAAAGATGCTTGACCACACCTGCCACCATAGAGCCTGCCAGCCCAGGTGGGTGTGTGTGTGTATACAATACATGGGTGTGGGATTCATTCTTTAAAACATATTGATCTTGGAAACATTAATATTTGAATTAAAATTGTGGCTTTGGAGTAAGTGTGTGGCCTTCCTGTGAACTTTAACATACAACAATTGCTCTTCTGGCCTCTCTTACTGATGAAGTCCAACTGATTGCATATTTTTAATGCTTAATACGTGAACTGTAGAAGCTGCATTGTGTGAAAATCCTAAGAGCGTGTCTGTTTCTGAGACGCTAGAAAAACCACATCTGGCACGAACAATCATCAAAAAGTGAAGTGTAGAAAGATACTGTACATTCTGGTGTGAAGTGAACAGCAACTGAACCCTGACTGTGAGCTTTATGTTTTGTACTGCAGCTGCATAATTTGCTGTTTATATTACCAGTCACACACACACCTAATAAAATGGCCCCAAAGGGAAAGTCAGTGAAAGACCATAGCTTGTTAAGATGAGAATTATCTAAGACTGTAAAGATCTGAGTGTTAAAGGTTTAGAATTTTTCCAAGTCTGCCTAAAAAACAACAGGTTCCCAAATGAACACAGAAAGAGATTTTTCTCACTGTAATGATTCCTCTTGTGGCTGTTAAAAGATCCCCTTCAAATGTGCTAGTCATATCAAGTGGCTATCTGCCACATTTACAGTCTTTTTAGCATCAAATTCCCTCTTTGTGTTTCCCTGTTGAGCTGCAGTGGAAGTATAGTAACAAAAAGAGGGACTTGGCAATAAAAAGACTGCAATGTTGAAAGACATGTACTTGCTTGTGAAACCCAAAAAATGGGGTTTTTCGAAAAAAACCCAAAAAATTGTAAACCTGTCCTTTTAAGTGTGTTTGTTTAGGGATGTGTGTGTGTGTGTGTGTGTGTGTGTGTGTGTGTGTGTGTGTGCGTGTGCGCGCATACATACCTGCCACACTTCTCACACTCCTCCACAAACATGTTTCCATGAAGCTCTGATAACATATCCCTGTTAGGGGCAAGACGGAAGAAGTCCACAGAGGCAGAAAGATCACAAAGATGATATTCACTTAGATCATTGTCTCTGAAGTTAAAATGATCACGACTTTTCTCCATCCTTTGACTAACTCTGATAAATATTCTGAGCACTTGTTTTCACTTCTGCATTCCATCTGGCACGTGAACAGATTAGTGCTAACCAGTTTACTTTACCAGTTCATTTGCTGTCTCAATGATTTCCTCAGAGAACTAACACTTGGCAGTCTGGCCTGATTTTAAAAAAAACTTGTGGAGGATAGGAGCAGAGCAAGGAAATGGCTTCCAAGGAAAGCAAGTCTTCCAATAAGCAGAAAGTCTGGATGTACTGTATGTAATGAGGAAAAAAATTAAATTCCTGGCCTTGGGTTAGTCCAATATGATTGGATAATCCAGAGTGAAACCAAACATTTTCCATTACACTGAGCATTATTGGAAACTATTTGAGCATTCTTCTAGTGCTGTTATCACAAAGCAGCAGCTTCATATTTAAAACAATTAGTCACAACCCAACATATAACAATTTACCATGAAAAAATATTATCTCACATAACTCACAATACCGTATAAGCCTGTCTGTGTTTAAAAAATATTAGAAATGAAGGCACTTAAATATACACAAGAAGCAGAACACTTTAAAAGTAGAAGAAAAGTACAACATGTCCACTTATTCATTAATCTCCTTTTCACTCACTCCGCTTCAACTAACTCAAATAAAATCACTTTACATGACGCAGCAATATTCCTGAAATGCAATATGTATTTGTTTATGGAGAACATTGTTGCCTATACTTGGATCATTTTGTGAAAATGGGGTAATATGCTGTATATGACAGGATGATACATCCTTAAAGCTGTCACTAATACATATTTTAATATTAACAATGGATAAAATGATTATGTGTAATGTGAAAGGTGTTACTTGTAGTGATCAACCCAAAGAAGATTTTTTTCCGACTCTGCAGCTCCCCTCAACTATATGGAGCATTTTAGCATCTTTCAGCTCCTTGTTTTGGTTTTACAGCGCACAGCTTTACTGGTTTGTTTCACTCTCACTGCTCATCTACCTAGTTTCCATCAAATGGCTGACAAGCAAAGTTAGCGACTAGCTGGTGAATATAGTGGAGCATTTACCAACTAAAATGGCATATTTTTTTCTCAAGAGAGGGTGGAAATGAAAGTGACGCTAAAGGGAGAGTTAATGTTGGACTTAGGACTAGATCGTACAACGGCGCAAGGCAAAGCGCTGTACTGAAATGGCTACAGTCAAAGGCAGAGAGAAAAGCCAGCTGTCATAGGGAGTGGTGAGAGGTGATGCTTTGTTTGCTTTGCTTTGTTTGCAAAGTTAACCTCTATTTCCCCATCAAACTGATGCCAGATCGCTTGCACATACTCACAAATGGCCTTCCGTTTTGTAGTCTTCGTTGCTAAGGTTGTTGCTAAGGTTGTTGTTAAGGTTGTTGCTAAGATTGTTGTTAAGGTTGTTGTTAAGGTTGTTGCTAAGGTTGTTCCACAGGCTATTCACCTTTTCCAATCGCATATTTTGGATCGGATTTGGGTTCCAACATGTACAGCTGTATTTGAGAAGTTTATATTTGTAATAAAGAATGATAGGAAAAAAGCGAAATCCAACAACTATCATTTGTTTACGTACACATTTTGCACTTTGTAACTTTGTTTTGAAAGGTGCTACATAAAAAAGTTATTATCTGAGGGATAATATCCAGCTCCTTGCCTACTAACAACTATGATTTGTGTTACATACTGAGGGGCAAATTCACAAAGGATGCACTGCAGCCTCTGATAGCACGATGAATTGCGCATCACTTGCAACTGATTCACAAAAGACATTATGCTAATGATATTACAACACAAACATGGCCATTAAGTTTTGCAGCTGAGTGCAGATTGCCCTTGTTCCTGTATAACGAGGTGCAGAGGCATTCCTCAAAACTTCAGGCAAGGAATTTAAAAGTGACATGATCACTGGAAAGCCTGGGCATGGCACCCCTTATAAATGCGCTTCAGTTACCACCAACTCTCTGAAGATGCTTATAATTTCACTAACTGTGTGTGGCAATTAGCGCTGGTCCTTGTGAATTGGACTGTTTTTATAATGAGGCTAATTTGCATAGAGAGGGGCCATTTTTTTTACCAAATGTATGCATATTACCTAATTTAAATATGTGCAAATAGCAAAAGAGCACCAAGACGCTATTTGCTTGGCAGCTCATTTAGGGGTGCATTTCACCCTTTGCGGGTGCTTTGTGAATTAAACAAAGTTAAATCTTTTTGTCGTGTTTGTGCCGGTTTAGTGGCTGCAAAAGCTACACAATCCTTTTGTGAATTCGCCCCTGACTGTATAAAATGATTGATGTGTGCATCATGCTACAGGACAGCAAGCAGGGCAAAGTTACCTGGGAAATCCAGATCGGACATGCAGGCCATCAACATTCTGGCTAATGAGATACTTGAGGTACCCTGCCCTTTGCAGTCCCAGAAGGGCCAAGTGTGTCAAGCTGGGTCGGGCATCTTCAAATGTGGTGTCAAAGTGAGGTGATTCGCCCTTTTGTTCCAACGTCCACACACCCTTTGGACCCCTGAAAGAGAATATGGTGATGAACACACTTGACAGCAGGCATCAGGATGGGACCGTTTATAATGCAGCGGGTGGACTGGAAGCAATACAAGTGTACAACTGGTGCGTGGGCTTGCATTCATGATGCCACTCATTGAGTCTAATCAATCTGATGGGAGGATTTCTGCAAAAGTTCTGTAACAATTTGACAACATGCTGTCAGATGCTGCTAGTTTAGCCTCCTGAAAATATGGAAAACCAACGACAACAAGAACAACAACAAAAACCACTGACAAAACACTGCTCATCATTCTGGTAGTCCTTGTTCTGATAGACCTATATGTTCTTCCTGAGGGCAGGAGATCAAACAAGTGATGGGCTGGATGTGATTGGCCTCTGATGATGCTGTGAGATTGGCGTAGGCAGCAGGAGGTGTAGATGATGGTGATGTCTGGTAACTAGGCCCCGATGATTTTCCCAGTGGTCTTTATTACTCCCTGTAGAGCTTGCTGCTCTGCCTTCGTGCAACTGGTGAACCACACTGACACGCAGTATGTCCGCACACTTTTGATGGGAAGCTTCAGTGGTAGGTTTGTTTTTCTCAGTTTTATCTCTCATCTCCAATATGACCTGCTCAGACCAGTTTAAAACACAGAGCCGTGTACATCACTTATTACACGCTTATCATCATGAGAAAGATGGTGCAGGATATGAAAGCCAGAAAGGATCTGTAGAGCTGGTAGATTCACATGTTTTGGTGTCTTCAATAATATTAACCAGAGGGACTGAATTTCTTACCATCAGCTGGAGCATGTGTGTGTGGCAGCAGTGGGAATATAATTTGTGTTAGTTGGCCTGATGGGGAAATAGGAGCCTTGGCTTTAATGATATTGCCATCCAAGGTCAGCTATACATGACTGACAGGCAGACTAATCAAATATTAATTAGTCCAGTTCCACAGCTAACATCTCCAAGCATGTATAAATTCACACAGGCAAACATCTTCCATTCACACCAGCATGACGTCATGTAAAGTCTGAGTAACAACATTTTAAGTTTTTGTGTCCCAGCTCAGTTATTTGCTTTTGCTGGGTAATAAAGAAAATCCCTGCACTATAACGGAAGAAAACAAACAAGCTGTAATTTATTTCAGTGTGTGTGTCTTGTTATTCAACCTAGAGCTGATCTGACATGTAATGAGCATGTACCACCATCATCTGCTCATACAGTGGTACTACAAGAGAAACTTGTAGTACTTGCCAATTGCATAATTATTTCTCTCTCTGTATGAATGTGTAGTGACATGATGGAGGTATTTATCCAAAGTAAATCTGTCAGAGATCTAATCCTTTGGCCAACGCATTCATTTGCATTACCATAGCATTCTGATATCCTTAAAAATGTGTAAATTTCAAAGCAGATGTAGTTAAATGAATTGAAATTCATCACTGGAATCATCATCATCTGTCTAATAACCCCTCTGACTTCAGCTCTGGCTGCTGTGTTTTTGGAGAAAGCAACTGTTCTGGCTCTTATTGTTATAATACATAATTATGAGCTCTTAGAATCAAATATGACAATTGATTTCTGAAAATGTGAAAGAAAAATGGAAGAAAATCTTATTGCACTGATACTTGTAACCACAGTGCCTCACAATGAATGTGCCGCTAGAATAATAAGCATATCTTATTCAGAAACTGACAGAAAGAGCTGTGAAGCATTAAGGATTTTTTGTTCAAACTTTCTTATTGTCACACATATCATGTAATTAACATCATTTGATTTATTTAGCAGCTAATGTGGCACACCAAGGCAAGATATATACAGAGAGGCAGTCAGAAACCTTTTTAAATTCTAAACGGCAGAAAAAGATCTCTGTTATGTTATTTACATATTTACATTATCATAATCCATCTTTCCAAGGCTGTCAAAAATCTAAAATGGCACTATGCAGTTAGAGTCATTTTTTTCTCTCCTTCCATCCAATTTCTGATCAACTGTTTGTTCCTCCTGATTTTCCTCCCTTCAGTATTTACGGTAGTAACTCTGTGTGCAGAACGGCTGCCAGAATCTAAATTTCTCTGCACTTGACCTGTCAGAGACACTGAGGAAATTGTCCTATATCAAACTGCTCTGATGATTCACCTCCACCGAGACAGTCAGATCAACTTTTGAGATTTTATATTTTCACACAAAATGAAGAATTTATACTGTATAAATAAGCTGCATCTCCGAATACATTTATTTGCAAATAATCAAATGAATAACTGAAAACAATGAAAAGATCCTAAGAGAAATATTATTGAAGTGAACATACTGTACATTAATGTGCACAGAGGAGTTTTGACATTTAAAATGTGAAAGGTAAATGCACATAAAAGGCTTATTTATCACATATGAATTCAAATAAACTTCACCTAAAAGGCTTCTTCGGGTTTCCAGAATCATTCGTCTATTAAAATTCCTCTAGTAAGTAAATAAAGAACCTTTTAAAAACAGAGTATATCAGTTATTGATTGAATACTTTCACTGAAATATGCTTTTTTGCTTAAAGCCCCATCAAAAGCAATACAGATGTGTAGTGAGGTTTTCTAGTTTGGCATTAACTACTGATACTGTAGATTTACAGGCACAGCTGGAACAATGTTGATTAAGCTCACTTTTAAACAGCCCTTAAGTTCAAAGCTTAAGTCACAATAAGAAATGGACATGTGTCCTCAGTTTCTTGCGCAGCCTGTAATGTGGCCTTTCATGAATGGGATACAATCCAATAACTGCAAATTCAGAAACTCATTAGCTACACGCTCATGCTTTGTGAAGCAGCAGAGAGACACAAAGATATGAAGTAACAAGAACTGCAGGATGACAGCTGTTCATGTTCACAGATATTGTTTGTTTTTTGTTGTTGTACTTGTGTGAGTGTTAGTTTCTCATCAGCTATGATACATATATTGCTTATTTCTACCAGTATGTGTAGTCCTGACAAATCAGATACCACTCTGCTTTTATTTACAGTATATGAGAGAGAATGTCATATTACCTCCATGTTGAAACTGAAATTAGAAGTGGAGTTCAGTGTTTCCAATAGTTAACGTTGCCATGCTTGAGAGAGAAAAGCTGTGTGTGTGTGTGTGTGTGTGAAAAATGGGTTACAGAAGAAAACAGCTGTGGTGACTCTGTGACTCACCTGAAATCAGGGATGCCTGCTGAGGTGCTGATTCCTGCTCCAGAGTGGACGACCAAGTACTGAGATTCTTTTATCAACTGAGCGAGGGTCTCTACCTTCGCCTTCAGCTCCTCAGGACCATCAAATACCTGCCACAAAATAACAGCAGGTACAAGAAACACCCGTTGATACTGGTATAATAAAATATTACAATGGTTAAGTTAAAGTTAAGTCATTTTCCTAGGTTTTGCACCTCACACAAGTTAGACGTTCAGTCATTTTCATCTTTCATTTTGTCAAATGATGCTACTAAAACCAGCTACTGTAAGCTTTAATGCCTAATTACAAACATAATACATCTATATGCATGAGGAGACTGAATCTGAACAACAGAATGGTGCATGTACAACACATGTGTTTCAAGGAAATTTGGTTTCAACTGTTTATATTACAAACATGATTAAGAACAGCTTGTTTTAAAACATGTAACTATTTTGGGAAAAGAACAAGAAACTCCATTAAGTTCAGAGCTTTAACAGAGTTTCACGTACCAACCGAGGTGCAACTTCACTCTTTTTTTAATTTATTAAGCAATGTACAATTTTGATGTAGTGGTGCGTTTAGCTTTTGACTAAAGACTGCACACTTCCTCCACAGCTTTTTTCCTCAGGCTGTAACCCTCAAAGACCCCTCTCACAGCCCCCCGTAGTCTTACCTGCTGCTTGCACCCCACCACACAGACTGACGATGATCTCCTCCATTCCCTATACTTTGCATATTTATCATATAGTACTCAAATACTGTTGGACACTATGAAAACTTTGTGTATTAACTTAACTGCTCATTGCACTGGACCAATCTGTCAGCATTACCCACATATGATCCATCATACAACAACTTACTCCCCCCTAAACTTATTTGTAAATATTGTTTTTGTATATTCTTATACACTGTTAGAGTTATACTGTTAGAGCAATTTAGAATTGCTGTACTACGTTTTTTGTAATCTCTGTCTTTCATGTACTGTATATAATCCTATTTAACTAGGAAACTGTTGTCGTTTTTCTTAATTTTACTTCTAACACCTGCACCAAAACAAATCCCTTGCACTCATTGGTGAATAAAGTCTGATTCTTAATATGCAGTATATGTAACATATATATAACGCTCATAAAATGTGACTCATTGCTGGAGTTTAAATTATCTCTGTTATAAAGGCAGTAGGACAACACTAAAATATTGCTAACACATTAACTTATATAAAGATTATGAGCAACTGTGTTTTAGAACCATTTCTGCCCGATGAGGACTTTATACTTGAGTACCATCATCTCAAACTGTTATTTAATGAAGTGCCTTTGAATGTGGATATTGCAATTTTTACTTCTAAAATCTAAAACAGTTCATTCATCACAAACATGAGCCAGGCAGACACTCAGCTAATCTGCTAGCTCATTTTTTAAAGAGCTAACTAGCAAAGCTATAAGCTACTAGCTAAATTTTACCTCAGGAAGTCCACAGACTCCTTTGTCTTCGTACGGCGAAAGCCCGGCGGCATAATTCACAGACATGGCTGTTGTTGGTGTCGTATCCTTATTGTTTTTATTGTAAATGCTGCGAAGTAGCGATTCAAGATTCAACCGAGCAGCTTGTTAACTGTTGTGAGACTGACGTCATCCCTGAGGGACGGCATATGCTGCATTCATAAAAAATGGGGAAATTAATATGTTGTATTTTTGTCTCTCCCCAACCGCTCTTTGCTTGGAATAATAAACTCCTAGTTTTCCCCTTTCACATAAACGCATGTAGACCTACAGATGATAGGTAAACTTGCCAGTGATTACAGTGGATAACATTTAGATGAGGCATAAAAACAATCAAAATGTACAGAAACATGTCAAGGCATTCTTCTGGGCGTCAAACCAGAAGACTGTTTATATTTGTGGGTGGATTCCAGATATTCCCGTGTGACCTGAATGCAGCACAGTCTCTACCATCATGAAATAATCGTCAACTCCGTTTTAATTAGATTTCTACATTAAATAGATAAAACCAACCAATAACATGACTGGCCCAGTGGTGGAAAGTAACTAAATACATTTACTCAAGTACTCAAGTACTTTAGAGCAATTTTGAGGTACTTGTACTTTACTTGAGTATTTCCATTTTATGCTACTTTATACTTTCTACTCCACTACCTCTATTTGACAGCTTTAGTTTTTTTCGGATGAAGATTGGACATAATGGATAATATAACAAGCTTTTAAAATACAACACATTGTTAAAGATGAAACCAGTGGTTTCCAACCTTTTTGGCTTTTGACGTCTTACAAAAAGCAGTGTGTAGTTGGGGTCACATTTCAGATGTCTATGTGTTGTTAACATCTCCATTAAATAGTGATTTTTCTCTCTAAACTTCTCACATGATTTCATTTCAATAAATGTTCAAAAGATCCAATATTTCACCAAAAAAGATTAGAGAAAAAGTCCAAAAACTGAAAACAGATTTATGTATCAGAACTTTGTTTTTTCCTCTTTCATCTCCCATTAATCATCTCACGACCCCTCAGATTTATCTGGTGACCCTTTGGAGGGGCCTGACCCCTAGGTTCGGAACCACTGCACTAAACAAGCTAATTGTATATAAAGTAGCTCCAACAGCTACAACATTAACATGCTGCTCTAACACTGATGCTTCAGTATTAATAATCTAATGTCACATATCAGTTATTGCACAACAAATACTTTAACTTAAAGTACATTTAGCTGCTAATATTTCTGTACTTTTACTTGAGTAGTATTTTTCATGCAGGACTTTTACTTGTAGTGGAGTATTTTTACATTGCTGTATTGATACTTTTACTTAAGAATCTGAATACTTCTTCTACGTCTGCACAGGCTCATAATTATATATAAATATGCAACACAGACAAAGCCTAATCACATTTGAAGTCCTCCATCTGTCTAAGAGAAAGAAAAATATATGTGAAAAAAGGTGTATTGTAATGCTGTAAAATGTAGTTTGTGTGGGCGAGTCATCCATTAAAAATAGAATAAACTCTCCAGGATCTATGAGGGATGTCTTTAAAACTTAGACTTACAGTTTTATAAATTATACAATCAAAAATGTATATTTTAAAATCATTTTTAAGATGTGCCTCAAAACTGTACAATGTGTAAAAGCGAATATTAATAGTATAACTTGTAATAACATGTTATAGCAAATAAAGTAAAATTGTTCCAAGCACTGTACAGTGCATATTTTTTCCAATAAATCTTTATTTTTCAGTTTTAAATAGCCGAAAATAAAAAGTAAACACAGGTGAATAAAACAACAAGGTGATCATCCATACAGCTACATGTGCATATCAGTTTATGGTTCCTGTTGAGGCTGTAAACCAACTCTGAAGACCACCTAGGAGAAGAAAATAATTGCTTGCCTTAATTGTTTTTTCATTATCCTGAGAAATTCAGTGTGAAGTCCAATTTGAGTAAATTAAACAATCAGTATTGCTGATGCAAAATACACACAGAGGACACCCATACACTCTAAAAAATATATCAAAACCCGTCCACTCTCCACTAACACAAACAACAGTAAAAGTAAAACATGGCGGCCTTGTTCTTTTTCACTTCCAGGGCTGAAAAACTGTAATAATCCTTACTGATACTTCAACATCTTTTGACAGAAAATTTTCTACTTTTTTTTTGCCAATCAAACCTAATAATCTCATTACATAAAATCATTCTCAAGCAAAGATTGCAGGCATAATGTCTAACCAAAGAAAGAGGCTAAAATAACAAAGCTAGCAAGAGAGCAAACAGAAAACAAAGACGAGAATATAACAAACATTCATAAAATGTTTTGGGCTTTCTTTTTACGCTGCTTTAGTCTTTGGCTCCATCAGGTCTCTCAGAGAGCCAACCTGAGGAGAAATACCATTCTGATCAGTAATTCATTCTGCCCCCCCCTCTCAAAAACATCCTACACAACTCTTTATCTGAGCTAATTCAAATAACATAACCTCACACTCAAAATGACAGAGAAACACATCAAACAGTAACCAGAAGAAACACAGCAAAGATCAATTTCATGTTGCCAAAAATGTCCACATGAGGATTTGACCCACTGACCCGGCTGGTCAGCCGGTCCTCCACATAGAGTTCTCTGGGATCTCTATCGTCGCAAGTTTTTGTTATCACCCAGCTGAAAACAGATCATGATGCGGGTAAATAGTCCACCAGTAAAAGAGACAAAAAGCTTCCAAGATGTTCTGGCATGCACAAGAATGTTGAAAACACTGTCCCGTGACATCTCAGGTCCGGTCCTACTGAAGCAAGACAGACAGTGAGACTCGGGAATGTCCGATTCAATGTATCGCTGTTTGCAGCTACACTGTTCGACACTAACAGGCAGCTTGAAGTCCTCCATCTTCTGTCGGTCACTGAGACCAACTACTGGTGAGCAAAACCCAGTTATAATTAGGGAAGTAAAGATATGCAAGAAAGAGGCTGAGAAAAGTTCGTAAGTGTTTGCACCAGTGCAAATGTTGCTATTGTTGAAAGTGGTATTAACCCCACAATATCTTATACTGTACAGGGGACTGAACATCTTAATACGATTAAGCGATATTTGAAGTTATTCTCTCAAAGTAAGGTTTTAGGTGATGATGGAGAAAAAGGTTTGCAAAATTATTTGAACTGGTGACTTTTGTGCTGGTGCAAATCTTACCAGGTCGGACCCTTCCACAACGGTGCATCAATGTCAGCCTCCGAAGAGTTCAGAAGCTAAAGAAAAAACAGCTCTTTTCATTGGTTTAAAAGTGGGAGGCGTCAAATCTTTCTCAGGTTGTAGACCTAGAATTTCAGACAACCCGGGCAGAAAAAGGGGGTTTAGCATATGTCAGCTAGATTGGGCGTGCGGTTGAAAAAAAAAAAAAAAAAAAGCATGTCATGACTCCTCATTGCCCGAGTCGTCTTCATCGTAGCAGCAGTCACCATCCCCGTCCTCCACGTCGTCATCGTCGTAGTAATAGTCATAGAAGAGGTCGGAGCCTTCGTCAGGAGGTGGGGCGCGCGTGCGGACACAGTACTCGGCTAGCGTGGTGGGCACCTTCACGCCGTCACGCTCGGCCTCCGCCTTGGTGGCCAACACTTGTTTCCTAGAGGAGATATTTAAGAATATATACAGTGAGTTCACATTTCAGCCTGAGGGCTTAAAGCAACACTGATAAACTGAGCTTCATCTACAAATTGAATGTACATTTGTAGAAACGACTGGTCAGGTTTGCTGATACTGTGTGACTGTTTTACCTGATGATCTCTACATATTCCCGGTCTTTGCCCTTGCTGTCCCTCCATTTACGGTACATGACGGAGGCGTCCACGTTGGCAGGAGAGAAGGTGTTGGGTTCGTTCAGCAGCGAGATCACACTCAGCAAAATGGTCCTGAGGACACAAAGGGGAGTCACAGTATGATACCTATTGCACATTTACAAATAATTACTCTAAGAAAGCTACTTCAAATAGCATTAAACACATGAATTATCTATTTGAATAATAACTGACTAACGGGAAATATATCTTAACACTTATGTTCTCATAGACTGTAATTTACAGATATTTAATGTTGCTGTGTAAATACCAATGTCTGTGACAGAGACAATGTGAAAGTGCCTTGAGTCACAGTTTTTCTTAATGTCCACTAAATGCTGCTCAAAAAAGTAATCTTGATAAAAGTGACATATTTTCAGCAGTGTTATTAATTATTTTATCAAATGTAGGTGGTAAGTTGATGGTCACCTTGGGCTCTGGGAAATAGTGATGAGACTTTTTCACCATTTTCTGACATTTTATAGACCAAAAGATAAATCAATTAACTGAGAACTTATCAGACTAATTGATAATGAATAGAATAACATTAGGGCTGAATAGAGTAGCATTAGTTACAGCCCTAAACTTAATCTTATTGTTCCACACACTGTAAATGTTTTATCCCATTATCTGAAAACACTGAAGTCATTTTGTTTGTGACTGAGTATTATGTGGGTTCTGATAGAGGCCTTTCACTGCTTAATGAATTATTTTAGAAAAATGACACCCTAACACAAATACACAATGAAACACTATTGTTTCAAAGACATAATTGAAATAGTTTGTGATTTACACTCAGCTGTGATGCTTACACATTGTGCAAGTGTAGAATGTGAGATGTCTATTGACAACAATGGCTGAAAAATGGCTCATATTACACATGTGGTGCTGAAAACCCAGATAAATGTTACTTTCTGGGAATTTGTGAAAAGACTCCACTGAAAAAACAAGACATGTGATAACAGTATGAGCCAGGTGAAGCAGTGAAGTGCTTGACAGAGGACAAAAAAGGGAGGTAACCAGAAGGAGGGGCGTATGAGTAGAGATAATGAGAGATTATACTTACCGGACATTCTGGGTGGGATTCCATCTCTCTGAAGGCAGCTCTCCACTCTGCGGGTCGTCCACTGGAGGGTGCAATATAGAAATGCACACATCTCCATTCTAAAACAGAGAGAGAAACAGCTATTTCATCATGTGACCACTGCAATATGGCTATTTAAATGATACTGAGTAACATGAGTGCACATAAGCATGACAAGGAGTTAGATTTAGTGTTATAAACTGAGTGATACTTCACCTCATAGATGTTTGGGTGCCACATCTTGGTGAGGAACCGGAAGGCAGGTGGGGAGTATGGGTAGTCTATAGGGAACTTGATCCGAGCCTAGGACACAAAACAGGCCTTTACATGTAGCTGTACACTGTATTACTAAAACATCTGACATATTTTTGCTGAGAGGGTTGATTGTTATGGATTTCATAATGTGTGGCTGTGTAAGTAATGCCCTTAAAGGGAAACTTTATTTTTCTGTGAATGTTTTTTTTTAAAGAAGTATAAGAAATGTTTCAAGCCCCAAAATGTTTTAAGCTGTATATAAATCTCTCATATTGCTGCATGGTATGGTAACAGTAAAGAGTAAATACAGGTTCAAGCTGGCAAAGGTTGTAAATTGTGGCCACCGAGTCTGCGGGGGGCTGTATGGGAACACAGGATGAGGAGGCAGACTCTGTGTATCCTGGAGCAACATTCACATCCCCTGTTTTCCAGGTTTGACAGGCTAAACATTAGTTAAGTATTTACAGGAGTCATTTGGAAGAAGTCATTTCTCCCTTGCTCAAGACTCTTTTTCCCCTTTTCTTTCTCAAAGGATTGGTTCAAATCTGTCTTAAAAACAACAGTCAGATGCCCATATGAACACTGACAGAGGTTTTCCTCCTCCTGTTCATACTGACTATTAAAAGATTCCCCTCAAATGTGCTTTCAATGTGAGTGATTGGGGCCAAAATCCACAGTGTGTCCACACAGTCATTTTGTGCAAAAATACATTTAAAAGTTCTGAAGCTTATGAGACTTCAGCAGTCTGAGTTAGTCATATTTACTGGATATCTGCCAGATTTCCAATATTTTTAGCATCAAATTCCCCTTTTTTGTTTCCTCAAACAGGGTTTCACTATTGACTTTGGCACTAAAAAGACTAACATTTACTTGATTTGACTAATTTGGATGGCTGGAGCTTCAAACTTTAAACTTGTATACATTTTAGCACAAAAGCAGCACCACTTACATTGTGAGTGCATTATAAAGGGATGTTCTAATGGCCAGTATGAACAGGAGGAATGATTACAGCATGAAAAATGTTCATTTGGGCACCTGACTATTGTTTTAGGACAGACTTGAAAAACTATGAACCTGTCCTATAAGGTGTTTTATAAATGTATGTGTTGTATTTTATAGTTTGGAGGATTCATACTGTCAGTGCTGTTGTTATGTGTTGTGTGCGTTTGTTGTTTTCATGAGCTCCCAGATGACAGTTTCCCACCTTGGTAGACAATACGGTTGCATCATATTCTTCTCTTACCTTAAAATACCCCCCTTCATAATGAGTGTTGGGGGGTCCGAAAATGGCCACTTCCCAGTTGTACAGATCTGCCTCGTCCACCAGTGTTATTTTGAATCCCTCGACAGGCTCCTCCTGAAGGCTCTTCATCTCCAACATGAGTGCTTTCTGTGAACTGGCTACATGAGACGAGTCGTGTTGTGCCATATCGACAGCTGATAACACGGCTGAGTTAACCCAACAACCTGCCGACACTGAAAAACAACTTGTGTGTGTTTTTTTCGATGATCGGAGACAATGAAACAGGCCAAATCAACCAGGCTGCGCTCAAACCAAACAAAGGTTGCGCTGATTTGTTCCCAAATGTGCTGAGTTATTTACCAATGTCAATACTGGGAATGTGATAAACTAACCAAAGCATTGTGGCCGGCCAGCGCCTCCAGCTTTAGCCTGTCTACCTGGCAGGACAGCCGCGGATATAAGCCGTAAATCTACTGGTAGCTGCTGGCTAATATAAGCTAACTAACAAGCTCTACCTTTAGCGCTCAGCTGAAGCCGATCTTATAAAAGTTTCTACCTCCCTGCTGCTCAGACACGAAATTTAAAAACACAACTATCGATCTGAAATGCGAACAAACCGGAGCTCTAACGCTCCGAGTCAGAAAATGTACTTGATATCGCCCCAAACAGCAGACAAGGTAAAGAAGAGTGTTGCTGAAAAGGAGTCTCCTTCTCCCCCTCAAAACAGCCAGCTGCGCCCTGTGCTGTCTGGGATTTGTAGTCCAATTGTCATTTGTAAACATTACTTTTCCGACTGAAAGCAACCAAAATGCCACACAACGCGGCACACAATTTCTTGGTTATATATAATCTGATGTAACTCGGGGACATTGGTTGAGTTGTGACGATTATGTCTTGAGCTTTTTTATTGAAGAGTGATTCAGAGAACTACATTTGCCAGTTTCGTGACGTCACTGAAACGCGAATGTTGTTTGTGTTTCTAAAAAAGCTGCTCTGACCTATTTTCAAAATCACATTATTTGAACACAACAACACATCTCCGGGGTGTTAATTTGATTTTAAACGTTCAGCGCGCTGTTAAAAACTGCACCGTTAAATAAAGGTTATTTATTTCGTACTTTATTTTTCCATCGTATACTGTGTCGTTTATGATATGCGCCAATGTTGTGGGAAGTCCCTTTAGGCTGGCTTTGTTCTGCCTGAGTACTTAACTTTGAAATTAGACAACTTAATTATGAACTTGACAAAGACAATTGCTTTTGATGTTGACTTGTTACAGTGACGTGTATTTGTTTTATGGAATGTTTTTTAAAAATCCATTGATAGACTTTTATTATTTTTACTGTAATACAGTATACGTACAATTTCTTGTAGAAATATTGATTATGGATTCATCAGTGACTTCTTTTAAATCACTTCTTAAACCATTTTTATAGACTTAATTTTTTACCGTCTTTTTTTCCTTTGCTCTACTGTATCTTCTTGTCTTAACTTTATCTCAATCTTGTCTTGTTTTTGTTTTTTGGTTTTTTTTGCCTTACTGTTTGGCGTTCTGTTTGTTTTATTGCTCTCTGAGTATCCTGCTTTTGTTTTGTCTCTCAAAGCACTTTGTAAGCTCTGTTTTACAAAGATGCTATATAAATTAAGTTATTATTATTATTATTATTATTATTATTATTATTATTATTATTATTATTATTATTACAGAAGCAGATTCAAATTAACAACGCTACACTGACAATAAAAATAGATACATAAATAAAAAATAAAATAAAATAATAAGTCCATGTACATAATAAAAATGAATTTTCTTAATATCTTTACATTTCAGCAGTCATGTAACAATTTTAATTAGATTTCAGTACATTATTCAACATCCATCGGTAGATTTTTGCGCTGGAAATAAGGTTCTCTGTTACAGCTTATTTACGCGACAGAGAACCATCAGGACCCCGCGACAACAGAAAAACTTCGTGATGGGCCTGAAATCACGACGTCGGTCCAGAAGTCGTAGCCGGGATCGGCGGAACCGGTCCAGAATGAGCAGGTCTCGGTCCCCGGAGGACAGGAAAGAGCGCAGTCGGTCCGCGGGCACGAAACGAGTCGCTCGGGGCCGCGGACGGTCCAGCAGCGCGGACTCCAGCGGCGGCTCCGACAGCGACCGGAGGCGAGCACCACAGCGGGGACGATCATCCAGGTAACTGTCGCTGCTGTCCGGTGAAGTTAACAAGTTAACAAAACACGACTTGCTGTAATGGTGATGATGGTTAAATCACGACTCTACTGATTTAACTTCGTCTTGCGATTACCTGGCAACTAAAACAACCCTGAGCCCCTTCTCTATAAGCCGCTGTGTTCCTCTTTACTTTGTGTGAATTAACATGCAATAAACACATCCACAACACAAGCACTCTATTATCCACACCCTACCATCATGCAATGAAATGAAACTAAACTGACTTTATTATAAACAGTTAACTGTGCAATAATCCTGGATCACTACAATACCCACCGCACAAATTCTGCATATTTACTTAGTTTAAAATACAAAATGCGCAATACATTTCACTCATTACTGTATATTTGAATAGGCTGTATATACTGTACATAACCACCTACTATATAAAGTAACACGTCACTTTTTCATTTTACCATTTAATATTTATCTCAGCACTTCTGGAAACTGTTCACCTGTATATAGTCATTCCTTGTGTATATTTCTGAAGAGTATTGTGTTGTGTGTAAGTACACTGAGAGCCACTAAACCAGAGTCAAATTCCTTGTATGTGTAAACATACTTGGCCAATAAAGATGATTCGTATTCTAATTTCACTGTATTATTATTATTAAGTATTATTATTTTGTTGTATAACAGTTATTAAAACTATTAAAATCTATCATTAACAGCCTGTTGAACAAGTGTTCATGTGGGAGCCAGACTGTTGGTCAGTAACGTGAGTGAGGAGAAAGGCATTGTACATTTCAAGATTCAAAAGATTTTACTGTCACATGCACAGCAACACAGCAGATGGCGACATTGAAGTGAAATTCGGCTTCTTCGAGCTCTAGTTCCAATTAGAGTATATAATAAAACAAGAGAGAACATAGTGGTGAGGACGTTCCTGTTTAGGAATGTGTTTGCTCTGCACATTTAATCCAAACCAGTTACCTATTTTTGGTGATCATAGTCTTATAGCAACTTCCACTGCAGGAAAGGATCCAGTGTCACACCTGAGTATGTAAACAAGAAGACTTTCTAATGGATATTAAGTCTGTTGCCTGTGGGCAAGGAGTTTCCAATGCATCAGATTTTTTTAAAGAGGCTGGAGAGTATGGATTTTTATCTTTTTTCTTTACTTTTTTTCCCAGGGTTTACAGATAGTGTGTTAATTTAAATCAAAGTCAATCTAATCAAAAGCCAACTCTTTCCTTGTTCTCTATTTGAACCTGCTGTTGTTGTCGCTGAATAGTAGAGAACAAATGTATCCTTTAATTTCCAAACCATGGTTGCCCATCCAGGAGCAAAAAAGGTGCTTAATCGCTTTTTCTGTCTCAGCTCTGATTCAGATGATCCTAAAATGAGGAGGGGAAGGAAGGAAATGGAGAACCGGAGAGGAGCATCTCGAGAGAGGAGAAAGGGAAGGTCCCCATCCGCCTCAGACTCCCATGACGGAAGCACTGAAAGAGAGAGGAGGAGACGGAGAAGTCCCGACAGAGGGAGTCCAATCAGAGACAGGGACGGACAGAGGAGGGAGCGGGACAGAGATAGAGAGAGGTGGAAGAGCAGCAGCAGAGACAGGGAGAGAAAAGGAGAGAGAGACAAAAGCCGAGAGCGAAGGAAGAGGAGCGAAGAGAGGGAGCGAGGGAGGAGAGAGAGAAGCAGAGAAAGGGCTGACAGAAACAGAGGGAGGCAACGCTCCAGTTCACCGGACTCTTCTGAGAGCTCGGGGTCTGATCGGGAGGTCCGGGTAGTCAAAGAGAAGGAGGCCAAGAAAAAACAGAATGAAATGCTGAAAGCTCTGGAGACACCAGAAGAGAAGAGGGCCAGGAGATTGGCAAAGAAGGAGGCAAAGGAGAAGAAAAGGAGAGAGAAGATGGGCTGGAGTGAGGAGTACATGGGATACACCAATGCAGACAACCCCTTCGGTGACAACAACTTGTTGGGCACATTCAAATGGCAGAAGGTGAGTTCCAGGCCAAGAAGTTTTGGGTAGTTACTTGTCATCAATTGGTTTTGAAGTATTGTATCTTATCCATTATTCTTGGTTTTATGTTTTCTCAGGCATTGGACAAGAAAGGCATCGGCCATCTCGGAGAAAAAGAGCTTAAAGAAAGGAACAAACGTATTCAGGAGGAGAACCGCAGAGAGCTGCAGAAGGTATGAGATGTGGGATAGTTTGTGTGGGTCTAGAAGATAAAGCCAACTAGTTTGTGTTTTATTTTTGTGGCAGAATTAAGAGACTCAGCCCCACCATTGTCTGTACTGCTTTTGGTATAAATCTAAAAAATTCTGTTACTGTTTATTACCGCAGTGAAGACTGAGGAGTAGAGCTTAGTATAGTTTGAAAAATGTAGCTATTGGGACTGATATCAAAATTTTACTTTTTCAATACCTTATTTTTACAAAACCCTTTTTTTTCCTTTTAAAAAAGAACCCAAACTTTTTATGTTAAATATTGTTTAAAGCAAAGCAAGAACTTTGCTTTAATACAAAGTCAAATAGAGGGAAAATTATGATTTACATCATCTGTCTGTAAAGAAAATAAGTAATATAAGCAAATATTTTATGCCAGCTTTCAGTACTTTTAGATACCAAAAAGTACCGAGGGACACTTGAGACACTGTAAGCGTCATATCTAATCGTACTAACTGTGTTTATGTAGGTGAAACAGCTGCGTCTGGAGCGCGAGCGAGAGAAGGCCATGAGAGAGACGGAGCTGGAGATGCTGCAGAGAGAAAAAGAGGCAGAGCATTTCAAGACCTGGGCTGAACAGGAAGACAACTTCCACCTGCACCAGGCCAAACTACGGTTAGTGCATATCAAGTATTTCCCCTTCGGTAGAATCTAGAGATGCCACAGATCAGTTTTTAGTCGATTGGTCATGACCAGTGACCAGCCCCAATCAGTTTCAGTTTCATGTCTCAGCCACAAACACATAAAACGCACATCTCACACACAGCATGACAGCCGCAGCAGCAACAAACACACAAAATGCATGTTGCGCACACAGTGGCTGCAGCACAGACTAAGAAAAATCTTTCTTTCTTATTAAATTCTTATAAAGAAAGAAAATCTGAATCAACAGGTCAGACTTTTAAAAAAAACGGAATCCACCACAAAAATTGCAATTGGTGCATCTCTAATAGAATCCATGTTTTATGTCACAGGTAGTTTAATTTGTGCTATAATTCCAGGCTTCTACAATCCTCTTTAATGCATATATACGCATTGTCCCACTACCTTGTGTGTTCTCAGATCTAAGATTAGAATCCGTGATGGTCGTGCCAAGCCCATTGACCTTTTGGCGAAGTACATCAGTGCAGAGGATGACGATCTTGCTGTTGAGATGCATGAACCTTACACCTTCCTCAACGGGCTAACAGTCACTGACATGGATGACCTGTTGGAGGACATAAAGGTGCGTAGCTACATTATATTCAAGTATAAACGTTGTATGACTGCAGCGCTATGCAGATTCCTTTTTATAGGTGAGATGTGGTTGTTTAATAAGTTAATCATGTCTGTTGGTCCTTTCTTTGTCACGTCAGTGAATTTTTCAAATGTGAGAATTTGTTACTATATAATTTAGTAATATAATTTGGGGGTTTTGGACTGTTGGTTTATATAAAATAAGGACAAATAAGACATTACTTTGGATTCCAGGATGTCCTGATGGGATTTTTACCATTACCTGACGTTTTATTGAGCAAATGATTAATCCAGAAGATAACTGCCAGGTTAATCGAAAATAAAAATAAACTTTAGTTGCAGCCCGAATACCAAGCATACATCTTTTAAACTCTTATTAATATCCAGTAAATATATATGAACTTGCATAAAACCTGTCGTGTGGAAATGAACATCCTATAGATTGTGATCAGTATTGAATCAGGTACTAGTCATGGGACCTGCTGAAATTGCATGTGAGATTGGTAATCACCTCAGTGTGATATGAGTCTGTGGTCTAGTTGAAATTAATCGTTGCAGCTCTAGTCATAATTCATTATACAAGTTAAAGCTGCTATGTGTAGAATTTTTTATGTGATTATAGCATTATTTAATTATTCTGATTGGATAAGTTTTTGTTTTTAGAGAAATCAGGCAATCCCAGAGAAAATTGGTGAAGTCTACATGCTGCTTGCAGCAGATTAATGTTGAATCAGATCTATTTGACTTGGCACAACATAACTTATTCATCTAGATATGAGAACTGCACATATTTCAATATAAACATTGTGCCACAATACAGTTCTATGCATTAAAGTAATAATCTTGAATATCTCCGTTTCGTTCTCCTTGGCGGTACCATAAGGTGATAAGTGGTAAATGCAGATGTGTTGTTCTTTTGATAAATTACTCTTGATGGCTTTTACTCGCTAAGCTTTTATTGCACTTACAGTAACGTAACAAGTGTAGTTGGTGTTAACTCGAGTTCTTCACCTGGTTCACTATCTTTTGCTCTGTTGTGTGTGCAGCACACGCACACACACAAGGAGCCTTCACTGAAACACGAGTTGAGTGGAGAGGACATAACATGACCATAAATGACAGTGAAATGCAACAGAGACTGTTATGTCATTTACCTAATTTAGGTGCACTTGTTTCATTTCAGCTCAGTGTGAGAGTCTCTGCTGCGTTTTGCTTTCATTTATGGCCGTTTTTGTCTCCTCTCCTCTGCTCTGAGGAGCACCGACGGGCAGGGCTCAGCCCTCAGTGTGTGTGTGTGTGTGCTACACACACAGTGTAGCAGAGGAGAGACAGTTACTGTACGTGCAACAAAGCTTCGCAAGTAAAAAGCCAATAAGCTTTTAAAAAATAAGCTGCTTCACACACAAGCAAATGAAGAGCAAGTCTGTTGCGTCTGCTCCACTGATTTGAATGCATGGCAGGAGAATCATCACCAACACCTGGTTTATAATAATCATAATACTGCAAATGCAAGGGTTTTCATCAGTGGGCCATAAACGCAATCACTATTGTGTTACCTCATTTGGTGATAGATAATGACATGACAGACATTTATTTTTATGAAAATCTTTGAGATTATAACTTTAAAAACATAAAAAAGTATGCTGAATTATCATACATCTCTCATTTTAAACTGATGAGACATGTTCAACTGTTGACTGATCCTTCACAGGAACGAGGACACATGTTAACAGTTGCTTTACACGTATTATTCTTGTGATGAAGTGCCTCTGTAGATGGTACAACTTTATGTTTGTTGTTGTCCGGTTAGGTCTATATGGAGTTGGAGCAAGGCAAGAATGTGGACTTCTGGAGAGACATGACCACTATAACTGAGGACGAGATCGGCAAACTGAGAAAACTGGAGGCTTCTGGGAAAGGACCAGGTACATTTCCTCATTTCTTCCTCATTTTCTATCATCATAGTTAGATACTTTGCTTCTTTACCCCCTGCTGTTGCTGCTACATCTGCACCTATGCTCATCTGACAAATCATTTCATCTCTCCTATTTTTGTTCTCAATCACATTTTTTTTTTTGTGTGTGACGTTATGTTTTTGAATCCTCAGGTGATCGTCGTGAGGGCATCAACACAGCTGTGAGTACTGACGTCCAGACAGTGTTCAAAGGAAAGACGTACAGCCAGTTACAGGCGCTGCACCTGAACATCGAGGGGAAGATTCGGGCTGGAGGATCCAATCTTGACATCGGTTACTGGGAGAGTCTGCTGCAGCAAGTCAGAGTCTATATGGCAAGAGCGAGGTATGAACGTGAGAACGCCCACTGGCTTCTGTTGTTTTAGTAACAAAATGCCTGATTTGAATGCTAATGCAAAATACATCAGAAAAAGCTACATGGGCAGCCAGTGAAAACTGATGTGTAAACAAAAACATGACTTTGTGTCCCAGGTTGAGAGAGCGACACCAGGATGTTCTGCGTCAGAAGCTGTTCAAACTGAAACAGGAACAGGGAGTGGAAAGTGAGCCTTTGTTCCCCATTATCAAAGAGGAGCCGCGGAGTGACGAAGACAAGTAAGTTGCATAAAAATAACTGCACTGAACACATCCTCATTGAAACTGAAAACTATTGGCTCAGTCAGTTACTGTGCATCATATTTATAGAGAGCATGACATGGGTTTCAAACTCTTAATTCTCACTTCTGTTTCATTTTTGAAAATGTGTTCATAAAGCTAAAATAAAAAAAAAAAACTTGTGGATGCACTGAATCCTCACTTACAGAAATTAACTCCAAATATTTTTACAACAGTAGGGAAAGGGCAGGAGAAGACCTCGGCCAATCATCTTCCTCCTCCGCAAAAAACAAAAGAAGCGAAGAGGAGGAGGAGGACGAGGAGGAGGCAGGCCCATCCACATCTACAGCAGGAAACGCAAACAGAGACGAGGATGGAGGAGATGAGGGTGACAAGAAGGAGGAAGACGACAAGGGTGAGGTGGTGGAGGCAGTGTTGACGGAGGAGGATCTGATCCAGCAGAGCCAGGCGGAGTACGACTCGGGCCGCTACAGCCCCTCGCTGCTCACGTCCTCTGAACTGCCGCTGGACGCACACACAATCACCCCAGAAGAGGACACACACAGGCTGCAGTTGGCCCGCAGACAGCTACAGGTCACAGGTATGAGACCATGCACACACACATGCAAAAAGAGATTATCTGGTGCATTCTGGGTCAGAAAACCCACATGCAGAAACTAAATCTTGGCACCATGTTAGAGCGGGAAATGGGAAAAAAACAGTCTTCTCTGAGGGTTTAAGTGAGTTTACAGCAGTAAAAATGTTAAGGAAACCAATCTTAATTGTACAAAATGTTGATTTTTATTAATGTGATGCAGATCTGTTGCCTCTAAGACATCTTCTCTGTCTGTCTGTCAGGTGATGCCAGTGAGAGTGCAGAGGACGCCTTCGTACGTCGCGCCAAAGAGGGCATGGGCAACGACGAGGCCCAGTTCAGCGTGGAGATTCCCGTCACAGGGAAGATGTACCTGTGGGCAGACAAATACCGCCCCAGGAAACCCCGCTTCTTCAACAGGGTCCACACAGGCTTCGAGTGGAACAAATACAACCAGACCCATTATGACTTCGACAACCCTCCACCCAAGATCGTCCAGGGTTACAAGTTCAACATCTTCTACCCAGATCTGATCGACAAGCGCTCCACCCCGCAGTACTTCCTGGAGCCCAGTCCTGACAACAAGGACTTTGGCATTTTGAGGTTCCACGCGGGCCCTCCGTACGAGGACATTGCCTTCAAGATCGTAAACAGAGAGTGGGAGTACTCGCACCGACATGGCTTCCGCTGCCAGTTCGCCAATGGGATCTTCCAGCTGTGGTTCCACTTCAAGAGGTACCGCTACAGGAGATAAGAGGCCCCATACCAAGCAAGATGGACCAAGACACCAGTCACTGGGTTTTTAACATAGACAGTATATTATCGAGGCTGTACAGTCAATGTGCTTTGTTGTATTGTTGTTGCTGCTCTTACACCAAAAAGCAGTTTGTTGAAGCTACAAATCACTCTGTACTGTTGTCTGAAAAAGTAATTTGTAATGTAGTCTGAAAATTACACATTAAAGATTTTTTTCCTCCTTTGTACTCTCTGCTGAAGTTTGTTTTCTGTCTTGGGCACACAATATATTAACAAGAAAGTAGAAGTATAGAAATTAATGTTTACTATGTTCACTGCGTTGGTTTAGCATGTTAGCAAACATTTGATAATTAGCACTAAAACACAAAGTACAGCTGAGGCTGATGGGAATGTCGTGTTTTGCAGGTATTTGGTCATAAATCGAACATTTTGACCACATGATGGCACTAAATGAAATGTCAGGAGTTCTAAGTTGTTACAATTCATAACCTGAGGACCACCAATGTGTGTACAAATTTCACAGTAATCCAACCAATAGTTATCAAGATATTCAGTCTGGACCAAAGCGGTGGACAAACCCAGACTGCCATCCCTAGAGCCACACAGATAACATGTATAAAAACATAGAGAAAGATTTCCATGTGACTTCAGAAAGAGGTTTCATCATCTACAATGATGATTCATAACAGCAGGTAAAATCCACATCTGTTCACATTCCTGGCAAGTCTATTCTTGCTGTAAGCTAGTAAACCCTGGTGTCTGTATGTAGATACACTGGAACAACACAAGGACCTGGTAGAAAACTTTTAATACAAGAGAACTAAACCCTTTGCTGATAGTGGTTAGAAATGAAATGGCTCAATTTCATTGTACATTCCCTGTCAAAATCCTACCAATCTTTATAAAATATAAATCTAAATTTAGTAGCAAACATTCTTTCATTGAAAACACATTTTCAAATTCATTGTAATAAAAAAGACAAAAATGTAAAGCAGGAATTCAAGAGTCTCATCATACTTGGAAAAAAAGAAATTAATTATAGGATCTTTTGGTGAAGTCAGTCTCAACAATTTATAGTCTCTCAAAACAAACTTCAACCTCTTAGAATGTTTTTATACTCAAACTTACTGTAAATGCCCCATAAGTTGAAATCTTAACTCTCAGTTGAACTGATAAATCCAGTAGCTCTGCCTGGAAACAAATGGTTTGGGACATTCTCATCGTGAGAATGATCATGCACCGGTCACATTCAAATTTCTGACTCATCATCAATACACTGCACAGACGGTAGGGTAACTTTTGGGGCATTCTCCCCCTCTGCGGCACTGAATCCCACCTCTCCAATGGTGTGGTTGTTATTACGGGTGCTGTTGTGTGTTCCAGACACCAGTGGCTTGTCCTCTACCAGTGCACGTTGGAAGATCACATTGGAGTTGAGACCCTCCTGCTCATGGGACTGCTGGGATTGCTCTCTATTCTTGTTTCTGCAGTTCCAGGGCAGACGTATGTGGCCTTTGTAAAAGTTCCAGACCAAAAGGGCAACAAGAGAAACCACTAGCAGCCCGATTACAGCCTGGAGTCCAACCACAGAGGGGCCTTCCCTCCTAGGCTGGGGGACAGATATCTGACCATCCCTGCCAGAACCTGGGGCTATGCTGACCCAGTACTCAGCAACAGTGGTTGTGTACTTGCCAACTCTGGAGTGCTCCACAGACAGGCAGCGATACCGACCGCTGTCTGGGTCTGAGGCGTTGAGGATGAGCAGTCCGTCTCGTAGAAACTGAAGGCGAGTTGAAGGGGGCAGAGGACGGTTATCCTGCTCCCAGCTGATCTTTGCCAAGTTGGAAGGTGAAGGGCAACGGAGCTTTAGGTTACCGCCTGGCCAGATGGACTGATTCATAGGCTTCATAGGGTCTGAAAGCAAAACAGAGATCCTTCACATGTGCAATTTCATTTTTGACAGCCTACAATTGACCTCAATTATGGTACTTTTCTTTCTTTTAAGTTTACCCAGTAAGGGTTAGTGGTTCAGCTTTTATTTAGTCACAAAAAATATGTACTGATGACAAGGTTAGGACAAGGATTAACTCACCAGCTCTTGGGCAGAGAGTGGCATTTCCATCTTTCACACTTTGGATTAGTTCGCTAAATCAGAAGACACAATCATTTAAATTTGGTTTGGATTTGTCCGACAGTCAACATAACTTGCTCCACATGTTGGGACAGCTGCCTACCTTTGTGTATTACTAAGGGCAGTACATTTTCCAGCAACTTTGTCCCAGCCACAGTATGGGTCCCTGGCTAGAACACAGTCCATACAGGATACGGATCTTCCACAGGTGGCTAGTGGTATCTGTACTACTCCGTAGTCTGAGCCTGCATAGAGCTGACCCTGTACATATTGGATCCATCACACACAAACACACAGCCATGACAGTGATACTGTAATATGTACGAAACAGTGATACTGTAATATGTAAGACAGTCATTTAAAGCCATAAATTTGGCTACAAGAAAGCTTTGAATTACCGTGACTTTGGAAAATTTCAGAATCTTGATCGCCCCTGGGGTCTTGAAGAGTTCTACTTCCTCTATAATGAACATTTCTCCATCGTAGTTCACAGCTTTCAGAATGGTGCCTTCCTCTTTTTGTATAAAAAGAAAGAAACTGAGCAGATTAGATTAGATTCTGATACATATGTTGTGAAGTTAAAAAAAGCAGCAACAATGACATTCCCTAGCCAAGTGTCCTAGGCTGGTACACCACCTGTGCCTATGAACATCACGTGGTACTTCGCGCCATCTGTGGCCCGCACTTGGTTGACTATGATGCGTGTAAATGTAGCTCCCCTTCGCACCAGTAGAGGCTTCACTCCTATTGGCTGGATGACCTGGTCCATGAGGGGCCTATCTTTGATAAATTGAAGGGTTGGGTCTGGGAGCTCCAGAGACCGAGTTACGCCCTTTTCACGAGTTGCATTGTCTATACACTGGCAAGAGAAGAGGGGAAGGAAAGAGAAAAGGGAGAACAACGGGATTAGAGTACAAAAGGAATCAGCTTCCTGCTGGGCCACTCGTAAAAAAGTTGCCTTTTGAGATTTCCTTTTGTTCCTAATACATGCACACACAAGCTAAATAGTGGGCAAACTCACAGCTCCGGGCCGAGGGACAGGGACAACTCCGCTATACATCACCCACTTAACAAAAGAGGTTTCTACAGTGACTGGGGTCTTGTAATTGCCCTCCGCAAACACTCTGCTGATGTCAGACATGCGGTACACACACACTGCAGACAGGTCTGATGTTTCCCTGAAACACAAATACACACACAACGAAATTATGAGCTAAGTGATGTAACAAAGACCATTAAAGAGAAAGAAAGCATTCCCCTTCTAACACAGACACAAACATGTTTTTTAAATGAAACGTACGACTGTGGCGTGAAGATGGCAAAGAACAAACAGTCCTTCCAGGGCTGCTGGGGGTCACACCAGCGGTACGTGTCCTGGATAATGTATGGCAGCTGGGACTCCAGCACTGGACAGTCCATCCTGGCCTTCAGGAAGGATGTCCACTTCTTCTGTAAGGTCCTCTGACCTCCAAGATCTCCCTGTGAGAATGTAAAGACATCATAATGTCGCACATACAAGTGGAAAAACATGGAGACAAACGGGATGCACAATCAAGCAGCGGAAAGGGTGGAATAAGTGCAACTGAGGAAGTGCTATTTATATGTTATTGTCGCGTAGTAGAGCTGCGAAAAAGTGCCAGGATGATAAACTGTTTTCACCTCGCAGACACGGGCCACGCGGGACACCACCAGTTTGTTGTAACAGTCACACTCCACAGCTACCTCACTGAAGAACAGGTAAATCTTGTCATCATCTCCCTGATCACTATTCTTACTCTCCGGCATCTGAACCATGGAAACAAAGTTGGGCTCTGGCATAGAAAGAAGGAAAAACATTACCTTTGACTCTGCTACTATCATCAAGATGACACAAACATTGCATGAGTGTAGCATCTTCTCTCATCTTACCATAAAGCCAGGAGATTTTGAACTCAGTGCGTAAGGATGCAGGAAAGCTGCGCATCAGGACAGGTTCAGAGCCCAGGAAGTTCATTGAAGTGGCTGAGTACAGGCTGTTATCTGGTAAAACAGCGAGCACAGGGATATAGACGTAAATATTTGGCTGTGTTAAACTTCTTCCCCATTGTCTTATACTGTTGTGCAATTGTTACTCACCAACCATGATGGAGGCGTATCTCTGGAAAGGATCAAATGGACACTTTCCTTTCCCATCCTCTTTTTTCTTCTCAAGAGTCAGCTTTCCATCTTTGTATGACTGCACAAACACATTGTTTAATCCTAGTGTTTTTTTATGATTTGGATCAATTTATACAGCATGGAATATTAACAGAGTGAGCGCTCTGACTCTGAATTTGTCTCACCATGATGTCACATTCTGGATCAAAAGCATTGGTTCCACATACATACATCTTGTCATCTTTCTTCTTATGCAGGATTCTGATATAGTTTTTGCACTCCGTCTGTAAATGGATTTTAAAAAAGTGATGACTACATCTGCTAGGTATGCAATCAATTTATTAATATTTAAATTGACTCACCTCAGGATCTTTCCCTTTGTTTTCACACTCCTCTTTTTGTTTTTGTGTCACTTCCCATTTTACCTAAACGAGTGAAAACATTTTTAGTTACATACTTTTTCAGTTGTAGAAATAGATAAATGCAACACCTTTTACACCCTTCATTAGCACAACAAAGCTGTTGTTAGGAGGATTGGAGTGTAGAGAAGCAGGTAAAAATATCTTTGTCCTGTAAAGCCGTTACATGGTACCGGCTCAACTGGACTCATCTTTTTTGGTTTTCCATCAGGCAAAAGTTGTGGATAGTACCTGGTGGTATCTGGTACCTACTTTTTTGGTATCACCTCTGTTGAGGTTTCAGGCAAAGAAGAGAAATGTCCTCCCCTTGTCCTAAACTCGTCCTAAATCGATACAAGAGTACTTCTTTGTTGTATGAATGAAGCAGTACGCAAGTTGAAGCAGCTGCGCTCTGTGTGTTTGACCAATCAGAGACGGTCATCCCTGCAAACCCCGTCCTACATTGAGGGGGTACTATCTGTGATGGAAAACAAAATCCAGAAATGCAACGCGAGAAGAGTAGAGTTGAGTCAAGCCAGTACCATGTAATGGAAAAACTGCACACGTGTAACTTAAGTGGAGGCACATCAGTCAAAAACTTAAAAAATTAAAAACTTTCAATAAAATGTTTTTTATGCTGAGTGACTGTTAGATAGTAGAGTGACCAAACTGTCTTTTTGTGAAGCTGTCAGTCAGCTAGTACCTTAATAGTGTTATTAACACACAGACAAGGGTCTGATTAGTCATAGGGAGTGTTTTATCACACAGGGCTGGGAACCTGGAATGATGCGTTATTTAAAATTTCTTGACCCTGGGCCAAGAAAACCTTGATAAGACAGTCCATTAGCACTGCTCCAAGGCACGGTTAGAATTAACTGCATTGTTAACAACAGTGTTATTACCGAAGCAACTTTCTTGGAGATATTGTTGAGGTCCAGAGCATACACTGCCTCCCTGGCACCCAGCACAAGCAGACCCAGGTCTTCTCTAAGCAGCATGGTGGAGTAGTTGAACACACCCTCCTCATGAAACAGGTAAGCATTGTCCCCTAGAGACAGTATATACATGATTAATTCAGTAATCATCAATGATTAAACCCTGTTTCGCAATGAGTCTGTCCAAACTCAAACATAAGAGCCACAATCAGTTGTTAAACTGCAAGCTAGAGTTACAAAAGACACCTAGCAACACTCACTATGATAGAGCACAGATCTGCGGGGGACGGAGTCCAATGGTGAGTCTTCTTCCAGCGTCAAGGCCAGGGGCAGCAGCCAAAAGACACTGAGGAACAGCAGCGGATGCATGGCTCCTTTGTTTGAGGCTAAGAGGAATTTAAGCTTTATTGTTTCCATAACATTCAGTCATACAGGGGTAAAGGCAGGGAGTGGGATCTATGACGCGATGAGGTCTGTACTGACTGAAGGGCACTGGCCCCTTTACTGGCCCCACTCAGCAGGCTGTCCATGGTGAGATGGATGGCACAGACCGGGGAAACAAAGCCAAGGAGGGCTGAAAGAGACAAGGTTGTATGGATATCACAATCAATTCACCAGACGTGAGACCTGACGGACCAAAAGCTTTAAATATGTATGGCAAAACACCAAGCAAAGGAAGAGATGAGATGTGAAGGGAAACATTAAAGAAGTGCTTAAAAACAAAGCATAAAAGTAGCAGAATGGCCAGAAAGGGCAGAGTGAGCTAAAGTCAGCACGGCAGTAATTCTGTCAGTGCCATAGTGATGGTAATGCAGGGCCATGAAAGGCATTCAGCAGGGTGCAGGGATGTCAACCTCAGCTCTCCTGCAGCACCAAACACAAGCACACAATGAGAGATTCACAGAGAGTGCCAACGTCTAGTGAAGATGAGAGAGGAGCTCTTAAAACCACACTTGTGTGCAGTTTCAACACACTGACAGGAAACATGTACGTTTGACTCATCCTAACCACAAACTAACCTTGGTGTTAGCCAACTGAACACATAGCCTGGACTGGCTTCTCCTTTAATGACCTTGTTATAAAGGTAACAGCTGCTGTTTCTTGTGTTTTTGTCCACTAGTATTACTACAACCTGCTGATTGGGTGTGTGCCTGCTTCTTTCACAAGAGACGTGTGCTGTGTTTTACTGATGAGCTGCGGCATGTCAGAGAATGCAGCTCTGATAAGATGTTTCACATATTTGGCCCTGGGGCCGAAGACGGCTTCACTCAACAGCCACTTGCGCACAAACATACACACACACTCCACCTTAGCATTCACATTGAAGCGTTAAATGTCTCCCAAGCAAGAGTAAAGCGGACCTGCAAGAGTGCGTCCGTCTGAAATCAGTTTTTTGAGTTACAGATGCAGCTCAAACCAATTTAAGAGTAGGCTTGTGCATTGTTTTAATTTATTATGAGTATATTTTGTTATTTAAAGTGATTTTGAGCAATCGAATTAAGCCAAAACCGCTTAAAAGGCAGTCAATCATTAGCTCAAGCAGGTTTACCGACAACAAACATTGCTATCAACGGTAATCACTTACCTGCGCACTGACACGCCCAAGACCGCTGAGGCTTCCATTTAAAAATAGTCCAAACGCCTGTTTAAATGTTATTTATAAACAACTAACTCCTCATTCACAAACAGGTGGGTAGTCGGACTAACTCATAATATTAATATACACATGAAAAGTGTAAAAAAAAATCAAACCTGCACGATTAGTTTGCAAACGCGTGGGTGAGATGTCAAGCTGATTTCGCGCTAGCCTACGTTTTCCTTGAAGGCTGAACGTATAATGACGGCTGCAACTTTTTTTTTGCGCCTTTATGATGCTGGGAACGGCTGCGACGCGGTTTTGTTCAGTCCTCCTACGCACGGCGTCCCCATCAGAGCGTTTTAGAAGCTGAGCGCATTGACCGCGGTCAAGTGAGTCGCTGTTTCCAAAACCGTGTTCAAGCCAGCCGCCTTTTAAATTCATTTGTACTGCTACTGCGGTAATTACGGCAGCCTGGAGTCAAAGCTTAACAACGCATTTTAGGCTACCGTAATTAATATAGCAGCGCAACTGAACTCTTCTTGTTCATTGATTTTTGTGTTTCCACCCTGGTTAAGTAGGCTACGTAGTTAAATGATTTCTTTATTTGTCTGTTTTACTCGTGTTTTTTATTGATATACGATCGGCAGGCTGCACAGGTGTTTTATTTTGAAAATAGACTGGATGCTCTATACCATTCCTGTGTCTGACTTCCTGCCCATGTAGATGTGCTCCATGGATGTATAATAAGAGCTTTTATAATACATCCATGATCTGCTCTCATGAATGTATTATAAGCACACAATGAGAGATTTAGGGGAGACAGTTGTAACATGGGACGGTTGTAACACCTTGAATTCTTCCAATCAGGTACAAGCTACAGTGATTATACTTACTCTACACATGCTCAGTTAGATTGTCTTCTTGCTTACAAAAAAGGAGCCACATTTGAAACTCCCAGAAAAAGTAACCAGCAAAAGTGAGGTAAAAATTTAACTTTTCTATCAGATGTATTTTTTGGATACTGTCCCGTGATCAAATGTCTAGGTATCAAAACAAGTATTATTAGAATCACTGTTTTGTAAGCTAAAAATAGAAATGGCTTACATGTATCAAACTAGCAGTCAAGCTAGTTCACATGAGGTGAAAACATGGCTGGTATCACCAGGACGGTTGTAACGCCTTGTTACAACCATCCCTGAACCAAGTTGTAACAGTGGAGTGACTGTATGTAAATCAATTTTGCAACCTGTACATATTTCATAAAACCACTTAAATACATTGTTTCAGTAGTTGACACATTGCAGTTTATAATATAACAAATGGACTGTTCCAGTTCCAATGGTTTTTGATTTATTGGGAAAATCGCAAAAAGTCTTACAACTCTCCCTGGTCTCCCCTACAGAGTGCGTGGTGGAGATGAGAGAGGAGCTCTCTGACCTATTCTGTTGCATAAGCAGTGACAGGAAACATGTCGATTTGTCTCATCCTAACCACAAACTAACATAAGTGTGACTATTTCCACTCACAGAGTAGCACATAGCTGAACTTGTTTCTCTTTTAATTGCCTTGTTGTAACAGTTACTGTATCTGCTAGTATCTGCTGTTTCTTGTGTTTTTATCCACAAGTATTACCACAACCGGCTGATTGGGTGTGTGCTTGCTTCTTCACAAGAGACCTGTGCTGTGTTTTACTGATGAGCTGCAGCATGTCAGAGAATGCAGCTCTGATAAGATGTTTCACATATTTATTATACATCCATGTATGCTCTGTGCAGCTTGACACGGCTTGTTGCAAATATACACTAGGTGAGTATTTTCAGTGGAGCGGATGGTGAGCCACTTCTGGGACACTGCTGGGAGTCTGGTGGGATCATGAGCATTGACTAGTCCTTAAAATGTGCAGGTGGCAAAGAGAAGCCTTTGCCCAGTGCACACGTACGAGACCAACAGAACAGATTGATCACATTTGTTTTTTTGAGCTCCGTCTCTTCATTTGAGAATGCAGTAAAAAAGAATAAATCTGTAAAAGAATAAGAAAATAAATGTGGAAATATGAAGAGGAATAAATAAAAGAATAAATAAGTAAACAAAAATGTGACATTGAAAATACATTTTGGCATTGAAAAAAAACTGAACTGAAAAAGGAAACATTGACATTGAAACACTTGTATTGGTAAAAGTTGTATTGGCAATGAAACAAGTATAAGCACTGAAAAAAGTTCCACTGAAAAATAAAACATGGGCATTTAAACACTTACAATCTTATTTTAGTTTGCTATTATGTTTGTATGTTTGAGGGCATCATATTTTACAAATCTGTCATCAAAAATTTTGGGAAAAATATGGAATCTGCAGATGAAAAGTGCAGTAAAAATTAAATTTATTTATTTACTTATTTAATGGAAACTGGGCCATTTTTCAAATGCCAAAAATAAGGGGTTTTTTGCACAGCAGTGAGACACTGATGGGCTTAAGTTACCTAATGGTGTATAGTGGGTGTTTTCTGTCCTGCATGAGGTCTTATGACTGGAGTAGACGTTTGAATTTTTTAATCTGTTGTAATAACCAGAGGTATGTGAAAATTATATTTTAAACTGAAAAAAACAGTTATATGTGGTGGATAGCCTACAATATAACCACCTGCTGCAACGTGCAATCCATGAGTGTTTCTACTATTTTGTCCACAAAAGCAGTTTTTTTGTCCACAAAAGCAGTTTTTTTAAGGACTAGTCAATGCTCATGATCCCACCAGACTCCCAGCAGTGCGCTTCAGAAGTGTCCCAGAAGCGGCTCACCATCCGCTCCACTGAAAATACTCACCTAGTGTATATTTGCAACAAGCCGTCTCAAGCTGCACAGAGCATACATGTATACATACAAATATGTGAAACATCTTATCAAATACAACAGAAATTACCTCATACACTTTTAACATAAAATTAAATCAACATGGGCTGCAACTAACTATTATTTTCATTATTCATTAATCTATCGATTATTTTCTCAATTAATCGATTAGTTGTTTGGTCTATAAAATGTCATTAAATGGTGAAAAATGTCAATCGCTGTTTCCCAAAGGCCAAGGTTTTGTCCTGAGCAACAGCCCACAACCCAAAGATATTCACTTTATGTTCATAGAAGACTAAAGAAACCATACAATAGTCACATTTAAGAAGTTTGAACAGGATAATTTTTGTATTTTTTTTTCTTTAAAAAATGATTCAAAATGATTAATTGATCATTTGGAGATTAATTTCTGTCAATAGACTAGTCAACTAATTGTTGCTGCTTTAAGATCTGAAATCAACCACAAAGTTGTTGAGGAAAGCCCCCTAAAAATCTGTTTCATCACTAAATGAGCATAACTATTCTATTTAAATTATTTTTTTTAAAAATCACCTCATTAAAGGAGAGTAAATCTGATGATTTCCAATGTAAATATTTCCTTCATCCTGTAAGATCATGGAAGATGCCCTAAAGTGAATTCAAAAACTAAAAAAAGTGCTCCTTCTATGCTGAGTTGTAAAAGAATAGCTTGGACTTTTGTAAACTTTTGCACACTTCTTTTATTCTACTCATAATATTGATTTATTCCAACATTATCTAATTTCCTCATTCTCCTGTTACAGGAAATCAAGGTTTCAATCACTGACTTGCAGAGAGAGAGACTGTCACTTGGGGATGGGGAAGGACGTTTGAGAAAGCATGGGCAATCAGTTCACCACAAGGACAAATGACATCCATGCAAAACAATTTAATGCCCTCAATATCTAACAAACACTATTCTTTGATAGTGATCAAGTAGTCACAACACTTATTGTACAAACATACAAAGAACCGTTCATTGTAAGAAGACACTTTAAGTCAGTTGATCACAGCTTGCCACTAGTACTCAGACACTTCAAATAAATTAGTTGCCCATGAGAATAAATACTTATCATTGTTTAATCACTGTCAGATCTGTAATACTTTTGTCATCAAAGGAAGAGGTAGGGCAGAGGGTGTGATACAGCCAAAAGTCAAGGCCAGGTTCAGTCTGCAGCAGTAAAGGTTTGGTTTATCTCAAGTGTTTTGTTCGCGTGTTAATACTCAGACTGTGCTGATAAAGTTTCACATCAAATATGCTCAATCCCATTTAGTTGACATCCATTCCACTAGAGGGCACCCTTGCATATAAATACAGTAGATTGATTTTCTTGAAGAGGAACAGACATCACCTGGGGTTTTTAGGCAGGTCTGAGCACTGGTGAGCCATAGCACCATACAGTAGCACATACACAGTAGCAGAGAATAAGGAAACACTTGAAAATAAGCACTGACAGCACAGTAATGATTTAAACTGAGTCACAGCAGTGTCATTAAATCAACATTACATTAATGGTTGCTTATCAATCACTAATAGCACTCAGAGCAGCAGGTGGAGATTGTGCAATTTTCAGTTTGTGGTCTGTATTCAGATGATTTTTCCGTCATGTCACACGTAAAGAGGTGAATGAGGATATTGTCTGAGCTGAAACCTGACTGTGCTTGGCTTAATTTACTTTTGGAGTAGATCAAGTTTCAGTTCAGGTGTCAGGTCACAGTTTGACGCTCTGGTGTTGATCTTGGCAATCAGTGGTTTGTTTGCTCTCGGTCTCTGGTGTTGCAGCAGTAACACCAGCGGCACACAGACATGGGCTCAGAAAGGAAAACATCAGGCTCAGTAGGTGGTCTGGTATGTGTCGGTGCTTCTACGACAGGTTTTCAGCTGCCAGTCATATTGCAAAGCACTAGTGGATTGTTACCCAACCAAGGCAGGCAGGCAGCATGTGAGGTTATATGAATCTAATCCAGTGTTTACCAACCAGTCTTGCTCTTAAGGACATACACATCAAGACCAAAACTAATGAAAGTCGGAACATCCTGAAGCTCCCTATGAGAAGGTGGCGGTAATTTGTAGTCCCTTGTGTTCCACCTAGAAGGCACAGGATGAATACATAGCTGCGGTGAGAAGGGGTTTGGCACTGAAGATTGGCTGAGCTGCGACAGGAGGTTGATCCTTCACTCCTGACTGGCTCGTCTCTTCTCCAGCTTCATTTTGAGTTCCTCATTGAGTGCTGTGGAAGGACAGAAGAAAACTGAGGGTTGAAACAGAACTGTGAATAAATCAGCTATGACTACGGCAGGGGAAGTTGACACTCACTCTGTGCGAGAGGCGATGGGGAGAGAATGAGACGTCTCATTGGGTTGGTGGGCGAGGCCGGCACTGGTGAGGTCAGGATACGGCGATCTGGGGCGGGGGATCTGGACAGGGGGCTACTGCACCAACGATCTGCACCAGAATAAAAGCAGTGATCATTGTTGCTGCTTGTCTGTGTCTGTCCACAGTTGCTTTTACGTGAAAGAGGCTAACCTTGTTTTGGGGGCAGTGCAGGAGCCTTTGGCAGGGGGCTGGAAGGGGCAGTGTGGAGGATCCTCTCTCCATTTTCATCATTGGCAGAAACATATGCTGATGACACAAAATTACAAAAATTAAATTTAATTACTCTTACAACTCGAGAAGGAATTGTTTGAGCTGCAAAAGTGCCGCACTGATATTCTCTTCATAAGGCTCCTCCAGTAAGAAAGGTTGCAGAGTTCCTGCTGTCTTCTCAACCAGGGCATCGATGACCTCATGAAGTGTAGCACAGGGAATCTGCAGTGGCAAACAGAAACCTATTGTATTAAATGCCTCAAAGTTGTTGGTTTGTTAATGGATAAGGCTGGTGATTTTCTATATTTTTCTTATTGTCAACAGAAGAGCCAAGCCAACAATGAACTGATCCTAGAATTGATCCTTTGCTAGCTTGTGGTCCTACATATCATAACCTCTTGACTTTGTACTTAAGTTATTTACTATGTAGTAAAAAATCAAGATATGATTATGATATGTAGTGCCACGTGCTAGAAGAGAGAATTCCTGCACATTGTCCTGTTATTTGCAATAAACTTTATTGGAGATACAACATTTCAGTCCTTAGACATTCATAAGATAAAAGGAGGAGTTTTATAACCTGAGGCGCCAGATGGTTAGGTACACAGAACTACTCTCCGGAGACTGATAACATTGTCACTGTTAATAGTCTTTGGAGCCATTTCCAGAAAAAACTACCGTGCCCAAACTGTTTTAGGTAAAGGAACATTTAAGCAATGCAGCAGTGTGGCTCATTCTTTAGTGCAGTGTGGCTTTGGATACACACACAATACTAGTAAATAGGATCAATTCATTGTTGGTTTGGCTCTGCACATGAGATTTGTTGTCAATAAAAAAAATATAGACAATTACTAGCCTTATCCTTTAATGGTGTTTATACATAGCCAGAGACACTGATGATTGGTCTCATTGCAAAGTATTACTCACATGTAATTTTAATGTTCTGCATTTCTTTTTCAGTTAATGTTGTCTCTAAAACTCTTCAAAAAATACATCAGTGTACGAAGACAGCTATATTTGTTTCTGACAAGGTGACACTTGAGAAATGGCGTTATCTGACAACAGACAAGACAGAGAGCTGTTGTGAGATTTGCGGCATCAAATATTTGACTTCCCATTGAACAAATCTGTTATTATATATTATTCTATCTTTTTTCTAATATTTAATGCTTTTTCCCCCATAAAAAACACAATCATGAAATAGCATTACGATCTGTGAATCAACTGCATTAATTAGTCAGTTGCTGTGTATAAATAATTTAGACAGAACTTAATGATTCCATCTTATGAAATGTTAAACATGAAAAGTTTATCTGGAAGTATATTACGCACTTACTGGATTTTCTACATCAATGACATAACCACCTTGGTCCCTCTGAGTCACACGGTAATGTCTGAAAACTGATCTGGAGCAAAGATATGAAAAAGATATGAACAGGAAGCATGTGATGTTTGCATTAACCGTGGTGTCTGGCTGTGATATTTTGCAGCTGTGGTGTCCTGATGTTCAGCAGGTGTTTACCCGTTGAGGTCCTGTCGGGTGGTGACAGCCAGTGAGCATCCATCTCTGCCTGGACGGAGCAGCATGTTGCCACAGTCTGGGTGTCTCTCTAAAAGGACTTCAGCCTCTGTTCGGGACACCGGTCGAAAACACCTGCATGCCACACACACACAGACACACACATATTATTAATGTCAAATGCCAAATGGTATAGTTATGGCACATCTTCTCAACACAGAGAACTCACGGTGGGATTTCTCCAACTAAAGGAACGGAAAGAGGTGAAGGAGGAGCTCGTGTGGGAGTGCGAGTTCTCCGCCTGGACCTTTCTTTGTCCACCACCTCTTTCAGCATCTGCAGCTGACCCGGCAGCAACGTGAGACAAGATGGTACATTCAGCTATGATTGGACAGAGAGAATTTGTTATGAGACAACATATTACAGACAGGCTGGTACAGGAATATAGTAGGTGTGTAAAAGATGGATGTTTACATCTATGACAGAGTAGAGGAAACCCTTCCACAGCTCCCTTGATTCCAAGTTGGGTGCCTGGAAAAAAAGATCACACTTGAACTCCTTGCACAAAGAGTGTTAAATTTAATGTATGTGTGTGCATTTTGAGTGGCGTTACTGTTAGTTTGGTCTCTCCATCCTTCATGCGCAGAATGAGTCTGGCTGCCTCCAGGTTCCTGTCCCGGCTACAGTCATCCTTCAGGGACACAAACCCACTGAGGTCCAACTTTTCCACATACTGGAACACACACAGACACACACACACACACAAATTCTCGTGTTTCTGTGTCAACACAGAACAATGCATCTAAAATAGGATGTAAACGATCTGAAACTTACATGAGTGTCCTTGGCATTATTGAAAAAATACAAAGCATTCCCACACAGACAGGTCCATAGACGCTTGGATGCCTGTCACACACAGAAACAAAAAAACTATACATATGAGAAAATAGATACACTGCTGTGACAACAGCGGTGTTGCTTTTCCACATCTGTGTAATGGATATTTTCCCTTTTTATCTCATTTCCTGTCCCAAGAGATGGATAGTGGGTGAGCCGCAGATGCTGTCAATCTGTGACCATGGATCACTGCAATACCCTGCACCTGAGCCAGGCTCAGATTACATGTCTGTACTTCAATAAAATAAGCCTAATGGGAGAGGGTGCCCTGGGGGAGGGGATTCCCCTCCTTTCTGATCATGGTTACATATAAGTAAAAACGTGCAAAAGGATGCTTTGGCAATATTGTCAATTTCAGTTTGTTTAACTTTGTATTTGAGATATGGAAAATGCACTTCAGGGATCAGGCTATCAAATATGTCGATTTGTCTAAGTCAGCGATCAGTATTTCTCTGAAATATAAAAGATGGGTGGTGAAAATGTTTGGCAAACATATTATATGTGGCATAAATGTCTAGTTATTAAGATAAGGGACACAGCTACAAATCGTTCATGTGATTTAAATGACATGTAACATTAGGACAGCAGGGTATCCACCATTCATACGTCGCGACTCGTTCATAAATTGTTGCATGCTTTTCCTGTCATATTCTTGCAAAACCAGACCGAGGGGCATAACAAATCTGAGATCCACCATGTGAAAAATCCCTCAGCAGCGCCAGCGTACAGTCTCGCCTCGCCCATTCTAACACAATGAGGAAGTTGACAGCTCTCTGGGAATGGGAGATCAGCCGGCATACTGACCCAACACTATCCACAGCATTCATTCTAACAACATGGCACTTCATCTGCACCTGACGAGCCTACCTTTTCTTTCGGTCCTCGCGTCTCTAGGTAGCCTTCGTAATAGCAGGGCGGGAGCTGCGCTCGGGGTCCCCCCGGCCCAGAGCGCTGCCTGACGGGTGCAGCAGCCATGAGTGTCGCTGGCTGGGCATCGACCGAGGACAAAGGGGCGCCTAGTAATTCGGGGAGTGACACGCCTTCCCCTATGAGATAGTGCTGTGGCAATAATCCAACAGCTGGCTGGTGTATCCTGCTGTGTCTGGGGGGTCATGCAGATGGGTGGTTGGGCAGATTAAAAATCGGAGGGTTGGGGGATAAATGTCCAAGGTATATAGATGTTTATTGAGCAAAATGAGCAATTGTGCAAATGTCAAGAGACGAAATTAAGTAAGATTCAGGAAGGCTACATTAAGTCTGATGGAAAAAGAGAGAATCCTATGGCTCTATTATATTTTCTGCACTTCTGTACACACTTTACCACTAAATTGTTTCAATTTAATACCACTAGAGGCTGAGAAGTCATTCCCCATGAGAGACACACTGTGAGTCAAATTATTTAATATTTATTTGAAGAAGCGAATGAACAATGAGCATCCATTCCCCCTACAGTAACAAAAATATACAATACACAGAAGATTACACTTAGTAAAGAGGTAATCCATATATCCTAAAGATAATCCAGGATAATCCCACTTTTAGTCTCCCCACAGTCACAGTTACAAAAATGAGGCATTGCATAAGACAGAGGCTACAATAAAGATACATGCAAAGAAGTTACATTTTAAACACAGAAAATTATATTGAGTATACATAATAAAATAAAGCTTTATGGTCCGATAATACTTCATCAATATTGCAAAGTTGCCACTCTTAAGGGTATCTATGCAATACCAGCCATCACAGAATTTAGTGTTGCTATAAATGTCAACTGCAGAATTCAGACAACTATTTCAGCTGTGACACTAGCAGCACACAAAAATTGATCTTTGCCCTTTTTTCCACGACATTATTCATCATCAATATTATACAAGCTGCATAATAGCTCAACCTGAGCCCCCGACCTTCCTCCCCCCTCTCTAACTCTGGGCTTTTGATTTAGTGTAATGAGGCATGTAAACCCACACCTGAACCACGCAGTTATTACTCCACACAGCCGAACCCCCTGGCCCTATACATAAAATGAATAGCATAGGAGACATGCAAACATAACATTAAAAAGGCACATACTATGATAACAATGAGGAGATTATTCAAGGGATGGCGCAGGAGACTGAGCTCCAGAGGCACCATGGGATTGGGATGGGGCAGATAATGAGAAAGGGGGTAGGGGTACTGGGGCAGGTGGTGAATAAAGACTAGTGGGGGAGGGCATAATCCACTGCTGTGCGCCCTTCCTTGCTGAAAAGACCTGTCTGTTCCGCTCCCAGTTTAAATAGAGATGGGAGAGTTGAGTGGGGCGGGGAGGCGGTCTAACAAGGGGATCATGACAAGAGGAGAAAGTTGGCATTTTAAGTGAACAGCGCAAACCCTCACAGTTCATAGTCTGCTTGTAATAGGCTTAATTGAAACTGAAACCAGCCATTGTGTACAGACCTTCCTCATTATTAGTAAATTCTGTACACAATAGTTGTGGGATAGCGTTTTCTGTCAGGTCTGGTGCACAGTTTCAGCCTGAAAACCGAGGCAGGTACAAAAACACCCAATACACATCAGATTAATTTCCATGCTCCTAATTACAGGTTAAAATACTAAAGCCAAGCTTACCCGGCACTATGGAGGAAAACAAATCACAGACTGAAAATTCACTGAAAAACAGTTGGGTAAAAGCCCACAAAACATTGTGACACTGCCAGCAGTATCAATAGAGCCTGAGAAAATAGAGGAGCTGAAGCATGTGTGCTTATGGCTTTGGTGTTATGCTGTAAAATATTTGTGGTGGGGGTAGATCATGTTACATGGTTGTGAGTAGGAAGCTGCATGAATTGTTGCCATTTAATGACAAACTGCAGCCTCGTGCAATGTAGGAATTTATCAAACCTTTCTTTGGCATCAGCTATATGGAGACAAGAGTCTGGAGTGCAGTAATAAACACTGTAAAAGCTGTAGGCAAATTAAATAATTGACAACTTAACAACACTGATGTGTGAATGAAAGAACAGTTAAATGCAGCTGTCACTCAATGTAACCTGCTGACTGGCTCCAGTTAGTTTTGCAGCTTATATATACAGCACCAATCAAAAGTTTGGACACACCTTCCCAATCCCTTGAATGAGAAAGTGTGTCCAAACTTTTGTCTGGTACTGTATATATATGTATGTAATTGAAAAAAATTTAAACTATAACTTAAGACAAGCCACCCAACATAGATTTGGTAAGCGATAACAGAATGTACACGACAGTGTCATTTAAACCAACAACTAAGGATGATCTCCAGTACCACCAGATGGCAGTGGAGGATAGTCTCGAGCAGCAACAAATAGCAGCCATTCCTCCATGTTGACTCCAACGAGTCCATGATTACAACAGTACTAGAGCCTGAAGGCAACTGGGTGACAACTGGGAGTGTAGAAACACAGTGCTTAGAAGAATGCATGTGTATGCATGCATGTTTGTAGTACCAATATGAACAATACATAGAAAGGATGTGTTATCATGTGTTAATATACTGTGAATATAAAAAAAGGTTATGAATATAAGAAAGTAGTGCACTTCTTAGTGTTTGTGGATCAGATTGGATGTCATTACACATGTCATTCTTTCTACATCAGTCCTGGTAATGGAGGTGTAGTGTACAAAGTGCACAGGTGCATAGAGAATGATATAAAGACCCAGATTATGGTAAATGCACGCAAATATTACGCCATGATTTTTCTGACTAAACATCTCTTTGTCCTTTCTCTTTAAAATCCATTAAATCTTGACAGAATTTTAAAAAAAACAACCTTGTCCTCTTTACTCAAATAGCTCTGTGATACAAAAAATTATGTCCCTGTCTTGAGATGTTAACCTTTTAATTACAATAAAGAAGAGATATATTTTGATTATTGAGGGCTGATAATCCTCTGTCCTGCCCCTTTTCATCCTCTCCATCCTGCTGATCCCCTCTTGCCTCTTGTTGTTTTCAGTGTGACAGTGGCACAACCACTTCAACGTAGTTGTTGGGGAAGTATCCCGACTTGCCATGAAGTGATCCCTCAAACCAGTTCTCATCGATTCGATTGACCAAGGTGATGATGTCACCCTCGTGGAAGCCCAGCTCACCATCATTCTCTGGCTCAAAGTCATACAGGGCTTTACAGCATGGCTCACCTGCAGAAAAAAAGACACAGTAGAGAGATGCAAGGAGGGAGAAAGAACAAATAGTCATTTTGTGAAAATAATATTTGCAATTTCCCTTTAACAAGATTAGTACGTTCTCCTTTAAAATGGTTATTAAAGGCAGTTTGTCACCAGTATGTTTTCCAGTAGGACTACAGCACTCTGGAAAAGGCCATAAAAGTTATTAAAACAAGAAAGGTTTAGTCAACAGTGTGGTGAGAGAGAATCCTTCTGAAGCTCAAGATCAATGTACCGCCATGTTACATAGCATACATATTTTATTCCTTCCATAATAACCATGAGTTTAAACCCAAGACTTTTCTCATTTACCTTCTCTTGTGTTTGATTGAAGAGGGAGTGAGATTAGGAAAAGGTAGGACTCTAGGGGATGGTTAAGAATGTCAATTCAACCCCTGACTAAATCTGTGAAATAAACCATGTGTGATGTAGTTATTTTTCTTGAGGTTCAGAAGTTTCAGTCAGTCAGTAAAAAGGCTGTAGATGCATACGATTCAGCAAAACATTGACTTCTCTCTGACTGTGACAGCAAAACATTTTGCTAGCAAGACTTGATTAAAATAACACAGTCAGTCAAAACAAATATAGAGCGTGGTTTGCTGATGATTCTATGTCTCTGCAGCCTTGGTCAGACAGAGTAATATTCACACTCTGACAAGCCCCGTCTTGTTCTGGGAGCCTGACAGACTGGACACAGTGGACCCAACGACACCATCCAACAATGTTAGTTAAATACTTGCAATACATGCAGACACCTCTCTGCCTCACAAATGTACAACAAATCGAGAGAGGGGGCAATCAGTGAGTTGGTCTAGTTCTGTGTAAGTGACACGTCTTCATCTGTCTCACTCACGCGATCTGCTCCTGATCGAGGTTCTTTGGAAGGATGGACCTGGATAATGTGCTGGGGCTGGTTAATGTCGCAGAAGGAAAGACACGTCAGTCGTAAGAATGAGATTCACTTGTACACATGCCTTCTTTGGAGTAGGTCTTTCACATGTAAACACACACAGACGTTCAAGCTCATTCACACAAGTATCACAGAATTTACAAAGTAAGTTTACCAGCAGAGTAAGCTGGAGGGCTTGAAGCAGCTGGTGAGTATGCCCCGTTGGAGTGCTGTGTGTCTCCAAAGTCAAAGGATGGTCTGGGTTTGGGTGTGTATTCTCGCTTTGGTTGGGACTGAGCGTCATTCACCCTGCATGAAATCAGAAGAAAAAACATCACCTGTCTGCACTCACAAGTAAGGGAGGCACCAATATAGATATGGGCAGGTTAAAGAAACATTAAATCAATTTCTTGTGTGCTTTCATACGATTACTACAACTAATTGTCATAACACAAGGAAAATCTGTTATGATATTCTGAAATAAAACTGACATTTTATCTCTCTAATGTAGGAAAAACAAATTATATCAAAATGATCTGTTTAATAAACCACAGGTAATGATCTTAATATGTATTCACTAAAAATAAGTGATATATTCTCAGAATCAGCTGATACTTTACATTCACTATTTATAAATAGCTGGGTAAAAGATGGTACTGCTGAATCATCCTGTGTCATGAGCCAGAGGACACAGCCTCAACATACAAAAGGCATGCCAAGCTCCACAAATAGTCACGTTGCTGACCTTTCTCTCAGTTTGTCAGAAAGCTCCTCCAGGATCTGCGAGGCCTGTCTGTGGTACTGCAGCAGAGACTCCACAAAAGAAGACAACTGACTCACCTGCTCCACCTACACACAAAAAAAAATTATTTTAGAATGAGACAAAACACAGAAACAGCATTGGGCCGTTTTACAAGCAGACTGTTTGCATTCCTTAATGGTGCTGTCTCTCATCATTCCCCATTTGTTCAACATTACGACACCATTGTTCATTGTAATAGCTTCACTCAAAAAGCCCAGAAACACCTCATTATGACAGCTATGAGAACAGTATACACTAAACAAAACAGGTCTGACAAGCTCATAATGTAGCAAGTCACTGTGGGAAAAGAAAACAAAAACACAAAGCATATCACCTGTCACATACTGTCCTTAAAGACACAGACATTTGGCTTGTTGGCTGAGAAGCTGAGAGCAGAATATACTTGCAAAGCATGTAGTCAGAGATACCAGCCAAACTATAGATACATATACTGCTATGATGTTGTTTATCTAGTGTCAGTGTTTTTACCTTCATCTTCAGTTTGCTTTTTGCAATTTAAACTAGGGCTGGGTGATATGACCAAAATCTCGTATCCAGATGTATGTCATCTCATATTCCGATAACGATACCTATCCCAATAGAGCACATTTTAATTCAATGGATAAATAGTTGGTCTGTGCCAATTTTAGATGATTTTATCAGACATAAACACATTTTAAGTCCAATTCGACACTTTGAAAATGGTGACATTACCTCTAAACCTCTAAAAAAAAAAACATCAAATGTTTGCTCCAAGATATTTGCATGAATTTGTTCGCTTGCAGTGAAGTCAGAAATGATGGATTCTGAGAAATCAAAGATAATCTGAAATAACAGTATGGTTTGTCTCTTTGAAAATATTGTTCAATATGTATGCTGCCGTCTGTTTTTTTTTTTCACTTTGTAGTGAAGGACAGCCTCACTAGCACTACTGTAGATGCAACTTTTATGTTTACATAATTTTGGCAGAAGTTCCTCAATCAAACTGAATCAAGTTTAGTCTACTGGATACTCACATCTGTTTCCAGGAGGTTGTGCATGGAGCTCTCGGACAGCTCTTTGGACTCGTGGAACTTCTCCAGGGCCTGTCGGATCTCTTCATCTTGGATTTTACCCTGACGTTTCTTTTTATAATCGTAGTCCAGGCGGCGGCCCTCCAGCTTCTTCAGGTGGTGCTGAAGTATGAAAGTGTTGAGATTAGAAAGATGAAAATCAAAGTATTTTCACTTATCTATAGTCATTTGCTGCTGGTCTAATTCATACATTTGCATTTTATTCAAATTTTTTTGTCTCTAGACTTCAAATACTTTTTCATCATACTATTGCAGCTGACCTACCTGAATGTCTTTGATATCTTTGTCAGCAACTGCCTGCAGTGGGTCAATAAAGTTCTGCTTCACATCAATATCCAGAGAGTCCTTGACCTCGGCCATCCTCTTCATTGACTCTCCTATGTCTGTTAGAGCCCCTCCTACAGTCCACAGACACAAACACAAAATAACAACATTAGGGAGTGTTGGACATAGTAAAGCATTTAATCATAATCATTGTTGTATAATGAAGATGAACTTATAGCCCCTTTTATATAGCCTGTTTGAAGTGGGAATGTTGTGCTGTTATTCTGCCACGCCATTCTGTATAAAACATACAAACATGCAATGGGGGGGAATTGTTGTTCCGCCGTTAGGCCGGCAGCAGAGGTAGTCACAGAGCCGAGTCGACAGGAAGGCGACCTCTGTGTAGAAGAGACAGCTGGCATGGTGGGACAGGGGTGTAACGTTTTGATGATGTGTTACGTGTGTGACCCGATGTTGTTTACCATTCACAGCAATGCTACTTGTGTTTGAAGAGTGGTATAAATGTGCACGGCTAGCAAAAGCACCTCAACACTCAGTTCATCCACCATTATTGTTTAGAAAGCAACGCTGCTGCCCGACGGGTATGTTATACGTCACACTACACACTGACGCTGTTAAGTTACATGTCAAGTTATCTAAAAATCACACACTGGGGCAGCATTATGCCTGCTCTGTTTGGTTCAGTGTAAAAGAGCAGAGCGAGCATAATGAGGGGTGTACTTTAAAGCAGTATTGTGGGATCTCTGTTTAAAACAGCTTAATAAAAAAATGCAAGTAGGTACACAGTCTGAGAAAATCATAGGTCCATTGTTCTTACCAAAGTTAGTGTCCTCGCCCATGTCCCGTCCATACTTAGTCATGCACTCCCCTAGGAGGCCCTCAGGCTGGGGGTAGCCTGGACTGTTCACCTGCCCACGGATTTTGGACACCGTGTTGAGCATAGTCAGCTTGGCTCTCGTCGCTGGGTTGGGCTGGAGGTACTCTGATGTTTTGTTGATGATTTCCACCACTGCTTTGCTGGTGATATCTGCTCTCTGGTGGCACAAGTTAAGAGAGAGACAGCTTGTATGCCTTTGAGAATGATCATGTGAGTGAAAAAAACTTGGGGGGCAGAATTTCCCAGTACAATATATGAACACAGCGTTACTCTACACATGAACTATTGGTATTGTCTTAAAATTTGTGAGGTACCCGCTCAAGGTCCTTGAAGTCTTCATCGAGTTTGGTTCCCTCAGCACCTCCAACCTTCTCACTCACCAGCTGTGAACACAGAGCAAACAGAGCAATGAACTCAGCATATTCAAAGGTAACTCATGGAGGGAAACTTATAGCTTTTTGTATATTGTGAAAATGTTTATTGATATTATTTGTGAATATTTTATCAACCCTCTTCTCTTTTCCAGTTATGCACCTCCAGGGGGAGGTGAACAAAAGAACAGAACTGCTAGAGCTGATAGGGGGATCAGAGGACTGCTCAAAAACACTTCAGCAGGGCAGGAACCTGTTTGTCAAAGGGGCTTGATGCAGAATTTCAAAACCACCATGTTGTCTGTTTCCAAACTTTACTGGATGTATAACATCTTCCACCATTTTTTGCAGGCCAGGCTAACACAGTTCTATTATTCTAATACATGTCCATGTTTTCCATCAGTGGAAGAACCTCCTCAAGTCTGTGTGAGGGAATGAGTGCTGCAAACAGGACTTTACTTTCTACTGAGAGCCTTTGTTCCATACAAATTTTTTCCCCCCGTTTCCATCAGGTCAGCACACACATTACAGTTTTCTTAACTACAACCACATCCATGGATACTTTTACTAAACACACATGCTAACTTCATCTTGCTCTCACTCACTCACACATGGCCCATACATTCTTCATTTCTCATCCAGAGCAACAAGCGCTGAAATCCTGTCCAGTTGGCAGGCAGGCCGAACAGACACTCATTGTGCGCGCTCTCATTTGCTTAAACTCGGTGCAGCTGTCAGCATCACACACTGCACATAAGACTCTATGACCAGATGGGTCAACCACTCTCTCTAGTTTATATAATACACAGGCTTGGAAAAGTTCTTCTGTGTGGAGCCCTCAGTTGCTCTGAAAATGCTATAAGGACAGACTGCCAACTGTTGGTTCATGGGATATAATTCAGCTCCACACATTCCCTAATTATGAAGTCAGTGTACAGCATTTTAATTGCAATTAATGAATCTCTCGGAACCAGATATGAAGTTGTGCCATCTAGATGTGTGAAATCCACACACAGGCACACATTCAGCACCCCATCTGGTTTCATAATTGCTAGCACAAGTTTTTGTCCACCATGACTAATTAACCTGCCCATCACTGTCAGACTAGGACTTGTAATCTATCTGGAAGAACTTGAGTTTTAGTTGTAATATAACATTTAGCTGTATGTTATTTTTTAGCTTTTGTTACTTAAAATTGTTGAACGCTAAATCTAAATGAGTAAAATAGAGAATTAGTTTAAAAAACAGATTAATAAACAGATTTGGTATGGGATTCAGATTTGGTAAGAAGTTGTTGTGATGGTTGAGATTACGGTCTCACCTTTGTAGAAGACCAGAAGAAGAACATCTGGGTTTAATTTTATTGAGCATTGAATAAAATTAGATATACAACATGGTTTTGACAAAAACAAAACAGCAGGTGCACAGTGATAAACCTAATATGCATAGTGTCAGCTATAAAAGTGTGATTAACAACTTGGCAGACTTCAATTATTCTGTTCAATCATTAATTGTAACAAGTATTTTTATAGCGTATGACGTGGACCTTGTTAAGCAACTAATTAAATGACAGATTATCCTCCTGAACCCTGGTGTCTTTCTTTTCACAACTTGAATGCCAAGATGCAAAACTTGTTGAAGCCTTTTGAAGATGGAAATGGTCAGACCCACTGCACTGTTGTTTTAGCGCAGCTTAAGTTTTGCAAAGGTTTATATAGAACATAAAACAATGTCAAATCTATTCTTACTGGATTTCTGAACTGGAAACTGGTTTGGGCAGAGTATTCACATAACTAGGATTCCATTACCCACAATGCGGTACACACCCACTGAGCTAGGACCTGTCACTGCCATGTTACATGTTGTTGGGCCAAAGCAAAGACCTGCTGCAAAGCAGGTGTCATCAAAACATAGGCCACCAGTTTTGCAAGCCACATTTTTGAGCTTCATGTTTGTGGTGGCGGGTTTAACTTCTAACGACCTCAAGAGCCAACAGTTAAATCTTTCTCCGGAGAGGGATATGTGCTACTAGTAATTTGGAAGCACAAGAAAGACATGGTTCAATAAATCCAAGAGTTTCAAAAGTAACCAATGCAGAGTTGTGATGGTCATGCACTACGATTACTGCGAATGTCTGTGAACAACATGGCAGTCAGACATTTGACTGACATGGCATTAGGTGATTTCCATTTACTTAAATATTTGAGCTGATTATATAACACCCCCATCAGTGCCATCACTTGTTGACATGCACCAGCTGTCAACATTGAACTGAAATATGCACTTTCTCTCTAAATGCACTGTAATGCTAACTGTTCATTTGTTTTGGGTTTTTTCTCTTGGGATTATATGTTTTACCATTTTTTAAAGGGGATTTTTATATACATTTACTCTTTATCCTTTCTGTTGTTGTTGCACTGCTGTGTGGGCTGGGAGGAACAGCATTTTGTTTTGTTTTTTGTGTATGCAAGTACACAAGACAATGACAAACTATATGTTATATATCTAGCTAAATTAAGATCCTCATAGGTCAGCTCAGTTCAAAACATCATAGAGAATCATGGCTGATAAGATTGCGACATTCGTCTGAATTGCCAAACATGTGTTGTCTGATTGAAACTGTGGTGTCACCACAAAATATTAGCCAATTTGTGACAAGTGTTTTGAAAACATTGTGAAATCCACCACGCTAGAGATGACCGATATCCAACTTCACGTCAGCACACTGGTGGCCACTACCATTGACTGCTGCTCTGTTTAATATAAAAACAATACACAACGAAACCAAACACCAATCATCACATACTGTACACCAACTCAATCAAACCAGAAACTCAACATTTAGATATTTGACTTGTGTGAGTCAGCAGCAACAGAAATATCTAGCAGGTTTGGCGTTAATATTGTACCTTAGCGTCACCGAAATGTATTGAATATTCAGGAATACAAGCTACGGAGGCTAGTTGGATAAACACTTGCAAACTGCACTGCAAACTCACGATATGTAACCTACTGACTAAGCTAACTTAATTCAGGTAATGCAAGTGCTTAAATATATAACGTGAGGGCAAAAAACTATTGTGGATGCAAACGGTAAACAGCCATGTTTAACGTTATCAGCTTGTGAACTCTGGATTAACGTTAGCGTTAAAGGCTAATTTAACGTCAAGGGTTACCGTCGACGTTACCTGTAAACGACAACACAATTGACAGTTACCAAAAGTTTAACAACTTGTCGTACTTTTCAACAAGTTTACGCGTTTCATACGGTGTTTATCCAGGAAATGTGTTTTGTCGTTATCCGTCACGTAACGATAGTGTTAACTTTAGCTAGCTAGCCAAGCTATCGGCTAATGTATTTTTTTTTTTAAAAAAAAGTCGCGCGTTTACCTGACTTGCTTTGTAAAATTGCTTCTTAAATCCAGCGACGGACATCTTGCACCGTCTCTGTTGCCACCTGGACCTCGAAAAATATGTGTTTAAAATTAGTTGCTGTGAGTTTGTGGTTAGCACAAACACCAGCCGACCAACACGTCTACAAACTTTGCACCGTGGATGTGGAACTTGCTAGGCAACCACAATTTCCTGGCACCAGTTTCATGTGGGAGGCTCCATCCTGGTGGATAAAGTGGGTCAAGGCGCGCGCACACACACACACACGCACACACACACAAATCATGCATCCAAACATCCGTTCTCTGCAAACTCTCTCTGCAGACACAATGAATAAATTGCTGACTTTGACTTACGCAGAGAAAGACATCCATTAACCCCATAACATTAGCCTATATAAACTATACACTATCCGAGGTAAAGACAAACTTTCTCGCTCAACTTTAAATGTCTTATTTTGTTCGACCCAACCAGTCCAAAGCCCAAACATATTAAATTAATCCGATCAAAGATGAAGGAGACACTTATAGTCCGTTCAAATCTTTAATCCTGATCACCCAAGTGTGGATTTGATTAAAGTAAGATTTTAAATAAGGAATAAGAGTCCTATTGGCATTTCTTGAAAAAATGAATAAAAATCTTCTAAGATGTTTAACATGTAAGATCCAATAGGAAAAAAAAACAGATTTCCAATAAGACTGTGAATTTCCTACATGAACCAAACATTTTTTCTTATAAAGGGGATAAAAAGTCTGAGGGATTTTATTTTATCCAATAGAAAAAAACAGATCTCTCCTATGGGACTTTTTGACTGGGGTTTATGATACAAAATGGAGAAAAGAGGCAAATCCTCATACATGAGACACTGCAACCGGAGAATGGTTGGAGTTTTTGATTGATAAATGACTGATTAATGATTCCTTGATCGAAATCGTTTATTTTCTGTCAATTGACTAATCTATTAAATGACTGTAAATTACTTTTGCAGCTGAAAGTTAATGCAAAAAGGAATAAAGTATGCACGGAACATGAATGCTTGTCTTTGATCAACATTAAATTGATATCAGATCAGTGATTTTAGAGACACTGAATAAAGGTTTTTCTCGCCATAATCATTCCTCCTGTTCATACTGACCATTAGAAGATTCCTTCGTAATGCCCTTACAATGTAAGTGATGGGCGATTAAATCCACAAGCCTCCTTCTGTGTAAAAATGTATTTAAAAGTTTATCTGAAGCTAATATGAAGTTCCTCTTTTTGTTACTATACTTCCACCACAGCTCAACAAGGAAACACTATCAGAGGAAACACAAAGAGAATTTTATGCTAAAAAGAAATGTGTCAGATATCCACTTGATATGACTAACTCAGACTGCTGGAGCCTCATATAAGCTTCAGATCAACTTTTAAATGTGTTTTTGCATCAAAGAATGACTCAGATTTGTGGATTTTGTCCTCTATCACTTAAATTGAAAGCACATTTGAAGGGGATCTTTTAATAGCCAGCATGAACAGGAGGAATGATTACAGCGAAGAAAATCTCTTTCACCTGACTGTTGTTTCAAAACAGACATGGAAATTGTGAACCTATCCTTTAAGACTCTGACTAGTCAACAATATGCAGACACATTATTTATTACATATCAATATGAAAGTCAAATTCAAGTTAAATAAGACACAATGAAACATTTCAAAAGAAAAAGAAACCATTTATTACATTCTTAAAACCACATATAATGTATCCCATTGGACAACAATATATATCAAGCTGTGTGACTCAGTTACTCTTGGACTAGTAATATACCTCTTGTACATTTTGTCATACAGGAAAAGAGAAGGGAGACAAACTATTCTTTTTGTTTGTACTTGTCTTAATCTTTCTTCAATTAAAAAAAAAATAGATTACTGACTTTACAAGACAAAAGTGGAGACATGTAAAGAAAAAAGTGGATAAAAGACTGACAAATAAATGAAAATCACAGCAAAAGAAACATTAAACCCCAATAATGAAATTCATCTTAAACTTTAACTGATTTCTTTTTTTTTAAAATTCCTATGTCTCGTAAATTTAATGTTACAATATTAGGACAAACGGGAAGGGCTTTGACACTTTGTGAGTAACATTCACAAAAATATAACTTACGTCCACAGTGATTACTGTATGGTTATGGGTCTCATCTTAGGTGCAAAGGTGTGAGGAGTACAAGGCCAAAAGACGACACTGGTAATAAAGGGACAAGAGATCACAGCTAGCTCCCTGAGTGGCAGGCAGCAGGTCCTCACACTCTGCTGGAGAACTTCACAGCACCCCATGTAAGACATTATCATCTCAATGCTTAAGCACCCTTTAGAAAGTGTGTTTTTTTATGTACATTTAAAAATGTAAACAGGTATGAGTGACCTTGTGTGACAGATGTGGAATAAAAAACAAAAATAATAAGAACAAATTGAAAACTGTTAAGTCTTACTGGCATTGAGGCCCTACTCAGGGGGGCAGCTGATAGCTCTGTCTGGCCTTTGACTAGTGTCCAGTGAAAAAGAGGAAAGTATAAGTGCTTGGTATTCGAACAAGTGTTGGGTTTGGGACTAAAGGAAGAGGAACAGCAAATGTACAAAATAATACAGCTGCTCCAACCAGCAAGGAGGGTTTATGATACATATGATGGACCATCGTTGTCAGGGCTTTTAACCAACTGAAACAATATGAGTGATTGACAATTATACTACACCTACTGTACTGACTGCTGGTTAGAAACAGGTGGGGAGACGCTGTGTATCCCCTTTTTATTATACAGTTCATGAAGTCATCTTTTGCCTTGCTTTCTCTGTTCCTTAGTGTCCTGTTTGTCCTCATGTCTCTTTAGGCAGGGAGGATGGGGTCAGCAACAGCGCAGAATCAAAGCTCTCAGCTTAAATGCAAGACAAAGGCAATCATTTTTTCACCTTCGTTTGGGTACACTGCCTCCCCTGCTGTGTCGCATATGCAACAAGTGTCCACCCCATCGCTTGCATGATGACCGCAACCCCGAAACCCCGCTGGGTTTGCCGTCAGGGCAAGAGGGGTTTGTTGCCATGGAAACCTGAGAGTACTGTCAAGAGAGGAAAATAGTCCAGAAAAAGATTGAGTCCAAATATCAGCTTTCCCGACGTATCCGCCTTTTTGTCTCCCCCCCTCAACATCTTACTATCCACTTTTCTCTCCCTTTCGCTCTGAACTGAACTCACACATTCTAACTCTCTCTCTCCATATACTTATATAGTCATCTATTTACATTCTTATTTAAAATATTTGTTTATAAATGTGTATATAAATTAAAGATAATTTCATCTTGTCCTGTCTCTAAGTGGCATTTACAAGGAAAGGGGTGTGTGGGACTGAGGTTTCTCATTGCATTACAAGAGCCTTCATAAGGCAGCACCGAACACTGTCTAAATGCGTGTGAGACTGGTTCTCAGCTGATTAAAAGGAGGTCAGCTGAAGCCATGAGTCATATTATATCTGTGTGTTTCTGTTTATGTCAAAAAAATGACTCATGATCTTGGTCCCTAAGTGATGGTCAGTACACGTATATTGTATGTATGAATACGCATGCGTACCATACTGAGATGCATCAATTGAGAGATATACAATATTGACTGAGAACTCTATTAATATTGAGACCTGCTGATCAACACAACTTCATTCTAATACTATGTGTAAAACTCTGTCCAAGAGAGCAGGGTTGTACATTCACTGTTGTTGGATTCTGGCTTGTGCACTGGTGCTTATCGATGAGGTACATTCATAACTGGCTGGGTGATCCACACAGGATAACATGTTAGACAGGTGTTAGAGCTTAGCGCTGTCTCATGCTAGGTGGGCTGCTGTGTTATTATTACGATGCCCATCCGCTTGTTATTAATGCTACAATATGCAGAGGACCATGAGCATGTGTGGTCTGTAGTGTAAGGTGCTTTGCCTGCTGGGAAAGTGGAGGACTACTTTGGAATCATGGGAGACGGAGTATTTAAAGTCCTGGATTGTCTCTTTAACTGCTGGTTGTTGAGCTTCAACATCTCTATCCTTCTCTGTCTCTCCTTTTGCTTCCCTTCCTCTTAATACACTCTCTCCATCTCTCTGTCTGTTTATCTGTCCGTCTAGCTGTCGGTGGAGTCGGGCAGAGACATCTCGCTGCCAAAAACTTCCCGGTAGAGTGGAGGGAAACTGTAGGCGGTCTCTGGGTGGACCAAACGGAAAAACTCCAGTTTGTCAATGTGGAGGTTACAGATTGACTTCATTATAGGAAGCTTGGACACCATCTGTGGGGACAGAAGGTATACAAAGGTAAATTTCTGTATGTAAATGTATGCATTTGTATGTGTTTAAGAGGCAATCATAGCTGCTTTCCTTACCTTGTCTAGTTTCTCATCAGAAGCACCGCTCTTATGTAGACTGTGCTGCAGAGCCAGGTAGACTTTCTCCTGGAGCTTCTGAACCTTCTGGCCTTCTGTCAGCCAGGGTCGATCTACAGGAAATACAATATTAAGCATTATTTAAAGGGAAACTATATAACTTTTGCTGAACAATGTCCACTGGCCAATGGCCTTAGCATTTAGGTAAAATGCTAAGCTAATAGTAGCACAAGCGGAGAAGAGTCATAAAGTCAGCGAACTGACTTAGTAATGTTTCCACAATATTTAGTTTCATTTTCATTTTTATGTGGGACAATGTCTTATTCCCTCTCTCAAATCTAACAGTATCTCACTACAAGAGATGACATCATGTCCTGCCACTCTAAAACTGAAAAATGGGAATATGTAGCTGATATGTAGACGGTAAACTGACCAGTTTTATAATGCAACCTTTTTACTAATTAGCTAAATAATCAGTAATAATAAATTGAGAAACTACATTTGTGAAATATCTAAGACCAAATATATAATATATATATAAATATATGATGTCAAATGTCTATGTTGTAAATGTGTTTGTATGTTCTTTACAATATACAGAACTGCAGTGGTTAGACTACTTTACATGGTAGTTTGGCAGTATGATGAGCACTTCTTCTTTAACATGCTTGAATTTATTTATGTGTGCGTGTGTGTGTGTGAAAATTAGAAAGAGGAAAAAAAATAATCACCAGGGGATAGCAGAACGGCTGCGCTGAACAGAGCCATCTCTTCATCAGACAGCTGTAGACGGCACAGCCCTTTACCCAGGTCAAACACTGCGCTGACCAGGTCATCACAACCTGCATAAACACAGAAAATCATTTAATAACTTGTCAAAAAATATTGCTTGAAGATTTTAACAGCCTTGCTTAATTAGATGTCTGACCCAGGGAGTACACTAATGTCAGCCTTAATTCTGGCTCTGCTTAGTGTGAAAATTCTTTAATCAAATAATATCATTTTTTTTCTTAATGCCTTTTTTAGTCTGCCTGACCTCACAGAAGTCATAGGTTTCAGTGTTTTTAGATCAACTCAGAACAGCTCAGAGAGAGATATTGCTGCATTGACTCACTTAACCCATGATTTACAATGAGACAGCTTGGCTAAATTATTCCTAGAATTAGTTTATCATGCTGCTGTGTTTAATGACTTTTGTTTTCACTTTGTCCATTAGGGTGCATTGTTACATAGCTCTTGGTACTGAAGAGGCAGGACAATGCTTCAGAAACTGGAGGGCAACTTGGGGCTGGAAACTTTTAACTACTTCTCCTCAGAGTCAGTTAAACCTGCAGTACCAGAGTTTTTAAAGTCCCGATGAAACAGCATTTGAGATTATCTAACTTCCACATCTTGACGTATTCCTGAGTGAAACAGGATAGACAGGTGGGACATAACGTTGTGAAGAATTTGATTTTATTTCTGGTGTCAGCTTTGACATTCTCATGCTGGCTGGATGAATGCATGAATGCAGACTTCCACCGGCTGAGCTAGCTAACTTCCGGTTAGCTCTCTGCTAACTTGACGGGGTACAAAATAATTTAATCATGTGGCTCATCTAGACTTTCCAAATGTTATCGGACTGAACGGATCAAATTCTGATAGTAATGTGAGTCATTTTGCAGAGATTGTGTGACGCTCAAAACAATTTATTCAGCGCTTTACAGCAATGACGGAGTAGGCTATGGCGGAGCCTAAGCACGTGTTTTTTAAATCACTCTCACTGCCAGAGGGGGGAGACAAAAGTCCCGCACTCCAGCTTCAAGGCAGAATAGAACGGCTGCTAACAAGACCTCAACTTAAATGACTTGCATTATAGAGTCATCTTGAGAATGATTACCACAGTCAGGTCGGTTAAAATAACGAATTAGTCAATGCAGAAGTATCTCCAAGCTGTCAATAATGGATTGAGAATAGTGGTAGCCATCGCAATTTTCTCAATGGTAATTATTGCACAATTTGTGTGAAAAAGGCATAAAGCGCAAGAAACATAAGAAGCTTTGATGTGTGGCCCTGTCAATTATCTGAATGTTTTAGAGCTTACACAACCACATTCCCATCTGATCCTCACCAAGTGCTTTGAAGAACTGAGCTGAGGCAAATTTTCCATTGAAGAAAATGGTGCTGTTGTTGACGTTAAAAGCTCGGCACATACGTATCAGCAGGACCTCCAGACAGCCTGAAATGGTTGCCATAGATAGAAGCAAAGATATAGAGAGATGGAGAGATGGTGGAAGGGGAGGAAGGATGAGGGAGGGACAGAGAAGGTCCAAGATGCTCCAACATACACAAACACACAACAAAATTTAAATAATTTTGACCCAGATTGGTGCACAGCATATATGACATTTTTGAACCGTTTAAAAACCAACAGGATAACAATTGATATCCACAAAGATTTTTTTTAACGTTCAAAACATTTACAGAAGGTAAACACATTGTCAAATATATGCGTTGTCACAGATATATATTTATATATGTGTTGAACAGATAAAGAAAGTAATTGCAAATTTTGTTTCCAAAATGATGTTTTTTTCCCCAGTGTTCAAACCAGGTATGTGTTGTTTATTCAAACAAATAAACAGATGGTAAAAGGGCAGAGGTAGAAGGTTGGAGACAAAAAAACAAGAAGGAACTAAGTTAGCAAGTTTTACACTCTTGTTTACTTTGGAAGAATGAACTTTATTAATTGAAAGTACTCAAGATTTGAACATTTTTAAGACACTGACCTGCTTTCAGCAATATAATCTGATCATTCTGGCATAGGTCCATAAAGCCAGCAATGCGTTTGGCAAACTCCACCACATACTGGATGGCATTGGTAATGTGGTGTGCACACTGCTGCCACATCCACTCAGCTGACTGATAAGACACAAAAAAGAGATGTAAGAATCACAAGTCAATTGACATCAATCAATCCAGCATTCTTTACAGGAAACAGGAAAGAATGGAATTTAAACAGGAATTTAAAGGTGCATTGTATAGAATTTAGTGGCATCTGGCAGAATGGAGTTGGCAGAAATGGTATATAATAGTCATAATTATTTTTAATTAGTGTATAATCCCATTAAAATAAGAACCGTTGGGTTTTCGTTAGCTTAGAATGAGCCCTTTATATCTACATGGGGAGCGGGTCCCCTTCCACAGAGCCTGCCATGTTTCTACAGTAGCCCAGAATGGACAAACCAAACACTGACTCTAGAGAGGGCCTTTCACATTTTTTGTGAGTTTCGTGGCCACCGTAGATTCTCCTACACACTTGGAAGGAGAGGGTGAGGAGTATTCATTTGTTTGGAATCTGCAACCTCACTGCTAGATGACACAAAATCCTACACACTGGTCCTTTAACCTCCACCTGCTTACTAAAAGTATCAGCAACATTAGGTAATTAAATTAGCTTTTTCTTAGCAGACAGCCCAGTTTAGGCTGATACTGAGCTGTTATTCTGTGTGTGATGACAGAAGAGTTGACACCTATGGGAGTTAACATGTGCATTATGTACCTTGTTCTGAAAAGCACGTGTTTCCTCGGGTGTGTATTGTACCCAGGTGAATCTCTTCATGTCTTCAGCGCTGTACTGACACGTCTCCAAATGAGATTTAACAATACTCTGAGTGATGTGCTCTGTGAAAAAAAAGCATATAAACACATAGATCAGCGACGCCTCACTAAGGTTATTTATGTTGGTTGCATATTCAGGCTTTGAAGATACAGAGGGGGGTGTAGCAGAGTGTAATGGTGGTATTGTTTACAGATCATGGCAGTGTGACCTTGAATTACTAGATGCTTTGCACCACTCTGCTATTAACGTTTGTCACTAACGCCCCTGACAAGACTGAGCTCATCTACTTAATAGCTCATCTACTTGTCTTAGATTTCCAGTTGTTAGCCTCCCCTGCATTTTTTATATGCACCAGTCACAATGTTTACTCATTACTTCCTTTAAAAAGTCCCTTGAGCCTTCTTTCACAGCCTTCTTGCAGTTTATTGTTGCCAGCAACCATAATGATGTAAAATAAAATACAAATCTATCCTGCCTCAAGGTCTCTGGAGAAAAAATCTCCATATAAATATGGCCACATCAGCTCCCTGTTTTTGCAGAGATGATTTTTTCATACTGCTTGTTTTGCCCGTTTAATCTTGTCCTTGTTCTGTTTAGCTGTATCTACCATTCTTTTGCTAACCTGTTTATGTGTCCTTGTGCTTACCTTGGTAGAATCTTTGTTTTGATTTATTTAACTAATTTTAAATTACTACTGGTATTGAAACTCAACACTTCCTGAAAACAGGAGTATGACAGTAAACATAGAGGCTGAAATGTGACAATATACAAAACAGGGAACCTTATAAATAACCCTAAGAGAGGGTAATGTATGAAACACCCAGACCACTACAGAATTAAGGTATTCTAGGACACTCTGTTTGTTTATGTAATGGGTGAATAAAAGCATGAATTATATATACATTGTCAATACTCACCGAGGTCTGTTATTGAGCAGTCATCAGGTAGATGGTCCAGCAATGCATGTGTGTGTCCCAGCAGCGGATGTGTGTGAGAGTGTGTATGCAGGAGCTGGATTCCATTGCTGTCTGCCCCATCCAGAATAGTCTGCTGCGGCGAATTCTGATTGGACAAGGATGAGGAAGAGGAAGAAGAGGACGATGAGTTGGAGGTGTTTCCGGTGCTCGCCCCACCGCCAAGCAGCTCCAGGCTGCAGTACTCGCTGGCCTCCTCGGGGGTCAGCGGCAGGTCAAACAGGTCGGGCAGCGCTGCAATGTCATCGAGGTCGCTGAGGGTGGAGCTGGAGCCCCCGCTGCTGTAGGACCGGCTCAGGCCCTCTTCACCATCCTCGCCGCTACCGCTGCAGACACCATCCTCCCTGGGTAAAGACAGAGTAGTGGAGCCCCCGCCCCCAGAGGTCACACACTCCTGGGACTTCTGGTGCTTTTGCACCTCAGCGTACAGGCTGTCACGCTGCTTCTTGGACATACGGCCGAACTTCACCGCTGTGAAGAAAAAATAAATTTCATTATAGTGGACACACAGACAATAATTCTGTTATATCTTACAAGTAAATACTTAGGGAATAGCTGCATTCATTCATGCTAAATGTATATTATGATATATCACATTTACCTTGATAACAATAAATTAAATATTTTGTTTATATTTCTTACTTAAAAGAGAGAAACCTAAAATTTAATGTGACTAAACTTCAATGTCACATCTGTTTTCTGAAGCTGTTACCTCAGTCTAATTGTAAGATATTTTTGGCTCACATAGATTCCTTCTGCCACCTTATCCACAAGGACTGTATGTTCTAGTCCCTATATCCAGTTTGCCTGATGACAGTTCATGACCCCTTCAGTCTATGTACTGTATTTGTTTTCTATCTGTAGCCTAGAGAAGAGGGTACAAGTGGCTCTTACGACAGCTGATGTGAAACATTAACTCTGAGGGCTTCAAATTCTCCCAGTATCAGCTTTAAATTAAAGGAACACACACACATTGAGACTGAACTGGAGAAACACATCTGCTAAACTTCCTATGTGTAAATGAAAGTCCGTTGTAAATTTTAAGTAGACCACAGATTGTGATGGTTATAGGAAGTATGTGAAGGGACAGTGTGTTCTCGGTTGTGTTTACCATCTCTGCTCATGCCCAAAGCCAGACACTTCTGCAGGCGGCAGTGCTGGCAGCGGTTACGGTTAGTTCGGTCGATCAGGCAGTTCCTCTGGCGGGAACAAGAGTACATGGCATTGTTCTGCTGGCTGCGACGGAAAAAACCCTAGACGGACACACACATACAAATACTGTAAATAACACGTACATTTAGGATGAAACATGATGGTTAAAGATTGGTTTGGTGGCCTGGTTTACTCTGCATTTCTTCCATACCTTGCAGCCTTCGCAGGTGATGACTCCATAGTGGATTCCCGAGGACTTGTCCCCACAGATCTTACAGGGGATGACCTCGATTTGAGCTGCAGGACCGAAAACAACAGTGATGAGAGAGGTCAGAAAGCTCCTACCTCATGTACTGCAACACCCTAAAAAAACCACTAAAAAAATACAGAGAAAGCAAGACTCTATTTAGTGAAGTGATGCAATATATATATATATATATATATATATATATATATTTGGCTTGTTTTACACTACTGAGTCATACTGTGGATTGTTGCCAAAACCAGTTTATATATAAAACAACATAACATTAAGTAAGATGACACATTTACTCAGACATAACAAACACTGGAGCCCATTTTAGCATACAGTCCCTGCTTTACAATATGTTATATGCAGCAGTTTTAATCCAAGATTTATCCAAGACTTTGTAAAAGATTGATTTTTGAGAGACTCAAGTCGGTCTGTTTTATCAAAATATATAATGATCCACTACTTTTAATCCTCCTTGATCTGAGCCCTCCTTTTGACACAGTCGATCATGTTATTTTTATTTATATTTAGGTTGGCATTGGGGACTTTTGACTTAAGTTTAGCTCCTACTGCACTAGTTAATATTTTTTTCCATTACGTTGGGACTTTGACTTTAACGCATCTCCTCTGTCATTCCCTGGGGGTAAGGTTTGCATCCCTTAACACTCTATTTTTTGCATCCTCAGGGCATGTTGTTCATAAAATCAATATATATTTCCATTGATATGCTGATAACACTCGGCTTCACAGTTCATCCTACTTTAACCAGACAACACAGACAAATTCCACTGTGTCACTCTCAGATTTTAAGTGCTGGATAATAAAGAACCTCTTTCTTTTATTTTGGCCTCTAAAGTTCTATCTTCTCATTGCAATTAAATCTTGGCAGTATGTCTGGCTTGTATAGTGGTGTTCTCCACCACAATAATATAAGCCAAGTCATATTTCAGTCATTGGCTCTCTTTTAATTCCTCTTTTCTTCTCATTTATGTTGTGCTATCATGTTTTTCTGCGGTCTTTGCCAAAATTAGGTCCTTTGTATCTTCCACGGACCTTGAAAAGGTCGTCCATGCTTTTATCTTGTCACAGTTAGACTGCTGTTACTCTGTGTACTTGGAGCTCTATTAGAAGGCAATCTGCCACTTCCAGCTGATACAAAATACAGCCGTGAGGCTTTTAACAAATTGTGTTTTATTGAGTTATTATATTGCACCTAACCTTTCCTCCCTTCACTGGGAGTTTCAGATCTGAATTTAAGATTTTACTGACAATAGTTTAAGCTTTAAAGTTTTAGACACCTAGTTACTATTTATGCGAGTCTCTTTTGAGTCTGAGTGCAGTCTGAGATCCTCAGGTTAGGCCTTCCAGCTTTAATAAAACATGCATCATTAGCAGGGGTGATCATGTCTTTGCTAGCAAAAATCAGGACTTACATTCACCTACATTCCTTTAACAAAAGCTTTTTCTCTTATTTCTCATTATCAGTGGGTGTGTTTTTATCCTCCTTTCCTGTCTTTTTTATGATGTTTTATAACCTCTGAACTTTGCTATGTTTAATGCTGCTTCATAAAACACATGATGAATTGCAAAGCACTGTGTAAATAATGTTTTATTACTGTTATTAGGCAAATGATTAACTGACTGAAGAAACTTAGACAGATCAATGTTTGAAACAAATCCTGTACTTTGCACCAGAGCGAATTAATCCAAGAGAAAAACATATCTTGTAATGAGTTCAGCAAGTGAGCTAGAAGATGTAATAATGAAGCATCTTCTTGGAGGTTGCGAGGGGAGGTTACATCCCCAAAAACAAACTGTCCCACAGTTTATACATACAGTACAAGAGAAGATAACTTGCTGTGAACAGTGTTTTTCTGCACCCTGCATGTGGCCCCCATGAGGGAACAGAGTACACAAGCAGATAGGGAATCACATGACACTCACAAAGACTCCTTCTTTCTTGACTGAGGAGAAAACAACAACAACAACTATATCATAAGATAGTTGTTGTGCTCAGACTGGCTGTCTGTACAATCTTAGATTGATTTAAAAAATCATTAAACTGATTTACAAAATCATTATTTGTACCATTTATGAGGAAAATGTAAGGAAAAGCACTTAAGTGTGTGTGACTGAGGTGGGGATTGCTGTGCTCTTATACGTATTGGAAAAAAAAACTTTCCAGTTCTTTTCCCCTTTAATGAAACCGTCGTCTGCCTCGGCTCTAAAACTGTTGACTAAAATACTCCAACTGATCAGGGCAGCTGCAGGCATGCAATGGAAAAATATCTCCCTCCCCTCCCTCCCTTCCTCTCTTTCTCTCAGGTTCCCCTCCACCCCTCCCTCATCTCACGATTATATAACTCTCGTCTGTGAGCATTCCTCACAACACTCATTCAGTGAGGCTCACTCTAGCAACACTGACACCCCGCCCTCCTCAGACATTCTCGTTCCCACTGGTTGAGCGGCGCTCTCAGCCTGTTTGGTATTGGCTGAGTCATCCGTCACTCGGGCGCTGTAGCCTGTCAGCCCATGTGGACATTCTGTCCTACTGACACACTTTCCCACTGCAGGGGGAGAGGGAGGAGGGAGGAAAGCGCGATCCCGGCTCTCCGCAGACCAGTTTTAAGGTGGAGTTGAACAATGCTCAGACAGAAAACATCTCCCTGAAGGCTCGTTGCTTGCATCAGAAAATTGGCCATGTTACATAACAGTAAAATTAACCAAGAGAGGCAACGATAATAAGCCTAGAAAAACTGCAATTACCAGTTCAGATCCAACACACATCCTCACTGATTTCCCATAAGTCTTTATATGTGTGGACCAATTTCTATGTAATAATCCAACAAACACTCTCCTGTTTTATTATTGAGAAACCACATTGGATCTGGCTGCAGTGGGCCATACTGTACCTGGCTACAGTCCATTCAAAGCAGACAGAGTATGAATGTCAGCTATTCAGCTCCCACCCCTCTCCTCGGTCTTTGACATTGAACTTCTGCTTCAACCCGTTCTATTCTCGTCCGGTGCTGAGAGCCAGAATTACACAGATGCCCAGCCACCCACCCTTGTTGCTACAACCACACATGCATGTTTTCTTACTCCTCTTCTCCAGCTTTCTACAGATATACAGGCACAACCCAGAGACAGTAAAAGATTTATCTGAAAAAAAAAATCCCTTATTTTAATGGCATTGTCTTGTCCATGAGCTGGTAAATGAAAAATTGCAGTTAAAACAAGTAACTTGACAGGGATTTCTTAAATAATTCCAATAGAGACACGCTCACCTGACTAACAATGTTGATGGAGACACGGAAGCAACATTTACCTTAAACCCTGACTATCACCATTGACCTAGACCGAAACACTAGTCTTAGGGATCTGAGAGTTGGCATTGCAAGCACATAAATACAAATCCTGCTTTTTGCCAACATTATGCATACAGGTTGCATTTCTCACCCACTTGCATATTAACCTAAGTTACAAAATCTTAAGAGTAAATTGCATTAACTGAGGTGAAATTGTGCTCACGGCAAACAAAGAATGGTGTTTGACTAATGGCCAGTATGTTTGAGCAGCTACTTTTTGCGACACACCCAAGCCTTTTTCACAAAACGAACAGACACTTCAACAGTTCCACTACAAACATGCAGGCCCCACTGTGTTTATCAGCCAGCTAAATGTGTAACCTTGTTATCTCCACAAAAGGCTAATTCTGTAAGGGTGGGGTAGGTGGAAGGGATGGGCGGAGAAAATCATTGACTTTGTGCTTTATACTTCTTGGTATCTAATGTGGAACAAACAGCCGATAATTCTCCAACACGAGCCCCCCGGCCAGTGTGTCAAACAGTCAGTATGTCAGTGTGTCGCTAGCGTAACAAAGGAGTGAAAGGATGAATTTTGACCTTCCACATGTTCACTGTCATACATGCACGGTCACACGCATGCTTCGCACACCGATCACTTCTACATTTTGCGATCTTACAACTTGATTTAATGCAAGTACAGGTTGTTGTTAGCTTGTTATGCAAATCACAATAACATGCAGACTGTTAAATGCCCCTGAGCAACAGAGTGACAGGGGGCTCTGTGGGGGCTGGTGGTCTTTTAATTATTTTATCACCTGACAGACATGAGAGGATACACTCATTAGTAGGTTGGGGGTGGAGGGGCCTTGTGCTTCAGTTCTATACATTTTAGCAATGCTGAAGCACTTGTTGTGTCATGCCTCACTGTAGGCTGAAAGTGCAGCACAGGCTTGTATCACAAGAGCCCACTGTGGTTATCCTTGCTGCCTCTTCCCGTTTTTGAAATCACGTTAGCGGTATAGCCAGTATGGGAATATTTCGCAAATGATTTTGTTTCAGTAAAATAAGGGTTTGCTAAGCCTCAAGGCCTGCAGAGATGAACCCTAAGAGAGAAGCTTTATTGTTAGATATGAAACAACACCCTGTTTGTCCTCACACCTCCTAGTTGAATTTATGAAGGCAGATGTCTTCCTCATTGCACTTGATGCCTTGTTGCACTCAACCTCATACCCTGTTGTACAGCTCTAACAAATTTTTTAAAATTCTATATTCTCTACAGATGATACTGGTTTAAACAGTACAATGCTGTTAACTTTACTCAACACATAAAAAATGCATATATGCAGTATATAATCTGGCTGTGTAGCAGGTTGTGCATTCAAATCAATGAGCTCTATTTTAAAAGATGCAAATACCAGAGGAGGCCTAGCTGAGGCCCACAAAGGGGGGGATTTAAAAAAGAACTAAGAATTTCATAGGCCTCTCCTGCCGGGTGTCAGTGTGAGACACGAGTCTTATGATCTTTCATTGTGTCTATGTGCATAAATACAAACATTATGTGGAAGTGCACTCCGTAATACGGTAACCAGACAAAGTGTCAGAGGTCCAGACAACACACCAAGCCTCAAAATGTCTGTCAGCATGCCAAAGATGTTGAAATGACTCGACAATTTGGACTAAAAGGATTATAAATGCATGTTCAAACTGGGATAAAAATGCTGACATGCTTTTCTAGTGAGGAAACGGCCGGCTGAGTGACTAACCTACATTTTCGGTGCAGTGAGCTAAGAAAGGGCTGCGGTTTGTTTACATTTGGATATCCTGCCAGAGAGGGAACCTCCCTCCACTAGGGGCCCCCCTCCGCCCCCCCCATCTCCCCTCCTTCAGTGCAAAAATTAATCTCTTTCCTCCTCGGCCAGAAAAACAAAACTCACTGCAGCTGTCCTCTCTCAGAGCAAGAACTCAGAAATGCAACACAAGTGCACAGATTGATAAACATTAACACAAGGCTGATTGAAATTGTTATCTGTTGTTTGCATCCAAAAATTGCTGCATAAAGATGAGTTTCAGTTTTAAGAGTTTACAGTAGGTTGTGGATGTAATACATGCACAGCAAAAATGTCTTTCCAGCATAAGAAATAAATGATTTAAGGCCTATTTTAATGTTTTTCTTTTGGATATGGATAAAAATATCAAACTGTGTTTTGCACAGGCTGTATAAAACACCCTTCTTTTGTTAAATAACAGGTATCTGCTGCCCCACTGCCCAAGTTCAAGCTCAGCCTGTGTCAGGAAACGACACGTTGAAGGACGACAGTCACTGCTCGCCTGTAACCGCACATGGCGCTGCACGTCCGGCGGCACGGCGCTTCCCAGAGCCGCTCCCCCTCCCTCCACTGTCAATGCTGTATAATGCTGGGTGACATAACTAGGTCAGTGGAACAGCCAGGCCCCTTTCTCCCTCTGTACACTCACACAGTCAGCCATGCTGGCACAGCCATCACATCACAACAACATCTCAATGGCACCAACGATGCTCAGGTTCATCCTACAAATTCATCGGCACTAACAAAAAGTTTGCAAACATCTTCAGGGATGATTTAGATTTAAAAAAAAAAAAAACATCTAATGATTTTAATCAGATACATCTGTACCACTGAATATCAGAACAAAACAGCTAAATTCATTATTCTTTTAAGTGAATGGGTGTAAATCGTTCACTATTTAAGTGTTTAATTCATCTGATAAGATCGAATAACATCTTGATTACATAATTCTAGTTTTGGTTAACAACAACCCCCTCTCATGCCCCTCCCTCTACTTATTGCATAACTCTAACATGGATCCCCAGGCAAATTTACAGAAGGACCCCCAGGTGAGATACGACTTTACATTTCTTCAATTAAAGGCAGATTTGTCACGGCCATTAATACTAAAGCAAAATTACGCATGTGTTCAAGTGAAGTCTTTCACTGACATTCATCCTGGGTAAATAACAGAATTAATCCAGTTGGGTTAATTCTCATGATTGAACAACACGCCTACAGCTCTTCATCACTGCACACTGAACTTCAGTGCCTCCTCGGGGCTCTGTGCAGCTATAATCCAGTCATGAGGGATTAATGCGCACTGGGAGGAAAACAGGCGCACTCAAGAGTCCCTGTGCGCACACATGTGGCCATTCCAGCCCCGATAAAAACACACTGCGATCTTTACCAAGTTCAACTAAACACGCACAGATTCACTGTGACATAAAAATCGACTTACCTCTCATTTTTGATGTTTTGTTTTTCTGGGCTGGACGACGAAAACTCGACTACATGTGGTAACTGTAGCTGCCAGGATAAGGAGAATAAAGCGCTGGATCCAGAGTGCACTGGCTCTGTAAATATTAACTTCGTCCCGGCTGCAGACAGCTCTCGTAAAGCACGACCAGGAAAAAAAAAACAGAGAAGAAAACTACCCGAAACTCCTTTAACGCTCGGTCAAGTCCGAGCAAAATAAAAGAGTGGAGAAAGTCGCTTTGGATTGCATCGTAACCGTCTCGGCGCACTGGCGAAAAGATTTTGGCAGAACTTTTTTTTTGACAGAATAGTCCCACGGTGGTCCAGCGGTGCTTAGACTCCGCGCTGTGACTCTCCGCCTGCTTTCCTCTCAGTCTACCCTGCTAACCTACTTTCTCTAAGCGTGGACTCTCACATGATCTCACTGCCGACAGCTCCTCTCTCAGCACCCGCGGGGGCGCGCAGACGGGAGCGAGTTTAAGGTGGCTGGGCAAAATGACTTGATTGTAGAGAAGCCCAGTTGTTACTCAGTGATGTAATGAAGTAAAGATTATTACTGTCAGGAGGTGATGGGAAGGTAATTAAAGCCACAACCATTTCTATTTTCAAACAGTCATTAAGGTATGCTGTTTCCCCCACTTCCTTGATTTTATATAATTCACACCACAATGCATCAAGGAAATCTATGTCACGAAGATTCGTGCCAGTATAAGGTGTTGTTAAAATTAAAAACAAGCAACAAGATCAAACAGGTTCTTTGTTTACCAGAGAGCTGACACCTTGTTTACTGAATATTGAGTTGACCTGGTTTATGTAACATTTGGCCTGAAGAACTTCCAAAATTGAAAGCATAAAAGTCTCACTGTCTCACAGGAATTTTAAACAGTAGCAGAATCTAGAGCTGAAACTATTAGTCGATTAATCACTTAGTTTGATAATAGATTAATCAGCTTTTTCTAAGCCAAAATATCCAAAATTCCCTGATTCCAGCCTCTCCAGTGCTGTTTTTTGTAGTCTTCAATAATACTGTTACTGTTGGTCAGACTAAACAGGAAGTAAACATATCAACCTCGGAATTGAGAAATTGGATTGAGAAAGGATTTGTCACTATTTTCCGACATTTTATGGAACAAAAGATTTAGCGATTAATTGAGAATGTAATTGGTAGATTAAACAATAAAGAACATAATTGTTAGTTGCAGCTGTGGTAGAAAGCAACACACCCCTCCCTCAACATTCAAAACATTAACTGGACACCATTTCTCCATTGAGACTGTATATTTATCTACCACCTGCAATAGTCCATGTGTTATATAAGATCACGAACAGCAAGAGATGAGAACATTTTGATTTTAAAATGTGAATGTGCAACAGATTTAAAACCAAGAGTTGCTGCCATGACTGAGAGGCTCATTTTGTGGACCTGTAAAATATTAATTTGAGCTTTATTGTACACAAATGACCTTTGTTCCTCAGCAGTGTTCCTATGCGATAGGAAGGCTACGCTACAAAATGTGCCTGGCTGCTTTCCCAATGATTGCTCACAATCTTTCAGTTTATTCTCTGTGGAGCAGCTCCAGAGATTACACCCGGTGACCTTGCAAAGTTTGATTCACGGCAGTCTGGTTCCTGTTTCGTGTTCACTTTTCTGTTCTGGACATGCAGGAACATATTATACTTAAATATTACAGGAATATTGTAACATCTACCACCCTAGTTATTAAACTTAATTGTATGGCAGTACTGTATGTCATCCACAAATGTACCAAATGTGTTATTTTCTGCTCCTATGAATCATCTCCCATCAGCCAAGTAAATCATCTTCCTTGAATCTATGAATAAAAATGATTCTGATGTAAATGTGTACTTGGGACAGTGTGTGACTGTGGGTGCTGATGAGGAGGTGGGTGAGTGCGAAGGGGTGTGGTGGTGGTGGTAAAGGGGAGGGGGGGGGGGGGGCTGTAGCGGGTGGCCTTATGATGCAATGTTCTGGCAGCAGTGTTATGAAAAAGCATGAAGGCAGAGATTACTCGAACTAGGTTAGTGGAGCAGCCGAGCACAGAGCACCTACAGTCACAGATTCTTTTTCTGTTTCGCTCACGCACACATTCACACGCACGCGCTCAGGCACAGGCACTCGCATTCTTTTGTTTTTCTCCCTCCAAACCCTTTCCTTCTGCCTCGTCCTTGTTTTTCATACGTAACTTGTTATCTGTTTGTTTGTACACTTCCTTGTCTCCTTTTTCTCAGTCCAGATGAATATACAGCGCTTGAAAGTGCTTAATGTTTTCACTCAAATCCTGACTTTGTAAGATGGATAGATAGATAGATAAAAAAAAGCATGATACTAAATAAAAATAAGTCGAATAAAAAAAGAAATTTAAGCTTTCTCTGCACAGTTTTTCCTCTCAACCGTTTGCGTCTGCTGTTTTTCCCTTTGTCTCGCCCCATGTACATCTCCTCTAAAGCCCCTCTGTTCTATGTCTCCCTTGACAACGGCAGTGACACTTTGACCTTAGCTCTTACGTAACCGCTGAGCGGCTCGCTTAGACAGCAGAGGAAGGCGAGAGCGAGGGAGTGGGAGGAGGGTTTCAGCATGGCTCGTACATAGCAGACATTTTGTTGCCCGACGATAAAAAAAAAAAGAGGTGAAAGAAGAGGCAAGGAGGGAAAAAAGAGCTCTGAGCTGGAGAAGCTAAAGGATTTTGGAAGGTTGCCAGCAGCAGCATAACAGGATGAGGGAGCAGATGGGGGAGGCTGGCAGAAACAATACATAAATAAACGGATATTTACATCATAGATGGTCTGACAACAAGCAGACCTGGAGCATGCACATAAGATGATGAAGCAACCCCATGTCCGTTTTGCCTTCTCAAGTACAGACAAAACGTTACCAAAGCAACAGAGGCATTGAAAGTGGCATCCCTGCGGAGCCAGTGATGGACAGAAAGGATCTCTCTGCAGAGCAGCATTGTACTTTATGTTATCTTTCCAGTTCATACATGCCAGGATTATTTTAGGCTGTCTGAGATAAAACACACAGCAAAATAGCATCTTCACTTTTTACAACCTTCCTCTGATGGAGCAAATGCAACTCAGATAGAAGATAAGATGTAACTTGTTGCTGTTACCTTGTACAGACATGGTCAAGGCCACACAGACATCAGTTAATCAAATTTAAAGGCAGAGAACCCGATACAGTACATTTGTGTTTAGTGCACTGGAAAGCTGATTTTCATATTTTCCCACCCACCCATGAATCCGTGCTTGTCGCTGACTAGCAGGCAAGCAGGCATTTTGTTGTTGTGCAGAAGGTCTTGTTGTTGGGAATGGCATAAGGTTTCTCCTGACTCAGATCAAAGCCAGTGCAGCCTTGTGACTCCCCAGGGTTGAATTTAAAGGCCTCACTCACATCAAAGAATCTTTGTAGGAATGAGGGACCAACTGTAACTGATTGGCTGCACATGGTTTCAGTGGGGCCCCATGGCCAATCTCTCTGCTTTAGCAGCATCAGCTCCTCACATTCCAGTCTAACTTCTCACACGGCACACTGTAAACCGTTCGCATGCATGAATCTATTTTAGATAACCACTTCATGTTCTTTATTTCCTGATTTGTACTTTATTTCCACCCTCACAAAAACATGCAGGGACATGCTAACACACACACACACACATGCACATACACATGGACTCAGTTTGCGGAGATTATTTCAGGGTCCCGCCATCCACAGAGCTGTAATCCCTCACTCCCTCGTTCAGTTAATCTCCCTATTTTCTCCTCTCTGGAGGCACCAATAATCCCTCCCTCCCCCTCCCTGCAGCCATGGCTCTGTAATCTGGAGCTGTGAGCTTTGCTGCGTCACTAGGTCAGTGTGTCAGATAGAGTACAAACACCGTTACCTTCCTGTCATGATCCTCCACTCAACTCCACTTTACATTCTGTCCCATGTCCATCTTCCATATTTCTCATTCCCCTCTTGTTTTATCTCTTCAGCTCCTCTTACTACTCTACACTCTGGCACATCTGTTTCTTTTTTGCACTCAGTTTCTCCTTATCAGCTTCACTTTTCATACACTGTACAACTTTAGACTTTGATAGGCCGGCTGTGTAATATAGAAGGGGTATGAGTTCAATCATTGGTCATTAGGTACAGATTATCTCACTGGGAACATACTGTACACTCCCCCAGCACACATGCATCACGGGAGGAGCACAAACATTTATTTTGCAGTGCCCTTGGCCTGCCTTACACTCAATTACACAGCTGAAAATGAACTATTGTTATGTCACCAGCAGCAGTTCTTGAGCCATTTGTCAAACATATGAATGTCCAATATTATCAACACCTGCCTGCACTGAACACACACATTGAAGCAAAACCTGCATTTGGCCTTTAGAGGAAGAGATATTTGAGAGTTAAAACCTGACTAGTGCAAATCATTTTAATATCATACTATATTAATAAAAATCTTTTTCATATATTTTTTTAACCTGAGACCCCCACATGAAAAAACCTTAAAACTTATTTTCTCAATCAGCTCCTTACTTCGAGTGATGGGGTCCTTCATGAACTACACTGTTTTGGTTATTTTACATGAGAAATTTCTGTATTTCTTCTTTTCTCTGTGTTCTTCACCAGTTTGATGTGGGCGGGGCTCAGTTGGTTTTGCACTCATCAGAATTTATCAATATCAATTTCTTCTGGATTGCTAAATCCTTCCTAAATAATACCTAAAGGTTTTTAAAATATGTTTGAAACATATAATTAGCATAATTAGTCATACATATGTCATGTTGAATAGAAATATTTAAGATTTGAAAGTTTTCAGGGGCTTTAAGTTCAAGTTTGACTGAATAAACAGATCCATATTAACTGCATGGACTCTGACTGAGTGAAAATGTTTACAGACTATCCCAAATTAATTATAATGTGTCTGATATTACCTGTTAACTTTGCCTTACAAACACAATTACTGGCACTGACGCCTCACATTTTACTGTTAATGCACCTGAACATTTAGTGCCTTGTTGTGGTGAGAGTGCCAAACAGAGGAAGATTGTCTCTTCTCTATTTACCTGGTAAAAATTTATTAGCGTCATGTGACTCAAACCCTCTGATCAGAGGCCAACTTCCCTAAACCTCCACAACACATAGCCTAGCATCCGTCTTCTTAACAGGATCTGTCCTTCCTGAATTCAGACTGAAAGTCTTCATTTAAATGCTCTGACACGGTTGTTTGAGCATGTAAGAGACATGCAGACGCACACACACTGAGTTACACTTATGTTTTATTTGACCAATATGTCCAGACTTGTCTTGACAAACACAGTCAGCAGCATATCTCTCGCTCTGTCATTCACTGTCTGCCTTTCCCTTTCCCCACCCTTACACGTCTCTCTTCCTTTGTTCCTCACTAAGCAGGTTCAGCGTCCACACCCATAAACGCTTGAATAGAGGGAGGACTTAGTGGTGTTGACACATTCATAGTATTGAACCTAATTTAGGTAACATATTATCAAAACAAAAGATGCCCATGATCGATTAAAGTGTTTATCTGCTTATAATCGTGAGTGATAACCTCCCATTTTGAAATAAATGTTTGGAAAAACGGTGGTGCTTTTGTCTGTGTGTGTACATTAACACAGAAAATCTGACGCAAATACAAATGCGTGCCATGCAAAGATGTGGTAAGAGTAAAAAGAGGTTGCCACGGCAACTGGGTTGTGTTTATCTCCAGTGTGAATCAACGTGCTTTGCCATGTGAACCTGACCCACTTACACCCAACTGAGTGTGAATGCACACACATGCACACGCAGACATACGCGCCACATGCATATGAGATCACACATGTACATCAACAACACTGTGATCTCTCTATCTAAGTAAGACCCACAAGCACAGCGAGGAGGAAAACGTTTATTCTGGTATTCTGCACATTTTCCTCAACAGTGACTATTCTCACTTCCTCCTTACATCGTCTTGCTTCCTCCGTGTTTGGCCTGATGACCTACATCTGTTGTTGTTGCCTCTCTGTGCCATCCGCAGGGCACTACTCTACACCCATACACTCCTTATCTCGCTGCTCTTTTATCCTCCCATTTTCTTTTATCCTCCCATATACCCTCCGATCCGTCAGATCCCTTTCATTTTCTTCCAGGATCCGAGCTTGTATATTTGTTTAATCCTGTAACAGCCCCACATTATCTAATCAGGGAAGAATGATTCTTTTGTGATGATCAGTTCATGATTCATCAACTAAAACTCACAGAAAAATCACTCATCTTGTGTGCGTCTTTTGTTTTGTAGCTCTTGTCTGGTTTATGATCTGAAGAGCTTCATCATATTCACCACCCAGACTTTTGCTCTCAAAGACCACCTGTTCAACACACACAATACACAGTATACCCACATATCTCACCTCGGATAGTTGTTTATCAAGATAAACATTAGAAGATCAGTCATGGGTGAGATTTGGTAATTCAGTTTATATATAACCTCCCCAGAGATGACTCATGGCAGTGCAGGCAGCAGAAACAGAGACATCTAGTGTTGGGATTGTGATATAACATGCTGGGCTTATGTAATACCTGGAGTTTGCTCTTTAGTGTGCATATTTCATGATTTTCAGTCCCTATTATCAAAAGACTGCAAAAACACATGACAAGTCACAAGTTTTTTTTGACTGCAGATAAATGCAATCATTATTTTCTCTCATTTCTGACACACACGTACGCACACACACACACACACACACACATACACACACACACACACACTGGCAAACCACTGGAGTTTCCAGTGTATGTTCCCAATGCAAATTCACAGTATCAGTGACACACTTTCCGATGTCTGCACTTGGCTGCCCTTTCAAATATGCAAGTGCCTGATCACAGATTGACAACCCCCACAAACGTTATGCAGCGCCAGAGAATTATGTAATCCATCATCACAACAAGAAGTTGGACCAAATCATTGAAACTTTGGCTGATTAACGGATCCGTATGGCAGCTGATTCATCTAACTTGACTGGCATCCACAAAAGCGCAAGTCGTCTTTGTGCAGCTGATGCGTGTTTGCTGGATGCTGATCTGGAGGATGCATCACTGTCATCAGTGGAGTGGCAGACTGTGGTAGGTGTTGTGTTTTTCAGATTTAGGAGATAATAAGAGAGAAATAGAAGAACTATGCAGAAAGTCTGCATTGCGTCACAGCAGGGAGCAGAGGAAAAAGGAGAGAAAGGAAGGGGGGGGGGGTGGTGGAGGGGGGGGTATCAGGGGCACAGGGAGGGGAGAGAGGGGTGTGTCTTCACTGACCTAGTTAGAGCGATGGCACTCCCCCCCCCACACAGTCCCCCATCCACTCACCTGACGTGTAAAGGGCACTTTGAAACAGCACCAGACAGACACAAATGAATGCAGAGGGGCAGGAAAGCAAGGAAGCCAAGCAGCTAGAGAGACAGGCAGGGGGCAAACCAACAGACAGGCAGACGTGAGTCGAGAGAATTTAGATGGCCTAGCAAACAAATATATCCACAATGATATACCAGATCCGGGTAGATCTGGGAAATATCTCTGTGAAAACAGGATAAGCCTAAAGGGATTTAAAACAAATTAATGATAACAACAGACTGCATCCGAAATATTGAACCCGCTCATATCCTGTGCAATATTAGATTTCTGCCTTCGTTCGGGGAAAATAACATCTTTGAAGCATAAAGCAGCTTTTAATAAAATCAGAACATCAGCTAAGAAATGCAATAACTGCAGAAATACAAGCTGTAATTGCTAATAAACAGGATCTAATCTAACATTTCCTGTGCTTTTCAGGGCTTCTATTGTAGAAATCTGAATTTTCATTTTCACGGCCATTGCAGTGCAAGATGTGACACTAACCGGTAAATACACTGCATTAATTGCATGTATTTTACTTAATTAAGAAGCTGTTGCACCTCCAGAACCAGGCAACTTCCACACTAGTTGCTGATGCTCATACCCGGGTTGTACCTAACCTTTAGTCTCTAATAGGATGACAGTTTGCCCCTCTGGCTGCAGACTAATGGAGCAGCTTACTTCTTGCTTGAACGGGCACGCCAAAACTTTCCTGAGACCAAACTGTATCCACTAAAAATAGTTTTAACTGTGTAAAACAACAAGTAAAAAAGGCAAACTTCATACACCAAATCCTTCTGCTCTGTCATCTGTTTTTGTGTCATGTATTCTCAACTGTTCCGTTTAACTTGTCCAAGACTTTTTTCCAGATCAGGTTTTCAGATTTCCATTCCTTTTTTTTTTTGAAAAAGGAAAGGAATTTGAAGGCCCTCAGTTGTTCACTCTTGGTTTCTTTCCACCAATCTTTTCCTTCTCTTGCTAAATGAACTACCAGGCCTGCATTATGATGCCGATGTCCTCGTCTTCTGAAAACTGTGGCTGATATTATTCTTATCTCTGCACTTTGCTCAGTAGATCTGAGTGACTTCTTGAGTGAACGTTACTTGAAAACAATAGACTGGTGTAGTTGGAGTCCTGGAAACCCTTTGGACAGTAATTGATGCTTTATGTTATTGTAATTAGACACATTTGTTCTGGTTTTAACCATGATCAGTGATGTACCAAAGAAAAGCTGTAAACATTTAATGTATTTCTTTGTCCTGACCAAACCAGTCCTTCAATCTCTTTCAATCTGTTTATTCTCTCTCCAACAAAGCTGTCCCTCTGTCCCAAACATATAAGGCCATGGTACAGAGACAACCATTGTTAGCAATGTTGCCAGGAGCCAGAATCAGTAATACTATTTAAATGTTCTTTTCACTTTCACAACAACTTTAGTTTGTTTTTTTTCTCGCTTTTTCTTTTTTAACGATGACCTCATCTACCCGAGCTGAAGGCCCATGTTTTGCCTGTGTCTCCTTTGCCCCTCGTTGCCTGTAATTTAGTACTCAATTATGAGCACGGTGAATCCACACTTTATAAAAGATTATATTAGAGAACATGATTCATAAAAGCTGGTCAAGGTTAATGATTACAGTTGAAAATTACATCAAAAAAAAAAATTCATTATCATTTTTGTACTCTATTCAAACAGCAACTTGTTTTGCTCATGACTCATTTCAATGTTGGATGACAAAAACTCATTAACTGTGCAGTAGCCTATTTAACACTGACAAAATATTAGAATGGACTACAGCTGCAAGGATTAGTTGACTAATCAATTAGTCAAAAATCAGAAAAGGAATCACCAACTATTTTGATCATCGATTAATCATTTTGTGTCATTTTTGTAGAAAAAATGCCCAGATTCTCTGGTTCCAGCTTCCTAAATGTGAATATTTTCTGGTTTCTTTAGTCTTCTGTGACAGTAAACTGAATATCTTTAAGGAATGGACTGTTGGTCAGAACCAAACAAGACATTTTAGGTTGCAGGTTTAGGTTGGTCTTTGGGCTTTGGGAAACAGTGATTGACATTTTTCACCATTTTCTGACATTTTATAGGCCAAACAGTTAATTGATTAATTGAGAAAATAATTAACAGATTATTGATAATGAAAACAATCGTTAGCTGCCCTAGAATGGACTCATCCTGACATTGGCAACATCCACAATCAGTGTCCATGCTTTGTGTCATGAATCACCGTGGTGAATACACGCCCTCTGCCACAAACAAGTGATTCAGACACCAGAAGACAAACAAGCACATAGTTACTGTAGTTACTGTAAGCAAAAACAAAGCAAAACACACCAACATGCGCACACACACACACACACAGAGCATGTCAGTTAAACAAAAACACACACAGATTCTGTGCTGTGTGGCCCCGTTTCTAATTAAATGCCCATTAAACGGGCCATCATTGTGCAGCGTCTGGCTTGTGTGAGGAAGCCAGAGACCGGCCTGTGTCCAAGCTTCCCCCCCGTCTGTCTGATTGGATGGAAACCATTTGATGAGGACATGTTGACAAAATAACTCCCGAATGTGGAGCAGATGCAGATGAAGGTACCGAAAGGCCTGCAGATGTCTTGATGATGTTTCAGTTTCTTCCAATTATCTGTGGATTTATTGAATCCAGGAACATATTTAGAAAGGTTCTTTCATAAACAGAGGTTTAAGCCAGGGGCTTGTGGCTGTTTTATTTTGACTGTCAGTCACTGACGAGCTCAGGAGAAATTACTGGCTTAATTTGCTTGTCAATTGATGTATGAAAATGGAAAATAATATGTGAGACAGAGAGACAAATGGTCTGTCAATCGGGGCTGACACACTGACACACATTTTCCACACAATAACCCTTCAAGGTTGGTGGTCACATCTAATTTCTGGAATCATGTTGGTTTTGCTGAAATTTGTTGTCTCCTCTTTTCAGCCAACAGAACAAAACACCTACTCATTTCTCTTTACAATCCAGCTGTTGAAGAGTAGAGAGGTTGCGCTCTAAATTGCACCTCTTGTACAAGGACAAAATTTATTTTGTAATTTCCTTTTCCAGCCTGGCTTTGTCAGTCCAGCTCTTGACCTCCTGCTTTCACCTCCATCTCAGAGCTCCTCCTGAGCCGCGTTGCTGGAAATTGTCACTTTGGAAGGCAGATTTTTGTCTTATGACATGTACATACAACAGCACTAATCAAAAATGGCAAACAAGAAACAAGATGTGAGGAGATAAGTGTATAAAGATCATTTGCAAAGATGTTATACAGTGCTGCTTTAAAGTTTGTGAACCCTTTAGAATTTGCTCTATTTCTGCATAAATGTGACCTAAAACATGATAAGATGTCCATTCAAGTCCTGAAATTAGGTAAAGAGACATCAGTTAAAAAAATGAGACAAAAACCTGACACTTGTTTATTTATTTATTGAGGAAAATGATCCAATGTTACATATTTGTGCGTGGCAAAAGTATGTGAACCTCTAGGATTATCAATTTATTTGAAAGGGAAATTAGAGTCAGGTGTTTCAATCAGGATGACAATCAAGTGTGAGTCAGGGAGGCCTTGCCTTATTTAAAGAAGAGAAATCTGGGTCTTCACTATCAAAGTCTGAGTTTCACAACACAGGTTTGTGGAAGTGTGTCATGGCTCAAACAAAGGATATTTCTGAGGACCTTAGAAGAAGAGTTGTTGATGCTCGCCAAGCTGGAAAGGGTTACAAAACCATTTTTAAAGAGTTTGGACTCCAACAGTTGACTGTCAGGCAGATTGTGTACAAATTGAAGACATCCAACATCATTGTTTCCCTCCCCAGGAGTTGTCGAAAAACAAAAATCACACCAAGAGTAGGCGTGTAATAGTCCAGGAGGTCACAAGGTACCCCAGGGTAACATCTAGGAAACTAAAGGCCTCTCTTGCAGCGGCTACAGTCAATGTTCATGAGTCCACCATCAGGAGAACATTGAACATCAATGGTGTGCAGTGTTACACGGAGAAAAGCCACTTCTCTCCAAAAAGAACATTGCTTCTGGTTATGGTTCGCTAAAGATCACGTGGATAAACCAGAAGGCGTTTGGAAAAATGTTCTGTGGACAGATGACACCAAAATCAAACTTTTTGGCTTGAATGAGAAGCGTTATGTTTGGTGATGAGCAAACACTGCATTCCAGCATAAGAACCTTAACCCATCATGGTGAAGGTAGTATCATGGTTTGGGCTGCTTTGCTGCCTCTGGACCAGGACAGCTTGCAATCATTGATGGAGCAATGAGTTCTGAGTTGTACCAGCAAATTCTACAGGAAAATGTCATGGTATCCATCTGTGAACAGAAGCTCAACAAAAAAAGTGGGTCATGTAGTAAGACAACAACCCTAAACACACAAACACACATTCTTTGGTCGTTGTACCAAAGAATGGTCAGAACAGAAGAAAGATAATGTTTTGGAGTGGCTGAGTCAAAGTCCTGACCTTAATCCTATAGAAATGCTAGGGAAGGACCTGAAGTGGACAGTTCATGCAAAGAAACCCACCAACATCCCTGAGTTGAGACTGTTCTGTAAGGAGGATTGGGCTAAAATTTGTTTGGTTGAAGTTATTGCTGCAAAAGGGGGTCACACCAGTCACTGGAAGCAAGGGTACTTGCATACTTTTGCCTCACACAAATATGTGAGATTGGATAATTTTCCTCAATAAATAAATGTAAAAGTTTATTTTTTTGTCTCATTTGTTTAATTGGGTTCCCTTTATTTCGTTTTAGGACTTCTGATCTGATCTGATCATGTTTTAGGTCATATTTATGCAGAAATTCAAAAGGGTTCACAAACTGTCAAGCAGCACTGTATGCATGTTACTGTATTCATTATAACCCACTGCATCTGCTATTTTGCCAAGTAGGCTACTTTAAAACCACCAACACGTTCACAAACTTCTGCATTCATTTCTCATACATCTATATCTATAATTTTCCCACATGTAGAGGGGAAACAGATTGACATTTCTGTAAAACTGCAACTGTAGACTACAACCTCTGGCCTACGTGGCCTCATGTAGCCACAAATACCTAAATATTTGTTGAGAGGAACAGGAAAAGGTCACACAACCTCCATCTACATATTCTGGTGCAGCAGCTTTCAGATCACTTTGAAAAGGCTTATTCACACGGGTACAATGAGTTCGGTAAGTCTTGGTTTTCAATGGTTATCTTTTGAGTGGCAATACAAAGTTGATTTGAGTATTTCTGTGTTCCACTGATTTTAACTGCAGCATGCAGGGATGTGTTTTATCAAGACATGAGACTTGTTACACTTTGACTGTTTCTGTTTTCAGTGTTGTTTTTAACCAATATGTTACCAAATTACACCCTTGGGGACAATAAAGAAACTTTGAGATTGAGAGACTTGTATTGCGTAATTGGAAATATTGAGTTGAAAAGGGAGTTTCCTGGTATAGACATTAACACAAGACACTAAAGTATCAGTCATCCAGCTCTTTAGCTCTTAATAAATAACTTTTGTTTCAATAAACGGAAGCAATTATCTTGTATGAGTAGGCACTAAGTTCTGCTATGATAACATTCTGATGAAGTATCGTATTGCATGTGGTAATAAATTCACAGAACTACAGTGAACCTTTGAACCTGACATATGAATTAAAGGATGGGTTCACAGTTTGTCAAGTCTGTCTTCAAACAACGCTCACATGCCCATATGTAGATTGAAACAGTTTTTGGTTGCTGTAATTATTACTCTTGTCCATACTGACTGTGAATAGACAACCCCCCTCCCCTTGTTCCCCATCTCTTATATTGGAATCACATTAAAGGTGTAATATGTTCACAATTTTTCAAGTCTGTTCTAAAACAATAATCAGGTGCTAAAATGAACCTTGACCCATGTTTTTCTCGCTGTAGTCCTGTTTATACTAGGCATTAAGAGATCCCTTCAAAATATACTTTCAATGTAAGTGATGGGGATAAAATCCACAGTCCTCCTTCCATGCAAAAATGCATTTTAGAAGTTTATTTGAGGATAATATGATTCATCCAAATGATTTAAATCAGTCAATATCTTTCAAAGTTACTGTCTTTTTAGTGCCAAATTCCTTCGTTTTGTTACTATTCTTCCACTGCAGCTGAACAGGAAAACACTGTCCTTCGAGAGAGGAACATTTTTACTAAAGACTAAAGTTAACTGTGGAAGACATCCACTTTAGTTGGCTAACTCAGACGGCTGAAGCTTCATATTATCTTCAGATAAACTTTTAAATACATTTTTGCTCAAAATGAGGTTGTGGATTTTGTCCCCCATCATTTACACTGTAAGTGCATTTGAAGGGGATCTTCTAATGGTCAGTATGAACAGGAGGAGTGATTACAGCGAGCAAAACCTGATTCAATGTTCATATGGGCCCCTGACTATTGTTTTAAGATAGACAGATTGGAAAATTGTGAACCTATCCTTTAGGGAGGGATTTGTTCACAGCTAGACCACACAGTAGGAATGATTACGGCAAGTAACAGTTTCAATCTACATAAAGGAATGTGAGAATCATTTTAAGACAGACCTGAAAAATGTGAACCTATTGTTTAATCTAATTGAGATCCTTAGCTTTATTGAATAATTGTTAACCTGGAACCTGTCTGTTTTTTGGACTTTTTAGTAGAGTTATATATCAGTATTTAGACCTTTCCCCTTACTAACATACTAATCATTTTTTATTCTGACATATATCCACTTTTTACAGCCAGCAAGGTGCAACATCACCACCAACTATACTTGTGTAGTGAACACCCTTGAGGGCGTGGCTTACAGTTCTGTGTTTCTCGTGGGTTTCCTTGTCAATGCTGCTGCTCTTCGTGCCTTCATTGCCAAACGGGCCTCCTGGACAGACAACCACATCTACATGTTGAACCTCAATATAGCTGATTTTACCCTCATCCTCTTCCTTCCCTTTAGGATCTATGATTCTTTCTACTGCCTGGAGATAAGTGGATTGTGTTCTTTCCTCATGTTTATTCATTTCATCAACATGTATGCCAGCATCCTGACCACGACAGCCATCAGTGTCCAGCGCTACCTGATTGTAAGGTTCCCACTGCAGGCCAGATCGTGGAGGAGGAAGAAACAGATAGCTTTTGTTGTGTGTTTGCTCATTTGGGGACTTCTGGTGATAACATATTTTTCATTACCAGACACGATCACCTTTGACAAACTCTGGACGTGCTATGAAAGATGTAAAAACAAGCCACTTGAGAAATCATTTCTTGTCGTTCTTTTATTGCTGGGCTTCTTCGGTCCACTGGTGACCATTGTGTTCTGTTCCAGTCAGATCATCTGTATTCTGTTAAAGGTGGATGAAAAGTTAGCAGAAACGAAAAGCATCGTTGCCATAGTAACAGCAAACATGATTGTGTTCATTGTCTGCTTCACACCCATCCATGTTGCCTTTCTTGTGAACTACTTTAACAACCCGCCTGTAAACTGGATGAAAGGACCTCTAACAGATATACCTGAACACGTATATTTACTTGCATCTGAATGGATTGCTACCACAAACTGCTGTTTTGATTCCATCAGCTATTGTTTTTTATTGAAACAGTTTTATTCACAAATCAGTTGCAGGAGTAGAGGAATTACCCCTGTCACGCTAGAGAGCTATTTGTAGACTCAAAATAAAAATGATTGATATTTTTAAAGGAGCACTCCATCAATTTTTGGACATGCATTTAGTTTATTCGTCAGTTTACTGTGTGTCTGCAGTCAGCTTCCCAAAGTTTGAAGTTTGAAAATGTTACACAGACGAGGTGTCCGGTTTGAAACAAGAAGGCATTCAGGAGAAATGGAAATTGCTGATGAAAGATGCTGTTGTGTTGTATTATGGGACATTTAGGATCCAGCATTTTGGAGACTGAAACATTCTAGGGACTAAAAGTCAGAATATCTGCTACTTTGATTTTTCTTTTTTCTGTGTCTCTTGTGGGTCCCCCAACTTTATGGTGGTACAATAAAAAAATGCTGGAGTGCCCCTTTAAATTAGAAGCATACTATAAGTAGGTAGCTTACTGATTGCTGATTTTTACTTTTTTATAAAACTCTTTTTTTATGATGCTTATGAAATGCAGGCTATGTATAATGATAATGTAAAAATGAACTTTTCAGCTCCCAAATTGCTTGTCTGTATTGTTAATTTGTTGATATAGGTATTGTGTTTATTTTGAAAGTATTATTATTATTATGTCTTGTTATGGGCTGACATTGTTAATCAGTGTCAGAACAGAACTTAACTTTATTACTTACATCTGCCTTGTGGAAGTCATCAAGTTGCTCTGTAAAAGTCTTAATCTGTTTTAAAGATGTTTTGCCTATGTACATGAATACACACGTACGTGCTTGTGTGTGTATTTTGAGATATAAATACCTGTTATCTAACGCACTCAACCTTTCGTTGACCTTATTGCTGTCTGTGTGATGTTCAAAGCATTATATCAAAGCAGAGACAGAACAAATGGTATTCTCATCTCTGCACCAGATCCCTCAACAAAAAACAACAGTCTGTGTCTAGCTCAGGGCTGCAAAGACAGACGATGTCCAGTCAATTCACAGGCACCCATGGGAGTTCATGGCTTGTAAATGCTGCATAAAGGCTAGATGAATGAAGGCCAGTGTCCAGCTCCCTCTTGTGGTGTGGAAAGTAACAGCTTGAAAGAATTTCTGCTTCCTCTTTCCTCTGCTAATATAATGACAAATAAGTCTCATTTAAGGAAAATAAACTGAACTAATGATATACTCATAACTGGGATTGCTGTGAAGCAATAGAGTTGCACTTGTAAATATGTGTATTTATGTGTGTATGAGTGGGCATATGCATAATGATGTGCATTTATTTCAATGAGTGCATTCAGTAGCACACGACAACATTAGCAGTCAATTATATAATGCCATTTAATAGCAGTACTCCAAAGATCGATGGTTATTATAACAGCAGTATCTTAGCAACTGCAAAAACTGAGCAGGCATCAGTCAAATGAGAAGGCTCAGTTGTGGCTGAGATCAGGCCTGCAACTTCTACTCTAACAGGAAACCGCTGAACTCAGCATTCAGCCAAAGTCACGTAAATACTGTACATACATCTTATTCACAGCATCGTCACCGAACAAAAGGAAAAAAAAAAACCTCACACTTCAAACACAGTCCTGTCTCAGGAGAGCATGAATGATCCCCCCCTCCAAAAAAAAAAAAAAAAAAAAAAAAAAATCAAACTGATACACTATACCTTCAGGATGATTATTTACACTATTCACAAATGGTACAGCTCCTTTTCAAAATGCAAAAATAAAATAAAAATTCTTGTGCTTTTCCTTATTACTGCACAGTATAATGACCACAAACAAAAAGAATGAGTACATTCGTTCACTCAGGATGCTGACAAGTATTTTCAAGATCCTCCAGTATGGCAGTTGGTTGGTAATGACAGGCGGACAGACAGACAATCACTAGGCTTTAAAACAAGATGCAAAGTCAGATATGACACAAAATGAGATACACAGTGTTCCCTCACAGCATTTCAGTCCAATTGAAGGTTTGCTTATGAACTACTTATAAATCATTATTATTACATATCAACTACTCTGGAATAAACACAGTTCATGTCATGGTGTCATGTGAATACATTACAGTATAATCATAAAGAACATGACAAAGTGTCTGTATTCATTCTTATATATTTACAGCATATGGCATGATGTGTCACAGTAGTTGATAAGCAGACCCTCAAACACTGCTGGTAAAGTCAGTAGAATCTGTACAGAAGGAGGGAGCTGATAAAATGATTTCAACAGTATAAGCCGACATCTAAACGCGAAAATAGGACATTCAGCATGTAAGGTCAAAGGCATACATATCACAAGTATACTGCAATAAGTGATACTGAGTTCGTCAACACCACAGTACATGAGATAGGTGGACTGCTGACTGAAATGGTCTTTATGGCACTTTAAAACAAGTTTCTTTCAGTTTTTTTTGCTTCAGTAATCAGGCATTGGTAAAACATTCACAAGTAGATTTTGGCACACAGATGTAAAAAAAAAAAAGACACTGGCATACTTGGTACTTGTGTCTTGGTCATTTCAATCTTGGAGCAGGTTGATATGAAACATATGTGAAAACAGATTTTCATACATTAATAGTTATAATGACATGATATATGTTTTTTTTGTTTGTTTGCAAGCTGATGCCGGTCATTTTTTTGGAGATTTATCTAAATTAAAGTTTACTATGTACAGATAAACCATATATTGCTGCTCACTACAGGGTCAGCACAAACCAGCATTCATTTGTCGACTACTGACTGAGACTGAGAGAGAAAATCAAGTCATCTGGTCAGTTATAACAAACCGTACTCTTATTAATTTCCGCAGGTGTCATTGACACACCTCATTTCATCAAGTTTTACTTGCTTTTTGCGTCTGTCTTCTTTATCTTGTCTCTTTTTATGACTTCCATCTCGCTAACACACTCGAGCCATGTTGTGTTGATCTAAATGCCGACCATTTCATGGCACTAGACACTTTGATGGGCTGAATATATTGTACCATTTGCCTGCTGGGAACATTTCCATTACCCCTATTGGCTTCGAGTTAAGCCAGAGGTTTCAATCATCACCACTGTAACTGTCACTTTGTTCTGTATCACGTCTGTGGGACCTTGACCCACTGTGGGCTTAAGGGGAATTTTACTCAATAAAACCGGACTGTGTTCTATAATGCAGCATTAATGAACGTGTCTGTGCATGTGGAAAAAGGTAACAGTGAAGGACAAGGTGTTCATATATTGCAGTGCATGTACTTAATATTCCCTAAAGCACCTCTCTTTCTTTCTGTCTTCCTGTCCTGCTCTGATTTTTCTGTCAGTCCAGTGTTCTGGTGCAATCTCTCCAGATGTCCTTGTGGAATTATTGGTCATTAAAGAGTACATGGAGTGGAAGGGATGAAGCGATGGAGGCACAGGAGTAGAAGCGATGGACGGCTGAGATGCCGGCAACGTCACTGCAGAGAGCATGCAGCTTGGGAGAAATAGTGCTGACATTTCAGTCCTGCACTCTGCTCTCCAAAGATGTGAGTTATGGTCCCATATCCCTATGAGACAGGTTAGAGGCATTTGGCACGCACGTCGTGCTTCCCATTCAGGGGGAATACTAAATACCCATTGTCACCTGTACAATTACATGTATGCGTCTACTGTGTGTGTGCAGCAAGGAGGAAGAGAGAGAAAAAGAAACAGAGAAGGATTTGGTGTCACCTCCTCCATTAGATTTCTCTTTACAGTCAGAATGACTTTAGTTTTTGTTTGATGGGTCACCTGCAGCTTCAGATATTCAAGAAGGTCTCCATTTATGATGTTAAGAATTTGCAGTTTCCCTTCAAGTACCTAGTTGGCAATCAGACCAACAGGTAATATAGTGGAAAACAGATGAGTGGCAGTCTTGTTAATGTTATCCATGAGGGAAAAAAGCATCCCGCTCCTATAGTAGTGTTTGACTGGCTCTGCAGCCTCAGTTAATCTGCACAGGGAAGGCAGCCTCTAAGTGCCATGTCCATCTTTGTCTCTGTCCACATCCTCTCTGCTCCCCCGTTCTGCTTCCTCTCTTTCTTTCTTTCCTCTCCATCCCCTCTCCTCCCTCTTCCTGCTGTCGCGGAGTAGCAGGAGAGAGAGGCAACTCTGCAATGCAGACACAGCAACAACCTCAGTCCATCTGACCAATTAGTGTGAGCCAGGATATGAGTGGCAGACCCAGCAGCCAATCATAATGAGAGACTCACCATAGGGTGAGGGGGTGTGGGGGGTGGGGTGGGGGGTGGGGGTTGCCTGAGAGACAGAGAAGATCAGAGGGGTTGAATGACAATGAAATAAAGACTTAAGGAGAGGGAATGGACAGAGAAAGGAAGAAAGAGGGAAGAGAGATCTATGCAAATAAAACAGAGAGCTCTGGACATGGAAAGACACCCGTCCCCTTCATTTCCTCAACAGTCACTGGCCAGTCTGAGTCCTGTCACTGCAGTTCTTCTTACTCATCAGCTGGCTCAGATCCACCAGCTCGCCCAGCTCCCCTCGCTCCAGGGCCCCTCTCAGCAGAGCCCTGGTCAGCCCGGGGGTGTGTTGCTGGGACACGTACGCCTGGCCACTGGGAGCGGGCATGGAGGGTGGTGGCAGGGGGACAGGGACCATGCCATGGCTGCTGAGGATGTATCCTTCCGGGGCTGGCCAGCGCAAAGGCAGTGGCTCACCATATTCCATGGGCGCGCTGGGAGCTGAGACCACCCTCCGACGCTCAGGCGAGTCCTGGGGGGTCATGGGGTATACATACTCTCCTGCAGATTTCCTGAGTGGGACTTTGGGTGTCCCCTTCCCTCCTTTTTCTTGCTTGCTCAAGCAGACATAGTGCTGGCGTGGTGTGTCACTCCCCCGGCATTCGCCACCGTGTCTCCCACCTCCCCCCTGTGGAAACAGTCTGGTGGTCAGGTAGACGGAGGGGGGCATACGACAGGGTGAACCCAGACCCACAGAGCCTCCCCCCAGGTAGGTCTGGCTTGTGTCCCATCCCCCGGAGTTGGAGTCTGACAGTCGTAGGCCTCTGCGTTTCTGCTGGGGTGTGTGCTCCGGGGTGGGTAGGAAACCGGGGTCGAGCTCTCCTGACTTCACCCAGCCATTGGGCATGACAAACAGGGTCTCCCCACCCTGAGAACAGGGGCGCTCACCACCTCCCTGCCGTGTCACGCTGAGCACCGAGCCTCCCATCCCGCCACCGTTACTCAGCAGGCCCCTTTCACGCCGCTGGATAGAGGACTGGGGGGTGTTGCCATGCCGGCGGTTGGCGGGCTTGTGGGCCATGATCCAGCAGACCGCAAGGCCAGAGAGCGCTGCCCCAATGGTGAATGCCGAGACTGCAGACGCCACCAGCAGGTTGAGGGAGACCAGACTCTCCGGTTCAATCAGCAGACTCTGCTGCAGAATTCCTGAAGATTAAGAGACACAATTATGAAGATGACATTTAGTAGAAAAGTACAGTGGACATCATCTTTCAATGTCTGTCCACAGGGAGTGCAGTTTAAAATTATTATCATTACATATGGTGCTATTCTGCTGCTTCTATTTAGTGCTTCTCCCCTCACAACACATAATGTATCATAATAAATCAATAGCTACAATAACACTGATAATTGGTGATTATAACATTCAGCATTATAAAATTGTTTTCTGCTATGATTATGTTTAAAAGGAGCTTCTCTCCAGTCTGGCCTTGAGGCTCTACAGGCTCCAGGTTCAGAGAGGCCTGCACTTGTCATCAGCACAGCTTAGACCGCAGCAGCTGACTCCCCTTTTCTCCTCTCCTCTCCTCTCTTTTCCTCTCCTCTCCTCTCCTCTCCTCACACTTTCCATTTTGCAGCCCGGTCAGAGAGTCTCTCCATGCAGCATACCATTACCTCAGTGTTTCCACCCAGCTTTAATCACTCCCATCTGCAGACACAGCAGCACATGCCTGTCTCTGGCTCGGCCTCTCCTGTGCTTTCAGTGCTCAGATTAGAGTCTGTCAGGTCTGCAGCCTGGCACCACTAACTTCTAGTCCTATTAGTTTCTGAGAGATGGATCAAAACTAGAAGCCTATATATATAAAATGTAGATTTTACCAAACGACTGTGAAACTGGTCTAAAACAGGAAAAACACTTAAAAAAAAAAAAAGTTTCCTGAAATGGAGATGACATTTTCTGGTTTCCACCGAGTTTGAGAATTTCAGAGCAAGGTTCAAAGAGGCCCTCTCGGGCGCCGCTGTAGCGACATCTGAGCCTTTCAACAGAAGTGACATCAGTATTTTATGCTGAGCTATTTCCAGCTTGCTTGCTGGCTACCCTCGGTCACTCCCCTCAGAGATTTTCAGCTTTGAAAGAACAAAGCCTCATAAGCAGGAGGATTTTTTTGCATTTCACAACCTGCAGTCTTGTATTGCCTTCCAGCAGTTACACCTCTTTCACATCCTCTCTAATTAAACTGTCTCACACTGGGAGCGTTTTGACCAGTCGGAAGTGTGGTTGAAACAAAAATCTCACTTCTACTCCCACCTGATTCAGCTCTGACAAAGATACCAAAACACTCAGTCGCTAATATCAAGGTTGAATGGATCTTGCTGAGCTGGTGAGGAAATCCCATTACACCTCAGATAATTAAAATATGCTAAATTATTTAAAAAAAATTGTCATCAATATACTCTCACTTTATAGTATTACTGTTTTTATTCAGAACAAAATGTTCAGTGACAAGTAGATCGGTGTAATGAGGGATTGAGCCACTAGGCGGAGACTGCCCTCAGTCCATAGCACACAGCCAACAGCATCCATGTCATAGTGCTGCAACCTACCATCACAGTCTCCTAGATGGGAGGTGGTGTTTCCATATTCCACATCTTGTTGAAAAGGGAGCCTGCAGTCACAGAGAGATCACACATGATATATATTTCACATATTTCTTCCATAGAGACATGTGAGAATGCCGCAAATTCACTATATACAGTCATGAGATCTCTCATACTGTAGGTGTGTGTAAAGGATGAATATCTGCAGTCTAACATAACAATTAGGGGGAAAAAATAACACTGTCTGTGACTGAAAATAAGTGATCAATGTAAAAATAAATTTTTTTTAAAAATGAACATGCTCACTTTTGCATAGAAAATTGAACATGAATGGGCACATTTGCTGAAAGGAATCGATTGAATTGATATGGCGCATATTCGTGTGTCATCCAGTGTAATGGGATACACTATTGATGTCATCATTGATTTTTTTTTTTCCGTGCCTGTCCTCAGGGAGGTCAGAGGTCAGAGGTCAGTCAATACAGGTGGTGACAGGAGCTGGTAGTACAAATTGTAATACTCGGTACAATATTTAACTTTGACACCAATTCAAGTATGTTATGTGACTTCTGTTGTTAATAGCGATACACAATTATAAATAAGAATTTGAAATTATTCTAATTGTTAGTATTTAGTAAAAGCCTGCAGTTAATAGCATAAATCATACAGAACACCCAAATGTCAAAATTGGCTTAATTAGTTTACAAAATTAAAATAAATACAATGAAATAAATATACCAATAAAATAAACATAATATTACCATTTACATATTCATGGGGATTATTTAATGATCTGAACAAAAAAGCAGGCAATTATTTTATAGCATTACTTTCTAATTGAAATGGCTACAAACAACAGATGGAGAGAGAAACCTGTGCTGCAGGAACCTCAGCAGAGTCTGATCATTGGCACAATTGTGCACTGTTTAAGTACAAATGAAGCAGAATTGCATTTTATAACATTCCTGCCAGGATACGTCAACAGGGTGGATGCTTACATAATTAAGTTTACTGGCAGGTGAACTGTTCACATGCTGGTGTGTATGTGCGTTCTCCTTACCGTGTGCCTGGTCTCAGGAAGGAGCAGGTGCTGCCTCTGGTCCAGCCACAGTATGGGTCCCTGGAGGCGAGACAGCTCCTGCATGTACACACACACAGACACACACAGACACACACAGACACACACACACACACACACACACACACATAGCAATGAAAATTAAAAAAAAGTTAAGAAATGCTGAGTATTGACCTCATAACTGTAATTCTCCATGGGAAGCTTGCTGTCTAGCTGCCTGGCTACACAAGGTGCCTTGTAAGGTATAGTGGGCCATTATTACCTATAATGCAGAATGTGTCCCTATTGATTAATAGGTCAGAAAGGAGATTAATGTGCTTTTAATATAATTCTAAAATACTCATCTGGCATTTAAATTGGTACACAGCAGTCACACATACTTTAATCGAGTCGTTGCAGTTTCCCATATCCAAGTCTGATAAATGGCTGTTGTGGGAATCAGGTTCAATAGATCTTCACTATATGTGCAGTAATAAACAAATGCCTTCTTGGTATTCATGATGAATCATCTCTTTTAATATAAACTCAGATCAAAATGATTGTGAGGTCTGTGTCAGTTTCCCAGGAAAACAAATACTCCCAAAATAAATATTAAAGCAAATAAGCTAGCTGCAGTTCAACAAACACAACTGCCATCTATCTGCTGATTGACACAACAGCAGAATTGCAAGATATTCTATTGGAAGCGAGACAAACCAAAAGTTGGCCGGTAAGTTGTGCCCTGGCTAATAGCCACTACTACATTTAAAGTGACCTAATTATCAGCCAAAGAAGCAATAAGGGAAAGAGAAATGCTCTCATAGACAAACTTACTTCATGCAGCGGGAGTGAAGGTGGCAGCGAGATGTGGGAACACGGACCAGACAGGAAGAGAAAGCCAGCAGCAGAGTGTGGCTGACCCGGTCCAACGACAAGGACAAGAGCTGACGAGCCTGAGGAGAATCCTCTCCACACCTGGAGTCAGTGAGACAGAGAGGGTAAGGAGCCAGCGGGGGGATGGCGTCAAATAAATCTGTGACAGGGTCAAAGGCCTAATGTGTTGGTGCTTCAAGACAGACAGCCCTGTGCCCTTAACCATCATACAAATAGTCACAATGGACACTGTTCAGAGCCAGAGCTGTGCAGTAAGAATAAATAATATCAGTATTTTTAAGTTAAATGTCGGTGGATGGACAATGGAAAAAAAACAACTCAAAATCATTGTCAAGTTTAAGCTTTTTGCCATTCAACTTTTTTCAGCAACAACAACAAAAAGAAAGAAATAACAAACAAACAATGATTTCACCCTCTTGATCTGCTTAAAGAAATCTTTGTATCAATAGACACTACAGCACAGTCTGGCAGATGAAGCACATACTCCCAACAGCAAATTTAAAGGCACAATCAATGATCCAAATGTAAAGCAAATGGCTCATAACAACAGAATTGGAATCATGAATCCCAAGCTGGTTGTCAGGGTTACTGCAATACATGGACTACTAACACAATAATTATATCTAAGTTAATAGTGTTTTCTGGTGCCCTGAAAGGTTTGGTCACATTAAATCATCAATATATTATTCAGAAAGTTCATCTTTAGCGTCATGTATATAAAAATACAACAAAATACTTGTGCTCTGGCTCTCTGTGTCTTAACACAAAGGACACATCATTCTCAAAACAGCAAAAAAACAAACAAACAAAAAAAACCCACTACAGACCTACATAGACTAAATACACAGTACATTCATATGTATACATTATAAACACAATGTACAGTAGATGATAATAATAGTGTGAGGTGCATATGGGTGTGTCAGAAACTGACTTCCTGTGGAAAGAAGCTCTTACTGAGAAGGGTGGTGTGTGATTTGATGCTCTGGTAACATTTTTTAGGGAGCGAGAACAGAACATGGGCGAGGTGGCTGGTGTCCATGATGACGTTTTGGGCTTTCCTTTTGGTGGTGTAAATGTTATTAAGTTGTGGTAGTTCTGCTGTCTTTGTAGCAGTCTGCAGTCCTAAGCAGTAAGCCTGCCAAACCAAACTATGACACAGCCTGTCAGGACACTCTCAACTGTACAGCAATAAAAGTTCAAAAGAGTTTTGGTGCTCATACCAAACCTCTTTAGATGCCTCAGGAAGTACAGTCTCTGCTGTGCTTTCTGTGGTTGATGCAATTGATGTTGAGAGACCATGTGAGGGTGTCTGAGATGTGTATGCCAAGAAATCTAAAACTATCAACAATTTCAACAGATGATCTATAGATGGAAATAGGAATGTGGTTTTCTCTGATCTTTCTGAAGTCAAATAAAAAAACTAAAAACTAACACTAACACTACTTTTCTTAATCATTAAGTCAGGCTCTTTAATTATACAAAAACTGTATACCTATAATTCATAAGGTCAAATAAAGAACTGAATATGCTTATAAGCTGCACTTAAATGTTAACTATTTAAAATAAGGAAGCATGAGGAAAGACAAAGACCAGGAGTTATAATCTATTAGAGATAAGGACAAAAATCGCTTTTATCCTTCTTACTTCTCTGGGTTGAACCCCTCCACCTCTTCCAGGAACACACTGCTGTGGGAGGCAGAATCTCCATTGGGAACCATAAGGAACTTGAGGATGGTCCCTCGGGTCGAGCCGAGGAACAATACTGTGCGGTTCTTATGAGGACCAGCTTCTGTGTCCACCACCATGGATGTCAACTGGTACCTACATAGACAGATATGTAGATAGATGGAACATGAAACCACATTTACTCAAAGTAGATCAATAAAATATATTTCCTATCTGACCTATACGCTGATGCAAGATGTAAATCTGCGTACCGTCCCATAGTTTTGACCACCCAGGGTCTGTGCCCCAGTAGTGGAACTGTCTCGTCCATTAGCGGGTGGGTCTTCACAAAGTTCAGCACCTCATCCGGTAGCGTGGTAGAGGAGCTAAATCTGGATCCCTGGACTGCACATCCTCCTGGTCTATAGACAGAAGCCGAGGAAGAAACAGAGAATGAGAAAACACAGCATGATGAATAGATAGAATAAGGAAGCATAGAGGATAGATATGAGAAGGAGAGATAGGATTCCAGAGAGAGGAAGAAGAAAAGAGCCAGAGGAGTTCTTTTTTTGGCTGCTGTATGCTGCATTAGAATATTTGCTGAATGGGAGTGAAGTTGCTTTGTGATTGACAGCTGGAGCTTATATCGAGGGAGTAAGTAGAGTACAGTATATGTGAGACAGATGCTCAGGGCAGCAGCACTGCAGTATTCTGCCAAAGTTCTGCTCACATACACTTTGCATAACAATACCTCGGTTTAGGCACTGCTTCATCCGGGACTGGAGTCCAAATAGACTCTGGGGATTTCTGCTCTTTAAACCGGCCCTCGAAGACATGAGCGAGCTGCTGCATGTCAAACACACACACCGCAGAGCCAGGGATGCTACCAGAGACAGAGGAAAGAAAAAAAAGTGATGGGGGGAAAAAAATATGTTTGAGCTTGTTTGTGTGCACATTGTGTACGTCTTTGAACCTGTTTGGCGGTGTGGAGAAGAGACCCAGGATGACGTCTCGTCCTTGCATGTGGATGATGTTGCTTGTGGCGTGTAAGAGGTTGAAATAGAAATGTGAGTCTCCAGGGACGGAGCAGTTGAGCCGAGCCTTCAGAAATGTGGTCCACTGTTTCTCAAGGACGCGCTGAGAGCCACCCAGGTCTGCTTTACACACACGAGCCACACGGGACACCATCACCTGGAATAACAGGAGCAAAGTATAATAAAAGAGAAAAATAGTATAGTAAAAGAAGCAAAAAGAATGAAAGAAAGAAAAGAAAAAAACCTTCTCTAGATGATGAAACTCCATGGCCATCTCTCTGAAGAAGAAATAAATATGAGGCCCCCACTCCATGGCGCTCACAAAGTAGGGCTCTGGAAAATAATATGAGAAAAACACTGTTAGACAAACACACACATTCACACAATGACACTACAGAACAGCAGCAACGCTGCGCCTGGGGCCAAACGTAACGCTCCGCAGCCCCTGACATGGCGCTGTAATAACAGTCACATCAACATGGACTGCTGCTGTCCACCGACTCGCTCATTGAATATTCATGTCCTGTTTAATTTATCATCATGGACAAGAGGATACACATTATTTATTATTTATTCATCCAGCTCTGTTCTGGCTTTGACCTGCTGTTCGGGCTTGTTTTTCCTCCACGGAGAACAGGCTCGACTGTTAAATCGAAGGCTTGTTAAAACCCTGAATCTGTAGAGTCCAACTAACCTCAATACATCACTCTGTCTGGGCGCGTTCCACTTTTAGTAAATCTATTACATGTGGGTCTAATCATGTCTGGTTTTCCCAGAATAAAACTTACATTTAGTCCCTGAAAACCATCTTATTCAACTATGAGTACCTCATGAAAAAAACAACCTTAATTTTCTTTTCGTAAACTATTGAAGATAATGGTGATGGTTTCTGTTATTTGCTTCCTGATTGTCTATTGATGGTGTCTGGCTCTCGAGGGTCTGTTTCTAAAAGTACCTCTGAACCATTTGGAGTCGTGTTTGACTGTGCGGAGGGCAGGGCTGTCGCTAAGGCTACGATAGATCACCGCATCGATGGCCAGGAAGTCTGTCACAGTACCGGTAAAGAGACTTCCATCTGAGAGCGAGAGAGGAGGAGATTAAGAAGAAGAAGAAGGGGAAGATACAGATGCAGAGATAGCACAAGGTCAAGAAGATTAAAACTAAACAAGCAATGCAGCTTACAGGTCTGACTATAAATCATTTGTAAAGGTAAACACAAGGGCACAGACTTGCCAATGTCTGGAGCTGAAAACTAAGTTTGATGTCTGCTAGAAACTCTGAATTTTTCAGCTTTAGCGTTCAAACTCGAGATGCTACCTGCAAATAAAGCCACATTGGCATGCCGTGGATCATATGGGCAGCGTGCCATCCCACTGACAGGCTCTCCCACCATTTCTAGAGTGTCTCTCTGCAACAGGAAGAACATATATAGATAAGAAAACTGGCAGATACACACAGAACGACCAGCTGACAGATAGATGGGTACTAACAGTGTAATTGGCACACAGTGGGTTGAAGGCGTTTGTTCCACAGACAAACAGGCCACCATGCTGGCTGAGAAGAACCTTGATGAAATTACGGCACTCTCCCTGTAGAAAAAAACACAAAAGTAAACAATTAAGAGAGGAGGAGAAAATCACAAGGTACGAAGCAACATAAAAAAAACGAGTTTTGAACCAAAGCTAATCTCAAAACTACCAGTCAGAGCAAAAAGACTGCCAGTGTGAAGTATGAGGAATGTAGCTTAAAACAATCCTTAGAGGAAATAACACCCTCCACCACGCTCCATCTGGTTGAACAATAGGATGGGGACTTTATAGCTATCTTCAAAGTGGAGGGTGCTGATTGAGCTGAAATTTAAAGCTGCTATCAGGGAATCTGAGACTTGATGACACAGGTTAGCCTTTCAGTCTTGTTGTGATTGTGACAGTATTTTACAGCGTTGTCAGATGACATGACGTGCATGCAGTGGCACAAAATGAAAGATTAGACTGGAATAAACCTGTATAATAATTTGATTTAACCATGGCTCAATATTTGTTCATCAGAAGTTAAATTCCTGTCAGTCAGGTGATCAGTTTTTCAAATGTTGATTCTGATGTTCAGTGATGCTTGCCAAGTGTTACTAGCTTACTGTAGGTGTGACAAAATTAGAGAGACATCTAAGTACTTTGTATAATTTTGATTTGCACATCATTTTATTGTTTGCCAAATAAAACAGTGCTCATACTTGGTATTGAATCGTGCTAATCAACTAATAGTATTCCAATGTTTGAACTGCAGGGGCTAATTAGTGTTAGCATTGATTCTGGCAAAATGTTAGTTCAAATTATAATGAGTAAGGAAAAAATGTTTGTGGATTTTTCTTTCTGATAATATATTGGTGAATAATGTTCTTATTGTGACATTGTAATAGTGATTACTATTGACGGTTAGACTCGTTAGAAGATTAGTTTGACATTTTTGGAAAATACACTTATTCGCTTTCTTGCAGAGAGTTAGATGAGATGATTAATATCTCTCTCATATCGGTGAGCACAAAATCTGCCTAACCACACCTCTAAAAGTCTCTAATTAACACATTAAATCTTGTTTGTTTCATTATACAGCAGATAACTAGGCAACTAGCAGAGACTCAAGGAAGTCAATGCTCCCAGCCAAGAAATAGTCTGGCACATAAAACATCTGTATAACGTCTGTTAAACTGTGAAATGATGTTTTTACACTTCATTTTCTGTACAGATTAAACAGGTGCAACATGTTAATTAGTAAGGTTTAGAGATGCTGGCATGCAGATGTTGTTACTGCACCTTTGGACAGAGCCAGGCTAGCTGTTTCCCCTTGATTCCAGACTTTGTGCTAAGCTAAGCTAACAACTACAGGCTGTCGTTACATATTTACCATACAAATGTGAGAGTGGTATCAATCTTCTCATCTAACTCTCGCCAAGTAAGTGAATAGTATATCTTCCAAAATGCCAAACTATGTCTTTAATAACTTTAATAAATGTTGCATTCCATCCAGGTGTTCATTTTCAGTTTCCAGTTTCTGTCTGGCACACATAACTGGGACAGGCTCATCCTTATTAGTTCCACCTGTGCTTTTCCTGTTATGACACTTCAAACTATGAAAAAGGTCTATTCTTGTACTGTTGTACTGTAACCTCAGTTGGTTGATGTTTCACACTTATTTACAGATGCGGTGGGTCTGTACAGCATCAGAACTCATCTAATAACTGTACTACTGTATGTCAGATGATTCACAGCAGCATCAATAGTGCCTGTTACCCTGAGATTCATAATTTGATCTCTTCTTCTGAGTTAGTGGGCTTTTACTAACATAGTTCACCTGTCTTCTTCCTCTCACTCTCTCATCATTGCTCCATATTCCCTACGTCCTGTCTTTGTTCCTCTTTTATCAAAGCTTTAATTCCTTTTTTTGTTCTGACATCTTTTCCTCTTTCATCAGTGTTCTTTGAGGAAACACATCTTTTTTCCTTTTGTTGTCCCCCCCCATCCTGGTTACGTGTTTCTTCCCCAGTTCTCCTCCGCCTACACACATCCCTACCTATACCTCCCTTCCTCAACTGATTTCAATTACTGTTTCCTCCCTGAGGCTGTGTCACTCTCTCTGCTCAGTTTGCTCTATAATGTTTCCCGTTGCTTCTTTTTATTTTTCCACAAGTTCTGCCCAGATTGGATTTTGCCGCTGGCACAGCTACATTTATACAATAAACTTATATTTTAAGTTATAGCCTGTCAACCAGGCTACCATCCCATCAAATCTTTGTCTTTTCTATATTTGATCACATTCCTCTCATATCTCAGAACACTGTCAACTATCACTTTATATACGTGCATCGTTGTTCCACTTTTTTGTCTTTCCCAGGGGCTATGAATGAGATATATGAGGAAAATTGGCACAATGCAGGTGTGCAAGAAGATGACTTTCAAGCTCCATGGACATCTTTTGGCGAGGGTAATGTTTCACTGAGCTTGCACGATTATGTGATGTGCTGATTCCGTATCATCAACAAGATCAAATCTGTGTAAAAACAGCATGCAGGCGCACCCAAGGGGAAATAAGGTTTCTCTAGCAGCTGTTGCGTCTGTCCATGCGTGTGATAGTGTAGACGGTGTTGACGCATGTAAGAGTGGATCTCAGTGTGTTGTGTACAAACACAATACCTCATGTTTGCCCTTCATCCGGCACACTCGGATGTCGTTTTTGTTGGATTCCCATGTCCGTTTCTGTCAAAGGGACGAACCACAGTCAGAACTGACCAAATGTGTATTATGTGTGTACATGTACATTATCAATTATTATTATGTGTTTGGTTTTGTAAGTGTGCAATAAGATGAGTCTTACCTTGCTGTAGAACATCTCATCACCTGCCATGTTATCCAGCTCCACTCTGTACAAGTCATCTCTACAAAACACACAAACACATACAAAATCAGTCCCATGTAATAACAACATAAACAACGTGTAAGGCAGGTTTCTTTTTCATTGTTCAATGGGTGCTCATGTTAATTGGTGAAAATGAAAAATAATAATTTGGCATAAAAATGACACATATATGTGAATGTATGTTCTGTGTTGCACTATGAGACCAGAGATGTAATTGGTAGGTTATCCACACACGATAAACAGTCGCTTGCTTCATTAATGGTTGAATGTTATTGTTGTTGCCTTAGAGAAAAAATTGTTATCGGCACACCACTTCTGTTAGACTGCCACCTGTTTGTGTTTTTGTGACACAAATCTGTTCTGGTCAAAGCTATCAAATTAAAACTGTGTGAATTTAAAGGTTACATTTTTTCATTTAAATGAGGCAAAATATATTATTTATTTGTGGTAGTCATTTGGTAAGTTTATTAGACTTCATTTCAGCACCATGTGCTGTTCAAACTGCCCAGAGCAGGGCGAGGCACAGTCGTCTGGGTTTGCTTGCCTCTCTCCTCATGTGAGGGCAGTATTAGATGTTACTAGTTTATTTTTATTGGGGGTTTACATGAGCCTTGTATTTACATTGTTTTATACAGCAGATGTATTAAAGATGATGTAAATGTTTTGATATAAACTCTGAAAGTGAAAACCTAAATATTTTAGCTTATTTGCCTACCACTTGTGTAAGGCAGCACTTATTTTGTATCATGTATACGACTAATATGAAACAGATTTCCCTTCACATTTAACAGCAAGATTTAATACATCCTCACTAGAACAAACTGCAAATGTCCTCCACAGAGTGACAGCAGATGGAAGCTGTGGCATCAAATGAAAGCAAAAGGATATTAATGTGAACACGTCAGTAACACACAGTTGGAGGCGGTTGCCGTTGGTTACCTGGCTCCTATGTAGAGTGTGCGGTTGACTTGGAGGACTGTCTGGATGTGCAGCTCCTGTCTCTGAGCTGAACGATGAGCTCTGCCCAAGAACACTGGATACCTCCTCACCACTGACATGAACACACACACACACACACACACGAACAGGCGCAGAGAGAGAGAGAGAGAGAGAGTGAAATGTTGACTAAAACAAGCAAGAAATGAAGTGCCTTGCTCAAGGAGGCTTTGACAGTTGAGGACAGAGAAAGTACTTTTCCCATCTATATTTATCCAGAGAACTCAGGCAGGCCATAAAGCATCTTTCCTAACCTTCACTTTTATAGTGTCTTCACTCATTCCTGATGCTTTTATTTCAGAAAACAAAGATAATGGACGGGAGACAAATTTGTTAGCAGGTACAGCACACAGAGATGGTTTTATCCTCTTAGTGCTTCCACTGCTGTTGATGTATGCAGCTCTATAATGAGAAAAACTGTCTGTGATCATTGTTGTTATTTTAGTGTGGAAAAAGGCATCTCCTCCCTACATTTCAGATAAATGAGAGAGAACATATGAGGTGCAGAAAGGAAGTGACAGTAAGAGACTGTGAGAAAGTTTCAAAGAGGAGAACAACAGTCTCCACGGGGAGCCCTCATCATCAGGAGACAGATTGGGAAAACGTCTCATTGTCCTTGACTGCAGGGGAGGGAGAGAGGACGGAATGATCCATCTCCACCTATCCCCTCCTCTTCTCTCTTCCACCCTCAGCCCCCTCTCTTGTCATTTGTATCGCTCTATCCAACCCAATTGTCTTATACTTTTTCATCTTCCCACGTCTCTCAACATCTATGACAACTGTTTTTCTATCTTTCTGTCTCTCTCCTTTTTTCTCTCTCTCCATCTCTCCCCCTTTCTTTCTTTATGATCATTTTTCTTTCTGCTATGCTGCCATAGAGAGACGGGGTGAAGTCTCTTTATTTATCTGTGTAGCTCTGAAGCAGCTCCACACCAAGGCTCTGACCCTTGACCACTGATTTCCACATCCTTCGTGGAGCCATTCATCAATGCTGCACACACACACACACACACACACACACACACACACATACACACACACACACACACGCACACACACACACACACACACACACACACACACACACACACACACACACACACACATACACACACACACACACACACACATACCCTCTACGGGGACGTAGCTGAGTGGACTGGGTTCCTCTGGGAATGAGCCATCAGCCAGTTGAAGCAGCAGGAGAAGAAATGTGAGAGGAGGAGCCATGGTCGCCATGGCAGCAGAACACATGCACTGTTAACAAAGAGAGAGAAGAGAGAAAAATTTCATTGTTGTGTACTATATATGTTTGTGTAAGTGTGTGTGTGTTGACATTTTGACAGATTCTCAGGAATTGACCAACAGGTCTGCAAATGTGTGTGTATGTGTGTGTGAGAACAGGGTCAGAAGTGCACTAGGGTGAATGCTGCCACCAACCTGGCTTCAGCAGGGAGCTAATGTGTTTCTATTGTCTGCTTAGCGGCATAATGGGGATCTATTGTCAGAAATGTCACTCCATTGTCAAACAGTCTGAACTGAAAGGGACTCTCACAGCCATAAAACACACCAAGAGACAAAACATTCACAGGTTTACAAAGCCACTTTAGGTGGTAATGTTCCTTTCACTAATTGTGTTTCTATAGGGACATATGGTGGCTATATTATAGGTAATTAGCCACAAAAGAGGATCTGGTCTTTATATATCAGAGCAGAAAAAGAACAGATAAAAAGGAAGACTGGGGTAAGCTGGACAATGTCTTTTAAAGGTTAAAATGTCAAGAGCACTTTAAATCATGGGAAAGGAAAAGGGGAGGCACTGATTTTGGACTTTAAAAAGTTAAGAGGCCACAATACTGTTTAGGATACATCTGCACACACAAACACACATACACAACAAGACTAAAAGAATACAGCTACTCTAGTGGCTCTGTGAGGCCAAGTACACATGCAATGAGAAAGAGTGCTAGAAAGAAGTTGATTAAAGAAATCTGCTAACATGCTGATGTTAAGCAGGTATAATGTCTAAACACAAAGTACAGCTGAGGATGATGGGAAAGTCATCACTTTTGCAAGTATTTTGTCATAAACCAAACCATTGCCATCCCTGCAGCCATGCTAGGACGTACATGTACACACGTAAAGGGGTCAAACAGTCAAAAAGAAACCCCCGTTGCTCTACATCAGCCACCAATAAAACCATAACACTGCTGCACAGAAGTTACTACCACATAAATTGTGACAGCCGCACCATCAAACACATGTTTGAATATAGAAGCTTTTCTATGCATTTACTCAATATGCCTGTGGGTGAGCTACACAGCTTGTGTGTCAGAATGAACCGTCTTTGATATGAGAATGCTTTCAAAGGGAAGAGATGAGACAAATGGGGAGAGCCAAAAAAGGGCGGAGTACTTGGGCCTTTGTCTCCAGTTGCTGCGAGCGCTGTTAAAATCTTTCAAACTGTTAAGTTCGATGAAACACAAATGAAAAGGTGAGAAATGGAAGAAAAGACGTGAATGCTGTTCTCTTCAAATCAACCTGAATGCCATGTTCCATGTTTCCCCCCCTCAACCCCCGCTTATTTCCTTTCATCCTCCGTCTCCCTCCCTCCCTTCATTTCTCCTCCTTTCTATCTCTCAGCTTGTCTGTTCCCAGATAAAAACCCTACGACTGTTTTCAGAGATAGAACACCAGGTAGTGAGGTGTTAGTTGCTAAGGTGATGATGACAACTGCTATTTGAAGCGCGCACACACACACACACACACACACACACACACATACACACACACACACACACAAGTACTCAGATGAAACACACACACACACTCTCTTATACATAAGTACATTCACCTGTGTTGCCAACACTTCAGACTGTGCACGGGTTTGAGTGACAAGCTGTTTGAAGACATCAGTGAGGCGATGTGGGCTGCTGACTATACTCTGGGGGCCTCTTCAAATAAAATTCTATCCCAGAGATTGCAGGTTTGACATCTCTAAGCCTTTTCCTCATGCATTGGAGGAGGCCTGAGGAGGTGTGGGGTGGGGGTTGGGGGGGGTGTTTCATCTGACTCTCTGTTGGGATTCCCTGGACTAGAACTGACTGAGTGTGGTTTAGGGTCAACATCATGTCATTAGACGGTGGAATAACACTGCAGCACATAAGTTACTACCAGACATAATTTGTGACAACCACACCATCAAACACACGTTTGAATATAGAAGTTTTTCTATGTATTTACTCATTATGCCTGTGGGTGAGCTACACAGTTTGCATGTCAGAACAAATTGATGCAAGAATACTTTCTAAGCTTTCTCCTCATGCATTGGAGGAGGCCTGGAGGGGGAGCGTGGGGTGTTTCATCTGACTCTCCGTTGGGATTTCCTGGGCTAGAGTGTGGTTTAGGGTCAGCATCATTTCATTACAGCCATTTCATGAGGGGGATCCAAATTTGATGCTTAAACCCAAAATTAAATTCTGTTGCCTTGAATGGATTGAAAGGATGGAGGGTCGGAATTAAGATGGAATTAAATGAAGCGTGTGTTCCAGTGAGATTAGGCATCATATGTTATGGACTAGCTTTGTCACATTAACGCTGGGCATCCCTGTTTCCTTCCTCACCCTCTCTTCCTCTCTCTTACACATACACACACACTTTCTAGCAGCGGCTGCACATGCAACATACTAAAAACCCTGCGGCCAATCATTGATAAAGCCTCCTCATTAGAGTACGTATTGATCAAGGTTATTGATCCACAAGATAAACCATCAGATCTGGGCCAAGACCAGCATACTAGAGAGAGAGTTGCTGGCTAGCGTCATGACAAAGGCAGTATTTTTAATGCTCAGGGCTACAAAAACGGTTTTGGGGCAGTGCTTTCTGATTCTGTTCCGATTTTTCCATGATGCACTGAGAAGACAGAAGAGAGAGATGAAGGGTAAAAGGCAGAGATGGTCTGAGAAAAATCCAAAAAAAAAAGGAGGAAGAGAGATATTGCTCCCTATAGACTTCCAGCTCATCAAGCTATAAAAACAGACTGCTGGTGACAGCATAAGTATCTGAAAATCAAGGGAAGCGAGCCGATCAAGTGGAAAGAAGAAAAGGTGATATGTTATTTGTGTCAGATCATGTTGGTGTGATAGGATTAAATGGTGTGACACTGACACGGTTATCATGGGATGCATGTAATGACGGCGACAGCCACACAGTGTAATCTAGCCTCATCAGGCAACCCATTAGCGAATCACCTGCTAACACTCACATCATTAACCAATCAGCAGGTCACCTGAAGAAGCATAATCACCTGCTTTCACCTCGTATCAGTTTGTCCATATGTTTTGTCCTCATCGGCTGGGACTCAGCTCCATTTCATAAAGTCTTTCTCTCCAGTGTGCGCTCGTTTACCTGCAATAACTGATCTGACCGGAATGACAGGAGATAAGCAGCATGCTGGGAATTTCTATAAGGCCCTCACTTCTAATGCGATGTGTCAACAATATGTGAATGATATATATTTAATGATTGTCTAGTTAATACCTGGCCTTTAGTGTATAGTGGGGATGCTCATATTTGCACAAGGCATCTCAACTATTAAAGCTGCTGAACAAGATCAATATACTTTCATCCTGCTAAACAGAGACAGTATAAAGAGCACCATTCCTTTACATACCAAGGAGCATTAACTGACAGGAAAATACTGAGGCATAAATACAAAAGGCCTCAGCACTCCCTCTTAAGGCACTATACCCACTGATGCTGCAAGCACTGTTGTTAAGACGTTCGAGCCATGACCTGTGCTGCGCCCAACTACACTACTACCACCATTAATTAAACCTCTGATGTGTGTGTGACAGAACCTGGAGGAGTGAAGTCTAAACACATCTCTCCGTTGGTGCTGACATTTCATTTGTCACTGAACTGTGTTTTCTGATGCGTTGCGTTGAATCTGTGGTTGTGATTAGGTCTACAGGCAAAATCTTTCCCCCTCTCTCTCTCTCTATGTCTTTCCCTTCGTCTCTCGCTCTCTGTTTAGCTGCTGCAGCCACTCCACTCTGTGCCTTTGTTACCGTAGCAACCAATAGCAAAGCAAGGCAGAGATGTTCTGTTGCAGTAGATGTAAAAGCAAGGGGAGGTGGGTTCGCCCTGTAACACATACATGCATACATATGTACGAGCATACACGCCTGCACACACACATACACTGATGCATATACTTAAGCAGTAACCCAAATACATGTACATTGATATGAGTGTGTATGTACATAGATATAAGGAGGTGGGGGTACCCACTCTCTCAGCAAGGAGGGGGATGGGGGAGTTGGAAGCATTTTATCCTCACATTATCCACACATTGGCAAGATGGCTCATTTGAAATCAATGATCAAAAATGGAAAATAGTCAGGAAACAATGCATTTAGCCCACATTCCCTTAGAAAATGTTGTTTTTTCATTGGATTTCCAGCTGAATCTATTGGCCTTAATGAGCTAGCTGCATTGTTCTTGTTCTGTGTTTCTGTCAAAGCATTTTGAATCATTAAAGAGCACAACATGAATGGACACAAGGTGAGCTGTGACACCACAAACTTCATTTTGGACAAAAATAACAACATGTTAAAATAACCCAATTTGGGACAAGCTTCACTCGTACCAAACAAAGGTAGGAACAAGTTCTGAGGCCTCCTCTCTCTGGGATTATTATGACCAGTTGATGTACAATAACACACACAAACTCAGATGGATCAAGAAAGTTAGAGTCAGATTTAAAATATACGTTATTTATCAACATGAACACTCTGCTGAAAAAGAATCCTTCACACGCTCTCCTCATTTGTAAGACAAGGCGTCTTACAAATGAGGAGAGCGTGTGAAGGATTCTTTTCTCCTTGAGGACAGTATGCAGGTTAAAGCCCTGAATAAACCGAGGTGGCCTGAGGGTAGAAACACACACATGGGCTAAACTGGGAGAAGTGGGTCACCTTCACACTCCAGTAATCCACCCTACAAGCAATATAGCTTCATTAACAGACTTAAAACGTGTGTTCATTGAAAATGGAAAGGACATTCAGGAAAATGTAACTGTGAGAGAAACCGGAATGTTCTTTCTGATCACGGCAAAGTATTTTTTGTGCTTCCAGATAACTTAAATATGGTGGTAAAAGTTCAGACAAGTATTGTATGACTCTTTATGACTTTATTGTATGATTACTTAGCGGATACCAGACTTCACTCTCTGGTTGTGGGACGAAAACAGTACAATCCAGCTATAGCTTTTTATGTGTCAAGATGGACTTTACACAAAATAGCTGAAAATATTTTCGCACATTTCACCGATTCCACACTTATTTTCCACTGATTCCATAAAATAAACATCTCTGACGTCACTCATAGGGATGCTTGGAAGCTTGGATTTGGGATTGCTGCTTTATTCTTTATTTTTATTGCCCATTAGCTTCCATAATGTGGTTGCTACAACCAACCTAACAACAATTTTAAATCACATTGATGAATAAAACAAGAGATCAGAAAATAAGTGAAAAAACTCAAAACAAATAACCCCAACACACAAAAAACCACACAAAAAACACAATTAGTAATTGAGACTAAAACGTAATTAAAAAAAATATTCTGACTTTTTATTCAAGATAGAAGTTGGGAATTTTTCATTCACTTCAATAAAGTCAGAACTTTTGGAAACCAGTGATTAACAACCTTAGAGGAACAGCATATTAACACACAGTCACATGGTTTCACCATTCAGTTGGGCTGTTGGCCACTCAATTGCAAAAATGTATGACAAACACATGGATCTCAAGAGGGTTATAGTTGGGACACTAGGCCATATCAGTATTTGCTGGTGGCTTACAAACTACCCTGTTCATTTAATACATAGTGCTTTTAAGATTAGTTCAGTTAATATCGGTCAAGTCAACAATTTTCTGACTACAATTTTCTGAATTAGCTGTATTGCCAGCTGGGGTGCCAGAATTTGCTGCAAGTTAAAAATGGCTGTTGTGGGAATAATTATTTGTGGTATTAAATATCTCCCATAACAGGTGGCAACACCAGTAGAACAGGTTGGAGTGAAGAGAAAAGAACACATGGATATTTATTCAGATTCACAAACCTGTTCACATGTACTCATATACAAACACAAAAGAGAGCCTGTGCACACACACACACACACACACACACACATACACACACAAACACACACACACACACACACACACACAATCACGCTCTCTTCAGTTGTGGAATCACTGTGTCAAGTCTTTATCTTATCGAGGTGGAGGCGATATTCCCTCAAGTGGCTGCCTGTCTCCTCAGAGCAGGTCTAATCAGAGTTAAGGGAATCTGTCTTTTGCTGTTAAATATCCTAAAATACTATTCAATCTACAGGGTCATTTATATGCTAATGCAAAGGTTACCTCTGCATACGCCTTTGACGCAGCTATGTGCTATTAGGTTATGTGTGTGCGTGAATGAATGGAAAAAAAAGGAGAGAGAAAGATGAGAGAACTACTGATAGCAAAAGAGCAATGAAAGAGGGGGATGAAAAGAAAAGATGGTAGCAGAGAGAGAGAGAGAGAGAGAGAGAGAGAGAGAGGAGATATGAAGGGAAAGAGAGGAGAGAAGATACAAGGCAGAAAGGGAGAGAGATATTCCCCTGGGTGGATGCCATAGGTAATTAAAATAGGATGGACAGAGCTGGAGTCTAGCCAGAGAGAGCTCCATCTCCCCTTAGACTTCTTCTCCAATCAGGCCTTTTGCCTAAAGCCAAATTGCTGCTAGTGACAGACACACAGTAGTCTTTGGATGCAGTGAGTTATCAATTTATGGATAATGGACATGTGTGATAAACACACAGCTCATAAATGTATGGACAAAGCAATCAAACACTCACAAATAGCTAAATCTGAGCTGTGAAAACAGGTAATGTGTATACATCTGGTTCTGCACTGAGAGAAACACACATGAAAACATAACACACACACACATGCGCACACACACTCACTGACACACACACACACACACACACGTACACACACACACGTACATTTACAGCGCTGTACAAAGCTGCAGCAAGGGCAAACGTTACTAACCAGAGTTTGACTGCAGTAAGCACATATACATTCACTGCACAGCTCTGAGCTAGAGGCGAGCACATAAGTATGCAGTGCACACACTCAAACACACACTATGAGCACAGAGTGGAATACACACACACACACACACAAACACACACCAGCCACGTACAACGGCAATGAAGATGCAGCCTAATAACACAACAGCGTCGAATGAATTGAATTGAAAACGACTTGGACTTGTTTTCATGCTGTTATTATTCTGTTTTGTCACACGCACACAGTGTTAATGGTGCACTTTGTACTGTACAAGGTAGTCCATGACATCTGTCTCTAGGGAACAAACATCATTTCTTTTGCTTAACCACGTCTTAGGCTATACCCTTTGTGATTTTCAGCACAAAGAGAAATCATCTTTTTGCTCTAAAATTGGAAAATAAATTGAGATCCCAACCAAAAATATCAGTTATTCTTTTATATTGTTTGTCTTATATGATTCACTGACCACAGCCCAACATCTCGTTGCCTTTCTTTTTTTCTACTTCAACAAAGACTATGCTAAATAGGCTGTGCTAATGTCTCAACGTGGCAGCCATTACCACATATCTCATACTCTGTTAGTGGCTTCTCATATGCCAGTGTAAAAGGAGGCGCAGGCTGAGAGGTAGCTCATATTCTCGACATGTTGTTCTTTGTGTGCTGTGATCACCCGTAAGGGTAAATATAGCTCTTTTGGCAGAAGCCCGCTAAGAGGATCACAGCTCACAATAGGTGGTCCATACACAACAGATATCAAAATGCCACAGAACCTGCTTGTGGATTGACATGTGAACACACACACGGATGCCTGCGCACGTAGAAACTACACCTATAGCGTACACACCTATACACGGAGACGACGCCTCCCCTGGGAGCCTTCTCTCCTCCTCGCAGGTATAATTGTGTTTCTGCTATGCTTTGCTCCTCTCCCCTCAGTTGTGACTGGGCCCCAGATGAAAAGCCATAATTAAAAGAGAAAAGTTGTATTTGTGTGAAGAAGGGATGGGTGTGGGAGAGGACAGGATGAAGGAGAGAGAAAGATTAGCCACAACAAAGCTTCATCAGGCTACAAAACCATCTCGAGTAGCTGGGAGACAAAAGACTCGGATGTGCCTTTATCTCCTAATAAAAAAGTCTTCCAAATCCCTCTGGCTAAGCTGCCATAACTAAAGCCTGCCTTTGGCTTAGGTGCTCGCTGAATTTGTTGGACAACAAAAGCAGCAAAATATGAGAAGATAGACGAAGCTTCCAAGAAATATATATATATGCCTCCATTCATTTTGTGCAAAGATGTAAAAAGTCAAGTGCCTTGGCAGTGGCATTTGAGAAAAGGTTACTTGCTTATTTGCTTATTTTGTTCGTGTGGGCCTGTAGATGTGCGTACGTGTGAGTGCTTCAGTGGAAGTGTGAAGTGGATTGTCATTTTCACACTTTGCAATTTTGGGATGTAAATGAGATCACAGAAGGTAAGAGATTAGACTACCTCTATCTTTCTAAGTTGAAACAGGTGTGATATCACTCACAACCAAATTGCCAGGCAGTTAAACGGGATGAGCAGCTGCATGCAAAGAGATGGTTCATTTTGAGAGACACGCAGAGATAGTACACTACAACACACACATGAAAATATGCATATGTGCCTCCTAAACTTACATCTACCTGACCGTTATGATTGGGAGCATTGGGGGAGTTGTTAAGATGATAAAGAGGACAGAATAATACACTGAAAACTTAACACACATGTTAGCGCGTTATAGCATGTGCAGAGACCACATAATGTGCAAAGGGATGCATAAAAAAGAGGCTGCACCTCAGGGGGGTAATCAGTGAAGACAAGGAGTCATAAAAGTGAGGATACATGGCCACTGTAAAGTGTATGAGGGATTTCTACATTGAAAACAACTGCAGGGCATTTTTACACAGTATATGTGGCCGATGCAGTAACCACATCCACATGGTCCTACCAACTTGTACACTTGAACATAATTTATCATGCACAGTGTAAAGTTTATTGCACCATGACGATTTACAGCAAAGTTTGCCATATATGTAAAGCTCCTGTGCTTGTGTGGTACCCATTAACTTGCTCCTTTCCCTCTTCAAACATCTGGAGGATTTATCTGAAAGCCTCTCACATCATCCCAGAAAATATTTTGCATAAGGGAGTTTAATTTAAATACCTGTCTGAGGATAACAGCTAGTTTCTGACAAGTAAAGAAAGTATGCCTGCGTGACTCCTGACCCTCTGCCCTTTTAATCCTGCAGAATGACTCCCTGAGGTTCACACTGAGGACCCCACTAAAACAGGTCGCCCAGCAGATGCCTGCCCAAGCTAGGTCCTTCGGATCTTACTGCCCTGAGGTCTACGGACTTCAACACCCTTTTCAAGTGTTGATTTTGTTCTAAAGAATCCCACCAAACCCTGCCACCAGATAAATACTGCGCTCTGTGTGAAGCCGGAACCTAAAAGAAACTGTATCTGGCTGCTTTTGAGGAAAATAAGCATTTCTTACTTCCAATCTGTGGATACATATGCACAGCTTTGCTTTATTTTATGATCAGATTAGTGAATAATCCGGTCTGCTTTGTAAAGCTGAGAGGGTGGTTACATTTAGGACAGATGGGAGTTGATAGAGCAAGTTTTGAAAGTTACTTTAAGTTCATCTAAACATAAGAGTGTACACTGACAATCCTTCAGAAGCACAGCTGTGGGTGGGAAATATCTCCAGACTGTGTGAAAAAAAGGAAATCTGCAGTGAGTGTAGGATGAAGTGAGTGACAAAAATGAAAAGAAGCATACTGTTATTTTAAAAAAGAATGTTTTGGTAGCTTGGCATGTGTTCTGGGCTTAAAATCAGCCCAGGTTTGGTAAAAAGAAAACAATTAGTCTGAAGTGGAAATAGGAAACTACAGATTGAATGGTACCTTAGAGCACAGCAGTGTTAAAACCAGTGTGAGTGTTTGAGTCAGTCAATGTTCCTCTCTGTGTACCAGAGGTAAAGAGAGGCAATTTGTCGCCGATTGCTTGACGTATTCTCTTGGCGGTAGGAACAGAGAAGCAGTTAGGTAACATCTCTCTCCTTCCAACATCTTCTGTCTGTTTCATCTCACTCTATTTAACACACAGAAAGACGCAAACAGACGATCTCAGACTGTCATTCTACACATTTCAAGGAACGTGCTCCTTAGCAACCCCGACACACTAATCTGCTGCTGATTTAGTCTCTTTGTGGGTAGCTGTATTATGCTGCAATCCAATCTAATTTTTTTCTCCGTGCTTGAGATGCCTTGTTTGCGGCTTAGCATGTGTGATTGAATAGGGTCCTATGTGATCAATAGAGCTCATTAAATGTCCCTGTGGGCAGTTGTCTCACCCCGAGGCTCTCTTAGATTGCTTTTACCTGCAGCCAGATTCAAGTGGTTCAAACTTTGTTTGTGGCATAATTAATTTTATAATTGAATTACTCAAGCCTGGCCTTAGCATGCTATATTGGTGGCTGTAGATTGAACTATCCATTTGGTTCCCCTTGCTTGCTACTTATTACCTGGCATGGGCTGTGAGTGTTTTGGTGATAAGAGGCCTTGATATTGCTGTATGTTTGGGCTGGGCGGGTGTTAGACTGCCTTCCAAAGGAAGACTGAAGGAAACAGTGGCTGCACCTGTTGTTCCCTGCGGTTGCTGTGTGCTGGGGTTAGCACCTGCTCACACGGCTGCTGTATGGCTGTCTGTGTGGGCAGCGGGGATAACAGGGAGACCATTCACACCCGCTCTGTCTGCAGCCCCTCTCCCTCAACGCTCATTCACTCTGCGCTCTCTGCTATCATTTCTTTTCCTGTCTTTTACATGCTCTGCCTATATCCAGTTTGTAGCCTATGTGGCAGATTGCTATCAACCAATCTGTCTGTCTGTGTTTCTGTTTCTCTTATTATTATTTTTTTGTCTCTTCTCTTTCTGCCTTTCCACTCACACAGAAACACAAACATAAACAGCAGCAGCTGTGAGCTGTTATCGTCCTTCTGTGGAACTTGATGGCTTTTAGCGTGAAGGATGAAGCTGTAAACAATAAATTACATATAACTACTAAATCACTTCAGTAATAGCTGGGGCAGCAGTGAGTGAGCATTTAACTTGGGCCGTGGAGATTGTGGCTGTGCAGTGTGGTTATGGGAAAATTGAGATGGCAAGTTATTGTACGTGTACCAGACACTGGAGAAATCATATATTTTGGAGTATTCACTTGAGCATTCACCCATTTTCTGAATCTTTATTGGCAGCAAATATATTAAGTAAAATGTTAAGTCATGGATATGTCTAAATCACTAATCAAATATCTATTAATTTTCTTTATCAGGACTTTTAGATTTTTACATACAAGAATTTTTTTTTCTGTGCACTTAAGAGTATCATGCCTCTCCTGTCACTCTGCTGCGAGGAAGTAATGACATAATCAATTGGCTTTATGGCTTCCAAATCATCACATCTGACCTTTAGTCTGGTTAACAGGAAACCTTAAGCAAACATTAAGAAAACGTCATTAATTTACTCAGGGGAACGATTACATATCACATTTCTGAGCAATAAGTCTCATTTAGATCACGACCTATGATCCGGGTCGTGATCTAAATAAGAATTTCAATCAAGCTTCGTGCTCGTCCTTGCAATGCAGTGTTATAATGTCTAAGTATTGTCAGCTCTTTTTGCTGAGACATCACTTCAAACCAAACCTACCTGAAAGAACTAGAGATCCTATGCAACATGTGAAGGAACAATGATATGCAGCGAAATGCAACAAAGATATGAATACACACACACACACACAAAAAAAAACTTGCAGCAGACACAAAGAGCAGCTCATGTCCACAAAGGTCCAGACGATGCCAGAACAGACATCTATTGGCTCACCCGGAGGAGTAATAATGCAGCATCGCGTTTGGTGGCAGCAGCTAATAAAATTACGCACATGCTGTATATACCTGTTCATCCCATCCACGCCCCGTCTCCCTCACACATATCCATCTCTCAATCCCACCATTTGGCACACTCACCGCACCAGATGGCCAGGTAGGGGAGGCTGTGGCAGGTGCCAACTCGCCCTCTGCGGCCGCTCTTCTTCCTCTCTGTGGAGAAAAGGGTGATGGATACCACGGCTCTCGGTATCCAACGCCTCTCTTAAATAACAGCAGCTCCTCAGCCGCACCTCACCTGTCTCTTGCCTCTACGGCTCCTGCGCGTCGCCGTAGCATCACCGTTTATACCGAGCGCGTCCAAAACGCCCAGTCAACTACAAAGCGTTTTTTTTCACCCTTGAGAGAAAGAGTCCGTGGTCTAAATGTGCAAACAGCAAGCTATTAGGATTTTTCTGTGATCCACAATACGTTTTCTTTCCCGGCAGCCTTGTTCAGACCCTTGCAAAATCCCAAATCCTGCAGTTGCGGTCGGACTGTATTAAGTCTTCTGTGAGGGGGACCGGCCAGTTGTCTGCACTTGGTCAAGCTACGCTTTTGAAATCAGTAGTCAGCAAAATGTAATTCCCCTTTTTTAAATTTACAGTGGCGAGGTGAAATGTCTAACGCAGAGCAGGCACGGTGACAACAGGGGCCCATAATTCACACCCCCTGAAACACAGTCCTGCAGTGGATCAATGATGAATGGAGGACCTCTCTCTCTCTCTCTCTCTCTCTCTCTCTCTCTCTCTCTCTCTCACACACACACACACACACACACACACACACACACACACACACACGTGTGTCAAGTCATCACATGTTTAATGATCAGTAAAATTGTAAATCAGGGTCCTGAAAGACATTTTTGTAAAACTTCAAAAAATGAAGCAGCCAAATCAAAGAGACAAAACCATAATTCTACATAGGAGAGTGATGCATTTAATGGTAACAAATATTGTAAAAGATTAATCAGACTTTATTAATGAAACAGTATAGCCTTAAGAAAATATCTCATTGTCTCAAAACAGAACATAAGGAAGAGTAAAAATAAATGAATGGGCCTAATTTGGGAAAATTATTATATATTGTCTTTGTTATATTGAAAATATTGAGTCACTTTAAAATACTTTGCAAATATAGCCTACTCATTTGTTTCATGTTTAAATATAAAAACATTGTGGACAGTAGGCTAGTGTAAAGTAAATGCATTTACTCATATACTGCACTCATATACAGTACAGTTTTGAAGTAAATGCACCTTACTTGTGTATGTCCACTTTATGCAATACTTCATACTTCACTAGATCTCAGAGGGACATTATACGTTCTTACTTTTGACTCCACTATATCGCAGTTAAAGTCATATATGGTTTTACATACTAAACATATGAGCAGTTTAAAAATTATGACACATATTGTATAGTAGCCTATACTCAACAGTATACAAAGTAGTTGAAAAATGAACTGGCTAATGGACCAGCTATATTAAAATGTCGTTTTCACAGTAGTAATAGTAATATATCAATATTAATAATCAAATAGTATAATCTTTCTGAGAAGGACTATTTTTATTGCTGTATTGCTACTTTAGTTTGGCCTGTGATATATTATAGAGTTATATCTTACATAGAATTTAGCCCTATTGAAAAACATGTTCAAAATGATTATAAAACGTGTAACCCTTCGTTGTTTTGTTTAATTTATCTTCTATCTTTGGGTGTCCACGTCCCAGGTTGGATTGAATCTGTCCTTTTTTCTTTTCTTTTTCTTTCTTTTTAAATCTTGCTGTTGTGAATATTTGGACAAGTGTGTTGTTTGTGTACTCTTTTATGACAGAATAAGAATTAGGTTTATTGCCAAGTAGGTTTGCACATGCAAGGAATTTGCCTCGGTGTTGTGGTGCATAACAGAGAAAATATACACAAAATTAAGTTGTCATAAATAATATGAAAAAGAAATTTATAATAAAACATATTTAAAATATATTCTAAGTGAGAAGAGCTGCAGTGTGCAATTAATAATAATAATAATATTCATAATAATAGTGCAAGTTGCATTAGTGTAACTGGCCAAATTAGATCTAAAATCACAGATGTGCAAGAAGATTATGAGATCTACGTTAATATAATGTGTACTGTCCATGGATGAATCCAATCTAAGCAAATTAATTTATATATTAAACATTTACCAGAAAATCCTATTTTAGCTACTGAAACTATTATTTATGGTTACAAAAATCCCTGTGAGGCTGAACTTCATCAAGGGAGTAAAAAACCTATGAGGCACAAACACTTAAATTGTTTAACTCAGTGTATAACTATGTATAGATAAACAACCCCACTATCTTTGTAATCATATAAATGTAATGATGATCATAAATTACAGCCTGGCACAATGCAATAAAGTTTTGAGAGAGGACTACGTTCTTACGTCACTTCCGGATTTAATCGGACAGTAGTAGAAAAAAAATCTGGTAGCCATAAATTTCAGCTTGCTAGCCACCAACAGCTGTCAGTACAGTTGAGGAAAACCATCCATGTCAAGACACAAAGAAGATTTTCGAAGTCTTGTGCTGCTTCTGTGTACATATAGGGGCACACCAGCCTGTCTGCCAACATACTGTGAATCGGTAAGTAGCTAGCTTTGAGGCTAGCGAGCTAGCGAGCCGATAGCTGGTTGCTTTGCTAACGATAAGTGATGATATTTATACTGTTTGCTGGGATCAACCTGCACAGCGACTGGTGTTCACTTACAGAAGTGATATGTTGCTTATCTCTTTGACTCGGTATACTATGTGTAAAAACTGCTATTTAACGACACTGGCTAACGTAGAGGTTAGCATCGTTGATAACCATGAAGCCTTGTTAGCATGTCAGTCTCTCCTGTCGCTGTCTGTGCTGAGGGGGTGTTTTAATTGAATTAGTCACTAATGTCTCTGATCACGTCAGTGCATCTTTATCACTTTATTAAGGGAGTGATATTTTAGCAACCTTTGTATATGTCTTAATCTATATAACTTTTTGTCTTATTACATGTATGTTGGTTACAAGAGCTGTAAAATTATGACAATTACAAATAATGTTTCAAACCCTTGAAATCAAACCGTGTTGTGTCTTATCTTTGAATCAAATTATCTCTTCCTCATAACTGTGATGTCAGGTTTCTGTTGATCTTTTTGCCAGTGTCAGTGTAATTTTGCACAGCTCCAAATACCACTTTTACTGAATGGTAGCTTGGGTCCCTTTTTTTATATTCATTATTTGTCACTTCATGTCAGTACATAGCAGCTTTAGAAAGAGCCGAACTAAAAGAACAGACCAACAGGTGCTCATGCCTCTGTGACCGTATGTTGCCATTTACAGTATGTTGCCTCATGCTGTCATTTTAATGTGTGTTCACATTAAAATCACATTTCTTCTTTTATCAAGATCCAACTGGCTCAGTGACTAGACCAGAGGACCTTGGCACCATTGTGTGCCAGTTCATTTGAGGACCCAAGGACTTCAGAATCCAGGTACATTCATAGCAGGACATCTGTGAAGGATTTCCCCCAGGAAATTGCTGTTTATCTCTACTTTTCCAAACTTGTAAAAACTCCTGACTTTACAACATACTCCTCTGATTAATTACTGCGAAGCAAATCTCAGATGGAATCAATCTATCAGTCACCTGCTGAGCTGAACCCGCAAAGCTTGTAGCGACTCATCTTGTTGTCAATGCAGGTACAAGATGACAGTTTAAACATCTGCCTCATTCATTAAATATGTGGCCTTTGCTGTGTGATGTAGTACCACTGCTTGTTTTCCCTGAAGCTTAAAGGATAAGGCTGTTGTTTTTCTACATTTTTCTTATTGTCAACAAATCTCATGTGCAGAGCCAAACAAACAACAAACTGATCCTATTTGTGTGTGTATCCAAAGTCTGATATATCGTATTCCTCTGTTGTTGTCCAAAAATTATGAGCCACACCATTGCACTGGGTGATATATTGCCTCGCCACGAAGGCTACAGTTACGGTAATTTGTTTGAAAACGTCTCCAATGAATAATAACAGCAATCAAATTTTGAGTCTTAGGAGAGTCTCCTTGTATGACAGATGCCACTGCACATGCGTAGGAACGTGGTTCTGTTTACAGGGCTTTGATAGCTTGTTGTGCTACATATCACAACCTCTTACCTTTGTGCTAGACTGTAAATTTCTCAAAGAATTTCAGTACAAAGTCAAGAGGTTGTGAAATGTCGCCCAACAAGCCAGGGAAGCACTGTAGAGGTGAGATGAAAGTCTTTGCTTCTGCATGCTGTTCTTATTCTGTTTTTCTGCCATCTAATTAAACCATCTGTTTTTGTTTTGTTTTTTTCTACCAGAAGATGAACGGTCTGTCCATACGAGAGCTATGCTGCCTGTTCTGCTGCCCCCCTTGCCCTAGCCGCATTGCAGCCAAACTGGCTTTCCTCCCTCCAGAGCCCACCTATGCCCTTCTCCCTGACCCAGATCCAGGTTCTGGAGCTGGAGCTGCATCTGGGTCCGGCTCAGGGGCTGCCCTGCCTTCTCTTGGAGCTCCAGGACTGCGTTCCCGGCTGGGTGCTGGTAGTGGAGGTGACAGAGGAGGCGGAGGCGGAGGTGGTGGTGGTGGAGGCGGCGGTGGCGGCGGCGGTGGAGGAGGAGGTGGCGGCGGGGGCGGCGGCAGCAGTGGCAGCAGCAGTGTAAGCGAGGGCAGGTGGAAGCTGCATCTCACAGAGAGAGCAGAGTTCCAGTATTCGCAGAGAGAGCTGGATGTGACTGATGTTTTCCTGACAAGGTCTAACCGAGGGAACAGGGTTGGATGCATGTACATTCGCTGTGCCCCCAATGCCAGGTGAGTCACACGCCACCCACTGAGCACCTTGACGCAGGGTGTGATCCATGTGCCTGTACACATGTGATCTATGTGCCTGTACACATAGATCACATCCTTGTATGTCTGTGTTCTTGTTCTTCAAATGGGAAGTAGTTTGTTTACAACACTTTTCAAAGCAAATTTATGAAGCGAACATATTTTTCTCAGTCATACAATTATATCTCATGTTTTTCCATCCACATGGGGCTTCCCAGTTCAGCAGTGTCTCTGCTTAGCGTCAGCCTGCAGCCTAACTTCCTTCTTCTTTCTTCCTCCTTCCTCCTTTGTCTCTCAGGTTCACAGTGTTGTTTTCCCATGGTAATGCAGTAGACCTGGGCCAGATGAGCAGCTTCTACATCGGCTTAGGGACACGCATCAACTGCAACATCTTCTCTTACGATTACTCAGGCTACGGTGTTAGCACTGGCAAGCCGTCTGAGAAGAACCTTTACGCTGACATTGATGCTGCTTGGCATGCCTTGCGCTCTCGGTAAGCAGGCACAAACTGTCCATTCCCATCCACGCAGGATCTGAATTTAACAGCCAACAAGCACCAAATGCCAGTAAAAGTGTCTTTGGTAGATATTAAATCAGAAAGAGTCACTTACATCACTGGCCAATAACTTTTTTTATGAAAATAACATTTGGTTGACTCAGTGTTATACAAACATCCCTGCTGACGACAGTACTCTCTCTGACCATTAGCCAGTCAAATCAAAGCTAAACAATGGCTCTTTATCAAACAGGCTGTTGATTGGCTGTCACATGCTGTGCTCTCCCTGAAGCTGTACCATCTAAAATTCTGAGAACTATTCCTCTTGTTTGTCTGCTGCCAGTATAGTTAATGAGCCTGTTGTTAGTCTTACGGCCAATCCACATAGAAAGCGTTTTTAGAAGCGTTTTTGAAGTCCGTGACTTGCATGTCTCACGGAACAGATACGCTTCCATTTTATCAAATGTATCAATCCACACTGAATGTGTGATTCAGATTGATTGATCAAGTCTGCCTATAACCTTGCCTGTTTCACTACAGGCAGATAAAATCATTGAATCAATAAATATAAACACTGTCAATTTTTTTTTTTCTTGTAGAGCCAACATGAAAACTATTATGGTTCCATAAATTTCTGCTGTTATTCAGCCTGGAGAAGAGAGTTTGTCTGGCTGCTGTCCTCTCAGCTCCTCAAGAGCTGCTGTTGACGGACAGCTGCCTCTGTGGACAGAGACGTCCAAACGCAGATTGGAGTCGGTGTGGATCGAACAGACAGAACGCGCTTATTTGCTACTCATGTCTTGCTTTCTATGTGGATTTCCAGTTACACTTTTTATACTCATAATACTCTAAACTAATCATTTTTGTTTTCAACCAGCAAACTCATAACAATTATGTTATGAGTCAAAAATGACTAGTTAACTCTCACTGTTGCTAATTCTGTACTGAAAGTGGAAAATTGGAAAAGTAAATAGGAAGGGTAATTTACTGTATTGCTTTCAAAAATATATATTAATATGGCTGACAATATTTATTATTGACTTGATATTTCTTGGCAATCATCATATTAGCCCATCATACTCTATTTGCTTATCACTTTCTCTTTCAAACTGTGTGCATTACTAACTATGAAACATGGGCAGTTGTTCCTTTGTGATAGACTGGCAAGCTAACTGAACCATGTTAATCAGGATATGGAAATTTACACACTCATATGCTGCCATAAGTGAAGTTCCTTTTGCACTTCACACACTTGCATAATTAAAGCGGTTCCTGTTCATTTTTTAAAAATCTTGATGTGTGTGTGTGTGTGTGTCTCAGGTACGGCATCAGCCCCGAGAATATCATCCTTTACGGACAGAGCATCGGCACAGTCCCCACAGTGGACTTGGCATCACGGTTTGAGTGCGCTGCTGTGGTCCTGCACTCTCCTCTCACTTCTGGCATGAGAGTGGCTTTCCCGGACACCAAGAAAACATACTGCTTTGATGCCTTCCCTAAGTAAGTTTTCTCCTTGAGACATGGAACTTTTTGTAAGTTTTAAGTGATGTTCCGCTCAAAGTCAACGTTTTAATATGAAATATTTATTATACCTTTACTGCACAAACATCATACAGACTGTAAAAATCGGAGGAACCGACTCTTTAAAAAGATGACAGTGATCTGTTAAGGATAAGCAAGAAATGAAATCGTATAAAAAAAAGATTCATGATCATCAAATTTATGACATTTTCTCCAGTTAAGTAACCCAGTTTATCTTGTTACTGATGCATCCATGCGTGGGTGTAAACTGAAGTGTTGAGAAACAAATCCAGCATGTAACTCCATGGAACAGATTGGCCATAATGTAAACAAAAAAAGACTTATTTTCCAAGAACATCATATTGATATCAATAATACAATAATACGTGATATCAATCAGAATTATGTCACAAAATGTATTCATGTCTTGCTGGCTGATATAGAATAATTACAATCAGATAAACATGAGTGATATGAAATTGGTGTGTTGTTGTTTTGGCATTATTGATACATTTTTTTGACATTACCAAGGCTCAGAATGTCCCCTAGAGCATGTATACTTGGACTCACATGCAAAGTGATGGCAGCTGTAAATAGCCTGAGAAAAAAACCCCAAAACAATATATGACTTGTTTGAATGACACATTTAGTGACTATGCTGTAAGTCTATAAATGCACAAAGTAAGAAACCAGCAAAAACACCATATGGATTCAAAGGGTTAAAAAAAAAAAAAGGCTATGTTAGACCACCGTGAGCAACATTGGAAATCAATGAGCAGGACTACTTTACGACAGTACAGCAGTTTACAGGATTTTTGCTGCAATGTGGTGACGCAACTTGAATTGTCAGGTTTTTAATTCACTGGATTGGCTTAAACATTCTTTCACATCTGGTTCTTTTATCTATAAATGGTCTCCCAGTTGAGGAAACCACAAATCGTTTACAGCTGCCTATCAAGCCTACAGTGTTTGATACTCACAGACAGATGTTTGGTGGAATATCACTTGAATGTATCTCAGACATGGTAATTAAAATACACATGGTCATTATTTTGTCATTATTGGTCAATACTGATCGATAGCTCAATCCTGACATCTGTTTGTGTGTTTACTGGCCAGCTGTGTAACAACCAGAGCTGCAGCCAATGAGAGAACTGAACTTTATCAAATCTTTCCTGGTTCACTAATTGCTTCCATCATTTGTTTCCCAGCATAGAGAAGGTGTCAAAGATCCCGTCTCCGGTGCTGATCATCCACGGTACAGAGGACGAGGTGATCGACTTCTCTCATGGCCTCGCCCTGTTCGAACGCTGTCCCAAGGCCGTGGAGCCCCTCTGGGTGGAGGGAGCTGGTCACAACGATATTGAGCTTTACAGTCAGTACCTGGAGAGGCTACGGCGCTTCATCAACCAGGACCTGGCTGCACAGCATGCCTGAGAAACAAACAACGGCCTCTCTGTGTTTGTACAAATGAGATCGCGTGTGTGCATGTGTGTGTGAGAAAGAGGGTGTTGGCATGTTTGTGAAGTGTGAGTGAGAACTAGACCTAAAAAGGTCACATGTCACATCTGTGTGTCTTTGGAACAGCACACCTTTTACGTTACTTTTCAAATAATGTCCTGTTTTAAAGCTGAGAACAGTTTTTAATATATCATTATCTATATCCATCTGTACGGTGGAGTGTGGTGAAACGCTACAACCAAGAACCGACATGAAACGACTTCACTGATGCGTTTTGTGTGTACGTGTGTATTAAAAAGTAACAAGAATGTGCTTTGTGTAAAAAAAACAAACAAACAAACAAAAAAAAAAGGCACACAGGTGTCATGTCTAAGTGTGACTTGTTGATGAATGTGTGCGGTTATGGATGAAAGTGGTGAGTGTATATTCATATCTCCATGGACCTGTGACACCTTAATAACGTGTGCACATGTTTGTTTGTGTGTATGTGAGTGAGTGTATGAGCGAGGCAGTGCTGAAAGAAATGAAGGACATCCTGATGACTTGGACAGCTGCAAACTAAGGAGGCTTATAGAGACTTATCAATATTGATGGTTTTTTTTTTTTTTTTTTTTTTTTGCGTGTGTATGTATGAAGAATACCTCCACGGTTTGACCAACTCTCTTCAGTGGACAAACACTGGTCAAACTTGTGACCCTCCCCTTCCCCCTCCACTACCTGTTTACCTGTTAATGGACATCCATCTGACTGCCAGGGGATTTCCCAAGTTGTTGTCCAGCTAACACTAAACTACCCTCTGTGTGGTTTGGAGGTCCATTTCCTTTCCTTTGGTGTCAGTTAAAGTGGATATGCGAAGACTAGTCTGGAATACTGTTGTAGCTCATATGGCTGTTGGGTGTCTCCCACTTTCCCTCATTTTTGAATCTGAAAAGATCACAGGATGGCCAGCTTCCACTTTTTCCCCCCCTGGCTGTGCTGTAACTTTTTGCCTTTTTACTGTTCACAGAATTGCAGCAGCAACTTACGAGGAATGACTTTGATTTCCTTGTATTGTTTTTTTTCCCCACTCAGTCCAACAGAGATGGCTGGAACATTTAGTGTGGCTGAAATGGAAACAGGTTCTTGGGAGCCACACTGAGGATATCTCTGTTTATGTGGATATTTTTAGGCATTAATCAATTGCAGAAGTGCAGGATTGTTGAGTCGTTTTCATGTCAGATTGTTTGGTTCTAAGCAGAAGGCGGTAGTTCTTAAGTATTTGCTGTTGTTTAATGTTAAAGGGTTGGACTTGTACTTGCCTGGTAACAGCAGGAATAAGTCAGATTAAGTGTGAAGTGCAGTTTGAGATCTGTGAATATGTTGTAGTCTCTTCTGGTGAACAGACCCATGGGGAGCTTGATGCTTTCGTTGGATTTGGAGTCTTTTAAAGAAAAGGGAGCGGCTCAGTTTCACCAAACAGATGAGGATTATGTCCATTTTGTTCAGAATAATCGTGCTTCATCAGAATCTTTTCTCTGTAATGCTGATAAACTTCTAGTCTTGTAGCACAGTTTGTTTTCCAAGTCTTGTTCCAGTAGCACTCATCACCCAGGTTAGACGGCCTCCTGTTCATATTCACCCTCAGCACATTTTTTTTTTTTTTTTTTAAATGTTTTTGTCTCGATGTAATTAGTCAGAATGTGTTAGTTGTAGTGTAGGGCCATGGATCATTTGTTTCAGAACCATGACTAACAATGTGATCTAGACGGGGTGCCAGGACGGGACATCATGCCTACTAGCTCTGTTTAACCTCTGTGGCCCTAATGTACGGGAGCTCTCTTATGGGTGGCAGCACGCTTTATGTCTGACACAAGCCATATTTGAGCCTCTCACTGTTGGTGTGGTGCAGGTTCCACCACACACACCTTTTGCACATCATCACACACATACACACACACACACACACTTTGAAACACAACATACACATACATACACACATAACACATGTACTGTAGAACACAGTATATTTACACATTTATATATATCAGATCAAGCATGACAAAAGCAGGTCTTAAGTTCAGCACTATTGTACAAAGCATCCAAAGTGTAATAAGGGTATAAAATGTAAGTTTGTGTGTCTTCATTATTATTGACTGTCTTCAACAGGCCAGCATTAAGGATATTAGCATCCCGTTCTGAAACAGTACTAAGAGGAACTGTGTGTAGACCTAGGAAAAAGTACACAAACTGGTTTTATGGTTGCAGGCTAGCACCACATCACCTTGCGATCTCGTCCAGTTCATTCAGATCTACACAAAGTGTCTGCTGCACAGGAGACCCATCAGGTTCAGTGATAGTAGCTGCGTTTTGTTAAAGGGAACATGTACTGAACTAGCACTGGTCTGATTACTCCATTTTTGGGAGTACAAGTGGGTCTTAGTAAGCGGTGGGAATGTTACCCGACACCACTCGCTTCCTGTCATCGTTTCAAACAGGGAATCTCTCCATTCTCATCCTGTGCTTTGTGTCTCGGATATTTAAATAATGGAAATTTGTTACCATCTTGAACCAGGGATCTGAGCTGTCAAAAGAATTAGAGAGAATTATCGCCTCTCTCCGAAAACAGATGAAGGCCTCAGTTTTTTTTTTTCCTGGACAGGTCGTGTTATCAGGGAAACCACTGGATCCACCTCTCATGGGGTTTGGTTAAAGAAACGGGGCGTAAACTTGCTGTTTTATTGATGCACCACTATGGTATATTGTATCCTCTGGCCCTGAATGTTTATCGATGGGGGTGGGGGGATTGAACATTGAAAACTGTATGCATGTCTATTGTGTTTTGCAGAGCAAGTGATGGGGTGGGACATTATCTCTATTATGTATTCTATGTGAGGGTAAAGCTGAAGTCATGGCATTGGAACATTGAAGCGCTTTTAAAAAAAACAAAAAAAAAAACGGGACGTATATTTGAATTTTTTTATTGCTGATACTAACTGATGTATTGTTATGAGTTTTGTGCTAGAGTTTGAGCGGGGCAGTGTTGAGTGGGTGGGTGGGTGGGGGGCTACACAATATTAGTGGGCTGTTTATATGGTTACTGTACTTACCTATTCTATTCTTTGTATTATGATTTGTAATTTTATGTTGCTTTTTTTGAACTGAGAATATGATGTAATGAAATTAATACATGGGACTGAATCTTGACCTTTTTATGGACAACAAAATAATAAAAGATCACTTATGTACAAAAACAAGAAACTGATAATATTGATTTTTAAACAATCATTGTATTTTTGTAAGGTGCATAAGTTAATAAGATTGTGCACAAGATCTGGTAGTCAGTGATACAAAAACATATGTTTTTATGTACATAAATTAAACAGTTAGCATCTGGTTGAAACATGAGTCTCTAAGATTGGGTTTTGGATGATAATAACATGAAAGATCCTTTAAAGTCTCTCCTCCAAGATTGGCTGGAATCAAAGCAGTTAATATTCAGGGTTCATACAGGCATGGAAAACCTGGAGAAGTCATGGAATTTGGAAACGTCATTTTCCAAAAAAAGAAAAATAATACAAGACAAAAAAGGTTTCAGAACAGTCTCGGAAAATAGTGTCAGATATTTTAATGAATTGATGAAGATCGGTTTTAAACATGACCTACAGTAATTTTTTAAAATCCATGCAGTGGTAGAACAGACACGATCAGTAAAGTATCATGTCAAGTATTTTGATGCCACACACTGTATAATACATGCTTTTTAGGTATACAGTACACAGAATTCACAGATGACATGTCATGAAAATTGGTTTAAAGTTATGGAAATCCTTTGTTCAAAATTTGAAAATGAACCCTGAATGTAACAAATTCCCCAATATTTATTTAAGTACTATTTGTATTTTGAAGAAGGTTTAGTGCCTGAATTTATTGAAGTGCAAGTGAACCAAGTCCTGCCATGGTGCCTCATCAGTGGAGTTTAATGGGAGTGACTGCCCTCTGCTGGCTGACTACTGTCACTAACAGTCTCGTTACTAGATCCCAGCAGTTCATTTCCACAGTTTGGACTCTCAAATTCATAACACACAAATTATTCAAAATCAGGAAATAACAAAGTGCTTCCTTTATCTTCTTGCTGAGATTGACTCCAGTGTGTTTCATTGTTGCGGGTTGTGTCTGATCCAACAAAACGATGGCCGCAAGACTCCCAGCAACCTCTGCTAGCTGAGCTCAGCTGTTCACTGGCCAGGAAATGCACATGACTCCAGCAGGCTGCCTCCATATGGCTCAGTGCAGGGGAGCCTTCCTTCAGTTTTTGATCTGTCAGCAGAGAATTAGTGTAGACTACTTACAGAAATATTGTCCTTGCGCCTCTCTGCCAACAAAGTCAGTCATCCATGTAGTTCACCACGTGTGGCCAGGTTCAAACATCCCAAAAGCATCTTATTGCTGACCTGCATCCTGTAGAACATGGCACTAACACGGGAGTATAATTTATACTGTGAGGGGATAGGAATTTTCCTTGAAAGATGTACTGCACTATATGTCAAATGGAGTCTCAGTGCTAAGATGCTTTTGAGAGACTGTCTAGATCTGTGGATCAGAGTGCAGCAGGATCTTAATTGAGAGGCACACTGCATGAGTTCCTGGAAGGATTTGTTTGTCGCAGTCTCCGCCACCGGCTACGTTTCTTGATAACTACAAAAGAGGAAAAAACAATATGAGTTAAACACAGTGGTGGAGGAAGTACTCAGATCCAAAAGCAATGTTACAATTATAAAATATACAAGTAAAAGTCCTGCATTCAAAATTGCAGTATATTTAGTAAAAGTAATATCAACAAAATGTGCTTATAGTGTCAAAAGTAAAAGTATTCATTAGGTAGACTGACTCAAGGTCAGATTGTTATTTGAGGTGGAGTTAAAGGATAGGTTCACAATTTCTCAGCCCGGAGCCAAAATGAACAATGAAATAGTTTTTTTCTTGCTGTAATCATTCCTCCTGTTCATACTGGACATAAACAGATCTTTTCCTTATATGCTTTCAATGTAAGTGATGAGGGACAAAATCCACAGTCCTCCTTCTGTGCAAAAATGTATTTAAAAGTTTATCTGGAGCTAATATGAAGCTTCAGCCATCCAAATGAGTCAAATCAAGTAGATATCTTTCAAAGTTAGTTGTTTCAGTGCCTAATTCCCCCTTTTTGTTATTATATTTCCATCACAGCTCAACAGGTAAACACTGTCCAGGGAAACACAAAGAGGGAGTTTATACTAAGAAAACTCTGGAAGGTATAAGTTTGGTTTGGTTTGACTAACTTATACAGTTCACTTACATTGAAAGCATATAAGGAAGAGATCTGTTTATGTCCAGTATGAACAGGAGGGATGTTTACAGAGACAAAAACCTATTTCAGTGTTCATAAGGGCACCTGACTGTTGTTTTAAGACAGACTTGAGAAATTGTGAACCTGTTAACTACTTATATACTACAGGGTAGTTTAACCTATAACAATTGGAGCAATTGGAACAGAAGTGGCACTGTTGTAAAAATGGGTGCCCAGCATAATCATGAACATGCAGAATTATTATAATCAAACTTCCTGGTGGGTGTGACTTTGGTGGAATGTGATCAGTTATCTTTTGTCCACATTGCTGTCGTGAACCAGTAGAACTACTCTGTTCATGTCTTATCTCATCTGCAAGTAATGGTTTTAAAAGTCTACAAAACCGGTTTGAGCCATCTCACCCTTTCTCCCGCCTGTCCCCAACTGACTTCCTTCTATGCCTTGATAGTTTTTCCTCTTGACAGGCTTTCTTTTTCTACGTGTATGTGTGTACTCACTCTCTGTGCTGTAAGGACATCTCAGTCAGGGCTCCCAAAGAGTTCAGCTGCTCCTCCAGTGCGATGATCTTCAGCCCAATGTACCCAGACACCAACAGGAGCAACACCATTCTACAAACACACAGTATTGTCCTGAATGCAATTATACATATAATCTGACACTGTCACTCACAAGGTGAAAGTGCATTGTTTAGAAAGAATTAAGTTTCAGAATCACTCTAAAATGGGTAGGTACATACCGTACAGTGCTAACAATAACATATCAGTAAATTATATCAACATGAAGCCTGAGTGAACATTGTGATAACATTTATATAACCGAGTTCAAGCACATCTTGAGGATTAGATCATTTTCCTTTCCTCCAAGCCAATCCAGAAAGACAACATACCAAAATGTCCTACATGAGATGTGCAAAAAAATCTCCACAAAGCAGTTTTTACAGCCTATTATTACTCCCAAAAAGTCCTCATGGTCTGTTTTAACATGCGTCTAAATTCCTATTAGGTCTTATTGGAACCTTTTTTATGTTAACATATTTCCAAAACAGTATTGGTAAAATGCTGTGTGTCAAGCAGCATAGAGACAGATAGTGGTGGAAGAAGCTTTCAGATTCTTAATTAGTAATACCACAATCTAAAATCAGGAAATCCTGAATCCAAAATCTTATTTAAATAAAAGTACAGAGGTTGTATCAGCTAAATATACTTAAAGTATCAAATGTAACACTACTCATTCTGCACCAAAATGACCCCTGCAAGTCTTTATATGGTAGTACTGCATTATTATTACTGATGCATTCCCGGTAGTTAATTTTACATTTAAAATGAGACTTTATATTACATTGAGTACCTCAAAATTGTACTTGAGTAAATGTACTTAGTTACATTAAACCACTGCCGATGGAGCATTCGCTGTGAGAAATACTCACAGTATCACGTAGATGTGGAAGAGGACACTGAGATTGCTCGTTCCTTGGAGAGAGAAGAACGGTGCAACCCTCTCAAGTATCCCCCAAATCCATGATACACCTGATTGAGAGAAAAAGCCCTTTATTTTATAATGACACTTCCCCCTGTGTGTTATGGTTAACTCAAGTAGATATTAAGCGTACGTGTCTGTTTATTGCGAGCCCTTACACATACCACTGTTGTCTTCATCTGTTGAGCTGCTTAGACGAGTGGAATCGCATCTTGTGGGAGCTGAAAAGACGCAAATATATTCAGTTTTTGTTACATTTGGTGGTACTGCTAAGATATTTCAGTTCAGCAAGAAAGATCTCAGTATTGCACTTTTCTATGTTTCTTTTCTTATGCTGTTTTTACGGAATTTCTCTCACCTTCGCTGGACAGCTGTGGAAAATTGTTGTCAAGCTCAATGCTGTTCTGTCTGCTCAGATTTCGATCTCCACTGTCCTCCAAACTGGAATAACTGGAGAGCTGTAGATTACACAAGGACAGGGATGCTGAAGGTTCAATTCTTTGTCATCATTCATTGCATTATACACGTCATGTTCACTCATCTATAACAAGAACGTTGCAATTCCTGCTTTGTTTGAGGATGATGAACAGCAAACCTACCACATCGTGATCAGCTTCATTCTCTCCAGAAGAGGCACGAGGGCTGCTGTTGGCACTCTCCTCCTGTGTAAGAGAGGGACATGACTGAAAAATTCTTTAAGAAATGATGTCTGTACTGCACATGCTCACAGATTAGCAGAGCACCTACGCTGTACCTGTGTGTGTGAGCGGAGACTTTCGAGGACTTTGTAACACATCTCTCGGTTCCTCAAAGACACAAATGAGTACTGAGAGAGAAAAAGGAGGAAAGAAGAAGGAGAAAAGGTTAATCCTTGGAACAAAAGAAACAGTGTTCAAGGAAGTTAATTTGAAATCTTGGCTGTCAGTTTCACTTCTTTCCTGTTATTGATTAGGCTGAATTAATGGTTGTTATTATTAACTGATTTATTAACTTATAAATACTTTACTACTTCTACTATTTCTATGACTACTACTAATAATACATATACAAAGCAACACAGAGCAATAATAACACAAGAAAAATATCATAAATGCACATTATCATTCATATTTGATCCCTCTTTAAAAACTATTTCAGTCTGAGCTTAAAATGATGCCATTAAGGATCTATTTTGAGTTCTGTGGGTAAGGAGTTCAACAACAGAGAAAAACATCTGTTGAAAGGAGGTTTTATGATTACTATTCCCAATAGATATATGTCATGTTACGGAGACACAAACCCTTGAGAGGTTTCAGTATGTCACTTTGCACCTCAGGAGCCGCATTATGCAGATATTCATAAATACGTTTAAAAATAGCTAATTCGGTGAGATGATCAAAGCTTTTTTTGAGAACTTGACAATGATGAGATTTTACTTTTTTTTTCGCAATCCAGCAATCCTTTAATTGCATGATTATACTGTATTACCTGTCATAGCTGTCAAATCATAAAATTTGTCTCAGAGGGCTTTATGGTTTGTACAACATATGACAAAAAGTGCTCTACAAAGGGAAGCAAAATTACAGAACAAAGACAATAAAGGACAACAAATTGAGTGTTTGGTAAAAGTTTAACGCACTAAAATATATTTTGAAAGTGTGTAGTCTGACCTTCTCTCCATCAACAGTTTGTATTGACAACATGGACAAGGCCGAGTTTTGTTTCTTCACATCCTGGACGCTGGACATGGGGATCACCACCTACAGTTTTTGAGAAAATACTTTTGTTACTGTCACAGCTTTAAAGAGGACATTACAGTCACATTACAGTCATATTACAGTCATATTGCAAGTGGTCCAATAATTTTCAATATAACCTGAAACACACATGACTAAGGTAAAGAACAAGCTTGCGCTATTCTCTCTATTCCCATGATAGGTAATGTTAACATTGACTACACCTTAACAACGTTTGGGGCATGTGAGTGCAAAAAGCTGTTTTATCAATGTTACCTGAAATTTAAAACATATTTAAATAGCCTGAATTGTGATTGTAATATTCAAAGTGACACTGCTGTTGCGACATTTCAGTGTTAAATTATTTCCCCAGTGCAGATTAAGCTTCAGTGTAGTGCAACTGACAGTGTTACCTTGGTGTCTTTGAGCAGCACAGATGAGTAGAAACATGCATAGTTCTCTGAAACAAAGAGTTTTCCGTGATACAGCACCTCCTTCTGCAAGGCACAGGTGAAAGCTACAATGGAGACGCACACACACACACACACACACACACACACACACACACACACACACACACACACACACACACACACACACACACACACACACACACACACAGTGTAACAAGTGGCAAGTATTATAGAAAAAAAGCCCTTCAGTGTCACCTAGACAACAGTGGCATGCCTGCTGAATCATTTACTAAAGTGTTTCAGCTCCTTATTCACTGCGGACCGTTTGGCAAACAAAGTAGCAGGCAGCACTTAATCAGACAGCAGAGGCCAGCAAAAACATTAGTGGCAAACGGTAAAAAGGACACAGTGTGACGTGATCTCCATAATCAATATCAACGAATAAGTAACAGACTCTCAAACTCAGCTCAACTCACTATGTGTCAGGTTCTCCCCTTCAGGAATCTCTTGAAACAGTTTGTGGAAAGTTTTATTGTACTTCAGGAAGCTCTGTGGGACAAAAATATGTAAACGTTTATTTGATTTGATACACAACTGTGTGACATATAGTATCTTGGATTTTTTTGAATACACAAGAAGCAAGTTTGGTGTTTGCCATCTGAATTAAAAGATTGTGATTGTACCTGTGCTGCAAAGCTAAGAAAATGTGATAAAATATGTGCTGTATGTCACAGGGAACAGTAGGGAGCAGGATGATGCAAATCAGACTTACATTACTTGTAATGAGCCCATCTGTTCGGTCGAGGTTTTCCTCTGCTATGGTCTGCTCCCTGGAGACACAAAAAGAGGTCAAATGCTAACAAAGATAAGGATTTGATCAGGACTACGCCTGGGCACAAGTTTAAATTTTCAATTGTTGAAAGCAGAGTCTACCTGAGGGACATGTTAGTGTTGATGCTTTGATTTAGCTCCTGGATCTCCAGTCGGGCATCATCAAGATTAGATTTCTTACTGAACTTGATGTTGCTGCTTCTGCGAGTGCTGAGGACTCCAGCTCCTTCCAGACTGCAGGAGAGAGTCCCGAGAGAGCAAGAGATAAATGTCAGACTGATCAACACTTATGAGTCCGCTTTTAAAAAACACACACAGGTGGGACAGAAATAGAACAATATTAAGTAAAGAAATCTTACAAATACTTAATGTACTTTCTCCCCGGTGGGAACAAGATTTCAATGTTCAGAAAGTGGATCAAAACATCTCCTGGTTGCTGATGGTAAACACTTCATTATCTTCATTTTCATTGTTCTCATCGGGTGAAGTCTTATTTCTCACAGAGATGAATGTAGACCATTCACAGACGCACAGGATTTGTTACATAAAGCATCAACAAGGCAATCTTTTTATCTGTCAGCAGCACTGTTGACTGAAGAGTAAATAAGTAAAAAAGGAGTGAATATGCTACTGCTATTTGTTTGTGCATGAAATCGAATATCTATCAGTTTGAATAGTTCCTTTATGTGAAAGCAGATGTTAACTAGCTCCAGAGTCCTTGAGAAACCTCTCTGAATATCGACTGTATTGACTCTCTCCCTTTGTTTGGGCTACCTGTCAGCCTGTTAGACCTGTGGTTAGTCTGCAGTCTCTGGGCAACAGCATCAGATCTCTGGAGGACGGTTTCACTTTTGTAAACCACCAGCCACAAACACTGGTGACATAACAACAATATACTGCACACCTGATGCTAAGATGACTCGTTTACACTAGTTTGTGAGACTGATATCTGTCTAATCTCAACTAAATATGACAAAGGATCCTGAAGGAGGAAACACAGAAAAGTACTCACACAGAGCTGTCCAGTGAGAATCTCCTGTTCTTCAGACTCATCATGGAAAACAAACACTTCCAGCTTAAACACATACACACACCTTCATATGTGGAGTGCAAGACACTCTCTTTAGTTCTCTCACGTTTGGAAACTCATTGAAACAGCTTGTGCGTGATTCTTTGGTTTCCTTTCCAGTGAAAAACTCTGAAGTAGGAGGCTGGTAAGAAACAAAGGTGAGGACTACCTCCTTATAGGACTGGCTTGTTAAATCAGCCAATAGGCTATGAGAGGCGGGGGTGTTCACTCAAACTAAACCAATCAGTGAAGGCAGGTGTAAAAGCCATAGGCCACAGCACAGCTTCGTATCCTCATGGCAACAGTTGCTATGGGTGGCAATACATACCCTGACCCTTTGACACGTACACGCTCATGCACACACACATACAGTGTCCCACAGGTATGCAGTGACAGCAGTCATGTGTTTGGGCTATGACAGTCACAGTATGTCTCCTGCCTTGCAACCTGCCCAGCCTGCACAGATAGACATCGGATAATGACTGATGGCCTGCCGCACAGATACATGACATGACAACTTTTAAAAATACATAAATCTTTCAATGTCATTACCTAAGTAAAAAAAAAAACCAGCAGACATAAAATGAACCTAGTTCCAAAAATCCACAAACATTACATCACAAATGTAGTATTTCTTTTGCTTAAGACATTAAAAAATTCATAAAATGCAGTATATTCATGCATGACATCACTTGAACTAAGAACCCTTGGCACATCAATCAGTGAAAGCAGTGTTACTTATAGCTTTGCTGATAAATAGGTTGGCTTCATTTTTACACTTACTGCACATGTATGTGCACAGCGGTGTACATGTAGTGATACAATAGAAAAATGCAGCAGATATTTCAGCAAATACTGTTGGATTTGGTGGTTGGACACAAGCTATTGTTATTTTCTCTTGATCAGGTTGTCTTAGAGATATGTAAAACTGTATTCTACAGTACAGCAAAAGGCCTTTTTAACAGATTTTGATGTGTCACAGTAGGAAAAGCACAGGTGTTAATAATTGAATTAATGATGGCCGAATTCCATTTCGCTTCTATGGTCTCGGGATCCCGGTATTGTGTGTGCTGGCTCATCGTCACACTTCTTCACAGCAGACATTTTGGCTTGTAGCAGCAGGAGACGCACAGATGTAAATTATAAAATGAGTGATGGCTGCATTCTATTAATTCCAGTGAGCCATGTCAGTGAGTGAGTAGGCACAGTTGTAGGACCTTGGATCTGGCTCACATGCATGGAATGCAACTGTCATTAATTATTATCAGTTACATCTGTGCTTTTTCTGCTTTGACGAGTCAAAATGTCTGCCGTGAAAAAGGCCAACAGGAAATATATATTAGAAGTCAGTAATACCTAATCTCATAATTTTGTTCTTTGAATCCAATAAAAGGCCAGTTTATATGATATTTGACTGTATTTACTATTAACCATGGTTCACTTGCAAATGTCCAGTCACTGCATGCATATGTTGACTAGTATTACACAGTACAAAAGCTCCGTAATACCAGAGATTATTCAGAGATTGCTTTCGTTTTGAAGTATGAAAGCCTCTCAGGTTGGCACGGTTTTTTGTTGTTTTTTTTTGTCTAGTAGCCCTTCCTGCCAAACCACAGGCGATCACATGAGTGCACCATGTCATTCCAGCTGTTGGCTTGTCTCCTCTCACCCTCACCTTTCCTTCACCTCTACCTCATATGCAGCTCTGACCGCTGCGGTAACCTTTGTTCATCTATTCTAGTTTGATGAAATTATGTAGGAACATGTGAATAATTAATGTTGTCTGTTGGTGAATAAGTAATAGTAGTAATTTGAATGTTGGTACGTTCCACGATAATAATAGTTTTAATTCAAATATCGTGCCAGGTGTGTGGCACTAGTATACGTTGTGTTTGAAATATGATTTACAGTACATTTGCAATCTAAGTGAAAAGCAGAAATTTTAGCTATGAAGTTCAACAATTCAGAACAATATGTATAAACATTTCTATAATAAGGCTATTTATAATCTACATTTAAAGGCACCAGTGCTGTTTAAAAACTTATTATTATTATTCATATTTGATCACTTTATATTCAAAATGTGTGTTTGAGGCTTGTGTATGAGAGACATCAGAGAAGATAAGTGAGAAAATTCTCGGTTCCCTTTTTTTAAGGTTCTCACACTTGATGCTCAGTGTCAGCAGTTTGTAAGAGTTTGTAAGATGTAAACTTGTAACCTTACACTTTTGACTGCTCATAATTTTAATACTTGGCATAATTATTGTCAATTCTCCTATGTTGCTGTTTAAAAAAATGAATATAGATCAGTTCATCTTCATATGATGCACCTACTGTGTAGCATATCCACACTGATGTCAGCATTTTTCAAATAAACATGATCTACTGTGCTTAGTGAGTGTTTGTTTGGAGCAATAGCAGTTCAGCGTCACATTCACCTTTGTGACTTGTCATTGTGTGTGGTCTGAATTGTCACATCTTGAGGCTATTACTTTACTGAGGGAAAACACCTACCACTAAATCTTCTTTCTTTCTATAGGTGCAGTAGTAGCAGCTAATTTCATAACAAACGACTGTTCAAGGTGTAAAGTTACCGGGCCTGCCCCAACAAATCTAAACAAGGATTTTTGTTAATTAGAGTCATGGCAGCATGCATGAATTGTCCTGTGACGGACAGAACAATACGTTCCTCATATCTTGTTTTTCTTCCCTTTCTTTTTTCTCGTATTACTTGAAAGCAGAATATGTTGTAAAAATGAAACATTGGCTGTGTGAGAGATTTCCAGGAAGTGGTAGGTTCGAGGGATAGACAGTCACAATCAGTCCTTAGCGATAAGGAACATGTAGTTACTGTAGAACAGAAGAACATGTTCCTATCAGCAGACAGATCAAAGCTGGAAACAATGGGGATTGTGTTGCTCTATATGAACTTTACACATATAAGAGACTCGGCTGCATCTTGCATGTGATACTAAAAAGTCAAAACAAGTGTAGAGCTACGCTGAGATAAGATGTGTGAGTTTCATTATTAGTGAATTACAGCTGATTATATCACCTTTCCCCAGGCCTTGTGCATGGGTGTGTTCACCACTGTACTGAAAACACACACTATCACTGATGCAAGGGAGCAACATTCCTGATGTCTTCATCTCCAAATCACGAGTGTAGTTCTCTAAAGAATATCACTGATGCAAAGACAGGATAGAGAAACAGAAAATACTGTTCATATGAGGACAAAGTGTTCTTAACACAAAGTCCACTTATTAGCTTTTTCTGAAGCTTTCAACTACATTGAGTAAAAAAGTTCCTAGAAAAAGCTGTAAGCAGTGGTGGAAGAAGTATTCAGGTCATTTACTTAAGTGAAAGTAACAATACCACACAATATACAGTACATTTTCTATTACGAGTTAAAGTTCCTCAGTCAGTTTTACTTAAATAATACTACAGAAGTTTTGGCAACGAAATGTACATCTATCAGAGGTAAAAGTGCTTATTATTCACTCTGGCACTTTTATGTTTTTAATGTTATCACTGATGCCTTAACATGTAAGTGATACTTTTAACTGATCATTCTAACTGCTGTCTATTTTGCATGTAAAATCATAATATGAAAAGTAAAGTGACTCTTGTTGTTAAATAAATGTAGTGGAGTAAAAATTATACTTCCCTCTGAAATGTAGCAAAATAGAGGTATAAAGTAGCATCAAATGAAAATACTCAAATAAAGTACAAGTACCTCGAAATTGTACTTTAGGATCCCCTCCAGACATGTTTTAAGACATAAAAATAGTTGAATAATTAATATATATTGAATGGTTTAAATTCTTTGAATATGCAAATATTTTAAGTTTCAAATGTTTTACTACTGGACAGAAGATGTCTACTGCTTCACTTCACAAGTTTATTGTCAGTGTGTATCCACTGGAGGCTTCATGTTTCACCTAAGTTGGATACTGGACCATGATTGGTTCCAAAAAAGTTGTAATGTCACAAACCATGCTCGCAGGTACACGTCTTAAAGTCAAATTTAAGATGAAACTTTGCCCCTTTGGCAGATGAATGTGGAAACAGCCTTCTGGTGTCAAACTCTGCACAGTAAAGGTCAAACATCCAAGTCAAGTAACAATAAGCAAAACACATTTTTGAGTGGAGGGAGACTTTATGTACAGTATTGGAGTAAATGTACTCACTTACTTTCCAATAAGTGGACCTTGAGTTACAATTGTTTTTATTTTTAGGTCAAGAATTATATTAATAATGATGCATCTTGTATGTGTCATGTGCTTCTGTCCTGTGTTCAGGCTACAGTGTAGCATTAATGCAGTTAGCCAGCAGAACTGAATATAACAAAACACTGTAGCTCCAAACCAGATGAAACAACCCTAACCCTTATCCTTTGTTTTCAGAAAAGTAAGTTCAATCAAACTTCCAAAAACAATTTTTAGGTGTTATTTTGCATGCATTGCATTTTAGTAAAAGCCAGGTATGGCGACAAGAGTGCAATTCAGTTACTTTGGTCCCACCTAGTGGACGAGGAGTGAATAACGCAAAAGGACAAAAACCCACAGGAACCGAGCAGCTCATTGTGCTGTATATCCAATCATCCTGCTTTTAATACAAAGTCAAGATACAATATCTACATCCATGGTTTGAAAGGAAAGAACAGGTACATAAGTGAGGGGAATGGCGTCATCAGAGCTGGCCCTCAACACATTTCATAGTATGTTTCATGTGTGTGTCTTTAATATTTCTCTTGACACAATAATCATTAGAAATCGAAGGAATAACATATTTTCATATATGTCACACGTTGTCAAGACTTCTGGACCACACATAAATTTCATATCAGAATAATTTCAGATTTAAACAATAACCTTTGAGGGTGAGTAAAGTGTGTAGCTGGGCAATTCTTGCCCACTCTCTTTCAAAAATACACTTGCTACCATGTGCTATAGCAAACTAAATATCAACAGCTTGTAAGAGGTTTTCGCCAACAAGACTGCTCTATACATCTAATTTCTCTGATGCCCTTGAACCTATCATGGCGGTGGTGGATCATACCTCTGTTGCTATGATCACACACCACTGCTGTTGCTATGGAGGTTGAATAGGAGGGAGGGCATCACTGTAAACTTAAACTAGGTCTGCCGCTAATACATCTCTAGCTAACTAGTTGGACATCAGTAATCAGTATCAAATAGTACCCTACACAGAGGGCATACTTTATAATTACAAAGCAAATAAAAAAAGCACCAAAACTGACCATTAAAAATAAAAAAAACAAACAGTGACAATATCATACTTTAACATTGGCTCGCCAAAGAAACAAGTAAACATCTTATTGGTTATAGTTGCTAGATATTCCAAATAAATAAATAAAAAGAAAAGTAAAAAGTAACAAAATAGAATAATAAATATATTTTAAAAATCATATGAAATAAATATGACAAAGTGAACGATAACAATAAGGCTTTTCTTGCGACAATAAGAACTACATCACATCCAATCCCACGTTATATCTTGTGCTCAGACGTATGTAACTGTACTGTATAGGACTCCAATGATAAGACTGTATGTACAAAATCGGTGAGATCTCGTCGAGATGTCTGACACGCTGTAACATCGCTGTGCTCTTCAATCACCACGTGGGACCAATTATGATTATATGTCAAATCAAGAAAGATATATATCGATATCGAGGGCTTGTGCAGTTTGGACTGGAGTCATCGGGAGAGGGGAAACATCAATCGGTTAAGTTGGGATGTTCTGTACAGAGTGATTTAGGAAGAGAGAATTTGAATGCAGTTTACTAGGAGGTGGGACAGTTGGGTGAGGGGAGAGGACTGCTGAAAGACTTATTATCTCGAGTGATTTAACTGCAAAGTGGTGCAATTCAAGTAGGTAAGCTTCAGAGGAAGAAGATGATCAGGGACAACTTTCATCCTCAGTTTAAGATACTGTATGACAATAAAAGTTTAGCACACAACGCATGAGCTTTCAAGCAGCATGTTGAAACATAAGAAATAAGTCAGCATAAGGCAAAGACATAATATAAACAGATTAATCATGTCCATGTCTGAAGAGAGCGGTTTTAAATTTGAGAGATAGAAATGGATTGTAGCTCAATTCTTTCTTTAGCATCTCTTTCAATAAGCCACCGCTGAACCGACACAATGGGACTGACATCAAGAGGAGCTGAGCTGGAGGGTGAACAAGGACTACAGCAAATAGCAAGCAAGCTTTGTTGAAATGAAGAATGCACTGGACTACAAATCTCAGCCCAGTTGAGGATACGATGGGCTCTAATCACTGTTCTGAGGCCAGCTGTTACTCAGTGCGGACACGATTTGGGAGTGTGAACTGATCCTTGGCCTGCGTGTTAAGAGTCTAGCCTCTAGTCTGATTTCGGTACTCATGTTATGCTGGATGACAGAGGGAGCCATCTCTCCTCATAGGCCACAAGTTCATGTTCACGCTGCTTGGTTTTCTCTTGGCACTGTGCGTCGGGTAAATGAGCTTCCACACGCTTCTCCAACAGTCCTCAGTGGTGTTGAGTCCGAGCTGTAGGTTTCTGCTGAGGCATAGCCTAGTCGTCAATAAACTATAATCAGAGCTACCTGTGGCAGCAGTAGACACCTTTGAAATAGACTCATGGACACATAGAAATGTTCACTTTTGCACTTTGTAACCCCTTAGTACACCAAACCAATAGATACAAAGTTGAGGATAAAAAGCCCATTTAGGGTGCAGCAGATATCCAGGCTCTTTGTGTTTTAGTTTTTTTTTTCTTTTTGTATTTTATACACATATAGTATCATAATTCCTGTTCAGAAGCCGTTTGTAATTCACTGGTTCATATTGGAGATAGCTGACCACAACACACATGTATTATACGTCCTTCACACTGGAACACTGAGGTAAGTATATGGATTACACATGGATAGTCTGCGTACACCCACCAGCTCTTCGGGGGGGAACTCCTGACGAGTGTGGGTGCTGTTAGACACAGAATTCTTGTCGCTGTTTTTGTTTTTTTGTCCTTGTTGGTGTAGAATTCGTCTTTGAATCACGTTCTTGGAAACAGGTTCAATGTTCACACGTTATTTCAGGCTATCTTTCTCTTGTTTCACTTGTTGGTTTGTTTGTGGACCTCCAAGCCAGAGAAATGGATGGATGGGATGTCTCTTCACTTACGTTGCATAGTGGTCAAAGCTACCCAGGTACTCGAGAGCAGCCTGGTAGCAGAACTGGTACTCATCCTGGGTGAGAGACACACAGGCCAAAGACATAGTTACAAAAATGAACTGTTGTTACAAACAGACGTGAACATATTGATCCAGCTGGCTCCTCACAACACCTATGCAGTCTCATTTCACAGCAGATATCAAAGTTATTGCAACAAACACGTAACTAAAACCCTTGCTTTATGTTGGTAATGCTGAGTTTTGTATTTGAAAATATAGCAGTATTTTCAAGTGTTTTCAGGTTTGCAAATTTGCAATTTCATATTTGCAAAGGTCAGTTTATATTTATGGACTTTAACACTCACAAAACATGTTTTTTATTTGTTGTTTTGACTCAACATTTGTGAAAATGTGGTGGGTTGGGTGTTTAAATGCACACAGTGTGTAATGCATAGCCAAACATATAAAAGTAAACATGGATGAACAAAATTACAGTCTAACAATCCGAAATCTTTCTTGAAATCTTTCTCTGACAATTCCTAAAACTACATGCCTTGGAAGTTTTAGTTGCTTCCTTCCCAATATTGGCCAATAATATTATGTTTGTTACTACAAGAGGTCTACTTTCTACATCAGTATAAGAAAAAAATCAGAGTGTAACACAGGTTAAGGTTTTATAGACATGCCCACTTAAAGGAAATCAAATAAAAAATGTCAACAGTAAAAATAATATTGATAAAAATATTGATGTACCTCAGTCTGCACCATGGCTGGTCTCTGCGTGCGCAGCATCTTGACAGTCTGGAAGATGTCCACCGCCCCTTCGTAACGCATCCTCTCCAGCACAATACTCAGAGTGATGAAGACACCTGTCCGCCCCACGCCAGCACTATGGACATAAAGATAAACTTTTAACAATGGTTTACAAAGTGTCAGATCTCCGACATCAATAAACTACATTCTGACCAGCCTGCTGCAGTAAATATGAAAACAAGAGTTCAATTAAAAGTCATTTTTAGTTAACAGGTATGAACTGCTTACCTGCAGTGAACGCTGATTGGTCCATCCTGGCCAAACTGCTCCTTGGTTTTGTGCACTTGGCCGATGAAATCGATGAAGCCCTCCCCGGATTTGGGCACGCCTTGCTCTGGCCAATCAGTGAACTGGAACTGACGAACCGTCCGTGATTGGCCATCCTGAAGGAGTGAGGAAATGATGAGAACACTGCCACATAAATATCTTCTGAAAACCTGCAAGCTGAGTTCATTTGAAATGTATTTGTTTCCATTTCAACACATATCAAGATGTTTATCCTTCAAAATGTGTTCGGTAGTTATTGTTTATGTGAGGTAATTATTCCAAAAAGACTATTAAAAGAGACTCTTCTTGCTGTATTGTCTGAGGAGTGAGACTCTGCCAGGCAATATTCTATTTTTTTTTAATTTTTTTTTTTACTTCTAATGATTACTGTTATCTGACCCTGGATCAGTGGCTGTAGTTAACTCCTAGCTGTAACGTCAGTACGTCTGCTATTGTCAGCCACTCAGTAGGCAATTACATCTTTTCTCTTCTGCTCAGCCTTTCTGACTCCCCTTTAATGGAGATCAATAGAGCATCTGTCAATGTGGCGTCTGCGCCTGACAGGCTTAACCGGAGTTATCTATGACTGGCACATATGTGCACCAGTGGACGTACACACACAGTCAGACACACACACACACACACACACACACACACACACACACACACACACACTATCAAGGTAATCTGGAGACAGTGTGGTTGAATAAGTAATCTAGGGCGGCTTGTCGATAGCACTAACCTGTTGTGCACACACTGACATGAAAAACACACACTAACTAACACACACTACAGGTCGATAGGACATGCTTTGCGCCACTGCCTTTTAACAGTGCTGATGGATTGGGAATAGAGCAGAAAAGTCAAGGAGTCTGATGTTACACTGCTGTCTGAATACAGCAAGACAATACAAGAGAACATGTCTTTAAACACACAGACGCCTGAACCCACCCTAGCATCCGTAACTTTGAACTCCCGCAGGATGTACTGGGGCATGTTGTACTCGGCCATTGGGTCCACCACAAAGTATTGATACCTGGCTGAGCGCTCAGCGGGCCAGTACTGGTGACACTTCTCCTGAGAGAGCAGCACAGAAAAACATATCGATGAAATTGTGTAGAGGGATGAAATGTTACAAGAGCTGTTGTTTGTAGCATTTTGTGTATGCGTGTATACAAAATGTGTTCACACCCGTCCCATTTCTCTCAGTTTAGTGAGCATGACCACAATAGTGGAGTTGTGTTCCCACAGCATCCTCCAGAAGTCCTCCGTGGTCTCAGCCAGTGGACCCTGGGTGGCAATGTAGCCTCTCTGCTGCCTAAACACACACACACAAACACACAGTATGAAACCATCTCCTCCCTTCATTTTCTTCTTCTCTCTCTGTCAGGCATCAGACTGAAAAGCGGGTCAGGCTTCAGGCAAGAGGAGGAACAGTCAAAACATGTGTGTACAACCACTCTGAATGCCTGAATCATCAGAAGCACTTCAGCGTCCGTCACTTCAGCGGGACCGAGGCGAATGCCGTGCAGCGAGACAAATAGTGGGAACATGTATACAGTAACGACAGATCTGACAAGACGTGACAGGCGGAAGCACTGTGGTGAAAACCTATCCGATCCAGTCACTCATCAAGCGATCATAAGAGGACGAGGGGGTCAGGTCGTATTAGCGTTTTCTTGAGGAAAACATACCTGTATCCATCTATGTAACTGGCGTTTATGTAGTCAGATCCCTCCAGGCCTCTGATTGGCTGGAGACAGACGCGTGTGGTTTCATAGGGCATGATGTTGACCAAGCGATTCTTGAATTTGTTGCAAGGCAGGTTGGCTGTGACAAACCGGGACGTGTGAGCTTTGGTGTTAGCCAGTCGCTGGATGGAGAGAGAAAATGTGCATGAGACTTTTAGCTATATTATCTCACAAATCAAAACTGATTTTATATGCTGGAGTGCAGGATAATGCAGGCTGATTTATCTGGTTGGTACAATAATACTGTATTTTATTCCACTGGTTTCCAACTTGTGGGTTGCAGAATAGATAGAAACAGGATGGGAAAAAAGAAAAATAATGAAAAAGGGGAAAAATCTGTTTAAATTCATTTTATTTTTTTAGTTTTTGGCCTCTAAAAATCATTCAAGTTAAACTATTTTAGAAGGGGAAATGAAGATCTTAAGTAGACATGGCTTCATTTTAAGGGGCCACAAGCCAAAAACTTCTCTACTTTTCAGACAAAACCTCAGTATTTTTGTACACCAGCATGCATATTTGTCAACCATATAACCCTGTTCACCCAAATGAAGTTCCCCCTGGCATCTACGCTACCTTAAACTCCAGCTCCATGCCAGTGACGTGCTCCCCACTCTCCACCTTGGAGAGCTTCTGCATGTAGGAGTAGAGACTCCTGGCCGCCACCTCAGTGTTCCCGCAGGCCACGGCCTCCAGCAGGGCCTCGTGGATGAAGCTGTACTGGTCCTCCGTCTGCACCATGTAGTTCCTCTGCGAGCGCATCAGTGTCACATGACCGTAGATGTCCACGGTGCGCTCATGTCGAATACGCTCCAGCATGGCATCGATGACAATAAAGCATCCGGTGCGGCCAACACCGGCACTAATAGAAGAAGAGGATAATGTAGGTGAATAGGTAACCACAGGAAGTGTAAGTTTTTGATGTTTTTGAGTTTTCCTGTGTACCTGCAGTGAGCGATGATAGGTCCGGCATCAGGAGGGTTGCAGGCTTTGACTCTGCGGAGGAAGTTGAGGAAGGGGGTTGGGTACTCTGGCACACCATGATCTGGCCAGGCTGTGAACTGGAACTGACGCACCTCTCGCCGTTCACTGCTGCCACCCTGACATAAGAGACAAGCAGAAATTGGCTTTACAAGCGCTGAAGTCATAATTGTCTGTACATGTATAAGTTTCAATGTTATAACGTAAAAACTATCTAGTAGGTACTCCATCCTTATTACTACCAGCCAAATAAGTTATGACTAACTTCCTTCATACAACACAATTTGTCCAAGAAGGTTTAAAGGATTTATTTAACCAAAAACTGATTTCCTACATACTGTTTATATTAAAAGAATCATTCAAGATCACAAAAACAAAACAAATATTTTTATATTTTCATATTTTCTTTTATATACTCAGAAAAGAGGAATAATAATGGCAACACTGAATATTGCATGTGTATTATTTTCTACTATATGAAATATCTCCTAACTTGATGTTTCACAGCACATCAACAAAAATTTCGAGAAGCGGTGATACACTTGGAAGCTATAGTTGGCCTAGTTTTTGTGTTTGTAAGTAGGCCACAGAGAAATGCTAGTCTGACAGCCCTAGATTAGCCCTGTGCTATGAGAAACTGCTCTGCCTCCAACAGTGATCAAATCTCAGCGCCTGACACACGGAGGCTGGCCTGGTTTGAGCGCTCCGTGAAGCCCAGACTAATCTATTCTCCTCCACACGTGTCCGCATGCGCGCTCATTCACAGACAGCAGAAATTCATGATTACTCCAGTTGCTCCTGGTTTCGAACTTTAAACGCAAGAGATCAAAGCAGTTTCCAGTGGGTACGTTTAATAGAAAAAAAGGGCAGAGTGGTGAGTTTAAGGCAGATACAGGAGGAAGAGGAGGCTTGAAGTGAGAAAAAAAAAAGAGTGTGAGAATTTACCCTATGCAGGGAGAAGGTGCGAACACAGAAAGTAGCCAGCTCCATCGTGTCCAGCAGGGTGACCTGGATCGTCCCATATGTGTCTGTGCCTCGACTCGGCCAATACTGGTCGCATTTTATCTGCATGGTGGAGAGAAAGTCGTCATCATTGTTTTCTATCCAAACAGCCCCTATACACTGCAGGTTAACTGGGACATATACTGATACCTTATGTCACAATACTCTGGTGCCTTGACCAGCAGATAATGAAAATTGTGGACATGAGTCAAAGGGTGAGGGCCTGGTTTCTTACCCGCGACTTCTCCTCCAGGCGCGTCATCATGACGACAGAGGCTGCCCGCTGCTCCCACACCATCCTCCAGAAATCCCCGAACGTCTCCGCTAGTGGCCCCTGGGTAGCAATGTAGGCATTCTGCTTCCTGTAGCCATCGATATAGTTGGCATTGATGTAGTCGCTCCCTAGGATACCTGCAAACGAGGACACTTGTGAGGATCATGCTAAAGTGCAGTCTGCACAAGTGACATAATGAATTAACCTGTATGACACGTATGACATCAAACTGCCTAACGAACTGTTTGTCTCTTGCAGCCGCAGCCTTGAATTGACGGCTGCTGGGTGACTAGCGGACGACAACAAACAAACAAGACTCTGTCAGTGTAAATTCATGAGCTCCAGATCAAATCCATTCTCCCCTTCTTGTTCTGGGGGAGTGCTGGCTGCACTTGAATGCACCCGCGCTGTTTGTCAGTCTCATGCCACTGCACACAGCCGGTCCTGAGCACTGTTTGCAATTTCAGATTTCATCCATCATGCAGCTCTACCCCCCCACCTCTCTCTCTCTCTCTCTTCCCCACCTCCCTTTGTGTTCACCCCCTGAACACAAATACACTCAGACTCTCCCATTAGAATCTCCAAACATCTTCTTTAACTTCACTCTGTGCTGCTACTTCACCAGCGAGCCCTCACCTTCTATGGGAGCCAGGATGACTCTGGTGTGGTCGTATGCTATGACGTTAGCGTAGCGGTTTTTGGGCTTGTTGACCTCCAGGTTGGAATGCTCCCAGGTAAACTGCTGACTCGGGTCGATGGACTGGGGAAAAGCATAAAAACACACACATTAACAGAGTGTGGCAGCATATTTACTTATGCATTTGAGGATAATGGAAAGCTTGAGTGCTTTGCAATGTAGACAAGTTATACAGCAATAAATAGCAGTACTGAATAAATCATGAACATATCGTGCACACAGAGATAGAAATGTTAAATAACATTTGATTTATGAAGCAAAGGCTTAACAGGCTTAACATCTACTGACAATAAAGGTGTCATCTATTTATTCATATGGAATAATAATGTATTTCTCACCTCGTACTCCTGTGAGAGTCTCAGGTTGTCATTTGCTTTCAGCAGCTCTATGTGTTCAGCCAGCTCACTGATAGGGATGGGAGGATGGCTCATCATTCCTGTGTAACAGCAAAGGGTCAGAGGTGACGCAGACTACAGCTGAATAACCTAAATTACGGCAGGTCACCATCACTCATATGTTAACATGTGAAGCTAATTATACAATCAGAGAACATCACATATCATTAAGGAACACGCTGAGGCAGAAAATCAATTTTGATCCATGTGAGAGGACAAAGTGAGGCGAGTCTTGTTTGTTTGTAAATTGTTTTTCTTTGATAAATTGCTTTATCTGTGATCAGAGGAGCAACGACTCAGAGAAAACAAACACAGACAGAACACTAATTAGGATGGTTGCGCATACACATACACAAACACACAGAAAGGAAGCAACCTATGCCTCCTACAGTCATTTCATTTCACAGCTGGAGGAAGAACAGCGACCCATGCTCCACTCAGAAGGCAAAAATCTACAACAATAAATCCAAGTAACACTGTTAAAATGAACACAATCACAGCCAGAGTGCATTCTTGATGTTTCTTGAATTGTAATGCGTGTCAATGCACCATGAAGAGCACTTCTGCCGCCATAGAATCTCAGTGCAGCTATAAAATACAAGCTCATATAGTCAGTTATTTTCTTCTACGGCTCCAGCACTGCAGTACCTACAGGTAATCACGACAAAACACTCCTGTCACGACCAAAATGACCCCAGATAGCATCAGCCCGTTTTGTTGGAAACAAATTTCATCTTTCTACAGCATCTAAAAAGCACAAATCTCAGGGGAGGGTTGGTGGGTGAGGAGGGAGCTTCAAGGTTGCTGCCACATGAGAGTAAAAAGTGTTATGATAGAAGGGAAGAGCTAGCGTGCTTTAGTCTGTGGGTTTTACTCTGCTTCCCAGGAATGTGTAAAAAAAAAAAGGCTTAAGACCTGCATCTATGGATAAAAAAAACGGAATAATTTGACTTTATATATCTGGCAGGTAAAGACTAAACCTTTCCCCACAGTGACACATCTTGCTACCTTTTCAACAAAGACCTTGTGAGGCTTCTATAAATCGCTACCATGAAAATAGAGTAAGAACACTGATTAAATTCCTCTAAGCCTCCCGTTTTTTGGCTGCTTTTAATTGAACGGAAGAAGTGAAAGGGAAGCATCGTCAGCCTGGCGCCGTGACCAAAGCAGCTGTGTTGTTAGAACTCTCTCAGTAGGGGGTGAGGAGCGGCAAAATCCATGTAGTTACTTCACAGTGGGGTTTTAGATGGTTATGCTGGCAAGAGCAGAGTCAATTTCTTCACAAATGATCACAGTTAACCCGCAACTCATCTTCTGATGAATCCCTTTGACCATTAAACCCAACTCAGTGACATTCAAGACTGATGAGACAGATTCCTGTCATTTCTGTCTGTTCTGATGTCCTATCTGGAGCCTGGCATGTGGAATGTGGGCGAGCAGAGATGATTAGATTTTGTCACACCGGTATGACTCAGCCGTGACTAAGCACTGAATGTACTACCTGGGCAATGGCCATTTTGATCTCAGAAACGACTGGAAGCTGCCAGGTACATGCTGGTTGGTGGTTGTGATGCGAAGGAGTACTTTCACAATCTTGTCTGCATAATCTTACCAAGGTTAAAATTAGTCGCATGAATATTTCATTATCAAATGATGAGCAATCAGAAGTATGCTTTATCACAAAGTGTGTGTTTGGGTGCCAGTGTGGGTACACGCTTCGTACCGGGAGTCTGGAAGTTGATGCGTCTCATCTCCACAGGGTCTGTTGGGTGATGGGCCATCATCTCTGCATTACTCAAAAGGCTCTTAGTTCCGGGTTCAGAGTCCTTGCGCTTGCTGCTCAGACACCAGTGAGTCAAAAGAGCAATTAGCACATGCAAACATCCAGGGAGAGAAAACCAGACTCAGTACTGACACATGATTAGCATAGCTACTTAATTCGAGTAAATAGTGCATTAATAGATATGGCGTTTTACGGCTTTGTACGAGTTTTCTACACAGCATTTGGTATCGTGTAATTGCTGTGGGTTAAAATGAACAAAGAGCTTGACATTGGCTTAATCTTACCTGTCAGGTTTGCTGCTTCCAGTGAAACAAGAGCAACGGAAGGAATAATTAAAGGAAGAAAAGGAAGGAAATAGACAGATTGTTAGAGAGGAAAATCAATATTTTGCATTAGTATTCAAAAGGTTGATGGTTTGCAGCAGATATCACAGGCCTACAGCAGGGTTGGACTGTTTGATAGCTGTCTGAGGGGAGAACAAACTTCTAAATTGGAACAAATTTGATGAATATCAGACTGAAAGTTGAGTATTTGTGGGACGACAGCAGAACATTAAACAATCCTGCTCCGAGAAATATCAGATGCAGCAGCTGTTAATGTAAGTTTGATAGACAGAAACTTCATGTGGCCTTGAAGGATAAAGCTGGCAACATTCCATATTTTTCTTATTGTCGACAAATTCCACAAGACCATAACCAACAATTAATTTATCCTACAGAATTAAAAACTATTGTCTGATTAGCAAAAGCCCCATTTATTGTTTATTCTTCTATGCCATAGAGCTCCTCCAAAAAACATAAAAAACCCACATCAATGAGCTGCAATGTTGCGTTACCATGAACATGGGCATGGTACGCAGTACAGATTAACTATAACTATGAGTCAATCCCACATCCACCTTCATGCTACTGTAAATACTTACTATAGTACCAAATTTATATTAATCCACTGCTGAAAATAGAAAAAAAGAAAAATATAGGATAATGCCAGCCTTATCATTCATAATCAAATCATCATAATCAAGTTTTGCCATTTGCGTCATCTGACTAACTAACTGTCATGGAGCTCATCTGTCCCACTCACTTTTTGTAAAGAAGGATAGCAATGACGATACAGATGATGAAGACCACCGCCAGGACTGGTCCCACCACCCAGATCAGACCATCACCTGCGTCAAGGGGCTGTGGGTCTGAATCTGGGGCAATCACCGGGTCTGTGTAAGGGCTGGCCACATACATCTTCTGTAAACAAACATCAAGGGAAAAGTCAGGAAAAAGAGCACAAGACACTGAATGTGGAGCAACTATAGTTTGTTTTTGAGTGTCTATTTTAGAGACCTTAACAGTTTTAGTAGTATGACAAGAGAAGAAGATTATCAAAAAGTGTGTGTTTCTCTGTATTTTTCATTATTTTTTTGTCACAGTGAACAAAATAAAATGAACACCTAAGCTAAATTGCAATTCAATACAACAATTCAACAGACTACTGCATGGCCCCCAAAAACGACTTTTAAGAGTGGAATCCAACATCTCAATAAATCTCAATAAAATACAGTATCTTTCTAAGGCAGCATTCACTGCACAGAATTGTATTAGACTGAACAGGCTCTCCTGTAATTGTGACCAAGCTCATTCACATGATTGGTTTTATGTGTATACATGTGTATGAAATTATATTTGATCTGTTTTAGACAAGATATACAGTATGTAACTAAGTTTGCTTGTGTCAAAAATGTTATCATAATTGAATAAAATGTATTTTTATTAGTTCTGAAGGACTTCTGAAGAGCATCCCATGGGCCCTAATAAAAAAAAATCTAATATAAAAGTAAAATCTATCCTAATTCAAGTTGTATATTTATTTGTCTATTTCCATTCAAATACACACATATACCGGTAGTGCACAACAGGGCAATATCTCTTCTACTGCCACAGTAGGTACACTCACTCTTTATTAGCGGTGGTGATGGAAGTGCGTGAAGGTTATTGCCTTTTGCTTACAACACTTTGACTGACATGAATTTTATTGTTTGAGCAGCAAGGCTATATTGATTACAATGTATAGTGACAGCCTGAAGGAGAGAGACACGGGGAGCGGGGGAACGAGAGAGCGGTTATAAACACGGAAAGAAAAGAGATGTGACACGCCAGCTTTCGTACCCCGGTTGTGGAGTTGAGCTCAGCCAGAATGAAGAAGACATACTCCTGCCCTGGCTCTAGAGCTCGATTCTCAAAGCCTCCGTAGTCCAGCTGGTCCCCCAGGGTGAAGAAGGCCGGTAGGGTGGCAGGTGTGAAACGGGCTGTGATGTAAGCCCGGCGCAGGTCCACCTGCTTCTGCTGCCGAGAATCCCTCTGCCTTTGACTGATGTCTTTCAACAGCTGAGAGACAGAGAAATGAGAGAAAGAAAAAAATGAGACATTTCAATAGCAATGACTAATGTTTAAACACTGATATTGGATTAAAGGGGTAAGTGTTGCCAGGAGTTCTAAGTGATGGGATTGTGTATGAGTGTTTACAGGTCCTTTCCTCCTTCCAGGCACAGACATCAGTGAGTGCTGTCATTGTTGTGGTTCTCACCTCTTCTAGGTCCATTTCATCTGGGCTCTTGAGGTGTTTGATGACGCCACGGGCTCTCCTCAGTGGAACCACCACAACATAAACATTTCTGTGAGAGCAAAAGAGGGCAAACAATATAACGCCATCTGCACTCATGCAATAGCAGAAACCACTGGAACTACTTTCACGTGTTTCTTTGACAACTTATTGCACTAAAAACTGAATCTTACACATCTTGTCAGTCAGTTACTATTATCGTCATGCCACACACCTTGAGATGGCAATCATCTGACCTGAGTACAGCAAGTCCCACTTAATGTGAAAGGAACTTTCAAAAACATCTCTGTACAATTCCCTCTTTAAATCTTACTTGACAGGAGTGCGAGTCTCAAGCGATGGCAGGATTATGGTGACTGTAGTCTCCGTGTCACGGCTGTGGTCAATCTCAGGGCGGCGGATGGTGATTGGTGGGGAGGTCTTGGCAGTGATGCGATGGCGAAGGCCTCCCATGTTGCCCTCAGGAGCAGTGATCTTGAAGTCGTAGCTGGTGTCAGGCTGAAGGTTTGGGATGACCGCCTTCCTCAGTCGAGCATCCACCTCCATCTTCTGGCGGTTATACTCCACCTGAAGGGTGGGGGAGGGTTAGTGAGGTTAGAATATTAGCTTATTAATATACTGTATGCTGATGATATACAACTCCACTTTAACCTTTTAACACCAACATCCCTTTTGTGGAAGTTCTGCCTAAATTTAGACAAATCGACATATTTTTTTTTTGTTAGACCTTGGGAATTAATGGAGCACTGCACCGATTTTACACATGAAAGACAGTTTACTTGTCATGTGTCTAAAAAATAACCCTGATGTTTAATGATATTTTTTCAGACTTAGGAAAGCTCCAGAGACACAGGACTTGAGCTTGAAGACCAAAGATTTAAAACAGAAAGTTTGCTTTACAAACTGGGCCATGGAGTTTTAAAGATGTGGGCATTTACCATGCAGGGATGGTCAAATGAAATTATTCTATTGGTTGCATTTTAGGAAATGTAGGACCCAGGACTTTTGGAGCTTAACCCACACTAGGGACTAAAGAGCAAGATAGATATCTTGGCCTGTGCTGCTTGGATTTTGAAAATTCTTTTTAAAATTTTTCTCTTGTGAGTCCCCCAACTTTATGGACGTGCAATTCTAAATCACTGGAGTGCTCTTTTTGCATTTGGGTTTCATGGGTTTATTACACTGATGGACTTCCACTCTGCCCCACTTTGAATGTAGGGAGACATCACATTTTTAAGGTTTTTGAAACTGAGGATGGTAAAAGGTTAACACTTCGACAGTTGGCAGTATAATTCAGGTTGGGGCCATGCACACTAAAAATACAGAAACTTAAGGTTATGTTTAATGTCAAATAAGGACACCACACATGTATAGTACATGCACCAGGTGATGAACGTACAGTAAAGCGATAGGGGTTGCTGCTCTCTGGAAACTCCCACGTCATAAGAACACTGGTCTTAGTGGCCAGATTGACTGAAAAATTCCTCGGCACATCTGGGAAGCAAACAACAAAAAGAAAGAGAGTCACCGGTAATGAAGCATTGTATTCAAATCACCAACTCCTCTGCTTTCCCACTGGAAACCTGGAAAAAAGAAGGCCATGTCAGATCTGTTATTGGGGGATCTGTTACTGGGAGAAGAATACATGATGGTTAGGAGGATGGGCAGGTGATGAGGAGAGTGGATGGCAAGAGTAGTAAGTACAAAAGACAGACAGGCTGCAGGAATGTGACATGCCACATTCTCAGTGTACGGTTGTGTTTGTTAGGCTCAGAATTCAGCATGTCAGCAAAGGCTTCGGAAAAGGTGGCAGTGGAGGTTTATCAGATAAAAAAAGCTTACCTGTAGATACAGCACCAGGCGCCAGTTTTCACTTTAATTCAGACTGGACACTTACCTCCTGTATTACATACTGTATATCCAAGCCCTGTATTGACTTTTACCTGAGGGTTTGTGATAAGCAGTGCTCTTGAGGCAAGCATCCATTAACATTCAGCCTGCTTCCACTGGTGGTGAAGGGTAGGTGATGAAGGTAAGTGAGTGAGTGGAGGAGATTGGGGGGAGTAGCTGTGCTCCCCTGGACTTTGCAGTTCTTAGCCTCTCTGAGGTGCACAGGTGGGGGGCCGACCTACAAGAACTGGCCCAGACTTCATTTACTTTAGTGTTTTGGAGTGAAATCCACTGTAAGGGGAGCAGAGATGTGAAGCTGAACCAGTGCTTAGAAGGTGAAGGGGGTTCCCCTGCCCTACCTGTTTCAAAGGCCAGGGTTTGGCACACCAGAAGTGGGCTGAAGGGGCCTGGCCCTGCCTTGTTGTGGGCTCTGAGTTGCACTTCGTACGCTGTGCTGTGATTAAGGCCCAGGATGGTGTAGCTGGACTCACTTGCTGGTACTGTGACCAGGCGTGGGGGAGCAGGAGGGGCTGGTAAGACAGAGGGGCCAGGGACAGCGGAGGGTTTGGGGCCTGCGGCCTCTTTGTAAGCTATGGTGTACTCTGTGATGACGCCGTTGCACTCCTCTGGGGCAAGGGGCAGCCAGGAGAACTGGAGGGAGCAGCAAGTGGCATTAACAAAGTCAGATATTTTGGGGTATCCCAAGGGTGGAAACATGGGAACTGTTATTTCCTGCTGCACTAAATCTCCATAGCCTGCTCGGCTCTTTGCTGAGAGGACAAAGACGTAGGAGGAGCCTGGGGAGAGGTTTCTGACAGTGAAGTTCTTCTCCCGATTCGTGAAATCCACTGTGGTGTCTAAAGAGGTATTCTTCAGGCCAAACTGTAGGCGGTAGCCCTGGATTGCCACTGGAGGCCCCCGGCTATCAGAGTCTGACTCAGAGCACTCCAGCGGAGGAGCCCACCGCACCACCACGGATGGACCCAATCCTGGACGAACCCAAAGGGAGGGGGGCCCCGGCACTGCAAACAACAGTGTAGGCAGCAGAAAATCAATTTTAATATATATATGTATAAAAACGCATGTCATGTAAATCTTGCAGAAGAATTCAAATTGATATGGCTGTTATTTACTGCTGGTTTCTTGGTGCAACTTACTGTAAGATCAATTCCTGAGTATGTTTGTTACTAAATCCAGTACACTGAACTGTACACTTGGCATATGCTTACCGATCCCTGGGGTCTGCACCAGCTTGGCTTTGCTGTGCGCTCCATCCCCTTTGGTGGTGTATGCTGCCACTGAGACAGAATACAAAGTCTCTGCTTTCAGACCTCCCAAAATCAGCTCCTTTGGGAGAAAACACATAACAGCACCATCAAATACAGCTCACTCATTCCTTTTCATTTGAGACAATACACAGATCTCTTCATTTTCTTTTTTTTTTTTTTACAGTTGTGCATCAGCGAGAAATTCTAGAAAAATATAACTTGTTACATAAGAGAGGCTAATTAAATCTCTGGTGGTCAAACTTAATGAGGATTTCATAACTGTCTCCATATAATGTATTGGGTGCATTGTTCTGTATGTATTAATAGTGAGTTCATTTATAATGAGAAGAGGATGTGTAGTGTGCACTCACATATTGTGTCGAGTCATCCTCCTCCATCTTATCCCACAGATGAGACACACCCCGCAGGCAGCCGAGACAGATGAGGCAAGGAATGAGTTACCAGGAGTAAGGACCAAAGGAGAAAGGCGAGGAGGGTGTTTAACGATAAAAAATGACCATCATTTATTCATTTAATTATTCAGTTATGATGTCACCTGAGACTCATCCAATAAGAGGTCTTTGATCCGTGGAAGGTTTCGCGATTCGCCACTCTCTGCACGGCTGAAATGCACCTGGTAGCCACGGATCTGGCCCTGCCGTAACCTTGGCAACACAGAGCGCCAGGTGACTCGCAGTGCTGAGGAGTTGAGCGGCTGGACGTCCACCTGACGAGGGGCTGCACCAGGCACTGAGCACACACACATATACACAAATGCACATTTAATTAAGTAACCAACTGTCTAGCCAGTAAATAATCAACTGAACAATCAATACTGTTTAGGTCTGATCTACGGCACTCACTCTTACCATCCTCATCAGTTCTGCAAAGCACAGCTGGGCTGTTGGGTCCAATCCCCTTTGCAGTGGAGGCTGCCATGGTGATGTTGTACCAGCTCCATTTCTCCAGCCCCTCTACCACTGTCTGCCCCTGCCGGGCTGGGATAGGAAGCCCGTTGACCTCCTGGCCCTGACCTCCACCTCCTGCCCCAGAAACTCTCTGGTATCTCAGCTCATAACCTGCCAACTCGCCATTCTGGCCCTCCATTGGAGGCGGCCTCCAACTTACTCTCAGCGAGGTGGAGCTGGCACTCTCGCAGGACACACCCTCGGGAGCAGCTGAGGGCTCTGATTGGACAAGGGGCAAGGAGGGTAATTGGCAAAATGTTTAGGAAGGACCCGAGAGAATGGGGTTGAAAAGCAAGAGAGGGGAAAAATACCAGCAAAAGGATAGGAGATAAGGATAAAAAAGGAAACAATAAGAAACTGAGGTAAACTGAACCGAAAGACATAACACCAGGACTAACATGACTGAGGCAAAAAGGGGGGAGCCACCACATAATGTAAAAGCATAATGTTAGGCTTAAAACTTAATGAAATAAACCAGAGACAAGAGTATCGACCCTGAATGGACAACTTAATTATGTCCAGGGAGAATGTGCATCCGATACCCAATGATTATATTTTATCCTTTGGCCATAGCTAGTGGCACAAAAGGATCCATATTTATGAATGAAAAACAGATAAAGTCTTTCTTTCTAAAGCAGTGATGCACAGCTCACTGCACAGAAGCAAACACAAATATATACATTTCACAACACTAGCCCCCACGGTGGCATAATCCTTGAGTCCTCGGGATAATAGAGCGGTCTGAGACGTTCCACTGCTGACTAGGGGAAGGTCTTGGGCTTCACAGAGGAAAGAAAAAACAAACTAAAACAGACTCACACAGCACTGAAAGGATTAAGGAGTCTGGTAAAAAAAAAAGAAAAGAAAAAACAGGTAGCCCGGGAGAGAAAGGCACTCAGACAGATATTGAAAGTCAGACTAGAATGATGAATTGTAGACAAGCATAGAATCAGAAGTAGTCCTAGTTAGGCTGGGGTATTTACTGTAAGAAACGTGTATAGAAAGCAAACACAGACCAGAAATCACACACCTTCATCCCCACAGATTTCTAAACATAACAGTAGGTATCACTCACCCTATATGATGTTCCTTAAGTAACAAACACAATGGCGAGCATGGCTGAGGAGTCCGGGTTTGTGTGTGAGCTTGCAAGTGTATAGCATGTGTGTATGTATGGGAGTGTAATAGTCATAGCTGACAGGTTCAAGTATCTATCCACTCAGCCGTACAGCCAACTGTTCTGTTGGCCTCGGGGGACAATCTAGATGTGCACCAAAGCTTGGCGATAACAAAGCGCACATAACCTCCCTGGGAAATGAATTCTGCTGCATGAAATAGTCTGCTTATCTGGCACCTTCCCTTTCCTGCACCCCCTTGCCACCTCCTCCGGTGTACCACCTTGGTCTACCTTTCTTTTATGAAGGTAAAGAGTGAAAGGAGACCAGCTGAAAGAATTTAGCACATTTTGTACCCAGCTCTAAAAAACGATCTGATTGTGAGAACACATGATGCATTCTTGTGTTTGTTGAGTTATTGTAAATAATTGACAAAAACTTACCACTGATGTGATACAGCGCCCGTGAACTGCAGAACTCTTTTCTCAACCACGGCTACCCTATTAATTCTTTTCCTTGCGCCATTTTCTCTGTTATCTCTGCATTTTCTTATTTTTATTCTTGAGATCAGATATAAAATTTCTTGATATGTCAGAGAAAAAGAAAGAAGTGGAATTTATGTGACTCTTATCAGCTATCAGAGATCATGCAGGAAAAGAGAGAAAAGGAGACAAGAGAGAGAATCCAAGTTTAGCGTGGATAAAATACAGACTAGCCGGCACTTACCTGTCAACATAGCAGGCCACCCACAATCCTTTAATGCTCCTCACCACTGGCTGCTAGCCAATAAGTGGCAGACAGTTTCGCCCTTTCAAAGACATTAGACACTGATAGAGTGGAAAAAGTGAAAGGTAGGGTGAGGAAAAGGAAGAGTGAAACATTAATCGGTGCTCCATCTCCATCTGTCATGATGTTTTGGCTGTGTAAGAAAGCAAGAGGCTGAACAAGGGAAGACAGGCACGGTCAAACATAGATGGATGAATGGGACGGGGGTTTGGACAGATGGGTTGATAAACGAGATAGGTGGAGAGATGCAAAGATGGTTCCCAGGTTTTACCAGGTCAGAGGCTGAGGACAATGTACTGCGAGCTCTGTGTGTGTGCGTGTATGTGTGTGTGTGTGTGTGTGTGTGTGTGTGTGTGTGTGTGTGTGTGTGTGTGTGTGTGTGTGTGTGTGTGTGTAGGACAAAATGTTTAAATGTTTGCATGAGATTTGTGTACAAGACTGAAACATAATACAACTGAAGTTTGTGGGATTTGTGTGTATGTGTGACTGCAGGTACAGTATGTGAACCCATTCAAATTGAGACGTACTGGCTTGTGATGTCCTCTGCACCAGCTCATTGGTGAAAGCACCGATGCCTTTGTTTGAGATGGCAGCCAGGGAGAAAGAGTACTCGGTGTTCGCTTTCAGACCCTCCACTGTGTAAGAATTCCTCGGCCCGAAGGTCAGCTTCTCCTACGAGAGAGAAGCAGAGAACAGAATGAGAGAGTGAAAAAGAATACATTAAAGGAGAGCTGGAGAAAGAGAGAGATGAGACTATCACCAGAAGGAAAAGTGGTGCTGGATGCTAGGGCTAATCTTTTTTCTGTCCTCTTATCCCTCTGTCTTGTTAAGAAATCCACGCAGCAGACAGATTCATAAAAGAGTGTAAGAGGTCTTACCAAACTGCCATATTTGACAGGCTTGTAGAGGAGCTCATAGTTGACAATGCCCTCCTTGGTGTAAGCGGGCTCCCAGGTCAGCTCAATACTGGTGTCTGTCACTCTACCCACTTTAAACTTCCCTGGTTGGCCTGGGACTGAAGGGGACAGAATCAAACAAAACCAGTCAGAACTCAATCAATAACTTAAATATATCTATAATCTTCTACAGGCTTGTACATTTATGTTTCAAAAGTCCTGAAAACCTAATTTCTTAATCAACTTTTCTACTATATGAGCAAACTATTAGCTGCCAATGTTAGAACAACAGTGGTTATTTCACACGAGAAGATGCTGTATTTGTGTTTTTTCTGTGCCCTTGTGAATGATTTGAAGAGAACAGGGCTGTACTGGAAAAAAAGACAGACACACACACACAAATAATTACTCGTTTGTGCTCTGTTGTCCGCACACATCTGAAAAACAACCATTACTCACGTATACATGAATAAATGAAGACCACCACTTAGCTGTGTTATCTATGCACAAGCATGCAAGATAAAATAACTCATTGCCTCTATTACAGGGTTGCACAAATATCTACTGATAATTATGCTTAAACACGTGTAGGTGATGTCAGTTATTTTTATGCACCAATCAGAATATAGAAATGTATTAATGGAAATCAGAATCTGGTGACAGTTGGTTGTTTTGGTCACTCAGTCTCGATAAAGCAGAGTTTTGTTTTATTTTTTAATATAATTTTAAGGTTTACAATTCATTCTTGACTTTGGAAATAGCAGTTGACAAAGCAGCTACTTAACCACAAGGTCAATTAAGTGGCTTTTCTGGAGCTTTTGATCATATCACATGATCATGATCAGCAGATGGAGCTTTCACTCCAACATAAACGCTCAGTAAAAATTTAAATTAGACCATTTACAATCCCATGACTACTGGGCAAACTCCACCTGCTGATGAAGATCATGTGATGTGACTGAAAGCTGCAGAACAGCTACTAAATGGATCTAAGATTGTTTTCTCAACTACTATTACTTATGAACTTATAAATGAGGATTTATTTCTAACCATAGGATTTTTTTTTCTAACTTAAGCGGTGATTGTTGCTTATTTAGTCACAAATATTAAATGTCATAAAGAAAAAATTATGGTTTTAAATCAAGTTTTCAGATGCCTTTAAAGTCAGAGAGGAAGGAATCTCACTGATTCTCGATGTCATAATGTGCACCTTCTAAAACATAATTCCCCCAAACCCTTGTATTATCTGTATTTTTGTATATTTACATAATCTCATTCTTTGAGGTGCTGGAGAATGGCAGACTTTTTAGGGACATCTTATGGCGTAACAGTAGCTCAGCCTACATAGGAATTAAAACCAGTAATACCATCACAGATTGTTGAGTAATAATCTCTTTTCTAACTCCCATCAAATAAAACCTGCAACTTCACAGCAGCTGTCACAGCGGCATGAGTAGCACTGAGGTACAAGGGACATTTTCGGCTGTTAATCCCTGTTTCCTTTTCATAAATCTCCACAGTTCTGTCCCAGCAGGTAGAATTCATTCATTTTGAAGAACTCATATTTTCTAACAGGTCAAGCATATTTGCAAAAGCATTTCACAGAGGATTGCTTCACAGACTTAAGTCAGACATAAGTCACCTGAATAAGCTACTTAGCAGTTTGTATACATGCACACACACCAATAATTACTCATTTGTGCTGTGTTGCACATGCACATCTGAAAAAAAACACTACTCACCCACACATGAATAAATCAAGACCATTACTTAGCTGTTAACGGTGCATCAGCAAGCAAGATGTATATATTCACTCACTTACATGTACTTCTACCTTCTCACTTTCACAGTCACACATTCAAACACAACACTGACCTCCTGGCATGACTTTGACATGGACGGGGTCCGAGAAGGGTCCGTCCCCTACGGAGGTGAAGGCTAGGACCTGGATGGTGTAGGTCTCTGAGGTCACCAGGTTCTGAATGGTGGTGATCACGCTGTCCTGAACGTTATGGATCTGCCACTCATTCATGGGCCGGGACGGGTCCATGGTGTAGTATACACGATAGCCCTTCACCTATAACAGAGGAGCAGAGAGAGACAGATAAAGCTTTAAGGTCATCAGTGACCCGGCTGTATTAAGTGGTCTTTCGCCTAATCCCACGGTCCTGCATGCATGGTAATCCATAATACCTTCTTTCAACACATAACCAAGTAGAATTGATCACGGCTAAGGTCATCATCTATGAATTATTGATTTATTTTAGTCTAGGTCCTGTGGGTTAGTGGGTTCACTGTTTGTTACAGGTCACTGTCACAAGGTGATGTCATCACGTCTCTGAGGCTGTTGTGCATTTGACCCTGATAAACAAACACTGCCCTCACTTTAAGGCTGACAAAACCATCTCAAACACAAGCCGTGCATGTCCTCAGATCATAGCGCTTAAGATATAATCACTATACGTCCTGCTATGGGATTTGTTTTGGGGCATCCGAGAGAGAATGTAATCCTACCTCTACGCCACTGCCACCGCCCTTACCCCCAACCTCTACCACCTATCCTGTTATTACTCTTTAATATCTATAATCCCCATATGTGCTCGATTCAGTCTTGTACTTTTATGAACATACTGTACAGTTAGGTAGGCTAGAAAAGGAAATGGGCCTCCAGAGGGAGTGCTCTTAACTTAGAGCGGACAGTCCAATTACTTTTTTTTCTTTAGAGAGTGGGAAAGTAGCAAGGGAGTTACAGGAGGGAAATCTCTGGCAAGAGACAGTCCCTGTAAAGGACATGAACCTGCACATTGGAATAAAGCTCCCAATGGTGAATTTTATTAGGGCTTTAATGTTTTAACCTCATGGGGTCTTTGTGCAATTTTGAAATGTTGTCAGTTCGTAGTCAGCGGGGGTAAAAGTAATTTAAAACGTTGGGATTATAGCCTCTCTGTCTTGGTGGTCAAATCTACTTATTCCTGTTTTATTATATGTTTATGACTGTTTAACATTACAGCACAGCAATTAAAATTTTAAAGGCTAGAATTTTATTTTTAATCAATCAAAGCCTTTATTTGTCCTCTAAGAGCAACTGGTTGGGCAGCAGTGAAACATAAAACACAAGATAAGACACAGGTTAATTTGCGAGATGGCAATAAGTTTTTATAGCTTTGGCTAATGAGTATCAGTGATTTGCTGTTCATCAGCCTATTTAGAACATTCTGCTAAAAGTAAGACAAGAATACAAACAGATAAAAGAAATGTAAAATGTCAGTTTACTATTTCTACTACTGACAACTGATCAAAAATAGCTGTTTCAGCCATCCCACCTGCCCATTGGGTTCCTCCGGTTCCTCCCAGCGGACCATCACCGTGTTCTGAGAAATGATGTGGGCCTGGACGTTTCGGGGTGGGCTGGCTGGTGCCTGCTCTCCAGTACGAGCCTCCACACGCATTGAGGGAGGGCCCTGGCCGATGCTGTTGAAGGCCGACACTCTGATTTCATACTCTGTGTTGGGGTACAGTCCCCCGATGCTGTAGCGGGTGGTAGTGATGCTGTCCACTGTCTCGTACTTGCTGTCCGGGCCTTTGGCTCGGTACTGAATGATGTAGTAGGAGACAGGGTCGGGGTTGCCGGAGTCCCAGGTGATGGTCACACTGGTAGCTGTGGTCTCTGTGACGACGGGTGTGCCGGGAGGCTTTGGCAAAGCTTGAGATAAGAGAGAAGAAAAAATTGTAATATTTACTATATAATACTTACTGGTCTCTGTCCATAACGTACATCTTGTGTTTACAATGGCAATTACACAATGACATACTATAGCTGCATTGATTTGTACTGTAATGTGTATTTTTTTGTTTATTTTATATCTATTACATCCCCTCCTACAGTACCATTGTTGATTCTGTACATTTGTTTATCTTTATATTCTGTATATGTACTTTTGCTAGTGTTTGCACTGGTTAGATGATAAACTGCATTTTTTTTGTACTGGTACTTACTGATGCAATGACAAAAAAGCTGAATCTAATCTTATCTGATTTACGTTTCTGTCCAAATCAAATTACAAGAAAAAAATATATTCCACACTGCCGTGCATCTGCGATAAAATCACAGTAATGAGGGTTGCCTGAATCATGCTTATTATGTAAATTTTTTGCAAATTTGCTCGACAGAACCCAAAAGTAACAACAGCATCCTTCAGAGTCTCCAATTTTCCTGACATGCACACATTTGGAAGTGCAGAGGAAATCTAATCAGACTCAATCTATCTTGCAATGAAACAACTACTGAACCCCTTTTCTTTCTCTGAGCTTAAAATGATTAAACATCTGGATCTTATCAGATGATGTCTGTATCACAGTGTCCCTTACTCTTGACTAAGACCTGAGCGGTGGCTTCGATGATACCAAGGCTACTCATAGCCACACAGGTGTAGTTTGCAGACTCCCTGACACCATTGAGCTCCAGCACGTTCCGGCCAATCGGCATTTCATCCTCAGGGGTCAGGTCCTCATTGCCCAGCATCCACTTGACGTAAGGCATGGGCGAACCCACTGCCACGCAGGTGATGTTGACGCTCCCTCCCGGCATGATCTCGTGGTTGGAGGGGGAGATGGAGAAACGAGGGGGCACACGGCGCACTGGGAAAGGAGGAGAGTTGGGGTAGAAAGGACAGGGGTGGGGGTTGAGGGGAAGGTGGGGAGAGGAGAAAAAGTGGGGAGGGGAGTGAGGAGAAGAAAGGCGGAGAGAGAGAGAAGGAGGGGGTGGGGGTGGGGTAAGGGAGAGAGAATCAGAGAGAAAGAGCGAGGCAGAAAAAAGCAAGGTAGAGATTGAGAGAGAAAGCGAGGACAAGAAAGAGAAAAAGAAAGAAAAAAGAGAGAGGAGAGGAGAGGTAACAGGAAGGGGGAGAATGAACTTCAGGGTTTTTACAGAAAATTACAGAGGGATATTTCAAGTTTAGTCCCAATTACTTTATGGTACTGATGATTCCAACAGAAAGACACAAATCTTGTGTTGAGCTCAACCAATCAGAGTGAGCTGCCTACTCAAAATAATATAGTGACAAACTCTTGAGTATCATTTCAACCAGGACATGACACCTATAGTCAGTTTCTCTTCTTTTTTTATTGGTTATCATCCATTTAAGCAGGAAAATAAGACTTTTTGATGCAAGCTTTTGATTGTAGATGTACTATAATTATATTTCCCTTTTGCTCTAAGCAATGACTGATAACAGTAAACTTTAGCAGAAACTTTAGTGAGAAACTTTACTTCATTGAGATTTCTGTGCCTTCAGGTGCTTTTGCAGTAGATGGGCTCGTTTTAGAGAGAGTATGCATCACAGGGGCCGATCAATAGGCCCTGCCTGCTATTTGTGTCCCCATGAGAAGAACAAGTTAAGTGGCAAGTTATATCCAATACTGCATCTGCCGGGGCTTGGTTGGCTATATATTAGGGAGAGATGCATCGAGAGACTGAACTCATAGGTCACTTGCATGCCTGGGCGACTCAAGAGGGATAAAATGGTGGAAAAACACAAAGAAGAGAACGAAGAACTGAAGACTGAGAGGGAGACAGAGAGAAGCAAGACACCGGAGAGACAGATAGAGGGATAGAGTAAGAAAGACAGAGAGAGAAAAGACAGAGCGAGAGAACGAGAGAGAGAGAGGCAGCTCTGCTTCTCTTCCAGACAATGACAGGCAATGTAGCAAAGGACAGCCACATTGTACAACAAGGTACTGTACAATACATAGGATTCATAACTGATACAGTGTGTGTAGTCAAATGAATTGGAAATGTGGACAGGAAAGGGTAAAGGGTTCTAATAAGGTGTTGTGGCAATTACAGAGTGATCATTGGACACATTAAGTAAAGAACACCAAGACAGCATGAAAGAGGCAGAACGGGAAAGAACGAGTGCGAGCAAAAGAGAGATATGTGAGGTAGTATGTGCATGTTTATAAGTTAATAAACTTATGTACATGTGTCTGTCGCTCCTACACATCAGGGTGCAGACAGAATGCAGAAGAAGAAGAGAAAAAAAGGGGGAAGGGAAAGGAGGGGAAAAGGAAGGGGAGTGGAGATAAAGAGAGGATTAGAAGAGGGTTTTGGGGGGAAGGAAGGAAAAGGGGGAAGAAAAGAGGAGCGAGGAAGAAGAAAACACATGGATCTATTTAAAAACACGACTATACCAGAGTCAGGCCCATTCAGAAAGTCGGTGCTTCAAAAGTAAGAAATAAAAATAAATAAATAAAAAAGACGAGTAGAGATCGGATGTTGACGGAGCAGAGGAGAAGAAGAAGAAGAGGATACCCCAGGGTCACAACACAGGAAACAGAAAGAGACAGAGAGAGCAAACGGACAAACATCTCTGGATGAAAGGAGAGAATGAAAGGGAAGGCAGACAGAGAGCAGAAACATTGTCTGAAAACTAAACTAAACTAGGAAGCTCACATGTGTCATACAAAACATGACTGTGTAAAGCAACAAAGGTTCTAAAAGTAGAAGACTGAAAAAGACAGAAAATGAAAATAGATCAAATAAAATAAGTTACTGTAAAAATCTACAGTTGCAAAACAATAGTAGGATTCAGTGAAAATAGGTTGTGTTCCTTAAATGAGTTCTAATATATATAATATATTGAATAATAAATAAAATAAAATAAATAAATAAATACTGGTAAATTGGCTGCATAACATCCACTCTTTAATGAGTAACATAATTACTTGGAATCTTCATGGGCCACATCCCCTCTACTCAAAGAATCTAGAGACAATTGGATAAAAGTTAACATTTTTTGCATTTCGATTTCAACAAATTTAAAAAAAAAAAAAAAAAAAAAAAAAAAAAAAAAACCTTGCCGTGATGTCACTATCAATTCATGAATGACAGATAAAGCATTTGGAATACTTGTAAGAAAAAAAAACAAGAGCCGAAAGATACCCAGAATTGGATACAGAAGTTGAAGACAAGAAAGAGACAAAGAGACAAAAAACAGGTAGATCTGTTAGAAACAGACATGATTAGGCAGGCATCTCCTCATCTGAGCATGCTGGAGACAGAGAGACAGACAGACTGCATCCATGACAGCTCCATGCACAGGACAAACGCAGCAGGTGCAATGCAGCATGACACAACACTATCACTCATTCAGTTATTTTACACCTATCAATACTTAAAAACAAACTAAACAAAAGACAATTAATTAAGTGCATGGATTAGTTTGGTAACATGAGTAACAACAGGGTGATGGTGAAGACTCAAGATGATCATTAAGTAATCTGAAACATGAGAATGAGTATTTATATATATTTTTTTTAAATCTGTCATAAGGAGCAGAGACAAAAGACTGAAGAATCCACCGTCGAGACATAGCATAGAGTACTTTACAATAAAGTGAGCTCATAACAAGGGATAATCCTTCACACGCTCACAGAGCCTCTAGCTTAAAGTTAATCGAGTCGGGCCGCTTGATTCCCCTCCATTTTCTATACAGTTTGTGAGAGCCAAGGGCTTCAGTCTTTATTAGCGGAGCTATCATTAGTCCTGTTCTCTGCAGGGAGTCTGGAGGCTACAGGCTGGGGAGACCTTGGCACAGCCATAAGGATTACTGCCTGTATCTGAGCACTGCTATATACCCGTTCAGGACTGTCACCGAGCTGACATTTACGCAGAACTATCCCGTCTGTCTCAAGGACATGGCTTTCATTAACCACTGTAATAAGAGGGAATCATTAATATCCCCCTCGATATCTAAAAATGTGAATGGATATGATTAATTTCAAATGTCAGTCAATAAAGGTATATCAGGGTGTTTGGTGGAGATAGCAACAGCGGGGAAAAGTGAGACACAGCACAGACTATATTACAGTAAAGTAGGCATATTGTTATACCTGTAAATATATTACATAGTTATATAAGTTTAGTGTTAGTATGAATCTTGGAGATGTGCAGTGGAAAAAACATTCAGTTCCCTTCTTTAAGTAAAAATAGAAATGTAAAAATACTCCTGCACTGAAAATGCTGCTTAAGTAAAAGTACTTAAAGTCCATGTGAAGGAAAATTAGAGATTTCTTTTTAAACACATTATAAATGTTAGGGCAGGCCTGAAATGATGGAATCTATAAACACTAGAGTGCATGTACTCATAGTTACAATTTTTACACCGGGTAGTTTCACAAACTTTCATCTGAGACAACTGGGATTCACTTCGGATGAACCGCTGTTACTGGTGAATGGGGCCATTTTTGGTCAATGTTAGCGCTGAGTGAGTTATTTTGAACCAAGCAGAAACCTCTGTTAACGTGTGGAGCCGCCTGCCGCTTCAAGTTCAACACCAGCTGTGCGGCTGGGAGGTCCCCGACCAGAGGGAGCTCATTTGCTGGGCAGCACTTCACTGAAAAGCACGGCGTGAGAGGCAATTGCTCCAAGGGTGAAGCCACAATGACTTTCCAAGGACTTTTCAGCAGAGAAGTGACTAACTTTAAATGCACCGAACTCCATTGAAAAAAAGGACGATTTAATATAACGATGATTGGTGATGGTTCGCCTGTTAACTAGTCATTTAAGTTACATTTTTACTGAAACAAGTCCACATTTACCTACAAAATATGTGCCGAATTAAACAGTGGCCATTCTTAAAATATCATCCATGTTACTTGCCTTACAACTACAAACAAGGCCTATTTTAAATTGTTTATTTTTATACAGAAGCTTGGTATGAGCGTTGTTCGCTCAGAGGCTGTTCAGTTGGGTCTCCTTCAGTGGACATGCCCCCAGAGCTTCAGAGCAGAATACTGCTTATTTTTCCACAATTTTGAAACCTAAGTATATATACTTGGAGACTTTGGCTGAGTGATTAATTACACATTTTTCTGTGGTGTGACAAACACATATTTATTATTGCTTTACACAGACTTTAAGTATTATTAGCAAAATGTGCCCATGTGAGTGTTATATCATCATATATTATATTGATGAATACTGTATTGGTCCGAATATAAGATGGTATGTTATTCTAAAAATTACATTTGAAAAGTGAAAATACTTTCCAACACTTCCAACAGCCTGACAGGAGATAGTGTGAGTGTGTGACTGATAGACAAGCTACACACATGTGATGTACATTCTGCCAGATGACAAAAAAGTCAACGATGAGGACTCTCTTCTGCTTGGATAAGTAGTATTTCAGGGAAACTTTCCCAACAGGACAAGTGTAAGAGTGCGCTATATCTTCAAAAAATCATTTTCCAAAAACAGGTGTTTGAAAGGGGGGGGTGTTTTATATTTGGGCCAGTATTATATTACTGTTAAATCGGAGCTAATTAAGTATTTTATATACTGTTTTTGACAATGAGCCATATTTTATAAGAAGATCAGGTGCTGTTTCTGTAAAATTTTGATTGATGAACTATTGATGTCAAATAAATGCAGTGAAGTGAAAAGCACAATATTTCCCTCTAAATTGTTCTGGAGTATAAATATTATAATCAAGTTAAGTACAAGTAACTCACATTTGTTCAGTACTTGTAAATGTACTTGATATCGATGTGATTATTTTCTTGCCATCTTGAGTTTATGTCATGAATCCGGCCAAATCACTGATGCTTCGCCTACAAACCTGCACGGCCCATACGACTTCATAACAGAATGGCATGTACAAGCGTGACTGGGAGTGCAAGGTTTCCACTCGATGCAACAAGTGCAGAATTGGAGCAGATGTGGTGACATGAGAGCTGGGACACAAAATTGATGAAACAAAAGCAAGGGGAAAAAAAAAAAAGTATTACGACACGACAAGATAACAAGTTCAATAATATCACAATTCGAGCATATCAATAGGCGTGAACACACACTGTGCCATGCTCTTGTGTCAGTCAACAGACATGCAAGCGGTGCTCCTTTCTCTTTCTCTCTCTCGCTCCTTCCATGCAAACATCGCCTCTTTTTAATCTTCCAATTCTTGGGTCTCCATGACAACAAGATCATACCATGCAGAAAACATTGATCGGGGAGTGAAGGCAATACCAAGGGTTCTGCACACAAGGCCTCACAATGCAGTCAATGCACTCTGCTGCGTAGGCAGGCCACTTCATCGTAGCAGCTTTAGAGAAATCAACTCTCTTCATTTTGGAGACAGCTTTAAATCATTTCACAAATCTAGTCTGGTGTCCTTTAAAGGGTTGTTTTTTTTTTCTTTTTTGTTTCTCTCTGTTTCAATAAGTGAAGCTTTCTGAAACAAAGGAGTAACAAAAGAAAAGAAAGAGCACACCAACCTTCTCGAAGCTCTGAGGGATGGAAGGGGGTTGATGCAGAACACAATGACGTGAGGGGGGAGAGAGAGAACGGGGAAACACAGAGAGAATAAAAACGGCCAGCGCAAAGCCACTCACCCCACCACACACACACACACACACACACACACACACACACACACACACACACACACACACCCCTGCAACACTCACACCAACACCCACACATTGCACACACTCTTCTCCGATATCCCACTTCACATAGAAACTAGAAGTTATAAATCTGAACATTGGTCGTGGTCTTTCATCCATAAGCCAGTGACACCCACAGTCCAGAGGCTAAAATCAGTTAAACAGGGATCATGTGGGTGCACAATGATGCCATTAATGTAAACACATTGAAGAAGAATTGTAATCCTGATTGTTTAACTTCCAATTTCATTAAAATCTTCTTTTTTTTTGTGCAACATTTTTGAACTCCTCTTAATCTGCCTCTAGTACAGAAACCATTTTAGTAAACAGATCAGTGATGTTTCCATGCAGTTAAACCAAGGTGTGCTCCCGACTCTTTGTTCAATTTGATTATAGGAGCTCGCACCGAGGTTTAAGGTAGATTTGTTAAGGGTGGTTGTGAAAAATACCAAACAACAAGGTCAACATATACTGTAGACAATGGATGGGTTAGTAATACTTGTTTAAGAGCACAGTAATGGAAAAGAAATAACTTTTTTTTTTTAATACCAACAGCACCTTAAGAGTGGTGATTTCTGCGTGTTTGTATGTGTGTGTGTGTGTGTGTGTGCACGTGTTCACGTGTGTTCTGTGTTCACGTCCTACCTCGCACGTATAGGTTGGCAGGGGAGGAGTAGCGCACGCCTTGAGAGTTGGTGGCCACACACTCATACTTCCCTTGGTCTGTTTCCTCGCTGTTCTCAATCTGTAATGCTCCTGAAAGAGAAGACGAGATGCAGAGAGAGAAAGAAAGAGAGAGAGAGAGAAAAGAATAAAAAAGTTGAGTTTGTAGAAAATGTTTCTGCTGCTGTCTGGCTTCCTTTGCATCCTCTTTCTTTTCATCCTGCATCTTTGTCTGTTGGTCTTTTTCTCTTTGTTATGTTTTGACCCCTGGGGTATCCTCTCCTCTATTGCTTCAGCATCCAATAAAGTCAGCTTTGTTGTTATTTTTGTGAAACACCCTCTGAATGGACCGTACTCTCGTATACTACTAGTTGTATCTTTTAAGAAGAACCGTGTATTTTTTCTTTACACGCTCCATTTTTTCCCCTCCTCTCCCCTCCTCCTAAAAAAAGTGAATAGAAAAGGGAACATGTTCAAAATTCAGAAAATTCATAAAGTTTGGAAGTCTCAAAATGACTTTTTATAGACTCAGATGACACTTAAAGGGCTTTTTGTTGTATACCTTTATACAACTAGTGATTCCTTTCCTACTGCAGGCTCAATGCTGCCATGAAGAAAGCCTGTTTCTATCTTGGCAGTTAACTGGCAGCAGCTACACAGCTTTACACAGCAACAACCTGACGATGCTCTTCATCTCGTCGACTTGTTTCTTTTACTTCCTCAATTTTTATCCTCCTACCCTCATCTCACTGTGATAAACAGTGTCTCCCTAAACGTGCTATAAATATATGCAGCGTTTGCCAGGTATTCTTTTGTTTCCTTTGTTTCAAAGAGTGCTATTCTTACTGTTATTTTTTTTTTTTTTTTGCTAACAGGCTTTTGAATTACCAGCAGTGTTTTTTTTTTCTTTCAGCCTGCTCTGTCACATTCATCTCATCCGAAACTGACTTTGACATGAAGCCTGAGGAAGAAGCACAAAACCATGGATTACACTCTGCTGCATTGCACAGAGACGAAAAAGACACATAACAAACTCAAATTGCACAACACACACACACACGTTGAGGAAGAGAACCACTGACATGTAGAAAGAAAGCCATACACGCATACACAGAGCTAGTTTAAATCTGATACAAAGCACCATGTTTTATATCACATCTTCAGTGTGATTGATAAAAGGCAGCTGGCTTGTATATATTCTGTATATATATATATATATATGTATCTGCTAGATAGGCTAGATAGCACTAGAGAAAAGTGAGATTTTTAGGGGTTCAAATGACCCTTGATAGTATATATAGTACTTTGACAGAAAGAAAGCCCCTAAGTCAAGGTCAGTTTGATGGCTGAAGCCTTAGGAAACAGAAAAAAAAGAAGAGGACCTTGAGTTAAGATTTACTTTTCCTCAAACTACTGTCTCAAAAGCCTCAAGAATGAAATTTTACATTCTACATCATACACTGATGGGTACTTTAATCTATGACAATGCATATTTTTAAAAAAAATAAAATTATCATATGATTTATATGTAAAATCTTAATTTGTGGCAACAGAATAAAAACTAGCATATTTCAATAATACTTACACCTATTTGGTATTTATGAGCAGTATATAAACTTTGAATAAATGGTTTATAACACACTATAATGTAATAGTAAGCAGGTGTTTATTCATGCATTTGTCAACAACTGTAACTCCTCCGGTGGGTACCAATAAGCGGATGCTGGTGTTTAAACAGATAATAAATGTCGATATAGTAAAAAAGACAGGTGTAATAATATAAAATATATCTTTATATGAGAAGCTATAATTGTTGACAAATACTGTACATTAATAAACATTTATAATGTCCTTATATTTGCTTATAACTACATAACAGGGTTATAAACCATTTATTAAATGTTGGTCTTGTTAACTTAAAGTGTTACAAATATTTCCCTTTGAAATGTACTGTAGTGGTATTCAGTAGAGTAGGACAATAAAGTAGCATGAAATGGAAATAATCAAGGAAAAAATATGTCAAAATTAAACCTAATTCTTGAGTTAATGTACTTACTAGTTACTTTCCACCACTGCATGCACATAAATATGGTGTGGTATCCTAATGGGAAAAAGCTTTCACTTATTAAATCGTAGAAACCTGATCAGATGAGCAATAAACGAGTCCACAGAGACAGACTGAGAGTTTGTGTGATTCTCTGAATTACACACACAGCTGATCAATATATGCAAAAGTTTAAACAACATGTTTGGAAGCTCAGAGGAGGCAAAGTTTGACTTATTACACTCAGCTAGGGTGCAAATATGTTTTTCGTGTGTGCGAGTGTGTTTAGTGAGCTGAGGCCCTGCTAGCTGAAGTTGTCACCCATTTGCTTCTGTTTTCTTCTGCAGTTACATGAAAGGAAAACAACTCATGCCCTCCTCGTTCTCTCTATTTTTCCATCTCTCATTTCCCCCGCAGTACAGGGCAGAGTTGGGAGATAAACAGGAATAAATTATCTGCTCCACAAGCTGAGCTTCTCTTCTTCAGAAAAAAGGTAGAGGCAGGAGGAGAAGTGGGAGAAAGACGGAGCGGAGGAGAGATGAAGCTGGACAGGTGGAGCTCTGCATACAAGAACTCATCTGACAGCTGGAAGCAGCTCATATGGCTAACCATCAGCACAAATTTGAATTTGCCAATTGAAATCTTCTTTTATGCAAAACGTTACCATACATGGAAAAAAGGCATTTGGTATATACGCTTCTATAAAGGTCAACACACACATATTACACATGGTAGAGAGATGGCAAGCAATGGGAAAACATAATGAAAGTCAGAGTGGGAAAGCAGGAAAAAAGCTGCAAAAAGAAGGGAAAGTGAAAGATAAGAGAGAAGAGGAAGGAGAAAGAGAGCAGTTTGTTAGTGAGTCTAGAAGCTGCTGCTGACAGACCCAGAATGAGATGTGACTTCAGTAAATTGAGCTGCTGTGAAATCGCGGATGGTGTATTATGTCTGCTGGGCTGAGGCTGAGCCGATCAGATGACAACAGATACTGCCTGGTAGCTCTCACAGAACATCTAGGTCAAACAGATCACCTGGAGTCCAATCTCCCACAAGGTGAAACATTAACTTTTAACTGAGGCTGGATGTTACGAACAATCAAGATAGACAGTTGCTATTTTTAATGCAACACATTACTTAAAAAATATTTTTTAAAAATAGACTGTTGTGAAGTTCTGAAGGTGAAACAGTTTCATTTGTTCACTAGTTACAAAATAACCATGGATTTGTAATTTTCCTGGGATGTCAACACAAAAACATTAAGAAGCAAGTTTAGAGGTGAATTTACAGTGTGATGGATGTATATTGATTTAGAGCTGGAACAATTCAGTAAATTAACCCTTTCTTTTCAAGTAAAAATGACAAAAATTCAATGGTTCTGATATTTCAAATGTGAGTATTTGCTGGTTTTCATAGTCACCTAAGAAGGTAAATTAAATATATTTGAGTTTTGGACTGCTGATTGGACAAAATCAGCAATTTGAAAATGTCACCTTGTGCTGTGAGAAATTGTGATGAGCATTTTTCACAGTTTTCTGACCCAACTATTAATCGATCAATTGAGAAAATATAATGGGCAGATTAATCGATACTGAAAATAATCCTTAGTTGTGGCCCTTTATTGATTCTTTGCAGACTGATCTGTTTCACAGTTTATTCAATGTTCATCAAAACTGACATGAAAACTAACGAAGAATGTGAACAAATATGCAAATATAAATAAATATAAATTCCACATTCTCAGTGAGAATCCTTTTACAGGAGATGAAAACAGATTTGTCTATCTCAAAATTTCAAGAGAATTTGGTTCTTTTCTGGGATCCAAAAACAAATCACTTCAGATCAGATCATATCAAATATCATCCAAGCAAACAGACAGACAAACAAACAAATGGGATTGAAAATATAATCTCTGTGCTAGAGGTATTTAAGGACACATGGGCAACATTTGGGTCAGCGTGAATGTGAGAAACTGCCTTCACAAAAAACAGGGACTGTAAAGTGACAAATGCTGTCATAACTAGTTTTCTAGGACACATGTATAGGGAAAGCTATCAAATATCAATCAAAATATCGCAGGTGTAACACTGATTACTTAAGTTAAGCTTTAACTTCATGTTTTTGTACGTTTCCTTTTGGCTTTAAATAAAAGTGGCCTAACTGTGACCATTACCGTAACCACAACCTTTGATCACAATTCTTAGCCAAGACAGGTCCATTCATTACCCAGCAGTCAACCTCAGGGTCCATATTGTATGCCATCTGTTAGAACGTAGGTCTATGAAGGCTGTTAAGTGCTTAGGTAAACTCTCCAGATCTCAGTCCCAAATGTCACAGGTTGACAGATCGCATGTCATGGTTCTCCTCACGCACATCTAAACCAGTGCGGCAGATGGCATGGAAAAAAAGATGGATGCCATGGTTGAGGTATAAAGATGTCAGAAAAAGTTCAACTCTATATGGCACCATATGTTTCTACCCACAGGAAACGGATGTGGTGTGTATGTGCAGGTGTTATGTAGGTCTTCACACATTGAGTTCATGACTGTCAACTGCCAATGTTTGGACAGTTACCTGCAGTGGGAAGATACCACAGATGATGGATACTTATGAGCTGTGAAATGGCTAAAAGCCATCTTTTTGTGGGATTTGAGTGCAGTCATTCAAAATATCATTTTTCATCCTGACCCATATAAGCCATAAAAATATTTCCAAGACTCCACAGAGTAAAGAAAAAGAAAGAGCGAGAGAAAACTATGTTTGTGCCCCAAAACAAATTCCTGGCTGCCACCCAACCAGAGCTGGTAGCCGTCCACAAAATCAGAGGCATTGCTTGGAAGGTGCCCCCATTAAACAGTTCTTAAAAGAGTGTTTCATCCATAACACATCTCGGTGCTATTTTGTGCCTAGATCAGGTGTAATTGATTTCCTCCAAGTCATTTCACTGCAGTGTTTGGTTCATTATACAGTGCATTTTGTTGTTCTGCTCTGTGATGCTTTTGGTGATTTGAAATCCTATTAAACCCTGTGAATCTTACTGAGCCATTTGTCTTGCTACTGTTTCATTGATGCGATGTGTGACCTGGCATACTGTAGCGGTGAATCAGCATCATGTCTGTGTGACACCCAACAAAGGAAAGGATAACTATAAAAGCAGACTTAATGAAACATATGACGATAGATTATTAAATAATTTACAACTATATAGTAAATATTCACTAAAATGTATACCAATGTAAATATGCCTACTACTCAAATTGCTGCAATGAATGAGAAAAAAAAAACGCTGTTTCATGGAGAGAGATGCATGGAGAGGTTTGAGGGAAGTTCAGGAAATGGAAATTACACTAGGGGCTAAAACTGGTCTCTGCACAGAAAAGGAGGGAGCTTTTTCTGTCTCTTTCTTAAAGAGTTTGAAGGGTAATGTACTTTTTAATCCCCTTTCCAAAATCAAAAACACAAGCGCAAAAGTGTAAGGAATGGATTAAACATTTGTCTGCTGCTCTAATGTAAATTGTAAACATTAGAATGTCCAGCTAACATAACTTAATATCTCCAGTCAGGCTAACGTAGTGTTATTTTCAAGGCACGTTACATTAGAAAAAAGCTCCATTCAAACTGGAATAGCCACTAGTATTCTATGACCCGGTCCTGAGTGTTACTGTGTCAGAGCCCAGGTCACGTTAGCAGCTCTTTCCTGCTTTGTTCTCTATCTGGGTAAGTTAATACAAGAGCTGAACTCCAACCAAACTCCTTATAGCAATTTCCGTTAGCAAAACTTATCAGTTAATCCTCATCCTAAAGCCTTTTCCCTTATAAAAGCAGAATTATGAGCACATAAACTAAGCCCTTTTGTTAAAATTGTTACATTTTATATATTTTTCCTTATTATACTGCATTATAATAAAAGGGCTAACTAGCTGTACCCTGCGATCAAAAACAACGCTGATGGATCATCAGATGTTTTACCCCAGAAATGCAGCTTTAGCTACCGTCTTTTATCATGTTGTTATATATTTACTGTAGCCATCAATTGCGTTTGAGACTCTTTCATATGGTTCTCGTTTTAAAATGAGTCAAAATGTTTTTGACCAAGTCACAGAGTTAGAGTTAATTAGATAGCTATCTATAGCTGTTAAAATCTGCTACAGTTGTAATTTCACCAGCCAGAAATGATGATTTTCCAAAATTACAAGGAGTGTAGTGGTAAATATGTCAGTAATTATTGTAAACTGCATAAACGCTGTGCAAAAATGGAAAGCTTGACAGGCATAGCAAGGCAGATGGGTTTCAGATAATGGTCAGCTCTTCAAGATCTTCAAGTCTGAGTGTGTGAGAATCTTAAATTAGTTTAAACAGTGTAATGGCAAACTCTGCAAATGGAGACACAGACACAAGGTTGACAAAGGGCAGTAGTGATCAGTGAAGGATATTGGCTGACAGCAGGGAGATATCAGAGCTGGCAGGACGGAGGAGCACAGAGAATATGGATGAAGCAACAGCAAAATGGTTTCGCCTCACCATCACTTTCATTCCCCCGAAGACAGCTGAGTGAGAATGGCTGAGAAAATATGTGTCTGCCTACTCCAGGAGACACTGTATCATCTTTACAGAAGAGCATAAACAAAGCTGAACAAACTGTCTTAAGCGCAAGATGTGATTTCTCTGTATTTATCCCTCGATCTGTCTGTCTGTCTGTACAGTCACACTTTCCGCTCTCTCTAGCTGCAAAAACACTTCCCTGTCTCATCTAACTGTCTCCTTCAAGGTGATTTTACATTTGGATTTTAAGACACTGCCCTGACTTCACACAATTTCAGGTTGGGAGGGCCAACAGATAAGAGGGGCATCAGTTAAATACCTAATGTGAACATACACCTGTCTCCATATGTATTGATTTTAAGGTCCTTCAAGAAGAATTATTTTTTTTAGTTTTTACTTCAAAGTGTTATAATTGTGTGTGGACATTTCAAACACACTTGAAATTAAGTGTATATGAGACCTGGCTTATTTAATTACATGCTGTCATATATTTTGACATTCATGTTCCACAATGGAAATAGATTTGTGCTTTTAAAGTCATCTTTTCATAATCTTTCCTCCCAAATGTTAAGAAAAACAGTATTTTTTTTCTTCAGGACGACGCATTTATGCTTTTATGAAAGTGGCTTTGAAAAGGTTTTACATCCCCAAAGGATGTCGAGAGGGGCATGTAATCCCTCAATCATAATTAAAACAAGATAATCCTAACCTAATTTAGAGCAACAGGGATTTTACCTGATAGGGATGCTAAGCTTTAGATGCACTGTTTGTTTACTCATTGTTAAATTGAATAATCTGAAAAAAAAAAAAAAAAAAAATCCTCCTCTATTTCACCTGATCGGAGCTGTTTGATGCGACCCTGGCTGGTGCTAGGGTCAACAGGCAGGAAGTCTTTGAACCAGGAGATCTCTGGGTCGGGGATGCCGCTGGCAGCACACAGCATGGTGGCCGTCCTCGTCCGCTCCACCACCTTCAGCTGGGGACCCATGTCTATACTGGGGAAGCCAAATGGCAACAGGTCCTCTGGAAGCAAGCAGAGAAAGAATATTTAGAATTGACAGAAGCCAGCAGGACTCAAAACTCATAGCAAGCAGTCACAAATGGTCGTTTTTAAAGTAAACAAGATGGTAGTACGTATAATGTTAACCATGGTCAACATATTGGTTTTGCATGTTGGCATGCTAACTTTTCTATCTATCTATCTATCTATCTATCTATCTATCTATCTATCTATCTATCTATCTATCTATCTATCTATCTATCTATCTATCTATCTATCTATATCTATCTATCTAATAGCTGTCAGGACATATCACATGAAACCACAAATGTGAACCTCATGGTGGCACTTTAGAAACTGTCCCAGGATAAATCATCTGGGAAACTTGAATGTCTCTACAAAATCTTCAGTTCAAATTCAGTTTGGACCAAAATGATGAATCACCGACGGACCAGCTGACCGGCAGATCATCATTGCCATCCCTAGGGCCTTGTGACTAAAAAGAGAAAGTGATAAAGTGTCTAAAAAGACACATCGAGAGATTTGTTGGGGATCATACTCTATTTTGGAGCAAATCCATCGAGACAATAATGAACAAATGTGTTTACTCAATACTTGATTTGCAGTTTTTCTTCACACAAATGACTTATCTATCTTTGTGAACAGAGTCCACCCTATCATGCAATGAATCCTTCATAAGACATAAGACTTGAACACACACGCAGTGATGTGAGAGCCACTGTTCCCTTTAACATCTGCAGGCCCTTGAAAGAGGAGATACTACCAAAGACAGCGGAGCCACTATATCCTTCCTCATCAAAGCCGTGTGTTCGTTCCTTCAGCTAGCTAGTCATTATGTGATCTAGTAGGCGGGTAGAAACACAGCTAGGTTTAGTGAGTGTGTGACAGGCCATTTCTACAGGAGTATAAACATACCGCCCAGTCAGCAGGAGTTACTTAAGTACCGACACACACACACAGACATACAGTATAGCACATTCCTAGCCCAGAAACACAGGTGTTTAGTGGCAGTGGCAATGAACTGTGAGTTTTCCATGGCGTGGCTCTGTGTTATGTGCTGGTAATGATTCCTGTCTAATAACTATGCAGAGAGCTGCTCAGAAACAGCAGCAGCAATTAGAAGCTGGGATCAAGAGGAGGGGCAGGGCACTGGGGGTAATAAGGACTTGTTAGCAGTAATTGTTAAAATGTACCAACGATTAGAGAGGCCGATCTGGGATGTGTCTCCATGCGTCTGGATATGTCTGATTATGTTGGGGGCAGTGCATAAGTGTGTGTGTGTTGTCTGCGCGTGTGTGTGTGTGCGTGTGTACATATTTGTTTCTACAGCTATGTTCTTATTTGCATCCTTGCTGATTTGTGCGATGTGTGGAATAATGTACAGTGACATGTACACACACATGCGGGCACATAGGAAAATGAAGGTGTGCACGCAGAAAGGCAGTTGCTCTCTATTTCACATAGACACTAACACATAAACACTTTCTCTGGTGAATGGGATTAAGCATCTCTGTGACAACAGTCCAGATGGCCAGACACGTAATCAAGCATCCATCAGCCCTCCTGTTTCCTCCCCTCCTTACCCTTTTAACCACTCTATCTCTCTCGCACACACACACACAGACACCTCCCCCATACCTGGAACTATAATTATATATTCCTCTTTCCTACAGCAGCAAAGCAATTACCGAGATGGCAATTTGCTTGGCTAATAAATCAAATCCACGGGAGCTTCTTGATTGTCAAGAACAACAAAACGCGCTAAAAGTTTGCTAGCTCGAGCCCGGCATCACTGACAAATCTGGGGCCAAACACAGTCTGAGACGCAGACCGTGGCCGCGTCAACTGTCTGTGTGTTTTTCCTCTGCTCCTCTCCTCCTCCGGGCCCCCTGCTACCTAACCACATGACAGACGTGTACCATCTGTTTCCACACACTCTGCGATGGGGAAGAGAGGCTGAGTGGAGATAGGATCTATCACTCCATTTTTCTCTTTCCACAGTCATCAGCTTTGAAGAGACCCCATCAGATAGGAATGTCAAGCTGCTGCTGATGGCATGGCTAAGAGGGGGAAGGAGAGGAGAAATGCCACCAAAGACAAGAGGGGAGCTCAGAATCAAACCTCAGAAGACAGCCTGGTGACGATGTTTAGTCTGAATGCTATGCTTCGAGCTCAGGTGGCGATGAGGCCTCATACTGTCCTCCTGACATCAGTTGACTAGGAAACCCGTAAGCCGAGATGAGGGAGGGGCCAACCCTAACCATCCGCCTCCACCTGCGTCCCCTCCTCCAACATCCCCCGACGGATCAATGCTAATGATTCACCTGAATGGAGGCCAGTGACGAAACAGGGAGAAAGTGACAGGAAGAAGAGGGGGGAGATCGATGAGCAGGTCAGGAGGCCAGCTCCCCCGAGGCGAGGAATATGCTATGCCTACATCTGCTTCCCCCTGCCCTCCCACAACCCCACCCCTCTCCTGAGAGGGTTCAGATGGTCTTTTTTATCACCCCGCTGGCTACCACTACATGGACTCCCTGGCTGTTAATTAGAGCACACCACTGCAGCGGACTCAGGGCATGTGCATGCGTTTGTGTTTGTTGTGTGTGTGTGTGTGTTTGTAGGGGGTCTGACTCTGTATTCCAGTCAGGTCTTTATCAATGCTGCAAATAGAGTGTAGGTGGACCTTGGGTTGAATCATTTGAGAGAGGCAGGAGAAAAAGGTAGATAAGGTAGAAAGAAAGAAAGAAAGAGATAAGGATAGCTAGATAGATAGATAGATAGATAGATAGATAGATAGACTGCAGCAACAGCACAGCACACTCTGTCCTGCAGATACAGATAACCCAACAGACAGATAGTTGTAGTGGACGCTGAAGTACAGTTCACTGAGGAGGAGAATAGGGAGCTACAGGTATTCAGCCAGGCTCCTGGATGAGTCAGCGACTGCTTGAAATAGATACTGCGGGCATGGCCTTGATCACACTTTTCACCAAATGAATCATTTATCAAACACAAACACTGCTGCACAAAAGTCCTGCTTATTTTTCATCTCCTGGTTAAATTGATAAGACAGCCTATGGAAAAATGTGCCGTGTGTATATAAACAACAGTGTGTGTCAACAGCGTTTGGGGGAACATTGGCACGGAATGACCAGCATTGTTCCCCTGGAGCTTTGTGTTTGTGTGTATCAAGAGGTTGAGAGCGTACATTTTGGCCTGGTTATGTTTGCAGAAGGGCAATCAGGCCTGGTGCCCAAAACCAGGCAGTGTAGCCAACCAGATCTGGGCAAATATGCAATTCATACATGCGGGCGCACACACATACTAGCACAGAAAAACACACACACGCGCACACACAGAGTCAAACACATAATGCATATGATGCAAACAAACAAACATGAATCCAGGTTTTCTTTCCCTCTCTCTCTCTTTGTGTTTCTCTCCCACACACACACTCACACACACAAAAGCACTCGCTTCCCCACAGAAAATCATCATTTGTCCTGGTTAAGAAACAGGTTGCCTATTCATCTTTCAGTTCATTTCAGTAGGGAATGGCCATGTGCATGAAAGAAATCTGAATAAAAGCCGATCTCAGGGAGCCTGATTCAGGATTAATCTGCCCGCGCTAGCAGTCCTCAGAGGCTGTAATGCTTTGACTCCTATAGGCTGCAGGAGGGCTGAAGGGGAGCACTTTAAATGCTAATGGACCTTCATGATAATAGATCACAATACAATGCAAAATCAGATTTAGCATTGTAGATCAATCCCACGAAAAACCCACATGTGTCCCCACCATCCTGATCCCTGCTTTGGCTTTCCTCACTGATCCAGAAGCTGCGGACTAATCACAAACATCAACATGATGCTACCACATGAGGCACTCTCTTAAATGCAAGCATGCATGGAGAACAGACTGTAAGAAAAAGAAAAAAAAGGAAGGAGGAAATAAAAACATTGAAGATGAGTGGGTATATGTGATGAAAGAGCTGGTTCTCTACTCCAGGAGTGTAATCCTCTTGCAGGCTGAGTTGATACTCTCAGTTGTTTCCAGACCAAAATGCTGCTTGAGCCGCCGGCCTGCCAATGCAGCAGACGCCTGGGGGGAATCACTGATCTGACTCTCTGTTATTCATATGAAGGGTGTTTGCCGTTGTGGCAGAACATCTCTCCTCCCTTTTCTCTGTCTCACCCCCTCCCTCCCCCATCCCTCACCTCCCTTTCTCCTAAAATGGGACACTGGGAGGTGAGTATAATCAGGATTACTCTTCACAAACCAGTCATACGCACACACAGACATGCACACACACACTCATAAATAAAGAAATCCATGTGTACGCATTTGCACACATGCACAATCATGAAAATCGTGCATTCACGTGCACACATAAGCATGCACACACACATACACTGCTGCAATGATGAGAATCTCTCGCCCACCAGAGGTTTTCAAACATGCAGAACTGCAGATATTCGCATTTCCTGAAGGCGGAACAACACAACTGCAGTGTCCATAGGAAAGAGCAGTTTGGGTGGAAAGGCATGGAGTAGGTTTGGAGGGGGGTGGAGCAGTAGAGAGCCTGTAAAAATGCAAAGGGAGGAGAAGAGAGAGAGAGTTCGGATAGACAATGAGGGTAAGGCAGGATAGATGGCTGAGAAAATGAAAGAATTAATAAAACAAAAGAGAAGAAATTAGAAACGGACATTGCTGTGGGCCACAGAGGAGGCTGGAGTCAAGAAGAGAAAGATATAGTGAGGAAAAGAGAAATGAGGTAAAGGAATAGGTAATGGAATAGGAAGGGTAATATGTGACGATGATGGTGAAGGCACAGAAAAGAAAGATCTCATAAACTATCACATCTCCATCCATTAGCAACCCTATAGAGCAGTAGCCTATATCCTGTGGCTAACCACAAGCCCCTCACACTATACACAGATGCTATTAGTGTTGGTCAACCATTATACAAAATGATGAGATAGAACACATCAGGGGATGAAAAGACTGAGTGGAAGTGGAGGGGTTTGGTCAGTAATGGAAAGCCTTCTTTCTACTTCAGTGGTTGGTGGACTGGTTTCTCAGATGAACCGTGTTTTCAAAAGACTGACCAAAACACAATTTTTGCAGATTTTTGTGCACTTAACAGCATTCCTGGATGACATGATCTCTTCTACAATATATAACACAGTCTTCAGTAGACTGCAGGGGTTTATGGCTTTGGAAACATATTGTCAAATAGTGAGGGGCTTTGAGTTATATTTTCATAGGAACAGAATTGTGGATCATCTAGATTCTTTAGCGAGTGTCTAGGGTTCTGAAAATTAAGTTGTCAGTATGCTTCAACTGATGTGCTTGTTGGATGGTTGAAAAATATCTCCCTTTGCCATACCTCTGACATCTGCACTGGGGGACAATCACAGTCATGCCCACTGCAAGCAGCAATAGAGGTAAAGAGAAAGTAGGCACAATTTGAACTCTCTCAATCTCTTTTTTCATTCTTCACACAACTTCTTTTGTCACTTTTTAGCCTCACTAGTGGCAAGGCTCTATGGATGGCAATGTCAGTTGATCAGTCCACCACTTTGGTCAAGAATGAAATATCTCAGCAGCTGTTAAATGAATTCCCTTGAAATTCTGGATATTGGATGAATCCTATTTCCTTTGGTGATCCCTCTTCCCCTCCTTTTCCTTAAGCACCTATGATGCTACTCTATGACAACTGGCCTGGTTGAATCAACAGTACATATGATGAGCAGCTGGGTTAGAAAACATCTGGTTTTGGCTTTGATAAAAAAGTCCAAGGCACAAGACTTGATGTAAACAGAGAATCAAGAGAAGAAATCAATCCAATCACCAAGAATACTTTTTTGTGCTTTGTAGAAACCTGAATATACATCTAGGAGTTTACATCCATTAAATCAATCAGTCAATTAGGTCAGTTTTTGAGGAATCAGCAACTATGGCGCTGTGTATTGTTCTGAATTCCAACAATGTCGTGTCTACATGGTAAGAGTGACTGAGGCTCATGAGTATTGTAGTATTTAGAACTATCCGTCATAACAAATCAATAGAAAAAACATGATTATCTGGCAAAGTCAGTAAATCACGGTACTTCTCTGCATTGATTTAAAACATTAATATATATTATATTATATATAATTTGCAGCATTGCCAGCAATGGCCTCATACATCCAGAAATATTATAAGGATAGCTACCATGGTATAAATGATGTGGCAAAATCTCAGACACTTGACAAATTTACATAGCCTTATGGTATATATCCTCAGTACACTGCTACACAGTGGGAAAAAATACTTGTGGATCCAGTGCCTCTGTTGCTACCCGTCTGCAACTTGATTTTACATTCTGATCTAGTGTTTGAAAAATTTGATTATTGTGGCTATTAACAGCTCTGAATCTGGTTTGTGCTTTGGGTCAACTATTGTTGACATTCATCACAGTCCTGTATTCTGTCCGCTGCATAGTGTATATCAGCTGATTAGGAGGAATCAAAGACAGCTTATTCTATTGTTGCAGAGGGGATGTCACACTACACAGATTTCAGTAGGAGAAAAGTTAACACAAACAGGAACAGGCATGCACGGCCACACACACTCTGAGAGGCTCGCCCTTGAGGTGTAGTTTATGTGGTAATGGGCTTTAGATTGGGGCTGTGTGTGCAGAGATGATGGGCCGGGTAACAGATGGACAGGAGTCTATTCCCTGGGCTACCAGCCTTCTGCTTACCACACAGCCGTGCCAACTCTACAATCCTCATCCATCTCCTGCACTTTCTACACCCCCTCTACCACTCCTTCAACATCCCATTTCATCTCTATTGTTTCACGCCATCCTGTTGTGTTACTCAACTTACCCCACCCCTCATCACCTCGCCCTCCATCAACTCTGTCTCACCTCTCCTCGACCTCCCCCTCCCTCTTTCCTTCACTTCCTCAATTTCCCCTGGCAGAAATGGGTTGTCTGCCAAACCAAGGCCTAATCCCCTGATTTTTCTTCATGTAGTAACAGCCTGAGCAGCCATCCCTCTATTTCTTCGTCCTTTACTGCTGTGCTGGGCGGATGGCCAATGCTCAGATCCCAGGCTCACAGCCACACGCTGCAACTTTAGTTTATAGCATGTTAGAGCACCACATTAGATAAGTTTCCCTCCAAGGAAGCAGTGTACATTAGATTATTACCATCTGAATGGAAAAAGCACAGTGATTACAGCAAGCTGGGATGCTGAAGCATCACTAGCTAGCACACAAGCTAACCCTCTCTATGGCCAGATCACGCTTGGTCGCACTCAGAGGGACTATAAAAAGAACAGTTCACTGCAGCCTGCTGTGGAGGCTGCGTGTGGCAGGGCTCCATTGTCACATCTACAACTGACAGCCCAGGGAATGGGGCATTACAGCTGAAGTCAGGTGTGTGCATGTAAAAAGAAAGCACCACTCAAGTGGAAAAGGATGGAGATAGGGTGTGTGTGTGCGTGTTTTTGTGTCTCACCTCTGATAATGGCTAGCTTTGCAGTGACGGACACCTCTCCTTCGCTGTTGCGTGCCACACACTCGTAAATGTTCTCATCTCTGGGTGCTCTGAGTGGTTGGATCCTCAAGACAGCACCTGCACCTTCATCAAACTCTATGGTCTGAACAGCCGCAGAACCACAGGAAAAGACATCAGAGCAAACAGAGAGATTAATACTAGAATAGTACAAGCAGTAAAAAAAAAAGCAGCAATAATGTTGCACATCCATACCTTAGCATAGTTTGATTTTGCAGTAATAATATGATGATAATTAAATACTTAATTGATTGCCTTTACTTGCCCCCCCTCCACAGAGAGGTCAGAGGTCAGGTACAGGTTGCGTACCTCGAGGGATTCAGTGTCTTGCGCAAAGACACTTCATCAGGGTTGATACTTACCAACATGGGGGTTGAATCTGGGTCCACTGGTTGAAATGCAGTATCTTTAAGTATTAGGTTACATTACCAGGTCGATATATAGTCAGGCCTTTAATGTGAATGAGCTGTAAGTATCCAGCTCCCTGGAATAGCCTGCCTGATAGCAAATAGCTTATGGACAGCGATATGTACATTAATTGATCAAATATAATGTAATCTATTAAATGCTTTACATTTCTTATGTCAGTTTTGAAAAACGATGTGAAATTCTTTTGTAATTATTAATCTTCAGTGACTGCATACTCCTGTCAATGCCCCTGACTAAAGCACTGGCAAAAAGAATTGGAGTTGGTCTCCAGGCGCTGAACTGCAGCTGCCCTTATTGTGTGTGTATAGGATGGGTCACATGCAGAGGATCAATTCCATTTCAATATATGTGAGTACTGAGAAATGATAATAAAGAAATCTCAATCTTAATCTTACGTTATATGCTTTAATTATACCTTGCCACCTATGCTTGAAATGCACAACAGTGAGGTGCTGTTGTCAAATGAACATTTTAAAGAAAGAGCCTTGTTTGCTTTTTTGACAAGAGTCAGCTGAGAAAATTGATACCACTCTCATGTCTAGGAGTGGTATCAATCTTCTTACTCTCTCAACTAAGAAAGTGCATTAGTGTATTTCACAAAATGTTGAATTATTGCCTTAAGAAACAAGGTTGTAGCATATCTTGAATACCAAACAGAATTTAAAAATGCATATTAAAATCTAATCTAGACAGTTTAAATATTGCAAGCGCTGTCTATCTAACAACATACATTATAACCCAGACATACTAATTACTTTTTACACATTCATATATTAATACTTTTAATGAATTAATTGGATATACATTTTTGTATCTATCATGCTGCTATCATAGAATTTGACCATTGTGCACTGTGACAACCACCTCGATACGCTGGGAGTTGACCTTCTTGCCCTTCTTGTTCCAGTAGACTACCGGCTTGGGACTGCCAGTGGCCTGGCACACAAATGATGCCACACCCCCTGACACTCCAATCTGGTCTGTGGGAATCTTGGTGAATTTTGGAGGAGCTGAGAGACAGATAGAGGGAAGGGGGAAAAGAAAAAAAAAGAAAACACATGCATGAAAACTGACACCCAAAAGACATCAAACTGACTCCACAACCAGTAACAACCCCCTGCTGACCACACCCCATTTCACTGTCAGTGACTGGTCAGGCTGACTTGTGTTTTGCTGGCTGCGTGTTGTGCTTACTTCCTGGGTATCATCTAGAGGACATGCTGAAGGACTTCCTGTGGGTCATAAATAAAAGATGGGGTTGGGCTTCAGAGGAACATCTCTCTCTCTCTCTGTCCGTCTTTCTCTCTCTCTTATATTCTCTCTGCTTCCTTCAGGGCAGACTACCCTCGTACTGCATGCTGCAGAGGCTGTCATGACACATGAGTGTTTCACAGGTAGGAGAAGTGTTGGCTGCAAATTTACAGCTTACAATTGCTTTAAATGTATTAATATCAGAGGTGTCATTTTGTGCCTGCACACTCTAACACCGATAGGTGATTTGCACTTGCAGATTCTGATGATGTTAACAAATTCATGAATATACCAACATTTGTCGTGCTAATTTCCAGTTTTGCCCCGGGGGGAGGGGATTTGAAGCGAACAATCTGGACTATTATGCTTCTGATGTGAGGTATATGAGTGCAGCAGTTGGCCTCTGTAGGAAAACAGCATTTTCCAAGTCCGATATTGAGCCAACAGCACTGAACCTATATTTTTCACAGTGGCTGAGTCAGATCAATCAAATAACTTCATGCACCCACCCCTTGCTATCTGTCTGTAGCCTGTTGCCATGGTGGCCAGCTTAACTCCTCCTCAGCTACAGAATCACTGCTATCCATCAGGGTGAAGTCAGGATGACCCTTACCATAGCAACCTGGATCACTCCTCCCACTCCCCCTATGTCTGGGTGGGTGAGGTCCTGCTGTGTTGATTCACTTCTGCTCTGAAGACAGAACAGGAACAAAAAAAACTGCCTATCAAATAATCACTAACAGATTCTAAAGCCTGTTTGCACATTTTCCCACTTCTGTTCACTTTACTGGATAACAGCCACACACAGACCACTTTGCAGTTTCACTTCAATTTCTTGACAGTAAGTGAAATGATACCACGTCAAAAGAGCGCACTCCTGTGCCTTCCGCACTGTGTTTTGCCTCTAAAAAACCCACTCTGAATGTCAGAAATAAAGTGGTTTCATTTTATGCTTGCCATAATCCTCAACAGGAAGAAGCAAAAAGCTAGAGTTGGCACAGTATAGTCAATCAGAAAAAAATTATGCCCACCATTTTAGAACTCAAGAGCAGGATATTTCCTGCCTGTTAAACTCTTAGAAAGGCACACAAAGTTTTGAACAAATTACCCTTTTCCACTGCCAAAAATATAAAAATGTTAACTATTGAAAGTCCAAAAAATGTCATGGCTGAAAACTGTCTTCTCCTGGCTATGGGATTATGGATGAATTTCATATGCTTCTTAGGGCTTGAACATGGGTTTCAGTGGCTTTATGTTCAGTCCAAAATATTTTCTGTGTTCTCTTAAATGCGCTTCAACACCAATCCTCGTGCAAAACCGACCCCACTGGCAATGTTACCACTTAAGCCTCTTCTGAAAGCCAGGGAAAAGCCCTGCACGGCGCTGGCTCTGGATGGATTTGCACTGAACAGAAACTTGTTATGATTGGAAGGCTCTAGAAAGCCGCCTGGAAAATGAAGCACTAAAGGCTTCCTTCTGGTAGGCTGCGTGACACTTTTGATAAGTTTCACTCGACAAAAATTAAAGAGTCACGTGATGTTTTCAATTTATGCTTTGGCGAAAGGTTACGAGCTAGTTAAACGAGGATGTTACAAATTATCTAAAGTTACAGACCAAAATATCAATAAGGAAGTTCAGTGAAAACTACAATCTCCATGGCAACGTCTGTCATGGCTGTCCGCGACATAACAAAATTCTACATGAAAGGAAAGTGTCGAGCGACACTTTTTTCTGTTGAAAATACTTCATTTCTGTCAAATGACAGTTAGCAAAAGTTTCGAGTGAGCTACCATAAATTAGCCTTAATGAGGATCTCTGTCTCTTTAATGGCAGGTTTCACTCTGTTGCATGGGCCAAGGCAGGTACCACTGTTCTACCACTGGCCTGTTTTTAATGAAACACCTTTGTAACCTGTAATCATCTCACTGACTGACTGACTACTGCTGTGTTCAGATATAACTGGGACCAGCAGGAACAGTGTAATAGTGAACTCAGCATCGGATGTGACAAAATGTATTTGGAACTCTTCCTTCAGGTCAGACTACAATCAGCATGACTTAAAAAAATAAGAAAAAGGGTTTAATTTGTCATTTTGGAACGGGTATTTTGGTGAAATTTGTATAACCACTGGTGAAATGTTGCATCTGAAATTCTTTAAAGAAACATGACTTATGGCAAAGGTATTAAGTGCAACCAGCTGTGGTGTGACAAGCCTTTAAGTCACTTTTAATAATGCATCCCTTCCTGTTTGTGTGCCGTTGCTGTCAAATTTATTTTCATCTCACAGCCAAATGTGCGTAATAAAAAAATCTGTGATACAAAGATGATGGAGGCAGTTAGAGTATATGAAATATGGTTGCAGGATGAAAAAATACTACTATAAGGCTGAAGTTGGAGCTATAGTATGTAGCACTGTCAATGACTATTTTCCGGCTTATCTCAAACATGTAAAACTTGGAAATTAAATTAATTATGCTTAACCTCATTTGCATGATTTGGCTAGTGTTTGTACTCTTACTAGAGTTAGAAATATTTTTCATAAAATTCAAAATGGTGGAAAAAATCTCAAGGCTGAAATTAATTTATTCATTTTCAGAGGGTGCACAAGATTTGTGTTGAATATCCACTGAGACATGGAGTTGCTGGAAACAAATCTAGACCCACAATTTCAGACCAAAGTGGTTTGTTATAATGCCACCAAAATCACTTTACATCTATTTACCAAAAAACTGCTCTAATGTGAAGCACTAATCATAGAAATGATGGATCTTCACTGTAAACTTTATTTGCTGTACAAGGCCAAAGTTCTACATATCTAAAATCTGTGATAAAGGCATGATGTAAAGCTCAATCGTTAAGAATTTAGTGTTGAATTAGTAAAATACAGTATAATGGAGAATATTTACATAAACTGTAGACCTATAGTGTTCTTTTGCTCCCAAAAAATGTAGAAATGCTGTTTCTCTGCGTGTGACTTTGCAGTCAACTGTACACAATAGCCAAACACTGTACACTTATGGAAACATACCTGCAATCTAGGATGTTCATACAGTATGTTGTGTGCAAAAAACATTACAATTATCTTGTGATAACAGTGAAGAAGGTTTTTCAAAAAAAATCTAAATGGTGCAAACTATTAATGGCAGAAATTACAACAAGGGATTCATCTTGAGTCAAGGAGAATTTTAAGCATTACATTCAGAGGGTTATTATCCAAAGAATAAGGTTCCTTGTTATAGCACTACCATTGGATCAATCAGTAAACCATGTATCTTGCAATTCTCCAATTTTATCATGTTTTGCTCTAATTTAAAGAAGAAAAACAGGACAAACCAATTTGAACTTAAATGTTTCATTGTTTTTTTGTCTGTTTTTTTATTGAGAAAGCTAGGAAGACATAGGAGAGGAAGCTTTTTCACAGCTCTATCTGTTCTGCAGAGATACACTGTAGGTGGTCCAAAGGCAGAGATGTTCAGTAACACAACATTTCAACTGAAAGTCAGGTGTTGTGTAATTCTACCTCTTCATTGAGTATAAAAAACATTTCAGATATGACGTCAGTCTCCTCAGAGTATCATGGTCTGAAATTGGTTAAACAAATGGAAAATTAAAAATACATTTTGAATTCCGAACAGTGTTATCTCCATCTCCATCTTTTGCCTGCATCCGCTTTCAAAAAATAAATTTGGTTATATTTTCAGAGCAGTGACAGCTGACCGAGTCTGTGCATGTGCTTGTGTGGGTGGTGGTGTGGCGGTGTGCCTGTGTACAGTATGTGTGTATGTGTGTGGACCACTGAGGCAGGAAATCTGTGGAAATGTTGTAATCAAGGAGATGATGAGGAACATGCTGATGGGACCTCCTGGCTTATCAAAGCACATTAACAACGCCACAGTCCAGAGCTGATGTACTGACAGGCCTGGTTTCAATCCTGACACACACACACACACACTCACACGCACAAAAGGATGTGCATGCATAATACATACACCTTCACATATATATTCACACCTTTGTGCATTGCATTTTCACCTGATAATATACCAGCTGTCATTCAACTGAGAAAGAGACACAGACAGAAAGAGACAGAGAGCAAGGTAGGAGATTCTAAAGACGACCTGAAAGAAGAGGATCATGTGATTGCCCAAGTTGTTTGAGACTTGGGCAAACGTTGTTTGTGACGAGAGAGTTTTTTGGTAACCTTAGGGTAGTCTTAGCTTGTGTATTTGTATTTTAGAAAAATGTAGAGAAGCACATAACACAACTGTCCTTGGAAAATTTGAAAAACCCTGTATAGCAAAGGTAAAAACACAAAAGCTTGTGAATCAACTTGCATGCTTCTTTATCTGTCTTTATCTGTCTTCATGCCATCAAACTTTTAAAAAACACATTTAAGGAACCCTTTAGACAAGTGTAAGGGATTTATTGTGTCAAAGTATGTCTTAACTTTTATGGACTGCTGAAGGACATCTGTACAATGAATCTTGTTAGAGAGACCTGGTAGTAGAATTGACTGTGTCCAATTTGTTAGGAGGTCATCGAGAGTTTAGCAGTGTTCATTGGTTAGGCTATGTGCTTTATTATTTACGACATTGTTACTTTATCACTTTATTACTTTATTATCCTTTCTCTGTCAAATTCCTACTAGGACATAATGTATAAATGCTGAGACTGTTTGATTGTTCGAGAGAACGGCTGTGTGCCCTTCTCTATGCTGGCATGTACGTGTAAAGAGAGAAGGATTCATCACTCTGTGTTCTTCAGAGAACTTCAATTCTTAAGAAATTCTCCTACACAAGTTAGGCTTTTATACTTTCCAGTTTCTGTATTAAAGTTGCGTCAGTTCTATAAATACTTTTTTTCCTCAAATTTTGCCCAGCTCTTTTCACAATGTCTGAGAGATATGACAGATAGATAGATAGATAGATAGATAGATAGATAGATAGATAGATAGATAGATAGGTAGATCGTCATACCTAGTGCTCCACACACGCTGCTCAAATCAGTTAGCAGGATAATCAAAGGCAGCAGTAGACACAAGGGAGAGGGGCTAAGGCGGAGCCTATGGATCAGCCTCTTAGGTCCACCTGTCCTGGGCAGAGCCATGGTACCAACTGCAGGTTGGTTGGAGATGACGGAGATATGGATAGGGCTTCACTCAACAGGAGTAGGCACTCTGCAGACAAAAAACATGAAGGTCAGTTGACACGAATGAAAGGCACATTTCTTCCACCTCTGATTCATCACTCTGCTTTCAGAGCGGCACCGTGCACTGAGAGAGAAGAGGGAAAACATACAATAATTCATACCGATGTGGAGAAAACATCCTCATTCAAGAAAATTAAAGACAAATTCAAGCTAATGCAGGATTAGGTCTTTTGATTTAGCCAGAGCACTTCTGACTGGGATTAACAGCTCAAGCAGGCCAGCTCTGACTGAACTAATACCAGAACAATAGAGCTCAACAACTAAGACAAGAAACGGACCGAAATAGTTTTCGGCGTACTGCTTCTGTATTAATAAGTCTCCTTTTCTAGTGAGCCGTGAAATGAGCGGCAATGATACATTTTTAAGAGTGTTTTTTTCCTCAGACATCCTAATAATTTCATTTCACTTAAGCTGTGGCCTAATTCCTTTTTAGTGTTCAGTATTTTACTGTTCTGGTGACACATAAAAGTGTTGAAGCAATAATACAGTGAGAGTAATGGAAAACACTTCAACAAAGAGGATTGAGGGGTCAGTAGGAATGCGGCATAATTCAATAGCAGCAAATGTATCAGAAACTGCTGCTTTAATAGATGTCCCCCCTCTTGTTAATCCCCTGCCTTGGGGGGGGGGGGGGATCTCTGTCAGTATTTCGCTCTCTTTCCTGATATAAACACGCACAGTCTCACGCATCTGGATGTCTGAACATAATTCAGCTCTGTCTGCTTACAGAGATTTAGACAAGCTGTGCAGAAGCTCCCTGTCTGGGAGTCAATAACTCCTCAGTCCTATCGAGCTCTCCCGTCCCCCTCTCCTCCGCCCTGATGTGTCAGAACGCAGGTGGGGAGGCCAAATGAGAAAGGAGCCTTTGTTAACCTGTCATATATCACACACATACGCGTCTCCCTTCAAATACCGGTACGGGATAACATATATGCTCTAGGGGAGACATAATATGTATTCACAGGTGACAGGGCGCATTGTGATCAGCGCATAAATATGCACAAATACACTTTCACCCTGACATCCCTGATACACAGGCAGAAATGGAGTAAGAGAGATTATGGCCGACCCTTACCCGCCTTTACTAAATGAAAGAGGCATTTCTGGTGAGTTACATATTCAAAGACTCCTCCAACCACTTATTGAGCTAATGACCTGCTCAAACACATTACTGTCTGCCAGTTCCTCCTCCAAAAATAGCTCATCTGAAAACATGGCTGTCTATCTGATACAGGCTCTTTTTGTCGGTGCTCTGCCCTCGTCTTATCTAAGGCTGCATAATAGACGTTGAATAGAAAAGCTTTCAGCGTCCCCTTTTCAATTGAACAATGCGATAAGAAAAATCAGATCAGAGCTCATTCAAGCACCATTGGCAGCATGTTAAGTAAATTCTCCTCTTATGGAAACTCAATTTGCCACCGGTAATCTAACTAAGGATACTGCTCTGTTTGGTGCCACGCGGCCACTGACACATTAGGTACTCCTCGGATGTTGCAGTGTCTACTTCCTCTGTCCTGTGTGGTGGATTTGCTGGGGCCTTTATATCTCTGTGACCTCAGTCTAACCCGATCTATCATTCTTAGTTTATCCATCCCTCCCCGTTGTCTTTCACCTGCTGACAAAGCCCTCTCTGCTCTACCTCCACTACAGTCACTCACCCTCGACCTAATCCTTAATCTTACCCTCGTCTTACTCTTGTATTAGACGCCGTATTCCTGAAATCTCCTCTTCTCCCATCGCCTTTCATCCCTCCTCCCCATCTATTCTCACCGCTTTCCTCCTCGCCTCCCTTGTTAACCTCTCCTCCCTTGATGCCATCTCCACCGTGGCACCCTATCATTCATCTCTCCCTCTTTCTATACACACTCTAACCCCTGCTTGTATCCAAAATCCTCTTCCTCTCCCCAGCTGCCCTGCACCGGCTGCTCCAGCTGTTGTTGGTCCATTGACACAGTTCAAACAAAAGGGCTTAGAGCATCCTACAGCTGTGAATGTGAGGGAGCGAGCCAAAACAGATACACAGACGCAGCAGTCAACTGGGCCAGCCTTGGCAAGTCTGTGCTTGTGTTAATAGCATCTAACTAGGGATGGGAATAGAGAACCGGTTCCAGTTGAGAACTGATCCAGCAAGCTTATCAATTCCTTTTATCAAAAGGGAAAACAATGACGTCAAACTCATGCATCCACGCTGCTAGAAACTTGCAACAAGAAGGAGTCAATGGCGGGAAGGGAGGAGCGGTCCAAAGCAGGGCTTCATTTCACGAAGAAAGATGACAACAGTGCTAGTTGTAATATCTGTAAGATGATCATTTCAAGTAAGGGTGGAAACATCAGGAATATACTGAAACATCTTTCTGCGCAACATGGGCTTAAATTCCAGGAATGCCATGTTTTTGACACTCTATACGCGAGTGCCGTTGCTTCCCAACCGAGCAGCACATCTGTTACTGAGGGTAAATATCCTATGTTATAATAACATTAGCGCCACACAGGCAGGCTTAGCAGATTTTTTTCTTTGACTAAGAAAACCTAAATGAAAACATACACCTGAGTCACATGCATGTTCAGACTCAGTTGCGTTGACAATGAAAACCTGTGTAGGCCGACTTTTTTTTCCACAGAGAAAACTGGTCAATAAGGGAATCGATAAAGAATCAGACCAATAAGCAGAAACGATAATGGCATTGATAACAATAAAATCTTACATTTAATGCTCACGTAAAACGCTCTTCCTCTCCGAACGTGTAGATAGAGAACGGCCTTGCGCTCTTGCTTGCATCAAAATGAAAAGGTGTGAGCATTGTGAGCATGAATATTTTCATGACTAAGGCCTACCTACGGACTCTAAAGCCCCCTCACAGTTATAACAACCTCCTCTCCCTGATCATCTGGCTCAGCATCCAGCAGGATCTGCAGCAAAGACAAGAGAGAAGACAGCAGGGGGTGGTCTTATTACCTTTTCAGCGTGACAACACAGATGGTCAGCCAGACAGATAGATTGATGGGGATGCATGTGCTATTTATTGCTGGAAGCAGATAATGACACCATAGCTCAGGTGGTGAAATGTACACCGGTTATTGTGCTCCATCAGGCTGATGAAATAACATTGTTTAGGTGGCATCCAACCTGCCCCTGCTCCGCTGGGGGAGGATGACATGTTTTGTTTTTCTCACCTCGTCCCCACCCTGCACCCTCCTCCCCCTCCCCTTACCCATGATGCATTTCACCACAAGTGGGTTGCGATGGTCTCAGAAGGCCTGTCTCCATGACAACGAGCTACTAGTGCTCATAGAAAGACCAGATCTGCTTCCTGTGGCACCATGCTAGCTGTGAGATAGTACACCTGATAGGAAGCTTGTGTTCTTTTTTTTTTTTTTTTTTTTATTTCTCAGAGCTTTAATTCGGATCCTGTGTTGTGTGCAGGCTTTGCACGAGTGTCGTGATGCTTGGAGGGTACAGTCCAGTGGAAAATGTTGAGGTGATCGTGATGGGAGGAAAAACCCACCTCACCTCCACCACAGAACTTTTAAAGGTTGAATAATAAAATTACGTCCACTTTTATTTGTCCTCTTTAACACTGATTGTAATCTTATAGTGTAAATTTATACTTTTCAACACTAGAATAACCTTCAATTAATTCATGGCTTTCTGTGCCAGTTTTTTTTTAAAAAAGTTTGGAGTAGGAACAATGTACTACTCATATACAGGGAGGGGCTGGGACAAATATTACCTCATGTTTCCGATGACCCTGGACCCTGTAGGCAAACGACACTCATAAATACAAGTACACACACAAAAACACACAAACACACAAACACATGCAAACACGCATAAACATGGCAGATGGCAAAGCATCATGGGGGAGATTGGCACTCGCTCTCTCACACTTCCCTTCTCTTTCTCTCTTAAACACACAGCCCACAGACACACACATATGCAGCCACACACACACACGATCATGAACAGGCGCACACACACACACAAACACATTGAGGATCAGAGGCACAGGATGAAGCACGGCTTACTGCAGGCATGAGCTGCACCGCCCTGGTTACATTTTTAGCAGTGGAAATAAAAAAAATCTGAAGCTCCTCTCTAACAAGAAAACACACCTGTCACTCAAATACTGCGAGACTTTGCCCTGAATATAAATGAATCAGGAGATTTGGGCGCCTCAGTCTTGCTTAACCCTGCAAAATGCTGAAATTAGGATGCCCCGTACATACATGTCCAAACAGGGTTATCATGGGAAATATTGACAAAAAGAGACATTCCCAACCAGCAGCAACAATTTTCATCAGTGGCGCTGTGAACGAATTTCAAATCACACAGCTGAAAACAAATAACACTCATAGAAACAGCAATCTCACACCAAACCTGTATTGATGGAAGGGTAGCCCATATATCACTGTGAGGTTTTTCCTCATTTTTAATGATCACGCATCGTGCTGAAACAAGCGCTTGTTCAAGTAAACAAAAAATGGAAAATAGCCAATTATTCAATTATTTATTCAAATTATCTTTTAATCAATTACAGAATTAGATTATCTGTTTGTTTTGTTTTATCGCTTTAAATTGCATAATTTGATTGTTGGTTGGACAACAATAAAGTAAGTCATTTTAAGTCATCATTCAGGGCTAATTTGCATTGTTCATTATTACATTATTAATCACTAAGCTAATTTATTATTTTACCAACTAAATCATTAATTTCCCCAAAATAATAGCTTCATCAATATTGAAAATAATTGTTAGTTAAAGGTCTAATTATCTAACATACTTGAAATAACAAGGTGTGTTATCTTGTGATCGTAAGGAAATGGCCTGTTGCTAAGTTCACAAAATAATATTTTATCTATTATTCTTTGTTTGGAATACCAGAGGGAGAGTATATTTCCTTTTTTCTCTATATTGTTGAAAATACAGAGACATTTGCACATTTTGTCTCTTTTTGATGAGCATGTATGCAGTTATTTTATTATTTTATTATTCTCTGTCAAATCATCCTGACAGTCCATGTGTCTGCAGTGGAAGAATGAAATAAAAAATGGCTCCCACAAAAGATAATCATCTTGTGTTTGCTAAAGGTTTCCTTTTATACTCGTTCAATATATGAAGTTCAGAAAACCAGCATGATTTTTTTCTTATTATCATTAAATAATTATGTCCAGATCATTAGATAACTTTCTTGGGATCATGAGAAAATCAAAATTTTAAAAAACTATCTATCTATCCTCTGGCTTTCTAGGGAGCATGAGATTTGCTTGAGGTCAAAAACTAATTAACTGATCACCCGCAGCTAAGTGGGTAGAAGTCATGTGAACAGATGGATTTAAAGACACAAGCAGCAAGTCCTGTTTATGTTAGAGTGTCCAATTTTTCAACTCTACACTTTAATTTCCTTAATGTTAGCCACATTTACAGCTGCATCCTTGGTCTTTAATGCGTCTGTCTACTCCTAGTAGGAAAAGACGTTATTAGCTTTTCATATCTCACAACATCAGCACGTCAATAAAACAACACACAGCATCGCTATTGTTTCAAACTGTTTCAGCTGTTAGATTGCTGTTCCCCATGAAAAAATTCTGGATGTGCTTCAACTTTTGTTCACAACTCCGTTTCATAGCCAAGACAACACACGGATTCGTGATGGGGAACAAAAGGAGGGAGAAGCGTGACTGAAACTTTCTCTTCCCCAAACTGCAACATGCTAAAATAACGCACTAAAGATTCCACCTTTCGATCTCTGCATGACCTCAATCTCTGCATGTCTAGGACGTAGCAAAGCTGCTGCAGTACCAACAATGGAGCGGCAAATGTACACCCACTCATCTTAAAGAGGCTCAGACCAACACAGCTAGAAAGAGGCATCCCGTAATGGAGGCAAAGTCCTCAGATGAGCCCAGCAACAGATGAAGTGGTTTCCGCTAAGCAGGAAATGTATTACCAAATGGCATAAAAGTACATATAGGGCAGATTATCAGTGGGGATCAGAACAGAGGGGACACTGTTAAAGTGTTTGTATGCTAAGTGAAGCTGCTCTGGTCTCGATGCTGCTAGTATGAAGAATCAGTTTCAGCAAATCTAACACTTAAATGAGATAAGCAGTCAATTACAATATCACATATTAGTTCAATATAACCATATCTTAATTAGAAGATAATGTAATATTAGTTAACATTTCATGAAATTACAGTACATTATTCCCTTCCTAACCTTTATTTCAACTACCAATGGTCCATTAATCAATCTCTAATGTAGTGCCACCTGTTTTCTGAGGTGTTACTTTCACCCACCACCTGTGATGCTCACTTTAACAAAAATAAATGCATTTCTATTCCTACTAATAGAAATGTAAAATATGGTTTAAGAACTGTTTTTACGACTGGATAGGATAGGAAAAGCATTATGAAGCTATAAATAGTTTTAAATCTTTAAGAAATTGCTTTGAAGACAGAGCCAAATGACAACCGAATGTTAATCTTTATATTTTTTCACACAGGTGAGAACGTTATAGTATTTATGAGTCAGTGTGCTGACAATATATCTGCATTAACATGTCCCAATTTTGGTTTAATAAGAGAGCAATGTATCACACTGTCTGGTGAACACCTTGTAGCTTAAATTTTGACAATTTTCATGCTCTGAAATAAGTTGATGGATTACTTGCTCCGCCGTGGGCTGAGTCAATTTTTCAACCCCTTAGGCTCATAAACCTCTTTCAAACCCTTTAGGGTCATGCCAAAAATGTGATGTTATTGAGCTAAAACATGGCTGTTGTTTTCTTCCCCAAATGAACAGACATTTTGCGGATACCGTTTCCCCTGACAGGTGAGGGCTTTCACCTGACAACAGCTGAAGAACAAGATGCACGCATGACCACACAGAGACGCCTACGCAACGTTCACTCGGCTGAAACGAAAACACAGAGCTTGCAAACACCCAAACATATTCCGTAATTTCTCTCAGAGACCTCTCTGTCTCTTTCTGTTGCCTGCTCTTCAGAGGCAGCCGATCTTCTGTGCAGCGGCTCATTACGCAGGCTGATGGTTGATTCCTTGTCAACTCACTGTCCAATTAGCATATCTAAGGCTGGCGCAGACTCTTATCCTAGTGGGAGAGAGAACTGTATATACATACTGATGTCCACGTAGTTATGCACTTGCATGTACATTCCTAATTGTTAAACAGCTCTGACATATGAGAGAAGAAGCATTGTGTTAATTATCCGATTACTGGGCCAATTCGTAATTCAAATGTAAGCCACAGTGTTGCTTTTTTTTACATAAATCCAAAACACTGTAATAAATGTATTTTGAATAAGTTATCACTGATTAAATTTTGTAACTGTTTGCATTTATATAAGGATGAGAAAGGTGTGAGGAGCTTATTTCCCATTATTCTTTAAAGCAAAACAAAATTTTGTACAGTGATAATATATCTCACATACACACATCTATCTATCTATCTATCTATCTATCTATCTATCTTAAGGTGTGGCTGTCATCCCCAAAAGGCTCACCATCATTTCTCACTAAAATTAATGATTAAAAGTCTATCGAGCAGAGCGCGCACATGCACATGCACACACACGCGCACACACACACACACACACACACACACACAAAGGACAGACACCACCAGCCAAGACACACACCGTAGCCAATTAGTGAGCTTCTCCCGGAGCAGGACGAAGACTCCCTGACAACAGAGAGCACCTTCATCTTCCTGGACGTCATTGTCATCATCCTGGCCATCATCATATTTCAGTTGCGCTTCATTAATGAGACACACCAGCCATTTTCCCCTCCCTGTTTTAGCTGTTTAGCAAAACCTATACATCAGTCACAAGACAAAGTCTGGTTGTGCACAGCAGATCTGAGGGCTTGTTGGTAAAAGCTTGTCTTGAGAGTGATAACAGTAGTCTTGAGAGGCGAAGTGCTTTGCTTTAATAACCTCACATTGACTGATCAATCGTATAGAATTATCTAGTGGGAATGTCATTAATGTATGCTCTGTTGATGGTCTTCAAATAGGTTCATCCTTTTATTGGTTTCTAAAATGTATATTTTCCCTTGCACGTACACAAACATTTGAAATACCAATACACACGGGGCTGACAGAATAAAGAATTACAAGCAGTGGTCCCATATTTACCTACTTGTGTGCTACAATCTGGAAGCAACCCTTTATTCATTCTTAGTTTATGTAAAAGATCTCCCATCCCTTTGGGAGATGCTTATTAATTTTCTGGAGACACAGTGTTGTGTTTGCCCAGAATCCAACGCTCTCCTGTGTATTTTTGCTGTCATGGTACCACCTGACTGGCTTGGTCACATGATACGTCGTCCACTGAGAGCTCATTATCTCACAACTGCAACGCTGCTCTGCAACAACACTGAAATCATCTACAGAACATTAAAATACATTTCACATTTTTTATTATGGTGTTTAGTTAAGCTCCATGAGTAGCACAAAAAAATATAGCTAAAAGCATTACCGATTCTGATTTCTGAGGCTGCATATGCTGGTGAACAAATTCTATTTACGTGCTACACAGGCGGCCAGCCCTAACAGTTCTGTCACTAACCAGCCATTGCATGACTTCCTGATGGAGATGAGATTTGTGACGGCAAATGAATTTCTCCTTGAGGGACGATAAAGTTGTGAATAGAATTGAAAACCGGAGTAATGGGGTAGAAAAACTGCATTTGTCCTCCCTCTCATTGCTGAAATCAGATGGAGAGCGTGTCTCGGTAAGTGAGAGATGAAATGCTTGTCAACGGTAACAGACTTGCGCACGGATGCTTTCCACCAATGACTAGCCATTACTCTCACCACCATCAAACAAATACTTCATCCAACCTGGCATCCTTCAGCACTGTGGAGACAGAGTAATCATGAAATGCCACAAACAAACGATGGGGCTATATTCAAACAGTCATGTCAACCAGTCCCCACTAGAACCACTACCTGCAACTACACAAACATCACACACTGCAGAATGACCCCACACCCCAGAGGGTGTCCAATCTTCTAGCGTTTAAGTTTTCTATCTGTGAATAGTTGTGATGATGGAATGGAGCTGTAAGTTTCCTGGACGTCGTCCCTTTTCCATCCTGCATGGCAAAGGTCTTAAAGTAATGCAATAAAAATGTTCTTTCACTGACTGTCATTATGGAGGCATGCCAAAACCTTTTTTCTTGTCTTGGATCTGTAGCACTGACTACAACAGGGAGCACTTGGTTTGGATAGATGACACAGGCATCTGGTCTATATGTTAGGAAATGCAAAACTGGTAATTGTATTGTAATGTAGAATTACTGAGACGTTTTAAAAGTCTACAGCTACACTAACAGCTCTGTGAGGCTGCACTTAGGCATAGCAGTGTTTTGAGCCAAGTGTTAAAGGCAGAATGACTATAAAACATGCTGATGTTTAGCAGGTATGATGCCGTAATAATAAACACAAAGTTGACCCTGTAGCTGAAATGAATGTCATATGTTTTGCAGGTTGGTCATAAACCAAAGTTTTGACCTGATGATGGTTTTAAAGGAAAAGGCAGGTGATCACCAACATTATTACCATTATATTACTATTAGGGGTTCAGCAGATCACAAATCTCACAGTTGGGATCATATCACGTTTTTGAGTCACAGCTTGGCTCATTTTACGGATCTGCAAAAAAAAAAAAAAAAAAAAGGGAGACAAATATAACTTTGCTTTTCATTTATTAAAACACTTAAAGCAAGGAACTTCTGCTCATGGTCTTAAATGAAAACAACCGTCAAGATGTCCAATATTTACTATGAACGCTAAGCTAACCTAATCATATGCTGTACTTTGCCACAGAATGTATAACACAGCGATCTCAATGGCTCTGGACTGATAAGAGTGAGTAAGAAAAGGTTTTCTATATGGGTGCAGATTGCTGTCTGCATTAGCATTCATATAGCTTCAAATCTCAAAAATATTTTGGCGCCTCGCCCAAATAAATTCATCCAACCCTCTAAGCACGCACTGAGGTGTTTTCCACTCCAAGAGGTGAAAATACTTTTGAGGACTTGTCAACTGCTTGAAGCGGGGTGCATACAATATTCCGGTGTTTGAACATTAAGTGGCAGCTAACTGTACACTTCAAAGTAGACGGTACCTACTCTTTCCCCAAGTTCTGATTAGGCAGTTTGTCTTCTGCTTTTTCAGCCATCTTGTCACTCAGGCCTTCCCTCCTAATGACTCCTGTCAGTCAGGGATGTCACTGTCAAATCGAGTCAATGGCTGCACTTCCTCCACCAATGATTGGCTAATGACCCCTGTACATCAACACATTTAGCCATTTTCAGTGCGAATGTCAGCAGAATGAAATACTCGAAAAAACATGTGTCCAGTCATGCAATGTCCAGAAGATTGCATGAAAGGAGACTTGAAACTTTGACTGAGAAAGACGACAGGAAAATCTCATTCAGGACAAGAATGATGAGATAGATGTTGAAGAAGAGAGGAAGGCTGACCAGAGGACAAGGAGGCAGCAGCGACAGGAAAATAATGCCCTCTTTTGCATAAGTGAGGAGAGGAAGAGGGGGGAGGGGTGAAAAGGAAGGTGAAGATGTCTTCAGATGTGGCAGTTGTGATGAAAAGAGAGACGAACGACTGAAGACAAGAGGTGGGGAAGAGAGGAAGAGAAGAGAGGTAGTGGAGGAGTGTGCATTATTCATCCCCGCTGACACATCAGAATCTCTGATTCATCTGGAGAAGGGCATCAGTCAAGTCACAACCTATCTCTTAGCCTTCACTCATATGCACACAGGCACACAGAAACAGAGACACATGTATGCGCACACACACACACACAGACACACACACACACACACACACACACACACACACACACACACACACACACACACACATAATGGCAAATGACCTTCTGGTTTAAAAATGAATAATTATGAGTCTGGCTCACTAAAGAGGTGATCAACAACAGACTGAGGTGGGTCTTTGCACAGCCAGACAATAGTGGAGTTGCGTTGCTTTCTAGTACTTGTTTACGTGAATGTAAATTACCTCCCTGCACAACTATTTAATTCTATTTAGTTATCTTAATTTAATATAGTTAAAAAAAAACTTGAAATGAAGCTAAAAGATGGGCAAACATACTAAATAAACATGGGAACTGGTTCAGCTGATAATTCAACATTATTGTTTACTGACTGTCAATGGAATTGCACCACATTATGAGCAAGTTTGTCGAAATGATTTATTCCAAACAGAAAGTATTGCTATGAAAATTAAATTAGGCATTGAAGTTACATGTGTGCAAATGTTTGTCTAATAAAATGCATATTAGATTTTTTGTGTTGTGGTATTGTTATGTGAGGAATTGTTGTCATTAGATGTGATGATCAAATTTTCATTATGTTTTCATACCAATATGCATCTTGATATGGGTAAAATATGTAAAATCACACATAAAATGACTAAAATTCTGCTGAATATGATGTACTGTGTTGCACTGATATACCCAACAAAAATCTTCATACATATTAAACAAGAACTAAAATTTCTAGTTTGTAAAATTTCTAAAGAAAATTTGCTCAGAAACATTCCATTTTAAATTCTCTACACACACACACGTATATATATATATATATATGTATATGTATATGTATATGTATACATATATACATATATACATATAGTTATTATTATTAAAGTTGTTACACCAATTTCCACCATATTGTGCAGCTCTAATTGGTTCATTCTGCATGCAATGTGCATTGTTTCCAGCAGCCTCTGAATAAACAAGAAGAGAAGCGGAGGAGACAAAAGCTCACTGTTTGGAAGGCTTTGAAAAGGTCAATTAATATCAATGCCTCGACAACAACAAAGTTTCTGTCTGCTTGTAATACAGGTGGCTACGCTCCCAGCATCAAAGTTGCGTGCCTTGATGTTCTCCTTCCTTCCAGCTGACTGGTGCAACAAAGTAAACAGAGAGTGTATACACAGAGATTCTGATAAAAACCCATGCATGGGCAGAACATGTAACACCAGGGAGGAAAGTAGAGAGTGGAGCAGTTCGGGTGATGCTGCCGTGCGAATCTGGGAATAAAACTTCAATGAGGCCTTTGACGTGAAACCAAAGCTGCTCCGGTGGGAGCGCACGTCATCCGGCATATTCAAGTCTGGATGGATCTTACAGTGGTATCTGCTTGGAAGAAGCAGGAAACCATTAAGGCCTATGGTTGAACCCTGTGAAATGCTATTTGAGGGAGAACATGACATCACTGATTTCATAAGCTACTGCTCCTTACAGCGCCTAGGTGAATACCTGTGGGGCTGAGCATCTCTTGGCTTTTGGAGGAGATTATTTGATCTCCTTCCCAGCGACAGAGACAGACTGAGAACATTTGCAAGTTTAATTATTCTGCTTCCACATAATGACTTATCCCTGTCATAATAATGCAAATATCTAGATCCTTGTCTCTTTCATTAAGGTGGAGTGGCTTATGTGTTTTTTTTTTCTGTTTGGCAGGGAGTGGAGCTGAAATATCATAAGCCAGAGAAGAAAAAAAAAATTGGGGATCTACTAAAGAGGTGAATTCATGTGTAAAAATGACTGATTAAAATAATTAGGGATGTGGAAATGGTCTGGAACAATAACCAGCAAACACACAGTGCCCTAGGGAAAATTTCCCATCTGTGTGTGAGTAGGAAGACTTCCCTCAGATTTGCCACGACAGTGCGATTTTCCAGTATACACAGGCCACACAGCGGAAATACAGAAAACCTAAACAGGCATTTGGAGTGTACATGATTAAATCCCAAACAAGCAATAGCCCTCGGAAAATGTGTCAAGATGAATCGATGTATCATTAAATTACACTCTGCCTGTATGCGTGAGTGGCTACATTAACAGCAAATCCTACTGCGTATAATTATAGACATATGAGAGGTCTATGGACCACAAAACACTGCCTATATGTGCAGATGGGCTTGTTTTAAGTAATGCTTGAGAGCAGCAGATGCAGCAGCCACTCTATTGTCTAGAAAACAGTCTTGCTAAATAAGTCCATCCGCCTTGCCACCTGGTGTCATTCCATACCAAAAAATCATTGTAATATCAGTATAATAGCTGGTATGGATTTATAATATGCCTGTGATAGCCTCCTCAAAAGTGTTGAGAGTGACATTATCTTAATGGGATTTTTACTTTGCTTTGCCATCACTGTAATATATCAGCACAGTGGCAAAAGGACTTTGAAAGGAACATTGTGATCTTCCTCTGAATCCTCTTTTAAAATATTCTTAACAAATCTATAGGATTTATTTTTATCATGAGGGTTTGGTTTTTCTTCAACAATGTTATTGCCTGATTTCTTTTTTTTCTTTTTTGAGACAAAAATATCAGACTTAACATTGGGCTCGTTATACCTGGAGAGTGCTTTAAGGGCCATGACAAAAAGCCACTTTAAATGAGAGTGACCGAGGAACAAAGGCTCTGCCAGTCTGCCCGGGTCCCTCATGCTGCCCAGCCAACAATAAGGAGGGGGGGGGGGTGAAGAGGGACGCGCACTCACAGTGCTGTTGCCAACCAGCCTGGTCTGCACAAACCCCCGCGGTCAGCTCTTCACCCAAACGTTTGAACAAAGTCAAGTCAAGTGATGCTGGGATGCAAGAGGGGGAAAAGGCGCAAAGGAGACTCCCAGCTCCACTTCAACCAGAAAAGCTAAACGATGAAATTTCATCCCGGCTGGGATGCACTCTTACCTCATTAGTTTCCGAAAGGCTATTCGACAAGTGCAAATAAGCCGTCTGGGTGGGGTGCAAACGGCTGCAAACACTAACTCTACATGGATGTATAGGATGCTGGTTACCTTGGTAGGAAGTGCTCCGTCTTCTTTACTGTCTGGTAGATTCATGTGGGTGGATTTGCAGCTGGAAGCTTCCTCGGAAACAGCAAGGATAAATGTAATCCAGTGGCAGCAGAGCTCCACTCACAGAAAGGTCTGCCTTTGAGGAGGAGGATGCATGCACACATCGCCGGCGTTTCCCCCAAACCGTACCGTCCTGTCGACCTCTCGGGAGCGTAGCGGGTCACGGCTGCTCCTCAGCCTTTTTGTCGGGAGAGCATTGCTGGTCGTACGGCCTCAGATACTGCTGGTTGATGTCATTGATACTCCCTGCCTTCTTCCTTAACGCCCTCCTCCTTCCCTCCCACTCCTATAATCCCCCTCCCCTCTCTCTCTCTCTCTCTTTCTCTCTTTCTCTCTCACATACACACACACACACACACACACACACCGGAGCTCTCCCCCTCCCCCTACACATGACGTGATGCAGGCAAGATCTCCAATAGCAACCGTATCCCCCATCACCCCTATTACCCCCATTACTACTCCCACATCTCCCTCACCTCCTCCAGCTCTGACTGGATCGCTGACTGGTGCAAAAGAAGTGGCTGCTGAGGTAGGTTGCTCTTGTGTATTGGTGGCTGATTTTTCCACTGTGGTCCCCAGGGGCTAAAATGAAGATAAGCACCTTGAAACCTCGTAGATTCCCATAATACAGTGTCTAATTATAGCTGTTGGCAGCAATACAGAGTCATGGCCCCATATCAGCTCCTACAGAGCAGAACTCCCTCACTAAATTATAGCTGGACATTCTAAAATATTGTGGAGAAAACACAACTCACTGTGGGACATACTGGGAATATATTAATAATTCTGTAGGAGGTAAACAATGAATGTATAAAAGTTAACACTATACTTTTTGTTGAGGGCAAATCTATAGAGGAGTTTATAACCTTTCTGTCATTCGTTCTATGGGAGCCCAGCTCTCAGTGGCCAGTTTATTAGGTACACCTTGTTAAAACTAATGCAGTCTAATAAAGCAGACCTGTTATAAATCCTACCTTCATGAAGGTTACAACGCTCAGTTTATGCTAAGATTTTTTTTTCCACCACCTCATTTATACCAATAAGGGTAGTCTCATTAATATAAATCAGTCATATCAATCAGGTAAACTGAGTGTTTTTCCCCAAATGCATATTTACCTCAGGCAGCTTTTTTTTTTTTTTTACAGGAATGTGGATGAAAATGTTTTTGTTTTTTTTTTAAAAAAAAAAACAATAAAAATATGCTTTGGACTTTGGACTTGCTCTTAAGTCACATTATACCTGGGCAAAATCCAAGATAAATATATGGTAAAGGATGTACATACATTTTTGAAATGCTTTTGGCTGCTAGCAAGAGTCACATGGAAATGACTGCAGGAAAACTCTTCAACCAAGGACGACTGGACTGCAACAATGAAATAAATTTGTGGAGTATCTGACCTTTACCTAATATGAAAAATATGTAAAATACGAGGGAATACTGGGGAAAATTGACATGTCAACCCACTAGTTTTGCTTAAAAATATCAATAAAAATAAAATTGGGAAAAAAATATGAAAATCATAGCTAATCCATTTTGCTTTTAATCCTAAGAGATGCCACATCGACTATGACAGGCCTCTCTCTTTTTTAAGATTGGCTCTTATTTAGGTCATAAAACCAACTACCACAAGGGCAAATTCTGAGGTGTTGAAGGTTGTCATGATGCTTCAGGACTGTATGAAGGAGGATTTACTCTAACCTCTTTGCTGACCCCCATACATACAGCGCTCTGCAAACACAGATATGCAGTGGCGTCAGCAACTCTGCCTAGCTGGATCACTGTTCATCCACATACATTAGAAATGCATATTAAACCCTGCACAGTAGCTTTGTAAAATTATGCAACTCACTCTTTCTGTCGGAAAAAAAGAGAGGAAAATTAGCCAACTGCCACCACTTCTGATGGTAATGGGCAGCTACCATTTTTGAGTCTATCACATGGTTTTAGGGGAACAAAGGCGACCAGTCTTGATTGATTTTCTTTGTTGCTAGTGACATCTAGTGGGCAACTGCTAGTATGAGCTACTGCATTTACATCAGGGTGGAAGCGTTCATACAAAAGCTTCATGTCTCTCTAAATCCAGAATCAGGTAGGTCTGTATTTTTCAATAGTAAACCTCTTATATTATCAATCCCAAAAGTAAAAATCACCACTAAAAATCACCATAAAACCTTGGGACAGACAAAGACGTCTGACTGTCCCAACATCCAGGACAAAGTGTTATGGAGACATGGGCTTCCTCTATTGCTGCCCCAAAACTATGGGATTCTCCTCCACTATTGAGATTTTCAAGTGTCAACTAAAAAAAAATACTTCTACTCATTAATTTTTAACTGTTACTCACTTAATCCAGCTCAGATATTTCTCCTGAAGTCTCTGTAGGTCTGTGTTGCCACTATGGGCTCTGTATGACCATGTGCCTTTACTTGTATTATTATTTATTTATTTATTTATTTTTCTGTTGTTTTGTTTTTGTCTTCCTCTCTGTGTGCTGTGAAGCACTTTGGATCAACTGTGTTGTGAGTAAAGTGCTATATAAATAAAGTTGATTTGATTTGATTTGATAAAAACTCTTTTTATAAGTGAAGAGATGCACTTCTTGGAAGTGCACAGTTACCTTTGACCTCTTAACATAAGTCAGTTTGCAATGTCATCATTTTAGTTTATGTCTAACTATCTATGTCACCTGGCACCCTGTACAGAGAGGTCAGAGGTCAGATCATTAATAGATTGTTGTTTTATTACTGGATGCATGTTAGACCCCCATTTACCAGCTGGTGTTTCTCACCTGACCATGTCAACATGACACCTGTCATGTTTACCTTAACAGTAACAACAGCATATCATTAATTATTTTAGGTTAACCTAACGTTCCAGTATTTTCACCTTTAACATAAATGAGTTTATATTGTGTCTGTTTCCTGGTGGAATAATGCCGTCTCTGTTGTCTGTAAACTGTCTCTAGCAGTCACCTTGTGACCTGCCTGACTGTATAGCATTACAGTATTCCCATTTTCAGAGTTGAGGCTAGGGCAAAAGAACCCTAAAATTAGCAGGGTAAGAGCCCTGTCTCTACCACTGCCCCGCAGCAGTGACGTTAATTACACTCTATTTATACTTTAAGAGTGCAGGACTCCGAAAGATCAAGTTTCTGTTATGCTTTATTTCAGTGTCCTTGAGTTTATGTGAGCAGAGGAGTGGAAAGACCATGTTTGGTATAAAGAGGTGAATGAAGTGGGCACTAATTAATAAATCCCTAGACCAACTATTATAAAATATTATTCCACCAATGTAACGCTTTTTATGCATCCTAAATCATGTGTATTGCACTTTCGAAATAAGATAATTTTATGGACTTGGCTGCGTTGGTGTGGTTGTAGGGATTTTATGTGCTACTACTGCAGCTATTTCAATCCACCTAAATATGTATAATGAGGCTCTTAATCCAAATGCCGCCACTGTAAGCAACTGCATTAAAGAATGAAAGAACTAGTGACAAATCAGAGCATAAAAAGAGAGACACATTTTCTTTTTTTCTGATACTTTTAAGCCTAGTTTGCACATCAAAAACAAAACCAATATTGAGTTCACCCACACACAATCACACAGATCCTGTTGCGATACTGAATTTTATTCAGATATCTCCAACACACTTTTGTTCTTGAGTTATCATCAGTTAAACGATTCGGTAGAGAAAGAGAAAGGCAGCGACAGTTCATAGCCTGAATGTAAGTTGTCTATTTGGGATTTAGAGCCTCTCGGTGTGCATTCGACTTGGTGGTGCTTAGCACAGACAGACAAATAAAACATTCATGATAACACAAGATAAACAAAAGAGAGACTATTAAATATAAGACTAAGATGCAGGAATGGCCGGAGAGCCATCTGTTCCATTTCTGTGAACTGCATCTGAGGTTAAAGGGAAAGTTCACTCAAAAACAGATTTAACACATGATCTTGGAGTTCATTTGTGACTTCTCCCAAGGTTACAAACAAGAGAATTGGACTGATGTTGCTGTCATCACAAACATCATAGTTCTGAAACTGCTTCTTTGACAGTAAATTGAATATCTTTGTTGATGTTGACATTTCTGAGGGTAGAGATGTAGGCACGTTGTAGGTTCTAGTTTGAAACTGTTCATTCGGACATAGGCAAACATTTTAAGAAAACATTCTTAGCTCATAAATTCAGATGGAGATACCGATTCACTGTCAATGAAGCAGCCCCAGTTTAGTCTAATTATCATGTTAAAATGAGCATCTAAAATTGAAGATGTCAAATCTGTTTATGCAGTGAATCTTTGCTTGTAAAACCTTGCCTCTGATTGGAATATCACAAACTGCATAGGTTATAAACGTCTGTGTGCAGACTGGTGAGTGTTCGTCTGCTCTTTTCACTTTGCCAGAGGGAAACGACTCAGCCTCAGTCTCAAAGTCTTTCAAATGATGGCTCTGCAGGCTGTCACTTTAAGTCAATAGTTCTGCTTATAATTAGGAAGATAAGTTAGTTGCTTTTCATTTTGCCACCAGTTTACAGTCTGTAACAGAAAACAGCCTCCTGGCTGACACTTTGGCACAGTAATTTCAACACCTTCCCATATCAAAGAAAAATAGCAGATGTTACATGTGAACAAGTAGAAACAGGCAAAAATTTGCCAGCAAGCAAGATGGTGAGTTTGTTCAAACACATCTTTTCTGGATGATTTTGCTAAACAACAAGTGAACTCACTCTTCAGTTTCATGCATGTTATCCGGCTAGTTTGATCAGATGCTTTCTATCAGTAATACTAAAAACCCATCTTTCAAACAGTCCAGCCACCACCAAACACACACAAGCACCATCATATTGTAAGTCTCCTTTTCAGTGAAGGGGAAAATGCATTAAAGCCTATGTCAAGTTGAAGTTTCATCCTGCTTTAAATAGCAGTAGAGAAACCAATAGTCATTTTAAAAGTCTACATCACTTACTGTAACATTAGAATTTAGTGATAACTGACCAGATCTGAGCCAGAGATTTAAGCTCAGGTGCTGGATGATTATTGCTACGGGTTGGTCTGACACAAGAACCAAACCTTTCCCTTCTCCTTTCTATTCAGGCTTTTTCATCTTAACTTTTATTACTATTTTCTTTATGTTGTGTGTTCTATGTAATTAATACTGTAGCACTTTGAATTTCATTATGAATGAAAAGTGCGGTACAAATTAAATGTATCGTTACTTTTTATTATTAAGGTGGGATGGCAATGGTTGGGCCAGGACTAAAGCAGAAGTCAAAAGGAGACAGGTTGGTGGCCGGTCAGAGTAAGGGAAGGGGGGTCAAAAGGAAGAGTAGTAGTGCAGGGGTGCCTCATCAGGGAACAGTAGTGGAAGTCAGTGCAGCTCAATGAAAGCCTCCATCTCCTCAGAGATGAGTCCCCTGTAGGGCAGTCTGTGCTTCTCAATTGCACGCGCCGCCAGGCACTGAAGGGTGACATAGTTCAGCGGGTAGAGGGCTGGGTGTCCGCTATTCTGCTCATCTAACAGCTCGTAGGCTGTCTTCCTCTGTGCATTTGTAGCGTCAAAGTGAGCCCCGGCCTTCATAAGTAGTGCCATAATCTCTGGGCAACCATTGCTAGCAGCGATGTGGAGTGGCGTGTTGTTCTCACAGTCACGTGAATCGACGTCTGCGCCGCACTCTAGGAGCAGCGATGCCACCGCCTGGGAGGGGAAGCGGCCGACGGGGTAACGGCCCACAGACGTGGTCTCCTTGTCTACAGCCATGTGAAGAGGAGTGAAGCCGCATCGGCCTCGGGGATTAAGCTTTAGCAGGCGGTATACTGTGTGCTTCTTCTGATGCTCCTGCTCTGGGTTGCACTCCAGCTTCTCCAGGAGAAAGATGAGGTGGAGGATGATGGAGAGGGCTTTGGTGAACTGAGGAGCTTCTGGGGGGTTGTCCTTCTGCGCCACAGCTCGCTCTACTTCCCTCACGCTTTTCCCCAGCACAGTCATCAGATCGTGGAAGGTGATGCGTGTTGACAGGGTGCCTTTAGCCCGGTCTTGAAGGACAAAAGAGAAGAGCTCTGCAAAAGACAAGAAGCTGGAGGCTGTCATGGGACTGAGAGGGTCTAGATTGCTCTGCTGCATGTCTAAAGCATATTTCCACAGGCTGATGCATCGTTCAAAATTGCCTGAGTCTGCATACACAGCTCCCCTGTAGCGGATGTAATAGGAGGTGTCTGGGTGGGATGGTCCCAGGATGCGCTCGCGAACTAACAAAGCCTGCATCCTCATTTCATCAGGGTCTGTGATCAAAGCTTCCAGTTCCTCTGCAGTGTTCACCTCTTGTGCACAGCCATAGGCAGGGATAGGGGGCCCCGGTGGAGGCTTAGTCAGGGAACCGGCTTTGTCCCCTGGCTGCCTCAGCTCCATGGCCCTTCTCCAGTACCTCATCGCTCCCAGGAGATCCCGCTTTTTGTCCACAAAAGTAGCCCCAAGGAGTTCTAGTGCATCGATGCGTTCCTCTCTGGAGGTGCGAGGCTGATGGGCAAGGTATTCCACAATGTTGGTGTGCCCTGTCACACTTGCAGCTAGAAGCGGGGTCATGCCATATCCATCTCTCTCCATTCGAGCATTGCACTTTAACAGCATCTTCATGATGTCCAGACTACCTGACTCAGCACAGTCGTGGAGAGCAGTGTTTCCTTTGACACTCTTGCGGTTGACATCGGCACCACGGTCCAGGAGGAACTTGGCTATCTCCTTGTGGCCTTTGTAACAGGAGATCATGAGGCAGGTGTGGCCGTGTCTGTTGGCCACCTCCATGTCAGCTCTGTGCTCCACCAGGTAGCGGACGATCTCCAGGTGCCCGTCGAAGCAGGCAGCTCGCAGCGGCGTTGAGTTAGTTAGTGTTGCATTGTTCACTGAGGCACCGTGTTTCAGTAGCGTTTTAACCACAGGGAGGTGACCGGCTGCCGAAGCCGCCCACAGCGGCGGAGCCCCTTCGATGGTCTCTCCGTCAAAGTTGACAGACCCTCCGAGTTCAACATTTGCTTTACAATGTTCAAGGAGGTAATCTACAACCTCTAAATGTCCGTATCGAGAGGCTATCAACAGAGGGGTGCCTCCCTGTGTCTTCTCCTCGGCTAGAGCCTCCAGCTCCTCAGGAGTTTTGTTGCTCAGCAACTTCTGGATAAGTTTCAGCTTACCATCTCTGGCCGCGTTGAAAACCGCCGTCGTTATATCCATTTTACAGGCTGTGTGCTGCCGCGCTGGACACCAACCCCATAACCACTCGTTTATGGTAAAACTGGCGAGTCTGGTTTTAAATAGCAGAGAGCAGGAATCTTACTTTGGACTCGGTTTCTAGCTTACATCTTTCTGCCATTTTGAGGGTGCCGTCAAGATGGCGTTTGTGTTGTTTGACAGGTCTATGTTTACGATTTCAGTGAGGCATTATGGGTGGCGTAGTTTTGATGGAATTCCCATTCCCGGGAGATGGGCGCTTTTTACTTTTCAAAGAACAACATTTCCCATGATGCTTTTGAGCTGAATGCCCTAACAGCTGATGGGTTCGTTTGTTTTAGTTGTTCAGACCAACAAGGCGCACCGCCTCAGCTAGGTAGAGGGTGCCAGTTTGTGTCCGCAGTGGAGAACAAAGTGGTTGCAAGCTGTGGGTTCACAAACCCAATACACCCTTTGAGAGAAAACTCAATTTCGAAGGTAAATTGATTCTCATCACTGAAGACATAAATATGCTCCTGCATGTGAATACAGTCCAACAATAATGTGTGATTAATCAGAAATAAATACACAAATATGTATTTATTAAAAAACAGTTCTATTCACTGAACGTGGAGCTTTGTTACCTTAAATTGGCCTTTAAAATCACATTGTATCTATTAAAGCCTTTGAAAATTATAGTGAACACATCAATTATTATTTTATTAGACAAACTGGGGAAACAGACAAAAATAGTTGCAGGGGAAGATGAGATGCTGGAGTCCTCTTCTTTGTCTAATTGTCCCAAAACTGCAAAACAAAGGTGTTTTTTAAATGATATTTCCCCCCTGATGATAAAAGCAGACATTTGGGCTATACTGTATATTTGGTCATAGTTAAATATGGCCTTTATTTGCAAATTACCAGAAAAGTCTGTATTTGTAATGCATTATAAAGTCTGACTTTTAAAACTACCAACAAACCCTACCAACTATCATTTCAGATCATCAGTTTCAGTCTGAATTATACATGCTAAGGAAAGCTAAAATAATCACTGCAGTGAAATGACAGTCACCTCAGTCTTAGCTGTCTCAATGTTTATGTCTTCTCAATTGTTTTGGATTTCACTTATGTGCTTATGTGACACATTGAGGCCTCCTGCATTGTGAGCAAACATCCTCCATCATGTACTGCAAACAGAATCAGTAGGTAGTTAAGGCTTCTGCAGTCATGTCACATTAATAGGGTAATGAATAGCAAGGTGGCTAAACCAAAGTACATACTCCAAGATTAAAAACAGTACTATTACTACAGTCTGGTGAATACTATGAGTATGTGCAGATGAAGGGGTAAATGATAGATAGACGAAAACACATAAACTGAGCCCTGCCCACTCCGAATCAATAAGAGGAGTACAGAGAAAACAGCACAGACAGAATTCTCTCATATGAAGTAACCCAAACTATTCTGTTTTGGGTAGAAAATTTAGTTTTCGTGTGGGATCATTATCGGTAATAGTAAGACGCTGATTGAAAAAAATAAGTTTGCAGGACCTTTAAATATCAATGGAAGCAAAAAAAAAAAATGCATAAATAAATAAATAAAATAAAATAAACCTTTGCACCTTTATCTGCATTTGAGTCTGTTTTGCTTTATGGTGTACTTAAATTTAGAAATTATTAGACAAACACATTTCAATAATTTGAGCTTCACCAAGTCTATAGAAGCAAAAATGATTAATTTTTCTTGACCAGTTTTATCTCTTTGCTCTCAAGTCTGTTGGAAATTAATCTTCTTTAAGCCCACAGATGAATGAGTCCCAAATGGATGCTTGTTATGACTTAATGCAGTGCTTTATAAGTAAATGGAGCTGGCTGCAGATCACTCCAGGGTATAAGTCTGAAAGTGTTCTCAGAGTGCCTACATTTTTTAAAATTTAATGTATTTTTCTTTCCTTTTCAGGTTCATAGAATTGCCTGTTCTGTTGTATAAGAGTAGAGGGCAGGAGGCACCCAGGGCAGGTCAGCAGCTAATTAAAAGTTGCCAAAAATGGTTTTGATGCTTTAATTTTAATTATAGTTTCGGGGTTTGGTGAAGTGTCATGCTGTCGTTTCACCAGTAGAGGAGGCATAAGATCTACTCTTTCATAATGCTCTTTATTACTCAGAGGGACCATGCCTGTGTGCCTGACAAATGTATTAGTGTTTACTGTAGAGTATGTTTTGTATTTCTCATAGCCTATTACCTCAGCACACATGCATCTCCATTTAGCAACCCAAGTATGGAACATATAAATCAAGCTACGGTATAACCTCACTGTACAGATAATTATATCTAGAGCAGGAGAACGCTTGCCAACAATTGTTCCTGGAGTGCAATTCCACCTCCTGCTATCCTTAATAACTATTTGAAACTCACTGGAGGGCAGCACGAACAGGAAACGTGTTTTTAAAATTAAAGAGGGAGTTTGAATGCACACAGAGACAATATTGCATGCAGAGAACCAGGATTAAGAGCCTCACAAATGACACCCAGCCTGTGCCTGTCTCACAGGACCCAGCCTCAGACTTGTTTGGAAAAATGGAAAGCTTAGGGCAGCAAAGAAGGCTTTATAATCGTTTCCTGTCCCGAGGAATTATTAGAAGACAAAATGACTAAAACAAAGCTGCAGGGTAAAAAAAAAAAAAGAATCAGTGTGAGTTTGGCGTTTTTATTTAGAAGTTCGAAAGCATGTCACATAACAGCAGTCATATGAACATTACATCCACCAGCAATTAAAATCTAATCTGTGAAGCACACAGAGCCATTGTTAATTTCAAATACCACAGGAACGTGCAAGAACCCCACATGTAATATTACTGCATCATTACAAAAAATACAGCTCCCACTTAAACGAGATCATCACTCACTGCATCACAGCTGATATGATATTGAGCCACAGCACAATGCTCATCAGAGAAGGCAACACCTTTTTTTAACTCAATACTCAAAGAGAAATACACATACAAGGACCACAGTTCCACTGTTCACATTGCTAATTCACCGGTAAGCATGTTAATAATGGCAGCTTGTGTGACCTGGACTGACCTCTGAGAAAAGCTAGTAATGGCAACTTTATGAAGTGGGACTTTTAATTCTACAGAGGTCTTTTTTTTTTGTCTTGTTTTTTTGTCCTATTGATGTACATAACACAGTGTGCAAGATACAACTCCCTTGTCATCAGCATGCTTTCACCTGTCCGGTATTTATTAGATCTGTGAAGTGAGATGGATAGGAAGAGAAAGAAGAAAGGGCCCTCAAGATGTGGAGCTGCTTGTTTTCACCAAAGTCTTGACAAGGGCTCCCTAGAGGCCTGCGAGCAGCTCACTGAGCAGCACCTCCCTCTCTCCTAGAAGCACGTCTCTCTTCAGACTGGTTCCTTTGTTCACTACCTTTATCTTCATGGCCAGACTCTTTACTTGTGCCTGAGGTAATGCGTCAAAAAAGAAGTCCTCGTTGAATACGGGATTCCTGCTATTCTTGATGATGGTGCTTCTCTGTTTCTGCTGCTTGCCAGGATTTAGGTAGAGCGCTACGCAGCAGTTGATGCTTTTAAGGTCCGTCTGCCTCTCATAAAGGGACTCAGCTGCAAGCACACGTACCCTCAGCCTAGCTGCCTCTGGGTCATAGTGGGTGCTCAGCCTCAGTGTCCCCCCCTTGTGGAGATTGATGGTGTGCTCGCGCTGCAGGAGGTCTGACGCTGCACCCTTCATGCCACTGCTTTTACAACCACGGAAGGCGGGAGAGGGAGGGCAGCGCATGCGGCGGCGCTGCATGTTGGGGCTATTGTCAGCTGAGCTGCATTCATCAGTGGAGAGAGAACTGTGGCGTGCCAGGGAACGCTTGGCACGAGATACCTAGAGCGAGGGAGGAAAAGCAACTGGTGAACATACAGAAATAAGCCTTGTGGTTAACCAAACAAGGAAAACACTTTTGTCACAGTCACACATTGATTAATAACTTTCTAACAGCCAAGCCGTATATATATATATATATATATATATATATATATATATATATATATATGTAGAAAGAGAGAGAGAGAGACATATAGAAACAGAAGTCCTTGCCTTGGCTTGTGTCTCCTGGGTGATGGAGCGCAGGAGAGAGGCAGAGCGGGACAGGAGAGGGGAGTTAAAGGGGGATGACTCTGCTGAGGAGCAAGTGTCGCTCTCTCCACCACTGAAATAACGGTAGGGGTTGGGGTCAGCTGGGGCCAGGAGAGCTCCCCCTTGGGAGCGCCTCTGGGAGTTAGGGGAGGTAAGAGGGCTGCTGGGGTCACTGTGGAACAGGCTCTCCTTGCGTCGAGTATGGGGAGACTCCACTAGGGTGGAAAAGCCATAGGAGGTCTGGGCCTTGGGGACATACGGTAGAGACATTGCAGTCTGTGACTGGGGGTCTGCATTGGTGTTGACTTCAGCAACAGCCCTGTCCGAAGATCCGACACTTGGCTCATCAGCACTCTCTATTTGGATGATGTGACGGTTTGCTGACTTTTGGAGGTTGCGTGTGTCCCCTCCCAGGCGGGAAAAGAGGCGAGGGCTGCAGGGGTTCTTGCTGCTCCGAGCTCTGGGGCTCTGGCTGCAGATGGCATGGTCAGAGGAGGAGGGTCGCAAGGTGGAGCAGTGCTGAGGTTCTGGGGTAAGAGACTCTTCTGGTGGGCAGCAAATAAGTTTCGGGGGAATGAAGAAATCAGGGATTTTGTCTGGAGTGAGGACATTGGCATAAACAGAAACAGGGATGGCCTCCTGTGTCTGTGGCTGGGATTGTGTCCCACTGCTCTCCACAGAGCTACGGAGCTTCTCCAGTAGCCACATGCCCACTCAGATGCCTCAGCTCACAATTTCTGTTAACAGAAAAGTGATGCATGAAGAGGAGACATCACATGCAACCATAACAGACAAAACTGACTAATTATGTATATATTTTAGGTTTACTTAGTACTATTCCCCATAAGACAGAAACCTTCGACTACATTTGTGCCTTTTACAAGAAAAACACATCTAGAACTAATCAATCAGAACTAAAATGAATTAAAAGTATAGACCTTTAAGTTGCTGCAAAGAAGCATACATTTTTTCATAATTCAAACATCGAACCAGTGACTAAGCCTCTCCAAAAGGGAACTTTAATGTGCAAACATAGTGAGATTAAAAAAAACCCTTTAATTCTCCTCTAAACGATAATACACGAGCGCTTTGATGTGCATCTCGTAACAAATTCGGCGTTTTTACCACATCAATCTGCGTTTTTTCCTCCTTGAAATCACATTTATTGGAATTTTTATTGCTCAATAAAATCCTTGTTATTAGCAAAGATGCGTCAATATAACTTTTTTACATAAACAAAATCACTTTAACTACCGTCGAGTTGCACATCTAACAAATGTACCTACCTGTTGACTGTAAAACTCTTTTCCGTCGAAAAAAATGATCGTCGTCGTGCGCTTGTATGAGACCTCTCCAAGCGCTCCGTGCGTAAAAGGTATTTTCCAGTCAGCTGAAGTCAAAGTGTGATCCAAAACGCTTGCCAGCGGGAAAAGGCTGTTAGATGAGGCACCCTCGCTTTATATGATGGGGTCTCTTGACTTCTGAGCCAATGAGGAGGTTGTGTAACCTTCCCATGATTTTTACCATAAAACTATACCCCGCGCAGGGAAAAACAAAACTAATTCAGTGGCGGCTGTTTTATCACCCACAAAGTGTCGCAAATTATCTAACGCCTCATTGATTTTTTTTTTAAGAGAACGTCGCTGTGGCTTCATCTGGCATCACGTGAGATCTATTATCCTCTGTATTGTTGTCAGATAGTGCATCTCTCCCTATAATACATGGTGCACACAGACACCTTAATTGGATTTCCTGGTAGCAAACTGATGATGATGTAGAGTGACAATATGTTGTGTTAACATCCACCATCTGAACTCATTAACCAATGATAATGAAAGAGACAGCTTTTTGTCTTGTTTGCACAAGCTGTGGACAAAATAGAATAAACAAACAATGAAAAAGAAACGACAAAAAATCAGTCTCAAAGGAATCTGCAGTGAGTTCTATTAAGTTAGATCACCATTACCGTGCATCTGTTTTAAAACGTTTCTATGCTGCAGTGCATTGCTCTTCAAGGCTTTAAATCAATAACAGCTTGTACAGACTGGAACAAAGAAATAAGCTCATATCATGTCTGTCCTGAAGTCCCTGCACTTGCTTCAAATGAGTTTTTGGATAGTTTCAGAATCCTTGTGTTTGTCTGTAAATCTTTGCATGGACACACCACTGACTTTGATTTACTGCCAGATATGTCCCCATAGAGCCCCATAGAGCCCCTCAGATCCACAGATTCTGTGCTGCTTGCTGTTCCCAAAACTCAGACAAAGACCTGCGGTGATGATGCCTTCTGTAGTTTTGGACTCAAGCTCTGGAACAGTCTCCCTGTTGATTTGAGGACAACAACAACATCAAATGCGGCATTCAAACCCCTTCTGCAAACTCACTTTTTAAGATGTTATTACTGCTCTATTATAACTGTCTTTCTATTTCCCTGTGACTCTATAGGTAGATTATATTATATTTTATCATATCATATTATATATATATATATGTGTGTGTGTGTGTGTGTGTGTGTGTGTGTGTATAAAGTAGACAGTCATTATTTTTTTGAGGTTTCGAAATAACATAAGGCAACCCAAATATGCCATGCCTGCAGATCTGATCTCAAAAACTAAAAAAATTACATAATGTGTAATATCTAAAAAAAAAAATCATGATATTACACCCAAAAATATGAAACATGTCTGTGACACATTCTTAAAAACAATATTCTTGCTGCTCATTTCTGTGTTAAGTCAATGCACAATGTGGTGTAAGGACACAAAACCTGAGCAAAGTAAAAGTAATATGGACTGATGAATTGCCTTTGTTTTCTATCTGGACCAGTTTCTGTCTGTAGAAAGCCAAAGAATGTGTTCAACCCACAATGTCTTTTGCCAGGTGTTAAACATGGAGGTGGATCTGTCATGGTATGAGCAGCCATCTCGTAGGAGTCATTTGGACCAGTCAATATTCTGCAGGGTTTCAAAAATGGCCAAAGAATATGAGGCCATTTTACAAGACCATGTTACACCCGACTGGAAACACTGTTGCTTCACGATATATTCCACACTGACAACCCCCACACCTTGCTGAACATTACTAAAATTTGTATAATTTATTGTTTGTATTGTTTTACCCAACATCTATATGTTCACTAACTCTGTACATAATTACATACCAAAGGTCATGTAAGAAAAGGCAGAAATACATTATTTGCATGTATGATAGGATCATTAATACATGTGCATTGTTCTCTCTTTTTATTTATTTCCATTTTATGTTTCTTTGGTTGAAAGTGTCTTCCCCATCTTCTGTACAGCGACAAGACATCTGACCAAAGATACCTAGTACAACCACAGTCTGATGCTGTTAATTCATGAAGGGCAATAATAATAATATAAATAAATAATATCATTCCTTGTTGAAAGATTACCAGCTGGTCATTTGCTTCTTAGTTCAACAAATATAACTAACATATATTCAAAATACTGAAAAGATACCGTACCACAAAATAATAAGGAGCAGTAGACCATCTTAATTTCTTTTTCTTTCTTTCTTCATTTATTAGGGATGGCTCACATAAATTAACATCAATATGTTATTAGTGAGAAGCCCTGGTTGTATATGATATATACTGTATATTCATTGTTCATGGTTCTTTTCTATTTGCTATACAACCTAAGAAAATAGTGACAAAAATATATATTAATATCAGAGAAACCTGAAAATAGCCGTACACTGATGCCACAGCCAACCTACAGTAATTGAGTTTGAGTGTCTTATATCCAGTAAATACTCAAAAATAATTTTAGCTGTAATTGCTGCCTAAGGGGGTTCTAGAAAGAACCGAATAAAGGTTCAAAACACTTATGCAACACTTACAAGATACATTCATGCCATTTTTCTGAAAATAGAGTGTAGTCCATTAAATATTAGTGAAGAACCATTAGATAAGTACATCAGGGGTTTGATTCATCCACTGGTCTAGCCATCCATTTAGAGATTTGACCAGTCAGCTATTTTCCAATTCCATGGTGAAATGCTTATTTTGCCCTTAAACTGACCTCGTAATGTTACTGTAACAAGACTAAAAGTCTTCAGTCAGCAGCTCTGTGAAACTGCAATGCTTATTACACAGAAGTAAAATACATCTCATCTCAGAATCAACTTATCAGACTCAGGTCTACAGAGGCGCAACAGCCTCAACTGGCTCAGTTGGCACTATTATTTTCATTGCAAACCTGCAAAATTAGGGGGTAGTGGAGGAAAAAACTGTCCAGCTGAATGTGAAAACTAATTCCCAAATCATTACAGAGTGGATAGAAAAGGCACAGGAATGAATCTTTTAAAAATAATCATTACAACTTCACAATATCCCCAGGTAAGTATGCATGCATACATTTACTATGTACATGTAAACTATTAAACCATGAAAACATTAAAATAACTATAAAAAATGTGTAAGAAATATCAATATATCAAATATCAATAAAAAAATCAATGTACCTAATCTGGTTTTGTTAAAAGAACTAAAATGTGTCATATGCTAAATCCAGACCTAACTACTTTGCATCCACAGGTGAAGACTGAAGGCTTTACCCACACAGTACTGTACTACAGTTAAAGAGTAAAATGATTAAGCTACCTCACTTCAATGTCATTTGATATTGAACAAAAAACCTTGGATTCTCACTCAAAGTTCTGGCCATAGTGTTACCATACATGTGTGCTGTAGAGTACACCACCCAAAACTGACAATATGAATTCTCTTTATGGTGGCTTTTCACTGAGAAAAAAATCAAACCAATGAAAAAAACAAGGAAAAAAACAACATTGAAGTAACCAGAGATTATCATTTATTTATAATTTATTCATAGTTTGCACATCAATATATATATAGAAAGCAAAAATATGTGCCTCACAGTGAATGAATCTCACCTTCTTCTGTAATAGTGTAAATGTATAAATGTGATGATTCCAGTTTCTGATTATATTAATAATGATTATACATTTTTATGATATCATCAGAATTTTTTCATGTACTATTCTCTAAATCATTTCTCGCACACATTAACATAATAAACCGACAAATTGTGTGTATACAGACACACACTCACACATTCAAGCAAGCATGGTAATGTGACTGTGTCAGTTTTAATTGGACCAAGGCTAGTGTGCTTCTGTTTATAATGAGGCCTCTGACTGAAATTCCACATTTATCTGATTCTTCCCACACCCTCTTCAACCCGACCTACAGGATCGAACACAGCTCACTCGCTCCAATTAAGTCTCTGCAGTAGGTTATCTGCAGTACCTACAGTAACTACCTATATGGACATAACCATGCACGTCACTTCAGCTTACCATCAGCTGATCCAAATAGTCACCTGTCATGTTTGATAATTGAAAAAATGGAGGTTATTTCTGCTGCAAATGTGTCATTCTTCTCTACAGTTCCGACCAGCCAAATGTTTTATTAACTGGTTTTATGCTGCTTTACCTGTGGTATTTTATGCATACTGATGGCACTGATCTAGATAAGAAATCTTCTTAAGTTAGTTTTTAACACCTCAATAAGCAGCAGTTTGACGGCAGGTCAGTCAGTACAAACGAATGATTTGCAGCCCAACTTTATTTATAAATCCACAGTTTTATTTTAAATTCCAGTGGAAATGCCAAAGTTTTTAAAGCTACCAAGTATGTCAGGCTGACTTTTATAGGAAATGTGTATCAAATTATGCTAAAGACATCCAGAAGATTTGATGACATTTGATGGAATGGTGCAGCCACAGAAAACATTTTTGAATATTTCAGTAAACATAAAAGTAAATATATTATATTTCAGTAAACATAAAAGCTTCAATGAAGAACCAGAACTATCTATACAGATACAGATAATATGTTAGATAACGTGGAATATGGTGATTCTTGTGTTTGTCCACCTAGTGAATGTAAGTCCACCATTCACTCTCCTTTTAGCTCTGTTTTTGGTCTCTACCAACTGTTGAGGAAAATATCCGGCTCGCTAGCTGCTAAATTCTCCAATATCTTCACCAGCTCATCGCTAACTTTGTCTGTTTGCCATTTGGTGCTGAGCAGGTAGTGTATATTGGATTTTTAGAGCTGCCTGCTGCGACAGAAAATGACATTATGAGAGCAGTGAGAGAGCTAAACTTAATGAGCCAAAACTCGCTATAAAGCTCTATAAAATCAAGGGGAGCTGCAGAGTCGGGTGATAATTCTCTGTAGGTTCATCACTACGAGCCACGCTGCTGACATTACACATTGTCATTTGATACATTGTAATTATAAAAAATATTGATCATAGCTTCTTTAAAGCTACTTAAGAAGAAGCAAAAGAGAAAAACAGCATGTAAAGGGGTTTTAAGCCTACTGTTTGAAGTTTCTGTACCACATAAATAAATAAGGGTCAAGAGTCAAAGTGTCAGCCATGATGCAGGCAACTGAAATGTAGGATGTGAGGTATTTTTTTCTCCTCTGTCATACCATGAAGAAGTGGATGTGTTCCTTCTTTAAGAATGAAGAATATCAATTACCTTACCCAGGTACTTGATATTGACATTATGAATACTAGTGCAGTACCCATTCAAGACGTGCTTGTTCTTAACGATCTCTCAATACCTAGAGAGAACAGTGCCCAAACCTTAAATGCCTCTCATGCAGACTATCAGTAGACATAGGAATAGTAGAGCTTCACCCTTTGAAATTTTTCAATCCATTCTCTATGGTAGTTCTTATTACTACGGATGTAATCCCACCTCGGACCACAATGTAGGCTGCAATGGCGCAGTGGCACTGTTCGCATTTCCATTTGTTGACTCCACAGGCAGAAGAAAAAGCAGAAGCAACATTGTTTATGTGGTATTTTTTTTATACATTTCTTGAGAACCCCTCATCCAAACAACTTCACACTTGACACTGCACTTCCTTGGGTGCTCAACAATACACCTGCCACCCGCTAATCTAATTAAATTAGATTAGATTAAGTACTGCTATCAGGTATGGTCAATAACCACCCAACTAAATTTGTTTAATGTAGTCACCGTGTCTTGTAATGTCTCATTTCCAGCATGTGAGAGATTTAAATTTAACCTGTCTTCACATTTTTGTTATTTTATATCTGACTTACAGACACTCCGTCAGTGGTTGACAGTGTTGCTGTGATCCCTGATCTGTCCTACATCTAAAAATGCTCATTGTCTCAATAAACAGCACTGTGACTGCATTTAAGTGACATTGCCATTCAGTATTTTTAAATTTCAATATGCTCACCTGGAATGACTTCTGTACCCGCCATCCTTGTCATCCTCATCCACCGTGTGATCTATAAAGTCAGCTGCTATTTTCTTGGTTATGTCATATTAGAATAAAGGTATAAGCAGGACACAGGGCACTATATATATATATATATATATATATATATATATATATATATATATTCACCACTGGATGTTCTTACAGGCAAAATGAAAATAGCAGCTCGGCCTGTTCATTTTAGCTTTTTTTGTACAGTATATGTCAGAAGTATCATGGGAGCAAAGAAACCAATTGATTTCAGTACTCATTACTTGCAAAGTCAATGTTGGTGGTTGGATTCTTCTCCTAGAAACAGTACTGAAAACTTAAAGTAAATGTCAAATGAAATGCCATAGGGATTATTGCCGATACATTACTATGATCCTGTCAGGTATTTTAAAACATTCCCATTCCAGATATTTATGAGCCGAATAAATACACTTTTCATATTTGAAGTCCCTTTCCCCACCACTCAATATGAAGTATGTGCAGAGTTTGACACTGGTTGTCTTCACAGTCATCTGCTGAAGGGTCAATATTTCTTAGTGCTCACTTTAAATCTTTTTAACTTGTGTACGAGCTGGATTTGTGTTTTAGTTTGGAGGCCAATCATAGTCCAAGTCCAAGTTCACATCAAGCTAAACTTGAAAACCTTCAGTGCACATACAGTGAGAATGGACTGATGAAAGGAAAAATATGTGCATGTGCATTTTTGGTGGAAAAAAACATGTCAGACAAATTATTTTTGTATATTTTATGTATATTTGTATATATGTCTTAAAACATGTTTGGAGGGGATCCTTTACATCTGTCCCAGAACAACTCACACTGACTCTACTAAAATGATAAAGAGACTAAAAAGATTTACTGGGTTCAATGAATCTGATTGTTGATTTTATCTGTTTCCCTCCAAGTTTGAATCTGTTTAAAATAAAATATAATATTTAGATATTTAGTATACTTTAATGTGATCTATATAGATGTATGCTGTGTACTGTATGTATCTAATAAGTACATGTTCATGTTAATATAGGAGTGCCTTGTTTTTCTCAAACTTTAATCTGCTGAGTTGTTATAAATTCTTTCACCAATCTTGTCTAATTCTTATATTAAGAAATTATCAATTTGTTTAAATAGTGAATCTGTGTTGCTGATACCTCTAAAAACCAAATTCCACAACACTGATTTTCCTCGACTGGATGGATGCTCTGTAATGTTTTATTAATTAATAACAGTAATTGTGATCTACAATGTGACAAAACAGTACGACATAAGACAATAGTCTATAATAAAGTCAAAAGACTTCTTTGTGAGTCATGGCCTCCACTAGAACAAGAAGGCTGAGATGAGAGGATGGTAGTGAGTTGAATCATGTTGCTACAGGAGAATCAGATTGAGTTTGGAATGAATCCAAGCACTTCCCATTACTGCGGTAGGCTACAATATTCAACACATTTGTTGAAATGAAGAATATCCTGATGGATATTACTTTACACTAAATATATCCAGACTTCACGGCTCACAGGAAATGAACTATGATTAAAGTATGAGCTGTTTTAAGTGTATGTTTATGCACTGTGACTCATACTTACAGAATATATATATAATATGATAGATGATGATGACAACTATATATAAAAGTCCTCATATATCGATGTAAAAATGTAACTTTTTTAGCTATATGTGTTTATTTAACTATAAAATGAATTTCACTACTATTTGTGCTGCACATGTGAGAGATCTTGCTTGTAAACCTGTTTGTAAGATACTATCTCAGAGCAAAGACTACATACTGTTGGATAACAGCGTGTTGGTTGGCACAAGGCTCTTTCTGCTGCTGTACTGATATCCTCTTTATGGCTCTGAGACAACCGGGTTCACTGGGCACTGAGGTAAACAAACATCGAGTGCACATAGCTAAAGAGGGAGTAGATTCTGTGTAGCTCAGCATTGGACTACAGAGTTACGTTGGTAAATTTGTATGAGGATTAGCACATATACAGACCAACAGACCAGAATCCATGAGTGTACATAGAACAAGTAAACACGACAAACAGAAAAAAGAGGAGACAGATGGAGAGGGGGTGAAGATGGTACAAGATGGAGTATGTACAAATGAAGAGTGGACCTTTACCATCTGTAAAACAGTTGGGAGACGTAGCCTACAAAAGAAGGAAATAAGCACAAAAACACCAAAAACATGAAAAGGAGTAAGTTCTTTAATTTTATGTCTCGCTTTGAACACTCCAAACACAGTCAACACATTAAGCAGATGTTCTCAGTTCTCAATGCAGCAATGAGGACAAAAGCATCTCTGTTTAAAATCATTAAAATCCTCTCAAGGCACTGCTTCCAGCAAAAGCTTAAGCTCCCCTCTACTCAAAAATGTGTTTTTCTTCTTATTCTTTCAGTTGGATGTTTGAGCTGCACTGTGCAGAATGATGTATGCGCAGAGTTTGTTCAGAGTCTGTTTTCACATTCATCTGTTGAGGAGGGAAAGTTTGTCTGTGCTCACCGTCAATCTGAATTAAAGGCATGAACCCACAAGCATGATTTGTGACATCACAACTAGTTTGGAAGCCAATCATGGTCCAATATGCAAATTACACAACTTCATACATAGTTTCCCTTTTTCCACTCATCCACAGTCCTTACCATGCACAGTAAACAGTCATAGTCACATGCCATGCAAAAACTGTTTCCCTTTCACTAAAGTAGCACTCCCATGTTAAAGTTTATGAACACAAACACATTTACAGTGAGTGCACTTGATAAGAATTCTTATCGCCATCATTCAGTCACAGCAGAGTTAAAACTGCTCACACAAAACTCTCCTCTACAACTGCAGCAGATAGCACAGTGGTTGAGCACCACCTGCCTGAGGGTCTTTCATTGGACTGCAAAAACGCCAGCAAGAGCTGGAAGTTATCAAAAAACACCTTAGTCTGTTCCAGATGAGGTTCCCCCAGACAGTGCACCAAGCACTGAATGAGACACTGAACCTGCAGTCATATCCCTGAGATATGACTACACAAAGGTTGAAGTGGGAGTCCAGGAAGGGGGCAAACAGATCTCCTCCACTGAGACACCCCTGAAAAGCACCATAGAGGATATGAGGGCCCTGGTGGAGTGCACCCTCAGACCCGCTGGGGGACAAAGGTCACAAAGGTGATCTTTGTGACCGTTGTTCCCCATGCAGCAGGCTGGGCAGGCCAAACCAGGTGAGCTAACACGTCCACCTCTAACAAGGGGGTGTCGGTTGTCCTCAGGGAGAACCAGAAACGACACTGTGTGTTCTCTTTGCACATGAACAGGTCAGCCACCAGTCGTCCAAACCGTTGCCAGATCTGTGCGACTACGTCCGTCCGACTATGGTGATTTGCCCAGGTCGGGATGGATACCACCATCCTGGGCAGAGAAGAGGATCTGACAGAGATGGGGATCTGACACCGCCTCACCTCCGACATCACATAACCATCACGCAGAAATGGTCAAGCTGAAATGGCAGTGGCTAGCAGTGCTAACAGTGCTAATTGAACTGCTTACTCACCAGGGTGACATGGGGAGGAACCGGAGAGTGGGCACTATGCTTCTGCAACAACACCAGCCCGCCACTGTGGATTGGGATGGCATTGTTTGCAGTAACCGCCATATGAGCCCGCCCAGCCCAGGTAGTGTGCAGTGCAGAGCAGCGGCACTTAACTGACCAGTGGGACATGAATAACCTATTAGCCACTGATGTGAAGTGTGGGGGCCCTGCTCGTGATGTGGAGACTGAGGAAAAGCAGGCCTCATACACCACCTTCCCCTTATTCACCTCACCTGGAGGAAATGGGAACATCCCCTCCCACCCAGGTGGGGTGTCTCTTGTGGCTAACAGCGCTAACGTCTGAAACAACCTGTGTCATAGTGTGTAGTGCTAGGGGAAAAAAAGAGTTGTGCCCTTTATTATAAGGTTGCTGGTGCTGTCTCTGACCGGAGGCAACAGCACGAATGGGCCCGGCACCCCCGCTGTGGCCTGTTCGTGATGGGTGCCATCTTGGGACAGACAACACAAGGGTGAGGCCTCCCACAAGGCTGGGCAAGGAGGCCTGCAGTGAAATCCTTGGCGGGAGCCTTGGAAGGCAGCTGTGGTGGCAGCGACGTTGCCATCCTGTTGGCGGCTGATTCGAACCAGGCAGGTCGTCCAGTGGATGGCGTTGGGCTGCCAGCAGGTCATCATTTTGAAGAGGGACGCAGGGTCTTCCTTCTTGAAGACACAATGCTCATCCTCCTCGTCGTAGTTGGCTCATGGCCTGGACTGAGTAGTCGTGCCCTCTGCTGGCGTGGAGGCAGCGGACAGACTTGGTGAAGGCCAGCCAACACTCGCACTCCTCCTTGGGGAGCAAGAGGCAGGGGGCGCAGGAGTTGGTCTCTGCCTGATGCCACCAACCCAGGCAGAAAAAGCAGGACTCATGAAAGTCCGTCAGCAGCATAGGCGCAGAACAGGAGATGCTGGTCTTGTTAGTAGACATGATGAAGATGGTGAGTTTTCTGTGACACTGGATGGTTACAAAGTTTGCAGTGATGATCCATTCTTGAAGGTGGCAGGAGGAGTGAAAAAGGGAGACGAGCGAGGAGAGCACTGGGGCTTTATAGGGGAAAGGTGCTGCCCCCAATTGGGTGGTGAGCGCAAAGAAATTTTTTCAGGTGCTGAGGTGGAGCCTCGTGGGGGTGAACCAATAGCAAAGCCTCTTAAAGGGCGGAGCACGTACGACATAGGACCAACATCATAACAATATATAAAAAACAGAAATCCAGAAAAAAGCATATGTCCCCTTTAAAAACAGATCACTGTGTCAGCTAAATGGCTCCAAAAAATACCAAATGTCCTATAACAAAAAGTGACTTGTGAAATATTTATTGAAGATATACTTTCACTGTTAATGGCTTTACTCAGCAGGTCAAATCTGGATTATAGTTATCTTTGTAGTTTAGGAGGAGTTTGACATTTATCAGTGCAGGCATTAAAGTAAAACTGTAAGCATTTAAGAACAAAACAAAATGCATAGGATAGAGTAAAATAAATTCATATAAGTCTATCACATTACCAGTAACACCAACATAACAATTTGAGAAGCCTCATTGTAACAATTTATTACTGTATATATAAAATTTCTGCATCATTAAGTCATACTGAGTCACCTATTTAACATTTGTGGTTCTGATGCAATTTGAGTTGTTTCTACAACTAATCAACCATCTATTATGCCAGAAAAAGTTTATTTTAAATAAAGTACTACAGTGTTACTTTGTTATCCTATAAGATTTTAAATGTCAAATTATTTTCAGTTGATTTGTGCTGCTTTCCATCAAGAAGTTCTGTTTTACAGACAAGATGAAATCCTCCAGTTATTTGGTTACTTTGGATCTCCTCCCCTTGCATCTGTGTGTGTGTGTTAGTGAGTGTGTTTTTTCCATCCCTTGTGACTGCTTGGCATTTTGACAAGTGTGTGACAGTCAAATCTGTCAACAACAGCAGAATGATGAATCCTTACACAATATGCTGGCAGTGAACAGTGTCTCTCAAACAGACAGAGAGAAAAAAAGGGACGACCAAATGGTACACTGTATATTTTTGACAAGAAGATAAACAGCCTGAACAGCCTGGGTTCATCACCAATACAAATAAATCGATGAATGAATCATGACAGATGCTGATTGGATCAGGGACAAGAGATGCTTGATTAGTTCCACAATCAACAGATGTCAATATTTCTTGAAACTACTGAACGATGTCCACTCTATTCTTTCACCCGTGGAGTCATATAATCTCTTTTAAGTAACAAAGAGAAACAGTTAATTTAATTTTCAACATTGTACAGTTTCCTCACCACTGTTTTTCATGGGAAAATATTTTCTTATGCATATAGCCTATTTTTAATTCTCTCTCTGCAGCAGAAAAAAAACATCCTGCTGTCTTTGAATTGGTTTCTCAGAGTCAACACAAAGCCTAAGGGGAGAAGAAGGAAATGGTAGGAGTGAAGTATTCGGCTAATAGAAAGAATAATATAAAACAAGGACCCTTAAGGCTCCTTTATATAGACTCCCTTGACTCTGTACATCTTAGACAATGCTTTCACCAGCCTTTTATAAGGGCAACATGAGAATGACTCATTGCCCTGCTTCACCATGTGAATGTGGATGATTGCTGGTATTTATTGTATGGTGCAGAAGTGTTGAAAGGTAAAAGGCAGCAGGGCTGCTCTCACACAGAACGCATAGAATATATAATTGGTAGTTACAGAAAAGAGTCATGACCACAATGCTGTTTGCTTATGATGACTGTCATTCATATTCTGAGTTCTAATTTCAAGCATCTCATATTTTCAATGTGTTACTTTTTCATATACACACGTTGTGATCACCTGCACACACCATTCACAGTGGCTTCAATGAAAAAATACAGAATATGATCTGAAGACAAAAAGAAACAGAACACTGACCCTAAATCTTTGAAAAGATAGTTTAAAAATGAGGTGAATCATTTTTCTTGTTGCTGTATAAAAGATAATTAGTGCTGTGCTTCTCTTTGGGTTCTGAGTTTTAAAAGTTCATTATTTGTCAGATTTGAAGCTGGTCGCAGTAATTTTATTTATTTAGTTAATAGAAAATATCATTCATGTAGGCTATCCATCTGTATGGCAATTTTTTTTATTACAAAAAACTGATACATTTACTGAGGTTGGGAATGCTGTTGTTGAGAAATGGTAACTGACCATTTGCTAATGGTGAACAGCAAGTGTTTTATGACTGTAAGTAGGCATGAAAAACTGCATTTCTCCACATGTTGTGTGCATGGGGCTTTAGTGAGAGCAAAAGTGTAAGAAATAGATTAAACAGTGTGTTTATCTGCCCTAATGTAAGCTGCGAACATTTCCGGCTACCTTGCTTGCTTACATGCAGTAGTAACTGCATCTAAAGTGTTACTAAACAAAGCCATAAGTAGCAAATCAATAACTAATTAGGCCTACAGTTTGTGGAGTTACAGGTTATGTTAAAAAAATGGCCTGTTCACAACTAGCAGTATAAACAGTATAGGTAAAAATGACCTATAGTTATGTTCACACCATCTAGCGGCCATAGTAAGTATGGCCCATGAAAGAGTTCAGATGATGTCAAGTATAAGGTGACAATTTGCCTTATTAGGAGGAGGCGAGTTGGGTGGATGGCTAGATAGCAAAGATGTATTATAAGAGCTAGATAGGGCTCCGCCACTCAGCCTTGCAGCCCATTTTCCCGGTGGTCAATTGCGGTATTGCAGCAAAAAATCCCCCGACGGCCCAAAAAGCATTTTGCCCATAGACCACCATTGTAAAAGAGATGTCTGTAAAACTGCTGACAGGGCACCTCGGACATCAAATAATGTTATTTATGACTCTTTCTATTATGAATTTTTGATCCATGGAGGTTTTTTTATTTGTAAAACTTTCCTTAAGCTGAGAAAAGCGATTTTAAAATCTGTGACATCATCACAACGTAAAGCCTATGGGCCGAGCAGGAACTCGCAGGTGGGGCCAGCTGGGGGAAGAACCACTGTGCATATTCAGTGGGCTGCACAAAAAGTGGCCTTGGCTGCATGAGATCGCTATTTGCTTCCCATTTCCAACTGCAAATGTAATGTTTTCCAATGAGTCGGGACATTTTTTAAAAAACCGTAACGATTGTCATGGTGTTCACTGTTGCCATGATGACAAAGGTTGCATAACTTTTAGGAAGTAGAAACCACATTTCCATTGATCATTTTAACTCAAACCATGATCTTTCCCTAACCCTAACCAAGTAATTTTTGTGCCTAAACCTAACCTTAACCACAGCGTTGTCATATCATAAAACATCATTATTTTTTAACAGTGATTTGTAACGGTTTTAGAAAGCGACATATTACGCTCCTATTTTGGAAAGCGGCATATTATGCTCCCAGGGGTTGTTCTGGAGTGCAGGTACAATCAACCTCTGTGGTTGTTTAATTATGTAGATGTGTTAAGTATTTTCCCACTGTGTTTAGGCCAGATTTTGGATGCAACTGGGGTTTAGGGTAAAGTTAAAAGCTCTGTCCTGCTCTTTATTGGTTTTGGGGAAGTTGACAATCTAGCAACCAAAGCCAACATAGTGTTACACTTACCAAGCACACTGGTTAGTGTTAATCCTAGAAGCAATTTCTCTTGTGACATTGGAAGTGAAAACATACTGTTTTTAAATATAAAAAGTAGCATATGTGAGCTAAACAGGCAAACAGAGTTAGAATGAATCACACATATACTATTAAATTATATATATTAACACTGCAGTACAAGAATCATCAACTTCTTACCTGTAGCTTTAGCCTCAGAATTTTACCACTTGCAACACTTCATGTACTGTACATACAGCCATCAAATGCATATTCTCACATATATAATTAGTCAGCTGGAAACATTAAAATGTCTGCAGGAAACTGAGTTTTCAACCAATTAATGGATGTAATGTTTGCTCCAATAATTATGCTTAAAAAAAATCTGTCAGTGACAGTGTCTTCTCAGCTGGCAAAATGGACAGTTGCCAAATCATCAGCCTGCTTTTGTCTGCCTCTATTTGAAATCACAGACTCATTATTGTTTCAAAAATTACTACGAAATCATTGTAAACTGCATATTTGCGCCATGCAAGAATGGAAAGCTTGACAGGAATAGTAGCTTAGCAAACGGTCACACCAGTCCTGATTGCCAATAAAGTTACAGCCATCCACTTAGACATAACTCTTATCACATCATGTTTGTACTTCTCTGCATTAAATCAATCAATTAATTAAGCAAAAGCCCAGCATTTTCACTCTTCACCAGCTTTTTCAAGTGCTGGAGTTGGACATCATTACCTCTTACCATTGGGAGACATTGTGCCGAAAGTTACAGTTTTGTCAGATGTGGAAAAGCATTTTACAGTGTATGTGATGTAACTGTGAGAAATGTGACACCTGTCATATTATAAGATACACTTAAAGAGTCAACAGAGGTGAAAGGCTTTGGAGAACAATAATATGAAGAAAAATCTACTTGACAAATCCTAACTAACTGTCTGGTTTTGATTGTTAGATTGTATTTCTGGCTTGCTGGCTTGTTATATGAACTGACTCATTCACATTCAAATTTTTTCGCAGCTGTACATGAATCACCATCACAGAGACATTATTTGCGACTTAAAAACAAGCCTACACACTTGTGGTAAAAAGTGACCATGCTATCCTGCTAACAGTCTTCTATATAAAAGTTCATTGTCCTTGCTGTTGTCTTAATTTCTTGGCCCACCCAAAGGTGCCCACAATGGCTGCCTAGAGTGATGAGGGTGTTTGAAATGGAGGAGGACCTGAGGTGCTGAGACAATAACAGGACACACTTAGCACCACAGAGCCTGTGCTTATTTATATTGTTAACACTCCCACAAACTACAGTTGGAGACTTATCAGCCTGGATTCAGGTGCCAGCAAACTTGGATCAGAAAGCCATTGTTATGATTTCCATGGGGTGACTGCGGATTATGTTTGAACTCAGTCAGTACCAGTTATTAGTTAAAAAACCTGCACCTTTCTACACGTTCTTAAAGATGAATGAAAAATATATTAGGATATTTTTTGTGCAATTTCAAAGCTTTTAAGAAAGCTTGGAAATTAAAGAGTGAGATTCAAAGGGCCTGTTATTGTGCCATTTTTACTGTTATGCAAATGATCAGTATTATGAGCCAATAAAGGATGGACTTAATTGGTGACAACCACCCACATAGCTCCTTCAGTACTAATCACAAAAAGATACTTAATTAAACACACATGTTGACATATAAATATAGTACATGCTGTTTTTCACACATGCCTTCATACACATATAGAGCATAAACAAAAAGGGAAATATAAGGATATTTAACCCTGACAGGAAGGGTGGGAGACCCTTTTTTCTCTGTTGCTAAAGCAACAAGGAAATGTCATACCCATATACAGCCTACTGAGCTGAAACTGAGGGAAAAAGAGGGAAAGATCACATTTCCTTTCTCTACCTCTACCATATCTGTTCAGACCTGACATCTCCACCTGTCAAAGAGCTCAATCAGTCCATACTAGTCTTTTATAAAATGTCAACTTCAGACAGTTACAGAAAGAAGAAGGATGTAAAATTCAAATGTAAGTCGCTGTGCAATTCTGCTCATTTACAGCAAATAGTTTTTGTACATAGCAAAATTACAATATGTATTTATACAGTTACTGTTTCTAGCTTTTTACTGTTTACACCTTCCCAGAATTTTTTTCCACATAAGAAAGACCTAACAAAGACCTCTAAACAACAAAATTGTAAAAAGTCACAGGCAGTTATATGCTGAAAAGGCCCCATGGGTCTTTTTGATATTTACCAAGTGAATTCCTGTAGAATAACTCAAAAGGTCTTGCAAATTGCAAAGAGGATGAATAGAGGTGGATTACTGAGATTTCTTTTTCCCCCACAACCTTAATGCATCGGTGTCTGCTAAGTCTTTGCAGGGGAGGCACTCCATATCAAGATCAAAGGGAAAGTTAGAATCCCTCTGTAATTATAGCATTCATCATATTTCTGCTTTGTCACATGTATCGGCAGGCTCTGTTCAAGCAAACAGACAAAAACAGAAGCTCTGCAATAGATAAATGTCTTGTAGACTGCGCAAGTTTTAGGAAATCATTGTGTTATATCACATTCTAAGAGAGTGATATAAAGCTGATGAAACACACACACATTGGTTACACATCAATCAAATCAGAGATGTGGCGGCAGTTCCTTGCACAAAGGCTAATTAAGCTGGTCTATGTGCATGTGTTTTGCACTTGTGCATGCGGCTTTGTGTGCAGGTGAGGAGGAACCATTACAGGGAAGAATCAACTAATTTGCTTGAGGGACAGACAGGAAACACAGCAGGGTGTGGACCACAAAGAGAGAAAGTGGGAAGGGGTATGGAGAGTGTGAGAGTGCCAGAGGAAAGGATAGATGGAGAGGAATAGGTAAAAAGACAAGGGACAATAATAAGGGAAGCAAATAGAGAAAAAATAAGAAGAGAAGAAGAGAAAGATCTCTTTTAAAGGCAGCTGCAGAGGTCAGTCTTGCTGTGAGGCAGCAGGTGAATATAGGTCTCTTACTCTCCCCTTTGTGATATTGCTGATACACTCATGCCCCTTTTGATAGCACATCCAGAGCCAACGTGTGGTGCTGCGATAGCCAGCAGCACAACATGCGCCTTAATAGTCTAAAATTACATGAATCCTAACAAGTACATTTCCAACTGAGGCACTTTCACCATTGTTTATCTTGCATGACTCATGTCCTCTTTCCCTTTTTGAACCAGTAATGTTGTATCTCTTTAGATTACAAAACCGTTGCCATATTCAGTCTAGTCATTGACTTTTAGGACATATATACAGCCTCTATACCGTGAAGTCAATTTTCTATAAGCTGTTGCAGAGCTTCTGCTGCAGCTTGTTCCAACCACATTGGTGTCATTTTGTGAAAGTGAGTAGTGAAGCCTTTAGACGGATGTGCCAATCAGCTGCAATCCGAAATTTGTGTCAAGCCTGCCTTCACCTTTGCCGGAGGTAATAATGAGAATCAGAACCAGCTCATTTGTCTTGTTTCATATCAATCCAGTTGTTGGCTGCTTGAAATCTTGTCTAAAAACTCCTCAGTATCACAAAAAAGTTTTTACACTCAGTTGAAGCAGAACATTTTATGTTAATACAGAAAATATGCAGAAAGCAAAACACTTTGGTAAAATATTAAAAATGCATGAATGACTTTGACATTACTGTCCTGTAAAATGGTGTCTCAGTTAAAATGTGGCTATGAATATTGTGAATTGCTTCACAATGGCCTCTAGAAATGCCATACCTGACACTCAAGTACAAGTAGAGTGCTTCCAGAATACTTCAGTCTCATGTCATGGTCCTTTCCTGAAGTTAAAATAGATCACTCAATATTTTTGTCAACATAATACACAACATACCCCATGGTGAAAAAAATAATCTATTCAGAAATATTTGCAAATAAACTGATAACAAAATAGACCAATATCACATCATTATTACTTTGAGTTTTCGCAAATACATATCAGCTTGTCACATTTATGTATTTTTTTTTCATCCTTTAGTCATGCTTATCCCCAAACACTTTTAAACACTTTAAACAAAACCTATTGCTGCTGCTCATAATCAATACTGTAGTTCACTTAAATTCCATATTATAACATTATGTTATATTTTAAGGAATAGTTTGACATTTTTGAGAAATTCACTTTCTTGCTGGGAGTTAGATGAGATGACATGAAGACAGAAGAAGCAAGCGACAAAGGCTTAACTAAAAGTATGCACGTCAGGTAACACATTGTAGAATTCCATTCACCACCGTGGCTATCAGTACACACGTCTAGAACTATTCACTGGCTTGGTGCTTCCCCGGGCTGCTAGTTACCAAAAAATAATTACGGCACATAATAAAATCTCAACTTGTCATTTTCATGTTTCGGTTTGTGTATAGGTAAAAAAGACATGTTAAATAATAAGTTTTAGCAGCGCTGGTAGATGTATATTTTAACTTTGGAGAGAACCAAGCTAGCTGTTTCCCCCTGCTTACAGTTTATTGTTTATTTGTTAGGATCCCCATTAGCTGTGCCCTAAAGCACAGCTAGTCTTCCTGGAGTCCACATTTAAAAACATACATTAAACATTGCAGTCAACACAATTGGCAACGTTAATATGCAGCGCCATGTTTCTACAGTGGCCCAGAATGGAAAAACCATACACTGGCTCTAGAGAGGGCCTTTTGCGTTTTTCGCAAGATTCGCGGTGAATTTAGGTTCTCCTACACACTTGGAAGGGGAGGGCGAGTGTAGGGGTATTCAGTTGGTTACAATCTGCAACTTCACCGCTAGATGCCACTAAATCTTACACACTGGTCCTTTAAGAGAGACACTATGCGCATCTACACATGAGGGACAGCAGCGTTCTCACTGATTAATTAAATCTCCCGACACACCGACAGGATCAGTCAGGATCTAATGTTAATTAATGTTCTGTGTTCTACACAACCAAAAGGTCACACACACAGTCCAGCTTCATACAGTGAAATTTTTTGAAGTAAAGCACCTGTCCTTCCGAGGAATCCTGAGCTCCGTTGTGTCGAGCAGCGCAAGCTTTCCAGGTGATTTCTTCATTGCGTGATGTATTGATGTATGAGTGTTTTCTTTAATGATTTACTTTAAAGATTAGAGAGGCTGCTTTCAGTTATTGTAAATGTTTCCAAGAGCGCAGTAATGTCACTGCAGCAAATATCATGGAACATTTAAGCAGCAAAACTAAATACTGTAGTTATACATTTGACAGGACAGAGGAAACTGTCTAGGGGAAACAGAAATAAACTTTTAGCCTCTGAAATAAAATTTTTAGACAGACAAGTGAAAAACAAGTTGTTTTCTGGTTTTCGTTTAATCTGTATTCCAATTGCTGATTAGAAGACGAAAACGGTAAAAACACGTGGATTTCCGTTTTTTTAAAAAAATCACGCAAAAAACAGAAAAGCAAAGTAATGCATTGTATATTTTTTATCCTGTTATCAAACAAGTTGAACACAGCTTTGGGCGGAGGGCACACTGACCAGGAGGCAGTAATGCCCTTCTTGTGCCTAGTCTGCCGGACGTCAGTTGAGTAGGCTGTCCCTCAATGTGGCCCAGGACACATACGTGCTCACACTGTTAAAAGAATGTGCCCATATGCAGCCCAGACCACCTCTGAATGAGGTCTAAGCGATTGGATCTTAATGCGTCCTCAGTACATCTTGGGTGCATTCACACCTTTACTTAGAGCTGTCCACTTGTGATCAGATTACCCAAGACGAATGTTAATGCCAGTTGTGAGCAGGGCAAACGATGAGGGCTCCTTAAGGGACCAATTACCACTGAATTATCATTTTTAGAATAACAATATCAAGAACATCTAGTCCGCATTAACCTTTGTCAAAGTTACATTATGGTCATGAAGTAACAGCGCAGACTTCTATCAAACAGCAAGGCTGCATTATCATATGGTGACAGTGGCACTTTGAAACACATTAATGCTTGATGTTCACTGTGATGGATTACACCTCTCAAGCAGGTTTCATGACTATTCTTAGTGATTTTCATACCATATGGACACAAAATGCAAATGCACTGACTTAAAGAATCTAAAACATATAAATAATATAAGTCTATAAAGTGTTTGTTGTTAAGGAACTAAAAAAGACTTGTTCCGAAACCATTTCTGTGTTGAGTTGGATAAAGATCAAGTCCTGTTGGACAACAAAATGTCATCCCAATCCCAGATTCTCATAGGTAGTTGCATTTATTTTTTATCTCTTATTCCAGTGCTCCAGTCCCTGCCACTCAACACCAACTCCTTCCTAGAAAGATGCTGTCACCTCATTGCTTCACAGCAGGGATCATGTTAAATGGTTAATGAGCTGTGCCTGCTTTCTTCTAGACATAGCACTTTCAATTAGCCTACAGCAGAAGAGTTTTGTTCTTGTTACATCAGACCACAGATTTTTTTGTCTGATGCTGACTCCAAAATCCCAGCATGCTGTCACTGGGTTGTGTCTTTTTCTATTGCCGTTCTGCTATTTAGCACAGATTTATAAAATTCTGTACAGACTGCGGTTCTGCCAGAAAGATCTGCCATTACAGCAAATTAATTCTGTGGAAAGGTTCTTAGCTTTTTAATCTCTCGTGTTTATCGATGACCCCAAGAAGACTCCTGACGGTTTCATATTTTTGTTGCCATTTACATCCTGACTGGGAGTTCAGTGTGTGTCATTTTAAAAAGAAGCTGGTTAATTAGTTGTCTACAACAATATCTGTAGCGGGTAAATAGAGTATACACAATGGGGGAAAAAAACACCTGTTGCCAGATGCTTGAAGTGTGCATTGGTCTTATTCAACACTCTCTGTTTGTATCTGGCATTTGTTATCTATTCACATGATAGAAATACATTGTGTGTAATGCAATAAATACTGTACATTGAATATGTATTCTGATTTCCACAACATTTCTAAAGTTTGGGTTGAATTTGCGGTCCCTGTCTGCTGAAAATCTTGTATCACCAAAATATTTTATGTGCTGAGAAAAGCAGTCCTGCTTTCAGCTTTGTGGCATTTTTTTGTGTTTCTTTTTTGTTGTTTTGTTTTTTAGATAATCTAGGGTTTTTACATGGTTTATGTAGCTGACAGAATTATGGGGAGTTTCTCAACCTATAAAGAATTACTTACTTCAATTTATTTGAAAAATTCAAAATCACTAAATCAATATGTAACTGCACATTGAATTGGATTTCAAATTAGAGTTTAAGAGACAGCATATTTGGAAATAATATATAGTATAGGAACATAATACTTTGAAGGCAAGTTGAGATTTGTAATCGGACTAAGCTCAAATATAATATTTGATTTATTTAAGGCTCAAACAGTTACACGCAGGTTAGGCCGTGGCAGATAAAATTGTAGGTATTAAATTGATCTTGGGGATGGATTTGAGAGATATGGGTGTAGGATGCAGTCAGTTGACTGCCAATTGCCTGTCAGCATAACATTGAAGGTTTGAACACATGGTATGTCTGCCTGGTCTTACATGTGTTCTCTCAAGGAAGATGGAGGGATAAGGAGCTGATCTGGACTATTGAGAAGCAGTCATGGGAAACAGACTGCAGAATCTGTTGCCTTGCCAACCAAGCCCCTCAGAGTATGAGGGTTAAATGTAAAAGATTCTCTGCCAATGCAAATATAGGTTACCATCTGTTTTCATTACACTCCTTTTGTTACATATTGAAAACATGCAAGGATGTGGCATGGTGACGTAGGTGTTTAGATTGGTTCTTTCTTGATGTGAGAGGAATATGCATACCTGGATGGCAATTACAAGACCATATGCCTCCCAAGGCATTGCATGATAGCGAACATATGTGCACTCCTTCTCATGTTTTATTGCCATTGCTGCAATTTATGTGCAAATGATGTGTTACTGCAATATAATCAGCAGAATGTAAAGTATGTCACAAAGCATAGTTATCCTGAAATGAAAAGAAAATCATCCCAAAAGTCTTTAATTCCCAGTGGTCAGTGGTCAATTTAACTCTGCCTTCAAATATAAAGCACATTTCCGAGAAACTGTGAAGTTTTGTGGTCAACTTAAAACTTAATTTCTGTCTCTGACTATTAATCTTGAGTCGAAAGAGATATGGCGAAGGCAAGAAAACAGAAAACTTGTTGCTTAGGAACAGTGAGAAATAACCCTAACTTTTCTTGAAGCATCTGATCTTATCTCCCATGGTGCGCGTAGCTGTGTGTGTTTGTGTGTGTGTGTGTGTGTGTGTGTGTGTGTGTGTGTGTGTGTGTGTGTGTGTCGTGGGGGGTGGGGTGGTTGGGGGAGTCAGGTTTAGCAGAGGTTGTTTCTAGGCAACAGTTGTTTTTTTTTTTTTTAATATGAAACTTGTTTGTTTTTCTGTGTTTTCCATCTCTTCCTATTCATTATGGTCTGCTTTTTCACAAATGCGTTTTCTCATCATTTAGGCAGGGTTAACTGGCTCTCTGGTGTATGACCTAGTAACTTTGATGAAAAAATGGCAACAACAGCAATGTGCGGCTCGGTAAAGGTCCCGACATTCATTACAGCATGATGTATGTGCAGCTATTTTTCAGATATGTAGATCAGAGGAAACCATGTCCTGTATGCAACCATATTCTGTACCGGCTGTGTTTGATTGGAATGAAAATATGCATACTCTCAACCCTAAATTTCACATGCTTGTATTGGTTGTTTGCTTATTTTGTTAACATAGAGATGTTTTTTTGTCCCTTTTTTTAAATCTTAAAATGATATTATGCTGCAGAATGCGCAATAATTATTTAGTTTCATCATGTCCTTATTTTGTTTAGTAACGTCTGTCTTTTCCCTCCATGTGCCTGCAACCTGTATGACATAATCTTAAACCATAGAGCAGAGATAAAGTAAAGAAACAAAAAAATAAAATTTACTTCTTTGAGTTTTCAAGTGACATCTAGTCTGTTATATAGTTATCAGGATGATATACCTATGTCAAACATGATGCATTGCACAATACATTTTCTCAATTTCACGACGTAATGTCATAGATTTAAGAGTTGTTCTGTATAGTTCATGTGAGGTAATTAAAGAATTCTTCTTATTGGTACAGCTGGGAGTAAAAGACCCACAAAAATCTACTGTATTATTTCATACACATACACTCTGACAGTGCAGGCACAGCAGCAACTAATTACAGCGTCTACCCCCTACTGTTCCTCACATACATACATCCACACACATACACACTTGCATTGATTGTGCAGATGTCTAGAAACCCTTTGCTTTGATTTTTAATTGGCTATATGTGAGGTGTTTAATTAGGGGCTTTGAACTTGATGTTTCAGGTGCAAACCTGTGGTGGATTCTGTGTTTTGTCATACCCTAATTAAAAGCCTCTTCCTCAGCAGACATGACCTCCACATTACCCAAACACACATGCTGTGCATGCCAGTATGCATATGTGTATGTTAGAGGGCAAATGGCCCACTGCCTCCACTAACAGGGAGAGGTCCACATGAAGCATCCCTTTAATTATCCCAGGAAGTCATTTGCCCTCATATTCCAAACATTGCAGAACAGTGTGGCATGTCAGTTTGGTCAAATCATTTAGTTTTTAAAAACCACAGTGAAGATGGGGTCTTATGGCATTTAAACTGTACTGACCAAAGTCATGTGAGTCATACCAAAAAAATGCAACCTTTCATTAGCTGTAATCAGTGTGGAAATATTTTTTTTATTTATTTATTTATTTTTACTTTTCAGGAACACCCTGATCACATTCACACCTGGAATTATATTAAATAAATATATTAAATATTTAGTTTATAATGGTGAAATTAAGGTTTCCATGAAATTACATGTGACTTTTCTTCTCTTATTTATCTCCTCTGAACAATTGATTGTGCTTAATGGTACACTAACACTTCAACATGCCTTAATACAAAATATACTAGTAATGCAAAAGTAAAGATTACAACCGATAAATGAACCATTCTCCTTTCCCTTCAACTGATAACCTGTTGGTTTACACCTTTAAGTGATTCCTTTGTGTGTTATGTCCCACTCCAATATCCATTTCAACAGGGAATTCATCCAATTAAAGAAGGAAGATGCTGATGGGGACTTTAATTGTGCCACCATTCTGACATCAGAGTACCCAAGTCTATTTCAAAGCACTGCCCCAGAACAAGGATGTGAGAGTAAGTCCTTGGCCTAATTTTAATATGGTGACAAGAAAAAATTGGTTATGAATAAACCCATGTAAGAGGAAAGCATGTCCAAAATCTCATATTACACACACCTGCCATTCTCAAACTGGAGTAACTTTGCCATGAGCAAGCCAAACCTTGGTACAAAAATCACCTCTACACAAAAACTGAACTATAACACAGAACCTGGTAAATCTGATCCATACACGATGCATTAAGTTTATCACTGAGAATATACATACTTTAGATTGTAATCTAATCTATGATCTTGTGCAGTATACTATATATCTGACATGGTATCCTATAAAACTGCCTTCAGCCTTCACAGAATTCCAAATGCATCTATCTAGAAGTCTCAGTCTCATCCTTCTTTCCCAAATAAATCTGGAGACATGAACATTATTATGTCTATGTAGCAATCTCTCCTACTGTTAGATAGTGCCCTCTATTGGAAGAACAATGAAACTACAGGTAGTGAGCTGGCCACTTTAATGCAGTTAGGTTTTGAGGTTCGCATACCAGTTTTTAATCTTAATGCAGACACCACAGCAAAAGTGATGTTGTGGCATAATTTGGAGCATGCAAAAAGCTACAATAAATATACAATAACAAAAGTGCTGCTTGTTGCTTTATAAAAGTCAGGTGTCCTCAGTCTTGCATGTGCATATACCTGCTGCAGAAGTCTGAAGATATCCAGTGGTCCATGAGATGTTCACTTAGACAATAAATATTAAAACATACTTAAAAATACCCCTGCTTACTGTATTTGAATGTGTTTATGTACAGTAGTGTATGTATAAGTTAAGATGAAATGTATTGACCCACAAAGGTGAGCAAATGTTAGAATATTGCCAGTGTAAATGTAACACTTCAGTACAGTGTTATGTCCCTCACTCTCTGTCTGCAGGATTTTCACCTGCAGTATGATGTCCTTCAGGAGTCTGCAGCTGAGGGGTGTTAGCCTGAAGTGGTGGCAGCTGTCTGGCCTCTACCAGGCTTATTCATCCTGCTCTGTGGGCGCCACATCTCCATGTTCTGGTTTGTTTGACAGTTTTGCTGCATTCAACACTCTCACGCACGCATTTCTCACATATCCTTACATTACTGATGCAGCTGATACTCTCATCACATGCTTATCTTTTTGTAAATGTTTATTTAAAATAAAACATTCAATATCAGTTAAACCTGGTTTGTCTCCCCTCTTTGTTACACACTTTGAATCGAGAGTGCCAGTATTTATCATGGAGTCAAATGTACAGGGCAGATAAGTGTGCATCATTTGCCTTTCGTTAAATATGTATGGGTGTGTACACCTGCCCACTGTTGTTCTCCGATGTTTCCATGGCAGCTGACTCTTTCCAGTTGCACAAACATGTTTAGACAAGAAGTCAAATGTCCTTAAGTAATATCACATGTTGCTCCCCTGTGTGATCACAAACCTCACGCTGCTATGAGAGAGAGGAAAGTCTGTCACTGTCATATGCCTTTTATTAGGATCAGTACTACTTTTCTCCACTTTTGATGCTTAGTCATAGTTTCAGACTTTTGGTGCTGGCTGTTTTATTTTGAGGAATACAAAGACCAGTTACCATGTTTGATTTAAAAAGTGAAATTACTTCAGGCAGATCAGCAGATGTAAGGCAATTAATGAGATAGATATACTGTACATCTGCTCAATCTCCTTTTGATTGCATTCAATACATACTATGTTCAATGTTATGATAATTTTATTTTAAATAGTCTTTTGTCTACACATCTTATGTGGTTGTTTCTACAGATCCGCAGAAGAAAAGTGTGATAGAAATCTAATTATTTCATTAACTTCACATTTTCTTTTAATTAGCAAACAGTGAAATTGAATGCATTTGTGTTTACATTCACAAAAAGTAGATAAGAATTTACATACACTATATCAAACACTGAAAAATCTAAGCTAAAGGGGACAAAAGGTAATGTGTTAATAATAACTTACGCAGCAGTTAATTGTTGTATTCAGATATTTTACCTAAAGGCTGGGGACCTTTGTTGAGTGCCATCCCCCCTGTCTCTCTCACTATATTTCCTGGGGCAGTTAATAAATAAAGGGAAAAATGTCAGGAAAATCTCATACTGAACATATCAAAGTGTTACTGCAATGCTACAGCCAGCATGTGACTAATGATGGTACTGAGAAGTAGGTACGATCAGTGATCAATAGGTCTGTTATGTGATTGTTTTAGTTTTGACTGCCAGACATACCTGACTTACTTATGATCTGCAACTGTTATACTTATGAGTGACAGTAATTAAGGAAGTAACTCACTATAGGGTAGGCCGACTACTGGACTTACATTCCTAACTACTAACTGTGTCTGCTGAGTGTAAAACAGTTTGCAAAGACAAACACATTTGACAAATCAACTTTATAAGATATGTCAAGAATTGATAAATGTTGTGTTTAAAACTTGTTGTGCAGCCCCCAAGTATGGAGGATAATTTTACCAAGTTAAAGTTTAAAAAAAAAACGGGAAAAAAAAGGTAACTTAAGTATTAATAAACTGAACTTCGTCATAGTTAAGCGTTAAAAGAAATGCAAATGGATATTGTGAAATGTCTAGTTAAAAATAAGAAGAAATTTTTTAATTTCTGAAATGGAAAACAGCAAAGTTTTAAATCTCCTTCCACTCAAAAATGTGTTTGCCTCTTGTTGAATGTTGAATGTTTAAGCTTCACTGTGCACAATGATGTATGCGCAGAGTTTGTTTTCACATTCATCTGTTTTCAACTTTGTTTTAAGGGGTGGGCCTGCAAGTAGGATTTATGACATCACAAATAGTTTGGAAGTCAATTCTGGTCCAATAAAAAACTTACACCGGTGTGATGTGGAAACTTGAAGCCTCCAGTGCACAAATACTGAGAAATGACTTTACAGTGAAGTAGGAGACATCTTGTGTCCAGCAGTTAAGCTTTTGAGATTCAATATATTTGCATATTTCTAGATTCTGGAAGATTTAGTGAAGGAGAAGGAACAGATGTCATTTTAAGAATTTTAATAAGATAATTTAACTTTTTTTTTTTCAGAAAAACCATATCAGACACAAATTATTATTCAAAGTAGTGTATTTTACATACATCTTAAAACATGTCTGGAAGGGATCTTTAAGTTGCCAAGTTGCCGCTATGCTCAAAAAATATATATAACAAATGAATAAATAAATTAAAAATGAATAAATTAAGATTTGTACTTCACTTGGATGTTTGACCTTCACTGTGCAGAATGACGCATGTATGTGTGTTTGATGCTACAGGCTGTTTTCACCTTCATCTGCTTCATGGAAAACTTGAAACTCTCATAAACCCAGAATGAATCTTTCATTGAAATAAGGAATGTCTTGTTTATTGATTTATCTTTATGGACGTTTACATACAAACATTTGCATTCATAGATTCTGATTTTTTTCCAATGAGGACGAGTGCAATAATATAATAATAGAAAATAAATATATATTTAAAACAAATTATTTAAAAATAATAATAATAATAAGTCTGCACTCTTCCATAGTTGCTCTATTATATATTTTCAGTTCTTCATAAACTGTGAGGAGAGACTTTGCATGTTTTCTTAGTCTCAAAGCACTGAGATGATTGTCCACAAAGTCCCTTCTAAAATCAGGAAAAAAGGGGGTTTTCGCCAGGAGTATCAGGTTGTTCAATACCAAATCACTGTTAATGATTTGAAAGGAAAATGTGATTGATATAATTAAAGAGGTGATTGCAGGTGCACGTAAGCAGTGCTGAGCTTCCCGCTAGTGGGCGAGGCTTACTGGTCACGTGAAAGTGACGTCAGCGTGACCAGCATGTGGCTCTTGAGACCAAGTGCAGTGCTGTTGGGACTGGTGGGGAGCAGAGGACACCTGAGAGCCATGGTAAGTACATAAAATACGATTATACATTTCTACCTGTTCACGTGTGCTGTCATTAAAACCATTCATCTGTCTACTGCTGTCTACTCGCTGAACAACATGTAGGTCAGCTCTGAGATTTCTATTTTTAAATGAGGTGCAACGCAGAAATGGGTCCGATGTCGATGCAGCTCGTCTTCTTTCAAATAACGTTAGCTTGAAATGCGCCAAAGACTGAGGCATAATGGCCACCATTATGGGCGTCAAACGTTTTACGGTGGTATTTTAATAACGTTTCAGGCTTCAAGTTAGAGTCAGCAAACTCAAGTTAAATTTCTGGGCTTTTCTGCTCCGTCAATGTGACTGACGGAGCTGGCTGTGCGGTAACGTTAGCGTTAGTATAATGGATAAAGGTCCCGCTAAAGTTGCTGATAATAATCTACAAAACCAATCTACAATTAACACAGTTGTACTGGCGCTTTAATGTTAATGTTTGGTTTTTAATTTTTTAAATTGCTGTTAACAACACATGCTTTCCTCACAAACAACATCTTTACTATCTGTTTCCTTGTTTTGGTTGTATATTTCTGATTCTTATGTGTCTGTTATTTAATTTTGATTATTTTCCTTTTACTTTTATTAAATAATTTTTTTTATTTTACACTTTATCTCTCACGTTAAAAATCTGCTATGTTACGTAATGTTAAAACAGATTACGTATTAGCCTTTCATTTCCTATTTTTTTTTTAGCCAATAAGTAAGGTGCAGCAAGTCACCATTCGCTTAACATGAACTATCAGATCCACTAAATCGATTACTTGTAATCTGCTGCATATCACTTTTTGTGTGTTTTTTCCATCCTAAACCTGTCCTTTGTGTGGGGTTAAGGGTGTGGGCATGAATCATGACAAAGTGCACTGAGTAATAAGAGCAACGGTTAACTTCCTTGTTTTTTCCCCCAGTTTATCTGATTCATCTTTTTTTTTCTTTCTTTGGGGTGGAGCATACTTTTGCTCTTTGGTTTGTTTTCATGGACCTTAGCCCTCTATCTTCAGCAATCTTAATCCATCAAACATTCACCTGCAATTTCTGTTCTTTACCTCTATGCAGTGTGCACAGGTGACTGATTGGCAGAGTGCCAAGTCAATCTATGAGTTCTCTGCCAAGGATATTGATGGCAACGAGGTGTCTCTTGAAAAATACAAGTAAATATATATGTATCCTCTCAAATTAAAATTACACATAAATTTGGAAGAAGTATTTTGTAGATTTTTTTTTTTTTTTTTTCTGTCTGATGTCTGTTTCATTCTGATTTTCTCTGCCAGAGGGTATGTCTGCATCATCGTAAATGTAGCCTCTAAATGAGGAAAGACCAAGGTAAACTACACTCAGCTAGCGGGAATGCACGCCTCCTACGCTGAGAAAGGTTTACGCATCATGGGCTTCCCATGCAACCAATTTGGAGGACAGGTAACTTAAAATAACCTGATGATAACAGCTGTGTTTGTTTTTGTGCAGTATCACAAGTGTGTTGTTGCCATTACTGCTGTACAACAAGTACATTCTAAACCTTCCCTCCATCTCACTGTTCTTAATTTTAAATAAAGGGAAGGCAATTGTTAAAATAATTCATTTTTTGCACACAAGCATGCAAGTTGGATTGTGGCATATTTTAGATATATTCCTGGATAGTTGTTGTACTCATAACTCCCAAGATTTTGGTAACATAACCCCATGCAACACATAGTATATAAACAATATATATTCTCAGCTTTAGCACAACTTGTATGTTAATTACAGTGGTGCCAGTTATCAGGTAAGTAGCAATACCTATATTTCCAGTTTTCTAACTTGAATTTTTTTTGTGTGTTATCCAGGAGCCGGGGACTGACGCAGAGATTAAAGAGTTTGCAAAGGGTTACAATGCAGAGTTTGACCTCTTCAGTAAGATTGAGGTGAATGGAGACAATGCTCACCCTCTGTGGAAGTGGATGAAGGCTCAGCCTAAAGGCAAGGGACTTCTGGGAAAGTAAGTTATTGTGTATTTATCCCACCAATTAAACGAAAAAGTTCATGACATTGTACACAAAAAATGAGTGAGAGCCCTGAGTGGAACATGAATGAAACAGTCAGGTGTTTTTCCTTCGAGTTGAGTAGTCAATCATTGGTTAGAAATTTATAGAATATATTAGGTCCTACTTCTTATGTGGCATGTTCTCTAGAAAATTTAATTACAAATTTCATTTTAGTATATTCTAACTTTGAATGTTTTGTCAAGTCTTGTGAAGCTGAGAGTCGCCATGTCCTTTTATATCTCAGCATCTAAGTTAGTGATTTAAATGTAACCATAACTGATAGGAATGGTGGCCAAAACTACAAAAACAGGATACCAGATTTGGGAAAAAAAAACAGAAAGCAGTAGCAGGTGGTTACATTTCAAAACTGTAATGCCAAGAAGATGCTAAGTATAAATAAGTTTTTATTATATTTTATCTTATTTAGAACTATTTAAAATACCTCTTTTGTTTAGAATTCAGGAAGAATGAAGGTACATTTTTCACATCGTGTTGTCCTGATGGGGTACAAGGCTGTTCTGACCATACATGTAATTGGGTGAATCCTGGAATGGGAAGGTTGCATTGTGTGTAACACACATCCTGTTTAGTTTCTATTACTTCATTTGTCACTTCACTTTCTTCCTTTTTGTTTCTACTTTGCTTTGGCTGTGGTTTCAAAACAATCTTTTTTTTCCCCCATAGCATTGACCATGCTATCATGGTCACTGATGATCTTATTTATTTATGGATTACAGATGCAAAAACAAAATCCAAGGGATAACATGTTAAAGTGAAAACTAGGGGTGCAACTGATCACAGAACACACGGTTGGGAGCGTATTATGAATTTGAGTCACAGATCGGATCATTTTTTGGATCAGGCAGAAAAAAAAGAGGGGGTAGGGGGGCAAATGTAACTTTATTTTCCATTTATCCTGTAAAACACTTAAAACAAGGAACTTTTGCCCATGATGTTAAATGAAAACAACATACAAGATGTCCAATGTTTAAATAAAATCTTAAAACATATAAAATATTCAATACTCAATTGTTAAATTAATTAATTAGCAACATGGTACCGTCTTCCTTTAAATGTGGTAGTGAATGAAACAATAGCCTGAGGCCATGTCATCAAAACTTGATGATAACTTACAAACATGAACACACGTCTTGTTCTGCAGCTCAGCTTGTTGAACGACCACCAAACAAACATTCACCTGGGAAAAGTGCACCATGAATGTCAGTTAGCAGCTTGATAGCTAATTAGCTGCTCAGCTGCAGCACATGAACCGGCATGTAAACATGCACACACTTGCAGATGTCACTTTGGATCCATTGGATGCTGATTTGGTTGTTGCTTTTCAAAATCCCAGTGACACACTGTTGTCCATGACTTGTACTTACAGCAGTTTGTTTACTTTGGGTGGCGATCCATAGAGATCACGGCTCAACTATGTTCCGTTACACCACTAGTGAAAACACTTTTTTCCAACACCCTAAACCAAACAATAAAATCCTGTAATCTAAAAACACATCAACACATTTTTAACAGCTGGATGTATTAGCAGAAGGCTGTTCCACAACATAGAACCAGTGTAAAACAGTGAACAGTGAGCCTGTGTTAAAAGGACAATTAAAGTTCTGTAAGTACTAAATGCTACTATATCAGTATCATACTACAGATTGTCTTATTTTTTTTTCTCTCTCTCTCTTCACAGTAACATCAAATGGAACTTCACAAAGGTAATTTTCTAATATAATTGGCACTATTCCTTTTTAAGAGGCATTGTCAGTCAGTTTTCCTTTTAATAATTATATTGCCACAACTGCATGAAGAATACATGTGCCAATATTTTCACATCTTATTCCTCAACAGTTCCTTATAAATAGAGAAGGACAGGTGGTGAAGAGATACGGCCCAACAGATGATCCTAGCGTAAGTGGCTTTCACTGTGCTTTCGGGAATATTTCTCATTGTTGTGAAATGCAGCACTTTTCAGATTATGTTGGCAGATACAATAGTGTCCTGCTAGTTATTTACTCAAAACGTTCATTTTCAATTTATTCACAAATCAGTTAAAATACAAATATAATCGTATAAGACATAAAGGGATATGTGAAATTGGACACCCTGATGAGCCATCTGAAGCTTGAGAATAGGGGCCCAGACACTGAGCAGATAGTATTAAAGATTCAAGCTTCAACATATTTTAGTAGCAACTGTTACCTTTATTTTTGAAAACAGACACAGATAGTGACATTTTTTTATAGTGTTTTCAAGCTCATTCCACACCTGTGGACCTCTGCAAACCACATTAAAGCTTGTACATTTAAGTTTACGTTTCTTACACTTTTATAGGATGCCTTTTTTTTTCTAGTCTTATATGTATGAGGGAAGGTAAGTCGGAATAAGGTCACAAAGTCTGTCGTTGAGCATATCTACAACATTATACATTACACAGGCATTGTGAAAGATATTACATTCAGTAAGCTTCAGGAGAGTGTAGCTGTGGAAAAGAGGATCAGTGGGAGCACCTATCTTGGACCATGATATGCATGTATAACTTTCTTCTGTAAAATCTGTAATTTCTCAAGATAACTAGGAAAAGTATTGCACCATATAACGTTACAGTAATTTATATTGGGGTCATATAAAGACTGATATAAGGTTAAAGTTTTTTTTCATTAATATGGCCTTTAAAGTTTAAAAAATCATCAATATGAACTGATGAATTTGTTGGACTTCACTCTCTTCATAACCTGACTGTTTATTTTTAAACAAACATGTTCAACATTATTTTGATTTCTGGAGCGCAAAACAATGAGGTTTGTTTTGCCTATATTTAAGGATAATTTATTGCATTTAAACTATATATCTACCTTACCCAGTTCCTAGTTTAGATTATTTTGCAGATCATTTATATTTTTGTGTAATAAGAATACATTTGTATCTGCCATTAATTCTACTTTTATGAAGCTTATACATTTTCAGTTTTTGTTGACATCGTCAGAAAGTTGATAATTCTCGATTTATGTTTATTATTAAGGTCGTTGTTGGTGATGGTTGTGTACTGGAATGCATTATGTTGAATGGTTTTCCTAATATTTTGTCCACTCCATTAACATACATGAGGAGGGCAAAATATTAGGAATACCAATACACCACTATATTAGGACAGTTTACTGGTAACATGTGATTGGTTTGAGTTTGTAAGCAGGTAGCTGCATCCATCCTGGGTCCAACTTGCCAAAAGCTTATCCTTGTTTTCATTATGGAAACCATCAAGCTGTTTCTATTTTCCACATTGCCATTTTTTGATCTGTTGAGTTTATTCTGAAATTTGTTGCATTATGTTTCATAGTTTGTTTAATATAGAATGAAAGAAAACTATCTTTATACTTTATAAAAATTTAATTTCTATTTATTTCTCTTTGCAGGTGGTGGAGAAGGACCTGCCCACATACCTGTAATCCTACTATCTCCATGTCTTTGTTCCACTCCTGAACTCTCCTATGGACTTGAGGTTATTGGTGTGTGTGTGTGCATCTGGACCAGTGACGGCCTTTCTGTAAACCCAACATTGGGAAGGACTGGCCTGATGACCCCTGCGTGCAACTAACCTCCAGAGCCCACCCACACCAAACCCTTTAAGACCATATGAGTGGATATTCACTAGTGATCCAAAGTAAAGAGCCTTCACATCTTATTGTTAACTCAAATCAGCCATTCCTTTGACTGATACAAACGCCAGCCCTCTCTGAATGTTAAGTGACAAGTTTGTTCATGTGTCAATGTCAGTTTTCTCAGTCATAGTATTTCACAGACTTCTGTAAAACTACTGATTTATAGTATTTGCATTTAACATGTCAATTGTATTTAAAAGTAGGCCTGATGACTTATGTGATGACATTGGAAAATAAATACTGTCTTGGACATTAATCTGCCATTGTAGATACTTATAAAAAATAATGGAATCTGAGCAACAGTAAAGCTCAGCTTACATCATGGCTTGGTTATTTCAATGTTATGAAAATTGTTTATTGCAATAGCCTTTTTGTTTGGATATCTTATAATTAAAATGCAAGTTTGAATGTTTACAAATTGTGATACATACTATAATTAGCGCTGGTAAGTAAATGCTTTAGTTATTACCTTTAATATGTAATGGAACACTTAACAGTCTAAATTACACATTAAGTTTCAATATTACCCCAGGTATCAGTAAACCTACCTCATTACATCTTGTATTATCTAAAAGCATTTGTAGAAGCTTTATTTTGTGGATCTGTAATTTCATAATTTGCCAACTGTTTCTCAGGAAGTTTCTTAAAGAACTATGTACTGTAGTAATTGTAGGGAAAATAGTACTTCCCTTAATTGGTACATTTAAACCAAATTATATGTAAATAAATTATTTATTTGTTAAAACTATATTCATATACTGGGTTAGGGTTGTTTGCTTACCTATATACAGACAAATTTCACATTTTTTCATGTTAAACTGAACTGCTAAAAGACCAGGTTATGTTGGCAAGTAATTGACTTTAATCAATTGAAAGTTTACCAATTGAACAGGAAAACATGGACCCATAAAATGTGTAGGTTGTAAATTACTTTAACTTTATCCTACTGGTAAGAAAAGAAAAGGTAGATGGAGCAACAATAGCACTCATGATAACTTACTAAGCAAATATATATGTCAGTCAAAATAAAAAGATGAACATTTTTGACTTATTTTGTCACTTAGGCCATAATTGTCAATATATCAACATATAATTGTCATTAGGCTATAATTCTAATGCAGTATCTCATAATTTAGACTTTGCAAGTGAAATATTTTACTCATATAAAGTCAAATTTTTGGCTTACCAAGAACAGCCTATTTTATTTTTATTAAGACCTTTTTTATTTTCATCAAGAACTTTTCAACATTTTTTTTCTTTTTTGGGGCGATGGGCTTCCTTCCTATACCGATGGTCCCTCTCATTAAATGCTGAGAGGAGGAGAGCAGGTTTGGCTTGTTGCAAATGTATTTATGTAAATGAGCTTTGTGTGAAAGTGTGAAAATGACTGCTCCCTCCCATAGGTATAATGGATATAGACTGTGCATGATTGTAATTACCTGAAATAATGTTGTAACGGTTCGACGGTTACTGTAGTGGGATGATAGTGTAACTACCGGCACGCTCACCCGCCGTTGCGTGTGAAATGACGCAGAGATGATCAGCACCGCTGGCTCTGAACGTGACTTGGCTCGCTGCGTTTGGCAACAACGACAAATATGCGCTCGTTGAGTTGTGTAGTCTGTGATTTTACCAGTAAATATTGAAGGAGGTGAAATGACAGGATATCTATATTGTACCCAAGCGCCTACCGCAGCATCTGGTTCTCACTGAGGAAGGACACGACTGTGCGGTCCGGGAGATGGACTGGAGGACTGCGGAAACCGGGGATGACGGGATACCGAGGGAAGAAGCGGCCGCCGGCCTCTGTCTACAGCTTGACCTGGGGGACACCGGTGCGTATGTCTTTCAGTTAGAATATATATGTTTTTGTCGGTCAGTGACAAATTGCTATACAGTCCCATCATCTTGGGCGCGCAGAGCTGCCTGTGACAGCAGGTGCACAGGGGATGTGAAGTTGGATATAAGTAGCAGCTCATCCAGTCATATGTGAATGTAGCAAATATAATTTAACTAAAAAGACTACAGAAAAAAATATAGCTGTTTTCCGCCAAGGCAGATACTCAAAAGCCGTAGTTAAAAGGAATTTGAGCTGTTGAACTGAGCTTTGTTAGATAACAGTGTCAAGATTCAAGTCACTGCTGCTCTGTTGTAAATGGCCCACCCACAGTGTCAGTGTCTCACTGCAGACTGGCACCAATACAAGGTGCACATCAGGGATGCGTACACACATTCCCAAAAGACCTGGTAAAGACAGCTGCTGTGGGATGTTCATCCAAATAATTACTTCTAACCTGTGTGCAGCTATTTGCTCGCGGGGCACACACACACACACAGTCTTTTGCATGTACAGTATAAGCAGGAGCTGTACCTTTTGTACAGTATGACACCTGCACAATATGGGCTGTTCATCAGCCACTGTAGTAAACACTTATCATGGTCAGGTGTCCTTTTGCTCCTCTCCTCAACCTCTATCAGTCTTCATAGTTCTGTCTCCCTCTTTCTCTTCCCTGCTAAATCTGAAGAGTGCCTTATGTAATCTGATATGGAATTATAACGTAAACCACACACTAATCCTCTGGTGGTATCAATTCCAAGAATCACTGTGGATGTGATGGCTACAAATATTACATGCATGACAGGTTTATGATATTTATGTCCTAATGTTACAGAAGCAAAGCAGATGTTGCAAATCAGTTTTAGAGGGGCAATACATTTTCTTTGCATCTGCATGTTCATACATATGCATGTTGTGTACACATGATTATCATGAAGTCCACCAGATTATACTTGTGTGCGGAGAGCCTCAGGGCATCAAACTCTACTCCTGTGTTTAGTGTCACATTAATATCACAGAAACAGACCGCCATTTTCTCAGCTGATAAGGGAGAGCTCTAATCCTCTTTACTATGACACACACACAGGCCTTAAGGCACACTTCTTTTAACATTGTCACAATTATTTCACTTACATTTACAGCAAATGTCCATTTCCCAATTGTTTTAACTCTGACACAGTTACTTCTATGTTTCAAACAAACCATCTTACTGGTAGCTTGTTTTTTTGCATAGTAAACAAAATGCTACAGTGAGTTTGTCCTGTGTGTTGCTTGCAGCTCAGTGGCACATTATTCTGGTCTGACCCTAATCCCACAGAGACTCTTTGTGTATGTGCCTGCCCCAGGATACTCCTTCTCATTGTTCTGCTTGACAGGCTTTGATGCAGTGTTAATCTGTAGGTTACAGGTGTGGTCAGTCGTGTGTGTATCCTGTCACTGCATGAAAGGACAAACAAGAAATAGCAACAACAAAAAAATATGAGAAGCTGCTCATTTTTGTTGGTAGATTTGCATGTTGAATTTAGATGTACTTTTTGCACAGTTTGTCTGGCTACCTCTTCTCACACTGAAATATCTCAACAACTATTGGATGGATCACTATTAAATTTTGTACAGACATTCATGGTCCCCAGAGGATCAATCCTACTGACTTTGGTGATCCGCTGACTGAAATGTCTCAATAACCCCTGAATGGGTTGCCATGAAGTTTGGTGTAGACATTAATGTCTGGGTTAAATGTAATAACTTTGGTCATGCCTTCACTTTCAGTGATCTAATGTCATCATCAGGTCAAAATTTTAATTTGTCCAGTACTTTGGTGTATGACCAAATACTTGCAAAACTAATGACTCCATCTGCCTCAACTGCACTTTGTGTTTGGTACTAATGAGCAAATGTTAGCATACTAACACGCTAAACTAAAATGTTTAGTGTAGCAGTTGCCCTTGTAAAGCAATTAAAGAGTGTGAGTAGAGGAACACTTGTACTTGGCTCCAGAAGATAATACTACCTCACTGTTGTCAGGATTTGAAATCAAATATGTTGCATGTTAGTTTGAATTTTTGACAATTCAAATTGTATGATTCTTGGATTTTGTTTGCCTTTGCTGACCCACCATTGAGAAGTCATTGTATATATTATACTGTACATGAACTATTGTTGTGTTATGTCATGCCTTAATGATAGAAACATCTGCCACAGAGTATGCTGTGTGCTTTAACATGGCTTAAAGATTCATTATCCCTACTTTGTCAGTAAGCACTTCCTTCTTTCACCCTCATACGACCTAAACTTTAGCATAATGATGCAAACTGAGTAGTTTGTAGTACTGTGAAGTACTGTGAACTGTCTCATTTCCCGTTCACTTCCTTCTTTACTGCTCCTTCATCCTCTATTCTACACATACACATACAAGCATAGTCCAATTGCGTCCTTTGTGTTGGTTGGAAAGATTCTTCCTAATCCTTATGTGTGATTGGTTGGCGATGTGATCTGGAGACCTCAGCCAATGACAGCACTCAGATTAGGGAGGAAGTCAATCCAATAGAGTTTTTACCTTCTTGGTACAAATCTGACTGATCCAGGAATAGAAAACCCTGACTGCACACTGACTGCTTAATGTCATACTTTGGTTTAGCTGGGGATTTTTGCTGCATGTCTTTTCTGTTTCGGGATTATCAAACAATCGGTAACCTGTAGACACTGAACTCTTCTTCTGGTGAGTTAACCAATCATTTATATGGAATGAAGTTGATAAGTTATATATACAGATGATGGTATATCTATACCCTTTGCAGAGAGAAAGGCTTTTTGCTGATTTGAGCGATAAATTCCATCTGGATGACTGTACATTATAGCTAATACATTTACTAATACTCATTATAAACACAGTTCAATAGTCCTACTAAGTAAATTATGAAAATGACAAAATAATCTCACCACAAGGTTACAAAAAATCTTTCCACAAAGCCCATTCAGTAGCTTCTCAAGAGCTTTCAATATCAAGATCTTCCTCAGCAGACCTATAAAAATACTACTTAAGATAATGAATGCCCTAACTACGGCTTGAATTTCTGCATGCACAGTGGAAACCACCTGTGTTTGGTATCCAGTCATGTAGCACTTATAGCAAAGCACTAATCTATGTACCCTCTTTGTATCAACTATATGTAACTTTCAACCAGAAACATTTGGCTGATGAAATAGAAGGCAGGGCACCTGCAGAACAACTCGGACATCTTATTTGCCACTGAAGTTACTGGTTTGTGTTACCTGCGGTTTCAGTCTGCTTTGGGGATAATTAGACAGTCAGACAGTCAGTCAGACATGTTTAATAACTCCCTATAAAGGCTTGAATCTACAGTGTATAGGTAATGATCCCCAACCCCATTGTGAGTCTGATGGCAAAGTTGGCATTCCTTGCTAAATCATTAATCAGTAAATCACACTAAATAATGTACCAATGTATACGCCTCCTAACCTGTTTCTCCTGTGCCTTCTCTGTCTGTCTCTGTCTACAGATCCAGCCAAGAGGGGTCAGATAACAGAGGTGAGAGGATACTATACACTATACACCTGTCTGTCTCACCTGTCTCAGTTGTTTTCTTCTTGTCTTACCTTTTATTTCATCCTTCTCACTTTCCGTGTTTGTGTTTTGGTTTGCTGTATGGTTCAGTTTCATGTGACCTCTGATGGGACAATGTACAGTACATATCTACAGTATATAACATATACAGTAAATTTACATTTCCTCTTTCTGTCCTGACAGATGCCGTCCCCATTCGGAGCGGGTGCAGCTCATGAGAAGAAGATTGGCCACAGGAGAGTAGATGCCTCAGGAGAGACAACATACAAGAAGGTTGGCTTTTCCTCTTCACATACTTCTACTTTTCTCTATTTCTCTTTCTCTTTATGCTATCTTCATACTCTCTTGCTCTCTGGTTGTTGTCACTTTCCTCCTTTTCTCACTGTGTGAAGCCAGTGTATACTGTGTATCTCAAGTACTGTTTGTACATTTGCTTGGCCTGACGATTTCATCAACTACTTTCCACCCACACCTCACCCTGTTGTTCTTTTCTCCGCCGCCTCCAGACCACCTCCTCTGCCTTAAAAGGAGCCATCCAGCTGGGTATTGGGTATACTGTTGGTAACCTCAGCTCCAAGCCCGAGAGAGATGTGCTGATGCAGGACTTCTATGTGGTCGAAAGCATCTTCTTTCCCAAGTGGGTTTTTCTATGAGTGGACGTGTATGTGTACTGCATGTGCATATGTGTGTGGGAAGTATCTAATACAATTATTTTCATCCTCCTCTTCCTGCTGGTCCCGCCTTGCTCCAAACAGTGAGGGCAGTAACCTCACTCCGGCCCACCACTTTCCAGACTTCAGGTTTAAAACTTACGCCCCTGTGGCCTTTCGTTACTTCCGGGAGCTGTTCGGGATCCGACCAGATGACTACTTGGTGAGATATGATTTTCTCTAATGAGCCATGGTGCATGGAGTGTTTTGTGCAGCTAAAACTAAAATGTTTGCCTTTATGTACAGAATCATAATTCCATACGTAAACATAACTGTCCATTATTTGCTTCAGGAGATGTAATGGTTAACTAACTGCTGCAAACATATTAGTTAGTTTTTATTATATGGAACTGTACTAGAAGGCAAATTGAGGCAAATTTTAAACAGTTATTATCTACAAGTAATAATATTTCATCACAATTTCCTTCCCTATGATCAGCAGAAAGAAAGATCTAGTAATAGAAAGTATATAAAAGTAATAAAAGCATCACATTTTCTATGTATACTGGATCAACAACACTGTGTGATCTATTAAATGTAGAAAAGACAAAGTAACAAAAAAAACATCAATAATAATTGTTTCTACAAACAGCAATACCCATTTACAGTGTATATGGAAGGTTTTCAGACCCGTTCAAGTTTTCTATATTTTGTTGATGTTTCAGACTCATCTTAAAAATTTTTTTCTCCTCAGTCTACACACAGTACTTCACAATGACAAAGCAAAAACAGGTTTTTGGAAAGTTTTATACATTTATTCAGAATAAAAATCTTAAAAATCTATTATTTTTCTTCCACCTGCTTATTAGCTTTCATTTGATAGCAGTGTAATAAATCACACTGTAGGATACCTAACATGGGCTAAATATAGATTTGTGTGAAGTTCCCTCTGATAGCTTTTGACTGATGATCAGGGGAGTTATCAAAGAATACATGCTCTCTGCCACATCAGACCCCTGCTGATGTTAGGATGAACATTAAACACAAAACCATGCACACGCTGTTGCACATGCCTTTGCAAAGTTCACATCTGAGGGCATACACACACACACACACACATGCAGTGACATACAGCACGTTGAAGCTCACATTCTGCCTGTGCCAGAGGGAGATTAGCAGACTAAAGCTTTCTTTTTTAAACTCCAAGTAGTGGCAGCAGACAATCAGAGAGTAGATTGTGTTTGTGTCAGCTTGTGTTTGTTTGTGGTATTTTTGGATGTTGACTAAACCATAGAGATTTTTATCACAATATTAGACAAATTAAACCACAAAAAGTGCGTTTCTCTCACTCATCATCATATGGGAACATAGCAAAATCTAACAGCTCAATTCATCATTCAAATTGATAGATATGACTGATGCTTATAAGATGATGTGTTATGAGTTATGTTTCAAATGCTGCTAGTGCACATGGTGTTGGACACCAGCATGAAGTAGGCGAAAGTATCATCACTGGAGTTACTAACACTAAAAGGTGTAAATGTCATAATGCACAGTTTACACTGCTAGTAGTAGATGTGTAATCCTTCTCACCCACACGCACAAAGTAATGTATACACACTTGCACTTGCTGTGGATGAGCAATGCCATCTGAGTGGGTATATGAATTCATCCGATGCCTTGCTTGGATCCAGCATTAACAGTGAGATCAACAGATGAACTACAAAGTACAAATTTGGATGAAACATTTACCTTCTTTGCCAGAAGTTCAGACTATTCCTTTAACATAGGAAGAATAAGCTGAAAAACATTAATTCTGTTCATGTGGCTGTTGTATGTTAAAACACTCTTTTCAGAGCTTTTGGATCAGATTGTCAGACTTAAAGCAAGACCCCAGTGTAAATTTTGATCTATGTTTGTTCCTCTGTGTCCCTGTCTAGTATTCTCTATGTAATGAGCCACTGATTGAACTGACGAATCCGGGAGCTAGTGGCTCCATATTCTACGTAACCCGTGATGATGAGTTCATCATCAAAACTGTCATGCATAAGGAGGCAGAGTTTCTGCAGAAACTGCTTCCTGGATACTATATGGTAAGTCAAACCAAAGCCCCCTAGTTTCACACTATTAATATTGAGTATAAAGAGTTAAAACACAGCCAACAAGTGTGGAGAATTAGTAATTAAGAAGGTTAATTTTTATCTGCAGCAAATGTTTAATTTTCTTCTGAATTACCATACTGTACCTGAGAGGAAGTGGGAAACTAAAGCCACTTGGTTTGTAATAGTCTGTGTATTCAGAGATTTGGGTTTGTGGTGGTGGGTGTTTGTGTGCAGGAGCGCATGCTTAAGAGTAATGCAGCAGCTTCTAGTCATCTTTATCCTCTTTATCCTACCCCCCGGTGTTGGCCCCGGTCAGCAGTGACGCCAACCAGTGGCTTTGTAATAGATAAGAGCAGAGAGGTTGTACCTGACTGAGACCTGGGCTAAGTACTCCTTAACAGGCTAAACAGTAGAGACACACAAGTATGGGCTGAGGCCCGTGGATATGTCACGCTGTCTGACAGGTGCATGGTACTGAGGCTGAAACACATAGACTACATGCCTTATCGCCAATAATAAAATGTATTTTCTCCTTTATTTCTCCCTCTCCTTCCTGTTTCCTTTCCTGCATCTGCAACCTGCATCTACCCTTCTCCAGAACTTGAACCAGAACCCTCGAACTTTGCTGCCAAAGTTCTTTGGCCTCTACTGCGTCCAGTGTGGGGGCAAAAACATCCGAGTTGTTGTGATGAACAATATTTTACCGCGCTCTGTACGCATGCACCTCAAGTTTGACTTGAAAGGCTCCACTTACAAGAGGCGAGCATCCAAGAAGGAGCGGGAGAAGTCCAAACCCACTTTTAAAGACCTGGACTTTCTGAGTGATATTCCCGAGGGCCTCACTCTGGACCAGGACACATACAGCGCTCTGGTCAAAACCCTGCAAAGAGACTGTCTGGTAAGAAAGAGAGAGGAGGGATAAGATGAAAGAAAGAATAGATAAAAGATATTAGATAAAAAATCTATATTCCATACATTTTCCTGTATTATATGTGTGTTTCATGTCAGGTGCTGGAGAGTTTTAAGATCATGGACTACAGTTTGCTGCTTGGGATCCACAACAAGACACAAGCTGAGAGAGAGCATCAGTCCCAGGGCTCACCTGCAGGCGGTGGGGATGAAAAGAAGCCCGCAGCTCAGAGAGCCTTGTATTCCACCGCAATGGAGTCTATACAGGGAGGCTCCACATGCAGGGACACTCTGGATCATGATGACACGTAAGTCACCATTTCATAATGGTTGCCCTAACCGTTACATTGAATCAACTATATCCAGTTGAAGCTGCAGCAGTATCTACACGACACACTAACTTTACTACATGACACACCCACTTGGTTAGGTTTAGGCATGAGGAGGGAGAGTTAGGGGTCGGAAGGGCGTGTCGTTTAACATGTCGAGTGACAACATCAGGGCAGTGTGTTGTGTAATAAAGTGGTTGTGTCATGTAGGGTAAGGGTGACTCTGCAAGACTGCAGCTAGAGCTTTCTCCATTGAATCTACACAATGTAACTTCTTCTCTGTCTGCAGTATGGGTGGTATTCCAGCTGTGGGAAGTAAAGGAGAGCGCCTCCTGCTGTTCATTGGAATCATTGACATTCTGCAGTCCTACAGGTAGGGATCGAAAACTCCAGTATTTAAAGGTGCTGTAAATGTGTGTCATGTAATGCTGATAATTCAAAACATTAACTTTGAGACATTTGTCTAACATTTATGACACAAAACCAACTGGAAGAGTATTATCAGCCTCTACGTTGCATTTTAGAGAATGTGCCATTAGGTCATATTTTCTGGGAGGTACTGCGGGGTTCCTTTTCTATCAATTGACCTGACCAAGTTATCACAATGAATTTGATAATGATTAATATTGGTGTTATAAATGCTGGACATATCACCTTTAATCTCTACTACCTTCAATCAGGTGCACTGTTTAATGTTACATTTGTCATACCAGTCTGTCTTTCATCGGACACCTCAGGACAGGAAAAAAATTGGATTTTTCTCTGGCTTCAAAGTCAGGAAGGCATTAGGCTCAGACTGACATTAATCCAGACAAAATGTGGCTGTTAGGAATATTACTGTAAATAATGGAAAGAAATCATGAAGTAAAAATAATCCCAGACATGTCACACTGTCCTCTATATAAGAACAAATGGAGGACACGCATAACAGCTATTGTCAGGACAGGTGTGTAGACATACACCGATCTTAAAATGCACATCAACATTGTAAGTAGGATTCTAGCCACTGATTCAGTCCTGAGTTGCCAGGTAAGCACAGTAAATCATTGAATAAGTTGAACTAAATTATTTAATTGCCTTGTCTGACAGAATGATAAAGAAACTGGAGCACAGTTGGAAGTCCCTCATCCATGATGGGGTGAGTAGCTTTCATAACGATTACGTGACAGTCTGTATCCAAGCAAATAAACCTTACTAAATCATGTCAAATTTGATCTCTTTGATTTATTTCTTTTCTATATATTGTATGTAATGCACATAAAAACATTGATTTGTCACTGTGTATGAAAAATGTCTCAATCTCTTTTTCTTTAACTACGCCCACCTCTACTCTCACAGGACACAGTGTCAGTTCACAGACCTGGTTTCTATGCTGAAAGGTTTTACAAATTCTGTAGCACCATTGTCTTCAAGAAGAGCTGCTGTGAGTTTACAAATGTGCATGAGACATATACTTTGATTGTGTTTTGTATTTGATGATAACAATTCCAATAAGGGAATACTAGATTTTCTTCTGCAAAAATTTTGGGATATCTTCCTTTTTGGAATGAAAGTCCAAGTAACCATCAACTACTTTCACAGCATTGCGATCGTCTCCATCTAAGAGGGGGCGAGGAGCTCTCTCATCCAAGTCCAGTGCTGGTGGAGCGGGTTCAGCTGGGCAGCGTCCCTCACTGACAGACGAGAGGCAGGAAAACCTGGACAACTTGGAGAACCTACGAGGAGCTCACAGCTTTGCCATGTTTGAGGACAATGGTAGGTCTTCTAGGTCTTACTTCCCAGTGATATACAGCCATGACAATATGTTGCCCACGGGGGTCATTAAAGCTTTGTCTTATTTAATTCCATGTAAAAATGGGATGTTTAATATCAAACACATGAACCCATTAGTGCAAGATTATATGGACAAGTTGGCACTAGCCATCGTCAGTGTTTATAAATGTATATATAAGTGTTTAGAAATGTCTATGCAACAGTGCTGCAACAATTAGTCGATCGACAGAAAATTGATCTGATCTGTTAGAATTTTGGACAGCTGATCAGACAAAAGAAGAAGAACCTATAACTGGTATTTTTCTCTATTTTCTGACATTTCGTAGACAAAACGGTTAATTGATTAATCAAGAAAATAATCAGCAGATTGATAATTGCTAGTTGCAGCCATACTATGCAACACGATGCTTGAATAAAATTGTAAAAAAAAAAAAAAAAAAAGAAAGAATAGTCAATGGTTTTCTCTTGATAAATTATGTCTTTCAGACCTTGGTACATAAATAGCTTCAATTTTCTCAGTTGAGTATTCCATTTTCTGTTTAAATGAGATAAAATGAACCTTTTATTAATGTCTTTGGAGAAATATCAGAACAGCAGCAGATGCCAACAAAATCTAAGCGGCAGTAAAACTTTAAACAATCAAGAATAGATATGCATAACGTCATACTTTTTAAAAAGAATATATTTAATTGCAACATGCAGGATTTTGCTAAAGCAATTAAGCTCTGTTAATTATTTTGTTAGTGTATTTTCACCTCTCTTGCTCGTGCCTTAATGATCTCTTTATATATATATTTGTTAATGATGCCAATCAGGGAGAGAGCCACCCTGCACTCCTCCTTCCTTTGAAGATGCTACCACAGCATCTATCGCTACCACGCTCTCCTCTAACAACTCCCTACCCACCACCCCCTTCGATACACCAGAGCACCCACGCTACAGGAGACAGATGCACTCCCCAAATGTGGCCAGGTGAGAATAACTGTGAATTAATGACATATCTAATCTATATTGACAATATTCTGTCAATATCCACTCTCCCCCACTGATACCACACCCTGTATTGTCCTGTGTACTTCCAGGTCTCAAAAAGAAGTAGTTGAGGTTCATGAGAAAAAGCAGGAGACCATAACAGTGGAGGTGGAACTCAGGTACACACACATAAAGGGATAGCATACTAGTATAATGTCTATGTAACAATATTTTGACTCTGTTCTTTGTATTGCTTCATACAGTAAAATCCCAAAGAGCACGGAGCTCACACAGATGACAGAAAAGATCTCTCCCAGCCACCTGTCCCCTCAGCGTCCGCCGCGTGTCATTTCTTCATCCTCCCGTCCCTCTATTAGTCAATCCTCAGCACATTCCTCCTCCACCCTTCCTCCTTCCTTTGTATCTTCCTCCTCCACAGCTCAGTCAGCTTGCCAGTCATCCTCCACACTTGCTTCATCCATCCGTCCGTCCACCAAACCCCTCACCTCTCCCACAGCCGCTCAATCTTCCACCCTCTCTTCTACAATCTCTCACTCATCCGCAAAATCCACACTTTCCACTTCGACAGCCTCGTCAGCTCGTAACGCCACCACCCTCGCTAGTGCTTCAGCATTTACCCCCATCTGCCCCGCCTTCCCTCAGTCCTCCACCCAGAGCTCCTTTCACCATCTCCCCTCGACCCCTCCCTCCTCCCACCCTCCAAGCCCTCAGGTGCCCCAGCAGGCGCTGCGTACGTCGTGCAATCAGCTCTCTGTGTCCAGCAGCCACAACTCATTGGAAGGGGAGGTGCAGGTTTCCGACATCTATTTTGTAAGTCCCTATTGTCATTATCATTCAGTGTCATAATAAGCTACTTTCAAAGCAGTGAAACAAACCATAACACGATAGTGCTCTTCCAGAGGGTAAAAATCATTTTTCTTCTGTTTGTCTTTGATTTGCTGGGTCTCCTGCAGTGGCCCAGTCAGGACAGCATTGTAGAGTTATGATGGTGAGGGGTGAGGGTGTGTGTTGCAGTGTGCACGTACTTCTGGGAGTTGCTCTCACTGTCCGAAACGCTTTTTTTCTGGAGCACGAGGCTGCCACCAGTCGTAGTTCATGCTTTTGAATGTATCAGCAAAAACACCGGAGTTTTCTTTCCCGCACAGCATGATGTATTTATATCTGTCAATCTGCATTCATGTGCCCCATCAATGTCATGTACAGCTCTCCATAATTCTCTCTTTTGTGTGTGTGTGTGTGTTTTTTATGACATTATTGCATTCGTTTTCCACTTTCCTTCCTTTCTCTCCTCTATTATAAAACAGCTTCTATCGTCTCACATCTTCACTCGTCTCTCTCTTCCGTTCTGTGATGATTAATTCAATTCCCTTTATTTTCCTGTTTACACATCATAAGCATTTGTTTGTGTGTTGTGTGTGTGTGTGTGTGTGTCCATCCATCAGTATGCAGATGGCAGATATTGGGTGTACTCTCCAGTTCTTGGCCGTCGTAAGCTAAACTCTAGCTCAAGTTACAATGTAAGTCACCACTGAGGTAGTTAGAGTCATTTGTCATGCTAGGAGATGTTTCCATGTATCATCACATTGCTGGTAGCTGTTCTGTTGGGGCTGTCACAAACACAGCAGCTTATGGATCTTCAGAAGTAATTAAGACATGTCTTTTTAATGTGACTTGATTAGTGTTAAAGCCTGAAAAAGGCAGGAGTGAAAACTACAGCTTCTGAAGGGCCATCTTGTGCATTTAAATGGAGCATGCATCTTTATGTTTCTAGTAAACAGTAATTTAAATGTTTGAGAATATTGGATTTGCAGTTAGTTAACTGTAGCTTGTATCGGCTTTGTGCTTTTAGTAATGTCACAAGCTTCTGCCCGGTAGCACTCAGGTAGTACCGAGGAGCTGACGAAGCTCATTAGTGTCTATGCTTTGCTAGAATGAAATCTTGAAAATCATCTGTTTATTAAAGCTGCACTTGGTGCATTTTTTTAAAGCCCCTGAAATGTTGATTTCAAATATAAAGTATTTGTCTATAAAAGTAAATATTCATGACAATACACCACAATGAAGTAAAATTTTGGAAGAAAAAGTATTTATTAAGAGTCAAAAACTCATTTTGATACAAATCTTGCTAACTCTGATCGATGCATGGAAGTATGTGACATCACTTATTTCTAACCGAGTCCCACCCACTTCAAGCTAGTTAGAAAAGAAAGGACAAAAACACAAATACAGAAATCTCTGATACAAAATAATCACAAATGTTTTAGACTTTGGCAGAAAATTATGTGTTGTTTTGAGATACATTCGCTTATGGTAAGAAACTTATCGAGAAATTCTGTTTTCAGGGAATTTAAAATGAAATTACACCTATCTTAGCCAGAATATCATATCATCCTTTCTAACAGAGACCCTGTAGATTTGCCTTTTTTCTCTAAATTAAATTGTAGACAACTAGACATCTCTCCACATGGAGGAGGTGATAACAGTCAAAAAGCAAATGTTTCTCCAACCAGGAGGAAGCAATCACAGACTAACAGTGAGCACTTTAAGTGTTAAGAAATTTGTTTGGCGGCTGTTTGGAGCCCCCACCATACAAAACTGCACAGTGCAGCTTTAAACTAATCAATGTCTTGAGAATGTCTTTAGAAATGATCTGGCTATGTGTTATCTTTCCCAACTCCTGGATGGATTTGGTATCAGCAGAATCAGGAGGATCGGGGCTGGGTGTACTCTCCTCTGCACTCTGGCTCGGAGTCCAGAAGGGGCTCTGGGGAGAGTGAGACAGTAAGTGTATTTGTCATTAAATTACAAAGCAGAGATTAGTGTATATATTAGTGTTCATCCTACTCATCCTCTATGTCTCTCCCTCCTTTTTTCTCTCTCTGCTCTCTCTTTCAGTAACTCACAGTGGAGACAGCAGTGATGGGTGGAGACAGAGGCTGTCTGCACATACAGAAGCTGTGAGGTTCTTTAAAGCCACCAGGATACTATGAAGATTTAATGATACTGTTTGATGCTGGTCGCTCAAGCTGCATGTGGAAGCTTGCTTTGTCAACTGTAACATAGAAACAGAAAAACACCCACAGAGGAATTAACTTAAGAGTGTTCAAATATACAAGAAATACACACATGCATACAGGCACATACATGCACAGAAATATTATGCAAACAAAAAATCATAAAGCATACATCTGAATGGCCTCAAGCTGAAAATAAACTAAAACATGGTACAATCAGCTGAATGGCGCTGTGAATGAATTTGGTTGTTTAGCAAAAAAAAAAAAAAAGTCACGTATGGTTGCAGCCATGCTGGGTTTTTAGTGTTCATGAGTCAGCTGCACTGTGCCAGCTCTGGCTATGCAATATGGACATACATGTAACACATTTATTTTTTTTGCTAGGGGCACGTTGAGACTGTATATAATTTTATTTTTAGCACCTTATCAATGTACATGTGGCTGAGGTCTTTTGAAAATTGTACATTTTTTAATATTTTTGTCATCAATTATAGTTTGAAAACACACAACAGTTATTGTTTTGTGTGCTGTGTATGCACAGTGTTCTGTTGTGGCGTGTGGTGGTCCACTTATGAAACTTTAATCTGACAGTGAATGGTTGTGTTCAAAATGCCTTACTGACTAACTCATTTTCATAACTGTTTTGAATATTTCGGTCACTTCATTGAAAAAAAAAAAAACATTTAAAAAAAAATATACATTTACATACAGTATATTTTATTGTGAGTAAATACCAAATCTTTGAAGCAGAGTAAAAAAATTTAGCAGCCATGCATTTACACTTTTTCAGGATTTAGAACAAAGAAATGAAAGAAAAATGACTTCAGTTATCTTTTGTAAATTGTAGATAAACTGTGTGTGCCCTTATGTCTCTATGTGTGATTGGGAGACGTAATTTTTTTTTTTTTTTTTTGTCCTGCTTATTTGTCACATTGTCAAAAGGTGTAACTTCCATTTGTTATTGACCATGCAAGTCTGCCACCAGCTGAAAGCATGTTGGCTGTGTGAGAGAAATTAAATGTCCCAGATATATTGAATTAAATTGAAATAACTTACTATACAGGACCTGTGTATCGCAGGCTAATAGGAAAATAAATCTACAGTTGCTGCAGACAGTACCTTTCTTCTTCCATACCTAGTGATACTTGTTACAGCAGGACAGACCATAATTAGACTTCTTGACTGTGTCGATAAGCCCTGCTGTAACATATTACCGTATTATTTGAGTCTGCTGAAGTTAACCTGCCTGTTTGTAAGCAACAGTGTTTGTAGCTGATCACTGTGTAAAAGAAAATAAAGATTATATTGTGTAAAAAAAAATACTTTGGTGGATTTTAGTATTTTTTTCTAAAACATTCTGGTTCACCAATGAGCAGCAAAGAAAAAAAAATCTTTCAGGTTCTCGATTGTAAGAGGTAATTTGCATAATTAGCCCACTAGATGGCACCAGAATGTCTCAGAAAGGACATTTCTCAGTCCTGCCACATCCTGACTGGAATCTCATCCAGTATTTTGGTTTACCAGAAAATTTAAGACTCTTTGTTGCACTGTAAAATTAAATTGAACAAAGATGTATGCAATCGTATGAGCTGCCTGTTGACCATAATTCATTTTCTAGTGTTTCCTGGTGGACCACATATTAAAAGTCTTCATAGGCATAACACACCCCTCCACATCACACTGGTATTTTAATGCACACTAACATAATGATGTGAAATCTATTGCTTCACTGGGACTGGTGATTTTTTTTCTGTGCAGGCTTTGCTGCTAAAAATAAACTGGAATAAAACAGACCAGGAGATCAATATGGATTCAAACAAATCAGCCTATTGGGACCTTAGTTGGCTATATGCAGTAACACGTATTCTTTCTTTTTCTGTATACACACACACACACACACACACACACACACACACACACAGGGGAGAGAGAACAGAAAAAAATAGTGGAATTAAGTACAAGTGAGAGAAAACAAGCACAGGAAGACACTGCAGTGAGTGCACGTGTGTGTGTGTGTTTGTGTGTGGTAGGTACACATGTGCATGTGCTCTGGCAAAATGTGTGAGATGGAGTAACGAATGTCACTCAGGGTGACAAGTCAGCCATGTCGGCTCATGATGGAATGTGTGATGGACAAGGATCAGCAGCCACCTGCCCAATTGTCCTAGAATGAAATTGTCCCTATCCTCGCTTTTTCCCCCATGTTTTGTCCTTCTACCTCTACACACACACACACACACACACACACACACACAGATATACCACCCCCTGACCTCAATGTGACTTACCTGATTAAATAAAGGGTTTATTATTGACTTTTAGTCAGACGGGTATACTGCACCAGTCCAGTGGTGCAACTGATTAAAAAGGAGCAATCCACCGATTTTACACATAAAGGTCCCATTACTCGTCATGGAGAGTTCTACTCAGCCTGTAAAAACAGCTGTATGATGTCTTCCGTGGTTCTGATGAGGTATTCTAATATCTGAGAAAATACCTGGGATGGACTCTGCATTATAGACAGAGGGTGTTCAGTTTGAAATTAAGTACTGAGGTACATTATGGGAATTGTATGATCCAGGGTTTTGAAGATCAACTCACCTCAGCCTGTGCTTCAGTTTTGAGCTGCCAGTCTTATGGAATGCAATACTACATTTCTGGAGTACCCCTAAAATAAATTGTTAAAGATCCCCTCCAGACATGTTTTAAGATGTATATAAAACACTACACTTTGAATAATAATTTGTGTCTAATATGTTAAAAAAAAAAAAAGTTCAATTACCTTGTTAAAATCCTTAAAATTACATCTACCCCTTCTCCCTCATTAAAAATTACAGAAAATATGTATATGCAAATATTGTTCATTTCAAAAGTTATATTGTTGGATACACGCTGTCTCCTACTTCTCTGAAAAGTCCATTCTCAGTGTTTGTGCACTGGAGGCTTCAAGTTTCCACATCACAAATTAGCTCCAAACTAGTTGTGATGTCACAAATCCTGCTCATTAGGCACACCCCTTAAACTCAGATTTTCAATGAACACAGAGAAATTTTCCTTCTTCAGCAGATGAATGTGAAAACAGCCTTCTACTGTCAAACTCTGCACATTCATCATTCTGCACAGTGAAGCTCAAACATCAAACTAAAGTAACAAGAAAAACACATTTTTGAGTGGAGGGGGACTTTAAGCACTGATGGAAAATATGAGTCTTGCAGTGCCCTGCATGGTTTCTGGGTGGAGTCCACTTAGGCTCATCTTGTTACCTCCCACAGTCCAAAGTCATGCATGTCAGCTGGATTGAAGATATGAAAGTCTTTCTCTGTCTGTCTGCTTCTGCTGTTCCTCCTCCTGCTTTCTGCCCAGTGCATGCTGGGATAGTCGTCAGCACACCTGTGACTTTGAATAGGAACAATACAATCATGATTATCATAAGCTTAATGTAAAATATCTAGTAGTGACCATGGTCACAGAGCTCTAAAATTCTCTTTTTAAAAAAGATTTCATGAACTTAAAGAGAAATGATGGAGCAGCGGCATCTGTAGGCTACCTGGGGTGAAATGGGCCGTCACAATGCCAAGCTTTCATCTGCAGGAAACATAACAAATGCCTTTGTTCTTTCAAAGGAAAAAGGGGCGAAAGCCTCAACAAACAGGGAGAGTGTGCAATGTTTGTGTGTGTGTGTGTGTGTGTGTGTGTGTGTGTGTGTGTGTGTGTGTGAAAAGAAGAGAGAGGGAAGAGGAGCGAGACAGAGAGCAGAGAGAGATCAAAGCAGGGGGTATGTTTTTGAATCTCTGTGTGGGAGGTGAAGCCTCACCTACCCAGAATGCCTTGCCTTACTCCTTACAGCCCACTCAGGTTTTTAGGAGCATCACTTCTCTTTGCAGTGAGCAGATTATGATACTGCCTCTTCATCAGTCATCTCCAGCTATTCTCAGAGAGTCTGGAAACAGTGACTTGATGTGAACCTGCAGTCAATCTCTGATTTGTGACACATAACCTCCATCTCCCACATACAGTTCAATATGTGCGTTTTAATCATAGACAACTGGCAGCACAGAGTACTGAGCAAACAGTCTACAACATATCAGTGTTGGTTTTCATCTCACTATAGAAGATTACTAGTCAATTGGATCAGAGCCCATCCCCCCCTTTCCCAATCTCGTGGAGGGATCGAAGCGTCTCTTTTAAACTCAGCGTGAGAAGATGCAAACAGATGTCTGTCCGTCCACACAGAGAGGATGTCATGCCCCCTCACACACAGATGAAAAGCCGTGAAAGTCTCTGTGTTGCGTTGTGAGTGTCTTAAGGCAGTGTTTATCTTTGGCAGGCTGAAGAAAACAAAGCCATCGATTTCTAATCCTAATCCCCTTCTACTGCTTCTCTCCTATTGATCATCTATCCATCCTTAATGAGATGGAGGGATAGAGGGATGGAGGGCTGATGAAGGACAAAACTTTCCGTGCCAGTGTGCTGCCGTCTTTTCCTCTACCCATCTCTTTCCAATCTGTCTCTCGCTCTCGGGGCTTTCATTAAATTGACATTCTTTGTAGTGGAATGGAAAATAAATGCTGCCTGGCACTTTTGTAGAGGTTTATCAAACATGGAGGCTTGCAGAGCTGTGGAGGTTTGCCTAAATATTTAAAGTGGATGACACGGATGGATGCACTAAACATACAGAAGCACATGCATGCATACACAGCAAGAGTGGATTGAATTTCAGTCCAAACACCAGTCATGATATGCCTGCCTGTGTGGTATCATGTCTCTGATAATAACACATTTCACTTCTGCTCTGCTTATGGACAATCTATGAATCATGATCTCATCTACCTGATCTTAAAACAAATATTATTGAAGCTGTGCAGTAAGACAATTCCTTCTAGCTGGTACTTGCACATAACCTTTGTGTCTGTTCTCACTGGTCTATGTCACAGCGGAGTTGGTTTGATGCTCATTTTAAGTCAACGCTATCACTTTTAGAACTTTAGTCAGTCATTGCTCTAATTGTGTCTATTGTTGGCTTAATATGTATTTTTTTGAAGTATATACAGTATGTATATACATATGTGGTGGATTTTACAGGTAAAGCAGATGCTACATGACTGTTGTCTGTCTTATCTTTCAATCACAAAAGTATGACGACATCATTTGGTTTAAACAAACCATTGGGCAGATGTTGACAGATCAGTGACCACAAATGTAAGTGATCTTCATGTCCAGTTTTAGATTTCTGTTTAAATTACTGGCAGGGAAATGTATTGCATGAAAATGGAAATATTATTGATATTCTATATATTATTTTAGAGTTATCAACACCAAGATCCCAAATTAACGGGAGGATAGAAAGGCATGGAAAAAGAGTATGTTAATAAAAACTGTCTGGGAGATGAGTACTTTTTTCAAGTGGAAAAATGCAAGCATAGCAAAAATTGGAAAATATACTTGCTAATGTGCTCTTAAAAATATTAATCTATTTTTAAAGCTGCAAGTATCATTTTCTTATTATTACTAAAATACCTGAAAGGTATTTCAGGTATTTTGAACCCATAGTCAATTCTCACCTAACACTGCAGTTCCCCTCAGCTCATTGTTTTGGTTTTACAGCTCACAGCTTGACTTGTTTTGGTCCAGTTTTACAGTTCTCACCAACCTCGTTTTCTACAGCCAGGGCCAGATAATTCCCTCAGACGTTGGTGGAGATCAAAATAGTGCTAAAAGGAGAGTTAATACATTTACATTGCCAGGAACATGACGTGCTTGCTAACACGTTCATAACTTTATAAGGTGATAATATGTCAATGGTGCGTTTATAGCTTGTTCCACTTCCCATAGGTGGCTAAAAATAAATCACTTGGGGGCAGTGGAAACTAGCTGTAAACACAACACTGTCAAAAAATCACCTTTTAAGTTAATATGGTGAATTTATTCGCAAACAGTTTTTTATTTACACATCCAGCAGTTACAGAGCAACATTATCATTTATTTGGAGTCATGTTTCTGTCCACCTGATGAATGTATAAATTATTTTGGCTCTACTTTTGGTCACTTTCAACTCTTGACAGAAATATCTGGCTCTTTAGCTTCTAAATGCTTCTCTATGTTCATCAGCTATTTGCTAACTTTGTCTGTTTGCTGCTGAGAAGGTAGTGTGCAGGGGGTTTTTAGAGCTTTTTATCAGAAAATAACTGCCTGCTCTGGCTGAAAACAACAGTGGTGAGAATGAACCAATAAAGTTGCAGCCAGACAGTTAAAGAATGAGCTGAAACTCGCTATAAAGTGTAAAGCCAAGGGGAGCAGCAGAGTCACTGATAATTCTATCTGGGTTCCTCACTTTGAGCAAGGTCTCTCACATTAGGCATTGTCCTTTGATACATTATTATTATGAAAATATTGATTATTGCTGCTTTAAGGTAATTTTGTTCTTATTTTATTATATATGTAATTTGTACTCCATACTGTCACATTCACCAAAAAGTTAACTTTCTGGCAATTAATTAGAAGTTTGGCATTCAATGTCTTGATCAAGGACACCTTGACAGCACACACTTGCTGGCACAGGGATCCGAGTCTCTGCAGTTTTTTAAACCACTTTTACTTAAAGCTCAAGGGCAAATTAGTGAAGAAAACAATCTAATTTGAATTCTCACTTTAATTTTTTTAAGACGGAAGACCAAATTCTAGCTGTAATCTTCATAATGTATGTCAGTGCCTGATATCTTTCTGGTGAGGACAAATAACTAGAATTATGTAAAATAACAAGAGTTCCTCTCCAACTCATTTCTGTTATGACATGAAATACAGTAAGAGATTCCACTGCAGTAACAAATTCTCATGGCACTGAAAAAATGAATGCTTGACCCTTTGTAATCCTCTGTTTTCCTGACACTGTGACCACAGCATGATTTGAAAGGAGCTATAATTCATTTGATTGAGCCATTTGAGGGGGAATTTGTGAGAGGAATTATTCTATGGACTTACTCAACCCTAAACCTGGACAGACACAGTGTCAAACACTGAATTAGACTGCGAGGAGCAGAGAAAGGTTCATACATTTATTAGAAAGATAAACCCCTTGAGATGAACCATCTCATTTTCAAGGGGGTCCTTAACATAAACATACAGAAAATACAGTACATAAAGCAAATACACTCACACATACACAGACAAAAGATCTCCCAGGCCTAGCCACTCCCACTCCCACTGATCTCCCCCAAAATACATACAGTAAATGTACACATACCCATACAAAGCTATATACATACATTTACATGCACGTACACATTAGAGATAAATTATTTCCATATCTAAAATTTAATCAGAGGCAAGAGCAGGTTGTTTGAAGATAAGTAAAAAGAGATGCCTTAAAGAAATAAAGAAGGTAATAGATCTAAGTGAACTGGCAAGTTGTTCCAATCAGATGGAGCTTTAAATTTAAAGGCACATCACCCCATTTCTTTAAAAATTCTAGGAATGGAGAAAAAAGTATACTCAGTATTCCTTAAACTATACGATGACCTATATGGAATTAAGACTTGTTTTAAGTAAGAAGGGTAGTTTAAGAAAATGCATTTAAAAATAAATTGTAACTAGTGAAAATGTCTTCTGGATTTAGGTGTTAACCAGTTTAGCGACTCATACATAAAACAGTGATGGGTTCTATAAGGACACCTCAAAATAAATCTACAGAAACTATTATAAACCACATTGAGGGGACGAAGATTTGTCTCTGAGGTATTCTGATTATCTGCATAATCTAGTATTGGTAATATCAACTGTGAAATAATTCTTTTTCTGACCTGTAGGGTGAAACAGTTGATAGAATGATATAAAAATCTCAGGCTACAATTTCTTCTCTTAATCACTGAGTTAATATGTGGCTTAAAAGAAAGTTGAGAATCAAGCCAGAGACCCAAATATTTAAATTCCTCCATTTTCTCAAGTGGTGTCCCATTTAAGAAATGAATTCACCAATTATTGGTCAAATGCAAAGAATTGGGTCTACTGCCAAACAACATACTATAAGACTTCTTCTTATTCAGTAGAAGTTTGTTAAAAGAAGACCATTTTTGAGTGGCATCAAAATCAGAAGGTAATGTACAGTATCATCTGCATATAATTGAATATGACTATCAGAACGGATTTGTGGGAGATCATTAATAAAAATGGAGAACAGCAACAATCCTAGAGATTAATTTTGAGGTACACCTTTTTCCATAATCAAAAAATCTGACTGACTGCCCTGATAAGAGACACACTGACATCTGTGGTAAGGATATGAATTGAATCAAAGCAGAGAATGTTGAAAGACCAATAGCACAAAGTTTGTCAAGCAGCAGATAATGATCAAACAGCCTTAGTAAGATCTATAAATATTGCACCTGTAAGCATGTTGTTGTCCAATGAAGAGGATACATCATTGATGAATTTTAAAAGAGCTGTGGTTGTAGAGAAGTTAGATCTGATAGATGATTAAAATATAACTTTTCAAACACTTTTGCTATACTGTTAATAATGTAAATAGGTCTATAGTTATTGAGATCGAGAGGATCACCAGTTTTCTGGCACATTTCCAAATTAATGGAATTTCACATGTAGATAAAGATAAATTGAATTAATCAGGCAGAGGATATGCCAGAACATGAGAAGCAAGTTTAATGAACTTAATCTCCAAACCATCTGGACCAGCACCACTGCCTGAACTTAGATCACAAATAACCTGCTGAATATAAATTGGACTGATTCTTCCAAAGGAGAAGGAGCTACCACATATAGAGTTAATGAAATATCAGAGTAGGGAAAATCAGAAAATTGTGATCTGCAGACAGAGGAGAAATGCTGGCCAAAGGCATTAGCAATTATAGAGGGATTATTAACACTTACTACTCTAGTATGAGTAGTAGGGCTTTTAGTGGATTTATTGGATATACTGTTGATTCTGTTCCAAAACTGTTTAGGGTTACATAAATCATTAGCCAAACAGTATTTATAATAATTAGATTTAGCATTTCTTATTTTGGTTTTACATATATTCCTTAAATGTTTATATGAATACCACTCAGCAGAATCCTTTCTTGACTGTTATTTTTCCCAGGCCTTATCCCCCTGTTTAGAGACTTACAAAATTGTCATTAATCCAAGGTAAATGTCTACCTTTAACCTTAATTGTTGTCCAGGGTGTATGTTTGTCTATAACATAAATGAACTCAGTGTAAAATATGTTCCATGCTTTTTCAACGAAATTGTTAACTGAAACCTGTCCCAATTTATGGCAGTTAAGTCTTGAATAAAAAGTTCCTACCACCTGTACTTTGATGCATCTTGGTGGAAGATGAGGTACTTTAATCTTCCAAACACAAAAAATAATGGAATGGTCACTGAAACAGTCAGATAATATCCCTGATTTTATAATTCTATCAGGATGGATGACAAGAATCCAATCTAACAAGGAATTAGACCTGTAATCAACCCACTTACCAGTTGAGTTAGAATTATACTGCCAAATAGGTTTCAATCATTGATAGATGAACAATCTCGCCAATTTCTGTTAAAGTCAGCCAAAATAATCATTTCATTTGGACGATCTAAAGAGTTAATGGTAGACAAAATACACTTTGTGGATTCTGAAGGAGTATTTGGAGGTTTGTAAATATTTCCTAGTCAGTGGTCAGTTGTTTGTTTTCATGTAAACTTATTTTAACAGAGATATTCAAGTACGTAGTGTTCTCTTTTGGCATAAAAAGCTCTGAAGACAAAATTGAAAAAACACATGTAGCCACTCCTCCCCTCAAGCACCCCTATCAGCTCTGTACAAAACATAGTTTTCAAGTTTACTTTCATTATCAGAGGTATTACTATTCATCCATGTCTCAGAAAGTGTAATTACACTAGATTTATTATAAACCAGCCAGGCTCTTAAGAGATCAATTTTAGAAGCTCCTAATATTCAGATGAATAACATGTAGGCGTTTAGTGTTAATTATGCAGAGATAGCAATAATCAAACAAAATATTCACATAAGTACATCAACATATTATGTCCCGGCTATAGGATAATAACAAAAGAGGGGCAGAGGGTAAGGGTAGATAGCAAGAGACCAGCACACACACACACACACAGCTCAGTCTGCAAGTTTAGCAGGGGATAGTGTGATTACATTGATACATTTAAATTAGACTGAATAATTGGGAATAATATATTGTGTCACAACTAATATTCAACATTCAAAGATCATGATCAACCATAGGCCTATATATATTTATATACACACACATACACACATGTATATACATGTATATGTATGTACGTATGTATGTATATGTACACACACACACACACACACACACACACACATACACACATACATACATACATACATACATACATACATGTATATATATGTGTGTGTGTATATATATATATATATATATATATATATATATATATATATTTACACACGTTTCCACAATCATTCACTACCCATCAAATAGGCCTTCTGAATGAGACTAATTTAACCAAGGATATCATCTGTCACAAACATTCACAGCACAGACTTTATGACAGATCACTGCGTCATGACGCCTTACATTATGGTTTACAGCAACAAAAAAAAAAAAAAAAATCACATGGCCAGATTGGTTTAACAGCATGCCTCAGTAGATACAAAGTTTTTTTTAGAATCAAACGTCAGTTATAAGACCCAGCAACTCAAAGGTATGCTTTACCATCCTAACAAATTGATGATAGAAACAAGAAAAAGAGTACTTAAAATGAGAGAAAGAAAGAAGATTTATCACCTGTGGAGTTATGGTGATTGATCGAAGGATTGATCAGCATCATCAGGGCAGCAAAACAGTAAAGGTTTACTCTCAGTCATAACTCTCAGCATGGTAGGACAGAGTAGAGAGCAGTCCACGTTTTGGAACACCTGCTGTTGATGTCGGAGATCCTGAGACGGTATTTGTGTTGTTTGCACACAGACTTGTAGGATTAATGTTAATCACAGTAGTATTCCCTTTGGGATCATGGGTAAACAATAAATCTCATGTGGGAGGTCCACTGGTCACACCCCACATTCCTGAAGAGTCACCTCTGAGAGCATCTCATATCCTGAACTTAACTGAGGTACCATCAGGATGAGGAAAGAAATACAAGATTAATTAAATTGCAGGAGTACAACCCTGAAGAGCTTTCACCAAAAACCTTGAACCTTGAAAAGTCTTGTTTTACAAACACATTTCTTTGTTTGCAGAGATTTGAAGAAAATAAGATGGTTTTGGATATATAATGCTTGTCACTGCAAAAAAATGGCGCCCAGGGGATGTTTCTCCCTAAGTGTGTGGTAATGGCTGCAGAAGAAGTCATTAATAGCAGGCTAATGTGTGTCAGATGCTACCTGCCCAGCAGCAGCAGCAGCAGGGGAGAGAGAGCCAGGACATGAGTGACTGGCCAGCATAATGAGAGGGACATGGCCTGCCAATTTGGGCAGCTGCTTCTCTAGTGGGACTGAGTGGTGTGTGTGTATATGTGTGTGTGCGCACACACGATTTATTTCTTCTTGTTTTCCTGTACTCTCTCTGCTTCTTCTCTCCATGTACTTCTAGCAGCATCTAGAAATACAACCATGCACACATTCTCAGACACACATGTACACACTTAGAGACGACCTCATCAGGGTTACCGTGGGAATGCCTGTGGCATTATGTCAGTCATTGAGGTGATGCCTTTAATCCTGAAACAAATTTAGACTTTGTGTTGTGTGTCTCCGGCTGTGTGTGGGTGAGCGTGCCCGTGTGTAAAACCCAATCTCACACCCATTAGATTACGGCTGGCCGCGCAGCAAAGACACCCCACCGCCACTCCCACATGGAAGAGCAGGCAGGATTAGCCAGCTCTATACCCACCCTAATCTGGGGACAAAAACCCACAATCGCCTCCCACTGAGACACGGAGACAGAAAGATTCAATTTGATCTGCCCTCCTCAATATAACAAGAGTGTCTTTTGGGGTTAAAATTACTACTGCTCAGTCTACCATCGGTTATTGTGGATTCAGGCCTAAACTGTGTTCTTTTTATCCCTCTGATCGATCCCTTTTATCACAATTTGGAACACCTACAGACTGCGCTCTATGGCAGTAAATGCAAATGCTTTTCCATTTGTGACACTAGGTCGAGGCATATAACACAAGTTTCCAAGTGTTTAGAGGATTGTAAAAATGAAGAGATCAGAGAGAAGGAGCACCCTGCCATTACAGAATCAATCATAGAGGACTATGACATATCTTTGCAAAGCACTCCTCATATAATACAATACTCATACAGTGTCGTTTCATAAAAAAACACATGGTTAAGTCTGCTACAGTCGATGCTGAGTTTAACTACACATTGTTATTTTCTACAAGAACAGATGCCTTTCTATCATTTTTCAAGTAGAGTTCAGTGTGTGATGCATCATCACAAAAGGCTACCTGCTAAATATGGTGTCAGTGTCTCATTATTTGGCAGAAGCTGCCTGTTTCATTGCCCCGAGCCAAACCGACTTCTTTCCTCTGTTCCTCTTCCTCTTTCTGTCTCTTACTCAGAGGCATCTGCCTCATTAACCACCATCAGCATTTTGTTTGCTGTGTGTGATTTGGATGTATTGGGAGTGAGGCAGGGGGTGGTATGTGTATGTGTGTGTGAGTGTGTGTGTGTGTGTGTGTGTGTGTGTGTGTGTGTGTGTGTGTGTGTGTGTGTGTGTGTGTGTGTGTGTGTGCAGACACTCTCATTAGGCTGGAAAAACATTGACATTTTTGCCAGAATTCAGATCATATCTTCTCTTCCTTTATGTATCAAAAGCTTCCGCCAATCAACTCCCTGGTGTGTGTGCATGTATATATATATATATATATATATATATATATATATATATATATGTGTGTGTGTGTGTGTGTGTGGTAGTGTAGTAGGAGACAGATGTTTGCTGATTCGACAAGTTTGCACTGCAAACTCAGCCCAATTTAGTCAACCAAAAACATGATGCCACACAGACGCTCATAGTGACAGCCCACTTTTAATTTTCTCTCCTTTTAATTCAAGCTCTTTCTCTTCTCAGTTTTCTCTCCTATTCTTTCTTCTCTCTCTCTGCCTGCCTGTGTCTTTCACACACACAAAGCCAGCAGTGTGTGTGTGATTACACCAGCAGCATTTCAGCTGGGTGATCTTCTGGAGTTGTTTTCCTTGTTACAGGCACCTCCTGACTAAATCTCAACGTTAATAGAGGACACATCCTTCTGCCAAACTCAGAAATGATAAACATAAAGCATTTGAGGCTTCATTTGATATCCTGTCTACAGTGCTATCTATACCATACATTAAATACATTACAATGCAAAATTTCCATTCAAACACAATTAAAACCTACATACATGGATGGGTTTTGGCATTTATTGCAATGCAATATGGCAATCATTACAATTTCTCCTCAGTGTTTCTATTTTACAATGTACAAACTAGATAAAAAAAGACCATAAATAAACAAAATGCTTCACAAAGCTAACTTTTAGCATCAAATGAAAGACATATACAATCGACAGAGATGGACAACATTCTAATCTAAATGTCTAATTCAAAAGAAACAATAAATCATACAATGAAAAATAAAAAACAGAACAATAAAAACAAATCATACAGTCTGTTAGTATGAAACTAGTAAGAGCTCGAAATGATACATTCTGTGCGGCTCCTCCCACTCTCTATTCAACTTTGCATATTCAGAATAGCCAAAGATGTAGCTGACGCCTTGACAAGGGAGATTCCATGTTGTGTGCATTCACGCTATGCACACCACACACACACACACACACACGCACACGCGCGCACACACACACACATACACGCAGATATACGAGCAAACAGAAAACACATTTTTATTCAAGTCAAGCCCAAAGCAGCGAAAAGAAAAAGGTTAGAAGCCATTCTGCTTATGCACAGCCTTACATGTCAGCCTTCACGAAACAGATAATAAAATCATGAAAAATCGAACGAGATAAGAGGATGAGGCTTCAGTCTAAGCTCTCAGTAGCTTAATGCTATCTGTGGCCACGTCCAGATCACGGTTTTTAGAAAACTCCACGGTATGGAAGTTCACAAAAGTGCTGCTTTCTCTCTCTTCTTCTCACTTGATACTTATTTATTTTACTCCGCTCCTTTTATTTCCACTGGTGAAAAGTCCCTCTAAAGTGCATGGATGAGGTAAATGAAATTCTTCTCAAAACAGGTTTGTATCCATTCTCCGCCTCAGACTGGAACCATTGTGTGTTGCATGTGCTGCATTTGAGACAACATTTCTTGCTGCACACTAGCAATTAGTATGTCCTGGTGTGATGGTGTGATTATTCCAAGTCTGTCCATCTCCCTGTGGGTGCAGAGACAAAGATATACTTTAAAACACACAACAAGTTGCAACCATGTTGGAAATCAGTGTTCTCATTTTAACACGCCTCCATCTGGATTCAATTTATTTTGTAGATACATAAATAAATCAAATAAAAAGCCAATAAAAAAGGATAAAGCTGGTATGATTTGATCTTTTATTATTATTGATCTCATTAAAACAATAGTAAATCTCTCCTACTAACAAGTATCATGTGTGTGGCCGAAGCCTGTTATAGTTTATGCCATTATGCCATAGAAGGTCATTGTTATCCAAAAGCTATTAAAACTACATAAAAGAGTCGTAACTGTTGTATTTCAATGACATATATCTTCATTACCATAAACACAGCAAGTGTAGTTTATTACTTTCCACTCCTCAAACTTGGAAAACAGTGTGAATGGAGTTCTCTTGAGGAACTATTGCAAAACTGAATGATCACAATCATGCAAAATGCACAGTTTGTTGTGTACCCTTTTACCTTTGTACAAAATAAAGTCACTATTCATGTTATTATGAGGTGAAAATAAGTCAGATTTCTTCCTTGCTGTGTCAGACTTTGATCTGAATTAAGGCGGTCCTTGTTCTGACTGTAACTACATTAGAGAATTTTCGTCCCTTTTGACTTAATGGTTGTCGAATAAAAGCATATATTTGTGCATGAAGGTTACACTTACTGGTGTGTGAGAGCCAGTAAGCTGTCAAGGCTGGTGTATCCTGCTGCTGCCAGAGTATCTCTGTACCTCTCCAACCCGATGGACTGCAGCCACTCACACACAGACCACTCAGGCACACACACCTCCGGTACGACTGACACACACAGCTCTGGACCCACTCCTGACTCCAACATAGTGGCTGTGGGTCTGTAAACACACAGAGAGGTAGAGAAAGCAGGTTGGTTTTGGCAAAGTACTGAAATATGAGTGTGAAATCATATTTGAATGCATTCCTACCAATGTGGGTGAAAGAGTGTAGGTGTAGGTGTTTGGCTGTATTAGGTGAATATGTATTTGTATCTATATGTCTCTGTATATATCTATAAGGGCTTATGTCTGTATTTACCGGTACAGTGCATACCTGTCCCCTCCTGTCCGGCGCAGAGTCCCGGGGTTACGGATGAGCTTGTCCAACATGTTGAGTATCTGGCTAAAGGTGGGTCTGTCTGCTCGCTCTCTCTCCCAGCAATCCAACATGAGCTGATGCAGAACCACAGGACAGTCCATGGGAGCAGGCAGGCGGTAGCCCTCCTCTATCGCTTTAATCACCTACAGGAAAGAGGGAAATGGAGGTTTTATATTTTCAAAAGACTGGATCCAATGGTAAGAGTTTTTAAAAACTGGGTCTGTGGGTTTCACTAATTCTAGACTCAAACAATATGAAGCAAGAGAAAACAGAAATCTTCGTGGCTCACAAACAATCCTTTCTCTTGTAGTTACTGTTTGGCTGAGATGGCAGTTTTTGTCCCACATCGTACCATGTACTTATAGTATACTATATACAAATTGTCATGGTATACTCTGTTTGGAGTTAGTATACATGATCATTGTAAGTTATGGTTTTGCACAGGAAACAATGAATGACTTGTGCCAAATGACGTCAATCAAACTGCAACTTTGACACGCCAGTCTCATTTAAACTTCACAAGGAGAAAGCAAAATCTTTTCAAAAGATTTATTACTTTTTTTTGTTGTTTTCCAAAATCTTTCCAAAACTGTCTCCCCATCAACTGCAATTTATTCTATTTTTGCAGTTGTTAGCAGTTCCTCTATTTCCTGTGTGCATTGCATTGTGGGACTATATTGTGAAGCAACAGCACACTGAAAAACATACTGACATTTTGAGTAAACTTAGTTTTCTTACATATGAATACCTACTCAAAGCCTGTCTCGGTATGTCGTATGTAATTGGGTCACAGCTAAGAAGTTCCACTAACAAATGGGGTTTAAAGATGCTTCTCTTGTATTCAGTTGTGAGTGTCTACACCCAAGTGTTTCACTAAAACAAATAAGCTCAAATAAGAGGAGCATCTCTCAGCGTGTACTAATTTGCTCTGCAAAAGAAAGTAAATAAGCTGGATAGAGTTTTTAGAGAATGGCTCATCATAAAAGTTTTCTTAGACTACAAGAGTGCTGCAGATGAAATCAATCATGTTTGAAAATTTCCATATACAAGACTGGCTCTTTGACCCACTCAAACTTAACAAGCTGTGATACCAAAGTGATTGCAAATTTGCTCTGAAATAGGATTTTTGTCTCAGATCTCAGAAATTGTTCAGAACAACTAAATCACCCCTAAAATTCACATAGTATGTATGCACTTGGCTGAAGGATATGTCTCAGTATTTATCTTCAGTAAAATGTACTTTGACTGGTGAACAAAATCTTGGCGTGCTGCCCTTCCTGTGGGTGATTTAAAAGAAAAGTTTGTAATTTCTTAAATGATGCAGAGGTCAAATACACTGGAAGAATGCAGTATGTCACACAGAGGACAACTCTTTGCAAGTGCATACTGGTTTATTTTCCGCCAGAGGTCTTTTCTTTAAACATCCTTGAGAAGTGGCGCCTGTTTCATGTATTCCTCTGTTTAAATGGGGTTATTCATGACTCTACAGAAGCATAAATTTAATTTGACTTGAATAGAAAATGACAGCACACAAATTGTGTTTAAGGAAAATTGTAATTGATGTCTGTGTTGGTGGTTGTCAGTGAGTTCAGAGAGTGTGCTATTAAGAGTTGTTATGGCAGGAAACTTGACAGGTAAATTGTGATTTTAAAAAAAACCCTGAGTCTGATTTTACCATTTATTGTCCATCCTTTTCTTTCACTTATGATTTCATGTTGCTCAACAACAAAAGGCTGAGATCTAATCTGACACAAGCAATCACGCAGATGGCTTTTAAGCAAATCCCCACTTTTGACCATAAAACACTTATTTGAAAATGAGGGTGAATTTTCAAGTTATTACTCAAACTGTAAACAATTATCAGATCTTGGAGAGCTACTTTCTGGTTCAACTTTGACCTGTAGTACTTATCGTACCCTACCTGTGTGCACATACAGTTTTCCAACAGAGTGGATAATTATAAAGGACATTATGGGTGCAGTCGCTGTTGTTTTCACTTTTAAATAACTGTTTTAGATAATATGGTTTAAGGACGCCCTCGAGAGCAAGATGGCTCATGTAAAGCCTTAAAATTTGAAATAAAATAAGATTAACCTGCTCATGACCCTGAAGATGGCTGCAAGCCGAAACTTGTTAGTCTAACAATATAATACAAATGTCGCTGCTTCATCAGATCAATGAAACTGATGAGTAAAATATTCCATTACCAAAAGAAATGCTGGCCAAAAATATAAGACCCAGGATGTAAAAAAAACACAAGCACAAAAAACAGAATTTTCCTTTCCTTTTCCTTCACTCTCTTGACTGTGTAGGTGACAAGATATAAATATTACTCACGTCCTGGTTGTTCATGTCCCAGTAGGGTCTCTCTCCATATGAAACCACCTCCCACATGACGATACCGTAACCCCACACATCACTGGCCGTGGTGAACTTCCTGTAGGCTATGGCCTCTGGAGCCGTCCATCTGATGGGGATCTTCCCTCCAGGGGAAAGGTAAGTCCCAATGGCCTCCTAAAACAGCAATTAAAGTCACACTGTTTCAGTGAATAATTGAATTTATTTATTTAATTAATTGATGGATTCATTCATTTATCAGATATGTTTTATTTTTTATATTTCCAAAAACATTTTTGCTTAAAGCTTTATTCCTTGATGGATGTCTATGTATTTGTCAGATTCATAAACATGTGTTGTAATGAGTCAGAGATCTATGGCAGGATTTAACAAAAAATGTGTGAACTGGAGATGTGATAGCATATAAATAGCATGTTAACATTCCATTTAAAATGACAAATAATACATTTTTCCCATCGGGAGGTTTATAACAATAACAGCAGACTGTCTTGTATACTTCTGTATGCGTCTTACCCTTGTAGTGTAGGCAGCCTCTGGGTCATCCTCCAGAACCCGACTCAGGCCAAAGTCAGACACCTTACACACCAGGTTGCTGTTGACCAGGATGTTTCGAGCTGCCAGGTCTCGGTGAACGTAGTTCATATCTGACAGGTACTTCATACCTGAGGCGATGCCGCGCAGCATGCCAACCAGCTGGATCACCGTGAACTGGCCATCATGTTTCTGAAACATTGAAATTAAGAAGAAAAAAGACATGGATTCCCACAATTCAGTACACTGGAAAAATGTTGCTCAAAAGTAGATTTACATTTGGTATGAAACAAACAAGACATCAAAATAAAGTGCATGTACCCGAAGAAAAGCATCCAGAGATCCATTTTCCATGTATTCTGTGATGATCATCAATGGCTTACCTAAACAGGTAGAGAGTTAAAATTATTAGGCTGAATTTTCAGTCTGCATATTAGGTTATAACTCAAATACTATTACTGCTACAAACGGGTCGCAGGTTATGTCAACAACTCACATCTTGTCACAACACCTTCCAGTCTGATGATGTTTGGATGATCAAACTGTCCCATGATGGAGGCCTCAGACAGGAAGTCCCTCCTCTGTTTGTCAGAATATCCTGCCTTCAGACTCTTGATGGCCACATAGATCTCCCTCTTTCCCTGCATATGCAGCCGACCACTGCACACCTCCCCAAACTCTCCTACACACACAGCAAAGAGCAATGTCAGCGCCAAGTAAGCATGTGTGTGTGTGTATGTGTGTATGTGAGGAGCACTACTGCCAAGCTCACCCATGCCAATAACTCTCTCGATGTGAATACTGCTAACATCAATCTCTTTGGCAAACTCGTGGATGGCCTGATCAGGATCTTCATAGGTGAATGGGTCCACGTAGATTTTAACTCCTGCCATGAAGGAGAGGTGGAAGAGGAGAGGAAACGAGGGAGGAGAAGAAGGGATGCAGAGGAGGGTGAGAAATATGAGTTGTATAACTGCTGCATATGTTATGTAAATGTATTTGGCAGAATGTCTATAGGATGTGTGCAGGTGGATTGGTGAGAAGAGAAGGAAAAAGAGCATCCATCCATCTCTTTATGTTACAGTGTGTGTGTGTGTGTGTGTGTGTGTGCGTGTGTGTGCGTGTGTGTGTTTGGTCTACCTGGGTTAAGATGTTTCTCCTCTTCTGAGTCCTGCTTTGTTTTACTGTACTTGCTCCTCCTGATTAGACATGAGAAAGAACGGACATTTAACACACATACATGGAAAAGTCCATCAGAGTGTTTCTGTAACCATTTCTTCTCATGTCTCACATCTTTTTGTTGTGATTTTTACAGTTAAGTGAACTCACAAAAGGGCATTTGTGTCAGATTGTTTTTAACTTTGTGTGTTTTCCTTCCAGTAGCGCTGAGCGTTCATTGGGTTTTTTTGGGATTTGCCGCAATGGAAAGCGATGACAATGAGAACAGAGAGCAACGGGCTGCAGGAAAGACAGAGCGAGCAGATGAAAGCATTTAAGGGAGAGAGGGAGGAGGGGCGATGCCTCAGGTAACGCAAGATAAAAGGTGTTTTCCATTAAACAAAGAAACTGTCAAAAACACCTTTGTGGCTGAGCAGGTGCGTGTGTGTGTGAATGTGTATTTGAGAGTGTGAGTGTGCGCGCAGGCGGAAGCTGACACACAAGCTGTGCTGCTGAAGAGACAGTAATGACAAGTCAGGGACAAAGGGATTATCACTGTCTCCACTCTAATCCCCTTTAAAAGCTTCAGGTAACACACACACACACATTATTTAGCCACACAATAGCAGGAGAAATGTGTGTGTTGTCTGTGTGCATTGTGGCAGTTTGGTCAAAGGCAGTAGCAGCAAACATATTGACGTCAACGATGTGCTGAGATGCACTGATGGGAAACTTCTAGCAAACCTAACAAGCCTATAGGTGTGACTGCCTGCCTGTGTAGATGTGTGTGTGTAGATGTGTGTGTGTGTGTGTGTGTGTGTGTGTGTGTGTGTGTGTGTATACCTGCGGCTAATGATGAAGACAGCTGCAGATATCAGCAGTAATATTCCAACCCCGCTTAAAGACAGCAGCAGGAAGGCTGAGTTAACTCCTTCTCCAATCAGAGGGAAGGGATCTAACAGAGAGAGACACACAAGTCATCAGCCAGAAAGTTACATCTTCATCATGATAATAAACTTAAATGCATCCCACAAAACGACTGAGTATTATAGTTTGAATACCTGAATTGGTGGAGAATTCAAACGGGGTGCTGAACTCTCCGTATCCAGCAGCCGTGCGAGCACGCACATGGAACACGTACACAGTAAGGGGGTTGAGACCCGTGACATCGACACTCCGAGAGAAAGTCCTCATTATGCGGTAGGACCTCTCTCTCTGATCCTGATTAGAACAGACAAAAAGAGGGGTCTCTTTTCAATGCCTGACTGCAAATCCATCTCCACCATCAGTGACATACAAAAAGCGTGCCAACATATTGACATTCCAGACAGCTGTCTGAGCTGCATTAACCTGTGGGCGGCTCACCTTTTCATAGAACTTGACCTCGTATTCCAGGATGACCCCGTTAGGTCGATCTGGCTGTTGCCACGACAACGACAAACTATGCCTGGTTACATCGGTGGCTTGGATGGACGACACTGGAGAGGGAGCTGAGAGAGAGAAAGAGGGAGAGAGATGGAGAGAGACGATATGTAAATGACAATGGTGTAACTTCATAGAATAACATACAGTCTATGATAACATCAATAATAGTTTCACAGCTCTGCTCACAGCTCAAAAGGTATGTATGGTACCAGTTTGTCAACAATCCCAGTGACCCAGTGCGCCTGAGAACTGACCTAAATCTCATTCCTTCCTATCCAGGGGGACAACCTTTATTCTCCTCTCTCTCTCCTCTTACATCCCTCTATGTTCTATCCTTTTTTTCGCTGGTTGTCCTATTTTGTGGCTGTTCATATGATATTGGGCCATATGGTGGTGCAGGTTGGACTTGACACATACCAGACACACTCTCATGCTGTGCACACACAGCTAAGTTATTTCCCCGAGGGCACCTGGAACTGAGCAGGTGTGCCGTTTCTAAATGCCACTGTAAGGACTTAAAGTAATGACAGTTAAGATGTAACAGCATGCAAAAAAAGCACAAGCCGAAAACTAATGGAGAGCATGTGTGAGGGACGCCACACACCAGCTGACACCTTCAACTAAAATGAAACACGCCATAAAATGTGGGTGATTTTTTTTACACACTTCCGTGGTCATGGACTGACACAAGGAAAACCCCACACTTCTATACTGTACATTTGTGCTGTTCAGTTATTTCATTGTATGTAAGTGTTGGATTTTACTTTTTGATGTATCTAATTTCCCCTTAACCAACTCTGTCTATTTGTATTTAAGTCAGTGATTTACATTTCCCAGAATGCTTTCTGACATCCTCTTGAGAACACCCCTATAATTAATTCAGCTGTTGTTAGGTGTGGGAGGACAGAGTAATAACTATGGCAACTATGACAGTGATAGTAAGAGCAAGAGTTTCCAGCTGAGAGATAGCTAAAAAATTGTTAAAGATTATTGATGTTGTTGTGGAGAAACTTGTATTTCTGCTAATACTGAACAACAGTATTAGTTTTCTTCTATTAAAATTTATTGTAGCTTTGCAAGATATTTTATATGATTGTGGTCTCAAATGTATAGCAGAACTTAATTTATAGAATATTTAATACAGAACTGCTTTTCAAATCTAATTTCTTTTTCATGAAATGTATTTAAAACATGAAAAACCTTGTCAGTTCTATTTCTTTAAAGGTGCAGTGTGTAGAATTTAGTGGCATCTAGCAGAACGGGCTTGGCAGAAATGGAATATAATATTCACAAGTATGTTTTAATTAGTGTATAATCACCTGAAACTAAGAATTGTTGTGTTTTCATTAACTTACAATGAGCCCTTTATATCTACATGGAGAGTGGGCCCTCTTCCATGGAGGCTGCCATGTTGCACCACTTTGTTTCTACAGTAGCCCGCATTGGACAAACCAAACACAGGCTTTAGAGAGGACCTTTCGTGTTTTTCACAAGTTTTGCAGCCACCATAGGTTCTCCTACATGTTTTGGAGCTGAGGGGGAGGGGGAGGAGTATTCAGTTTATTACAATCTGCAACCTCACTTCTAGATGCCACTAAATCCTACACACTGCACCTTTAAATTACAAGTCTCTCTAGATTAGAAATCAGAAAGAAACGTAAGACTTATATTAACTGAATGGTGTACTTAAGATAAGTTTCCTTATTATTTTTTGAATGCAAAAATACTTTATCAATAGCTGTTTCTTTCAGCACTGACTTGTTTGGATACTTCCTTTAGTATGCAAGAATGTAGCTACAAACAGAGCTTGTTCATATCATGCTTCCACAGTTTTGAACATTACTCACGGGGCCTCGCTTCCCTGTGGGCCCACATGCAGTGAGCAGCAGTTTGTATTGTGCTGACCCACTTCTGTGCAGCGTATATACACAGCTTCTGTGTTACTGCAACAGTCAAAAATCGAACAAACACACTCAGACACTTTTTCTTCTCACCAGCTTGGTTGGTGGTGACAGTGACAGACACACTCTGGGATGCCCCTGTACCGCTGGCCTGGGAGACCCCATTGAGTGCGTGGACGATGAAGGTGTAGTGAGTGTGGGCCTTGAGCTCGCTCACCACCACCCTAGTGGTCCTCAGGCCCGTCTGGCTGGGAGAGAAGAGCACATCTGAGCCGCAGGGCAGGCAGAGCTGAGAACCGGAGACGGAGCCTGAGCCGAGTCTGGGGTAATCTCTCTGAAAGACACCTCTCTCTGACTGGACCTCAGATCCCACAATGCCCTGGTCCGACTGCATCCCCAGGCCACTGTGCTGAGCCTCAGCCTGGGAGACACTGTGATTCCTGGGGGGGGCTTTACCACCATTTTGACTGTGGCTGCCTGTTTGACTCCCAGTTGGACAAATGAGACACTCCAGGCCGTAGCTGGTGTCGGTTCGTCCTCCTAGCCGGCGAGGGGGGCTCCACTCCAGGACCACAGAGGTCTCATTCACCACTGAGATCAGCTGCTGTGGGGCTGATGGCGGCTCTGGGGAAGAGACAGGGAGAAGCTTGAGCATGAACAAAACCAACCAAGTTTGCATTCTGTACGGCACATAAAGGAAGTGGAAGTAGATGAGGAGTAAGGGGGGTGCTGCAAGTTGTTGGCACTGGTTGAAATGTAGACATCTGGCATCAAACCGAAAACCATACTGTTCAGAGATGTTTTTGATGGGCTCATGTTTTCTTCTGTGGTATTTCTTTTTTGTGTGTGTCTGAGGGACAGCGTTTGTGTGTTTTCATTTTTCCCAGGCCAAGGAAACCATGTGCTGTATATAGGCATAATTAAGTTTACGACACACAGACCGAGGTCTCCAAGTCTGTCACACAGGACTTACTCAGAGACTTAGAGAGAGAGAGAGAGAGAGAGAGACAAGGAGAGTGAGAGAGCAAGAGTGAGAGAGAGGACATTTATTCACTTCTCAATGTCTTTAGTTATCGCTGTCAGACAGGATGTAGATGGTGGCTTAGTCATAAGTAATGGGATCATGAAACAGGGGTGGCATTCAGACAAGTTTCTGTCTCCCTCTGTTTGGTAGAGATAGAGAGGTAAGGATACAATGAGCGTGCCATTTGCTTTTATTTGCAAGAAATGCACACACATATTGTCTGTGTTTTCACTTAGGTATTGTCTTACTAGTATGTGTCCCAGTGTGTGTATGTGTGTGTGTGTGTGTGTTCTTACGGGTACAAGCCATGGATGGAGGGTCTGTGTCAGCGCGGAAGTACCCAGAGTGGCAGTCACAGGCAGTCGCCCCGTCTCTGAGTGAGTGGCTATGTGGAGGACACTTAAAACATCCCGCATCTGAAGACTTGGCCTTGTAGAAACCTGGAGCACAGGCTGCAGAGAGACAGAGACAAAGAGAGGGACAGATTTAAATATTTCACTTTAACAACAATGCTTAGCCATGCACACTTGCAACAACAAATGTTGAACATAATGACATTAACTATATAAAAAGACACTACAAATGACTTTTAAAATAAACACATTGCCTTGAACAGAACAAAGTATTCGTTTAAAGGTACTCTGTGGAGTTTTTAACCACTAGTGATGATTAGATTTTGATCAGCAAGTCCCCGCTTTGTTTGTATGTCGAGCTCTAGTAGCACAAATGCACTGGTGACACAAAAATGCTTTTGTGCCGGCGATTTAATTTAACTCAACTGATCATCAGTGGAGCTGATACCACACAAAGAAACACAGCATGACAGCAGCTAAAGCTGGCAAAGAGGAGGACTGCTAGCTAGCAAACATATTTGTACACATTGCAGGTTTCAAAACATTCAATATTCTCTGTAAATAGTTTATGAGGAAGAAAATTAATTAAACACAACTGTAAGATGGAAACATACAATGCATTTTGGGGATAAATGTAAATGTCTTGTTTGTACCTACAGATTATCCTTAATAAATCATCTGTCCACGTTATTAGTCACTTGTAGGAATCAAAGACCACCCTGATGTGAGCTGCAAGCAGTGCAGTCAACATTAATTCCAGGTCAAGTGACCCCTGACCCTTGATACAGTCTTTGTTGTCTCCCATACTGACTGCTCAGAGAACCCAGACAACAAGTTAATCAACACATGGTAAAATCTTGTCTTTGGACTGCATTTGGATCTAAAGGTAAACAACTGTAAAGAAAAATCTAGAGAGAGAAATGGATATAGCATAAGAGGGAGGCGCATTTTGACTTCTTTTATCTTTGATTTTGATGAGCAAAGAAAGAAACACCTAAAAGAACAATTACTGATCGGCTCCCACACACACACATGCACAAACCAGAAACACTAGAACTGAATACATCAAAACTCCACAGTGCCGGCAGCCCACACAAATATAATTGACATTTAAATATATGAAAGAGGAGAAACAGAGAAAGAGAGAGGGAGAGAGAAGGAGGGGGGTGGAGGGCGAAAAATCTTCTCTCTGTATACCAAGGAGTTCATACACTGACAGAGCAACAATACAATAAATGAGTGCATAATTATACTGCTTGACATCCACTGGTGAAGCAAAAGAGATGGCAAAGTGTGGCTGGTTAGAGCCATTTTTTCCATCTTTAATTTCAGATGGAAAAATCCTTCATTTCTTTCCAGCGCAATCATTTTTTCAACACCTTCTTTTTCATCATCACATCCTATTCATTCTCCTTCCTCAATCCTACCATCGTTCCCGGTTCTCTCCTTTTTTTTCTCCGACCCTTTCACATTTCCAAGGGAGATAAAGACATCCCAGTGGGAGTGGATAGGAATGCGGGAATGATGTGTGTGTGTGTGTGTGTGTGTTCGAGTGTGTCAGTATGCTTTATGACACTCTCACCAGTAGATGAGAGGGAGGAAGTCTTCTCTGTAATCTACTCACACCGACCATCCTGCCCCATCTGCGTGAGCCTCCATAGATTTGCTGTTTCACACACTCATTTGCCCTCCCTTTCACATTTTTCACAACCTCCTTCATTTGCTCACTGTGCACTTCCTCCTCGACCTCTACTTATCTGTCTTTGTGTCTCTGATAACTCTCTCACTCTTGCTGTATCTCCGTATACCCCTCCAAGTGTCAAACAACAAGAAAGCCTTGAAGCCAGCTAGCGGCATTTATAGCCTGATATTGATACTAATTCAAATGTGGCCGCACATAAAGACATCCGGCTTACAGCTGTGTAGTCGAAACCTGTAAATTCATTAACACATTTACAGCTGATAAGGGTGGCCTTCGTTTGGTGGATGACTCAACATGATGGTGGTGGACACGTGATGGTGATATCATCAAATCCTACATAAAATTATCATTCTCCTGCTGTTGTACACATTCCTGTGTTTTTAATCATCAAAGTAGGTAAGTAAGCCACGGATATGAAAGAGAGGGAATTGAACAGAGAAAGACAGAGAAAGGTATTTGACCTGCGGATTTAAGGGTCGATTATAGAGCTAAAGAAGACTCTGCTTGGTAGTAGGGGGGGTGGGTGGGGGGGGGGGGGTGTTGGTTGCACACTACCTTTGTCTCTGTCCCACCCCATCATCTATCCTTTTCTCCAACACTGAGGTCAGAATGGAGGAGGAAGAGAAAGAGAGGAACAATTATTTGAAGCCATAAACTTCCTTCAGCGCACTCTCATGTCCCTATTCTCTCTGTTGTCTGTAGCCTTTTATGTCTTTAGCACTAGTTTCAAGCGCTGGGAGGGGGGTGAGTGCTGACCTGGAATAAGAGCTCATGAGGGTGTCATTAACCCGACATTAACCCTACGCCACCAAGGGCCGTGCAGAGCCTGAGCTCGACCGGCTCCCTGCTTAACTGGGAGGACACACTGATAAGATAAGGTGAGAAATGATCCTCATATGTGTGTGTGCCTGTTAGTAGCAGAGTGCATACACTATAATCAGCTGTTTGGCTGCTTGAGACAAGTGAGAGAGAGTGACAAGTATAAAGGATGAAGTTGACTGGGAGAGACAGCGAGAGAAAAAGAATGAAGAGGAGCGAGAGATAAATAGGTGAAGAGAAAAAGAAGGAGCGAGGAGGAGGTGGAGATGAAGACGGGGAGGGGAAGGTGCCCTTTGATTACTATCAGCACTGTCGGCATTTGCATATGCATTCTTCTGCTACCTAAAATGCAAATGCAGCTCATTGCAAATCCAACTAAGAGCTTCATCGGCACACTGTATGCGTGCACGTGTGTGTGTATTCTCCTTGACCCCATGTTATCTGTCATCATCCCTTGTTCCTTCCCAGAAGAGGGGTGTAGATAGAGGAAGTACCCCTGACCGTTCCAGTCTGACACCTGTCTGTGTGATGGATGGAGGGAGGGACAGATTGACGGATGGATGGACAGATTGATAGACTGTCACTCGAGAAGGAGGGACACTATTAATCACAGGGGTCATGCCCTGTTAATTAAAACCCACAGAATGCTGGAGATAAGACATGATTCTTATCTCTTCCCTACTGTATGTCTTCATTGAATGAATGCCTGCAAACTGAAATTTCTACAGAGCTTAGTATCAAATTCATGTCATATCTCATGTGGGCACTAGGTTTTCAGATTAAGTTTGCATTTAAAACCCTAGGAATGCACTCAGTAGAAGCCGCAGCTTTAACTTGTCTAAATTTAAATACTCACAAAACTGGTGGTTTGAAGAGAAATGTGTATGTGTATGTGTGTGTGCCTGCCCAGAGCCAACAGTGTGAACATTAGCATGTGAAAGGGGCTCTACAACAATAAGCCCCCCTCCAGCCCTCCTCCCCGTCACACACAGATCGCCCCCCGCCATCAGCAGCACCCCCACCCACCCCTGACCGTGGATCAGGGAGAAGAGTTTGAGAAGAGAAAGGAGGGATAATGAGAGCAAGACAGAGAGACAGGGAGAGGGAGAGCCGAGCTTGTTCCGATGCCAGAGAGCTACAGACAGACTGGTGGAGCTGGCAAACCTCTACATTAAGAACAACCTGGGAGAGGGAGACAATTGCACACACACACTCGAAAACACACACCCACTTTAATTGTGATGGCGGAATGCAAACCATTCCCCCCCACCTGGGTTTGGCTTGCTTCTGACAATTACTTGTGCCATTCCAGTGTCTTTCCCTGCTTTGTCACCTGCAATACACGCACACACACGCACACCAAAACACACTCTCCTTCCGCTGTTTGCCCCACCACACTCTTCTCTAGGCATTCCCGGGCAGTCCTCCAAACTGTGAGTGTATGGGAGGGAGGGCTTTGTTAGACAGAAAATCAGAGATACAGTACACACACATATACACTCGTGCACAGACACACTAAATCAGCAATCCAACACTGTCCAGAGGCCAAAAACGCGATGCAATAATTAGAGGCACTGAATACAGCGATTACACACTCTTTCTATCATCCGCTCACTCTTTCTTTCTGTCATCTCTCTTTCAGCGCGCCTGTATTTCCCTCTGCCTCTCTTTCCCTCTCTTTTCATCCCTCTCGTCCAAACGCTTTCTGCTGTTGACGAGACACTGCAGGTGCGTTGGAAAGAAGCACAACCATGAAATCTCTCTGGACACAAAGGCACACACATGCACACAGAGAAACATTCCAACCCTCCCAAGGCAGTGAGCAGAATTGAGCAGAAATCAGACGACAGAAAAAAGAGGCCAGCGGAGAGAGACAGTGAAACAAAAAGCAGGAGGCTCCTCTTTCATTCTGCCTCTCCAGCCGTTCACATTTCAAATTCTCTCTGTTGTTTCTCCTCCACTCGCCTCTTGTCTCTCCTCCCTCGTTTCCGATCCTCCCAGACGGATCGCAGCTGTCAAACTTTTGACGTCTTCATCTACCTCGGTCATGACCCTGCACTCTGCAGCTAAACTCTCTATATGTGTGTGTGTGTGTGTGTGTGTGTGTGGCTGTCAGTCAGAGTTTTTGACGTCTTCATCAGGCTCAGTCATGACCTAGGTCTTAACCAGGGGTTTAGAAAAGAGGGGGAGTTCCCTCTCTCTTGTGTTTCTCTACTCGTCCCCTTTGCACCCGATGACGAACCCCCAGCGGGGGAGGGGCAGCTCTGTATTGATGCCTTGCTGTCAGTGGCCCTCTTTCAATCCCCCTCTCGCCCCATTCAACATCTAATCCCTTCTTCCTCTCCAGAGCTTCTCCTCTCATCCCCTCCATCCTCATTACTCTGTGTCAACACTGAAAATGAACTTTTCACATTTCGCCGCTTTAGCTAAGTCTACTCTTGTTTCAGTTCAAATCGGTTCAGTTCAACAGGAGTTTTTGGGGTGCTAAAATGCATTAACAACACATAAGCTTGCATAGGGCAGATGGTAAAAATACTTCCACCGAAGCAAACTATGGTTGTTGCACCAGGGCTCTGAGAAAAATGAAAAACCTTTCGATTAAAACATGCCACAATTTGCTGTAAACAACAATCTATCTAACTAAGGAGATCTACCAGTGGCACATATAATGTAAGATCCAAGAATGTGAAACAATTTTGCACAACAAACAAGCCTGAATGAACAATTTCTATAATTTTAGTTTCTATTACATAGTTTTGGTGTTTGACCATTAAAGTCTGTACTTGTGTTTGAGTGGTAGTTATATTCTGAGGTATTTGGGATGAAATTAAAAGAATAGTTTGACGTTTTGGAAAATATGCTTGCTGGCTTTCTTTCTGTACAGTGAATATGAAGCTGGAGCCAGGAGATGGTTAGCTTAGCTTAGCATAAAGACTGGAAACAGGGAAACAGCTAGCCTGAACATATCCAGTAATTGCAAGTGTGTCTGGCTAAGCTTCTGTCTGTCTGTTTCATATACTACCTGAGTGAGGGCATGTGAGTCAAGAAGATCGAGAAACCTATTGACCTTAGTAAAGGAAAGAGAGATAGATCATCTAAATCTCCTCTCAAATATATCTATCTTTTCGTTCCATCCTGCTCTAACCCCTCCCCCCTCTTCTCTCAGTGAATTTCAAACTTAAAATGGGAGAAGCATTAAAGTGTCTATCCAATACTGCAGGGTCAGAGTTTTCTGCAGCATTCGGTATTCATCCAGACTTTGATGGATTTCCACTGAGGCAGCTGAGCCCGGCCAACAACCTGACAGGCAGTGTGAGTACGGAGACAGAGAAGAGAGCAGCGGATAGATAGATGGCACTTCACATCTGCTGGAGGTTCAACAGAGTCAAGGGTCTCTCCTAAATCTAGCTGAGGAGGAACATCTTTCAGGCTTCAGGGACCACCCCGCAAACCTCCTCCTCTTTTCAGAGGGAACAAACGAGGGCGAGCGGGGTGAAGGTTTTAGAGTACGTTTGTCACAAAGAAAGAAATTTGGCTACTGCTCATGTTATTGCAAAGAAAAAAAGTCAAGATTTTTTCCCTCTTGGCGTTTTTGCCTTTTTTTATTGGACACTGGGCAGTGAAGAGGCAGACGGGACACAAAGGGAGAGAGAGATGGGTATGACATGCAACAAGGGTCCTTGGCTGGAATCGAACCAGGGACGTTGCTGTTATGTGGCATATGCAGTAACGATTCTGCTACCGGGTTGCTCCAGCTTTTTCTCTCTTTATCGCCAACTGGCACCAACTGCATCTCTCCTTTATGTCCATCTCTCTGTCCCTCTCTTTCTCTCAGTGTCTCTGCTTTTCTCTTTGAATTATGGGTCTGTTTGTTATACAATTAGCCTGCTGGGATAGGCTTCATAAATAAAACTGAGGGAGCAGATCAGTGAGTCGCTCTCCCTTGTCTCTCTATTGGTCTCTGTCCATCTGCGTGTGTGTGTTTCTGTGTGTGTGTGTGTGTGTGTGTGTGTGTGTGCGTGTGCGAACATGTTGTGTATGTGCCTGAATAGGGGGAGTGACGCCATGTTGTAAAAGTGTCTCCACAAAGTCTGTTGTCCCCCGTTCACCCCACTTTCCCCTTTTCACATAAACACGCACATTTAGTAGTCTTCACTATCACAACAACTACTTGCAAACACTACACGTCATCCACGCCACATGTATGTTGGTGAGAGGTGTGAACAGCTTGCATATTTGTTACCATAAAGTTCAGACCAGATTTGTAAGTGATAGAAAGACATTTTTGTCCAGATGGCTGTTGTTATGTCAGCACACCTCACACTGAGACCTGAGAACTTCCACTGATACTAAAAAGAGTGAATCAGTGCAGGACTTAAAACGCTGTTTACAGCCTGGAGATATTGAAATATAACACATAAATGGAATAGATGAATGATACTGAATATTTAGGGGATACATAACATGATGATATATACAATCACAGTGATATACTGTGATTACTGTCAGCTTTTTGAGGGCTACTTTTTATACAAAAACCTAAACAAAATTAAGTTATTGTTAGCTCCTAGAGCCCGTAAAGATTAGAATTTTAAAAAAATAGTTTGACATTTTAGGAAATATAGTTATTCTCTCTCCTGCAGAAAGTTGGATGTTTGCTAGATATGAAGCTACAGCCAGCAGCTGGTAGCTTAGCTTAGCACAAATACTGTAAACAGGTGAAATCAGTGAGCCTGTTTAATTTGTTACTTCCTAGAGTCTTTTCACTGTGAGGTTAACAGGGAACCAGCGGAGACTCCATAAGATGTAACGTGTTAATTAATGAGCCAGGATCATATTCAACAGACAGATATGAGAGCTGTATCATGTTCTCATCTAATTCTCAGCAAAAAATTTGTATGAGCATATTTCCTCAAATGTCCAGCTGTTCTTTTAAGATGTCTGAGTCTGTGCTATTGTCGAAAAAATCATATATGCCATCAAATAGTGATATCCTTCAAATAGGTTTGACTATTCAATAAATACATTTAAAAGTGTAATCTTTACTGCTACTGTAAAGAATTAAAATGTGTAACATAGTCTGCACTGATTAAAGTGTCCCTTTAAGATAGTAACATTTCTAAATATAATCTTATACAATTAAAACAATCCACAGGTGTTAATTGCTACAAACACCAAATCTCTTTCACTGTTTTCCATCATTAGTGAGTAGCTTGTTAACTCAAGTGCTAATAATTGTTATTCATAGAGACATGGCAACACAAGGGGAGAGGAGAGCTTCCAAAACGGATGAGTCAGACCATCACAAAACCAAACAATCTCAAATAATGGTACAGTAGCGCTTTTGCACCTGGTGTCGCTTACCTTTACATGCACCGGCCTTCTCTTCATATCCTGGGTTACAAAGACATCCACCAATAGGAACCAACCACTCTCCATCAGCACCGCAGTACATTTTAGGCTCCTCTCTCTCTTCTGATTGGTTCACACAAGACCCCCTAACCTCCACTAACGATGAAGTGTCAGCCCCGGTAACTGTGTCGGGAAAGGTTGCCAGGTTACGGATGGTGAGCGGGCAGGTTTTGTAGAAAACCCTGACGGAAACCAAAGCAATGCAGGCACCAACATCCTGAAAGGCCAGGTAGAAGCCCTTCCGGGTCGTGACCTTTACGTCACGCACCTCAGTGTTCAGTTTCATGATGCGGTCTCCGACGTCCACCTGGATGGACAGAGAATGGAGTTACAATAATGAAATGTGCGGTAAACACTGCCCTTATTAACTCAATTTGCTTGTTCAACCTAAAGAGTTGCAACTGAACCATAGCTGATCTTCACATTTTCAGCAATTGGCTCTCATCCATATTGACTTCCATTGATTGGAAAGGTAAAAAAAAGGCTTTAATGCTTACATCACTAAAATCAGAAGTAATTTTAGTAAGGACTAAGAAAAAAACACCTTGGCAACATTCCTGGGATGGCGAAATGGTCATCCAAGATAAAAGTGCTCTTAAAACAAATAAAAAAATTACAGCTAAGTGCCGCGGGGGTTTTATTTTCCAGATAAGAGCAAATTAAAGTGAGTGGGGGAGCGAGGATAAAGAACACAAAGTCTGACTCAGTTGTTTAGTGTTACCTGGGTGAAACTCTCGTCTGCTGCCACAGTGTCCACCTTAATGAAGCTGCTCTCTTTGATGTAGCTCTCTCTGTCTTCGTTTGACTCGTGGTAGTACAGATTGAATGTCTCCTGCAAGACAAAAGGGATTTTGAAAAAAAGAGAGACTGAAGCGCCTATTTATCATTATCAGCGCTTATCTTTCCTCTTAATATGATAATGAGTCAAAGGGGGGTTTGTGCTTGAATAAACAGCAGCAGTAATATATAATAAAGCTCCATTAGCAACAGCATGTCCACTAACTGATTAGCATAAATGTTAACATGTTAAAGAATTCAAGCCTATATGGGAAATCCAAATCATACAAAGACTATTATTCCCTGCCAAGCTTCATACCTTGCAGGTGCCAGTGACCCCTGGCAGGCTGTTACAGTCTCTCAGGGTGAACTTGACTTCAACGTAGACCCGTTGAGCACCAGACCGAGGGATCCAGTCAGTTCTCAGCCAGTTGTTTTGATTGGGTTCTAAGACGTTACACACCTGGTATGTTCTGATGGGGATGTTCTTCTCATCCATGATACTCACCTCTTCCCACTGCAAAAGAACATTGACACATTTGTATTATCACACCTGTAAGGGCATCCACTTATCTTTTTACACTTATCTTTCAGCTCCTAAACTGTGTATACTTAACATTACAGGCCACCACTTTACAATATGTACCATAAACAATTGAATTCCTGCTTTTTCAGTTCATGCCAACAGTAGGAAAATCAACTTGTAGATATTTCAAACTTCATTGAAACTGATGCTCCTTCAGTGAATTTTATTTGCCAAAGTGATGAAATTCTCATGTGGTAAAGCAGCTGAAAGCAGGTTTTTAAAACTTTTCCTTATCCTACAAACTCTGACATCTAAAATTTAAGAAGTCAGCTGCCAAGTAGTAATGCTTTTAAATTATGTTGTCAGAAAAAGAAACCTGGGAAACAAACAATACACCCAAAGATGTGGTGAAAATGAACATGTGAACATGAAAAAGTCTTGTATTTAAATGACTCCTGTTTTGCATCTGACTTTCAAATTTAAGATGAGATGAGTTTTCCAAAAGCTCTTGAATGCACCGGCGAAGAGTTTACAGTACAGTCCCCACTGACAGTTTCACATGATAAAGTAATTTTGAAAAACAAAGGTGACTAAATGTTCACTGTGACAGACTACAGCAAGGTTAAAGTCCCTGACAGTTGATTCTCATCTTTCACTTTCACTGCATGAACAGAAAGCAAAAGTCTAAAAGTCTAGACTTTAGTTCCAGTAAACTGAAGACTTTACACAGAAATTCTTTCAGAAGCCTTGGCCAGCAAAAAAAGTTCACTGCTGAGAACTTATGTTGTTTTTCTATCCACTTAAGGACATCTTTTTCCCTCATAAATACAGAAATACAAAAATAAACCCCCACACAGTTCAGATGCTGGGGCACATCCTCTATTTCACTGCTGTCATTTGAAACTTCATGAGACTAATATTCATTCTTGCATCAATATCCTTCAGTGGACAGTGGTTCAGATTTCTTGCGACTTCAAGGTTTTTACAGACACATTTCAATACTCGTGAAGCAGGCTCAGCCTTCATTGCACCATTCATCTCAATAGAGCAGACTATTTGCCTTGTACTGTGACCCTTCAAATGACCGCTGAGCCTCCCAAATCCAAATTGGCTTTTTATTGCCACTGAATAATAATCTGCCCTCTCCCTGCTAGTGAGAGATGTATACACACTAAATGTGGCGTGTCGAAAGAGAGAAAAAGAGAGGGAGAGTAAGAGAATGACAGAATGTGTGTGTGTGTGTGTGTGTGTGTGTGTGTGTGTGTGTGTGTGTGTGTATTGGAGGGGGGGTCTGTATGTGATTGTGTGTGCAATGAAGCCTGATCAATATGTCATCAGGGCTGATCTTATTAGCCCATATTAGGCTATCACAGCTACCTTAATTGCTACTTTAAGTGGGGATTATTCCTCAAAACATGCCGTTTTACTCTTATCTTTCACAATACAGTTTAATGCTTAAATATTGGCTGACACTCACTCACCAATATCAACATCGATATCGGCCCCAAAAAATACAGCATCGGTCTGGCTCTTTAGTGTATAACTGTGCTCCTTTATGTACAGTATATAAGAGAGTGTGTGCATGAACACATGGTCCCGTCTTTGTGTATGTTTGTGTATGTCTTTATGTGTGTCATGGTGGGGTATGTGTGTATTGAGGAAGAGAGCTGTAAAAAAAAAAGCCGTCATGGGGTATGATGACTCCTTGTCTAGTCTCTTTTGGAGTCTTTGTCAGCAGAAAGAAATCACAGCTGTCAGAGGAAAAAAAAAAGCATTGCACTTGCCCTAACCATACAGAGATGGTGTTGTGTGTGTATAGCTGGGGATGTGGAAGGTGGGGGGTGGCTGTAATCAAAAGCTCAGTGCGTGCAGACCAGGACCCTGTCAATCAAGTGGCATGTGAGAGAATGAGAGCATGGTGACTGAAGAAATAAGAGTCAAGTTCACCAATAACTCTTAAAACAAAGAGGTGAAAGAGACACTGAGCCAAACGGAGAGTGAGAGAGAGAAAGAAGGGGAACATATAGATGGCTGATCACAATGTACACCAATGACAACATGATAAAAGTAGAAAAAAGATGGGAGGGTGTAATATCACATTTCCAGGATTCATTCTGGCAACTGCATGGTAGTAAAAATTCCTAAAAAACGACACCCACCACCAAGCTGGTTTATGCCTTTTCGTGTGCCAAACACAACGCCAGCAATCTCATAGGCTATTAGCACTTAGGCTTGGTGAACAACAGCTCATTTCAAAATCTGTGGGATGATTATTTACTGTTTCCAGATCAAGTGTGTGCAAGCGTGTATGTGTGTGTCTGTGTGAGTGAGAAAGTGTATTTTCCAAAGAGAGAACAGGTTGTAAACAGTGTATCTGTAAGAAAAAAAAAAAAAAAGCTCCCACTCACCCCTCCCTCTGAGGGACTGGCTGCCCATTTCAGCTCTCCTGGCACTGTCCTGGTATCCAGCAGGGTCACTAAAATGCACACATACGCAGGTGGTTTAAGGGCAAACAGCCAACAGTGCTTCAGTAAAAATACACAAATCAAATTATTTAGCAGGCAGATTTAAGTTACATTTTTGCATTAGGATCCATGAATCACTCCACAAAATCACAAATGATCACTAAGCTTCGGACAAATATAGAATTAGTAGAAAGTATAGCCCACTGTATTTGCTATAGTCTGTAATTAGTTTTAATATTAATTGGATTTCTATTACATTACATCAGATTAGTTAGTCTAATTAGTGTTAGTCTAGATTATTTGAAATGTTCAAATTCTAGGACAGATTTAAGGGTGTCAAACCCTATTTGTGCATAAAGAAACAACCCAAACATGTGAGTTCAGAGGTTTAACTGTTCATGAATAAAAGATAAGTCTTATTCAGTAAACCGTATACAACAATATGAGCTTCAGTGGCCATATCATGTAGAAATATACAAGAAACAAGTGATTTTCGTGAAAGCCATGGAAAAGAGAGAACATGCAACTGAACTCCTTTGGAGAACAACTCTGCGACAAACCAGGAAAAATGATAACTTCAATTTTTTTTTCCTATTCTTCCAACTTTCTGACTGTTGAAGTTTCATGCAAAATCGCTCCGCTCTTCACCATCTCCGGACGCGCACGGAGCACACGCAGAGGCGCTTCTCTGCGTGCAGGAACGGAAAATTAGACCGTGTCACATGCAGCGCAGTCACAATCTATATTCCCACTTTACCTTCATTGGGTGGATAAATCCTTGTCCTCGAACTTGAAACTAGTGTAATTATCCAGATGAACGCGGAGGATGTTCGCCATACATTTGCAGCCATGTGTGCCGTGTGGAAGCGTGTGTGTTCCCCGCTGGCTCTGCGTACTGGCTGAAGCGGCTCCATCCCGGTGGGAAAAGTGTGTGTGAATGAACCCAAGTGTGAAAGCGAGTTGGATGCAGCGGATAGTGGGGCGGTCTCTCACACTTCCCTTAATGGTAATTCAAATGACATGGGCCGAATGACATACAGTATTGCGGTCCATATCAGCGTTGATATAACATCTCTACAGTCATATTTGTATTATCTCTATCTAAAAATCCAAGTGAAGAAGACCCACGTGGAAATACATTTTGCAAATAGTGGTTATAATTTTCTAGGCATATTTGTAGGGATTGAAACACACTTTTATGCATATTAACTGGCTGTAATGACTTTAAATTGATAAACAAATAAATAACATCCCCTGAAACCCCCAGGTAGGACCACATATAGGGCATCATTTTGGATCCACGGATCCAAAGTAAATATTGGAGGATGCAGTTAACAGTTACTTCTTTAGTTAGTCCGTATTGCGAATGAGAAGTGACATTTAGCAGTGATAACCACGAAGGATGCCAGCAGGCATGGGCTCATTAACGTCACAGTATCACGTTTAAAAAAACAACAACAACAAAAAAAAACACACAGTCTGTCACAGGAATTTCAAAACATGGATGTGTCACAACTGGCCGATGAAAGGTTGGACTGGCTGAATTTGGGTGATTTCATAGCAACTGCTGCTGTTGGAGGCTCTTTGTCTCTTTCGAGGAGCACAACACTGAAGAGTGTGACTACAGCGCCACCTGTTGATGACTGTAGGGGGAGGGAGGAAAAATCCAATGAATGATCAGAGATCTTTCATGATGAGGATAAGGAGCTTCAATCATCCTTCCCCCACCATCTGTCAACAACAGTTTTTTTTATTATTTTTATCTGTAAACCCATTATGGACATAATGAAGGAATAGGAGCAGATTCATCCTTTAATAATATGGCAATTGTAAACAAAACGGCACAAGACTACGGCCTTGTGTAGAAGCATGGTGGAGCAAACAAAGAGCAGGCTCATGACCTGTCCTCCTACACTCTCCCTTACTCAAAGACTCTAGAGAACAATCACTCTCAGTGGAGGCACAGCTTGAAGAAGTAATACTTTCATTTACATTGATCCAGTGTCTTTTCCCCCTATCTGTTGTGTATTGTAACAGAAACAGAGATGTGCTCCACTTTGTTTCTTCTTTGTGTAACATGTACAAAGGTAAGCTTTTTTATAACTGCTGTTGGACTGTGTGTTTGGCCGGTTTTGAAGCTGATTTCAAGGAGTGTTTTAAGCAGCAGACTGCATGTGTAAGTGAGTGTGTGTCTGCATTTGCATGTATGTGCTTGTGTGATTCTCGGGCCAGTCTCCATCTCGCTTTGTGTCTTCGCAGTTGCTACGCCGAAACCATCTCGATCCCCTGTAAGGCATCATAATGGACCCAGGAAGAGCATCTGGCGCTTTGAGACGCCAAATACGATCTCCTCGCTTCGACCTGCCACTCTTCCCCCATCCACCATAATACCGTTTTCACGTTTCATTCTCCTCGAGTGCCACGACAGACTGCGCAATCACAAAAGCCCAATTAGTCTAGAGGGGATCACGATTTTGCTCGGGGACCAGAGGGCCAATCACATCGAGAGGTGCAAGGCGAGAGCCTATGGGGCAGCGGCGCAGGTGGGTGGGACATGGATGTGGGGCGGAGGTGACACAGTGACATGGATGGAGAGAGGCCCGTTGTTTCTGGTCATTTGTGTCACCGAAGTTTTGATTGATGACCGTCGGGATGTTTTTCCTACTCTCCCCTGAGATTCCCAGATCTCTGGAGGGGGTTTCCACAACGGGCCCCCAGCCTTGAACACCTACTTTAAGTTTGGCCCCCAGCCTTCGCCGCACGAACACACATCTACACACACACACACTTACTTTTTGTTCCATTTGGGGGCCCCAGATGGCTGCTGCCCACACATCTGTATTGTGAAGCACTAAATATAGGCCCTGCGTGTTTTTGTCTCTAAATGTGCACATGTTAACCTGCATTCATACACGTAAAGTATCTCCAAGTGTCTAATAGTGATGAAGGAAACAGAAAGAACAGGAAGAAATGAAATGAAATACATACGAAGTAGCCAAATGTAAATGCGTGCATGTGTGTGAGAGTGTAAAGAGAAAAGCCCGAGGGACGGTAGGTGTGTGGGCGGCTGAGAGAGATGAACAAAAGAAGCAGGGAAGAGAGATGAGGAGCAGCGCATTGCCAGTGAGGATTTGATTGGGTGGGTGGGTGGTGGTGGTGTGGTTGGGGAGGGGGGGGGGTGTGTTGGGTGTTGAAAAAGGATCTTCCCTCAAAGCCTCGCTAAGATATTCCTGGAGCGAGTTAGGGTTTCATTTGGCTCGCAGTCCTACACAGAATGCTTACATCGTACTGGGAGCTTAAACCATTCAATATTCATACTACTAGACTGATATTCTCTGGGTTATATGACAGATAACAGTCAGGTTTTCTAAATCTGTACGGTGTGAGTGTATGCGCTTGAACTCCACACAGGGCGACAAAGCATCATTAGCATGTCAGAAGCATTACATTAGTACCCAGTTCTCTCCATAACAGCTGCTAGTCTGGCGAATTACTCAAGCACACATGCATGTGTGTGTGTGTGTGTGTATGCGTGTGGATGTGCTTCTGTGTTTATGTGTGTGTTGTGTTCAGTATAAACAAAGGAAGAAGCGAACAGAAGGTCTCATCAAAAACACCAAAACACCAAAAGTGTGTGTGTGTGTGTGCCACGCATCATGTGCTCACTTTGATGAGTGAAGAAATCACCATCAGCATCTTGCTTCAGAGCGTATATGTGTGTACGTGTATGTGCGTGCATGTGGAGTGTGTTTGCGTGGTGTGTTTGCATGCGTATGTGTGTGTGTGATTACATAAACATGGTGTCAGTGATGAGATGTTCTCTCCATCCATCTGTTCTGCTGGCATTTACATCTTCGGAGTGCTACACTGGAGGAGAGAGAGAGAGAGAGATAAACAGTTGTGCGAAGAGATTGTACGATAACGCTGGTTTCGTCTGTCAGTCACCAGAGCAATAACACACTCTCAGGTCACCTGTGGAGCTCTGAGGCTCCATTCTGACATGATCTTTTAACATGTCTGAGGGGTTTTCGGTATCTGTGAGAGGATGTGTGAGAGTGAAGCTGCAGTGTGTCTTCCTGTGGATGTGGTTACTGAGTTTCTGGGTGTATGCGTGCCTTTGTAGACATACGAGTGTGTGTGTGTGTGTATGTGTGTGTGTGTGTGTGTGTATTTTAAAGACAGAGAGAGATTTCATTGTTCCATTCCTCCTTATCTACTGTCTCGATGGAGAGCCCGTGCTGTTTCCCCCCTCAGCGATGTGACCCGGCTGTGATACCGCACGCCCTCGTCTCCACAGATAACAGACCACCCTAAAAATACTCCTCTTTCTACCACTCAGCTCTTCCCCTCTGTTCTCCTCACCTCTTCTGGCTCACTGTATCCTCCGGAGTCTCCCCGGCCATGAGTTTGCTCTGCCAGACTAAAATACCTCTGGGCGCTTCCTTGTGTCACAAAGGTCTTTTAATTCTATATTTTCCCCTCTTTTCGTCTTCCACAACTCATTCTGTTGGAGGCCGTAGATGTTATAGTGTCAGCTTGAACAGCAGAAGTGCAACTCAGACTGTTATATCACAAGTTTTCTTATGATTTTCCACAATAATTCCTCATCCCCCCCGCAGCTACTTCAGTCACCCACACTCTGGACACACAGGGCAGATGGGATGTAGGAGGAGACGGTGAGGACAGAATCTGCCGGGCTCACATAATTATACATCAAATAATTTACCATAACTCCTCAATAAAATATTGAAGAGTGCATTGTTTTCCTTGCCTCACGGGTTTGACAGTCTGGAACAATGCTAATTATGATAAACTAGGCATTTTTTTGAAAATGATGCCACAGCCAAGTGCTTTGAGAGCTTTTTCATCTCCGCTGCCTCCCTTGCTGCTGAGACTCTCCTCTGTTGTGAAGTGCTCTTAAGGATACTGACAATGCCCCTTTCTGTAGTTTTGAGGAAGTTTCTTGCTAATTTAAAACATTTTTATTCCAGGGCTCCTTTGCCACATTTGACATTTGGGGTTAGAAAGCTGTCGTTTTTGTTCTTTTTTTGTGTGTGCGTCCATGTGTGTGTATGCATCCTCGCCTTTCTTTTGGCCCCAACCCACGCAACTGACCAGAGAGGGCCTTGTGTGGGTGGACAACTCAATGGTGACCCCCTCTCTTTAGCCTCACCCTCCCTTCTCTCCCCTCCTCTTCCCTCTTTTCTTGCCCTCCATCCACCAGCATGAGTCCAAAAAGAAGGAGAGGGGCCCTGGAGATGAAAAAGTCTGTTTCACACCCACCCTTCAGCAAACACACTGGCCACAATTTTGCAATCTAAGTATAACAGCAAAGTAAGAAAATGTTATTAGAACACATTTTCATCTTTTAATCATGTAATCAAGTAATACCCTCCATATTTGTGAGAAACAAACCATGAGAGAAGGTTCTTGTGAAGAAGTGGTGAAACAATTGGTCAATTAATGGATTAATCAGTAAATAGGAGATCAATCACTGACTATTTTGATGATGGACACAAGCTGTTAAAGCTTAACGTGACTATGTGTAATGTGAGAATCAGTCGCTCATAGTGAAAAACTCTGCAGTTTCCGTCAGCTCTATGAAGAGTTATAGTGTCTTTCCGTTCATTGTTTTCGTGTTACTTCCTGTAACTATTTTGTTTTGGTTCAGTCAACACTACTATCATCAACCTCATTCCCAGTTATAGCACAGGCAGCTGTCCACCAAACAGTCCACAAACCAAAGATATTCAATTTTCACTAATATAAAACAGAAAAGCAGCAAATTTTCACATTTGAGAAGCTGGAACCAGCAAATTTCAGGCATAATTGCTTTAGAAATGACTCAAAGGATTAACTGATTATTAATTTGTTATCCAATTCATTTTCAGAATTATTCTGTAACTTCAATAAATAAAATAATTACTTCAGCTCCAAAATGATCAATTCTGTGACCAAAAACAAACAGTAAATTGATCAAAATGAGAGTAATCATTTGAAGTATACAGCCGTAACCTCACAGGAAGGTGTGCATGTCTCTGTGTGTTTGTGTGTCTTTCACTGAGGAAGACAGGACGACGATAAGAGTCTGTGTTTTACGGAGGATTAGCAGGGATTAGGCGTCAAACCAAATGATTGTCCAGTTTATCATGTTACCTTTGCCTTTATCTGTAGACACAATAGGTCACACACACACATATGCACAAATACCCAGAGAGAGAGAGAGAGAGAGAGAGAGAGAGAGAGAGGATGAAAGTGAAGCCAGGATATTAACAGCTGTCCCTGATCTTGGGAGAACATTGTTCCACACTGTGTTTCTCACATTTGTGCTTGAGTATTTGTTGTGTGGGATTAAGTTTAGGTGACTCCTAAATGTTTTTGTACTGTTAAATTTGCTGCTTCTCTGTTGCTGAATTACTTTGGTGCATAACAGTGCTGAAAACATGCTCTTGTTCTATCATTTTGAGGAATAAGAAGCCTGATTTGCATTTTACATATAATTATCAATCCCTGTCATTGTTATGACAGATATTCAAGTTGATGTGAGACATTCACTTTACGTCCCTTTATTCTTTTGCTTGACATCCATAAGTGGACTTGCCCATACCAACACTGCCCCCCTATGGTGGAGAAGGTAACAACCTCTGCTCATGACAGCATCAAATGAGGCATGAGTTTGTGTGATGTGCTAAATTGAGATGTGTGGGCCTGACTTTAGAGTGGTAAGACAGTGGAGGCTTCAAAGGAGCACAAGTTGGGCAAGTCATAATGAGAACATAATGAATCATGATTGCTGAAACTGTCACGAAATGACAAAGCGCAGAACAGTCAAAACTAATTTAGGTTTACTAGAGCAGACAAGGTGAAGTATAGGCTGTAACAAACACAAACAATACAGATGTTTTAACTATATCAGATTAATATCAATGTAGACTCAACATAAATGTTCAAATCTATCAGCACAGAAAAAATGCTAAAACTACCAGATTGTGTTTTCCTTATGAGAATTATTCCCACATTATCAATTTTATATACACAACAACATAATCTCAAACTGTTCAAAAGTATTGCCGAGAATTTTTAAAATCTCATTTATTTCCTGTCTAATTAGGTTGGACCCTTGTTTATTCAAAGATGCCTTCATTTTAGGGGACAACAACAAAATACTACAAGTACGAAATTACAGTTCATGTCATGAGGCTTTGGAGACTGATTCAGTTATCAGCACTGTCTCTCACGCTATGACAGCAAGCATCTGTCCATCTGAAGTGTCCTTGAGCAAGTCCCTATCAGCTAAAATGGCCTTAATCTGTTGATGGCCTTCACACTCTTAATTTCTTTGTAGATAAGGGCAAACAAAAAATAGATTTCTCCTTCAGGGATCAGTTGAGCATCACTCTCAATAGCGTACAAAGAAAATAATTTTTCACAGTTTAGTTTAAGTGTTTATGTATCACCTGTCAAGATATCTAGATGAAATCACACATGTAGTGTAAGTCTCGTAACAGAAACACCATGATGACTGTACAACATTTATGAATTCATTCATGAATTCAAAAGCTTCTGCAGTATTTCACAGAGCAGAAGGTGTTGATTTTTACAACCAGTAATTTACATATTAAACGTGTCATTTTTTGAGACGTACTGTACACTATAGAGCGTTTAAAACTTGAAGATGTTGTGCCTTCTGTATCTGGGTCAGCTGAGCTAGATTTGGAGTTGTCAGCTTTCTGCAATCTAAATAGGTCATAGTAACGAGGAGGGGGGTTTTGACAAGCTTATCATAGTCCATCAATTCTCACCAGAAAACAATCTCAAGATTGCTGGTTATGTAAAACACCCTGACTAGAGCTTTAAGCTAAAATGTCAAATTATGACAATAGACATTACAGTCATTCCTGTCAAAACTAGAAAATATATAAAGCAAGTAAGGGCGATATTTTGTGTAACAAATTCTATTTAAGTGTAATTATGCATGCTTATGCACTGAGATATAAATATGCAGTAACATACTGTATCTTTGGAGAAATCCAAATGAAGAGAAGAATGTGTGACGATTAAAATCTGCTGTGCTGTATATTAAAAAACTTCACAGCATGATTATTAACCCAGAAAGCATAAATATAGATGAGAGCCTTAGGAGATTATGTGAACCTTGTGCATCAGTGCACCAGTTCCACAGTGATACTCTCATAGGCCCACAAGCCCACACAACCATATCTCAGTGTTGCATAAGAGCACAGTTAGACTTAATTTGTAATCAAAGTGCAAAGTGCAATGTCTGCAACTTTGGCTGCTACAATAGGATGCCACAATAGTGGGCTTCCTGTCCTCAATTTAGGAGCCACAGGTTACAAAAAACACAAGTGGTGGAATAAGTATAAATGCGCAGAGGTTATGCATTCAGTAAATTCTCGTCTGGTTCTTCTCATTGTCAACATGGTTCCCAAGGGTATGATCACTGTGACAACCGTTCTCCTCTGCCTCATTCTGGGCCTGCTCAGTCCAGCTCCAGCTGCCCGTAAGTTTATTTCATCACATTTACCTGCTTGTCATTCAGAATAATATTAACTGTGAAGGTGACAGCAAATGAGAGCACTTTGGATGGGTGAGTATTGACCTATGACACATGTGAAGAAGAAGAAAAAGCTGAACTGACCAATTGGTAATGTGTTATGTGCTACTGTGATTGTGTACAGTGGGTTCCCGTTCAAGCAGAGTTTGTTGTACAAGATACACCAGTATGCCAGTGCCTTTCAAGCGCATAAAGGGCTACAGAGAACAACCTGCCACTGAAAACTGCCGCATTGAGGCGATCATGTAAGAATCTCTCCTACCAAGCCATCACGACGCCAACCTGCCTGTCCTTTAATATTTGAATATCACAGTCATGTCATGTGAAACCTTTTGGAAGGGGCTGATGAAGCCAAACTTGCACTAATTGGGTTTAGTCCAAAATATTCAAAAGACACTGCAAAGCAGTACTAATGTTGTGCCTGCAGAAATTCTTACCGTAAAAAAGGAATTCAAACTAGTCAACCATAACATTTTGTTGTCAAAACCATGTGCATTTCCTAACGTCAAACATACAGCTGTTTGGTCTGCTCCATATCACCATAAATTATGTTTATAAATGATTTGTTCTCAAGCTTTCTACTCTTTAAGATTGACAAAATTCAAACACACATTTCAACAACTAAGGCTGGGTATTGAACCTTAATACATTTTGAGTACTGACCTAAATGTGTCCATGTCACCAAGTATTAAAAAGTGTCAAGTCCCGCAAGCTGGCACTGGATACTTAATTCTTACCTAATTACCTAAAATACCTCATTCTTAGGCTTGCTTACTTATTTTTTGATGACACATGATTGAAATCATATAATTTTATACTTTTATTTAAAGTTCCTGTAAGGCTGCATTGTGTTAACAAAAAATAAAACATTGTTTTTTTAATATCCATGCTGAAACTCAGGTACCCAAATAGGCACCATTATCCAAAAGAATAATAATTATGCTATACACTAATACACAATGTCGTACTCTCTATGTGTGTCTGATGATATGACTCACTATTGCAGTTTCTACACAGTCATGAAGAGGGAGATATGTGCGACTCGGAAGGATGAGTGGGTGAGGAAAACTCTGGAATTACTCAGGTATGACACTCACTTTGAAGTACCTTCTAGTTTAAGTTTAGACATGGACCTTAAAATAAGGTCAAGCTTTGTGTGTGAACAGGATCTTGTTTTGTTTTTGTGACATCATGAGTAAAAAAAATTTATTTTATAGTTTAAAACTGAAGAAGATGTCCAAGACTGACACAGCTGCAGGAGAAGCTCTGATGAAAAGACATGGAAACCCTTCCATTAACGATGGGAATGGATCCTTCCTCAGTACCACCGAAACCTTCCTTAATACCACCAAAACCTTCCCAAACAGCACGGAAAGTTTCTATTAGCGTGGATGTAGGGAGTTGTAGTGTTTGAATCAAATTGCATATTGGAATGACTGACATCCAATGATATTGGGGATTTATTACTTGCTACTTACTTTTATTGCTTAAAGGTATGCGGTGTCAGTCCTAATACTATATTATCATGACTTAAGGGGAACCTGGAAAGAACCGTTTTGAGACAAATGTAGATTATGCGCTCAGCCTTTTCACCATGTTTTAGTGAGTGTTTGTTTGTTAAATCAGGTTTTTATGACTGTGCTGTTTCCTTCCATACTGTGAATCTGCTGCTTAACCATATTAATGAACCAATAGCAATTCTCAGAAATAAATAAACATGCTTCAAAGTACTCCTACGTTGTTGTCCACAATTATTTAATCAAACTACAAAACTCTGTCTTACTGAAAAGTCTCATGCAACTTCTAATGCAGCCAAGGCTAGCATTCAGCAGTGATTAGAGAGCAATTAGTGCTCTCAACTAGAACTGAAACAATTAGAATTAATTGATTAATCGATTGACAAAAAATTAATCTGCTATAAGTATTATATTATAACTATTTTGATGATAGAATAATTGTTTCAGTCATTTTTTAAGCAAATATGTCAAAATTCTGTTAGTTTCAGCTTCTCAAATGTGATGATGGCATGTTTTTCTTTGTTATTTATGATAGTAAACTGAATATTTTTGGGTTTTGGACTGTTGGTTGGACAAAAAAAGACATTTGAAGACATCACTTTCAACTCTGGGAAATTGTAATGGTATTTTTCACTATTTTCTGACATTTTATTGACAAAATGATTAATTGACATAATAATTGGCAGATTAATGAAAACAATCATTAGTTGCACCTCTATTTTCAATCTGTTCTTGCACATGTAATGATCTGACTCAAGTAAAATCGTAATTATAAGGTGTATAAGGTGTATTTTCCAAACACTGGATGATGGTAGGCCTACAACTTGTGCAAACTGAGTGATTGAGTAAGTGACTGTTGCTCCACATGGTGTATATATTTACAGTGGCGTGAGTGTACCTGCTGTATTTATTTGTTTATTTTTTTAAAGCGGGGGATGCTGCCATCACATGTGTTAAAAGGTGTTTTTTTATGAGCCGTCCTGCCCCTCTAGCTCATACAGATGCATGACATCACTGACAGGGAGGCCGTCTTTTGTGCTATTTCGGATCAGCAGCCCGTCAAACAAGGTGACTCCCTTAATGACACACTTGCTGCAGTAACTTGAACTCCCCACTAGATGGCAGAATTGATCTGTAAGATCTGTACCTTAGTCAGACACATCCTGAGATCTTGATGGTCATTTTGTAAGCACTGCTACCTTTAATTCCCAATTTTAAACAATAACAAGAAGAAGTGATGATAGAGAACAAGAATATTTATTTTGTTTATAGCAAACAACCGAACATACTCAGCTGTATCACTCTGTACTGCCAATCATGGACAAGTGTATTTTTAAGAATTTAAGAAAATTACATGACAGACAAATAAATACAGCAACTAATAAATAATGAATATTACAGAATGACATTGGAGAACATTTTAAATATCTTAAATAAATTCAAGATCATTGTCTGTATATCTTCATGATGGTGAGGAGTGCTTTCTATTGGCTGGAGGTTGTAGGGGCAAGCGTAGTGTTTTTCTTTGATTTGCGTGCCTGCCTGTAGAACACACAAAAGAGACGAAGGTTAAAATAATTGTTTGTGCTTTTCCTGAGTAATACATCAAAATGTGTGTTAATGTGATATGTCAACAGTCAATACTAGACATTGACTGCGATGACAAAAGCTTACTCACTCTAGTTCCTTGATCTTGTCAAAGACCCACTCCTGTTTCCAGTGGCTGCAGATTTCCCCCTCGGTGGTCTCAAATCTGGGTGGAAAAAAAAAAAGAAAAGTTCAGTCACAATTTCGGACTCATTCTTTATTAAAGAACTTTCATTTTCAATTATATAACATTTTTGATCATCACTCTCTGTTTAATAAAATAAGGAGGTTGGTTCTTACATGACAGCATGGACACATGGCGGGGCCTTCCTCTGGATCCTATAGCCAATGATGGGAGCTGTGATGGTCTGCACGCCGATCTCAGTGCAGCACTTGGTTACCTTTATTTCCGCTAAAAGGGAAACAAAAAAGGATTTGCTATTATGAGCATTGTCTCTTTCATTTGCAGCATAAAATCAGAATAAATACACAGAGTTGGCCTACATTTTCATCAGAATTCAACCATTTTAAGTGCACATGACACTGTAGAATTTCTAACAGTGTAATATAGTGCAGAATCTTTCACAGGCGACTTACCAGCCGTTGTTGCCATTGCCAGAACCCCCACAAAGAGAGCCAGGCATGCCAGTCTTCTGATGCACAGCTGCATGATTACTGCGTGAGATGTTCCAGAGGTTCTTGGAAGAAGCTGAACGTTTGATCTGGCAGATGGAGACAACTGATCTCCTCTGACCAGACCTCCAGGTTTTATACCATAAAAAGAGGAACCAGGGCAAACTGACAGGATGCATCATCTCCTAGGGCTCTCTTTAGTGTGTGTGTGTTTATCAGGGTGGGGGCACGGATGTGCTTGGATGACACTGTAGTTCACCATTTCCTTTTTTGTGATTTCATCATGACATTGACAGAGCTGACTAAGAGATTTACACAGGGCTTAAGTGCATCCACTACACTATGTAGCACATTTTTGTTGTGTTATTTCCAAATTGCTTATGCCTAAAAAGTATAGAAAATGGCTGTCATTCCCTTCAAACTTTGCTTTTGTGACCTGGACAATGATATTTTGAAATTTACCTATTTCCAGTGGGAAAATTGGTGAATTTGCACATTGTCATTAATGTAAAGTCAGAAAAAAACACATATGATTCAAAATTAACATGCAATTGTGCTAAAGTTTATACTAAAAGTGACCACAAAAGATTTAGAAGTGAGTAGTTTTTTGAGATTTGCAATCATACCATAAATCACTTTAATGAATCAGGCCCAAAATATAGTCTCCCATCAGCATATCTGGTGACTCATGTTATTTTTTTGTGCAATGAAAATGTGCAAATTCACCCGTTTTCCCATTGGAAATAGATACATTTCAAAATATCACTGTCCTGGTCACAAAAGCAAAGTTTGAAGGGAACAATAGCCATTTTCTATACTTTTTAGGCATAAGCAATTAGGAAATAACACTTACTATCCAGGAACAAAAACAAGTAAAAATGTGTTACATGGTGTTATTAAGGACTCACTTTAATTTCTTGTCCTATAAGGTTTATCAGTGATAGTAACAGGTAACTGATAATGAAACTGAATACATAAATGTACAAATAATAAAGGAACAAACCTGCTGTAAGCTACTAATATACTGTACAGGTAGTAGATTACAACAGACCACTTGGAAGCCTATGTTTAATGTTCTTACATTCATATTAATGATATAATATGGTATAATATTATCATATATGTATTTGTACCATGTTTTTGTGGGTTTCCTCTGGGTGTTGGTTTCTTCCTACAGACCAAAAACATGCAAGTTTAGGTGAATTTGGACATTTAATTGCATGTAAGTGGGAATGTGCATGTAAATGTGTCTATTTGTCTCTACGTGTTACCCAGCCTCTCACACAATGCATACTGGGATATACTACATTCCACAATGACCCTGAACAGAGTAGAGAGAATGAAAATGGATAGATATACTGGAAGAACAAGACAGATAGACAGATTCTTTATTAACCCAGTTAACCACAATCTCCATCTAATGGTGAATGTGTTAAGAAATTAGGTAAAAATCCCGCTGATTTCAGCAATAATGTACAGGCAACATCATGTGCCTGTCACTCTTCTTAATGTGTCATCTATCACTCCTTTTTCTCTGGTGCTGACGGGCATGGTCAGTAACAGCGGAAAGGAAAGGGGAAGGAAGGAGATCCTCAGACTTTTCACCGCAAACCACACATTTCCGAGCATCCTCCACCCAAATTTGGTCATTTGTTCTGGCTTGCTCCTTCATTTTAGTTGTGCTTGTGGAACTTGTTTGAGGGGCCTTTACAATTCAGACAATTTAGAAAGTTTGATACATCAAAATAACTGCCTAAAAGAGAAAGAATCAGCTTGTTGCTGCCAGTAAAACAAAGTTATCAGTTATTCATTGACCCGAGACAAGAATTATTTAAAAAAAAAAAAAAAAGATCTAACAAATTAATTTGCTTTTGTCTGACTTTTTTTGCTTCAAATATTCATAATATATTTTGAATGTTATATATTATATATCAGTATTTTATACTATTAAAAGTTATTTCTCTTAAAGGGGGCAGTGAGTCATCTGTACCCTTTAAACACCTCTATTCATAACCAGCAGGAATTGCAATTCATTACTGGAACTCATCTAAACCTACACACACCTCTGTACTGGACTCAAATGAAAGCGTTAAGCAGAAGTGTAAGACTATAATGGTATGTAGCCTACAGAATTGGACAGATCAGGACCACCGATGATCATTTCATAGTGTTTTCAGTGAAATGTGTAATAAGGTTGTGATGAAGTTTTCCATTATATTTTTCTGTCAAAAACTATTTTTCTGTAAACTAACTGCATGTCCAAAAGAACTGAGTTAATTCACAGTAATGGGGAACCAAAATGCTTACAACCTGGGGAGTTTGTTTCTGTGTTTTGATTTCATGTCTTTTGGTGATAAATTCAAAAATAGGTCTTCAAAAAAGCAGAACTTCTGAGGTCGGTATGGTTTTAGGATCCCGAGAGCTGAATTTCTCTGAAAAATGTACATACATGTCCTATTACCTTCTGAGAAAGAAACAACAGTATTTTTGCTTAATTTTGCAGAAACCTGCCAGATCATTTGTCCACTGTGACAAATGATCAGATTTGCAGGATCGGCTGATAACAAAATACCACTACTACTAATAATAATAATAATCATAAAGGAAAATTGCTGCGTGATGTTCATGTGGTGAACAGGTTTCACAGACATGCAGACTGGTGTTATAGTTCACCTGGTAACAGAGAGACCTACGATGTTCAATGTTAAAATTATCAGTGACTTAACATTTATATGTTCTAACAATATGAAAAGCTGCATCTTGAGTAATCTGTAAAAATGAATAAAAATTTATAAATACAGTATATACAGTAGACCAGCAGTGTCAGCTGATTTTGAACAACACAGACATGATTCTAAATGAGACATCCTGGTTAATGGAAAGCAGAAATGATTACTCAAAATAAGGAAGGAAGCATGAACAGTGTGATCGGCTTCATTAAAATTGCGAAACATGGTATACACTTTCCGAATTTTGGATTGAAAGAAGAAAGTTCTCCTTTTTTGTCAACTCATTCACAGGTTTTGTCTTCAATCTAGGATGTTAATCTAACAGACTAAGTTATTGTCTTCACTATTTCATGACTATAATTGTGATTGTGTGAGAATATGTGAAATTCAACAATCCTGGCAGATACTGTGCCATGATGACTTCTCTCATATCACTATCTTTATGGGCCACAACTTGCTGCCAAGTTATAGACTAATATACTAATATACAATAAGACCTCAGCACTCTGCAGCACAACTAAGGGCTATATCAGATTATTCCTGAGTCATAATAAGACTGTCATGAAAGAGAGACAGGATAGAGTCAATTAAACATAATGGACCCATCTAAAAAAGTTCCACTTACATTGTCATTTTAAAAGCATAACAACTGCTCCATCAGTGCTTACTGACTGTAAGATAACTAAAGAGACATGGTGGCTGCAAGAGAGCTGAATTCCTGATTTTGTTTCAGTTTTGTGTTTACTTTTCTCACTTTGTGAGTACAACCTAATTTTGCTCCAGAATTTGTTCTCATGAGTGATAATCTGCTTTCTGCTCTATGTTAAGATGTAAAATAGTCTAATTTTAAATTTCAACAGCTTTGAGTCATCAGCCACGTGTATTTGTACACATGATGTATTGTGTTGAATACCACTGAAACTGTAAGACATCTTATATAAAGATGTAAGTGAAATACAGACTACCACTTCATGAAAATAACAACAAAGGTCACATGACTTCTTCCCTCGTCTTAAAGTGAACAACTCTGATCCAAACGACAAAATATATTTTAAGTCATTGCTTTCCAAAATCACATATATGAGCCTTTCCTGATCAGATGCAGGACATTTTACAGTTCTGTTTGTCAATTACAAACAATAATTAAAATGACTGTTTTCTGATCTGGCACTGCTATGGTAAAGGCTTGTTTAGGTTTAGGCACCCATCCATTGACCCTGCCCTCCTCCTTTGTCTGCTGTAACGACATCATACTACTTCTGCCTTTGTTCCTGGTAGACAAGAGTCATAATTCACATTGCCATGGGAGACAGTATTTGTCAGGAAAACATGAACATATGTCTTTTTTTATAGGCATTTAAACAAAAGACAAAAGTTTTTACAGTGAAGGCAGTCTCAAAAACTGTAGCTGCAGTCACCCCAGATTCAGTATTTTTTTCAAAATAACACATATAATCCTTTAAATGAAATGAAACTTTCCATTTGGTCAGCATCCACTTCATTTACATTTCAAATACCAAAGCAGAAGTAAATAAACTGTCCACCTCTTACTACCACTACCTGGGTAACTGTTAGCTTTCTGTTGTTTTAATTCAGTTAAGTGAAATCAGAAGCTTTTACCTTAGTTAACTGCTTATTTTTGGAACCACTTACAGTTTTTAAGGCTTACCTGAAAACCAAGAGAACAATCCCAAGAGTCCAAGTCCAGTTCCTGAGGTAGTCCCTCATTTTGTGGTAGTCAGCTGGCCTCCTGCTTTCCAAGGTGTCTCTCAGGCACCCACACAACACAGCCTGCATAATACAAGTACAGTCATTCTCCATTTTTACTAAACTTACAACATTTTACAATCTCATATTTCCAACTGAAATGCAGAAAGTCCACCAGAAAACATGGTTCACATTTCAGTCTCATAAAAAGTGACTACTACGGTGCAAAGTTTTTGTTACACATAACGTCACACATAACGTCTCTCAGGTTTTTCCCCACATTGTAGTCATGAAACTAACCTGACATGTAAGATGGTTTGTGACACGGAGCCATCTGAGAAGACACCTTCACTTTCAAAAAATACTTGGCAGGTGATTGGATGAACCATCTGTCTATCACATGGATGTTTAAAGAGAACCACTAAGAAAACATAAAAAGTAAAAGAAATGTAAAAATCAATTTAAAAAATGATACATAAAGTAATATTTAACACTTAGTAGATCCTTACAACATGAACAACTAATTTTCCAAAAACAATAAGTAAACAATAATAACAATGATGACAATATAAAGTTAATCAGGGGACACAGAAAATAATTCCTCATAATACATTAATGTATGTGCACTTTTCTTGTTTGTCATAAGTCTTAAAGTATCCATGTGGAAATTAAATTCAACCAGAAAAAACATTTATGTTAGGGAAAGACTCAGAGAATCTTGCCTTATGTATGTGGACTTTATGAATTACAAGTATAAGATTGATTATGTAACACAAAAGTTTATTATTACATTAAATTGTAGTAACATTATTCCTAGTCACAATCGTGTAGAATGCCCGGTTTTATTAAAGATAAACTTCTCTGTGTCTTTGCAAAATGCGGATGAAGAGGGGCAACAAAAGAACAAGTACATGGCTGTCCCTCACTCAAGGTCACAACAGGTGCATTTATCCTCTATGTCAGTAAATTTGGAAATGCTTGTGTTACATGGGTAAATGTTATCACATTAGAATCCATCTTGTCAGGCTTCAAGTTAAGCACTTTTTTCACAATCAGTGTCCTATGAGGATTCTCATGTGATATTGTGATCACGTGATCTTGCGAGTCCAGCTACCTCACAAGGTAAGACAGTGATAGACAGTGATATACGATGATAGATAGATGGTTTTCCAAACTGTTTCCAAGGATGACTTCTGTTTCTGTGTAACAAACCATCTGGCATGTCAGGTTAATTATCTAACTGTGAATTCCAAAAGAAAAATTTCCTTTGGGTGAATAAATTATTATGTCTTTGAAGTTCTTTCCTTACATATTTATTTGTACATTTTATATCTGTTATACAAACCTTTATGCAATATCAACCCTGACACTTTATATAAGCATATTTGTTGTAACATATATGGGGGTTACATACATGTAGGTGAAATTCTTAATCAGGGGTGGTTACAGTGGTGGGTTTTGTGACCTAGCTGTGTTTAGCATTAACTGTATTTACCACATAAGCATGTGTGTTAAAATAACTCTTATCTAACGTCTAGCAGCTGTCTTTAACGTTCAGCAGAAGGAAGCATTGAAAGAGCATTGAAAAGCATTGCAGTAGAGATCTACTGCAATGCTTTTCTTTTCATGCATGTAAGAACAGGTGACCACATACCCATGCGGGTTTCCGTGGAACAGAGCAACATAGTTTGGTATATCTGTTTATGTGCTGTGTGTTTCTATGTGCATCTTTGTTTGTGTGTGTAGTATAAAATGTCATACTACTTTAGGGGTAAACATTTTCTCTCCCTTCATGCACTGTGGTTGCAGAAATGAGTACATGAGCACCAGTAGCACACAGAAACACTCACCTCAAAAACCAGTAGTAAGCTTCAGTGTTAGAAAGCGAGACTGATTATATTCTTCTACTGTAGGAATTAACCTAACCTTTGCAACTACATGAAAGATTTTCCCTTTTACATGTGAATCTTGTTTAAGATTCATCAAGGTTCTACTGAGTCCAACAAGTAAGCGGTGGATCTATTTTTATTTGTACCAAGCGTTAAAAAACAAAGAACCGGATCAGTTTATACTATGAAAAGCAAATTTTATTGTCTGTTTTGCCATCAACATGATGGCATCATGACATAATAACAAAGATAGCTGAGACACTGATGTTAGAAAGCAAAGCACCAATAAATGAGAATTGATCCCTTTAGATTGAGTGCAGCAGACAAAGTGTTTAATTCAGTGATATCATCATTTTCATTGACCATAATGATCAAGATCAAGTCTTTTCCATATAGTCATTTGAATTGTGAATATAATTAAAAAAAAATTTTTTTTAAAAGACCACATGCTCCTTCAGTGGAAAAAGTATTGACACCCTCAGACCACCAGTAACGAGTGAGTGGAGGGGCTATGACAGCAGAGGGGAACTGCGGTGGGAGGAAATACTGTATGTACTCTACTTTCCAGCCGTGTGCGTATCTGTGGGTGCTGCATGCTCAACTTGCAAATAGCATAAATGAATGTGTTGAGTGTGGTAGTGGTGGCCTTAAAAGAGCTTGCAGTTCAGACATACACCACATACCTGTTTTAGCCAGAGACACACAATGACAGGTCTCACTTTTGTCTCGCTTTTCCTTGTAACTATCTTGGCATCCACAGCTTCGGCTCAAGGTAAGAGCAACGTGAAAGTTTTTACAAATGTGCATTTTGTTCATTTACTTCATATATGATGTGATGTATTATTTCATGTTAGATTGTGATAATGATGATGATGATACTAATGGAGTCTTGTGTTTTTACTCATAGGTGGGATAGCGAGTTGTTGTCGTAAAATCTCAAACACTCAAATCCACCGAGAGCTGCTGAAGAGTTACTATGTACAACGTGAATCATCATGCAATCTACATGCAGTGGTGTAAGTCATAATCTGCAGTACATTCACATGATACAATGAATTATCTACGATCATTGCTATTTCAGAATTTTAAAGTTTTGATCAACTGTTTTCTCTTCAAAAATAATGCCACATGTTACTGAGCATGTTTTCTATTATGTGGTTTTTTATAGATTCACCACGCTGAAAGGCAAGAGAATCTGCTCTGACCCCAGCAACTTGTGGACACAGACCAGCAGGGCCTTCCTAGATGGAAAGAACTGGCATCTCCAACACAGCTTACACCACCGCTGACATGATATCCACCTGCACACAAAAGACAGAACACCTGAACTAAAATTAGAAGTTTGACTATCAATGACTTTTGAATGTTTTATTTCCTTACCTCCTGCTAGTGAAGCTGTTTATTATATGATGTTTATTTGATACTTGTGTGTCTGAATGTAAATATGTACATTACTTCTTACTTTCATTGTACAATGATAATGAAAAACAATAAAAAATGGTCAAAATATAATGGCTAAGTTTTGGTGATTGTGAATTGCAGGGTCGAGTACAATCTAAATGTGTTAACTGTGAAAACTGCTACATTCTGTATGTCTGCATCTAGAAGCTTGTCTGTCTGCTCATCTCCTTATCTGATCTTTCGTTTCTATGAAAGACCACAAAACACAGAGATTAACCATGATAACGTATGAGCACTTTCACTCTCAGCAAAGTGAAAGATGGAGATTCTTGAGTGAGAGAGGGTCCAAAAAATTCAGGGTCAGGACTTTTAGTTATGGTCATATTAACAGAAAAAGGAGCACTGTGTGTTGTAGTTGTAGTACAGTGGGTCAGGACTTGTCCAAGGGGTCACAAGATAAATCTGAGGGGTCATAAGATGATTAATTGGATGGATAATTTTTTAGACTTTTCTGTAATTTTTTTCTCTCAAACTATTGAGCAAATACTCAATAGTCATTCCTCTTCACAACTCCAGAAGTGACTCAAATGAAACAACCTGTGAATCTCACAGTTCAGATATATGCAATCTAAAGTGTGATGAGGGGTTGCACAAAACGGTTCAGAACCAGTGGTTCAGTAGATCAGTCTTTCTTTGTCTCATAATATCATGTGATTATAAACACAGTCCACCACACCCTGTTCTACAGGAAAGAAGTGAGATTTCCAGAAAGAAATCCTGATTGTGTAATTATATATTTTATCCAACATTACATAAAAACTGATCAACATACAGTAATACAAAGGGGTGGACAAAATATCTGCAGCACACATGTGAAATACTGTAAACTCATTACATAGCTCTTAAATATTAAATATTTATTAAATAAAAAATATGAAGCATTTTCTTTGTAAAGCTTGAAAATGTTGAATTTGTACTGAGAATTTGTATTGAGACTATTAGAGAGAGTGTATTCAACTGTATTTAAATGTTAAAGGCCATAGTTTACAGAGTTTGCAAGATGTTTATGTGATTTTGTCCATCCCAGTGCATAAAAATGATGTACAGTGTATAGTGATTTATGTTGGATATTTAAAGGCATATTTGATAAGAATAGATGTTATATGATAGTCTCACCAGCTGGTAGGTCAAATCTGTGACATTCTCAAAGCTGTTCTCTTTTAATGTCAACCTTTTAATGTTATTATGGTGAAACATAGTTAAACCCAAGAAATAAAATGCTACCCTGATGCAACACAAACTTTTCTTTCAACAAAAGTCTACTCTAAGCTTGTTCTCTAGACCACGGGTGACTCATATGTAATGTACTCATTTGAATAATTTTCACCTCTTCTGGCGGCCGCCATGTTCCCCCTCCCCTCATTGTGGTAAGTGTGACAGTGAGACATGGTGGGCTTCAGGCTGACCAGGTGGAGGCTTTAGGGGCTTCCAGTCAACGTTTTTCCATTGCTAACTGTTAACTGAATGATGTGTGACAAAAGTGGTGCTGTTGGGTAACAAACTGTTTACTACACGTGGGCCCAGAGAGAAAGTACAGCTCTGGGGGAAGTTTGAGCAGCTGAGAGTGGAGAGTGTTTGAGGTCGATGCAACATTCGCTTGTACCACAGTGCAATGGGTTTTCCCCACCCCTTGGCTAAAGTAATGGCCCACCATTGTTACTTGTATGACTGTTGAACGCATGAATGCAAAGAGAAATTACAGCTTTAATTTATATTTTAGAGCTTGAAGCTTTGATCAAAAATAAGAATTAATGTGTGATACACACAAACACACATATATGTATATATATACATATATATACATATTTATGCCATCAAATTATACAGCAGTATATCAGCATAGTATAAGATTAGGACAAATATCTCTAATGTTATGTCAGTTTTGACATCTATTCTATTTGTAACTAGCAGTGTTTGTAAACGACTATGAGTCCTCTTCAGCTCTGCCTGGAGCTGTGTTACTGCCATTTTCAAGTGCTTTACATGTCGTACATCGTTCACACCTAGCCTAGGTGTGTGTGTGTGTGTGTGTGTGTGTGTGTAGAAGTGTTAGGAAGATGACAATAAATATCTTTCCTTGCTGATGCGTGGCGCCAACAGAAGCCGTATGAGATTGCGCTTTCCTCCCGATGGTTTAACCACAAAACACCTCTCCAGTGCATACTCATGTACATGTACACATGTATACACACACACACACACACACACACACACACACACACACACACACACACACACACACACACACACACACACACACACACACACAGGTAGGTTTATCAGAGCTGTTTAGCTGAACAGCTGCTTAATGCAGCTGGAAATAGAGTAGACTGGACTGGTGAGATTGAACCAAAACAGTAAAGTCATGGGCCATAAGACCAAAACAGTGAGCTGACAGGCACTAAAATGCTCCATTGAGCAGTAGAGAACACCACTAATGTACAAGCAGCACCTTTCACATTATAGTCATTTTTCTATTGTTATTATAAAAATATTGATTAGTGCAACTTTAAGAATTCTTATAAATCACTGGATTATTGATGAGTTGTTCTTTCGTATGTGATCACCCACAGTGACTGACCTATGGTATTTGTTCAGTGCTGCATAGCTGCTGAAAAATTGTGTTCCATCAAGTCAAATTTTCTTAGAACAGAGGAAACAGTACCACTAATAGTGGTCTGCTGAATTAGAGCACCACAAACATAGACTTACACACAAACATGCTAGATTGAGCGTTCAGGATGTGGTAGCTGCGGTGGCATAACAGCCACCCAGTTTCAAATAAAAACCTAACACATCCCTTAAACAGAAAGTTAATACTATCACACATATAATCTGTTACACAGACACAAATCTGCAAGCATTTGCTACTCTCATATTATTCATGAACTTAAATATTTTACTAGTTTGTATCTTTCATTGTTTTTTGTTCAGGTCAAAAAATTTCAAACTAATTTAGCATTTTGTCTCATTTACTGTATTTTGTTATCATAAAATTTAAAGTTAAACTGGAAACACAAAAAAAACAAGAAAAAGTGAATTGGGGATCTTTGGGAATGGCTTGTATTCAGCTGACTGATCACAAAAGTAATGACATTTATTTGTAGGTTTCCGTTAGCCAATAGCCATTAGAATAGGAATGGAAAGACATATTGGAGTGAGAGGGGGGTTTCTGTGGTATTTTGTGTGTCACAGTAAATAAACTGAAAAGACGTTGTCATATGTGGGCATAAATGATTCTCAATTTGATAGTGGTCAATAAGATCAAATATATGTATGTGTGTATGACACATTTTCCAGGGTGGCAAACAATCAAGCTTATCATAACAATCCTTGAGTCTCTGCACATCCATTTAAGTCTGGTTTGGATCCGGCATAAAGCTGGACAAAAAGAGGTTGGAACAGACAGTCAGGACTTCAAAGATCATTGGGGCTGATGTACCCCTCCTACAGGACTTGTGGACTTCACACTTCACATCCTTAATTTATGTCAGTCTTTCCCTTCTTTTAGGCAAGAGCACTGTGAGTCAGAACAAACAGAAACCAGAAGTTTCTTCCACGTCTTCACACTCATGAACAGTAAAACGAGCCAAATGTCCAATATCAAAACAATATAGTGTTCATTACAGTGTAACAGATACAGCATGCACTGGATGCACACATCATTGAGTTTGTAATTTCTTTTTCTTTTTTTTAAATCTTGCAGTAAGGCAAAAAGCATGCATATATGTATCATGTATATTTAATTTATTGTACTACAATACTATTGTTATTGTACTACATAGTTCTAATCATTACCATGCACTATTTGCACAGTGTAGTTACAATAAAACACAAGCCTGGATCTAAAGTATAATGTAACTATTTGATTTGTATATAGACTCTGCTTGTTTGTCCAGCTGTTGTTGTTAACTACCTGCAGTACGTACATACAACAGCTTTATCTATGTCTGTTTATCTGTTTTTGTTATCTCTGTTTAGCTGTATGTCTATATTTCTTCCTGTACATTTGTACCAATGTGTGTAAACACATCAAGAGCTACTGGGAACTAGCATCACGTTCTAATTATAGTCTCATTACGTTCCATTTGTTCACAGCACAAACACAAAATTTGCTCAAAAAGTCTTTATTGGCAACTAGAAAGGGTAAAAAAAATTGCTCTTTGAAATTGAAACACACAAAGTTATGACATATTTAAATGTTTATTGCATATTTGTTTTCATGACAAGAATATATAAAAGTCTGTTTTTGTTTCAGGTTTGTTTACTATTAATGTTACAAAGCAGTACGACTCCATTTGAAAAGAGTAAAATTTGCGGAAGGTTTGATTTGTCTTGTGATTCCTCAGACACGCCTTCTCAGCTCCCTCCTCGCTTTCCTGCCCCTTTTCCTCTGCCGTCTCCATTTGCCATTTCCATTTTGTTTGTTTGTGTGTTTCTTCTGCGGTGCTTTCGTTGATGCAGTGGCACAAGCTGGTGTCATGATGTCACTTGCTGATCCTTCTTCAGTCTGTCCGTTCACTTGCAAAGCTTTCTTTCTCTCTTCATCCACTTTATTCTTGGCTTTTACTGCCCACTTGCTTTCAGGGTCGGAGCAAATACTCTTCCCATGACTTGTCAGAAACCTGCAAAAGATTTTGTGCTGTTAATGGCACTGTAATGCATTTAACATTGCACATTGTTTTTAATTAAGTACTGACGAATAATTTCTTAAAGGGGCAGTTTCACCAAAATTACAACAAAAACATGTTTTCCCACTTACCAGCCATGCAGTTTGCTAAAGTTTTGAAATGTCCAATCTCAATGCACTGAAAAGTGGTATTTTGAAAAAATGAAAAGCAACATCTGGCTCCAGAAAAGGTCCCTTTTGCTTTGAATATTCCACAGATGTTGCTGAGAAAAGCTTTCAACTGGATTGTTTTTATTATTAAGTGGTTCCAATGAAAAGTATTGACAGTTCAGGTCTTTGGACCATCAAGAGTAACAGGGACACTTTCTTTAAAGAGATGTTGCTGTTGAATCTTTTAAATATAATTTTCCAGTGCTCTGCGCAGCAAAAATAACATTCCATTCACCCCTATTGTATTGTGGTGGAGGTGAAAATCTCATAGACAGTTACTGTAGCTGACATGGACAAATAAGATCAAAACTACATAGCTTCATGGCTAGATAGCACTGGAGGTAAGTGAGGAAATGTGAGGGATCTTTTGTACATTCAGTGAACCCACCTTTTAGAAATGTAATAGAATTTATTTGACAGTACATCTGGGTATTTGTCTGATATGGCTTAATTCTGTACGGTGTGTAACCACTTACACTATGGCTTTGATGGGACAGATCGTTTCAGGCTGAATGGTGTAATTCATAATTCGTTCTACTGGGACTCTGGTTGTGGACCGCTCCACACAACAGTTCACTGCCGGACCATGGGCTAAACAAGAGACAGAGAACGAAAGATTAGGTAGAGTTTTTATACATTTCACATTACCCCACCAAACACTCGGACCATACACTCAATCAAAAATTCAATACTTTTTTGCAATACTCACTTGTGTCGACCGAAGTCATCCATGTGGTGAAGCAGAGAAGAGTGGCTAGAACCAGGCTGAAACCCATCTTCACAATGATACCTCGACTTCGTCAGTCAATGGCTGTCTGAGTGTAGTATATCGGAACACAAACCTGTGTAGTCTGAATCGCTCACAGAAAACAATCTCACTGCTTGTCTGAGGAGTTATCAGAGTACTCAGTCGAGCCAATCACACAGCAGCCGTGGTGTGTATTGCTCTTCTAATAAGTGATGTTCTCTCTGTTTTTGTGATTGTTCAACTTCTGGTTTTGGCTCTTATAAAACACAAGCCCCTTCCGCCTTTCCACAATGTCACCCCACAACATATCACCATGTCGTCTGTGGCTATAGGGTGGTGAAAGGAAACTATGTGTTCACCTTTCACAGGAGATGACAAACGGACCCTTCACCACAGTTCTGCCCACAAGTAGCATCACTCAACACATATAGGTATATACACACATTCACACGTACAAAGAAAGAAAAAAAAAATACTCATCAATTTCCTCTCCACTCACTCTGAAAGCCACATGTTGCTTCTACTTTCACAGGCATCGATAGTAATTTTGGTAGCTGAAAGATGCATTGAATTCCATCATATATTAGCTCAGTCTGAGAAAATTGCTTGTTGTTAATCAGTACAATAAATTTTTGAAAATCTTGTTCCAGCATTGTTTAAAGGCCCTGCACGCACATGATACACCCACACAAGTGACTGAACTTATTTTTAGCAAATGAAACCCCTCAACACTGTGTGAATGTGTAGACTTTTGATTGACATCTCCTTTAATCTCCTGTTAGGTTTGTTGCACTTGTTATAGGGCCTATTCACACCAGCATTTACAACTATGAAATTACAAACTGATATAAATTTGTTTCAATGGAATTGTTGTCATGAGTACAATCCACACAAAGCTTTTGCTAGAGGTGGAGGAGCTAGAGGTGGACTTTGACCAACTCCAAAATGTGTTGCACCATACATTTATATAATCCTGCACTGCTAGAATCCATAAAAGTTACTGTCAGTTAGCCAAGATACCTCAGTGTGCTACAAACTAGGAGATTACCAGTTAGTTCCTCAGCCACAGTAGCTTGCAAAGAAGCATCACCAAGCATTTAGCACCACCACTCAACTTTGCATGAATTTTGCTGTGCCACTTTATGGTGCTAATTTAGCTTATACATATCGCATTGCTGTATGTCTGCCAATAGTAACAAAAAATTTATTTTTGAGATAATAGAGAGTATTTTTTTTATTTCAAACTTTAAAATAACATGCTGAGTGGGGGAGAACAGGGTTGGTAGTCACACTTTTTACTTTCATTTGAATCCCTCAAAAACTGTACCCTGAATAGATTCCCTTTCAATGTGTAATGGAAGCCTAAAGTGTCAGGTAGGAATGGAGTGACCTTGCTCTCCTTAAGCTTATTCTATTCAAGAAATGCCAACTGTCAAATAAGTCTTGTGCATTTGTGACAACTATCCCATCGTGGGGTTGGTATTCACACACTATGGGGTTGGTTGTCCCTATGCTATTTTAATGGGGAAAAATTTAAAAATGGAGGCAATCTTAAAAGTGAATTTAAAATGTTTAATTTCATTGAAATGCAATAATTTAACACATTTCCTGCATCAAGAGAACATAAAAAGAATAAAAGGACTAGATATATCACACCATGAACGTATATGCCTGCATGTGTCAATGAACCCTAAAGAGAATGTGACAAGCATCCCTAACTGTGTTTTTTTGCTACCATCAAAGCCAACAACCACATGTTGTGGCATAGCTAAGAAAACTAAACTATACCCCTCATACTTTTTAATGGTAATTATTGTTTTATTATAAACCCATTGTGTAAAAGCCTAAAAGAGAAACACTGAAGAGCTGGATATTTGAATTTTGACATGAAAAACATTAAAAGTCCTCTTGCCTTAGTGTCAAGTGTCTTACTCCTGAAATTACTTTGTAGGTAACCTCTGACCCCAATTCTGAAAATTTCAGGACCAACATTTTTTAACAGCACCCTCAAGGGACTGACATCTAATGAATGTGACAACCAACCAATGTGACAACCAACCCCGTTCTCCCCTACATGTCTTTTGAATCTTTTAAATTTGAAAAAAAAATCAAAAATGTTTGTTTTTGTTATGTGTTTATGTCAAAAAATGAAAATTTGCCTATTGTTATTAATTTCTTTTAACCCTCAACCTACCGGTTTAGCCTTAAAATCCAGTAGGCTATCTGTCATGCTCTAATTAGTACATGAGGTCCTGCGATCATTCATAATTCCCAGCATAGCTCTGCCGACCTTCTACCTGAACAAAGGTCTAATCATCCACAATAAGGGAAAACACGATAAAAGTGATGGTTTTGAATAGTCAGTTTATTTTTACACCTCACTTGAATTACCAAGAAGGAAGGGCTAAAAAATATGGTGAAAAGGGGAGGACATAGTATTGAAAAGTAGTTTCAAGGCCCACTTAGAGGATAGAGGGGGCATGAATGGTGTATTCAGACAGAGACAGCGTCAATCCTCAGGTTTTAACACACCATTTAACCAACCATAAAGCCAGGCAAACTGACAATATAATGGACTCGAATTTAAAGCTTAAAATGAGAAAGAATGAGAGGATGGATTTGGATGGAAGTGAGAGGCCCTGTGGTGTCTGGGTCCTTTGGTACATCTCAGCTACCACATCATTATGCCAGCTCAACAATGGCAGCAAAAATAAACAGCTCATTGGCTGTTCACCTGCTGTCAGGATGGAAGGCAAATGTTAGCATCCTGCCCTTGACTCTGTCAGTCAACAACATCAAATCCCAAGGCACACAAACGCCTGTCCGGTCATTAATATCAGTGAAAACTTGGCTAGTGTATGCCTTCAGCAAGCACAAAATGCATACAAATACACATCCTCCAAACATACTGCATAAACAAAGCCACAAAGGCATGCAGGTGCACATGCAAGCAAGCAGACACATAATGACTTGCCTGCACTGATGTACTTGGCACTCATATACACACACATGTACACATTTCTCCACACCCAATATCCCAGCCTCATCATTATCATCCCTGTGGCAACCTGTTTGTCAGAGGAGAAATGCCTCGCTGGATTATTCGTTCCTCTCTTATTCATTAGTTGTTGTCCTGGGCAGCAGCCAGGGCTGTTGGTTGGCCGACAGCGTAGCTGATAGGAATTAGTCTCCTGATAAAGCAAGAGAGTGGAACGTAGCATCGCAGGAAATTACAATCAATACTGACTCTCATATCCTCATCCGATATCGACCACAAATGGGAATGAGAAGCACATTGTCAAGCTCCTATACGTGGATACGAGAACATACACACAACCCCACCTTATCGCCATGCACAGAGAGAGAGCATAAAGCAACCAAACTCCTCTGCCTCAAACCACAACTTTCTGAGCGCAATATGCACACACTCACGCCCCCTCATGCATGATTCACACGACCCAAATCGTGGTTGTGTCCTCCGTGTGCTCTTTTGTGCAAGTCTATTGCAGTAGATATGAGGCTTTGAGGATCAGACTGAGGGAGAAGGGAATGTTTCCTTATATGAAACACATCACTGGTTGGTGCACAGCTCAGAACAAACACACACGCACCTACAGGTGAAGACACAATGTGAGTGTCATGTCGCAAATGAAAGCAGTAATTAAAGGAGTGTCTCATCTGATGAATATATTTGGCTGTGTCTGCTCTCTCTGTTTAATAAAGAATCAGCTCCAGACATATCAAGGTTTAATTTTATCCTTTATCCAACACTGAGGAATTTTATTCATTCATTTTGGAAGATCAAGATATGAGATTTTCTTTTTTCTTTTTTTGCGGAATTATCATGATCAGACAGTCTGATTAACTCCCTCCCTCTCCTTTCTGTCTGTGTACACACACTGATAAGTTCATCTCAAGTAAGCCAGAAAACTTTCTTAAAGGCCAGGAATGCTGTAACAAAGAGCTATGTGTCTGGGTTTGAGTCTGATAGACGCTGGTGCCGCAGCGTGACAGGCCAAACGGCTGCCTGGGGATGGACTGTTGTAAAGAGTAGTGCGCTTCAGGTCATTTTAAGAGAGAAGTGTTGGGAAGAGCAAAGATGTTTTTGATAGCAATGTAACAGTGGAGCCATACACACCGATCAATACACTGACCTTTCTCAGACTGATTGCATGATGTTCTGCGTGGCCCCCAGCACCAGCACCCACCAGAGGTCCATCAACCATCAACCATTGTTATTCTCTGTTTCAACTGGCAAGGTATGGCCAGTTTTCTTCTTGTGCCTCGCTCTTTTATTTTACCTGCAGGATGGACTCTTTTCATTGTGTCTCCCTTCTCCTCACACGCACATATACACACACACACACAAATTGCTTGTGCAAACATACAAAAAAGACACAGATGCCGAGGTAAAACCAGAGTGAGGTTGATCTTCAACAAATGAGGGTCTCTGACCCATTCCCCAGAGCCCCTATACATGGATCTCGTATATTTCTGTTTAATACCAGGGGATGAATAGAAATCCCACTTGGATTTTAAAAGTGTCATTTACTTTCCAATTAATATTTCAATTAACTATGTCATTTCCAATTCATTTCCTGAAGCCGTGGAGTTGAAATGAAACTGACCTCCTGCCCCGGTATCAATCTCGGTGCTATTGACCCCTGCACACAAAACTTCAATTGTGGATCAACCGTCCATTTAGGAAGAGCGTCAATAATCGACTTAAACCGGGGGCTATATTACCATAGACATTAGCATAGACATTGCTCTGGTGGCTCTGAGGCGATTTGAATGTCTGTGAGAGGGACTGACCCGCCCCGCGCCTCCGGCTCACGGTCCAGAGGACGCAGGAGCGCGTAAAGTCTAATCAATAAGCGCTTTAATTATAGCGGCGCTCGCCCCGCAGTTCTTCACGGTTGGGAGACGCGCAATGCCACAGCTGATCCAGCACGATCATTTCAGATGGAGTGGGTTTTCACCGCCTCAGTAACTTGTCTCTTTTGGCCAATGCCATTATAGACAGCAAATTGTCTACTCCTCTCCTTAGATTTGGTAAAATGGGCCGATTAGTAGGAGGTGATGGGCACTTTCTTCTTTTGTGCTTCTATTTTGTTCTATTACTGGGGATTGAGCTTACAATTATTTTGGAATATGTGGATGTTTGTTGCAGTTAATTAAATTTATAGTGTATTCAAACTTTAAATGGTATAATAGAGGAGATTGATATACCACACAAAAAAAAAACATTTAAATTTGAGATTTATATCCCAAATGTTTTCCCATGGTATCATCCCAGGCTGGTTTACCAAAGGCCCAAGAAACAGGGGTCTCAAAATCCCAGGTTTACTGCTTGTCAGCTGTTTTTGGTATTTCATTTTTGTTTGTTGTTTGAGAATTTACACTAAGGCAAGCCCTGCATTTTTTCTTAATCTTGCCTTGTAGATCACCCCTGTGCCAAAATCTAGTTTTAATACCTTTATTGTTGCAGCTTATATTGTGCTCATCTGGTGCATATTGCATATTCCATAATAAACGTGGGTTATGTAAATCAAATTGCCTCAATCTGACACAAACAAAGCTTTGGGCCAGGTATTATTGGTTTGGCATCTTTGTGTGTGCTGTACTTATAGAAACTTGGTGGTGACCCACAATGCACAAGGGGTGGGAGGGATTCAATAGGGGCAAAACATCAACATCTTCAACATCTTCCCCCGGAGCTCCCTAATAAATTAATCTGGCCATGATCACAATACGCATTTTTGTTTGAATGTGCTGCTTGAAAACATATAAATGAATTTATATCAAGACATATATCCAATTCTATCATTCTTCTCTTTATGTTTCCTACTTGGGAAATTCGGATCTGGAGTAAATCTTGATATATTCTCTGCCGAGGTTGCTCCATTTTTTAAAATTCTCTCCATTTCCCAAAGATGAGACATAAAATTTAGACTACATTATGGATTGTCATCAACAGACACTTTGTACAGCTGCTCTACTCAAAATGAAAGGGATTTAAAATGTGAATTTGACAGTTTCGTGCTTACTGTCAGAGTCCAAAATGATAATGCACCTAACATTCTACTCCTCTGATCTTCCTACTTTCTATTTTCAGTTTCCTTTGTGAACCTTCACGCCGATGCACTAGATGGCGTACTTTCCATGCAGTAAGTGAACAGGGAGCATGAGCTTGACAGGCTGAGAGAGTCATCCAAATTTAGCCCAGTAGACTAGTGTGGCAAAAATACAACTACTGCCACCCCTAGGCTATAGCTGACATTATTTTACTCTTCATGGCAATAGAGTAAGTTGTGACGCTACAGAGATAAAATGTCAGCTGGCTTTGAATAATTTAGACTTCCCATTCTAGACACTACAGTGCTTAAACAAGGGCTACTAGTTTGATATTGTGCTTTAAAAAAGGGTTCCTGTCTTTTCGCAAGCAGGTAGCAAACCCACGGATTGATTTTCGTGTCTGCTCGTCAGTCATTTGTCTCCCTTTGGTGGTGGCATTTCAGATGAGGCTGTGCTTGAGAAACATTATTAGGAGAGGATCAAAGAGCATGTGTCCTTTTAGACCACCAAGCTCATTCAAGATGACTCACTGCAGCAAGGTCTCTCTCTTCTCTTTATCTCGCTCTTTATTATTTGTCAGCTTTGATCATACAGTCCATTCAGTCCATATCTCACCCTCTTGCTTTTCCTTTTAGCAGGCATGCACTAGCTATCTGTCTGTCAAGCACATCCCATGATTGCACTTTTTCACCATCCACACCACCACCACTTTTTTGTCTTTCCACCCACGTAGACCCCCCCCCCCCCTTTAAACTTTCTCTCCTGCTTATCCCTGTTTTCCTACAGCTCTTTTTTCCCCTTGTGACACCCCGCCATTCGTTCCTCCGTTGGGTTAAGCAGGGTCATATCAAAGCCTTAATCCCTAAATGTGTGTGTGTTTGTGTATGTGTGCATGAGAAAGCATGTCCTCCTGTTTGAGCTAGATTATTCTAAGTTCCTGACCCCTGGGTGGTGAATGGGGCCCATGTTTGGAAACACAGGCACTTGTCTTTGTCTCCCAAGCCCAGCGGGAGAGCTCGTCCAGGGGCCTCTCTTGTCAGGCGAGTCCATGGACGCACTCGGCCTGTTCTGGGGCTTGCGGGTCTGTCCTCTGATCCTCAACACCATCTTAATATTAATATGCCGTGAATGAGCTGACAGCTGGTTGGGCAGGCAAACACTCCCTGGTCACACACACTCAAACACACAGGATGAGTTTGGCTTGCAAGCAAAAACATTGATCCTGAGTCCCCTCACAGTGAGTCAATCTGGCCCCAATAGCCATTCAAGTGTATCTGCTTGATCTGATGTTTCCCGATAAGAGAGATTCCCCCCAGGGTGTGTGTATGCCTGTGTGTGTGAGAGAGATATTGATTGTTGAGTGACATGGCACTATAGATCCTAAGCAGCTGCTAAGAGTTTAAATGAGGCCTATAGCATATCATTAAATCTCTGTGATAATGTCAAAGACAATTCTGGTAAAGTCTTTTCCTTTTTCTTCCTCAAGACTAAATTTAAATTTTGTGAGCATTGCCTTGCAGATTACTTTCTCACCTGGCTGCTGTCTCTATACTGTAAATGCATCCACACAAAGGTTAGAGGTTGATAGGCCAGAAGTAAGGAAGCCCAATTCTAATTAAGGACTATCAGATCGATCACTCTCTATCTGATGAGGGTACAGTGGCCTCGACCTTATAGGTGCAGAGGCTCAACTTATTCTGACCTCCACAGTCAGTTTCACACCTGCATATACCGTGAATCCACTAATCCCTTATTTTTAGGGTCCTGCATGTTAAAATTTTTAGATATTCTGTATTTAAAAACATTGGAATAACTTTTTCAAGTTAGGAATAAAAGCCTTCCTATTTGTATTCAACAATTTTTTAAGTTAAGAGAAGGAAATTATAATCTAAGAGGATTGTGTATCTTTGACATATGTAAAGTGAGAACCAATGTAAAATACAGATGTGTTTCAGTTTTGGGAGTCAAACTACGGAAGGGTCTTAGTGATGAGTTAAAATTGTGTAACTCTGTTGAGTTTCAAAAAAGCCTTAAAATGTAAAATAATAAAGGATTAAGGTGTACAATGATAAAGATGTAAAATCATTAGGATTACAATTTAGAGTAAATTTTCTTTTTTTCTTTATTTCATGCTGCTAAGATTCTGGGTTATTTTATGGATTGTATAGGATAGGCAAAAATAAGCCTTGGGCCTCAGCCTATTCCTTTTCCGGTCATTGATTGTGTAATTTTTTTGATCGTGGGAAATGGATTGGTATAAACATGTATGATGATGTTTTTGTCAGTTGCATACCCACACAAATTTTTGTTTTGTTCCTTATTATGTATTATGTATTATTCATATAAACCGAGATAAGTCAAATGTTTGTCCTCTGTGGCTCTGGTGAGAGCTTTGTTAAATCTGAGAAAATGACCCCTGATGAAGAAAAGCAGGGTCAGCCTGAGTTTTTCAAAAGTGAGGTTATCTGCTGTTTCAAATTTGACTTTTTTATCTGTTCTTTATGAGGCCTCTAACTTTATGGAAGTGCAGTAATTAATTGCTGGAGTACAGCTTTAGGAATGCTTATTTGAAAGTACTTTTTCCGTTTAGCCAAGTGCCATATAAATGAAGTTTAGGGTTATTATGATTATTATCATCATTGCCATCTTTATCACAGTTCTGTCAGCCAATTTACATAGAGTATATTATTTTTTAAATGCAGAATATGTACAGTGTTTTATTAGTGTTTGGCATCTAGGCTCTGACATCGTCACTCCCCACAAGGAAATATTAATCTCACACAGTGGGGAGTGGGGAGCGATGCTAGTAACCTCCCCCCAATCCCGGGAAGATAGACTCAGAGCTTACAGGTGGATGCTGGGGTGGAGGTCGGGCTTTTGAAATGCTATATCAATGGCAGCAAATAACAAGCGAGCTGTGTGGCAGCAGGCATGCAGTAAAGTCTGAGCAGAGCACTGACAGCTTAAATATGCTGCCATGATTATAAGGGTGCGCTTGATATATGTTAGGCTACAGTGAGGGGGGTGTTGTATGTGAGTGGAACAGCAGCTCAAGTTGGGCTGCCTGAACAAGCTCGCGGGTGTCATATAATTTATTAACCCTCTCATTTTTATTTTAGGATGATATGGTGGATTAGTTGTTAAGCCTGCCTTATGACAAAAGGGTTCTGGATTTGAATCAGTCATGGGGCCTTTCTGTGATTTGTACTTCCCATTCTTACATATGTTTCCTGCAGGTGCTCCAGCTCCAACAACAGCTACAAAGTACAGCTACTGTAAGGCTGATGGGAGATGTCATTAGTTTTGCAGGTATTTAGTAATAAACTGAAGTATTGAACACATTAAAATTTTGACTTGATGATGGTACAATGAAAAGTTAAGGTATCACCAATGTGATTACAATTTATTCTGAAGGGGATTTGAATGTCTGCATCAAATTTCATGGTAATCCATCCAACATCCACATCCAACATTTCACTCAAGACCACAAATGCCCAAATATTGTGTTGATCCAGCTCATACTTGTTGAGATATTCAGTCTGGACCAACATGGTGGACTAACTTACTGACCACTGCCATCCCTAGAGCAACATGGAGTTAGTTAGTTAGGAACCTCATTGATGACATGGCAACTCAGGTGTGAGTGTGAATATGTTTGCCTTGTGATAAAGCCATGACCTGTCCACTGTCTACCCTGCTTCTTATACCCAATTAATGGATTTCTTGAGCATGTTTAGTCTTTATTAGATAGAGAACAGTACAGAACTGACATGAAATACTTAGCAGGATTCGAACCAGGGGTATTTCAATCATGATGCTCCTGGATGGGTTATTTTTACACACCTTCAAATGTAAAGTTTTTTTTTAAATAAATGGTATCTTTCAGGTTTGAAGAATATCACCAGTAGTTTAAGCTGAATGTAGGGCTTTCAGAAAGCCAGAGATAATTCCACATGAGCATTTCTAGCAGCCCTTTGAAACAATGCCTAAGACTGCATTTTCCCTGGGTGGTCTAGATGATAACTCTGAACTGATACAGCCTGTCAGCAGTGAAAAGCATCACTCCACCACTTCACACAACTCTGTGTGACTGTTGTAATTCCAGAGAAAACATTCAAGACCACCACAGCGTCACCATCACCAAGAGGAAAGTTATTGTGCTTCTGTTTCCACTCACTTTGGCCATACTGAGAACATTTTATACGTGTTTATACAGAGGAACTTGCGCACACACATGCACTTTCAGATGGTGGGGTGCTGTGGTTATGAGCGGCGTTACCACAGGTAATGTGATCACAGTGCAGACAGAATGATGTGTTTATAGCATCAAGAGTGAGATAGGATGTAGGGAGGATGAGAGAGGAGCAAAGGGGGAGGGCAGGACAAACAAGAGGTGAGAGGGTGTGAAAAGAACAGAGGAATGTATACAGCAGAGGGGGGAATAATGAGAAAGAATGAAATGGATGATAAACGATGAGAAAGAGAGGAGAGGACAGAGGAGAGAAGGGAGTCTGCCTGTCAATCAGATTATGAACCAATCATTTGACAGAGAATTGCTTTGACTTGAAACCTGGCAGATCACATTCTCCCCTACACACACACACACATTCACAGATGCACTCAGCATCATTTTCACACAGTTGCATTGAGATAAATGCGTCTCGCTCACATCCAGTCTGGTGTTAAGTGCACGTATTAAGGCGTATCAGCATTCATGTATGTGCTCCGCGCGTGTGTGTATGTGTGTGTCTGAGGGTAAGTAAGTGAATGAGTAATGAGTGAGTGATGGATGGACGATAATGCACATTTACCCTCTCTCACGAGGGCTCGAAGCGCTTAAATGTCTAGCCCGGCTCACACATAAACACTCTCACACACACTCACACAAAATTGTGTTTGATAAGACAGCTTCTCTCTTATTCATTGTATACCATGCATAAATCTCTTTCCTGCTCCCTTTCCTTTTTATGTTTACCTTTCACTACATTTATCTCCCTCTGTATCCCTTATCTTGGACCTTTGGTTCTCTCTCTCTCTCTCTGCCTCTCTCACCCTTGCTGTCTGTCTCTTAGTAATGGAGCTAATTTGTTTAGCACACAAAGAGTGTCTGTCCATTAGTGCAGGCCTGTCCGTGCCAGGAGAGATGGTGACAAATCACACCAATATGTGTATCTGCTCCAGCGTACATAATTGTGTTTGTGTGTGTGTGAAGAGAAGGTGAAAGAAGAATCCACATCTCCTTAGAAAGAGCTTATTTACGGTCAAGCAGTATTTTAAAAATTCAGCAATTAATCAATTCTTACGTAATGTAACTGGGTTTCTGCAAATTATTGCAGCTTTCAGACAGTTTGAGGTCATTGTTTTGGTTTGCCAGACTCAAACAGATATTTGCCAGTAGACAGAGCTCCTCCACACCTGCAGTTCACTTCATTGAATTAAGCTGGTACAGCTGGAAATTTGGCTGCCTGTGTACCTGTAAATGCAATTATTTTCTTTAGCCTACTACTCTTGCTACTTGCTGCCCTTCAGTGGACAAACGTGCACTTACAGTAATGCAACTTTAATGACTGAAAGACACCACGGAGATACGTTTAGTTACTCCTCACTTGTGGAAACTGTTTGCCACTCCATTCATCTTAAACCTTCAGCCTGCTTCCTGCTCTCAGACCATATATTGTCTGTGACCAGTCTGAGGGCGTTTTCAAACTTATAGTTAGTTTGCTCTAGTCCAGATCGGTGGACAGGTTAGTAAACTTGTTGCGTTTTTTCCACCTTGGTTCTGTTTCTTTCCACACACACACAAAAAAAAATTAAAGTGAATGTTCACTCTGCTCATTGGTCAGATTTGTCTGGGGCTGTCCAAATGTCGATCAAGACAATGTAGTTTGATGCTAGTCCAGGTCGGTCCTTGATTATTTTCTCTGGCTAGCTGCTAGCAACTGTTGATTTTACTCATCTACATCCCAGTATGCAAAGCAAACCCAGTCACAAATGGCTCCCATTTAGCCCAAATGTGCAGAGTACACTTTGTAGTTGGGTCAGATTGTGGTCAGGTGACGTTCCTAACACAAACTAACCTCTCCAGAATTTGTTCGTGACCAGGCTGAGATCATTTCCTCTAAAGGGTCTTGGTGCAGTTGTTTTGATCTGCACCCAAGTACGATTGCTGTGTTCAAATCTTACCAAGGGGGAAAATGAGCCAGACTCAACTCAACTCAAATGGACTAAATTACGCCGGTTTGAAAATGCCCTCAATCTCAAGCCTCAACCTTTTTGCTGTCATGGATGTTACTTCTATATTTTACTTTTTTCACCTTTTCACTTTGTATTCTTTTGTGTAGGTATTATTCAATCAATAATATAAAAAACATTCTTCCTACTAACCTGTAACTTTTATTGAATATTGTTCATTGGCCTAGATTTACTTCAATACAAATGATCTGTTTAACCCCTGAGAATTCTGTATTTACTATATTTAAGTCTATGAACAATCTGCTCATCCCTTCAGTTTTATAGGTGACAGCTTTATCACGCTGAATCACATTGAGAAATGTGATTTGAGAGCTCCAAATATGTTTCAATATGTGTTTAAATTATCTGTCCATTAGACAGGTACTATGGATCTCTGTCTTGATGACATCAACAATAAAGCATGACCTCTCTCATTCACTCATTCACTACTCTACCTATATAAAAGACACTCAATAATTTACTCTACAATGAGCAGTAAATTGGGATTTCAGTTCATTTATGAAAGCTCCTCATTTTGCATCCTCACTGACAGGGGAGGGTCATAATAGTAATTCGGTCATTTTCACATATGCAAAGCATTGCTCTACATAGTTAATAGGGAGTGATTTTGGAAAACATAAGACTTTGTCACAGCAGTCATCTTGACCTGTCATGGTAGGAAAAGTACATGTGTTACTAATAACATTAATGATGGCTTTGTTCTTTCAAGTGTTCCAGTAAGCCATGACATGAGCCAGCATGCACAATAGCAGGACTATAAAACTGAAGCAGCTACATGGAATTCAGCCATCATGAATTTTATTATTCGTACCTGTGCTTTTACGACTGTGAGATGTCAAAATGTCTTCTGTGAAAAAGGCCTATTGTTTTAAATCTAAAATGTTCCTGTTCAAAAAAATAATGCCCGTTCGAGGTGAGATTTTCCCTCAGCAGCTGTCATACACTTCTGTCCATGTCCTGCATAGTTTTGGAAAACTATTGGACCAAGGATTAACTGTCTCTGAGGCATCAGCAACTACAGATCCTCATAAAATCAGAGACCTGATGACAACAATTCTGTGTGGTCCATATGTACGACTGTGAAGCCTAGATCCCTATTAATATTCTCCTTGATCTCCACCAGCCTATCGATATAAAGCTCTAAGCAAGCAGGAAATGATTGAGCTCTGAATTGGCCATCTCTCCCTACTCTCTCTGCCAACAGACTGTCACTATTTGGGCAAACTCCAGTTCGTCATGATGACTCCATCCCTCTTTTATCCATCCACCCCCCCTCTCTTTCATCGCCTTTGATATGATGTGACACTGTCTGAAGCAAATAACATAAATGTCTCGACTTGCTCCCATTTGTTTTGATTAGATTCAAGATAATTTTGTGTGGGACATAAAAATAGATATTTAGTATTTTCTCATTGATGGAAAATTATTCTGCAAATGACCTTGTTTTGTTTCCCAGATGTTATTTAAATTGCTGTTTACCTCACCTCCCCTGGTGAATCTGCATTTTTTCTCATCATTGGCTAATAGGTCAGCTCCGGAGGGAATGTGATACAGGAAGGCAAGGTCAGTTTTCATTGATTGTTAAATCATTCCTCTGTTTGAGAAGGACACGATTGAGACAGTAAGACACTGACTGCTCTTCCCCAGCAGACTTACGGTAAATATTCTTCGTCTGGGCTAAGCTATATGCCAGACAACATTCATTTTTCCTACGAGTCAGCAGTTAGTCAGTGTGTTTATGTGTGTGTGTCTCTAGCATTTTGGTCTCTAGCAACCAGGGAAAATCAGGTACACAAACACGGCTCAGATGAGAAGACACTTGGAACAGTGTGAATATCCTCGTTTCTCGGCCTTTCTATCTGTCTGTTTGTCTGTCTGTTTGTGTTTGCTTCTCTGTCTGCATAGCTGGCGTCAGTCTCAAGGAGATCCTCCTTCTCTTTCCCGCTTTCTTAGAGCTGGCAGGGACTGGCAGATTTTCCTCCTTGAATAGCTGTTTTTATCTCTTTCTCTCGCCCTCTGTCCTTCTGTCTCTTCCTCCCTCTATTTCTCTGGCTGAATGGCTGTCTGGACTGAGCTAAAGGTTTTTTTTGAAGCTCTAGAGACCTGATGTTTGAGATATTTTCTGCACACTATCTATGAACTCATACATTTTAAAATTGAACAAAAAAAAAATCTTAACCTCACTCTTGGTGGTGTTAATGCCCTGAGCTATGATACCCTGCACCATAAAATGAACAAGTTGGCTTGGGATATGAAAGTAAATGTCTAGGTCTATGGAGATTGGGTGTGCTTTTTGCAGATGGGGGCCTAGGAGACTACAGGGTGGGGGATGCTGAAGGGGCTATCGGCCTGCGTATGCATCCTAGACAGGGAGACAGGCGGGGGCAGGGAGGGCTTTGTGCACCAGCCCTTTCCCACACTCCCTTTCACCTTTTGTTGTATAGCAGCACCAGGGCTCTCTGACATGACGAATCGCTCTGCCTGCTTAACTGAGACGGTGGCAGTAGGAAAGTAAGAGTGGAATGAAGTGGAATGATGTGTGTGTGTGTGTGTGTGTGTGTGTGTATGTGTGTTTGTGTGCAGTCTTGTCCTTTAATCTTCGTGCCTGAAAATGTTTCTGCTTCCCATCCGCTGTCCTGCAATTCTCTGCTTGCCTGTCACCGGTTTCGAGGTCTCAAGGCTTTGAGCTCTAGATGGGCGGATTCCACAGCGGATGAGCCAGACACAGGCACACACACACACACACATATATACACACACATGCCTCTGCCCAAATGCCAGCACCAAGCTGTTGCCCGTAAAGCGTTCAGGCTGTCACAATAGAGACATTACCACATGAGTGAGTGGCTTTGAATAGGCTAAGGGTGTGTGTGTATATAGAGAGTGGTGGCTACAGGGGGGGAGTTCCTGGCAAGGCAGACGACCCTGTCATCACCTCTGGCCCTTGTCAAACAAGCAATCACCACCAATGGCACATGCATGCAACTCACACACTTGCACACACTCCTGCTGCACTGCCTGTTGCGCTTATCCAAGATCTATTTCTACTTTGTAACTGTCCTCTATTTTCTTAGACAGGAGCTATACAGTACCTGTGAGAGTGTATTTGGAAGGGAGAGAAAGACTGCGGCTGGTTAGCTGACCAAGACAGATAAAGTGAATAGTTGACCCATGCAGGCCAAGTAGGGTGAGGGGTGAGAGTCTTGAGGTCGAAAGAGGAGGGAAATCAAATGAAAGAAGAGCTCTTCTCAAAATCAGTGAAAGACTAGGAAGAGGTCAGTACTTCCTTTTGAAAATAAAACCTGCAGGTTTTAGTCAAGAGAGTCCAACAAAGTAATAAGGGCCACAAGGAAAAATATGACACATTTCAAATGTTTGTCCTAGGCTACTGTCACTCAGCTCTGTCAGGGAATTGTCACTGAATGTGTCTGTGTGTAGCCTTGAAATGTCATTATGCAAAAGCGTTCCTTTACACTGGCGAGATCACTCTTCCACAAGGCATGCAGGATGTGTGTGCATGTTTCTGTGCATGCATGTGTGTGTGGTAGAGGGAGTGACAAGGGTTTAAGGGGCCGTGTCACGCTGTCACTGCTGGAATGCATGACAGCAATGTTTTGTCACCGTACGGATGAATGCAGCGTCATGGCAGCAGAAGAAGAAGAAGAAGAAGAAAGAAAAAGGAAGAAGGAGTGAAAAGAAGGATAAGAAAAAATGAGTAGTATTTTTTTTTTCTTCCCCCCACACTCAACGAGGAAATTAGGTCATCCAAGTAAAGCCATTGTAAGGAACAAATCATCATCATAATTGGACCCTTAACAAATCTGTGGAGGTGGCTGCTTTGCACACACACACACACAAGAAAAAAAAAACACAAAAGCTGACACACACTTCTGTAGCTAACCACATGGCCGGGAGCGGGTAAAACGGAATTTCAGCATAAATCAGGGTATGTTTGACAGTTTTATAGCTCTTTCAGGAGCCTCATTTGGGACAGAAGCGTGATAGAAGAACGTTATTCGTGGTAAATATAATTGTGGTCATGATCCTTCCATAAATCATGGCGTGGTCACATCACATTTGCCTGCTGCCTCTGGGGAGAAAAATCCCAGTGCATCAGGTGACCAATGAGATCTTTTTACCATATTCTTTCAGCTGTGCATTCACAGTAACAAAAATGCAAAATCAGATGTAAAAATAGGTCATAATTTCAATTTATATCCAAAACCACACACCAAAATATATAAAATGTTAAAATTAATGATTCAGATCTAAGGTAGCAGATCTAAAAGTGAAAATTAAACCTTCCACTGTTGCTAATGAGGACTGAATGGTAGAAGGGAATCATACGCCTCAATTACTTGTCAGCAAATTCAATTTCACACATCCTACGTCTCCAGAAACTGTTGCTGGATTTCGGGTTAATGTCTTATTCTGTGTTAACCTCAACCTGCAGGTGATTGAACTGGTCAAAACAGACAGTGAGAAGCTAACAGCGAATGGACGAGATGAACAACATCCTGTAATATGGAAACGAAGACACACAGATGAGCAGTTAAGCGAGAGAAGTAAAATATCCTGCTAAATGGTGTCTCCTCCCATCAGGGGCAGAGTTTCACCACATGAGCTCTGTCAGTGTTAAAGAAGTGGAAGATTGAAAGGTTGACCTTGCTCACTCTCAGCTCCTCCTTGCACATTTCATATGACAGGCTGCACACATTATTTATTCATGTTTAAAGACAGTCTGCTCGAGACATACCAACAGCCAACAAACACACACACGCATACACACATTCCTGACATCTATACTACAGTCAAATAGATGTAATATAGGCTGAATAAATCTCCATAAAGTGTTTGATTGGAATCTCATGCATGTCAGTGTTGTCTACTGCTGGTAGCATCTGCAGGAACCATATCAACAACTGGGCAAGACAGAGAGAAGCATGCTGGAGCTGACACTAATCCAGTAATTGCCATGTGCCCATGTCGCTTATCAAAATAATTGACAGTATTTTATACAGTGAGATGGAAGTGTTTATCCTGGTGATACCCACACTATCTGTCGTGGATCCCAACAAATCTGGATCAGTAATGAGATGGCTGGCTTTGTGGTTTGTTTGTTGTGGTGGGTAAACACATCAACTCAGTTTACTCCATGGACAGTTCCCATTGTGGATTGACCGTCTCACCTGAATTTTCTGATATAAATGAAATCTCCAAAATAAATAATACTCATTCTTAATATCGGTGATTGTTTTAGTTGGGATCATGATTAATTTGCTTTTAATGTTCAGCGGTTGCACCCCTTTCTAACTGTGTCACTGCTCCTGAGACGTGGATGGGATACACATCTGTCACTGTTTGATCTCAAATGAGTTGACAGCTGAGCCAATCAATACATCTAAATCATTTTTGCAATGCCCTTCTTCATTTCCTTTGAAAATGAAATGTGCTAAAATAGTTTGAAAAGTTTGTGATTAAAATCCACAATTCCCATAAGATGTTTGGTTTTGCTGTGACATTTACAGCCTATTATGTTCGAGGTTCTGTTGTGTAAGACTTTCAGTCTGGCCTTGGAAGAGATTACAAAATATCGATGCTGATGTCTCTGAAGAATGAGTTGGTGTTAACTTTTCAACACATCCTCATACTGAAACAAAAGAACAGGTCTACTTCCAATAACTCCCACAACAACATATGAGTTTTCAGCATCCTCTATAGGACGGATGGGGACCAGAAGAATGACCGTTTTATAATAAACCGCTTTCCAAAACCATTACAAATCCCTGTTCAAAATAATGATGTTTTATGGTGTGGTCTGCCCTCAATTGCCCTGAATTTCAAAAACCACTTGGTTAAGGTTAGGGAAAGTTCATGGTTTGGGTTAAAATGAAATGTGGTAAAATGTTATGTTGTCATCCAGGCAAGAGTAAACACCACGATATGTTTTTTTTTTTTTTTAAAAATGCCAGATTACTGGTCGGAAACATGACATTTTCAGTTGGAAACAGGAAGCGAACAGCGTTTTCCTACAGCTAAGTCCACCAGCTAACTATCTGATCTATCAGCTAACTATTTTTGAGGAGGTGCATTTTGGTACTACAAATTACAGTAAGAAACAGAAAAAAGTGTTAAGTTGTTTTAGTTGGTAAGTACAAACTCATTATATTTGGGTTCATACATACTGTAGATGTTAGACAATTCTTTAAAGGACAGAAAACATCAGTGTGTAGTTTTGTGTATATAACTACATATTAGCACACTAGATTCTTTCTTTAAAAATAAACAACCTAATAAGCAAAGAGTCTAATTTACTGAGATTCTTTGCTAATTAACAACTATATATGAACCCAACTATAATGAGTGGGCACTTACTTACAAACGAAACCAACACTTTTTTCTGTTTGTTTATTTTGTTTTTCTTATAATTTGTACCAAATTGCACCAAGCTTTCTGTAAAATGTCCTAAAAATTAATCATTAAATACCTGCAAATTACTCAGAAAACTTTCAGGAAATTAGCATAAAATTAAGGGATCTGTAAAATAAAGCATTACCAAACAAACAAACAAAAAACAATCAACAACAATAAAACTACTAATAATGTTAATAACAATAATAACAACAAGCACCCAGACTATATCTTACGTATTAATGGGACATTAATAGTCAGTAAAAACATTCGATACAGCTCACAAATGGTAATTGTAAGCCTACCACTAAAAATAGTATATACAGTGACTAAGAATAAAATGAAAGAAATTCCTCCTTAATGATCATATAGTCACATATTCTGTAACGAAACATGCTCTAATTGGAGACAATCTGTAACCGCGACTTGTTAGAAGTACAGGAATCAGCAGCTGGTGTTCTGTGCCATCAGGCATTCCTTTAAACTCCAAGGAGGGTTGAATTGAGGGCAACTGGATTTAGTTGTAGATACTTGTGAACGTTTTGCCTCTCATCCGAGGGGCCTCTTCAGTTCCAACTGACTGGCGGGGAGTCCTAGGTATTTAACCTTTACAAGTCGTTGGAGTCACCTGAGGCGAAATGTGAATGGTTGTTAAATCTCCTGGGAAGAGATGAAAGGACATCATTGTAGAACTGAGGAAGCCACTTGGATGAAAGGCGAAACATCTTCAAGTATCTACAACCAAGTCCAGTTGCCCTTGATTCAACCCTCCTTGGATAACCATAACCTGGATGACTGAAAAATAACCTTTTGATGCATGCCCAGTATTAAAATGATGGCCATTATTACTATATGAAAATTGAAGGTACCGGATATTTGGGATTTTAGACAATGAAATATTTCTTATAAAACAGAGCAGGGAAATAACCATCCTGTTCCTCTCCAATGACAAACCTCTGTTACAATTCAGCGTGAGTAATGTAATAATGTTTTAATAAGACCTTCAGTGATGGAGGAAGTACTCAGATCCTTTACTTAAGTAAAAGTACCAATACAGCAATGGAAAAATACCCCATTACAAGTAAAAGTCCTCCATGTAAAATTCTATTTAAGTAAAAGTACTGATTATTACATATGACATCATTAGATTATTAATACTGAAGCATCAGTGTGTAAGCAGCACATTACTGTTGTAGCTGCTGGAGGTGGAGCTAGTTTGAACTACTTTACATACAGTTACCTAGTTTAGTCCAGTGGTTCCCAACCCTGGGGCGCGGGCCCCTCCAAAGGGTCACCAGATAAATCTGAGGGGTCGTGAGATGATTAATGGGGGAGGAAAGAAGAAAAAACAAAGTTCTGATACACAAATCTGTTTTCAGTTTTTGGACTTGCCTCTAAATCTTTGATTTCTGGTGAAATATTGGATCATTTGAACATTTATTGAAATTAAACAATGTGAAGTTTAGAGGGAAAAATCACTATTTGGTGGAGCTGTTAACAACTCAGACATCTGAAATGTGACCCGACTACACACTGCTTATTGTAATACATCAAAAGCCAAAAAGGTTGGAAACCACTGGTTTGATCTTTAACAATGTGTTGTATTTTAAAAGCTTGTTATATTATCCATTGTGCCAAATCTTCATCTGAAAAGTAACTAAAACTGTCAAATAAATGTAGTGGAATAGAAAAGACAATATTTCCCTCTGAAATATAGTGGAGTGGAAGTATAAAATAGCATCAAATAGAAATACTCATAAGTACAAATACCCTACAATTGTTTGTAAGTATTGTACTTGAGTAAATTATTTTACTGTTACTGTAAGGTGCTCACTGTGAATAGGAAACCTCACAGAACATTGTAAAATGACATTGATAAACCTGTGACTGTCGATTTTCATTTGTTGATGCTTGTGTGGGAAATTTTCAATTTTAAACTTCATCATTTGAGTTTGAATGTAACTGTAAGAGTGACTTTCTAACAATAAAGTCATAATATTGGAGCAAGGGAGCTTTTGAAGGTAGGTGAAAATGAACTGTGTGATGAAATGAGTATTTCAAACATACCTTAACCTAAAACCCCTAACCCTAACTTGTCTATATCAAATATTTTGGGTTGTGAACACAAGAGTTTCCTGAATATTTTCTTCACAAATTTGGCTTGAGTTCAAAACAGATATTAGAATTTAAAGACTTTTATTGAAACCAATTAGCTTTTGAGAAATTTAGAGTGTCCAATTTATTAATTGTTTTGAGGGAAAGTGGGAGGAAACCAGAGAACCCGGAGTAAACCCCACCACCTCAGTGGACAACAGACTCAGAAAGACTCAGGACCAGGACTTGAACCCTCACCCTCCAGCTGTGAGGAAACACTGTTGACCACTGAGGTGACCCTGAGAGCTCAAGTCCTGCCCCACATGGAGGTAACCTGGATGTGAGGCCGGACTGAAGCTCTTTACCGCGTTCATCTTCTCTAATGACTATAGAGGCGACATACTAGAAAACGTTCATTTGGGTCGTTCTGGAGTGAAGGTACAATTGGCCTATGTGGTCGTTTCATTACGAGGATGTGTTGAACATTTTGTTCAGAGGAGTGAGGAGAAGGAAAGTTGGTTTGATTTGAACTGCAAACTAAAAAAACAAAAAACAAACTCTCTTATATGGTCTTTTAGAGCAAAAAAGATTTTAAAGACTCAATATCAGCCTTAATGACTGGTTCATGTTTGTGTTTTTTTTTTTACAGTGTAGTCTGGTGTACGGGTGTCCAAAGGCTTCCAAACCACCCCACAGCCGGGCGGCTGATTGACAGGACTTGGCTGGCTGTGGACCCTCCTTCCCAGCGTCTCCTCCTCTCTCTCTCCTCTCCTCCTGTCCTCTCTCCTGCTCTGCTCTGCTCTCTCCCTCTCTCCTCAATCGCGGGGCTGCGCTCACCGACTCGACACCGCCAACAGGGATGCAGCGAGGGCGCAGCGCAGCCTGAAAATGGCACCACCACGCGTCCTGTGGATCTATCCATCCCTTTTCCTCCAGTGCTCCCTGCTTCTTTTTCACGCGTTGTCGCCGTGCCGAGCCTTACGGAATTACCCGGAGAATGAAGGTGGGTGTCCTGGTTGGGTTATGTGAACCTTGTAGCCTAGTTGGTTGTGCGCCGTGGTGACGGATAGGGGAGCCCCATCCCGTGGTTCCACTTGCCGGGGGAAGGAGCGGCGGAGACTGCCGTTAAGTGCTCGAGTCGGTTATGAATCATGCATAAAGAAAAGCGGAAAAAAGGGAGAGAGAGGGGGGAGAAAAAAACTGTACGTCACGTTTTTCTTTTCCGAGCATATTGACATTAAATTTGTATGACATATACACACAAGCGACCCTGCCATGCTGAAGATAGAGGAGGCTGATGTAGACATTTCACTTAAAGCTCCTCCACATTTTATTTTTTCGTTCACTATTTTTTTCTGTCAGTGAAAAGGCCTAACTTATAACGATTATGCCAAAACAACATTGACATCTCTGTCAAAATCCCTTTTAATTATATCTAGATATCATTATAACACACTGATAAATGATTTATTTTCTACTGTGGACTCCAGCCTTCTGCTTCAGTCTGCAAATGAGGAGCAGCAATTACATTAAATTTGTCACACGCTGCTGCTGAGCCTCTCTCAGTTATTGTATTAACATCGATGCTTGGCCTGAAATTAGCCAATACATTTACTTACTAACTACTCCTGACTGCTTGGTGGGCTGAAACATGGCAGCTTGCTTGTTTAATGAGAAGTTCAACTTGCACTAAGTGGGGGTAAAAAAAATCCGTATAGAAATATAGTTTTCACACAGGCGATAGTTTATAAAACAGGTTATCTGAAGCAAGTGGGGAGAGTAAGCGGTGTTGTGATGCCTGCTGACTGTCAGACAGTCTGACTGGAGAAGATACAGATTGTCATTCTGTGAATCATTTCCCCCCTGTATTCCCCAAAGCTTCAGTCAATCCTGTACTGTAGCTCAACAAAGCTCTCCATCGCTGTTATGAGCTGCCTCTCTTACTCACTCACTCTCACACAACTCCACAAGCGTACACAGGATAGACAGAACAATCAAATGATTCACATCACACACACACACACACACAATGACACAAAGGCCACATTAAAGGTTTGATGGGACCTCCTGTCTCTGGATGACTTAACAGTATAAGCTGTGTGTACATACACACAGCGCTGAATGTATGTCACAGCCCCGAGGAGTTCACGCAGAACAAAGGCTCAGGAGGATAGATGGGCAACGAGTGTGAGGAAGAGGAAAGACGGTGAAGGAGTGTTTTAACAGTAGGAGACAACGTATGTGAGGGAAACACTAACACACTGTTGAAATATTCATTGAAAGGAGCATGAATGATGAAACCAACTGGAAGCCAAAGGAAACTCCTGTTGATTTAGATAAACACACAGGGGCATCTGTGAGTTGCGGCACATGTGTATGTTTGTGTATGAGTGTGTGTGTTTGTGTAATCATGCTCAACTTGAGAGTTTGTGAGGTGACTGACTGGTCAGATTGATTCGATTACTAACACACACTTTTCAAGGAATGTGCCAGGCAGAGTGTGTGTGTACATTTCTGTGTGACTCATTTGGTCTTTTATCTCTCTGTCCTGCTGCTTCAGACTATTGGCCTAATTGGCACCTTTAAGCCCTGTGTGGTGTGTGTGTGTGTGTGTGTGTGTGTGTGTGTGTGTGTGTGTGTGTGTGTGTGTGTGTGTGTGTGTGGGTGTGTGAGTGGGTGTGTGTGTGTGTGTCCCGGCAGGACGGTAATCCAATGAAGTCATTTTTGTTGCACTCTATGCTCTGCTTTTACCTTTCGGCCTGCCAGTTTTCCTGCTGTGACTGCACGCTTAGCTGAGGGATTGCTCTCTTCTTGATGTGTGTGTGTTTGTGTTTGTGTGTGTGTGTGTGCGTGTGCATGTGTGTGAGCACCTTGTGTTTGTCTATGAGTGTGCGTATTCTCCACCCACGCTCGGTAGTCGTGTTATTCCAGGAAATCCTCCCTCTGAGTCTGTCTAGTAGCAGAAGCGAGACTGTCATAAAAAGATGCAGCTCTCAAGGCTCAATTAAGAACACAGTCCCTTTGATAGAACTGATAGTGTTAGCAGAAAAATAGTGTTAAGCTGACAACAAGCTTAGTTTACTACCGGAACTATTGATCTAATCCAAAATAGTTGGCATTTACAAGAAAAGCAGTAGCGAGGGTGGACTGGCGGAGCATGGTGCTTCAGCAGAATTGATAGAATTGTTTGAAATAGCTGCTAACTGCAGACTGGGGAAAATGATCCATAGTGAGAATGGCTTCATTCATAAGTTGTTGTGATGAAGAGCATCCCTTTAAAGGTCTTTGTTATGAGATAGAAAGAGGAGTGGGAACGGATGAGTTTTTGTGCACCAGCAGAGGGAGCCCCACACACCCTCTCTCTGAACCCTGAGGGCACACTGATGTAACAGCAGGGTGGATGCTCACCGGTCTTCCCTTGGTTCATTCTTGTCCTGCTGCCCTCCTGCCATCTTAACTCTCTATATCTATGCACTCTTACACAGTGGAGTGACACGTGTCTTACCTGCTTTTGTTTTATTATTACGCGCTCAGGATCACAGCGGGGAAAGGAGCCGACTATCACTTCTTTCTATTTTCGTGCCTTCCCTCTATCTCTAAATATACCTCCTCAATCCTAGAAAACACAGATGCATGATTGGAGCCCTATGCTTCCTTCCACTGCGACTGTTAGTATACTAATAGAGGCAAATGAATGACTTCATTCCAAGTTCCGCCTGAAAACTATGTGCAAATGGGTATAAAACTGAATTAATAATTAAGTGAAAGCAGGGAGGGAGAGGAGAAACAACAAAAGACGGGAACATTGTGAATCACCTTTGGTTTATGTTATAGTTTACTGTAATCAGCCTTGAAACTACGGTACATTTGAGGCTTTACATCAGATTGGCCTCAGGGTGCTGAGGGAAAAGGGCTTGTATTGCTTTGTAAGGTTAACACGAGGGTGAGCAGTTAGTGCAGAGGCAAGCATATGTAAAGCATGCCCTCGACTTACACGCACATCTTATGATTCACACAAGATCCTGACTGTGGTATATTGTCGGGTCAAAGGTCTCCTCTGGTTTAATTGCTTTAATCTATAATGGTTGCTTGTAGTTATCGGCAGAGCCATACCTCACTGAGTGTGTGTGTGAGTCCAAGAGATTGCCGTGCTCCCATGTAACAACCGTGACCTTGGACAGAAGAGGATATAGATCTCCGCTCTCATCAGAGAGCAGCGGAGAGAGACAGCAAGCGCGAGCACCCTCCTGTTTTTCTTTTCTCTAATCCCCTCCTTTCATATCTGCTCTGCTTTGCTCTATTTTCCCTCCATCTCTCTCTTCTGGATTGTTTTTTTTTTCTTTTTTAGTCTTTTTCTTCTCTTCCCTCTCCCTGTCTCTTTCTGTCCTCCGGTAGCAGTTGGACAGGAGCCTGTGTGTTTTCTATAATGAGATGGAGCTCCTATATCAGCTTAACACAGGCCCATTCTCGAGCACACACATTCATGTACATAGATGTATGTGCACATGCATGCGCGCACACACACGCGCCCACATACACTCGTCCTACCCTAATGTATGGCTAGGGGGCAGTTTGGTGGTCTTGGTCCAGAGAATAGTGTCACGTATTCCCGGGGCTGGCTGATAGATGGGGTTATAAATACAGCTCAGTGACAGAGAATGATTCTGCTGTGAGGGCTTCACCTCATGGATTCATTGTGTGTGTGTATGTGTGTGTGTGTGTGTGTGAGAGAGAGAGAGAGAGAGCGAGAGAGAGAGACAGAGAGAGAGAGAGAACAAAATTATAAATAAGAAAGAAAAAAGACAAATCCACAAGAGAGAATCAGTGAGACAAAACAAAACAAAAGGGGAAAAAAAGGACAAAGAGAGATATGTTCAAAACAAACCGAATAACACACCCATTTATCTGTGGTCTAGTGAGCAGAGCACCCATAACAGCACCCAGAAAGGCTTTGTGTTGTATTCAATGATAGTCAGTGGTTGCTCAATTTGATTTTGTATTCAGCCCCACCCATTCAAATGTAATTCACTTTTGTTTTTTTGTCTTTCTGTCTTTCTGTTTTGAAGGCAGAGGGGTGCTTTCTTTTGTATTCATCATGATAAACCGTTAACCCTTGAAAGCCCCTTTGTCCATGTTTAAAGGAGCAGTTTGACTTTACAGGAAACACGCACGTTTGCTTTCTTGCGGAGAGAAAGATGAGAAGACTGATATGACTTTCGTATTTGTACAGTGAAAGCTATAGCCAGCTGCTCGTTAGTCTAGCTTTGCACAAAGTGTGGAAACATGGGAAACAGCTAGCATGGCTCTGTCCAAGAGGAAGAAAATCTACCTACCAGCACTTCTAAAGCTCGCTAGTTAACATTATATCTTGTTTGTTTAATAACCAAAAAAAAAAAAGGCTATACATGTTTTTACAGGGGGTTGCAGGTTGCGACTGCGTCATTATGAGGTTTGAAACCAAAGGAGAATCCAGGAAATTACTACACCCGCCCATGAAATAGTCCAGCACATAACCCCCATAAAACCACAGATAACCATTTTTATTACACTTTGGTGTTTACACAGATTAAACAAAGAGGATATATGTGTTAAATTGTGAGCTTTTGAGGTACCAGGCTAGCTGTTCCCCTCTGTTTCCAGCCTTTATGTTAAGCTAACCGTCTTCTTGCTGTAGCTTCGTTTTCACTGTACAGACATGAGAGTGGTATCGATCCTCTTTCCTCTCTGCAAGAAAGCAAATTAGAATATTTCTCCAAATGTCAAACTATTCATTTGAGGCCAAAAAAAAAAAAAGTCTGGTAGCAATTAATGTGAAATCACAACCAACAAATTCTGCAAAATCAAAGTTTATGTGTCAGTCAAGCTGATATTTGCAGACTATGTTGTTTGACAAAAATGCACAGGCTTTATTTTAATTAAATATTGAATCAGTGTGTATTTTAACTGGTGTTATGTAGATACACAAGAAAGAAACAGATTTTTTACACATTACCTCAGTTCTCACCATGCAGGTGAACATGTGTGCATCTTAACCAGCTAGAATTGAACTAGAGCGGTTTTTAGGCTTGGATGATTTCTGTCGGAAACAGAGTTCTTTAATGTCAAAGGAAGAAAGGAAGCTTTCCCTCAGTGTCTGATGTCTGATGGTTGTAGTGAAGTTTGGGTATAAGTGGCCCCCGCCCCCACCCTCTGCTGACCCCTTCCCCCTCTGAACAAGCCCTTAACTGCTGGTCAAATCACTGATCACTGGGCCTTGACCACTTTCTACCCGCCACCCTAACACACACACACACACACACACACTTCCCTTCTCCTCCTTCTCCCCTTACTGCCCCTCCTCACTCACACACACCTCCCACCTCCTGTTCTGACCTTTAATTTGGCTAAATTCAATTCGGTTGTTTTCTTACCTCCACCTCTTCCTCTCTCTCTCCGTTTTAGTCTCGTTTGCTCTGCTGGTTTGGCTCGTGCCGCGGCTGTGAAAGGCTGCATTATCCAGCATTACAAACAAACACCCGAGGGTTTGGGTCAGACGTAGATATGGAATGTTTGCTGACCAGCGCTCCAATCTTTTCTCCGCTGATTAACATCTGTGAAGATATTATAAGAGCAAAACACCTGGGTTGGAATTTAAATGTCGGAAAACATTCACACCGCTTTCTCTTTATTGTAATTTACAGAAAAGATTCGGTTTGCCGTTTATTACAGTTTTCTTGACAAGCTACCTCTTATGGCGGTGCGTATTATGACTGTGTATTATAAAGTATCCTGATGCTGTAATAGCACTGGATGGCTGGTTGTATAAAGAGTCCAACTTTGACACAGTTGGCATTGATTTCTTATGACTGTGATCTTTCCCTAAACTTAACCGAGTAGTTTTAGTCGCCTAAACTTGAACAAACATTTACTGTGGAAGCGGTAGACCAGAAAATGAGTCTTTTTTTTGTAACTGCCATTTGTAACAGTTGTTCTGTTGAAAGGAACAGCAGACGAGAATATGAATCATTTTGGAAATCGATAATAAACAGTATATTTTGTTTTTAAATTGGAGGACTTGTTTTCATGATTGCAACTTCCTATTTGTATTGTTGGAGCCTCTCAGATCTCGAGCTACAAATGTTCTTCTTCTTGCCCTTTTCTGACATGATTTGTGGAGTTTTTGTTTGTGTGTGATATGTAGTTTCAGTATGCAAGGACAGCTTGTGTTATCCATGCATGGCTATTAGCTGAGACTTTGAGTCATGTAACTGCTTTGCTGGACAAAAATGAACAGCAAAAAAGCTGAAAAATGTTTCTTATTTTATATAGAATTCCTGAAAACAAGAAACATGTTTTAGCTTTACTGCTTTATAAAGAAGCAATATCCTTTTTCATTTCAATGTTTTCCTGTTTTTTGATGTTCAGTCTCTGTTTACTGCTTGATGGTGTCTACATCAGTGCAAATTGATTTAGGTTTGATTTGATAGAAGCAGATGGGCAGGCAGACAAGTTTCTAGACAGACAATTACTGTAGGTGTGTGGCACTGACAGACGTAGAGGTGTGTGTGTGTGTGTGTGTGTGTGTGTGTGTGTGTGTTATATATATATATATATATGTGTGTGTGTGTGTACCGATAGTAGCAACCTGTCTAAGCACACTTTTATTTGACATGTGATTTCCTATCCATCTCCACCGCTGTGGCTCACTCCTGAGGTTCCAGGCCAATTTACCCTCCTGTGACCAACCACTGTGTGACAGCACTGTGTGTGCGTGTGTGTGCATCCACAGGGTGCCAGGGCTATTGTCCCATCAGGAGGAATGTCTTAAGAACTAACAGAGCACAAAAAAGGTCAAGATGAAGCCCAAAAACTGTGACACACACATTGAGAATTTAAAGAAAGACATGCTGCAGAATTAGCTGTCCTGTGTCTTATTATTAACAAATGCTCTATCTATCACTCCTCATTCACTCTTTTCATTCCTCATGAGGTATCTGAATTCAGTTCTTTAAATGAACGGTGGAATGCGTCACAGGTCGAGTGTGCGGAGGCGTATGTATCTGTGCTTTGTACTGTGAGTCGTTTCTGAATTCTCAAGGTCTCCAGTTTGTGCATGCTTGTGTGTGCACGAATTTGCGCGTGCATCGGTATGTTTTTGTGTGTGTGTGTGTGTGTGTTTGTTGCTCTTTGCTCTTGATGAGTTGTTGGCATACTAGTGGAAGAAGCTTATTAAAAAAACAAGTGTCTGGATCCGACTGGGTGTCACAGTTCAACACTGCAAGCATCCAACCAGCAGACAAACCCTTATGCACACACACACACACAAACACACCCACACTCCAGAGCCTCTTCAAGCGACAAACTAGGGCAGTGCTCCTGTCATAGTCTGTCAGAATGGCATCTTTTCTGTTCTGCTGGTGCTGCCAGTGTATATGAAATAGCAGAGTAGGCTAATATACCTTCTGCTACAGTAGAAGGGGGAGGGAGGTCCAAAAAGGCAACCTCCAGGAGGCAGAGATCATCACATACATGAATATTTTTATATTTTTAGCATTGTGCACCATCTACCTTTTGGGTCGGCTGGGTTCTTTCAAGGTTTCAGAGAATGAGGTTTTCAATAAACCATGTGCATTACTTTTAAAAGTCACTCCACTATAGCAGCTGCCTTGAATGAGAGCTTCTTTACAATCATCACATTTTTTCACATTCATGACTTCAGTATAGAGGGCATCTTATGGCTGTTATCTTGAAATATAGACTATAGCTATAGAAATTTGGTGTCTTCATTGCTGCTGGCTTACTCATAAAAATCCGAGCCACAGTTTAGGCATACAGTAAGAGCTTTTGATTAATGGTGCAGTTGTATTTGCCTGCTTGTCTCGTTTTTGTTTTTTTCTACAAACATTTGGCTGGGTTGGTCTGTTTGTACTGGATTTAAATGAAGCAGAAGGCCTTCTCTTCTCTTCTTCATCTCAGTCTAACTGAGAGAATATTACACAAAAGTAAATGATAAAAACAGAGCAGAACAAAGTGAATTGATTTAGTTTGTCCAGTTGCATTTTTACTTGCTTTGATCAACATTTAAATAATTAAAGCCGACTTGATATGATAAACATCTCTATCATTCATCACAACATATGCACTGCATATCCAATGTGTCAATTTAGCCACACCGAGTGACACTCATCACAGTTTATTTTTGTTGATTAGCATTTTAGTCTCTGATTAAAGAGATTTTCTAGCGTGTTTGTACGTGCACACCTTTATGTGGAAAAAAGAGTAAACAGGTCATTTCACATTTCATACATACATGTCTGTGTCTTTCTTTGACTCCTCAACATCCCGTCCACTCTGTCTTTTCTGCACCAACTGAGTCACTAGTTTAGGATTTCCTCACTTTGGTTTCTGGCTGTCTGAGTGCTTCTGCGTGTATTTCTCTGATGTATTTTGCCTTCTCCATCTTATCATAAGTAATGGAAGATGAAAGCAACAAGCAAGAATCAATTTATCCTCTGGGCACCAATGTCAGACTTTCACTTTCGCTTCAGTGTGTAGATCATTTCAGTGTTAATTGCTATGCAGTATATTATTAAATCTTTCCTGAATAACTATGTGACTCGAGTAGAAGATGCACCTGTGCAAATAAATAGAGATCAGAAGCCTTGACATGGTGTTTACTTGCCTTATTATCCCACTCATTTCTCTTTTCATAACCAGCACATTAAGTGTTTATAAAAATACACTCAGAGAGTTGTGAGATGAAGCTGTTTATAACATTGAGCTTGCCGTTGTGTATAAAATCCTTTATGTCAAAATAAATTCTTATTCAAGAGTAAATTAATTAACGCAACAAAACTTTTGTCAGCCTTGATTTTCAGTTGAACGGGAAATGATATACAGTTATTATTTTGAACCATTTATATACCATTTATCCATACATGTTGACATCTAATTGAATTTTATTTCATATGTTTCACAGAATCAGCTTTCAGTGATCTGCTCCTGTCTGTCACTCATTTGTATAGCTATAGGCTAATTATGGGAGGATACTTAATATAACTGATTTTAATCTATATAATTGACCCAAAGTGGAATTTGACTTTGTGTTTGTTGAAGTGTGGAGGATCAACATAATATTTCTCTGAACAGAATGGTTAGAAAGCAGGGGAAATTGAACTGAATCAAAGACGAATTAGGATTTGAATCTATTTAAATCCACTGAATTATTCATATACACAGTTTACAGACTGCTATTATACTCAAAGAAGAATAACATTTTTCTTCCGAAATCAAGCTACATTCCAACCCACCACCACCGCAAAAAAATCTTATTGAAAAATTACATTTATTGGAGATTGGGATATGCCTGCTTCAAGGCCAGTGTGAATACAGATGTATGCAATTTTGCTGCAAACTAACAATGTCTGAAATGTGGTAACATATTTTAACTTTAACTCAACACCTTAAAAGGGGTCAAGCTTCAGGGTTTAACAGGAATGGCAAAGGAATAATGTTAACAAAGATAAATAAGATAATTTACATGTAATGATATGTGCATCAGGTCAGAATGTTCAAGGCACAATCCAGTTCCAAAGAAAGCGGAGCCCTTCCACCAAAAATCACTCTGAATTTGCTTGATTGGACTTCTAGCAAATATTAGACAGTAATCCAATTTTGGTTTATATGTTTGCTAAAGATGCAAAAAGAGTGTTAACATCAAAAATATTTGTGAGTATAGGCGCATGAAGTATCTGATCAGCTAAGAAACAAAATTTTACATAAACTAAAACTTAACCTGTTCAATTATGAAAGAGAATATACCTCAAATTTATGTTGGGAAAAAACAGAAAAAGTAATCTATAAACAATTTAAGATGAATGTTGAATATCTCTGTCTTCTCGCTGACCCACCATGACAAATGTTTTGTGTTGCATCTACTTCAATGAAAAGCTGCCCTCACAACCGCCCCTTCCTGTAATATTCAAACCAAGTGCTTACCGTTGCTTATATGCTTAATAAAAACAACTCCGGGGAAGGAAGCTCGTCTATGACAAAATAATGGACAGGAAATATCACCAGATAAGGATTGTAAGGATATAACACACAGCCTCAATAAAATGACATGAACAGGGGATGAGACCACAGATTGAGAGAGAAAACCAGAAGAGAAATGACTGATTGAGAGCCTCTGGTGGGTTGTGGATGTTTGGAGAGAGGACTGATGAAAACACAGCATGGGTGTGTAGCAGTCTTGGTACGACGCCTGTTTGTTCCTAAAGTTCAGAGCTCAACTCTTCACACTCCTTCATCCTGCTCTCCATTGGCCTGTTTGTTGCCCTGACAACACTCTCACTCGTTGAACTGCACTCTCAGTGGAGTGGAAGCAGGGGAATGTTTGTGTGTATGTGGCGGCACTAATACTGAGATAGTGTGTATGTGTGTGTGTACAGTTGTATATCTGTTTTATTTATTGCATGGGGGTGCATTTGAGTACAGTATGTTATCTTCTTATAGAGCAAACTGCAAAGCTTGGTCCTACTAGAGCATAAAATTGAATTGTGTTGTGTTTTCTGCTTCTTCTTCTTCTAGTTTTATTTATCTTTGTTGTTGTTGTTGTTGTCTTAAAAAAAAGATATTTCAAACTTAATGACTCTGTCTGATAAACTGAAGGATGAAATGCAAAGTGAGGCAGATTCATATGTAGCAATTCAGTACTATACATCTATACTGTATGGTTTCAACCAAAGTGACATTATAAGGGGTAAACAGTAATGTAACTTGCTTTAATATTATTATGCTATCATTTTATATCAAAACCTCAGAATTCAATTGTATTTATTTTGAATATTAAAAAAGAGATAAAAATCTGATTTAAAAAAATACCAAGTATTAAAAAGCAAATTTTTGCTTTTAAAAATACCATTTGTAACTCTTTTTTTAAGGAATAGTCAGCAGCTCTTATGAATTTTTCTCTTCTCTTAGTATCATCAGAAGATTTTCTAAGCTGTGTTTGTCACAAGAGGACCTCGATCACTGTAAAATGTGGTGATCAGCATTTTTTTGCAGCAGGAAACAACTTTTTGGTGTGTAGGGACATAAAACCTGAGTGAATGTGTTTGTTTTAAAGATTCTGGCTATTTTTAAAGATAAAAGCCAAAAACAATGACTTGTATGTTGTATCACCATGTTGAATGTAGTGTAATATTTTGTGTTCTGAGCAGAACAGATCTAATGAACTCATTATGAAGTCACATATTGTACTCTATATTGAATCTGTGTGGTGGTCTTATTGTGCAATCTTTTTCTTTGTGGCACTGGCACCATCTTAAGGTATGTGTGTCAGTTGTTTGTGTGTGAGTGTGTGTAAGCATCCTGGTCTCTTTGTGTGCCAGTCTGGATGTTGGCAGCACTGTTTGATTCTTGGCAGGTGGATCACAGCTTCTTGCAGCCCTGCTGAAGCAGTGGATACAGACCAGAGAGACAGAACGGCAGAGAGACGTTAACAGACAGGAAAGGAAAGAGAGAGAGACACCCCAGAGGGTGGAAACAGAAGTGAGAAGAAAAATAGACAGACACAGAAGGAGATGAAGAGACAAAGAGGAAGAGGTTGAAAAATGTTTGGTTTTTCTGTACACGGTTTTATAAGTAGTAGCGACTTCAGCATTTTACTGCATTTGTACAGGAATTTCCGATCTACACGTTCTCGCCACCCTTCCTCCTCCTCATCTTTCACTTTCAGAATGTAAACCTCACAGTTTGGCGCTGAAAATCAATAAGAGAGCATGTCTCCCTGTAACCGAACAACTCTCACAATTATCAGGTCACATGTGTATGTGTATGGATTGTGATGAAAGCCTGGGGAAGAGTGTGTCTGTGTGTATCCGTGTGTGGATTTGTTCGTGTGCACATTGAAGTGGTATTTTTAGGTAGAAAGGCTTGTGAGAGACATGATAACAGGTAGATTTTTGTTTCCATGGTGTTACTTAGTGATCAAATTTGGATGGTGGTCCACTGTCATGAGATGTCATGTTTAATAGTTGATCAGCATGGATATTGGGTGTGTTTCTGAATGTGTGTGTGTGAGAGAGAGAGCGAGTGAGAGAGACACTGGTCATTAGATCGAACATGAGCCTGGCCTGAGTGACTGAGTGATGAGCTTAGTGTTTTTATTCCAGGCTAAAGCAGGCCTGGCCCAGGCTTAGATTTCACACACACACACAATTTAGCCAAATCCCTGGAGAAAGAGAGATAAAGAGGAAGACAGAGGGAGGGAGCATTTAGAAACATAGGCATGTTAGACAGAGGTGTGGCTTCATGTTGGTTTGAGGAAAAATGTTATATTCTCATAATTTCTCCTCATCTTTGGCACACAAACAAACACAGGTACGCTCATGCATTCTAGCTGTGTCAGCAGACAGGAAGCTATAGGTAATACATAATTGATGAGTCCAGTCATTGATTACAAGTGATAAGTGGTATTGACAGGAGGTGTGAGGAGAAGAGAAAAAGTGTCGATGTATAGGTTTATGTATGTGCGTGTTTTCCCAGTGGGCTGTGAAATGGCTTTAGAAACATTAACAGCCTCAGTAACATATTAGCTTACAAAGCGATACTGTTAAACATGTTTCCCAGTAATGAGAAGAAACACAGTGAGTTCAGACACAAAAAAGTGTCTGAAGGTTCTGTTTATCCAAATTCTGAAAGAACATGTTGTCTCACTCTAGTAGTATTGAGCAATGCAGATAGTTTTGGTTTGGAGACACAGTATCTGTTTCTGAGATCTCTGCCTCCAACACAATACAATGGGGTGATGAAATTTAATTTGTGGTGTTCACAATTTTGGAAAGTACCATATAAAAGAACAATTCAACATTTTTGGAAATACACTTATTATTTTTGTTCTCTGAGAGTTAGATGGGAAGATCAATACCACTCTCATGTCTGAGCGTTAATTACAGAGCAGGAGCCAGGAGGCGATTTCTAAGAAATAGCTCATAAAACCACAACTTGTCTCTTTTAGATTTCTGTTTGCTATCAGACTGAACAAACAAGATACAACATTCTAATTATGAGCTTTAGAGATGTTGGTAGGTGTTTTTTTTTTGTTTTTTTTAAACTTTTGTCAGTACCAGGCTCCTAGCTGTTCCCCCTGATTCCATTCACCTCCATTGTTTTGGGGTGCAGGCAGAAATCTCAGAGGCAAATATCTAACACCTGGACAAATAAAGTCAAAACTACCTGGTGAGAAAATGTGTGCTTTTTTGGGATTTTTTGTGGACCCTTTCAAGCTATCATGGTTCTATCAACAAATATCAGCTATTCTACCAACTATTAAGAGACAGCTTTTAATTAATTGTAATTCTATAAACCTTGTTCATAGGTAGCTTTTGTCTCTGTACAGAAATATGAGTGTGTGTGACTCTCTAGGAAATCACATATTATTATACTATTATGTCCTATTTCTGTACGCTACTTAAATGCCTGTGAACTGAGGAAAGCAGTCTAAATGGTCTTCTTTAGTCTGTCTGAATACACACACGGGCTGGAGGCTGCCTCTGACCTTTTGCTGCTCAGCACCTCTCCTCCACTGTTTCTTTCTCATCCTTCTCATTTTCTCTCTCTCTCTCTCTCTCTCTCTCTCTCTCTGTGTCTCTCCTTGGCTTTGCTCTGCAGCCTCTCTCTCTCTCTCTCTGTACTTCATTATACCATGCGCACTATTTTCTCTGTAGCTGTTTTCTCACGCAGACACTGCTGGGTGCAGCCGCACGCAGATGAGTGTGCCGTTACACGCGCATATACGCACATATACACACACTAATACGGCATGACATGCCTCCCTGTTGTCACGGTGTGCTGAGCTGAGGAGAACGGCTGCGATTCAGTTAGGGCTGATGAACAGCATGGGTGCAAAAGGAAGAGAAAGAGAGAGATATGAAAAGAGGAGGTGGACCAATTTTACAGTCTCTTTGTGATACCTACAGGCAGTATGGATACACAGAGGGGCATGTAAACAGGCACCCACCCTTTCCAATTGAGTGATTAGTCTCATTTGCATTCAGGAGGACAAACTGTATTTTGGGTTTTTTTTTTTTAAAGTTTTGAATAGTTTTTCTAGGTCAGTGCAGCTACCTAATAAAAACTAGAGGCAATATGTAAATGTGCTGCTTTTAAGTGATGCAGTCAGTTTAAATTGTGTCAGATCAGCAACTTAGATGTCTGATCTGTGGACTGAAGGCAGAGGTTCAAAGATTTCGATAGCGGGAGGATAACCTGGGAGAACCACAATGTGTGAGACTGAGAGAGAGAAGAAAGAGAGAAGCAGCCGTTTCTGCAGATGGATACTGATTAAATATTGATGGTCAGCGGTGTTGAGGGCTTGATTAGGACTTGACTGAGCCAAGCCTCAACAAGCACACACACGCATACACACAAACTAACAAGTGACAAACACACACACACACACACACACAGGTGAAAAAACTTACCCCAGAATCTGAGCAGGTTTTCATTATACCTCCTGTTGGTTAACCCGCCACCTTCCTCTCTTTGCTTTTCATTCACACCTTCCTACATCCTCCATCCACTTCCTCCTGTCACACAGATCTCTTAAACAGGAAACATCTTGTTTAATTATGAGTCAGATGGAAAATCATGCAGAGATTTGTTCCAGAGGATCGCACGAGCAGAGTCACACTGCCAATCAAAAAATGCATGTAAATGTCAAAATAATTGGTTAAAACCAGCAATAAGTCCTTTCTGAAAATGTGTTTTTTGGAATTTGGGTGAAAACAGTGGTTATCGTTTGGCTCACAATGGATTTCTGGAAGTTATGGGGGGAAAAAAAGTATCAAATTGTCCTTCTCAAACCACTCCTGCAAGCATAAACCACTTCAAGCCAATGACGGAGCTGGGATAAAGTGGTTCTGACCAATGGAACAGCTGGTTGGCACGCACCCTGATTTGCTCTAACCAACGCATGTCATGACTGTGTACTTGACAGAGTTGTGCATGAGATTTAAGACAAGCGCAATGGTTTATGCTATATTTTTTAAAAAGATTTGACTATTTGAAACACACACAGGTGTGGTTTGAGAAGTTTTTGTAAACATTTTTGATACATTTTATGTGGCATGAAAACTTGTCAGCATTGGAAGCCGTCGTAACCACTTTGAATACAACCTGACTACAGGCTTCTTTCTCTTTTATGAACACAAACTACAAACCTTTTACAGCTATTTTTCAAGCCTGCAAATTGTGAAGTGGTTGATATTCAAAAGATCACCTCAGTGTTTTAAAATGTAAATGTAACTAAAACATTCTATAGCCTCGGGATCCTGATGCTGTTTCAGATTCACTGACTGACTTTCTGTCCCCTTGAACCATAACAGCTGCAGCACAACCACAGTAATCTTAAAATTGAAATTATAGGTTTACCACTGCTTGTGATTCCACTGCTGTTGTACTCCAACACAACATAAGACACCCTTGTTGTATAAAACATCAAAACATGTTAGAGTCTTATATGGAAGGTTTATGTGGTGCATTCAAGAAAAGATTATCTCCACTCTGTGAATGGAAAACATTATAAAGAGGGTTTTTTTCAGTGAGTGTATTTATGTGTTTATTCTCTCTCTTCTGTGCTCTTGCAGTTACGTTGCTGGACTCCATGTCAGCCTTGGCCGACCTGGGCTGGGAGGCTTATCCTAATGAGGGGGTGAGTATATGCAGCACAACACACACTCACTCAAGCAAAAATCATCCTCTCTTTATGTCACAGCTGGCACCAAAAGTATAAATCTAATCACTACTAGCGGGTTGTGTTGACATGTTTCATTTTCAGGGGACGAACAAGGACTCAGAGCTAGCAGCAGCACTGGAGTGTGTGTTTTAGAGAGCACCGGGTTCTTGAGCGCTCCTTGCTAAATCGGGAGTCTGCAGGGGGAATTTACAAATTATTTCCGCTGCGCTGAAAACGCTGTGGCACTGGAGCCTCCATTTATTACGGGTTGTGATTTTTGGGACAGAGTGAAGGAGCAGGGTGGAGGGGTAAATATTCTTACGTAAGAGGAGATGGTGTGTACAAAGTTGGTGTTATTTGCATGTGTATATGTGTGTGCGTGGGGGTTGCATAACCAGCCTTTTGCAGGTATAGGGACCAAGGGAGTCTGGAGTGCAGCCACCATGCGTCAGAAAATGACAACAGAGAAGTGAGAGGAGGGGAAGAGGTTGAGAGTGCAGGGGAAGAACGATGAAGTGCATTCAATAAAGAAATAAGAGCAGGTTCTGTATGTCACTCTAGCGCAGGAGCTGTTGAATGGCACTGAATGAATTCTATTTCCCCTTGAGTCACACTTCCTCTCCACTATTCAGCGTCGGTGTGTTAAATTGCAGGATGCCACACGCGGTTTCATGGTTGTGCACAGCAGAGAGGCAGCTGAAGTGAGCAGAGCTAAGCAAGGTTGTTTTCTCAAGCAATCAAGGGTATCAAGTTCACTTAATTGAAATGCTCTGATTGTGTGGCCATATTGTGTATGTTTGTGTATGTTGTTTTTTTTCCCTTCACTGAGGTCCTTATAGAAGGAGCAGAATGTGTTCCATCTGTGGCTAAGCCAAAAGGTTCAATCTAATTTTGAAAACCAGAGTGCACAGATTACTTTTATTGAAAATATGGTTCAGTTTGTGGTGACTCCATCATGGCCCGGAAAGGAACATTTGTTGTTAGTTTACCCTCAAAGAAATGTGTTTGCTGGAAAGTAAAATATATGTTTAAACTCCGTCCTGTATAACCTTTTTCATGAACTGTCATCACAGAGGGGATCTGGCATCTCCTCCTATAGTGTGTACAGAAATTCAAGCGAGAGAACAAAGAATGTATTTTATTGAAATAGCACTTGGAATAATGAAGTATTTCAAGAGACATGAAGACATTTCAAGAGCGGCTCACTGTGCCTCCACTCAACTCCTCTATCGTATAAATACTACAAATAGATCCTTGTTAACACAGTATCGACTGAGACATTGTCAGAACAAAAGTGTTATGTTTGAGTTTCTTTACTGTCGGGTAAGGCACAAGTTTCATTAGCTGCTTTATCTGACCAAGGAAATTATGGAGTCTTTGCTTTCATGGTCGTTGTCGTTCGGTCTTGTAGTACATGATGGTGATGTTATCTTCCTCTTAGATAAACATGATCCTCCCTGCCCTTCCTTTGTCTAACCATTGTCAGTTTAAAAGACAAACACAAAAGGCTAAATTGTATGAAATAAACAGCTGTTTCTGCTTTTTACTGTTCTAACAGCTGGAAGAAAGGCTGGCTTAAAGAAAAACAAAGCAACTGAAAGTGAACGTAGCAAACTGTCAGAGGTGAACTGAAATGAATAATAGAAGATTCTCCTATGTGTACCCATTTTTAAAAATCAATATAACATAGCCGATTTATTGTGACATCCTGGCATAATTACTATAAAAATTGACAACATGGTCAAGAGTATTTGACTCACAATGCCAAGCAGCCAGTTTTGCTTTTTTTGGTTTGTGAACTTGACACAACATAAACACAAACCCTTCCTAGAAACTCCAAGACATATCGTTAAATCTCCTATAAACTATTAACCAAATTGGTCTTTGAATTCTCTTTGAGGTAAAAAAAAAAAAAAAAACACAACCATTGTGAAAGTTTTGTCATTATCTGCACACATCCCTGCCTGCTGATTGATCTTACCTGTTCAACCGGTACAACTGATTCTTATTGTTTGGCTGTTTTCTTGAATTTAATCTCCGATTTTGTGAGATGTAGTTTGGCTTTGTGAGGCTAATTGCTTGTTGGCACATAGAAGAAGCTACTTTGATATTCCTGGACAGACAGAAGCAACAAACATTGTTTTGTGATAATAAACAATCTCCTTTGGTGCTGTAAAACAATCCAGCAAATTTGTGGCATACATCATAAAAAGCACTGGCAGAAGCTGCCAGTCTTGTTGGCAACAGTGTTTGTTTACTATAATTACTATAATATATAGATATGTCTCCATATTAAAGCAGTAAAGGCTTATTTATAGAAATGCTACATGAATTTCATTGAAAGAAGAAAAGGGGATAGAGAGTGATAGGACAGTGATAGACTGAGAAAGGAAAGGTGCCAGGGCTGTGAGAAGGTCTAATGTTTCATATAAAGGGGATTATCTAGTTGACCTTTGATCTTTAAACCTTGGGATTGGTCTCAGCAAGAGGCAATTCCCACCAATCCGAGACCACTGTCTACCTGAATTAGTCCAAAACCACACTTGACCCCCATAGGTCATGCTTAATCCAAGCCGTGCAGGGCCGGATGTGCCTGAGACTGAGTGGAGCGACCCACTTCTGTCACCAGGCGAGGGTGTTCCTGGTGAGGAACACAAAACAGATACGTCTTAATGATGTTTAAAAATGGGAGGCCCCACAGCATCTCTTCTCTGCCAGAGAAGACCTCAGCTTTCATTGCCTCCCGACCCGCCTCCTCCTCTTTCTTCATCTTCAATCTCTGTTTTCCCCTCTCCTCTCACTCTGCATCCTTACACTAAGCCAGAGCTTGTTCCAAAGTTTGAAGGCCAATTATGTCCTCGTAGGTGTACCCATCAGATGATTGCAGGAGGAGGGATATTATGTTAAGCTGGTGAATGGTTGAACCTAAACCCTGATCTGACGTCTCTGCTTCACTTCAAAGCAATCAAGCGGGCTCCGTGCTGATTGGCCGAGGTGATTGAGGGTTCAGGCAGGAGAGTTTCATTCTGAATGTTAATTAGTGTTCAGACTGAACCAACACACCACTCTGCAACAGTTTTAACTGTGTGTGTGTGTGTGTGTTTGTGTGTGTGCACATGTGTACTCCTCAGCCTATCCAAACATTTTCCCAGTTATGCTTTTGGTAGATTTTTCCCTCGGGCGGCTAGTGTATCATTTGCAAATATGGAAGCCAGCAGGTTGTTTTCATGTTCATAAACACACCTGTGCTTTACACCAGGCAAAAGTGATGATGAACATGCTCGCCAACTAGGGAAATAAGTCGCTCACCAGGAAGTGGCAGTAATCCAGCCACTCCAAACTCTGCCTACAAAGAAATAAACAAAGACATCATAAAGCCCTCTTTATCCCTCAATGACTATTCCCATAAAGGCTTTAATCACCAGTCCCCAGGGACTCAGCTTTCTGTGTATGCCTGTGTGTGTGGGGGGTGTGTGTGTGCCCGTCCTGTGATGTCCGACTGGTCTCAGCTCTGCACAGATGGGTCTATTTAGCTGCCAGGCGCGCCTGTAATTTACCAACATTCATTCCTCTCTCTCCCCTCTTCTCTCCCTTCCCTTTTCTGTCTCTTGTTTTGTTCTTTTAATTGAATCGACTGCAGTTGATCACAATGACTCTCAGTTGTTCTGCATGCACAATGTCAATAATACATCCTTTATATGTAACCTCCAAACTTTTAACTGGCTGTCAGGGACATTTGTGTCAGCTCACTGCAGCAGTTTAAACAATCTTCAGCCTCCTCCTCTTCTTCTTCTCCTCACATTTCTTCTTCTCCCTTGTGTCTGTTTCTCTAGTTGAAGGACTGCTGGGTCAGGATCAAGAGAGAGTTGGTTTTGTTTGAGCTCCAATTCATACACAGTTGACGTTTCAGCGGAGGCTGTGGAGATTAAAAGCATCTGAGTGTGTGAGAGAGCTGGAGAGCGTGCGCGAGTCTGTGTGAGAATGTGTGTTTTTATGTGGATCTGTTTTAGTGCTCAGGACTCAGAGGTGAAATGCGTCAAGCTTTTACCGGGTTGTTGGGCCGTCACATCAGATTAACCTCAAGAATCCAACCTTAGTGTGGGCTCCGCTTGTCTGAAAGTTTCTCTTAGCCTTTTTTACTGCTTTTGTTGCTTGTTATTTGCCTGTCCTTCCTCTCTTTCTGTCTTTGTCTTTGCCTCTCAATTCGTCCACCATTCAACTTTCATTTAAATTGTAGGAGACATTAGGGATGACAGGTCTGCATGAGAGTGTGTGTGTGTGTGTGTGTGTGTGTGTGTGCATGCTTCAGTGTATGCAGGTGTGTGTGTATACATGCGTTCATACCATGTGTTTGTATGATGTGTTTGCATGATCGGACTACTGTAAAGTGATATGTGCTCATCACTATGGAGCTTAAAGCTTCAGTCTTAAGATGATGACAGGAGCTCAGAACCAAGATGGTGGTCCTCTCATCCCTCACCACAAACTAGGACTCATCCAGTGTGTGTGTGTGTGTGTGTCCAAGAAAATCCAGTTAGCTTCCCCTTCAATGGATCAGATATCTTGAGTCACTGAAACCACATTGGTTTATTTTCCTTTTCTTTAAGGAATAGAAATGTTCTTTCTATTTGTGTGTATGTGTGTGTGTGTGTGTGTGTGTGTGGTGTGTGTGGATTGTATATGTGTATGCGTGCCTCTCTACATCTCTGTGTGTATGTAGATAGCAATGTTTTCCTGCTCATGCGAGAAGTGTTCTCAATTACTGCCTTAGTCAGAAGTGGAAACAGATGGTAGCAGATGACGGGAGACAAAGTAGCTCTGTCCTACCTACTCCTTCTCGCTTTCCCTCTCTCTCCCTCTCATATTCACACACATATACACACACTTCTTCCTCTTAAGCGCTAAATCGTGCATTCACTTTAGAAAAATACGCTCACTCTATGCACACGTGCAGCATAGACAAAGACAGTCCTTCAGTCATCTTGACACAGATCATCACTCATACTCACCCAGACAGAACATGCAGGCTTAGGGTTGGTTTGCACTAAACCACAGTTCATTGAACCTGGGCCCAGTTTCCCATAAGCAATCTTTGCACTGAGATCTTCTTTGTCCATTGAATAGCGATGAAATGAGATGATCTTATGGCTAAGTGGTGCTGTTTTCAAGCTGGCTCTGATTTGAAATGTATGTTTTAGCTGAAGTGGATTTCTCAGTTTCTCACCTTTTCTCATCCCCTCTCTCCTTTCTGCTATCCCTCTATTACTCTCCCTTCCTCTGTCATCTCTTTCACCCATTTTCTCCTCCTGCGCCTCCCTTCTTCACATCTATTTCCCCACTTTTTTTTATCACTTTCTCACACATCCCTCTCAGGTGTTTCCTTCCCTCCTTCCTTTTTTACTCCCTTCTTCCATCTCTTCTTCCATCTTTCACTCACCCTCTCCATCTGCCTCCCTGCTTTCTATCATCTTCCTCCCCTTTAGCCCCACTTCTTTTTCTTGTTCTCCATCTAAAAAAAAAATGACACCTGATAAAGGCGGAAGATCCCAAATCCGTAGCACAGTAAAATAAACATGTCACAGTGAACTTTCTCTCTCCACCTCTTCCTTCTCATCCTCTAGTGGGAGGAGATTAGTGTGATGGATGAGAGGAACACCCCGATGAGGACCTACCAGGTGTGTAACGTCATGGAGGCCAACCAGAACAACTGGCTGAGGACGCGCCACATCAGCCGGGAAGGAGCGCAGCGCGTCTACATCGAGATCAAGTTCACCTTGAGGGACTGTAACAGCCTGCCCGGGGTCCCTGGTACCTGCAAAGAGGTCTGCACCACACAGGATAATACACATGCAAGCTTTTTAACACACTGGCAGCATGGTAGTTGCTATATAATAAATGTTCTTGCAACAGGTGTGTGTGTGTTTAAACCGTCCTGGTGAGCAGGCCATTGAGTTTTGGCTCCATCTGTGCTGTTGTGTAGCTGTGTGCTCTCTGAATTATTTTTAGGAGGAGGCAAGTAAAAAAGACGGATTTCTTTATTTTGGAGATCAGTAGCACAGGAGTAGGTTTGATTTGAAACATGGTAGAGGCAGAAATTGGAAGGAGTCTGGGGTTTTTCTCAAAAAAATCACTAATGCAACCCTACAAAATATTCTTAGAAGTGTAATGAAATTAGTATTTTCTTTCAGTTCTCAAATGCGTAACTTAGAAGAGACATATTGTATTTGTTATGGATACAGTTGATTAAAACGCACATCATGACATTTACAAATTGAAATAAATTCACCCCACAGCACACACACAATAGCAACTCTGTGTATCCAATCAACTCATTTGTTGATTTAATCAGGAAATTAAGTTGAATAACAATTCTCCACATTTTCAATTAAACCTGCCTGATCTTCATATTTTATTTATTTGATACATTTTATTGTTTGCTTTTGCTGTTTTCCTTTACTGCAGCAGAATGAAATGTATCAAGACAAAATGAAACATATTTTTTTCCTTAGACAAGGTTGAACAAAAGAGAATTTATTGTTTGTGGAGTGCATGCATATTCATAGCTGGATGTGAAATTAATGCTAAAGCTGCGCATTACACACTGTGCTGCAGCCAAAAAAAAAGTATTTTCAGTATCTTTTAATTTCCCTTTTCCATTCAATACACTCAACACAAAGTCTTTGATGGCTGTGGAAGAGGTGGGAAAAGATTGACATGAGAGAATGAAACAAACGATGCTCTAGAGGCTTATTTTGTGGCTTCTCGTATATTTTAACTTCTGATATAGTTTTTTACTGTCCCCTATTCGCTTATATCAGTCTGATGTCACTGCTCTCCTCCATATTCATTTCTCTCCACTCTGCCTGCCCCCCGCACCCTTTCACTGTCATTACATCTCCAGAATGAGTGGTGGAGATAGTATGAGCCAATATAGAGCTGCTGCGCTTTCATGGAACTGCTGAGAGTGTTGCTGACTGGCCATCAAGACAGATGGACTGAGATTTGAGGAAAAAAGCAGCAGAATAGCGAGAGAGCTGTGGGGGCCTTGTTAAAAATTCACATTGGATGGACTTTCTCACTTTTATGTGTTTTGCTTTTACTGTGTGTTATTCAGCTCTGTATTATAGCTTTTCTTAACATCTCTAGAGTGCCAGAAGTTGACAGACACTTTTTGTTTTGCAGACTTTCAACATGTACTACTATGAGTCCAACAATGCCAACCTGTGGTTTATCAAGGAAACTCAGTATGTCAAGATTGACACTATTGCTGCAGATGAGAGCTTTACACAGGTATGGACACGTACCACAAGCATGCATGCACACACACACAAACACACACACACACACACACGTATATAAAGCTGGGAATGAGAGAATATAAAATAGTGCAATGCATTTCCAAATAACCTTAGAACTACTTAACTACTTAATGACACCAGTTCTTTTCTCCACTTTATTTTTTCCACGCTTAAGGACTGTTTCCTCTCTGTCCTCCTACTCTCAAATAAAATGAATTAGGAACAATAAGTCAAAGTCTTCCCAAGGCAGTCTATCTCTTATAATGTAATAATATAATATAATAATATTTTTCATACTTATTTTGGACCTGTGTGCATGTGGCCATTTGATTCTGTAATAGCTCAGTTACATAATTAGATATTCAACTATTTGCTACCCACTCTTAAATAAATCAAGGTCTGAATATGGGTTACATTTAAAATGAAATATCTTATTTGATTTGCTTGCAAAATTGTTTTGAGAATATAATCATCATCATAATCATTACAGCTAACACAGCTAATTAACACTAGCTTTGCTGCTCCCATTCAAACAAACTAACACATGTAAAACGTCTCCTGTCCTCAGGTGGACGTTGGCGACCGCGTGATGAAGCTGAACACAGAAGTGCGGGACATCAGCAACCTGAGTAAAAAAGGTTTCTACCTGGCCTTCCAGGACCTGGGCGCCTGTATCGCTCTGGTCTCTGTCAGGGTCTTCTACAAGAAGTGTCCCCTCACTGTGCTTAACTTGGCCCAGTTCCCCGACACGATAACAGGCGGAGACACGGCGCTGGTGGAGGTTCACGGTTTGTGTGTGAATGCCTCCGAGGAGTTTGAGGCTCCCAAGATGTACTGCAGTGCAGACGGAGGGTGGCTGGTTCCCATCGGGAGGTGTGTGTGTAAACCGGGCTTCGAGGAGAACAAGGACGTCTGCCAACGTGAGTGGGGTGGGGGGTCCCAGAGCATGTGTGGGAATGTGTGCATTTGTGTGCGTGAGAGAGAGACAGAGAGGGACAAATTTAGAGAGCAACTGTGTATCTGTGCCATCATGTATTTGAGTGAATTTCCTGCATAGCTTACATTTGAGTGCATATTCAATAGCGTGTATCAATGTATTGCGCAGGTCTTATAAAAGGTTGGCCTTCTAAAGTGAAAGAAACCTGAGCTTCATAGTAGTGAGATTTCCCGACAGCTTACAAAAACACTTTTATAAACAAAACACAGCAATCTTATCCATTCTGCTCTAAAATGTGAATATGTGAAGTGTAAATATGTATGTATGTGTGTGTGTGTGTGCATCTGCGCATGCCTGTGTGTCTTTCTGGAGCGTGTGTATGCAGAGGCATTTTGGCACATGACATTTCTGCTGTGAAACTGAGGATGGAATGACAATGACTCTTGTGTATTTAGGTTACCGATGCACTTTATGTGTGTGTGTGTGTGTGTGTGACTTTGTGTGTGTCAGTGTGGGTGTCATCACTCCGAGTGACTTTTATACAGCTCCCAACACTGCAAGGACAGTTCTTGCAGAGAAAAGGGTAGGAGTTGCTTTGAGGCATCTCATCTTTTTTGTTTTGAGTGTGTGTATTTGTCAGAGCTGAATATCTCATTTTCCCTGCTGAGTAGAGGAGAGTGGTATGAGTGTCTGTGTAAGAGAGTGCTTATTGATGTGTGTTTGAGTTGTAGGAGGGCAGGAAAAGGTATGCCTTAGGAAGCAGATTATTGAGTCGTAAAACTCCACAGATAGTGTGTGTGCAGCATGTGCGCTATCTGTGTGTGTACATACTGCGAGTGCATGCATTTGAGTAAGTTAGCTGTATTAGACTCACACCGTCACCTGTCCCCACGGGCTCACTCTCTCCCCGAAACGTAAATGGAATCATAGATATTCATCAGTGCAAACTTGGAATTGGTGCACATAATGCAATTTCAGTTGTTTTGGAGAAGCAGCAGCCAAGACGCCCAGAAAACTTGAGAGGGGTTTGCCTGCAGGTCTCCTCTGTGGGGACGGTTCCAGTGCGGGCTCTGTTCTCAGGGCAGCTCCACGGCCAGGACAGGAAATAACACGTAGGGTTTTTTTGCCCTATACATGTCCATGGTTGTTTTCAAGAGCCATACATAGCGGTTACAACGTGACTGTGACCTGTTTGGTTTAAAGTAATTAAATAAGGCAGTCCATGTTTAGTTGTTTTAATAGCAGCTATATCAAAGAAATGTTAAAAAATGTAGTGCAATGTATTGTTGTTGTGAGCTGTGCTCTATGCGACTTGTGTAGGTTTCCAAAGTTGGCCTCTGTGTATTCAGTTACCGTACTCCATCGATATTAGCAGAGTTGACTGTAAGTGCCTATAAAGCAATGTGACGCAGCATTAACTCTGACTCGGTCTTCTCTTGAAAACTCGCTATCTTACGCATAGTATTTACAGAAAATGTGAGAATTTATTGGAAACCTGGTAATTGTATTTATTCAGTATCACTATGGACAAAATACTAAATATGCATTGTTTTGAGTTACATACAGACAGGGTTCCCACAGATCCTTAAAAAGTCTTAAATAAGATTTTCAGAATTTAAGGTCATAAAATGTTTTTAAAAGTCTTATTTTTAATTATGGTAAGACTTAAATTTTGCATGAGAAATATCTCCCCACAGTATTCACTAATTTAAGTATGGTTTGGTCGCGACTCACTCCAGTTCTGGATAATAATATTTGCAACAGCCAACATGAAGGAGAGGAGCAGACTTTTAATTTGGTGACCACTTGTTAAAGTGGATGAAAAGTTGATATACTGTGATGTGTATGTGTCTTAGCTGGTGTTTACAGATTTAACGGGCTGTTAAAGTGGATGAAAGGTAGATATACGGCAAGGTGTAAGTGTCTTAATGGGAAGAATTAACTACAGCCGACTGTGAGTGAAAGAACGACCAGAACAGCTTTATTGTTTCACAGTGTTGTAAAAATTAACAACTCCAAGCAAATTGTAATTAAAATTTAAATTTTAAATTAAAATTCTTTTAACACAAAGAGTTTTATCTAATGTAAAGCGTAACAGTGGGACACAGTTCATTGCATTTGCCATTAATTTGATTACTTTATGAGATTTTACATATGATTATTATATGGAGATACAAAAATATTCAGAAAAATATCCCTATTAATATTGTCAAGTTGATTTCAAACATGAAGCTCAGCCCTAATGTGAATTCGTTTTGCTGTAGTAATGGTATAAAATTTTCTTTGTCGAGGTCTTGAAAAGCATTAAATTTGACGTTTGCAGCAACCCTGTACATAGATGCTTTTACTTTTAAGTTTCAAGGAAGTAACCCTCCCTGTGCTTTGTCTCAGCTTTAGATGATATTTGTGTGCAAACTCTTCTGTAAAACTGCAGCATATTGGTGGGTAAAATGTTCAGTTTGAACGACACCCGTTCTGGTCATTATTTGAAGCTTCCTCTACAAACCAGTGACGGACAAATGTGCATCATCCAAAACATCAACTAGTCTCAATGTTTTGCTCCGTACTAGTTGTGCTGTGAAAATAGTTTATGTTATCAGTGTGTGTAAATCTAAATAACTGTGACTACTGAATGTTATCTAAGTCAATTTCACATACACAAAGCAAACTTTTCCACATATGCTATATTAATATAAAGCTTGTTTTGTTAGATTTCTCATATATCAATAGATATATAGGCTACAGTCTTTAGGCTATCAATTGTCAGCTTTCCATATTAAATTCACTTGATCACAGTTAAATAATCTGTCTGTCTGCAAAGAGAAACTCTGAATAAAAGGACAACAGTGCATCTGTTTGTGTCTGTAAGACCTAAAGAAAGGCTTCAAGCAATAAGCAGTGTTTGTTGAATCAGTGAGCTATAGGCTATATTTTTTTTATGAATCTATCAATAAATATCACCATATTGACAGAGTTAATCATTATGTGCTACATTGACAGAATAAATCAATACATTCAATATTGAAATAACACTGCTACTTTGATAGCCTATAGTTATTGAATCAGTATGAATCATTATGTTGGCAGTCAACCACTTTATGGTATGTTGATAGATATATATCGCTATATTAAAAAATTCATAGGATACTATAACGTTACTGCGTTGGCATTATTTAAAATATATCATTGACAAAATCACATGAAACAGCAACATGTATTTGCTGTGAGAGCCGACAGTTCTGTGGTCTTTGTTTATGATAGTGGAGGTATCGTCTTGTGTGCTTTGTTTTGTTTTGGTGGCATTTCCTGTCCTGACGGTGGAGCTGCCCTGAGAGCGGAGCTTACACCGGAAGCGTCGCCACAGAGGAGGCCTGCAGGCAGACTGTCTTGGAAAACTTGGCAGTTGGGCCTTAGAGAGAAGTGAATAAGAACAAGATGTACTCTGCAGTTTGCAGACTGGTAACACGCACAGATTGTGGCAGAAGTCTGGCTGCATCTCCATCATGAAAAGCCGACTGTTGAGCTACATGTCTGTCTTGTAAAATGACACGCGGTTGTTATTTGACAGGTGATCACAGAAATGATCTCACTATCCACAGTGTGCAGGCCTATGTCACATTCCCTATATTAAAACTTTATTTAAAGTCAGCCTGACACAGTAAAGCAGTTGACCTCTGTGATCTCTATGACCTCATCAGTCTGCTCCCTGAGTCTCATCTCTCCGCAGAGAATAAATAAAGCAATGTAAGCGCGTTTAACAAGCTAGCTTTAACTCAATAACAGTATGCTTGTGCGTATGTGTGTGAGTGCATGTGTGATGTAGTTGTGTGCAGAAGTAACACTGAGGTCTTATTGACAGTCTGAGGTCAGGGGTCAGCAAATATATGTGTCCCCCATCTGGTGCAATAAGTTATGGTCAGTACAGATGTGGATGCATGTGCTCTGTTTTTGTGTGTGTGTGTGTGTGTGCAAGCAAAACAGGTGTCCAGTGTCTGAAACAAAGGAAGAGAAGCCAGGTTTTTGGTTTCACTTCATTCCAAAGCATATTTTTCTAGTGTAGCAATTATTCTGGAAACAATCAACTAGCATTTTCCAAAAGATTTTAATTCCTTTGTAGTAAATTGAAGGTTCTCTGCTGCAGGGTTGTCTGCGCCACCTACTCAGTATTAAGAAACATATTTTTGTGGGATCGTGGGAAGGATTTGCATAGCAATCCCCATGTCATATTTGTTTGTTGTCTGTGAAATAATGCCAAATTCATACCCTGGAAACCAGCTATCTTTGGTTAAAATTACCTCGGTGCCTGTACTTTTTCATCTGCACATGCCTCCATTCTGATATTGTTCCCTTCCCTTGTCAAAATTTCACTTAGCCAGCTAATGTAACTGCATCTGTAATCAGCCTGCTTTTAACAAAGACATGAGAGGACACAGAGAAGTACAACAACCCAGCGCGTTGTGCTTTAATGTGTCCCTGAGAGAACAAGGGCCAGGCTTTTAAAGAGTCCTCTCAGTGCTCGGCGTCAGCTCCAAACAAAAGGTTCCTGCCCTGACACAGTCTGAAGGTCTTCCATAGGGAAAACACACTCCGCTAATGCATTTAAATCACCCTCTCTCGTTTGCTGTCGCACAAAGAGATGAAGGGGTGAGGTGGGGGAGAGAGCCGAGGATAGGACTGGAGGGGCATTTGTAATTATCATCATCGTGCAGGTGAACAAGCCTTTTAATGGGCGCCTTGAATTCTCTTTCTCTTGTTCTTTTTGTGTGTGCTTGTTTTCTTTTCTTTTCTACAATTTAGCTGCTCCGATGCTCATTGTTGTCTTGTTCTAATGTTCTGTGTGAATATTCTGCTGGTATTTTTGCCCCTCTACCTTCCTCTTTTTGTCTCTGTGTCACCCTCGTTCTCTATCTCTGACTCCCATTCTCTCTCCCTCTCTCTCTGTTCCTGTCTCTCTCTCTCTCTCTCTCTCTCTCTCTCTCTCTCTCTCTCTCTCTCTCTCTCTCTCTCTCGGTGTGAGGCGCTAATGGAATCATTACTAGCCTTTCTGTGTTAGACAAACACCAGACACCTCCAATTACAGCCTTTTTTTCCCTCAATCTTCAGCTCTTTCCCCTCCTCTCTGCTATTTTCTAACCTTGCTCTGGTGTCTGCTTCTATAATGGGACTGTTCTTCCCTTCTCTCCCTCCACGAGCCCCCCATTTTGCTCCTCACCCATCCCTTCTGATACTGTCTTCCTTTTTCACCTCTCCATTTTTCTTTCTGTCTCCCTCCTCCTTCTCCTCGCTGCCGTCATCTCTTCTGTCTGCATTCGTTAAACATTTATAGATCATGGGTTCATCTTTCTCTTTTTCTATTTTCCCACCCCATGCGTCTTACTCCCTAAAGTGAGGCGCAAAATGTGCTTAAATGTGTGTGTATATGTTTTGATGTTGTTCATGTTGGACATTGGATTAGATTAAATCTGCTGAACTGCTCACACGGAGTGAGCAGGAACAGACTGTGTAACAGATTTGTCTGTCATGTGGTCTTAATTTTGAGAAACACAAGCACCAACAAACCATGTTGTGATAGCAGCTACCTGTCAAATTGATAATGATGTCATACAAGTGATCACAATTAATTTGATGATGATGATGATAAATTGATATTTTCTTTGCTGGTGTTATTATAGATTGTTCTTACTGTCAACAAATCCTATGAAAAGACAACTATATAAGCCAACAATGTGTTAGTCTGTACCTCAATACTCTCTGACTTTCCCACTTTGTCTGTGGCACTCAGTCCCAAACCCATTATTTTCTTCTGAAGACTTCTAAAAGCAGGTCACAAATATATTTCACTGTCTGAAAAGGTTAAGTAAATTAGGTATGGGTAACTTTTACAGGTTCTGTAATTTCTTAATAATTTCCATTGACTTTTCCTGGAAGAAGCTCATATAAGGTAAATAGAGACAATGTCCTGAGTGAGCAGGTCTTATTTGTGTTTAAAGAAAGAAGCAAGAAACTGGAAAGGAACTGCTCAGATCTTAATGGCTGGAAAAAGTGACAGAAAACCCAAGTGAATACTAATTATTGGAAACTTTATTCTCCATATTGAATTGTATGCTTGGCTATAATTTACAACTACACAGAAAGACAAAATTTGCATTTTCTGTATGTTCAGCTGACCTGCTGTGCACTGACTGAAATGCTTTTTAAATTAAAACGCCAATTAATTGGAATTAACTAATTGGAGGCATAGCAATTAAACACTGTCTCCATTTTTGATATAATACGTACCAAATTACAAAATCCTTTCCAGGAACCTTCTTTGACATATTATTTATATCAAAAGAGTTTATGTGGGATTGACACAAAATAAACTACAATGCACATGTTTATTGTAAATGAGGAAGATATCATCCAGTGCACCGGTGTGGCCTATTAATACATTTTTTTAAACAATTATGGAGGTTTATGGCACAGTGGAATATGATCTATCAGGCTTTGACAGGTCAGACAATACTGTTGGTCTTCTCATGGGATCTGTTGGCAGTAAGAAAAATATTGAATATCACCAGACTTATCCTATTAACCTCGCAGCTATAATACATATTTCCCTTTTTGCGTTTTGTGTTATTTCATGCACTTTGTTTTTCTGTGTACTGAGGTGTGCACTAAACACACTGCTGCTCTTATGGCCGTGGCTTTGCTGCTCAATCACATGAAATCATACTCATCCACTTTGTCACCACTGGAGTTACATAATCTCGCTCTCTCTCACTCTTAATTCAAACACACACACATACACACACATTCTCTCTCTCTCTTCCTCTCTGCCACACACATTTGCACACCCATGTCACTTCTCCTCCATCTCCCTCTGCCCCATGCAGAGGCCTCTGTCTATGTAGCCGAAGCGCCCCCCACCTTGTTGGCTCTCTTGCTTTGTTTTCTCTCTGTGTCTTCGTCTCTTGTGCATTCTGTTTCTGTTTTCCCTCTCTGTTTCTGTCTGCCACTGTTTCCTTCTCCTACCCCCTCCATTTCCACCTCGTGCTCCCTTGCCCTCTCCTGCTGTCTTTCTGTCTCACAGCTGGTAGGGGATGTAGTGAATTCTCTTCTCAAACCTCTCCTGCTTTAAACCCTAGGGGTACATGCTGAAGGGCAGGAGTGTGTGTGTGTGTGCATGTACAGCTGTGACTCTGTGTGTGTGTTCTCTCCTTCTCTGTGTGTCTGACAGCACCAATTACTGCCTCAGATGCCAGAGAGATGGAGGAGACGGAGTGGAGAAGGACAGACACCTGTCACCTCGACACAAGTTCTGTTGCTCTCATCTCTCCTCTCTCTCTTTCTCAGCGGGCAAAAGTAATATAGGTCAGCATGACATGTTTCTAGTCTGTCTGTCGGCTACACCTGTCTAATAGTCCTCTTCCTCCTTTTTTTCTTCTTCTTCATTTGTCTGTTTGATGCTGCCAATATGAGGCAACAACTTAGTTTACAAGAGGAACTTTTCAAAGTCACACCACACGTCCTCGTACTGATTCCACTTAGCTCTCCTGCTGTTCTTTTCACTTCTCAAATTGAACCGAAACCAAAGTGTGAATCACTTAGCAACAAGTCAAATGTCCCTCTGATCCGGTATGAATTGTCATCTACAGTATGTGTTCATTTGGAATACTGTTGATGCAATGGGTTTCAACTCGAAGATTTCCGGACTTAAAATAACATTTTAAAGGAATAGTTCAATCTCATGTCTGTACTAAGTACAGTACTGGATGGTTAGTCTAGGGGGAAACTGCTATTCTGACCCTGTCAAAAGTTAAAAAAATGTCCACTGATACATTTAAAGATGACTTATTAACATGTTTCATAAACATTAACAGAAATTTAAACAAGACACTTTGTGGTTTTAGAGGGAGTTTGTGACTATTTCTTGGCGATTTCCAGGCAAAGCAACTGTGTGTAGCATGCTGAAGTCTTGTCATCACAGTGAGGATGCCAGGTTTGGTTCCATCATGCCTGGAAAGAGACCAAAACAAAACAACAAACTGGTGCTCACCGACCGTACAAATATCTGGCACCCCAGATGCTGCACAGAAGTACTGGGCAGATGGAGAAACTGTTGCTCGCCTTAAAATAGCCACAATGTTGAACTATTCCTTTAAGGCACAGCCATGTACAAAAGCCAGGCAAACATCACACTGCTTTATCCCCTTACACACTCTAAACCCCGTTTGACCGTGACTATGAGATCATAACTTTTGGGAGGGATAACCACGGCTTGTACAATGTTTCAGAATAGTTTGATATTTTCGGAAGACATTGCTCAAGCTGTGAAGGGGAATTGGGCTTTCTGTCTGCCTAGTGACGAGCAGCGATCAAAGGCCTGCTGCTCAGCCGTTTAGTCGATCAGACCTGGCTCTGACCACAGCCCAGCAGGAAAGGATTTACAGTTCAAAAATATAAAAAGCTTTTGTTTGTTCTTCCCAGGAAAATGTACGTTCTGTAATGATAAGTGTAAGTTATATGATACATGTGCTGTAACGACTTCATCAAGATATGCACTCAGTTGCTTGTAATGAAAAGAAGACTATGACCAAGCTCAAGTATGCACACTTAAAAGAGACTAAATGCACACACACATATACGCAGCACACAATACACTTTCACATTTTATATCTCATAAGAGGATTCCAGCCTCTGTTCATAATGAAAGGTTTGAGCAGGGAACAGATGTAGGGAAAGGCTAATCTTCGCACCTGTGAAAGAGATTAAGCTCATTTACAGAGCGCAGTGTGTGCGTGTAGGTGTGTGTGTGTATGTGTGTTGAAAGCTCAGTAGGGAACCTGCCTTTCTTTATTGCCTCTCCAATACAGAGCCCTATCCCTGCCTCTATCCTTACAGCAGGAGCGTGTGTGTGTGTGTGTGTATGTGTGTGTGATGTGGACAGTCGAGGCGGTTGGTAAAGTGAGCATTTTTATGTTGATCACATACAGACTTTTGAAGGTCAAGGGCTCCCTCCTGCATGTAGTATGTTCACACACACTCTCTCTCACACTCACACACACACACACACACACACACACACATACACACACACACACACACACAGAGTTCTCTCATTTCTTTGCTCTTCTCCTGGTGGCAGCTCAGGGAGCTTGAGAGCACGAAGGTGTGGGTAGGCAGAGAGTGGGCGGCTAACAGAAGGATTTAGACAGCAAGTCAAGAGATGTTTGTGTGTATGCAGTACACGCAATGTGTGTATCTGTGTGTGTGTATGTACACCGCTGCAGGCATTAGGGCATTAAGCTGTTGAAGTGTCAGGCAGCAGGGTGTTATTACTAGTCAGATGTTCTTAAAGGACAAACGTATATATGGGCTGAGTAAAGGCCAGTCATCTGTCCTTCTACCCGTCTGTGTGAGTGTATCTTTCCACTTCTCGACTTGTCCGCCCGTCTGACTTCACTTTTAATTTATTTGGATAATGACAGCCACCTTTTCCTTCATTTCTCCTTTATTCGCCCTTTATCTCCTCTCACCTCTTTCTCTCCACTCACATGTCCCCCTAAACTCCATCCCTTTTCCCTCTCTCTCTTTCTCATCTCCTCTCTTTTGTGTTTGAATAAATGACACAAAATCACAAAGGCTTAGGCGCTCGCTATACCCTCTACACACCATAGTCCTTGTCTACATACCCACACAGTACTGACCCAGATAATGTCTATTCACAATAAGCCTCTCAGTGCAGCTCCTCTCGCCATGGCGGATCACTTGCCAGACATAAGCTGAGATGCCAAAAGCCACCTTAGCACCAAGACGGTGTTTTGTGCCACTTAAGTGTTAGCCACAACGAAGCCCGAGGACATTAACATGGCTTTGGGAGACGGGACCTACTGTAGCTCAGCTGGGTCTGGTGCATTGGGTTGAGCTGTGTGAACAAACCCTGAGAGAGAAAGAGGAAAAGCAGGCCAAGGACTGAGAAACTGTTAACGCATGTTTCAACTCCTCACGTCCTTATATAGCACTATTCCCTACAGACATGTGGGCTAGAGAGGAGAGAGGTGTAGAGGGGAGAGTGTGTCTCCTCTGGGTACAGTTGCCATTAATTGGCTGCGTTCCATATGCAATTGAGTTCCAGTCAGGGATAAACATGTGTGCACTCATGGGAAAGTTGGTTTTCATAATTTTCACATTTCTATAGTATTGAGTCAGTGTTGAGTTTGTTCCATTTAAGATCTAAAGGCTTTCAAGAAAGGTATGTGTATGTAGAGAGCAGAGGAGGCATGCAGGCAGCCAGCGGGTCTGCCGAACAGGAAACACGGGAACAGGAAGGCAGCCATTGACCCTTCCCCTTATCCCCTCCCTCTCTTTCTAGTTTATGGATGGCTTCCAGATGTACGATCAGCCTGTCAGACTGATTGGGCCAGCGTTGCACAGGCGTTATTGCTCAGCTCCAAACACGACGTACAGATGTAGTCGTGGTTGAAGTCCAATTTGTTGCTGCTTTCGTATGCAGTACAGCTGCACTATTGTTCCACAGCCAAGAGGAGCCATTCAGAATTCAAATAGACTTTTCAGCTCCAGTGTTAGACAGAACAAAGGAGGGTTACACAGAACCTGATGAGAGATGTGACAGATTGTTCATTTTGAAAATGTGGCTGTTTAGACCAGCTGCTGCAGTATTACAGGTATAGATGGGGAATTTTCTATGACTCAAAGTGATAAATACACCTTCTACTGTAGCTGGAAAGATTGACTTGTAATACTGGCCTTATGTGCTCATATATTCTGAAACGTACTTATCAGGAAACAAGAGGAAGTAGCTGATTTTGCAATTTCTACTCATTGATGTGTGATAACTTATGATGCCTTCTTAGTAGAGAGCAAAAGTATAACTTCTTCTGTCAGCTATAATTAAAACAAAAATGCGTAAGTTTTAGGAAATTAAGTCAGATTTAGCACACCGTATGTAAACATTGTCAATAAAACTGAAAATAAATTAAGCCAAAAATAGAAACATTAAACCAGCAATATGCTTAAGCAGCATCACTGAGGTTTGTGAGTGTCATTATCTTTCAAGGCAGCATCATAAGCAGATCTGCCCATAGATCTAATTGTTTTGTCGATATTTATTTGTCAGATGAAAAGCTCCTGTGGTCTTGAACTGTGCAGATTTTATTATGGAGAGCACAAAAGGGACACACAGCGGCAATTTTCCCAAGAGGAGACTCTTTTGTGTGCGACACACTTGACTTCCTGCACGGGCTGAATGAGTGCCGGGGTGTCAAGGAGGTGTGTTAGGGAAAGTACTATTTATGGAATACTTAATTCTTAACAAGGTAAAACTCTGTCAGTCAGGTGGAAGGTGGCACTGGAGGTCACACATAAATACATGTGTTCATTAATAAAGATGTATCCTCAGAGATGTGAACATACTCACACATCATCATTAGTTTTATTCGGCCTTGAGTGAGGCAGTAATATCAAGTGTTCTTTTTTTAAACCCCTGACTTTTCTTCTCTTCACCTGCGAATGAGAAAACAACATACTGTGCAAGTGCAGATTTTCCTGCTGCCATCAATTTGCTGTAAAGTCAGCTGACAAAGTCGGCCACTGCCCACCAACAGATGAAAGACAGCGAGAATATGCCCTCCCATTTGACAGGTACATCCAGGCGTGTGTGTGCGCACGCGTGCGTGTGCGTGTGTGTATGTGTGTGCAACTGACACAGAGAATAAGGCACGGGGCTGTCTTTTCCTCCTCCGCCTGAGAGAATGAATTATTGAGAGTGATGAACTGAAAATAACGTGGGCAAGGAAAGGAGGTTCACAGCTCCTCCTACACACACTCTGCCGGTCACGGGGCTGGCCGATGTGGGCACGTTTACTGCTGTGGTGTGTGGATGTGTGTGTGTGTGTGCTTATATGTGTTTGTTAAAGCTCTGTGGGTTGGGTTTTATGGAAGACGTTTAAGCTATGTGTGTACCTGGGCAGAGAGAGTGTGTTTTGGTGATGTGTGTGTGTGTGTGTGTGTGTGTGTGTGCGTGTGTGTGTGTGTGTGTGTGTGTGTGTGTGTGTGTGTGTGTATCGGTCTGCCTGGTTCTGTTTAAAGGAAGGAGATGCTTTGTGTTCCTCTAGCCTTTTATCTTGATAGCAAAACAGACAGAAGAATAAGTTATTCAGACTGTGAAGTAAACTCCCAACAGACTCCTTCTATTGGCCTGTCATGCTCTCTCTCTCTCGCTGTCCCTCGCTCATGACCCCTCTCATACAGAAACACACATGCACCTGGTATCTATTTAATCTGTTTTTAGACTGCCGGACCGGCTCAAAATTAGTGAGCCATCAGCTTGGGTTACCACTAGAAAAGTGTGTGTGTAGATGTGTGTTTGCTTTAATTGCACTGAAATTGAGCTTGCTCTCTTTCCCTTTTGTGTGTGTGTGTCTGTGTGTGTCTGTGTGTGTGTGTGTGTGCCTGCCTGTCAGCTAGAGAGTAAATATTTGTGCAGGAGCTCTGGAGAAGGTCAGGGTCAACGTATGACAGACAGCCCACTGGGAAATAAGACACACATACGAAGACAGACTCACTCACTCACACACACACACACACACACACACACACACACACACACACACGCACACACACACACACACACACACACACACACTCACACAAATAGAGACACTAAAGTAGAGATGGTAAGAAAAAGAGAAGAAAGAGACAGAAAAATAGAAATAGACAGACCGGAGGGTAAACACAGAGATATATGGAGAAGAGAAAAACAGAGAGAGACGAGTATGGAAAGACTGAGATGGACAGAATGAGGAAGAGGATGAGCTTCATCCCGTGGTTCCCCTTGGCCGATCCCAGTAATTGGCTGGTATCCAGAGGACAGAGAGTAGATCAGAAATCAGCCTGAGTGTACTCATGTGCTTCATGTACTGGACATCACAAACCATTTCATATCCGGTCTGACTCTGTGTGTGTGTGTGCGTGTGTGTGTGTGTGTGTGTGTGTGTGTGTGTGTGTGTGTGTGTGTGTGAGAGTATGTTGGAGAAGTCATAAGATGCCATAAACACAGTAAGGGTCTGTCCTGAGGTGTCAATCAAGGAGGCCTATGTCTTCTGTCTGGACACAGCTCATAACTCTCGTCTGCTCTGCAACCACGTGATCCTGTGTAGTCTTTCTCTAACAGAAGTCTCTTGCAGGCAAAAGTAATTGCTGCCATACAGTATCTGCGTTTTAAAGGGGTACATAATAGTTCTCAGGACATTGTCTTGTTTGTCAGTTTACCTTTTGTATGTGATTAACACAAGTGAATGACATTTGGCTTGAATGGGGATGAAAACTTGTCAGTACTGTGAAACAGCAACTGCACCAATCTAAACTTTGAAACTGTCTACTGGGAGACAAAGAAAGCATTCAAACTATACAGAGTTACATGTAAAGCACATATAACATCATTATTTTTTCCCCCAAGGTTATATACTGTATAACATCTGGGAGAATTTTCCTTTACCCACATCAAACACTGTATATGTACATGCTAATATAGGTCCACACATACCAAAGGGACTTACAACTGACATTCTTTTATTTGTGCATCTGCTATTTATCAATTTACTGTAGTTATGCAGTTATGTTTTCTCTGAACAGTTTTCTTTTTTCACACAGCATTATGACCCATATCTTGATGTAAATGCTTTTCAGAGCCTTTTCTTCCCTGCCAGGACTAAAATTCTGATGGAGAAACATTAAATCTCTGAAATTCTGGCCTAAAACATGATCAAATACAACTGCATTGAGTCTATACATATTGGAATCAGTTGTCAGAGCTTGAAAATAAAGTTTGTTCAGGTGTGTTTACCTTCCACTGCATCCCAGAGCGCTGGCAGGCAAAGATCCAGAGTGCTAGTGCCCAGTTTCAGTGAGCATCAGTCTAATTTAAGCACACCAAAATAGAGTACATGTGCTGTCCATTGTAGTCATGTTGCATTGCAAACCTGCATGTAAGTAGACTACCAAGTATCTCTGCAGTGTAATTTACATTAACATGTGACAGTTTGGGTAATGGTTTTAACGTTCACATTTCCTGTTGTTTAAAAAGAAGCTTAAAAATGACTTGAAATAACTGACAGTGTAATAGTGTTAAACTGCACTTCCAATCAGCCATGCTTAATTCTCATTCCCAAAACAGAAAGTATTCAATGGCAGTTCAAAATACAGCACCTGTCAAAATTTTGGACTCACTCACATTAACTTGAATGAGAAAATGTGTTCAAACTTTTGACTGGTACTGTAGGTCATTTGTTTCTGCAATATTTTTGTACATTTTATCAAACGTCTACAAAAAGAACTTCAAGATTTGGGCCATTTTATTTTAAGATTACTTACCATTTAGTGTAATTGCTGTCATTTTTTTCTGACTGCGAAGATAATGATAGTCTCTTGGCATCACTTAATATAATCCATGCTTAAATATGAGTCTGTAATAAATGGGGAAAGATTGATGATTATAATTTACGTGTCCACTTCTTATGTAGTATGTAAGTCGATCAAATGGTATTTCACTAAAACTTGGTACATTATGCAAGAATGTGCTGTATATGTAGTTTTCTTGTGTTTTTGTTGTTGTCATCAGTAATTAATGGTCAGAATTTGCATTTGAGCAGATTTAGCATCCCTGTGGACCTGTGAGTTATATACAACTATAATTATCTTTATAATTTTTGGTTGATTAGTTGTTGGTCACAACAAAACCAAAACATAAAGGCAATAAAATTGTGTAATGCAGCGCAGTGTTATTTTTCATACAGACAATTAAAGTTTCATAAGCAGATACTATAATTTTTTTAGATAAGAAAGAAAGAAAGAAGATGTGATGTACGGGGGCAAACAAGCTTGCTCAGGAATTGTTTGTGTGTTTGTGTGTGTCTCTGTGTGTGTGTGTGTTTTAAAGGATTAGTAGTAATGGTAATATTATGGTGTTGTTATGAACTCTGATTGAGGATTAGAGGGTCTCAGCAGGGGGCTGGACTCTGATGCTGACATCTCTATTCCATACACACACACACACACACACACACACACACACACACACACACGTATACACACTCACAAAATTATTTAATTACATGTCCACGTTAATATTGTGAAGTACCGTTCAGTGATTTATTCACACCTAAATATGCATCTTTTTTCTATACACTACTCTCTATATAAGGTACAATGTTCTTTTTTAACTTGTTCCCTAAGTTTGTTTACCATGAGGACATGTTAATTCGACCGTAAGCATGTTTCACGGGCATGTACACATGAGCACAAACACACACATACAGATGCGACCTCGGTGGCCGTAAAGGACGTCAGATTCGATCTCGTCAGATTTCTCCACTGACGCTTGATGTATCAATTTTTAAGTAGCTGGCCTCAACTAACGCCTGGATAGCCTGCACACATACACACACACACACACAGGCTGCTCTGTGCTCCAGGAGCTGTGGCACTCGAGGGGTACTAGAAGGGTTCCATCTTGAAAGCCTGTTGCCATGGTGACCATTATGGAGCTCATCTCCCGTGGGCCAGCAAGCTTTACACAACTTCCCTCTCAAAAGAACACACACACATACACATACACACACACATACTATACCCGCCACACACCCAACCACCAACACACACACACACACACACACACACACACACACATTAAGAGTTTTCTCCTCTTTCTGTCCTTTATGGTAAAGCCGGCGGGAAGCCAAGGTTTGACTTGAACCAAATGCAACAGAAAGCAAAAGAACAGAGCAATTAACAGTTAAACTAGCAGGAACAAATCACAATGGAAAGTGGAGGAGAGGAGAAGGCACACAGCCAAGCAGAGGAAGTGTTTGTTTCAGAAAAGTGGAGCTGATGTGATTTTGCCTATGTACTGAGCCGCCTGGTTGAGTGTAATCAGAATGTAATGACTATGACTGTGAGATATCTGGCTTGTATTTTTCTGTGTGCATTTGTGTGTACATCTGTACAGGGCCTTTCTAATGTTAACTGAATCCATTTCCTGATCTGTTCCGGTACAGTTAGCAACTTCTGTCATTCACACAAGTGACTCCTAAATGTCATTCACACATAAATGCAACTAAATTTCTCTGATTCCAGGAATTTGAAGTGTCATTTATCACAGTATACATCACTGGATTAACAAATGAACTGTAAAGGCTTGTTTGAATATATTATATTATGTTGATTTCATGCTATAGAATACATTTGGAATGTTTGAAAAAAACTGAACCTATCCTTTAAAGAGGAGGGGAAAGTGAGTGAAAATCACTTGAATCAATCGTCAGAAAGTTAATAATGTGTTTTACAATCACTTAATCTTTTGAGTAATTTATCAAGCAAAAGTCCTATTAACAGATTTTTTTGGCCACTTGAGGGCAATGGAACAAGCTGTCAACACAACATTGACATTTTACGACCATATACAGTTAATATAGCTACTGTGTTGGCAAACACTTGCCTGTTCACACATCCCACAGACACAGAACAGAGTTGTGTTACTGGCCACCTGACGATTGTAAGTCTAATATTTACTCTCCTTTTTGCTCTGTTTCAGTCTCGACCAGCTCCTGACAAAATCATTAGCAACTTTAGCAGCTAAATGCTGCACTATGTTCACCAGCCAGTTGCTAACTTTGTCTGTCGTTTGTTGCTGGACAGCTAGTGTACAATGGGTTAATTCAGAGCTTTTTAGCTGAAGCAGCTAAAAAAACTGCTATGGCTGGAAACGAGGTTGATGACTGTGGTGAAAGTGAACCAAAACTGTGAAGTTGCAGGCCGTAAAACCATAACAATGAGCTGAAGCACGCTAAAAATCTCTATAAAGCTGAGAAGAACTGCAGAGTCAAGGGATAATTCTCTGTGGATGTGTCACTTATGCATGACCCCTTTTACATTACATGTCATTTGACCCATTATTAATATAAATATATTGATTAGTACAGCTTTAAAGTAATATTCCTGGGGTTTGGGAAAGTGTAATAGGCTTATTTATCTATTTTCTGACATTTTATAATCGATTAATCCGAAAATAATCAGTAGTTGCCACCGTAAAAAGTATAGAATTGAATATATAATTGAGTAGAATGGAACTCAATCAGCTCATACTGTAGTGTACATTTTTTTCCCAGAGGAGACAGATGGGCTGTTCCCTTCTCAATCAGTACGTGGTGACTGAGGGTGTGTCTTGACTAGCAGTACTATATCATATCTAAGAGCTATCGATTGGCATAAATACACAGAGTCTCTCTGGTGACCGGATGAATATTTAATAAGACACTGGATCTGAGGCCACTCTTTGTCTTTAGAAAAAACATACACACACACACACATCTCACACATACACACACCCTGTGTACAGCATTGTCAACTGTTACTTTGAAGATGATGCAAATTTTGAGTTAGCTTGTGGTTCTGCAACATAGTTTTTGTGTCTAAACTTTTACTCTCCTGTGTGTCTGCTTTTTGTGCGAGTGTATGTTTATATGAGCACTGTCTTACTGCCTCTCTCTTTTTCATATCTATGGTAAAGCATTAATCATAAGGGAACCAAGTCAAGTAACATGTTTCCCATGAGGCAGGCACTGGGAGTAGCTTGAGAGAAAAAAAAAGAGGCAAGAAAATTGGGAGAGAGGGAAGAGGGAGACTTTGAGAGAGAAAGAAAAACTGGAGGTGGAAAGCAGAGCAGAAAACAGCAGATCAGGAGAAGGAAGCTCCCCTTGAAGCAGCCAAGCCGCCATTCTTGCACAAAGTTTGTGATCAGGCATTTGTCGGGACGCCAGGCCTGGCATGGGGCGCCCTGTGTGTCCTCTAGTGCCGGGGTCCTTTGTGCCTCTGTGGCTGGCCAGCGCCCGGAGCCAGGACTCTCCGGATGAAACGTCCCCAGAGAAAAGCTGCTTTTCCACCCTGCTCCTACAGCCCAGCCAACAGAAACACACACACACACACACACACACACACAGTCACTAGCACAGCACAGCACATAGGCACCCATTACCTTGGAAGCTGACAGGAAGGAGGAAAGAGAGCAGAAATCCTTTGAGAATTATCACTCCGTCTCCCTTCCTTACCCTCCCTTTCTTTCTTTTTCTCTCTTTCACACCTACACACACACACACACACACACACACACACACATCCCTTTTCAGCGTTCTCTCAAGTCTTTTGGGGATTGTGCTAGTGGACTGTGCTCCCATATGATGAATGATTTGCCTAAAAATACTATCTATATGCAAGCGAGCACAGCGTCCAGGTGGAAGAACTTACCTCCACTGTGAGAAATCACACTACTTTTAGGCCACTTTTCCATTCCTCTATCCGCAGGTTAACCACTGCGTTGAATATATGTGCAAGTCTTTGAATGTATGTGTGCGCGCGCTTGTGTGTTAGTGTGATAATTTACAGCTTTTCTGGGACGAGTGACGTGTAGCTTGATTAAATCCATGACCTTCACCACCAGCACAAGCAATCAGCAGGCAAACACACACGCTTACACACACACTCGCAGCATACTTAACACCCTCTCGCACACAAGCGCTCGGCACACGAACATGCAATCAGGACCTGGCGGATTCTATCACATCATTGATCCAACCTATTCGCGCGCACACACACACATACACACATACACACATGCATGCATACATAAACACACATGTGGCATCTATTGAATTGCATTTCAGACACCCTCATTTTCCTTACATGGGGTTTTGTATACTGTAATGCTATTTACTACGGTGGCAGAAAAGGCTTTGCGAGGATGGGAATACCAGGCCTATGAATGTATAAATAAATACATGCGTAATCTATATTCAGATTACCAAAGGGAAAGTCAGGAATTCCATTTTACTGCCTAGGATGCAAAAGGGAAATCATTAAAGTCCCCAATCTATTTCAGCTGGCTGCTCCTGTTGAGCGGTAGCACAGTCTTCCCTCCCCAGTTTTATGACTCCACATAATGACTAATATGCAGCCACTGTAACAGCCGTAGAAATAGTCATATTATGTTATTGTAACTATTGCTGTGACTGCGGCTGTGTATTTTTGTTCCCCTGGTTGCCTGAAGATCTAATGCTTATATAAGAGGACTGACAGTTGAACTGCTGTTGCACTGTGTTATTGTACTGTACAACCCCGTGGTTATATAGGCCTACAGTCTGATGTAAAAGCATTTCACGTAGACCTAATGTCACAATATATTAAATCAAACTTTGTTTTCCTGTTCTTTGCCATGGGTGCTGCACGGCACATCTTATCGTTCGTACCTCTGTTGTAGCCTAACTCCTCATGTCGGTCTATATTTTTTGTACAAGTTTTTTTGTACACTTCTGATTCTCCTCAATTTTCACACAAGCTTAAAGAATAATTCTGGTTTATTACAACATCGGACTTAGTTTTGTAGTCTGTCCATCTTTTTCTATTGGTTATGATAACATTGTACTCATCAAGCTAATTGCAGAGATCTCTGAAATGTGGTAACATTGCTACAACAAGTGATCATTCCTCTTTGCGCAGAAAAACTGTGTGCACACACACTTAAGTAGGTGTGGTAGGTCAAAGCTGAACACAGTCTATAAACTGTGATGGATGTTTAATGTAACGTTGCCTTGTTCCCAGATCTTAGCAATTACTTTGGTTAGTACAGTGACAGAAACGATGGCCAAAAAACAAAAAAAACAAAAAACAAAATCATACTTTAAGGCATTTGTAGCGGAGTAGGGATTTCTAGCACAACGTCACCTACTTCCAAGGTGTGCGGAGAAGGAAAAGGTCAAACTCCGCTGACACCTTTATTGTCAGATCTACACACTTGGGCTCATGGCCTTCATCAGTGTCATCATACAGCACATTACAAAGAACATTTAAATAAGGTCTTCTTTAAAAGTTTTATGTCACGTTCTAAAATTTTAAGAGGATCATATTTAAACATTCTCTGTAATGTGTTGTATGATGATCCTGATTGGTCTCATAATGATGTTTTCTTTATCTACTATTTCAAGTGCCAGGGTTTTGACTCTTTAAAGCATTTGTACCAAAACCTTTTAAAAGCCTAGTCTTTATGATTGATGGTTATTGACCGGCATGTAGAGCATCTGCAGTGATACCTCATTTAACCCTGTGTTTATCTGTGTTCTTGCTCCAGCATGCAGACCTGGTACCTACAAGGCCTCGGCCACAGACGCCTACTGCACCAAATGTCCTCCTCACAGCTCATCCCCGCAGGAACAAGCCATCGAGTGCATTTGTGAGAAAGGCTTCTACCGTGCAGATACTGACCCTCGTTCCATGGCCTGCACACGTGAGTGATAAAAACACTGGCAAAAAATTTAAACATTTACACATCTTATTAACCACACACACACAATCATACAGATGAAAGTTAATTTCCCACCACGCTGCATACTCACTTTTATGTTATAAAACAGCTTTAAGCTACAATGACTGATTACATTTCATTTAATTAGTTTGTTCTTGCAAGTCCTTACACTGCACGGCAGCTTTCTATTTATTTATGTTTCTTATCTATAATCCATCCATGCATTTTCCTTTTCCTCGGCTGCTACTGGTTTACACAACACTAAAGATACACATACATACGACACACAGACCTCAGATGTCATTGATATGGGTGATACTCTGGTAGAAAGCTGATGATATTTCTCATTCTTTGTCTCTCTCTCTTTTACACACACACACATACACATATACACACACACACACACACACATGCACACACACGCACACACACACACACACACACACGCACACACACATATATACACACACACACACTATCAGGTTACGGTAGATTACACTCATTAATCGTTGTAGCAGGTGAGATGTGACAGGTGTTATCAGCTGGAAATGAGTAACGGTTCGAGCGCATATGTATAGACACACACACACACACACACACACACATCCTCTCCTGAATGGTGAAGATTACTAAGGAGGATGGAGAGGGAAAATAAGGAGAAAAGGTGAAAGAATTAGTCATGGAGAGACATGGAGAATGACATTTAAGACACAGGCAAAGAATAGAACAGCAGGGGAAATAGTGGACTATCAGAGGCATATAATCTAAATGTCATAAAAGGCCGATCAAGAAAAATGATGATGATGGACAGTTAAGTGTGGCATCAAGAAGTGGGGGATGGAGAAAAGAAAAAGGCAGAATTAGCAGGATCAGTCAGCACACCCTTTCGGCAGATTTATGACAGACAGCCTCAATTATCCCCAGCATGGCGTCCATCCCCCACGCCCAGCTTTCCATCATTCGTCCTGCACTTTTGAGAGGCTCGCCACTGGGAAGGCTAATCAGGAAAGTCCCAGGCTCTGGCAGGGGCCCCCTGGGGCTCGATGCTCAGGCAGGACATGATGAGATATCAGGCTGAATGGGCATCCACTGCTAAATTTCCATATGGTTGAAATACCTGCAACATGCTGTGCTGTGAGCAACCATAATCAGTGGTTTTCCATGTGAGTGGTTTCCATACAAGGAAGGAATGGCATGTAAAGGCTTACCATGGGGATGTGTTTGGAGGCTTGTGTGTTCTTTTCTGACAGTATTTAAAACTGATCTGAAAAATGCCCAAATGTTGATGTACTTAGTTATTGAAAAAGAAGTTAGAAGTTGATTGCTAACTTTGGTGACAATGCTAGCACTTCCTGTAGCTGCTTCACAATAAGGCTGTGTTCAGATAGACAACAACGCTGCATGAAAAATGAATGGGATCATTGTGTTGATGCTGACACACACCACATTACATTCCTGATAAATGTATTTATAACATCAATGGCAAATTTCTACTGTTTACCTCACAGTAGTAAAAAGGTCAAATTATTGCCGGTATGATAACTTTCCAGAGTAATATCATAGTATTGTAAAGTATAAACATTTTTGGCATTTCATAAGCCTTCAAACTGATGAACCTGTTACTCAAACTGGACTTCCTGGATTGTACTTCAAAATCTCACCAGTACCTGAAGCAACATGTTCACACCAACACAACCCCTTGCATTTTTTACTGTCACTGGGCAGTTGAATGCCCATTAAAAGGGTTCTGAACTGTGGCTTTAAAAAGCAACAGACTTCATTAAAAGTTAGAACAGTAAAGGAGAGCAATCAAAACAAATCAAACAGTGAGGCTGACAGCAGATGCGTGAAGGCCATGGATGGAGTATGTTTCACCGAGCCAGTGGAGAAACAAGGGGTATGACGACTGTCAAACACAAGTGTTTCTGGAGCCCTAAACAAATTTATTATAAACCCAAAACTTGGTTTAGGGCCCCCAAACATGCTGCTAAGCTGCTGCCATTTACTTATGCATCAGCTCAGCTCTCCTCCTTCATACCTCTTTGATCCATTCACACGCACATGCTAGTGACTATGGAGTGTCATAACTTATTTTTCTAGTGTATTTTTATAGTTAACATACACAATGAAATAACTATACAGTCACATCTCTGAGAGTGAGTATGTGGCTGAGAATCAGTATAAAAGAAGCATAATGCTTCTTACAGATCTACAGTATGTTAACAATGCTTCAAATGCAAAAATAATTTAAAAAAATATATATTATTCACACCTACAGCTACATATGCTGCATCTCTCCTACCTTGAAATTGATTACTGACACACTTTTTGGTCTCTGACTCTGCCATACACTTATCATTTCAGCTCAAGTTCAGAGTAATATCAACTGCTCTAAATCATAAAATGTACCTGACTCATGAGAAAATTACTCCGGGTACTTTCTATAGATCATTGTCCACTCACTATTTATTGTCTGCAGTGCAGCTCAAGAGAGTATCAGTTAACTTTACATACTAAAATCCTCCCTGCAGTTCAGCAGTCAACTATTTAACATTTTGTGAAACCTCTTTAAAGATGGGTTTAAACTTTGGAAGTCTATTATAATATATTATTGCCATACCATTACATTTACAATCAGCCAGGCTCTTTTAATCACTGTCTATTCTAAAGCAATTCATTAATCGAGCGCTAAGTGTCCACCCTCTAGCTGGAGTCAGTTAATTCATTTTTAATTAATCAATGTGAATTCTATTCTAAATAGAAACTGCAATTAATTTGGTAATGAACATGAAGACAATGCACGTTCAGAGAATGCACATTTGGGGGGAAAAAATAATATTTGCCGGTCAGTATTTCATGAGCTGGGGTGGTGTAGATGCTCAGTAGTAGATAGACTGTGACTTATCCAGTGTGTACTGTGCAACACACCCAGTGCACACAAACACAACTATGCCTTATTCTTCCCTCAGGTCCTCCATCTGCTCCAGAAAACCCCATCTCCACAGTGAACGAGACCTGTGTCACCCTAGAGTGGTCACCGCCCCGAGACACAGGAGGGCGGGGAGACATCACCTATAGACTCCACTGCAGAAAGTGCACGGGCGATGGCAAAAAGTGCACGCCCTGTGGTAGCAGCGTCCATTTTGTGCCCAGACAGTTTGGTCTGTCTTCAGCTACAGTGCTGGTCACCGACCTGCAGCCGGACTCCAACTACAGCTTCACCATTGAGAGCCAGAATGGAGTGTCGGACTTCAGTCCCACACCCAGAGGAACAGTAGTGATCAATATCACCACATCACAGACAGGTGAGTGTCGACATAAATATCAAAACTAACCCATACAGCGGGTAAAGTAACATCTCTAAAACATCTAAATCCTAACATGTAATGTATGTCAATAAATCTGTATTTGTTGACATAGAAGGCTCTTTCACTGCATAATATTGGAACGAGGTGGGGCAATTTCAGATGTAAATTGCAGTAAAAACTAGAGAAGAAAGGATTCTGCAGGTGTTCAGTGATATCCAACTTGTTAAGGCTGTTAAGAAAATAAATCCTACGGGGAAGAACATATTCATCAGCCTCAATTAGGAATCTGAAGAATAGCAAAGAGAGTGCTTTTCAAAATTGTCTTCTGATTGCAGTGTGCTCACAAATAGTATCAGATACGTCATTTAGATACCACAAAATGACACCTCTGCCTGCACATATTTAATCATATGTGCATCTTTCACAATGTGAGACTACGGGAAATTTGTGCAACAGAAGTGCGTATGACAGGGTGGTGATGACTAATAGGCCTGTGTGTGAAATAGCAGGAGGGGGGAAAGGTGAAAGGGGTGTAGGAGGTTGTTAACCTCATTAAGATCCCGACATGTCACAAACACTACTCTCAACTACTGTATGTCACACACACAAGCTCAAGCAAACACGCACTTTCAACCCACATGAGCATGTGCCCCGATGTGGGAAGGCTGAGTCGGAAGTCACAGGGTTGGGGTGTGCACATTAATAACACGAGCAGATCACGTGCCATACACACACACACACACACTGTAAAATGCTGTGATCACACATATATAAAACACCTTGTAAGCTCTCATTAGCAAAATTACATAGCACAAATGTGGGCCTTCTCGTTATAGCACAGTAGGTATCCATTTGAAATCTCTCTCCTCGCCCTCACAGCCCACACACTCACTACCTTTTTTTTCAATGCTTTTTTTGTATCATCTTGTTGAACTTTACTCTCTCTTTGTTGCCGATGCATTCCCCTCTTGTTCTTTGTTTTTCCACAGTGAGCGTAGTGTTGAAGGAGAGGCGGAGCAAGGACAGTGTGACTTTGGCATGGCAGGGTCCAGAGAGACCCAATGGAGCGATAGTGGAGTATGAGGTCATCTACTACGAGAAGGTGAGACACACACACACATGCACGCACACACACACACACACACACACACACACACACACACACACACACACACACACACACATTTTTAAAGGGGCACTCCTCCAATTTTTATACATGAAGATCAGTTTACGTTATGGTAAATTTTAAAACCTTTTGGAGCCTGCGTTTCAAACTTGAGGAGTTTAAAAGACATGAGCGTTTACAAAGAAGGGAAAGTCTAATGAAAGGTGATATCAAGTTGCATTATGGGAAGTGTAAGATCAGGCTCGGTTGGTCTGTTGGTCTTTCAGTTAGTCGCCCCACCACTTTGGTCCAGACTGAAATATAATGCTTTATTCTACAGGTCCCTTCATTTTATACTAATTTCCTGGTATAATGAGTAATTAGCACATATTTTACAAAATGTTTGGTGTGATTTGGTACAAATTATAAGAAAAAACTGAAAAAAGTGTTAAGTTGGTCATTATATTTGGTTTCATATGTGGTTGTAAATTTGCAAAAATTCTGGATGTTTCTTAGAGTTTTAAGAAAAAATCTAATACGCTAATATGTAATTTGACACGTAAAACTACACACTGAAAACTAAGAAAATCTGCTGAACAGCACCTCTGATGCTCACTAATTAACACATTATACCTTATCTGTTTACATACAAAAAAACAAAGTGTAAAAATGACACATTGTGGGGGTTTTTTTGGAGAGGGGGTTATATGCTGGACTATTTCTTGGCAATGTGTTGTTTTTATAGTTTGGCTTTTGGATGGATTAAACGAAGGAGATGTCATTTGTTAATTAGTGAGCTAGTAGTGAGGTACTTAAGTAGTGAGGTGCTGACAGGCAGATTTTGTTACCTTTGGACTGAGCCATATAGATGTTTCCCCCTTTTCCCTCAGCCAAGCTAACCTATTGCTGGCAGCAGCTTTATATTTAACGCACAGACATGAGAGTGGTATTGATCTTATCATCTCGCACTCAACCTGGAAGCAAATAAGCATTTTTCCCAAAATGTTTTACTATCCCATTAAGCACAATACTCAATCGCTGGAGTACCCCTTTAGAAGTTTTTAAACTCATCATGTTTCTCTCCTCTCCTCTTTTTCTCTTCATCTACACGTTGTCTAGGCTCATAAGATATGAGTACAGCCTTAGGGCATGTCTGTAATGACTTGTTCGTCACAAACATCTCTCTCTTTCAATCTCTCTATCTCTCTGTCTCCATATCCCTCACGTCTCCTCTACTGCTCACACCAAGCCAATTAACCACACATCTGTCGTACAAACCTTGTAAAACATGGCCAAGGTGATGAAATTAAGCCTCTGTGTCTGTATGTGTGTGTGTGTGTGTGTGTGTGCGTGCATGTGTGTTAGCAGGCATTAGCAGTAAAATAGCGTTAATCCGTGTTGTAGAGTGTCTTCCATTAGGTAGAGTATCAGCCTCTCTGCAGGGAATCAGCTTACTGACAGGCACACTTATTCTTTATTCATCCTCCTACACACGCAATCTACATGCACGCACACACACACACAAGGTGGTCGAGGAACGAAGCGTGGTGAGACTTGAGTAACCACATATTGTCCCAAATTGTAGCGAGGATAAGATTTGGAACTTGACAGATGCTCATGTATAAATGTGAACAAATGGTCCAGTGATGAACAAATGAAAACTTAGTGAGCGGTATGTGGCCTCTGGAGACATTTAAATTCAACAATTTGAGGTTTCTATTATTTTCCTATCTTTTTCTGTCTCTCTTGATACCACAGTCCATTGCTCTCTGTATAAATCTATCTAGTATAGCCATATTTTGAACCTTTTTATCCACTTTATTTCTCTGAAACGTAATATTATCGACTGAACTCTATATTTACTTCTTTCTTCCTCTTTCACTTTCCTCCACTTTAGAATCAGCGGGAGCAGAACTACACAGTTTTGAAGACTCGCTCCAACATGATGACAGTGGACGGGCTGAAGCCAGGGACCACCTACGTGTTCAGGGTGAGGGCTCGAACAGATGGGGGCTACGGGAGCTACGGTGGAGAGATCGAACTGGAGACCAGCCACGAAGGTAAAGACATAATAATAAATAAGTTTGTTTACTGGTAATGAAATTCTTTCTTTGGTTTTTTAATTTGTATTTTATGCAATTAGATCCATCACCACATTGTTATTTTTTAATCTATTTTCCAGCACTTCAAACACAAATCCCAGTGTTAAAATAAATCCAAATAAAATTGCAGGTGAGCAAGAAGGACAAAGAGGAACTGCAGAGAAAACAGTAGTGGTATATTATATCACAGTGTAGTAAGAGTCTGATTTGTCCCTCCTGCAGTGTAAATCAATCCACCAGATTGTTATAAAATAGCTCACTTTTCATCCAAATGACTTCTTCAGTTCTGGTGTCAGACAGAGAAACCTCGGCAGCCACACGGGTTGTCATCCATGAAACTGAACCAGCTGTTCTAAAGTATGCTGGAATACTTATCAGGTAAAAAGGAGACAAGCCAATTTCTCAAAGAGGAAGAAGAAAAAAAAAGAAACGGCAACCTTGTATTCCTGCACTGTAAAGAAAGGAGGAAACCCAGCATGGAAGCTTTATGGGTAATCCAGACACACAGAACTTTACCTTCACCGACCACTGGAGCAAAATCTGGAGGTTAATCTGACTTTTATTTTTTATCCATCTAGTGGATTGATTTAAACTGACTTACTGCCTGGACGAGTCATATTTTCAGATTTATTTTACTCTCCTCACTTGCAACTTAACTGTAACATAAGTGATCTGTGCAGAGCAGGGTTTGTTTACCTTTTCTATTTAAAAAAAAAGTAAGCGCTTACATTTAGAAATGTGTATTGTACTTAGACATTGGTAAAGTAGAGGAGGAATCTATGCCAGGTTCAATCCAGTCCACTGACACCAGGCCTCACAAACAGCTCTGGGCATACTATGATGTATCTCCCTCATGATGTTTTCAAACTCTTTGTCACTCGTCCTTTTTTGCTTTGTACGCTGTCACCCACTTTCATTATCGCTTCATTATGCGCCCTAGGATTTTCTGCTTTAGAGGCCCTATAATGTGTTCTTCAAAGTGAACATTGATTCCCGGAGAGGCAGGCGGAGTGGCATAAATCAGTTAATGTATAGTGCTGCACTATAGATTGTCTGCGTAGCATACAACAGGCACACATTAGCCTACTAATCATTCAATAATCAATAAATGTAATTCAAAGCTGGATTTCTATTTCTCTCCTGCGACAAATACCTGGAATGTGATGTGTATGTGCCTCAACATTGTCCTCACTCATAGTTATGGAGCTCACTGGTATATAGAGGTGTTGATGAGCCTTCATACAGGAGGTTCACAGTCAAGTTCAATACTGTAAAATGTAAGATTTGCCAGATGCAGCTGACCCGATAGCAATCATATCAAGGTTATCTAATCAGATCAATTCTATTGATTGTTAAAGAAGGGTGTGTATGTGTGCGCCAGTAAATGTAATATCAATGCTTATCTGTGCTTGCCTAGGGGCATTCATTTGCCTCTCCAGCATACACACACACACATACACACATTCATATATACGTACACACAGAGACACACGTGTCTGCTCATGCTTAGCTAAGCCAGATAAATGGAGTATTTGTTTTGAGTAATGGCTCGATTGGTGTGGCGTAAAAATCGATGCATCTTTGCAGAAAGTTCTCGGCAGTAGCCTTGTTATGTGCGATGTTAACATATCAATTTGGACAGCGCGGCCGAATGGGAATGGCTTTCACGTCCACTCTCATACCCTCATAGGCAATGCAGCGAGGGAGAGCAGTTTTCATCAAGGACCTCGCTTACTATTCCATCCACCTCCCTCGCTCACTTTTACTCGTTTGGCGCTCTCTCTTTTTTCCCTCTCCTTCAACCTCTGTCTTTTATCTCCTTTTCTATTGCTATCATATTTCATACTCTCTCTCTGCTTTCTTCCACCACACGCACCATCTCTCTTGCTGTCTTTTTTACTCCCTGCCCCACTTCAACTTTTCATCCCTCATTTTCTGCCAGCAAAAACATTCTCAGCTTCTTTACATTCTCTTTTGTTTATTAATCTATTGTGTTCCCTCTGTCTCCTGTACAGATGTTTTGGCTATCGGGGACCCTAACCAGTCCACCATTCTGGCCGTGTCCATCGCTGGGGGAATCGTTCTCCTCATCTTCCTGGTGACTTGCTTTGTTGTCAGCGGAAGGTAAGGTCAAAAGGAAGAAAAACAAAGGTCCCCTGTTTGGGAATTATCTAAATACAGAGGGGGGGACTGTCAGTGAGTGTCCTGCAAATATTGTGATATGATTTTTAAGGATAAGTCTGACAATATTCTATATTTTTTTATTGTCAACAAAGCTGTGTAGCCAAAGCTTGATATAGCTTTTTCCTCTGTTCTATAGACCTCCACTGTTGTCAAAAAACTATAAAAAACAAATAAAAGAGCCACACCTTTGCAGTAGGTGACATTTTCTTTTATTACTTATTTATTTACTATTATAAACATGGGCATTGCTGCTTTAAATACTTACTAGTCACCAAATCCGCAACTGAAAATAGTCCCCGCAAATGCACTATTTGCTTATGTTTGAGTATCGTTTTTAAAAGCCACAGTGACAAGCTGTTTTAGGAAATTATTGAGCCTTTTCTTTTTAAATGAAACATTTGTGGTCAGTTTTTAAAGATGTATGTCTTCAGTGGGAACTGGTGGGCTTGTGCCACAGACGAGGGGGGGTTGGCCTTTTATGGGATTTGTTGACAGTAACAAAAATATAGAATATCGACAGCCATATGCTTTAAGTTGAAGTTGTATAGTTTTGGACCTCTGAAACACAGAATGAGCATCATTGGCCACCTTTTTTGTTACACCACTGACAGCCTCACTGGTGACGCCTTATAGGAGCACCAACAAAGAAGGTTTAAGTTGAAACTGACTGAACTTTGAGTGCAGCATCCAAGGTTTTACTGTTGCAAGGTTTGCGTCTTTGCCGTCTCCATAGGAAAGCAATAGCTCATGCAGTCCAAATCTAAGAAGTACTTTATTGATCCCTGTGGAGAAATTGATCCTCTGGCCTTGACCCATCCTATACACACACACACACTCGGAGCAGTGGGTGCAGCACCTGGGAACCAACTCAGTTCTTTTGCCAGTGCCTTGGTCAGGGGCGCTGACAGGAGTATTAACCCTACATGCAACATACATGTCTTTGATGGTGGGAGGAAACCAGGGTTTTGAGCCCAGGACCTTCCTGCTGTGAGGCAACAGCTCTAACCTCTGAGCCAGCCCATAAGCATTTGTAGATGGCCTAACCGGTCATGTACATATACATTAATGTACACATACCATCAAGGTCTCCTACTTGGTCTCTTTTTATATTTCTGTCTCTCTCTGAGGGATTACATGTGGGTGTGCCAAAGCAGGGCCTCCAACTTTGACATTTATACTGCTGCCAAAGCCTAACTAAAGGCTTTGTTATTGTGTATGTGAAGAGCATGGACTCTCTATGATCACTCTCTTTGAAGGTTAGGCAGCTGTTAATGCTCTGTCTCAGTGAAAGCCAAAGAGATGAGAGGGAGAAAGAAAAATAAAAGAATGCCGATTGGTGAGAGGCGAGAAGATGAAAGGATTAGAGTTAGGAGAGGGCTCTTTGGAGGAAGAAGAAAGGGACCGGAGCAGGAGAGGAGAGGAGAAAAAGGGATGACATGCATCTGTGATTTACCGTGCCTGTAACTAAATGTTTATCCTCTATGAGCTCCGACTAGATTAGCAACATGTTAAGAGCTACACACATACATCCGCACGCACACAAACAGACACACACTAATGTACACACACTAAAAACATTAGTATTGATTCAGGTGATTGCTTATCAGGCTGAGTGCTCTATTCACTATTGACTAGGAGGGATGTAATCAGCGGAGACTGTCCTGTGTGGCGCACGCACACAAACAAACACACACACGCACACACACACACACATACCTGAGTTCACATTAACATTTTTTTTAATCAGAGGAGATTTCTGAGGTTATGCCTGTAAGAAGCAAAACAACCTGTTAAACGTAGTGTGCGATGTACACACATGATGACGGAAACACACACTCACACACACACACTCAACTAATCAGGTTTCACAGGCTGGGGAGGTGTTAACTAGGTTTTACAGAGGGGTCGATGCACTGCCATCAATTCTAGGTCTCTCTCTCTCTCTTCCTCTCTGTCTGTCTCTATCTTCCTTCCATTTAGAAGCGGGGACACTTGGGAGGAAGTAGTGCTGATTACTGCTTTCTATTAAACAACATTCTGTACATCTGTCAAAATGTGTGTGTGTGCATGTGCATAGGTGGAGTGTGCACCGTGTTTGTAACTGGGGAGTGAAGCGAGGATCAAAGCCACGTCACTAGAGAGACAAGAGCAGGAGAGAGAGAGAGCTCAGGGGGGAGAAAGATGGACAGAAGTGAGGTAAAGGAGAGACAGAAGTGGAGGATAAAATGAGAGCGTATTAGATAGGCAGTGGGAATGACAGACTGCAGCAAGAGGGGTGGGGGGGTTGGTGGGGGGGTGGAAGTACATCTGAAGTATGTTTGCACCACTAGAGAGCTACATTTGGAGATGGTGTAAAAGATAGAGAGAAAGAGGAGGAGGCTTGAGAGAGATGGAGAGAAAAGGAGATTGATGGAGGGAGGAGGAGATCCAGTGGTGCAACGGGAAGAAGGGAGAGGTTTAAGGAGCAAAAGATGAAAAGGTAGATCACAAGTGTGTTTGAGAGCGGAGGAGGAGAAGGCGTAGCAGAGGTGGTGGGTGGGCAATTGCACTGTTAGGTGCAATAGGGGTGTCATCCTTCAGGTTCTGGAGGAATCGGGATAAAATCTAAAAATAAGGATTGCTCGCTCTCTCCTTGTGTTGTCCACCTTCTCATCTATTGAACTTCCCATCTAATCTGTCAATCAACCCCCGAGTCTCTTCCTATTTCGGTCCCTACTCTCATTTCACTCTCTGCTTCTGTTTTTCTCTTCATTTTGCCTCTCTTTTGGCTCTCTGACTTTCATTTCCTGTTCCATTCTTGAAATTTACATTTGGATGAAACCTTCCCCCTCCGTAATGTATCGAGAATCCAATGTGTTTGCTGAAACCAGTTCAATGTGGACAATGATTAAATTTGAATTGAAATTGACACTGAGAGTCAGCCAGGGTTGGAATGATTTCCCACCAGACGTTTGTAAGACCTTTTTCCCCCCAAAATGCCAGCTGTTTAAACCATTTGCCCAACAATCACTTGCCTGGTTAGAAGAGCTTTTTTGTTCTTATTTTACACCTAGTTCACCTCTTGAATCCCCCAATGCTCACCACATTTTGAGCAGCCTGATAGAAGGTTTTTATCACTGAACTATAAAATAACAATGTATGCCCATACAGTCTCACCGTCTTTCTGTCACTCACAATCGCACACACCCACACAGGCACATACACACTCCCTGCAGCCGTTGCTGGCAGGCTACTGAACAGCTATGCCTCATAAACAGGCTGATTTGCAGGCCATTCTGTTCTGTCCTGTTCTCGTTTAATAAAGTGCTGTTATGCTATTGTTACCGTAGGAGGGAAAACATGAAAAAAAACGTCGAAAGCTCCTCAGACGCAGCATGGCTCTGACAAATCACACCAGTTATTGCTGTGTGCATGCCATTATTGCACGGCGAGTACATGCGTGCTAGTGTGTGTTTGTGTGTGAAGTTGGTGCCTTTGTCCTCCCGAGGGTGCTTTGGCAGGCTGGCAGGTGCGAGCGATGGGTAGCTAGCGAGCGACTGGCATAACCATGGAATCAGCAGATGGCCTTTCACTCAAAAAGTGTTCTCCCCTTCGGTCCACACTTTCTCTCACTCCTTGTTAAACATGTTACAGCTTCTGCCTCCCAGCATCTGTGTGTGTGTGCGTGCGTGCTTCTGTTTTGTCTGCAGTCTAATGATTCTCCAGCCTTACAACCATCTCCTTTTCTGAATAGCTGCAGGGTTTGGTTATGTGCCAGATTCCCGTGTGTTTTTCTATGTTCATGTTTTTAATGTGGGAGTTGTGGTGAGAAGTCAGTGTGAAGTTGTTACATCTATGTGATGCCTGTTTTTTTTTTAAGCAGTCTCATCTGCTGTGTGCCTCAAAGTCTGCCTTTATGGAGTACATCTGTTGTCAGAGTTGGAGATATTCCGCAGGGAGTCAAGCGTTGCAATCTGTTAAGGAAAATGTCTGAAAAATCCTAAAATAATAATCAGTGATTAATTGGATACTTAGTGCAAAATAAGATGTACAGTTATTTGCTGAGGTTATTTGCTCTTGTTGTTTTTGTGTTGTTGAGGTAAGATCAAGCTTGAATTTTTATTGATCACCATCTTGCAGGGTGGTTTTGTTTTTATCCGTGACACAAAAAAAAAGAGGAGAAAAGAAATACTATATTGTGTGTTCACTTTTCAGAGATGGATCCTACAAGCCTAGTTTTCTCTCCAACAAACGTAAGGAGAAAAAGAGCCACTCTGAGGAGCCTTTTGAATAATAAAGAATGAAAGAAGTAGCGAGAAAGACAAGGAGGAAAGTGAGATGTCATTATAATGTGGCTGATTCTGGCAGAAAGACTTCTCAGTCTCGCTAATAGAGAGCGGTAGCAGCTCTACCTTTTTAACACAACAGCATGTCCTGTTGATGTGCATGTTTGTGCGCGTAAGCTCTTTTACCTCCGCAACATCTGTTGTGTGGCCTGGGGTTATTCTTAAAAACTTAATGACACAAAAGGGGGAGAGGAAGAGTGAAAAGGGGAAGCTGAAAACATGCTGTTGATAGAGACAGGAGCAGAGTTAAGAGGTAGCAAGAGAAACAGACCTGTAAGTGAAGAACTACAGTAATTGACTGGAACACAGCTTTAAAATGGTGTGTGTGGGTTTGTATATGTGAGTGTGTGTGTGTGTGTGTGTGTGTGTGTGTGTGTGTGTGTGTGTGAGTGTGTGTGTGTGTGTGTGTGTGCACGCGCTTATTTTTATTTCAAAGAAGTTGTGAGAAATTGAAATTAAAAACACCAAAGACTAGAAGTAAGAAAAAATGGTGAGGCTTTTTTTATTTTTGTAGCTTGGATGCGGGAAAGCATTAAAAAAAATCAAATGCTTGGTTCTAAATAACAAAAACAGATACCGCAGAGGAAAAACAGGAACAAAGGCACAAATTATAGACCCATGTTTGCCAAATGGTACTTATGGTGAATTTGTCAGAGGTAGAAATCAGCCAATGCATTCCCTTCCCGCGTCCCAGCGTCGGCCTGTTTGCTTGATAATAGCACTAATAATGATTCGGCAGCCAAGAGTTTCTGTGTACACCAATCTGAAACAAAACAGACCGGTGTGGGGAGGTGTATGTGTGCATATATGTGATGATGATGCGCGTGTGTAATGTCATTAGACAGATTTGTATGTGTTGCTTGTATTCTGTTGCTTTCAATTAATGCAGCTAAGCTTTAGGGTGTAGGCGAATACAGCTTTGTCTGCAGAATACCTAGAAAGTAGCTACAAACACTGCAATAATAGCAGCTAGTTGCCGCAGGTGCAAAACTATTTCACACAGACGTTATGCAAATGAGCAGATGTTGCAGTGGGATTGCTCAAATGTCCTATAAACAAATAGGACAAATTCAGACAAATTTAAAATTGGCTTTTTTCGACTGGAGTGTTAAAATTTATGGCACATTTAAATACATTTGTTGGATTCACACACACGCGCAAGCGCACATATTACGATCACGGCCTAATCAAGTTGTGTCGGTGTAGTAACATCATTAGGGGAATTATTTTCACACTGATCTACACACTGATCTGTTAGCAAATATAAAGATACACTTCACTTAATGATACAGATGACATGCTCCTCTGCTTTTTCTCTCCCTCTCTCTCATTTGACCTTTTCACCAGGTTGTTAAAAATTCTGCTACATTACACCAATTACCGTAGCCCAGCCCGAGACCTCTCCTTCTTCCCTGTATTGCTTCTCCACGCCTCTCTCCTTCCTATTCCTCTTCCTTTCCTTTCCTTCCATTACCACTCTCCTTAATGAGCGAGAGCTAAATGAAATGTTTCCAAACAGGGTGTTAATGAAACATAGACAGATTTATTAGTCATAACTCTTCAGCTAATCATTTCCCCTTCCTAATAATTAGCCCAAGCTGAGTAAATCTTTTTACGTTGTGGTCAGAGAGTGCTGAACCAGTGCCAGTTGCAGCCAAGATGGAGGGAAGGCCAGAAGGGGAAATCTTACTCACTTGTGTTCCTGAACGCTTGGTTAGATCACCCAGACATCTTTTTTTTTCTTCCAGACTTTGTTTTTATTCATGCTGTTTTGACTCTTAATTAATTATCCACATCAGCTTTTATAAACCTCGTAGTTTATTAGCACCCAAGCAGTGAACGCATTTTGTTTTCAGGTGGTGTGCAAGGCTTAATTTTGCTGAGAAATTATGAGAGTGAATTTAATCCATTGATTTCATTCCCAGTAATTATTTTTTATTTAATAGCTTGATATTAAATGGAATCACCATTATCATGAGTAATGACGAGAGCAGATACCCACAGCAGGGTGTGTGCGTGTGTGTGTGTGTGTGTGCACGTGAGTTTATTAATGTGTGTGCTTGTGTGTGTGAGGTGGGGAAAGAGGAGGATAGTTGTGTCATTTCATTGTGTCATGCTGCAGGGGTGACTAATGATTTACTGATTTCATTTTTCTAGTCATTCTGATTAGCAGTGGGAAAATAATGTGGAGAGACAGGAAATGAAAGAGGAGAGGAGAGGAAAGGAAAGAAAGGAGAAGAGAGGAAAGGATGGGAAGGACAGAATAACTGCGTGTTTTTACATGTGTATCAGATCCTCTCTGACTCTTCCTTGTCCTGGAGTGTATCATTTTCTACTCACATCTTCCAGCCAGCAGCCTACCTCTAATCCTATAAAATGTGGCCGGTCATATAAAACAAACTAGGCGATACAATACAGCACACAACTACACACACTTTATTAGCTCTCCTCACGTCTCAGGCTAACATCAGTCCAAGGTTATTCACTTACATGAAGACAAACACACACACCATCTCTGTCTCTCTTTGTCTCTGCTTGTGTCACTAATACATCAACGTCCACACACACACACACACACACATACACACACACACACACCTTTGTTTGTCTTTGGTCCGTCTCCTTATACATTTACACATGCCTCACTTTGTTTCAAGGTTATCCCACCATCCATATTCAGCCCACTCTCTCTTTTCTTCAACCTTTCTGTCTTTAGTGCATAATCAAGCTTTTTATTCTGTCCTGCCAAAGTTTCCCCTCGTTTGATCTCCTCTTGCCTCACTCCCCTTTTCTTTCACTATTCTGTCCCTCTTTTATTATTTCTCTTCTTTCCCTCCTCCTTCCCTCTGTCCCTTCTTGTTTTTTTGGCTGGACCACCAGCCCTACAAACGTATTTGTCCCTGACTGACTGACTGAATGACTGAGTGATGAAGGTACACTATTGGTATCCCAGAATGCATTTCGCACCAACCTGCAGCAATGGCTGTTGTAATTTTCAGTGAAGGACAGTTAATGTCACTTTATTAAGTTTTAATATTTTTTCAGCGAGATAGTAACCATTTAGATTTCCAATATGTGGTCAGTTTATCCAAATAACGCCTGTTTGAAAATTTGCAGTGACATTTTTGGAGATGTGAATGGCCCGCTGGCCCGCTGGCCCGGTGAGACCAGATGTTGTGATCAATACAGTCCTGTGATGCAGTCACATGACTGTCCTGCTTGAGTAGTGTGAACAGTCTGCTAGTATTGGCATACTTAATTGTTCATTAGTAGGCAGTATGTTAGTATGTGATTTCGAACACAGCCAGTTGGCTTCAGTCAATGCCTGGCGCACTTCCTTAGGGCTTAGTGGCCACATGTCGTCACTTCCTGTATCAGTTGTTTCAAATTAGAAGCCCTCTAGCATTTCATACACAATCCAGTCGTATATAAGGTTTTGACCTAGTCTTGTTTGCTGTTCTCACACTCACTCCCTCAATTTCTCTGCTCACCACCTCCCACCTTATGATATTTTTCTTCCTCTCCCTCTCTCCATCTCTGGTTCAGATAGGGACTCCAGTGACTCAGCTGACAGTTCTGACAAGATAACTTTTTTGTGGAGTGCAGGTTGTAACAGCTTTAAATACTGTATATTAGAAGCATATGTGTGATCTGACAGGGGTAATTCTCTAATTCCACACTGCACTATGAAGCTGTAGTCGCCCCAGAAAACTAAAAATGACAAGAGAATCACTGAGTGCTGGATTTAATTATTTGAGGAAGTACAAATCAGCACAGTGGATGCTGTTGTCTCTCTCTCGTTATAGCCTGGCATTAGACTGAAGGAGAAATGGAAGCAGCAATTGAGCCCGAGGCTAATAGACCAATAAGTGAAGACTTGGCAAAACAGTGACAATTTCAGGGAACTGAAATCTTTATGAAGATTATACCAGTGGGCTGATTCACAAAATGTTTTCATGCAGGACACGGCTCATCTGCATTTTGACATGCCTAGTAGCTACAGTATCTGACAACTGTAAGACCATTATCTTTAGGTCTCAAGATTCAAGATTTAAATGCAGGGTACATACTTTTGAGGTCAAGCTAAAAAGGCAAGTGTGCAATAATTAGATTAACAGTACAAAACTACTTACAGTTGTGTGATGTGGAAACTTGAAACCTCCAATGCTCATACATTGAGAATAGACTTTTCAGTGAAGACATCTTGTGTCCAGTAGTTAAGCTTTTGAAATGAATAATTCTTGCATATTCATAGATTTGGGGAATTTTAATGAGGGGGAATGAAAAGATGTAATTTTAAGGATTTTAACGAGGTTACAGAACTTTTTTGTGGAAAAACCCAGCACTATCACCAGACAGAAAGCTGATCTGAAGTTTTGTGTTCATCCCTTGTTCATGCGAGTTGTCCTTTGGATGCCCTGGTTTCCTCCCAATATCAAGGGGACATTGAATACAGTGGACTGTCTATTTGAATGTGTTTATCTCTTCAATCCATGTCTTGTGATGGACTGGCGACCAGCCCAGGGTGTACCCAGCATTCCCTTTGGTCAATGAACGCTGGCATAGACTCCAGCTTCCTGTGATCTTGAACAGGAATATGTAGTCGAAAACAATGAGACAATGGCAAGAAAATGCAGCATTCATCATACATTTGCTGGACTGGCCTCAATTTACTGTTGCAGTGTGTTTAAGAGTTGAGATCTTATAAGATATGTGCTATTCTTTCTTTTTCTCTCTCAGGACACTTCCTACAGCGATACTGTTGACTGACACTCTTCTCTTTATCATCTGCTCTTAATCTGTCCATCAACTCTCCTATCCTTTGTCTTTCTCTCCTTCAGGGGAGCTACATGCTGATATGGCTATATACTTTGTTGTTCCACTTTCCTTCTTAATCCTCCATCCATGGATGCAGTATCTGACGTCTCCATTCCTTTGTGTTTTTATGGTCCTCTCTCCTACACATACAGTCTCTCACTTTCTATTTAGCACTCTTTCTTCTCATAATGTCTCCTCGTTCTCTTCTTCTTCATCTTCAGCCCTTGTTGTTGCAACACAAACACTGCCCCACCCCTCTTTTCATCCACATCCCTTATGTTACCCCTCGGGCTTCTATTCCTATGGCTACCTCCCCTTCTCTCCTCGCCTTCGCCCTCCATCTGATTGCTTGTTAGTTGGTATGCAGGCTTGGACCCCCATTGTGCGTTCTTGCCTGTCAGCACTCTCTTTTTCCATCTCCCTCTCTCTCTCTTTATTTCTCTTTCCAGCTCCTTGTGTCCACTCTTTCTATCAAAAAAAAAAACCAAACACAGCACTCAGAGAAAAAGAGAGCAGAGGACGAGGCCTGTTGTGGAGAGGATAAATGGATGGAAAATTGAGGAAGAAAGAGAAGATATGTGGGTTATTGGAAAAGGGAATATTTTCACTTAAAGAAAGAATTAGTAAAGAATATAACACTCCAGTGAGATAAAGAGCAGCAAGGCAGAGAATGAGAGGAAGAGAGAGGGAAATGGGGGAGGGGCCATGGTGACCATAATATATAGATGGAGTTCTATGAAGGTGGAAGCTTGCTAGCAGAATGACAAATGGGTCTCGAGTGACAGAGTATTATATTAAAAAGTAAATTGATATGCAAATGTGGAGTGTGTGGCTTTGGAGGACAGGGATAGCCTGTTGTCCTCACTGAAGTGGAACAGAGAGAGACAGAGAAAGGTGAGAGCTGGGGTGTGATAGTGATATCGCAGTCCATTAAGGTGTGTGTGTGTGTTGATATGTTGTTTTATGTAATGCCTGAAGAGGGCGCTTCAGTCTGTAGTGTTTAAGAAACTTGTTCTCTGAGTAAAGTTGCTTTTGAATGAATGATCTCGGTGCGTGAGGTTGCTTCAAAACATTCATAAGAGGAAGATAGCATTGTTGCTAACTGTCGCGGGACATGCAGCATTGGATGTTTTCAATACCTTTACGTGGGATGAAGATGAAGAAGACAACTATAAAGCTGTGATTGCTAAATTCAAAGCATAGTCCACACCAAGGAAGAATGAGATTTATGAGAGGTACATTTTCCATAGTAGACTACAGGGAGACGACAATGAGTCTATTGAACTGTACATAATGGACCTCCAACTCAAAAGCCTCAAAAGCCAGTCATGCAATTTTTTTTTTTTACAATACCAAATTGTGATTGGAATCTGTGGCAAGAAGGTGAGGATGCACGCGCAGTGCAACGAGACCGTGTGAGACTTTTAACTGTGAGCGCAATAGCAATATCCATGCACAATGGAAAGGCTCCACATTTGGAAAATGGCAAGATATAAACGGCAAACAATTTGACAGTGAAGAATACCGGTTGTTTTCCAGGAGATATGGATTCACACACGCGACATTGAGCCCTCACTACCCACAGTCAAACAGGCGAGCGTAAAAGGGAGTGCAAATATTGAAAAGACTGCTGAAAAAGGAGGATCTTTGGCCATTCTGAACTACAGAGCAGCACCTCTTGAGTGTGGGAGGTCTCCAGCAGAACTATGATTAACAGGAAACTGCACGCTCAACTTCCATCAACAGAACATAGTGGGAGGGGACCACACTACTGGATAAGACAAAGAAGGAACTATAACAAGTCTGCCAGACTGCTGCCACCACTAGCAGAGAATGATATTGTCAGAGTGAGAAGTGGGATTGAGTGGGGCCCGATGGCTAAAGTACTGAGGGAAACATCTCCTAGGTCCTATAAACTGGAGACAGAACAGGGTAATGTGCTGTGACGGAACAGACGACACCTCTTGACTGTGCCAGGCACGTCATCAGTCGAGGCAGGACTATGGGATAGAACTGAGGGCACAGTAGAGGAGGCTGAACTGGTTGAGATGGATCTCAACACAGGTATTGACACATTAGGTGAAATCTGGCCTCAGGTTGCAAAGGACACATCATATATAAGAAAAGAGAAACTCCTTGAAAGCAGGAGCATAGGGTGGTTCACAGACCTAAAAGACTAATTGAAGAATGTTAGAGATGGGTAAAAAAAGAAAGAAACATGGGGTTGGGAAAGTTAGGCATAGTACTGCTAAGGGGAGTAAGGATATGTATAAAGCTATGTGTGATTAAAAAGAATGTATAATGTAATTGGCACTGTTCAGTTATGTTAGTGAACATTATACGGTGCAGGTGATTGGTGCAGGTGTGAGCACTTTAAATCTGCATTAATATACAGCTATGTGTGTGTGGGAAATGTATTTACTGTATGAAACGGCAGAGTAAAGTGCAGTTGGATGGCAGCTAAATGGAACAATGATTTCTCTCACAGTGACAAATAGTGCTAACTTCATGCTGCAGTGCAGCAGTGTAAAGAAGCAGCTAGTGGATTTGCAGGAGGACTTTTTCATTATAAACTCTGTTCCAACTCAGAATTGTCAGTACTGTAAAGTAAATATTGCATCCAAATCAACACCAGACAACTAGCCACACAACAAGGCTACTGTATGTGGTGTCTGTGACCACGTTTTATACATTTGCACAAGACTAAAGCCTTTTTGGGCCAGTGTGAATACTGTATAATCGTAAGAACAATATGGGTTATGTATGCCAATTTTGCAACCACATATCCTACAATATACTACTAACTTTCTTTGCCAACTATATTTTTGAGGAAACATAATTGCTGCCTAGATTACAGTATGTGCACTGGCAAAGTTTCTTCCAATCCAGACAGTGTCCTGTGTCCCATATGTTGTTACTGTATGTTTCGGCTATGGTCACAAACTAACCCAGAATAAGTGATAAAAAAAGAGGAGTCACCCATAAACAAGGATTCATAATTTAATTTATTCTGAATTTAAGCAAAAAATAAATTCAATATGTAGGTTATGCAAAGTGTGGATGTGTGTACTGACCGAGCAGCAGCTACCATGGCTCAAGGCTGAAGCCAATGTGTATTGCCACCGACAGCCACTAGATGCTGGATCCAACTGACTCCCATTCAAAAAGCAATCAAACCATGGACGTTGCGGTTATATGGTATGCACCTTAACCATTAGGCCACTAGGGCACCCCATTAAGACAATGATTGCTCCATTAGTAAGATTTGAAGATTTATAGTAGACTTTGATGTCTGCCATGTTGGTGTTGATTGACTGTTATTGACAGTTCATTGCTCTCCAGGACTCGCTCCGAGTCGGACTATTGTCGCAATAGTTAGCACAGTTTCACTAAAGTAGCTAATGTTAGCCTGAGTGTACACCACTCAGTATTCCCAGTAAGTTCATCTGTAAAGTCAATGATACTGACTGTATGATATGTGCAAACTAAACACGAAACCTTGACACTAACTAACAGGTATAGACATGGAAGGATGAGAAGAGAGTGAGGGTATAGTTACAAAGCCACTTAAATGGGCTGTCCCCAAGACACTCAGGTGTAGTTTCCTGATGTCCTCTTGTATTCTGTCTGTAGACCTTTTTCACAGCAGACATTTTGACATGTCACAGCAGGAAAAACACAGGTGTAATCAATAACATTTATAACATCTACATTCCATTTAGATTAGCCAGTTCCAGGGTCCTGCTATTGTGCATGCTAACTCACTGGAATGGCTTACAGGGGCACTTAATGGACCTGAGTCCTTGTTAATGTTCATTAATTGCACGTGTTTTTTCTACTATGACAAGATGTCTGCTGTGGAAAAAGGTCCATTGCCTCTAAAACGCAACACTAAACCACATACACAGCAAACAGAGAGGGAAGGACATTACAATGTTTAAACACAGGGTTGATTCTCAACAAGTATTGTGTAATGTGTCTCGAAGAGATTATACAAGGAAGAGACAGATACCTGACTAATTCTTTTGATTGTAGCCGATGAAAAAGCAATAACATGAAACTTGTGAAAAGACGATCTTACAGAGAAAGAGCAATGACTACAATAGATACTTATCTGAAAATCTACTAAGTGGAAGAATTAGAGCTGAAGAGAATATTTTTGATTAAATTTCGGAACAATGGACCATTACAATGAATTTACATGCCAAAAAAGTCATCCATTGTTTGAATTAATGTGAATATGTTTGTTTGTATGAAATGCTTGATTACCACATGACAACTATTGGTTCAAGGTGATATAGTATATGTTAATTGTTTCAAATGTGAAAACTAAACAACAAAATATTAAAAGAATACTTGTGGCATTGGAAAATGGCTTTCACATTATCCCCCTGAGTCCAGTTACAGTGCCGTTAATAGACGAATCACAGATTGGTCGCATTTAGTCGAAGGTATTAAATAAAATATCTATCTCAAACACACACACAGACACAGCTGTCAGGGGAAAACAAAAGCCACAGCCATGTCAGATTTTGTGCCATGTTTAAGACTGCAGCGCTAATGATTCATGACACTTCTAACTGGAGAGGAGAAATTAGTTGCTCTGTAATTACTATGGAAATGTGTTCATTTCCCATCAGACACACACACACACACACACACACACACACACACACTCACATATGCAGCCATGCACCCGTGAAGACACATACACACACTAACACAGATACACATCCAGCAATGATGGAGAAGTGTTTTGAGCGCAGGTTTTGCAGAACATGTGTGTGTGTGTGTACGCCCTCATGGGATTATCACAGTTGGAGCAGAGGTGTGACCCATGTCCCCATTCCCCATATGCTCTAAACACATGCCCCAAAGCACTATGTGTGTGTGAGTGTGTGTCAAGGGGGTAATGATAGTCCCTTGGTGTTCGACTGGCTTGAGCCCAGCTGATAACCAGGTGGGGTCCCCCCTTTCATAAGAACATTATGCCCCCTCCTCTTCATCCCCAAATACCAGCAACCGGTCTCTAACCCTTATGTGTGTGTGTATTCCCAAGACAGCCTATTGATGTCTGGGGTATACCATGCATTCAGCTGTGTAAAATCAACACAAGGATTAAAACACCAAATGACCGAGATTTACCGAGCCTAGCACCTTTCTCCACTTCTATCTCTCTGTCTCTCATTCACAAACTCTGTTTTCTTTCTTTCTTAGTATATCTCTTTAATCATGTTTGTATGTTTTGTCTTTATCTCATTTCTCCTCTTCTTTTTACTTATCAAATCTTTGCTCGCTACTTCTTTCAATTTCCTTTTCCCTTCTGTCCTCCTCTCTACTGCTTCCTTAAATCACACACAGTCTGCTTCAGATTCCCAGTTACTCTTGGATCTCAGCCCAAATCAATTTGTCCTCATGATGGATAGACATACTGACTGGTTGCTGCTATACCTGTGCAGCACTCTTTCCTTCCAATCTCATAGAGAGGAGAGGAGGCCATGTAGTATTTATGTCGTGTTTAGTACCTCGTTATATGAAACTACTTTTACATTTTATGTTTTTTGGACTAAAATCTCTGTTCTGAATTCAAAAGAGAAGTAAATCCCACAGACAGTGTTATGGGTGATTAGGGCTGCTAAACAGTGTTTGAGGCTGAATCGCAACAAAGAGGAGAGAAAATACACTGAGAAACACAACAACACTGTGTGCACGTACACACACACACACACACACAAACACACGCACACACACGCGCGCAGGCATCATTGCCCTGTGAGGTCTGTAAAACAAAATAAGTTCAACACTTCCTCACAGCTGGACAGCAGGATTGAGTTGATCAATTCGTCAATATTTTGTCTTGATCGTTGACCCGCGCTGCAGGGTGTGTGCATGTGTGCACAGGGGGGTGGGAAAAGGGCATAGATGTGTGGTTTTGTGTATGAATGGTAAATTTGGAGGCAGTGGTTAATGGCCAGAGGGGTCCATAGAATGGTAAAAAGGGGTGCTTTAATGCATGGATCTGTGTTAGCCTCTGTAGGGACACACACACACACACACATACACACACACACACAAACTCATTCACTCAACCTCAGGCATAACAGCTTGGAGGGAAGTGGGGAACTGACACGTAGAAGCAGACAAAAAGAGGAATAGTTTGTTTTTTTCCCTACAGGCCTGTCTTGTACAGAGGAGTGTGTAGAGAAAAAATGAAATATCTCGTTGTTCAAGCACACAGCTATTGGCTGTGCACAGTGTAGCATAGGATTTTCCTGGAAATATCATAGATTCAATGTAGCAACCAGACATGTAAAATTATACATACGCGCTTAACAATAAAGAGAATGTGGACTTCCACAGATGTGCTATAAAGCTCTACTGATGTTGGAAAAACAGTCTGTACTGTGTGTATAGGTTTATATATAGGATTATAAGCCAGCTGTTTATTTCTTTTTCAGGCACTGTGGATATATCAAAGCCAAGCAGGACCCTGATGAAGAGAAGATGCAGTTTCAGCACGGCCGAGGTAAACACTAACTCACACTAAGAGACGCAGAAGTGCACAATTTGTTACAATCCAAAAATGGGATTGTGTCAATTTGTTATCATAAGCTGCAGTGAAAAATTATGCCATCATTCCTAAACATATTATCATGGTTACAAATGTGGTGCATATTGTATAGTTAGAATTAAATGGTTGAAGTTTTATTGCATGTCTTGGTTAAGTTTATGCTCATGCAAGCACCCTCACATACATATAACTTGTCTTAAAACCAAACTTCACACCCACCTGCAATAAATCACATCGCTGCCAGTATTTATGGCTATAAACGACAGACAGAAGGAGGAATATTGTATCATATTATATTAGATTTATTATATTTTAAGACGCCAGGAGCAAAAGCACTGCCAACACCATGAAAGTTAATTCAGTTTAATCACTTACAACACTCAAGCTTGTTTACTGTACATATACCTTTAGATAAACTCAAACTTTTAGAGCTGAAGACCAGCACGCAGCTACTGTGTGGGATTCTTATCTGTATAAACCGTGATGTCTCACAGTTTCTTGCACAAATGTTTGCTGGCAGAATGAGGTTCCTCATGGGTTCCTTTTATGAGTCATTTTAACACCACTGCTAACAAAGTAGTTATGTGTTTAATTATGTAATAATTTTGTAATGTCACTCAAACAGAGCACCCACGCTCAAGCTCCCATTTCAACATGCATTCACACTGCAGATATGTACAAGTGTCAACTATGGGAGAACATTTCTTTATCATATTACTCCTGTGAACTTTTTTTTTTTTTTGAAGATTCTGTAATACCATACCCTACAGTAGCTTATATATTCCAGTACATTTAGGAAATATAGTAACAGCACTCATCTTTTCTTTCTCTCCTCATTTCTCTACGTTTCCACTCCTACAGTCAAGCTTCCTGGCAGCAGAACATACATTCATCCTCACACCTACGAAGACCCCAACCAGGCTGTCAGGGACTTTGCCAAAGAGATCGATGCTTCCAATATTCGCATAGAGAGAGTCATTGGAGCTGGTGAGTTGGCAATAAAACTGCAGTTGCCTACATTAATAAACTTAATAAAAATTATTAAAATGCAACCTAAATTAATATTTTAGTATTCATATGAGGCATGGATGGACTGTTTTTCTTGGAAACTATGCAATAAACATTTAAGTAACATCTTCCAAAGTAAAAGATAAGAAAGCACAGTTATTCTCTTTTGCCAGCCATTTTAACAGTTGTACCATGCTTTGTTGTGTTTGTGTTTGTGTGTGTGTGTGTGTGTGTGTGTGTGTAGGAGAGTTTGGGGAGGTGTGCAGTGGTCGGCTGCGTGTGCAGGGAAAGAGGGAGATCTACGTGGCCATCAAGAGTCTGAAGGCAGGATACTCTGACAAACAGAGGAGGGACTTCCTGTCTGAGGCCTCCATCATGGGACAGTTTGACCATCCAAACATCATCAGGCTGGAGGGTGTCGTCACGAGATGTGAGTGATGAATAAAAACCTTACTTCATCTTGCGTGTGTGGGTGTATTACGTGTTTGGTTGTTTGTGTAATCATACACTTTACCTTCTCTATATGCGTGTTGTAGTAAGAGTGTGTTTGTGTGTGTGTGTGTGTGTGTGTGTCCTCCACATACCTGTGTGAGACACAGCAGAGCTGCTGTTGATGTAAATAAGAGTTGACCCTGGATCAGATAAAAGCTCCATTACCATGGTAACACATTGATGACGCATGGCAGTGTGCATGTGAACGGCGACTGGCTGCCTCTCAAACGTCCACTTGTTTACTTCACATTATTGTGTTAGACAATTAGAGCGAGTGTGTGTGTTCATGCACTGTAGGTGAGATAGACACAGGCCTGGTTCAACGAGATAGCTGATTCGTTATCGCTGGCCCTCGCTCTTTCCATCACCCTCTCTCTCCCTCCATCTATCCTTCTCTCGTCTCATATCCCCATCTCACACTCCTGCTTTCTCTCTCAGTCAGTGTCCATCTAATCTTATCATTCAATCGCTCCCTATTTCTCTCTCTCTTATTCCCTCACTTCTCTGTCTCATTCAGTCAATCCTGGTCTCCTCTTCTCTCCCTCTAACACCCTTTTTCTCTTTGTCTCTCTCACTCAGTCACAGAGAATGTGCACACTAAGCTGAGAACATTTGAAAAAGCATCTTTATGTTCACATTTACCCAACATTTTTCATACCCAAAAAATTGAGCTTTTTGAAAATAGTCTCTAGAGTGGATAACTCTGAAAACCAGCCTCAGATTTTAGTGTGGGCAGGGACATTGAAATCTTGGAAAACAATGTCATTAGCCTGAACGGGGGCAGTGTGGCAGTAAAGTTCAGAAGATGAATTTCCATCAAATTTAACCCGCTCTGTGGTTACCCATTTTACATGTTAATATAGTTAATCACTCAATACAAGTAATTAATGTAATTAAGCCGTATATATGTTAATTTTGTCAGACGACTTAGTAATAATAAAATAGGGATCTGTCTCAGCACAGCAGTGCTTGAGTGCCTGGTTAACAGGAAGCATTCATGGCCTGCCATCAAATCACTATTATTTGCTTGAAAAATATGAAAATAAGTCCAACTAAACTGCGAACTTGGCTGTATTAAAATAGGTGATGGAGAGCAGGAGGGGACTGAACAAATGTTCAATCAGCTGAGACGGCAAATTAACCGTGCTGTGGCCTCGACACAACAGCTGTGACGCATAGTTTATGCAATTAAATAGAACAGAGAAGAACAGATTTACCTGTCGCTTTTGTATGGAGATCTTTGCAAAAACTACCTGAAAACATGAGTTGTTATACCTGAACAGCCTTTTCAAAATTACCTTGCTTTGTGTGGAAGTTAGTTTCAGACTCCCCTCCTGTTCATTCTTATCAGTGCGACTGCTCTGTTCCTCCTCTGGTCTGACACCTTGTTATGCAGATGTTTGTGAGAGATCTACAGAGAAGCAAAAGGAAGATGAAGACAGTCAGTACAAAGAGACAGAATTGTAAACATGCAGGCAGACAAATAAACCTCTGCTTTCCCCCCCCATCTTATCCCCCCTCTCTCTCTCTCTTTCTGTCACATATACACAAAAGATGTTCAGTCCATCACACACCGGTGCTCAGTGGCACTTAGGCCAACAACAAAGGAGCAAATGCATATGCATAGGCTTTTATCATGAATATTAATAATTCATAAAGTTAATTGGATGTGGTTTTTAGCCTCATGAATATTCAGCAGCATGCATATTAAGAATGAGACCCCACTGCATTTCTTATTCATTTCCTCTCTGTCTCTTGTCTAAATAATGCTTGATGTTAACTGTGACCTTTGGTTAGCAGGATTGAGGCAGTTTGTAGAAGTACTACAGCAACAAACTGAATCAAATGTGTTTTTTTCATTCTGACAAACAGACATGTAATTATGGCACTTTATTTTCAGTGGCGCACGCTATTCCGATTTAAAACATCAGAATAAATTCAAGAATTACTGCCAAATTCTTGATATTTTGTGTCAGAGGACAATAGCACAGTCGACAGTGGAAAAACAATTAGGTTGTCTTTACTTTGCTGTGTTATATGAATATAAAAATATGTTTGTGCATGTTGGGTTTTTTTTCCTCTGTGTGCATGTAATGAGTGCCTGTCTACTTCTACATTCGTTTCTTTGTATCTCCCTTCTCACCTGTCTTCACGGCACATTGAGAAGCTGATAGAGCCCCTCAGAAACAAATCTCACTAGCGGAGCAGTAATTTCACAGGTCACAGCCCAGGGTGTGTGTGTGTGTGTGTGTGAGCGAGGGGGTGAGAGTTGAGATGGGTCAATAATTCCTTCAGGCCCTTTTCTCCGGCACCAGCTGGTCCCTTCACACTGCCCTCAGTCTAATCAGGCAGACTGACCCTGCCTGCCCTGGGCTCAGGTGTGCTGGATTGGCTTGTTTTGGTGTAAGTAGAAGTAGATTTTAGTGGTAGTGGGAGTAGTATTCGAGTAGTACCAAAAGTAATTGCTGTTGTCACAGTTCTGTTGCGGTAGGAGTAGTAGAGGTGGTAGTATTAGCATTTGCAATATTATTAAAAGCAGTTGGAATGGTACTGTAGCAATAGCATAGTATAAGCACATTAGACAATGTCATATATATATATATGTATAATAACTAAAACCGGAAGCAGGAAGACTTTAGAATGATTGATATGAAGTGCATCCTTTTTAAGGCAACAACATGCCTTCTTCAAAGCTTAAAATAGTAACATGATAGTGTTTTATTTATTGCCTCCAGGACATCTGGATGTGCAAAATACATGTGTATATAATACATGCTACTGCTACTACTACAGTACCTCTACTCTGACAGAATCATTACTTCTCATGCTGCTGTTCATTGTGTAGGTTATATACTCAAACCTACTGCACAAGACTTTCTGTTAAACATTAGATAATGCAACAGGGCCGCAACTAACGATTGTTTTCATTACCGATTAATCTGAAGATTATTTGCTCTATTAATTAATTGTTTGGTCTATAAAATGTCAAAAAACAGTGATAAAGGATCACAATTTCCTAAAGCCCAAGGTGACATTTTCAAATAGCTTGTTTTGTCTTACCAAAACCCAAAGTTTACTTCATTTACGAAGATATATAACAAAGAAAAGCAGCACATCTTCAATATTTAGCAGCTCCAACTATAGGGAATGTTGGGCCTATTTTCTTATTAAAATATAGCTGCAAATTAACTTTCTGTTGCTCAACTAATCGATGAATGAACCAATTATTTCAACTCTACAACATAACTTTACAGGAAGCAGTAATGCCTGTATCACTAGTAGTATAAGTGTTCTTGTTGATATTGATAAAAAACAGTAAACTTTTTGTAGCAGTTATAATCATACAGTAGCACACAGCATGATAGTAGAAGTGCTACTAGTAGCTGCAGTAGTAGGGGTGATACAACCTGGTAGTTTTAGCAGCGGGGGTTGGTGATGAAGGCAGTTGTTGTAGTGGTATTTATTCCAATTTTTCACAGATGTATTTTGTTATTGGGTTTGTGCATGAGAGTGTGTGTGTGTGTCCTCTCTGCTTAAAATCTCATAAGCCGTCAGCCCCTGCCGTGTGCCACTAATAACCTACTCTGCTGTCTGTCACCTGATTGTTGCTATTGTCATGCTAATTAGAGCACCACATGCAGAAAAAGAGAAAAAAAATAGATCTTTCTTTTCTCTATCTGTCTCTCTACACATCAGGAAAGTGCAGCAATCTGCCCCCCCCCCTCCTCCCTTCCCTCCCCCTCCATCTCCTTATCTTCCCTTCATCTCCCGCGTCCCTCATTTTATCCATCCGTCCTTTATGTGTTTTACAATCGCAGCAACAATCGGCTCATTTGGAAAACCCTCAATTACTGAGCTCCATCTCATCTGCCCGTATCGCACACACAGCTACACACACACACACACACACGTTTTCACAAAGCTGCTCCACAAAGGTGGTGTTAAAACTGGCAAAACCGCACACAGGCTTTCTTTTTCCAGCCCGTCTTCTGTTTGAAGAAACTAGTGATTAGTTTTAACTGTGTGTCTTTGTGTGCAGAACAATAAGTGTTTCAATGTTTGAAATTATTCATGTTTTGAATACATATGCAGATTTGAAGATTGGACCACAGAGACAAATGAGGAAGAGGAAAAGCAGGAGGGGAAAGTAAAGAGGGAAAGTGACAACGCATGAGGGATGGAGAGGGGTAGGGTGAATGGATGTGAGAGGATACAAGAGCAAGGAAATGAGAGAAGATGGGACTTGAGACTTGAGAACAAATGAGGGCGACCGGGAAGATGTGTAAAGAGATTTGAAGAAAAGATGGGTGAGGAGACAAACATGAGGAAATGAGAGGAGATGAGAAAGCGAAGAGGGGGGACGAGAGGTGACAAGAGGAGAGGAGATAAGGTTATTGAGTTTCTGTCTCTTGGTTTTTCGCCGCACCCCCACACCCTCACATGGCGCTTCCCAGAACAGAGATCTGTCCTGTGTTAAAAGCATTGTATCATTTAGTTCAGACCCTTAACATTAATCAATACAGCAGTTATTTCATTTTCTCGTTTGTACCTTGGGCCGCCTCATTCAATAATGTGGTAATACAGCCCACTGGCGCACACACAGATAGCCACTCATAATGTAATTGTCCAGATATATACAGACTCTATCACTTTCGTTTACACTCACACACACAGAAACAGCCTTTCATAATGTAATTTACCAGATACACTGTATATATGTAGTCTCTATCACTTTCATACTTTATACACAAATTCACACACATGCAAGGTCTTGATGATCCTAGCTTTATCCTCAGGTAAGGAAAGACAACACTTCCTACTTTCACTTAATGAAGAGCTGTAAAAAGAGCAAACTCGTCTCTGATCCATTCCGTAACACACTCCACCTGGCAGAACATCAATACCCAATCTGCGCGCACACATTCATACACTGCGAGGTGTTTTTAGCTCCGTGGAATGGCTGTGTTATTTCTGAAGGCGATGAAAGGCAATAAATTCGAATGAATATGAATGTGATTAGTTAATTATGCGCTTTCAGGAGGAAATTGAGGAGCGCTTGTGAATGTTTGGCGGAGTGGAGCTCCATGACGAGCTCGAGAGGCTCCATCATCCTACCTGTGTGTGTGTGTGTGTGTGTGTGTGTGTGTTTGAAATGTGGATGCTGTGTGATCAAGTCACAACAAGAAATGAAAAGGATATATTATATTGTTGAGTACGAGTGTGTGTGTTTTTGCGCTGGCGCCTGACAAAAAAAGAGACGGAAAGAGCTAACACGCAGCGTCTGAGTGTGCGTGGTCGGTTTTATTGGGTAACCTCTGTTATCTTTCAGAGTTACAGAGATAATTCCATATGGCAGGTGTCCTGATGATGGCTATAGCAGAGTGTGTGTGAGTGTGAGCACATGCCAGGCTCGTATGGTCTTCTACGCCAAAACGACAGGATAAATGTGTTTCATTGTTCTTCTCTCGACTGCATCTAACACTGCAAGCCAGAAGGTAATATTCTCCTTCACTGGTAACATATATGGTCTTACATGCACACACACACACACGTAGCACACAAACAAAGATGAGCTCAAACACATAATTGGTTTTCAGACGTAGTACTTTATAGCTTTTTTTCCATTTCATGGCTGTCTACTTTGTAGAATATGACATTTAGATGAGAGTATGCCTATCTGTTCTGTATGGATACCCACTGAATAACATACATGTATTCACAGGGTCTATAAACCAAGACACACCAGCACTCGCAGGTGGATGGAAAGCTATGAAGAGTTAGTTTACAATGCAATTACGAGTTTACGATTTAATTTAGCGGATGCTTTTATCCAAAGTGATGTACATCTGAGAGCTGATACAACACAAGCGAGGATCCAGTCAGGAGAGAACAACGCGAGTGAGTGCCATAAAGCTAAGTTCGAGTGCGATAGGATGTAGGTGCTAACAGGCAGTGTACAGAGGCAGACCCCCCTTTCAGTCAGGATCAATCCCATCAACTGTTTTATCAGTCACTGTGGTAGAACACACGCACAAAAGCGCGCGCACACATTGTCCACCTCTGATCAGAGCTGAAATCAGCCAGTCATCATCATGCCCTCCCCACTTGCCATGCCCTGAAACCAGCTCTCTCTCTCTCACACACACACACACACACACAGAGCAATGTACCACACACAGCACAGGCCCCGTGTGGAGATAAATGTGACCAGCAATCCTCACCCCCAGCAGAAGAAAATCCAATTCTCTTTCACTTTTATCCCTGAGACTAATGTTACTGTCAAAGAAGACACCCCCACCAGAGACCAGGCGACTCTGTTTGTGTGTGTGTGTGTGTTTGCTGCAGTGAGATAGTGAATTCATTTAAGGTGATGTATTGCTGTCTTTACCTACAATCTCACTGTAGGTCTCGGTAGTGTTGTTCCTGCCTTTCCATGACAAGCTTTTGACCCTTCTTCCTCTCTTCTCCTTCCTTCCTCATCTTCTCTCCTTTCCTTTCCTTTCATCTCCTCTTCCCCACCCCCTCTTATCTTTAAACCCTCAGGCTCAACCCTTTTTCCTTTAGTTCACTTATAACTCTACATCCCCCCCTATACAAGCAAAGGACAATTTTTTTGTCATGATGGTTTGAACATGCTGCCACATAAATAATGTAAGGTAATTAATATATAAATATACTGTATATAAAGTAGTGACAGAGTGTGCGTGGAGTGAAACTAGCTCCTAAATACAAATAAAAGATAGAAAAAGAAAGCAGAAAATCTGTATTTCATTTATGAAAAGAAAGCAAGCAACGAGGGAGAGAAAGGAAAAAAGAAAAACTTTAATTAATAGAGTTTGAGTGAGCACTTCCTTTGGAAGGGAAGGAAAGGCTGGAGTTTGGAAAATTTTCATGTCTATTACAATCATATTTTGGGAATTCTTTGAGAAAATTGACTTTTGTCTCCACCTCATCTATTTCTCTCTCCCCCTCTGATGCCGTCTTTATCTCTCCCCCAAGTTTTTTTCTCAGCCTCTCTAAGGTCTGATTGGGGAAGTGTGACCTATTCATCACAGCTGACATAGTCTGTGTTTACAAGCCATACACACATACACACATACACACATACACACTAACACACACACATACACACACAGGCAGGATGATGGAGCCTCTCATTTGTAACTGCACATTGTGTGTTTGTGATTGGCAAAGCTCGGCTGTAGGGGGTTGTACCTATAGGGAGAACCCTGTAAGACAACTGCTGTTTTTGTTGTGTGTGTGTGTGTGTGTGTGTGTGTGTGCGTGTGTGTACATGTGATTGCAGGTACTTTGTTAATCATTTGTAAGCCCCACCAGATGCCATGCAGGGGACTGTAGTATGCGGGGCCTGTCAGTCAACCACCCCTACATCACACACATGCACAAAAACACACACTCATGCAGGTGCAGGTGCATAGCGATCCAACCACAACCCCCTTCCCCTTGAGGCTGATTAGTATTCATGAGATCTCAGGAGGCCCCCCATATACACACATACACACACATATTCTGGTGGATTGGTCCATTCTAATTATCTCTTGGCGTTTATGGAGAGGGCTGATTAGAAGCTGTCAGTGTGACTGATGACGACATGCCATGTTATCCCCCAGAGAGATTCAGAGAGACAGAGAGGAAGGCTGCTGGTCACAGCTGTGGACCGCACTACTTCTCTGTCCTCATCTCTTTATAGTTTGTGTCTTTCTTCCTCGTAATTCTTCCCCACTAACAGCTGCCTTGTTATGTCTCTTTGTAGGTAAGCCAGTGATGATCATAACAGAGTTCATGGAAAATGGATCTCTGGACACTTTCCTCAAGGTGAGTCACGGCTGCCTGGCTCAGCTGGAAAGAACACACTGCTCACATCCCATCAAGGTCAGGGCCACAACTCCTTACAAAGGCCATGTGGAAATTGATGTCCCAGCTGTAAGTGTTCGAAATTACAGAGTTCATTCCCCAAAAATTGCTGTAGTTGAGGACACATTCTTTTAAAAAATGTATAAAGGTACCTGAATGAAACTGTCTTTCATTTCTCAAAGCTGGAGAATTCAATCTATAAAAGTTTTACAGTGTCTATCAAGGACTTAAATTAACAAGTATCCCTAAAAATAAACAATACTATGTCAGCTGGTAAGAGTTTCTAAACTAGTAGATAGCACATTTAAAGGAACAATAATATCTGCCAGTTTTCAATACATAAAAATGCAGCATATCTTCACTAAATAATAGAGTACAGTACTTACTGAGCTACTGGATTGTGTTACCCCTTCAACATTTATCAAAGTTGCAAATAATATACCATCAATATACATACATGGAGAAAGCACTGGGAGTTATGATATATTCAGGACTCATACTCAGACACTGAACCTTTGCTTTACCAAGTACGGATAGAGAAGTATAACAATAGAAACATTCATATGGATGCATAATCTCTCCACACTTGACATGATGTTTGATATTGGGTATTTTCATAATCCTAGAGCAGAAAACAGTAGCAGACTGCTGAAAAATGGGCAATAAAGAAAGTGTATTGCTTTGTGTGCTCCATCAGGGGATACAATAATGAGCAGTTCATTTAAAATGTAATGTGACAGGCTACCACAAAAGTAAATACTGTTGTTAGTTAAGATAGCGACTAAGAAAAAACACTGAAAATCCCCTCCAGAATGCCAGAGATTTAAAAGAAATCGACTTTGTCATGAATGAACATTGAACTACAGTCAGCAGAAATATTTTTAAAAGACAATTATTATGCTGGTCAAGTTTCTGGGAAATATCTCTCTAAAGAGACTAGTTTAAAAATAGACAACTGACAAAACACAGAGTTCAAATCCAGGCCATAGTATTACAAAAGTAAGTCCTGAAAGGCAGATTTTACTCTAGGTAATTGCTGAACAAATGATCAGTGAACAAATTTCAAAATCGAAAGAAGGCTATGGAGGTATTGCATTGCGACTGAAATCGACAACATGACAAGAGTTAGTGGGCTCTGTCACTCAATACGTCATTACATTGATGTTTTTAACGAATTAGTCCTTCAAGCCATCCTCTGAAACATATCACAAAGCTGCAGACATATTAAGCTGATTTCAGAAATTGACTGACCTTTCTTTAAATTGACTGGAGGTTTTGGTGGGTTTCTTAAAAAGTTAATTACGTGCACAAATACAGTTCTTCACTTAGAGATGCAGAGGGTAAGGATAATAATGTTAAATTTGATAAATGTGCGATTTATGATCTTCATACAAAACATATTTAGCTGAAAAGCTTCGAATTGGGTTTTGCATACATCCAGATGAATGGATTGTCGTGGTCCTGGTGTGCCTCACATTGAAAGTCCCCCTGATTCATATTCGGAGTTGTTTGTCAGCCAGTAAAATCACTGCAATGCTCCAAAGCCATTAACCCTGTGATGATGGGCCCATCGCTAAATAGACACCAATCCCATCAGCAACACTGAAGCAAAATGAAATGAAAACAGGCTAAATTGGCATAAATCATAAAGTCCTGAAACATACACACACACACACAGATACATGCATGTTGTATGTTACAGTATACATTGTAATGAGGGTCATAAAGAGTGTACACAGTGGCTCAATATAATAATGGAATCTGTTTTATGGTTTTTACAGCTGATCTGTGTTCCTGGCATCCACATGTGTCTTTAATTATGCTGACCATTTATTAAGCAGCCGTCCCTGAGAAATAACAAAACCACTGTTCTGTCAGGGAAGCTCTTCCTCTCTTAGTCTGTCCATCTCCATTTCACCCTCAGTTTTCCATATTTTCCATAGTTTCTCCTCATTAGTTTTTGCCAAAAAAAATTTTGCCAAAAATTCTCATTTTCCATCTTCACCTTTCTCATCTGTCTCCTTCATCTCCTTGTCTAACCTCTCTGCCCTGCATTTGTCTCCTTTCTCTTTCTCTGCCCTGCCCACCCTTCCTCCTCCTTACTGGCAATGCTATGTGGTGGGCAGATTGATAGAGGAAGTCTGTAGGTTTGTTAGACAGTCCAATCAATCAGCATCTCACAAAACCACCGGCTAATTAACTTACTCCACAGCTGCTGAGGGAGGGAAAGAGAGAGATAGAGAGAGAAAGAGAAAGAGAGAGAGGGAAGGATAGAGGCGGGGGTGGGTGGGGGGGGGGCACAGATGCAGAAAGACGAAGGAAGATAGATAGATGGAGACTGAATCAAAGTAATACAGAGTTCTCTCTCAGAGACAGAGGCTGAGGAGAGACAGAGATGGATGTAGAGAACAAAGAGGCAGAGGGAAGGAGAGATGACATAAAGGAGAGAGGGTGACTGATAACATGGATGGGTTTTTAACGGGGACCGTTGGCCCAGGGCAGAAATAATTGGCAGAGGAAGGTGAGCTGGACCGTCATCGATCAACAGCCTCTGCTCTCTGCCAAAGACAGCTCAAATCTGAAATCCAGTGAGCTCTGCTTGGGCACGCGGTCAGTGTTAGAGAGGAAAGTTTTGTCTGCTCTGTCAGATCCAATCCTCTGCGAGCAGGATTTGTTTGTGATCCTGCATTGATCGCTGGAAGGAGAAATTCATCTTTTTTCTTGCTACCCTCCAGAGGGAGGTCAAAACGCAAGGTTAGCAGGAGCTGGAAGAGATTCAGAGTCTTGCTCAGGGACATTTCAGAAGTGCGGATTGCTGCCATCGCAGATGCCTGAATCTGCGCTTCCAGGAGAAGTTGTTGAAGGACCCGGCGCTAATCACGATGCCACCCTGATGCAGCTTAATGTCAGCATTTACACCGTGTACTGCGTATTAATTCATCTTTCTCCTTGTCTCTCCCTGCAGAAACATGATGGCCAGTTCACGGTGATCCAGCTGGTTGGCATGCTGCGTGGCATCGCCTCAGGTATGAAGTACCTGTCAGACATGAGCTACGTTCACCGAGACCTGGCAGCTCGAAACATCCTGGTCAACAGCAACCTGGTGTGTAAGGTGTCTGACTTTGGCCTGAGTCGGGTTCTGGAGGACGACCCAGAGGCTGCCTACACTACAAGGGTAAGACGCACACACAGGCTGCAGCTGTCATAAAAATGTTCACCAATTATAGTAGTTTATCCATCCACTGACCTCTGCATTACCTGACCCAATCTGATACAGACCTGAGGATAATAAGACCTGCTACAAAATATGCTTAATCCAAACAGACCCCAAAAAAAGAGAGAGAGGGAGACAGACACAGAGAGAGAGAGAGAGAGAGAGAGAGAGAGAGAGAGAGAAGGATGTACCACCAGTTAACGTGCAGCCACAATTAAGTAGAAGAGTAGCCATACATATCATTTTACCTTCACACTCGCCATCTCACCTCACTCATTTTTTCTCCTTTGAGGATGATGACCAACCATGTGATCAGAGCTCAAAGTGAGTCCACTTGGACCCACTCAGGTGTCAGAAAGAGTCAAGTCAATTTTATTTGTATATTTCAAAATCACAAATTTGCCTCAAAGGGCTTTGAAATCTGTACAGCATACAACGATCTCTATCCTTACAGCCTTATACGGAACAATATAAGAGATCAATAGATCGACAGATAGATAGACTCAAAAACATATATGTAGAATATGGATCTGGGAAGACATCAAACTGGGAGGAACTGAGCCACGCAACTTCCTCTCCACCAGAGAAGTGATGAATTCTTATCTACATGTAGAAAAAGTTTCAGTGATGACTGGATAAAGGCATAAGGCTCTAACACTGTATTATATAGTGCAGTAGGTTTGTAAACAGTTGAAGTTTTCTGTGAGGTCACTACAGACAATTGATGTGATAAACATGCACTGTTCAGAAAATTGAATTACGTTGTTATGTTTTGAACTTCCTCTCCTTTGGAAAGCACTTTGTGCTTATTGCTTGAAAAGTGCTCTATAAATAAAATGATTATTATTATAATGCATACATAGGATGAACGCATACACACAAACCCCTCCTCCCCTTCATGTTTTTGCCTATATATAGTCAAATCTGAAAAGTCTTTGGTAACATTGCCATCCTCTCACACAGCTCTGAGAGAATGAAGAAACTCAAACGTCAGTGAGTTAAACCGCTGTAGAGTAACTCATCTAAAATGCCCACAAGGAGATGGCATTATTCATATTCATAGGAAGTGTTGGGGATGTTATTTTTAATATGGCATTAGCATTGCCCTGGGAGGAGTGTATCAGCCGCTGACTGCTCTATTGCAATCACACACACACACCCACTGATGTCAGGAGGCCTAGATGGAGAGCCGCAGGCATGGGAGGGTGGGAGAAAGGGAGAGGCCGAGGCGGAGATGGGGAAGAGACAGAAAGAAGGGAGTGGATATCAAATAAGACTGAGATCGCGGGAGGCTCAGAGAGAGAGAGAGAGAATAGGAGAAGGCAGGGGGAAGGATCCAGTGAGAGCAGTTAAGAGAAAAAAAGATGATGGGGTAGGGGTGGACAGGGGGGTGGGGAAAACAAAAGTACAGTGACGAGTGACTTGGCAGCTTTGTCTTTTATTTGACTTTGACCAAGCGGAGATGGGGAATGCTAGGTGGTGCAGAGGCAGCTGCCGCATGTTAAAAAGCTGAACAGAGCCCTATAGACGTATGGTGTGTGTGTGTGTGTGTGTGTTAGAGCTAGGGAGAGAGGGCAGAGGGTATCTTACCTTGCTTATTGTGTCTGTACAGTGGACTTTATAGAATCCTTTTGATCTGTGCATCAACAACAAAGGCATAGTAATGAGCAGCATGAAAGGAGAAAAAGGAAATAGTTGACAGAAGAAAGACAGGTGCAAGAAAAAGCACCGGGGAAAAAGTAACTCTCTTCTGTTGTTGGTGTGTAATCTCACCTGCTTTGTTCTTGAAGGTGGCGCTGCACCAGCCATTTCTGCAGTACTAACTATTTTCATATATTACAGCGCTTAGCCAGAACCCTACTAAAAAAAACAACCTTTCAATATTTACACCATTATGGCTGCAAGTTCAGATTGACATATTCAGCATGCCAAGAATGTACTGACTGTGCTGTGAACCATCCACAGGGAGGAAAGATCCCCATCAGATGGACGGCTCCGGAGGCCATAGCCTACAGGAAGTTCACCTCAGCTAGTGATGTGTGGAGTTACGGTATCGTCATGTGGGAGGTGATTTCATATGGAGAGAGACCCTACTGGGAGATGTCCAACCAGGATGTGAGTCACACACACATGCACAGTGTTTCAGTTACAGTGTTAACCATCATCAGTCAGTCTTCATCCTGTATCAGCAAGGATTATGAGATCATTCTTCATGCCATAAAAAGAGGAAAAAAAAGTTAATCTTGAGGTTGCAGCATTAAAGCAGTGTTATACTGTTAGGTATGGTGCATGCTATAAAATATGGCACAGATACAATGCCTGCAAATCTAAAGCTGCACTTCTGTTTTTCACAATCTTCAGCTCAATTCATAACTATTAAAAGTTTTATTTCTCTCTCTTGTACTGTTGACAGAACCTGATATTTGCCTCTGTCTCCCTGTAGGTGATCAAAGCAATAGATGAGGGCTACCGTCTTCCTGCTCCGATGGATTGTCCGGTGGTGTTGCACCAGCTCATGTTGGATTGCTGGGAGAAGGGACGCAGCGAAAGGCCAAAGTTTGGACAGATTGTCACAATCCTTGACAAGCTCATCAGAAACCCAGCCAGCCTCAGGGAGCTGGCCAACAGCTCAGTATGGTCAGTAGGAGAAAGCTATAAATGAATTTGTGAATTCAACATGTTCACTGACACATGCATTTAGTGTTTGGATATTTGGAGGAGATTATGGGATGGTGTGGGCTTTGAGGACATAATCACTGCTTTAGATTTAAATTCACTATTGAAAATTGTGAAATGTAGAAAATTACATTTCTTTCAGTTACATCACATCTTTGTTTTTGGTCTATGCAAAGTTATGAATATAGGGTTGTAAGTTTGCATATACATAGTCTCACATTTAGTCTTGACTTCTTGCCTTGCCAGTTGCAATACACACATCCATAGAATATCATTATTTTTACATTTACATTTTACACTTCAGGCATGTAGCTGCAGTTCAGAACCAGACCAGATAACGAAGAGTGCAAGAGAATGCATTCATTCAGCCCCTTTCAGAGCAGAAAGAAGACACTCTAAATAGAAAAAAAAACAAATCCCATCACAACTGAAAAGACAAAAGACACTCCAAAGCATTACTAACAAGGGCCTATATACTGCAAACAACGTGACCAGAAAGAAGAGTCTTTACATGGGTCTTATAGGCAATGGCACGGCTTAAACTGAAGCGTACACTGCATTGTTTGTAAGTGCAGATGGAATTAGTCCTGCATATGCAAGGGGTTTACTAAGATTATGTATGCAAATTAATAAACAAACAGATAATTTATAACAATAGCTAGCAAGCAAATATAAGGTGACACAAATCTAAGGGTTCGGCAAGGAAAGCCATGTGGGCTTGTGCTGTGGGGGGCAACGAGGGGATGAATCATCAGTCATACTTGGCACTAATGGGTAGGTCTAAAGTTTAGGGTTTATTTTTTCTTTTCACAGTGGATTGGAGTCTGTCATGCTGTGGTTGCTATAAAATTAAAGCTATTCTGTCCAAATGCAGATCCAGTACCATGAATGAGCATTAACTGGCTCCTAAAGTGTACTGTTGACAGTTTTTATTTTTATTAATGCCCTAACAAGATTTGGACTTAATAACAGTTCCAAGGACAAATAATTGACCTACACACAAGTCAAAAACTGCTATCTAACCACTCAACAGGCCAAAACCTCATTGAGTTGTGTGACGGCCCTGGCTGCTGGGGTGTGCTGTCAGTTACTCTGCTGGTGTGTGTCGTCAGTTGTGTCTATCTTTGCTGTTTTGAGGTGCCGCAGGAGCTGGTTGCAGGAGGCTATCAACCCGATTTGGAGCACCTGGACCCAGTGCTCCACAGGATATAAAAGGTCCAGCTTCCTGCGTGTCTCTCTCCCTCCCTGCCAGTGTTCGCACGATTTGTTTTGCTTAGCCTCGTTTTACTTTTTACACAACACTCTGCTCCATACCATCCACACTCATCCACATGAACACTACTGATGCCACTGACTAACACACCTCACGTTCTGAAGTTACTTTGCAGTTTGTTTACTTTGCTACAATAAACTATTTGGTATTTATTGGCATTCGGTGTCCCTTCCCATTTTTGTCAAGGCCTAGGGGGCTGGGTTATGACAAAATGGGGGCTTGTCCATTTTGTTCCCGTTTATGTTGCGCAGGCTAGTTAGAATATGTGTGGATTTGTTACATGTGTTTGGTAGCTCTCTGACTGTAACTAGTTGCGTGTTGTGTTAGGGTCCGGGCCCAAAGGGCGGAAGCCCTATTGTATTTCGTGTGTTTGTTTCTTTCTTCTTCTTTCTTTCTTTATTATTCCGCCATTTAAACCCTAAATTTGACCCCTTAAACATGCTCAAAAACTCACCAAATTTGGCACGCACATCAGGTATGGTAAAAAATTTGATGAAATGTAAAAATGAACCCCCAAAGTACCAAGATGTGCTCTCTAGCGCCACCTATGTAACTAAAATGGCCGCCACAGCCCATAGGAATGTTGTAGAGAGATCAAACCAAAACTCAATTTTTCGTCTCATCAAGACCTACAAATCATACACTGACACCCCTGACCTAAATCCAACAGGAAGTCTGCAATTAGCCTGTCAATAAGACTTTGCCTCAATTTTGGCCTCCGAACAAACGCTATCTCCTCTTAGGGCTTCAAACTTAAATACATGACTTATGACACTGTGCTGAACAAAAGTTGTTAAAAACTTTGTAATAACTCGAACAGTTTGGATTTTATAAGCCCTGAAAGTTGCAGTGTCACAACACATCAGATGTACCCCTTACAATGTAAAAAAATGGGGGAGGCATGGACTTTGTGTCAAACAGGGGCTTCTGGCGTCTAAACTATAAGTCTGACCACTTTCAACCCTGTATCAATGGATCTGTCACGAAATTTCCTACTAAGAATATGATTTTTAATGTAAGATTTGGCCAAAGTCATGGGATTTATGAGGAGATTGCACAAGAAGAGTACTCTGAAATTCCTCTCTCCAACTGCTCCTGGTGATGTCACTCCCTCAGTGCTCATTATAAAATCACAGGAGGAGCAACAAAAGACTCTTAAAATCTCAAAAACAGTAAAAGATAGAAAAAACATGTAAATTCAAGATTTGTAGGTCAAAGTCTTGTGACTCATTTTAAGTTCAAATGAAGTTTGTATCTAAAACTATGTGGAAGCAGTAAATGTTCAAAAAGGTGTGGGTTCAGTGTTTCCCCTAGGTTGACTGTGTTGGGGGGGGGGGGGGGCATCAGCCAGACATTTCTCAGTTCTCTGTTTAACAGTGGCTGAGATTGACACTAAAATGAGAATTGCTGGTCCACCTTAAAAGTCAGTCCGCCTTAAGTGAGCCTGGTCAAGTTAAGCTAACGCGTTGTTGCTAACTTCGGGGCTAACCCCTTTTGATAGATGAGTATTTTCTTTGTCTTGAGGAGCTGCAGCATTTATTAACTGACAAACAACCTGTACTGTACATTTACTGTCAGATTGACAACTTACTGCTAAACTTTTCCTCTGCTCCACTCGCGTTCACGTCATGTTTCTGCCACTCACCCTCTGCGCTCGCGCAACTACACACGCACATTTACACACACATACCCACACACACAATCACAGTGCCTTATTCCTTTACGGAGCTACGCTACTCTTGTACCTTTCACGCCGATCAAGAACGAAGAGAGGGAGGATGACTAAAAAAAATCCACAGTATTGTGGGTGTTATTGTGCTCGCACAGTGTGCGTGTGAAAATCATGAGTCGCTCGCTTATATTAATGATTGTCTGAAATTTTAGCAGCGGCATTGCTGAATGAATGAATATAGGGGAAACACTGGGGTTCGCTCACACTCTCCATTCAAATATATGAGTATTTTCCTGTGTCCAGCTGCAGTTACTTATTGTCTCTACTCACCTGACAGTACACATGTAAACCAAACTTTGACCAGCTCATGTGGGTTAAAAGTCTTTCCTTTTCTAAAAATAGACTTTATTAAAATCAGGAAATTAATTTGTTTTACATACAAACTCATTAAGACTTTTCAATTTACTAATTGAAATTCAAGTGAATGGGCCCAAAACTTGCATAATTTTGATGCCACAGGTGTGAGCAAGACAGACATGTCTCACCCTGCAGAAAATTCTCATCCTCACACAGTTGAGATTTGATGCTTCACCATGACAGAGGAAGTTGCTATAACTTTATTGTAAATGCTCCAGTCTGCACCAAACCTTTGTTTGGCCTCCACCATAATGTCACACACAGAAAGGCCTACATGCAAGCTCTGAGGCCTGGCCACAAGGCCGCCTCTGTTCCTTTGTTCCCTGGAAACAAAGAAATCCACTCACAGACTCCATTTCCACTGATGCCTTGCAGTTTCACACCTAGGTGCAAACCCACCAGGAAGTGTCAGACTCTCTTCTCTGATTGGCAGAGATGTATCAACAACACAGGGAGTCATGGCAACGGAGCCGTGACGTCACTTCTTTTTAAAGTGTTTGTTGTGACTGAGGGAAAGGACACAGAGCATTTTGGCTGGTTGAACAGGGTAAGCTGGAGGATCTGCTTGGAGGTTTTGGGCAGGGCTTTGGTTTGAAATATGAGTTTGTAGATTGTTTTATTATCTCAGGCAGAGAGTTTTAGTGCTAGGACCAAGTTGTGGTTTGCGCTGTTAACAGGTGGGCCGGATGACAGGTGTCGGTCCTCGTGTGCATGGTACTGATAAAGCGGTGCAGAGTTTTCCCTGGTAGGCTGTAGCTGTGTTCCTCTTTTGGGTTCATTGGGCGGTCTTGATAGTGTTGTGGCCATAATGGCCATTATTGAAGCGTTGCTTGGGAGCACATCCGTGGCTTCGGGAGGGTTGCTAGTTTGCTAGTCCCCCCCCCCCCCGACCCATTTGGCTTTAGTGCATAAATACCCAAGAAGCCGCATGAAGACTAGGGGAGAGCTTAGGTAGGGGGACTGGGTATTCAGATAGCGGGGAAACTCCAAACTGGCTGGGGCGTAAGCCTCTTTGCACACAGGAAGACTTTGATGCATCTTGCTAGGCCTGTGTCAGCATAAAATTGGGTGGTTGCAATCGGGAGAATCTGGAGTTGAAATGGCTTAGAGTGAGGCTTCATTGCTACTCCATCCGAGGAGGCTTTGGAGAGGTGCACAAAAGAGCAGTTGCTTAAAATTGCTGAACATCATTCAGTGGTGGTGGGGGATATACACCTCAAAAAAAATATTAAAATGGCTTTGAAATCGAAACTAGTTGAAATGGGGGTTATGACGGCAGACCCAGAGGTGCTTTCTCTAGTTGTCACCTCTATACCTGTTCAGACGCAGGGGCTGAATTTTGAGCAACAAAAAGAGCTTCTCCTGATCTAAATGGAGCATGAGAAACGTAAACAAGAGTTGGAAGTTAAAAATCAAATTGAGGTGGAGATGATTCGACAGCAGACAGAGAGAGCAAGGTTAGAGCTGGAGGGACATCTCATTCCGGGTTAAGACAGCAAGTGGTCCAGTGAGGATCAAGGCGGATAAGCGCCTAGGTCTGGTGTGCATCCCTTTGATATTAATAATTTGCGTTTGTTGCCACAGGGACCCATATGCTTTTTTTGTGATGTTTTAGTGTGTTGCTAAGACGAGAAGCTGGCCTGATGCGGACTGCACTTTAATTCTCCAATGTGTTCTCACTGGAAAGGCGCACAAAGCTTATGCATCCTTGAGCCTAGAAGATAGCTCTAGCTAGCAAAAAGTAATGTCTGCTGTGCTTAAGGCCTATAAGCTTGTGCCAGAGACATATCGCCAGCAGTTCAGGTCTTGGTAGAAGAGAAGTGGTCAAACATATGTTGAATTTGCTAGAGATCTGACTAACCATTTTAAACGCTGGTTGACTGCATTCAAGGTTGCTACTTTTGATGACTTATGTGATTTGGTTATTTAAGAGCAGTTTAAAAATAGGCATCCAGGCCGTATCGCAACCTACATTACAAGAAAAAGGTCACCACTGCTGCTGAGGCTGCTGTGTCAGCAGATGAGTATGTGCTGCTCCATAAAAGCAGTTTTAGGGAGCGCACGGCTGCGTGTGATTCTGGATGGAGAGGGACTAGTTCTGGTGTAGCTTCATTCAACCAGACGCAGCCAGGGAAAGCTGGTTCGTTTAAGTTTGACCATAAGTCATGGGGCACCTTGGATAAGAGTAAAAGCTGCAACTACTGAGATAAGGCATTGGAGGGCTGAGTGTCCTGTGTTACAGACAAGAAATAAGGGAGTAAACCTTATTTACCTGTTGGTTCTGGTTGTGTCTCGGAGGTGCCTTCCTCTATTGGTTGTGAGCCTGATGTTTTGGCTGCGTATGCTCCTTTCATTAGAGATGGGTTTGTGTCACTAGTGGGAAGCGATGCTAAAATCCCGATAAAAATCCTGAGGGATACAGGTGCATATGACTCGTACATAGTGGACTCTGTGTTGTCTTTATCAGCAGAAACTGAGGGGGATGGGTTTAACCAGGGGGTGCAGCCAGCATTGCCCATTGAAGGGGTTCACTTTATTTTGGGCTGACACACTCTGTCTAGATGACGCCGGTTCTAGCGAGTATTTCCAGCCTGTGTGGTCACACGCTCAATGGGGAGGTTTAAGCCAGAGGGGTTACCCGACAGGAGGTGTGGTGACGTTGATTTGGAGGTTCCATCTCTGTCTGATTTGCCACTGTCGGTGTCACACAGTGAGCTGGTGCAGGAGCAGCAGAGTGATTCCTCCCTAAAAGAAATATGGGACCGTATTTTGTCTACTGCTGTGATAAACAGTGCGGCCAGTGGCTACTTTGTACAGAATGAGTTGTTGTATAGGAAGTGGGTCGCTCTGGGTGATGACTGAGATGCTGTTTTCCAGTTGGTGGTGCCGGCTAAATTTCGCCCTCTTCCTAAAAGTGGCCCATGATGAAGGTGGACACTTTGGCGTGAGGAAAACTTATTGTAACATCTTAAGTCTTTTTTTTTTTTTTGGCCGTGCGTAAAAAGGGGCGTGGCTACATACATAACAACATGTCATGTGTGCCAGCTAACGGGGAAGCCGAACCAGGGCATCAAGCCTACTGCAGCCTATACCTGCCGTAAGTGAGCCGTTCCAGCATCTCATAGTGGACAGTGTGGGTCCTTTTCCATGCTCGAACTCTGGCTGTAAGTATCTTCTTACAATCATGTGTCAAAGCACCAGGTATCCTGCCGCATACCCACTGAGGTCAATAACTACTAAAGCAGTGGTAAAGGCGTTGACTCAGTTTATTTCAGTGTTTGGCATCCTGAAGGTTTTAAGAACAGGTTTTTCATCACATGTTTGGACAAGTGTTAAAGCCTTTGCGTGTAAAGTATAATCAGTCATCGGCTTATCATGTGCAAAGCCAGGGCACTTTGGAAAGGTTCCATCAGACTCTGGGGTCTCTCCTGCGGGCATAATTTACTGAGCTGGATAGAGACTGGGAAGAGAGGCTACCGTGGCTGATGTTGGCTGCGCGGGAGACTGTGCAGGAGAGTACGAGTTTTAGTCCAAACGACCTGGTATTTGGACATACTGTGCGGGGGCCATTGGTGGCGCTAAAGGATAACTGGGTGGATGCAGAGCCGCCTAATAACGCAATCAATTTTGTAAACGGGTTTAAACATCGTTTGTTTGTGGCTGGGTGTATGGCAAGGGAGAAGTTGCAAGTGTCGCAAAACAGGATGAAAAAGATATATGATTGTCGTGCAGAACTCCAGGAGTTTAGTCCGGGACACCGGGTTCTCGCTCTCATGCAGGTCTTGGGCTTGTCATTTCAGGCCAAGTACACTGGTCCATACACTGTCGCTGAGAAGATTTCGGATCTGGACTATTTAATTGCAACACGAGGACGGAAAAAATCAAAGTGAGTCTTACACGTAAACCTGTTGAAGCTGTATTACGAGCGTGTGACTGATTTGGATAAAGCTGTTAATGATAGTGTGCGCCCTACTCTCGTTGTCAGTTCAGTGTCTGTGACGCATGAAGGAGATGGAGTGCCAGAGCCTGATGACAGTTTGTTGTATAGTCATCTGAAAAATTCGGAGTCACTTTATAACTTGGAAAAGCTGTTGTAGTACTTGTCCGAGTCCAAATGTAGTGAGCTGTCTGAATTGGTACAGAAATATCCCTGGTTATTTGGCAACACCCCTTCTCGTATTGATGGGATACAGCATGATATTGATGTTGGAGATGCACAGCTGATTAAACAGCATTTTTATTGCATGTCAGCGGAGAAGCTTAAGCACCTAGACTCTGAAGCCACTTATATGCTTCAAAATAACATTGCTGTGCCATCCTCGTCTAGTTGGGCCTCCCCTTGCATTTTGGTGCAGAAGCCGGACAAGATGCCTAGGTTTTGTACGGACCTGAGAAAAGTAAATGCTGTCACCAAACTAGATTCCTTTGTGCTGCTGTGAATGGATGACTGTATTGATCAGGTGGAGTCTGCCAAATTTGTAAGCAAATTTGATCTGCTTAAAGGATATTGGCAGGTACCTCTGTCAGAGTGCGCCCAGGAAATATCTGCGTTTGTTACATCGTCTAGCTTCTATTCTTATATGATGTTGCCATTCGGCCTGAGAAACACTCCAGCAACGTTCCAGCGCCTGATGAATTGAGTTGTGTCAGGTTTGGAGGGCTGTTCCGTTTATCTGGACGACTTGGTAATGACACATGGAACTCTTACCTTCAGCGGATCCATGTGCTGTTTGAACGGCAGGCTGAGGCGCAGCTTGCCATTAATCTGGCGAATGAATTAATGAAAGTGTGAATTTGCTATGGCAACGTGACATCTCTGGGCTGAGTGGTGGGGCAAGGCCGCATGGCTCCAGTACAGACCAAGGTTTTGGCAGTTGATAATTACCTGAAGCCTACAACAAAGAAAGAACTCCAGCATTTTTGGGGCTTAGTAGGCTATTACAGGAGCTTTTGAAAGAACTTGTCCACTGTTGTGTTTCCTCTGACTGAGCTGCTGAAGGCCAAGGCAAAATTTGTTTGGTCATCTGAATGTCAGCAAGCCTTTGATAATGTAAAATCGCTGCTGTGTTCTCCTGTTTTAGCAGCTCCGCGGTTTGATTGGCCAAAACTTCATTGAGTTGTGTGACGGCCCTGACTGCAGGGGTGTGCTGTCAGTTACTCCGCTGGTGTGTGCCGTCAGTTACCGTGTCTATCTTTGCTGTTTTGAGGTGCCGCAAGAGCTGGTTGCAGGAGGCTATCAACCAGATTTGGAGCACCTGGGCCCGGTGCTCCGCAGGATATAAAAGGTCCAGCTTCCTGCGTGTCTTTCTCTCCCTCCCTGCCAGTGTTTGCACGTTTTGTTTTGCTTAGCCTTTTGTTTTACTTTTTACACAACACCCTGCTCCACACCATCCACACTCATCCACATGAACACTACTGATGCCACTGACTAACACACCTCACATCCTAAAATTACTTTGCAGTTTGTTTACTTTGCTGCAATAAACTACTTGGTATTTATTGGCACTCGGTGTCCTTTCCCGTTTTTGTCACAGCCAAGGACGCTGGGTTATGACAGTTGTGAGTGTGCTTTGTATTCCAGCAGGGAGGACCCGTCCACCCCAGAGTTCAGTGTGAGCACAGTGGATGAGTGGTTGGAGGCCATCAAGATGGGCCAGTATAAGGAGAACTTTTCCAGTGCTGGATATGTCAGCTTGGACTCAATCCTCTACATCAGTGTCAGGTACAGAGGGCTGGTGTCTCACCGCTCATCCATGTTAAATGAAACGCTCAAAAGGTCAAGATTGTCAGTAAAAGACGCATTACATCCCACTTGAGTGTCATTTGAAATTAAAGAATGGGATTCACACAAGGGTCTAGGACATGAAACCTCAGCAGCTGCTTGGTATTTGAAGGGCAATATAGATTTTTTTTCTTTTCTCTCATAAATAAATAATATTATATGTGCATTTTTTCTGTTTTCCTTGTAGTGAATTGGCTAAGATGGGTGTCTCTCTGGCCGGCCACCAGAAGAAGATTTTATCCGGTGCGCAGGGCCTGCAGACCCAGGGGACGCACGTTCAAGTATAACAGTTTCCACACAAACACACAGTGAGACAGAGCCAAAATGGATACTCCTGTGAAGAGTTTCCCGCTGAAATGGAGTTGTAATGGATACTCTGTGCTCGGGCCTCCATTGATTTTGAGACACACTGAGATGGAGACAACATGGACGCTTGCCTCCTTCACCTTCTCGCAGTTTCACCATTCTTCCCATCCTCGATGGGCACTACCGGCTTTAGCACTGAGTCCCAGCAGCACAACCACCATTATGGAGCAACAGAGAGACACATGTCCAGCAACAAGGCCACATCTAGAGCATCCCCGACCATTTCACATAATATCAGCTCAACAAAAGAAAAGAGATTTTTAACAAAAGAATGACAAAAAACAAATTAGAATATAATTATCACTGTCTGTGAGGTGTACAGTTGGTTTTTACTGTCTTCTTGCTTCTGTTTTGAGTTTTCACCTTGAAGAGTTTGAAAAGGATCAGAAGATATGTATATGTGTAGATATATGTTTATAGGGGCTGTGTGTCCCACAACCGTAGAGATGGACCTAATGTTTGTATTGGTGGTGAGGTTTATATTGCTCAACCGTAATAGGAGTTATTACCTAGTACATGTATGGCCCCTTCCATTGCTCTGTGTTTACAGGAAGCCAATGAAAGAGCTGAGATTCTGAATGACATGAATGTGTGGGGTGAGGGGAACAGAAAAACTGGACCTTTAGAAATAGAGAAGGATATAGATTTTGCTAGCTCATGTAGGATGGAAGTATGATTTGTTTAAAATTGTTGACCAGGACAAGGGCTTCCCTAGCGACTGCTCTCAGACACACTTCCATAGCAACTAGACCCAGTGCACATTTGCTAGTTTGCTTGCACTTATGATGTAACTGAGTGCAAAGAAACAGCAGAAACTGCTTAAGGTGCAGTTAGCACAGAGACATTTTTACTCTTCCATAACTGACTGTCTATTTCAAACAACATTATCTTTTCAGCTGTTGCAGAATGATGTTGTTGGGAATATTTCAGCCCAAGAGTTTGCCTTCCCATGTTTCAGGTGTGTTAAGAACGTTATAGTGTTTTGTGGAGGGCAAAGGTGATGCAAAGGTCATGATAGAGTTGACACTGTTAAGAACGTGTAATTGTTTTTCCAGTGTTGTGCCATGTACAGTAACCATGAAATGTTCATCTGGGCAATATACCACCATTCTTACTATACTATTTCCTTTCATCAGTCCCCATGACTTGATGGTTACACAAGGTCAGTCACAGTAATTACAGTGTTTTGTCCAAATAGTCTGCTTGATGAAAAGGATTATTGGAATGGACTTTTTTTTTCTAGAAAGATTAAATATATACGCAGTGTTGATTTTTACAGCTGTGCCACTATGAGGGTAAATTTTACTTTAAAAAAAAAAGATGATTTATGTGTCTTGTACTGTCTCACTTTCTTGTTATCAGTCACGTCAACCTATTTCAAGCATCCCGCATTTCAAAGCAACACCCATAAGATAAATTTATGAAACAATGTTTACAGCAAAAAAACAAATAAACTGGTTTGTTGGTTTATCTTTATCAGATGGAAACTGCTACTTATCACATTAATTACAAGGTTAGATATGATGGGACCCTCTTTGCGTGCACTGCATTAATGGCACTGAACCTGCTTTTAGTGTATTCCCAAACCCAGTTTTAATATATGTGGTACTCTATAGGACCAACAGTGGCATAAAGTACAGTATATATGATTGTATCATAGTGTAAAATATGTACAGTGTTGATTTCCAATGTTAGAATGTTTGTAATGATAATGATGATGATGACTATGATGTACTTTTATTGTGAAAAAGAGATTTCTGAGTACTCGTTCAGGGGCGGGTCATAAAAGTGAAGGGAGGTGATTCGTTGGTCTGAACAAAGGAATGTAGCATGGTTGCAAAGCTTCAGCTTTGATAGATGGGTGACAGTGACTGCAGTTTCTACCATAGAGTTAGAATGAGTAGAATGGACTTTCCTTATTGATACACTGGCTTAATTTGCATATCCACTGTAAAAAGTCATACAAACACTAACACAACTTTTAAACCTGATTGTTGGAGTGAGGGAAGTTAGTAAGGAGGGTGGGTGAAGTAAGAGAAGTCCTCAGGTCAAATTTCTATCAACTAACATCACAAATTGACAGTTCGCTAAATCCCTCTCCCAAACAGCAATTGCCCAATCATAGCTTAGCAACCATAACTAGGCACTAGCTTTGGATTTCTCCACGTGCTGTCAGATGGATACTTTTTTTTTTTTTTTTTTTGCCTTTTTTGCCTTTTGAAAACCAAAAATAAGAAGAGTAAAAGTTTACGGAATTAATTTAATAGTGTTTGTCTGCTCTAAGGCAATCTGCCAAACACTACTTTTTCCAAACACATCAATTAGTCCTAATCCTAAAAGTCATGCTTTTCTTTTTTTTTTTTAAAAAAAGTCAGCTGAAAACAAAAGTCAGCCTGAGACGTTGTTTTCAACCTACTCATGGCACTAATATTAGCTGAAATGGCTTAGCTAGCTAGCTAGCTACAGTGCCAGTAAAAAAGCTGGCAAAATTGACGGTGACTGGCTAGCTTTGGTCTACCTCTATCAGAAATCAAGGACTCAGTGTTGTTTCGACAGGAAAATCTTCCACTCTTATTGTTAACTGTAATATATGCCATGAGTGAACAGAAAACTTGACAGACGTAGCAATAATAACTGAGGTTGGGCCTTAGTGAACTGTCATTTGGGACGGGACTGGGGGCAGGAGAGTGAACCTTTAAACCACTAGAACAGTGGTTCTCAAACTTTTTCACGTCACCCCTGAGGGTCCCCGGACCCCACTTTGAGAACCACTGCACTAGAAGGCAGCATAATAAGCCTTTTTACTTTTTTTTGTCTTATTGTTTTAGCAATGGTAAAATAATGACAAAAATGTTTCAATACACAGAAGGCATACAAGTACATGTACAGCTAAACAAACATGACTTAGAGATACATTTCTTCTTGCCAAACCACTTTGCTGTATTGTCAAATATGCCAAATACAAAAAAATATTTGACACTTTCAGAGAACCTGAAAGTGTGAGTACATTCTACTCTCACTAACTCTATGATTTCACTCTAGCGGACTACCCTTGACCGCTGGCCTTTTAGATGCCTTATTTTCTGAGCTATCGTTCTTTTCTGTTGCCCTATAGAGGCGATATTAGGAGTAAAGTGTATGTACAGGTAGTATTTATCTGTGTTCTTAAGATGACCTCACATCAACACCCTGGTTTTGTAATATCCCAGAGACCTCCCCTCCAGTTGCACCTTCACTTTGATTGGTATAGGTAGAAGAAAGTCATTTTGTTCTGAAAGTATAATAATAATTCTTAAACCTGATGACCCCGTAAAAGTTAATGGGGAAATTGACAGTACTGTTATTATTTATTTGAGTAATAAGATATTCACTGATCAAAATGAAATGCAGATCATGGATGTGATTGGCTTACAATGATATATTCGGTTGCATAATTTGGTTAATATGCACAAGATTAAATATCGCCCAAAAAATATGGGTACATTGCTAAGGTTTTTTACAAGCTTGTTCAACACTCCCACTTAAGAAATTTTAAGAGTTTGGAAGTCATACCCCCACTTCAATTCCAGCCCTCAAAATCCCAGGTTTTTTGTCACTATTCACTCTATCAAAGTTAGCTATGTGGGTTGGTTTGCTTGATCTCAAACACAGTGTTTGTCCTTCATTCCCCACCAGGTCTGTATTGTGAATGTTCATGAGTGATTCTCATTCGAGACTTTCATCTCTCCGTCTTTCTCTCCTCTCTCTCTCTCTCTCTTTCTTTGGCCACCATACAATGCTTATTTGCCCCCATGCCAGTTTCCTCTGCGTTGCTTGTTGTAAAGGGTGTAGGCATTCTAATGTCTTTCATGTTGCTGTAATAAATATGCTAATATTTCTAATTTCTCACCTGAAGCCTGCTGTGTCTTTTTCTTTCACACATTCTCTTTCCACCCCCCACCCTACCACCCCCTCCAACACACACACCAATTTACTTGCACAATTCCACAGTACAATTACACTGGGACTTACAGAATATGACTGTATAAAATTCAAAGGGCCTTTACAGGAAAGTAATATAAAGGCCTCAATTATTTTTTTGCTGTGTTACAAAGCCTGAAGGTATCACATTTTGTTTTGGTGAGCGCCTGACCAGTCATGCAGTGCATGACTGGGAAATTCAAGGGTAGCCTCATTTGTCCCCAGCTCTGAATGGTGATAGCGGTTGTGAAATTCCCATCATAACATTCTTGAATGGCAAAATATGGCCGCCTTGCAACCACATCTTCATTATCAGTGTGTGTGTTTGTGTGGTGTGGGTGTCCCTTACTGAGAGATAATTCTGTCTCAGGGGAGGGGGAAGGTCAGCAACTCCTGGCCTTGGTTAACCCCATAATGCACTGGCCCAGTTGCTGTCACTCTATGTTACCGCCATTACACCTCATTTAGCCCATCATATTAGGCTCCATATTCCCCTATCGCTCGCTCCCTGTGTCTCTCTCTTTTGCGCTCGCGCCAACACACACACACACACACACACACACACACACACACACACACACACACACGGCTAGACAAAAAATTCAGGGCCTGTTCTCCATTTCCTCAGTACCAACAGTATCTCCTCCTCCTGCCCTCCTCTTAATCTTTCTGCTAGCCTTGTGCATGCCCATTTTTTTTCTCCGATCCTTCCCCTACCTATCCATCCTGTGCAGACAGGCATAAAGGTTGTGGCTAGTTCTCTGATCTCAACTACCCCATTATCTCCCCTCTCCTCGCTTTTCCCTCTTCTCATAGCTTTCTAATTTCCCTCACCTCCATCCATCTATCCATCCACATCCAAAAGTTTTCTCCACATGCAGCCCCTCTCTTAGAGGTCCATCGCCTTGTTCTGTCTCACTGCTATCAACACTGGGTTTTCTTTCACTATTAAAGGCCAATCCATGTTTGAGCTTTTGTCTCCAGGTGTCTCAACAGGGAGAATGTCATCTCACGTATTTACTCTGGATAACATGGAGGCTACTGGGAGCCAAAGGCTAAGGCGATTGATTCATCATACAGCTGCTATTGGCATCATGTGAAAAGGTCAGGTGTCCCTATGGAGAGCACTTTAAAAGGCCATTGGTGACTGATGAGCCTGTCATGTTTGTATCACATACATGCACAAGCACCCTGTCTCTCGCTCTCTCCATATAGACACTATATTTGCCTTCCTTTATGTTCCTCCTCTCTGTACTCTCTCTCCCTCCCTGACACACACACACACACACACAAGTTCCCATGGGAATGGTAATTGGGCCCCTCTGTCATGCTGTCAGTTGTGGGTTTGAGTGTCCCCTCATGTGCAACAGCAGACATTAAAATAACACAAGAGACCAAACAGCCATAGATCCACCGTGACCTCTGCAGGGTCAGCTTGTTTACTTGTGTGTGTGTGTGTGTCCACAGATGTGTGAATGTTTGTGGGTTCATAATCCTTTTGAGACCAAAATTGATGCTTGTGTCAGTGAGTGTGTGAGTGGTGTAAGTATCAAAAATGGAGACAAAAAGAGTGAAAAGTAGATAACATCTGAACCAGAGGAAAGATTTCATCAGACACTGGTTAAATTTTCCTGGAGTTCCTGCTTTGTCGCTCTTGATTGCATTGCGTGTGTCCTCGCTAATCAAATATATGGCCGAGTTCAGATGGGCTCAGTGTTTCCCAGTCCGCACACACATGCACACATCAGTGCTCTTCTGTCTCATGAGGTTTTAGTTTGCTATCAAAGCGATTTCCTGTCTCAAATTTTCATCAGTAATCAAAGTTCCTGATTGAATTTGAAAAGTGAGTCCAGCTCTATAAATCACATTACATGCCTCACTCCCATCATGCCTGCTCTCATCAGCCACAGGAATGAGACGCCACCCTGTGTGTACAGTAAGTCTGTGTGTATGTGTGTGTGTGTGTGTGTGTTCTTGTGAATTCAGTGGAAAATGGATGTTGACAGAACTGTGATTTGATCTGTGCCATTTCTTTTTGAACAGATAATAAAGAAAGGAGAGAAGCATGGAGAAATGACAAAAATAACACACACCTGGGTCTGATTGTACGTGGAAACAGTTCTTGGCATTTGTTTTAACATGCATTTGGTACCAGTTGGGTGGAGTTTACTGAATTGGTGCAGCTCAAAACAGCACGTAGGGAAAAGGGAATTAAGTGAAAAAGACCTTGAGATGCTTTTCAGGTTGGCACCAAAATCTGTGAAAAAGAATTTCCAAATACTGTTTTATCCAAGTCAAATGGATAACCACAAAAAGAAAACCAGCAAAAATACTACTTGTATTGGACAGCTGTCACCACCTAAAATCAGGAACAGGTTTAGAGATGAACCAGAAGCAGACAGAGGATGAACAGAATAAGGAGATAGAAGAATAATGTTTGAGCTAAAAAATAAAAAGAAGGTGAAGAAAAACTCAGAAGGGTTGGAGGGACTGAGATATTATTGACCACGTAATCCCTTACAGATGTAGAAATCACTGCTTAATTCTTGGCAGACATGACATGCTGAACTGCTATTGGATGACTCAAGAGGGACTCTGACCAGAGAAACTTACTCTCACTCAAATTTTGCTCTCTATCAATGGAGTAAAAATGATGATCTAAATTTGGAGCTAACATACCAAGACACATCTGCTGGTCTATAAATTACACAAACAAACACACACACTGTATATTTTTCAGGGACTCATATAAGGTATTTAAAGGAGCCTTATTTATTTAAGTGTAAACATACTGCTAATGTCTTCCTACTCAGAAATGTAGTACCTCTGCCCCTTGGTGAAATTCCTTTATGCACTGACAGCTGATTACAGTATGTTGCATGATTTTCTGTGCATGTTGCAGTGTGTGTACAGTACATGTGTATGAGTGTTCTTTTGTACGCACCAAGTGTTTATGTGTGTTTCCTATCCTGTATAATCAAACACAGCTCTTTAAGTACCATCAATCGAGCTTTGATGTTACGGGGGGAAAGCATAGAAACCACAGCACCCCCCCCTCTATGTGCTGAGGGTGGGCCAGGGGGAGCTGTTTAATGTTGGTGCATCCATAGGAAATGTTTTCTAAACCAAACGGAGGTGTAGAAATTCAGGGGCCTGCAAAGAACCGTTTGCATTATGTAGCCCATCAGAAATGTGGTTTGGCTGGTGAAAATACATCTTTTGGTGGTTAATATCTATAGTTTTTTGTAACATCAAAGCTTCAAAACACTATGGTTCGATTCTGAGCATCATTCTGCATACTCATGGCCTTTTCATCACCCTATTCTTTGTCTTCAAAATCTGCTACTTTTCCTTTGCTTTCTTTTGTCTTCTGCTTTGTTTCTCATCTCAGTCCACTATTTAGCAAACATGTCAGCAGGACAGCGGGCAACATGTCTAAAATCTAAAGAAACCTGCAATGGCACAATTGTTGCAGATCAGATATAGATATACAGCAGATCCAGTAGAAACAATACATTTGGCGTTGTTAGAAGTTGTGCCACTTTTATTGGTAAAAGAAATCTTTTCATAGATAGTAAATATACTTGGAATTTGTCTTGCGCACTTTACAATGTGCCTCTCATTCACCCATGCGCACACACACACACATACACACACACACACACACACACACTGATGGTAGCAGTGCTACTATACAACCAGGACAACCATCAGGAGAAAATGTGGTTCAGTGTCTCACTCAAGGACACCTCAACATGTGGACAGGAAGACTTGCAGATTGAACCACCAACCCTGCAATTGATGGACAACCAACTTGAAAATTAAGGTGTTTCTCAGGTGTTGTTGCAGAATTTATGGGATTATCCATATAAATTGTAACTTGACTGTAATAAGTTTTAGGTCTAGAATGAACCTAAAACATCTTTCTGAAAGACACAATCCATGTGTGCTGTGTATTGAAAACACTAATTTAATACCAGCATTCCATCGTTTCAACTATCAATATCTGGGGGTGAAAACATATCTTTATCATAGCTTTTATGCCCCCAAAAAACTGTTTGGTAGACCACTATGATATGATATTCTTAAGATACGAGGTGATCCCTTAAAATTTTCCAGAGCTGTAAATGGAAAGTTCAGAGTATTTTAGTGGTGGGTTGGAATGACTTGAAACTGAAGGTCCCACTAGGACATCATTAGAAAATTAGAAAATCTGTGCCACTGTACTGCAGGTTAAATTTAGAAGTGCCTCCATATTGTGGTATTATTCTGGCTATGACTGGAGCGTAGATTACTAAACCATATGAACGATTTAGAAAAGCTGAGGACAGATTTCTAAATCATAAGAAGAATCTTAATAATAAAAAGTGTGTACCTCTACTTGTGCTCTATTTTTACCATTATAAGGCCACCCTGTCTTTACTGCAGCGCCTTTCCTCCTCCAGATCTATGTGTCATCTACATAATGGCTGCCATTGACAAGTGGGCATGTCTACTTGGCATTGATTGGTAACGGTCTCTGGGGATGTAACCAGGGACATACGAAAAAGCAAAGGGGGAGTGGTGCTGTTGGGTGTGTATCTGTGCGTGGGTGCGCTTTTGAAATTACATGGTACAAATAAGGAACACTCACAAGGTGCAAAGAAGTGGAAAGACGTAAAGTGGAAAGATGTAATAGTAGAGTTTTTATTCACAACAAGTAGCCAGCACTGACTTCTCTGAGAAAAACAAAAGAATTAGCATAGGACAAAATGAGGGATCAACCAGTGTGTGTGACAGGCTGCTTAATGAGTTGAAGATGGTGAGCACGATTTTTGGTGGTCAAGGGTCAATAACCTACGTAAGACATTAAGCTCTCTATCGGACCATCTGAGGCACTTGAAAATATTCATTTGGTTTTCAGCACTTAGGTAAATTTGTTCATTTCTTGTACTTTCATTCCAAAATGACATATACACTTTTTGAAAAATGTACCTAGTGCTTGTATCTAACTGAAGTATATAATGAATATTGGTCACTTGGGGATTTATGCATATGTAATGCATCTGCTAGTAGGTTAAAACCATTTAAATGTTGGGTCATGGCAAGAAAAACACTCTTTAAATGTGACCACCATAAATTATTGAGTTTCTTGAGTGGGTTTTTCAAAAGGTTTTTATACTGTCGGTTGGCTGGTCACCACTTTTGGCCCTGACTTGATCTCTAACGCTTTTCTCTTAATTAAATGAGTACAAACACAATTAGGCTGTTTAAAATGGCTGCAAATCTTTAGATCTCAACCTTATTCTTGTTTCTAGAGTGCATACAAGACCCTGTGATCCATCTACTAAAGTTAAAAGTAACAAATGGGTATGTTTCTAACATGAAAATGACATTAGCTGGGCACAGTAGTATCATCATTTATCATCTTTTTAGAAATATTAAATGTCATATTTTAAGATAATACAATTTTTCCAAACCTTATACAGATTGTTTTGGAATTCATTCCAATTCAATTCAGTTCAATTCCATGAACCCTTAATTTAGCAACCAAATGCACACAGTAGTTAGACTTGCTTGGGGAGAAGTAGAGAAAATAAACTTTGGAAGTATACAAGGAAAACCAGCAGGACGCCCAAATTACAGGTTAAAGAGAAAAACTAGTTGGTGGGTTTTTGTAGTGTAAAACCACAATCATATGGTTTGTAAAATGTCATGGAAAACTAAGCACAACTTTGGAGGCACACCAGCACATGCACGCACGCACACACACACCATGCACAACCACTATCCGTGCCGTTCACACACAGCCACACACAGTGTGATGGCTGATGTTTGACCACACAAGATGGGTTACTAAAAGAGTGCGCGAGTGCTGACTCAACTTGTGGTCTGCTCACAAAAAATATAGAAACATTTAAGCCTTTCTCTCTGTCTATATCTTTGACATTCTCTGTGTAATATGAATTAAGTTTTATTGTTTATGTCATTACAACAGAGAATTTGTTTGTGCCTGCATGTGTGGGGTTGTATACACAAACACACACGAAGCACAAACACAGAGGTAAGGGGCAGGCAGTTGAGGCTCTAAATCAGCCACGCGCTTACTAACAGAGGTTTGACCCAAATAACAGTGTAATTTATGAAGGCTTTTAGGCTCCCAGGCAGCCATGGAAATAGAACAGAGAATAATGTGAGTCTGACCAGAGCCGCATCACTTCAGTTTATGTCCTAGTCTTTTATTAGGACACACGTCTGCAGTTCTTAATGATACAGAGACAGTAAACACAGTGTTAATGGACACCAGGTTTACAAAGATGTGCTCAGCTGCAAATGCACAGCCAGACGCACAATTACTGACATGCTCACAAACAAGAATACTAAACAGGTGCAGGTACTGACAGGCATGCTAACAAACAGAGATGCAATCAAAGGGAGCGACAGTACAGTAAATGAGGGATATATAGTTATAGAGGCAGTGAGAAACAAGAGAGATGGACGGATGGAGAAGGAGGGCCAGACTGAGGCAGAGAGATCATTAGTACTCCACTGTAAGGCGCTGGCCCCAGGCAGGGTTAGAGGCTGAAATGGACTGTTAGCAGCTGTTGGAGGAGATGACATCTCAGGCAGACCCAAAGGACGAGTTAAGACATCCCAAGCACTCATATAGTTCGTGTGTAGGTGTGTGTGTGTGTGTGTTTGTGTGTGTGAGTGCCTGTATGCATATAATCCTGTGTGCTACCCTACTGTGCTGTAGAGGGTCATTTGCCTCAGTGTTTGAAGTGGAGATGCAGCTCTGAGGATCAGGCCTCTGTCACGGCTCCACAGATCAGAGCACAGAATGTCAGGATGCTATAAGAGAGGAGGAAAGGGCAAAGACAGACAAATGATACGACATGAGACCTTGCCCACACAAGCCTCTTTTCTTTTTTCTTTTCTTTCTTGCTTTATTTCTTTTGCAGACCGTCCACACTAAGCAAAAATTTGAAAAGACAATTTATGAATGAAAATGTGCAAGTGCATACACATTCATATTTTCAAATTGTTTTCATAGAGATCTGTATTCACACTAACTTCTCTTTCCTCTTTTGGTCAGTAAACTGCAAAAACAGCCAAACTGTGGTAAGGAGTGGGACAGACACAACCCAGTTACTCTGCTGTCTCTCAGTTGGTTAAACCTCTGTTCTGTCCCCTCCTGCTCTCCATAATAACCTATATTATACTACAGCAGAACTGATGATTTAGCTGTGCTCTCTTACATATTTTCTGTTTCTGTTGTGAGAAAACTGAAAAGGCATAAATTACTGCATTGATAGAAGCTCATAAATGCTACCTGCTAACCAGGTAATTCCTCTGCTGCTGCACTAAGACGTCAATCAGAAGAAACAAATACGGGTTAATGACAACACCTTTGCTGTTTGATTGACTATGTTGACTTTTAAAATGAGCCCCATTGTTTTCTTTTCCTCACCCACACTAAAATGCAAGGCTGGTGTTTTCACATTTATCCAGTCTGGAGGTTGTTTCTGAAAATCTTCATTTTGGGGTGTCAAAAAAGCCGACTTACTGTAGTCAGAGGGGCCAGAATAGAGAGAAAAGGCTGCGTGTTCTGTATGCAGTCTGTATGCAGTCCTTAGCCTTTCTCACACACTCGGAAAACTGAGAGACCATTGACAGAGAGCCGTGAGAATCAGGGAAACAAGCAGTACATCAGTAATGACATTACACTGTTCTTTTATCATTTGATACACAGTCAGATGATTTACTTAATGCTGTCCGTAGACTCATGACAGACAGAGAGAGGAGGAGGAAAGGAGAGCAGAGGGGAAGAAGCAGGAGGGGCGAAGAGAGAGAGAGACAGAGAAAGAGAGATAGAGATAGAAATAGAGAGAGAGAGAGAGAGAGAGAGGAGAGCCAATTTGTGCGTTCACATTTTTTCTCAGAGTTATCATCACGCAAATTAGGCCCTGCTTTCTGCTGATAAGGTCAGCTGTCAGTCTAGACTTATTTAAAGGAGTGGATATACACAAACAGACACATGCGCAGACGTACGCACAAACTGATTTTTAAGCTGATTTTGCATCATTATGACACTTACAGTACACACACACACACATAAACACATTTTTTAATTTCATTTAAAGTGATGACAGCATACTCCCACTCTCTGGAAAACCCCTGAATACAGAGCCTCACCAAACACACTGTTTCTTCCCCCCACTTTGTAATCTAGATCATGAGTCATAAACAGTAAAATTCAATTCCACATTGCGATCCACCACTACGGAATCACTCATCTGACTTGTGCAGAGCAACAATGCCACTAACAGTCAAGTGTCTTTCTGTAGAAAAATATTCCCATATGCAGGTGCCAGGTCCTGTCATTCTGACATATTCATTCTGACTATGGCAAAGAAGGTGCATAAAAGGTATTGCCAAAAGCTGAGTGTTTGTTAAATGAAGATGAATGGGATGGTTTGGATTGAAGGTGATATTTTATTTAGGATCAGACGCTCTCTGTTTGGTAATGCAACAGCCACTCTCGCAACAACATGACAGCCCCAGGAAATGGATATTGATTAGAAAAGGTTGATGCCCCCCCCCCCCCCCCCCCCCTCTCTTATTTTTCTTTTTTTTATACTCCCACCATCATTCCCCTCTCTCTCTCTCTCTCTCCCTTGCTGTTTTGCTCTTTTTAATACACCCCCCCTCCCCATAGCTGTCTCAGAATTTCCCTCCTTCTCTCCATCTCTCTCTGTCTGTTGTCAGGCCATAATATGTGATGTGCTATAAAGCATGATGGATGGTTAGAGCTGATTTTAGGGCCCCGCAGCTGAAGCTGGGGTTGGAGAGCACCTGATCAAATTTCAGACATGTACATGCTATTTTACGTGTATATGTGTGTGTGTGTGTGTGTGTGTGTGTGTGTGTGTGTGTGTGTGTGTGTGTGTGTGTGTATTTGTGAACCAGCAAGAGCAGGAGGAATAGAGAGAAGGGAGAGAGAGATTTGTCGGTGTATGTAGAGAAAATGAGAGCTTTGCAACACCAAAGCCCGAAGATGAAATGGTTCTCAGCTCAGTTAATTCAATAAAGTGACAGAGGAGTATGTACTCTATATCAGCTGTGGCGCGACCTGTGGATTATCTAACAGCTCAAATAAAATACCACAAAGCAATAAATTATATGATTTTTAAGCCTATAAGACATCTTTCATTTAACAACAGCATGAGACAGCCTTGTTCATTATACTATCAATCCATAACTGACTGAAATTGAGAAAGAAAATCACTGTGTGTAAATGTTTCTCTCTTTCTTTCTCACTGTGTGTGTTGCGTGTGTATGTGGTCGATACAACCCCCTGTTGTTTGCCTTATTGTCGGCTCACACAGTCAACACTGCAGATATTCAGCAGATGTAAGGTTGTGTACAACTGTACTATACAGGATTGTCCTCATCCAGTCATGTGGGGACACACACTCTTGTTTTTGACACATTGTATTGACTTTGATTCATTCTCTGTAGTCTTACCTCAACCTTAACCATAACATACCCTTTAACTCACTTCAACCCTGACCTTAAACCCACAATAACTGATTTTTTGGCAATTTGGGGGCAGAAAAAATAAATGTGGTGAATGTAAGTCCAGTATTCACTTTCTTTTTAGCTCTGTTTTTGGTCTCCACCAACTCCTGGGAAAATCTCTCTTTTTTAGCAGCTAAATGCTCCACTATGTTCACCAGCTAGTCTCTAACTTTATCTGCCATCAATTTGGTGTACACTAGGTTTATCAGAGCTTTTTTGCTGAAAATGGTAAATGGACTGCACTTATATAGCACCTTTCTAGTCTTCTGACCACTTAAAGCGCTTTTACACTACAAGCCACATTCACACACACATTCATACATTGATGGCAGGTGCTGCCATGCAAGGTGCCAACCTGCGTATCAGTAGGATCTAATCATTCACACACACACACACACACAGACACACACCTATGGTGCAGCCTTCAGGAGTGGGGTTCAGCATCTTGCCCAAGGACACTTCAACATGTGGACTGGAGGAGCCAGGAATTGAACCGCCGATCTTCTAATTAGTGGACGACCCCCTCTACCTCCTGAGCCATAGCTGTCCCCTCTGGAAAAAACTGTTGCTTCTGGACCAACGCTGATGAAAGCACTGAAAAGAAATTAAAACAATAAAGTTATGTTCCTCGAAAACCAAAACAATGAGCTTGAAAAATTCTGTAAAGCTCCAAAGACCTGAGGGAAACTGCAGTCAGGTGATAATTCTCTGTGAATTTGTCACTACAACCTACCCTTTTAACCAACAATTAGTCATGTGATCCATTGTCAGTAGTAAAAATATTGATTTGCTGCTTTAACCGTTAGTGTTAACCATAAAAATATAATGGTTTATCTTATGGGTACCAGCTTTTTGTCCTCAAAGTGGAGATAATACTCCTTTGTCTTTCCTTTGTGACTGTATAAGCTTATTTTTGTCCCTGAAAGGTGATTAATACAAGTACACACGCACACACACGGACACAAAGAAGGGAAGGCGTGAAGAAGATATATTGTGTTTGTGAACAATAGTTTACTCTGCAGTAGGTGGTGACATCATTAAAATTCCTCACACACACACATTACTCCCAGTGTGCCTCCACACCAGACATGAACACACACAACACAACTGTCTCTCGCACACAAACTCACATGCAAAGACACACACACACAAACCTCTCTGGCATTATCTCTTGTGTCCATATGCCCTCATTACCATTCAGCTCTGATCCCTGATGATAACCTCTCCTGGGTAGACGCAGACACACGGTGACCAGGATTATGCCTTTTGACAAGTCCAATTAATACAGAGCTAACGACGGCGATCAATGGCATTGATTACACATGGCAAGGAAATTCATAATTGCCTTGAGGTTAAAGGTTAAATGACTTATACAAAATCTGAATGCACCATTAAACACACCTACTGTAGTGCTCGCTGTTTTGTCGTTATTCCTTTATGATCACTATTCAAGGAATAATTGACCGTGAGTCTTTTTAAGGGTCTCAACAGACCACCGGCAATTATTGCATTCTTCCTTTTTGTTCTTTTATAGTTGAGGGCAACAGCGTCTAGCATAGTCATCAATGCAACTGACAACATAATTTGGATGTTATTGTCATAGCCAACTCACAATATTGACCGCAACATAATGCAGAGGCTATAAAAAGAAACACCATTGATTAGTTATTGTAAGTTCATCAATGGATCCTTCTGAATGGGACCATTAGCCTCCTCAGTGTTTATTTTTTTGTCCACTTAATCCACGCTCTGCCACTGTGGTGGGTAATGTCTCTATAAATGGGCTCAGTTAAGGTTTGTTGTATATTTTCTCTCTTTTTATTTGAAGGACCAGTGTGTTAGATTTACAGGGATCTATTGGCAGAAATTGAATATTTATAAGTATATATATATATATTTTGATTAGTGTATAATAACCTGAAACTAAGAATCATGTTTTCGTTACCTTAGAATGAGCCCTTTGTACCAATGGGTCCTCTTCCACGGAGCCCGCCATGTTGCACCGCCATGTTTCTACAGTAGCCCAGAATGGACAAACCAAACACTGGCTCTAGAGAGGGCCTTTTGTGTTTTTTGCAAGTTTCGCTTACCTTGCGAGGTAGCTGGATTCGTAAGATCACGACATCACATGAGAATCTGTCTTGTCAGGCTTCAAGTTATGCGCTTGTGTCCTAACCACCGGTGGTTCGGACCAATCAGCGTCCTATGAGGATTCTTGTGTCATCTCGTGAATCCAGCTGCCTCACAAGTGATGGACAATGAAGGGGCGATGTTGGTGGTGGCAGTTATATTGTATAGGTAAGCCTGTTACATTTTTTCAAGGTAATATCTTGTGTCAACTGCTGATTACGGCAGACTTGTCTTCGTGAAGGGCTATATAAATGAAAGAAAGAAAGGTTTGGGAACATACACAAAACAGAATACCATAATAAAACAACCTTTGTCAGTTTTTTACACAGACAAAGCCTTTTATTTTCTCTAACTCTAACAATGCTTAAATCTGCATTAATTATTTTGTCTGGCCACTAACTTTGTATATTTGCTGTGTGGTGCTCAGCAGATAGTTTACAGTTGGTTTAAGTAATCCTACATAATATAAAAAGGAAAGAAAGAAATTACAATAAAAGGTATCTAAAATATATTCTAAGTGAGAAGAGCTGTTACAGGTTCAAATTTTAAATGAGAGAATGAGATGAAATGTACAAAATATTGACCAGGATAAAACAGTATATGCAGTTTGCAATTATTATTGTTATTATTATTATCAATAATAATAATAATAATAATAATAATAATAATAATAATAATAAGACCTTTTTGGAAGAAAACATCTGCCTGCTGCAGCTGGAAACGAGGTTGATGAGAGTGTTGAGACGGAAGAAAACATTAAACTTGTGGGCCGTAAAACCAGAACAATGAGCTGCAAGATTCTTCACTGCTTCTGACAGCAGATTTGGCTGACAGTTCTTTGTGGGTTTGTCACCATGAGTAACCGTTTTCACATTACACAGACATCTGATCCACTGTTAATATGAAAATATTGATTTGTGCAGCTTTACGGAAATAAGGGTCTGTACTGTTTCAGATGTACAGAACATTAAAAGCCCAAAATAGATGAAAATCTGTATTTTCACCACAAGCATCAACCAACTGGAGGCTGACACACAACTGCATGCAAGGAAAAAGCTTGGTTATCTTCCAACTTTAGTGTCTAACATATGAATTAAATATTTTGTTCACCATTACTGTTAACAGGGATTACCATCTGGGGTTTAAATAAACATTGTTCTACACTCATACAAGTCTCCTAGCCATTTAAAAAAAAAACTGTAATGATTTTTTTATTTTCTCTCAATGAACTCTTCAACAGCTGACATCTAAATCTTTACTCCAGTTGAACTACACTCTGCTGCGGATCCAGATGCTCTCAGCAAGGCCCCCCCCCCACAGCTCTCCTGTCTTCTATGTTCTGCCCTGAGCAGCAGCTTCACTACCAAGATGAACAAGATGGAAGGCAAGAACCAGACTACTGCAAGGGCATGCTGCCCAGCAGCCAGGCTTTGATCAACTCTCTGAGTCAACCACACTTAACTCCCTTTAGCAACCAGCGGGGGTCAACACAGGTGTATCTCCTCCGTCTCTCTAATCGCTCTCAGCAGTGAAAGACTGCTGCAAAATGCCAAGAATAAAATATTATGGTACAATAATAATGAAATCTTTTTTTATCCAAATTAAGATCAGTCCCATGATATACCTCTACCAAAAAACTACATGAAAAATACAGTGCCTCCCTCTTCCACAATATATTCTATTTATTTTAGAATAGATTTTTCAGAAATTACATTATTTGACATTTTACTTAGTTTACTCATCTATTTAAGCATCTGCTACATAAACAAACCTTTTTTGTATATTCACTACTTTCTTAAAGCACTTTCCCTGCATCTCTTTATGAATGTATCAAAACCTATGACCAGAATTCCAAAAGCAGACGTATTTTTGTTTAATGTGAAAGCCTCACAATGAGAAAAGTTCTCTTTTCCTTTCTGCCTCCACATGAACATCAGAGTGCAAGATCTTTTATTTCCTTCTGAGCTTGTCATGGGAGTTTTTTCCTTGTCATTGCCAGTCAAACATTAGTGGTGCCATTTTCATTTACTGTTATCAGACTGTGGGTGTTGTTGTAAAGCTCTTGGGGCCTGTAAGTGTAGTAAAAGGCTACACAAATAAATCTGACATTTAAACAAGGCAGAGTAAAAAGAGAAGATAACTGCATCTGCATCATCTTCATTTTACAAGATATTACATACTTTTGTCTTACTTCTTCTTACTGACAGGAAGTTTGGGTGCTTCTTATTACACAAACTGGTTTTTAGTTTATTCCCCCGGTTTAATAGTCAAACAGATTTTTTACTATCATTTTAGATGCCGTATTTCAGCATTTCGTCTTACATCCAAACAAGTTGTGCATCTGTGTTACTAATATGGCCATTATGGCAACTGTGCCAACAGCTTACACGCACCACCATGTGTTTGAGTGTTTTTTGAATTGAAAATCCATTTTCCCATCCATGCTCATACAGTACTCTTCAACAGTGCTGTGCATTGTTGAAGAGGAGGCAATCAAAGTTGCAACTAAATTACATCACATCTATACAATGCAACTATTGGAACTAATATAGCTACTGCTCTGGTCTTAAATGCATCTGCAAGGCTTGGAAACAACATTTGTGTGAATAGAAGCAGTGTTACATACTGAATCATGCACTTGTTGAGGATATAACATTGCCAGTTGTACTGTCACGCACTGAGTTTATAGCCAATAAGTGGTGTCAAAGTGAGCTCAGTTTTTAAAAGGGACTGCTCTGTCTCTATACTCTTTTGGTCATCACATGGTAGGGAATGTAAAGTACAGTGTATTTGTATAGTGTATAACTAGGATCACAGTATGCTACATCTTAAAATAGGTGTCATCTATTATGATAATGTATGCGTCTTCTCTTCTGTGTTTTTGTGTGTCTGCGTGCACATGTGTGTGAGTGTAATCACCAGGGTTCCTTGTCAGAGAAAGGGCAGGGAGGGTCCCCAGACGTGTCAGAGGGGACAGCAGGGAGCAGACAGAGGTGACACAAGGAGAGGACTCTGGTGACATTTGCACAGTGGGGAAACAACCATCACAGCATAATGACGAACAAGGTCCGCTTTTACTAATGAGAAATAACAAGGAGGTTGTGATGTGAGCAGAGAGATGGCCTGTCATCCACATGCTCGCACTCACTGATACATGCATAAACTCAAGTATACATCTTTGTCTATGGAGAACAGTCTCTTTCTACCTGATTTAGATTTAGCTAATAAAATGAGAATCAATCCATCATTTCTTGCAAAGGGTAAACAGTGGTTTGAACTCATCCCTACACCCTATACAGGGCTTGCACAAACACACACCTGTGTTCATGCAAACGAACACACATAACCCTCTGGTCAAACAACGCTCTAATGTAGCATTCTCTGTGTATTAACACACACTTAACCAGAGGCTTCTGTGAAGCAGTCAAGCACAGTCTCAGTTTAAACTAACCACTGGCAGTCGCTCTACATCTCAATAACAGATGTCCCAGGGCTGTCAATGACTCACACTAGCCGGTCAGGAATTAATGAAAAGTCTGTGCATGTGTCTATACATAGATACATTAGTGTGAGTGCACACAAGGGCCATGAAGTATTTAGGTAATCTTATCCTGTCTGCATCATATCATTAACTGTCTTCTGCCTGTTTAATTTGTGTTAATTTGCTTGAAGCCATACATGATTGTCTTGTGTTTTTTTTTTCATTGCTGTGGCATTTCCCAAAAGTAATTTGGCAATCAGACAATGTCACCAGTACAGTTGTGTCTTTTCCCTTGAATATTCTCTTGATAAAGTTAAAGAAATTGCTGAATGTTTTGGGAAACTTGCTAGTTTGCTTTCGTTCTGGGAATTAGATGAAAAGATTGATACCACTCTCATGTCTGTGTCTTAAGAAGAGAGCTGGAACTGTGAGGTGATTAGCCTAGCCTAGCATAAAGACTGGAAGCAGGGGGAAACAGCTAGCTTGGCTCTCTTCAAAGTACCTTTTTTGCTTAAGTTATTATGGTTATCATTACATCTATTTTGTCATGGTTATGCAGTCAAGTGGACCCGAATGCAGAGACAACAAGCAGGCGACAGGAACTGAAGAAAATCATTATTTATTTACCAGACTCTGGTTACTGGCAGACAAAGACAAAAACAGAACTGGCTGACTTGAAACACATGAGGAGCAAAAAACAACAGCTACAAACACCTGGATACATTGACCACAAACTGACAAAAAACTCAAGGAACAGCCAGGTATAAATACACAAGGAACTAATCACAGAACAAGACACAGCTGGAGTGGGGCAGGCACTGGAAAAGGAGGGAAAAACAAAGATTGGTTAACAATGAAGACAACAAGGGTTTGGCAGGCAACAAAAAGTGCAAGGCTAACGAGACTAAACACTGAACAGGTGTGCAGGGGAAAACAGCCTGAGTGGGACTACAGCAACACGTCAGAAACACAAGGTTACAAATTGTCAAGAATAAAACCAAAGCAAGGCAGAGATAAAACTGAAGAAAACAAGAGCCTTGGACTCAAAGGAAAGCAAAATATCGAGCTCAAGCACTAAACTAAGAAACACAAACAGCAGATGCAGCTGTCACAAATTTGTAACCCAGAGCACATTCAAAACACACTCAGAGCAACACAAAAAAACCCCAAAACACAAAAAATCCAGAAACAGAGTCCATGACATATTTAGTTTAACCCGTGCAAAAAAAAGTAAAGTGACTATACAGTTTTAGAAGGAGTTGCTGTAACTGGCCCTTGAAAAAGTGTTTATTCTAAGCTATCCAGATTACCTCTGAACTCTTCATCTTCATCAAACCTCTGAAAGAAAACGAATAAACATATTTCCCAAAATGTTCAGCTATTCCTTTAAAAGTTCCTTGAGTTTAACATACTTTTCTTCAGTATAAGTTTATTGTTACAGAAATGTAAAACTGACCTCAGAATTCTTCCAGGAAAGCCATACCCAATACCAGATGTTCAAAACAGCAACTATATACAGTCAAAGGCTTCTTGAATTGGATGTAGACTGAATTCTAATGTGTGTTGCTATTGTTATATCAAATTGCAATGAGAATAGCAGAACTGGCATTTATTCAAATGGAAATGAAAAGAGGTTGTATTGTTATATGGCAATAATTTGGGAGATGCTTACTTTGTTGGGCAAATGGATACACAGTTAATGGGCAAAGGTGGTGTAGATGTTGATAGAGACAGGAACTGCAGAGATAAAGAGACTGTTTGAGTGGGTTTCAAGTGCCGTGAACAGAGACAAACAGAGCCATACAAGAGGAGCCACTGGCTACAGCCTGTACAGGACCTGGGCCAGTGAGACGAGCTGGGTATTGATCTGTGGAGTTTGAGTTTCTTTGTGAAACAGGATCTGAGGACACAAGCGAGAGCCTTATTTAAAAGTCTCCCTATTCACATCCATATCTATTGATCCATGCACACTTTCATCCAGCTTTAAGTAACTCTCTGGTTCCTTTCTTTCTTTTTTCTGCATCTCCTCTTCTCATTCTTTATTTTCTCATCATTCACTTTTGGCTGTGCGGGCTCATAGATTCCTTATTTTCTTTCTTCCACTCTCATATTTCTTGCTTTCTACATTTCCCTCGGTCCCTTTTTAAGACTTAGGTGAACTTTTAAGAGCATACAGTATTTCCTGATCAGGTTTCCATGCAATCCATCTCTGAGTGATTGGAACGGTTTCTTTTATGGGTGTTTATTTTTCTAATGTATTTCCCATAAAAGTCTGTCTCCCTGTCCTCAAAATCCCTTATCTTTGACAGCAATAAATTGAGCCGATCAACTCAATGTAGCACAATCACATTTAGCGATGACAGGCAGTTTTCAACACCCAAACGCACACATATACACACACACAGTAGAGATAACAATTTTGTTCTGTGGTAGATTTGATTGGCTACAGATACTGTTGTCAGACTGCAGGAGTAAAATATGGCTGTCGTTATTGCGTGCTGTCATAACTTGGCCTGTAAATCTCTCCCTGAGTGGAAGAGGAGAGGAGGGAGGAGAGGACTGATTCTCTTGTTGCGTTTCATTTTCAGCCTCTCGGCTCTTGGTGCGGAGCCAAAGGCCTTGGAAGCCATCTTCATTATGTGTCCATGTACAGGAGGAGACAGTGTCAGGGGCCCCTCACTCTGATGTCATTTTAATTACTCTCATATCTAGCATGCCATCCCCTTCTTTCTTTATTTCCCTGCCCACCATCTTCATGTTTTTAACCTTGGCAGATTCATATTCCCCTTCTTTTTCCTACTTTATCAATTTACTGCTTGCCTCCATCTTCCCATCCCCTCCCTCGTGCTGTTCTGCTGTCTGACTCCTACCCAGCAGCAGTTCTGAGCAGACCTCCACAGTTAAGCGGGGTACAGCTGATAACGTCAACCATGCTGTCTGTGACTGACAGCTGGGTAAAATGGCTGTGGCAGCACGCAGAGGCATGGAGAATCCGTTTTCAGGCTGCACCAGAGTCGGTCCTTGCGCCCATCTGTCAGCCGAAAACAGGAGCACGGACTATCAGTCACAGCTGACCCCCAGTCAGCCACATGAGGGACCAGTTGGGAGGGGAAAGGCTCACAGCAACACAAATAAGCATGAAGATCAACAGATGGCTCTCTGTCAATCATCGTCTCTTTCTTTATTTTCCTTTTTTTTTTTTAATCTCATCACACTTCTATTCTCCACCTTCATTTACTCACTCTTTTACTATTCTTGGCAATCCAATATATTGTTATCTTCTTATATCTTTCTATCTAACTCTTCTTCTTTTCTTCCACGGTTTCCTCTATCTCTCTATTTGTCCCTGGGTGGTACAGCAGCAAATGTGACAGGGGCTCAGTCAGGTGTTCTTCTCCTCTCCCCCACACAGCTTAGATTGCTGTCATTACGCTCACTCTGTGCTATTTCACTCCCACTGTAATTGGAGGTGCTGTGAATGAAAGCAGGGTCCTTGATTTCATACTTTGAAGAAACTGATAGCCAGCGGTGTGCTTTGCCAAGGGGAGGTGTGTGTGTGTATAGGTGTGTGTATGTGGGTGGGTGGTTTGGACTCTGTAAAATTTAGTATTACAGAAAAAGAGACTAAGGAGAGGCGGACATGTAGATTCAAGCGTTGCACATGTTGGATAATTATGTCAAGCAAATATTCATTCCCAGTGACCCCCTAACTTGTATTAGGGAGCTATAGTGAAGTGCGACATGGGTTCACTTCATGGCTTCTCTTTTCTCAGCCCCCTATACAGCGCAGAGAATAATGTCTACCGCCTTGTTAATGATCTGTGAGCTGAACCCAAGAGACACAAATGGATACAAGCACTGCAGGACATAGAGAGACTATCTTCTCTTTTATGCTAGCAGATGTATTCATCTACATGTAAAACCATAATTCTGCTGAAAAAGGACAGAAATGTACTTTTAGTGAGGAGAAAAAAATCAATGTGGCAATTTAATTTTGTGTAGAGTGAACACTTTTACATATTACTGTACAAGATGCAAATGAGATTTCTCCCCTTGAATAATCATCCGTCTAAAAGGCTGAACCTCACTGGGAGGTAATTACACTGTTCTGATCATCAAATAACCCCTGTTCTCCCTCTCTTACACTTTTTTCTCTCACAATCCTTCCAACGCTCCACACTTTTCTATAATATACACTGCAAATATGCCACAGGTTCCCACACGAGTTTACACAAACATCACTTTTCTCACAAAAACTCTTACCCACACAGATATAAATGCACGATGACACATGACTTGCACACCTCCATGCCTTATTCAAATTTTACAGACTTTGTATTAACAACACTTATTTCTATAATGATTTTTTTCCTAAACTCTTCCTTAACTTGTGTGCAACCATCTCAGTCAGAGATGACATTATGTTCATTCAGGGACAAATATTGTATTAAGTTACTAACCTAAATCATTAGTAAAATGGAATACTCCATATCACCATATGAATACATGACTGTGGTTCATTTTTCACTCATGGTTTGCTAAATATTACTGAGCCTCTTCAGTGGAGACGTAGAAATCAGTGTTAATTTTGTCAACGACAACTTGCAGTGTCTTATTCTGCGTTTGCGGAATCACACACTACTCTCTTGATTGGTAAAACAGTATCTAAATCACCTTCTAGATGTTCACTAAAGGAAAATCATTGCATTAAATGATAAAATAACGCCTTTAACCATGGAAACTGTACAAATTAACAATGACTGTACCCACAGAATGCTTAGAATACAAAAAAAAAATTAAAATGCATGATGAAATTTTACTGACAGAAACAAGACTAAAGCCCCCTTCCTATTGAATCAATATAATAGAAGGAGCTGGGTAATGAAATATTTCAACCCTTCTCTCATCATTCCAGACAGCATTTTAGCAATTTGGCAAATTACAAAAGCTGACTCTGTAATAGACTGTGATATACTGTGGGAAAACCATGTGACCTTCATTACCAGCAGGCTTTCTTTTTGGAAGTCGATTAGGCTATGCTTTTACAGTGAGAGAGGGACTGCAACATTCTTTAGTTCTTTATTTTGTGCATGTAATAAAATGAAACAAAAGAGAAGAATTAAACAATAACAAAAGATGCACAGGTGGGATGAAAAAAACCCTGAGAGCTTGTAAAAAGAACCCACCTAACATTGAAATTGACAGTTATATATGCTTGCCACAAATTTACAAACAGATATTTATTTATTTTTTTTATATTATAGAACATATATTTTTAAAATATCTTAAGAAGATAATACAAAGAAAAAAGAAATAAATACAAGCATTGCAATAACATATATTTGCACTGCCTTCCTACATTGTTATCATACCTTAATTATATAGTACTGTACTCCTTCAAGAGAAGCTGTGTAAGATCTTTTTTAAAAATCTGACATAAGGAGAGACTGCGAAGTGAAGCAGAAAAGCTGTTCCATATGACTGGAGCTCTGTACCTGATTGAAAAATGGCCAAGGCTAGTTCTGTAGAACTGACTATATAGAAGATCAACAGATCTGGTGTGATAACAGTGAGACCTAGTTACAAAGAAACTGTAAAAAGAAATGGGAAGCGAATTGTTATGTGCTTGCCTATACTATATTGCCATAAGAAATGAAAGGATAAATCACACCAAAATTTTCTGCAACTTTATTGGACACATAAGAGATGTGCTTTTTCCAATTAAAATTGATGATCGATGATTACACCTAAGAACTTAACATGTGAAACATATTCATGTGCATTATTAGCTATGAGAATGGGACGAAGATCCTGTTAAGGAGGTAGCTTTCAAACCAATTAAGTTCAGTAACAATAACACCATGAGCTTGTAGCTTATTTAATATATTATCATCTACAGTGTCAAAAGCTTTTGACAATAAATATTCCACTTGTAAATTCTTTGTAATGTAGCTATTCTGCCCGCTACTTGCACCAAGCCCATAGAGGTAGAATGCTTGTCACAAAATCCAATTTAATAGTCATATAGTAACTCATTATCCTTTAAGTATTTGACTGATCTATTGTACACATTTTTTTCAAGTATTTTAGAGAAATGAGGAAATGAAGAGCTGGTCTATAATTTGATAATAATGATGGATTTTCAGCTTTAAATAATGGGATAACCTTGGCCCATTTCAGTTGATCTGGTACAATACCTGTTTGAAGGGAACGATTGAAGATGTGACACAGTGGTTGTAGAATAGCAGGGAGGCACTGTTTTACTAACTTCATTTTGAGATCATCATGACCTGCACCTGTTCATTTCAAACTTGATACAATATTACATATTTCTTGCTCACTTGCAGAAGAAAAAGTAAATGAAGGTAGATGGGAAACAGACTCTATATTAGAAGAACAAGTGGGTATGATGGTATTTTTTGCAGCCAAAGCAGGACCTATATTGACAAGAGTTATTGAATTCACTGGCAATCTCAGTGGGATCTTCTATGATGGTATTATTAATATTAAACTTACTATGGGGCAATTTTTCAGAAGAAGGCTTATTTACAATTTCATTAATGAATAAACTTAATTTAAGGAAGAGGGATTGGTTAGATAGTCTTTATATAGTTTGTGTTTCCTAGAGATACATTTTTTTTTACTCTTTAGTCAACCAAGATTTACAAGCTTTAGGTTTGATGGCTCAATTTTCACATGGAAAAGGTTTCATTGAAAGTACCAAAGAACTCATCATCAAAAAGATTACACACATTAGATGCATCATTTGTTGCTATAATTGTATCCCATTTAATACCATAGAGTTTATCAACAAAACTTTTCACATTAGACATCTTGAAATTTCTTAGGAAAGTATTTGTAACAACTTGCTTAATCTCAGTAGGATGGTAAGCAAGAATATAAATAGGAAGGTGGTTTGATATATCAGTAGAGAGTATACCAGACACTCCATGTTTATTTGTACAGTTAGCTAAATTGACAATCTCCATGGCAACATTAGTCATTCTGTCAAAAATACGTCATTTCTGTCGAGCAACACTTATCAGAAGTGTTGAGTGATGATAAATTAACCTTTAGTGCCCTTAAGTGTTTTTTTTTCTCTCTTAAGGATTTCCTCTTTGTCCTGAAATCTGAGTAACTTCATGACAATTGTCCATGGCCTGTTGGACTGCTCATCATATTTCCCATTGCAATGCGCATATTCAATATCAATTGATTTTGGGTCAAGTTCCAACTTATCAGCCAGCAGTAGCTTTGGATTCAGTGACTTGCCATGATTCATATCTCTCATCAACACTGTTGAATCTCTAATTAGTTTGGCTTTACAAAGTTAGAGCAGCAAAGACAGAATCACTTGTAACATGATGTTACAACAGCCCCTTTTGATGAACTTGCAGGGTCTTGATCTTGTAAGATTTATATTTTACTTTTTCCCTCGTTGACTGATGTTGATAAGTGACCTGTCAAGTTGGCAAAATTCCTTTCTACTTCCTTGTCACGCTGCGTGCGGAGCTGATGAAACTCAGTAACAGTAAACGCAGATAACATTGAAATCAACCCACCTCCCCTGGAGAAATAAGTCCTGTCTGAATGGGGCTTAAAATGTTTTGAGTGTTTTAACTAAAACTAATAACTAGTAAACTTTTTTATCAGAAGACTAAAACGAAATCTAAATCAGGTGCCAAAATGAACACTAGTAGGAATAAAATATTTGTGTAATACAGGTTATAGTTGACTTAACCAGATTAGTTGTAGTAGTTGATTAACCACAGTTAATCGGGTAGAACTGTACAATATATTGCAATCCAATACAACACTGATGACTCAAAAATCCTCATGTTGTAAAATTGCCATAGAGTTAAATTAACACCTCTGACGTAGTATCCTAAATTAGTATCGTAAACAGGCATTGCTTCATTAGGCAAGGCAAGTTTATTTGTATAGCACATTTCAACAAGGCAATTCAAAGTGCTTTACATAAAACATAAAAGGCAGAATCTAGAAGCAACATAAAAAAGATAAATACAATTTAAATACAATTAAAAAGTCTTAAATTGGAAATAAAAATTAGCTAAAATCAAAGAGATTTAAGAGAGATAAAACAGGAGAGTAAAAGTGCAGTATAAGATATCAATCAACACCTCAAATTTGATTTAAAAAATAGGCAGCGGCAAACTGAAAAGTCTTCAGCCTTGATTTAAAATAACAGAGTTGCAGTAGACCTTCAGTTTTCTAGGAATTTGTTCCAGATATGTGGAGCATATAAACTGAACGCTGCTTCTCTATGTTTAGTTTTGACTCTTGGAAAAGAAAGCAGACCAGTCCCAGATGATCTGACAGGTCTGGATGGTTCATAACGTTGCAGAAGATCAGAAATGTATTTTGGCCCTAAACCATTCAGTGCTTTATAAACCAACAGCAGTATTTTAAAATCAATTATTTGGCAGACAGGAAGTCAGTGTAGTCAAATCTGAGAACTGGAGTGATGTAATCCACTTTCCTGGTCTTAGAGGGGACTCGAGCAGCAGCGTTCTGAATCATCTGCAGCTGTCTGACCAATTTTTTATGGAGACCTGTAAAGACACTGTGACAGTAGTCGAGTCTACCAAAGACAAATGAATGGACAAGTTTTTCCAAATCCCGCTGAGACATAAGTCCTTTAATACTTGATATATTCTTCAGGTGATAGGAGGCTGACTTTCTAATTGTCTTTAATTGGCTGTTGAAATTGAGGTCTGAGTCCATGACTACACCAAGATTTCTGGCTTGGGTTTGTGGTTTTTAACATTATCGATTGAAGCTGGGCACTGACTTTTAATCATTCTTCCTTGCCTCCAAAAACAATTACTTCAGTTTTGTCTTTCAGAAAATTCTGAAACATCCAATTGTTGATTTGTTCAATGCACTTACTCAGTGCTTGTATTGGACTATAGTCCCCTAGTGATACGGTTATGTAAATTTGTGTGTCTTCTGCATAATTATGGTAACATATTTTGTTGTTTTCCATAATCTGAGCTAGTGGGAGCATGCAGATTGTTAAACAGAAGAGGCCCTGAAATGGAGCCTTGGGGAACTCCGCATGTCATTTTTGTCCACTCAGATGTGTAATTACCTATAGACACAAAGTAATCCCTGTCCTTTAAGTAGGATTCAAACCAGTTTAGTACTGTGCCAGAAAGTACCACCCAGTTTCCAGTTGGTCTAGTAATAACCAAGACTGAAATTCTGCCACTGTCTGTGCTTAAGTGGATGTCATTGAAGACCTTAACAAGAGCAGTCTCAGTGCTGTGGTGTGGTCGAAATCCTAACTGGAAGCAATCAAAACAGTTGTTTAGTGCCAAGAAGTTGGTCAGCTGTTAAAAAACAACTTTTTTTTTTTTTTTACGATTTTACTTAAAAACAGGAAGTTTGATATGGGCCTATAATTGTTAATTAGTGACATGTTCTAGACTGTGCTTTTTTAAGAGTGGCTTGATAACTACAGTTTTCAGGGCCTGTGGGAAGACACCTGAGAGAAGAGACATGTTTACAATTTCAAAGATCTGAGGCCATGCAGTTAGAAACATTTTTGAAAAAACCTGTTGGCAGAATATCATGGCAGCAGGAGGATTTCAGATGTTGTATAATGTCTTCCAAGTTTCTGCAGTTAATAGGATCAAATTGTATTTATTTATCAGGACAGTGTACAGGTTTTAACATAAATGATGCACTGCACCAATAAGACATATGGGAAAGAATCATAGCATGCATAAATATCTTGGCTGCATCCAAAGAGAGATAGTTTCTAATATGTCTAAAATTTGCTAAATTGTACTTAATGGTTTTCATCATTTTCGTAACATGTTTCTTACAGGTCAAGTTTGGATCCAGTGTCACACCAAGATATTTAAAATCAGTAACTAGGTCAATCTTTTCACCTTTGATGAGAATATCAGCGTTAGGAGGTTGTGCCATAATTTTAGAGAAAAACATACCTTTTGCCTTTTTATATTTAGACTCAGACATGATTGATCAAGCCAATGTGTGATCCTTTCCAATACAATTGTTAGCTTAACAGCAGCTAACTCAGCTGTTGTGTCTACAGAATGGTGTCATCTGCATACATCTGTAGTTCTACATCATGACACTGTTGAGGGTGATCATTAATATTTAGGCTAAATAATAGGGGTCATACTATTGTGTCACACTATTTGAATTGATTTTAAGTGGACACGGGGACATCACATATCCAGTACCTGATATGGAGGCACTAACTGCTTGTCTAATTTTGAAAAGGAAGCAAATTCATTGCAGACCCTGATAGATAGTTCAGTCAGTCCAGTAATATGCTATTTAAAAATAGCGGCAGAGATCGTGAAGGTATTGTTACTTCACTTGTGGCATTACTTCAACTGTTTCTGGCTTGCTTGAGAAGCTGCTTTACCTGTCTCACAGCTGTAACACTACCAAATACCTCAACCTGGCACAGTTGACAGTTTGCTTCACTCAGATTAAAGAATTGCCAAACTGCAGGCATTTTTTGTCACTGGAAAAGTATTGTACTGTGTCAAAGCACAGCTCTTCAGTGGAAGTGCAGGTGATTTTAGTGAGTGAGTGGCGGGAAAACTTTATTTTCTGCTCCTTTTACGACTTGACAGGTGGATCAGTACTGGTTCTGATAAGACAGATATATCAAAAGGAAAGTGGTATACAACAAAATTACAAAATTGATAAACTGTTAAAAAACTGACTGCTTGATCACTCTTTACTTCAATGTTTAGAAAATATGGTCAGGTTTCTGATGTCTTGGATGAAACTGGCTCTAGAGGACCACAGCAATACAGCAGCTTCACAATATAAATGTTCTCTGTTGCTGGTTGAAATCCCAGCTACACTGTCTGCGATGTATAGGGATCAAAGTAAAACCTAAATAGCAACCTTGCTCCTTCATGGAAGACGTTGCTTTTCCAAAACTCATTATGCTAGTTGTCAGGAGAAGGTCAGGACTATGACACAGAGCTCCAAGCCGCCTGGAGGAATTTAGTATGGATCACCTTCTGCAACACGCAGAGCTCAATTCCAGCTGTCATCAGACTGGAGGAGGCAGAAATGCATTACCAGCCAGGATAATATGCTTTATTATATAGCTTATATGCCAGCTCACGCTGCCTCAGGGCAACGAGAGGAGCAATTACAAGGACAGGGATGTGTAGAGTGTGTGTCTGCATATGTGTGTACGTACATGCACACAAACACACCTGCCAGCATTTACCTCTCAAAGCCAATAAACTTCTAATATGGTATTTTCAAAGTCGCATCAATGTTTAAAATGTTATCAGCCCTCGGACATGCACCACTGCTTACTGATGATCTCCAGTACAAGGACATAATCCTTATCCTTCCAATGTAATCCAAACACTAACACAAGCATGAGCACACTCATATAGTGCTATACATTCCCGCTAAAACGGCATAGTTGTCATTTGTTGGTTTGTCTCACAGTGACTCAAGTCATTTATAGTGTGAAGCTCCAGCGACAATCTGGTAGTTAAGAAGATTCAGAGTAGTGACTCAAACACCCAAAAGGCTTTCTTTCATTCAAATGGGAACAAAAGCAGTAACTGAAATCTCTGTTAGATGAAATACAATTTCACCATGATACCACCAATAGAGCCTCTCCCGTGGCACAGTAATGTTGAGAATTGCCGGCTTTTATGGTCCATCTAACAATCATCCTTTGCGCCTGTGTTGAACCCCAATCCTGCACGTTCTTAACACACCAATATAACAGCATTATGTGTTTTCAGATAAGAAAACATCACAAAAGACTGAATCAAATATTCATCCTGTGTTACCCGTTGATCAGTAATCTCCCTTTTTCATTTTGTTGCTGTCGCTTTCTCCTTCCCCTATTCCCCTGCTCTCCTGCTCCCCAGTTTCATCTGCACGCTATTTCCGATGTAATCTTTTTGTGGGTGTGGAACAAGAGAGAAAGAAAAATGATGATACTTTAACAAAGACACAAAGCTATTTGCTATACTGCAGGAGTTACTGATGATGTTCATCTCCCAATGTTTGCAGGTGAATATGAGTGTGCTTATGTATGTATGGCCATGTGCGTGCATGTGTGGGTGACTATATTTATATGTGTATATGCCCGGAATGAGTATCATCACTTTGCAAGAAACATTGAATCAATTTTCTCCTTTATCTATTAGATTTGAATCAGCTCAGATTTAAATGTGAAATGACATGTTCTCGGCAGACAAGAAAGAAATAACAATGACCATAAATGATTTTCCAAAGGCTGCAGCACTGCTGGGAGCTTTAATGCACCCTTGTATATGTTAGCACTGATAACTCTAAAGTATGTGTGTTTGTGTCTGGCCTCTGCTCTCCACGAGCATGTCTCCTGTTGATTGGATAACCACACACAAACACACACTACCTGCTTTACTGTTAACAGCTTAACAACTTATGAAGGAGACTCCAGATATTTTAATTGACTCACGCTGACGTAAACTTCTATGGCACTAGCAGAATGATAGGCTGCCTGTGGAAACATGCCTTTAGTATACTGCAGTATTTAAGCATAGTTAGGGATCCATAACTCTGTAGTTTAAGCATGTATTGTTTTGTTTTGGCACATAATCCACAAACCCCTATTTTTTATACTATTCATGGTCAGTATTTTTTTCAGCAAAATAACCATTCAATATACTTGCATACAGCAATTACCTCTCCATGCAGCAGTTATCATTGTTAGTGCAGTGCTGGATTCAAATTGCTTTCACAAACCTAAGGAATTCACAGAAAACGATGCAGCATGTTACTGCTAATGTAGACTGAACATTTCCTACTGCTGCTGTCACATAAGAGGTGGCCTTCATTGTAAAACAGGAAGCGTAATGTATTTGTCACTGAGGTTAGCGTTTGCATCAAGAATGCATTTACACAACAACACATTGTTATTTTTGCCATTTTTTGACAGTTGATCAGTTTTAAATATTGCAGAGAGTAATGAAACAAGCTATAAGCTGCAGGCTACACACCTCCAACTCCTCAGCAGGGTAACCAACTTTGTTGTGCCATGCTGTTCAGTGGAAAACTACTCATGCACCGCATGAAATCAGACTGCTGTTGCTCATGGCATGATGGAAAAAGGCCAATTACTGATTGACTGCTTTATTCTTACAATGCAATGCAATATTTGTTTGGCTGCACTGTAAACAGATACACCAGATGGTCTGCTATGTTCCAATAAAGTAGCAGCTCAAGCTGCCCTAGGAATTCTGGGACTAGTATTAGTATTAAGGAGTAGTATTAAACCGCACTTGTTACAACCAGTAACCAAAAGTGTCATCATCAACCAGGACTGAAATCTTAAGAATTATAACTTCAAATGGCGGACATATCACTTGATACAGCTGTAATCATCACTTGAGGACCTTGTTTACTGTAAAATGTGGTGTAAATGTGGTGTAAATACAAAATAAATAAACTGTGGGAATCTCTCAGTGAAAGTCTTTAAGACGTGAAAAAAAATAGGTTTACACATGTGCGCTTGTGTGTGCACACATTTTACTGCAATCTCTCTGTCAATTTCTATCACTTTCCCTCTCTCTCTCTGTCTCTCTCTCTCTCTTCATTCATCATTGCTAGAGATCCCAGAGGTAATTACATGGAGTTTCAGACAGTGGTTTTTGAGACCTGGGACTCTCCACCAACCATTATTCTCCAGATCAATTGCTGTGGACTAAACTGAACACACACTCTCAGAAGCACAGAACAATTAAAAGTCAACACAGGGGAAAATTCAACACACACTTGCATGGAGTCATGTATGCATGTGCATGCACACACACAGGCATCCATATGCACTTGAACTGACATGAACATGAGTGAACACAAAGATATGTAGATTCAGTTGAGACAAGTGAACTTTTTCAGACATCTAAACATGCATGCACTAATGCACACGCACATTCCAGGAGAAAGACCGAGACAAACGAACACACTCCCACATGCGAACACAAAACCTACGTACATAATGAAGTAGAAGAGGATTCAACAGAGCTTAAAGCCAATCTGGTGCAAATGGAAAGTAGCAAATGAGAAATCTTATTTGATAACGGCTTCAAAACAGCCTACTACTGCGAGGGCCCCATGGAGCCAAGTCGAGCGACAGCACCAAACAAACCTTTGCTCCAAGCACAACAAACGTTTTCATGTTTTCTCTTCAAAGGATCACACACTAATACACTCCGCAGTCTGCCTTATCAAAGCTCTCATATTGCATGTGTGTGTATGCATACGCATGAGTCAGTATGTGTGTAGCATGTGCCTGCGGATTTACATGTGCTTATATATATATATATATGTGTGTGTTTATATGTGCGTTTCTGCCCAGAGCTCCACATACATACACAACCCATATGCGCACATTATTGAATATGAGACACAGGGGGACTAAACTGTAACAGGCAAAGAACACCACAAATGGTAATTGGCTTGAACACAGCGAACTAGCAAAGTAAAAACACTTGATGTTCCAAAAGCTTCACAAAGAAAATGTTTTAACAACCCACAAAGTCAAATGAAGGACATTTTGTAAACCTCACTCATACTAAATCTCATTAGAAATAAAAGAAACTGAGGAAAAAAGACTTATTTAAAAGCTTAATACATGTGAAAACACATGTATATATACACCCACACAGGCACACAAAAACAGAGCTGTATGAGTTGGTGATTGAACGCATGAGAGACTGAGTCTTGTGTATGCACAGTTGGATGCTGGGAACGTTCTCTTATATGGATCTAAATATAGGAACTCTCCTCTTGCTGTTTGTGTGGACTCTCACTTAGTCTCTCTCTTTCTATCTCACTGACTTGAACACACACACGTATCTCAAAAAACACACAGGGTTATCACAAGTTTTTGTCTCGCACACACACATACAAACACACACAAACGTGTGCATCTATGTGTGTGAGTGTCTCGTGAGGACTCTGGTGAAGTAGGGCAGGCTGGAGGAAAGTGGGGCGACAGGGGGGCGGGAAGTGAGCCCAGTCAGAATATCAATAATGGATAAACATGTTGCCATCAGGAGGGACTGAAGGAGAAGGAGATGTGGATAGAGACAGAGAGAGACAGAGTGAGAGAGAGAGAGAGAGAAGGACCTGGAAGAAAAAGGGTAAAGAGAAAGGACAAAGGGCAAGAAGAGAGAGAGAGAGAAGAAAGTGGAAACAGAAGGAGCAGAATGACAGCAACCGTCAGAATAGGGGTGGAGCCAAATCCGAATATAGCATTTGGAAAAGCACAAATAGTGGGTTTTTATGAATATTTATTTCGTACAAACATTTTAAAAATTGTTTTTGGGAAGAAAAAGAAGACATGTCAAATAACAGCACGCAGGTCGGGACTCGGTAACATTGTTGTCTCCATCTCTCTGCTCTGCTCCACTCTGCTGTCTGTCTCTGTGCGATGGATGTATAAATAGCTGCAGGTCTGTGGGTCTGATGGACCTGAACTTTGGTTGAGTGGTCAGCGCAGTCGTCCGTAGTCTGGGAGACTGTGGTTCGGGACCTGGTGTGGGAATCCTCCTTTGCAAAATAGTTTATTGAAGAACATTTATTTTAACACTTTAATATCCTAAAATTAGAAGTGTAATCAAATACAAATACAAATAATTTTGCTGCCTCGACAAATACAGATACAAATACAAATACTGGGCTCTCTGTACATCCCTATGTCAGAAAGACCAATAAGTGAGGGGAGACACATATTGAGTCAAGGGCCTTTGCTTTTAAAAGGATCAGTTAACCTAAAATAGGTAAAAATCTCAAGTGGTATGCAGACAGTTTTGGTTTTATATCGATATCTGTCTCTGAGATTTCTGCTGCCTCTCGAAGGCCGCATTCAGACCAATTTAGCCTTGCATGAAAAAAGGCAGCTCTCTCATTCATGTGAATAAGGCAATCGATGCAGTGGATGCCAATTATTATAAAAACTATGCAGTGGTTTGGTGCCTTCAAAATCAGGAATCTGTTACTAAACTCGACCTCCTAGATTATATATCTTATATATCTCATCAATGCTTTAACACATGATTCTGAACTCCTGCTGATACAATGAAGCTGAATGGTATTTTGTTTGTGCTGCTCACAGCATTAAAAAATTATATTGAGAAAATTCAGCAGCAACTTGTCCTTCAATAAACAACGTTCCCACTATTTTGGATAAATCACAGAACACGCTGTCAACAGTTGTCATACTACATACAACACATACACTCCAGCAGAAAGTAGTTCCAATGTGACCTGATCACAGCAGAGCGGCTCTAACAGGGGAATCCAGACACAGACTCCAGAAGGACATGACACTGTTGAGTTTTTTTAAATGTAATTTTTCCAATGCTATGGGCGCTACAAATGAAATTACATTAACCTCCATTGTACTGAAGGCATAAATCTCAGAGACAGATATTATCGCTGTTATAAACCTGGGCAAATAAAAGAAAAATAATCTCTGTGGCTATAGAGGACTACGGTAAGTGAGAAAATATGATTTTTGGTAATTTGGATGAACCAACACAATTTTTCTTCCAGGTAACCATAAAACAAGAAAAAAAAAATCCCCTCTTTTTCTTCACCATTTATTTTGTCACTTGTAACACTAAACTCCATTTTCAAATGAAAAAGATGCTGCAACTCCGTTTGCAAATACAATAAGTGCACACGAAACACCTCTATCAATGTGAGTGCATATTTTTGTAGTGATATTATCTCTCTAAGTTTTTTTATAAAGAGTCCTTGAGTCATGAGTAGTGAGTATTGGAGCAGAGGCGAATGAGAGAATGGGGAAAAAAATGAAAGAGCATAAGGTTGAGTTTGGAACTGTACCATTTTTCACATTTAAGTAGGCAAACCAGTGTGAGAGGTGAGCTATCAACAGTGTTCCAAATCCATTTAGCCCAAGGTAAATGATGAAAATAGGATGCACAGGGCTCCACTCTGCACGCCATTGTCACCCCTGATTCATATTTATGCAGCCTCTAGCATAAAATCAGGTGTGTGTGTGTGTGTGTGTGTGTGTGTGTGTGTGTGGGTCTGTTTTTCTGTGCCTGTGAGAGCAAGTAAGAGTAGAGAAGAAAAAGAGTGCTACAGGGTATTCCAGCACTTACTTTCAAATTTTTGGATCTTGTAACCCCGCCCGGGGTGTGTGTGCCTGTGTGTGTTTATGTGCAATTGTGAATGCACGTTTATGTTTGTGTGTGTTTAAACCAATTACCGATTGCCTCCTTGGCTCTTGTATTCAACAGTCCACCCAAGGCATTTTTTGAGTAACTCTGGGTTACCATGAGGGCTTGTTGCTCATGGCAACTCAGCTGTGTCCACTTTTGTCTGCTCCTTTCCAACTTGAAAAGACAAGATCACAGGCTAAGAGGAAGAATGAGGCATATTTTGTTCCATATAATGTGTTCAACAGTCAAATATTGATTCAACACCATTAAATCCTCCCAAACAAATTGATACACTATTCTTTCATCGATGACCGACTTAGTTGTGTTTCAGTTCTGGGAGGGTGGATATGTAAGCGTGTGTGTGTGTCTGTCTGCGAGTGTAAACACACTGACAGGTTGCCTCATTTCTCGTCCCTATGTACAAGCTTCTCTATTATTCCTTCCTTAATGACACTAATTAGACTGTTCCCTTTAATTAATCTGTCCTTGATTGAGCGTGTGTTTGCCTGTGTGTGAGTGTATTCCGGCTTATGTGTGTGTGTGCGCGCACTGCTGCCAATGAAGCATGATAATCAGACTGCTAATCCCACTGATCCTGATACTCTGTGAGTGAGTGATAGAAAACAAAATGTCAGGCTGAGTTTGACGCCGCATGTGGAGCCCCTTGAATTCCAAGCTCGCTCCTCCTCACTGACCTCCAAACACAGAAAAGGGCAAAACTTTACAGCGACAATTATCAAGGTGGATAGAGTACAAGTGGAATCAATTACAGTCTCCTAATTACTTGCAAAGGCTGCAATTAGTGACATAGTGCATTGGGTTTGCATGAGGAAATACGAGAGGGGAAAAAATCCGTGAATGATTTGGAGGTGCACCAGCTCCCCTTTTTCTCTAATAAATATGATCAGGCATATTCCCTCTGTTTTCTTTGTCTCCTTTTGACTGCTTCTTATTTTGGTTTGCCTGAGGCCCTGTGCAAAACTCAGTCCACCTCAGCAGAGAAAATGAGACAATGTTTCTGCCTATTGACTTTCTGTTTTCATTCTATAATTGTTGCCATAAAGCATAATTAAACTTCATTGTTCATTCCTTCATCCTCTCTCTGTCTCTTCGCCTCTCTCTCTCTCTCTCTCTCCTCTTCGTGTGTTAGAAAGTAATTATATCTCGGTGTGCCTGCGAGACGGCGCACTCCTGATCCACTGATGAGAGCAGGCTGGGAGGTTGAATATAATGAAATGGAATACATTACATGATGCTGAGTGCCATAGGCTTGGCCTTCCAGAAACCTGCTGCTCCAAAATAACACACCTAGAGCTTCAAACAGAATTCTGCCACCGTTTCATGAAGGACTTTACTTTTTTTATTCAAATGTCTCTTTTAGGCCAAAGTTAACAGCTCAAGTGAATTGATTATATTGATGTCATGGTGGCGGTAAGTATATTGCACTGTTGTTCCACTCCCTGGAGGAATTTGTGGGGTAAGAATTCAACTTTTGCTTGTGTGTTTCAGCTATTGACAGCTACATAACCTGATCCAGCACCCAAGATAATTAAAAGGAGCATATCCTGTGATCACAGTTGGAGGTAAAGTGACATTCTCCCCTAAATTTGCATTCAGCTCCATGGATTTTCCTTTCATGTAAGCAAAGCAAGTGAGGTGGGAGATCCTTTAAACCACAACAACAACAAAACCTCGCCCAAAGTCTCCAGAGTGGGTATGCTGTGAGTTGTTTACTTTGTTCCTCTGACTAACATGCAGCAACCCCTGCTGGTAATTAGACATATTATGGACACATACAGTAGAACATGAGGCTATCTCTTCAATCTTAACAGTGTACAATAAATTAGATCAATTGGATACCGTGTGAAGCACAAAACTTTGACACCAGAGACTTGGTTTCACACTCTGAGTCCTGCATGTTGTTAAGTTCAGGCAACAAAAATTTCTTGTCTTGTGCTTCATGAAACTTTGATTTTTTCAGTATCCATCTATCATTCCCTAACCTTAGCTAAGTGCTGTTAGTGCCTAATCATAACCATGAATATCCCCTCATAGCTTTTAGTTCTGATGAGCGGATATTGTATTGCAAGAGCACACATTATAACTATCAACCTTTTTCAACATATATTGTAAATATATTAATTAACAAGGTTTACTGACTATGTTAGAAAATAGTCAGCGTCACCTGGTGGTATTAAGTTTCTATCAAAATGGATTTTCTGTTGTAAATTAGCATAAACATAATTCATTGCAGACAGGGTTAATAATGCCGTTGTTTCTATATTTTCTCAGACATATCTTTTGCATTTCTGTTTATTGCAAACTCTTGTTACATATCAACTGACACATATGCTGATACCAACATATGATGAGCTAAAAACGCAACATTGGCTATGCTGATGTATCAGTCGTGCTCTAATCACAAGATATTAACACAAGGCAATTTAATTTGTAACATTTTGGATAAACTAACAACTATTTCAATTTATATCAATTAACTAATTAGCCAGTAACTTTGCTAAATTATTCCGGCTACAAAATCTTAATCAAAGCATACAAACACAAAGCACAGTACACAGTATAATTCAATCAGATTCAGGCGTAGGACCAGAATAAACATTACCAAGCATTTGTTACCAGGCTTCTACAACAGCATTCATCAATAAAGGATTGAAAATGAGAAACGAGAAGAATTATAATAGGTAGAGACCACTATAAATAAGACATTGGAAGGATAGACGGGACAAGTGCAGCGTGGGTCAAAGGTCAAGCCAAGAAGTTCTCTCTTGTGTCAGAGGTTGTCTCTCATGTAAACTAGCTCTGTGAGAAGCTGGCTTTAAGTGTGTGTGTGTGTGTGTGTGTGTGTGTGTGTGTGTGTGTGTGTGTGTGTTGCTTGCAAAAGGAGGGAGTTTTAAATACCATCTGCCTTTGGGCTTTGCTATCTTAACATAGGAGAGATGACTCATACACACACATACATACAGTGAACACAGATAGATAAGAGAAAAGGGTGTGTTGGGGGTTGAAGCAAGTTAAAATGCACACAAGAAGAGAGAGGGAGAAAGCTTTAAAGAGAAAATGAATGACAAACTATGAGATAGCTCAGGGAGGTGCCACCTCTGCAGCCACTTCTCTGTCACCAAGCAAAGGAGTCGGCATCACAGCATCAGCATATAAACACCTCGGTAATGAAGCGCCAGCAGTCCTGGGCTCTAACCATGCAGACCTATCCATCTCCCCCATGCATTATTCACCGCACACAGCCATTTTACTGCCCAGCGCACCCGGCAAAGATTGGTTATTTATCTGTTTTTCATCCCCCTCCCTCCTTCCCCTCCTCCTTCCTTTCCGCAGCTTTTCAATTAAATTAAGGCAAGCGCGACACTAAATCCATGCGGCAGAGGCTGCCCACATGACAATTAGACTGTCAGCCAGACAGAGAAAGAGGGAGAGACAAGATAGTGAACACAGTCCAGGTAAGTTGGCAGTGCTGAAATGCTCATTTAGGGCAGTGAACAAAAGCCCAGACAATATGACCAAGTCTGGGCATGGCTGTTCTTTGAGACCACCTCCTGCTCAGACTACCAGTAGTCAAATTTCAATATTCAGATTTAAGTCAAACGTCAAGAAACTGAAAGATAAATAATTCAGACCATAATGTGTCAAAAGTATCATTTTAATTACATTAATTTTAGCCAGGAGTGACTTATTTACACTAATTTATATTCATACATTGTTGATTAGACCTAGATTACATTTTTTGGCATAACTCCATCTCTGATTAATTTTTATAATCATACCACCCCTGCTTGGTGTGGGAGCTACTGCTCAGATGTTGGCATCAGTACCAGGTGCTGGAGGCAGCATGTTACAGGTGCAGCTAATAGGGTTAATAAAGAGCAAGCTGGCTCTGGTGTGAGCTCAGAGAGAGGAGTGGTAGTTTTAGGCTCACTTTATTAGATGGTGGGAACGAGGAAGCAGTTGCCTCTTGAAAATGAAACCAATCGGATAATAGGAGGGAGCAGGAAGAGATATCGGATAGGGACCAAAAGGCATGGAATAATGAATGAAGGAGCCGAGGAGAAAGAATTAAGAATGAAGCAATCTCAATTTTTTTCTTTTTGCAGCTGATTAAACTGACCGTATTACATGCTCCCCATGCCTTGGCTCCGTTGGCTCTCAGTCTGTCATTTTCACAAAATCTCCTAGCAATCTCTTCCACTAACATGCTAATTTGTTTTTAGTACACACATTCTTTCCAGCAGCATGATAGCAGCTGACGAGGAGATTACTGCTCCTATCATCTACTCCTCCAGGCAATATTTGGAAAATGTTTCCCCTAATTCCCTTTCACAAAAGGCGAGATTCAACAGAACACCAACCCAAATATTTCAAGAAATTGAATAACGGAAAAATTGCACACACTCTTAATCACCTCCAGATAAACTCTCTCTGTTTAGACTACAATGCCCATTAATTGCATCCTGTTTTTATTTAGTTCAAATTTGTAGTCATTTTTGGAACTATGGGACTATCCTTGATTTCAAACAGATGCAGAGAAAAGCAAAAAAGCAGGCCTCTCATTTTTGCTGTTGATTTTGCTAGCTGAAATTTCACCCATCATTGGTAGATTTTATCAGCTTTAGTCCGGCTTGTTTTTATAATAACAACATGCACCTTTGACAACCATAAGATGCATAGAGACAGAGCACATTCAAGTCCCGCCCACCCCGGAGGGGAAAACAATTCATTGCTCTCCGCTGACTTTGTATTGAGTGAAGGTGTCTCCTTGTCACTTCTGTCTGCTAGCAAACAGAAAAATGCCTTCAAGCTGCTCTGTGGTGGTGGGAGGCATTGCCAACAGGATAAAGAACCCAGAACTAAGTTTTTATAAGCTGCCGAACCGAAAAACGGAGTCTTTAAGAAGACAAAAATGGATATCTTTACAGGGCTGTGTGCCATGCAGTGGAAGAGACAGACCCGACCTGAGCTAGATACGGACAGCCTGCAGCTCAAAAACCTCCGTAAAATTGACACATATACCTGGACATGCTGCTAGTCACAGAGAACACACATGAAAGTAAAAACAGAACAGCTGTTTAATGGTAAGATATGTGGTGTTTGTAATATAAGTTTAAATCACAGAATAGCTAACCTGCATTCAGATGACATGCTAACTATAAAAAAGAGCCCGAATGGGAAATGAATGCATGTCTGTGTGTAATTTCCCTGCCTATGTTTACAAACTGTACTTGCCATATCAGCTGTGAAAAGTGTCATGCCAGCCTGTTATGTAGTGGAGTTTGCTATACAGTTGGGCTATCTCTATTGTCAGCCCTTGCATTCATGTATTGCATCTTCAAGTAACAGGTTTCAGCATATGCAATAAACTACCTTTTCCTCTCTGGTAGACATAGGGTGCTAAAATAATCATTTGACATGCTGTAATCTAATATTTTTAGCTAGCTACAGGCATTGTGTTAGAGTTTCAGCCCTCGGTTGAGTATTATTATAGCACTGACTGTTTTCCCCTCCGGTGAGTGTGGTTTGTAGAGTACGATGCGTTGCGCTCCGTCTCTATTCAACAGAAGGACTAACAGTTTTTTATGAGCCTGTCCTCTCAAGATTTATGACACTATAGGTCATTATGTCAGTCACCAAAAATGAACTCTAGTTCCTTTTAAGTGACAGATACCATCTAGCAGCCATAGTAATTATAACCAGGAGAAGTGGCACAGTTCAGATGACATCTACATAAAAAGGTGACAAATTTTCATATTCAGAGGTGGCAGGTTAGATCCAAATTGCAAAAAAGTGGACTGTGTTGCAGGAAACCACTGTTCGCTTCTCATTTCCAATTCTAAGCCCACACAGTTTTTTAAAAACTGTAACTACTATTGTCGTGGTGTTTTGTTTTTTCTTTAATGGAATATTGAAATTCAATTGTATGTTCATTAACTATTTAAATAACTTATATTTTTCTTCTTGAAATTGGGCATGCTCACCAGGATGATGGTTTCTTAGTGGCTGATTAAGTTTGCTGTTCCAAATGTTTTCAAGGTTGTTCTTCCACGACTTATTTTGGACTTAAAGGTATTACAGATTGCAAGCTTCTTCACTCACATTGAAGAACTTCCACAACAATGACATGTTGTGTGTGTGTGTGTGTGTGTGTGGCTGTACTATCTGTGCGCTGTCTGCACGACATGCATGTTATGTGTGTGAGGCTGTGGTTGTCACGCTGTGTGTGCAACGTGCATGTTGTGTGTGTATGGCTACACTGTCTGTGCTGCAGCTGCCACTGTGTGCATGACGTGAACCACAGTGCGGCTATGTACAGAAAATTTGACTGGCAAAAAAAATCGGACATATGAGACTGAGCCGGGCCGGTCGCTGGTCATGGCTGATCAGCTGAAAACTATCCGTTTTCAATCGGTGCATCTCTTGTGTTTACTGTTGTCATGACGACGAAGGTTGCCTAACTTCAAGGAAGCAGTAACTTTAACCCGCACTCGTTTCAATGATACATAATTTTAACCCAAACCATGATCTTTCCCTTATCCTAACCAGACCTTACCCACAGCGTTATCACATTATAAAACATAATATTTTTAAGTGATTTGTACAGGTTAGTACAGACAAATGATGTCCTATCAATTGCTGCCCATAGAGGCCACATATTAGAAAACGCTTCTATTGGTCATTATGGAGCGCACAGTCAAACAACCTTTTTGGTCGTTTAATTTGGAAGACTTGTTGTTTTTTACATTTGTCATCTCAAGTGCATCTAACTACATTTGTGAAAAAAAGTCCATGAGCTGATGGCAGGTAGTAGAAGGACAAGGGATATGTGATGTCTCAAACACAAAGAAACAGATACTGTAAGGTGGAGGGTTTTATATACAATATACCTTTAGAATTTTTAGAAGGACGGATAAGAAATAAGACATAAAACTCTCCAAACATATTGATTTGTGCTGTCTGTCTTTTCATATGACCTTGAGTGACACTGAGGAACAAATTGCCTTACTTTCTGGTTTCCCTGGCAACACCTGATGCATATGTGTATGTCTTTTTGCACCTCTGGTTAAATGTGTGCGTTTTCAAATGTGGGTCTGTTGGTTGTCAGCTGCAAAAGGTAAAGCAAGGTTTTTTGCCAGAGACAATTGGGAGTCAGCAGCCATTTCAGGGAGACCGTTGTTCCTGAAATGAGCAGACAGAACCCAAACCAAGCAATTAAGGAAAAGGTCAGGCTGGATAGATAGTCTCCCATTTCATGAAGGAGGGGAAGCACACATACACACATGTACTCATGTAATAAGTAGTATTACAATGCTTGTGAGGACTCAGTGAATACATTAATTCCCTTACAACTAAAAATGACTTTAACAGCATCCACTGTGTGTTTAATGGTAACATTAACCTAACCTTAGTCTAATTCTGATTTTAATTTTATGCCTAAACCCAAATCCTAACAGTTTAATATCCTCATCAAAAAGTGGTGACTGAATGTCCTCAATTTGGCAAATTTCCCTTGTTTTTATATTCTTGTGACCTTGGTTCTAATAAGATTGTATAAAATGAACACACACATACATATGCAGACAGAGGGGAACAGACAAAGCGGCAGAGTAGATTCAGTGACACACACGAGGGCCCTCACATGCACACTTACATGCACAAAGATGCACATCACTTTTTTTTACATTTGAAAGCCAGTGTCCCATGTCGAAGGGTAGTTAAGAGGGTGACATTTCACCAGTGGGTCTTTTAATGACACGTGAATGGTGTAACTGAAGCAGAGAGGGGAGATCCTGCATGCTGTAGCATCAGTTTAACAACAGAGAGAAAGGAGCCGGCAGGGGCTGACGGGCTGCACGATGTGAAACACGCTACAAGGATTACGGTACATACATGGGAATGATGCATGGGCAGGCAGCGTTGAGAGGAAAATGGGTTAGTTAGGGATATAGGAGGAATAAGAAAATGAGAGTTGCTGAGAGAAAAAGGAAGGAGGGAGGGAAGGGAAGGGAGAGAGAGAGGGAAAGCAGGAGAGACACTCAGCTGAGCGACAACACAGAAAAGTCATAACCCAGATTCAATTAACGTCTGATTGCTGTTCTATTGCTGTAATATTATACAGCTGAGAGCAGTTTCATATTTCAAACAAAGGCCAAGCGTCAGCCTCATTTATGATCTCCCTCACACATATGCACTTATTCTCACACACACACACACACACACACACACACACATAAATATATACACACACATTGAAAATGCTATGGAATAGAATGAAAACAAAAGAAGTGATGACATCAACAGAAAGTGCATGCATGTAAAAGATAGAGACAGACAGAGAGAGCGGAGAGATGGCACTCAGTCAACAGGAGTTTTGGAGGGCTGACTGACAGCCTATTTATTTGGGATGATGAAGATATTTCCATCCAGGCAGCCATTTGTAGCGTTAGTGCCTAGGACAGCCTGTCAAATCTGCTTTAGTTCTCCGTCCCTGTCTGCACACTGCTGCCACCACACACATACACACACACATCAACACACGCTGTCTGCCTCCCCACAGACCACAACAGGTGTGCATCTGTGTGACTGTGGTTATGTGTGTGTCTTTTTTTTTTTTTTTTTTGAAAGAAAGAAAAAGCCAGCCTGCTTTTGGGGCACCATTACCAGCACATCACCTCTGGGCTGAATTATTTAAACCCAATACACATACGCGTGCGCACTAAGTAAATGCGTTATACTCACCTTTTCTGTGTCGGTCTGACAGAAATCACTCTCACCCCTCTCTCACATCTACCCAGTGGCAAAACATTACATGGGCAGGAGGAGAGAAGGTGGGAGGCTTCTATGTAGTTAGCAGGTTGAATGCTGTCGTAGTAGTACAGAAAAAAGGTAATTTAGTTTGTCAAACACCACACATCCTTCACTGCTGTAATAGCAGGAAATAGAGCTGAAACCATAATGTCACAGCAGGCTATAAAACAGGGGCAACAACACAAAACCCCAAGTCATCAAACACTGGACATCTGTAACAAATGCACACATAAAGACACATATGAACATACGTACACACACTAATTGTCTGTCTCCACACAGTCATAATTTTGTGAGCACATAAGTGGCTTTTGGGGAGACTTGAGGCAGGGAGCTGAAGACACACATCTTCTGTCTCTCTCTCTTCCCCAACACACACATAAAGTGGCGTAGGGTAGACTGTGAACTCTGGTTGAACTCGGGGTAAAAGAGAGGTGAGAGGCAGAGCCACTCACATGTGAACACACATGCACGGATAGATACACACATACACACCAACCACTATTACAATAAATATTGTGTGACCCACTACAGAGGTATACAGTGTGCTCGGAAACAACATACAGTTGGTTTTTGACAAATGTAATCTTGAATGATGTGCTCTTAATTAAAACATACATCCAGTGAGCCTGGAGAACACACACTGAGGCTGACCGTGAGTGTGTGTTTGCACTCACAGTGCTCACAGTCAGAAACCCATTAACCTTTTCAGACCTCCCCTCCTTGAATACAGTTTGACTGATTGAGTGTTTCTGCAATCCCCTATCAATAATTGAACAGAACAAGGCACCACCGTATTCGCCTTACACATTAGACAAGAGACACTTAAACCAAAACCAAAATTTAACAGAAAAATACAATCTTAAATACTATTTTCTAACTAAAATTGTGCATTTTTGGCAGGGAGATGTGATTGTGGAGTAAGATAAATGATAATGTGAAAAACTGCTGTATGGGGAAATTCTGGTAGAGCGTGGTGATGGTGGTGATGGTTGTGGCGGGGTTCCCTTTAAAAGATTAATGTGTAACTTTGTATGACCCTGGCTCACTGCCTCACTACACTGGCAACCTTGGCCAGGAGTGTTCACCAAGAGCTGTTAGCCATGGCTCATCACACACATGCACACACATGAAGCCACACAAAGAACCAGACATCCACGGAGCAACATGCAAGCAGAAAGGAGCTCATAAAGGTGCACATACTCCAACACACATACCACAGACAAGCGCACGCACACACACACACATACACATACACACATACACACACATACTGGCTAACTGGTGGTTGATCAAGCCAATCTAAATGCTAAACAAGAATCTGTCTCAGGAGTAAACTACTGGCTGGCTGCAGACTGTCTCTTCTCTAGAGGCACTAAACAAGGGGACATAAAATTGATGTGCGCGCGTGTATGTGTGTGTCTGTGTGTGTGTGTGTGTGTGTGTGTGTAGAGCAGAGTTCACTCTCCTTTTATTTTCAAGACCCCAGGCCCTTGGTCACACTGAGAAGATTTTGAGGCACTTGGTAGAAATGATTTTTTCTCTCCATTGTAATTGCTAGGTAGAGAAGAGAAAAATATCAAACAAACACACAAAGGCTAGTGGGGGTGACGCACAAAAACACACCACAAAACACACACTCACATATATAGACAATATGCTGCAGGTAACTCAGTCAACAGCAATAATACAACCTTTGAAATCATCTCCCTGATTCAACATAAAGCCTATGTGATGATGCTTCTTTGCAGGCGAACAGAAAAATGTATACATGCATGTGCCTTTACTTGATATTCTGTGCGGCCGCTTTACCTTCCCACAAGCCCACAGCTACAATAAAGAGGACTGCAGATAAGTAAACCTGCAACTACAACTTAATGGGTTTCAGGGAAAAGACAACAAGCTCCACATTAGCATAATATGTAGTGAGAGGTTTCACTGCATATGCCTGTGAAAACCCTCATTGTTGGTTCTCACACGGCTGCCATTTCTGCTGCTCCCTCTGCACCTAATCAAAAGGTAAAATGGTGTCATTAGGACACAGTGCATAAATACTGGCCTTTAAGATATATGAAATATAGGGGGATGCAAGCAGCATGTACCTGTGTGTGTGTGTGTGTGTGTGTGTGTGTGTGTGTGTGTGTGTGTGTTTGCCAGTATGTGTGTTTGAGTCAATGAGAGCACACAGAGGACAGCATGATGAAGATTGACTTGTTGAGTAATGAAAACCCACTGCAGCCCTCCTCAGAGAGACAGAGCGCAGGAGAGGAACGAGGGAGTGAAGTAATGAAGTAATGAAGGAGCAAACGGCTCAGAAACTTCCACTTTGGAGAAAGGGGCGTCTCTGGGGGACAGAGAGAAGAGGGGCAGAGACAGGGAGCTGAGGAAAGAGAGGAGATGGGGGGTGGGGGGAGATTAGAGAGCAATGGGGGCAGGGAAGAGACACTGAAAAGACAGGAGCCATGATGGATGGAAAGACATTTGCATCCATTACACATTTAGGGTGAAGCAGGAGGACAGGGTACCTGAAGAGTCACAGGAAAGCAACATCCTCGTCTGTGTTGGTGTTTCACCTGTTGGAATGCTGAAGCATACAGTCATCTGAACATTTTTCGTGGACCAGAATGTTTGAAAGTTATTTCTACCTGCTTCAAAATATAGGAGAGGGCTCAGGTGTGTGACTGGGAGACTCTTCAGCTTCTATCATAAATCCCATGGCGACCCTGATCTATAATTCATACCGACAAATGGAAGCGACACCAGGAACACAGGATCGCATCTGCACACACACACACCAACACACTTTGAAAGCCTCAAAATCCGCTACCATACACACACAATCTCATTCGCTCAGGCAATCTGTGGAATGTCTGTGTCTCTCGGGGTGTAGGCTAAACACCCATTGCTATGGTGATGGAGCCTGGGCTCTATCCAAAAAGACAGAGATGATATATAGAGAGGTTCATCCTTCATGGATGGCCATGAGGGGAAAACAGAAGCCAAATAACACCAGTGCCCAAAGGGCCTCGGGGCCTTTCAATTTGGGGGAAATTGTTGCTCGCGGCTGCCTACGAGGAGATTTGTCACGTCATTGGATGATCCAAAACAACAGATCACTATCGATTGGATTGTGCAGGTTTTTATGTGACGCTGTTCACAGGAGGATGTTGCTGTGCGAAGTCGGTATGTCAGCTCAAGTGTGTGTGTGAAGGTAGAAACTGGACTTTATTAACCTACATGCTGATGAGGCTTTTTCATTACTGTCAATATTGTCTGACTCCATTCCCTGACACAGATATACTAGCCTAGACGGTGCACTGATTCTGTTCCTGTGGTGTGTGTGTGGCTTTGTGTTCATTTGCGTGTGTGCATGTATGTGTTTGTGCATCTAAGCAGGTGAGCGTACAATTAGACACATATCTTGGATCGGACCTGCATGATTGTCGGTAGGTATTAGGTTCTCTGGAGTCTCAGGATTACCATCCAGCATCTTTTATTCCATCCCTCTCTTCAGGGTGAGAGAGGAGCGAGGAACGGGGGAGGAGGAGTGAAGAAGGGGAGGAATATGATTTATCCCTCACGCTACTTGATGAATCTGCTCTGGGTGGCTAAACTATTTATGAGCCTCATAGCTAAATTCCTCCATGCGTCTCTTCCCTTTCTCGCCTCGGAACCCAAATCTAATTCGGCCTGGCGAAATACACACATACACGTGCATACCCGTACGCGTACACATACTTACACAAAGTCACTTGAATTTACGCACGCAAATGCACACACTTACACATTTGCACAATGATTAGCATTTGTGCCCGCCTGTACACAAATCCATATTTCATGAGGAGAGAAGGCACAAGTGTTTAGTGCGGCAGGTTTAGCTCTTGTGAAGACCAAAGACCAGCACAGAGATGAGCGGAGATCCTATTATCTTAACATGCCAGGTCCTCTCCTCTGGGTGATTTCCATCTCTCTTTGAGAGATAGAAAAGGAGTTGGAACTGCTTTGTTTACTGAAGAAAGCAATTCTCCAAAATATTAGAAAGTGTGCTCCTTCATCTGTGCACAAAAACGCTAAATGGCACTTCACACTGTGTGAAATTAAAATCAATGAGAGTGTGGAATATTTATGAGCCCACTGCTTCAAAATTGGGTATTCATTGCCATAAAGCTTGCATATCAAAGTTTTTTTTTTGGGGGGGGGGGGGGGGGGGCTAGGTAGCTAAGCAAGAATCTTGGCAACAAGAAATGGAAACAGACAAGAATTTTAAGATTGTGTGCTTGGCCAGTCTTTGTAAATGAGTTTTCCTCAAAATATTTAAATGTGGCACATGACACAAATCATTTGTGTGTTCATAAAGTTTGTAAATCATACACTATAGAATGTAACCAATGATTAGAGCTTCAACAATTAGTCGATTAATCAACCGACAAAATTTTTATACTGTTTTGGTGATCGATTAATTATTTATTTTCACACAAAAAATCTCCAATTCCAGCTTCTCCGATTTTAAGATTTTCTGCTTTTATTTGTCACATATGACAGTGAACCGGAAATCTTCTGTTAGTCAGACAGAAGTTTCTGTAAATCGACTGTTAAACTGACAAAACAGGACATTTAAATACATCTCCTTGAGCTGTGGGAAATTATAACACACATTTTCCTCTATTTTCTGAAAACTCAGACTAAAAAAATTAATCGAGAAAATAATCAGATTTATCGATCATGAAAATATTCATTAGTTGCGACGCTACTGAAAGTGCCGTAAGGAAATGTGTAATTCAAATCAGTACACTTCAGTTCCAACAGTTTTATGACAGTATGAAGATATTTTTGAACTGTAACCCACTCTGAACAGCGCTGGTATTGTGAGATTTCTCCACTCTAACTGTAAATCAGCTGGAGGTTGACTTAGCAGATTTTCCCACGCCCTTGGCTTTGTAGATAAGCAGCGGCTCTAATGCAGCATGCAGCCAGCACTACAGATCAATGTGTAACAATAATACATACCAAAGAGCTCCGACATCCATTTCATAATCTCCTAATCAGCTCAAAATCAAAAGCATGATGTGAAAATCTTGTGGAAATATGGAATATGCTTGTGATCAAGATTATTTTGCTTATCTTGTAGAAAATAAATTTACAAAGCTGTTTTATTGCAAAAGGAGATCTGAGAGCTGAGGTTCAGCCACATTCGTGCGACCCAGAACTGTAATCGTTTAAACAATGGCGGCTGAGCAGTTGGTTCCTGGTTGAACACTTGTTGAACAGTGTTGCTTTGTCCCAGAATGATTATAAATGAGCCGGAATAAACACCATGTTTTCTTCATTTTATGTATCGGGTTGAGTGTGCTGTGGTACAAGAAAAACCCCATACAAATCCCAACGGTAACAATGGTTGCTGCTTTTTCTGGCCACAATTTTGACAGTAAAGCAGTGGCTATTTGTTGGTCATAAGCTCTATTGTATGTATGCACATATACAGCAGTGATGTGTCTGTGTCACTGTCACATGGTAATTAACCCTTATAATATAGTCTATGCACCCAATTGCTTACATCTACAGATCAACAGCAGAGATATTATGAGTTATTCTAGTTCTACTTGGTCTTTGGCCTATATAGTACCATACTTTCCATAGGTTTCCTGTGCAATTAGGGATTTTTAAAAGGACATTACAGGTGCATTCATTTTTAGTTTTACCTCCAAAAACTCTTGTTTACAATGTGTCTGATCATCTGCCTTCTTGTGTTTCTTGTTATAGAAACCATGGCAAAAACTACAAATATAACACATAAGTTATAATAAGAATGATCCTTTAACTCTTGCTTTACACAGATTTTAAAGAAATTGTTCAACATATTTGGAAATGTGTTCATTAGCTTTCCTGCAGAGAGTTAAATGATAAGATCAATACCACTCTAATATTTGTATGCTATATATGAAGCTGTAGAGCTAGTTAATGTATAACTGTCAGCTAATCATAAAGACTAGAGAGCAAGGGGACACAAAGATTCTAAAAATCCACCTACAAGCACTTCTAAATGTTTATAATGTTTTCTAATTAACATCTTAAATCTTCTTTGTTTTATACTTTCTTTCTTTCTGTATACTAACCTAAGCTAATAGTATGCTCATATCTAACTTCAGATTTAACAGACAGACATTAAGAGTGGTATACATCATCTCTTGGAAAGAAAAACTGTTATTTCCCAAAATGTCAATCTATTCCTTAATAGTTTGGATTTTTGAGAAACACTTAAAATGTCATGATTGTAGTCTACATCACAAGATGGCAGAAGGTACAATGTCAGAGGTGTGAGTCAGACCGACAGACAAAATTTTTTAAAAAAAACAGGCAGAGATGGAAGAAAATTACAGAGATACCGAGATGTAATGTAGCCTACTGTGTAATAGAAGGGCAGGGGGCTCGCTGAAGGACAGGGCAGAAAATGATAGAGTGAAACAGAAAAGGAGAGAGATATGGAATGGTTGCAGAGTGACTGGATACACGGAAAAAGGGAGTGACTTAGAAGTGGCAGACGGAGAGAAAATGACAGTGGCAGGAGAAGGTGAATGTCTGTTCTCTGAGGTGCACTGATCATGTGGAGAGGTCATTATGGCCAAAGGAGACAGACAGATAGACAGATAGATGAACAGACAGGCAGACAAACCATCTGGTCTTTCTCCTCATTTTCTCTGTTTCTCTTATCTCTCTCTCTTTGTGTCTTCATCTGCACTTCACTCTGAACAAGGTTTTCAGGGACACTTGGCAGGTTGCGAAGCATGGGGCTGAATTTCAATCAGCGCTGTTTTTAGTTAATACACCACAACTAAGGTTATAGATGGAGTAAATCATTCAACTAGAATTCAATTTCTACTCTGCTCATGCCTTGTTTGTACATAATCCTACCTTGAAGCTAAAAGAATAAAAGGAAAAGGCTAGAGGAAAAAAAAAAAAACAGGTGAAGAAAGTGAAGGCCGTCACAGCAGAGACAGGGAATGGATTGAGACGGAGAGTGAGATAGAGAGAAGATAATGATGGAAGAAGATAGAGTAATGATTTGTCAAAGTACTGGGTTTGAGAAGATGAAAGAAGAATAAGAAGGGGAAGCGATGGAAGAATGAGGAGGGGGGTCGAAATGTGGAGAGAGAGAGAGGTGGAAACCGTCACATACTGGCGATACTTGCCTTTAAAACGGCTACCCTCAAACAATCATCTGAGGCTTTCTACTCTTACCTCCTCTTCACTCACTGTTTCCCTTTCATCCCACTCTCCTCATCATCACCATCACACCATCTTGATGCTTGTTTGTTTCTCTCTCCTCTAAGCCTGTCTGTGTTTAAGTCTCTCTCTTTTTCTATCTGCCTGTCTTTCTCTCTCTCTCTCTCTCCCACCGGAGCATTTGTTTGTTTGCATCTCAAATATTCTAAACGAAAGGGTGTTGTTTTATTCGACAGGTCGGGATTGCTTGCAGGCATGCTGTGTGCGTAAAGTGTGTGTGTGTGTGTGTGCGTGTGCGTGTGAGACACAGCGGTGCATGGCAAAGAGGTAATGAATTCCTCAACGAAGCAGCGACACACAACAGCTTGCAGATCAATTTTTAATAAGAACTCTGCAGTTCACAAGCAGCACACAAACTGTGTGTGCGTGTGTGTATGTTTGATAAGAGCTCTGGAGTTAGCTTGCAGAGTAATAAACATATTGTAATCAGTGGCTTCTGACCAAAAACCTAATCCCTGTGTCTGAATGTGTGTGTGCGTCTATGTGTTTGTGTCTACTTGTATGTGCACCAACTGGGAAAGGGAGATCAGCTAGCCGCTTCATCTCTTTATGCAATATGAGTATAATTTTGCAAAAACAGGACTAGATCATTAACAAAAAGCTGATGCATGCATCCCTATGATCATCAAACAGAAAAAGTCTGGAAAAGTTCAGTGAGTCATCTCAGACAATTTGGGAAGTTCACCATTAACTAAACATGGTTATTGGACCCTGTGCAGTCTTTAGGTTTCTCTATTATAAAAAAAAAAAAAGTTTAAATCCTTATATTTTTTAAGACAACTTGTTTAGGGGTCATTACATCCATTTCTTTTAAAAATCTTTTTATATTACTTTGCATATCAATAAGTATTTATAGGCGCATTTTCTCTTTCCTTCAAAAATCTGAATGTATAATCTGTCCTCACCATGTTCAATGCAAAATGTAAAGTGTGTCCTCTAACAACAGGAAACAAATCATCTTTTTAAGAGAAGGAAACATAAACTCAAGGTGAAAGTCAGTTTCAGTGACATGTTCCTTTTAAAACAGGTGTGGTTGCAAGTATTTGATGGGATGTTAAAAACTATTCTGACTAACATGTATACTGATGCATGCTACAGATGTTTTGAAACCATTAGCATGTGTGTGAAATTTGTGTTCCCACAGGTCTGTAACAGATCTGGTATTGGAAAATCATCTACGGCAGACTATTTTGTGTTATTTATTTACCTTATTTTCTTCTCCCTGCTGCTATTTGATCATGCAGTGTGTATTACTTTTTTCAGACATTACAGCACATATTTTATGTTAAAAAAAAGTGTTGGAACTATATACTTAATTATTTATTTATTGTCTTTATTTTCTGTGGATGTAAATGGGACACTCCTGCCGACTTAGAGTCTAGACTTCTTACAGAAAAGCTACAATGCAGCAATGACAGCACATAAATATGAATATTGTATAATATCTAATATCAGCTTTCCTGCAAGTCTCCTCTGACCTCTTTCATGAACAAGGTGAATGAATCAACTGAATTTTTAATCACATATTCTTCATTTTATGCACTGCATTGTGTACGGAAATGTCAGGGAGGAGGACACTGGCAGCTGCACATCGACCACCAATAATCGTATCACTTTCAAAGTTTCATCATTTAGTTGAACAGTTGACTGAACCTCTGGAACATGTCTGCATCCCCTTTTATACAGTGATTCACGACCACCTCAATCACTGTCTGGAGCAGTGAGCTGTTTAAATGTGTGATAGACCTACTGTTATAATGAGCCAACTGATGTACATAAAATACTGTTAAATATATTTGATTAAGTAGACACTGGAGTTTGTAAAACTATGGTAACAACAACCCAAACTGTTGTTTATCCACCTAAGCAGTCATCCTCCGCACAGCGAGTGACCTGTAATAAGTTATCGGAGTCAGTGTAATGGCCTCCTACTAGAAAGAAAGAGTTAACATTCAGAGCACATCTCTGAGGTGTAAGTATGAGCCCCGATCAAGCCAGGTGACTGCAGGGGAGGCCATTCATATTCAAGCCGAACATGGCCACTCCGTTTCCATCCATTATTCATGAGTTTTCCTCCTGCCTGCCTCATCGGCTGGCCTGCTGGTCCAGCCTTTTCCACCTCCTACACTGTATAACACCTGAACTTGCTGTAAAAGTGGTTATTCACTGAACATTAGAGAGATTGAATATGGGCTAATGCTGGAGGGGAGGGAGGAAGTGCGAGGTGTTCAAGGTTATTAAATATGGAGCTCCGATTTGAGGTGTTCGACTCATGAATCACCCCGAACAAAGGGAGCAAAAGAGGAATGACCCTGATTCATTTGTCTGTTTGCCTCCTATTCTCTTTCTTCTTTCTCTCTTTCCCTAGAAACAGCTATAAAATAACAATTCTAACACCGCCCTGCTCATACACATTTAAACACTGCTCAGCATGAATTAAGTTTTCGCCTCTCATTCTTGCAAACACTGAGCACTGTCGACCTCCAATTAGGCCAATTTGAAAACATAGACTGGTTGAACCACTGCAAAACTCTGCTGTCAGTCCTCTGATTTTTTCATCTTCTGCTCTGTTATGAGAGCGAAACACAAGAGCAAATGCATATTTGCCCTTGAAAAAGCAGAATGACAAAAGCATTGTTTGCAAAGTGTTCAGCTGAAAAGCATCGGCCTTGAAAAGCATCTGAGGACTCGGTACTCAGATTACTTGTCAGCATACCGGCATTAACACCACAACCACAGACACTTCATCATGCAGAGAGAAGAACGCAGCGAGGCTCCTTCATCATGTCCCAGTGGAGCATGAGGAACATTGATGGTCACTTTATGCAGACACAGTTCAGTATAAAGCTATCAGAAAAGCAAATCACATAAACAAACGCAGAGAGGGGCATGCAGATGCGCAACTAATCACTTAGAGCAGCAAGAATAATTGGCCGACATTGATTGTGCTTATCTGGGCTCCATAAACTCAGCTACAAAGTGTATTGTGTGGTGTGTGTGTGTGTTAGTTCCCCTGAGTTTTCAGTCTATTTGCATGATTAATCTGTTTGTCATTCCATGGTGAGGCAAAAGGTCAGAACAATAGGAAGATATTTCAATTTCATTTCACATTAGCTTCTTTCAGTCGCATACTTTATATGGAATATTATTAAACTAGTGCGATAAGTCCAGTATTTTGATACTTGAGTCGTATTTTCATAGTTTTAGCCATCATTCCTATTGATACTAATAACATCGAACATGAATAAAACATAGTCACATGATCATAGTTCCAATAAACCTTAAATATTGGTAAATCAAATTTAAAATCGGTATCAAATTAACTTTTATACAGCCTGCATTCCAGTGTTACGGTTTGTAATTTCATATTATTGATATCAGCCACACTGTTTATGGTCACTCTCTTCTAGTCGTATCAGAGCTGTGTTAAGTTACATATAATGCAAAGCGAACATTTCCTAATGCGGCTCATTCACATTAAAAGCATTCAATCAGCAAAACACAGGAGGGTTTTATTGTGAGGCACTCTGAGGAAACATAATGTAATTGTCACCGAATTAGAACTGACAGCACTCTCATTGTTAATCAAAAATGCCACCATGACTGAACTCTTAAGCATTATAACTTCAAGTATACTATATTTAACACTTTTTCCCACAACCTTCTTATTAACTCTGCCACTCTTATTCATTTATTTTTTCTTTTTTAAAAGAAGAAACATCAGCTACTGTGCGTCCATGCAGACAGAGGTCATTAGGGATGCAGCGACTGAACGATTAACCACGCTTTAAATCTCCATGGTTTTGTAACTGTAAATCTCAGCTACACCCAGTGTTTCTGTTCTCATTCTCAAAAAAGGGACATTATGGTACATTATTTTTCCAGAACAACGGTTGTGCTATGATGAAAATTAAACAAAACTAGACAGTTGTATTAAAAAAAAAATTCAATAGGCGAAATCAGCAGACTGCAGGCGGAACCAAATCAAACCTGGTGTACCAGCTTAAAATGCTGTGATGCAACAAGTTCAGGTGCGCAAAGTTACACATGCTGTCATAAGAGTGACTCCCCTCATTTATGTTTGAGGGGGGCTACATTAGCTAAAGGAGACGAGAAGTGTTCTGGCAATGGCTGAGGGACCCAACACTGAAGCATTGTATCCACCAAAAAAAAACCACTAAGTCATCAGTGTGAGAGTATTTTGGATACATCGAGAATGGCCAGGGGGTTGTTCAAGAAGACAGATCTTCAATTTGTAAAACTTGCTGAAGAAAAGTCGTTGCTAAAGGATCCAATGCCTTGAATTAAATGCAACTTTGAGATCACCATCCAGCTATACTGCTCAAGTGAAGGTAACACACTAAGTAATAACTGAGTTAGAAAATCATTACTTTAGTAGCAAGTCACTTAATGAAACATTGAGTTAGTAGGGAATTAAATATAAACATGTCACTTACAATCAACAAAAGAGTAGTGAGTTAAGAGTTGGGCTTTCAGTGCAACGTAAACAAACGGCAACAAAGCAGGAAAAGGAGCATTGCACCATTTATAAATTAACGCTCACCAAGAGGGCATGTAATCCCCTTGAGGGCTTCAGTGCGACCATTTACTTCCTGTTGCTTCCTTCTATCTGTATTGAGTAAACTCTGATGTGGTAGGTAAATATGCTAGGTGTAAATGAACAACTTAACATTAGGATCTTATAGACTTCCACACTGTATGGGATCTAAGTAATTGCATTTCAGTGATTAAGACCTGTATAGATGTTCTCAATTTCTTTCTTTCATTTTTACTAAAACTCTAACAATTTTTTTTTTTTTAATGAACAAACAAACAAACAAACAAACAAAAAAAACCAGAGGATTTTCTCAGGTTACATGTAAAATTAGATAAATTATGAAAATTGATAATTTAAAAAACAGGCATAGATGACAGTTGATTAAAACACTTCGGTTTATTGCCTACATTAGTAATATTTTCCCCTAGGGGATCAATAAGTTTCATCTTAATCTTATATTACTAATAATTAAAAATACTATTTTTTAAACATTAGAAATCAACTAAAGCCATTACTGCAATGTCCAGTAAAAGTTCATCTTGGCATGGTTTATTTATTTTCATTTTTCTTATTCACTTTTAGCCTTAGACTACCTCTGGTACTGCTGCAGTTCAACCCACTGTTGCAGAATCCTTGGCAAAGTGTGTGTCTTGCTCACTCTTCAAAACAAAAAATGCTCATGGGATATTATCCATCCATAGTTTTATGAAATAAATCAATGCATAATAATCGTGAAACCGTGATTTTTCCCCAGGCTATAATTATACCATCAAAATCTATAATCGTTGCACCCCTAGTCTGCATATAATCTTGGCATAATATGCGCAAAACTGCATTCTCTGGCCATGTGTACTTAGCAATATGTCAACAAGTGTACCTGTGTCAAACTCAGTTGTGCTCAGCATAATTTGCAAAAGCCAATTTCATACTGAGCTGTATATTATATTGCCCTGGAGCCAGGAATTGCTCACAACACTTGTGGGAAATTCAGGTCTTCAATACAAGCAAGTAAACTTGAGTATGAACAGAAATTGACTGTTTGCTCGGGTACATGTCCACACCCTGTATTTTTATATTATGTGACAGCTTTCATGTACATACATTGAAACCACAGATGCACAAACACAGAAATGCTTAACTTAGATTTGTGGCTTGTGTTCGCTCCAAAAAAATGATGAGGGACATTTTTAGATGCAGTGTAGTGGGTTGTGGCTGGGGGACGGAGGGTGGGTTTGTGAAGTGGGTTTGGCAGCAGTATTTATTGAGTTGGCAAAAGAGAAGTGGAGCCTCATGACTTAAACATGAAGTAAGCATGTAATAAGTGTGTGTGCATTTTGGTGAATGTGTGTGCGCGTCTGTTTTGGCACTTTTGAACTGAAAAAGGAATCATGCAATACCCATTACAACAAAATACTGTACCCCTAAGAGATCTATCCCCATCCCTCTCTCCCTCTGTCTGTAACTGGGTTAGTAGTAGCCTTCACTTTTCTCAATTGCTGGGTCCAAGTGTAAACACAGAGACAACAGACAAACAAACACCTTCCTGCCTGTTCCATTCACAGCCTAACAACCACCTGTGTAATTCTCCCCATCTCAATACAGTGGTAATAGTAGGGAAATTCTACAGGCCTGCCCATTACTGGGCCAACTCTGCACCAGTCCAAGAGAGCACCTGCTGTGTCTGACTGAAATAGCACTGCTTTCAAAAACGTAAGAGGCTGTGTTGGTGTAGGCGTGTTGCTACTGAATCAGGGAGTCCAGTTTGAGTGAATCCATTAATTTGTAAGTTGACTAGACGCAAAATCAGTGCACAGCAGTTCATAATATCCTGAGGCAGGATTTCACTACTCTGAAAATTTATAATGGTGACACTTACATTAAGCTCTGTTTCTAAGGTACAAAGTATTCTACCAGGAATATGCACCTGCACATATGTGACTGGCTAATGATGTTTCATGGTGTTGCAGCAAAAAGTGAGTCAGGTAAGACTTCTTTACCAGGCGACTTTCACAGTACAGGTAAAGGCAACGGAAAAGAGGACCCGTTTGCAGACACACTCAGGCAGAGCAGCTACTAGTAAAGGGATTTTACAAAGACAAAATCAGTTAACAGGCTTACAGTTACAGGCAACTGGCAGGCAGGCAGTACAGACAAACACATGTGACAGGCAGGTATGGCATGAACACAACAGCATGGAGGCAAAGTGTCTAATGAAGTCTGAAAATGCAGGGGCTATGGGAATAGAGGTTCTGCACTTGTAAGGGGGCAGAAAGAGAGCCAGAGCAGGTGTCACCATGACACTGACCTTGGCCAAACCCTCTGTGTTGGGACCTATGCTGCGCCAACAGTGGTCACATTGAAATGAATGTGAAATCGCTACCGCCAGTCTGAGCACAGTCATAGTGCAAATGTTGATTGGAGCAAATGTACATCTATACATTGTAGACGACAAGGTTTTAGTGTATGTCAAAACTTAAAATATATTATGTGAATGTCGTTTTCCCCCCATCAACCAATCAACTGGTTGAAGAAGAGGTACAATTTCAGTTCACCAAGATTTTCTTTGGTTGAATACAGCCCTAGTAGCAAGTATATATGCACATGTGGCTTAAAATATTGCCAGAATATATTTTATGTATAGTTTGAGCTATTCAAATATATCAATTCAAGATACCCAATGCAAAAAAAAAACAGGACATGGCTAAATCTCAGTTGACATTACTTTTATTTCGCCTTTCTGTGTCGCCTTTCTGATAAAGCTTTATTAAACACCACCATCAAACTTACAAAAAAAGCGACATCTCACTCACACACATACAGGTGTGGAACCATGCCAACTTTACAGCTTACCTCTGCAATCCCAAACACACAGCGCACACACACATTCGACCTAAAAGTCTCAACTCAAACTAACAAATGCAGTAGTGATCTCACACAAAGAAACCTAAACTGAACAACTTTTAGGAATCAAACAGTTTGATTGTTATTTAAATCTAGGAGGTGAAGGAATCATGCACTGTGTACCTGCTGTACAGGTGAGCATCATGATCATAAGCCCCTAATATAACCGCTAAATGCCTTCCTGTCCCCCTACCATCAAGGAGCCTCACAGCGACATAGTATGCGAGTGTTATAATTACACCACCCTGCTCTAACATGTTGCATCCAACTTAAGTGCCTAGAGACAGCAGGTTAAGAGCCCTCAGTGGGACTGTTTAATGTAGATGTGGTTAGGCGGATTAGTTGTTGCCCACAGTAAATGTGCACACGGGTATATGGACACACATAAGGTTATACATGCGCAAACATCCACATTCTGTCATCTCTCAGACATACACCCTTGCATGCAGCCAGTTTACACAAAGCCTGAGGCAATCAGCCAGAGGTTAGCTTGTTGATTCAGCTGAAACCAACTATAAATAAATTAGTAACGGCAGCACGGTAAGACAGAATTTATGATTTGCACTTCTGATCTAACTTTTGCACATTTGCAATATGTGTTGACTTATTATGGTGTATTGAAAGGAAAGAATAGGAAGGTCTGAGAAAGAGGAAACGTGCTCATACACTGACACACAGACATGCATGCCTATACATAGAGACATTTTTTACTTTGCAATTTGTGTTATGACAGCTTTGCTGTAGATGGTTATGACCCTAATTAACCAAACTTTTACGCCTACCTGCACACACACATACACACACTTGAGAGTCATGTGTCACCAATGAGTCTGTGACCGAGTTGACCCTACGCACCATGGGAATCCCTGGCTTCACATTGAAAGGGCAACATGGATCTATCTTAAAATACACACAGACAGACACAGACACACACCACACTGTACACATGATTATCATTCTTTATTCTCCGTTTCAAACACACGCAGTGCTGAACCCCTCCTCACCTACAATACAACTCAAGTTATGGTTTTCATTTTCTATGTAGGCAGCCATTTGCAAAATCCTCCATCCTATATGTGCATTTCTAATGCAGCCACACTGAAGATAAGAGCTGAATAGCTTAGCAGGACCTCTGCCTCTGCTGCCTTCATCTTGGTTTAATTGTCATCTAATGTGACAGGTGACATTTTCTACCATGTAGGGCCAGCTTCTTGTTGAGGATTCAAATGCATAATAATACAGCATAACTGAAAAACACCATTTACTTGCATCTGCACTCAAAAACACATCACATGTGGACATCTTTTCAGTGCCTTGGTGAATCACATGTGTATTTGTATGTAAAAAGAGGGAGTAATGGAACGCAGGGTGATGATGCAAAAAGGCTTCACACAGGTTCGAATGAGGTAATCTAAAAGAATAATAATAGCTCTCTGTTGGAAATGAGACACTTTGGATAAAAGCGTCTGCTAAATGAAAAATTGTAATTGTAAAATTGTTGAAATTGTCAATTGAGACTAGAGCCTTCATGGAGAACATAGTCTGCTACCTCAAACAAAAGAAGGCAAAGAGAAAAAAAATGAAGGCAAGCACTTCCCACTCCTGCATGTTTTTTACATCACATACAGCAACTTGTCATTCTTAAGTGCTAGTACTACTGGCGCAAACAACCAATTAAAATCTGGATATGCAAATGTATGGATTTCCATTATAACTGAATTACTTTCCTTGCCACTGTAATCTGCAAAGCTTTCAGTCTGAATTCTTTTAATGAGTTCCCTTTCTAAATCACAGCTAATGTTTGCTGTCATTCACAACTGTCTGTGTGTGTTTTCACTAATTTCATGTTGTCCTGTGCACATCCAGCAATGTAAAAGTACACAATGGCTTGCAAAGGCACTTGACAAGCCAGAGCAGACACCCGTTGAAAAAAAGGTCTTGTGGCCCCTCTGTTCACATTAACACACAGGTCATCTCTGGCACACACACGATCACATACACTCCTAATTAATGTAACAAGAGGTAGGAAGGAGGAGGGGACAGCACGAGAGTGACAACACGAGAGAGCAAGGCGAGAGGGAGCAAATTTGAGAGCAAAAAAAAGTAAGGTTAGAAAGGTCTTGCTGTACAACCAAGACACCCTCATTACCACATAATCTCTGAAAGGACGTGAAAAGAGACAGACGGCTAAGAAATGAGAGATGGAGAGTTGCAGGAGATTCAATTTGCATTGACGAGGTGTCGGTGGAGCTCAGGGCTAGTTGTTTAAACCGGCATCTGGGGTTGGGAGGCAGAAGACAGGAGAAAGGGAGTGGGAGAGAAACAGGAGGCTGAGGTACAAGATTAGCGGGTGAGAGGGGCAGAAAAAGGAAAGACGGACAAGAGTAGAGAGAAAAAGGGGCAAAAGGTCTCGAAAACAGCGGTCATTAGCAGGCAGAACACAAGCCACAAGAAAGACACACACGTACACACGCACACACACAGGGCTTCTCAGTAGGCTAAGCACATAGTCTTGATAGTGCATCGTAATTAATATTTCATAGGCTGTCTCCTGCAGGTGAAGGGAAATGAAGACTAGATGGAGAGACGCGTAGAGGAAAAGATAAAAGTAGAGAAAGAGAGACAAATAAGCAGAAAACTTTTTATGTGTGCACATGCAACTTTGTATGTGCTCACACTCAGTCACTGGACAGACCTGTACATGCATGCATAGGTATACTTGTACATCTGAATAATCTGCAGATTAAACTGGTGATCCATCCTAAAAGGTTCTCAAATTTTTATACCAAAACTGTTAAAATGAGTCAAATAAAAAGTTAACCATGTTACTGTCTCTTTGGGTTAAATCTTCAGCATGAAGCCCATGAAAAATGTTCAAAAATTAATTGATTTTTTCAGCAAATTGCTTTATAATGAGGACAGCAAAATAATATTTTTCCACCTAGCTTATTCTCCAACATGTTTAGCCCCGGGTGTTTTGTGCCAGTCAGTCATCCAAGTGAAAAGAGCAGTGTAAATAAGCGTATAATGAAAAACAAGTTGGCCGTGCAGCCTGGCCATTCCACCGGTGACACCACTATGTTTCCAGCCCTTTGTTTTAAGCATATTGTCTGTTGCAGTTCCCCAACGACCACTTCCCTCCAGCAGCATTCATGAAAGATTGACACGGTAGAAACTGGCTGAGTGGCACAGGGTCTCTGGAGCCGCTTAGATCAATGGGTGTCCTTTGAGCTTTCCTCCATTTCAGAAGGCATGGGGACCAGAGAAGGAGGGGAAACCAGATTACCATAGCATTAATAAAACAAACTGTAATCTGAAACAAGAGCAAAAACAAAAGGCTGCATCCGTGTTTTCCCCCAGGAAGAGTCTGTGCGTCTGCAAGTGCACAGTCGCTGTGCACTACATAGACACAAGCACACACAGACACACAATCACATACAAACAGACGAACACACAAACACATAGTGGAATCCACCCATGCTTGTAATGGTATTGTTCCTCAGAAAGGTTAATTCATCCCAGTTCAGCATGCTGTGATGGAGGGAGGGAGAGTGAGAGCGGAGAGGAAGGTGAAGGACAGATGAGTGAATGAAAAAAAAATGCCAAACGGAAAATCCAGGTGGAAGCATCTGAGAACCACAATCTGAGAGTGAAGGAAGTAGCCTACATGAATACACAAGGTGGGAAGGTGGTACATATACTGAGTCAAGGTAAGGAGAAACTGAGAGATGCTAAACCAGGAGGTAATCAATACAGGGACAGCAATGAACACACAAAATGAGACAATGGGAAGACATAAATCTAGGCACATGGCCCAAAGCAAAGCCAGCAGCCAAAAAGAACAGTGCACATGGGATGGGACTGTTGACATTTTCATATCTGGCGCACAGCACACCTGCAGCACAGCAGGGTGGGATCAGGAGGAATGCAGGTAAGGTAATTTATCAGCCATGAACAATCAAATAAGAGTCAAATTTTCCTCTACATCTGAATACATTTGAAGTTATGTTGTAGTGACAGATTAATTAAAAAATGAGAGCAGCTGTGTGGATTCCAACAAGGACTCTCTAACCAACTAACTGAACTAAACCTTATAATCTCCTACAGATCCTCAAGTACTTTAAGATCTCTGCAGGCAAGCCTTCCTTCTCTGAGTTTTCTATTTCTTTGGAGTAACTGCCTAGAGAAGATGGCTCTCTTGTGATCATTAAATATTGACTGACAACATAGTGATTCTCTCTACCTGTAATCTCAGCGTTATTTTTTCGGTTGGGATTTAATACAGCACTGCGGAGTGACAGTGCAATTTGGGCTTAGCTCAGGTTTAGCTAGGTTAACCTCTCACACATCAGTGGTTAAATGTCAGGGTATTCTTAATATTCACAGTTCTCTGTTGTCTATTAATTGTTACATGGATGTTACATGCTAACAATGCTTTTTCCTCCTCACTAAGACAGGGTCATCTACCTGACTACCTGACCACCTGACCAGGTACATCTGCAACTTGGGAATCCACCCCATTTTCCAAATAGACAAAAAAGCCCATGACAGTGTTCAGGGACTGTATATCAGATTACATAATTTGATGACTACAGAAATGATTAATTAGGCTTTTTTTTAAGTGTTAATTACAATGCCCCACATATTAGCAATGTCTGCCACAAATCTTTGATTGATGATTTCATCAAAACACCGCTTTACTCCATGAAAACAGCAAAAAAAACATGAATGCACTTTGTGCGGTTGACCTGGTCCAGGCAGGCATGCAGTGCAAATCTTGATTAAACTTGACAAAAAACACAAAGCATCTGGCACCCTCTAAAGCATTCCTCCTCCAAATTTGGTGTACAGCTATCGAGTCATCAAAATATGAAAAGGAACACAGATTAAGACAAGCATTGCTCTGCCTCAGGAAAACGTTACTTTGCACACACAAAGCGGCGCCTTTCACTAAGTGACAGTACAAACCAAAGCCCACATATAGAGACAGGGGAGAAGGAGAAGGAGACAGACTTTGTGTGGCCCGGTGCTTACATTGTGAGCAGAAGGCAAATGAGTGCATCTTCATTGTGATTCAGGGCTGCTGTTTTGTTTTCATGTTTTTTGGGTTCTCTGCTGTGACTGGGGCATATGGCCCAGCTTTATCAAGCTAACGATTCCTTCCGCCCTTCACATTTAACATCACCAAATGGAGTCACATAAACATACTTTCGAATACAGCCTTATTATTATTCAGCTGATCACTCCAAACACAAACCAGTGGTTCCGTGGCATTTACTTAACTAACTTGGCTGGTATTTACTCCTACCACATAGGGGACTGGAGGAAGACGAGGCAGATGGTGCATCTAATTGTCTGAGCTGGATTCCATTTCTTAGCCGTGTCTGACTTAATTTTTATTTAAGAATCGCACATGTAACAGCCGTAAGTGGGTTTTCCAGTGGAATAGGCATGTGACAGAAATGAAAAGCTATTCCAAAGACACCCTGAAAACATGTAAATTATAAAAGCTCGAGCCACTGTGTAGCCACCATCCATGTCTTTGTCTACTGCTTTATAATGGAAATGATGTGCAAATGGGTTTCCGCAAAGCCAATACAACCAAATGGTCCCCAAACAATCACCTTCGCTCTTCCAATCTTTCTCTCTATTTCTGCCTTTTTTTTTTCCCTTACTCTGTTCATGTCCGTGGATGAGGAGCGTGTCCAACAGCTACTGTTAGACTCTGGATACAGACACATCTCAGTATGGCATAGCAACCTCTTAGGAGGTATAAACGAGTAGAAAACTGGCTTTTCTTTGCATTGTCAGCCACAGAGGAAAAGGAAGAACAATAAAAGAGGAAAGAGGACGAGGACAAATGCCAGAGAAATGCGTTGGTCAGGGTAGCAATAGCAGGAGGGAGAGATTTGAGGGAGGGGGGCAGAACACTTGGAACGAGGGGGGAAATTAATTTAGCTGGGAGTGGGCTGTCAGAAGTGGTGATAATAACAGGAGGTGAGATGATGATAGCCTTGATGGGGGAGTGCTTACTGTGGGCTGCTCCTGCGCACACATGTATGAGCACGCACGTGCACACACACACACACACGAACACACACACACACAGGCAAATTGTCTTTGGGTCAGCGCATATGAATATTATAAATACTCACAAACTCGCCCAGACACACTTGCACAAGCACATGAACGCGCACACTCAAATGCCTTTGCTGTATCAGTTCTCATAGATAAGTGAGCCCTTGCTGTGATGTCTTTTTGAACATTGGATTTGCCACCCTTATTTCACTGATGTTGCATCTAGTGGCAGGGAGGAGCAACATTAAAAACAGATCCAACAGATAACACGCTACCTCTTCCTATTGCTGTGGAGCTCACAAAGCCTCAATGGGAGGCTACCTGTGTGTGATGTATTATGATTGAGGATGATGGAGGATAAGACAGTGAAATAAAGGCTTATAGAGCAAAGATAGCAAGAATGAAAACAATGTAGACTGAATGCATTCATGAATTACTTTAATACCAAAGTATGTGTTAGTTTTTCTGCTTCTCATTCTCCTCTTGTATGCGTTTCAAGCACACACATAAATGCACAAACATCTGGAGCAAACACCTCTCTCATTTCTGTCTTTTCTCTCTTCCCACCAGGTTTCCACTCTTTTTTCACAGGATCTGGTGAGTGAGGGATGGCAAGTCAAGAGATGGTATCTAGTTTTCCAGATCATTAGTACGCGGCATGGTGTGGTGTAATGTTGCGTCTCTAATGCCCACAGCCAGTCATGTTCACTAATGATGTTGAATCACCACCACAGGGTGCCTGCTACTTACTCTGGTGATGGTGGTGTCAGTGGTGATGATGTTTGTCATGGGCACATTTAAGGAGAAACACTTAATGGTAATTATTGCACTGGCACAGCAATGCCATTGAGGGGTTACACCAGCCATGGAGAGCACACTGTCACCCAGCACTTTATAAACGCCACATTTATCTCAGATCCGGCTGTCTAGTTTCTCTCCATTATGAATGTTTCTAGTTTTAGAGGGTTTAAATGTTTTTTCCTCCTGTTTATGTTTCTATCAGAGAATCCTTTAACCCTCTCGCCTTTCTTTTATCTTTACCTGTCCTTGCTCACTGAAGCTTAACAAGTTCACCATTATCTTGTCTGCCCCTCTCTGTGTATCTTTTCACCTGTCTCCATCTTCTTTTCTTTTCAGGTTGTTTTCTGTTATGTCTATTGGTTTTCAGCAGTTCAGGTGCCATCAGGTCCTCTGACTTGTATCATTAATTTCTTTGTCTATCATCTTCCCTTTCTTTTTCTTTTGTCTCTCTCTCTCCTCTGGTCTTCAGGTTTCAGGCCATTATCATCCCTGCTTCCAGTCTCATATCATTCTATTTTTATTCTTCTTTTACGAGGAACCATTTCTAAGGCTGGGAAGCCAAAGAGGAACTCAGGCGGCTTTGAAGCGACAATGGTCTGGGTGCCGAAAGCAATCTATATTCCAAAATGCTGCTGTTCAAAGTCGGACTTTCATGCTAGCTGAATAGAGGGCACCTTTTAACTCGGAGCCAGTAAAACTGTCATAAAGTTTTTTACTAAAATCTCCCATTCCCTTTTTAGCAGAGAGAAAAATTGGATATTAGGCTTTGAAGAAGCAGTCTTTTTAACACGGTGAAAGGTATTTCAAGGGTTAACTTTTAAATCCAGCAACCCCTGCTATTAATGAGAACACTGTACATTACAACATACAGGAGGGTGACTTTATATGATTGAAATATTTAAGACCTTAAGGTAAGGGGACGTGGAGAGGAATAAAAAAATCTGCAGTTTTCACATTGATTCCTTTTAAGAGCCATTTCCCAATAACTTGCTCCATGTTTTTATGGAGAAACATACTTTTATTGTTTGGGGTTATAATTTCCAGTAAAATGGGTTTGGCTTCCTTTCAGCCTCAGAGTCTTTATTAGTTTTTAAAAGTGGCAATTACCCTTTAAAGGTCAAACAGCCAATCAGGCCACTTCCCTTCACTGGCACTTTTTAATGACCTTGCTGTGGCACACATTAATAACCTGGGTATCTGTGAAATCCCTGTGAGAGATACTTAATATTGCATTTACATTCAAGCTTTGTACTGTACACCCTGTACAATTCTCAATGTCCATTTCTCTACTAACATGTATAGTAGTTCCGTATGCATGCTCTATGTTTCAATGCAACTTCTTAAAGTGTGAAGTAAAAGAATAACAACAATTAGTGGGTTGTAAACTGTCAAAATCAACGAGCTACGTGCTGAATGAACAATACGTGTGCAATAATTAAACAACGAGCAGGACAATTTTCATGATGTGATACTGATGTGAAAAAAATAATAATAAACAGAAAAACTAGACATCACAGTGTTCAGTCTTGCTGCTATTCCCAAAGGTTGCTCTTGCACTCTTGAAAGAACAAAAGCCTTATGTCGCTCTGCAATCACAGTAAGAGTAAGGGATAGGTGCACACTCTCTCCCACGCACGCACAGGTGCCCACACAGATGGGTAAGCACACATGCAATAGACTTGAGAAAGCATGCACGTAAGAAGGGCATTACACATGGGCATGAGCAAACACATGAGCACACACACCTCCACACTCATGCCAATCACTAGGCTTGTCAAATGCAAGGAATGATAGCTCTGTAATCAGCAGGTAATGATGGGACCCCCATAGTGAGGTGAGGTGAAGAGAAGAGAAGAGAGAAGAGGAGAGGAGAGGAGAGGGGAGGAGAGGAGAGTAGAGGAGAGGAGAGAGGAGAAGAGAAGAGAGGAGAGGAGAGTAGAGGAGAGGAGAGGAGGGGGAATGAGCTGTCACAAGGCCCTTCAAAGCGGCATAGGGGGGCTGAATCTGAATTGGATTGCAGAGTTTCAATGAGAGCCTGTCGGCACCAGGTGCCTGCTGAATGCCACCCCCACCCCACCTCACACACACACAAAACACACACATCCTTTCGCTTCATCTCACTTTGCACTCACTCACACCACCTGGCCCATGCCATCTAAGCACAGCGGGGTCTCTCCCTCTCTACTTCTCTCTTCCTGAGGATGAGGCAGATTTACAGTTCATCAGGCTCTTTTTCACTTACATGTGATGAAGATCTGTCTACACTGAAATCATAGCCTGATTGGAACGAGGGCCCACGCTGAGCGCACTCACAGACCAATATAGATATGCAAAGACATCGTCTACAATTATGGGCAGGAAACATGAAATGTGGTAATCATAAAATCAGAGGCGAGATGCTGCAGCTGCCTCGCCGCATACACTCATACACTCACATGAACAAACACTAAAATTAAATGTTAACTGTGGAATTCATCAGCATATTCAGAATCTTAACTGTGTGTCTAACCTAATTTCTAACTAACAATATATTAGTACATTGCAAACGGAACAAAATTAGCAGGTGTCCACCGGACTGTATGAATGTTTGTTAAAATGTCTGAAATAACTCCATTAATGTTATTTGGTCATAGTATCAGACCTCAGTCAAATTTAATCCTGTTTTTTGTTAGACTGTTTTTATAGATTGAACAAAAGATATCTATTGTAATATATTACATTAGTCTGTGTATGTACTGTACATTCTTAAAAAGATTCTTGTAAGGCACCTGTCTATCTGTGTAGGTGCATCTGCGCGCATCTGACTCTGTGTGTGTGTGTGTGTGTGTGTGTGTGTGTGTGTGTGTGGTGGTGGGGGACTGTGAAATTGATTGTGGCTGGACAGGAGGCAGGCAGGCAGGCGTGTGGTGGTGCCCAAGGGGCAGGACAGTGCTGAGTGAGCAATACTTCACCTGCACTGGAGACAAACACACACACACACACACACACACACACACACACACACACACACACAGTCATCTAAAGTTTGTCACACACACTGACCATTAAGATTTACTCTAGTCATCCAGCCCATTGATCCAGAGAGAACAGGAGAAGAGAGAAAGAGAGGGAGCCTCAGAGAAAAATAGAAAGACGCAGAGACAGACAGAAGTGTTGACATAAAGATTAACCTTGAAGCAACAGTGTAAATGGAGAGGGTGAAGTCACCTCAGGCTTTGTGGGACCCATCTCTGTTTGTATCTCCAGCTCAGACACAGGGACAATATTTAATGTCCAGCCTAGATGATAATTAATACCACCATTCTGAGGTTTGACCACTCTCTGTCCAAAATTATGTTTACTTTAAACCATAAAAATTATGACAATGTCATAGTGCCCTCAATGTGTTTAAACACACCAAATAAATTGGATAAGGTAACAGAAAAAGTCAATTTATGGGTACTACTGCCAATGAGCCCTTTTGAGAATGTCAGGGAACAAAAGAGACATTATGAGATAACAGATCTATATTCCCTACAACATAACGTGTTGAGACCAAACTTCCTCTGGACCCGCAAGTTTGTCTGACTTTCATTTCTGCCTTTCATATTTCCTTACAACATAAAGAACATATGCTTTCATAGCCTAGTGTTGTGATTGTCAGAAATGATAAGCTTGTCTCCTGCTCAAAGCACTTGCGTCATGCATCTTTAACTATGTAAACAAATAGCCAGGCCAGTGTGGTTTGCATCATCTTGAGCCAAGAAGGGCTTCTTAGCAACCTAGCAGGAAAAACTGTTGACCCATGTTAATAAAGTTTAATACTAATACTAATAAAGTTGTTCTTCATACTACAAGTGTTGCTGGAGTTCTCATCTCTCTAGACTTCTTTTCCTTCTCCGTGCACCTTGGAAGAAGGTGAAGTTGTGCCAGAGACCCTTACTCTGCATCAATAAAGTTTAATACAACATATGCTGAAGGTTCCTTGCACCATCTGAACTAACTGCAAGTACCTATTTTTCTATTTTCACCTGTTTTGGTTGGCCTCATGTTCTGTTTAACGCTATTCATTTTGAGATATATGACTATATGGAATAGCAAGCCTTCCTTCAGAAGCGGTTTTTCAATGAAGTAGGCTACAAATATTTGTACCTTCAAGGGCCTTGATTTAGCCTTGATGAAAGGGATTTTATTAAGGTTTCATGATTGATATGCGCATGTGTGACATAGGCCTATTTGATATGAACCATTTTTTATTGTCATAATAACAAAGATGCTTTGTGAACATCTAAATCTTACTTTCTAGTTTTCTTAATAGCTGTATACTTCTCAAATTATTTGAAATTAGAGCCTTGGATTGGTCTTACTAATAGCTCAGTCTAATCAGCACTGCTGTGTTGGGCAGCACTGCCCAGGGTGGTGAAAGAAATGATAACAGTGCAAGGGGTGAAGTAGTCTATGTGTGATGGGCGAGATAGTCCATGCCCCCTCCCTGACATGTTGTCCAACCACGTCTAAAGGCAAAACTGTTTAGACCCATTATGAATGACCACACCTCAAGGCAGCGCGAAAGGCCTGCCATCATAGTGTATTTTTTGCACAAATCGGGACACGGGCACACAATTTTGGACAGTCTCTCCTCTAAGAAATCACGGCCCTGACTCAACTGCAACCCCAAAAGTGATTGAAGTAGTTGTGTGAATAATTACAAAAGAGTGCTTGAGAGAGAGATTCAAACCTTGCATACTTTCTCACCTCCACAAACCTGAGCTATCCCTACATGACATGGACGTGGTTATCAGGTTGTAATTTCAGAAGGTTACACAAACACAAAGTGATGCTGCCTCCAAATCCAATGTCAGAAATTCTGTTATGAACTCAAAAATCAGTAAGTGACAGCAACAGCTAAACTGTCCTTACAGGAGGCATCTAAAACAATTTTGCCCAGGTTTGAGTAGGATTAGCATCAGTGTAGGAAATTTTAAAAATATTTGGGGGGCAACATTTGCCCCCACTGTCTAAAAGATTGAGGCATTTACAAAATTTTGGGGGCACTTTTAAAAAATAGTAATTAGTGCATTAAGTTGTTTTTAATGTGAAATGAGCCCAGATTAAAATGCAGTCAGTAATCATCACCTTGTGTAACTACAACCACATCAGTAAACATGTCTGTTGTGTTTGTGTTTCATTTGTAATAATTGTCTACATATTCTAACTTCAATAATAATCACATGAAAAGCAAAACAATGCAAGTCTATTCCCTTTCAACAACTAAAATTTACTTGGGAAGAGCCTTCAGTGTAAACCACTAGATGTCAATATAAGATAATGATCATGGGATCATTACAATCTAATTGATCTAATTAGATTTACCAAAAGATTTGGTTGGTGGATTATGTCATATTCAGATCTCCTACAAGCCAAAACCAGTCTGAAGCATTGCATTCCACAGCCTCAGGTGTTTCACAAACAACTAGTAGCAACAAGTACTTTATCGATGCAGTTCTGGAAATAACTTAAGTTGAAATTTTTTAGTGTGCTTTATTTCATCTCCAAATTTAGCCCTGCTGCCATTTTGAGCATGGATGAAATAAAATTATAGACTATAGACTGGTTAGTAGACTGAAAAAAACATGTTCTAGATTTGGGAATAAAAAGCTTACTTCACTTAGTGTATTGAGCTCTGTAACGTTACAGCAGTAAAGGCACTGATCACCCCACCAGTCGGCAAAACCCACATGTAAGCTGTAACATTAATGTTATCTAGCCAACTTGCTAAAACTAATGTTAGCTAACGTGCCAGACCAAACACATTTTTTTCTCTAGCATTAGCGTTACTTTCCATAAGCAAATTGATGATGCTTGATTGTTTGGGGATGATGAGCTGAATAGTTTTTAACCTGTTTGCTTCCTTTAACAAATTCATGATTAGCTTTTAGCTGTCCAAGGCTATGTTTGGGTGGATGAGCCCTGCAGGCTTTACAGAAGAGGAGAGTCGTCTTATTCACCTCTTCAACACCAAGCCAGTCTATTTTCCATTTTTTCCAATTGTAGAAACGGCAACTTTCTTTGCTGTCTTATTTGCTGGGAGTGGTGTTCGTAACAGCCTAGGATTTGGGTTGCTTTCTGTGGTAACAGTTGGAGCTTTTTTAATGAGGTACTGGTCCTTCGCAGCAGCCAACTTCACTGCAGGTTCAGGATTGCATGGCCTCTGCCAGGTATCGTAACAGCAGCGTAGTGTGAACAACAGCGCTGTTTGTGTGAGTGTGTGTTAGAGACGGAAATGGAAATTAAATGAATTGAATGATAACAAAATGATGGCTTAATGTAGGATTAGGATATTGGCCTGAACTGGTAAACATAAAATCATTATTTTTTGAAATCTTGGGGGGCATTTTTGCCCTTGCCCCCAGTTAATTTCTTACACTGATTGGCACTGTAGTTAAATAAGAACAGAAAATCAAAACCTCACCCAGTGGGTGAAGTAGGAAAGTTCATGGCTCGAAGTTAGAACAAAACTCAGGAAGCCCAAGTTGAAGGCAAATGTTTATGACCATCTGCCATTGCAACACAAATACTTAAACTTTCCCCAGCACTATTTCAATGTCAAACAATAGCCTGTTTCTAGGTGTGTCTCCTTCATGAAACATTTTCAAGGAGGGGAAAATGTATTTCTCTGAGTTTATGTGCATGAAGTACATATTTGCATTTTAGGACATTGTGTCTCATTTCACAAAATCTCAGGGGGATAGGCTGTAAAACAGAGTGACAGATTGTCATTTTCTGCCTCGTGATTTGCTTTGGCAAAGGTAGCCTGCTGACAAAAAACACTCTCTGTAATAATAATTGAAATGAACAGAAGTACTGATAGTTATTTATGGGACAGGGCTCTCATTAAACAGTCACATAGATTAGGTATAAATGTATCGAGTTTAAATGGTGTATTAAAGCGTTTCTGCAATATTGCCTTTTCAAAGACTTACTTCAATCTAAAAGGGATAATAATTCACAGAGAGAAAGAGAGAGAGAGAGAGAGAGAGAGAGAGGGAGAGACTGACTATAGCAGCTCATTAAGTAGTTAAGTGCTTAATAAATGTCACATGCATCCTCCTTTAATGACCAACAGGGGTTCTATTCAGAGCACCTGTACATGAACACACTAACAAATAAACAGCAGTCACACAGAAATTCTCTCATAAAACACAGACAGGCACAAAGTCCATTCGACCATTCATCAAATAGAGAACAACTAAAGATTTCACAATAGAGAAAATGAAAAGAAAAGAGCAGTGTGTCCTTTTATGTAACTCTGTATTGGTTTTGATGGAGAAAAAGACTCAACAAGTGCTCTATTGTTGCTTTTGTTTGTTCCCAGGAAGGCTTAACAAGAGAGTCTAATATTCTCGCATTGTTCTCTCCAAACGCCACACAGCATGATGAACTTCAAAGCACTTAGCTCCTGACAGTTATGCACACAGCCAGACTACAGCATGCACACACGCCCCCACACACACCGACGGTGTCTGACACAGCCGCAAAGGAAATTGCCTACACGTTAGAATACACTATAAACAAAAGCGGCAGACTTGGTGTGTAAAGATCTGACTAATGAATCAATATGCTAAGTGAACGTTGGCTTCCCAATAAAGCCAGAGGAAAGCGTTTTAACGTGACACTGCTGACGCATATCCAAAATAAAGAAAACAATATGTTCCTTCCACAAACACACATTATGGGAGAGAACAAGGCAATGAGTTAATTAGAGAGATGAAGGCTCTCAAGGCCTCGGCCACACCTCGTGGATATTGACAGATCTACAATAACAATCTCACAAAAGAAAGGAAACACAATAAGAAAAGGGAGGAAGAGTGAGTGAGGAAATATTATGAAAAAAAAAATCCAAGGACACAAGACGCCTGCGAACCTGTGAGAGGAGTCAAGAGAGACAAATGGGACATGAATGGATGCAGATGAGATGCAAAGAAGCATGACATCAGAGAAGGCAACGCAGCCGAGAGATGGAGAGACGAAGGCATCAAAGGATGAGTAATGTTAAATTTATTCCTGTCCTCCATCTACTCCATCTAACTTCTCTCCATCCACCCAGAGTGCAAACAGCTCTCCATCAACATGAGATGAGGCTTTTGTATTTTCCCTGGTCACTTAAAGGAGATATACGGTTATAGCTTTGTCAATAGCAAAAGTTATTTAGATCAAACAAAACCACAGCTTGATTCGTCTTTATCTGACACACACACACACACACACACACACATACACTGTCTCTAACTAGTTGTTTATAGGGCCACTTAGATGTCTGTGAATTCTTTATTGTACAGTATCCGAAGTATCCTTCAGTCTAAACAGGATGACAGTGATAAAGATGTCCATTGCCCTGCCCTCCCAACCAGATGGGAGAATGCAATAAAGCCAGAAAAATGTCATTACATATTCATTCTTCTAACCAATCTGCTGCCTACCTTTTCCCCTCATCTTCAGAGATCATGTGTGACACAAAGCATTGTAAAGCGTTGTGCATAAATGAGAACTGAACTACTTTGAGCTTTAAAGTGTTATTCTTCTCATTAGCGACACAATGACGTGTCAATTGTGTTTTTGTGTAACAGTGGTATTCATCAAACCAGCTCACACTTCACAAACGAAACTATTACAGCGATAAAGGGCTTGGCTGAAATCCTGCTTCTTTCTGCCTTGGCTGTTTCTTCTCTGCTTTTTTCCCCCCAAGTACGCAGCACCATACCCATCATTCTTCCTGTCGAATAAAGTCTCGGAAAAAAAAGAATACACTGTCCCCATCTTCCAAAAAACCAATATCTGCACAAGGCAAGATAGAGAGAAAAGAGAGAGAGGAAGAATAGAAGGAAACAGCAGGAAAGACAAATTATAAAGAGAATAAAAGAAGTGTGACAATCAGAGTGAAATAACAAGGAGAGGAGGGAAGGGGAAGAGATGATGGTAGGTTGGATTCAGGATTAAGAAAAAGTTCTACTGTGCTCCTTTTTGGCATAGACTTTGTAACATGAGTTCATCTGGTAAAGTAATAACCTTTTGCATTTCATACACATCTTTGTTATGGAAAAGTTTCATTATAACTTGATTCAGACGTCACAGAATCCCTACAGATAGAGTAGTAATCCTTTGCAATGTTTAGCAGATGGCAAACAAGACAAGGTAACATGAATTTACATATCATGTATGAAATCTGTGAAATCTTATTCTTTGAGCAAAGAGCTGTCTTGCTCTCTGCTCCAAATTCCCCACCATTTCTACAAAAGCAGTGTAATGTGTGTCACTAGCTAGCAGAGGTCTTGTTTTAGAATAACATCTGATGATTCAACACAATCTTTGTTTTGCACAGTATTTACAATAAAACATCAAAAACACTTTTCAGTCAACAAGACTAAGAGTCTACAGCCATGCTAGCAGCTCTGTGAGGCTTCATTTAGGCACAGCAGTGTGCTGAAGTAAATGTTAACATCAGCAGACTGCAGACTACTACTACAATGACATGTGAGTATGTTAGCATTATACCTGCTAACATGCTGATGTTTAGCAGGTATAATGTTTACCATGTTCACCATCTTAGTTTAGCCTGTTAGCATGCTAACATTTGCTAATTAACATAAAAAACAAAGTACAGCTGAGGCTGATGGGAGTTCTGCAGGTATGTGGTCATAAACCAAAGTATAGGACCATTTAAAATTTTGACCTGATGATAGCGCTGGATGAAAAGTTAAAGATCCCTTCCAGACGTGTTTTAAGACATCAAAAAATATTCTGCCTGGAATAATAACTTGAGTCTGACATGGTTTATCCACAAAAAAAGTCATGTCATTAAAAATTCTTAAAATTACATGTACTCCTTCCCCCTTACTGAAAGATCCAGAATCAATGAATATGCAAATATTGTTCATTTAAAAAGTTTAACCGCTGGACACAAGATGTCCCCTAATTGTCCTACTTGCCTCGCTGCTCCTTCTCCCACACTCAAAAGTCCATTCTCAGTGTATGTGCACTGAAGGCTTCAAGTTTCCACATCTCACTTGTGTAAGTTGCATACAATACTGGACCATGATTGGCTCTAAACACGATGTGATGTCACACATCATGCTTGTAGATACATGCCCTAAATCAAGATTTAAAGTGAGTACAGAGAAACCTTCCCCTTCAGCAGATGAATGTGAAAACCGCCTTCTAGTGTCAAACATGAATGCGTGTACCAAAATTCATGGAAATCATTCAATTTGCTAGACAAGACATTCCACTCCAAACCGCCAATATTAACCTCATGATGAATTTCTGTACTAAATGTTGTGGCAATCCATCCAATAGTGGTTAAGATATTTCATTCTGGACCAAAGAGGTGTCCCAACCGACCAAATGACTGACCAACACTGACATTCCTAGAGCCATGCTATATATATATATACACACACACACACACACACACATACATACATATATATTTTTTCTAGTCTAGTCCAAGAACATTGCAATGTTGTGCATACCTTTACAAGCAATGTGATGCCTTTACTCTCATTTTAGGGCAGTCTGCCAGTGACTTTTACAGGATTTTTACAGGAAAATGACTTGGGGTCCTTTTCAAACCAGCATATTAAATTGACAGAGCATTTATGAATTACATGCAGTGCATACAGTACCTAAAAGAGGCTTAAGATAGAGAGACAGACCAATGTAAAGGGTAGGGTGGAGTCACAGAGAGAGAGAGAGAGAGAGAGGGCACCATGCTCCTACATTAAATCAGGCCTGACGGAGTGACCTTTGATAGCCCCAGACATAAAAGGTTACATGAGCGGTGGAGAAAATGGGTCTATCTGTCACTTACCAGCTAGCTATAAATGATGTTGCGTCTGTGTGTGTGTGTCTCTGTTTGAGGTCAAACTAACAAAGAAAACTAGGTGTATCTTTCTTTCATCCACAGAATATTAACACAAAATTGTTCTCTGTAGAAATCACTTCAAATACTTTCCCCTTGGTATTCAGGGATAGCGAGAATGTTTTCTGTGGTGCTGCACAGGTAGGCAAAGACTAGCTCCTTTCCTGTAATGCATAGGTCATCATATATAAAGAATTTTTATACCAAGGAATGTGAAATAAACGTACAGTGTGTAAGCAGATGGTTAGTTGAAATGGCAAGACATGCATCACTTTCAAATAAATAAATATCCACTTTTCTTCTGTGTTTCTCTAAACAATACAACACAAGAGTGAAACAACCTTCACCCAACTCATCAAAGCTTTTATTGCATTATGCTGTTTTAAACATCCAGTCTCGGGTAGGTCTTTCCCAGAGAGCAATATTCTGTGCTTAAGAAAGTGAATAATTTTAAGCGTTTGCAACAGTAGCATAAGTGGTGTGTTTAGAATAAAATAACACTAACTACACAAAGTTTTGTTCATTAACAGAAAATCTAAAGCAAAATGTGCCTCAGTGCTGGTCACCCCATTTGATTGCAAAGTGATCTCTGCAAAATGCAGCACCACAGCAATGACCACAGCCAAGAATAAAAGGAAAGCAGATTACCACCTTTAAAAGCTGCAGCTAAAAATTAAGTAGCATTTGTCAGGTGGTTCAAATCCCGGTTATACATAATTATATTCACAATCATCAGCACCTCTAAGGCAGTTTAATAAGTAAATGCTTTGTTGAAGGGCATGATGGCTGTGCTCAACAACTTACCTATTATTGCTGGCAACACTAATTTACATCCCAAGCTATGCCAGTTGCCTGTGCCCTTGATACTCCCTTAAGTCCCCTATGCCCCCATAGTGCCAAACGTGCTAAATTAAGCTTACTGTATTTTACAAACCTCAGCGACCCATGCACCTCAGCGACCCATGCTATTTAATAAACTACTAATGGAGGGAAACACAGGCACCTCATTAGGAGGTTGCCAAAAGACATATATACACACACACAAACACAAACGACTTGAGGCAACTTTCCTCTGGCTCTGAGCCGGACATTAATGATGTTCAAGCTGGTTTTAACAACTATTTATTTACTTGGGGAATAATTTTGCAGTGTAGGGGAACCTGCTGAAGGTGTTTAGGGAATTCTTATTATTAATCAACCTGCAGAGAAGAGGAGAGGAGAGGAGAGGAGAGGAGAGGAGAGGAGAGGAGAGGAGAGGAGAAGAGGGGAGTGGTAAGGAGGGGAGAGGAGGGGAGAGGAGGGGAGAAGAGAAGAGAGGAGAGGAAAGGAAAGGAAAGGAGAAGAGAAGAGAAGAGAAGAGAAGAGAAGAGAAGAGAAGAGAAGAGAAGAGAAGAGAAGAGAAGAGAAGAGAAGAGAAGAGAAGAGAAGAGAGGAGAGGAGAGGAGAGGAGAGGAGAGGAGAGGAGAGGAGGGGAGTGGTAAGGAGAGGAGAGGAGAAGAGAAGAGAGGAAATGGAAAGGAGAGGAGGGGAGTGGTAAGGAGTGGAGAGGAGGGGAGAGGAGGGGAAAGGAGAGGAGCGGAGGGGAAAGGAGAGGAGCGGAGAGGAGAGGAGAAGAGAGGAGAGGAAAGGAAAGGAAAGGAGAAGAGGGGAGTGGTAAGGAGAGGAGAGGAGGGGTAAGGAGAGGAGAGGAGATGAGAGGAGAGGAGGGGTAAGGAGAGGAGAGGAGAGGAGAGGAGCGGAGAGGAGGGGAAAGGAGAGGAAAGGAAAGGAGAAGAGGGGAGTGGTAAGGAGAGGAGAGGAGAGGAGAGGAGAGGAGAGGAGGGGATGCAAGGGCAGGGCTTTTGCATTATTCACACATGTACACACATGTGCACACACCCACACACTCACACATTTCTTTAGTAAACACAGTAGAAAGGGCTATTTAAATGGCAACTTGGTGACAATGTGCTGTGATTGACAGCAGAAGGAGGGGGTTGATGGGAGGATTCTGTCAGCGACTGATAACAGCTGTCTGCTTCATTCACAAGAGAGACAGAGACAGAAAGTGAGAGAGAGACACACACACAGCTAAATAGACGCACCGTAATGCACCCTTGCATATATTTTCAATTAAAGTTGTTGGTTGCGTCATTCCTGAGTTACGTAATGCATACGGAAAAAGGTAGATTACAGACTCCATCATGTAAATTTCCATCAGCACAAACAATCCATCGGAGCCTGACACTCCTCTGCACCCCAGATGACAAACAGAGATGCAAAATCACACACACACACACAGTTATTAAACATTCATCGGAGTGAGTTTGGGGTAATGAACGGGAGTCAACAATGAATTATGGATCATATTCTAATGGTTGGCTTACCCCTCTCATTACTGGCATGCTAATGTGATTGGGAAACAAATGATTATCAGCTTTATTAGAAAGGAGAAAAGAGCAGGAGAGAGAGCAGGGGCTCATGATCACCAAGACACCCCTGACTGTTTCACCTGGAGAGAAGGATGAAGTGGGAGAGAAGAAGGAAGAAATTGAGATATTCAGGGAAAGAAAGATCATTTTAAGACTTTGGAAACTGTTGAAGTACTGTTGTATTAATAACATTGTTCTCACGCATCATTGAATCTAGCTTAGGACATAAAGTACAACATCACATCATTCATTTTGTTTAACTGCTTTTGTGTGCCGTTTTGGTTTGTCCTAAAGTAAGATATTTCTTCTCATAGATGTGTTGAAAATGGATTTTTTGCAATCACATAATGAATTCCTCTCTGCAACACAAAATGCATTTACTAACAGTAGTTCTGCACCAATCTGCACAGACCTACAGCTCCCAACTGATGTAATACATCGGAGTGCATGCGTACGCACCCTCAGACATTTATCACAGCACTGGTCAAGGTGGAGACATCTCCTGCAATCCATCTCTCAGCTTATTGGCACCAAAAGACCTGCTTTTATGCTTTGCCCAGAGATTTATGAGCGACTAAAGGCGCATGTGGGTGCTTATGGATGCGTGCGCGCGCGTGCATGAATGCATACATTAGCAGCATATGCACACCTCGCAGTCGGAAAGAGATCAGGTTGATGTGCCTATTGACGCCTCACCTCCCTCTCCCTTTCTTCCACTCCCCATGTTGCTGTTTCCTCTCCATCCATCCATCTATCCTTCAATCCATCACCTTCCTTTAAAAGCCTGTTAGGAAACCCAATACCTTTCATTAGCACAAAAAGATTAGCTTTTTAGCAGGAGGGGTGTGTGTGTGTGTGCCTGTCTGTGTGAGCAGAGAAACAGTAGGTGGTGGGAGGGATAAATAAAGATAATCAAGGATGCCTGTGCCAGACAGCCACTTAGCTTAACCCACAGTGAGCTGAGCACATTCAAACACAAGCACACATAGTTACAAGATATTACACACCTTACAACACTGATATCGAAGGGTTTAGAACAATCTGAAGAGTTTAATTCCAAAATAAGATATCCACCATTAGGGAAATTGACACGACTCCAACAAAATGACTGCTGACATGAAAGCAAAGCTGATTGTGGATTATAATTAAAGTTGTGACTCATCTTAATCCCTTTACTTGAAAAACAGTAATGGTTTTGATGATACAATCATTTGGGCGGTTGAAATGTTAACTGATGAATTTCAGATAGTATGAAATTGGGATGAAATAGCATGAAAGACATCATAAAGTAGTTGATTGATAAAGAATTCATATTGTACTTTACATACTAATAGTAACTATCTTCAGTGAATTACATATATGGGCAAAGACAACAGGACCAAGACAGCTGATGGTCTTCCAAAATAAACATAAGGTCCTATGTCTGAGCTTCATTATTGACCCACACTTTCAATATCTGAATGCCAGTGAACATGGAGGAATAGCAGCTTGCTATATTGCTTCGGAAAAGCGAGCAGATATTGATGTACAAATTCTCACACGGTCACATATGTGTTTATTATATTGTCTGTATGTGATTGTTCATTGACCCTTAAACACTGTGCCGTTGATATGCCTTGGCCCTTTTTAAAAAAAATCATATAGCCACAACAATGATGTCATTTTAAACTTGTATTAATTGAGATTTTGGCCAGTTGGGGGCAGCACAACAAGCTGTAAGCACAACATTGATGTATCGGCACAATACAAAGTTGTTTTATCATGATAGCAACAGTTGCTTATTTACACATCCTGGAGACAGAATGACTCTGAAGTCATGTGAAGTCATAGTGGCCAAATATAAGTCCAATATCCACTCCTCTTTCAGCTCTGTTTTGGTCACCACCAACTGAGAGAAATATCTCTCTTGCTGCTAATAATTTCACTATGTTTACCAGTAGAGGTGGAAATCACAAATCACTTTGCTGATTCAAATCAACTTGTTCAATTCAGTTCAAAGATTTATAGTCACTGACTATCAGTTCAGTACAAAACTCGCCTATACAAGCACTGTATAAGCTCTCAGTCACCCCTTAAGGGACCCACTGCTAAAAGCTACTGATAAGGTCACTGACAACGGTGATTCAGTATTATCAGTTTGAGGGTTCTTTAATAAAGATTTGTTCGTACATGTACTGAACACCTCTACTCGCCAGCCAGTCTCTTACCTTTGTCTGTCTGCTGTTTGGTGCTCAGCAGGTAGTGTACAGTGGGTTTATCAGGGCTTTTTTTGCGAAAAACTGCTGCCTGTTGACGAGAGCAGTGAGAATGTAAAACCAAAACAATGAGATAAAAGCCACTAAAACACTCCGTAGAGCTGACGGGTGCTGCAGAGTCAGCTCATTTTTTTGGACAGTTTGTTTCCTTTCTTGTGGAAAATATTTAGCTTACCCATGCATCAGGAAGACCTGCTTTTTGTCCCATCATTGTTGAATCCAAGTAGCATCTCAAGTGCACACATCTGTGTTTTTCGCTTTACACAGCAATATGTCAGGTAGTTAACTACAGTAAATACCCTTCTTATATTTGGTTATAAAAATTAATACTTTATATGGCATAAGATTATTTCTGCTATAAGATGCACTTAAATTCTTTGATGTGTAATCAACACTGTTAAAACTTAAAAATATATGTCAACATGCAATATTGCTGGTATGTGTATGCCATGCTTTAAGGACCCAAGGCGTAAAGCAATTTCTCCTGAGGGCAATAAAGGTTTTATTCATTCAAAACAAAGTGTGAGATAAAAGCACACACACACACAAACATACAGACACACACTCATTTGGCACATTTTGAGTAATCTTGAGGGATTTGCCATCAGTTAAAACAATACCAATGCATTTATCCTGGGACAAGAAAGCACTCCTATTAATCTATCAGACAAACACACCTTATAGCAAACACACACAAAGAAACACACACACACAAGCAGAAAACACAGTTATTTAACCCACTATTTCCCTGGAGAGAGGGTCTTTAACAGTAACAAAGCAGCATCCAATCACTTACATGCTTTCCCCTGGTGCGTCCTCTTTCCATACAAAACAATCTGGAGAACAAGATTACGCACAAGCACACACATACAAAAGCATACATGCACACACACTCACACACACACACACATGCCTTCACCTAATACCCATCAGCTTTTGGGACAGAGGAAAATCTATATTTCATCTGCAAAGCTGAGGTGTTTGTGCACACGCTGAGTTTGTTTGTCATTAGGCCTAACCCCTGTGGCTCACCTAATCAGGTTGCTGTGTATGTGTGTGTGTGTGTTTCATTCTGTCTATGAGGGTTTGAAAAAAGAGAGAATATGACTCTGTGTGTTTTTGTGTGCATGCGTGGGTATGGTGTCAAGTGTAGAGGAGTGAGAGGTGTGTGAGTCAGAAACGTGCAAACACACACTCGAGTCCGAATTAAAGTTATCGATCGTCCATGGCATGCTCTCACACAAAGATCACAGCTTAACCCTGATCAATGACTAATCTATTTGTTTGTTTGTGTGTGCGTGTGTTTTTATGCATAATCTCAATTTCCATCACTCTGGACAGCTGCATTAATATTCTCAGATTTCTCATGTTGTGTAACTAACCTCTGCTTTATCTTAACCATTAAGCCTTGATATAAAAAGACTTAGAGTCTACAGTGATGCATGCAGCTCTTTGAGACTAGCATTAGCATGCTAACATGCTCACAATTACAATGCTAACATGTTTATGTCTATCAGGTATAATGTTTACCATGTTCACCATCTTAGATTAGTGTGTTAGCATTTGCAGATTAGCACTAAACAAAGTACAGCTGAGGCTGATGGGACTCTCATTAGTTTTGCAGGTATTTCGTAATAAACCCAAGTATTAGACACATTGAAGTTTTGACATGACAATGGCTAAATGAAAAGTAAAGGGATCAGAAAAATTATTAAAGAACATAAAATGATCGTACTCTGCTATCTTTCTAGCGTTCTGTCTTCTTTAAAATGGACATGACAATGTTTTGACTACAAATTTTCTTAGATTAAGATAAAGGGGCAAACACACCTTGACATATTGATTAGCTTTGGCAACGCCACACATGAATTAGATCATTTGTGAATTTCAAGTACAAAATGTCTGTACCAAATTTCATTACATTAGTTGTTGAGACATTTCACACCAAATTACTAATGTGACCCACTAGAGGAAAAGTCAAGGATCACCAAACTCAGGGATTCATAATTTGAAACATTGAATCCTTTAAAGATGCTGCCCTGTAGCTGAGGGAGGTAAAGAGAATTCCCTGTTTGATAGTCAAGCATCACAAAAATCTGACAACATCCAAGTGGTCCCTGCGGCGGACAACACACACCACATGATAACTGTGCAGAAGGCAGCTTGAAGCCCTGTTCTCTTGACCACCAACCCTGCCTGTGGCCTAAGCTGTGTGTTCAGCTAACAATTGCTCAGTTTCCCAAAGCATTTCAGTGCAAATCTGTCTACATTCCATACAATAACAATGAAAGAACAAGTGTCTTTTTCGCTAATAAGGACAACGGACAGCACCACAGTTAACCTATATGCAACATTAAACTAATTGCTGGTCAAGGCCATAATTGAGAATGAATGACACCAAAATGACAGACAATCAGGCTCTGTGCCCTACGATTTTATTCATCAGAGTGAAACCTCAGTCTATCATTTCCCCTCTGTCTACCTTCATTAGCACGTCTTCACATGTAATGGCAGAGCACTGTGGCAGCCAATCAGACGAAGTAGTGTCATATAAAAAGGAGGATGGTGGTACAGTTAGTGTGTCTAATTCCTGCTTTGTTCCCAGACATATTTTAATGGAACCATGGAAATGCTCAGCTCCTTTCACCTCATTTGGCTAAACCACAGACCATGAAAAAAGATATTGGGTACAGTATGGTATTACCCTTTATCTAATCACATGACGGTGGGGCTTCTAAAGAAAGCCAAATGTCTTTGAGGTGAGACAGCTCTGCCCCAGAGCTTGACTTTTGTGGCTTCTTTTCAAAGTTTAAGAAACAAAGTGAGGTTTTTATTTCCCTTTTTCTCCCCAGCTCTCAATGCTCTGAAAATGCTATTCACCAGTGGTGACGACCAGGTACAGTATCTGTAATTTGTATTTGTTGAGAGGTTACCCAAGTGTATTTCATTCCACCTTTATTGTTTTATGGTCTTAATATCTCTGAGGTGAGCAGATGATGATAAATCAATAGAAGCAATACTTTCTTGCGATGTCAAAGACCAAGGGAACACTCGGTGTATGTATCTGAGTCTAAATCTGTACAAACACACTTCTATTAGTTTGTGTGTACTAGTATCTGTGTGCATACCTATAGTATTATGTTTACTATAATCCTGCAGTGTAGTTATGCCAAATCCAATTCAGCTATTGACTAGGAGCACACATAACACATATCTCCCCAGAGCTTATATGGGTATTCATAAGCAACAAGAGGATGAGGCATGGGAGAAATTTTGAATTAGACCATCCAGGGGATATTCTCTGGAGCCTGGTAGAGAAACAGCCCCATCTACAGGATTTATGTGCAACTAGAGGCCATCACAAAGCCTCCCATAACCTGCAGGCAAGCTTTTGTATCTAACTTTAAATTCCAGTGCATCTCTTTGTCTCAGCAAAGCTTAATGAGCCTCCTGAGAGCACGCCCAGGTGAATTTGCTGTAAGAGGAAACTACCTGTGTCTACAACAGCACAGAACAATGCTGTCCTTTTTTCTTTTTTTTTTTAACAGAAAATACTGTATCTGCAGATTTTGGAGGGGACACTGCAGTACTTTGCCCGTGAAATAAGGGTGTTCGCTTACACAGAGTGTTGACTTGAACACTATCCTGGAAGTGGTCAGCATGGACTCAGCGATTCTGAGCACAAGTTGCTGGGGTCCCCCTCAACTAGAAAACACTAACACGCACACACTTGATATACTCAGAGGAGAGCAAGCTCAGGACTTAAATTCACAAACACACACATACTGGGAGATTGGCCATGCTCTCTAACCCCTTCCTGTGTACACGGACCTGCCTCTCAAATATCACTGAGTCCAGACACAGGAGAAAGACCTTTGCAGAACAAAGGAAAGGTCTGATAAGGTACAGCTTGCTGGTGACACTCTGCCTTTTCTCCTAACTATAAAGAGACTGCCTGCCCCTTGTGGTTCGTCCGAATTGTCCCCCTGTCTTGACTTATTTCTGTTAAAGAAAAACTCCAAAGATGTGGCAACAGAAAAAAATGGAAGGAGGGCAATTTTGAAGTGGGTCAGATTGGAGAGATGAAAGAGAGAAGTTGCAGAGAGAGTGGAGTGAGGATGAAGAGACAGAAAGAGAGACAGTAACAGAGGGTTAGATTGAGAAACTGAGAGGGATTAAGTAGAGTAACCTTGACTAGAAGGGTCACATTTCATCCAAACTCACTGAGAGTGTCAACTAGCTGCTTATATTTTCACATGTTTAATTCACACAATAACATTGAAATGTGCAAATTTCTACAACACCATTAGAGACAAGGCACATTAAAATGCTGTTTGCTTGCAGATGCAGGCTCTGACCAAGTCCAAAAATCTCAGCCAATAATGTTTTTGTGTCTGTGTGTGTATATGAGTATACATGTGTGCAGAGGAACTAGCAGCAATGCAGAGCTATGAGACAGATGTGTGTGTCGGTCATTACTGTAATCGCTCCATTTACTTCATCTACCCTGGGAGGGACGGCTGGTCAGCACCATCTGGACACACGCACACACATACACACACACACAAAAGCACATACATTGCAAGTGCCAGACATGGTAGGTTTCATGGCTAGTCAGCCAGCAACAGGAGGGAAGCTTTGAAATGTGTTTCTATGTTTGTGACAGTGTGTCTATAAATGTGCCATCTCTGTCACTGTCTCAATTCCTCCCCATCCTTGGTGACATTTTGCTTTTTTCCCCCCTCATCTCTATCCTCCCTTTTCATCCATTTCTCTGACTCCCCCGAGACCAACTGCTTCAGAAATACATGAATCCTCCGTTTTCCCCGAAGACTACGAGACAAAATGAAAAAGGCCACAGACAGTAGTAGCAAGGTGCGGACTTGTTCGAGACACCCAGCTACTGAGGAGAGTGGTTGAAAGATACAGAGACTTCAAGCTCATCTACATGTAATTTTCTCCTATGACTGAGGACAGGGGAAGGGTGATGAGGAGAGGAGTAGAGGAGTGGTCGTGGAGAGAGACAGAGAGCGAGCCAGGCTGATGCTCCGGACTCAAGAGCGGCAGTCTGATCGTCAAGCAACACGTAGTCATGGCAACGGCAAATGAAGGGAGAAAGGAGGAGAGGTAGAGAAACAGAGGAGGAAAAAAAAGAAATGAGGGAGACGCTTCAGGTTAAAACTACATTGCTGAGAGATTAAAAAGAGTTTACCTGGTGCTTTGCTATGCTACATTGGAGCATAATATTACATCCACTTACAGGTGATATTTCAGTTACAGTCAAGAGCTGGGAGTTTAAATATTGCCTAAGGATATGTTTTTCCATTTGCCCTTTTACTCCTCCTGTTTACATTACTCAGCAATGACTGTGTTCACGACTACATTTGAATCTGTGTCACCAATAGCTGGTTAAGTGCATATCTCTATTCTGCTGTTGCTCTTCTGCTCCTTCATCACTCTATTCTGTCTCATTTGTATTCTGTGAGCTCACTGCCCCTCCTCATTCTCCACCTCCACATACACCCTCTCTTTTTTCCCCTTTGTGTCTCCATTGGCTCCCTTTCCTGCTCTTCTAGTGCCCCTGTTGTCCTAAGATCTCTTTTTCTGGCCTCCATCCCTCCATCCCTGCAGAGCAGAGCTGACATTGGGCATGAGGTCAGAGAGATGGGCAGTCATGCTCCTGCTGTCAGCAGACTCAAATGGGCTTAGATACAGTGTGTGGAGACACCCAAGGGACACCATTCCACTAGCCTTGGGCTCCAAAGAGATATACACACACAAACCTCACACATTAAATCACACACTTTTGCAGGCATACAATAACAGAAATACAAACAAACACATACATACATTAATACTACCAAAAACTACACACAGAACATACACACACACACAAAACATACACAAACACACACATGCATACACTTATGCAAACAGAACGAGGCATGGTATTACAGATTTCAAAAAGGACAAATTCCCATTGGAGAACTGCCATGGATTATTGGCTGGTATAGCCAGTGTTGTGCACAATGGAGATATTCATAGTTGATGAATGCAGAACGATTATGTTAAAAATAGAGTCATAAACCTACAAAGGTCATATACATCCATTAAGCATAGATACGTCAAGCGAAGTGAAAAATCACTTCCATCAATTGTATATAATGTATCAAAGGGAACATTAAGTGAAAGGGAAGTGATTGCAGAAAATACAGCAGTTGTGTAAATAAGAAAATCTTGTAAGATTCAATGGGGAGTAGTTAGATTGCATTTAAATCATCAGGTTTTGATGAGCCGTCTATAAAAAAAAGGCACTGTGTCAGACACTTTTTCTAAGAAAAATTGGGCAAAAGATGATCTATTTGTAGGCATTGCATAACCCTGTATTTGGATCAAATGTATGACCATAAGGTTAGCAATACACTGAAATGTCAGACATCCCAGAAGAGCTCTGCCCTCTCCAGTCAGTCCATTTTATATTAGGATATAATTACATCCATGTATTAAGGTTAAACCCAGGAAGTGCAGGATCTTCAAAAGGGTAATCATTGCTGTGGTATTTTAAGTAACACAGTTAGAGAAATGTCCCATTTTTCCATGTTTTTACATAAATGGCATAATGTGTAATAGGATGTCATGGCTAGGGTCACTTTGGATTACAGTTGAGAGATGCTGTCAGGAACACTGTACCACACTGCCCCCATGTGGTGATGATACACATTAAACAGATTAGTAGAAAACACACAAGAAGACCTTTTCTATTTGAATGAATTTGACTAGAAAATCTTTTTTTCAGTAACAGTCACAGTTTGCTATATGTTTTTCCACTTCCTAAAACCAGAAACCCTTAACACACACCAACATACAATTAGTAATCTCTCAAATTATCAGTGTTTTACTATTTGTTACCAACAAAAAAAAACTTATGTTAATACTACACCACTGAAAACCCTAATGTGTACATAGTATGTGTAATGTCATTACCTTTCCTGGGGGTGGCACCGTCATTTGGCATCCTCTGGAGGCTCAGGTTACAGGATAGGGTTGCAGGCCATACAAGCTACACAAATAGCCTCCACCATGCAGGATCGTAAAGCCAGCCCATACTGCATTGTCACAGTTACAAGGGCACCTGTCCATCAGCGTGTATATCACTTTTCCACTTAATAGCCCTCAGAGTGGGACACTAGACCTTGGAGACTAGACAAGTTGGGATGATAGAAAGAGTGCATCATTGTTATGGTTGGGGAAGCATCTCATTTATAACCTCCTATCTTGACCAGAAGTATTGAGGTGAGTTTGTACCTTTTTATGTCGCTCAACTTGGATTCTCTTTTCTGGGTTTTACATCCACTCCACAATAAATCAAGTAGCCATAGTCTTCATTTCTCTCTTCTCCTGTCTGTTATTTTTATCTCCATATTGTCCTTCCCGCCAGCTGAGTCCTCATGGCTGAGGCACTCGGAAGCAGCAGTACTAGTAGAGGTTTGGGCAGTGGAGGGTCTGGAGGAGTGCGCATCCCCCAGGAGCCATCTCTTAAAGCTGGGGTGGTCTTGTCAGATGAAAGGGTGGACTTCCTTCGGGAGCAGGCCTTCTGTGTGCTGCGAGTGAAGACAGATAAGTGGAATCGCTTCATTGGCGCAGAGGAGAACCAGAATATCATACTAGATTTCCTGGACCACATCTGGACCAACAGGCTGCTGCTCTTCACCGGACCTGGAGGGACACTGCACGCAGGGGATGCTCAGGTAAGACACACACTCAATGATGAATACACAAAAGCATAAAATGTGTTTATATAAGCTTCAGACACCTGCTTTTATAAATATGTGTGTCATTTTCTTATCTCCCCATCTTGGGTAAAGTAAATTTTGGAGGCAAATTCAATTATGGTTATAGAGTAAATATTTAATAGAATAGTGCACCTATTCTCCTCAGAACCTCTAAATACTAATATCTCCAAGCTAAAACGCTGTGGGATAATAATCTGTCACACTGACAGTGGCACATTTCACTAACCATTTGCCTGGGTGGCATTAAGACACAATTCATTAAAAACTGATGGCAGAGAGATTCCTCACAGCTTGAGGAAATTTATATGAACACTGTCATACATGCGCAATTAGACACTGACAGCTCTTAAACAATAAGTCTTGTTTAAGAGCTTAAGTCTCCCAAGCTTGCTGTCTACACTACATCTAACATATCAATTTTTGAAATAAGTCACTACTTATTTCTGGTGCTTTCAATGCTGTTGAAAGCATTCCTACTGTTTTTTCATCTCTGAAGACATCCCCACCATGGAAGACCAAGCTGTTGTGTGTGCTAAAGAGGGGCGTAAAGAGAATCACTCGCCAAGGATTCAGACACCAACTCCGGCTGGGGGAAGTGCCCGGATACCCCATGGAGCACCTACCTATTGTTATCTCAGAGGTGGGCTTGGGCTTGGGCTTGGGTTTGTGTGTGTGTGTGTGTGTGTGTGTGTGTGTGTGTGAGACTTAAGTCATTTTCAGGGACACACACCAGACTTAAGACCAGCTGGGGGGTGGCTTACAAAAGCTGTGTCCTCAATTGGTAAAAAACAGATTTTTTGTTCAGTGGTTAGGGCAGGTTAGGGTTAGGTTAAGTTTAGGATAAGGGTTAGGTTTAGGCAAGCAGTGGTTGTGGTTGGGACAAGTCTTCAGGAAATGAATGTAAATCTATGAAAATATCCCAAAAGTGACTTAAGTAAACCTGAGTGTCTGTGTGTGTATAGTTAGGTGTTCAAACCATATACTAAAGCAGGGGGCATATGCGATGTGTGTGGAGCAAATGCAATGCAAATATTGTTTTTCCAAATCAGAGTATTGCTGGTAAGGCAAAGTAAGAATGCATGGTGTGTTTGTAACGCAATGAAAGTCTCCACTTACCTTAAAACAACTTGAATGTCTACTGCATGCATAGGTGCTAGTGTGTGTGCTCTCCAACGGTCTGAACCATGAGGACTGGCCACGGGTGGTGTCTGAAGACATCCATAGGCACCTGGAAAAGCTGAGGAGCAGGGTGGTGACTCTGCGAGGCCGCGCTGAGGGACGAACCCTGCTGCCCCTGCCCCTGTGCGTGGAGAGGGCACGGCCTCAGGATATTGTGCTCAGGTCTGTTCAGAAGTACGGCGTGTGAGATAGACAAGAGTGTGATGTACAGAATTATTAGGTGTGCAAAAAATTGTTCGTTTCGTTCGTTTTGTAAAGTAGAGAGAAATAAAATATTTGTATGACCTTACATTTTACTTTTTGTGATGACAGACCCTCAACTTGTCTTCTTTTTATTTCCTAGCTAGTTAAACTAACGTTAGTTACTAGCTAGCTTGCTAGTAGTTAGCTAACCGCTCTTGAAAAAGTTTTAGAAACTTACCACTTGTTGTTAAGACATTTGCAGATTCATTATATCCTCTTTTATTCAATTGGAACCAATATTATTTTGGAATATTATTCTGTGGGCTGCACTATAAAATATTTTAACATGTTTCATATGTTGCAACGGTGGCTGTATGAATATATGATTGTAACCGTCGTGTACAGATGTAATTTTCTAACCGGAAGTGACATAGCGTTACCTGCCCGCTTGTATGACACAACGTCAACAAAATTAATGATAAATAAAAAATAAAAACATCACTAAATTTGAAAGTTTTAGTATAATGTTCATTTATCTATATTAAGCTTAATTTACGTCTTCATGTTTAGCTAATAACATTTCAAGCGATGTACAAAACAAGGAAAGATTCTGAAAAAAGGTAAAGGTCAAAGGTCACTCCGCGTGTCATCTTCGTTTACCGCAATAACAACCAGTGCAATTCAATCGAGCTAAACTTCTTTATTTCGCAATAGACTGATACATTTTCATTCCCGGTTAGCTGTAGGAGTCTTTTGGAATGTTTTCAAAACAGCTGTAAGTATTGTCAGTCGACCTGCAGGGTATAACAAATTTTTAGCTTTAAACAGATGCCTAACGCTAATTGTGATCAAAGCAAAAACCTCACATTTATACATTTCTCATAAGCTTGTGAAGATGCACAAACTGAGCTGTTACCACTGAATATTGCATAATGTACAGCGCAAGACGTAATATTCTGTATAGACTTAAGCCATTTTTCAGATATAATGTGTAAATTAAGCAGCACGTAGAAGGCATAAACAAGTAGTTACAGAAATAAGCTCAGGTCTACAATTAACAGATGTATAAATTGGCTGGGATAAGATTTACAACTAACTAACTAACTTTGGTCCTCTTTGTAGTTTGTCTACTGCACTTTCATCTTACATAGCCCATATTGTCATGTTTACCCCTACTGATTTTTTCCGCTCTGTCTCCTTCAGCCCCACTGGTTGGCCACTGGACCGTGGCTTGTTATACTCAATAGAAACTCTGATAGTTCAGTGGTCTGGACAGATATGGCATGTCCTGAAGAAAGACTCTGGTATGGTGCTGCTCTGTGGAGACCACCCAGGCCCCAACATGGAGCTCCATTTCTGGACCACTCAGAGAGAAAATCTTCTGGGCATCCAGTCACAAGTATGAGATTGTTCTGTGGAAGTTGGCAGGGTGCAATCAATTCAAAATGTAAACTAAAACTGCAATTCTCAAAGTAATAGAAGTGGGTTTTTTTTTTAATTCTTTAACTGGATATGAGACTCTTTTTATTCCTAAAGACCAGTTTTTGAGTTCACAGCTCAAAAGGGCTGACTTATGAAATACCCACAGACCCCAAATATGTTGCACAACATTTTATACGTTACATTAATTGAGTATTTATCCTGTTTCAGCCCAGGTCATATACATCCAATCACACTGTTCTTGTTTTCAGATCCAGAGCCCCAAAGTGGAGCAGATCATAGAGATCCTGAGGAGAGTCAAGAGCAGTTACTATTCCTCCTTCAAGGACATCTGCCTCAAAGTCAATGAGGGTAGATCAGCACAAGCGTCACTCATCATCACTCGTCATTGGCCTAATAAATGTGGCTCCTGTAACTGGAGTTTGCAGTCATTAGTACGAGGGTCTCCCCAAGCATAGTTCCTTTGTATTTATGTTTTTGCAATTAAATTTTCAGAAGCTGTTTCTTGTCCTTGAAATCCAAAAATGTTTGTATTCTGCATGATAACATTTCCATTGCCGCTTGAAATTGTCGATCTAAGAACACAACTATCAGACCACTGTGTGATTGCAATTCTGTAACTCCCCACTAGGATCATGTTTTTCATTAGTACTTCTATATGTGATTATCATAGCGGTGTTGGAAGCAGAGGATATAGACCTGTATCTACGCCCTCTGAGGAGGCTGATCAGCAGCTTAGAAGAGAGAAGTTTCCCTCAGGTAGACACTCTGCTGCCTCCTCTTTTCCACACACTCTGTCTCATCTGGAGCCGTTCCCTGTACTACTGCACTCCGCAGCGCATGGTGGTCCTTCTGCAGGAGTTCTGCAACCTCATCATTGAAAAGGTACAGTGATGCATCTCTGTACGTGTGGAAGAGAGGGAAACCAAACGAGAAAAATTAAGGAACTTAAACAACCAATCTTCCAAATGATTGTGTGTCTGTATCCAGGCCTTTGCCTACCTTATTCCTGAGGAACTGTTCAAGATGGAGCTTGAAGAGGGGATGGAGAGGGTCCAAATAACCATCTCAGTTTTGCGCACCTTCAAGCAATTGTTTCACTCTCACCGCCAGCGGATTCCCAAGTACTACCGACACACCCAGACCATCAAGCTATGGGACTTCCCTGCTACTCTTGTGTTCCAGCGTTCAGAACGCATCATGGAAAGGCTGTTTATGATCGAGGTGAATGGGTTGACGTGGATAGCTCTGTGTGTATTGCTAGTGCAGGAAGATTAGAAATCTGACACATGTGGCTGTAACTCTTGAAAAGGAATTGCCAGCCAAATGGCTGTATGGTTATTATAAATGCATAGTTTTGATTTATAGTTGTGAATAGCAGAACTGCCTCCTCATACAAACTGTTGTTTTTTAACTATTTGTGTAATGCCTCAATCCTATCACACCAACTCATGATTGTTTTTTTTCCCCTCTCATCTATAGGAACTATTTTCAACAGCGTTGGACTTTCTGAAGCTGGAGAAGGTTGAACTTGGTGGATCCAGAGGGAAGATCCTCAGCGAGATGGTCTTCAGCATGAGCGAGGAGTTTCATGACCGCTGGCGGGCCCTTAGAGAGAGCAAATATGACCCCCTGGACTATACTAATGATGTGAGACCTGCTAAAGTGAGATTGTTGCAGTTGTCTTTGATATCACACTGCTATTTAATTGATAAACCCCAAAGAGCTGTCATTCACAGGAATTTATATGTGGCATCGACAAGCACAGCCAAATAATAAAAAATAACAATTAGATCTTATTTTTCTGCCCAGCAGTAGAGTAATTGTAAAGTGGCAAAGAACAGTAGTTGCTAAGCAACACACAAGAATCAGTGACAGCAGTCATTACTAGTCACTGCATCAATATTTAATCTACTAGATATTTTACAGCTATTTTACAACAGCTTCCAGTATGACTCAGCCAATCAAAACTGGAGCCCTGTCAGAAATTGATCTGTGGTATAATATACTTTTCGCAAATGTGTGTTATTCCAGCCAATACCGATCAACTGAGCTAAGGAGAACTTGAAATACTGCACTGAAATTTTAATGGAATACAAAATTGCTAATAATAAAAATGCATTCAAAGCTTTTTAATCATTCCAGCGACTGAAAATATCCATCCTTTCATATGTAATGTCATCTTGTGTGCAGGACTTTGTGCGTCACCATAGACGTTTCATGGAGCAGAACAGAGACTTTGACCAGAGGCTGGGAACTGTCCTCAATCTGGCTTTTCAGCACTCAAAAAACCTGAAGTCTACCTTTAAGGTATGTCTGTTACAGCTTGACCCCTTAATAGTCCAATCACTGTATTAATTAATATAAATCCAGGCCATCAAGGGACAAAGTGTTGATCACTTGCACTTTTGTGTAACAGGATGAAATGTCTGAAACTTTTATCATGTTAGCATACTATTTTAGCATTACGTTAGCATCTAATCCGCAGAGCATCCAGGAATTAGGTAAATATTGGGAATTTTTAACTTGTTGGTGACTCTAAAGAATCACCTAACCACTACATCATACTACCTTAATGTCTACAATATATGTGCACAGTCATTAAATTGCATTATTGTTTCCCATCCAGTTGTTAAAGATTTTTGGCACCCTGCTCGACAGACCCAGGATCCATCAACTATTCTCTCCTAACTACAGCGTGTTGTTGGTCATGTTCAATCATGAAATAGACCACTGTCAGTTTTTGCTTGATCAACACAGAGTTGAGGTGAGAGAGGGGTAATGGGAATAAATAATCTCAATCTTGACACACTCAAAATACAGTCCCATGACCAGACTGCAGCCACTTACTACACAAAATTAGATAGGGAAGTCTCTGATAGTTTATTATGGCTTAAACGTTATTATAACACATACACACACACATACACACAGCTTAACTTATGTTACAAAACATCTTTGACAGGAATATTGACTTTGAGTACTTGATATTACTGAGTCATCAGCCAAATTAAGCCTTTGTGTTTCAGTTGCGTTCTGGCTGTGCAGTCCTGTCGAAAAATATGCCTTCAGTGGCTGGGAACCTCAAATGGTCACAGGAGCTTCGGAATCGCATCCTCACCAACAGGAGCAACCTCTGCCAACTGGCCCATATGTATGGACCAACCCTATTCATCACACACACATCCACAACTGTCCAATATAACAACTGACACCTAGCACATCTGTTATTGTGTATACTGCATTGATAGAAAGACAGTTAAGGCTCATCATCAGAAGACTATTCAAATGAAAGTGTAAACGGTAAACAGTTTATTTAGATTGCTGTCACCTTACATATTTATGTTTATTCATTCGGCACTATCACACTTCTTTCCAAAATATGTGCAAAAGAGATACAAATGTCTTTATTCTGGAAGGAAATTCGACACATTTTCACTTTTGAAATATAGTGTATTTATCAAATACAAATATTCAAGAAGCAGATTCAATTTTGTCCTAAATCTTCATTCTTCTCACATTCTTCCTTCCTTCCCTCCTTCTCTCCCCTCCAGGCCTCTGGGGTGTGCTGAGGCGGATGACGTCCTGCAGAAATGTGAGCGTGTTCTGGAGGTTTTGGACCAGCATGATGAGGAGCTGTTTACAGAGTGGACTGAGGGGCTGGAGGAAATCTGTCAAACACACCTCCAGGAGCCACTGCTGACACTCGACACTGACACAGGCCTATTTGAGGTCAACTTCAGTCCTGCTGTAAGCACAAAGAAGATACAATCACCAAGAGACATATTAAACAAAAGCAGGGAATTCACTGATGTCATATATGTGCAGTAGTTTGCACGAATGTTGAGTTTGTAAATAGTCCATAAATCGAAAGTTAAATCCTTTAAATATGCAGTACTGTGCAAAAAGTTTTGGCACTAAAAGTAAAGTGAGGATGCTTTCAAAAATAATGCCATGAGTAATTTTATCAATCTATCAATTAACTTCAAACAAAGCTCATTAAACAGAAGAAACCTAAATTAAATCAGTATTCGGTGTGACCACGGCACAACAAAAGCACCAATTCTCCTCAGTACACCTGCACACAGTTTTGTAAGGTACTTGGCAGGTAGATGTTTCAAACATCTTGGAGAAGTTGCCACAGTTCTCCTGTGAATTTAAGTTGTCTCAGTTGCTTCTGTCTCTGCATGTAATCCCAGACTGGCTGTATGTTTGGGGTCATTGTCATGCTGCAAAATAAATTTAGGACTGATCAGATACCTCCAAGATGGTACTGCATTATGGATAAGAATCTCAACATCTAGCTACATCAGTTCCTAAAACTTTTGCACAGTACTGTACATATTTATCACCGGCCACTTCATTAGGTACACCTGTGCAATCTAATGCAATCCAGTTTATAGCTCTGCTATAAAGTCTACATTTACGAAGCTTATACATTTTTAATTTTTGTTGACATTGTCAGAAAGGTGATAATTCTACTTTATGTTTATTATTGAGGTTGTAGTGGGTGGTGATGGTGTACTGGAGTGCATTATATTGAATGGTGTTTCTTATATTTTGTCCACTCCATTAACACACATGAGGGGGGGGGGGGGATTATTAGGAACACCATTCAATATAATGCACTCCAGTACACCACCACCATCCACTATGACTTCAATAATAAACATAAAGTAGAATTATCACCTTTCTGACAATGTCAACAAAAACTGTGAATGTATAAGCTTTGTATAAGTAGAATTTATGGCAGAGCTGTTGTATTGTATTGCATTAGATTGCACAGGTGTTCCTAACGAAGTGGCCAGTGAGTGTCCATGTTCTGCTGCGATTTATCACATTAATATAATAGGATAATGATTTGTACTAAATTCATAAAACTTTTGCTTTTGCGTTTGCTTCATTTTCTTTTCTCAACAAGCAGTAGCTGGTGTGTCTCCCTCTGGCAATGAGAAATCACAGTATTTGTCTCGAATTACCAGAAGTAGCCCACAGGGGCTGAACAGACAAACAACAAAGGAACACAGTTTCATCAACATAAAATCAAAGGCACGCTCTAAAAATGAGTAAAAATCAATGTCAAAATCAGGTGCTATAATATAAGTGTAAACAACTTTTACCACCAATTTGTGAACAAATTAAGTTTTTATGGTGTACTTTGCACATTTCTTATGATGTATTGTATATGCATACTTCATTCCAATGTACATAATGACAATGACTCTTATATCCATTACTCAACAATTCATGTCTAAATTAGATCTCCACTTTGAGATGCTGGTCCCATCTATTTAGATTTTTTTGCGAAGGTAAAAGGAAACAAAACGATAAACTGCAACTTTGGATTCATCAAATAGTTTACTAGATTTTCTTCTCCTCTCTCTCCCCAGTTGACATCAGTACTAAGAGAGGTGAAGTATCTGGGCATGTTGAAGAACCAAAACATTCCTAAAGCTGCTCTCCATCTTTACTCTAAACGAGAGAAACTCTACATGGTGGGTAAAAGGCTTCTAGTGTTGTAGTGGACTCAAGTGTCAGACAGCTGATTGTATATTTATGAGTTGTGGGTATTTTTTTAACTGTAAATGGATTGTTGACCTTTGAAATATTCCCAAAAAGCATTCAGTTTACAGCATTAACTTTGCATTGTATCCTGTAGTACACACAGACACTGACCTTGGTGACCCAGTGGTACAACCAGCTTAACAGTACTATCCTGGCTGTAGAGCTGGGATTGGTGAAAAATGAGATGAATGGGACAAGACAGCAGCTAGATCCGGCCCTTCGAGAGCTGACATGGGCTCAGGACGAACTCTGGGACTACATCCAGAGCACACGAGACCTTGTCAAGGTATTTCTGACATGTTTACTTTTATAAAAATCTTTTGACCATATTGTCTACACAAATGAAGAGCAAGGTAACATTAGTAAGTTAGGTATCTTTTCTTTTTTTTTTTTTGCAGTACTTGTGTCGGCGAAATTTTACAGCTTGTTAACACTTTTCTGTATATTTTTCACAAGTTCTGGGGGTTTATTTTAGACTTTGTTCAATAACAACCTCAAAAGATTCTGTGAAACTGCCTACTCACAAACCATTAAACTGCCATCCTCCTTATGTTGTCCATGCCAGTTTTCCTCTGTTGGGGAAAACACACTGAAACATAAAACAATTTGCAGCTGTTGACCTAAAGGAATGTACAGTAATTATCTGTCATAATCACACCTCTCCTTTGCCATCACCAGAGCATTTCGTGTCGTGTCCAGAAGAGCAAAGCTAATGTGGAGGCCATCCAGGCCCTCATGGCGAAATTTAGCCACCGGGCCTTTGTTACCAGAAAGAGCCGTTCTACGCTTCTCATCTTCTCTGACATTGAAGAGAGTGTTGCCAAACAGCATGCTCTCATCACCGGTACTGGGGAACAGATACACAAACTTCTGCAGGTATATTCACACAATCATTCCTGATGCTAGAGAGAGGGACCTGTACACTACACTGTACTGTAGATGTTAACATCTGCAGAACAGATTTTTTTCATTTCTCACATCCCATTTCCATGTTCCAGGAGAACCAGTCTCTGCTCGGTGTGTCAGACCTGGACAGCAGTGAGTGGCAGGCTTACACAGACTATGTGGACCGGATGATCCTGGCAGGCTTCTCCAGCGCAGTACGCTGCTCACTGCAGTATCTCATGGACAACACAGATGCAACCCAGCGCATTACACCACTGTTTGAGGTCCAACTGGTACTCAACGCCAATGAGATGACGTTTGACCCCCCGCTGGATTTCAGCCACACTGGCAACTTCTTTGATATCGTGGATAAGATAGTGGCCAACATCACCAACATGGCATCCTTCATTCCCAGAGTGGCAAAGCATACACAGCTGGATAACTATCAGGTAATGTACAAATAGGCTTATACATAGTGTGCATACATAGTGTACACACACAGTGAGATATGTCTGCCCTTCTGACACACACCTCTTCAACACTTTGTATGCTCTCTTCTTTTCTCATCTTGTAGTGTGACATAAATGAAATGGAGGATTTGTCAGAGATGTGCCACATAATCCGCTCACGGGCACGTACAGCTATCGCTAAGGCGAGTATCTGTCTTCTGTCCGCACATGGAGGCTCATTTATGATGTTTTACAGGCTTACAGTTAGACTGTGTGGTTTTTCAGGTCAGAGAATATCAAGGATCATTTGCCAGCTACCGCTACCTTTGGACTGATGACAGGTCAGAAGTCTGTGGCTTCCTGTCATTTTCTTCTATTTTCCACAACTATTACTGAAATAAACACATAATGTACATGTGTGTTTCTTGCACATAATTTAATTCCCATCACTCAAAAAATGATAAAGAGACTTTGGAAAGAAAAGTTAATGAGGGAATTTGCTAAAGAAGAGAATTTGCATTTCTTGAGAAAAACCCTACCAAAACAAAGCAGGTCTTTTTTTTTTCTTCATCATTCATAGGTCTGAATTTATGAGGCAGTTCCTGATATATGGCCATGTTTTAAGCACAGAGGAAGCCGAGCTCTATGCTGATTATGAACTGAAAAAGAACCCACCCACCCTGGACAACTTCAAAGAACAGGTGTGTCTCACATTTGTGATTCTTCCAGCCTTTAACTTTAATTTATGTAAGATATATATTTATGGAGCTGGTCAGTCTTTCCTCTTTGATCAACCATTTCATTCTCCATTCCAGATCAACCTATTCGAGTCTCTGTATGTACGTGTGAGTAAGATGGAGGACAAGAGGGTGTTTTGTGGCTGGCTGCAACTAGATATCAGACCCTTCAAGCACACACTGATGAATGTCATCAAGAGGTGGAGCTGGATGTTCAAGGAGCACCTGCTCAACCACGTAAACCAGAGGTTAGACACAGACAAGAGCAAACACTCATATATGTTTAACACTCTAAAAGGATAAGCAAAAACAGATGAGAATTACCCAAACATTTAACATTTAGTAAGTCAAATATAAAATAGAGAGCAGCAAATTATATTTATTATTTAAAAAATTTGTAAATCAACTGCCTAAGGTTGAAGTTCAACTAAGGGGACGTAGAGGTGTTATCATTGTACTAGAGTTTCTGTTTATTTGATATCCTCATTAAAAAAAAAAACTTTTTCCTGTGCCACCCCTCTCCACTCTGAACCTTAACATCATCCTCCTCCCTCTCCATGCCATAGCGTGAGGGAATTATCCTCTTTTGTCCAGGACACAGCTCATGGTCTTTCTAAGAAGGTGTCGGATGGCGACTACGCAGGCCTTGTGGACATCATGGGACACCTCATGGCTATAAGAGACAGACAGATCAGCAATGAGCAGCACTTTAAACCTCTCAAATCTACTTCTGAGCTCCTCAAGACATATGGACAACAACTCCCAGAGAGCGTCTACACACAGCTAGAAGTGGGTACCAGTGCACAAATGCACACATTTTCATAAGTGCTGGCGCATATGTACATTTATCACTACACTACATTCTTCACTTTATTACCACAAAACACAGGAGCTGCCGGAGAAGTGGAAGAGTCTGAGGAAAATTGCATTCACAGTCAAACATGAAGTGGCGCCGCTGCAATCAAATGAAGTTTCAGTTATTCGCAGGAAATGTGTCCGGTTTGAGGTGAGGCTGTGTGTGAGCGGGGTAATATGTCAGTGTGGCAACCCCTAACAAAGAGCTCAATATCTGACATATAAACCTTCTCACTTTCTGTTCTGCATTATACATGACTGACACCACTACCCCCAGTGCGCATAGTTGTTGATGGAGAGGTGGAGGCAGATATGCATAGGAACTGTAGTGTCTATAATGTGCAGTTTCTTCATTGTAGGTCAAGCAGCATGAGTTCAGAGAAGAGTTTCGCACTGAAGCCATCTTTAAGATCAATGTGGAGGAGCCATATAAACTAATTGATAAGGTGAACAGTGAGAAATGTACATGACTACCTATTCAAAATTAAAGAGTTTAAAAGTAAATGCTGGCAAAGTAGTACTTTACAGTATATGATTAAATAGATTAAAAAAAAAAGTTTAAACTACAGGATTTCAAATTGTCTTTGTCTCTAGTCTAATCGAGCAGTTGCAGTGATGGAGGCAGAAATGAAGAAGCTGCAGGACACAGCTGATCTGTTTGAGGTCAGCTTTCCAGACTACAAGCAGCTGCGCCAGTGTCGCTCTGACATTATACTGGTCAAAGCAGTCTGGGACATGGTCATCTTTGTCAAGGTACAGATTAATCAGCACAATGCACACATGTTGGCATTTTGGTTCCGTAGCTATATTTGAGTTCCATAGATTAACCATTGACACAGGCAGCAGGTTTTGCATTGTGAGACTCAGCCTTTGACAACAAGTTTCCACACCGCAGGTATCCACAAACTATGAATTCCACACCATACCTTTAGATATTGGTTGTTTTTGGTGTTTTTGGTAGTTGACAGTGCTCTGACTTCCATGTAGACTGCTTTTGAAAGAGATTTTTCATGTGTGGATTTCAGTAGAGAATCACAGATTAAACATTTCCATCCTCTCTGCCAGACCAGTATAGAGGATTGGACCAAGACTCCATGGAAAGAGATCAACGTTGAGCAGATGGACATGGAACTCAGGCGATTCGCTAAAGTACAACAAGATTTCATAGATAAACACTATAATCTTTCGTTTGTGGAACGGTTGAGAAAACTTTTTTTCTCATAATTAATGACTCTCTGTTGTACAATGAAGGAGATGAAGGTGCTAGATAAGGAGGTGCGGGTGTGGGACGTGTACGTGGGTTTGGAGTCGACTGTGAAGAACTTGCTGACTTCCCTGAGAGCTGTCAACGAGCTGCAGAACTCTGCTGTCAGGGAGAGACACTGGCAACAGCTTATGAACACCACGAAGGTATCTCTTCTGCTGCTTCACAATGTCACGTTCCACCTGATTCAATAATATTTCATCAATGACCATGTTCTGTACTGTATGCAGTACCTATCTGCAATTCCCTTGACCAGATTTCTGTTCTAATTCAGTCTAGTCTTCATATACCTTCATTCAGCTATCCTGCCAACTCCTGTTCAGGCCTGTAATGACCAGCACAGTTCAGTGAACCCAATTGTCCTGATCTGAAATTTGATCATACTCATGGTTGTCATGTATTCCTTTTGGCCCCCAGGTAAGGTTTGTGATGGGGGAGGGCACCACCCTGGGGGACCTGTTGGAATTACAGCTTCACCGTGTGGAGGATGAGGTCAAAAACATAGTGGACAAGGCTGTGAAAGAAATGGCCATAGAGAAGGTAGGCATTGAAATCATGTGACAGAAAGGCCAAAATAATATGTTCTGTCAACTTTCTAGTTGGCAGTAAATATATAGTAACATATAAATGCAGTAGTTGTATGTATATTTTTATTTTGACCTGATAATGGGACTAGAAAAAATCGTATTAAAATTCATCCTGGGTAGGCATAAATGTGTGAACCAAATTTGAGACATTTCACTCAAAACCACAAACATCAACCTCATGGTGACACTAGAGGATAAGTCGGCAAATCAGCAAAGTCATTAGGATTCATTCTCTGGGCACCACTGATACCAAATTTCATGACAATTCATCTCATAGTTGTTGAGATACTTCAGTAAAAGCCAAAAAAGTCAACCTGCTGTTAGAGGAAAAGTCAGGGGATTACCAAAATCAATAATCTTGAAGCAGACTAAAATGGACATGTAAAGTGTAATCAAAATAATAGTGCAGAAAAAATACAGATAACAAGCTTAGTAACATCCCTGGTAAATTTTAATCTTATCTAACCACTCGTTTTGTGTACATTTTTCTAACTGTTTTTCTTTCTTGTTTACTTTGAAAATCATGATGTCACATTTCCTATATTTGCGTAGGTTTTGGCAGAGATAACCCAGACATGGAGTGTTATGTCATTGTCATATGAGACTCATACCAGCACTGGAATCCCTCTGCTTAAAGCAGATGAGAATCTGATAGAAACACTGGAGGACAACCAGGTGAGCCTGTGTTAACTGTGCTGATTCCGCAGCATGTGATATGTTGTTTTTTTCAGTAGTTGAAGAAATAAACTATGCCCTAATGTCTCATTCCATAGTTGTTGTATAAAACACCAGGCTGAGGGTTACATTAAATATTTCCGTTTCTACGGTTGCTTTCTGCCTCTGTGTAGTTTGCTGCTTTTGTTGCTGGATAGGAAAAAGAGGCTTTTTATAGACAAACATGTAAAGCTCCTGTTTCCTTTCTCTTCAGGTGCAGCTGCAGAACATCCTGATGAGTAAGTACGTGGAGTATTTCCAGGCAGAAGTGAGTGGATGGCAGAGGAAGCTGATGGTGGCTGACCTGGTCATCTCCTCCTGGATGTCTGTCCAAAGAACTTGGGCCCACCTTAACAGCATCTTCACCAACAGCCACGACATCCGCTGCCAGTTGGCCAATGATGCTGAGCGCTTCCAGGGAATACACACTGACTTTCAGGTAACACATAGAGCACTGGCCCACACACACCCATGGCACATTGTATCTTTTTCCCCTTTTCTTATTCCCTCTTCCCTCGTCCAGAGCTTGATGACTGAGGTGGTGCAGAACAGTAATGTGGTAGAGGTGACCAACCAGCCTGGCTTCCTTGAGAACCTGGAAGCTTTGCAGCAGAGGCTGTCTGTGTGTGAGAAGGCCCTAGCCGAGTACCTGGAGACCAAGAGGCTCATATTCCCCAGATTTTACTTTGTCTCTGCCTCTGACCTGCTGGAGATTGTCTCTAAGGGAACACAACCCAAACAGGTGACACTTACAATTTCTCTATGTTTTCCAAAAGAGAGATCATATAAAATGATCAGCAGCACATTGTAGTTATCAGTAGAGTACAATATATTCTGCAAACTGAGTTTTTGTGTTATGGAATGGAGGTCTGTTGTTGTTTTCTTTTTTCTTCAACTCTAGTCAAGAGATTGTGGTCTGTTAACAACATAACCTTTAAAATAGAAATGCAACTAGGGCTGGGAGATATCAAATTTCAAAATCAAATTTCACAATATTTTGGACCAAATACCTCGATATCGATATTGTGACAGTATTGAAGGGATGACTATTGGTGCTTTTTCATAAATAATCATCATTATTGTGGATATATTGACTGAGTGGGTAAAGGCAAAGAATAGAACAGCTTGAACAGTCTGGTAAGTTCAGAAAATAACATCACTTTACTGTGCAGCCTTTAAAACCAGGAAAAGACAATACTTATGTCATATCATGATATTACGATATTCAAAATCTAAGACGAAATCTAGTCTCACATCACAATATTGATATATTACCCAGCCCTAAATGCAGCCATAGTCCACATTGTATGTGTATGTGTGTTTTTCAGGTGACCAGGCACTTGCTTAAGCTGTTTGACAACATAGCAGATCTTCGCTTCAAGGACTCAGACAGAGATGGAGAAGGGGAGGAAGATGGGGAGGCAGTTGCTATAGGGATGTACAGCCGAGAGGGAGAATATGTTCCATTCTCCGAGCCGTGTGTCTGTGAAGGACAGGTATTGAAAAGCAATATTTCATGTGTGCAAATACAAGTATAGTTAAACTCACTTATTGCTGTATTCACTGATCCATTTATTATGGTACAGGTACAATAAATTACTTCTACTGTTCTATCTATGATTTGTAAAGTATGTATATAAATTCATTTGCCCCGTGTAATAATGTTCGTACTTTTCCCTAATGTTATACAGCATGGATTTCTTTTTTGGTCTTATTTTATTCTGCTCATTATGTGTCTTTCCTCAGGCTGAGTGTTGGTTGAGTGCCTTGGAGAGCACCATGCGCTGTACCGTTCAGAAGGAGATCCAGGAGGCCGTAGCTGCCTATGAGGACAAACCACGAGACCAGTGGCTCTTTGACTACCCTGCACAGGTCTGGTAATATCTAATCTATAGAATTACCACTAATACTTTATGTACACATACATTCTACAGCATCTGTTTTCCTTCCTGTAGGTTGGGTTGACGGGTAGTCAGGTGTGGTGGGCCACAGATGTTGGCATTGCCTTTGAGAGGGTGGAGGAGGGATTTGAGACTGCCCTCAAAGACTACAACAGAAAACAGGTAGTGCCAACACACAAGAGTAAGATAATGTTACAGTATGACGATGGGTGAACATACTTGTTGGCTTATTCAGTGATGCTTGCTGAATATTGGTTTTCTAGATCACACAACTGAACTCACTGATCCACATGTTGCTTGGGGATTTAACCCCTGGAGACAGACAGAAGATCATGACTGTCTGCACAATTGATGTCCACGCTCGAGATGTAGTCGCCAACCTCATATCTCAAAAGGTAATGCTTAAAAAAGACACATAGGTTGTAAACGGTCGCTGAACATGATCCATTATACGAGCAAAATGACCTTCTTGTTTGTTTGTGTGTCTCTTAGGTTACAACAGGACAAGCGTTTGCATGGCTCTCCCAGTTACGTCATCGCTGGGATGATGAAACCAGAGACTGTTATGTTAATATCTGTGACGCTCAGTTCCAGTTCAGCTATGAATACTTGGGGAACACTAACAGGCTGGTCATCACCCCACTCACTGACAGGTACACAAACATAGTATTATATTACTGTACTGTACTGTACTGTACACCAACACACATGCACCAAGATAGTACACATTCTTAAAGATGAGTTCTTTTCTAAGATTGCTGGTGACTCCAGTCTGAGCACAGTGAAGACAGATCTCAGTAATGAACTCCCTTAATCAGCAGCTGCAGTCATCAACACCTGCTGTAACTGCTCCAGTTAAGTTGTGTAGAGGTTAAAAGTTGGTACAGTAGCTTCCACAGCAAGTTTGGGCTAGATTCGGGCTAGTCTGCCAAGCACTGATGTACTGTATCAGACACACATATTACACTTGCTTTAATAGGATATTATTCATCATTCATATCAAATGCACTGGTCCATCCTGGTGAATCCAAATAATTATTATGATGTTGGTTACCCATGTTTTTTATATCGCAACCCTCCTTCTGTCAGGTGTTACATAACCCTGACCCAGTCCCTCCATCTGACTATGAGTGGTGCCCCGTCAGGCCCAGCTGGTACCGGTAAGACAGAGACTACAAAGGACCTGGGACGCTCCCTGGGCATCATGGTATACGTGTTCAACTGCTCAGAACAGATGGACTACAAGGTAGCACAGACTGTACAGATATTTTCTCCATTGTCTCCATTTACATCATATTTACACTATTATTGTCATTATTGTTTTCATTCGCCATCCTTTCTGCTTTTCAACCTTCACTCTGTCTCTCACACTCCTCCAGTCTATAGGTAACATTTATAAGGGTCTGGCTCAAACAGGAGTGTGGGGCTGCTTTGATGAGTTCAACAGGATCTCAGTGGAGGTGCTGTCTGTGGTAGCTGTGCAGGTCAAGACTATACAGGATGCTGTACGCAACAAAAAACAGAGGTAGATGTTGAAATAATGACATGCATTATAAACTATTCCTATAATTATTCATCCTGCTGTCTGCTAATCTACATGTCTCTACACATCAATTTAGCAATTTGTAATTAGTAATATTTGTACGTAGGTTCCATTTCCTGGGAGAGGAGATTGAGCTGAAGCCAACCGTAGGAATCTTCATCACGCTGAACCCAGGTTATGCTGGCAGGGCTGAGCTCCCAGAAAACCTCAAGGCTCTATTCAGGTCTGATATAAACAGTGAGAAAGAAAAGTTTTTAAGTGCAAGACTTAACTAATGTCAAAGGCGACTAATAGCCAGTTTGTGAACTGTACAGGCCCTGTGCCATGGTGATCCCAGACTTTGAACTGATCTGTGAGATCATGCTGGTGGCAGAAGGCTTCATAGATGCTCGTCTACTGGCACGAAAGTTCATCAGCCTCTACACTCTATGTAAAGAGCTGCTGTCCAAACAGGTACATAAAATCAGTTTCTGTTTGTCAAAGACATAGAATAGACTGTAACTATCCTTTGTTATCCTTTTTCAGGATGAGCACATACTATTTAGAAATAAGGGTGAATGTTTTTTAATCTGTCACTTCATTGGTTTTGAACATCTTGCCAAAGGACTGCAGCTGAGAATGCATACAAAAATATTGATGAATGTGTGTTGTCTTTATAAAGGAAATTTACATCTACAGTATGCAACATCTACATATACAGCAATTAAATCAACTTTTTCATATTCTGCTATAATTGAGTATTTTGTGTATAGCATGGTGAATAGATATGAACAAAAATAGCGGGTGCTCTCATCATTCTTCTTCATACAGTATAATTGCTCTTTGCGCTGATCTTCATGATTGCACAATTAATCTAGGGCTCCTAGAATCATATTAAGTGTCCTCTATTGAAATACATGAAAAAAACACTTGAATGTAAAATGTTGTATATTAGCGTCCTTGTGTCATGGCTTAACATAAATTCATTCATTTTTTCTGTCAGGATCATTATGATTGGGGTTTAAGGGCCATCAAATCAGTTCTGGTTGTGGCTGGATCGCTAAAGAGAGAGGACCGCAGCAGACCTGAGGAACAGGTACATGTCAGTCTGTTGTCATTGATGGATGCTGTTATTCACACTGAAAAAAAAATGTAATGTGAAAATAGTTAAGGTGGCTTTATGTGTAACAAGGCTGCAGTAGAATTATTTTTCCTTTTAAGGTTTCACATTTATAATTGCATATATGTGTTAAGACGACCAAACTGTAATTTTTTACTCAGGTGCTGATGCGGGCACTGAGGGACTTTAACCTGCCTAAAATAGTGACCAGTGATGTGCCCATATTCCTCGGGCTTATCAGTGACCTGTTTCCTCAGTTGGATGTGCCCAGGAAGAGAGACCCTGAGCTGGAAAACGCTGTCCGTCAGTCGGTCAGTGAGCTGCGCCTACAGCCTGAGGAAAACTTCATACTTAAGGTGCCTAAGTTTAACATCATGTTGAGCTGAAAGCCTTTCTGTGGAAAAATAAAATGTTCTGTTTCAGTGGCATAGTCACAATGATTTTTGAGGACTGCAGGCCACTGTATAGATATAAAGTGCACATCACAATCATGCTACAGCAGGGAATTAATGTTATGAGCTAGTTAGTTTTGACGCAGGAGAATATACAGAACATAAAATCATTTGGAAGACAAATAAAAACCTTCATATAAATCTGTGTTTTTTGTGAGAAATATATATATATATATATATATATATATATATATGACTTCATGGAAATCCATGTTTTTTTGTCTACAGGTGACTCAGCTGGAGGAGCTGCTGGCTGTCAGACACTCTGTGTTTGTTGTAGGTGGACCAGGAACTGGAAAGAGCCAGGTTGAGTAGAATATAACTATGCTATCAATAAAATCATATTCAAGAAAGTGTTTTCCCGTTTATTTTGAAAGCCACATAATATAAGGATCAGCGTATATACACTCCCATCATACCTAAAACACAAACATATTTCTGTTGTAACTGTAATGTATGTCTCTTTGTGCTTCTCAACCTGTTTAAAGTTTTTTGATTCTAGATTAATTATTTATTAAAACATAAAGGATGTGCCAAACAAATCCCGTGTCTCAACAGTCCTGGGCTGAGAGTTAACTGCTGCTGGGAAGTCAAAGTCACCCACAGCTAAAGTCAAGAAAGAATTTCACAGTTCTCATATCTATGGACTATCTTCAGTAATAATAATTTGTTTTTGTGTCATACATTTCTAATATTTCTTCATCAGATCTTGAAGACCCTCCATAGAACCTATGCCAACATGAAGATGAAGACAGCATGGAACGATATCAACCCTAAAGCTGTGACCACAGATGAGTTGTTTGGATATCTGCACCCTGCTACCAGAGAGTGGAAGGATGGTGAGGGATTTGAGAGGATTTTGATTTAATGAGCAACAAATGATGATCAAGGGAGCCAGTGTTGTCTCCAGATTTTGGGTCGCAGTGAAGGCGGGAGTTATTTTGGTGCCAGGACCATGATTTATTCCCATTCTTTCCTCTTCTCAGAATTAATTAGAATCTGTTAACATACATTTTGTTGATCACAGTTAGCCCTTGTTTGAATAGTTTTTATATGGAATAGTGTTATATGCATGTGCTTCAGAACAACATTAACCCCCACATGACAAAATTATGTTATTTGACATTTTTGCTCTAATGATGATGCCAATCTAAAAAAAAGCAATTTCAATATACCACATAGGGTGCTTTATCTTTTACTCTTTAGGTCTGTTCTCCTCTACCATGAGAGAGCTGACCTCAGTGAGCCATGATGGACCCAAATGGATTGTTCTGGATGGGGATATTGACCCTATGTGGATCGAGTCCCTCAACACCGTTATGGATGACAACAAGGTCAGATGAAGCCAATATGGAATGATATGATAATGTGCTATGTTTCCATTTTGCCCGTTCTGTTATAACATTATTTGTTCTTCTTCTTTCTCTAACACTCAGTTGTTCATCTAAGGGTTTAAATAAGGCCAACTGACCCAAACACCAAGCGAAAATTTGACTATTCAGCCACCTTGTGTTTTACAGCTTCAGTCTATATTTAAACCATTACTTAAGTGCAGGAAAACCTGAATATCCCTTTTATTTGTCAAGGTGCTGACTCTTGCCAGTAATGAGAGGATCAGTTTGTCCTCTTCCATGCGTCTACTCTTTGAGATCTCTCATCTGAGGGCTGCTACTCCGGCCACTGTGTCCAGAGCGGGAATACTGTATGTGAACCCACAGGACCTTGGCTGGAGCTCGTAAGACACAAACACACACAAAGTTTTTCATTTGTATTTCACATTTCTCTGTGTTGCTTGGTCAGCAGCTCTTTCTGTACTGCATTCTCAGTTATGTGACAAGCTGGATAGACACTCGACAGGCTCAATCAGAGCGAGCCAACCTCACCATTCTGTTTGATAAGTACGTTCCCTACTGTCTGGAGCAAGTTCGCTGCAACCTGAAAACCATCACACCCATACCAGAAAACAGCATGGTGCAGGTGAGGACATGCACACGGTGCTAATTTAGTAAATCAACTCTAGGCCAAGAAGTCTTCATTTAAATTCACATCAATTAAACATTAAACATATATTTGACATATACACTATTATATTAATGATTATTTATAGATTAGTTATAAATCATCTGTCAGCAGTATATATCAGGTATAGCAGGTATAAATCTGTCATTTCAGTGTTGTTTTTTGTGTTATTAGCATTTGTGTTCTGTTCTTGTATGTCATCAATGTGTATGGAGCAATGTGTTTCTGTGTGGTGTCTAATCAGAGATTGCATTTTTATATGTTTTTTCCAATCAGACACTGTGTTCCTTGTTGGACTGCTTGCTGACGGAGGACAACACTCCCCCTGACTCTCCCCGAGAACTTTACGAGATCTACTTTGTCTTCGCCTGCGTCTGGGCCTTTGGAGGGGCTCTCTTCCAGGATCATGTGTGTGGTGACACACAGTTTGCTAGAAGAGCTAACTTCTTTCCATTGCTAGTATTTAACATAGCAGATAATCAGATAATTCATATTGTTATATCTTATTATGATATTATGTTTTCCCAACATCCACTTTAGTTGAATGACCACCGTGCCGAATTCAGCCGCTGGTGGTCTAAAGAGATGAGAGCGGTGAAGTTCCCTTCCCAGGGCACCGTCTTTGATTATTTCATAGACTCTGAGACCAAGAAGTTTACTCCCTGGAGCGAGAAGATGGTGCCATTCGAGCTGGAACCTGATGTCCCATTGCAGGTGTTTACTAATTATGCGTTTGATTGTGTACAAGGAACACAATTACAAGACATGGTGTTCACACACATTTTTGACCTCATTTTGGACAAGATCTGTCAGTCAGGTCATGTGATGTCTCTTTCAGACAGTGTTGGTCCACACCCCAGAAACCATCTGTCTGACCTACTTCATGGACCTGCTGCTCCAGAGAGGCAAACCTATCATGTTAGTGGGCAATGCAGGAGTGGGAAAGACCATCCTGGTGTCTGATAAAGTCGCCAAGCTGAAGGAGGACTACATGGTGGCTAAAGTGCCCTTCAACTACTACACCACCTCAGCAATGCTGCAGCGTAAGATTAGCAGATGAGCACAAATATTTTTGGGAGGTCTGAGCTTACAAATAATTAAATAAAGATATTATTTATTACTATCTACACAGTCTCATGGCACAGCAGGATATAGAAGTGCCAACTAAGTTAACAAGTATTTTAAAATGTACTTTAAAAATTAAAATACCACATGTAATACGTGTTTAATTAATTTAATGTGATACGTGTTTAATTAATAATCTCAATTACAGGGCTTCCTTTATCACTATTAAATATTTTGTTTGTTAAATAAGAGACATGTTCTGTAGAAAAGTGCTGTTAAATGTCATGTGTGTGACAGAAAGGAATTATTGTAGTAGTTTGACTTTAATTCTAATATTTGAAATGTCCAAGGTACCATGGTGATTGTGCCATGACCTCCTGGTTGTGACCTCCTGAGGAAGGTCATGGTATTTTGTTTAAGTACGGCACTGTGGCTCTTTTTTCAAATGTTTCCCTTGTCATTTTCATGAACTGTCTTGTGCAATATGTGGACCTCAGGCGTCCTGGAGAAACCCCTGGAGAAGAAAGCCGGTCGCAAATTTGCTCCTCCTACTGCCAAGAGACTTATCTACTTTATAGATGACCTCAACATGCCTGAGGTGGATGTGTATGGGACCGTCCAGCCACACACACTGATACGTCAGCACCTCGACTATAACCACTGGTAAGACAAACAATTATGGACACACACTAATTCAAAGCCCTCCCATTTATAAAATGTACATTTGCATCCACATTCAGTATGTGAATACTGGTTACAGATTGCTGAATTGATGACTTACTGTATGTTGAACCAAAATGAACTGAATCTTTGTAGGTATGACAGACAACGATTGGTATTAAAGGAGATACATAACTGCCAGTATATCACCTGTATGAACCCAACAGCTGGAAGCTTCTCAATAAACCCAAGACTACAGGTACAGACCACACATATATACATACTGTATATGCAAAGATACCCATTATCAACATTGCTATTTCTATTACAACCACTATCATCATAATCCAAACTTGATTAGCATGTAAAACAATGTTAGAAAGTAATTGATCATGATGCAGATTAAATCAATAGTAAATACAAGAAGCAATTTAAGCACAAACATAATGAAGTAGAAAACAAAACTTGAATTTCCTTAAAAAAATAATAACCAATGAATACATGAAATCAGCTAATTTAAAAGTCAAATTTAAGAGGCAGTTTTATAAGTAATGTTGGTTTTGAGTCGAAGTTCTGAATCCTGATGGTAAAAAATTCTCACAAATCTCTGTTTCCACTCCAGAGGCATTTCTCAGTGTTTGCAGTACATTTCCCAAGTGCTGACGCATTAGCCACCATCTTCTCCAGCATCCTGTCAGCTCACTTCCTTCAGGGAGGATTCAGTTACGGCGTCTCTCGCTCAGTTGGAACTCTCATACAGGTACATCTACAGCATTATTGCAACATTTGTCTCAATTAAAACCCAATTTCACTCTCTGCTTCAATCCATGCAAAGAGTGAAGAGTAAATTTATCAACCACTTTATCTATGACAACGCCCATCTGTTTGTCTGTTCCAATATATATATATCTCTAACCATTTCTACCTCGATCCATCTTTTTGGTTCTGCTCATTCAGGCAGCAATCTGTCTGCACCAGAAAATCAGCCAGAACTTCCTCCCTACAGCAATACGCTTCCACTATATCTTCAACCTGCGAGACCTCTCCAATATCTTCCAGGTAACACACATAGTCATTCAGAAAAAAACCCTGAATATTAAGACAATTGAAGGCCGTCTCCTTAGACATGTACTTGTTTGATTTTTACTTCTCTGATTGAGATTTACAGTATAACAGCAGTACACCTATATTTGTAGTTTTCAGTGGAAGTTATTACTTAATAGTATCAACCTCAGTTGTCAAACTATTTAAATCCAATCCTGCTGGAGAGAAACCTGTTTTGTGGGGATGATGAGGTCACAAATAAACTGGTACTTTAATGTAAAGTGTCAGTAACTGTACAGTATCAACTCCATGTATGTTGGTGCGTAGGGCATCCTGTTTGCCCTGCCAGAGTCTATCCGTTATCCCATGGACCTTGTTCACCTGTGGCTCCATGAGAGCTCCAGGGTCTACTCTGACAAACTGATGGAGGAGAAAGATGTGGAACTATTCAACAAAATCCTGCTTGACACTGGCAAGAGATATTTTGAGGTAAGAAACAAGGACCATAACGTCTAAAACATCTAAAGTTCATATCAACCTACAGATGTCCTCATTAAAGTCAGAACAGCAACACCTTTTAAACTAAGAATGCGAAAAACATCAATGACCTTTCTAAGGAATCTATGGAGCTTTATATAAAATATAATGCTCCATATCTAACCAGTGAAGGTCAGTTTAATTGTGGCATTGAGGTATTTTTCTGCTTTTTCCATATTTCTGTTTCTTCCACATTTCAGGGAATAGATGAATCCATCTTCATTCACCAGCCACTGGTGTATTGTCACTTTGCTCAGGGAGTGGGAGAGCCTCGCTATCACCAGGTACACGTTTATACACACACACGTGCCATTCACAGCTATTCAGGTCTGGACTCCATGTTGATCCTTTCAAGCATCCATTTATTCTTTATTAACCGTGGTATTAAAAATTGTTGAGTTTAATTGTTTTTGACTTTAATCAATTTAGTATGTGGATTATCTGGAGCTCTCATTGTGAAAGACCTTATGGCACAAATTCTGCTGTCATGTCTGATCTGTCAGGGAATAAATTAGGATAAATGCACTGTCATTAGCAAACTAATTACCATTCTTTTCTAGACGGGGGTTTGAATTCAAAGTTAATTGACTGAACTCTTGATAAGAACTTAATTTCATTAGAGTATCTGGGAGTTATCACATAGTGACTTGGACACTGCTGCCCTCGAACAATGGAGCCAAGTTCATTTGTTTATTTGCCTGTCTTGTCAGGCTTCGGACTGGGAGAAACTCCAGAAGACATTGGCTGATGCTCTGGAGCATTATAATGAGCTGCACGCTGTCATGGACCTGGTACTGTTTGAAGAAGCTATCCAGCATGTGTAAGACACACACACACACACACACACACACACACACATGCAAACTACAGTCAAAACACATGCCATCTGCTTATATGCACAAGGGAGGATTTACACAGATGAGTGCATATGTAAACCACAGACTGCAGTATATACACACTATTATTTGTGATGTTTGTTTTCAGATGTCGTATCAGCCGCATCCTGGAAGCACCCTATGGTAACGCGCTGCTGGTGGGTGTCGGGGGCAGTGGGAAGCAGAGTCTGTGTCGGCTGGCTGCCTTCCTCAGCATGCTGGAAGTTTTCCAGATCACGCTGCGTAAAGGCTATGGCATCAATGACCTTAAGGTAACACAAAGGCACAATATGTACTAAATGTTATTTATTAAAACCTATAATATTGTTCTTTTCTCTTCTTTCCAACCTCCATTTAAAATCTCTCCCTGTTTTAATGTTTTTTAAAAATATTTTTCTATTCTTTTCTTCATCCCCTCATCTCCAGAGTGACATAGCAGCATTGTATATAAAGGTGGGAGTGAAGAACATTGGCACAGTGTTCCTTCATACGGATGCCCAGATTCCAGATGAACGGTTCCTGGTGCTCATCAACGATATGCTGGCTTCAGGTTTGGTTCCACTGTTTGACCGAGGATGATTGTCTTTGATTGGTTCTCTTTTGAAGAGCAAAGTGCTTCTGCTTTAGTGTGTGCAAAGGTACCATTGACAGATCTAGAGGATGAGCTTACTTTCTTCTTGGGAATATCAAAGACCTGAATTTACAGTGTCAAAAACCTTCAAAGCATGAATTCATAAAGTCTACAGAGAGGACATTTCATCACCCAAATTTAATTCCTCAGGAGAGTTTTTGAAATGAAGAAAAGAGAGGACACACCGCACAAAGGTTGGATAAATGTAAGATTGACTGGATAAACCACAGACCAAGCTAAGATCTAAGAGTTACATTTTTCATTAATGAGATGGTGCATGAATGATTTTGATTCAGTCCAGGTTACACTGGCTGGTAGAAGCACTTTATAGGATGGCAAGAAAATACACTAGAATGTGTTTTGTCTGACCATAGCTAGCATACAGTAAACTAATGAGCAACAGATCTCCACTGAACACTGCTGAATTCTTCATTCACATTATATTATTAAGAACAAATAAACACTCTAACCGAGCATTGTTTGTGTTATTTAGGGGATATTCCTGACCTGTTTAGCGACGAAGAAGTTGATATGATTGTGACATCAATCCGTATGGAGCTGAGAGGTTTAGGACTCATAGATACCAGAGACAACTGCTGGAGCTTTTTCATTGAGAGAATACGAAGACAGCTCAAGGTCTGAAACATTATTTATTTTTGTAATCAAAGTATTATATGACACCTGCTTCATTTAAACACATTGAACTACTCATTAATTCTAAAATATTGTCTTTCTTTACCGCTCTTCATCAGTCTCTCTCCATGTCCTGCCACCACCTTCCCTCTCTCTCTTTAGGTGGTCTTGTGTTTCTCCCCAGTCGGATTCACGTTGCGGACACGTGCACGGAAGTTTCCAGCTTTGGTGAATTGTACAGCCATAGACTGGTTCCACCCCTGGCCTCAGCTCGCCTTGCAGTCTGTCAGCTCTACTTTCATTGAGAAGATACCTGGACTGGAGGTGACAACAAATTCACTTCCTTTTATAGACATTGTCTAAGAATAGAAAATGGTTTCTTACACTCAGTAGATACAAAACACTGCAGGTGGTATGCCAGTCATATCCATAAATATGAAGCAAAGTAAATATTTGTATGGCAGTAGTGAAATATTTTTAAAGGTGTGTGTTATTTGGTCTGTTAAGAGAATATGCTGCTTATCAATGTAATAATTGTCTTAATTTCCTGTGTCAATTCATTCTCTGCAGCCAAATGTGAGGTCATCTATCGGTGAGTTCATCTCCTACGCCCATACCAGTGTCAATGAGGTAAGAGTTATTGCAAAACACCATATGTGATAACCACTCCTGACACCCTCTCTAACATAATTTCTTCGGTCTTCTTTAATTACTCCTCACAGGTGAGTGTCAAGTACCAGCAGAATGAAAAGCACTTCAACTACACCACCCCAAAGAGTTTCCTGGAGTTTATGAAGCTGTACGGAAACCTGCTGGGGAAAAAACGCACAGAACTGACCCAGAAGATGGAGAGGTTAGAGAACGGCCTACAGAAACTACAAACCACTGCCTCACAGGTCTGATAACTTTCACTTTACTGCCTGAATGCATACCAGAAGTTTGTAATCTATTTTATCAGTTTTCCTTTCCACTATACTCTCTCAGTCTTTGTTGTCCTCTTTTTCTTCAGGTGGAGGATCTGAAAGCTAAGCTAGCAGTGCAAGAAGTGGAGCTGTGGCAGAGGAACACAGACATAGAGGCTCTCATAGCTAAAATAGGACAACAGACGGACAAGCTCAACCAAGAAAGGGCTGTGGCCGATGCTGAGGAACAAAGGGTAGGAGTGTGTGTGATGCTAGGGTTTCTCAAGCAGCAATAGAATAGACGTGACATCCTGAATCAGCACAGTTAACTGCATATTTTGAGTTTCATTTCATGCCAGTTATTCTGTGGGAGAGTCAACAGTGGGAAGAGAGAGGAGGGGTAATGACATGCATCAGCTAAAATCTGTTCAAAGTATAAAAATACAGTAAATTACATCTTTTTTTTTTGGTTGTGCAGGTGGCAGCGATCCAAGCTAAAGTGACCAAACAGCAGCAGGAGACTGAGGAGGATCTGGCCAAGGCTGAACCTGCCCTACAGGCAGCCAATGCAGCCCTCAATACACTAAACAGGGTAAAACATTTGCACACACAAAAATACAGAGACATCAATCCTGAAGTCATATATTTTATTTGTCATATTTTATTTCAACCGATTTACTGTGTGAGAGCCTGGTGCACTGTGCAAACATACAAAGAAAACCATGTTCCATGTTACAAGGTTGGCTTCATCCCAGCCCCCTAATGAAAATTTTATCTGCCTTTCTGTGTGTGTGTGTGTGTGTGTGTGTGTGTGTGTGTGTGTGTGTGTGTGCGTGCGTGCGTGCGTGCGTGTGTGTGTGTTGCAGTTGAACCTGACTGAGCTGAGGACATTCCCCAACCCTCCAGCTATTGTCACCAATGTCTCAGCAGCTGTTCTGGTGTTGCTGGCTCCCCAAGGCCGAATCCCCAAAGATCGCAGCTGGAAGGCTTCCAAGATGGTCATGAGCAAGGTGACATTTTACAGTGACATCTTATTATTTTCTCAGATTAATGGCTGGCTGACACAAAGCCAGAAAGTCCTTTGCAAATAAATTCAGTAAAGTGTTGAATTTAAAATAACTTCTTGCAGTTTTTTTGTCATCCCTCATCCCTTGTCTGAGCAGCCAACAGCACTGAAAACTGAATAATATATATCGTTTTTGTAGATGTATATTGATTGGTTGTATTATTTTATCACTTTTATATTATCCTTTTGATTCTTTTCAGTCTGTGTTTAATGCTTTATTACCTCTGTGTTTTATGTTCTTCTGCTATCCTGGCCATGACACTTTCACACATGTAAAACAGATTTTTAATCTCAGCGAGGCACTTTGCTGGTTAAAGAAAATAATTACATTAGACCGAAGACTCTGTGTAGCTTAGTGCATTTTTATTTGATGCCGTCTCCCAAATCCTGCTCACGGTTTAAGATCTGAAAAGCCTGCAAAAGTATTATATATCGACATACAGCAGTAATGTGATGCCCTTTAATCTAATTCATGCAAATGCACGTCCAGGTGGATGACTTCCTGCAGGCCCTGGTGAACTTTGATAAAGAGCACATCCCCGAAGCCACAGTGAGATGCGTGAGAGACGAATACCTCAGTGACCCAGAGTTCAACCCCGAGTTTGTGCGACAGAAATCCTCAGCTGCTGCAGGGCTCTGTGCCTGGGTGATCAACATAGTTCGCTTCCACGAGGTGACTTCACACACATGTGCATCAACGTTCATATTTAGCGTCATCTGAGCTGAGACAGTGTGTGATGTTTTTCAGTGTACGGCATTGTTTTCTTGTTGTTTGATAGGTTATTTCCTTTTTTCCTCAACTCATGTGCTGCCTTGGATAGATTTTTGTAAGTACAACTCCTCTTTGCTGTTACAATTCACACCATTAAACTTGATAAACTAAACCCACATTCCTAAATCTAACAGATGGCATTTCTAGTGGATTCATCAGAGTAACAGATGGGTTTTGGCTCAACCTTGCTGTGTGTGTGGGTGTGCGTGTGTGTGTTTGTTTTGTCTCCAGGTATTGTGTGAGGTAGAGATGAAGAGGATGTGTCTGTCTCAGGCCAATGCTGATCTGGCCGAGGCCGCTGAGAAACTGGAGGCCATCAGGAAGAAACTTGCTGTGAGTCTGTTTACATATTTGGTCCTTTTTTTTTTTCTTTGCGTCTTTCTCTCTTGTTTGTCTTTCTTTATTTGCATTTGAAAATATGTTTAGACTGCAGAGTGGAATATTTCTGTTGGACAAGAATTGTTTTTTTTGTTTATTTTCATTTGTCTTTGCTGTCTCTACATAGCTGAATTACTTGTGACTTTTATAGGCCAGCAGAGGATCCATAAACTCACACTCCTCTAGCAAATATTTCTCTACAGTTCTAATTGCTTTTGGTTGTATTTTATTTGCCAGGAGAACTTTTCATTTCATTTTCATTTTAATTTTTTTTTTTTCATTTAATAGTAGGACATCCTCAATGTATTTTATACAAAGATTTATTTGCAGTTTTAAACTACAATTTTTGTTTTATTGCACTAATTGCCAAGACACCTGTAAGTTGTGCTCAGATCATTTCTACACGTTTCTAAAAGTTGTTGTATTTAGGCTTAAAAGTTATTATATTTCTGGCTGCTCCTCTGCCTCTCTTTCAGGAGCTGGACAGTAGCCTGGAAACTCTGACTGCAGCATTTGAGAGAGCCACGTCAGAGAAACTGCGTTTTCAGGAAGAAGTTAACCGCACCAACAAGACAATAGAACTAGCCAATCGGCTGGTCAAAGGGTTGGAGGTGGGCACAACAATCACCAATAAGGGATCAATTTGATTTGTTTTTCAGAAAGTAGATTTCAGACATTTTGTTGTAGAGTATGTTGTACACTGTATGTCTTCTTTTTATATATTACCTACAGTGGATAATATTGAAATAATTTGGGATGAGATGGTGCCAATAAAATACCTGTTTTTAACTGCATATTTTTCTGTTGTTCTGTATGTGTATGTATTTGTATTTGCGTTCCTCAGAGTGAAAATGTGCGCTGGGCCCACTCAGTGGCTCAATACCATGAACAGGAGGAAACTCTTTGTGGGGACGTCCTTCTAACTGCAGCCTTCATCTCTTATGCGGGGTCATTCTCAAAGAAATACAGGAGAGAGCTGCTGGACAACCTCTGGATGCCGTTCCTGCGCAGCCAGAAGGTCACAATGTTAAAAACACCTAAATATTCTTACAGGATTATTCTACAATAAAACAAATGTTTCTAAATTTATGTCTGTTTGTAGATTTGTTGTGAGAATCTCCCATGTTCTCTCTCTATCCTTCCCTCAGCTGCCTTTCCTTCCAACAGTATATTATATTCAGAATACCATAACATCTCCTCATTTTGCTAATTTCTCCAAATCATCCCTCTAACAGATGCCCATACCTATGACAGAAGGCTTAGATCCAGTGTTGATGCTGACTGATGATGCTATGGTGGCCCAGTGGAACAACGAAGGCTTACCAGGAGACAAAATGTCCACTCAGAATGCAACCATCCTCACTAACTGTGAGCTTTAGATATACTACGTCACATCACCATGGTGACTTTGCAGAGGCAATACCAGCACAGTGCGAGGTTTGCTTTATGCTAATGGAATATCTCAATTTCTGGGTTGTGTTTATTGCTTCAGGTGAACGATGGCCTCTTCTCATTGACCCTCAGCTGCAGGGTATCAAGTGGATCAAAAGTCGCTTTGGCAGCCGCCTCAAGGTTGTCAGTCTAGGTCAGAGAGGGTAAGTGTTTTCTCATTCTTGTGTCAACATCTTCAGGTGGTGATAAAGTCTTTCCATAGTGGAGCTGCTCAGGACCTGAAATGCCACTATTAATCTATCTGTAACATTCTGTATGAATGTGTGTTTTTTATTTTTTTTTGCGAATGATACAATTTTATAAATTTGACTTGTTGCTTCAGCTATGTAGATGTGATAGAACAAGCTGTTGTGGCGGGGGAAACTGTCCTCATTGAGAACCTTGAGGAGACCATTGACCCTGTTATTGACCCTCTACTGGGACGACACACCATCAAGAAGGGCAGGTAACGACACAGACAAGTGTGACCATGTGTGCACACAAAAGGTCTATTTTTCTTGGTTGTTTGCCGTTTTCTCATATTCTACACTCTGTCCCGAACTCTCACAGTTGTATAAAGGTTGGGGACAAGGAGTGTTTCTTCCACCCGGGCTTCAGACTGATCCTCCACACTAAGTTGGCTAATCCTCACTACAAGCCAGAGATTCAAGCCCAGACAACACTTATCAATTTTACTGTGACCAGGGATGGACTGGAGGACCAGCTCCTGGCCCAGGTGGTCAACCAGGAGAGACCCGACCTTGAGTACCTCAAGGTGGGGTAGATTAGTAATTGGATTCCCCTGACTCTACTTGGTATCAAAAGTTGGTGTTGGTCCACCTGTTTATCACTGTTTTACTAGTGTTCTCACTTTATACTTTAACCCAGTTTTTGTTCAGTTTAGACTGAGCTCTTTTTTTTTAGAATCTATTTTATTCCAACGGTGCTGGTTGATCTTGATGTTTTTGCCCACCTCTATTGACTCATACATTGTAAAATACTGTGATGTACAATAACATCGAAGCCTTAATGATACAGTATGTTTGTGTAAACTCCCTGCAGAGTGAACTGACCAAACAGCAGAACATGTTTAAGATTGAACTGAAGCTTCTGGAAGACGAGCTGCTGACGAGGCTGTCTGCCGCAGAAAGTAACTTCCTGGGTGACAACGTGCTGGTGGAGAAGCTTGAAACCACCAAGCACACTGCTGCTGAGATAGAGATGAAGGTAACTGGGTGAATGTGTATCTGTTCTGTCATCTGTTTTACCTCTCTCACCCTCCAAAATCCCCCCTCCATATTTCCTCCTGTGCTCCACTCCTTTATTTGTTCCATCTTATCTTTACATCTCCTCTCCTTCTGTCTTCTCTCTGCTTTCCATCACTCACTCTCAGGTCCTGGAAGCTAAAGTTAATGAGGTCAAGATAAACGAAGCCAGAGAACACTACCGTCCCGTCGCCGTCAGAGCGTCTCTGCTCTACTTTATCATGAATGATCTCAACAAGATCAACGCCATGTACCAGTTCAGCCTCAAGGTAACTAGATGGGAAATTGAAGAACACTGTAAACTGGAACAGATTCACAGTCTAAAATGTGACATGACGAATTAGAAACAAGCAGAAAAAAAAAATCATTAACTTGTGTGTAAAATTTCCAAAGATTATTATACCAAGACTTGGGACACTTATGTAAAGAGAATTTTTAACCATATGGGAAATTATTAAAGTAAATGGAGCAATCAAGAGTAGTGCTTGTGTTTCAAAGTCAGGCCTTGATAATGTGTTATTAATATTATATTTACCTGAATATGGACATAATACACTGACTTATATTAATGCTCCTTTATCACAAGCTATTCTGTTATAGCTATAACAGTGCTATACAATGCTATAAAACATATCAAACACATTGCTAATCTTCTATTGAATGTAATATCAATTAATACCCTTTATGTTATGCAGATAAGCAAACATTCATGCAATGATTTTCCATTCTCCCGTTCATTCTCAGGCCTTTAATGTGGTTTTCCACAAGGCGGTGGAGATGGCGGAGGCCTGTGAGGACGTGAAGAGCAGAGTGAACACGCTCATAGACTGTGTTACCTACTCCACCTTCAACTATATCAGCAGGGGATTATTTGAGAGAGACAAGCTCACCTTTACTGCACAGCTAGCCTTCCAGGTGTGTGTGTGTATGTGTATGTGAAGGAGAGAGTGTATTTTGTCCCTAACAATGTTCTCCCTCTCCTCAGTTGCTCTTGATGAGTAAGGAGATAGATGTGCGAGAGCTAGACTTCCTGCTACGCTTTAACATTGACCACAGCTACGTCAGCCCCCTCGACTTTCTTTCCAACTCAGCGTGGAGTGCCATCAAGGTGCACATGGACACACACACATATACACACTCATGCACTTCCACTTGGGATTTTTTTTTCTCTGACAACAGTAAATGATACTGTCAATCACTGCATGCTGTGCCTTGTCTTTGCTCAGGTGATGAGTTTCACTGATGAGTTTCGTGGTCTGGACCGGGACATTGAAGGCTCTCCTAAACGCTGGAAGAAGATGGTAGAGTCAGAGTGTCCAGAGAAGGAGAAGTTTCCTCAGGAGTGGAAGGGGAAAAGCTCCCTGCAGAAACTGATCATGATGAGAGCTCTGAGACCTGACCGCATGACCTATGCTGTTAGGTAAGGAACTTTTTTCCTTATTGTGTTGCTTTTATGTATTAATTCTTCCCTAAATGTCTATTTTTACATCATTGTCTTCTGAAACAAATGCATGAAGTACTTGCAAAATTTGAAAGTAAAAAATCTGACTGAATAAGTCGCCCGTGCTTTTCTGATTTTCACTGCCTGGGTCGGACATTTAGGTCCTTTAGGTTCTCCAGTTTTCTATCACATTTTTGTAAACCCTGTTTGTTTCCTGCTCTGTTTGCTGGTGTACTTCAGGAACTTTGTGGAGGAGAAGCTTGGTGTAAAATATACAGAGGGCCGGAAGACAGAGTTTGCAAAGTCCTTCAGAGAAAGTGGTCCAGCCTCTCCTGTGTTCTTCATCCTGTCCCCTGGAGTGGACCCACTTAAAGATGTGGAATCACTAGGTACTGCACACAAACCAACTGCAAACACATACAAACTGCATGCAGATACTCAAATGTTTTTACTGTGTTTTCATATCAGTCATTACTCATGCAAAGGGATGTTTTTGTGTTATTGAAATGTCCCAGTGTATGATTTTAAAAAGTTGTCCCATTGCTACATAATGCAGACAATAGTACTGAATGCAGGACGAGCTTAGGGAAGATTTAAGGAGTGAGATATAATCAACTTTTTATATCAAAAAATATTAGAAGATATAAGCAGTTCTTATACGATCCCATTAGTATTAGTTCAAGGTGAGTTTGTAGCCTGCATTGCAAATTAAAAAAGACAGAAAATCGAAACCTCTGTGTTCCCAGGAAGGAAGCTGGGTTTCACCATCGACTTTGGCAAGCTTCATAACGTGTCCCTGGGCCAGGGCCAGGAAGCTGTGGCTGAAGTTGCCATGGAAAAGGCTGCCAAGGAGGGACACTGGGTTATATTGCAGGTCTGGTTACATGAAAGATGGGTATACTCTGGATATTTAGATAGATAGAAAAAATGGTTTATAATAGGATCAAAACATTGGACTGAATGCTAATCCCTGCAATAGAAGATCTATTGCAGTTCACACAAGCAGTTATAATTTTAATCCATTTATAAACTAAATTTAAATATGAACGTTTGTCCAAGGAGATGTTTTATTGAAACTCTAAACACTCTGTTTATGTGCTTCAGTGTATGACCACTATATATCACTAACATTAAGTACCATATTTCACACTCATGTTCTGTACTATAATGGATCTTGTTTATGTGCTTCCATTCATCTCCCGTTAGAACATCCACCTGGTTGGTCGCTGGCTCGGTTCACTTGAAAAGCTCCTGGAGCGCTGCTGTGAAGGCAGTCATCCTGACTACAGAGTTTTTATGAGCGCTGAGCCGGCGCCAACACCTCAGGAACACATTATCCCACAGGTACATGCAGTACAGTAAGGTTATCACAGTGCATCATAGAATCAAACCCATATATATACATTTATTTGTATATAAAGAAAGTAGGTCACCAGGTATCTTCCCTGTTGTAATGTTCACTAAAGTTCTTTAATTTGTTAAATAGTGGCAGTAAATACGATTTGAATCTTTTGATGTCACATGTTTTACTCAGGGCATTCTGGAAAATGCCATCAAGATCACCAATGAACCTCCTACAGGCATGCATGCCAATTTGCACGCTGCTCTGGATAACTTTGACCAGGTCAGTGTCTGCTTTGTACTGATAGTTCTATTTATTTATGCATGAATTAATTTATTTCTTGTTCCCTCTCTAGGACATCCTGGACACGTGTAGCCGTGAGCAGGAGTTTAAGACCATCCTGTTTTCTCTCTGTTACTTCCATGCTTGTGTGGCTCAGAGGAGGAAGTTCGGACCTCAGGGTTGGAACAGGAAGTATCCCTTCAACACCGGAGACCTGACCATATCAGTTAATGTCCTCTATAACTACCTGGAGGCTAATGCACAGGTGGGGTGTGTTGTTAGAGTTGTTGGTGGATGAGTTAGTGCATGATTGGGAGAGAGCCATGTGTGAGTGTGTGTCAGAGGTGACGTACAGTCGTTAGCAGTGTGCCACAGCATGTTGATTAAGAGGATGAATGTAAATAACTGTGATTATTATAATGATTATGATGATGAAGGTGCCGTGGGAGGACTTGAGGTATCTGTTTGGGGAGATCATGTATGGAGGACACATCACTGATGACTGGGACAGAAGGCTCTGCAGAACATACCTGGAGGAATATATGCAGCCCAACCAGGTTTGTACATGTGTGTTCATGAGACAGAACAACAAAGAGAGAACATGTGAATGTAATTCTTTCCAGTTTGGTGAGTGTCTGTGCACACTCAGCACTCAGAGGACCAAGCATGAACTGGCTTCAGCTCACAGTATATGGTTGCCAGAGTGTTTTTGAGTGTGGGCTTGGGACATTTGGGTTTAGAATGAGTTCCAGTTAGCAGCAATTTGGCTAATTTTTGGCCAGAGACTGCCTATGCAAGCTTTAGTATACTGGCATGAGGGTCTGGCAACCAGTTGTGCCAGTCCCAGTCATTTTGGCCACATGGGTTGTAATAATCTAATATTTTGTACAGTGTTTGAAATCTAAAGCTACTTTTTTTTCCCCCACAGTTTGACCGGAAGCTTGCATTGGCTCCAGGATTTGTTGTTCCCTCCAACCTGGACTACCAGGTAACTAGAAATAGATTCTGTTTGAGGAAACATTTCATTGAAACAGGTGAATCTTCACAGTCAGACCAATGTTGAAGAACAATTAACTGGTGTACAGTTTTTATGAATAAATGACAATAGTAAATGGATATCATTAAACATTTCTTTCCCCACATGTCCAGGGCTACCATGATTTTATAGATGAGATGCTGCCTCATGAGAGCCCAGTGCATTATGGGTTGCATCCCAATGCAGAAATAGAGTTCCTGACTGTGACGTCAGATAACCTTTTCCACACTCTGCTGGAGCTGCAGTCTCCTGATGCTGTGATGGGGGAGGGAGCCTCACAGACCCTGGAGGAGAAGGTAGCCACACCTACATGTTCAGTTATTTCTGACTTAAAAATGAACCTGGCAAACACATTAAGATACTGACCCACAAATTTACTCATACAAGCTCCTCTACCAATCAAATGTTTGAAATGTCTCTCACAATGGCAGCTCTTTTAAATGACTAATTTTTAGAGATTCTTAAACGGTAGAGAGGAGCTCATCACTAAATCTAATAACTGTAGGAAATGTCTTTCATATGCTTTTACTGATTACTGGATCCATCAACCCTCAGGTGAAAACTATTTTAGATGAGGTGCTGGAGAAGCTACCAGAGGAGTACAATATGGCCGACATCACATCCAAGACAGCTGAGCGGTCCCCGTACATCCTGGTCTGCTTCCAGGAGTGTGAGCGCATGAACACACTCATCTCTGAGATACGGCGCTCACTCAAGGAGCTTGACCTGGGACTCAAAGTATGCTTATACCTTTGTGTGTGTGTGTGTGTGTGTGTGTGTGTGTGTGTGTGTGTGTGTGTGTGTGTGTGTGTGTGCAGTGCAGCCCTCAACATCTCAACACTGTTTAATATACCTTGGTGTGACTACTGCACACAAATGAGACCATGGCTGTGAGACAATTGGCAACTTACTAGCCTCTATGTCCCTTAAGAGTAGTGGCGTTTGTTGTTGTGTTCTTCAAAATTAAGAATGCCATTCATGTAATTCCTGTATGCTCACATATCCCTTCATTTAGCAAAGAAACTGAAACTATAAGCTCAGTGGAACAAAAGCCCTTTTTTTGTTTTCTCACAGTCTGCAAATGATTCATGATGTTAAATTGCTACATGTGGTACTAGTGAGTGTAATCGTTGTGATAATATATTTTCTCTGTCAAAGGGTGAACTAGCGATTTCCTCTGAGATGGAGAAACTGCAGACAGCTTTGTTCTTTGACAACGTCCCTGATACCTGGACCAAGCTGGCCTACCCCTCCACCTACAGCCTGGCTATATGGTATGTTTGTGTCAGTATGTCTGAATGTGTGTAGTCTCTGTATATGAGGGACCAGCAGTGAATGCAGTTACTGTGTTATTATTCATCATGTAAAATAGTGGTGGGCTGTAATACAGTATTTTTATATATGAATATTCCATGCAGTCATCTTGAGATGATATTTTGTGATACGATTCCAAGCAAACTAATAAAACAAATAAAATGAGTTAATGAAGTAGAACCAAGTACATTACACTGACTGATTTATGATTATGATCATTTTATTTTATGTGTAAATTCTAAATATAGTGATGCATATTGATACTGAAAAATATATTTTTTAATATTGTGATATTAACTGTGTCCCCCAGCCCTGATGTAAGATACATACTAATGTTCCCATGTTTAGTGTCTTCCTCTGTCTTACCGTATGTTTGTGTGTGTATCTCAGGTATAATGATGTGTTACAACGTTGTAAAGAGCTGGACAGCTGGACTCAGGACCTGTCTCTGCCCAGTGTTGTCTGGCTGTCTGGACTTTTCAACCCACAGTCTTTCCTCACTGGTAACACACATTCTTGCATAACAGGTCTACATAAGCACACTTGTGTAAAATATTTTTTTTTCTTTTTCTCCCTTCTCTGTCTACTCATCATTAATCTTTTTGTCGTGTTCTTGCTTTCCAGCGGTGATGCAGTCTCTGGCGCGTAAGAACGAGTGGCCCCTGGATAAAGTGAACCTGACAGTGGACGTGACCAAGAAATTTAAGGAAGAGTTCAACCAGCCTGCCAGGGAGGGAGCATATGTATATGGACTTTACATGGAAGGTAGTCAGACTAATAACAGATGCTGCATTAATTGATTTACCCTGAACTCAACCAGATGGTGAAAGGTTTAAAAAACTTAAACATGGTGATCATTTACCCTCTCCTCCTCACCTGTGTCCATCCACAGGTGCGCGGTGGGACACTCAGGCTGGGGTGATCACAGAGGCCCGTCTGAAGGATTTGACCCCATCCATGCCTGTCATCTCTGTCCGAGCTGTGCCGAACGACCGCCATGAGACCAGGAATATCTACGAGTGTCCGCTCTACAAGACCAAGATCAGAGGACCCACATATGTGTGGACTTTCAACCTCAAAACCAGGGAGCGGCCTGCCAAGTGGGTCCTGGCAGGAGTGGCGCTGCTGCTCAGTGTGTGAGGGGGAGAGTTTAGGGGTCAAGATTTAGAGGTTGACAGAGTGATGGGGGGTGATATGCAACAAAGGTCCGCAGCCAGATTCAAACTGTGGACATTGCGATTATACAGCATGCGTCTTAACCAGTAGGCTACCTGGGCGTGCTGTGATTTTATTCTTGATCTTGAACAAGGTAGGTGTGTACCATTTGTTACCATGTGTTAAATATGTGGGTTCTCAGCTCTCATAACGTAATATATACATAAAGTGGAGGATGGAGGAACTCCAGTAGAGCAAAATCACAGGAATGTAAATCAGTTTCTTTTCTTTTTATTGAAAAAGGATAAAATATACAGAGAAAAAAATGCCAAAAAATTCACACACTAGATCACAGTTAGAACTGATAAAGTCAAAGCTCGTTTTGAACAAATCAAGTCTACAAACTACAAGATATAAGCAGGAGAAAAATATCAGACAGTGCTGCCTCATTAGAGCGGCATTCAAGTGTGTTATTTTGTAACACTTGTACCTCTTACAGTATGTTATGCAGCAGTTTTAATAGCACGTTAAATTACACAGGTGAAGTCATTCTGACATGACAAGACAACCTCCGATTGTCTTGTTGCTCCTTCCTACTTCACAGTACACAGTTTGTAATATTCATCGCTTCAATAAAAAAAAAGAATATTTTAACAAAAGAAATGTGTGTATAATCAGTTATTCTTCAACTGGAGATTCTAATGCACATACTGTAGCTCAGATACCGTATGCGAACAAGTCAATCTTTCTAGTTTGGCCTCTGTGTGTATTTCTATGTGTTTTCTGTGCGTCTGTGTGTGCTAATGTGTCGTCTAGTCACTGTCAGACCAATCGAGCTCCATCATGTCCATGGCTGCAGTAGCCATGTTGATTTTGGTTCCGTGTCGCACACTGCAGCTCTTCACAGAGTTCTGATTGGACGAAGCCCGCATGCTCACCTGTACCCCCTGCACCCCCGAGTGACCGATGACACCCACTTCCCCTCTTATCTTTTGGCTCATGGCCTCACTGACGTCACCTCTGACTCCCTGGACTACAACTCCCACGTCACTCCTACGACCCCTGACCCCCACCTCACTCCTGACACCATGACCTACGACCTTCATGACCCCCATGTCCCCCATGTCCATGTCCATGTCACCTAGTCTCTCCATATCCCCCATCTCATCTATGTCTAAGGACAGCATGTCCCCCAAGCCCCCCAAACTCCCATGGAGACCCTTGAACATGGTCGGCAGCCTCCCTCCTTCCATCCCTCCCTCATCTAGCCTGTCCCCAACTTTTTCTATCTCCCATCCTCCCTCTTTCTCCCTCTCCCCTTCTGCATCGAACCCACCCGAATAGCCTCGGACTATGGTGGTCACCCTGCTCCTCTGCATCCCTCCTCGCTCCCTGTCTCCCTCCTCCCACGTCCTCTCCTCCCTCTCCACCACACCGCCTGGGAAGCTCCTGAGTGTCACCTGCACCCTCCCTCCCTCCATACTCCCACTTTCACTATCTCTATCCCTCTGCCCCCAGCCTTTCTCCTCCAGTGTTCCCTCCTCTTCCTCGTCATCCTCTCCGAACCTCCCCTGCAACCCTCGGAGCATGGCGTGCAGCCTCCCACTGTCGAGGGAGCCCATCCCCCCTGCACTGCTCCCCCTCTCGGTGTCTCCGTTGCTGAGAGTGCGGAGAAGACAGCTGACGCCAGCACTGCTGACCCCTGCACTGTTGGAGTCCTGAGAGTGCGAGCGGAAGAAAGAGCCGGAGGAACCGATGGACATTGGTGTGAAGAACTGATGAGGTCAGAGACAGAAGGGCCAAGATTAGAATAAATCCCAAACAGGTTTTATCCGTCTCAGCAGATTTTCTTAATTCTTTTACTTCTACTCACCGGTGAGCGCTCCATGAGTAGGGAGGTTGGACTGGGAGTCATGTTGGACCTCTCCATCAGCCTCTCCTCCCACAGTTTGAGCCTCCTCTCCCTCTCCTCTAGCTCCTTCTCCTTGGAGTAAAGCTCCCTCTCCAGCTTCCGAAGGCGTTCCAGAGTCGACTCAATTTCGCACCTGGAGTATTAGCACAAACAGTACGTACACAGACAGCATGTCAGTAATCTGTCGTGACTTTTTCCATGCAGATGTGGCCTAGTTTTAACAGCAACTTTACTGAAGCCAGCATGGAATAAATGACAGGTTCCATGTCAAAAAGCTATTTAGGAGGAGGAAATTGAAAGTTGCATCTTCCCCTGTGTGTATTTATTGGTTTGATCAGCCAGTATGTTTCCCTCATGTCTCATTCTGTTAGGTCTGTTAGTTGAGTTAACATCTTGTTTTGTTAGCCTTATTTTTCATGTTTTGTTGACCTCTTTTTTTAAGGGCTCTATAACTCTTCATTCAGTTGCCTTCATTTATTTGTTTTTGTTTAATCTTTTTTAAGAAAATAAACCCAATTTTTCCTTGTGCTTTGACTACAGTACATGTGCTGTTGAAAAATATGCTACCATACTGAATCAGACTCCTCTTTACTCCTTTGCTTTAGTGTTTGTGCACATAATTATGTGTTGTAAAGTTGCATTTATTTTTGTCAATTTTAGTTTATTTATTTGGAAAGAAACTCACAATCAAGGCAAAGCCATCTTTTCTTCATTGGAATTCTGCAAATGCAACAAGTACTGTGTCCCAATTCCATAATACATACTAATTCAATACTGAGTTCTCCTTGTTTTGTTTTGGGTTTTTTTAAAATGACAAATTTTGATTAATTCAGTTTTGAGGGGAAAAAATCTGACTGCAGTCTTGGAACGCCAGTACCAATTAAACATCACCAAAAGAAAGCAAAATGTTTTCCAAAGTATGTATTACATTTTTGTTGTTTTTTCATCCTTCTGGAGTTGTCTCACAATCTCAATTTGTTTTAATTTCCTTTGTGCAAAAGTACTGCACATCAACAACAAATGCAAATCAAGATTTTTTTAATATACAGTACATAACAACTTATGTATACTGAACACACTACACACTAGGAATTAGGTCAGAGCTACTTATTACTACGCTGGCAACATTAAATGGTGATATGAATCATGTTAAAAATAAATTCTTTTGTCCTATAGCAGACTACATGACATAACAGTCTGACACAGTTGGTTTACTATTTACCAAACTGCTCTTGCAAAAGACAAAAATGTAACTTATGCAAAAAGTTATCTGTATATTATCAGTGTAAAATGTGTCCAGCTGCAGTACTGCCTTCTACCACAAGAGGTCACTGTGAATTTGTGAGTGACAGTACATGAAGCCGCATTCACAAACACAATCAACTCTCACAGTAACTAAATATAGACAGAGATCTGACGCACAGCCATACCTCCTCCTGTGTTCCTTCCATACCTCCCTATTCATTCATCCCGCCCCTTCACCTCCCTCACTGACTCTGCCCTCCCCCTTCTTCCCTCCCCTTTTCTTGTCCAAGTTTTTCCACCCATACCCAAAACTTCACTCAGAATTGATTGCCTTGCTGTACTCATGTTAAATATGCATAGAATCTCGCACCTTCTCTCCTCTGCTCCATCCCCCACCTCTCTTTCTCTCTCTCTCTTTCTCTCTCTCTCCCTTGTCTCACCCCTGTCATCTGTCCACTCTTGTTTCCCACTATCCTCTCCGTTTCTCTCTTGCTCAGTGTTTTTGATTTCACATGCACCCAATACATTTCTGTTCCTCCCTGAGCTTCTCTTCTTCAGCTCGTATTTGATTTCTCCCTTCACCTCTTCCCAACCCCCCCTCCTACACTCACCCCTCTGTCTTTCTCCCCTTAGTGGAGCGAGGGCAGAGTGGAGGAGTAGAGGAATCTCTTCCATGGACACTTTCCAGAGAGCTTATTATAGACTGAAGTAGAGTACAGGGTCACACATTCAGCTTCTCTCCTGAGCTTTAGAGTCCACAGAGCTGTGTATATGTGTGTGTGTGTGTGTGCTGGCACGTGTGTGACTATGCATATTGAGTTTTATATGGAGTACAGTGAACCATAGACTCTATATTTGTCATTCTGACAAGAGCCCAAGACCTTTACTATATACACTTAGAAAATGACGGAAAACACTTCCTGCTCGGAAGCACTGCAGATTTACTCAGTGTTTTCATATGAATTTGGGCTGTGTGTGTGTGTTTGTGCGTGTACCTCCACTGGTCCTTGTTATGTAGAAAGGAGTTGCACTGGTCCGGTAGCCTGCTGTCGTTGGCCATGGTCTCCAGGGTTACCAGCACCTGCTTAAACTGTGGACGCTCCTGTAAGCACATGTGTGTACACAAGATAAAATAACCACCAGTTACATCTCACAAGTAAACAAGTGAGCTGCGAGAAATATTTAAACAAATAAATATTTGTATCACTGGTGCCATTAGTTTACCTTTGGGTCTGCTTGCCAACATTTCCTCATAAGCTCTGCAAAACTTGCTGGACAGCTGGTGGGGATGGTCAGCCTCTAGATACGGAGATACACACAAACACACACAGAGGACTTCACTTTTTGTCAGAAAAGTCATAGCGTGTTTTTTCAAATAATTTAACCTACTGACAACAAGAAAAAAATGAAAATATGCCTGTAAATCTTAAATGTTTCTCTACAGCATTAAATATTCTATCAGAATATTTTACTAGATAATTAATTAGAACTGCAACAACTGGTCAATTGATCGATCAGTCAATGGACAAAATTAATTGGCAACTAATTTGATAATTGATAAATTGTCAAAATTGGAAAAAAATACATTTGATAGATGCTGCTGTTTCTTGTCTTAACATTATTGTCAAATGAATTTTTGGGGCTTTTTATCATTTGATGACCTCACTGTGCGCTCTCGGAAACTGATTGGAATTATCTGCAGGCTTCTGATCAACAAAGTTGATGTCAAAATATCAAAATGTTTAAAGAGTTTATAGCCATGCTAGCATTTCTGTGAAGCTGTACAGAAGCAATTTGACAAAACATCAGCAATCTGACATGCTGATGTTTAATAAGTATAATGTTTACTGTGTTCAATGCCATTAGTTTTGCAAGTAATTAAGACATTGGTCAAATCAATGTCCAACCAATGACCAAAATAATTGGCTTATGACAAATCAAAATTTGTCCTGATGATGATGCTAGATTAAAAGTTAAGAGATCACTGAAGTTATTCATCCTGAGGAGAACATGTATGTATGAAATTTCATAAACATCTATCCAACAGTTGTCAAAACATTTTTACTGTGAGCCAAAAATGTCAAGCTGCTGGTGACGCTAGAGGAAAAATCGGGGGATCACCAAAGTCATTAGGATTCATCCTCTGGGGAACATGAATGTCTATATAACAGTTGTTGTTCAGAGTTTAACACTCAAAACCTCAGCTAATCTGCTTCAACAGGATGTGTGGTGTGGTTTGATCAGATTTTAATCGACAATGGCCCGGAAAAATACACAAACAACCCTGCAGCTGCCATCTCTGATTCTGAATCAAGTATTGCTAAATCCTGATGGTGCTCAGACATATAAAACATCACCTTTTTCCAACTGAGTCCTTGTTATAAGAGCACAGGGAAATAAAGGAAATGCAACAACTTAAAACCTAGCAATAGGCTATTCAAGAAAAAAAAGGTCACGTTATGAGACATTTGGTTTTAACTGATTAATTTTTTTAACATTTAAAGTTTTATAACAAAATACAGACCAATAAGTTCTTAATCACTCAATCATTTGAACTTAAAATGTATATTCTGGTTTATCTGTTTATGATGTAAATGGGGTCCATGTTTGCCTTTCTGTAACATGTAGCAACAACACAGAACCACACCATGCCACTGAGATAATGTCCCTCCATAAAAAAGATCCCATGGCATCACCAAAGGTTTGAATGAGCCCAGACAGCTCCATAGTACAGTGCAGTAAATGGAAACAGTTTTCTCTGGGGATTAATCCTAAAATATCACAGACTGAGTGGAGAGAGGGCATGTAAGAGGGTCAGGAAGAGAGGTATAGCAATGGAGGGGAAAATCAGAGGGAGACTGGGAAAGGGAAAGAGAGAGAGAGAGAGAGAGTTATTTAGGGAGAGTATTTGGAGATTAGCCAACAGCTACGCAGGATTCATGTTCTCTGAGTTGTTTGTTGGCCCCCTGTGTGTGTGTGTGTTTGAGAGTGCGTGCGGCTGTTGAGGGGGATTCAGGCACGTCAATAACCGAAACACATACACAGTATAACCATCATCCCCCACCTCCCATAAACCTCCTGAATCAACCCTCCTATCACTGCAATCTTTCTTCTTTACCCCGCTCTCTCTCTCTCTCTCTGTCTCTCTCGTAAAGGCTTTAGGCTTGGGGTGGGGGGTTGTCTGGCCGAGCTCCACTGCCTTACAAGAGCAGAGAACTGACATCAGGCCTAAAAATACCCAGCCTCAGCCTCACCAGCTCACAGTGGAAACCATGAGAGCATCGCATTGTTCCTCCAGCCTTCTCAAACTCTGGTGGTGCTACATGCTTACAGTGTGTTCGGAGAGGTGTGCGCACGCGTGTGTGTGTGTGGGGGGGTGTGTGTGTGTGTGTACCTCTTGTTTTTCCACCACCAGCCACGCAACCTGCAACCCTTCAAAACCTTTGAAAGGAACTTCCCGAGTCAGCATCTCCCACAGCACCTGGACACAGAACAGACTGTGTTGGTTCATTGAGACAGATATAAATACTTTGATGTATGATATTCAGGGTCTGTTTTTATATGGATTTTTCTGGAATGAATGTGAGGATGTTTTAACAGATTGAAAGCATGAAATTAAATTAAAGAAAATACACAGTACAGTAGGGCTGAGTTTTGTTGGAAAATTTAGATAACAGAGTTTCAGCACTGATACTTCATTTGATGCTTTACTTTGTCCTTTCTAATAATGTAAGAATAGAAACCAAACTTCTCTTAAATGTTGTCTAAATAAAGCAGTCATACAAGAACTTTACCTTAATAAAATTAATTGGCACAATTATGATGTAAAATCAGAAACTGTCTGAAGGACTAGAAACGTGAGCAAGCATTTGATGCCTGCTTTTGGTAAATAACAATTTTTGATATTACATCAGTTTTTAAAAAGTACCTGTATTTAGGTTTTATTAGTGGCCTTACAAAACAAATATTTATACAATAGAGCCAACTCACCACACCGTAGGAGTAGGTGTCACAAGTCTCAGAGACAGGCAGGCTCTGAATGACTTCAGGAGCCATCCAGGGAAAAGTGCCCACCACTGTCATATGGGTGGTATGGGACAAGAACTTGGAAGCCCCAAAGTCACAAATCTGGAATCCCAACAGAAAAGGAGAGAAAAGTGAAGAAACTCAACCATAACCTGTGTGCCTGAACTGAATGATCAATGCCAGTATGTGGTTTTCCATACAAGACGTACAAACCTTCAGCACTTTGTCAGCAGTCATGACCACTGTGAACGAGAGAACCAATCAAAGGTGTGTAACAATAAGTGGTAATAAACTGTAGCTAGCAGACAAACAGTGCAGAGAGGCCATGTTTCCATGTACATATGTACTGTAAGTACAGTAAGCATACGGTTTGAAGAATAGATTAGACTGTGGTTTAGATCAGTTACCGTTCCGTGACTTGAGGTCTCTGTGAATGACTTTGACTGGAGCTTCTCCATGGAGGTAATGCATCCCTGTAAGGAAAATAAGGGTCAATAACAGCAAAAAAACTACAACTTTTTTGTTTTATGTTTAAAACAGCTGCTGGTTTTAGGACTTGATGTTAACTTGTTTCAGGCTCAATTTCATTTTTACAGAAATTTACTGGATGAACTAGAGTGAAACCTGAGAAATCTTTAATCCAAATCACTATAAATGACAAAAAGTAGAATATAGAGGACTAGCATCCTTAAAAGATTAAATCATTATTACACTTATCTGAATTTGATACTGAGCTGACAGGACTGACTTTCATTCAGTTATCTTGTATTATACATTCTATTTATTTGTTGTTTAACTTTTTAATTATTTAGCATGTTGGGGTTGGTCTGGACTGCAATTGAAGGCATCAAGAGCATTAAAAGCTATAATCTGTGGAACATGATGACCTCTGTACAAAGAATCTAAAGGTATGTTTTCAGATTTTTATTGTTTTACTTTCTTAGAAAGATTTTATCTCATCTATGTCCACATTGAAAGTTTATAATAAAGTAGATATCAGAGTGATTCAACCTTGACACATTTTATTATTATCATCTTTTCTTTAGGTGTACCTTTGGCTATCTGTATGGCCCATGTCATGATCTGCTCCATGTCCATCTCCTCACTCTGCTCACTGGAAAGGTACTCATATAGAGACCCTCCACTAGCATATTCTGTAACACACACACACACAAACAGGCCATGGTCATTATAATAGAACAAAGTAAAAAACAAAATCATCTGTACCCATACACAGCTCGACATACAAAAAAAACACAAAAATGTCCATTTTGAGACTTATCCTTACAATCTTTATAACCTGCCTCCTGAAAGAATAAAGTCCCACGTTTATAATGTCGTTACAGCAGGTATCACTCTACCTGTTTAAAGTCTGTTTCACATGACTGACAACATTTTAACAAGTGATTATAAACATTATAAACAAGTGAAATCAATTAACCCTATCCCATTTTTTTTACTTGTCTGGACATTTGCAGTGCAGTTTTATTCTACATCAATTTATTACATATGTTTTGAGAAAGATGACACTCACCACACAGACCAATTCAGAGAGAAACCAGCTCAAATCAGTTGAAACCCTTTCTAATCCCCTGACTGTCTAAATCAGATTATTTGAGAACTTTTAACCTTTCCTATTTATTTCTTGGAATTTCAGAGATTTTCAAGAGACTATTGAAAGACAGAGGATACTGACTAGCCAAAGGAGCGTTTTGGGTAGAACAAGGAAAATCTGTCCCTAAAATTGCTCTTACCCTTTGCAAATTGCCACCAACTACAGTGCACACCAAAATCCACCTCCTGAACAGTTCTTTATGCCTACTGTGCTTTTTTTAAAATTTTTACTAAGTGTTGGACTCGATTAGACTCAGCTGCAGTGAGAATTGTTACAAGACAAGTCTGTAGTGGTGTGTCGGTGCTTTATCTTAACCATATGACCCCATCCAGGATTACAACCATGTCCAAACATGCTGGTCTCAGTTACAAATGTCCTGCCAGGAAACAGCAAGAAGCAGCTCTCAGAGTATACACCAATACTTCAAAACACACACACAAACACTGGTACGATAATCGGAGCATGTGCTAACGTGTCTGTAAGTTTATGATCCAGCACACACTAGTAGAGCTCATATACAGACACATATAGTTTTATATGAGAGGGCAATCTGCCCAGACTCTGATCCCTTCATGCCTCATTTAAACCCATGACCTGACCTTAACCTGATGTTACTTATAGCCACTAAACTTTAACCCCAAAGAAAATAGTACATAATTCATAATTTGTAGAGCACTTTTTCAAAAGATAAGCCTTATCTGAATGAAGTTGGGGATTAAACTTTATGTTCTTGTGAGGACATCTGACAGGATACATGAATCTTACAAACACACACACACACGTGGGTTCTGACCTGTGACAATGCCATAGTTGGGAGATTCCAGCACGGCTCCATAAAACTGAATGATGTTCTTATGACTCAGGACACTGAGAATCTCAGCCTGGACAAGGAGACGAGCCAAGAGACAGAGAGAGAAACACGGGGATATGAACAACTTTAGTAACCGTTTACAATGCGACACTAGCAAAGAAACATGACCTTTGAGATAATTAAGTGTAAATAATTCTTGATGTGCTGTAACTGTAAAAGCTTTTGAATTGTTATTTAATTTTAAAGTTATTTCTGATAGCGTCTCTAGGATGCCTGACCTGAGGTCTCCAAACAAAGACCTTCCACACCACTGTGACAAACATGCCATTAATCTAAACTGACATACAGGTCATACCCTCTCTGCATATGTGGAATATGTAACTGTTGCCAAGCAACATAATAACTAACCATTAATTTGAAAAAAAATCACACAAAAAATGCAATTTATTATAATACTTCTCAGTAAATAGTTGTTCTTCACAACAGCAATTTACCTTTCACTTTTATTCCCATTATTTCCTCCATGTGTGAGGTATTAGTGTGTACACTACTTCAGTTTGTGTGCATGTATTTGCACAAGTGGTTTTACGTGTGTGAATGTGATGTTGGTGCAAAGATTTAAGATGAATCTCTTCTCAAACTGCTCCATTTTCCATTAAGGGTTGCAGAAATAAAAAAGATTTACGTGACTGTCTTAGAAAGACCACTACACTGCAGTTCTCCCATGATCCATCAATTTGTATTTACACATGAAATGTACACCCACTTTTCATGCATGTCTGCCAGCCCACCCGCCCACCCGCCCGCCCTGCATGTGTTTGTGTATGGGTGTGAGAAAGTGAGTGTGAGAGAAATAAGTCAAACAACAAATCAGATTCTGTCTCCTCTGCAGTTTTAGGTACAGTAGTTAACCCATGTTTCACAAAGTGAGTTTTATCCTTAAATTCAGTACTTTTATTCAGTACTTTTGACTTGTCTTTGCATTTGTTTGTGCATGCTTTACATTACATTGTTTAAATCTGCTTCCACAACAATAACGCCATGCCCCCACTCACCCACAGGTCACCCTAACTTCTAACAGTTTCCTGACACTGAGTTGTGAACCTCTACCACTCTAGTATTAATAACATGGAAGGAAATTATGTTTGGATTACCGTTGGCGTCACACTCATGGAGAGCCACCCTGACTGAAATGCAATGCATAAAGCCAAAATGACCACACACCTCGTCCTAACATACAATGGGAGGAACAGGGGAGTGCTGGCATAAATAACTCCTCCATCCACAAAAGAGTGGGAGGAGGTAGGGGGACGAGGAGAGGTATGTTTAAGATAAACACATGTTCAACAGGGGAGGAGAATCTGGGACATTAGTGGAAACTGATTTGTGTTGAAGTGTGGAGCAGTAACATGCCACAGAGGAGAATCCTTAAACGATAACAATGTTGGATCTTATTATTATGCTCGTGCACGCCTCTGAAATCTAGGTCTTCTGCAGCAGTGTGTATCTGTGTGCATATGTGTGTGTGTGTATGTGTGTCTCCTCCCTACCTCTTTGTCAATCTTCAAAAGCTTTTTCACAGCCACTTCCTTGTCCTGGGATATCCAGAGGGCTCTGTAGACGCTCCCAAAGCTGCCTCCTCCACAGTTCTCATAGAAGAGCAGGTCCTCATGCTTTATCTGCACAAACGACGAGCCGGGGGACGACATGGCATACTGACTCACACGCACACAAACACACACACAACACAACACACACACACACTCACTCTCCCCAAAAGCGTGCACGCTCAACCGCCGCCGCTGCCCCGAAAGTATTCAGTCACCGATGAGCACAGAGCAAGTGAAGGATAAGAAATAAAGAGAGGCGGAGTAGTTTCCTCTACAGGGTCAGAGTGGATGTTGTCAGTCAGCAGAACAGATTGTCAGAGAGAAGAAACCAGAAAGTGCTGGAAAGAGAGAGAGAAGTTTGCTCGCTGTGAGTCAGTAAAAGTCAGCTGAAGGCATAGCCCTGCTGTCACTACTCGAGAAGGTATTACATTGCCTGATAGTGGTCATCCAGTGGAACTACAACACAAGGCAGACACACACATAGACAGAGCGCAAAGATGAAGGGGAGGTGAGTGTCTGAGTGTGTGAGTCTGAGTTACGGGTTTGCAGTCAGTGTGTGCAGTCTGCCTGCAGCAGACACACTGTTCAAATATGGTCACTGGCATCCAGGGCATTCCTTCTTCCTGGATAACTGTGGCTATATAAAGCTCTCCATACACACACGCACACACACACACACCCACACACACACACACACACACACACACGCAGAGATATACAACTCTAGCCTATAGCGTGTCAGACATAGTAAATCAGTTAGCAACAAGGATGACTGCCACAGATACCTAAATCCATCTCTCACACACTCTGCATCTAAAAACACACACGCACACTCACCAGAGAAGCCAGGCGGGGATAGTGTGTTACACGACCCGACAGGAATGACCCAGTGACATCATCAAGCAGGATAGCCATGCTGACATCACTGTGTAGGGACAGGTGAGATCAGCTACTGTGTGGGAAGTTAGGACACTTCTCGGTTGTTAACAGTAATCAAGCGCAAAAGGAGACTACCTTGTGATTCACCGAATAAATAAAACATGACTAAATGTCTGTTGGCAGCTTCTAGAAGCTGCAATGAATTATTACCCTTCAGAGAGCAAAAGTGCTGGATTGAAAGAACATCTTGCTGATTTTAAACTATTCAGAGTTTTGCTCTTGACTCTGAAACTGACTTCAAGACAGCACTACATAACAGGTCATTGAATCACCAAAAATTAAAAAGGGTTCTTCCTCTGGGGAGCATATATGTGCTGAGCAGTCAACCAGTTACAATATACAACATCTTGTCTGCAGAAGTGGAAAGTTTGCTGGTAGGGTGGTATGAGAGGAAAGGTTATGAGGTTCATCTACATCCTACATCCAAATCTAAGAGGGTTTCTCCTCTGAGAACCATGAATATATGCTGCAAATTTCTATGCAATCTGACCATTAACATTTTCTTGTGTTCAAGGTTGATCATTTTGACCAAAATGGTGCTAGAGAAAGTTCACACAATGACCCTGAATGGACAGAGATCCTCTGGTGAGCAATGTAGTGTAGTGTAGTAGTAGTCACAATTACATAAAGAGACAGATCACATGAAAAATAGTCACAATTGTTGCAGCAAAGGTTGTGATTTGCAGACTTTTAGTTCCTTCTATAGGTCAGTCTCCAAAAGTTACGGATGCTTCTACACTTCCCAGAACACAGCTAAATAGCTCAATGGTGTCTTTAATTAGATCCTTCCTGCCTTGTAAATGCCCATGTCTTTCAACCACAACCCCTTATCATAACGCAGGCTTTCTTTAAAAAATTTGTAACCTCCAGGTGATGTCACATGACTAATTTTCTTAGACTTGACAAAACTGCCCCCAGAGCCACAGAAGACATAACACGACCGTTTTCAGGCTGGGTAACACTCCTTCTTACAAGCAATCTGACTCTGAAATCAGCGGAATGCTCCTTTAGGCAGAAGCAAATGTTTGGTGTGCATGTCAGAGATATCTATTAGAGTATCAGAGAAATTGTTCATGTTGTTGTGCAAACAGACAGAACAGCACCGCCATCCTCAGTCGCCACCATTTGCGGGGCAAAAATACTTTCTGAAAAACGTCATCAAATCAACAGGACTGTTAAATTAGCTATTTTTATTTACAAGGCAGACTACACATACAGTACAGTTACAGGCCGCTCTGAGAAAAGCAACCCTCACGGCAGTTCGACACACACCATCACATCAAAAGCTCCTGAGATCAAAGGAAAATTAATGACACTTGTCAAGAACACTCAAAATCTACACCCACTTATAGAAAAAAAAAATTTACACGGACTGAACACAATTGGTAGAGATGACAAGATTTCCCCTCAAATTATAAGTTGCTTTTAGACTTTGTATCTAGGATCAGTGCCTCAGAAAGGAGTACAATTTGGTTATAACAACTGACCTCAGAACAGATCCTACCAAGCAACATCATCATCTAGAATGATTCATATCTTCAGGAGTTGTACTCCAAAGAAAAAATAAAATGTAATACTACATTGACAGATTTGAACCCTGTTTGTAACACCATTAGGGCTTTAATCCAGCTAATACTCTGTTACGTAGTTTTGAAGTGTCTGACTAGTTAAAGGACACTGATATTCACCTAAATGACATCAAATCCTAAAGACTCTCAAAGACTTGGATACACTCATGTAGGTTATGAAGTAAGTAAGTACTTTCAGATTTTATATACGCCATATTTATCTGTATATTCGTCAGGGAAAATGAAGAATCTAGATTTCACTACAGTTTGGATGGTTTTCGAGTAGGACTGTCAGGAGAGAAAAGGTTTGCTTTACAGGCAGGTACAGTAATATTGTGTAAACTAGGGCTCAGTTTAGGGTAGCAAGACATTACAGGACACTCAGATAGAAATCCACTGTATAGAACACAAAGCCTTGTTGAAGTTCAGTCATGCAGGATATTGATTCAAGTTCTATACATTACAGTTCTATCTAACAGGTCCCAAACAGTAACAACTAGTATGGTATAAACTCTCAGTGTGGGGACTGAGACACAGCGACAAGAGAGGAGCTGAACAATTTCTTTCTGTCCAGGAAGAAGAGGCTTTTAATGGCACAGTATCAGTCCTTTATCTGCAGTCCGTAATAGTGTAAAAAGTCATTGACTGTTGTGATTTGCTACTGAACGTCTAGTCGTGTTGAGTTTTTTCTGTTTTTTTTTTTTATCCAAGTAACGTGTGTGTTTTTCTAGTCTCACAGAGAAGGCGATGGTGGTGGAAGATTTGGGGCTCATGTCCGCCGAGGCTCCAGCCTGTAGGAGAGCTGCGTCAGTGCCCTCTGGTTGTCAATCACACAGAGCTTCCTAACATAACCCCGTACCTCCGCCTGATTCTTGTTGGGTTGGCATATGTCGGGATCTATTGCAGCGAGAGAATAAACAGAATAAGAGGGGGCAGAAAAAAAAAAAGTTTATAACCTGCTTGTAAAGCCACCAAATAAATGCGCTAATAAATAATATGCACTTACTGAAAGGTTGGCTTCTACAGTGCCTCACTTGCCGTATTGTGTTAGCTATAATACGCTGATGAAATGAGCATAAACAATATTACATCAAACCTCAGTGAAGAACAGTATGGCAGTGCTGAAAACACAAAACATCCCCAAAATGAATAAATAGCCCTTATAATGTGCACAGAAACTTACCATTTTCTCAAAATTGACCATATTGTCAATGAATGTCTTGTTGCCCTCATGTGTAAATGTCATATCTGTAAAGAAATTCATTAAACTTAATGACTGCCATGTTTATCCCAGATCACATTCTTATGTGATGCAGTGTCTGATCTATTCGCCATACCTTTGAGAAGGAGCGGCATAAAGGGGATGATTGGTGGTTCCAGTTTGGTAACAGTAAGTCTGTACGCCCGGTGGTTTCTGGACGGGTCCTGACATCAAACATAACACCATTATCAAAGGTTAATACTAATCTTAATATGCTATTCTTAATTTGTTTTAACTGACTTCAATATGCATCTCACCATCATGCTCTCAAACTCTGCGTAGAACTTCTTAAACTTGGTGGGGAGTTTCTGGCAGGAAAAATAGAAGACCTCAGTGACATGTGCTTATTTTAGCAACAGCAGTGTACAGACTGCTGATCCAAAGATAGTTGAATTTAATAATAGTAATACATAATGTTTTAATTTAGGTTTACCTCCCATGTCTGGCTCAGTCTGCTGACAGCAGGGTTGCTCATCCCCATAATGATAGCAAAGAATGAATTCAGGTTTTTAAACTCCCGACAGCTATGGACAAATATACAAATACAGACACACACAAGGAAGAAATAATAAATCCAGGTGAATCCAACCTACCTGTTTAAATACGTGCAAATTATGTGTGACATTCACCAGCAGATCCTACTCACTGTGCAGCTATCTTGATGAACTTCTTTAGGAGTTGGACTCTCTTACTCAACTGTCCACAGAGGCAGACCTCAGTGACCACCCACAGCTGAACTTGGTTGAACCTCCGCAGGAACAGGTCCATGTTAGCCGTGGTTCTTCTGAAGCTCTGGCGACCAAACGTGTGGTAGAGCAGCTCATGCTGGGCAGAGCAGGGGGAGGACAATAGGGAGAGCAGGTTTAGAGTTAATCCAGTGAACAGGTCCTGCCACACTGCATCTATCAAGCAGTAGTCCTGCAGGGTTATTTATGACCAATGATGCTGAACAAGAGTAGGAGGCAACGTCTGTATGGTCTGATTCCATTATCTAATCAGATTTTAAGATAGTTTATCCAATTCTACAGAGGTGTTCAGCCCACAACGATTTTGGATGTTGGCCTTTTTCTGCCAACAATATCAACATTGGACTGTGCATTCACAGAGCCTCATGGTAAGTTGTTTATACGATATATATTATATTATATGTATGTGTGTGTGTCTGTGAGTGTGTGCGTGGTACCTCATGTACACAGCTGAAGAGCTCCCAGTCAAACATTGTCATTTGATAAGCCAAGTCCTTAGAACTCATCAGCTCAAAAGTAGACATGGAGCCTGCAGAGGGCCCCTCCTGGTCTGGAAGAGGAGTCTGATACACACAGTCCACAAATACACACATTCAAATTATCAAGCACTCACAAAAACACAGAGCATAGGTTCAACCACAACATAATTTACTTTCCTTACTATACACAAAAAGTGTATCGGTACAAATTTCATCACCATCATAGCACAGCCACAAAAAGAATACATGCTAGGTATAACTCTTATATTTGATTTTAAAAAAACAATTCAAAGTAAACAGGAGTAATATTCATCTCTTACCAGACTGCTGAGCTGATCTCGAGGACAGGCAAATAATCGACCGTTAATGCTCAGAGTAGAAAACACTGACACGTCATTAGGCTTCAGGATTATTTTTTCTGTAACAAAAATGAGCAGATTTGAACTTCCATCATGTGTTCCAACGCAAACTTAAAGACATGATATTGATTTACAAATAGCCACAGAAATGACTTGATAATCAAATTGTAGATGATGTTACGGCAGAGCTGTTCTTTCACATCCACAAAAATCTGTCTTCTTACCACCTGCAGAGCTGAGGTGGACCAACAGGAGCTCGTCAGTGGTGCCAAGTTTATCAGCCACAGCGCTGATCACTTCTCTTCCTGTCGCTGCCACAGCCACTCGGATAGTTGTGTAAGTGTGATCACTGCAGTACACCTTCAATAGGACTAGAAACACACACAAAAGTAACAATGAAATACAACAATATGATATGTGACGGCCTCTAATTTGTAAAAAAGTAAAATATAAAATGTATAACATTTTAACACAGCAAACAACACAAGACTGAAAGTCGAAAGCCCAGCTATAAAGACTATAATGGCTATTAAACCTCACAATATGAACTTGTTGGACACAACTAGCAACAAAAACATTACTTTCATTTCCTACTCTAAGTGTCTACAACATATGAACATTAGTGTCTTTCTCTTGCTGAGCATGGTCAGCTACTACATTCATAAATGGCAGCAAAATAACATCTTCATAGGATTCCTGCAGGGTTTTAACTTTCACATACTTTCCCTCAGCAATTTTCATGCCGATCTGCCCATTACATTTTGTTATTTCTTGTATACAAATAGAAATGGCTTTGGTGTGATGCTGGCACTATAGGAAAGGTCAAGAGATCACCATAATATGAGAATTCATCTCCTCATGGCCATAAATATCCACATTAAAATTTCATGGCAATTACGTTGTTCATATCCAATAGTAGAGCAAGAAAAAAGAAAAAAATCACACACACACTTCAACTTACTGTCATCATGATTCCTGATGGCTTGTTTCTTCTGCAGCCTTTCCTCTCCATTGCTGAACTGTCGTATTAGGGCCTTCTGTTTAATTATATGACATAGTGTGTAATCAGCTTCCACATTCTTATGCAGCTACCATTTACTGCAACATGGAGTTCAGTATTTTATGTCTGAATATACCTTTTTTGTGGCTTTGGCTTCCTCTGAACTACAACGTGTAGGAGTATGGAAATAAACAAAGGACAGAATAAATAAACTTGTTGTGACATAGAGCATACAGGGCAAGTTTAATGTGGAGGAGCTGAGAAACATACTGTAGTTTGACGACTTTCTCCAGGTCAGGAACCAAATCTTTCAGAGCTCTGAGCATCCGGGAATCATTTGATAAACTTCCATACAACTCCTACAGAAACAGAGAGAGGAAGAACCACACTCCAACCATCCATGATCTGTATGTATATCTGCAGAGGCATTGCTGTCTGTGTGTGTGTGTGTGTGTGTGTGTTATTTACTGCAAAGCTTACTAACTTGTTATTCCTACCTCAAGGAAAGAAATTGCAGCAGGCTCCTCCTGTAGCATGTATGTGTGTGTGTTAGCCCAGCGCAGGGCCAGAATGAGGGCTCTCCTCTTACTGTTAAGTGCATACTCCAACCTCTCCTGTTCAGAGCCAGGAGGAGACGCCGCATGGTAGGTGCACACAAAGTTAAAGATAAATACAGAGATGTAGATATTATCCTGATACGGTAAACACGCAGATAGACAGTGATATTCAGTTTGTATATTATTGCTGATCCACTGCTCAAAACCAGTACCAGCCGAGGAGCAACCACCACACCTGAATGTTTCAGTAACTAATGAAGTAAAAATGCTGCAATAATTTCACTTCTTCTAGTGTATGTCTTTGTGGCAATTTTGACATTTTTGCTCCAATAATGGGATATTTGGGCTCAAAGTTGAGTATAACTAGGGAAATGCTTTCCTTGCTTTCCTTTCAGACTCACTGGGAGTTACAGCTTGGATTTTTTGACTCCACTAACTGACAGATCACACTGAGCAGTAAACCCAACTTCAGACTTCAAAACAACCCTTTCAAAAACCTATAGGTAAAGTCACTTCTGCCATATCCATATACAGTCTATGATAAGAGCTTAGGATAAGTACTAAAGTATATATTACGTATTATCATCAATGCATCAGTGGTAAAACTGTTGTTGAACATACACTGCACAAATACAGGTTTCACTTGATTCAACCAAAGCAAAGACCTGTGCTGTACCAAGCTAGTTTTACTGCAACTCTGCTACACTTGCACTGTAATGACTAAGACAATAAGACCTTTGCAGCTGGGATTACAACTTGTTACTATGGTGTGAAGGGGAAGTGTGCAGTCAGTGAGCAGTTCATTAGTGCTGGATGGTCAACTGCTGCTTCAGCTCCTCCATACAGTAAACACAGTCGGTAAGTTACACAAGACGAGATGCAGTCAGCACAACTGTTATAGTATAATACAAACAATGGGCATATCAGTTCATTTCTGGATGGGGTTGTCTACATATCATTCTGGCTACTGTTATAAATTTGCTAATGTATCTTATACAGGATTATTACAGACAGTGTAAAGACAACAAAGGAAATACCGTATACCAAGACAAGACAAAGCAAGATAGAGAAAGGTAGAAAGGATATTGTGCCATGAGTAGAGGGCACAGCTGGCTGTTGGGCATGAAGACACAGTGCATGAGGACAAAATCATCCACTGCTGGGTCTAACATAAGAGAAAAGAAATAGACATACAGCAAGAGGGAAGAGAGTCAGAGGAGGGGAAAAGAAGAAAATTGAGAGCAGAAGAATCAAGAGGTTTAAAAGGTAGTGAAAATGCCTTTTATCATTAATCCATTCATCTTGCTTATCTGTCTATCCGTCCTTCCTTCTTTATTTACATTTGATATAGTGTCTATACTATCTACAACATCCACCTTTGGGTTTTATTAAAGGGATTTAATGGAAGGTAAGCCCAAAGAAACTCATGCAAACTCAACAAAAAACTTTTTAAATTGTGAATAAAAACACCTAGGCTAAAGTATGACATAAATCTGTGTACATAGCATGCAACATAATATCACACTGAATAATATGAAACAAAAGATTATCTCAACCATCTATTCAAAATGAATTTAGGCCTAATAGCCTATAATTCATTTAGCATTATATATATTGTTTTTCTATTTAGCAACCTGGTTCACTGTGATGTATGTCCATTCTCATGGTCTCCAAGAAGTGCTCAAGAACTTTCTCTGGAGTTCCTGATATCACAGTGTACCTGCGAAAGGTGAGAAGATATGAAGAATATGAAAAAGCCCCTTTTGAGAGACAGACAGAGTGAGGGAGAGAGAGAGATTTGTAAGTACACTGTGTATGTAACACTCCACACATTCGAACACACACATACTTGATGCTTCCCAGGGTGGAGGCTCGAGGACTCTTTTCTAACACCAGCACAGCTTGTTCATGCTCTTTCAAACGCACTGTGTTGGCTTCCACGTCCTATAAATACAACAGGATGCATGTAAAAAAAAAAAAAAAACAAACACACAAAAACATACTGTATTATTACTGAATGTAAAATTAGGAAATCTGGCATCTAAAGTGTAATACCGCTCATCTGCCAGAGGAGGGAGACAAACATCATAGTGTAGCATGATGCTTCAGACAGCCCAAATAAATGGATCCGCACCTGTTTTCCTTTCTCTTGATTCAGATGCTGTCCAATAAAGTTAATCTAAATTTTGACTTAACAGTCAAAGACTTTTGACTCGGCAGTGACCTTGCGAATAAATATTGCTAACAACAGTATTTTTAACATTTTTGACCAAAAATAGTCATTTTGTGCATCAGACCACCTGTGTGTGACCTCACTTGTATCTTATCTGTGTCCAGGATAAATGTCCAGCTCTGGTCTGCCTACCCTGAGTATCCTGTTGAAGTCTTCCTTGTCCACACGAAGGAAGTGGCAGTGATCCTCTCTCAGTACGATGGAGGCAGCACGAGGTGAGTCTGTAACCAGGGCCAACTTCCCAAAGTCATCACCCTCGTGAAGCGTACACACCACTCCCTGAGACACACACACACACAATTGCACATATGGGCAAACACGCACCAAGATGCAAATAAGCACAGACACAAACACAGTTTGCGAGTCATCTTAAGCCCTGAAGAAAAGTCAGAAAGCAGCATTAGCCCTCACGAATGGGATGAATCATCTGTGCCTGTGTGTGTGTGTGTGTGTGTGTGTGTGTACGTGTGTGTGTCTGTTTGTGTGTGTGTGTGTGTGTGTGTAGGGTGCATGTGTGCTTGTATGTACGCGTGTGATCCATGTGTATGCATGCACATGAATATGTGCAGTACATCTGCCTGTACAGTGGTTGTAAAGAAGTGAGTGGTGTGAATTTGTGTATGCATACAATCCCTTAAGCCATTTAATCATAGTGATGAGTCATGGTGAGCTCAGCAGAGTTTGCCAAACTCCACTGCTGGTGTTTCCCAGCCCCAGAGGGCAGTTACTGCTGGTCTGCTCCATACAGACATGAACTACACATTTTAATCCATTACATACAGATGAAATATCATCAAATGAAGCAGAAAAACATAACAATGCTCATGTGTCAAAAGAAGAATAAGCATGCAAGTGGATGAATGCATTGCACCATGCAAGTGCACCCACAAACACACCTTGCCATAGATAACCACATTCACAGAGCCTTTCTGGATGATGTACCATGATGTGCCCTCTTCTCCTTGGTTGAACACTGGAAGACAAAGAAGATAAACAAACATTACTCTTACACACACCACTAACACACATTCTGTAAACTATGTACACAGACAAAAATGTATTCTAGGACAAAGCGAAGACCTACACACAGTTCCAGCCTTTGCATGCGACTCGAAGATCACAACGCTTGCCAGTTCCCTCTTCACCTAGACACAAGAGTACACTGTTTCAAAACTTAGGTCATATTGGATTTAGCTGCACTGCAGAGTTATTATGCACAGATCAGGTACATTCACTCTCTGTGTCTGCTTGTACTGTATGTTTTCAATGTATAAAACAGTATATACTTTAAATTACCATAGCATATTTTCTACATATATTTAAGTTTAATTTATTTAGTCTATACTTTTAAAATATTTTTAGCAGGTTGCACTTTATTGGAATGACAAGACTGTTTTGTTATACACAAGTATAATGTCACATGGCGAGTTATGCACTATGAGTCCTTAAGTTTGCTGTACTTTATATTTATAAGCACTGTTTTCAAAATTAGTGAGAGGTCAGTGGGACTAAAAAAAGCATTTAATGGAAAAACATGGATTAAGCCTGTTGGTTGGGAACCAACAGGTTCAATGTGCTTCATGTGATTTTTTTTTTTAAATCTAAGCTCTACTAATATAATTGCATGTAATACTGATTCTATGAGGGAAACTCTCTATATCGAGCATGATGACAACACAAACAAAATTCTTCTGCGGCCAGTACAGACTTAAGGACTCCTACACATGTCGACTGCTTGCCAACACAAGGTAGACTGTGTCTAAAACTATGTCTCATTACACTGGTAAGAGAAATGCTGTAGTGACAACAACTTCTCCCTCTGGTCTTAAAAACAAAAAGACTGTAACAAGTGGTTCCGGTGAATTAACAGCCTTCATGAAAACCGGTGCGGTCTCTTTAAAACGAAAGTGGACCGGCTGACTCACAGTGTTGGAGAGGTGAGCTAAGGCCTTAATGTGAAGCAGCTCATCATAGATGATCTCTAGGTCATCCCCTGTCCTCTGACCAGGCCTACAGACACACATAGAGGTTAGTCAGAATTAACTCACCAAGAAGATTTCATGCACTTCTCCTCTTATTACACTGCAGTTAAATTAGTAATGACACATTCTAATGCTAAAATATTATAGCTGTTTTCAAAGTACTCATTACAAATGATTTGATATATATATATATAATGATATCATGATAATAATCAGAATGTTTATTTATACAATGTCTTTTTTTGGTTTTCAAAGTGCAGCTTACAGTGTGCAACATGTTGTGCAATATTAGTGGATTGTATTACCAGCGTAATGTAAGTAATACACTATTATTGATTGTTACTGACGATTTCCTGAGGATCATGCGCAGAAGTGCGTCAGGGCCGATCTGAACGAGGAAGAGGATGGTCTCTGGCAGCTCTTCCTCACTTTCCCTCTTCTCCTCCTCACTAGGCAACGGTGTGTCCTCCTCCTCATCGTCAAGAAAACGGTAGAACAGGTACTTGTCCTGGAAGCCAAGCTCTTGGTCCACTGAAGAGCAGACAAGCACACAAGGTCAAAACACAGTGTGTACAACACAAGTGTACACATATAAACACACAAGCACGCCTGCTGATTTTTTTTTTAGCAATTAGAGATCTTATCGGGTCTTATCGTATCTCAAAAGACATCTTCTTTGAAATTCAGATTCAATCTGTATTTAATGTTCATGCTTCAAAACTTCTACTTATTTTCCACTCAGAGTCAATAAAGCCCACTCTGTGTCAAAGAGTGACACTTAAAAATATCCAAAGTTAGCTTCCAATTCATCCTCTGAATGACACTCAATGCAATACAAGGATAAGGATATGTAAAAAATACATTTTCCCAGGTCTTTCTTTCTCAGCAGCTTTGAAACAGAGATTTGGTAGCTGACTAGAGTCTGTCATTACAACTATGTAATGTGTGTACTATGATGGAGAAAGCAATAGAAAAAGCCAAAATGTTAGTTACCATGATTCAGTACCCCTTCCTCTAGTAGTGCCTGCCACATCCCAACAGCATGGGATCGTGTGAGGACACAGGCACTCTGCAGCACCAGCCAATCCACTAGCTCTGTACCGACACAGCACTGTCTGCAATACACACACGAACACATTGCTTGAATATTAAATGAAGAGAACTGAAAAATAGCCCACCTATTTTTATCAACACAAAATTGTCAAAAGTTCTCCCAAAGCCCTTGCATGTGCTCATAATTTTGTGTAAACACACACAGTTGGAATTGTAGACACATACTCTTACCTGTATGTCTTGAGGTGGTACTTCCTGTCCCGAATCATGTGCGGGGCTCTGGACAGGATGGCATTGCGGAGAACCTTTCCCGCTCTCTGCAGCTTCTCTGAGGGAATCTACAGAACACCAGAGAAGCATGAGAAACTGCAAGACTTACAGGCAATGGCAATGCTCCCAATACTTATGCTGACTCCAGGCTGTAACATTTGTACAGAAACAGGCAAGAGAAATGCCAATTCGACACTGCATTTGGAAGAAAAGAAAATGCCATACTACTAAACTGAAAATGGGCAACCTCACTGCAGTATTTACACCATGAACTGATAATAACGGTGATGCTCGTACCCACGTAAGCCAACCAGTTTCATTATTATTATCATCATCGTACCATTTTCTGTAAAAGAACAGGACAGTGTCAAATTACCCCCCCAAAAAATATATCATTAGGGGTTCAAGCATGAAGGGCTGAAACCTTATTGTTTTTGTGCTGGTTTATTATTTTTCTTCCTCAGAAATGTTTGTGCACATTTCCATGAATGGTGAATGCAAGAGACATGAGATTTTGCCCATTGATTGGAAGCTGTGTGCAAGTACTGCCCAAGAACCCCAATGACCCCAATCGGCCAGATGGTGGCCCTGTAACAACAAACTACGTTTTGGCTTATAACTTTTGAACCGCAAGTCTCACAAACAACATCCTTTTTTCCTGGATTCTATGGGTCCAGACGAATATATCCATATAAGCCATGCCCATTTGCGCCAAGATAGATTTTCTGCCATTTTTAATTTTTTGAAAACACATCTTTGACATATTCTCCTAAACTGTAGGTCCGATTGCTACCTAACTTTCTGTGGATCATTATTGGACCAAGCTTTTAAGAGTTGCATAAAAACTGTTGATATCTTATTTATGTTTCAAGATATTGATCAATGACCTTCCAAAGGGCATGGCTCATAAGCACATAAATAGATCAAAGTCAAAAACTGTTGGGCCACTCATCACAAAACTTACAGGATATGTCCAGATATATATCTGAAACATACCCTGAAAGTTTCATTCGACTTGACCACTAGGGGGAACTACAAATGCAAAAAATGGGCGTGGCATAATACAGTTTTACACACGTGTAGAACCACGTGTGTAAAACTATTTTGAAATCGCTCAATAGGGGGCGCCACCAGTTCCAAAAACTTGCATGAGCCTGGCGCAAATTTGGCCATGAATCAATGACAATTTGTCCAAACATCACCAAACTTGGTGGATATTTTTAATTAAGCTGTTGAAGCTTTCAACTTCTAATGGTTCGTGTTGACTTGAACCTTAGAATCACCACTTGCAGCTATATTTTAATAAATCTTGATTGACATATGTGAGGTATGTGAATGTGTGCATCATATATATTTGTTTGTGTATTATTCAATAATATCTATGTCAGGATATGCCGAGTTTGCTCACTGTTAGAAAAACATATAGAGTACAACACTATATAGCATTCATTTCAGTAAAACTGCATCAAAACCCACAGGACATGCAAGCAAACACATTCTATATAGATCACACCTGCACCTCAGACAGAGGAAAAGGGCAGATGTGTATACATTCACACAGCTGCTGTTCAAAACAACAAAGAAAGGCATGCTAATTGGGCAGATGGGATCTTTCTTCTATGTGCATGCATTAGCTAGCATTAGCATAACTACAGAGGATCACAGCTGTGAGTCATCGCTTGTCTCTGCTCAGAGAACACATACACCTCCAAAATCCATTCTGGCATTCTGGTTCATTCACAAATATGAAAGTATGCAGTGGTGTATGATTTTATGACACTGGTCTGGTTCACTACACTCAGCATACTTTTGATTTCCAATATTGAGTACAAAACATTGACAATGAACAAAAACAACATCAGAATCACTACTGGCCAGATACGTCAAACATGACACTAAAACATATGTTTGCACAACCCTAAATGCCCAGTCTCTACAGATATTCTGACACAAACCACATTATATTGGTTGAGCATTTGGTTCATTCATGCTTTGTGTGCCCTGAGGAAGGACACAGTTCTCTGAAACATGTTGGCAGAGTTTGTTTAAGGGGTCAAGTCGCCATGCTGAACTTCTTTTTACTTCCCATATGAATACAAGACAGACCTTCAGGTCCAAACAGTGAGCTGGAGTGAGTATTTACCTTGTTGTGAGCTTTGTTTGCAGAGTCTGAGTTCATGTTGTCTTTGTCTGTGAGTCCTAAGGAGGGAAAAACGTCTTCAGGCTGGAAGATTTTTATAGGATACAGATATTTTTCATTCTAAAACATCAAAATACGACCAATTCACTGTGTAACTTACATGTTCCTGATAAACATTTGGCTGAAAACAAGTATTAACTTTAAAAAGGAAGCAGGAGCACTTTAAAATTACGAATATGTAATGTAGATTTTATTCCATGAAATAAAAAAAAAAAAAACGATAAAATAAAATATGGTCCATGCTGCATTACTACCATTCTCAAATGCTTCCTTTTCAAATTATTATACTTGTTTACTACCTTCTTTACAATCTATTTAGTTTTTGACCTCGTTACTATCTTTACTGGTTCCTGTACAACAAAACTCAGGCCCAGTAATGAACCACATTCAGCAACATTTACAGTGTTTCTTTCATTCAACTCTGTGTGTATATCTACTCACTGTCATTGTTGGATCCACTCTCCATAGCTCCATAAGGAGGGGCCAACAGTCCAGCCAGGCTCTGACGATACTTCTGCAGGACCAAACACACAGACAGACATCAGAGCATTTACACCTCTACTATTTAATTGTATCTGATGTTAGGCATCATCATCTATTAGTTATTAAAACCCATCACATTTCTCTCTCCGTCTCTCTGTCACACACACAGCGTTACTTTCAAACACACGCAGTGCAAGTGCCTCTCAAAACAAAGCCCTTTGTACAACCAAGATCATTTACATGCACAACAACTAACATTATATAACACGCACACACACACACACACACACACACACACACACACTGACAACAGTATTTAAATCAGGGTTAAGACGAACAGCAAAAGCTGCTAAATGTGTGCAGATGCTGTTTTTACAGATGTTGACAACAATAAATTGTTTTTGCATTTCTGTGGCTGAGACACTGAAATACAAACAGTAGGTAATTTTGAGTCTGAAAGTGCCACTGTTCTTTTGCAAGGTCATTTCCTATGTCTTCTGACGACTACCAGGAACACACACAAATACACTCACACAGAGAGCGCAAGACAGAGCGAGCATATGTTTGACCTTAAGACACAAACACCCCCCCATCTATATTTTTCACACACATACACACAACCAGGAAGATAATAAAACTATTAACTAGATCCCAGTATTAAGAACAAGCCTTACAAAACATTTGCTGGGATGTATAAATTCCATTTTGTGAAAAGACAGCAAAAACGAATGAAAGTAAATATTAGAGTAAAACACTATCTAGCCCACATGAACACCACAAATACTGCTGACAAATTGCCACAGGCTACACACTGGTACTGTCAAGGAGTCAAACTCACCTGAAGTAATACACTCAGCTGCCTAATACTGGAGGGACTGAAGCCCCAGAGAGCTGCCCTCTGCTCCTTTACAACTCACACACACGCCACCGGATAGCATCCTGCTCAAAACAAGCTGCTCTCTTCCTTTCTCTCTCTCTCTCTCTCTCTCTCTCTCTCTCTCTCTCTCTCTCTCTTCCTCTCTCTCTCACACAGTCGCCACAGTCTCTCTCTCCGTCTCTCCCTCTCTCGCTGTGATCGAGCCAAGAACCGAAGCACTTTCTCTCACAGGTTACCACGGTGATCTGACTGTCTGTATGACTGAGCTACTCTAGTGGAGGAAGAGAAAGAGGGAGGCAGGGGGAGAGAGAAAGCAACAGAGGAGGGAAAGAAAAGGGTAAAGAGGGAGAGGATGGAGCAGGAGGAAAGGAAGGTGGCTGGCAAAAGACACAACATGGCCAATAGAAGAGAGAGGAAGTGGGCAAGAGAAATATGGAGCGAGTGAAAGGGACAGAGGAGTAAATAAGGAAAGAGAAAGAAAGACTCACAATACCAGGCCACCATAGTCCAGAGCCATGCAACCAGCCAACCAAAGCATCAGCTGTAACTGTTTGGTGACCTGTGTTTACACATATCTGTCAAAAACAATAAGCTGTTTTACATTTACACCCTGTTTATTCATCTCACTTACACTTGGTGAGAATTATGGAAACAGCGCTTTTTTTCTTTCATCCTTTCATCAAACACATGACTGCATTCATCCTGTAGCTTTCTAGTCCTCGCCACACACAAGCACATGCGCACAAATTAGTCCATGCTCACACACACACACACACAAACATAAAACACAAAGATCCTTTTACTATGAACTGAATAAGATTCAAAAGAGGACAACCTCGGGCTATGTTTTCTGCTTTATGTCCACTGTCCTAAAATAGAAGGCAGAGTGGGAGACTGAGTGCACTTAGTTGACAAACACACACACACTGCAAGCTCAATAATAAGATAGCACACATGCTTTAATAACCAATTATTGTCTTATCTTGCATTTATGTGCTCCTGTGGCATAAAATGGAGATATCACGTTTCAGTAAACCCAATTTCTACTCACCGAATAATAATAATACTATAGAGGTCTTTTTTTTCATGAATCGCATTAATAAATAGAAAAAAATATGCTTTGTACTGGGAGGACACTGAGAGCAGGAAAGCCATCAAAAGAACATTTATGGTGCGCCCCACTGGCCTACTGGTTGAGATGGTTTGATTCCAGCCACAGACTTTTATTGTGTGTTATACCCCTCCCTCTACACCTGTTTCCTGTCTGTCTCTGCACTTTTAACTGTCAAATAAAGAAAAAAAATGTCTTTTTTAGAGAAATCTTTTACACAATAAGGGTTTGCCGACAGAAAAAACTATGCTCACATTATTTGATTCATAATAAAAAATGTTTTTGTAATACTTTGTGACATAAAATTGGGTCTTATGCCACAGTTTCATATTATTTTCAGCAATGAGATGGGTAAAATCCATAACTCATAGAAAAGTTTATTTTAAAGGTGTCCTGGTGGCTAAGTGGCAAAGACACAAATTGTACTATATACAGTAATACAGTACAGACCTTTGTTGTTTCTTGTCTAGCTCTACTGTGACTATCATTAGGACTAAAAAATGCCAAAAAATAATAATCTTAAAAAAAGGTTATTTTAAGCCAAAAGAAGCCCAAAATCTTCATAACCAAAACCTTCAGTAAATGTAGTAAATGTTGCATGATTCAATCAACGCTTACATCACTGAAAATCTGAGTGAATATCTGTCCGCTGTTATTCATCAGAACCGTAATAAAGCCTCATATACTCCTTTTCATCACTGAGGGCAAAACACCAGAGATTATGTTTCACAGTGGCCAGTAGAATAGAAGCCTATTGACTTACGTCAGCTCTAAATACTTTCGAAATCAAGACGTGTGCATTAGTGAGTGTCCTTCAGCTTCAATGTCAGATTTTAGGTGCCGACACTCGAAAATGTTTCGGTGATTTGAGCTTGACCTTTGACCTCAAGTAAGGACAAGCAAAAACAATGCAAGATAACAGATCAAACAGTAGGGCAGACTCTTAGTCTTTGGGTTTTGACTGTGAAGCTACTGTTAACTGATCCACTGCTCTGCCAGGACTTTCTCTCTGAAAGGGACCCTGGGAATGAAGAGCCCTTAGAGAGGTCTAACCTCAACAAGGAGGCCCACAGAGAGGCAGCTACTACTATGCCAACTCTCTAATAAGATGCCTGTGTTGAGGCCAAAGCCATGTTGCTGAGAGTTCATTCTATGCAGAGTTTGCAATATTTGATACATGTGCTGACAGCGACTTTTTATATTCTGGACAAGAGTCCTTTACTTTACAGTATTATTGACTTCTATTCTCTTCAGTATAATGCACAGTATTGTGTTTTATTAATACTGACATAAACCAATATTCAGCAGGAATATCAATACTCTATATCTTACTTACTGAAATGACCCCAGTGTATGACCTTTCCCTGCGATAAGCGTAAAAATGAGATGATTGCTGCAGTGTCTGTGAATACTCATCATACAGAAGCTCACTTTTTTAAAATTGCTCTGTGAAGTGAGACAGTTTTATTTCTTATTTAACTGGTATTTAAATATTTATTGAGTCACAGGGACACTTCCCTGTACAGCAAGGATAGTTTTTGCACTTTTATTTGACCAATATCTGCAGTAGGTTAATATTGTTGACATCAATGATTCTTATAATTAACAAAAAATATATATGTGATATTTAAGTCTCAAGTGGAGAGTCGGAGAATGTACTCCTGAAACTAATTTGGGCTACAATTTCTGATTTCTTTGAAAAATTAGCCCATAGACCATTATGTGTTGATGGCTAATGCACAAGAGGAATCTAATTTTCCCTCTGAGACAGAACCCTCTATTTCATAAATTCATATATGAATTTAGATCACTATCAATAATTTGCAATAACAATCCACAGATATTTATGTTTTACTCCCTTTCATTATCTGAATAGGCTGTTTTGACTTATAACAGAAAAAGCACAGGTATAAGTAATGATGCTAATTACTGGACTGGAAAGTTACAGGACTGAAGCCATAATTAATGTTATTAATCCCTACAGTGAGAAGTCTAAATCTCTCTAAATTGTTGCTAGTACTGGGTTGGACCCCTTTTGCCTTCAGAACTTCTTTGTGGCATAGATTCAACAAGGTGCTGGAAACATTTATCAAAGATTTTGGTCCATATTTAAATGACAGCATCACGCAGTTGCTGCAGATTTTGCTGCTGCACATCCATGATGCGAGTCCCCCGTAGATCCATAGACAGATTGAGATCTAGTGACTGTGACAGCCATTTGAGTACAGTGAACTCATTGTCATGTTCAAGAAACCAGTTTGAAATTATTTAAGGTTTGTGACATGGCCCATTATCCTGCTGGAAGTAGCCATTAGAAGATGGGTACACTGTGGTCATTAAGGGATGAACATGGTCAGCAACAATAATCAGGTAGGCTGTGGCATTTAAACGATGCTCAACTGGGACTACAGGGCCCAAAGTGTCCCCCAAAAAATATCCACCACACCATTACACCACCACCACCACCAGCCTGAACCATTGAAACAAGGCAGAATGGATCCATGGTATTTATGCCAAATTCTGACCCTCCCATCTGAATGCTGCAGCAGAAATCAAGATTCATCAGACCAGGCAACATTCTTTCAATCTTCTATTGTCCAATCTTAAAATCACCTTTTTTCCCCATTCTGATGCTTAGCTTGAACTTCAGCAGATAGTCTTGACCATGTCTATATGCCCAAATGCACTGAGCTACTGCTACGTGGCTGCCTGATTACATATTTGTGCTAACAAGCAGTTGAACAGGTGTACCTAATAAAGTGGCTAGTGAGTGTATTATTCCATCACAATAAAAAAAGCTGTCAGTCTCAATCCTGAGCACAGCTGTGTCTTTATTTTCTTTTGTATCCATGATTTGTATCCATGATTGTATCCAGGGACTTGTCTTTTGATGCAATGTACATCTGAGCCAAACAGTTACAAAAAAAAATAGCTGCCATGGGATCTCTACACTTATCATTTTTAGATTCTCATTTGTGGCCCTTGGTGCACAGATTCAGTGCATTATCCCTTGTACTGTAAAGGCTTGCACTAAACCATGACAGGCTCTGAAAACATCAGCCATCTAGTATTACACACAAACACACACAGACACGTGTAGTACATACACATTCTCTCACTCTCTCTGTACCTTTAATAGCTTATTGTGAAGTATCACCTGAGGTTTCTATCCAATAGGTGGAACTAAAGGTGCTGTTATGGTGGACAGCCCTCTTGTGGTTAAAGGGACAATTACAATAGAAGGTTGTCTGAACATTGTAGTCTCAAAGGGAAAGCTCTTTCCAAGACGGAAACCTTTAGGTACACTACCAAAACATGCTGAATCATGAAGTTCCAGCTCACACTCACAGCTGCAGATAGAACCTCATAGAGTATTTCAAAAGTCCCTCTCTCTGTCTCACCTCCCAGAGGGTCTTGAACTCCCTCTGTTCGATTCGAAGCAACTCGCTGGTCTCTCTGCTGACAATGGTAGCGTGGCGTGGCGTGTTGTCCAGGATGGATTCCCCAAAAGCTGTCCCAATCCCCAGAGTACAGATAGCGACAGCATCCTGCACACAAACAAGCACAACATTAGAGCTGCAGTCATTAGTCAATTAATCAAGGGATAGAAAATGAATTGGCAACAATTTTGACAACAGAATAATTGTTTGAGTCATTTCTTAAGCAAAAATTTATGCTGGTCCCAGCTTCTTAAATGTGAGGATTTTAAGCTTTTCTTCATCATACAGTATATGATTGTAAACTGAATATTTGGGGGATTTGAACTGTGGCTCGGGCATACAACACACAGCATATTTTCTGACATTTTATAGATAAAACAATTATTCTCATGAGAAAATAAACAGCAGCTTAATTGATAATGAAAATAATTGTTGATTGCAACCTTACACAACATAGTGTATTTGTTTGAACAACTGCTTGTTAGAGAATAGATTCACATATGGTAATGCAAGACACATTAATATATGGTAATGAATGTAAATAAATTCATATATGAGAGACTTGAAACTGTAAGTAAAATATCTCTAGGTCCTGGGTATAATTCGACAGGCTGGTGGCAAGTAAACACATGCACACACACGCAATGTCCACTGATTTACACAAAGATTCTGAATGCTATGAAAACCTTTTCAGCTGTCCAAACTGACATTTCAAATATAGCCACAGAAACTAGGCCACCAATGGCACTTTAGGGCTACATATATGAAAAGGACGTTTCACAATGAAAGGGTTCCTTATCTCCCTCTTTCACTAGGAACAAATCCTCTCTCCTCTCCCACATGTCATTCTTTTCCTCTACATGTACAGCATAACCCTATTTCCACACTTTTCCATAAATGGTGTAGCAGAAAGCACAACCCTCAAAGGACCTGTTTTCTGTCCTGTGGCAGCTTTGCTCCAGCATATTTAAGCATGGAGACAAGAGCTAATGTACTAGAACAATGTCAGCGTTTAAGAGAGTCGTACAGAACTAGCTCTGCCGTCTGCATCTTCACAGAGAAGCTTATAATAGAAAATAGTACAAGAGAGAAGGGGGAGAATGGCTGCCATTAAAATGATGTATATTCAATAAAAATAGAAAGGGAATTACAGAACGCACCCATTGGTGTTCATGAATATGAATTCAATTAATTATTCATTCATTTGTGATTCAGATCATCTACAGTAAAACACAGAACGTGGCTCCAATCTGACTTGACAATCTGACACCTGATCTTACCTGGTGGTTGGCGGTTTCTGACACTTTCACATCTAGAGAGCCGGAGAGAACAGCATACCAGCTGGTGCCTATGTCTCCCTGTCGAAACACTGTGGACAGCATTGTAAAAACATTTGAAAATACATTTACATTTCTCTTAGTGGACACACAGCACATCAATTAATTCATGAACACGTATGCCACAGTTCCCTCATACATGTATATCACGATCATATTTGGTTTGCTCCTGAAGTTGAAATGTTTTACAATACTGATAGTTGCATTTTTGAATATAGTTGTATTTAATCACAAAATTTTTCTTCTTGTCCAAATCATGGACAATGTTTTCAAACCTTCCTCATATTAGCTAGATACAGTAAGCATTAGATGATCCAGTATGGAAAGAATGGCTTATAGGTGTGTTTTGATGTTGTGCTGGTAATTATTTTATAGGAAAATATACATTTTTTGAAATGGTAGAAACAACATTATGTAAAGAATCTTTTCATTGTCTATCCCAAATGGAAAAGGGGAGAAATAGCTGCTGCTGAACTGAAATAAAATAAAGGCAAAATTCATGCAAAAAGTTTAATGATGAAACTATTAGTCGGTTAATCAATTAGTCGATCGACAGAGAAATAATCAACAACAATTTTAATAATCAAATAATTGTTTAAGTCATTTGTCAAGACATTTGCTGGCTCCTGCTTCTCAAATGCAGATTTTGCAGGTTTTCTATCTTTCATTTCAGTGTGCATTGAATATATTTGGGTTTTGGACAATTGACCAACAAAAAAACTATTTGAAGATGTCACCCTGCGCTCTGGGACTATTTAAAAAAAAAAAGATTGTGATAGATCACACAATAATGAAATAATCCTCAGGACAGTGGTCAAATGTGGTAACATTGATATCATATAATGACTGTTAAAATAATGTTTGCATAATTTGTGTGTGGAGTGGTATGTGCACATGAATAAAAAATGATCACAGTACTTTGAAGTATGATCCATTGGACAGCAACAACAGCAAACAACAGCAAAGGGATATTCTGCAGGATGACTGTGTGATACTGTGTAATGACACTCTACTATAGAGCCAGCCTCGCATTATTTTACAATTCAACAACTGTAATGCATGTTTGTGCATTTGTGTGTGTGTGTGTGTGTGTGTGTGTATATATGTGTGTACATACACGTGATGCCTTTCTCCAAGCATTCATAGAAGGCACAGGCACAGATCTGCAGTAAGAGCGGCGGTGGGAACCTCTGGAAGGCTTTGACCTCTCTCAGTCTGGTCAAAATAATATCCACATCCTCTCCTGAGCGCTCTGCAGGCCTGTGCAGAGAAGACCAACCATTAGATCTAACATGAGGTGTTTACAAACCATACCAGAGGATTTGCATGTTTCAGCCAATTAGCTACTACAAAACCATTTTAAAAATAACGATTAACTGCATGTTCATAGTTATGATTTATCTATCTCAAGTAAGACCATTTTTGCCTGAAGGGTAATATCAATCAAAAACGTGTTTTGAAAAGTGGTGAAAAACAATGTTAAATATTTACAACATGAAAAATCAGTGGTGTAGTCCTTTAAGTTGGAAGGCAGCTTCATTGTTTTAGTGTTATCAATATATTTGTGTGAGTGTGTGTGCATACTGACTTCATTGTTCTGCCTGGTGTCTTAGTAATAACAGTGGAGAGCTGCAGGCGCTACTTCTCTCAGCTCAGACCCCCCACAGGGTGTTGATGTAAGATCTCATTTGTACTGCGGCTATTTCTAATACGCTTAAATCTGAGTGCACACACACACACACACACACACACACACACAGGCACTCACACGCAAGCATGTCTTGTTGGACATCTATGCAGGCGCACTGACACAAGAAGAAACAGAAGTTTAATCTGAGAGCTTAAACATTCTGTTCTGCAATGTGGTGGTGAAACACTACAGAGCCAAAACGGCTCAGAGTAACACACTGCAGTTAGCCCCATTCATTCTTTTTCTCTTGCTAGTGACTCATCCTTGCACGTGCATGTGTGTACTGTGTATGTGTCTGTTCACACAGACTAGCTGATGCACTGTGGGCTTCTTCCTTCACAGACGAGAGACTGTCTATCCCCTCTCCTCCTTCATCTCCTTCCTCTTCCCTCACTCCGAGCTCTCTCTTCTTCGTCTGCCTCCACTAAACATTTCTCTAATTTCCATCCTTTTCTCTCCTCTGTTAAGACTTGCCTGTTTCTCTCTGGAAAATGATAAGAAAGATGGAAAAAAAAAACAAATTTCCTTCTTCTCTTCTCTTTCTCCTCTCCATTACTGGTGCCTTCACTTTCACCTCCATCCATTAAATCCCACCACTAACAGACCCTCACTTACTATCCTCCCATTATTATCCCTTTACTTCTGCTTTGCAAGCTCACAGGCAGTGATGACTCCCCCTTTACCAACACGCACATGTACATACAGTGATAAACACACACATATTTGTGTCCCTGAGCGGTGGATTGTCCTCCGTACCCGGGACGGTACTCCCAGATAAACACAGACTACGCCTAAAGGGCTGCAGAGCACAATACGTCCTCCAGTCCCACATCATCTGCCACGAGCTCAGGGCTATTACAGACAGGTCTTTTCTCTCTCTTTCTCTCTCTCTCTCTCTCTCTCTCTTTTGTTTCTGACTCATCCTCCCATTATCCACCTACTGCGTATTGGCCCTCACCAACAGAGCATCATATCCCTGTGTAGGCTGGGTTATTGGTTTAGACAGGTGGACTCCTACACACTGCAACAGGGAGAGACAGGGAGGTTAACTCTGCAAGGTTGAATGGGTAATACTAGCATCACCCTTCACCTATCTGTCTGCAATGAAACTGTTAAGATCTGTCAGTTATAATCCCCTGGTTAATGCCTTGTTATCCTGTTCTTTTTCTTCCGTTGTCCTGTTCTTGCTCGCTCCCTGCCTGTCCAGAGGAATCTGCCTCCCCCCGTTGGTGTGAGACGGATGTGACCTGAGAGCTGTTCACCTTATCTCATTCTCCCTCCGTCTCTCTTTTCTCTCTTCCTTGACTTCCCCTTCCTCAGCCTTTTGCCCCCACAGTTCATGTCAGCAAAGAGCTCAGTTTTCAAACACAAATGGTGGCTAAACACACACACACACACACACACACACACACACACACACACACACACACGGGATTTACTGATCCACTGTCATGACGCACTGAAAATAAAATCGACAGACACCAGAAGGTTTTGCAGATTGTTTTAGGAAACATCCATCTGGAAAATTTAGTGTTTCCAGACAAATACATCATAGGTTGATTTGTGACAGCCAACCAAAATGTCAGACAGCCTCAACACAAACAGATTTCCCGAGCTGGCAGATTAATGTTACTGTAGCAGATACTGAATTGTATTTACACACTTCTCTAAACACCCATTTGTACCACCACAAACAACCTGAGAACCCGTCAAAAACACTGAATATATCAGAATAAATACAGTCTACAATTAAGTAATTGATAATGACTCATCCACTCGACATATCTGCAAATTGTCCAACATATTGTTTATATGAGACAATATATTTATCTTGAAAGACCTTTTCCTCCTGGCAGTTGCTTTTGTTTTGAACTTATTGTCATCTGAAAGTGTGAGAACTGCCTACAACGCCCTGCACTCCCATTTTTCTGCAGTAAAGGGACAATACATGTAAACATCAACTGGCATCTGGGCTGGTGCCTTGTGTGTCAACTGGACCATCTACCACCCGCCTGCGGCAACACTAAACAAAACTAATCAGATCTTATCTCACATACTTCACACTCATTGGCAATAAATGTCTATGGACAGATCACATCAACAGCTACTGTAGCTGAAAGCTCCCAAACACACACGCACGCACGCACACACACACACACACACACACTGCTGGATATTGATTGAATAAGAGGTGCATAGCTGAGGAGCACTGAGTGCTATATGATGAGATCCTGTCCAATCTAATCTTACGACCCAGCCTGTCCTCACTGACACGCATTTACTACTGCATGTAGCCTGCTTTTGGGAGGATGTTTTCATCCTAAACACCAGATGAGACAGAATTTTAGCACAGTAAGGATCACATCCCTCTTGCAATGATTTAAAATTCCAAATTCTCCTAATCTAACAACAAATACACTCACTAAAACTCAAACAAATTAATTAACAACAATTTTGCTAAAATTCTGGCAAACATTTCCAAAATTCAGTGGCTCAGCTTCTCAGATGTGAATATTTGGTGGTTTTCTTTGTCTTTTATGGCAAAAACAAAGAAGTTGAAGATGTCATGTTTGGCTAGGAAAACTATGATGGGCATTTTCATAAGTTCCTTACATTTTATAAGCGGAAAGAATGAAATAATACTGACTCAACTACTTCTATCAATGTCAAACTACACTAGCACACTGTATTTAGATCAAAATGCATCTCCTCATATAATAGGTGACGGTGAGAAGACAAGATGGTAGGTTCACGTTGCTCATGGTAACGTGAGGATGTCATAGTGAGGTGTGTACAGTATGTGTGGGTGTATGAGCTGCAGGGTGCCTGTCGTCTATATCATTATTTAAGGTGTGAAGTGTATCATCTTCAGTGCTTAGTATATCACTGCCATTTCATCTTGTTTATTTATTAATGCCTAATTAGCCTTCTCCCTTAGATAGTATGCTTTTTAACATTTGGTGGATATGTATAGACTATAAGGTTGTTCTAAATACCAGCTAAACCTTAAAGCAGCTTCTGCATTGGGAAATTAACATAAGTGTCCTGTAAATTGGTTGCTCAGTTATTCTAACCTGTTCAGTCAGACCAGACAAACCCTCAGCCTCACATGCAGCATTGTGACCAGAACAGAGACAGCTGCCTCTAATCCTTAACATCCACCCCACTATATGATATTTGTATCGTTAGAAATGTAGAACTATTTGATTTAAGCAGACAGACATAAACCATGTGCGTCTAATCAGCCATCTATCACAGCCCATGCAGTGCAGAGACATCCCAGTGAACCTCGAAGCCACCAACGCCTTTTTGACCGAGAAGATACAAAAATACTATTTTATACTAAATAAAAAAAATTGTGTATTTTGTTATGCACTGCAGCCTTTACCATCACTGGAGCTGCGGTTTATATTCACTAAAACTAGCAGTTACCTTTAATATGCTAAAAAAAAAAAAAAAAAAAAAAACAAGGCGTAACGCGTTATTACTGCACACTCACACACTGCACACGCAGGCTCCGATTAATCACGTTGACGCGGATGAATGAAGGAGGTTTGAGAAAACACAATCGTTGCTGAGGGGATATGCGGTGTGTGAAGCGCATCGTGGAGTGCATTCACCCACCTTTTATCCAGACAGCAGATCCACTCCGCCGATGGGGACAAACTAGGGGACGTCTGCACCGCGACCATTTTCCCCGGCCGTGTGTCAGTAGGCGCTGTGATGCTACCGGAGGAGGCTTCCCGGTTGTCGGTGGTCGTTAATGAATGTGAGCTCCGGCTGCGCCCCCTCCCCGCCCCTCTGCTTCGAGCTGCCTCAAACAACCACAGACTGCTGCTGCTGCTGCTGCCTTCATCACGGCACGCAGATGACTTGTGTCAGTCTGCCTTAATGGGTTTTTTGAGGGCAACTGGAGGGCTCCAAAAAAAAAAAAAAAAACAGCAATAAAATACACTGCAGTGCTCTGGAGAAATAATTCACATTTCACATATTGTGGCTATAAGACATTAGGATATAATATGGAAATAGGAATAGAAATAATAATGAAAAATAGTCCCACTGTTGTGTAGAGCAACCAGTAATCACATTTGAGAGAGGAAATACTGACAAAATTAATAATATTTTTGAACAAACAAATTTTTAAGATGAGACACTACAGGTGCTTTCAAAGGATATTAATGCCAGTGCTGTGCACATGGGAGGGGAGCAGAGGTCAGGGTAGTACAAGGGTCCCCTAAGTGTCCCTCTGGTCAGCCCAAATGCCTCTCTGATTAGCTCAGGTCCCACTCTAGTGTGACCTTAGGGCAAAAATGAAACCATATGTCAGTTTCAAACCAAATGGTTAAGCAAGCATAGTTTGCCCAAGGTAGACTGTCAATGTAGGATGAGCAGTACAAAAAGCATTACCCCTCCTACAAAGCACCTAGCTAGGATGCTACAGAGTAATGGAATGTTAACGATCACAACATTAATTTTCTAGTCAGGCCTGTAATGTGAGAAAAAGGGACGGGTATAAACATTAGAAATATTTTACTTTACGCAAAATGAAGAATAAGTGGGAGAGTGCCTGTGGTAGTGTTATCTCAACTGAGGAAAAATGACGGGCATCCAAGTTAACAGGACTGTCTGAGAAAATGGTTGACTGCTTATTTACACAATGCTTTACAACTGCTTATAGGCTAAATACATTGACACGACTACAGCAACAAACGACAGGTTGTGGAGACATTGATGCGCAATGTTTTTAAGAAAGTGGTGTCAGTCAATCCTATTTAAGATCTAAAACTGAGAAAAAAGATCAGATTTAAATCGTATCACATTACAATAACCAAAATCCCATCTATGAGGTCCTCTGTCCTCCTAAACTGATATATGACTCAGTTCTGTATAACAAGAGAGACCAGTTGAGCATCCAAATCAGAGCATTGTCAGATTTAAGCCGTCCATATAAGGCAACATGGCATAAAAACACTGTGTATGAAGATCGCTTCTGTGTACAGAAGCTCTGATGTGACTAAATATAGATCAGTGCAAGGATGCAACTGTTACGGCCTTGAAGGATTCCTCATGTGAAATGGTTTGTGAACAGCAGCAAAGCAGCGTCAGTTTCACTTGTTTTGTTTCAACCCAAGTGATGAGAGAGAGGCGGCGGCGGCAGCAGAGATGCAGCTTGTCACCAGGATGACCGCAGCAAAGGGAGGAAGGAAGAAAGGGAGAGAGGGAGGGAGGGTGTCTGATGAACAGCAGGGAGGTTTTGAGCATTTCAGCACTGCCCGAAACCATAACTTATGTTCCATGCAAGTATGTGAAAATATGAAAAGGATAACAGAGAGAAAAGGGAGGAGAGAGGGTGTAAGAGGAAATTAGAGATTTACTGTGTTCGAGGTTTGCTCAGGAAAAGCATTACAGGTCAGACAGAAAGGAAGAAGAAAAGAATTGTTTGTTACCTGATAAATGAGACACGAGGGAGAAAGAGGAATTACTGTTGCATCTCAAACTCCTCCAAAGTCAGCCTTTTCTTCTCATTTATCTTGCACACTGACATCCTTAAAGCTATTAGTTCTACTGCATCAGATGAATTACAGTGAGTACACCTGTTGCATCTGTGTGTGTGTGTGTGTGTGTGTGTGTGGATGTTTACGCTTGCCTTAATGCATCTGTTAGACAGCACTTCAATACGCATGACTGTAATACTGGGGGGTGATTGAGCAAGTTTTTACCATATTGTTAAATTAAAAGAGTGTGTGTGTCAGTGCCAGCTGTCTCTGAAAAGGGTAACGTTCTATTTTTAAGATGTTCTTTCTGAAAAAAAATGAAGAGAAAGCTGAATTACAACAGCATGAAAAAGAACACAAGTGCAGAGACAACAATGAAGTGGTGAAGTGAATCAATCCAAATCCAGACGGTGCCTTGAAGAATTACTTATTTATTTATTTATTTATGTATTCGTTGAAGCTAGAAGGTTTGCAGAAATAACTGACTTGGTTCCCAATCACAACATATTTACGTAACAATATCTATGTGCAAATTTCTTGCCAAAGCACATTGCAGCATGATGAATGCATGATGTTTTTATGATGTTTGGCCCCAGTGAAAATTGAATCCATAACTCTATCAGTATTAGTGGCAAGCTCTGCCGCATATTCATCTACACCAGATAACATCCTTATAAATGATGTTGTTAAAATAATAAATGTGCAGTACACACATCTAGACACAAAGTGGCAGCACGATTGTTTATGGATTCACAGAACTCGTGAGATATAAAAAAAACTGCCATTTAAGGGACATGTCAGGCTCATTCACAGCACCGTAGAAACTCACTATGCAGAGCTGCAGAACTGCTAAACCGTGCTACGCTCATTTAAAATGCTGACGTGCGTGCTCATCCCCGCCATTGGGTGGAGTAGTGTGCGTGCATGAGCGTGTGTGTGTGTGTGTCTGCATTTAAATGTTCAGAGGATTGAGAGCAATTCCCTTGTGAAGCTGGGAAACTCTAAATATGGTTGACTGAACAGATAACCATATGGGGCATGAATGTCTGCCAAATGAATGCATGACACACACACACACACACAGAGCTGATATCGTCAGCTGTCTGAGAAAGCATCTGTCCTTTCCCCCTAATTTGACTCTTTGAATTAACAGTTTTAATGCAGTAACAGTTCATTGAAGCAGGATTTGAAGAGCCCAGAAGATACTGAATTTTTTAGGGTGATACCGATCAATATTTGAGAGAGAAAAAAAAAAATCACATAATGATATATGACCTGAGTGGAACATTTTATGTCTAAATAATAAACTTGTGCCCTTTTTTGTCATGTAGTGTGAAGGTATTCATTATTTAAAAAAATAAATGAATAGTCACAATAACATGAATGTTTTTCATTTTCAGTATTTGATTGATTAATATATATATTTTTGACATGTTACAACTGTCCCTGTACACTGAGACAGTTGTAACAGTGGAGTGACTGTATTTAAATCAATTTTACAACCTGTACATATTTCATAAAACCACTTAAATACATTGTTCCAATAGTTGACACAGTGAAGTTTATAATATAGCAAATGGACCACTCCAGTGTAAATGGTTTTTGATTTATCAGGAAAATTGCAAAAAGTGTTACAACTGTCCCTGGTCTTCCCTATATGACCATAGATGATGATATATGACCTGTGTGGAACATTTTATGTCTGAAAAATAAACTTGTGCTCCCTGGTGGACAAACTATGAATTGTCTCTGTTTCTAAATGACCTCAAACATACAGTACTGTATCTTTAGCATTTCTGTGCTGCAATTTCAAGTTGCTTATACACCAATATACTCAATACCAATATAGCTGTGATAAGCTGAAATTGTTATGCTAATATATTGGTCAGGCACAAATAAAATCAAATAGAAACAGCAAGCAAAATGTGCTGTTCTATCATAAATTTGTGCCGTCCAGTTTTGTAGAGAAGCCACTTGTTAGCTCTCATTAAAAGATGCGGCTTTGCAAAAGGTGATAAAAAGTTCATTCATGCACCTCCCACCAACCTTACACCTGCGACATGCACAGATCCAGCTCGAGCCGATGACTGTCTGCAAATAGTACGGCATTGTTGTGAACACTGTCTGCGTGTATGTGAGTGTATAATCGTGCCCAAATCTTTCTGTGAGCCTGAGGAGGGAAGAAAACAAACTTCAGTACAAGTCAAGGTGACCTGCTGCTGGTGAGAGAAATGGGAGTTGAGGATTATGTCAGCAGAGACAAATCACTGTATTTCTCATCTTACCACCATCAATTATCACTGGTGAGTTAAATAAAAAGGGATCTGTCGTTATATACCACCTGTATCTCTCAATTACTGCCACTCACTGACTCTTCCACATTTCCACTGCTTCAATTAATCAAGGTTAAATATCTGCCTCTATTCTTCCTCTCCATCTACTCTGCCTCATGCATTTTCTCGCAGGCCACCACTCTAAATTTACTTTGCCACCCACCCTGACATCACTCCCTCATTTTCCATCTCTACTTCGATTCACTTTCCCTCCCTGCCTCGCCCTCCCTCTTTTGGTTAGCCTCATTCAGAAGAAGGCTTTTGTGATTGGCCGGTATTTATATCAACTAGGTCCCAGTGCCACCTGGGACAATGGTCTCCAGTCAGATCCAGGTCACAGTGAGCAGAACCATTCTTCAGCTCTGCACAGATCAGTCCAGTCCAGCTTGGTCCAATCCAGTCCATCTGCCACGCGAGCCAGCTTCACAGACAGACTTACTGCACCGACTCACCCACTGGCATCACACATACACACACACAGGTAGACACACACACATACATACATCAGCAGGTGCTGCATCACTGCTCTCATTTGGCTCACTCACTCACACACACACACACACATGCACACGCACACACATACACACACACACAGGTAGATAGTGGGATATCTGGCCGACTGCACTAACCTGCATCATGCACACAGGTGAATATTCACACAAAGCTTACCTCTGAGCCCAGGAGAGCCTCTAGCAGGGTGATATCAGTTTTCCCAACAGCCGGCAGTGATGCTGAAAGACAGGTAAAGGTAAGTGAATGTAGCAAATAACCTGCATGTTTGATAGAAATGTAAGATAGCCTACAATACCAATAATATGTATAGTGGAATATATGATGCCAATATATCAATCACTGGCCATTATGTAGAGACACAGTAAAAGCAGTATTTGTTTTAATAGATGTCATTATAGTTAGTTTACACTAAGTACAAATAGTCACTTCACACAATGGCAATACTAGACTGTAACAGGCTGAGGCAATCAGTGAAAAGAGGGAATACTCCTTACAGTGAGTGGTAAATGCATTATAGGGCACATATGTAGCAATTAGCCCTTAATGTAGGGTAACAAGCCCAGTGTTGGAACCCACTCACCGTCAGTGGTTCAGCTACTGGAGTAGTTTACACAGGATTAACGGGGCATAATCCATTTACAGTATTTAGAGACATGAGTCGCCATCTGTCTGTATTTATCACAGTGAGGGAGCCGTCAGCACCGGCCGACTCCACACCGACAACACTTATACGGTAAGACGAAACTATCGGGAGAAGTGTAGAACGAAACTAAAAAGCTACCTTTGTTAAATGCTGCTTAATGAGTCTGTTCAGTTAACAGTTGGTCGGCACTGGAAGTGACCTAACGTCTGTCACAACCTTTAAACTGCGCGCGCGCCTCAACCAGGTCGATGAGATTTGCTGCCTTCAAATGCCGTCGTAATCTTCTGCTTCTGCTCCGACCACTGCGCATAGTTTCGTGTATTCTACAATACACATTTAATACAAATACCGCAGTTGTTTCATTTTAGACACGAAGAACGGTTTACAGAGAAGACACACTACACTAGGCATCAAACCGAGGTTCAGTTACTTACGCCACCTAACTTAGCAAGTTGAATAAACAAAAAGGAAACGTCAAATTTGCCTAATACTGGCTTTCTGTTGCTCCTTACTCGATATATGTACAATGACAAAACATTAAGAACAAAATAAACTGAACCACACTGACTCTAATTTCAAATGGGTGGTTAAGAATGAGCATTTTCCATTTTCCGTTTGTTTTCAATCCGTTTAGTGTCTTACAGCACGTGAAAGCAGCAAACAAGTTAATTGTAAATACCTGTGTGGAGTAGGTGTGTAACAAAAACGCTAAGTGTCTACGTTTATGGCGGAGCTGACAATCGCTTATCTTCCAATTGCTCAGTGAGTATTCAGTCTGAAAATTGTGTGTTTTTTTATTTCTGGCACTGATAGCTGCAAGTCATGGGTAACCTACTTCATAGTTTGTCTAGGGTGTTATTGCTGTAGTGATGTCCTGGATTGTGTCAGTTTCTCTCAATTAACTTCAATGTTTTATCTTTTTCTCACACCACTCCTCCAGGAGACTTTTGCTATGGTGATGGATAATACATTTTAGAAGACTACTTGAGGACTATGAGGTTTACAGACCAAGACCCTGCCTTTATCACCTGCTGTAAACAACAAATGCAGTAGTAACCTCTTAAAACACCAGCTCTACTTTCCAGTATATCCCTTGCCTTATTGTTACCATTCCACTGTACCAGCAAATCCTATATCTACCTTCTCAACACTTGGCCAGGTCCTTTCATTAGCTGTGATAAGATTCTCCCTCAGCTCCTCAACATTTTTTCCTCACTTTAGAGAGCATACATCCCCAGATGATGCGGACGGACAGCAAAGGCCGGAGTGCCTCTCCTCACAGGATAACCTACAAGTCTGACTTCCATGCTATCAAATGCTCCTTTGACACTGGGACCAGTCTTCAACGAGGGACCAAATCTGTTGCTGCCTCTGCTGTGCATCAAACTAGGCTGCCATCAAGCTTGCCAGATCCAATAATGTCTCACACCACCACCACCACCAGCAGTGGCACCACAGGCAGCAGAGGGAGGGTCAACAGCACCAGGGGGACCAAGATCAGAGACAACATCTTCCTCCAAATGGACAGCCAGCAGCTGAAACAAGACAGTGGTCCAGTGCTGACTTCTGGCCCCACATCCGTTCTTTCTCCTCAAATTCCTAGCCTGCACCTCCAAACTTCATCTTTCTCTGGACCCAGGCGTTCGGTCATGAGTTCCTCATCTGTTCTGAGCACTGTGGCCAGCATTTCTACCCCTGAATCCTCTCTGCAAGATAAGCTGTCTAGATCAGAGGAGATAACGGATATTGAAAGAGCTGCTCTGGCTCAAAAGTTCTCTGTGACCCGAAGGTTGTTTGAGAACAAGGTGATTGAGGTCGGAGGTGGTGAAGGACAGGTTTCAAAAGGTGTGACTTGCAGAGGAAGCAAGGGGATAGCAGATGAGAACCAGCTGGAAAAGGAGGAAGAGGTAAGCGGAAAAGGGAAGCACACAGAGGAGGATGGCTTAGATGAAGACAAATCCATAAACCTACCCACCATAAATATTTCCTCACCAAAGCCCTCTGCACAGGCCTCAATGACAAGGCACCCTAAATCTCTTGTATTAGATGGCCCCAGTGGAGCATCCAACAAATCTTCCGATATTGATGAACATGGTCAAACCGCAGTATCACGAAGTGAGGGAGCATCACAAACTGAGGAAGAGAAAGCATCTCTCGGCCCCTGCTTGACCCCTGAGGAACCAGTCAGGGCAGAGCTAGTGGACGTGAAGAACGAGTCATCCGAAAGCGATGAGAATGAAGAAGAAAAAGAGCGCAAAGAGGATAAGAACTGGCTTAAGGATGAGGGGGTAAAGCATATGGATAAAAACACAGCAGAAAGTGTGCCGGACCTTGTGGATGATGTTTTTGAAGAAACCAGTATGGAAACAACACCAGGACGTGAAGTGCCTGTTGATCCTCGCATAGTGGAAAACAGAGTGGAGCTAAAAGCAGGAGAAGGTACACCTGTTGTTCCCTCAGAAGAACACCAGAAGGAGTTATCCACCAGGATGCCATGTGAAGGACAGACTAAAGATGACAAGGAAGAAGAAAGAGACAAGTATCAGCAGGTGAATGAACAATGGCAGCGTGAAAGGGAGGAGCAGAACAGACAGTTCATTGCACAGGCTGAGGAGTCAACAGAAGAGGGGGGAAACAGGGAGGATAAGATGGATGAGGTAGTGGAGGAAAGTGCTGGAAAAAGAGAGAGACGTATTGTGCAAGAGGAGGATGTTGACAAAGAGTCGTGCTGTGAGGGGAAAGGTGGAGAAACAGAGTGCAGACAAAGTCAAGAGGGAAAAGAGGCAGGTCCAGCATCTGAACTTCAGGAGGAGTATGCCAGTGTGGTTAAGGGGAAAGATGATGGAAACAGAGATAAAGAGGGTCAAACTGGATCTGTAGATGTGTGTGGGATTGAGAATAAGGCTTTTATGTGCAATCAGGAGGCCCAGTCTCACTCAGATCATCCAACATCACCAAGACCGGACAGGAAAAACTCTCTGCATACAGGAAATCCACTTTTATCCAAATGCGAGGAAATCTCTGCTGGTCTTGACCTGGCTGAACAGGACAATGAAGAGACAGCAGAAACTTCGAACAGAAAGGTCAGGTTCACCTCGTCACCAATCAAGGTAAGGAAATCTTTAAGAGAGATAAATTCTGGATTTGTGCATGTGTCAGTTCCAGCTGGTGTTTGAATGTGTATAAGAGAAACATTAGCCCGAAGCCATGTTTCTGGTCCATTAGAGGAGGAGAAAAGGCAAGATCCCACATGCATTCAATCTGTCAGCACTCACTTCAGAGCTGCCTTAAAATGACAGCACAGAAAACATTCCTGTGGTATGTATAGTATTAATGTGGCTCAATGCATAACAAAACTATTGTGGCAGTCAGTGTAGAATCAGTGATTGACATGGATTCTGTGAGTGTACATTTATATTTTATTTCAAGCCTATGATTGTGCTTGCACAGTTTGCTCAAGTGTTGCAATGCCCCCTCTGCACTTACTGAATCTCTCCCACTTTCTGACTCTCACACACTCTCACTGACAGATCTGACAAGATAAACAGTATCTTGTTGTGTCAGTAGCTGCAGATGGTTCTCTTTGCACTATGATGAACACATGTACAAGCTATCAATGCATAAAACAGTAGTGAGAGTGTTGACGTAAGCTGAGGCTGTTTTAAATGTATGTTAACTGCTGTCTGTCAGGTGTTCAGCACCTATTCTAATGCAGAGTACGACAGACACAATGAAGATATTGACCCAATGTCCGCCTCCGCTGAGTATGAGCTGGAGAAGAGAGTGGACAGGATGCACGTTTTTCCAGTGGAGATAGAAAAGGGTATGAATCTCCATCAGTCTGGCTTTTTCTGCTTCTTATGTGTGTTTGGTACCTATTTGCATGTCAGATTCAAATGCCTAAAGCCAAAATGAAAAGAAATTGTGACTGGTGATATCTAGTGGCATACTCCTGAATCTTTTATTCATAGGAAATCTATTGGGTCAGTTATGTCACTGCATCCATTTAGTTTTGTTTATAACATTTATTTGTCAGGGAACATGTACAAAGAAAACATTCTTCTCACACAAGGAGAAGAGCTGTATCATACTAGATTTAGCTACTCGCTCATTTCCATCTGTAGTCCCTGGTCAGATTGACACAAAACATTAATGCAGTTAATACAAATACAATTTCAAAATACTATAAATACTAAATTAAAACTTGGATCCAGCAAGATAGAAGTCAAGATATTTCATAAAAATACAGATACTGTGTCTGTATATTGTTGTAAAGACAGAGCCTTAAAATCCAAACCACACAATTCAATGTCAAAATCTAATACAAGCCTGACACATAATATTTAAAAAAAAAACAGCATTATCATCATGTTCTCCCCTTCCACTTGTATTAAATTTCTCCTGAGATGTGTTTCCCTCTTTTAATTGCATACTTTTTGTTCCTTTATGGTTCAACTTGGCTTTTGCCTGAATATTGTTGTTAATGTGAAGATGAATTCCGAACGTCTCTTCCTTCTAGAGGACGAGGGTCTGGGCATCAGTATCATAGGAATGGGTGTAGGGGCTGACCAGGGCCTGGAAAAACTGGGAATCTTTGTCAAGACAATCACTGAAGGAGGAGCAACAGAGAAGGATGGAAGGTACACTAGTTTGACACAGACTTATATTTAATGGGATTCAGTGTGGTTTCAAGGACATCAGGTTCTGTTCTGTCTTTGTGTGTTAGGATTCAGGTGAATGACCAGATCGTGGAGGTGGATGGGGTGAGTTTGGTTGGAGTGTCCCAGCTGTTTGCAGCCACAGTCCTCAAGAATACATCAGGCCTTGTCAAGTAAGTTATCATGTTTCAGTTCTGTTTGGGTGCAAATAGTTTGTGTTTTTCCTGAAACACTACGAGGACACCACTCTGTCTTTTGTACTGTTCTGTCTTTCCCACTATTCATATATATTGCTACCGAGATGGAGGTGTATATAGTTTTTCCCACAAGTGGTAAAGTGTTAAAGTGCATTTTTTGCCTGGTATTTGGTATTTCAGTTTTTAAAAATCTGTCAAAATGCGTTTTGTTAAAGGCAGACTTATAAAAGCTTGTTGTAGTTATTTAAAGATGGATTAAGAAGTGAGATCAATATAATTTTTCTTCCCCAGATGTTGTTTTTAAAAGGACCAAAACTGTGGATTTGCATGTTTTTGCATACACATCATGTATATTTTACATTACTGCCGACCATTTTCCAAAACATAACATAGTGTTTATAGTGTCTGCCAGCTTTCAGATAGTTATTGCATTGCAAGAAATGACAACATTCACACCCATGACATCCACATGAACTTTTTCTGTGTTGGGAATAGGTGTTCCGACAAATCTTGTGAATGTGATCCTTTCCAGCTACACCTCTGAATTTTTTGAGTATCGGCGTATATGTGGGGAGTTTTCAAAACCATCCATTCTTGCAACTGCATTAGTATGCCATTATAAAATATTGCAACAATCAAATCTGTGCAAATGTGTTATGGGATGTGACGATTGCTCACAGCTTTGAGTGATTTCTTTCCTCTGCTGCAGGTTTTTAATTGGTCGAGAGAAGGAGGGAGTGGAGAGTGAGGTGGCACGGCTAATCAATGAAAGCCTGGAAATGGATAAAACATCTAGAAAGGTGTGTTTTCTAAAACAGGAGCAGCGGTTCAGTCCTGCTAAGAACTCCATACAGTTTCATTACACTACACTACTTTTGTGTGTTCTGAATATGACAGAGAGGAAGGATGAGTGGAGATGAAGACACTGACTGTAGCCTGTCAGAGAGGGGCTCAGTGGCTGAAGAAGAGGAAGAAGATGAAGAGGAGGATGTGTCTACACTTTCCAGTCTGGACAACTACCAGCTCTGCCTCAGATACCAGCAGGTACTTTACATACAGTACACACCAAAACTACTATCAGATATCAGGCCAGTATTAAATTAAATGGGGCACTGCATCAGAAAAAATCTCTACTGTATGTTTGCTTTTCCTTTTCTTTCTGTCTTTACAGCTCCAGTCAAAACTACGAAGCAGAGTAGAACAGCTTCAATGTGCTAGAGAAAAGGTAGGTCACTTAGCTGAGATTGAGATCTCACTCTCACATACACACAAACCAATAACTGTAATGCTCAATTTTACACACTACCTTTACATCCACATTTGGAACAGTCTGACCCATTTAACTGTGTATGAGATGACTCTGTGTGGAGTTATTAGGACACAGGCCTTGTTCCAACACTTCTCCACGTCAGCCCTGCTCTCTGCGTTTGCCTTGAAGTAATCACCGCTGTGACATAACTGGGTTGGCGAAAGCCTTTCAGTAGAAAATCTGGCTTTGTTCTATCCAACTGTGTTAGATCTGTGAATACTCTGTTTGTTGTATTAAAACTCTTGAAGTAAGAAAATTTAAGGCAATGCTCAGAATAGTTTTTACACTCCAACTCTAAGAATAGTTTTTGACATCTATGACGTAACAACATGAAGGCCTTTTTTTTTTTTTTTTTTTTTTTTTTTTTTTAAGCCCTTTATTCCCCCCTGTGCCTATGACATATCATATGTTGCAGACATGCATACACACAAGACACATTATATTTTGCTCTATGTCTCCCAGTTAAAGGCATGGGAGGAGCAGCAGGCGTGTTGGGATAGCCTGAAGCTGGAGCTGGAGCAAAGAGTGGAGGACGGAGAGGAGAAAGCTGACAAACTTGAGAAGTACGATACTATAAACTCTACATGCACTGTCTGTATTTACCATTTTTCAGTGGCGTATATCATAGAATTACAATGTGCCATGTAGATACAGGTTTTGTTTAAGGACTAGGTGGGAGTCTAACGCCTGCAAAAGGATAATAATTTTGACAATTACTGTGAAGATGATAATGATGGTGAAGACGGTGTTAATGATCCTCCCTCTATTAATCAGGTATTGGCAGGAGGCCCAAACACTGTGCAGGGTTGTGAGCCAGCGACTGGCTGATGCCCAGAGCCAATCAGAAAGCCTGGAAATCAAATACAGCAAGGCCAAGAGACTGGTCAGAGAATACCAGAGCAGGTATTTATTGATTCCATCTCAAAAAATCCAGGTAACTCGGTTAACAGAGTAGAATATTATTCATAAATTACTGAGAGTCTATTTTAAAAGCAGGCAAAGGACTTAAAACTATGTGACTGTGCAAATGCACCTCTTTTACCCTAAAGATTTGGAATTAAACGTTTCAAATAATGTGCTCTGTTTCTTCAGAGAGGAGGAGAGGGAGAACAGAGAAGCAGATCTGAGGAGAGAAATGGAGGAGAGAGATAAGCAGCACAGAGAGACTGTTGAAAGACTGCAAATCCAGGTGAGACATCACTTCTGTCAATCCTGCTTGGATTTACTTCAGTGAACCTGCCATTTCTTTGTAGTCACTGTTTCCCACTGTTCATGACAGCTAGCACGGCTAGAGAGAAACGAGCCAGAACCTGAAAGAAAGAACCACTCTGTGGATGCTTCAGTCACAGGTAAGCAGCTGCGTTACTGTAAAGGATCCTGTTTTATGTGGCTGTGTGTTTCTTTGACTATGTGTTGCTGCAGGCTAGTGAAAAGTGTATGTTTTACATCAAATGACATTTTATGGATCCAGAGCTTTTTGTTTTTTAAATGACATTTAAGTGAGAAAATGTAACTTTTTTCTCAAACTTCTTGAGCAAAAATTAATCCTTTTTGACTGAGCAAAATGAATTGCATGTGTGTTTGCTTGTTTCTAAGGTCCAGACTGGTATATTCCAGTTCCTGATACAGGACGTCTAGACTCTAGCGCTCACATAGCCAGAGCTCAGCTGGCCCAGAAATCCAAGCGACACCCGCCCTCACGAGACAAACTCAGAGAGAGCTTTAGAAGACAGGTCAGTGACAGAGATTTCACTTTGACTCACAATAGTCAGTTTGAGCTGTCTTTGACTGTGTAAACTTACACACACACGTCTTCTGTTGCTACAGGAAGATGAAGTCCAGAAACTACAGGGGAGCCAAACATTGTCTGCTTCCACAGTGTTAGGGATGTTGCATAGGAGCAGCAAAAGTGACCACTCTAGTACCTCCTCTTTCTCAGCCCTCAATCTTCATCCTCCCACCGCCTCCGTCTTTACACCTCCGAACTACATCACTGACACTGTCACTCCTTCGCCATGCAAGTCCTCTGCATCCAGAAAATCCAAAAGGAAATTTCCTGACTTCAGGTGCAGAGTCTCTGGCTCTTCCTTTTGCCTTAGATATGGATATTAAAATATTTGTCACAGCCTTGTTCCTTATGAGCCATAACTCTAAATTTTGATTCATTGTTGGTTTCTTAGCTAAGTGGCTGGTGTAGTGGGGAATGGCCCAACAATTTTGCTGGTGGCACATTTTTATCCTGATGTGTTTCATGACTATAATCTCTGTTTTTCTTCCAGTGGTCTTCGCAAGTCTCTCAGCAAAAGGAGAAGTGAGAAACATAGCAGAAGGTCCATGAACAACAGGTGTGATTAAGTAACACGTACACAAAAACTAAGCTTAATGTGTTTCTCTCACTGATCTTGTGAGCATGAATAAGCACTTAACACTGAATTTGTTAGTTGCTTATTTTCCTGATGAACCCAGACTTAAAAAATCACTTTTATTGAAAGGCTGTCTGTCTTTTAATTACATGTCTAACAGCTAATATGTGTGTATATGCATGAATATGTATATATGTGTTGTGGTAAGTCCTTCTCCCCCCACTTTTCTGTCTTGTAATGTTTTCTTTTTTCACTTTATTTTTCTTATTAATTTATTATTTCATGCTTGACGTTTGTAGAGCGATTTATCATTTCTGATTAGTGCTATATCAATAAACTTCATCAATTACCTGAATTGTTAGCTGGCTGTTTCACTTGCACAATGCCACACCTCATAATATTCAATCTCATCATTTCCAAGGGGATCTTGTGGTGACCTGGTGGATGAGCCTGCAGGAGTTTCTCCGTCAGGTTCAGTCACCTCCATGCCTTCTTGCTTGCCCTTTCCCTGGTTTGGAGAGCGAGGGAGGGACAAAGAAGAGGAAGGGGAGAGAGGCAGAGAGAGGCTTCGGTCCGTGTCCAGCAGCAGTTTGCCATACCTGACCACCACAGGTAGAAGAGATCAGGTAAGAGAAGTTCACGTACAGTGATCATATGCACACATGGCTGCATGGTGACTAAGCAGGCTTGCATGTAAATGGAGTAACACGGATATAAATCAGGCTTTTAGCCTTTGCTGCACACCATCCTCCTCCTCTGTCCTCTCCTGATCTAGTATTCTGCTCTAGATATCTCATACAAACAGAAATCCTTTTTAAAAGTAACACACATGCATGGTTGAGCATGCAACAGATGTGAAGTACATAGGCAGCAAGGTTTATTTCTGTTGGTTCCAGAGTATTGGCTCTCCAGTGGGCAGCTCCAGCATGGTGGGTCATGTCTCTGATCACTCCCTCTCTGGACACTCTCACAATTTCACCTTTTCCTCCACTGAGGTGAGTCTGTCCTTCCCTTCCTTTTCTTTCCTTTCTTCTGCCTTCTTTTCCCATGGTGCACTCTTTGTCCAATAATTTTTTCCCAAGCCTACTTTCTTCTTTAATTACAGTTTCTTACCATTTCTTTCCTACTTTTCTCTCCACCCTACTACTGTCTCTGGTGTCCTGTTAGACCTTGGATGATGACCCAGTTCCCACTAATAACAACAACCAATGGCAAAGTCGACCCGCCTTGGAGTGGAACAACCAGCAGGTGTGTCTGTGGCTGATCGCCATGAACATGGATCAATACACGGCTGAGTTTGCTGCCAGAGGTGTGGATGGGACGCAGCTGCTCAACATGGACAGTGAGAAACTCAAGGTGAGCAGTTAAAGATGTTGGTGAGGGAAACAAGATGTTTAAAAAAAAAAAAAAAAAAAGTGAGAATCTCAACAAAAAAAAGATGCAATGATACTTTTGATTAATTTTTCACATTGAATTGACAGTACGGGAAAGTTGTTTGGTAATAAGCATTTTTAATGTTTTTTTTGTTGCCATCAAATATCCATAACTTCAAGACCTTTACTTATTATCTGTTTAAAACACTGGGATAAACCCCTTTTGTTTTCTTGTAGGTTTTGCTATTTCTAATGATTAGTAGTCCTAATATTAAACAGTTCATATGATAGTGTATATTGGTAAATAGAGCCATATTGGTACTGGATTTTTGAGGCCAATACCAATATTGATATTTGAGTGTATCAAAAAGTCTATTAACAATTTATTGGCTGAACTTTCTTAGCATAAACATCTAACACAAACAAACAATGTTACCTGAAAGCTGGTTATTTTAAGAACTGTGACTGATTCTTGAGCAGCACATTTTACGGTTGAAAAATGAGCTTGTCACTGCTCTCTAAACCACTTTTATTGCCAACCGTGGCTATATTTAATCGAGTGTAATGAAAATGTAAAAATGGACGGTTAACCTGAACCATTATAGTATCCATGTATCCTCTGTTTACATGCATCTTCCCTTGTTTCTCTTTCTTCTCTGTTGTCAGGCTCTGGGGGTGTGCAGTCAAAGTGACCGGTCTGCCCTCAAGAAGAAGCTGAAGGAGATAAAGAAAAGAGAGGAGAAAGAACAGAGGGGGAGAGAGAAGAGACTGAAGGAGGAAAAGGAGAAGGAGAAGAATGCACTTTTGGACAAGGAGAGTGTAGGAAAGGAGAAAGCGAGGATGGTGATGGAAGAGAAATCCGGAAAGGAGGCCGGACGCAGCGGCAGGACTGTAAGAACTGAGTCACTCCTATAGAAGAAACACAGAAGTGATGTCGGAGTTACTTCACATTTCACACCCACCTCTGTCGTTTGTCTTGTTGCCACCAGCATGATGGTGTGTTTGCAGTCGTACACACACGAAACACACTTGAACGGATTTCAAGTTAGCTAGATATACTGTACACATCCTGTTTGTCACATCTTGAAAATGCTGGTTGGTTTAATTGATAGAAAGATCTTCAGACTAGAACAGAGGTTGACTCCACCACCAAAGTTCACTCTCACAGCAATTATGTATATATATTTGTCTGTATGTTTCAGTTTTAAAGTATGTGATGATTCACTACTGTTTTACAGTGATGTTTTTTTTAATCATAAACCTTAAATTATCCTTAGAATGATTTTGCTGATTTAAGCAATCAGGTATTTGCTGTAAATGCTTTTTTTATGTATTAATAAATAATGCTTTAAACTTTCCCCTGTTGCCTTTAACTCTCATTCAACTTGGCATAAAAATGTTGCAAACAGAACACATGGAGAACATTTAGAAATTTTATTAAAGAAACTCTTTGTTTGCTCTCACTCTTCCTATTTTACAGCCAGTGAATAAAAGGTGAATTCTGCAGAGGCTTTGTAGTGTATTTACAAACTGAGTGCTTGACAAGTGTGGATAAGTTGCAGTTCCTCCATTATGTAAAACCAGAGGCACCATGAGCTTGAAAGATACAAACTGACTGACATTAAAAAAAATTAAAAATGAAGGCAGATGCATTGTAGAAATGATGAAAATTTGACTTTTAAATTGGGGAAATTAAGTCACCCGTGTCAGCATTGCATGACTCTTTGGCCTGTAGAGCACGTAACAGGAAGTACTCCTTAAAAAGAATAAATACAAACAGTTCAAAACATTAAAAAAAAAAAAAAAAATGTACAAAAACCTAAAAACCCTCCCATACTCCCACCCTCCCTCCCCCAGTCAACACTGTGAATGTAGTACATGTACAAAACAAGCTCCAAAGATCTGACAGACAGTAGTTGTGCAGGACCATCTCCCACACTGCACCTCTCCTTCCAGTGATTCATACAGTCTTTAAAATTAAATCAGGCCCTGAAGCAGAATGTCCGATCAAGTATTTAGTATTACAAATGTTTTTAAACAAATGATTTTCTTTGAGCGCTGTGCAGAGACAGGGCAGCAAAAATCAGAGAAACTGGGAGTTCATCAGTAAGCGACAGGAATCTGTGCGGAGTCAGATTTCGTTGGTTGTTAAGAATAATGTTCATTGTCATGCCAGGTTGTCATCCAGGGCTTCTTTTCCAGATTTTCCCATTTACCATTCCCAGGGTTTACAGCTCTCTCCTCCCGTTTGATCCGAACAGCGTTGTAACTGGGAACCTTTTCTTCATATTTGGCACGCTTAAAAAAGCCACACTGCAGAGACAGGGAAAACAAAAATCAATATTTTCTTTGAGAAAAGGGCTATTAAGAGGCATTCAGAGAAAGCGAATAGGTCGATGAGACATTGAATGTCATCGTCCTCTTTCACAGGCAAGAGCCAAGATGCAGTGAATGCATTGAAAGATGTAAAAGCTATCTGCGTTCCTCTATACAGTAAGGAAACATGTTCTAACACCAGTTTTTTAATGTAGAAAGAAAGAAACCCTCAGACCAAGTGACTGCATGTGCAATAGAACAAAAGAAATGGAAACGAGAGAGCAAACAAAGAGGTGCAGAACAGCCCCCATGGTGTAGTTCCTCACAGCATTAAATGACAGTCATTGCTTAATAGGCATCACCTCCCCTCGCCATGCACTGTAATGGTCCACACAAAATCATGTGTGAAAAATGTCTTTGCAAAAAAATAACCAGTCAGCTTTAATAATAGCATTCATGTCACAGTGTGAGAGTTGCCCACTGTGTGCCTAATACCAGAAAGCAGTGCCTCTGTAGCAAAAGAGAGCGAGAAAGAAAAAAGGTTTTGCCATTTTTCCACTCGTTCATGGCAGGCCGGGTAAATTTACCCTCTCTCTTTTTTACGCATTTGTTGTCAGCCTCTCTTTTTCTGACGGGTCCTCTTTATTCTTTTTCCCAAAGACTCCACACTGAGGAGAGGCAATTTGTTAGAAAATGTTTGCAATCGCTTTTATGTGTACCTGCAGTTGTTGTTTTTCTTTTCAGTTACAAGTATTTGAGGATGTAGGTACATTTTTTAACAGCTGGGACAGGCTCTGTCCTGGTTATGTGTCCTTCATTCCTACCTTCCAGAGAAGGAAAGCCAGCAGGCCCAGCAACAGCAGCCCTAGCAGGATGGACAACACGATGATCCACCATGGCACTCCTCCATACTGGGCTGCACGCCTCTCTGGGAACACAGTCAGTCTAACCTGGAGAAAATGATACAGTGGCATTAAATCAGCATTCAAAATGAGTGTCAATTGCATGTTAGCTGTTGGAGAAGTCATCTTTTGACTCCTTCAATCCTCTGGAGGCTGCCAGGTTCAATCCCAGAAACAGTCGATGTCCTTGAGGACAACCCTGTAAACTGGCTGTTCACTCAGCGAATTTAGTGTCAGTCAGATCAGAGTATCAACTGCACTTTTAAATGTCTTATTCATTGTCTCTACTTATATCTAGCACACACAGATTTTTAGGTGTTTGTGCACTACACTGATAATCATGTCCCCTTCTACTGTCACATACAGTGTTTATCTGCTGTCTGTTCGTGTGTCATTACCTTTGTCGCAGCATTTTTCAGCACCGTGTTCTTTGTTGCGCTATCAATGTGCAGAGAGGCTTTCACTATCACCTCCACATGATGAAACTTAGAGAAATCCTGTTTTGAAAAAAAAAATTGAGAAGATCAGATGATTGCTGCTCCTGCTCCTAAAATAAACACATACATTTCCTGCAATAATCAAAAGCTACAAAGTTGTTGGTTGCTTTTTTTATAAAGCTGCTTGATTCAAGCTTAAAACCTCTTGATTGAACTTGATCAAATTACAGTATATTGTCATTTCAGCCTGTCAACAAGTATTTGTTAATTTCCTTCTCTTTTCCCTTCCGGCACAGTGAAGCTGAGTCTCACAGCCAATCCCACACTGTTGGCCACCCTATCTCTAATACTGATATAACAGTTGAGAGAAAAAAACACATTTTCCTTCGGTCTGCTCTGTTACCTCTATGAAGGTGCTGTTCCAGAGGCGAGAGTTGAAAGTGAAGACTGCGTTACTCTCCAGGCCCCGCAGGGGGCATCTTATCGTCACACATTTGGCCCCATCCTCACATGACTGTCAACAAAAACGATAGCACAAAGTCACTACTGGATTCCCCCACGTTGCATATGCACTTAAAATATAATAATATAATAATATAGAATTTGGTAGAGTGGTGTTACCAGAGTTTTAGATGTCTTCTTGTCAAGTAAACGTGAAATAGAGCCCTCCTCATTTCCCTGGGTGTTTTCCGTGGATCTTCTTGTCCTGGAGATACTTTTCTGAAAAGAGAAGAAAAAAAAACATAAAACCATAAGATTTCCCTCACATTCTTTATTTGTCAAAATAAATCAATTATTTCATCAATGTTTTGTCACTTACCACATTGCGATGGTTGATCTCTTCTTTAGGAGTGCACTCGATCTGATCCACACCTGTGGAGCTGATCTTCATCAGGTAGAGCAGCCACTTCCCGTCCAATGTCTCCTTTGGCCACTCGATGTGGAGAGCGGCGGTGCCAAAGTCCGTCAAGCGCTTTAACAGGTTGATTATCTGTGAATCAAGACAGATTTGATATGGCATTGTTTATCTATCTAAAACATTTTCAAGGAGCAGGCACAGAGACATAATTTTCGGAGCTAGCCCTTATGGAAAGTTTTCTGATCAAGTAGTTTTTCTGTACTCACTCTGAACTGGTGTGTAATGGCACTGCCAATGTCACTTTCAGTCTTCATGTCACTCTCACCTTTGACCTCTCCTGTAAAGTAGACCTGAGATGGCTGGGCTTGTCTGGAAAGACAGAAATGAACAGTTAGTAGCATGAAAATTTTTTTGTTTTTTGCACATGTATGTGTGTGTGTGTGTTTCTTACCCTGATACAGACAGCTGCAACACAATGGCCACCTTTGCCTTTGCTTTGATAGGGGCCATTTTCTGCTGTTCACTGGTCCTGTCGGATCAGATGTTACACACAGGTCAACTGAGATACTGCTAAGAAACTATAAATGTTAATACATAATGAAGGTAAGTGCTTATGATCAAGGAGCTTATCTGCTGTATCTGTAGTATGCATTATACGTATGACTCAAGCAAGAAAAACCTCAAACTTGAGAGCTTCAAAATATCACCACCATCCATCATTTAAACATCAATCACCTAATGCCTATAAGTTTCAAGATATATTTACGTTTGTAGCTGAAGATCAATCTCCAGTTCAGTAGTGTTGAGAGAGATGCCTGCTGTACCCAGAATAATGTAGAAGGTTGTCTATATGCACACAAACAAACACACACAATATCTAATATTAATGATAACACTTGTTATGTAGAGGAAGTAGACAGAGTCAAACTGTTTTTTTTCTCTCACCTTTGCGTCACGTTTGAAGGGGTTTCCAAGCTCACAATCAACCATTGAACCATTTTTATTGGCGTTGCAAGATACTTCCTGGAATAAATAACAAGTTCCAATCAGATCCACAAACTTTTATACGTGTGTGTGTGAGAGTGAGAGTGAGAGTGAGAGTGAGAGTGAGAGAGAAACTTACTTGCGAGAGACTGCGGGATGCAGAGTATGTGACGGCACGTGGGAAGGAAGCAACCACTGATGCTTCATATGCATCATCACCATTCAGATTGGTCACGTTCACCTCCAGGGTGATATCCTTCTGGTCACTGAGTGAGATCACCGGCACATCCTTCCCCCTTTAAACAGACAGAAGTTATGAACCTGATTGCTGACGAGTGTGTGTGTGTGTGTAGCTCAGTGCAAGAAGCAATCTTATCCTCTTACGATGTTAATGGATTGAAGCTTTTATCATCAGGTGATCTGTGGCCGTAGCGATAACTCAACTGCAAGTTGCTCTGACAAATATTGTCGTTGCCACAACCTTCCTTCAGGAAATTCACCTACAATAATTTACAGACATAAAAGATTACATAGAGACGGTGGGAACAACACTTTTACTGTATGTCTATAAAATCTATCCTTTAATATGTTCATGCATTAAGTATCATTCGTTCGTACCTCTGAACGAGTTGTCATTGGCTCATTGGCATCGAGGACAGGTGACAGCTGAGGAGTTGAACTCTGTCTGCGTTTACGTTTGGCGTCCTGGATATCCACAGACACATCGATGGGGATTCCACGCAGCTTGTCTCGAATTTTTTCCTGTAGAATGACATCATCACGTAAGATTACCACAATGTACTTTAACACAAATTTTTCTTCTCGTTTACGACATTAAACTTTTCTGATCAAGAGAGAAGGGAGAAATTTCCCTGAGGGAGTAACTACCTGTATGGCAAGCTGACGTGTGACACACTGTTCCTTTCCTTTGCCGTTCAAGGTGATGGTCCCTTTGGACTCGTAGGTGGGATCCGAGGCGGAGGACGAGGTGAAGGTCGCCCTGGGAATAAGACTACGCTTCCTGTTGTCAGCATCCACCTCAAGGGTGTAAGCCACCGCTGGATGGGACAGAGACAGGGACATTAAAGAGGATAGAGACTGAAAGACTTTAGAAGGCTCTAACCTCCTTATTATAGTGTGTCATTATTATTACTATATTATATTATGTCATATTATTATTATACATATCTCTGTATGAAGCATATCTGTATTTTCTGACACTAAAAAGACAAAACATGATAAAGATTAAGTTTTTTGGTTTAACAAAGAAAAAGATGGCTCCACTTACTCAGTTTGGGAGCGTAACTCTTGGGGTTGGCAGAGTAGGAGAAGCACGCCTTAACTTCCAAGCTGGGGACACAATGCAGTTTATCCACAATCAGACAACAGTACAGATATAGTTTTGAACAATTTTTGCCACAAATGACGAATGGTCAAAAATCAAATAAATTATGGTTCTGCTTCATTATTAAGTATCTTATGTCAGCCTTTACAGATTGGATCTGTCATCAGCCTTTCCGATAAATAAAATTATCCATATTTGACACAACAAAAAACCAAAGACAATTACCAGACGGTGTTGCCACAGGTTTTCTTAGTGAGATCAATTTCCTTCGGTGAGACCTGGATGTCCTTCTTGATGTTGATAACAGGACGAGCTCTGGGAGGACAGAACTCAATGAGCATCTCTATAACCATGATGACAGATGTGGAGTGAGGAAAACAGAGTTAGCTCACCTATAGACAAAGATGGAGTCTGAGAGGGATCCAACAGCCAGGTCGGGGTAGAAGTTCTTATCCAGGTCCATGTTGCCTGCAAGAGAGTAGCCAAACAGTCTCACTCCTGAAGGCTTGCCAGATAATTCCTAAAACAAAAGAGGAACACATAGTTAACACTTTGTATTTATGTGCACAAAAGCAATATCGACTGAAATAATTATAAAAAATTATAACTGAACTTGAAAATAAAGAATAATTTAGCTGAAGCTGCTAATAGTTTGAGTATGAAGGTCAAACGTCGTGCTACACTTTCTTTGTTACTGGATACAGTTATTTGAATTTCATTTTCTTACATGTAAACATTACTCAGATTAAAACACATTGAGAAGAAACACATTTTCCACACCTTTCTCCTCACCAGTTCCACAAGTTTATTACATACCTGTGCTTTTTCAGACTTGAATCCTGTGGCTGATCCATGGTAGATGTAAACTTTCCCTGCACCATCATCTGCATAAGGAGCTCCCACTGCAAAATCTGTCACAAAGAAGAACAGTGACTTACAGTGTTGTTGTACAGCGTAAAAGATGACCAGCAGACAGTGATACATCTTGTAACATACATAATCGCACACATACAAATAATGCAGCCTCACCATGGTAACCATCCTGATTGATGTCTCCCAGGTTTTCCACAGACAGGCCAAACATGGAGTCCTGAGGTCCGTCTATTCTGGTGGGTGTGACTTTGTTCCAGTTTCCAGCTTTGTTGAGATAGACGTAGACGGCTCCTCCAATTTCTTTGTCCTTCTCAAAGTACTGAGGTGCTCCCACCACTATGTCCTGCCATCTAAAAAACAACATGACATGACAGTATGACAATCCTGATTGTAATAATTTCATCAATATATCACTTTTCAAAGTAGAAGTTACAAGTTGTGTGTATCCCTCTCTGCCTCACCCACCCGTCCTTGTTGAGATCCAGCACGGCCAGATCATAGCCAAAAGATGACGCTAGTCCCTCCCCTTCCAGGGTGTACTCTTCCAGTAGGATGTTGCTTGTTGCCGAGCCTTTCTTCAGCAGCACCACTGCTCCACTGTGGTTCGCTCTGGGAGCTCCCGCCACCACCGTCAGCTGGCCTTTGTTGGTCAGACTCTTCCCCGAGTCCAGAGAGAAGCCTGTGAGAAGGAGACAAAGGGATCATTGCTTATGTAGTGAGAGAGTGGTCAGGCAGTTGAAAGCATCTCTTCATGAAAACTGAGCAACCAGAATAACAGTGAGGAGGGAGTGTTTTACCCAGGTAACTGTTGGGAGGGGCAGGCACCAGGTCGGGGTTCTTCTCATTTTCATCTCCTGCTTCAAAAGGACCATCGTCATAAATGCCCTCATCTAAGAGGGTTTCGTTCTTTTGTTCCAGGCGTACCACGCCTGAAAAAGACGAGAGAGGTTCAGAATGGAGAAATCTGGCTTGTAATTAAAACCCATAATAAAATAATCCTAATTGACAAAGTAACGTCGAAAACATGACTGAAAAAAGCATCACTGGCAAATTCTTCCTGCATTAAAAAATGAGCAAAATAAATCAAACAGAGTAGATTGATTTTACTAATAACAAGGAACATGTGCTGGTGGGTTCTTTTAAATTAAACATCTATGCTGTTGTAACTGCATGTTGCTAACCATCTCACATACACACACACACACACACACACACACACACACAACCTTTCCAATTGTACGCTCCAGGAGCCCCAAAGATGAGGTAGTGGTAGTCCTTGTCGAATGTGGCTGAGAGGCCCTGCTGGCAGGAGCCGAACATCTCATGGCCTCGGTGCCGGCTCTCACAGAAATGCCAGCTACCTCCGTCTTCACTTGATTCAGGCTTGATTGTCAAATCCTGACTCAACACATAGCAACGGCCGATAATGTCGCGGGATTCGATGCCTGTGTTCACATTGGCTCTGCGCTGGTACCGATGGGCACAGGTCTACCAGGGAAACAGGAGCACACAATAGAGTTGACGTGATGTTGATTAAAATCAGAAGAGATGTGAAATCAAATTTGAGATGACCATTAGATGCCCTAAAGAATATGTTTTTGAACTTTAACGTGCCCCTTAAATTTCAACTTTAGTAGTTTCAAAGCAAGATAAGCATATGTTTCCTTCTGTTTGACATCATATACAGTATATTCTACTGTGCTGAAACAATTATCTGAATAACAGATTTGTCGATCAACAGAAAATTAACAACAATTTTGATAATCAATTAATTGTTTTAGCCATTTATCAAGCAAAAATACCAACTCTTTTGCTGGAACTAGGCTCTTATATGTGAGAAAGTGCTCCTTTTTCTGTTTTATCTCACCATAAAATAAATATCTTTGACCGTTTGGACGGAAAAAACAATCTATTGGAAGATGTCATCTTGAGCTCTGGGAAATTGTCGACATTTTAGAGACTGAGCAATTTACTGATTAATTGAAAAAATAAAACGGATTAATCAACAGTAAAAATAATCATTAGTTGCAGCTAATAATAGTCATAGTCTGTATCTGCTTGACTGAAAGTTGCAAAGCACAGTTATTTAACTGAACTGTTCACAACTAAGAAACAATTTTAATGGCTGCACCATTACATCACATGAACAATTTACAAATTTTGTTATACATTCCCCTGTAATCAAGCATGAAATATTCAATATCCTTGGAAACGTTAGGATCTTGACGAAAATGTAATAATTACATTCCTGGAGGTTTAAAGGTAACTGATTGGACGGCTAACTTTATCATTATGAGTTGAAGTTCACATTCAAGGTCATGGTGAGATACAAAGACACACAGTCTTACCACAATCTTGCCTCCTGGCCCCTGACTGTTTACTGTCACTCCCATCCACTGGTTCTCTTTGCTTTCTCTTGTTAAATCCTCTACACAGAGACAGATGCCAGGGACAGAAATAGACACAAAGAGGTTATTGTGACTTAAATCTTGGACAAAAACTGCATGAAATAGCCAAAAATCAGAAGGAAGGTACATTCGGATATCTCACCATCATTGTCAAAGTTAACTCTGTTGCAATCAGCGGAGTTGGAGCTCATGTCACAGCTGTAGAGTCCTCCTGTCACTTTAGCTTTCTGTCTATTCAAGGCCTTTGCTCTCGGGGCACCAACCAGCAGCCTGCAACAGATGCACACATGAATCTATTAAGCCAAACATCATATGCAACTCAATCAAATGCAAATTGTGAAAGAGGCTCAAGCTGTAACATTCCTCTGTCATCTAGGGCACAGAATGAGAAGCATTCTGGCAGTTCTTCCTCTTGCACATTATGTTATCGCACATTCCAGTCTACTGTGTTACACAGCAGCCAAACTCACAAACACACACACATGCCACCACTAAACTGATGTTCCATGTCCTCACGGTCCAACTGAGTCAAAGACCCCTTTCAACCGCCTGCTGTGGTTGATTGAACCAGGCTTTCTATCTCACACACACAGAGGCTGCCTTTGTGGACCAAGGACAAGGGCAAATGCCACACCCAGTCTTGATTATGGGCATCCAGGTCCCAGGGTTTCCTACAGTGTAAATCAAACAAGTCAAGGATGTCGTCCTTTAAATTGATGCTTTTGTGGAGGTTTACAGCAGAGATACACACTGTCAATACACCTTTCTCTCTCTCAGCATGTTCTTTGATCTCTCTCTGGTTTGTTTCGTCCGTCTGATGACCTCCAGAGTTAATGTCGCAAGCAAACGGTCTTCAAAAGATGAGATTAAGCAAAGCCATTTTTAGCAGGAACACAAAGCATTTTCAGATATCCACATCATCTGGGAGGGAATTTACAGAGGCATACAGACAAAGGGAGGAGGCCTAATGTGATCAGCATGTTTTACAGTGTGTTGACCTCAGCAGTTAACTCTGCAAATGCTAATTGCATGTGGGAGAAGATTTAAAACTTACAAGCTTTTGACACTGTAAATCATCATGAATATTGACTTCAGCAGATGTAATGGGGATTAGCAAGGGGCAATAAATCTATTAATATGACATACCCTAAATTAAGAAACATTGTCGATTAATAGTCTTATAGGGATGCTGTTATGAGGTGGATTTAAATGCGTTTTATAGAGAACACTGAAAAAATATAAAAACATTTCTCTTCTCTCTTTTTAAATTTTTTTTTCTTCCCCCCTTCTTACTACTTTGTTCTGTTTTTGTCTTTGCCTTTGTCTCAGCTCTTTGATGCTGTATGTTTTGTCTTGGATTTCCTTTTTTTTTTTTTTTTTCTTCCTCTCCCCTTCTTTACCTAAAGAAGAAGACGGGAAATTCTGATAGAAGAATAAACTATGGATTTATGGAATACTTCAAGTAGATTCTCAAATATGAAATGGGATCAAAGACGTTTTTGTATTAATTCAGAATTACTACAACATTGTATAATCAAAGTCAGTACTGTAAAATTGTCATTATTTATTTATTTATTATTTTAATTTATTGTATAATTTATTGTATGATGTATCACCGGGTGACACACCCACACACATTATTTATGTATCATAAAAAAAATGTATTGTCATCATTACATGGGCTATACAACATAAATAAAATGTATGAAATGCCATGATGACAATAAAATAAAGTATATAAAAAAAAAAATTCTCTCCAATAAACTGCAGCAGGGTAAGTCATCACAATTGAAGCACGCTCCTTCTGCATGATAGACAAGTGTACACTATCCCATTTTTAACCACTGGATTGGTTTGGCCTTGTTTCAACAACCAGAGCGCTATAATTTGCGCCGTTATCCCACCCATTTAGTGTCCAATCCAGTCTTTTTTCAAATACAAGGGGAGTGAATGACACTTGACAATTGTTACTACACAGTCTGGAGACTCAAGTCAACTCTCCACCTTTGTGTGCAACGAACAGAAAACATATTTTAACACCAAGTGAAACACCAAGTTAGAGCATGTACATATCCATCAGAGATGACTCTGAATCAAATGAGTCATCACTTCAAAGGGAGGTTTTGTAACTAACAGCCGATCCCAGGTGGGTACATCTCCACTCCCGTTATCCTCGGAGACACAGGAAGTCAGCAGAATGGACGGAAAGAGCTCTGCCAAGACACTGGATGGGCTCCGGGATATGGGATCACTTGGTCTGGGATGCATTCATAGAGAATGGATAGTTCCTCCTACATGATTATATTGTGATACTCTGACTCGTTCAGCTGTTTCCTTTGGGGTGAATACAACCGACAGTAGTGCTCAAACAAAACAAACACCAGCTATATCACAATGAATACATTTTATTAGAATTATACTACCAATTGATTAAATATGTAATTATTTAGACAGCAGGAAGTTAGACTAGTTGCTTACATGTGATCAAAATAATGAAAAAACTCTGAATTGGAAACTAATCTCAATGGACATGTCTTATCTTTATTGTTACACATTATGATTATTTTTTTTCCATTGTAGAGTGAAGTGCTGACATGATGTGTCAGGGACTAGTGCTGTGATACGACTGACCCACTATTTCACTGACAGTGACCCAGCTGTTTATCTAATCATTCACCACTAGCAGAGGAAGCTCCAACACACAGGCTTAATCTACAGGAAGGACAAAGACAAACAGAGATAGAGAGAGAGAGTGTGTTTGACTCGCAAACAGACACACACATATTGGCAGAGGCACTGGGACACACAGGCAGAGCAACAGAGCAACCGGCACAGACTGACCATTAGGGAATTATCCCATTGAGAGAGGTGTGTTGTGGTTTGTTTTGTTTTTCTGCAGCGGCAAACCAGCTGCCTGCCTGCTAGGACACAGCCTGTTGCTTGGCAACAGCCAGTGGCACCCTATCAGCTGGAGGCGTTCACCTCCAAATGGGTTGTTCTCCAGAACAACTGTCGTCACGTGTTACCCAACTTCTCTCTCCCCGTCCGTCTGCCAGGATCGAGCCCGCAGAGTCTAATGGCTCATGTTTGGTGCCCAGATGTAAAACTGATTTATGTTCTTCTCAGCATTATTTCAGCCATCACCTCTTTTCTTTTTTTAAGTTCTTTTCTTTGCTCTTTGATGTTGGATAACCTTAAGTAACCTGAGGGGAAGAGAGGTAAGAAAGGACTAAATCCGACCAGATGCACTCACACGCAAAGCTGACTTTAATAGTAAACTCCACACTCTTCCTATCTCCACAAGTGTTTCTGGAATCTAGACACAGCGTGACATTAAAATTACAATCTAACATGTGCTAGCATATCTTGCTGTCCCCTCTCTCTCTCTCATAGTGTCTCTATATCTCTATATTGGTTTTCTCCAGAGCCATTTTGTTTCCTCAGAAACACACACATGCGTTTACTTTCTCCCACACATTTCTCACACTTGATCAAACTTCCTAAAACTCTCACATGGTCTCCTCCTCTCCTCCCTCCTCTCCCCATTCGTGCATTTTGCACTTTCCCTCTTTGATTTTATTATACAGGCAGTCCATCTGGCAATTATGACCGACCATGGAATGCCACACACAAACACGCATGCAAAAACACACAGACACACAAGCACACACACGTTCCCATCAGCTCCCGCCCTCACCTGCAGGTACATGTAACACTCTTGCCTAGAGGGCATGAGAGACAGAGTAAAGAAAGACTGAATACAAATTGGCATACAAGGCTGGCAAAGGATTGTGACTCACTGTGAACACCCAGCTGTGTGGAGACCCACATGGGGATGACACACACAGTAAAACTTACTTCAGCATAAGTGTGGTTGCAATGTACGTTAAAAGAAAATCATTGTCAGCACAAGAAATCTGTTTATCTATTTCTGTTCTATTCTATCTACTCTTTGCCTCAGGTTAGGAATGTATCAAGCAGCATGTTGAGCTGGCTGACACTCTTCCAAACAACTAACAACAAAGCAATGTCTCAGTGCTCCACCACAGTATGCATCAGCACCGTTAAAAAACACCAAACAGACGTTCACATGAATGCATGCGTGCACACAAACGAATAGCCGAGCCCATTCCACCTTTATAACAGCTGTATCACGACGCTGCTTGCAAAACAAACATGGCCTTCTGCTCAAACATGCAAACACACATTCAGACTCGCATTGTAATGTAACACACACATGCTCCTGATGGTTCAAGCTCAACTGTTTCTATGCTGAATTAAGACATTTAGGAAAAACATTTGACAAATTATTCAATTATGTGGAATATAATTGTATTATGATGAGGGCAAATAGCACCGCGTCATATTAAATAAACCCACTGAACACGCAACAATACCAGTGAACACCCAGGCTTCAAATGACATTTTAACCGATTTTAACATAACTGATTAATCAATTAATCAACAAATCAATTAATTGCTCTGCCATAGAAGACGAATAAAACCAGCATATTTCATATTTAAAAAGCTAGAACCAGCAAATGTTTGGCATTCTTGCTCAAAAAAATGATTTGAACAATGACTCTGCCGATTAATTTTGATCGACTAATCGCTTTATGCACTAATTGTTTTGACACCTCCATTAACAACTCAGTCTATATTATCTATACTGGTATCTGTTGTTTTCCAGTTAACAGAATCCAACTATGTTCTGTTTGCTTGTATTTAACTTTACAACCTGAAGCAGGGCGACTATGCGGTAGCTTTGGTCTCGTGCTGATCACCATGTGTCTTTCATTTGGACACAGCCTCAAACTAGGACACTAACTGACACTGAGTGAGTGTAGCAGCAGTAGGAGTGTGTAAATAGGTTTAAGAACAAGGTTTAACCTATGTGGATAACTCGCAGACACTTAATCTCTCTGAGAGCCTTAATGGTTCTGTGGGTTAACACAATGTGGTGACCTTTTAGGTATTAGTTAAACAAATAGAAGATTGGTAGTTTACACTTATCATTGATCCCCGCTACAGGCAACTGTAGTACTGTGAGGTACTTTTAATTAATTAATCCACAAAATAGCATTTTATTCTATTTTATGTTATGGAACATAACTAAGTACATTTACTCAAGTACTTTACTTACTGTAAGTCTATATTTGAGGTACTTGTACTTTACTTATGTATTCCATTTCATTCTACTTTACACTTTCACTACACTACAATTCAGAGGGAAATATTGTACTTTTTACAACACTATATTTATTATTTATATTTCTCAGTTACATTTCCTGAACATTTAATTAAAATGTGATGCATTGTTACAGATTAAACTACCCAACCACATATAAAGCAGTTAAAATGACCTCGATTAACTACAATAGTAGGGTTAGGCTACTTACACACTGATGTGTCAGCAATAATAACCCAGTGATATAATATATAGTAATATAACACTCATAGGGGCCATTTTTCTAAATTGAGCACTTTTACTTTTGATACTTTAAATACATTTTGATAATGTTCCTTACTTTTACTTGAGTAACATTTTGAATCCATAGTGGAGTATTTTTACAGTGTACTTCCTCCACCACTGACTATGAACCTACGCAACTACATGAAGTCCCTAAAAGAAACACAAACTGACTCATTATAGTCAAACAGCTTCCCAGATTAGAGAATTTGACTGCGCTGATCTCAATCAGTTCATATTCAGTCTATTCAAACAAGTGACCGCTTAATGACGTTCGTTTATGCAGAATGACCTTAGAATTAATGCCAGCGGTGATTCAATGAGGCAATGATTTGGCCCTAAATGAATGCCGAGGCTCGGTCTCACCTATAAACCCCCATTGGGACAAAGTGAGCAAAAAAGAGAGAGAAAGAGAAATGTGAGCGCGCACCAGAGCGTGAACGAGTACAAAACCTTTCTAATAAAAGCTCACAAATAAGTAACCTGGAAGTAAAGATTTAATAACGATCAATAAGGGAGTAGGCCTATGGTTCAGTAGGCCTCGCAGCAGGTGTATAAAAGGTACAGTGCTTTATTTGAAGAGGCTGAGGGTTTGACTTGGTGAGATTTTGTGAAACTACCTGCGACATACCTGAGCTCATATGATTACGTAAGTCAGCACTTCACGGTGTCTGATGTCCTTTAAAAGTAGGTTTTAAATAGATTTTTCATATTCTGTAGCAGCTCTAACAACCCAAAATGAACTTACAGTCGTCTGCACTGCTGTGACATTTTAATCACACGGTTGGTGAAGTTATTTTAAAGACATTTAAAAAAGCCTGTTTCCAAGGCGAGGGCGACGCAGAAGTAATTAACTGTTTCCAAACATCACTTGAAAAGAAAAACTCTGGCTCTTACATTCTCTTATCCTCCGGCACAAGCTGCCGGTGCATGGCGAGAGAGAAGCCGAACAGGCTGTCCGGATCCCCGCTCTTCCGCAGGACATTCTCGGTGTCCAGGTTGAAAGCCGACAGCCGCCCGCATCCCGAGATAAAGACAAGCAGCCACAGTCCACAGATGATCCTGCCCTCCATGAAGTGAAATCGGATACAAAAACTCCCTTAAACTGGTGTAAGGTAAGTCCTCTGTGCAAGAGGAGCTGACTGAATGCTGGAAGGTTGAATGTTGTCCACTTTACTTGCAGCGGCCCCTCCCACCGGCCTCTCCTGGCACACGCACACACACACACACACACCATCCCACCACACCTCATATCGCCTGGAATTCCAGCTTATTGTCAACCACATTTAAATTGGCAAAATTAATGATTTTGTAAGGTTTGTTGTTAACTTGCAGCAGATCAGTTGTGTAATCTTACTGGGTCAATGATGCTGTGGGCATGATGTTGTGCCAAAACATTTGCAGCCAAAAAAATTGGAGCTTCAGGCTATACTGGCAGCTTCTGACAGCAGATCTCTTAAGTATAACACTGTAATAAAGGCTGCAGTTCAACTCCCTTGGAAACAGGCGTAAACAGAACATATTCAAAGTCCCACAAGAGAGAAAATATTGGCAAAACACCCAGTGACATGAGGGTGCAATCTGCACACTTGTTCCATGCTCTCACAGAAAATCGTATTTACTGACATCAAACATCCTTGCAGTTAACAAGGAGAAGCGAAGACATTAAGACTGAGGGTGGAGGGAGAAGAAGGAGAGGCATGCTTATTTAGTTAATACCGTGAATCTGTAATATCCCCTTCTGGAGTTGGTTGCTCAGTCCAGACAACAGTAGCTGTGTAACGTGGGACAGATGGAAAGTAGGGAAAAAAAGAACAGAGATTGAGATATCATTTTGGACCAAATGAGTATAAGAAATAGAGATATGCAGTAACCGGTGTGTTTGTTATACAGTAGCTGGCCTTTGCAAACCACAGCCACACAATCCAAAGCTATAAAATTACTCACTTTTTGGGATTACAGCCCTTCAGGCATTCTTGTTCAGATCACCACATGCAATCACCACAGGGCCTGTGTCTACAGTAATGACTCATTAGATGAGTCACAGAGCCAGGAGGAGCAAGAGACTGGACCGGACTGGGCACAGACCCGCACATTAACGCAATTCCCTCTCTAGATGGTTTTCAAGGCATTCCATGAGACGCTGACCCCAAAGCTTGTCCTCGCAACACAGCATTTCAGCAGACAACGCAGGCTTTGTCTGAGCACAGAGAAAGAGGGCAGACAGAGAGGGAGAGGGAGAAAGAAACTGCCCACATACAGTATAAAAGGCACAAATAATGGTGGAGTGCAGAAGCAGAAAAAGGGCAGAGGAAGAATGTGGTTCTTTTACAGGTCTGTTATCAAGACTTCATGAACATGTATTTGGAAAGCTGTCCTGTAAGGATCAGCCCTGTGATTCAACTTTACTTGGAGCTAGACAAGTTTGCTCTTGATCTGTTATGGTAGATTTTTAATCAGTAGTTGCGAAAAATAAGGTGCATTTCATGTCTTTGAAAACCACTTAACTCAATCAGACTTTCAAAAAGCTTTTCTGTCCTGGTCAGTCACATGTTTGACAAATGTCTTGATAATATCATCCTATTTGTAAGAATCTCATTCTTGAAAGCAGTGGAAACCCTTAATAATATTAGGGTAATAATGTTTTTTTTCCTTTCCACTTTGGGCTGCTGTTGTTTCAGTCTCAGGTTTGAGCAGCAGCCAGTGTGAAAAGCACCAGTGATTTATAACTGTCTGTAAAAGGTCAGAAACAAGAATCTTTTATTGCTGATAAGAACAGGAACCTAATGTGAGCTGAGGTGTGTTGGCTCGTCCTTGGCCTGAGTAATTCTTTTACAGTGAACTTCAATACCCACAATGTGTGTATGTGTGGAGACATATTGACACAGTGCCTCAATAAGGACCCCAATTAATTAATAGACATATGACACTTTTTCTCTCAATCACAGCTCTCCTCTTCTTTTCACCCTGAAAACATTTGTTCTCCTTCATTCCTTCATTCTCCATCTCCTGATATACCCCCCTTTCTCCCTTTTCTTCTTCTCCTCTTCCATTCTCTGGGGAAATAAAGGTCACACATCTTGTTAGCACACAAACAGACCAGCAACTACAGCTGAACATCAATTTATTGACATTCAGTCTGGTGAATGTCCTGGAACATTTTACAATAAGACACACAAAATCCTGCATAGTTACCAAGTGACAAACCAGGAACTAACTGTCAAGTAATAAAAAGCTAACATGTAGTTCTTGTCTCTGAATAAACTGTTGTGACCCAGAACCAAATGATTAATAAATAGATACGTATCTTTGAATTGGTATACTGACAATTTCTTGATGACTCATTCTTGATTAACTCTGAATCAGAGACTACATGGCACGTAACCAGTACTTCACCATTACTTCTATACTGCTTTTTTTAAAGTGTGATTTTACTCTTATACTGATTTTATGTGGACCATCTTTCAAATCTCTAAAATGTTGTGTAGGCGTGCACACACTGAATACTATTTGAATTATCTCTACCCAGAGTTGAGAATGGAGTCATGTGTATTTTCCCCATGTACAGCATGTTCAGTATTACGACAGCAGAGAAGCAAAAACCTTGCCTCGGGTGATAAGAGGAGGAATGACAGTGAAAGCAATGTTCTCTGACACACACACACACACATGGAAAATGCAGCGCCTAGACTAGCCCGAGCCACAGCCCTGTACTTGTTTTTAAAGCTGCAGCTATAGGTACACTCACCTGAGGGTGTGGCGCAGTGAACTTGAGTGGTAGGGTGTGGGTGTCTGCGTCTTTATGACACTGTAGAAACACCTAACCTTAGGGTAATGATAAACGCACACACGCACACACACACACACACTTGCACAGTCAGTTTCGCAATGATATTGAACTCAAAACCCAATCTTTCACAACTGCCGCACATTGATGCACTTTCCATGAGCACTCTTGATTATATAAGCCTGTAAACATTTTATATCAGGATCAATTTATGGACTGATTCCGATCAGAGAAATGGATGAAACATTTGTCATCTGAAAACTGTGAATACCTCAAACAGCAGCACAGGACAGATTGAGGATTAATGAGTGCTTTCTCAGCACTTCTCAAGTAACAGCTGGCCTTAACATGGTGTAGCATAGCTGAAGAGAAAACTGTGTCATTGCAGACTCCTGATTTGTCATTTGGCGCTTCCCTTTTGGTTTTGTTCTCACAGCTGATAGAAATGGCTCACCTGATGGTAATAAAACATGACAAGTCTAATCTACATGACCCAATCATGTTAAAATAATGCAAATCAAACAGAGATTTATTGATCTAATGTCCAATATCTGTAAAAATCATGATTTTAATGCTTATTATAGAAAAGCTGTCTTTTACAAAACAAGGGGTTCTCAGCTTAGAGCATGCTTCTGACATGAACATTAAAAATATATAAGTGTCATAAGGATGGTGTGGATCATCTTATGCTAACAGCAGAGCTATTAGTTAGCAGGCAGTTGACATTGTGGGGACAAACGTCTAATTTACATTCCCTCTCTGTGGTATCTCCTATTCACATTACTGATCCTATTTCTTAGTAGGGCTTATAGTGTCATGATTAAAACATAAAGGGACACACACACACACAATGCAGGCTGTAACAGATCCTCTAGCCTTCTTGATGAGTGTATTGATTACAGTCAGTAAGGAGTAATCAATGTCTTCTCTTGTCCAGCAGTGCTGTAACACCCTCGGGACAATTGCAACCCCCCTTGTTTGTACATTTACCTTCTAAATGAGCAGTGAGTGTGTGTGTGTGTGTGTGTGTCCCAGCCCTGGCCAGAGGATGTAACATGAGATGACAGTAGTTGTGGGAGGGGTTCCAGGGTTGGTGGGTCCAGGTGTGCTTAAAAATGATGTTAGCCAATCTGAGGGAGGTGCAAAGCGAGAAAAGATATTCTGTTCAGTTTTCCCCTGACAGATTCAGGTCATTGGTGGCCGCTTGTCTCAGCTTATAAAACAACATCCTAGTCACTGTTTCTCAAAAGATATAATGTGTCACATTCCAGGGAAGTCAGTGATATTTTTCACTTTTAATTTTGCACTCCCAAAATACAATTTAGCTTTTGGCAATCTGTCACATGCAGTACTAAAACATAAAATATTTGTAACACTGAAGTCACATTACCACGCCCAAAACAGTAGACCAAACCCACCACACACAACCTCTCTCTCACAACAGTAAACTGTGATGTTGAACAGGAAATAATAACAAAAATAAAAGGCACAATGCCTGGACTGGCTGGGAAAATATGACCCTTACCACCCTTTTAAAAAAGACAGAAAAGTCCAAATTCCTCCAGAAGGCAGCGGCAACACATTGCAAACCTTCAGTGAATAAAAGAAAACTAAGCAAAAATGTGATTTTTTAAATTGGTTTTTAACCATTAGTAAACCATTTTACAACGTTCAAATGATGGTCATATTTTTTGACACAAATAAAAAAACAAACCTCGAACCTGAACATGTTCTAAAGCCATTTTCTGAGTAATTTCTTCAGTTTTTACCCATGTTAGCAATGTGGCTACAGTATGTCAGTCTGTTGGTTAGTTTAGTCCAACCCTTTGATCCAGGCTGAAATATTGACAGGGAAATTTATACAGTCTTTCATGGTGCCCAGAGGATGTATCCTAATAACTTTGGTGGTAACTTTACTTATCCTGAGGTTGACATTTGTGGTTTGGATTACATTCATATAACTTCCCATATAGGGCCATGATCAGATCAATTTTTTTATTTGTCCAATATTTTGGTTTATAACCAAATACCCGCAGAACCAATGACATTTCTGGCCTCAGTTGCACTTTGTGCTGAGTGCAAATGATCAAATGCTAGCATACTAACATGCTAAACTAAGATGATGAACATTTTCAAAATGACACCTGCTAAACATCAACATGTTACCATTGTCACTGTGAGCAAAGCACAGCTGTTTAATGTTATGAAACTGTATCTCATGTTTCTCACATGGTTTCTATGGTGAAAAAATCTTTAATTCTAAAAATGCAATATGAATGAAATGTCTTGTTATTGTTGTTATCAAAGTAGAGTAAAAGTAGGTGTAAAGTGAGATAATCATACTGAATGTTGTATTCAGTCTGGTAGCTACTGTTTAAAAAGTTCATGAAGAATATTTTTCTTATTTCATGAAACAATATAATGAATGTAATATTAGAATAAAAAAAAATCTCATTATGGCTTCTATGACATGTAGTGTGACATGGTGAAAATTTCCAACAATGAATCCCCCCAAGGGAATGCAAACACACATACACACACCCACACATACCCACACACACCCTCTTTCTCTCTCTCTTTCTCTCTCTCTCTCTCTCTCTCTCTCTCTCTCTCTCTCTCTCTCTCTCTCTCTCTCTCAAACACACACACACACACACACACACAGTGCATCTGAGTTGCCCATAACTCAAAGCTGGCAGCACAACAAAACAAATTCCCCCATAATGCCTTGCTTTGGCAGCCAGAGAGGACTATACATTACTGGGTAGAACTAATTGTTAATTCTCTCTCTCTCTCTCTCTTTCACACACACACACACACACAAATACTGAGCTGTTCTGAGCTGTTTTAATGGCACTTTGAGGATTCTGGCGTGGACCTTCGAACTTGTGAGGATTGTTTAGAAATTCCTCTACCATGGAGAGAACTTCCTTCCCTGTGTTTTTGTCCTCTGCACTTCACTATACTTCACACAAACACACACACAGAGCTCAGCTGCTATTGTTGAAAATATCTATGGCCTATAGGAAGAAGTGCAGTCAAAGCAAGAAAGCTAAAGGCTCTTCTCGTCTGTCCTCTCATCAAGTCACTACAAGTCTTTATTTCTGTGAAACTTTCTTGAAATAGATCAAAGAAAATCAGAACTGGGGTGATTTGTGCAGGGAAATTTTTCTGAGGAATAAAAAAATAAAACGCTTGTTCTCCTTGCAGGTTTATCTGATCCTACCACAGTGTGTCCTCACCTCGCAGTGAGGCCTGCAAATACACACACACACACATGCACACACAGGGGTATTGCTTTGAGTGTTGTGTGTGTTTTTGTGAATGTGTGCGTGAGTGTGAATCTCACAAGACAATAGAGGCAGACAGACATTTATCTGATGTATCTGAGACCTTTTAGAGTAGCCTCAGGCAATGCATGCCATCTACACATACCTACATATACACACACACACACACACACACACACACACACACACACAAACAAACAAAGAGAAACACAGAAGCAAAAGGAACACACCTGAACACATTCCTGGCCACGAAAGAGTCAAGAGGTCATAAAAAGGCATTTTTCCACCTTGTAAGTGTCAATCAAGAGGGAACCCTCCCTGCACCAGTCTGGTGACTCGAGTTTACAACAGTCGTCCTCTGGCACACACACATGCATTCTTGCAGATTAACTGTAACTTGTGACACACATATACTCTATCTATGTGGCCTAATTTCACTCTAAAACGTCCCTCATATAAATGTGCTTAGCTTCATGGACTCATTACGGATACATTTTAGAAATCATTTTCATCTGTTCCAGGAAATTCTTGGTATCACATTGTCTATTTGGGGTGTAATGGGGAATATATGAGAACAAATAAAGGCATCATAACTAAAAGAAGACAACAAAGACATCAAATAACAACCTGAATACATCAATGGAAACACAGTGTGAGAAATGAGAACATTACTCAAGAGAGTAAGTAAAGAGATGGTGTGACTCTGTGGATTTACCACCTTCAAGTTGTGTTTAGGCCATGATTTCAACTTAACCAAATGAGATTTTGTGTGTGAGTCTAGTAATTAAATTAAAGTAACTTTTTTCTGTTGGCTCCGTCATTTCTACTTTCCCACAGTCTCAATATGCTCATAAGATGTCCGTGAACATAAGTGTTCACTCACTCAGAATCAGCCTGTATCTACATGTCAAGATAAAGGGAGTGTTCATGTCCAAGCAACAAAACTCTTTTTGTTTGGCCTTCAGGTGCTTTGACTAAGTCCCTTTAGTGAGAGTTACTCAGTCAGATTCAGTACATGCCATCTATGCATGTGTGTAAGACAGATCTACTCCCACAAGTCTGACGATGACACGTCACTTTGTCAATGCTACACTTTCAGAGGTAAACAGGCAAACCAAGAATTCCTGTGATGCTCCTCAGTAAAATCCCAGGTAAGTGTGATATATCACAGTCTGACTCTCACACACATGCAGCGATGTAGGTATGCACACCTGGAATGAATACAACACATGAATCTACTTATCCAGAACAGTTCAACATAGTAAATGTGTGAACACACAGGCAACCTCACACATGGTGGGTTGTATTAGGAATGAAGATTTCATCTATGAACTTGCATGTGACCATATCTTCAGCATCAGTGTGTCTGCAGAAATATGTATGTTGATATATGATGTTCAAATCACAGTAATGTTTACTGTGTTTCATGGATTGATGGCTGAGCACCGTCCACCACATGCAAAGAACACTATATATATTAAAGAGTTAATAAGTTGAAAAAACAAACTGAAAGCACTAAAACCTGTGCCAAGACTGTAAAAAATGTCAACAATAGAAAACTGTGCACAAAACAAGATTTGGAGGAGATGTAAACCCAATAAACAGCTGATCTGACAGAAATACATCCAATATCCAACAGTCTTTCAGAGAAAATAGCAGAAAATAATAATAGGACAATAATAAATAGAATAATAATAACAGATTTGGAAATATGAGGATTGATACAGGGCTCTAACAATAATGTGCTTTTTTTTAGTTTTTAATATAGTTGCCACATTGACAATAGAGAGTGTTGTTTAGAGACAATCATAATGATAGGGATGGATGAACTTAGTCAAGTTTATGAGACTCTCAGACTCATGACCACTCAGTTATGTCTATTTAAATCTATCATGTTGCTGTTGTTGAGGCCATAATAAGAGAAGCAAAATGAAGGTATAGGTTGTGACGTAGTATAATATTGTTATATATGACATTTTGTAATTTACACTATTAGGTGAAAATATTGTGTGTTCTGAAAAGTTGAGTATTGAAGTTGTTGCTAATGTTAATGTTGTAGAAGTTTAAATGTTCCAGTTTTTGAGATACTCCTTTACTTGTATTGATGACATCATGACCTGTAGCTCTCACACAGTTTTTGACCGAGACAAGACACTTTTCATGGTAAACATTTGAAATGGTGTTAGCGGCTTCTGAAGATTTATTTTGTGCCAGATTCAGACTTTAACTCAGTAGTGGTGGTTTGGAAAACAGAAAGAACGCAGCTACTGCCATGATGCAACCTACAGGCCCAAAGTCATTAAAGTCTGAGTCTATATTTGCATATTTCATCTAAATTTGGTTACAATTGCATTAGAAAATAATAATAATAATTTTTAGGAAAATAAAACACTATATTAATGAAACAAACCGTTTTCAGATCTTCTGTGTCTTGTGCACCAAATCTGGTGTAGATTACACTGACATTGTAAGAAGAAAGTGTGCAAATTTTTTTTAATTTTTTTTTTTTGTGGTCAGAAATGGGTACTAGATAGGTGTTGGAATAAGGAATACAGGAAAACACGATTATAATTTTGTTTCTTCAACTCACAGTTCAGAGATTATCAGCAAAAATATAAAGTTCTTCAATAATGGCCAAATAATGGCATTACATGTACCAGAAAACTAATGAGTTCTCCTTTAACAGGGTCAACTGTGAAGCATATGTATTATAATTACACAAAATTTGTAAATAGTTAAATCCTGACGTGCTAATCCTCCAGGGTCAACAGGTGGAACATTTAAGGCTCAGTTCACTGTACCCTGATGTTCACTTTTGTGGGTGATGTCCCCTGCCTTTACCTCTCCCTTTTTGTTGTCATACTTCATGGGAGAGGTAAGCGATGTTGTGCACTCCTTTTTTTGAAGTTTGTTTATCAGCTTGGACTTATTGTACAGTATAGTAACACAATTCTTTAATTTAACTTATGTAGGAACCTGAGTTAGCGTCACAATTGACCGGAGGATATTTTCTTTTCATTTACTTCTGTCAGGTACGTTTTCTGCGTTTTTGGTGTGTTTGTTGCAACATGGCTGCCCCTTTTTGTTCTCATACTTCATGGGAAAGGAGCCTGAGTTAGCGTCACGATTGACCAGAGGATATTTTCTTTTCATTTACTTCTGTCAGTTGCTGGAATAAATGGTGGCCTCCAATGAAACCCTCATCTGAGCCTCTTCCTTACGACACAATGCAAGAGTCAACTGGTTACACTCTCACGGCTCGCAGCCTATCCTTTCATCAAATTTCACTGGAAACATTGTTTAGTAATCTTGCTGACTAACAGCCAAACATGAACAAAAATCTCATTGAAAGAAAAAAAAAATCCGCCCTCCACTTAGAAATAGCAGTTGTGTTAATCACTTCAAGATTGAATACCAAACCAAAGAGGATCTTTAACATAGACAGGCTGAGAACTGCAGAGTGAAAACAGAGAACAGGAATGAGTCCCAACATGCAGAAAAAGAACGAGAGAGAATTCATGACCACAATCCAACACCTCACCCCGCCACTCCCTGCTCCTCCCTACTGTAAATCCTACCCTTTTACCCAAACCTACTCCTCCTAATATTTATCTCCTGCTCTTTCCTCTGCTCCTGCACTTTCCTAATTTCGCTTTCTCCCACTCTTGCTGACATGCCTCTTGTGTATTTTTTCAGGTTTGTTTGTCATGTTTGAAACTTAATGATTCCCATGCTGATGGGAGATCATTCAGAACTGTTTACATGACTTGTGTCATGATTCACAGGAAGCTCACTCTCCTTCGGCCACATTGCACCCTGCCCTAAAATTAAATGAAGGGCTGTACTGTTTCAACAAATAATCCTAGCTACAATAAAGAAAGTGCATTTTAATCCATTCACTTGTAATATTTTTCTTTACTGTTTCAAATTCACAGTATAACCCTCAAGTTTGATAAAAGCTGAATCCAGGTAACAAATTGACTCATTATCATGATTCACGTTTCAAATATAATTATGATATGTGAATCATTTCCTCGCTGGAAATGATTAGACTCCAGATTATCTGACCCTACCTTTATTTGTCTAATCCTTCCTGCCCCACCCACAGACTGGCACTGACAAGAGCATAGGAACACACATACACACACACACACTTCAGAGTGCATTGGCAGGAAGAGAAAACACACCCTCGAGTGGGCTGGAATCCAATTTCTCCTCCTGTTTTTTTTCTCTGAAGCATCTTTACTTCACCACACTCCCCTCACAGTCACGATAAGAAGTATCATTACAAAACCATGCAATTTTAATCAATGCCACACTGTCGAATAAACTCTACAGGAAGGATGCGGGTGAAGCTTTTAGTCTCTCACGTCATGCACACTGCAATTCTACTTCTACTTAAATTAACAGATCTGTAGTTCTAATTAGAGAAATAAATGTCAAATGTCACTGTTCTTTAATACTGTATAAAAGCTTAAATACAAAAGTGGAGACGTGAGGTTAAGAGACAAGGCACCAGTCTGCTCTGCTCTCGAGTATTCATAACTTTTCTTTATTAAATCCACCTGTGGATAAAAGATATAGGCGGTAGAGAAGAATTGGAAAAATAGAACAGAAGGATGTTGCTATGCCGGGAATTTACACCCCCCCACCCCCCCGAGCTGAATTTTTGGCCTCTGGTTTGTGCAGATTTTTTCTTCACCATGTTAGCTGATGAAGTGAGTACTGACATTGTCTACATACTATGAAAACCCCTGTCATGATGGGCAGTTGATAAATAATTTAGCCTCAAGATTTTCACCAAGGATTAATCATTGACACTTTGTTTAAGCGTGACTTAAACATTAAGCTTAGACATACTCAGATTTACAATTGCTTGTTTTTCCTTCTGCTTAAGAGCCACAAACAAATATCAGATGGACAGACGTAGCGTGCTGTGCTGCTGGCCATCACACGGTGTAAACAGAGGGAGGACATGAGGCCTTTGCTGGTCACAGTACAACATGCTATTAGAATAATTTAGTGCAGTGTGCTGCCATCTAGTGGCTACACTTGACTACAGAATGTATCACTTAACAGGAGACAGGTTTCCACTGATGGAATTGACAGTTAATATTTCATGATTCCTCTGTGATATTTTTTTGGAAATTAGGGGTTTAGTGACATGAACAAAATAACATTCTAAAACTACATTACACACATTATACATGTTGGGTTCTTAAGGATCATTTAGATGTTATTTGACCTATTTGATTGCTTTAGGCAAAGAAAAAAAGAAATCAGGATTTACTACTCTAACATAATTACACACTTGGAGGTGTAGAAAAGGCTTTGAAGCAACATTTAGATAATGATGAAGTGTGATCAGTTTTACAAAAAAATAATTCAACAGTTGATTAAATAAAATGTGAGATTTTATGATTTTATTAAATACTCAAAGTTTTACAGTGTTACAGTGGATGGGGTTGTGCTAAAGGAATCTGGACTCATGACCTCAGTGTGTCTAAAATCCCAGCTACAGCCCCGCTTGTACGGCTCCCATTTAACTGTTTCAAGTCCCTCTAGATTGTCACAAGTCACATTTCACTGTCTGTCATAAAGGAGTGAATAAATCTGAGCGTTGGCTTCAAAAAGTCAAACCGCTCAGCGGCTGAGGGGCTAGAAAAGGAACAGACTGAAATGCGGAAGAAACTGAATCTCTTATCCTGACTTGTACTGAATATAAACACTCACATCTGAATAAAACTCAAAATTCAGTAACTAAAATAAGGTAGTCATTTTTCTGCTGTTTATGCTCCCATGATGGGTGAAAAAACCCACTTTAATCGAACTAAATTTAGACATACTGTATGTGTAACCCATACTTAATAATTAAATGTAAAATAAGAACCTTTATCTCTTTTTTACATATTACAGGTAGGCTTATTTAGATTACGTCCATCATCAGTGAATCACCATTCAAGTGGTTTAGACCCTCTTTGATGTAAACACATTTCTAAAAACTGAAGAAAAGTTTATGTAGAGGTCAGCAGGTAGATCACTTCAGGTCACAGATTGCTCTCTTCTGGCAGTTTAGTGAGAATATCCACTCCATCAGATGTGATGACCACCGTGTGTTCAAACTGAGCCGATCTGCAAGAACGTAAATACAAAACAGAGCTGCACATTAAAAATTTATGACCATTTAGTCGGAAAAAGTGTGTTTTTGGTCGCCCACCACGTTGTACCTTTTATCATCTGCGGACACTGCGGTCCACTTGTCCTTCAGGATTCTAAACTCTGCAGACCCCTCCATCAGTATAGGTTCTGCAAATGAACCCACAATATCAGTCCTGCTCTCATACACTGTGGCATCTTAATGTTTACACGAAATTGTAACATGTGACTCACCTATTGTGAAAGCCATTCCTTCGTCCATGGTCATGTCATTGTCATTAGCTGAAAATGAAGAGAAAAACAGTTTTAGAGAATTTGGGCAACATAGGACATTTATTTCTGCTACTAATTTTATTGTTGCCATATTTATTTTCCTGTTTCAGTTTTCAATATCCTTACCTTACAAACTAAACATGTTTTGTGAGTCTCTTCTCTTCTGCTTGCAAGGCTATCAATATTAGCGGTGCTCAGTACATGTACAAACCACTTTTTAAAATCAACAAAGCTTCAAACTGAACTGACTATACTGAATCACCATCGTCACCGACCATATCAGTAACTTTTAGCAGTGGAGTTCCCTCACTGTGTGCAGGGATTCACAGTACATTACCTCCTCATTAAAGCATATTAAAAGACAGCAAAAGCATTTAGTATCATATTTAAACTCCATACTGACTCAGATTAAGACATTTTAACTCTAAGTCAAACGAGTGAGAGACTATCTGAGAAAGAAAATTAAAAGTATGAGAAAATGAATGAATGCCACAAATTTGCTTGGAATAATTAATCTATCAATCAATTTCTTGGAACAACTCTGTTCATACGAGTGGTTCTTGCATGAGGTCTATTGCCAAAACTACACAAACTTACCGTGGTGCCAGATCTCAGGATGGCAATGAAAGCAGGAGCCTATTCCATGTCCAATGAAATACGGACACACTTGGAAGCCACTGGCATGGGCTACTTCACTGCCGGAAACATATTAGTTAAAAGAATAATGAATGTGATTATATGTAATCGTGTATTTCATCTACTTATGCATTTTATGTGTGTATTCAATGTGTGTGTGTGTGTACCTAATAGTGTTCCCTATAACACAGAGCTGTGCACCCGGCTTGCAGGCAGCAATGGCCTCATCTCGGCAACGCCTGGCAGTTTCCACCAGTCGTTGGCCGACCTCATCCACCTGGCCAATCAGGAAGGTTTCCGAGGTGTCGCCGTGGTAACCATCCAAATACACCTATTGTGAATAGGCAGAAGTCAGTGATGCTCTAACTGATCATGTTGGCAGTAATGTCTATGAGTTTGTTTGTGTGTCTGTTACGGCATCAACCTACAGTGACATCAATATTGATGATATCTCCATCTCGAAGTTGCCGACTGCAGGACAAAGGAATATTAAAAGATGAACAGTGTATACAGAGAACCCCTTACATTTTTACTAATGCTTAATTTCTGCGATATAATACCATTAATACTGGACTTCACCATGATATCTCACCATTAAAATATACAGTATATATCTATATGAAGTATTTATTACATTTATCTAAGATCAAGTCAAATTTTCCAAGAATTAATTCTGACTTATCAACCAAGTTCATCATCCAAAGTTTTTATAGTTTAGTCCAACATTTAAAATTTAAGTTACCAAAGTGCTTTAAATCTGGTTCAAATGAAAGATAAAAATGATTTTCTCAGTGTCTGTATGTATTTTATGATTAGTAGATTCTCATTTTGGAAGGAAAAAAAGAGAAAATGACATAAAAATATACTGAATGCAGTACATTTTTTGTTTTCATGCATCCAGTTGTTGTCAGTGAATGTGCAGCATACTCACCTGTCAGGTATGCCATGACAGACCACGTTGTTCACAGATGTGCAGACCGATTTGGGGAAACCCCCATATCTGAGAGGTGATGGGTAGGCGTTGTTCTTGATGGTCTCCTGGTGCACGATGAAGTCTATTTCATCTGTCGTCATACCAACCTGGAAGCCACAAGTCATGACTGTTGTGTTGTTTTTGTTCTTTATCATGACATAGAAACACAAACAATACTTATAGGTGCTTACCTTCAGACTGCGTCCAGCTAGTAGCAGCACATGCCTGGCTAGCTGACATGCTCTGGCAAGACCTTCAATCTGCTCTTGGTCCTTGATCTCTATGTAGTCTGGCCATTCTGGGACCACTCCAGTGCCCACATAGCTAGGTCGCACAATGTGCTAAAGTCAGAGAGGAGATGAAAGAGGAGGATATAAAGGGTGAGTCATATTAATATTCTACAATTCCATCTAAAAACAGAGTAATTATTAAGAGATACAGACGAAACTACAAAATAAAGTGATGAAATTCAAAGACTGAGTTTCTGTATTGTTGTGTTCATCAGTTAATCCAAGTGCCTCCCAGCCCCGTTCCTCTTGTTCATTTAGTCCAATAGTGTGCTTACTGCTGAGTGAAAAACTGAGTGTGATAGTAAATATAGGAATGAGGTCTAGCTATGTGTAACTTTGAGGTCAATTTAGTAATCAAGTGTAAGTAATGTAGTTCTGTGTGGAGAAGATGTCAGCGTGTGTGTGTATTTTTATTTTTTTTTTTTATATATACCTCTTTTGTATGTGATAGATCTCCTATTAAGTGAGGTGATCCATATGTGTCTTTCTTTTTTCCTTTATTTTTAATGGAATGAGAATTGAGTCAGTCAACAACGCATTAAAGTTTGAGAGGTTTATCATGCAGAAGACCTGGAAATGAAATCAATACATATGTTCTAATGATGTTTTTAATGCTAATTAATTTCGGCATGTTAGTCATTTTTATCTTACTGGTAAGTACTATTAATTCTGAAGTCAATTAGCCTCAAGAAACTAGGAGGTCCTATGTAAGTAATTTAAGATCTTACTGCATCAGTACTGAGGCTGTTATGGTTATTTTAACCTATTTACAAAGCAGAGGAAGATTTTCAAAATTGATTAAACATGTATCTGGCATACTGAAATAACAAGATTAATTTTAACATTTCTGTCATCAAGCTACTCGTGGAATTAATGTTAATTGGTGACAACTGATACGATGATTTGCCACTCTCAACATCATTTTTTACCGGTGAAAGTGGCAGTAAACACCAGCTAACAGTAAGAAGCTGCAACCTGAATGTTTTGTACACTAATACTCTTTGCTATTGAGAAAAGGTGTAAGAGTTCAGAGAATCTGTGCATATTGCCAACCAGGTGTGCCCAAATCATTTTTCAAGATCACACACTTTTTTTTTTTAGTTTTTACTTGTAAATATACAGAGGCAAAATGCTCATACTTTAGGCTGGTGTAAAGGAAACAGGCTGAGGTGAACAAAACACAGTAGAGTACAGTAACACGATAAGCATTTGATTGGCTTTATTTTAGCTGATAATGATCCATTGCAATATGCCTGGATCAGCCGTGATACCAATCCTTAGGAGTGGCCTGGGACATATCTTCTTAGGACTGTGGCAACATAAGCTACTGTACCTTGGGTACCACGTAGGCAGGTCTAACAGCAGCTGGACGAACTACATTGTGAGAGTGAGAATTCTTCCACTTCCTCCAGAAAAAGCGCCGATGTTGCTGACACAGTAGGGCTGTGGGGGGACCACAGCTTCCTAGACAACAAACTCTCCGCAGGAAACCACCCAGTCCTGGAGAAAAGGACAGAATAAAAGCAACACAATAGAGAGCTATCTGTTTATGAATAAAAGACTCCTGCTTTTCTGAGAAGAATAAATGGCAGGAAAGGAGTTCCTGTATTTCCCCCTCAGCAGTGCTCTCTTTTCAACCAGCTGTGCAACAATGACAATTTTTTATCTGCATATTGTGTGACCCACATCAAAGGAAAATTTCTATTACCTTCTGATGGATGCTAATGTTTTTTCTGAGTCTGTCTCTGTAGAAACGTACACATATGACAACAAAATAACCTTTCCTAAAAGGAAATGAGGGAGCCTCACTACACCACTCAACAATACAAAAAGTTGAGCATACAATCATGCCCAAGCTGCCACCAAGAGGAGCAGAATTAGGATGAGAGGGGTAGATTGTCACTAGCAGTATCTACAGTATGTAGTTACAAAAATGCTGCGCTTACAACACAGACTATGTAATTGCTACATTCCCAGTTTGAGTTCTGATGGGGACCTTTATTGTATGTCATTTCCCTATTTCAATATCCAATAAAGGCGCTTTTATTTATTTATTTTATTTGGAAGGGAACCACACACAGTGTTAAACATGAATATTAATATTTGATGTACTGTATCAGAGTTAGCTTATAGCTCATTTTCCGCTGTAGTCCCTTCAGCATGTCACAATTAAAACATATAACAGCACAATAAAAAAAGGTACAAAGCAAAAAAAAACACACAGGACATACAATACACAATAGCATATCACACACACCCAAAATGTCAATGAGAAATTACCAATATATGCTTGTCCAATTAAAAGTGAGACTATCTGCGTTCATGAGAAGACCATGAGATTAAATGTAGAGTCAATGGTTACAAAGCTGAGTAGCTTTTAGCAGAATTTGGTTTTAAAAGTACAGATGGAGCTGCAGCTGCAAAAATACTTCAAACAATAAAATATAAAAACTACATGAAGACTGCAAAAATCTGGCTTAAGCTGCTTTTTTAAAACTGTGTTTTCAATGCCAATGGTGTTGACTGATACTAAAAATAACAGAGAGAGACAGGAAACAGGGGCAGAGAGAGAGGTATGACATGAAACAAAAGGGTCATACACCAGGGCGCCCGATGGATAACAATTGTTGCTGTGGACCGTTTCCTATCAGCAGCATAGAGGGAGGTTTTTCCCCATATTGTCCTGCCAGTGTATCAGCCTGAATGGTGGCAAAAACAGTACCAAAGCTTTGCAACAGAATTCAGTGCACCACCATTTCTATTCAAAATATTTTTTGCTATGTTAAATAAAATGAGACATTATACACATTAAACACTGTAATTCTAATGTTGCATTGAAGAGACCAAACAGGCCCCTTTGGCACGACTAAAACAAATAGTATATCAACATAAAATGAATGACTGGAAAATACAAACACTACTATAACTACTGTAATATAAAGCCAAGAGAAGCGCTGGGCATTATAACGATAGATACCCTGGCTTACCAACCAGATAAAGGTTTTAATAATTTGAATAGTTGCTAATTTGTTTGGGAATTTACACTAAGAATGCGTACTAGCAGCTAAGGCAGGTCCTGCATTATAAGCTAATTTTGTGCTCCTGTTTTGTAGAGGGTAAAATCAACTTTAAGACCTTTGTTGTGTAGAAAAACATGGGACCAGTGTTTACTATTCCAGCACAGGAGTGCTGCTCAGCAAATAATGAAGCTGGCATGTAAAGTTTACTGTGCGCAGTGTGTGAGGTGACAGGGTACAAATCCAGTTCATGAGGGTGGGGGGAGCAATCCTATGCAACATACATTCAGTGACCCCTTTTTTATTAGGTACACCTGTACAATTGTATACAATCCAATACAGCTGTTGAGTCTACATTTTTGATGCTTATAATGTTTTTTTTTTTTGACACTGTCATAAAGATGCCAATTAAATGATATTTTAGCTTGAGGTCATTGTTAGAGATAGTGTATGAAAACAGGGAGGACAAAACAAAAAAAATAGAGACACCTCTCAATATAATGTATTCCAGTAAATCACAACCTTTTAATATGATCTAAAAAATAAACATATGATAGAATTTCTACATTTCAGACAATGTCAACAAAAACTGAACATTATAATTCTTTTGAAGGCAGAATTTATGGCAGATCAGATGGATTGCATTGAATATCAACAGATTGCATAGTTGTGCCTAATTAAGTAGCGACAACTTAGTGTATGTATATAATTTTATCCGTATCAAGAGGTATTATTGTTATTTAGTAGAAGTAAGTTAGTAGAAGTATTGCAGTACAAGATTTAAGCGTTTTTAATAAGTGAAGTGCACAGCTGACTCATGTGAACTTGTGGAAAGCTAACTGTGTGTGAGAGTGTATTTTGGGGGCAGACTGACACCATCTCCACTCATTTTAAAGTCCATTTAGTTCATAAACTCCCCCCGGCATGGACAGGTGAACTCAATGACAACATAAGTTAACAGTAACTAGCAAGTCAACCTTTGCTGACATAAACATCGCCACTTTACTTCCACATGTCACTGCTGCTGTCATGTTTTAATGCATGTGGTAAATAAATAATTGTTTTTTTTACGTTACGCGAGGAGCAACTGTTTATGCTAGCTCTCTCTCGGGGGAGCCTGTAAATGAAAAGGTACCTGATGTCCTGGATACAAGTCCTGCAGAACAAGGAGCCGCCATCAATATCTGTTAGTCACGTGGTGCGGAAGCATGCGTCTTTTTTCCTTCTTCTTCTTCTTCTTCTAATGAATTTCCGGCAGACTGTACACTGAACAGCGTAATGCTGCCCTCCACAGAAAGGGGATAGCTATTTATCCTATATTTTTGAATACAGGCTAGTTGCATGGAGATATCTTAAGATTGCTCTACCAATAGGTTGAAAATTCATTTCAGATGCAAAAAAACAACTCCCTGAATAACTGTGGCCTTTCACTTCTGTATTTATTACATGATAACATAACATGTTGGACTGTTTCCAAATCTCCATACTGACACAGACCGTCTGGATGTTTGCCTATGACTTTCAAGTAGCTGGCTAGACCACAATGCCCTGGTCTCAACCTAGCTAGAACAACATCCTCCCTTCTTCCAGAGTTTATCATCCACCTCTTACTTTTAACAGATGACTGCAGAGAGAAATTTGTCTACCCCTTCTTTCTTCTGTCCACTCTTTTTGTGACTGAAGCTCTAATTTTTCTTTACAAAAGCCAAAGCATTCACATTTTCCCAACTGAACCTTCAATAGTTTCCCTTAAGGGGATTCCTTAGCCAATTTGTCAGAGATTTCATTTCCCTCAAACCCTGGGTGCCGAGGTAGCCTATCCACAAAAAGCCCACATGGCAGTCTATATTCACGATCCTAAACAAGCAGTCCTGGGCCCTTGATGTCCCATCTCTCAAAGCCAACAAGGCAGCTGCAGAATCCGAGCAGATGATACTTTTAGGGGGTTTGACCAGGTCTATCTGCCATATAGCCCATAAAATTGCCAGTAGCAGTATTATCAGATATGTGGATGCTCTGCTGGATCTGAAGATTGGCCACATACATCTAAAACCCAGTTAGATCCATCAGTAAAATCTATACTCTTTCTTAAATTGATTTAAATACTTGTAAACATGACTACATGGAAGATTTCTATTCTGATCAAGAAAAGATGTACCTCAGGTTCATGGAGAAACTGGCAAGGAATAGGAGACCAGACAGACCCAATCACACTGTCTTGCTCAAGCCCAATGTTTACTGCAAGCTGTTTTAAGAGGTGAAGGAAATCTGACTACTTCTCCTTACCTATAAACTCCCAAACATCCTTCAAAAGATATTTTGCTGTAGAGCTATATTTAAGGCCACTTAACATAACCCAATAGTGATGCCCCAGTTTGTTGGAAGCATGCTTACCCTTCAAAACATCTTTATTTACAACAGAGGATGAACAAGAGTCATATAAAACCATTAACAAATAAATAAATAAATATATAAACTATTGAAAGTCTTCTTTCATATCTTCTTCACGTCTTTGATTAAAGTTGCCATGCTTAGATAAATAAATTGATGAAAGCAAGGTTTAGAGCCAGACCATTTAGATTTGTGGATATGAAAATTAAATTAAAATAATTATTATATAGGCAGAGGTAATGTCTAGCTACTTTCCATTCAAATAGCTATAACTTCACATCGAATACACATCTAATACGAATTTTCATTTTGATACAATTCTGTATATTTCCCAAATAAATTTGTATAAACACAGTGAAAAAACAAATGAAAATATCTGAATATCTATCTGAATTACAAAACACACAAACATAATCTATGTTTAGACTAAATCTTTCCAAAATTTCTTTTACAGGGTGAATGCAATGTACCAAAACCCCGAAGGATAACTTTATTACTAATGCAATATTTATACACAACTATTCTTTTGTTCAATTTTAATGACATTATGAGTTATGGAGGCCTTTTGTACATCACAATTGAATCTGGCTTGCCTTCACTTTTCTCAAAGATCACAGGAACAGCAGCAGCTTTTTTTTCCCCTCTCTGTCAAGCACTGACAACTTATTTAAGCAACATGCCCATCCTGGCTCTGGGTGGGATTCTGGGCAATTTGGTCACTAAATTTGTTAGGAGACTCCTGGAGCCTTTCCTGCACAGGGAGAGAGAGAGAGTGACAGAGATGATGAGAACACTTCATTCTCTGTCAGACCCACTGACCAAAATCCACCTTATTCAACAACCAGCACCATGTACATCAGATCAGATAAGCACATAAGGACTATGTTACCTTTGAGGTGGGCTAGGTCCCACTATGCAGTCTTGATGAATGAAGGAAATGGGCAGAACATAACCAACCTGTTGTATTCTCAGTCTCACACCATTCAACAGAAGGCTACAAAGAATAGTATCGACAGGTATTTAAAAGGGCTGTATTCATTTATTTATGGAACTAGTACAGCTCAGGTGGAGTGTTTTTGACATGCAGATTTCTACACTGAAAATATGTTGTAGTAATATAATTTTGACTCAAGTAGGGGGACCAGCATGTGTCTGCAACCAGTGGTGTGGCACAAAGCTCTGACTAGGACCCTTGCATATGCATCCTCACTGGGGTCCCATCCCAATTTTACTACATGCAATGCATTATGCCTGTAAACACATAACTGAACCAACAAGTAAACACATGCTTCTGTAGTGATTATTACTACAAAGAGTACATCTTTCTGATAAGGCACTCTTTATAAAGGGTTTATACCTTGTAAAATGGCTTTAATTGATTAATAAACAAAAAAAGCATTAACTGATGCTGTAAATGAGGTTCAAGGCTTGTGTACATTTGTTGTTTTCAAGTGGCTTCCCTTCTTTACTTTATTATATTTATGTTATATTTAGCATATATACACTATATTCCAATGCATATATGTAATCTAAATGCAATGACAATTATTCTCTTTAACTCATACAACTGTTACATGTTACCAATATTGTAAAATATGTTCTGCATCGAAGGAATACAGACATGAATTAGTAAGTAAACGATGATAATACACGTTACTAATAATAAAATAGCAACACCAACAGCACCCTAACAAAAGAAAACAAAATACAATTAAAATAAATAAATGAATAGTTTCTGCTTCTCAACAACACGGCTCCCCACCACCCCAGACAAACAATGATCCACTCTCTCTGGATCATTCATTAGGGTCATCCTCCGGATCCATTAGATTATCAATATCAAAATATTTAAGATAGGAAATAAAGGGGCTCCATACTTCTTCAAAAGCTTTGTATTTACCTTTTGCAACAAATGTTGTCCTTGGTTTACTAATATTCTTCCATTGTAAGGCAATGAGACATTTTGTGAAACACACATACCTATAAATTTGTATTCCTTTTGTTTCAAGCGTATGTTGCATGAGTGTAACTGCAAAATGAATGTCTTTATTTCGAGAGGAAGCTAAACCTTGAGGATATCTTATGGTTCACCTCTTTCCAGAATTCCCTTATCTCCTTACACTCCCACACACAGCGAAACAACGTTCCTTTCAGTTCATTACATTTAATGCAAGTATCATTATTGAATCGGTGTAGTTTAGCTGGAGTGATGTAGGTGTACATTAGCCGGTTATATTATGGCAGTTTTAACCATGTTTTCATTGTTCGCTGCTGAGCATCCCTACATGCCTCCATCCAGTTGCTCATTGAAATATCCTCCTTAAATCCTCTCTCCAAGCCTCTGTCTAATCTAGGCTCTGAGGATACCTGTGAACCCGATTCAAGCATAGAGTATAGTAACAAAATCAAGCCCTTACCATAGCAATCTCTTGTTACTTCTTTTTCCAAGGAGGAAAGAGGAGGCATTCTGAGAGAGTGGTACTGAGAGAATGACATAAAGCCTCTTACTTGTAAGTATTTGAAGAAGTGTTTTCTAGGGATATCATATTTAATTACTAGTTCTTTAAATGACATAAGTTTATCATTCATGTATAGATCTTCAGTTTTTCTAACCCCTTTACCGGTCCATGAGGTAGTTATCCATTTACTGGGTTTTTTTGTATCTGTCTCATTCTGTGACATAATGGAAGACTTAGAGTTGTTAATCGTAACCTGATATCAGATATGGTTGTATGTCTCCTTACTGCTATTGCAAATGGTTCTATAGCAATGATAAAGAGGAGAGGAGACAACAGGCACCCCTGACAGCAAACCCTAAAGACTGGGAATGGTTTTGATACCACATTGTTGGACAGAACATTAGCCATTGGGTTATTATAGTGTAAAGATACCCATTTGCAGAAATTCTTGGCCAAATCTGGTAACTTGACATGCCAGACACATATGGGGTTACACACAAGACTACACTGTGTAGTCTTGTGTGTAACCCCATATGTGTAGTCTGCAAGATGTCTACACAATAATCAAAATGTACAGTTCCACAAATTAGAAAACTGTACATTCAAAGTGCATCCAATTTACATGACAGTAATGTCCTATTATAATGAAGACAGTGCTCTCTGTCTTAATTACCACACATTTTCTATAAACATTCCACATATCTACATTAAAGGATAGGTTCACAATCTTTCAAGTCTATGTTAATGCAATACTGAAACAGGTTTTTCTCTGTCATCATTCCTCCTGTTCATATTGGACATTTAAAGATTGCTTCCTAATGAGTCTACAGCCCTCCTTCTGCACAAAAATGTATTCAAAAGTTTATCTGAAGCTAATGTGAAGCTTTAGCTATTCTCATTAGTCATGTCAAGTGGATATTTTCCCAATTTAAAGTCTTTTTAGTACAAAATTCCATGTAATTGTTAAAATCCTTAGTAAAATGTCTGGTATTCTCTACTGCAGAGAGCAGCCATAAGACTGGACCAATATGTTGGCGGCTGAGATGCATCCCACAGCCCAGAATGTGGCATCCACATATGTATGAGCCCGTTCTCGAGAGCCCGGTGCATCTTGCACAGACACTAAAGTCTACCTTGTGCGTTGGTATCAGACGCAAAGGGGTGTGACAAAGTGTCGGTATTTGATGCCCAGGGATGAGAACATGTTGATTTTGTGATAGGAAACTGTTCACTTGGTAAACTCTACTTGAGTTGCCAAGATGAAGCCAATGCTGAAGTGCCAAAAACTGCAGTTCCTCAAATGGCCACTTAATGTTGGATCCAAAAGCGAGTCAATCCAAAACGGCAACCTCCGAGGCTGAAAAATGAAGCCAATGCCAAAATGCCAAAAACCTGCATTCTATCTAATGGCCATCAGGGGGTGAGTCCACTGGCTGCAAAAAGAAGTCCGATTGTATGGAAGTCTATGAGAAAATGACCCTACTTCTCTCTTGATTTATTACCTCAGTAAATTGTTTCCTAATGAGTTTATGACGACAACGTTACTTACATAATGTAACCATGGCGTTTACAAGTGGCTGCTATTTCACAGTGTGTTTTCAGTTCACTAAAGTTAATTGTAACAATTTGGTCGCATTAAAAAAAGTCTTGGTCAGCATTTGGTTGTAATAAAAGACCCACCAATGAGTTGAATGATCAGTTTTTCTGGTGAGTACATTTTGTCTTAACTCTTTGCTAATATTCGCCAGCGAGAATTAATATTAGCATATAGCATTATCACTGTTAACCATAAATTGTAAATGCTAAGCAAGCTAACAGCTAGCACCATGGTCAGCTCCACCCTCTTGTCCAAATATGATCACTTCTGGCTCCAAAAATCAAACATGGCGACGGCCAAATCCAAGATGGCGATGGTCAAATCGCTACACTCGAGGCTTCAAAACAGCAGTTGGCAAACCAATGGGTGACGTCACAGTGACTACGTCCATGGTCTATGGTCAATCCCCATAGACCTCCATGTTAAAATACTCAACTTTACAGCAGAAAATAAACATGTTTACAGCCTGGTACAAACATGGTTTTGGTCTCTATAGCTAATTTCCACTTTCACAACAACTGTACGGAGAGTGATTTTTTTTTATAACTCACTCGTTTAAATTTTATTAAGCTGTAAAGTTATGCTTTAATTAAGGACATGGCCACTTTGAGTGACAGGTCGCTAGCCGCTAAATGGCTTGTTTCAGCAACAGACTGCATTCGGCCCACCTCAGCTCCATCTCTTTGCCCATTTTGGGAGTTCGTTGGAGTCAGGCACTGCCAAGATGCCGACTCCAAGATGCCGCCCAATTTGAGCTTCAAAATCACTCTTCAGAAACCAATGGGTGACATCACAGTGACTTCACGGGAAAAGACACTTGGTTGGAAGCAGAAGCGAACAGTCTCCTACAGCAAAAGCAACTTTTTGACTTTTTGCCATTATTATTAAAACAAATATTTTACCAAGATTTATATTTTTATGTCAAAACTTGCCAATTCACATACCAAAAAAAATCTTTAACCAATGGGATGAAATTATTACTGTAATAAATTTATTTGGGGAGAAAGAAAACCTTGTATAAAACTTAAGATGATCAAATTTAATTAAACCAATCACTGTAAGCAACAATTCAGTAGCAAAGTGGAAATAAATGGAAATTCAAAAACTGGGTAAATATTGGAAGATGTATATATCTGCTATAATTACTATTAAGGACATTAGTAAAATTGAAAATACAGGGAATTTAACCATACTTTGAACAACACTTTTAAAAACTGGGCAAGTGAAGGCTTGATACGGTATAATCAGATAGTTACAGATAAAGGAATAGCGACTTTTGAGGATTTAACAAAACTATATAACCTACCAAAATCCCACTTTTATAAATACTTACAAATGAGAAGTTACCTTGTAAAAGAAATTAGGACTAAATAAAACAGTGAAGGAGATACTACACCCTTTAATAGCTTGTATGATAAGTATATCTAATAGAGCTAACACAAAAATTATACTAGGTCAGATTTACTGCATTATGGAAGAAGAATATAAAAGTCAAAGGAATCACCAGTTTGGAGAAGGAGCAGAATTTAATGATATCACCAGAAATATGGAAGGATATGAGCAATAATACACGGAAAACCACAAGCTCATTCATTTGGAGAGAGTACTCTTGGAAAATTCAACTACAACTAGGTGTTTTTTAAAAGACCTGTTATTCAATCAAAGTATTCCAGGGAGGTAACACTAAGTTGTTGGCGAAGATGCAGGGAGGTAGAAGCCAACCACACCCATATGTTCTTTTCAATGCACACTCCATTTTGGGAACACCAAAGTTGCTCTCTCAGCAGACTAATAAGTATCTAATTTTAAGAGCAGCAGCACTTAAGCAGATGACATAAAACTAGTTGAAACCAGAGGCAACACAACTAAGCAATTGGGAGGACACAATTAGCGAAATTTGTGAAATGGAGATAATAAATCACAGAATTAGGAATCTAGCTAAACTGTTTGATGTGAGATGGAAGAGGGTATATTAAACAAATATTACACAAAAATAAAAACTGTATGCCGTAAGATACTCCCTGAGCCGCACATATTAGGCCTATCTACTGTATAAATCAGGGTCCAAAAGTCTGAGACCACTTTCCCATTGGGAAAATCACTATTTGGTGGAGCTCTTAACTCATCTGAAATGTGACCCTGACTACACACTGCTTTTCAAAAGCCAAAAAGGTTGGAAACCACTGGTTTAATCTTTAACAATGTGTTGTTTTTCCCTCTGAAATGTAGTGGAGTGGATTTATAAAGTAGCATCAAATGGAAATACTCAAGTAAAGTACAAGTACCTCAAAATTGCACTTAAGTACTGTACTTGAGTAAACCTTCCACCACTGTCTAACAATAAAGTTATAATATTGGAGCAAGTGAGCTTTTAAAGGTAGGTAAAAATGAACTGTGATAGCACTGAATATTTGAAACATACCTTAGCTTAAAACCCCTACCCCTAACCTGTCTACCACCTATGTAGGGTCTGAGTTAAATATTTAGAGCTTTGACTGCAAATGATAAGAAAAGAGTGATTTTGAAGCGGATATTAGATTTTAAAGACTTTTATTGAATGACTTTTTCCATTTTTGTACTCATGAAACCATTTGGCTTTTGGGGGGCAATTTAAAGTGTTCAATTGATGAACTGTTGTGAGGCAAAGTTGGAGGAAACCGGAGAACCCTGAGTAAACCCATTCCACCTCAGTGGACAACACACAGACCCAGAAAGGCTCAGGACCAGGACTTGAACCCTCGCCTTTCAGCTGTGAGGAAACATTGAGGTAACTGTGAGAGCTCAAGTCCCGCCCCACATGGAGGTAACCTGGATGTGAGGAAGTAAAGATGGCCTCTTATACTGTGGCAGGCAGGAAATGGAAGAAGCCAAATGGGCATGCCAGAGGGGAGTCTGCCTTTTTGAATCCAGTTAACTTAAATTACTTTGGGACTTTAAGTTTTGTTATTTTTCTTGCTTTGACAGTTAGTTTGGTTGTAAATGGTTTCTTGATTGAAATGTTTGCTGATATTAAGGTTAATTTGTGAGTTAATTGTTTGTTCCTGCCCCCCCACCCCCCACCCCCACCCCCTTGCAGTCTCTGTAGGCTAGCCTGTGTGTATAAACCCTCCTTTTGTGTCATTTGTCAGGTCAGTTATGTTGAATTCAAGTTGGGTCGCTGTCTGTTTAGTTGACCTCAATTTGAGTTAAATGGCCCTAGTTTTTGAAATTCCTTTTCTCTAGTTTTCCTGTTTTTGTATTTTGAAAAAATTTGTTAAGTCGAAATTAAGTTGTAAGCTAACTACCATTTTTTGCTTTACACACTTGGCTTTCTTGAGCCTTACTGCTTGTTCCCTGACACCACCACCTAAATAACCCCAGCACTAGTTTTAAGTCTGAAGGAGGGACCCTCAGATTTAGAACCACTGACCACCCCTAAAATGACCCTGAGAGCTCCATAGAGCTGAAACTCTTTACTAACCACCCCCCTAAATAACCCCAAACCTGGGTGCCCGTCTGAAGGGCTTGGAGATGGCTTTTCCCAACGCGGAGAAGAACCTGGAGACGGCGCACCGTTTTTTCGCCATAAGGTGGTGGCGGAATTGGTAGGTGATGATTTTTTCACTGACTGGCCCCTGTAAAGTGAGAGAAACCAGCACATTCGTTGCACAGCCCCAACCCTTCATCAGGTGTTTGAACACCGCCTTGTCGAGTTCTTCAAACGTTTCTGGGGTTATTGTTATTTCCTCTCCCTCGACCTCGGCCCATATCCTCTGGAAGAGACGCTGGATGATGACCTCTGGCTGTGTCGTGGTCCTGTTCACCTCGGCCTTGTTGTACAGCCGAGAAACCAGCTTCTCCACGAGGAATAGGACTGCTAACTTCTTTCTCTCCACCAGTGCTGTGTCTTCCTTTGAAGATCGGGATTGTGTCTCCCTATGTTTAGAGGCTGGCGCTGCATTAGGTATTAAAGATGCGTGCTCCTGCTCTGCATTGACCTCTGCCGACTGTGTCTGTGACACTGACACAGGGTCTTGAAGAGCCAGTGTGATTATTTTGGAGTGGGAGGCAGCCTGGGTTTTCTGCCACCAGTTGATCAGAGCCAGGAAACAGCGGACTTTCTTCTGTACATCCTTATACATGGCAGCATCGAACTTAGGAACAGCCACTGCCTTCCTCCTGATGGCTTCTGGAATGATATCTGGCATCATATTCCCATATTTGATGTAGCAGTAGATCATTTCGGTGAGTTCTTTGCTGATCTCCACTACATTGGTGCCAGAAAGCGTTTTATACCTGGGAAAGACGCAAAGCCCCTTCCCGCCTTCGTCTTTCTGTTTGTCCTCATCCTCCACCATTAACACATCTTCGATAGCCGGGAAGAGAACCTCCATCGACTGGCTGCTTTCAGCTTCAGACTGCTGATGGAATTTGCTCTTCAGTTGCGCCACAAGGCGATGTATCGACGCTTTGATGAGGAGCTTGGAAAAAAAGTTCTTTATAATGCTGCCCACTCCTTCCAGAGACACTCTGCGCTTCTGTTTGGATTCTGGAGTTGAAGTCTCGACCTCACTGGCGATGATTTTAGCAATGTCTATTGACACAACCTCAATGTCAGAAGAGGTCTCAGACTGCAGCAGCTGGTACTCCGAATCTGATACATCCTGCAAAAGAGGCTGTGTGATATCACTAACAGCTTTCTCAATAATCCCCTGGACTTCTTTAGCTGTTTCAGCCACAAATGGGTCTTGTAGGGGATCCTCCTCAGGGGTTTGTGGCTCCTCCCCCTCTGACTGACAGCTGTCATTGTCTTCTTTGACCTCCAGATACTGCGATGCCAGATCCTGGGAGGCAGTCTGGCTCGCTGTCTGCCGACGTGCTCGGGATGTGCACTTTTTCATCTTGCCGCATCTGGCCACAAACGTTTTCAGCATTTTGGAGGCATGCTTGATCATGTTGTTCAACCTGATGGGGGGAGTGATGTGTTTGCTAAATCCAGGCTCAGTGGCGTTATGAGCAGAGAGGGCAGAGCTGATGCTTTTTGTGATCTCTTTAGCGAGCAGGTTTGTCAGGCGTTCAGAGCTGATACACTGACACTGGTCTGGGTTCTTTATGTCCAGAGCCTCACCGAAGGTCTGAGCCAGTGTGTCGCCCAGTTTTACCTGAACTTGCTCCTCGGAAATGTTGACACATGTGTTTTTCAGAGAAGCCAAAGAGAAGTTTGTCACTGCTTGTATAATGTCCAACAGCAGCTCAGCTAACAAGATTTTGGTGGCGTTGTCAGGACATCCAATTTTCAGCAGAGTCCACTGGTCCTCCGTCATCCTATCAACAAAGGTTTGGATTGGCGGGCGTAAAATTTCAACTGTGACGTCCTGCATCTCCTCTGAGCACGAGCTTCCTGTTCTATTCATGGTGATTGTGATGATGTGTTATCTTCGATGCTCGATGCTTGATGCTTGATGCTTAATGCTTAACGCGTTCTATGTACTGCACTGGGCTAAGTTTTCACGTACTAATACACGGCGAGTAGATAGATTAATTGGTCGATTCATCCGGTATTCACTAATTCAGAATTTACTATAAAGCTTTGATCCACTGGATCAAAATAGATCAGTGGCTTTGACCTTTGATCTATCTAAACATCAAAGCCACTGATCTGAATGACCTAGAACGTGATGTCACAGATCAAGGGAGCCACCTGTTCCGTAAACCCCGCCCCAAAGCAGCAATTGTTGCACAGCAACCGTTGCTAGGCGCCACCAGCACCCTTTGGCAGGCTGTGTTGTAGCCTTTAGTGTCTTTTTAATGTCTGAAATTATTTTCAAAATGCAGACATTTTGGGAAGTAAATATTTTTTCTGTTTAATCTTCATATTGCATCATAAATGTGATTCTGGTAATGATCCACAAATAAATTAGGGTTTTTTGTTGAATCACACAGTGGTGGAAGAAGTAGCCTATTCAGATCCCTTACTTAAGTGAAACTACTAATAAAACAATGTAAAAAATACTCCATTACAAGTAAAAGTCCTGCATGAAAAATCTTACTACTGGTTTGGTCCCTCTGACTGATATATTATTATATATGACATCATTGCATTATCAATACTGAAGCATCATTGTGTAAACAGCATGCTACTGTTGTAGCTGCTGGAGGTGGAGCTAGTTTAAACTAATTTATATACAGTTAGCTAGTTTTGTTCAGTGGTTCCCAACCTAGGGGTCGGGCTCCTCTAAAGATAAATCTGAGGGGTCGTGAGATGATTAATGGAAGAGAAAAGAAGAAAAGACAAACCTCTGATACACAAATCTGTTTTCAGTTTTGGACTTTTCTCTAATCTTAGATTTTTGGTGAAATGTTGGATCATTTGAATATTTATTGAAATTAAACCACATGAAAAGTTTAGAGGAGCTGTTAACAACTCACAGACAGCTGAAATGTGACCTTGACTACACCCTGCTTTTTATAAGATGTCAAAAGTCAAAAAGGTTGGAAACCACCAGTTTCATCTTTATCTATTTCATCTTTGTATTTTAAAAGCTTGTTTTCTTATCCATTATGTCAAATCTTCATCTGAAAAGTAACTAAAGCTGTCAAATTAAAGTATTTGAGTAGAAAGTACAATATTTCCATTGGAAATGTAGTGGAGTGGAAGCTTGTAAAGTAGAATCAAATGGAAATGCTCAAGTAAAGTACAAGAACCTCAAAATTATACTTAAGTACAATACTTGAGTAAATTCAATTCACTTTCCAACACTGAAATCACAGACTTTTGTATGAAATATCACAGAAACAATCTGTGTCACATGTTGCTCATTGTGACCCACACAGAATGTGTTCACATTTTTGGTTTGTGTATTTGTAAAGTTAACTTCAATTTTGGTATTAGACTTCTGTTTATCCATTTTAAATGGATCTGTGTTGTATTAGCAATCTAGCTGTGAAATTTTCTTTAATTTTCTTCAAGCTACAGCAGCAAATACACAGCAGTTAAACACACACACATTGGTGGAAGAATTACTCAGATCCTTTACTTAAAATTAGCAATACCAGAGTTTAAAAGCACTCCATTACAAGTATTACAAATATTGTCACGTAGTATTAAAAGTATTCATTGTGCCATAAAATGTGTCCTGTGATTGATACTATATTATTTTATGACATGATTAAATTGTTGATACTCATGCATCAATGTGTATGCAGTATTTTACTGTTGTTTTACTGTAATAACGTACTTTATCAGATGTATTTAAAAGTCACAGTTTTTTGTGTATTTTGTGCAAAAGAAAATTATGGAGAAAATTCAAGTCAATTGCAGAGAAAATGGAAACAGAGTTCTTAAACAGTCATTTTAGTTTGTTGTGTTGTTTTTATAAGCAGTGGCCGATTTCCAGAGGGCACTTTTCACATCTATTTGAATAAAAACTTCAAATAGAAGAATTAAAATATCAGAAGTCCAAGTAATCAGTGGTTTGACAAGGTCAGTGGTGGTCTGACAGTAGGTGATCAGATTATCAGATTCTTTCATCGTTCAGGTCTCAGTTGAGTTAATTAACCCTGCAAACTGAAGAAATAGAAGGTTGTGTGGTGAGATGTCGAGCTCTAGTGGTTTTAAGTAGGTACAGCATGTGTGCTCTTCAACTGCTTTACTTTACAGTAGTTTGATGTTCAAAAATGAAGCAGAGTTTCAAGATGTTTTTCTGTTTGTGCTGCAGTAATAAGAAAGATGGTTGCAGGGAGCATTTCAGTATAATGGACTTTACTGTACAAAACATCCAACATAGAACATTTCATGAGGAGGAAGTCTGGGCAAATTATCCAAAATTAAAAGTCAGATTTTTATTTGTTTATTTGAGTGTCCTGCACCATATGGGGTTACAACACACTAGAGCACATCGATAACCAAGATGGCCACATGATAAATCACAATGTACAGTTCCACAAATTAGAAAACTTTAAAGCATTCAATTTACATGGCAGTAATGTGCTATTATGATTGCTACAGTGCTCTCTGTCTTAGTTGCCACGCATTTTCTATAAATTTCGTCAAAACAAAAATCTCCACATTAGAGGACAAGTTCACAATCTTTCAGGTCTTTGTTAAAGCAATAGTCAGGCCCCAAATGAACACTGAAACAGGCTTTTCTCACTGTAATCATTCCTCCTGTTCATTCTGGACATTAAAAGACCACTTCTTACTGAGCTTACAATATAAGTGATGGAACAAACTCCACAGTCCTCCTCCTGTGCAACAATGTATTCAAAAGAATATCTGAAGCTAGAAAAGGGGCGGTGTGTTTGCCAACTAATATTGACTTTCTAGCTATCTTCTGGTAGCGTTAAGCCAACCTGCATATCCAGCTATATCTTTATAATGATAATAATTGCCTGACGTCTTTGACCCATAGACATCAGTTTTGTATCTCCCCTGGTGATGTTCTCACAGGCCTTCACTGCAGCCACCTTCAGCTCTAGCTTGTTGTGGGCTCTCTCTGCCTTTAGTCTGGTCTTCAGCAAGTGGAATGCAGCTCAATTGGATTGAGATCAGGTGATTGTCTCACTGACTGACTTCACCCTGAAAAGCTCTTTGGTTGCTTTGGCCGTATGGCCGTTGTCTTGCTGAGTGATGAAATGTAGTCCAGTGAGTGTTGATGCATTTGGCTGAATATGAGCACACAGAATGCTCGTGTATCTGACTGCATTCATCCTGTTGGTTCTGTCAGCAGTGAAATCATCAAAAAATTTCAGTGTGCAGTGTCTCAGATTTTAATTTCATCAGTTCAAGGAACTTTGTTCCAGACCTCTACTGGTTTCTTTTTGTGAACTACAGCCTGCCTTTCTGTTTTTGACACTTAGCAGGGGGTTTGCATCTTGTGGTGAATGCTTTTAGGCTCTGGTCATGAAGTCTTCTCTTGATCGTTGACAAAGAAACATACATCCTGGAGTGCATTCTTAACTTTATCTTTAATTTATCTTGGACTGATGTCCTTCGATTCAAAAATCTCCCTGTAGAGTCTAAGAGCCAAAGACTTTTTACAACACTTAATCATCAGTATCATCTATATAATAAACTTTTTTTTTTTGCTTCATTCACTTGTCTCTCCTGATTGAACTACCTCCATAATTTCTCTCTGATAGACTTGTGCTTTTTTCCCCAACCTCATTATTATATTCTTCACTTGCAGGGGCACCTCTTTACTCCGCATATTGACAGACAACTCCACCACAACTTCAATGGCAACTCTCAACTCTCCATCAACGTGTGAGCTCTTTTGTACACAAACTAAAGTTGAAACGACACACCGCTGCCCAACAAACATTTAGTAGCCAAGTGTCCATTTACATTTGACCTCTAAACTTTAGGCATTTTGTGATAAAAGGGCTATATCTGCCACACAGTTCTTTCAATATTAATGTAAACCTACTCAAACTAAAGCTGAGAGAAGCTTGGCGCTTTATTGCAGTGTACATTATTCAATTTCAAATTGAGTGTGCTGAAGCACAGAGCCTGTGGAGAAAAAACTGTGTAACTGTCTGGACTGTACAGTATATAACTCCTCTTCTTTTTCTTTTCCATTCAATTTATCTCTATCCCCCAATTCAATCATTACTGACTAATACTAGTATTGATCATAATGAGATGTCCATATGAGATCTCAACAGTGTTTGTTGTCACTGATAAGATGGTGACTTACTATATCTCCACTACCTGCACTACAGCACTAGCCATGACTCATATTATGTAACTTTAAAAACCAAGGTAATGTCCTCTGTTGTCAGGATCTGCCAAGCTATAAGACTAAAAGCTGTCCCATCCATTTCTTCATACTGCACATTTACAGTATGATGAACAACCATCATGCTTTGTGTAATCATGTTGGCAGCCTACAAAAACTAATATCATGTTAATTTTTGGGATATTCCATAACTATAGAGGTAATAATTAGAACGTAGTGTGTTTGCAACTAAAGTCCCATAAATTTCAATATTAAATATAAATTGCTTTTCAAAAGCCAAAAAGGTTGGAAACCACTCGTTTGATCTTTAACAATGTGTTGTTTTCCCTCTGAAATGTAGTGGAGCGGATTTATAAAGTAGCATCAAATGGAAATACTCAAGTAAAGTACAAGTACCTCAAAATTGCACTTAAGTACAGTACTTGAGTAAACCTTCCACCACTGTCTAACAATAAAGTTATAATATTGGAGCAAGTGAGCTTTTAAAGGTAGGTAAAAATGAACTGTGATAGAACTGAATATTTGAAACATACCTTAGCTTAAAACCCCTACCCCTAACCTGTCTACCACCTATGTAGGATCTGAGTTAAATATTTAGAGCTTTGACTGCAAATGATAAGAGTGATTTTGAAGCGGATATTAGATTTTAAAGACTTTTATTGAATGACTTTTTCCATTTTCGTACTCATGAAACCAATTGGCTTTTGGGGGTCAATTTAAAGTGTTCAATTGATGAATTGTTGTGAGGAAACGTTGGAGGAAACCGGAGAACCCTGAGTAAACCCATTCCACCTCAGTGGTAAAGTACAAGTACCTCAAAATTGCACTTAAGTACTGTACTTGAGTAAACCTTCCACCACTGTCTAACAATAAAGTTATAATATTGGAGCAAGTGAGCTTTTAAAGGTAGGTAAAAATGAACTGTGATAGCACTGAATATTTGAAACATACCTTAGCTTAAAACCCCTACCCCTAACCTGTCTACCACCTATGTAGGGTCTGAGTTAAATATTTAGAGCTTTGACTGCAAATGATAAGAAAGAGTGATTTTGAAGCGGATATTAGATTTTAAAGACTTTTATTGAATGACTTTTTCCATTTTCGTACTCATGAAACCATTTGGCTTTTGGGGGGCAATTTAAAGTGTTCAATTGATAAATTGTTGTGAGGAAAAGTTGGAGGAAACCGGAGAACCCTGAGTAAACCCATTCCACCTCAGTGGTAGAAATGATTGTCAACCACGGACAAACTCATATTATGATCACTGATAAGTGGTCATTAGTGAGAAAAGACACATGCAACTATAAACAGAAACACACATTCATTTTGAATTCAACAGTGTTTCTCAAGTGAGTATCAGGAACACTGACAACAGGACCAGCTACAATTTATAAAATGTAGCTGGTCATTTGACTTCACCAAATAACAGAAGTTTTTACAGAGTAGTTGTAAGTATATCTGTCAGTCAGTCTCCAGCAGCCACAGTTTGTTTGTCTTGATTAAATTTCCTTGTTGATCCTCTAACCTGCAGACCATCAAACACAACACAGCTGGACAAAGTATGTTTGTTCTTGCCGTTTCTGTGATGATGTAGTTTAATAGACTCCTGCAGGTGAACTGCGTCTTCACGGAGTTGCAGGTTTGACAAATACTTAAAAAAAAAAAAGCTTTGAAAATAAACGCGAAACATTCGAGTCATGCGCAGTTTTAATTTGAGTTACACTGATAAACTAAATAATGTCTGCAGTTATCAAATGTGTTTCAATAAATGATGTAAAAATCTAGCGTTTCGCAGACTCGAGTGTTTCGTGGTTTATTTTTCAAAGGCTTTTGGATACCAGTTTTTATTTTTGGATCGGAATAAATCGTCGTTGCCGTGGAAACGTAAGCTTATCTGTCAAACCTGCAACGAAGACGCAGCTCACCTGCAGGAGTCTATTAAACCACATCTTTTGTTGTATAATGGACACTGTACTGTACAAAACACTCAACACAGAACACTTCATGAGGAGGAAGACTGGGCAAATTATCTAAAATTAAAAACCAGATTTTTATCTATTTGAGTGTCCTACACATATGGGGTTACACACAAGACTACACTGTGTAGTCTTGTGTGTAACCCCATATGTGTAGTCTGCAAGATGTCCACACAATGAATCAAAATGTACAGTTCCACAAATTAGAAAACTGTACATTCAAAGTGCATCCAATTTACATGACAGTAATGTCCTATTATAATGAAGACAGTGCTCTCTGTCTTAATTACCACACATTTTCTATAAACATTCCACATATCTACATTAAAGGATAGGTTCACAATCTTTCAAGTCTATGTTAATGCAATACTGAAACAGGTTTTTCTCTGTCATCATTCCTCCTGTTCATATTGGACATTTAAAGATTGCTTCCTAATGAGTCTACAGCCCTCCCTCTGCACAAAAATGTATTCAAAAGTTTATCTGAAGCTAATGTGAAGCTTTAGCTATTCTCATTAGTCATGTCAAGTGGATATTTTCCCAATTTAAAGTCTTTTTAGTACAAAATTCCATGTAATTGTTAAAATCCTTAGTAAAATGTCTGGTATTCTCTACTGCAGAGAGCAGCCATAAGACTGGACCAATATGTTGGCGGCTGAGATGCATCCCACAGCCAAGAATGTGGCATCCACATATGTATGAGCCCGTTCTCGAGAGCCCGGTGCATCTTGCACAGACACTAAAGTCTACCTTGTGCGTTGGTATCAGACGCCAAGGGGTGTGACAAAGTGTCGGTATTTGATGCCCAGGGATGAGAACATGTTGATTTTGTGATAGGAAACTGTTCACTTGGTAAACTCTACTTGAGTTGCCAAGATGAAGCCAATGCTGAAGTGCCAAAAACTGCAGTTCCTCAAATGACCACTTAATGTTGGATCCAAAAGCGAGTCAATCCAAAACGGCAACCTCCGAGGCTGAAAAATGAAGCCAATGCCAAAGTGCCAAAAACCTGCATTCTATCTAATGGCCATCAGGGGGTGAGTCCACTGGCTGCAAAAAGAAGTCCGATTGTATGGAAGTCTATGAGAAAATGACCCTACTTCTCTCTTGATTTATTACCTCAGTAAATTGTTTCCTAATGAGTTTATGACGACAACGTTACTTACATAATGTAACCATGGCGTTTACAAATGGCTGCTATTTCACAGTGTGTTTTCAGTTCACTAAAGTTAATTGTAACAATTTGGTCGCATTAAAAAAAGTCTTGGTCAGCATTTGGTTGTAATAAAAGACCCACCAATGAGTTGAATGATCAGTTTTTCTGGTGAGTACATTTTGTCTTAACTTTTTGCTAATATTCGCCAGCGAGAATTAATATTAGCATATAGCATTATCACTGTTAACCATAAATTGTAAATGCTAAGCAAGCTAACAGCTAGCACCATGGTCAGCTCCACCCTCTTGTCCAAATATGATCACTTCTGGCTCCAAAAATCAAACATGGCGACGGCCAAATCCAAGATGGTGATGGTCAAATCGCTACACTCGAGGCTTCAAAACAGCAGTTGGCAAACCAATGGGTGACGTCACAGTGACTACGTCCATGGTCTATGGTCAATCCCCATAGACACCCATGTTAAAATACTCAACTTTACAGCAGAAATTAAACATGTTTACAGCCTGGTACAAACATGGTTTTGGTCTCTATAGCTAATTTCCACTTTCACGACAACTGTACGGAGAGTGATTTTTTTATAACTCACTCGTTTAAATTTTATTAAGCTGTAAAGTTATGCTTTAATTAAGGACATGACCACTTTGAGTGACAGGTCGCTAGCTGCTAAATGGCTTGTTTCAGCAACAGACTGCATTCGCCCCACCTCAGCTCCATCTCTTTGCCCATTTTGGGAGTTTGTTGGAGTCAGGCACTGCCAAGATGCCGACTCCAAGATGCCGCCCAATTTGAGCTTCAAAATCACTCTTCAGAAACCAATGGGTGACATCACAGTGACTTCACGGGAAAAGACACTTGGTTGGAAGCAGAAGCGAACAGTCTCCTACAGCAAAAGCAACTTTTTGACTTTTTGCCATTATTATTAAAACAAATATTTTACCAAGATTTATATTTTTATGTCAAAACTTGCCAATTCACATACCAAAAAAAATCTTTAACCAATGGGATGAAATTATTACTGTACTTATTATTACTTATTTGGGGAGAAAGAAAACCTTGTATAAAACTTAAGACGATCAAATTTAATTAAACCAATCACTGTAAGCAACAATTCAGTAGCAAAGTGGAAATAAATGGAAATTCAAAAACTGGGTAAATATTGGAAGATGTATATATCTGCTATAATTACTATTAAGGACATTAGTAAAATTGAAAATACAGGGAATTTAACCATACTTTGAACAACACTTTTAAAAACTGGGCAAGTGAAGGCTTGATACGGTATAATCAGATAGTCTTTTTAGTACAAAATTCCATGTAATTGTTAAAATCCTTAGTAAAATGTCTGGTATTCTCTACTGCAGAGAGCAGCCATAAGACTGGACCGATATGTTGGCGGCTGAGATGCATCCCACAGCCCAGAATGTGGCATCCACATATGTATGAGCCCGTCCTCTTTTGAGGATTTAACAAAACTATATAACCTACCAAAATCCCACTTTTATAAATACTTACAAATGAGAAGTTACCTTGTAAAAGAAATTAGGACTAAATAAAACAGTGAAGGAGATACTACACCCTTTAATAGCTTGTATGATAAGTATATCTAATAGAGCTAACACAAAAATTATACTAGGTCAGATTTACTGCATTATGGAAGAAGAATATAAAAGTCAAAGGAATCACCAGTTGGGAGAAGGAGCAGAATTTAATGATATCACCAGAAATATGGAAGGATATGAGCAATAATACACGGAAAACCACAAGCTCATTCATTTGGAGAGAGTACTCTTGGAAAATTCAACTACAACTAGGTGTTCTTTAAAACACCTGTTATTCAATCAAAGTATTCCAGGGAGGTAACACTAAGTTGTTGGCGAAGATGCAGGGAGGTAGAAGCCAACCACACCCATATGTTCTTTTCAATGCACACTCCATTTTGGGAACACCAAAGTCGCTCTCTCAGCAGACTAATAAGTATCTAATTTTAAGAGCAGCAGCACTTAAGCAGATGACATAAAACTAGTTGAAACCAGAGGCAACACAACTAAGCAATTGGGAGGACACAATTAGCGAAATTTGTGAAATGGAGATAATAAATCACAGAATTAGGAATCTAGCTAAACTGTTTGATGTGAGATGGAAGAGGGTATATTAAACAAATATTACACAAAAATAAAAACTGTATGCCGTAAGATACTCCCTGAGCCGCACATATTATCTACTATATAAATCAGGGTCCAAAAGTCTGAGACCACTTTCCCATTGGGAAAATCACTATTTGGTGGAGCTCTTAACTCATCTGAAATGTGACCCTGACTACACACTGCTTTTCAAAAGCCAAAAAGGTTGGAAACCACTGGTTTAATCTTTAACAATGTGTTGTTTTTCCCTCTGAAATGTAGTGGAGTGGATTTATAAAGTAGCATCAAATGGAAATACTCAAGTAAAGTACAAGTACCTCAAAATTGCACTTAAGTACTGTACTTGAGTAAACCTTCCACCACTGTCTAACAATAAAGTTATAATATTGGAGCAAGTGAGCTTATAAAGGTAGGTAAAAATGAACTGTGATAGAACTGAATATTTGAAACATACTTTAGCTTAAAACCCCTACCCCTAACCTGTCTACCACCTATGTAGGGTCTGAGTTAAATATTTAGAGCTTTGACTGCAAATGATAAGAAAAGAGTGATTTTGAAGCGGATATTAGATTTTAAAGACTTTTATTGAATGACTTTTTCCAATTTCGTACTCATGAAACCATTTGGCTTTTGGGGGTCAATTTAAAGTGTTCAATTGATGAATTGTTGTGAGGAAAAGTTGGAGGAAACCGGAGAACCCTGAGTAAACCCATTCCACCTCAGTGGTAAAGTACAAGTACCTCAAAATTGCACTTAAGTACTGTACTTGAGTAAACCTTCCACCACTGTCTAACAATAAAGTTATAATATTGGAGCAAGTGAGCTTTTAAAGGTAGGTAAAAATGAACTGTGATAGCACTGAATATTTGAAACATACCTTAGCTTAAAACCCCTACCCCTAACCTGTCTACCACCTATGTAGGGTCTGAGTTAAATATTTAGAGCTTTGACTGCAAATGATAAGAAAAGAGTGATTTTGAAGCGGATATTAGATTTTAAAGACTTTTATTGAATGACTTTTTCCATTTTTGTACTCATGAAACCATTTGGCTTTTGGGGGGCAATTTAAAGTGTTCAATTGATGAACTGTTGTGAGGCAAAGTTGGAGGAAACCGGAGAACCCAGAGTAAACCCATTCCACCTCAGTGGACAACACACAGACCCAGAAAGGCTCAGGACCAGGACTTGAACCCTCGCCTTTCAGCTGTGAGGAAACATTGAGGTAACTGTGAGAGCTCAAGTCCCGCCCCACATGGAGGTAACCTGGATGTGAGGAAGTAAAGATGGCCTCTTATACTGTGGCAGGCAGGAAATGGAAGAAGCCAAATGGGCATGCCAGAGGGGAGTCTGCCTTTTTGAATCCAGTTAACTTAAATTACTTTGGGACTTTAAGTTTTGTTATTTTTCTTGCTTTGACAGTTAGTTTGGTTGTAAATGGTTTCTTGATTGAAATGTTTGCTGATATTAAGGTTAATTTGTGAGTTAATTGTTTGTTCCTGCCCCCCCACCCCCCACCCCCACCCCCTTGCAGTCTCTGTAGGCTAGCCTGTGTGTATAAACCCTCCTTTTGTGTCATTTGTCAGGTCAGTTATGTTGAATTCAAGTTGGGTCGCTGTCTGTTTAGTTGACCTCAATTTGAGTTAAATGGCCCTAGTTTTTGAAATTCCTTTTCTCTAGTTTTCCTGTTTTTGTATTTTGAAAAAATTTGTTAAGTTGAAATTAAGTTGTAAGCTAACTACCATTTTTTGCTTTACACACTTGGCTTTCTTGAGCCTTACTGCTTGTTCCCTGACACCACCACCTAAATAACCCCAGCACTAGTTTTAAGTCTGAAGGAGGGACCCTCAGATTTAGAACCACTGACCACCCCTAAAATGACCCTGAGAGCTCCATAGAGCTGAAACTCTTTACTAACCACCCCCCTAAATAACCCCAAACCTGGGTGCCCGTCTGAAGGGCTTGGAGATGGCTTTTCCCAACGCGGAGAAGAACCTGGAGACGGCGCACCGTTTTTTTCGCCATAAGGTGGTGGCGGAATTGGTAGGTGATGATTTTTTCACTGACTGGCCCCTGTAAAGTGAGAGAAACCAGCACATTCGTTGCACAGCCCCAACCCTTCATCAGGTGTTTGAACACCGCCTTGTCGAGTTCTTCAAACGTTTCTGGGGTTATTGTTATTTCCTCTCCCTCGACCTCGGCCCATATCCTCTGGAAGAGACGCTGGATGATGACCTCTGGCTGTGTCGTGGTCCTGTTCACCTCGGCCTTGTTGTACAGCCGAGAAACCAGCTTCTCCACGAGGAATAGGACTGCTAACTTCTTTCTCTCCACCAGTGCTGTGTCTTCCTTTGAAGATCGGGATTGTGTCTCCCTATGTTTAGAGGCTGGCGCTGCATTAGGTATTAAAGATGCGTGCTCCTGCTCTGCATTGACCTCTGCCGACTGTGTCTGTGACACTGACACAGGGTCTTGAAGAGCCAGTGTGATTATTTTGGAGTGGGAGGCAGCCTGGGTTTTCTGCCACCAGTTGATCAGAGCCAGGAAACAGCGGACTTTCTTCTGTACATCCTTATACATGGCAGCATCGAACTTAGGAACAGCCACTGCCTTCCTCCTGATGGCTTCTGGAATGATATCTGGCATCATATTCCCATATTTGATGTAGCAGTAGATCATTTCGGTGAGTTCTTTGCTGATCTCCACTACATTGGTGCCAGAAAGCGTTTTATACCTGGGAAAGACGCAAAGCCCCTTCCCGCCTTCGTCTTTCTGTTTGTCCTCATCCTCCACCATTAACACATCTTCGATAGCCGGGAAGAGAACCTCCATCGACTGGCTGCTTTCAGCTTCAGACTGCTGATGGAATTTGCTCTTCAGTTGCGCCACAAGGCGATGTATCGACGCTTTGATGAGGAGCTTGGAAAAAAAGTTCTTTATAATGCTGCCCACTCCTTCCAGAGACACTCTGCGCTTCTGTTTGGATTCTGGAGTTGAAGTCTCGACCTCACTGGCGATGATTTTAGCAATGTCTATTGACACAACCTCAATGTCAGAAGAGGTCTCAGACTGCAGCAGCTGGTACTCCGAATCTGATACATCCTGCAAAAGAGGCTGTGTGATATCACTAACAGCTTTCTCAATAATCCCCTGGACTTCTTTAGCTGTTTCAGCCACAAATGGGTCTTGTAGGGGATCCTCCTCAGGGGTTTGTGGCTCCTCCCCCTCTGACTGACAGCTGTCATTGTCTTCTTTGACCTCCAGATACTGCGATGCCAGATCCTGGGAGGCAGTCTGGCTCGCTGTCTGCCGACGTGCTCGGGATGTGCACTTTTTCATCTTGCCGCATCTGGCCACAAACGTTTTCAGCATTTTGGAGGCATGCTTGATCATGTTGTTCAACCTGATGGGGGGAGTGATGTGTTTGCTAAATCCAGGCTCAGTGGCGTTATGAGCAGAGAGGGCAGAGCTGATGCTTTTTGTGATCTCTTTAGCGAGCAGGTTTGTCAGGCGTTCAGAGCTGATACACTGACACTGGTCTGGGTTCTTTATGTCCAGAGCCTCACCGAAGGTCTGAGCCAGTGTGTCGCCCAGTTTTACCTGAACTTGCTCCTCGGAAATGTTGACACATGTGTTTTTCAGAGAAGCCAAAGAGAAGTTTGTCACTGCTTGTATAATGTCCAACAGCAGCTCAGCTAACAAGATTTTGGTGGCGTTGTCAGGACATCCAATTTTCAGCAGAGTCCACTGGTCCTCCGTCATCCTATCAACAAAGGTTTGGATTGGCGGGCGTAAAATTTCAACTGTGACGTCCTGCATCTCCTCTGAGCACGAGCTTCCTGTTCTATTCATGGTGATTGTGATGATGTGTTATCTTCGATGCTCGATGCTTGATGCTTGATGCTTAATGCTTAACGCGTTCTATGTACTGCACTGGGCTAAGTTTTCACGTACTAATACACGGCGAGTAGATAGATTAATTGGTCGATTCATCCGGTATTCACTAATTCAGAATTTACTATAAAGCTTTGATCCACTGGATCAAAATAGATCAGTGGCTTTGACCTTTGATCTATCTAAACATCAAAGCCACTGATCTGAATGACCTAGAACGTGATGTCACAGATCAAGGGAGCCACCTGTTCCGTAAACCCCGCCCCAAAGCAGCAATTGTTGCACAGCAACCGTTGCTAGGCGCCACCAACACCCTTTGGCAGGCTGTGTTGTAGCCTTTAGTGTCTTTTTAATGTCTGAAATTATTTTCAAAATGCAGACATTTTGGGAAGTAAATATTTTTTCTGTTTAATCTTCATATTGCATCATAAATGTGATTCTGGTAATGATCCACAAATAAATTAGGGTTTTTTGTTGAATCACACAGTGGTGGAAGAAGTAGCCTATTCAGATCCCTTACTTAAGTGAAACTACTAATAAAACAATGTAAAAAATACTCCATTACAAGTAAAAGTCCTGCATGAAAAATCTTACTACTGGTTTGGTCCCTCTGACTGATATATTATTATATATGACATCATTGCATTATCAATACTGAAGCATCATTGTGTAAACAGCATGCTACTGTTGTAGCTGCTGGAGGTGGAGCTAGTTTAAACTAATTTATATACAGTTAGCTAGTTTTGTTCAGTGGTTCCCAACCTAGGGGTCGGGCCCCTCTAAAGATAAATCTGAGGGGTCGTGAGATGATTAATGGAAGAGAAAAGAAGAAAAGACAAACCTCTGATACACAAATCTGTTTTCAGTTTTGGACTTTTCTCTAATCTTAGATTTTTGGTGAAATGTTGGATCATTTGAATATTTATTGAAATTAAACCACATGAAAAGTTTAGAAGAGCTGTTAACAACTCACAGACAGCTGAAATGTGACCTTGACTACACCCTGCTTTTTATAAGATGTCAAAAGTCAAAAAGGTTGGAAACCACCAGTTTCATCTTTTTCTATTTCATCTTTGTATTTTAAAAGCTTGTTTTCTTATCCATTATGTCAAATCTTCATCTGAAAAGTAACTAAAGCTGTCAAATTAAAGTATTTGAGTAGAAAGTACAATATTTCCATTGGAAATGTAGTGGAGTGGAAGCTTGTAAAGTAGAATCAAATGGAAATGCTCAAGTAAAGTACAAGAACCTCAAAATTATACTTAAGTACAATACTTGAGTAAATTCAATTCACTTTCCAACACTGAAATCACAGACTTTTGTATGAAATATCACAGAAACAATCTGTGTCACATGTTGCTCATTGTGACCCACACAGAATGTGTTCACATTTTTGGTTTGTGTATTTGTAAAGTTAACTTCAATTTTGGTATTAGACTTCTGTTTATCCATTTTAAATGGATCTGTGTTGTATTAGCAATCTAGCTGTGAAATTTTCTTTAATTTTCTTCAAGCTACAGCAGCAAATACACAGCAGTTAAACACACACACATTGGTGGAAGAATTACTTAGATCCTTTACTTAAAATTAGCAATACCAGAGTTTAAAAGCACTCCATTACAAGTATTACAAATATTGTCACATAGTATTAAAAGTATTCATTGTGCCATAAAATGTGTCCTGTGATTGATACTATATTATTTTATGACATGATTAAATTGTTGATACTCATGCATCAATGTGTATGCAGTATTTTACTGTTGTTTTACTGTAATAACGTACTTTATCAGATGTATTTAAAAGTCACAGTTTTTTGTGTATTTTGTGCAAAAGAAAATTATGGAGAAAATTCAAGTCAATTGCAGAGAAAATGGAAACAGAGTTCTTAAACAGTCATTTTAGTTTGTTGTGTTGTTTTTATAAGCAGTGGCCGATTTCCAGAGGGCACTTTTCACATCTATTTGAATAAAAACTTCAAATAGAAGAATTAAAATATCAGAAGTCCAAGTAATCAGTGGTTTGACAAGGTCAGTGGTGGTCTGACAGTAGGTGATCAGATTATCAGATTCTTTCATCGTTCAGGTCTCAGTTGAGTTAATTAACCCTGCAAACTGAAGAAATAGAAGGTTGTGTGGTGAGATGTCGAGCTCTAGTGGTTTTAAGTAGGTACAGCATGTGTGCTCTTCAACTGCTTTACTTTACAGTAGTTTGATGTTCAAAAATGAAGCAGAGTTTCAAGATGTTTTTCTGTTTGTTCTGCAGTAATAAGAAAGATGGTTGCAGGGAGCATTTCAGTATAATGGACTTTACTGTACAAAACATCCAACATAGAACATTTCATGAGGAGGAAGTCTGGGCAAATATATCCAAAATTAAAAGTCAGATTTTTATTTGTTTATTTGAGTGTCCTGCACCATATGGGGTTACAACACACTAGACCACATCGATAACCAAGATGGCCACATGATAAATCACAATGTACAGTTCCACAAATTAGAAAACTTTAAAGCATTCAATTTACATGGCAGTAATGTGCTATTATGATTGCTACAGTGCTCTCTGTCTTAGTTGCCACGCATTTTCTATAAATTTCGTCAAAACAAAAATCTCCACATTAGAGGACAAGTTCACAATCTTTCAGGTCTTTGTTAAAGCAATAGTCAGGCCCCAAATGAACACTGAAACAGGCTTTTCTCACTGTAATCATTCCTCCTGTTCATTCTGGACATTAAAAGACCACTTCTTACTGAGCTTACAATATAAGTGATGGAACAAACTCCACAGTCCTCCTCCTGTGCAACAATGTATTCAAAAGAATATCTGAAGCTAGAAAAGGGGCGGTGTGTTTGCCAACTAATATTGACTTTCTAGCTATCTTCTGGTAGCGTTAAGCCAACCTGCATATCCAGCTATATCTTTATAATGATAATAATTGCCTGACGTCTTTGACCCATAGACATCAAAACTTTCTGTTTTTGACACTTAGCAGGGGGTTTGCATCTTGTGGTGAATGCTTTTAGGCTCTGGTCATGAAGTCTTCTCTTGATCGTTGACAAAGAAACACACATCCTGGAGTGCATTCTTAACTTTATCTTTAATTTATCTTGCTGTTGCTCAGGACTGATGTCCTTCAATTCAAAAATCTCCCTGTAGAGTCTAAGAGCCAAAGACTTTTTACAACACTTAATCATCAGTATCATCTATATAATAAACTTTTTTTTTTTGCTTCATTCACTTGTCTCTCCTGATTGAACTACCTCTATAATTTCTCTCTGATAGACTTGTGCTTTTTTCCCCAACCTCATTATTATATTCTTCACTTGCATGGGCACCTCTTTACTCCGCATATTGACAGACAACTCCACCACAACTTCAATGGCAACTCTCAACTCTCAATCAACGTGTGAGCTCTTTTGTACACAAACTAAAGTTGAAACGACACACCGCTGCCCAACAAACATTTAGTAACCAAGTGTCCATTTACATTTGACCCCTAAACTTTAGGCATTTTGTGATAAAAGGGCTATATCTGCCACACAGTTCTTTCGATATTAATGTAAACCTACTCAAACTAAAGCTGAGAGAAGCTTGGCGCTTTATTGCAGTGTACATTATTCAATTGCAAATTGAGTGTGCTGAAGCACAGAGCCTGTGGAGAAAAAACTGTGTAACTGTCTGGACTGTACAGTATATAACTCCTCTTCTTTTTCTTTTCCATTCAATTTATCTCTATCCCCCAATTCAATCATTACTGACTAATACTAGTATTGATCCTGGTGAGATGTCCATATGAGATCTCAACAGTGTTTGTTGTCACTGATAAGATGGTGACTTACTATATCTCCACTACCTGCACTACAGCACTAGCCATGACTCATATTATGTAACTTTAAAAACCAAGGTAATGTAATTCTATTTATTGATCAATACAAAAGTCTTTCTTTAACATGTAGATTTTTTTCATTTATTTTTTATTCCTCACCCCATTTTCAAAACACAAAGTAGGCTAAATGTAGCCAATATAGTTACTCTTAAGTTATTTGAAAGAACCAAATAAATGTTTTTTTTTATATTGTATTTGTTGTTGCTGTTTCCAAGTATTATTATTATTATTATTCGGGGTCTCCCTCTTAATCACGGTTGCTCCCAGCCTTATACTTCCAACGTGCGCGTCAATGCGGCACGTGTTTTACGCGCACGCCAATCGAGTCTGGTGCACGTCACGCATTCCGTTGTAGAATGTTATGACGTGTTCATATATGGCTTTGATGTGTCATCTTACCAGACACTATTGTTGTTAGTATAGTTCATTAGTTCATCCAAGAATATAATATGAGCCAGTTTTTTTAACCCCACATTTTAGATAGGATTTAATTTGCAACATGCCTTTCTTTACAATGGGTTTCATTTTGGGCACCTTAGTCTGTAAAACTGTGAGGACACTCTTCAAGCCATACTTCGCTGAGGAGGAGTGTGATGGAGTTAGACATGAAGAAACCACTATTGGTCCCTCTGACCAAGATCTAGCTGATTCAACAGGCAGGATCATATCAGATACACCAGATAAGATAGGCACCACTGCTGTTTCACACACTGCAGCAAGAAGGGAAGAGAACAGTGCTACAGTGTCCCATGTTGGGAAGCACTGTGACACCAAAGGGAATCAGTATAGACACAGACCAAAAGATTGGTACAGTGATCCATGCAAGTATATATGCAGGTTTCCCAACCATTATAATAACTGCTGGATGAATGCAACTCTACAAGCTACATTGAATCTGAAAGTGGTGCAGGAGAAATTAACACACCAAACCCCAGAATCTACACAATCATCAACAATCACACCAAAATTTGCAGAGCTTTTTCTAACAGCCCTCCAAAACCCAGGAAGACATTTCAGTCCAGCAGAAATCTGTGAGGTTTTGACAGAGTTATCAAGTGAAGTAATGTCGTTGACCATGTTGCACAATAATGACTCTCTGGATTTAATAAATCCTTTATTGTGCTGGTTTGATCAATGTGGGATTCAAACCACTTATCAGGTAACAGATGTTATCAGGTGTGAAAATTGTAACTTCACTACATCTACCACCTCAAACCAGGGTAGCATTTATTTTTTGCCACCACCACATAAATTCGAGTCCATTTACTCTCTTTTCAAACGTGCTAACCAAGACTGCCAAGATAAATGTACAGCATGTGGTTCCACAACAGAGAGACAACAAATATGGACACGCCCTGACATTTTAGTCCTTTATTTACCTCGAGTAACCCCCAGAGGATATGTGCTTAGAGAACCTGTGACTCCATCTGAATTGATAGAAATCCCTCTGGATGAAAACAGAACACAGACATACAAGCTTTCTTCTATTATTAGCCACAGAGGACATGACTCATACACTGGACACCTTTGGTCATATTTGTTCTCCGATCATATTACTATCAAGGCCGATGATTGTAATATATCATTCACAACAGGAGGCAGACCAGCTGACGTATTTGAAAATGGGATAATATACATGTATGAAATGTAGCTATCTCAGAGAAGATTTACTGAAGCTAGAGTCCCACGACTCAGTCTGGATGAATGAAGAAAAGGCCAAAACGTGGATAGAACCATAGCAACTTGGATGAATGAAGAAAAGGCCAAAACGTGGACAGAACCATAGCAATCTCAGAGAAGATTTACTGAAGCTAGAGTCCCACGACTCAGTCTGGATGAATGAAGAAAAGGCCAAAACGTGGACAGAACCATAGCAACTTGGATGAATGAAGAAAAGGCCAAAACGTGGACAGAACCATAGCAACTTGGATGAATGAAGAAAAGGCCAAAACGTGGACAGAACCATAGCAATCTCAGAGAAGATTTACTGAAGCTAGAGTCCCACGACTCAGTCTGGATGAATGAAGAAAAGGCCAAAACGTGGACAGAACCATAGCAACTTTTTGTATTTCTCAGTCTCACACCATGACACAGAAAACTTTCTCTCTTTTTGCTCCCCCCTTTTTGTTCTCTCCGTATCTATGTGGGTTTTCTCTGGGTACTCCGGTTTCTCCCACAAAGTAAAATACATGCAGATTCGTGACACTAAATTTCCTGTAGATATAAATAAAGCATACAAAAAATAAGTAAATATGGGGAGGGAGCGGACAATCAAATGTCTGTCCAAGATATTTGTATATATTAATAATAATGTGAAAGTAAAGGAAATGCGCTGGACCATTCAGCTATCAACTTCAGGACCTGAAGTGTTTGCTAAAGCCTTTTTTCTATCTCTTCTCTTGTGTGGCACACAGTATACTGGAGCAAGAGACTGAAAATAGTGTTGCCTTTCCTATTCATTCAATCAAAAATCAGTTTTGAATCGTGAATTGATTCTGAATCAAATTGGCACCCAAGTATCGAAATAGTATTGAATCAGGAAATAAACATCATTCTGGACCTACAAAATAAACACTGTCATTTGTCACAAACTTTATTTTTCATCTTTTTGTTCCATCTTTGTATAAAATTTAAATCCCCATGGACACTTTCATGTCAAATCATTTTTTTCTCTTAAGTGCACAACACTCTAAAGATGCATGACTGTGTGCACCAACTGTGTACGCTGCACAATTTGTTCACCACTTTGCCACCTTTGTCTCAAAAAATCCAGGGAAACCCCCGATTGGTGAACATAATCTGATGTACTAATCATCAACACATGAACCTTTCACTGAATAATGATCCCCTTTTTTCAGTCCTGATCTATTTTTTGACCGTTTATTATTTTTCTGGACCTTGAGCCATTTCTTAAAAATGTAAATATGTAATACACTTTGTGAAAGCAGTTTTTTCTGTGTTATTGCCTTTCCACACAGCTCCATGGTCAAATCTTTAAGTGTAATTACACTCGTACATACTGTTTATCGCATTCATTTTTAAGATGTCAGCATCACTAATGTTACAGAATCGGATGATTAAAAGATTTTTTGGAGAATGCTGCAGTCTCTCGTTTTGTTAAAAAGGAACTAATTGGAAAATGAGGGATTACTAGTCAGTATGATATGTGACTCTGAGGTGCACAAAAAGAGTAACTAATCTTTAAGCATCAATAATTATTTTTTTAATTTGATTTATTGATTGGGACAGTGTGCAGTTTTAAACATTAAAGATGCACTGCACCGGAGTTAGCTCAAAGCTAATTTGCATCCATAGTCCCCCACAGTCAAAACATACAACAACACAACAACAAACAGTACAAAGCAAAAAAAAAAAAAAAAAAAAATCCCAAAACAAAACAAAACAAAAAACAAAAAAATCCAACAAAAAAACACACAGAACACACCATATAAACCACAAAATACAAAGCTACACACAATAGCACATCACACTCACACCCACAATGTCAATTAAAAATTAATAATGTAAACTAGACTCAGTTGTCACACAGCTGATTCATCTTTAGTTGATGTTTTAATTTGGCCTTGAATGTATTGATTGAACTACAGGTATATCATCAGGTAGGGCATTCCACTGAGTTGTGGCTTTCAAATGGAAAGCTGACTGTCCAAATGCAGTGTGACGAAATGGTATAATACAATCTTGTGTAGAGGATATTCTGGAAGATCTAATAGAATTTATTGAGCGATAGTACACAAAGTCACATAGCGGAGGAGGAGCCAAACCATTTAAAATTTTATAAACTAGGCACAAATTTGAGAATAATCTAAAATTGTCAAAGCTCAGTAAATTGTATTTCTCCAGTACCCTCCAGTGATGGAAATGCATTGGCCTTTTGTTAAAGAGTTTTTAGAGTTTGTTAATATAAGGGCTCAAAAGGTCTTATGGCTGTTTCTCCAGCCTGCCCCCAACATGTGATGCAATAAGACATATGGGAGAGAATCATAGCATACATAAATATCGTGGCTGTGTCCAAAGAGAGACAGCTTCTAATATGTCTAAAATTTGCTAAGTTGTACTTTATGGTTCTAACCGATTTTTGACATGTTTCTTAAAGTTCAAATTTGGATCCAATGTCACATCAAGATATTTAAAATCAGTGACTATGTCAATTCTTTCACCTTTGATGAAAATATCAGCATTAGGAGGTTGTACCACAGTTTTAGAGAAAAACATACTTTTTGTGTTGTTTACATTTAGACTCAGATGTGAACCATTATCATTTCATGTCTGGTTCAGAGTTAATCAGGAACTACTGATGAAGATAGTGTCAGTATGATTAATTCACAGATATTTATCTTCACTTACTGATTCATTAATATGGTAACACCCATTCTGTAAAGTCTCTAGGAATTCATCATTATCTAATATACTAACATTGACTGTAACATTGGTCCTGATAACACAACAAAACGCTGAATTTCAGATAAGGGGAGACTTACTGTCAGTGTCCTTTTGTTCCTGTAAGTCATTTATTTAAGTTGCAACCACATTATGCTTTAATTCTTGCTTCTATAGTTATGAAATATTCCACAGGTATTAATTATACACAAATGTTTTTTTAGGCTGCCAATGTGATTACACAAAGCATGATGGTTGTTCTGTAAAGGTGCAGTATGAAGAAATGAATGGGACAGCTTTAAGTCTTATAGCTCAGTGGCTCCTGACTCCAACTTCAACACCCCAGTCTTCTCTTTGAAACCAGTCAGACCCTTGAATTCCTCTATAAAGGACATTTCCTCTTGCAACAGATGGCATTACCTCGATTGTTAAACAAAGTTGCATAATACGAGCAATGGCTGGTGCTGTAGTGCAGGTAGTGAAGATACTAGGTCACCGTCTTATCAGTGACAACAAACACTGTTGATATCTCATATTGACACCTCACCAAGGTCACTGAGATAAGCTACAAGAACTTATCTCTCTTATTAAACAAAAAGTGAAAACATTTCTGAGAACAAAAATAGACATTTGCAACATTTAGGCTAGGATATTGAAACATAGTCAGTATTCATTGAATGGAGCATTTTCAAATCAGCATTTTGAAAGTCAACAATGGGCTTACAGTATATGGCTTTTAGCAGAATGTGATCTATGTTGTCTGTCTATAAAATGTCCTGTTAATTCAGTCCATGTTCAGGGTCAGTAGCAGCAGCAGTAGTCGTACTAATAGCAGGAGTGGTAGCAGCAGTAATAGTACTAGCCCAGTGGCAGTGCAGTGGTACCAATAGTACCTGTAGTCACCTGTATAGTCATTCCTTGTTGTGTTGTTATTCTGTGTAAGTACACTGAGAGCCACTAAACTGGAGTCAACTTCCTTGTATGTGTAAACATACTTGGCCAATAAAGATGACTCTGATTCTGATAGTAGCAGCAGTAGTAGTAACATTAGTAGTAGTTATGGTAGTAGAGAGAAGGTCAACATGCCCTCTATGTATTTCCTTGTGTTTGTAGTAGCAGTTGTAGGCTAGTAGTAGTGCTAATAGTAGCAGTAATGGATGGAGAAGAGGTGGGAAGACAATTTATAGGATCCATACTAAAGTTTAGGAATAGTAATTTCCTCCTCATGCAAGATAAGCACATTATTACGTCAGCTTCAACTTTTCACATGATTGCAGGGAAACTGGAAAATCTATGTGGTGTCTGTTGACTCAACTGGTTATTTGTGTGTGTGTGTGTGTGTGAGAGAGAGAGAGAGAGAGAGAGAGAGAGAGCGAGAGAGAGAGAGAGAGAGAGAGAGAGAGAGAGAGAGAGAGAGAGACGCGCACGTGCACGTGTGTGCCAGTTGCCCCCATCACAACAAAACATTTAATATTGTTACTGTGAAGTACTATAATTAAAAGAAAAAGATTGAATTGGTGATGACTACTTGTATTGACTTGTATATTATCTGAAATGCCGCGCTGTTTCCTGACTCATACACGTCTGAGAGCGCGTGAGCTGCGCCCTGCTCGCTCACTGTATGTGACGTCAAACCAGCATGGCGGTCAAGGTGACTTCGGCATCGCTCCCGTAGCGATTTTCAAACCTTTACTTTATCATTTTTGCATGTCCTCTGCTCGTTTTCTTGTGTGGCCACTGTCAGAGCTAGTGTTTGCGGTGCTGTGCGGGGAGGGTGTCGGCGGATGCGGTGACAGTGAGCCCGTAGCATCACTGCGCCAGTCTGCGCTGGCCTTGATGAGACATCTGCAACCTCGGAAGTTAGCGAGATAATGCTAACCAGCTGCCGGGACGACTAATAGTGCCTTGATAAAACCACTAACGCTTAACTGAACTCGTGTCTTTTCACAGCAGTCGACTGTTTGTTAATTTGCTCTCGACCTTTCGCATTTTTCCCCGCAGATTTAAAGCTTAACGTGTCATTGCAACGGTGTGTGTCCTTTTCATCTGAGTAGTTTGTGCTTGCTAGCTGGTTAGCCAGATGTAGTTTGAGCTGGTGTCGAGGTTAGACTTTTTGGCTGGTCGACTGTTTAGCTCGCTGTTTAACTTGCTTAACATGATGTTAATGTCGGGGTGTTGTTAGTCTCAGCTTTAGTCTGTGTTTGTCGCAGCGGGTTGAGTTTCTCCTTCACAGCAGTGGTCGTTTCAAGGAGACTTCAACCCAAAGCAGCTTGCTTGTTTTGCTTTATGTTGTGCCCAGTATACCGCCCTGCAAAAACTAGCTTTAATCAGCAGCTTTCTTTACAAATAAAAACACACATTTGCATTGTCAAAACATTGTCATGAATTTCTGTTATTGTGTGTTTTTTTTCCTTTTAGGTGCAATCTACCAAACGTGGGGACCCAACTGAGCTGAAAGCAATCTTCCAGAAGGTAAAGTTTGCACAGATTTCATCCTAACAAAACGGTCTGAAATGCTCCTTTGTTCAACGTCAGGGTATGCATATATATAGTAATCCATCAGTCTATCAGATTGATTTAACTCTGCATGAAGAAAACAACTCATGCGACTCAGGGCTGTTTTCACTTGGTCAATGAGCTTGTAAAGTTGTGTCATGGGGATTAAATGATATTATTGGCTACAGTTAAAGGTTCAGCAGAGACTGCTGTTATTACATTAAAGCAAAGTAACTGTAAAATAATAGCTTGTCAGTGATCATCTTCATCTGGTAGACTAACATTGGTTTTTTTCTGACAGAAGTGGAAGCTTAAACATAATTGCTTGTTGAATAAGCAGCAGCTGTAGTAGTGAGTAGTGTGCTTATGTTGGTTCAGCACTGCAAGATAAGTAAGTGTTCCTTAATATCTGTTGTCCTCGGTCCTGGTCTGACATTATTGTATGTTGAGGGAATGTGTCGGACGGTTTTGCAGGCAGAGGATGATCTCTTTCAGAGCCTGGATAGCTCAGTCGGTAGAGCGTCAGACTATTAATATGAGGGTCCAGGGTTCAAGTCCCTGTTCAGGTGAAGTTGTCAGTTTTTGTTTCACTATCAAGCACAGCACAACTAAGGACCTGCATGTCCTTGATGTTTATGGTCCAGAGTGCACTGTCACGCCAGTGCTCATGTTATGTATAAAGGAGTCAGAGTAAAAGCCATTGCATGACAGAGGATACAAAGGCAGACTGATCTATTTATGACCATGAGATGTCATGGGTGACTACAGTAAGAGGTTAACCTGTGAATGTGTGTGACCCAAAGATAGATGTGTGGATCAGCAGTTGTCAGTGTGCTGGTAAACGTAGGTCAAATAGTTAACAGGCTCAAGCCGTAACATGAGTGCATGTGTGCATGCTCATGTGTGATTCAATGTGGGCTGGTGTAAGTCTGACATGTCATGCTACAGCTGCAAAGTCGAGGACCTTAGTTGCGTAGGTGTTGCGTGAATCACTAGAGCCAATGATAGAGCTGCCATTAATCTTTATAAATCTGTATTATCTTTATAAAGTTAGAGTAGCAGTAAAAGAGATCCTGCACCTATAATGTTCACAGCTTGTGTTCAACTAGTAACAAAGCGGCTACAGTATCCAGTGTAGTACTGCTCAGTTGTTGTCATGCTCCACGCTCATACCCCTGAACGCTGACCGAACATGTCGTTACGTAGGGCACTGTGAGGATCAACAAAGCTGTTGACAAGCACTGTTGGATCTATAAATTGGATTATAAAACACCTGATTTTTTTTTAGCTTGTTTATTTGTGTATATGGAGTAATTCTTTAGTCACGGTTGGTTAAGAGAAAAGAAGTTGGCGTCTGTGAAAGTATCCATCCTGATATGTTATTTTCTGTTTCTCCCCTCAGTATGCCAGTGCAGTGGACAAGGATGGAGAGCGGTTCATGACCCCAGGAGACTTTGTCCAGAAGTATCTAGGACTGCACACACAGATCCACCACAACCCTAAAACTGTACAGCTTATCGCTGCTGTGGCTGACACAACAAAGGACGGGTACACAAACACACAGACACACTGTTTATCATCTCTTACTGACAAGTTATTGAGCTATGTATGATCAGAACTTGCCAAAATAACCACTTACAGATAAGATAAACCTCCTAATGACTCTCAGTACTGATCCTGTTTGTGTATGTAGTTATATATGCACAAAACACATACACACACAAACTCTGAACATTTGGTCTGTTCAGGAAACTTTACTGAGTGACAAATTTTCCCAGAGATGAAAGAAAGGAAAAATGTTTCAGTCAACCATATGTAATCTCATTTACTGACTGACTCCTTTCAGTTCACAAGAGGACATTGTATATTAAATGTTTGCATATGGCTTTTATATCAGAGGTTAAAAAGAACAGAAGTAAAAATATGAAGGATAGAGAAAATATGTGTTTTTGGTAAACTGGTCCTCTTAAGCAATGTTTTATGACCTGCTCTTGGCTTCTCTCCGAAGTCTTTGAAATGTTTAACAATTGTTCTTTTTTTTCCTCTCTTACACCACATAAACACCCACAATGGCAGGCTGATCTCGTTCCAGGAGTTTCTTGCATTTGAGTCAGTGTTGTGTGCACCCGACACTCTCTTCATAGTTGCCTTCCAGCTGTTTGACAAGAGTGGAACTGGAGCCATTTCCTTCGGTATGAACCACTGCGTTTCCTGTATGCGTGCATTTGAACATATGATTTCAATTGATACAAAAAGAACATTACGCTGTACACTGTGTGAAAGATTTTCAGCACTACATTTCTGAAGGGTTCGTGTGCCACGTCATCAGACCAATTTACATGTTTTCCCGCAGTGCACTGTGGAGAAAGAATTTCCTAACGTAACCAGATTACTCCTTAAACTAAGTAATTACACATGGATGGACTTAACACAATCGCTCTCATACACTGTTCCTTCTTTCCTTCCAACTTCTACTTACTTTCTTATGTCACACAAAGCTTTATGTTATGTCATTGGAATGATTTGACCAAATTATTATTTAATAAGAAGATTGATCACTTATTGTGTTTTTTTTGTGTGTTTTTTTTAGCTTTATTGTCGTTAACAGGCAGTTAACATTACAAAACAAAATCACCTTGAGATTGGGCTTCACTTGACATACATGCACATAGAGATGAAATAACACTGTACAGAAATAAAACATGCACACATCTACTTATACATATACCTACAAAAATTATATGTGTTGTTTTTGGTTTTTTTTTAAATGTGTATTTGTGTTGCAGAGAATGTGCGGGACATTTTCAGCCAGACCACAGTGCACCACCACATTCCCTTCAACTGGGACTGCGAGTTCATCCGTCTGCACTTTGGGCATGACCGCAAGAAACGCATCAACTACCTCGAGTTCACCCAGTTCCTGCAGGTATGCTGATTACACTGATTACACATCAGTTTTTTTTTTATAGTCTCTCGCTTTCACTCTTTCTCTCCACCTCCTTCTGAGATAGAGACACGCACTCAAAGTTTTACATTGACTATATTTACACTCGGCCTTGTGGTGTCATGTTATTTTAGGAGCTGCAGTTGGAGCACGCACGGCAGGCGTTTGCTCAGAAGGACAAAGGGAAGAATGGTGTCATCTCCGCCATGGACTTCAGTGACATTATGGCCACCATCAGGCACCACATGCTTACACCTTTTGTGGAGGAGAACCTTGTCTCAGTGAGTGCGCGTGTGTGTGCGTGTGCGTGCACGGAGAGCTTACTGACACTTGTACAATTTTACATTATGGCAACAGATAACATTCAGTTCTGATTTACAGGAGAGTTTTACTCGGTTTTTAGTAGCAAATATATGTAAATATTCCAACGCTAACACGTTCAAGAAAAGTTTTATTTTGCCCCTGAAATATGAAAAACAATACTTATGTTTTGATCACTGACAATTAGAAGTATAATCCACTCTTTTATGAATCCTCATCCGTGTCGCATCTGAGGTTATTAGCCTTAAATGACAATATCGCTCACTTTCAACCTGGTGCATTACTTATTTGCATAATCTTTTAAGCTCTGCTCGGGCTCCTCAGTGTTTTCTTATGATAGGTGTTTCTATACGTTCCCACTATAATCTCTGACATTTCTTGACGGGGCTAAATATGGTGGTCAAGTCCTGTCCTGATTTAAATCACATAAAGCGGAAAAAATTGCTAATATTTGCTTTGTAGGAATGAATAGGTCTGTTTTTTTCGTGTACATTACATTTTTTGAAACATACTGTTTGTTTAGTGTAATTTTCAAGTAGAGCTAAATAATTAAGGCACAAGCCCAGGCTATAATAAAAAATGGCAATACAATATGACAATATGTTAAAGGAGGAAAGTTACTCCTTAACACAAGGGCCAAAGGAAAGAAATAAAACAAGGTTACATTTACATATGGCAGTATTGAGTAATATTTGTAACTGTACATCTTGGCGTTCTCATAAAGAGTTTAATATAAAAAAACAAAAGCTTATTTAGAGACAGACAGTTACCTGACATGCACTTCCTTTCCTCTTACCAGGCTGCAGGTGGCAGCACCTCCCACATGGTCAGCTTCTCCTACTTCAATGCCTTCAACTCTCTCCTCAACAACATGGAGTTGATCCGCAAGATCTACAGCACACTGGCTGGCACACGGAAGGACACACTCGTGACCAAAGGTGCACAGATTGTTACGTTACTGTCATGTTGCCTTTCAGCTATGCTGTTCACATGAGTTGAATGGTTTTTATTCACCGTCTCTCTTATCTCTCTCTGCAGAAGAGTTTGTTCATGCTGCCAACAAGTTTGGTCAGATCACTCCCATGGAAATTGACATCCTGTACCAGTTATCTGGCCTGCACTCCCCCTCTGGGTAAACACCCACTCTGCTACTTAATAATATATAATATATATCACAATTTACGCATATAACAAGCATGTTTATAATGTGTATTAGGCGTCTGAACCTCGCTGACATCGAGAGAATAGCTCCATTAGAGGAAGGATGTCTGCCCTACCACCTGGTTGAAACTCAGAAACAGGTAAGAAGTTTGCATTTGTTCACAAATAAGTAACATTGCTGACAAAATCAGATCAGCAGTAAGCTGTCAATCTCAAAAATATCTTCTAAGTCAGAACTGAATATTCTAACTGAATATTCATCCTCTTTAATAATTTTCATTATGTAAATGCACCGTGGTCTAATTTGTGATTCCCCTTCAGGCCCATGGGGACGTTTCCAGGCCTGTGTGGCTCCAAATTGCAGAGTCCGCCTACAGGTTCACCTTGGGCTCCATCGCTGGAGGTGAGTTAAGGGCTTCTCTGTTACACTGTGGCTAGAGATGGATAACGGTCTTGCTAGACACACAAGAGCATCTACTATATCCGTTGGAATGTAAAGTATTTAGTCTGACTTTGCACATGTTTGCATAGCCACGGGAGCGACGGCGGTCTACCCCATTGACTTGGTGAAGACTCGTATGCAGAACCAGAGGTCCACAGGATCCTTTGTCGGAGAGCTAATGTACAAGAACAGCTTTGACTGTGCTAAGAAGGTGCTTCGCTACGAGGGCGTCTTCGGGTTCTACAGAGGTAGGACATGTTCTTTTCCTCTAATGAAAAGGGCGTCAGAGATTTGTATTTTAAAATGAAACCCTTTTTTTGACTTCTGAATTAAAATGTCTACTTGTTCTTAAAGTGATGTAACATCCTTCTTTGTTTAATAATAGCAGAATTATATTTACAGATACTATTGTTATCAGTATGTATGTTTGTTCAGGACTTTGTTCTCTCAAGCTCTTCATCTTTAATATCCTTTGTAGGGCTGCAACTGACGATTATTTTTTATTACTGATTAATCAATTAATCGTTTGGTCTATAAAACATCTCAAAATGGTGAAAAATGACGTTCACAATTTCCAAAAGTCCCAGGTGGTGTTTTCAGATTGTTTGTTTTGTCTGACCAACTGTCCGAAAACCCAAAAATGTTCAGTTTAATATAATGGAAGACCCGGAAATACAGCAAATCCTTACATTTGAGAACCTGGAACCATCAAATATTTGGCACTTTTGATTAGACATTTACTTAAACAATTACTCGATTATCAAATTAGTTGAGGATTAATTTTCTGTCAATCAACTAATTGATTATTTGCAGCTCTGATCTTTTGTATGAAAAACACATTGATCTTCATCTTCATATTTTTGGCCTAATTTTTACTCCATCTTCTTATTTCCTTTTGATTTCTCCCTCGTTGCTCCTCTTTGCCCACTATTACAAATGAAATGTGGTTCTCCTGTCACTCAATGCCCCATAATGCCTTGCAGGTTTGGTTCCTCAGCTTATAGGTGTGGCACCTGAGAAGGCTATCAAACTCACAGTGAGTTCCTCCTCCTCCACACACATTACTCCACGTTACACATGATAACATAATTTACACACTGATATGATGGATCAAATTGTCTGTAATCTCATGCCCGCCTGCCTCTGTGTCCCACAGGTCAATGACCTCATAAGAGACAAGTTCACTGACAAAGACGACACTATTCCTTTATATGCTGAGATTCTGGCTGGTGGCTGTGTAAGTACCAGGGCCCGATACCTTCTGTGTTCCCCCTCCATCTCTGTGTGAATGCATAAATGAAGTGGCTCATAACCTTTCAAATGCCAGATAAGAAAGAAATGCAGATAAGTGTGTGCCCTCTGAGATAATGAAGTAGTCCATGCATGCACTATCATTTGTTGTAATTACAAACTTACATTACTAGGCTACTGCAGTGCTAAATTGCATCCAGAGCTAAAATGTCAATGTCCAATGCAATATGTTTTTTTTTTCTGTTTTTGTTTTCGATAGCATTGTTCATCCATACACACATTGGCCCAGCACATTGGCCGTCCGAGGAAATGGCAAAGTAAATGATTGATCAGGATTTAATATTTCCTATTAATACTTTCTGATAATTTTAATGAGCACGACTTGTCTCCCATCCCTCAGCTACGTAGATGTGAAATGCAGGAGCAGTGATGATTCATATAAATGTGTAAACAAGTTCTTATTCTGCCCGTTTATCCAGGCCGGAGGCTCTCAGGTGATCTTTACCAACCCTCTGGAGATTGTAAAGATTCGCCTGCAGGTGGCAGGCGAGATCACCACTGGACCTCGAGTCAGTGCGCTCAGTGTGGTCCGTGATCTGGGTTTCTTTGGACTCTACAAGGTAATGTGTCTTTGAATGTAACACAGTCTCCTTGCAGATTGGCCCATGAAAGTTACATCAGTAGTTAGGTGCTATGCAAAAAGCTTTTTTTTTTTTTCCACACAGTGTGAAAAAGATCCGTATTTAATTTATTGACGCTCATTTTGTCCGTGGCTTTTATACACACTATGTCTTGGCCTCACTCTTTCATAGTCTACTCCCAAGCACAGTCTCATACATCTGTCTGTTCTTTGTGTGTCTGTTTAGGGTGCTAAAGCATGTTTCCTGAGAGACATCCCCTTCTCAGCCATCTATTTCCCCGTGTACGCTCACACCAAGGCCCAACTAGCTGACGAGCAAGGCAGGGTGGGGCCTCTGCAGCTTCTCACTGCTGGAGCAATTGCAGGTAACCTCAGATTTATGACCCGGAACAGCAGCTACCGTCAGTGGTCATGCGGAATAGCTACAAACTAGCTGTGCGTGCTGTCCATGTGGGATCATAGCTATTTTAAATATTCATAACTTTTTATCTCCTTCCCTACAAGCTTGACATACCATTGTTCACAGGAAGTAACTGAGTCTGAATTTCTTTAAACTCTGTTTTCCAGGTATCCCTGCGGCCTCCCTTGTGACACCTGCTGATGTCATCAAGACACGTCTGCAAGTAGCCGCAAGGGCAGGACAGACCACTTACACGGGAGTCATCGATTGCTTCAGGAAGATTATGAGAGAGGAGGGGTTCAGGGCTTTGTGGAAGGGAGCCGGAGGTACGTGTGCACTACTGAATGTACACAACTTGTGTCTGATTATATTTGCATTTAATCCACATTTGATTGTCTCTCTTCTCTCCAGCTCGTATGTGCCGGTCTTCTCCTCAGTTTGGTGTGACTCTGGTGACTTATGAGCTCTTGCAGAGGTGGTTCTATGTCGACTTCGGAGGACAGTAAGTTCATTTTCTTTTTGTTAAAAAAAGATGTAGAGCTGCAAGGATTAGTTGATCAACAAAAAAATAAATCAGCAACTATTTTGATAATTGAATAATCGTTAAAAGGTCCCATCCAGACATGTTTTAAGATGCATATAAAATACTCTACTTGATAATAATTTGTGTCTAACATTGTTATACCACAAAAAAAGACCAGAATTGGCTCCCCACTATTTGTGACATCACAAATCCTGCTCATAGGCAGACAAATTGAAAGATTAAAAGTCATTAGGATTCATCCTTTGGACACTAGATATCTGTACCAAATTTAATGGCAGTCCATCGAAAAGTTGTTGAGATATTTCAGTTTGGACTGACCAACCAGTCTCTGCCATCCCTACAGCTAACATTGCTAAAAAAAAAAAAAAGCCAGTACTTTTACTTTATGTTTGTTTAATGGTCACTCCTGTCCTCTCTCTGCAGTCGTCCAACAGGATCTGAGCCCACACCCAAGTCTCGCATCTCGGAGCTTCCCCCCATTAACGCAGACCACGTCGGAGGCTACCGTCTGGCTGCAGCTACCTTCGCTGGAGTGGAGAACAAGTTTGGCCTCCACCTTCCCAAATTCAAATCCTCTGGTGTGGTTTCCATACATCACCCAGAGCCAGCCACCGTCACACCCGCTCAGGCCCCATAGAGGTCTGAATATTCATATCATTTTGCCATCCCTCTCCTCCTGCACCAGGAGCCAGACACTTAGATAGATACACAAACAAACACACACATGGTTAAAACACACTCCACAAATAGGGGCCATTAACGTAGGAACAAACAACACCAGCCCGTTACTCTCTCCAGGGTGAAGGTGTGCTGCAGCGGTCCCCGGCCAGTCGCGGAGGCGGAGAGCTGGCTGCAGCTGTGGATGTAAAGGCGCAGACAGCAACGGGACCAGAGCACTGACTGTGTTGTATCTTCAGTGGCTGTACGCTCCTGGCCTCTCCATCCTTTATGTTCTCCTCTCCAACAATTGTATAAAACGGAGCCTGGGGCACTCCTTCTCTGTCTCTCATGAGTAGCTGGTTTGATTTTTATTCTGTTTTCTGTCTGATACTCAGTGTGAGTAGGACTTCTCTTATTGGATAGCAGGCGTAGAAAATATTGTGGTCAGCATGGTGTGTGGGGCTTCACTCTTGATTGGTCCTCATACAGGAGACTACTGTACATATTGTATAACTGCACTGTGACAGCACACTAATAAGAAGCAGTTAAGAAAATGTTACTAGACAAATGTCCGTAACATTCAGTCAGCATCATTATACAGTAACTGTAATGTTATGGTAATGTGGGGCCTTTGGTCCTGGTCTCTGAGAATCACTCTTACTGATGTACAGAACTTTTCAATTAAGTGTTTTCTTGATGAAAGACGAATCATGAGCAGAGAATTAGGTATTAATAAATTAAATGTATCTCAATTCAGTCATTGTATTTTATTGAAATAAATCATCCATATGGTTTTAATTTTACCAATATGACTTGAGTTTTATTCCAATGGGAAAGTGCAACCGTCATGTGTATCAAGAACAGTAACAATTAGTCAGAATACAGTACAATTAGTCTATGCAGAATACTGATCTTTGTCATGATATATCTAATATGGTTGCTACAGTGCATTTTTAGCTTAAACATGTTAGAGAGAAAGAGTTTGAAGCAGAATCTTAAGCCTGGTGAGGTTGGAATGCTGCATCTGTGTGGATGGAATGAAAAGTTAAATGGAAAAGAAAAAAAAAAATCAATCAATTTTCTGTTGTAAAAATTAACTTCCAACCTCTGCTTTACACCATAATATTGAAAGTTCATTTAGATCCTCTCAGGAGAAGTAAGGAAACTGTTTTCTACTACTCACAACACAGGTACAGAGTATGAAACAATAACCTTTGGTACAGAAAAAACTTCTAAATTGTACTAGTGTCAATAAATTCAAGGCAAGAAATCAGGTTTTGCCGAGTAAAAAGCTTGTAGTGCTAATTTTAGGACTGTACTCCTCAGGTTTTCAGTACAAAGCAGCATTTTTTAAACAATACACAAAATATTTAAATAAGTGCAACCACCAGAATAAATATTAAATATTGTAGTGGTTAAAATGTAAGAGTGACACACTTCTGCACAGGCCAGAGTGAATGTGCAAGCACATAAGCTGTTCTAGTTGTTGAGTGCTGCTGAGGATGAAGAGGGTCTGATAGTGATATGCTCGCATTTTGTTTCTCCACACTGCTCAAACACTTTGTCAGCCATGTGCACAAGCGTGTCCGGAAAATATTAAAACATGTAAAAACACTCAAATGGTAATAAAAAGGTGTGAGTACAAAGAATTGCATATTTAAAAAAAGGGCTGAGTCGGTTGAGGCCTTAGGAGAAGAGCAGTTTATGAAGCCCTGAGGATGTTATCAAAGAGCTAGAATTTCGACTTGACAGACACTTCTATGCTGAAAATCACCTCCCAGTATGTTTCTCTCAGTTGTGCTGTCTGAACTAGTACTGCTACACATCACATTCATTGTCCTACAAATGCACTCTAAAACTCTAAAGACACATTTAAAAAATATCTCCAAACCTGTCTAAAACTGTCTATTCTATCTATTCTAGCTCTGCACATCTCCTCAGGCCAATTCATGTTCTATTAGGTGGAAAAGGGAAGCTGTGAGCCAAAGAGAGGAGAGCTCAGCTCCTCCGGCAGTGTTGTGTAGTGTGCTATAGGTGTGTAGTGTACTTGAGAGGAATTTATGAGACGTTGTAAGTGTGGGGTTTGTAACATCAAGCGTTGGCGAGTTCTTCAGCCTCGTCTCGGTTCTCATTGATCTCAGCCAGAGTCCTGACGAAGCGCGTCCATTCATCAGCCTTGGGCACGCAGATTTGCTGCAAGAAAGATGGACAGCAAATCAGACAAAGCACAACAACATGTCAAACAAGCAGGAGAGATGAGAAAGACTCACTGGCTGTTTAATTTTTCTTTTAGTAAATAACATAATAATATAGAAATAACCAAAGAATCACGGTAAGAAGGGATGACGACTCACCTCCCCTACATCGTAGACCTGCACCTGTCCCTCTGAGTCTCCAGTGGCGATTTCTTTACCAGAGTGAGACCATCTCACACGGTTCAGTGCTGGAGCCCCGTCCACATACACACTGGCAGTGGGAACCTAAAAAAAAACAACCACACATCAGCTTACAAACAAGCAAATTCATGGTTGCTCAGAGTCCTGTGATCCAAATGAAAGAAAACCACGTTTCCAAACAGCTCATGGCTCGGAAAATCATATTCAGCTCATACTACTGTCATGATTTACTCCGTATTTATAGGTTCAGAGTTTCAGAGATTTTCATGTGTGTGCATACTTCAGTATCAGTGTTGAGGTTCCACAGGTCCAGGCGTCCAGCTAGATCCACACAAGCAAACAGGGCAGGGTGTGTTGGAGACCACATCGCATCATAGACGTAGTCACAACTATCCTCAAACGAGTACAATGGACGAGTACTCTGTACACAGGCACAGGGAGAAGGAGAGAGTTGTTTAGGACGAATAATAAATAATCTAATAGTTTGTTTGTGTGACTGTAAGCGTCTCACCTTTGTGCTCCAGAGTTTGACGGTCCAATCAAAAGAGGAGGAGATAAAGAGATGAGAGAAGTCAACAGGTCCTCCAGCACTGTGACAGCTCAGGCCTGTCACCGGACCATGGTGGCCCTCAAACACCTCAGTGATGCCCGCCTTACTGTAACACACAAATATAACTGTGATGATGTGTACTAAATACCTTCTTTCCACCAAAACTCACTCCTTGATTGCCCCCCCAAAAACAGTCTTAATGTAGACAAAATCTGTCATCAGGAAGACATCTGTTACTCATGAGGACAAAGGTCACAGAGCACTCACCTGCCATGGCGGCAGGCAGTGTAGACAGAGCCGTCCTCGCTCCCTACTACAAAGTTGTTCACATCACCCAGAGGAAAGGCCATGGAGGTGACGGCCACCGCCTTGCTCTGTTTGAACACCAGCTCCAGACTGTCCTGCAGGTAAAAACCACACGCAGCAGTACACTGATTAGACTCAGACTCTCGGACAAACAGCTGATAGTAATGACGGCGTGTTTGTTAGTCAATGTACCTGCGGCTGGGAGAGCATGTCGAGGCTCCAGGAGCACATTTTACCATCAGTGGAGATGCTGATCAGGTTGTTAGCGTTCTGGGTCCCTACCACGTTCACACAGTAGACTGGGTGCTGAACACAACAGAGCACAGTTAAGAGTCACTCAAACTACACATGCTTAAAAAGAAACATTAGCCAGAAGTAGCAGACAAAAGCAAAGAAAAAAAACCCCACAGTTGTATTGATCACTTTGGAACAACTTAAATGAAGTAGTTTGTGTGTATGTGTGTGTATGAGCTCCAGTGCATTACTGTGTGTGCAGCTGCAGACAAGGGAGTCCTCTGGACAGGGGTGCGCTTGTTGCTCCTGTTGTCCCATAGGACAATCTGTCCGGAGTACGTCCCACCCACCACCAGGTTGGGGTGAAACTTTGCAAATCCAGCGGACATCACCTCTGACTGGAGGAAGAAAATAATACGATTTAAATACATCTGCTTCTGCCTTCATATTTAGTCTTATAAAGCTAAAGGATTTATTTGAACGATGTCTTTAATTCAGTTTCTTGAAGTGGAATTACAACTCTTACCTGGCAGTGAAAGATGTACTCAGGTGTGCCCTTCTTATACTTCATGTTCCAGACCAGTGCCACTCCATCAGGCTCATGGGGAGCATCCTCATTGTTGTTATATGAGGCCACCAGCAGCTCTGGATACTGAGAGAACATAACAGCTGTTATTATACATGCAGAGGACAAGCATCATTCAAGAGTCATGCATGAGTCAACGAGGTATTCAAAGTTCATCAGTCAGTTACTGAATATAAAGCTACTCAATAAGAAACACAACATACCTGAGGGGACCAGTCGAGACATGTGACCACTCTGTTTTTAGTCCAACGTTCCTCTGCAAACTGTCTGTTTAGAACCAGCTTAGCGCCTGCCTGTATGTCACTGGAAGGGGCCGAAAAAAAGGAGAATCAATTCTGCCTATTCTATTTACAGCAATAACTCTCTTTTTTTTTTTATGTGCCTCACCCCTCCTTATCCTCGAGGTCTCTCCCACTGTAGTCGAAGCAGACGTCCACCTGCTCAGCCAGAGCTCTCTCCACGATTCTGCTGCCTCGCTCGAAAAACGACAAGAACTCCTCAGAGTGCAAGACCTGCAGCTTCTCTTCTTCAGTCAGCTCTTTTGGAGTGTCTACACATGGACAATTAAATAAATTAAATATCACTAGAGGAAGAATACTAAAAGAAGGTTTTTTTTGCCAACAGTTTCTTAGCATAACAATAGTTTGAGTGTGTTGCTTAAAGGTTTGTTAAGACTTGTAACAAATGACTTGATGGTTTTCCAGTTTGCTGTGATATTGTAATACTGAATTCTTAGATAGAAATGAACTACTTTTTAATAATAACTATTTTTTTTCCATCAATCAGCATTGAAGAGACACAGATTGACCTTAAGTTGACTGCCTGCAGCAAACATTGGTATAATGCACATAATTTCAAATTGATAGCCAGCTCACAGTTAATAATAAGTAATAAAATAATATAATATTATAATTACATGTTAGAAACTTCTGTCCTTACCCTCCTCCTGCTGTTCACCCTGTTCCTCTTTCTCCTCCTGGTTGTCCTCTGCTGGTGGGGGAGCAGTTATCTCCTCATCCTCTTCCTCTTCTGTAATACACACACACACACACAGATTTTATTTTGTTTTGACTCAAATTTGATGCCATGTTGGTAAAAAGTAAGAGGAAGTATGTTTACCTGCTTTTTGATCAGTTTGTGCCAGTGCCTCAGTGGGTGTCTGGGTTTCTTTGGAGTAGGACACCATTTCCTTTGGGACAAACTCCACCTGGGTCACTTTGGACATTCCCAACCTCACAGCTCCACGCCTACACATACACACATGCCATCATGGAAATAAGCACACGCACAGGTTTGCAGTATGAAGCAGAACTGAATGCAAATTTGAGATGTAGAGACATAAATAATGATGTACACACATATCATTAACACTCAGACATGTTTAGACAAGTTTTAAGATGAAACCACAAAAACTAATTAAAGCTGGACGGCAAGCTAAAGGAGAGAGGAGGAGCAGTACCCCATCAGCTCAGAGTCGGAGTGGAGTTGCAGAGTAGAGGGGTCAGGATCCCAATGCAATGTCCTTACACAGCCAAACCACCAGATGGTGTTAGCAACAGAGAGAGAGAGAGAGAGGACAGAAAGAAAGAGAGTGTGGAGGAAAAAAGAACAGGGATGGAAAACAGGCGGATGAAACCAAACACAGAAAAAGACAGGCAAAAGCCGTACAAGAGAGTCAAAGATGGAGAAGACATGGGAGAGAAGAAGAACGGAGTGCATGTTAATTGAGAAGACATCAGCGTGCCGGTGAAAAGGCAAAGAGGAGACAGGTCAGAATTGATCAAGTATATTTACATGTTAATACACACACGCACGCGCACACACACACACACACACACACACACACACACACACACACATACACACACACTCAGCATGCAGGTTCAACTGTACATCACATAAAAATTACCTAAACCAACACGTCCTCTCACTCTGTCTCACACACACACACACACACACACACACACACACACACACACACACAGACCTGGGTCCCGCGTTTCCGTCCCCAGAATCTTGGCTTCCTGCATCGCTGCCCACTGATTTGTTGGAGGGAGACATGGGGGCGGGGACTAGGTAGTGAAACAGACACGTATCTTCTGTTACTACCCTGAGGGGTTGAGCTGTGAGTGCGTGTGTTTGTAAGTGCAAGAGTCGATGGGTGGGTGAGTGAGTGAGGGAGGGAGTGAGTGAGTGAGAGAGTGAGAGAGTGAGGGAAGTATGGAAGAAGTGTGTGAGTGAGTGAGTGCATGAGTATGAGTTTGCATGCAGTAAGGAGGATAAAACGACAAAAAGGACAGACAAAGGGGGAGAGAAGAGAGAATGAACATAAATGACAGGCAGGTTTAGGTGTCATGCACACAATGGTCAGGTCAAATGTTCAGATACTGTGCGAAGGGGGAAAAAAAGACAGCGACTGTGAAACTAAGCAAGACCACAAAGTTAGAAGACACTTTTATAAACACTGCAAACCAATCAAGCAAATAATCAGAAGTGATGGGAGACAAGTGGGGGTGGAAGATAAAAACGGAAGCATGCTGGCCGTGCATGTATACCGTGGGGTATGTCTGGGGTGATGCCGACACTCTGCAGCAGCGCCTCCGCCTCCCTCCTCTTTCTCTCCAGGTCAGAGTCTTCATGGCCACCAGCAGACCCACCTCCAGCCTCCACTCCGCGCTTTGAGTCTCCCTACAGAGTGCAAGACAAGCTAAAGACAAAGCAGTAGCCTGGCAGGTTCTTTAGTGACAAAATGAAATTATTGTTCCTGCCACTTACATCCTTCTTTTTCTTCTCTTCTTCTTTTCGCTTCTTCTCCTCTCGAATCTGAGCAATCCGTTGTTTCTTCCTCTCCAGCTCAGCCTTCAGCTCGCTCTTGTCAGACATACTGCAGGAAGAAGAGAATTTGTTACAGGACAGTGAAGAGACATAAAAAAACTGACCTCTGAAACTGAAAACTAACCTGCTCAGTAAATGTTCCTTGTTATTAATTTCAGTTCATTCATCTGTTTTATTCAAAAGATGCTCTGAGTGTAAATACTAGGATTATTGGGCAGAGAGACAGTAAACTATTGATGATGATGATGATTATTATTATGTTTATTATATTGCCCTAATTCAACTGTGAGTTCATGTGAACATTGTGGTCAATGTACAACCAACACTAATGTATAAATCAGTCTTGAGTATGGAGACCCTTTTAGGCCAAGGTCATCTCATTGCAAATGCTTTAAAACTACACTGCAAGTCAATTTGTGTGCAGTTTTGCTGCTTTTCTTTGTCATATATGATAATAAACTTAATATCTTTGGGTTTTGGACTGCTAATTGTATAAAACAAGGAAGATGCCACCTTAGGCTCTGCCTCTTGGAAATTACAATGGGCATTTTTTTCTTTTTTAAACTATTATGAACAAAACCACTGATCCAGAAAGCAATCAACAGATTAATTCTTAGTTGCAGTTATAGTCTACTTGTTGCACTTTTATCTGTAACATGTAGAAACACCTTAATTTCCATTAAGGCTTTTTCCATTTTTTTCCCCCCAGTCATTTTTAAGCATGTAAGAAGGAAGTTTTCTTCTTCCTTATTTTTAGCTTGCTTTCTTCAAGGCCAAGTTGCTTAAGACTTCAACAGGCTGGGTACTTGAGTGGAAAAAATCTGCTTTTTTCAGTATGCAAGCTAGACATACTATATCCAGACCTCTGATGTTGGGTGCAGCATTGCAGTGAGGCACGGTAGCCCTGGGCCTGTCACACTGGAAACATGTGAACACCACACAGCTATTGACAACAATGTTCTCTTTATCTGCTTTCTCCATAGTTTCAAGGCTAACCAATGACTGAGATGGTGTGTTATTCCACAAATATCCAGACTTAATATATAGGCTTCGCACTTATGACTCTGATCTGGTTTCCTTCAAATCTAAATGTATACAGAAAATAAGTACTCATACTTTATTAACCTGCCTCTTATATTAGAAGTCAGAGTTACGGAGTAGCCATAAATAATGTCGTAGTCGTGTCAGCATTTACATACAACAGCTATTAACTGGTCATATTCATGTCCTAAACATGGATGTGTTACGGTCCTGACAGTAGCCCGCTGAACGTCTGTCGTGGCGGTCGACAATAACACTTGGACAACATCACTCCACCCACTGTCATAACAACCGCAGATAAAAATTGAAATAGCTATCGTGTCAACATCCCCACAATATGAAAATGTACTCCATCTCGATTATTTGGAGTACGCTTTATCCCACGAAGGTTTTCCGCCGGGTCCATAACATGTTTTAATCTAATTAACGGAAACACTGTCAGCACAAGCAGCTAGGTTAGCATGCTAATCTCCATGGCAGCCGCTGGGCCTACCGTTACCGCAGCGACTAACGGTAGCATCGCGAACCAACGGCCGAGCTGTTGGCTGCTTTACAGCCTCCAAACATGTTTTAAAAGTAACACAGTCATGAGGGTATGATTAAATACCTGACGACGGATGTTAAATTCAAATAGATCGGTAACAGTACTGCCCAGTTTCGTTTGCGTCAAGTCTGAAGAGAAGTGATGGTGGTGAAGACTGATGATGCTGGAAGCTGGAGGCAGGACAGACTCCGCCGCGCTCTTCTTCGCCGGCTTTTCTTCTTCCTCTTCTTCTTCTTCTTCTTCTTTGGATTAAGCAGACTAGATGCCAAAATGGCGTTTTGCTGCCCTCCACTATTTGTTATTGATGTTCCTTTTGACAATTATTTATATTTTGTTGTATAGTCCAATACTGTGCAAACATTCTAGCAGTTTCTTCATTTTCTTGCGTAATTCTTGAGTAATTCTCGCAATAGATGAGGATTTGTCTCCACACTCACATTTGCCATCCGGGTGTTTCCCAATCAGAGCCAGCCCACTCCTAAGCCCACAATGCCCAAGCCTCAACCTGGTTATGATAACTGAATCTTTTCTTTTGCACGCAAAATTGCTTTTTCCACTGTTTTCTGCATTGTAAAGTAAGACCTCCCCTTCTTCTCCTTTTCCCATGTATTCTGCCACATTTCCTTGACTGCCTTGTTTATGACTGAAGTGTACTCTGACAGTCCATATTGTAGGGTAATATTTACTCTATCATTATGAGCAGCGTTGTTTGCCATCTGCTTCCTCATTTCCATCCACACCCATGTGTGCTGGTACCCAAATAAAACCCTCCTCACACCCTGCCTTGTGAATTCTGTATGTTTGATAAGTCTCTGTTGATATATCAGTTCTGGGTTTGGATTTAAGTTTCTCTTGTTGTAGGTAAAGCTGTTGTTGAATCACTGCATATGACTGAGTTGTCTGGTTTGTCCTCTACCCACCAAAGTGCCCATAATACTGCCAGTATCTCTGCTGTAAATACTAACATTTGAGTTTCTCCAAATGCCACTTTCCCACTCTGTATAAAATCTTTAAATATGAACTCCATTCTTTTTGCAGATGAGCCTTAACTTCCTTGACTAAATTCCCTGATTTCTTTCTTTTGTTATTATTCAGTATGCATAGATCAACTTCAGGTTCTGGGAGTAGTCATGATGGTACAACTGACCAACAGACTAGAGGACACACATTAATATTAATGATACCAATTTCCTCCGCTTTAGATTTTAGCTTATTTCCAAAGTTTGCTTTTGCTTTTCTCACTCCTCCCTGGAATTCCCAATGTTGATCTAGCAGGCATTTTGTTGGAAATGTTTCACCATGTCCTTTTATTTTCATCAAGTATTTCAATCCAAGTTTATATTATATTGTAGTAAATACATTAAATATATAAGTAAGAATATGAAAAATATTCAATTTCAACAAGCCTAATAGCACTGTATTCAAAGTTGTAAGAAATAAAGTAGAAGTACAGAAGTATTACCAGCGAAATGTATTAAAGTATCAACTCACTACTCATTATGCAGAATGGCCCATTCCAGAGATTAATATTAATGTACAGTCTATTATACTGCTGAATTATTGATGTAGTAACATATAAGCAGCTTTTTGATGTTATACTTCGTTAATGTGGAACCAATTTTAGCTACTTTATATAATGTTAGGTTGTTCAGTTAACATTGCATCATAATTTATTAACTTATCACATGTACATAAGAAACGACTTACTATAGCTGTCAAATAAGATGCTCAAAACTGCAGAGATGACAGTGGACTTCAGGAGGAGTCCCCATCACTGCCCCGCCTCACCATAATCAACAGCACTGTGTCAACTGTGGAAACCTTCAGGTTTCTGGGATCTACATTCTCCCAGGACCTGAAGTGGGAGTCCAACATCAACACAGTCATCAAAAAGACCAAGCAGAGGATATACTTCCTGCACCAGCTCAGGAAGTACATCCTGCCTCAGGAGCTGCTGATCCAGTTTTACACTGCAGTCATAGAGTCTGTTCTCTGCACTACCATCACTGTCTGGTTTGGGTCGGCCACCAAACAGGACAGGAACAGACTACAAGGGACAATCAGGTCTGCAGAAAAGATTATTGGAACTGGCCTGCCCATCATCCAGGACCTGTACACCTCTAGAGTCAGGAAACGGGCAGAGAAAATCACAGCAGACCCCTCACACCCTGGACATAACCTGCTCCAACTTCTCCTCTCTGGTAGGCACTACAGAACACAAACACCAAAACCGTCACACTTATAAACAGTTAACTGACTGTGGCACTGTGCAGTAACCCTGGAACACTATAATACCCACTGCACCTACAAATTATATTTATTTTAGTTTAAAATACAAAATGTGCAATACATTCATGTCTTGAACAGGTTGTATATACTGTACATAACCACCTACGAAGTGAGTCACTTTTTTCCCATTTAATATTCATCTCAGCACTCTGTACACTCTTCTAGAAACAGTTTCAGCTGTATATAGTCATTCCTTGTGTATCTTTCTGAAGATTGTTGTGTAGTGTGTAAGTACATTGAGAGCCACTAAACCAGAGTCAAATTTCTTATATGCATAAACATACTTGGACAATAAAGAGGATTCTGATTCTGATTCTGAAATAAATATACAATTTGCGTCTGATGGTGGGGAGTCAGTCAGAACTGAAAAAGCCTTTTGGATGAGAGGCAAAAAGTCTTCTACAAAAAGTCCAAGTTGTTCTTGACTCAACCCTTTTGGATATGCCTAGTAACTAAGTTTTTGGTCTGCATTGTAATAATTTTATAGACATACTGCAAGACATTAAATAGCTAGTATTTAATTAAAACAACAGGGTGCCCCAAATGCTCTCCACTTAATTATCAAATACAATGATGTAGCCCTCTTTCTATCATTGTTGTTATAAGGAGAGAAATCTAAGGTTCTGTTTGCTATTAACAGAATTAGTAGGCTATAATGAAATTAATCAACTTGAGAAAATCAAATGGTAACAGGAAATTAGGCTTTTCCTTTTTCTGTTTTCAAACATAATGCAAATGCAACAGAACAAAACACCATAATGAAATATAAAATGACACATTTATTACCATTTATCAATTTTAATTATTTTTTAATCCATACAAAAGCTTGTGCATAGTTTAGTATGAATACACACATTGTCATTTGTCATTTGGAAAAACAATGAGCATAAAAGTGTTGCTTACATTTTGGTCCTGTAAAACATTTAATGATTTGCATGATTTGAATTTTACTCTTTGTTTTTGAATGTGGATTTGCTTTGTTTGGTCTTGTGATTTAATTTTGTGGTCTTGTCCTGCATAGCTGGCTACAATTTCTTAAGCACTTTGTTTTTACTCCTGTTCAGGAGCTGGATCGGCATAACGAGAGGGGTCATAAAGGTCTCGTGTGAAATCATAAGGGTCAAAGTAAGGGTAGAGGGATTTCTCTGTGGCTGCTGTTGCCGTGGCGACACTTTCCTCAACTTTTGCTACTTCCTCTTTCACCACTTTCTCTTCAGCAGGTGCCTCTGGTGCCAATGTTTCCTGGATAGGGCGTGGGGGATGGTCAATGAGGCAGTCAGGGTCCCAGTATGGGTCGCAGTCATACTCCATACCTTTACTAACAACAGCAGGAGGTGGTGGAGGTGGAACAGTCTTTTTGGGAGCAGGAGGGGCTGGGGGTGGTTGGGGAGGAGCAGTAGCTTTTATCTCCTCCTCTGTTTTGGGCCTGCAGGCGGGGTTGACTCGTGGGTCGCACAGTACTGGAACAGCCCCTGTTGGCAGGTAGACAATCTGAGGTTTGCACAGTGGGTCCTTGGGGTTACACAGATAGATCCTCTGAGCATGCTCCAGAGGATCTGGTGTAGGAGCAGGGGTGGTGGGAGGTGGAGGGGGCATGGTGGTAGTAGTTGGAGCAGCGGTGCTTGTCAGTACACCAAGGACATTTTGGTAACTGGAGGCATCTGGGCCATGGGTCAACTCCAAGTAACGCATCTGCTGATACAGCATCCTGATTCTGTCAATCTCATATATCTGTTAGAGAAAAACAGAAACATATTAGAGAGGAGACAATTTTTTTTTTTTGCCAAATAGTGTCTTATAGGACCAGAGAAAAACTACAAAGGATGTGACATGGCCGATTTTAAAACTCATAACACAATACATGCATACAGTACATAAACCACAGTGGACTTACTCCTTCAATGTGCCCAATGCTGTTGTAGAAGCGGTAGTAGGACTGAAAATCAGGATTGTTTCGGTGCCACTTTGGGTCAATGTTTCTCTTAGGTCGAGAGTTAGTCAAGAAATCATGAGCTTGAGTTGAGTCAATGCTAAGTGAATTTCCTGTGGAAGAACATGGAGGCAGGAATTATATTGAAAATATGTCTTTCAGAAATGGCTGCACTTTGTCTCACTACTACTTTTTTGACATTTACTGCAGTAAAGCTACTAGTCAGGCCTTAAATGATAATTTAATATAGATTTCATTTGTAGCAAGGCACAAAAATATTTCCAGATACAACATAACTTTGTTAATTATTGTCTCTTTTTGCCTTACAGCCAAATAAGATTACAATAGTCATGAAAGTGGAAGACCAAATACCTCCAGGATTCTTCACTTTCATCAGAGATGTTGCGTTTAGCAAACCTGGAGGGAGGCAGAGAAAACATTAGGCACACTCTGCAAATAACACTTCACTCTGTAAAGCTACACAGCAACTAAAATAGGTATTCAAGTCATTGCTGTGGATTAATGTTTCCTTGTTTTATATGATCAATGTTAAAAACAACTAACTGATGGGCACAATATTTCACATTCAGTTACTGGTATGGTTTTAAATCTCTGATAATGGTTAGATGAAAGATGAATAATTTCATGCATTTTACTTATCAAACGGACCTGGCATTAACATCAGGCAGCACATCGCCCTCAACAAGGACACCTGGGAAATCATCCTTGACATCTGCAATTGCAATAGCATACAAAATCCCCAGTTATTTAGCAATCTGTCCTACTTCACCACTGTTATTTACAAAAGCCAGTGAAATGAGCACAAAAACAAACAAACAAAAAGGCAGGAAAAATGCAGGAAAACTGCAGGATTCACACTCCTATGAAATCCTATTTGGGACTGACAGTCTATTACTCAACAGTGAGCTTTTGCTAATCATATTTTTATTTTCGTGCAGTATTAACACTGAACCTTTCTACTAGACCTTGCCTATTTCTTCAATTACAGTAGCTGTCTGGTTTATGCAGATTTATTTACTAGTTCTAATTCCTTTGCTGTGACATTTCATTTCATCCATCATCATCCTTTAAAGAGTTATCAGAAGATTCTGGCATATCACGGGCATTTTCTGCACATTTAAAAAAATAAAATACAAACAGTGCAATTATGTTCTAAAAGAAACTAAATAGACTAAGCAAAGGTTGCCATATATCAATGACTCTACTTTTGAACTTGACTCCAAAAGAAAACTGAACCTGCTCACCTGCTGTTGCATCTCTCCAGTCCTGGTCTCATCTGCAACAAAACATAACTGTTCATAAATACTGCTATTAATACTGGGGCCTCTCCTTTGGCCACGGAGCTACAAGTAGGCCTAACTCCACCCCTCATGCATTTTCTGTTGAGACGTGGAAGAGCTCATTAGCACACTGAGAATGAACCAGCAGTAAAAGACCAACTTCAAACAAGATGTCACTCCTTGTAAAGCCACAAGAAACAGCCCTGTAACAGCAGGGCACCCACTGGGTGCACAAGCAGTCCAGTCTTTTAGCTGTTCCTGTAGGTTTGTAGTCTTTGGTGAAGCTATTCGTGGAGGTAGACTTCATGCTAATTCCAATTAAAACAGTACATTAGTAAGTTTTACTAAATCTATAGCTGCCAAACATTGACTTAACAGTTTGTTTTATGCCCCAAACATGAAAAATATTGCGACATGCAATGTCCTACTGTAGACTGATTCTTGACAAAACATGCCTGGCAGGCAAAAATTAACCCTCTGTCCCAAAACAGCTGGTCTTGGCCAGTCAAAAAATAGAGGGGAAGCAGAGTCAACTGCTGTTTACGTCCCCAAGAAATATGCAGGAATTATGGGCTAGCTTGTCCCAACACCAAGTCAATCTGACACAGCCTGGGAATTGTTGTTTAGAGACTTCAAAAAGTCACTGGTTTCCACATAGTCTTCATTTTTCTGAATGTCTAGATAGCAGAAATACACATAAAATGTAAGAGGATGACGGCTGATCGCTCGGCTCCTTCAGGCATCTGTGAAATATTCATGTAACCCATTGGAGTTAAATGGGGTTTTGCATGTGTGTTTGGTTTGTCTGCCGTGCTGACAGAGAAATATTTAAATATAAATGAGTTTTGCATTAGCTGAATTAGGCCCAAACGCTCCGTCAGCTAGGTAAGGAACTTTTTTCAGGTGCTTTTTTTTTAAACATACTGTGTTCATTTAGACAGTTACTTTCTTCATTTTCATTTTTGTCAGTGCCTCTCCACCTGCTCGGTGTATGTCATTTCAACAGTGGAGCAAATTCTATCCTTCAAACCAGCAGGTAAGGCTGCGATCAAAGAGTACAAGAAGGAGACAGGGAGTCTAAAGCGGTTCGGCCAGGTGGCTAATGGTGAACATCATTCTGTAATTGTTCTGTGCAGATGACAAAAATGGAAGGTTAACAGTGCCTGTTACACTTAAATAATATACATTTATTGTACCTGTATGCTGAGGCAAACAGCCCCACACTTCAAATGTCTCTGTTTCACAGAAGGTGTAAGTTGGATGATGAAACATAGATAATGCCCTCAGGAATCAGACATTATTTTTCATTTTGCAGGTTTGTCAGAGTGACACATGTACTGTATGTTATTTTCAAATACTGATAATGTTTAATAATTTACACAAAAACAAATTTAGAGCCATCAGTTGAGGACTTGTTGCAAATTGATAAAGGGAATCAAGGTGAGCCTTTTGGCAGCTTGACAGTGAGTTGAATAGACATATTCCCTAAATGGAGGCTATGTGTGACAACAGGCACTACAGAATACACAGAATATATCTATGAAAATACCTTTAAAACACTACAGTACAGTAATTATTAAAATGGATTGTTTTACAATGAAAAAAATGTCTAATGTCTCAATATCATCTATCTGGGTGACATTAAACACTTCTTAATGGCAGTGAATCATATTTGTTACTTTTATTGTTCTTTTATTGTTCAAGTCAAACTTACTATTGGAGATCATAGAATAGTTTCATTACTGCAATGTACAGCAGCTTTCATTGCACAACTTTACCACCACCTTCAGGGTATCAATTATCGTAACATGTGCCCCTCTGATCTTCAAGTGAAATTATACCTTGTCCTGGAGCTCTCTGCAGGACACATGAGGATCAGCTCAAGACTAATGTTTCAAGCTCTGTACCTCTCATTTCATGGCTATGTTGCCTCTGTGTTTTCTTCCTTCAGCAGTGATATACTCACTAACTCCTCAAACCATGTCCATTCAGTACCTGACTCAGTACCTACTCAGTATTTTAGATGCACATGAATTGGCTTTTGGGTAAATATAAATCATACATTTGTAGGAGGGGCAACTTATTTCTTTTCACCAATGTCATTCAGCCCACATACAGCTATATGATGGCCCATGAGTGATCAAGATCTGGCTGTCAGAACAGGACCATGTACGGGCCATGATATAGCTTATTAGCTGGTTGTATTACCACAGTTGGCCCTGAGTTGATCTACATATTTATATATATATAGCTCTGGTACACTCTCCATATTTGGTCCAGATTAAAGTTGCCTCAACTATGGTGATATTTACGCAAAACGTTTTATATATATATGACATGTCACAGCAGGAAATCACAGATGTAAATATTCAGGGTCCAGGTATTGTGCACGGTGTCATTGACACTGGGACACTTGAATAGAACAAACTCATCCTTACTGTTATTAGTAACACCTGTACTTTTCCTGCTCTGACAAGTCAAAATCTCTGCTGTGAAAAGGTGTATTCAAATCAATCAATCAAACTTTATTTGTATAATAGCTTTCATACAGGTTAGTGCAGTTCAAAGTGCTTCAAAGATGACTGACAAACTGATGATAAGACAGAACTAGTGCAGACCGTAAAATCAAACACACGAGAAATAAAAATAATGAAAATGTAATAAAATAAAACAGATTTAAAAGCTATAATAGTAATAATAGTAAAATAGAGTGAAATAAAAGTTAGACTAAAAAACTAGATAAAATAGATTAAAAGACATAACGAAGACAAATACAATATAAAAAATATATAAAATAAAATGATAGATAGCATAAAATAAAATACACATTTTACAACATGAATACAATAAAATAAGTGAATAAAATAAAGTAAATAATGTCTATAAATTATTCTTAATCAAAAGCAAGACTAAAGAGGTTCTGTAGGTTTTCAACACTTCCAGCTGCTCTCTAAAAACAATTAAATACTCTAAAACAGTTTTACTTGGGACTTAATATAATTATTTGGTATTTGAACGTTAATGCATAAAGGCCACTGATCATCTCCAAAAAGTTCAAAGTTCTTTGTTGGTCACGTACACAAAGCAGACAATACTATGATGTTGAATGATAAATAAGGTGCAGTGAAATGCACTTTAAACCCTCCTAGATTAGTTTATAACTGGTAAGATTAAAGAATAAAAGATAAAAATAGTAATGAAAATAAAAAGATGAAAAAGATCATTACAAATAAAGAAACATTAATACTGATAGTAAAAAGAGACAATGAATAGTAATATGCAGGTGCAAACACATAATGTAAACAAGTGTTAATGGAAAGTGAATAGATGAATAGGTGATGTAAAACAGTTCAGGGATCGGCAGCATGATTGTCTTATGTTTAGAGTTCAAAGTGCAGTGTGTGACTTATTCATTGCTGTTCAATATTCTGCCTGCATGAGGAGGAAAAGCTTCTCCCCAGCCTCTCTGTCTGTGCCTTCAGGCTGCGGAGGTGTCTTCTCGAACTCAGCAGCCTGAACTTATGCTTGTGAGGGTCTGTGGGGTCCACATGTAGGCTATAAAAGGGTTTATAGATATGGATACTCCATAAATATATCAGTAAAATATGACATATATATGTGTGCGTGTGTGTGTGTATATATATATATCAGTAAAATATACATATTTTACTACATGACCACCTTTGTTGCATTTGTGGTAAGCATGGTGCATGTAATTGCAGCGTCTTCATGCCACACACAGTATGTCCACTGGGTGGCAGCACAGCCAGGAGGAGGAGACGTCTGACTCGTTATGTCAGTTCCTTTAAGGATGTCGAAGTTTTTGTAGTTCCTGTGCTGTTGACCTGTCAGCGTTGTAGTACGAGCTGTCACTGCTGATAATTTGTCTGTCCTCCTTCTGGCAGTCGCAGTTTTCCGCCGGTAGCACAGCGAGTACCGGGACTGTCGGACGCTCAGGGCTGTTTGTACTTACTGTTGTTTGCTGCTATCAGCTAGCCAGCGAGCTAACGGCTAAAGGAAGCTAACGAGCCAGTCAACCTGACAGCTAGCTGGCCAGCTAGTAGTCGACGGACGGCAGCTAGGTTGCAGTTAGCTAGCTAGCCTTCTGAGAGGCGAGGAAGCCGCCCACTCCTGCAAAGCAGCACTCCGGACAAAACAGTGAACGGTAAGAGAGCAGAAACATAAAACAGCTGTCTAATATTAGCTAACCATCGGTTTTGATTGATTTTTTTTTTTTTTTGCCAGAAGCGAAGGCGTCCAGCAAGCCAAGGGTAGGACAGTTAAGTTAAGCTGCAGTGACTAACCAGTGTCACCAGTATAACTCCTCTGTCAGCTGGTTTTAACTCACTGGTTTCACTCCTGTCTGAAATCCAGGTTAAATACGGTCAGCACGTCACGTTTTGACTTTTCAATTAGAGGTCTATATTGAAATGAGACAGAAAAAAGACGTCGGGAACATTGTGTGAAAGTCCACTTGAAGCCTGTGGTTTCCACACTGAGGTCCGGGGACCATCAGGAGGCCGGGACAGTATTCAAGCAAAATGAACATTTGAATGCTATATGTTACTTTTACTGTTAGCACAATGACATAATATATAAATGACTGTTTTAACGAGTCTCCATGTCCACACAGTTATACCTAATACTACAAGTATATAGCGGATACTTTAACTTAAGTATTATTGAAATGATTAGTGAATTAATTAATTGGTTGATAAACTGAGAATTAATTAGAAACTTGATACTTGATTGATCGTTTGAGTGATTTATCAAGTAAATGTCAAACATTCAGTGGTACAAACGTGAAGACTTTCTGTTTGTTTTATTTTATTGTAAACTGAGTATCTTTGGGTTTTGAACTGTTGGTTGCACAAAAGAAGCAATGTGAAGATGTCACCTTGAGCTCTGGGAAACTGTGATTTTCCACTATTTTGTGGAATGTTTTAGATATAATCATTGAATGATAATTAAAATGATTGTTATCTGCAGCCCACATACTGGTATCCAAATCTTATTCTTATTTCCTAGAAGACATGGGGTTACAAGGTCTATCATAAAATGAATCTCTGTTACTATGTATCTGGCTAAGCAAGACTTGACACTGTGCTTTTGTTATTTTCTTATTATAGCAACCAACCGGTATGATGACATGTGCCATTCATGTAAATCTTCTCTGTCAGTGTGTGGGAGCCCTGCAGGGCTTCTCACACTCAGTGCTCAGCTGTTGCCAAGAGAAAGAGGCTTGTGCAAGTGCTCAGTGCTGGATCAGGTAGCTGTCACCACCGGGGCCGTGTAGTGCTACGTCTATCACAAATTGTTGTACCGAGTCACACTTTCACAACTGACACAGCAGTACAGTCCAGCCAAGGATTATGGAGATTTAATTGTAAGTTAAACAAGCAGCGAGGATAATGAGTCAGATAGGCCAGACATTTCAAAATTACAAGCCCTCCCTTTAATGACCTGCGGCTTAATTTTTGGTGGCGTGGTGGAATGTGAGGAATGGGGCAGAGCCTCAACCCACAACATGGGAACCCTTGTGATAGGATATCAGCGCTAGTTTCTATCGTTGCACTAAATTCTGAGAGACAGGAGGGACGTCATATCGTCATTGTGGATGAGACTTTTGAAAGTGTTGCCAACTGTTTTGATAAAGTGATGTGATGTTAAGATTCAAAGACTGTTTTAGGTCTCAGTTTTGTTTTACCAGGATTCACAGGACAGTTAAAGACTCCACCAAACACTGATCACTGAACTTAGACTTGTCCAGGTTTATTTTCTTCTGCCTATTTACTAAAAATCAACATTTGACTTTATGATAAAGCTGAAATGAGAAGTCAATTAATCAATAGTTACTTTTACTTTTCAAGCAAAACAGTCTTGGGTTAGAGTTTATCCAAGGTGAGAACCTGCTGCTTTTCTCCGTTTTATATCATTGTAAAGTGAATATCTTTGTGGGTTTGGACTATTGGTTGGATAAAACGGCATCTGAAGATGTTACATTGGCCTCTAGGAAACTGTTTCCTGGTGTTTTATGGACCAAATGATTAACTGAGAGAATAAACAGCAGATTAATCAATGATGAAAATAATAAGTTAGTTGCAGCCTTACACACACGTGCAGGTTTTGTCTTTAATATACTGGGTCGAGGAGTTTGTATTGCTTTAAAGTTCCCTCTCTAAAAAGTGCCAGTGTGTGCAGTGAGTCACTGGAAAGCCATCCAGCTGGCTGTTATGTACATAACAAAGTCAGCTGAAGTCAATCAGCATCTAATATGAAAAGTGCGCCCACTTGTGGCCGACTGCTGACCCTGCTGTCGCAGGCTGGATCTCATTATGTCTAATGTGACTCGGTCTCAATGACAGCAGAGCAGGAAATATGAAGTGAAGGCTGGACGTGGTTTAATTTTTTGTATGTTTAGGAACAAAATGTTTCATGTTGAAACAGGTGGTATTTGCCTCATTTTCAGCTGACCTTTATGCTGTATGTGTGCCAGTGAGGGCCATTCTATTTTTTCTCCAAGATTTGCTGTGGTTCATTGAGTTCATACTGTGTTCTCGCTCTGTTACTGGGTCAAAGTTGGCTTAAGATGTGTCATATGCATACAGTGTCTGGATCTGTATCTCCCATTTTTAAATTATATTAGAAGACAGCCAAGTGGTGTGTGTTTTATGCAATGTTTTAATAGCGTTTGTCATGTCCTTTGACTCAGATGGAGGCCCAGAGCTCCAGCGGGCCGCTGCTGTCCAGAAAAAGGAGAAGAGAGGGCTCCAACGGGGAGACCGAGGAGGGAGAGAGGCTTGGGAAAATCCCCAGATGCACCGTGGTGAGTCAGCTGGACAGTTCAAATGTCTTTGAAGTGAATGTTTGGCTAGCTGTTTCTAGGTTGTGTGCATGTGCAAGCCACTCTGGCTGCTTAAATATGCATGTATGTACAAGAATATAACAAGATTTTTATTTCATGTATATTCTCTACAGGGATCTGGAATCACTTACAACACACAGAGCATTAAAAAATTTAGAGTTTAGAAATATTTTAGATTTTGCACTGTGCTTAAAGAAATAGATGTCACAAGCCGTTAAATGACAGTAGTAACACTCATGATTTCCACATCAGGTTTTTTCTGTAACAGTCCAGGAAAGATTGTTACAAATTGAGAGAGATATAATTTAACTTTTTCCAACCAGGAATGAGAAAAGAATTTATGATGATATACAGCAATGCTTTCGTGTGAATTGATGAAAAAAAAACTTCCTTGATCATATCTTCATTACATCCTCTGATTCTGTTGGTGTGGGTCTACTAGGGATTGAAGCACCCTGCACCTTTCGCAGATGAGCTTGTGCCAGCTGATGGTCAACCCTACGCGAGAGTCAGCATGGATGAGGCCAAGAGGGGAACACCACGTGAGTTGGATTCTTTCACTCTCAGTTAACGTCTTCTTTTTGTAATTTTTCAGTCTGTCCGCCGCCTCTTACACACATTCTCCTTTCTTTTTTCCCCTTATATCAGAGCATCTAGGCTGTTCATACACATGGAAAAACACTCTATTCAGAATAAATCCTTGATCCCTCCTTGACTTGTCTTTTTTTTTTTTTTCTCTCCGTTCAGCTGACAGACCAGTGCGGGTGTACGCAGATGGTATCTTTGACGTTTTCCACTCAGGTCACGCCAGAGCACTTATGCAGGCTAAATGCCTCTTCCCAAATACACACCTCATTGTTGGAGGTAAGTCTATTTTCTGTGTGTTCATGAAGGCTTTCACAGCAGCAAACCTTTCTCAGCTGCATATTTTGAAAGGGTAAAACTCTAAAAACAGGAAGACAAGTGAGGTGCTATGAAGGTGCTATCAGACTCAAAATAGATCCTTGCTTGTGTTGTATCAACTCTCAGATGTACGTCACTTTGGATAAAATCGTCTGCTGAATGAATTGTAACAAGATAAATTCGGGCATCTTGTAAAAGTTAGAGAGAGTTGATATAATAGTGCAAGACAAGGAAAGTTAGCTGTAAGATATTGTTAGATAGCAGCACACTGAAATAATGTTAAACCTTGGAAACACAAGCATGATTGTTGGTCACATGATTTCCCACAGCTGAAGTAACATAAGTCTAAACAACAGCACAACATAAAGTGATTTCAGTGTCCACTGCTTTCCCTTCCTCAGTCAGTTAAACATGTTTCTGTGTTAACACTTAATGATTGATTTATCTTGCTTCTTTTTAAAGAATTTAATTCATAGCTTCGCATTTTAAATAATCATTTCTGTGAATATTTCTTACCGTTCAAAGTGTGCAGTGATGACCTGACCCACAAGTACAAGGGCTTCACGGTGATGAATGAGGACGAGCGTTACGATGCCATCAGACATTGCCGCTACGTGGATGAAGTGGTGCGGAACGCTCCCTGGACATTAACGCCAGAGTTCCTCGCAAAACATCGCGTGAGTGGACGAGACACGTCACACAACTGAGTGAAAAGAAAAGCACCCGTAATTAGAGACACACTCTGTTCATTCATTAAAATCCTGGAGTTTATTATAAATATATCATGTTTTTAGTGAACTGATCTAAGAATGAGTCACCATCCCTGATCCTCTGTAACCTTGTCCCTGCTGTTCTTGTGTGTTTTTGTTTTTGTATAATTTGTAGATCTGAATCTACTTTGTTGATGTATGTTATAATGACCTCTCCAGATTGACTTTGTGGCCCATGACGACATCCCGTACTCCTCAGCGGGCAGCGATGACGTGTACAAGCACATCAAGGAAGCTGGTGGGTACCAAAGCAACCAAGAGTGGTAGTGTGGTACACAAGTAATTACAGGATGCACTTCAGTTTTTACTACTGCTTCCCATACACAGATGGTACTATATAGTATGCTGGAATTACACATTTAAATGAATGTTATTGTAATCCGGATATGTTCTCAAATGTATCTGCAAAGAAACCATCTGGATTTTACATAAGATGAAATCAAACTTTATTGATCCCAGGAGGGAATTTTAGCATTGAAGCAGCACAAGAGACCAGAGAGGGAGACAGGAACAGGGTCCAGGTAAATGGAGAGAGATAAAAAAAAAAAGATAAATGCTATAAACAGTATATTTTTTCCAGAACAAAGTCAGGAAAAAGGCGGCACGCCATAGCAAACAGAAGAATAGAATCACTTCATCATTGTTTTTTAGGTGAGGTTTTTCTTTTCTTTTTGCTGCCGCCTTTTTTGCAGACTTCTCCAGACTTTTGTCTGGAGCATATAGACTTTTTTTTTTTAAAGCCAGAGCAGAGACCCAACTGAATTTCAGTGCAGAAGAAACACACCTGTTTCCTGTTATGAGCTAATACACTAGATATTACCATAACCAGTGTGCAGAAATGAATGTGCAAAACCAATAGCGCAGTTTTTCTTAAACCCAGATCAAAGTAGCATACAGTATGTGGAGTACAGTGGAATAGATATTAATATTGTTTATAGATGAGCATTTATATGTACATACTGTAGAACTGTTCTGTAGCTAATGATAAAGACTATAATTTTCTATTTATGCACACCAAGGAGACTTGTGGATTGACTGTATATAAATATGGATGACACATCTCCACTTCCCACCGCTATGCAAAAGTGAAGCCAAAAAGAGCCAGAGTCTGCGCAGTAGAGTCAGTCAGCGGGATGACGGCTCATAGGACATGCCCTCTCAGTCGTCCCGCTCAGAGCTGTCATAGCTGTCAATCATGACATCAGAGCCCCCTTTTTTATATCATCAAATAACTAATTAAAACAAACTTATGAGAAAAATGAGCGCTTGGACAAACATCAGTGTGATAAGAACTACCTAAAATGACAGAAACCATCTTTGGGGAAAATCTATGTATTTATGTCTATCTATGTATACTTTTATTAGTTTGGCTCATGTCCGAACTGCTAATGTGGAGGGGGCGGGACTTATGACCTATACTGCAGCTAGCCACCAGTCGGCGATCAAGACGTTTGGCTTCACTTTTGGGGAGCTGTCATGACGTCCGTATTTATACGCAGTCAATGGTGGATACCGGTAGTTTATTCAAAAATAAGGGTATGACCCGAGTTGTATTTGTTACCAGGAAATAGATTCAGTAAAGTAAATAATTTGTGCCATTTTAGCAACTTAAGTTCAGAAACGGGGTACAAATGCTAATTTCATGTCATCTCCTAAGTGCAACTTCGCCTCAGACTGATGCAGATGGAGAGAATTGTATCTGGTGACCTCTGACCTCTTTGTCCTCTTGTCTTGACCCTTGCTGTGTTTGACAGGTATGTTTGCTCCCACCCAGCGGACAGAGGGCATCTCCACCTCTGACATCATCACACGCATTGTCCGTGACTACGATGTGTACGTCAGACGCAACCTGCAGAGAGGATACACAGCCAAGGAGCTGAACGTCAGCTTCATCAATGTATGAAACCTTCCGCTTTGGTTGAAATGTGTCTGTGTTGAATCAAAAGTAAAGAAGGAAGTTGGTGTGACGGAGACAGAGCTTTTTTTGTGAAGTCAGTTGTTAGTGTTTGAAGTTATTCATGTTGAATATGTGGTAGTTAGAGACACCCCCCCACCCCCAACTTATTTTCTCCTCACCTTTACCATGTCAACTCTCATCAGGAGAAGAAGTACCACCTGCAGGAGCGTGTGGACAAGGTGAAGAGGAAGGTCCGTGATGTGGAGGAGAAGAGCAAGGAGTTTGTCCAGAAGGTGGAGGAGAAGAGCATTGACCTCATTCAGAAATGGGAGGAGAAATCCAGGGAGTTCATCGGCAACTTCTTGCAGATGTTTGGACCTGAGGGAGCTCTGGTGAGGATCTTGGTTTTGAAGAAGAACACATCCTGTAGTTACCAGGAGACAGGTTGCAGTGCGAAAGGAGGTTCTTTATAAGTTGACATGCAATTCTGGGAGGTAAAATTAACACAAAAGTAAAGAACTGGTGATGAGACATTCTAGGTGACAGAAATAAAGACAAAAAGTCTGCAGAACAAGGAAAACTAAAATGATACGGTGTGCTTGTTAACTACAAATCTAGCAGGATTTACATTACTGCTGATTATTTTTAAAAACATACTGAAGGCTTTTAGGTTGACAAATATGTTCATTCATTTGTTTGAGTCAGCTCATATCATCTAGCAGAGATTTAAAATTCTCTTCAGGTGGGTAATGTATCACAGGGAATATTTGTCATTTAAAATAGTCAATCCTGTGATTTTTAGTGTGGTGCTTTCCCAAAACTGGGGGAATTGCAAAAACATATATGTGAAAATGAGCAAGATCCGTGCAGCGGAAAATCCCGACTAAGATCCAAAAACGCTGGATCCTACATTTTTCATAATGCAACAGCATGTTAGTGTCCCAATAAATGACCACATCTTTTAAACTGCATGCCTCCATTTTCAATGCAGGATGTTATAAATGTGTAGTCTTAAAGCCCAAACTGAGATAACCCTGATGATGTCATCAAACTCATGACTAGTAAAAGTATCAAATCTGGGTTAGTTCCCCTTTAACAATCCCTGCTCTCTATTGTCTCTGTGGTGCATTTAAGTACTTCTTAGAATGTCCGGCATCTGAGATTTGAAGCTGCCAAACTATATTTCATGCAAAATCAAACAAACAAAGACAGGAATCACATTTGTAGTAATTAAATTTAGTTGTTCCCTGACGCACTTGAACTCACCAAGAAGCAAGAATTATCTTGCCTGCATTCTTACACTACAAATACACAACTTAAACTTAAAAAAAAACTAAGCCAACTGCATTGTAAACGTGCTGCTTTACGTATTAAGCAAGCCTCAAGTCTGCAGGTTTTTTCTGTACATTAGATGAACGTTCATCATCCTGGTTGTATCATCAGTCAATGTAACAGATGTCGCCTCTCCTCCACAGAAACACATGCTGAAGGAAGGGAAGGGCCGCATGCTGCAGGCCATCAGCCCCAGGCAGAGCCCCAACAGCAGCCCCACCCGCGAGGAGCGCTCCCCCTCCCCGACTTTCCGTCTCCCCTTCTTCACCAAGACCTCCCCGTCTCCCTCACCTCTGCCCCACCACAGCGGGGCCCGCGGATACCTCATCAGCGAGGACGACGACGAAGACGACGAAAACTAGAAAGCGTCTGAATCCTTGGCTCAAATGGGCTGCAGTCACTGCTACCAGTTAACTGAGCTGTCAAGTAGCGTGGTTTTCATCGAGCTCCTGCTTCCATTAAATGTCTTTTTTTTGATGATGATTTTACTTTGACATTTAGCACTTCAGTGTCATGTTAACTGTAACATTCAGTTTCTTCACAGCTCTTGTTTTAACAGCCAATTTGTCCTTTTTTTCTTTTTGTGTAACGGTCAGTAAAAGTTACCATTAGTCACCCTGAGTTCTTTAAAAGTTAGCCTCATTTATCTGCGTCACTTTTGATGTTGAGTTTATTAGTCGCTCACTGTCACTCACTCTTAGGAATATTTGCAGGTGTTACACTCGGTGCACTCTTCCATCTATGGTGGTATTCTTAAGGTTGGCGTTGTGGTGCAATAGGAGTTTGTGTTTCTGGTCTTTTGTCATGGCTTTAGCGGGAAGGCTCGCAGGTTTTTTGGTCACACATTTGGTGTTCGGTGTTGGAAACGTGAGCCGGAAACCTCATGGAGACAGTGTCGAATATCTCCAGGGGAAGTTTTTCAGAGCGGGTCAGAAAACTGGAGGAAATGATCCACTCATGTGGCGGGGCAGTTTATATTCTGCTCATGCTAACGTGAAGTCAACCTGGCTCTCTTTCTGCTCTCAACTGAAATCCAGATGTGCTTGATTTTTAAGTAACAGGGAAACATCTATCTGGGAATAATAGTGTTAAATGTCGAGAAAACAGCCCACCCCCCCACCCCCCAAAAAAGTCTGTCTGCCTGCATTGGGGCTACGCGCGTCTGTGTGTATGTGCATGTGAAGTTTGTGTATGCGAGCTCATACGTCGGCATGTTGGAAATGTCTTCTGTGAACATTCTCCATCTATTGACAGATCTGGGTTCAGCTTGACTTTGTGCACATAATAAAAGAAATTAGCTTTTTAAAATTTGTCTGCTGACAAGAATCAGTCTTTGGAAGACTAGTTTCAAACTGGACGCCTTTCAGTGGCGTAAGAGGAAGTCTTGCAAAGATGAAAATGTTAATGTAGAAATACTTATTTTTGTAGATCTCATTGTTCCTTTCTTTATCGTCCGTCTGTACAGAGAATGATCTTAGTCGTCCCTGTTTAGAAGTGCTTTGAGTCTGAGCAGAGAATCAACACGAGCAAGGCTGCACTGTTTTTGTTTTTTTGTTTTTTTTGTGTGTGTGATGGAGATCTGGGCCTGTGGATGACCTAAAACTTAAATCTGATATACATGTGATAAAAGAAAATATCAGGTTCTCATATATCTAATAACATCTGAGAACTGTCTAACTGCCCGACTTTTTGTAAGAAATCACATTTTTGGGGAGTCACAAGCACAAACGGGTGCCTAAATAAGGCCCTTGCATCTCAATGGTGGCAAACATACAGGGCAAAACACACACAAGTTTAAGGTTTTTAACCAAATCCTGCAGAAATCTACAAGGACTTTCACAAAAGTGAACACAGTCTGCATCTGTTTAGAGATGTATTTCAATGGACTCCACATTAACATTTATGTAGCTACCTCCTGCTTGCTTAAACTGATTCTGTTTCCTAAGATGAGCACAAAGTATGAGCATTATTTTTCCTTTCTGAACAGAGCCATTGTTCCAGCACTGAATCAACATGACTTGGTCAAATATTTGAGATTTTCCGGCCTCGGTTTGTTGTCCTGCATCTCCAGTGATAAAAGCATGTGTTGTGTTCTCCTATATAACCGACAGTGAAACATCACAGGTGATCTGAAGATGTAATACAATACTGTTAAATGACTCTAATATAAATGTTGTCAGATGTCTGTGTGATCTGTTCTAGGCTTGGTTTCCCAAAAGCAGGTGTGGTTTGCTGCAGCAACTAAGCTGCTTTCTGTTAGTGGTAAAAATCCGATTTGAACTTGAGGAGATAACTGGAAACACTGAAAAGGATTCCCCCAGTTAGAAAAATCCCACTTTTGGTATTAAAACTTCAAAATCAGTAGAATTTGATGAGGAAATTCAGCCTAGATTTTTGGTGCTAAGCTACTTTTGGGAAGCCTCGCCTTGATTCTTGTGGAATCTGTTCCTTAAATCAGTGTGAACTTCTCAGTAAGAACACGACCACGTTGAGAGCTCGAGTGGCAAGCCAATAACAAGCCACTATTAAGATACAAATGTAAATGTTTTTAACAGCAAATGTTTTAATTAATCATGTATTATTTTACTGTTAGGGGTCATTTTTAAGTCCTGGATGTAGAGGTCAGTAAGAGCAAGACAAGAAAAATGTATTAAACATGTTGGCCAAAGCATTTCTTGACCTTCATTTGTCTGTGTGTGTGTGTTTGACCCAACCATTATCACCCAGAATCCATTGTTCCTACATGAACCCCTCCCTTGTTTCAGAAAATATCAAGAGGAAACAGAGATACAAAAGAATTTACACAAGCTATGATAATAATATGAGTCAAATGAAAACACACAGAGACACGGTAGGCGTGTTTGGTTACATAGTCAGATTTTATTGGACAGAACGGTCACCAGGGCTACAAACATGAAGAAGCAGACAGTGACAAAGCGAACACCAGGGGGAGACCTCACTTCACCTCACCTCACCGCAAACACACATTTCCCAGGGCCTGATATCCCAAAAGTGTCTTTGTATTAAAGTAAATGCTACACTGAAAGACAGTGTGATAAAAGTTGATCTTAGCGCTTCAGACACTTTCAGGAAATGTTAAAAAAAAAAAAAAAAAAGATCACCACTAGCTTATCAGGATGATGGTCAAACCTCAAGACTGTCTGGAATGCTCTCCGATGTTTAATTTTGACCATCATCACTGAATGCTGGTAGAAATAAGTAATGGAAAAGCAGCAGGGGGAAAGAAACAGTACAAAAACAGCTCAGTCATTGTCTAGTAATTCTATTCTCTTTGAAAGTAATTTTACTTTCTCATCCTGCTGAGTGACAAAGAGAAAGTATTTGATATCCAAATGACCATTCCTGAAAACACAGATCAAATATCAATCAGCCCACAATACAGAATCAGACAATTTGAAGGGTAAACTCTACTGAGACGGAGGTTCATATACAAAGAACTATATCAAGATTCATCAGCTACAAATCATCTTACTGGGGATAATTTTTAGGACATATGGGACTTCTAAAGTAACTGGAGAATCGATAGCAGAACAATAACACTGAATAAACACAACAGAGCACCCCTTAAAGACACAAAAGGTGTCTCCGCCTGGTCCTCTCCCCCCTGGTCCCCCCCTGCATCGCTCGTCTCTTTCTTTTTGGACACCAGTTGGTTTACAGGTTTACTCATCACTACGAGATATATACGATACAATGGTTCACATTTTTGCATATATCTGTGCATTATACCATATTTACTTTTTTTTTAACGATGTAAATTCAATCTCCAACACCTAATTAGGAAGGGGTGAGGGTGGTGGTAGGAGGGAGGAGGGGGGAGGAGGGGGGGATGTAGTATGAGAGAAGCTATAAGGATTGAGGGGAGGAGAGACAGAAGGAACGGGGGAAGAAGAAAAAAATCGTAACGGGATAGATGGGAGGAAAAGTGGTCAGGTCGCTGCCTGGCGGGGGTTAACTTTAGCAGCGTGTTTCGTAGATGCCGGAGCGGCCGATGTACCGCACCCATTTGATGACATCGTGGTCACTGTAGTTGAGCTTGGACTCAAACACCTTCAAGTAGCGCACCTTCAGACCAGAGGGAGCGAAAGGGACCTGCAGAGCAGAGATGAGAAAGGTTAAGACGTGTCAGAGCATGCTGGGAGATGTGGGCCGCACATGTCACTGAGCAGGAAGTTTGTGTGTGTGTGTTTGTGTGTGTGTGTAACAGGTATTCCTCATGTTGTGGGGACTTGCCTCCCTTATGAGGACAAAAATCAGGTCCCCTTCATGTAAATCATTAATTTTAGGGTGAAGACTTGGTTTAAGTTAAGGTTAGTTTAGGGTTATATTAAGGTCAGGGTAAAGGTTAGGCATGTGGTGGTTTAGGATAAGTTTCCAGGAAATGAATGTAAGTCAATGTAATGTCCTCTGAAGTGACGGAAATACGACTCTCTGCGTGTGTGCGTGCGTGCGTGTGTGAGGCAACAGTGAGCAGGTTGTGATTTGCATGACTGATACTGGGATCACATTTAATCCATAGTCCATCTGTGTGGCTGCCAACTCTGTACAAAGTTCTTGTCAGCTCTGCATTTCGCCTACAGATGGGTGTCATATTTAAATCAGGCAGAAACGTGGGCAGGAAACTTTCTGGCAACTGACTTTTGTTTGAACTAATTATACAGAATGCTGAAAATAGATTCTAATCAACCCAATGTTTCTTTTCAACAATGAAGCAGGGACAAACTCTCACAGGATTGGAAGTTAATTTCAATCTTAGATAGCGTCACACCAGCCTGTGAGTGTGAACGTGTGTGTTTGTGCATTCTGACCTCAAAGTTCATAGAGATGGGAGGCCTGGCCCATTTCTTCTTGTCGTTGGTCGGCAGCAGCTCAATCTCAGCACTGATCTGAGACTCCTTCATCCCAGCCATGCGTTTGATCCTAAACACACACACACACACAAACAGAAATATGTTATGCGATATTGCACTTTGAGTCAAAAAGAAAATTACTAGGAGAAATATTGCTTCACTGCAAGAAAAAAAGGGTTTACAAGAGAGAGGAATGTGTGTGTGTGAGGTCAAACACCAAAGAGAAGTGGTTAATCATTAACCCGACAGAGAACATAAAGGAGTAATTTGGTTGTATATCATTCATACTCACTTCCATACGATGGCGTTCTCGCTGGCCTTGTACTTGGCTTTTCCCTTCATACAAATCACCTGCACTCCGCTGGTGTTGAGGGGCGTTGGGATGCGCACCTGAGGAGTTGATAATGAAGATGTGCAAAACTTTTAATGTGTGTTTTAAGTAGAATACAGGCCCACACAAGCTTTTATCGCATTTATCATCAGCTTGACTTTAATAAGAGCTCACCTCGATCTTCTGGGCCAGCAACGATGGTTTGAAGTTGGACTTGATGACCACCTTTACCTCCAGTTTAGTGCGGCCGACCTCCCTGACAAGAGGAATAACCCGGAATGGCAGGATGATGTCCTTAGTGGTGCGATACCTGGAACGGAGCAACGGTTCACATAATTTAATAAAAGCAGAAGTAATTTAAAAAAAAATTAATTTTAAAAGATTTCAAACATCCATCAACTGACCTCATGAGCTCATATTCTCCATCAGGGGGGATGAAGCTGATGCTACGCTCCGAGTCGAACTTACTGAGGCGCACACACTGGTGGAAGGTGCAGTCATCAATGGCTATCGACTGTTTCCCACTGTCATGAGAGAATGCAAGAGACACAGACAAGAGAGATGAAATAATATCACTCATTTATTATAAACAATTCTATCTAATAATTATGATACTCAGTTTACAAGAGATAAAACTACTACTCTCCCTCAATGTTCATAATTAAAAAACATCAATATATGAGTACAAAAAAGGGACAGGAGTGCTAGTATAGAGACATAATAACTTTGTGCTGAGGTTAATGACGCTATTCTGCAATAAAACAAATCACAATCCCTGTTAGGTGTTGGGGTCAAGGGTTAAAAGTCAAGCAGGTAGGTGTGGGGTCATAAAACAAACCAACCTTTCTACCAAAGAGGGAAACAACCACCAGGCAGAAGAAGAGTTAACAAGGTGTGTTTGGTTTGTATTGAGTGTGAGGGGAGCAACAGTGCATGAGATGTACAGACTCACAAAAATCTATCTTTGACTATTCGATGTGCTTAGACAAGACAAGACAAGTGTGTGTGTGTGTGTGTGTGTGTGTGTGTGTGTGTGTGTGTGCGTGTGTGTGTGTGTGTGTGTGTGTGTGTATATGTGTGTGTGTGTGTTGGGGTGGCAGAGGGTGAGGACACTTATCAGTACAGTACCTTCCTCCCCCTAAATCACTGAGGTACAGCACATAGAAAAGAAAGAGAGGGAAAGAAAGGAGAGATGCATCCAAAGGAAAGAAAAATTAAAAATAAATTGTAAAGCCTGTCTTGTTGTAAACAACAACAAGACAACACTCATCACACAGACACGGGACTAACGGACAAGGTGGTCTCTTCCAATTTAACTACAAACTCCAAGATGGAAATATGAAAACAGCCTCAAGAGACTGAAATGCAAAATTAGCTAAATGATATTCAGCCGTGCTCGTCACAATAGGATTGATTTCACATATTTAACGTGCTGTCTGCTGATCGCTCCTTGTCGAGTCACTCACTCACCTCTTCCCAGCATCGTCAGACGCTCCTCCCTTGCCCTGCTTGTCGATGACAATCTTGTCGTTCATGCCAAATTTGCACTCGGGCATTCCGCTCAGGTAGCTCTTCATCACTACTCGGCCCGACACGTGGGCGCTCAGGACTTGGCCTGGACGAGACGGGAAGAACAAACGGTTTAGTTTATGAGTCCAAAACCGGCCGGGCCCATGTTGCGGTCTAATTCTACTCGACACACTCCACATTTTCTTTCAATTTCAAGCATTGATGTTATCAAAACACAAGATTGGAATTTGGTTTTTGTTCATACAAGTAGTAACACTAACAACTCAAACTTTTTTTATTGGTAATATTTTTAAGTTAAGTTAAAAAGGCCAATACTTGGAATTATTATGAACTGAATTTGCAATTTTCCAATCTGCAAATGATGAACTATTATGAGCCATTTCCTACAGCTGAAAGTCAACTCTCTGCAACTCCATCTGCACAAGAACAGCTACTAAACCGACCTCAAGGTGAGATTTAACTGCTGTTTCCAAGATCAAGAAATAAATTACAACCTCAACCTTTAAGCCAACATCAACAAGTCAGGAAGTTTGTTTCATAAAACTGAAAGCTCCTAAAAAGGACGTTGTAATCTCTGGCTATTAATTAGAAGACATAAATTGGTGAAGACGGTGTCGGACTACTAGCATTAAGTATTAATGACTCCAGCTCGACATCTGACGAATAAATTAGGAAGAAGAGAGAGGAAAAATATAAAGTTGTCAAATATTTCTCGCTGTCCTGAATGACATAATTTTACTAAATCGTCCATGTCAGCATTCACAGCCCAGTTTAGTGAGGTTACATGAACAGACCTTGTGGTGACATGAGCAGGTTGACGCTCTCCAGTACATCCAGGAAGAGTTCATTGCGGCGATACTTGATGCCCTCACGACGCCAGCCGATCTGTCCCGTCACCTGGCTGGTGATCTGGGACTGCTCCTCTTTTGTCTAGAGGGACAGAGAGAGAAGCCTTAGAACAACAGACAAAAGGAGACACACTGACAAAAGAAAAACAGCAATGAAAGATCTTTGCCACTACAGGTGGAAGGTGGAAGATAAATATGACAAGGTTACATACAAGGGTAAAATGAATTTCCTGAGCTAAAATTCAAGCATGTTGTTTCTTACCTGGTGCTGAATTAGGAGGAATCCAAGATCGCAGTTGATGGAGGATTAAGAGAAAAACAGAAAAATAAAAGTGAACTTCTAAGCAATTTTTAGGTCATCGCACAATCAGCAAATACTATTTCATACATCAACCAGGGACATAACAACCTAGTTAATTTTGCAATATTATGTGAGTATTTATATTTTCTTACACAACATATAGTGCACATTTAGACTAAAGGAAATCAAATTTATTTCAATTTAGATGTTTGTCAGCTAAACAACTCTGTATTATCAAAACATACCCTGCACCACAGCTTTACTTTGACGCTTTCCTTTAATATTTTGGTGTCTATCAGTGATTCGTAGAATGTCCATGAAGAGGCGAGTGTTGCTCTGACTCAGTGTCATTAAATCACACCGCCAGTTACTGGCTGTCTGTGTTGTGCAGCGCTATGCAGAATAACGGAATAAGCTCCAGTGTAATGGTGAATGCATTTGACAGTTGGTGCTCACAGTGTGAAGTGTTACAATAAACAAAGGAATGGAAACAGATCAGGTTATGTATTATTGATGTCATCCTATAAACATGTTTTGATCTACTTAAACCAACCAAATCCCCGTAAAACAACTTGTTTATTACATGACATGTGTGAAATGTCACTCCTATTTAGTCCATCCTCATTGATATGCAGTAAATGGGATGAAAATAAATAAATGAATAAAACTCTCAGTGTAACACAATACAATTCAACAGCACCATAAACTGCAGCCTCCAACATGACCATGAAGTCGAATCAACACTTCTCTAACGGTTTCAACAAAAACCGAATGTGATCAGCTTCATGAACATAGGATTTATTGCAGGGCTGTTGTTTTAGCTGAGTGTACCTAATAAAATGGCAACATATCGTTCATCCTTTTTGTTCTTTAAACACAACTGAATGTAATTATTACTAGATGTGAGGCTACACTGGTGTCACTGACCTGTCCCTTAATACCCTGCTGGGTGATGAAGGTCTTCAGAGCTCCGGTCTCTGAGTTCTGGGGATAGCCAAAGTCCAGGATCTCTGTATGAACAAACACAAACAGATCGGTAAGAGATAAGATGGGTAAGAGGAAAAAAAAAACAAAAAAAACTAGGACATGTGGCAATGGAAAGAACAAATGTTGACCAGGTGGCATTACATTACCACACAAACCCTCTGTTTGATGTGGGATAATGACGTCTGCATTGGATCCATTCATACCACTCTGTTGTCACAATTAATCTATGGTCATCACTGCTACTATAATTCCATAAACATCACAGCTTAAACAAGGAAGAATAGCTGATATAATATTGCTTAAGATCTGCCAAATTCTCCATTGGACAACCTGATTGATTTCACACATCACATTATCTTCCTACCATCTAGCAGCTCGTAGATGAGCACAAAGTTGTTCTTGATGTTCTCCTCGCTGATCTTGCCGAAGTAGGCCGTCATGACGTCGCACATCTTGTAAAGGAACTCGAACACCATGGCGGCGTTGACATTCTGCTTGGTGACTGCCGCCAACCAGATGTTGGAGCGCTTGACATGGAAGAAGCTGGTGCGGGCAATGTTAGTCACTGGGGATCGAACCTGCTGCCGCGCGTGGATCACGTTCACGCGGAACGCATCTACTGCGTTACGCCTGGAGTGGGGAGGGAAGGAGGGAGGGAGGGAGGACGAGACGGAGGAGGAAAAACAAGAAAGAGACACATTTATGTTATGAGAATTGTTCCAGGCTTTCACATAACAGTGAGGCTGCTGCTGACACTATCCCACCCTGTGACGTCCAAACAGTTTGATATCCAGTTCTGCAAATAAATAACGTCTTCAGACCTCAACGATATATATTCACCCATCTCACATGAATCAGTAATGTTCAAACCAAATGAAAAAGGACACCATGAGATGTTGCACTTTAGTTGGTGAGAAAAAAGGAGGAGTGTTGTTTTGTGTAAATGGTGATAATTACCAGGAGGGAGAGACAAGGCTCTGAGGGTTTAGACAATAACGTCAGAATTAACTGGACTCCATGGGAACATAAAACTGTTTTAGCCATGCACGGTCCAAATCTGATATTTAGTTGGACCATTTTTTTATTTGAAACAGTTAAAGTCAGATTACATTTGATTTCAGTGAGACAAAGTATACATTAGCCTAACACCAAGATCTTTTGCCCCGGTTAATGTGCATTTATAAATAACAGGGCTTAGTGCGGAGGATGCGGCATGTTCTGACAGGAATACTAAATCCTACTGAGAAACCCATGAGAGCATCTACAGCTCTATTTCCACACAAACTGGAGACCTAACTGATATTTAGATTAACGCCTACCTTGTTAAGACGTAGGACTTTAAGACTAAAAGCCGACACAATATGAGCTGCGAGTATCTACTTTTAAAATGTAATGCCTTCTATTTTTGGATATTACCATGCAGATAAATGAACCAGAGATGCACAGCACACCTGACAGCCTCCTTGATATTACTATATGTTGTAAGATACAATGTCTGCAAAACACCAAAATCTGTTTGTCTTCTGTGTTTTGTATGTTTGGAAATTTAGTGTGTAGGATTTCTGAATTGGTGTTGAGGGCAAAGGGACGTCTTGGAGGCTGTCATGATGTAAATGTCTTTTCCATTAAAGGACGGGTTCACAATTTTTTAAAATCTGTCTTAGTCAGGAGCCCAAATGAACATTGAAATAGGGTTTTTTCTTGCCATAATCATTTCTCCTGTTCATAATGGACATTAAAAGATCCCTTCATAATGCATTTACAATATAAGTGATGGAGGCCACAATTCTCAAGCCTCCTCTTGTGCAAAAATGTATTTAAAAGTTTATCTGAAGCCAAAATGAAGCTTTAGCCAAATGAGTCAAATCAAATAGATATCTTTCAACATTACAGTCTTTTTAGTGCCTAAGTTCCTCTTTTTGTTGCTATACTTCCACCACAGGTCAACAGGGAAACACTATCCGAGTAAACACATAGAGGGAATTTGATGCAAAAAAGATGTAAATGTGTCAGATATCCACTTAATATGACTAACTCAGACTGCTGAAGCCTCATATAAGCCTCAGATCAACTTTTAAGTGAATTTTTGCACAAAATGACTGCGTGGACACACTGTGGATTTTGGCCTCCATCACTTACATTGAAAGCACATTTGAAGGCCTCTTTCACTGTTCATATGGTTGTTTTAAGACACTTGAAAAAATTGTGAAACCATCCTTTAGAAGATGTTGCTTTATCACAACTATCACTAGATCAGAAGTAATTGCACCTTAACCAAGACGTTTTCTTCGAAGCAGAACGACATTTAAGATTTGAATGAAAACAATAAAACTTTACCCTCGACTAAAATCATAGTTAACACCAGTGTATATAACTTAATTCAAGGCCCACTTCTACTAATGACATCCTCTAAAGACAAAAAAAACAAAAAACAAAAAAAAAACCCTAAACCATTTCTCAATTTCTGTGCGAAAAAAATCAGGGTAGAAACAAAGGATGCGAGGGCTAAATTAACCATCATATCCCATGCTCAGACTACATGCTTAGGCGCCGGTAGAGCTGTTTGTGAGCAACAATATTCACTGAAGAGCCTCTGGTAAAGGCAGACCAATTGTTTTTTTTAGTTGACTCCTATACTTCGGTATCTGGTGGCTTATTTAATATCATGACAGGTGACTCATGCTTATAGGAAGTTTACTGTGGAATCGATGGGCATGCAGTTTAGGATTGGGGGAGTTAATTAACTGGTGGCCATGAGAGGGAGGGGACATGCTTGTTAGGTTGGAGCATCTCTTACCTATTCCTACAGGGGCCAAGATGGACAGATGGAGGAAAATGGTGATACAGAGGATAGAGAGGAAAAGAGGATGAAGTAAAAGAAGAGGAGAGAGACAAAAATGCACAAGAGACATTTTCGTGCATCATGTACACAGACAGAGTGAGTAACATGGTGTTTATTATGACGCCATCATTGTAACTGAATCTGGAGCAGTTTAGCAGCATTATATTGCTCTTTAAATCCATGTTGTGCGCTACAGTCACAGCAGCATAGCAAATGCATATTAATTCATTTGTAAATACATTCAACGGCTTCATTATTTCAAGTGGACTCGGTTCTATTTCAGCTGCAGCTAAAAGCTTTCCGTTGCATTACAAAACACAACATTATAATACATACACTGCAGGCATGAGAGCAACATAATGTGTCTGGTTTAATCTGCACCGTGGCAGCGATAAGGAGGATCACCGTACACAAACTGATGCTGGTGACGTCAACAAAAACGCAGAGATGAGTGCGGAAGAACAAAACGTATGGATTTCTGTACAGGGCTTTGACTTTCTGCTGGACAGGATATGAAAACTAGTTGCAGTTTTAATGATAGTCACTGTTTTCCTCTATTTACAACATTTAATTAGGAAAATGGAAGGTAGTTATTAAGGCATGAATTCAATTCCTGTTTCACTGCATGGGATTATTTTCTGTACGTTTTCTGTGCTGTTTTGTAGAACCTACTGTGCAGTGTCTGAGAAGGCGAGCAGCTGTGTCTGTGATACTGCTTGACAATGGAGGAGCGACGACTGAAAATAAAGCCGCCACAATTACATTACAGATTGCTGCGTTTGAACAGGACAAAAAGGAGGGAGGGGCCCTTGTACATTTCTGTTTGTCATTCCAACAACACAAACTCAAACGTGCAGACCCTGCATTCACTTATTTCAAACTGATTATTCGATGGTATCACTAAACAGCTCTAAAACCTTGCATACACTTTTCTGTTTCTCCCCTTTCCTATTGTCTTGCCAGAGCCGCCAACTCTCCAACTAAACAAATATTTAAAAATGCTTTAAGAGTGCACAAAAAAAAAAAACAACTTTCTGTCCTCACAAAACCGAAACTATGAGAGCACAAGGACATCACTTATCACTTTCTGTACAGCCAAACCCACCTGTGTAAACCTACAATGCACTGGACTGGTGTCATTTCTAGCAAGAAGTCGACTCACAGAACGTGACTGGTTTTACACAAAACAGAATATGATAATTGGGTGCCATCAGACAGACTGAAATCTCAGTTTTGAGTGAATTACATCAACAGTGTGTCAGAAACAAACACATCTGGAAGGAAGACAAAGAACAAATACAATTCAGATCTTCAGATAATGTAGTTTATGTTTCTGGGCATGTACCGAGTTCCTGTCCATATCAGGCTCAGATTTCTGTTGGGCAGAATGTGAGTGAATGAATGAATCCAGTGTAGTGATGAAGGAAGACTTGTGTGTGATGGCTTTCTGTCTAAACTAAAGTTATTCCAACAGCCATGTTTGTACATTTGCTTGCTCCCCATTTTATGAAAATGTTATATTTGAAATCTGCCAGCTATAAATGTGCAGTGCTGGCTGCTTCATGTGCTTTAAATGTGCCTGATTTACATGATTTATGTGTGTTATGTGCTTGTAAAGCTATATAGTCAACTTTTAAATGTACAGTCTGTTGTTCTAAAGTTATGATTATAATGTCACCTTTATTTACTTGCTTTATCATGTATAATTGTGAATGTTTTTCATAATATTGTTTTTTGTTTACACTGTATCTTGCTTGATGTGCTTCAGTGTTGTTGTCTGCTTATAGTGTCTTTCTTTACCTCATTTGTTTTAACTTTTAATAATCAACCTACCCAGAGATGGCTGATGAAAACTTGCCAGCTGGCTAAATCTGCCACATTTACATCATAATGTTGTCATCCAATGTGCACTGTCCCTATTAAATTAGACATTATATTACAAATGTACACAAAATATGCAGTTTGTCAGCATTCAGATTAAGATATCTTATCACCGACATGCCACTGCGATATGCATGGAACTAAGATGTGGTTGTCAATGGAGAGAAGAACGATGCTTGTTATCAGTACCTCTTTTACATATGGTAATAATTACTAACTTTTGACTTGTATCAACACTGAGGTCTGTTTGGAAGAGCTTTTCACACAGCTGCACATAGTCCTTTAAAAAGAAGGTGTGGTTTGATAAGCTCAAGTGAGCTGGATCATTACCTCATACAACAGGGAAAATAGTGATTAATAAGGTGATTGTTTTCCTGAATGTGCTTGAATTATAGTCACTCAAATAAATTTTGTCCTTTGTTTATTAGGAGAATCTTTGCATGGCCATTTTATTTCTTATTACTCAAATGTATGTCTTTTATATAAAAAGGGACAAACTGTAATCTGAAAGTAAGTAACATGTTCTGAGTGTAATCCTTTTTTTTTTAAACACATTTTACAAGGTTACAACAAAACAACAGGCAAATGTGAACTTCTTAGCAAGGAAGAGGGACATAATCCATAATCCTTCAGGATCAACCCCGGTTTGTCCTTGCCAGCGCTCAATCAGGACCTTTTCACTTACATGTAGTTCCCCCCCCCCCCCCAAACTTATGAAGCTACATGTGAGACGTACCCTATGTCATCTCGGTAGACCCGGGAGATGAGGACCTCCCCCTTGTGGTTGTAGATGAACAGTCCTCCAATCATTGTGGCTGCTTCTCAGACCCAACCGGCCATGGTGAAACCAAACCCCGCCTGAGGAGAGACAGGAATGGAGTGAGAAAGAGAGAGATGGCAGGAAGGAAATAGGGATAGGAGAGTGGGGTGATAGAGAAGTGAAAGCAGTGAGAAGTGAGAGAGTGACCACAAGTACAGGGAGACGTTTGTCCCTCACATCCGCCTTTTTCTGTCTCCCTCTCCCTCTCTAACACACACAGACAGAAACCACTCTATTGCCAGTTGGATATATCCTGCAGCTGCACCACTGTGGTGACTCATTCTTGTTACATGCAAATGGCACACACACATTAAAGATCACTCCAATACAGTTTAAACAGAGCCCACTCTTGCAGGTCTCACCCCAGTCAATTCCTTGTTTTCTTTCCAAACTAAGATTAACAGCAGATTAGCAGCCACTAGTTTGCAGCAGGATGCCACCAGGTAGTCAGCTACAAATCTGTTGCCTTTTACTACCAGATGCAGTCTGAATATAATTACACTAAACATTGAATCCAAAGTAGAATAAAAGCTTAAAGACACCACATTTCATCTAGAGGCAGTGCAGGTGTGAGATAGCTGACTTGCTTATGACTATAAGGAAATCATAGTTTGTCTTTACTCATGAATGAAGCTTCTGGAAACCAAGGGATGAAGGACATGCTTGGCATTCCTCTAATTTCAAGCTAAGACAGAGGCCAGACAACTAAAACACACGGTGCGGGAGGAAGGACACAACACAATCATATGCTTGTTTTACTGAAATATATCCCCATCGGGTCAATGCCGGGTTTGTAAACGATTAAACCGAGACCTGAGCGGGTTTAATCGCCCTTTTATTGGCCCAAGTCAAGATGTCTGCTCACTCGGGCCGTTTTCCAAACGTTCATCAATTTTTCATATTTTCTCAGTTATTATTCGACCGTCGAGGGACACGACGGCTCGAAATGTCTTGTTTTAAATATTCTTAAGTGGCTACCACATAGATGGGAGGATTGACCTTCAGCTAGGATCAAAGTGATGGAGGAGAATAGACCGAGAGAGGTAGCTAGCTAATTTAGCTTACGATAGCAGGCTAGCTGGCGGTGTAAAGTTAGAGCGAACCAGCGTCGATCCGTGCGGGATTTTAAATGGACTTCCGGTACACTGGATATCAAGCCGTTGGACGACCATTTAACTCGCAATATTAATAAGTATAATCAATTTATAAACGAGCAGTGTTAAATTTCAGCGCTGACTCTCTCCAATAACGTTGAATCGTTTACAGTCTGCAGAATTAGCATGCTGTATGCTCTCATTTCAAAGGAAAAAAATCGCCTCATATCTGTTTTCCACAGTAGTTACCGCCGCGAGCTTGACGTGTGTTAGCGGAGCGGCAGCTAACAGTGCTAATATTAGCATCGCCCACGAATGAAACTGTTTCACCGGCTACCCGCAACCGTTACCGGGGCTACAACGAGAAACATTTCGCCGTGTCGACAGCAGTGAACTCACCCTAGTTCTCTAACGGACGCCACCAGACTCTCACTCCCCGCGTCAGCCTCAGATGTAAGCTTGTAGATCCAGCAGGTTCCCACTTCACACACTCGCACAGCCGCTAATTCCGCTCCTTCCTCCCGGTCCTCTGATAGCTGTCAGCTGACCCGCCGTCCTTACGCACAACCGTCCACTGTGACAGGAAAAGGCGCGGCTGCAGCGATGTGTAAACCGCACCCAGGCCTTGTTATGATAAGCTACGTATGCCACTGCTCGATTATTATTTGTTTCATGGTAGTATATTAATGATTGTGGGTGTGAAATGTATAAGGCAGCACGCTGTCCCAGTGTCCTTTTTTTTTCTTTTTTTTTTTAAAAAAGGCTTGGGACTATGTTGGCAAGTGTCCAACTTGCTTAACTACATATTCTTGAGTAACACTGTTGTAAATCCTTACTAGCTGCAGAGAAGGGTTGCTGATCTGCACACTCAGCTTCAATGAATGGGAAACAGCAAACACATTTTCCTGGATTTGTCCTTTAAACAAATGGTTATGTGGGTGGCCTTGTTTTATTCTATCCTGCAGAGTCCATCTGATTCAACTCTACTTTTTTTTGTGTGTCCAACCTGAATCATATCACCTCTCTACAGGAATTTTTCTCTCATCCCAACCACAGGGGACATTTTGCATAGGGTCATTCAGTTCTGAGGCAAATCTAAATGTACACAGGCTGATCTCTCGCACACACCCACAGACCACACACACACATCTGCGCACCAGACTGCCTAACCTTCACATTCCTGCTCTCGGACAGCTTTTAAAATGCAAATATGACCTCAGGTACCATGAAAAAAACAACATACTGGGTCACAAATTTCAAACATATGCATTCACACACACACACACACACACACACACACATGCACTCACAGAAAAACACAACACGGAGCAAAGTTAAGTCATAAAACTATATTTATAAATAAAAAGACATTTTTCCTTGATAAAAGAGTAGTGTGAAAGACATGGTAAGAATTTTTTTTTCCACTATACATTATCACAAGACAGAGACTGAAAATGCTCTGGTTAACAGATGAAAACGCAGTTATGTAGTGTAAAAATGACTCTTGAAGCTGGATGTTTAGCGTTGTAAAATGAAACTAGTTGTGACCAACTACGTATATAATAAAACAAATGCATTCTTACAGTAAGAAGGACTGTGATTCTCTTGCACTACATACAGTTTTTTCCATTTCTTTCTCTCTTAAGTCAAGCAAACGTTTAAAAAGTCTGAATAAGGTTAACAGTTAGTGTTCATTTCAGCTTTCTTTCAGGGTTTTTTTTTTCTTGTTAGAGGTCAGCAAGTGGGAATTGTAAGAACCGAAGGAGGGAAGAGGGTTTTTTCTCGCTCAGTTTTTGGACGTGGACAGGGGTGGGGGAGGACAGAGAATGTTAGATAAGGAAAGCAGAGAGGAGGGAAGAGTGAAGAGAAGAACAAATGAAAAACATCCATGTAGAAAAGCGCTGAGTCATCTCCCCCAGCTGTCTGTTTCCACCGTCTCCCACCCTTCTCTTGCTCTTTTGTCCTCACACAAACTCTTCCCCACCGAGGAGCGGAAACTGAGAAAGGCGCTTTGGTTCCATCTTGAGCGAAGGGGTTTCTTCACTGAAGAAAGTATGGCCACTACTACTAGGAAGAAAAGCACAAGAGAGGAGGGACATTTTCTCTCAGCATACAAAACAGGATTGGTTCCATTTCTGCTTTTAGGAAGTGGACTCGAGGCCTTGGGTTACAGCTTTTGCAATCTTCACTTCCTTCCGTCCTGTCATGCCATCCTTCTCAGCCCTGTAACGACATGAGAAAGCCCAATCTGCTACTCTTTGATCGGCCTATAACATGCGTCACATCACATCAACGAAGAACTCTCCAGCGTTGCCCACTGCCATTCGCAGGGACTGCCGTGAAGCAGTGAGCTCGGGGGGCACAGAGACGAGCTCCCTGCCTGGTGGGGCGCCGGGGGCAGCTGTAGACAGATGTGGGGGTTGGGGGGGCAGGCCAGGGGGGCCGTAAACGAGGCCTGGCCCGTAGGCTATTAATTGGGAGTTGACACTGCGGTGGCTGACAGAGCTACGGACGCTTCGCTCACTAGGGGGAGCTACCGAGCGCTCGCTTGGAGCTCGGTGGCTCCTGATCTCTGCGTCGCTGCCGCTGCCGCCAGATTTCCGACCCTCGTTCTTGCTGCAGTTAGAACCGCTGCTTCCTGTGGACAGAATAGAACAAACTGTGATTATTAACCATGTATGATGTACAAACATTTTTACATACACCATTTACTTAATCTGAGTCATCAACATGAGCCACTGACTCCCATCCCAGTGAAGTGAGGCAGGCAGAGCTGACCCACTTTGTGGAAGACTCTCAGGAGAGCTGCATGACTAATGCAGACATGGTCATGGAGCATTCGCTGCCTCTCACAGTCCAAACAGCTTAGCTATTACCGAAAGCAATTACATGTTTTCATTTGATTACCGCAAAAAGCCTTCTTGTTTCTGAGGCACGTTCCACAGACTGATAAATTTAAACTATAACAGTTTATATGATTAAAAGGCATTTCCTGACATCTGGAAAATGTACTTGCCATCAAACCCACACACAGATAAAAAGAAGACACAATTTATCATCTTTGCGTCTATTAGAGGGCTAGATATTAGCATAAAGCTTGGGAAAACTTGAGCCTTAAAACAACCCTGACACTGTCTTATTCATATGTTGTATCTTGCTAGCTTGTAAATTATTCAGCCAAACGTTCACGTTATGGCAGTGTGCAACAGCAGTGTGCAAATCAGGACAAGATGTCTGAGATGTTATGTGCAGTCAGTGGGCTCAGCTGTTCTCCATTGCGTAAGCAAACTGCTCTGAAACCACAATGTCTGTTTTTCTATTTCTACATGTTAAATAACATGTAAATGAGGCAGCTTTAGAGCTGTTTGGAAGGAATTTTTTTTCTTCACTTTCGACAGAGCCAAGGTATTTCTTTCAAGACTTTGAGGAAAGCTTAAGTAAACATGTACTGGACTCTTTTCTGTATTGAAAGAGCAGACATTAAACTCGTCAACCTTCTCATGTGACTCTGGATTAAGACAGCAAACAGGAAACAAAATCTACTTCTAAGAGCAAGTATTACAAGAGGAGTTCAAGATTTTGTTTTTGTACTCCCTCTGTGCAAAGTGCTTTTTAAAGTGATACTTTAGCCAAACTCTGTTACTGCCGGCCTGAAAAGTGGTTGTAAACAGTCTGCAGTTTGATCCCCCACAAAGAAACAGCTGTAGTTCGCATTGATTCATGTCAGTTTCAATGACTATGGTGGTGACAACTTTTCACCACTTCCATGTCAATATCACCCTCTTAGCTATGTTCTGCTAAAACTATGTTTTTCAACACAATGAGCTCATAGATGAACAGAGGAGAAGTGGAACATGCAGCAGTTTGAGAAGTTTCTATGGATATTTTGATACTTCCCATCCAATCGATTGTAAGTGAATTCAAGCTGATCAATTCCTCACGAAGGAGCATAACGACAAACTGTATACAGCAAAATTTCAAGTCTGCAGAGTTGAGTGTTTTATACTCAAAAGACAGATCCTACTGACTGGTCTTCAACATGTTTCGAATACTCTGATGATGAATACAGACTTCAGACTGGACTCACCACTGTGCTGGCTTCCTGCACTGCCAGCGCCTGGTCCACCGGGGAAGGGCTGTGACAGGTCGTAAGGATGAGGAATGGGGAACTGGTAGGGCAGAGCCATGGGCCAGGGGGCTGCCCCTGGGTGTGGCAGAGGGGGCAGAGTGTCGTGATCTGAGGCTCCCCCACTGGAACCATCATGGTCGTGGAGAGACAAGTGGGTCATGTCTGACGGAGACAGAGGAAGAAAACCGATTTAGTCGTCTACATTTACACCCAATGTAGGATTAATAAAGTTTGTCTTGTGTTACTCTACAGTAGTTGCAGAAAACACAAATACAACTACACCGACATACTTTGGAGATACTTGCGTTTACTGATACTGACATTCCAAGCAGATTTTATCTAATCAAAGACTTCAGTGTTCACTTACTGCCGCAGAGGTCTCCAAAAACATAGTAGCACTGTTCAGAGAAGGTGATCTTGTTGACGGTGTGTCGGATGTAGCCGGCCTTCAGCAGGTTGCTGGCGTATTTTCGGGCTTCACGGCGATCTGAGAACCCTTCAACATGATGGAAGAGCCAGTCCACCACATCAGAACCTGAGGACACAAAGACACACACATTTTATTGTGAATCTTACAGTTTTGCTTTCACATTCTAAGACTAATTCATGACGTAGAAAAATATCCAAAACGGGGATTTGAATAATCTATATTTAGATGTGACATTTAATTGTTCACAGCTTATGAAATACTATTGCTGTGAGGTGCAACTTAGAACAATAAAGGAATACTACATCCATGGATTATTTGATATTTTATCTAAGAGGCTTCATTTCATCACTTTAGCAACATTACTGAAACACTGACGGTCCCAATCTACAAACTGAACTGAGGAAAATAAGGAAAAGAGATTAATAGGTGTGCATACTGATGAAGGAAATAACTTTTAAAGAATAAATGCCGGATCATGAGGTCTGCTATGAAAGACGTACCGATAAAAGCATTAGCAATGGTGATCTTGAGCCACATCCTGTCTCGAACCTCCAGACCTGACTCTGGGCAGGCCATGGCCTTAGCAACTGTTGCCATGTCGCTGTGGATGGAGAGGTGGAAGTCATCGAATCCTGGGAGAAATCAGAGGACACATGTTCAAATTAACATGGGATCTGTTTCAAATCTGTCTTGAGATATTTGCCACACATATATATGAAATATGTAGATGCCTTTGTTTCCTACTTGTTAACTGGACACCTACAAAAATAAATGTTGGTCTGTTTTAAGAATTTGCCTCGAATAATATTTGGTTTCCTGTGGTCTGGACTGTAATTTGATCACAAATCAGACTGGATTAAGCTTGATCTTTGTTTGACTTGGACTAAAAATGAGCCGGTCTTGACAAAACCCCAACAACAGCCTGAGAATAATGAATCTAACGTCCTCCCTAGAACACCATTACGGACTCCGATATTATCTAACTTTGATTTTTGTTGCATTCCAAGATGAGAAATTTTGTGATTAAGTGTTGTAATTTACTTTTTGGTGCACCCACTTTTCCCTTGACCTGCCTCATCAACTTCCACTTCACTCAGTGATTTCATACATTTCACATAATATCTCGACACAGTCCCCAATAAAAAGGGCGTGAACATCTGTTAGGAACATTGCGGATGTGACAGCTTGATATATATTTTCATTACTTTTTTGTGTCCAAAAAAGTTGTTTCCCATACATCGTCTAGTTCAAACACTTCTCACAAACATTACTACGGTTCCTTTTTTTGCTTTACAACTTCTTGATGAGTATAAATATACACATAAAGTGGATTTCCCTCTGGTCTTTCAGAGTTGCTGTTGTTGTCAGCCCACATCAAACAATAGTCACACCCTTTGTTTGGCTGCATTCACTGCATTATGTAGTGTTAAGTGTTTAATCTATTTTGTGTGCAACAGATTTCTCTCTGTATGATTGAGAAGACTAGTGCAAAAAAAGTGAGTACAGAAAGAGGAACTGATTTTTAGGGGCCAACACGAACTGAACTCAGAACTCAGAATGGTTTCTTCTTTTTAACTTCACTGTAGCTCCGTTGAAAATAACTTCTGGCATCGATACAGTTGGCCAATTCTCCAAAGCATTTAAAATAAATTACCATTAAACTGACCCAAAAATGCAAGGTACACCAGCATTAACTTTTTTTTTGTTTTACCAGTGTTGAACTGATTTAGATTTTTAAAGCATGTGATGAAGTGAAATTTATGTTCTGTAAGAGAGGGGAAATCTGAAAATATGTGAATCAATTCAATATTGGCCAAGAAAAGTGTTTCAAGAGGAACGAATCTTCCACCGAAAGAAAGACAAACACTTCGCAGTCCTTCCAAAGATTACAGGGAGAAGATGAAAGTAGTGAGTTATGGCTCCGTTTTGACAAGTGTTATTGAGCAGATGGAAGCTAGATGTGAGGCTGAACACAGTAAAAGCTGGAACAGAGACTAGTCGCTGGAATGCAGAGAGAGGGCAAGGCAACTCTCAGCACAAAGATTTACTAACACATCTTGGGAGGATACTGATATTACTGCATTTTTGGAGGGCGGGGAGGGAATCCAAAGTGGTTGAGAACCGAATGTTGAAAAAAGTGATATTGCAGTCCATTGCACGATGAAAAAGCACTATGTATGTAGAGTGAAGGCTGCATTACGTAAAGCTGCCTCCAGATTTGGATAATAAGCCGTAACAAGCAGCTGCGAGGGGGGGGGGGCTGACTCACGTTCAGTCTCAGGGATAGAGCTGCTGATGGAGGAGCTGGTGGAGGTGACGGTGCTCATGGAAGGGCTCATGCCATATGCAGGGTATACCCCGGTCATAGCCGCGGTATGAGACACCCACGCGGCTGGATCAATGGGCCGGATTGGCTCACCTGTATGATGAAAGGTAGAGTAGGAAGTTAGTGTTTATGATCTTACAGTAAAATTCTGAGCCAGAGAGACATGCACCAAAACAGAAGACCTTGTGTATCATTGTTGAAATGATACAAAAAAAAACACTCACTCCTAGGCAGAGCAAAGCAGCTCCGTGGGTTCGGGTCCCAGCACTTGGCCACAGTCAGAGTAATGGGGCTGGTAATAAACACAGAGACAAAGTTTACACACAGACAGTTAAAACTTACCTAAAACACACAGGATGTCCCATCTTCAACTTTACTAGGATTCTGTTATGTCTTTGCTTTGCACCTGTGTTTTATGGAAGAATATTTCTATTTATTGCTGTTACAGAAGATGCTTTAGTGTATTGCCTGTTTGCTACTCACCCTGGCTTGTGCACTATATCCCTCAGTACTCGAACCGCATCATCATTGCTCATGTTCTCAAAGTTGATGTCGTTCACCTACAGGGGGATAATAAAAAAAAAATTAAATTAAAATTATGACAATAAAGAACGAACCTAATGCTAAATCGTTTCCTGTATAAAACTTTCACAGTCTCAATGTCGCTTCAATAAATCCCCATTGCACTAATGGGACTGGCAGTGTTTCAACGTGGCATGCAATATTAGATTTTAGGGGTGGGTATTTAAGAAAGAATGAAAATGGAAATCACATTAGAGCCACAAACACAGCTGACTGTCCAATAAACTAGTCACCCTATAACACCATGTGACGCTAGAAGGTTATAATGTGATTGAGATAACATGGCGAGAATGGGAATAAGATGGAAAAAATGAACAGATTAAAAAAAAAAAATGTTTCAAAATAATCTTAAAATCACCTGTTGAGTAATTATATACTGCTGCATGCAATCGTGCCATTTCAGAAACAGTTCAGAAATATGTTTTTTTTTTTTTTTTTTTAATCCTTAACACATGCCTTTTTGTTTAGAAAAACCTTTGATTGCTCTCACATTACTAAGTTCTTTCACACACACACACACACACAAACACACACACACACACACACACACACACACACACACACACACACACACACACACACACACACACACACACACACACTTTCCTGGTCCAAGTCCCAGATATGCACTGACACACATTTTTTTCATCCTCTGTGCGTGAGTGTATGCGTTTCCCGTTCTCTCTCTCTCTCTCTTGGTTAAAGACTCATACAGACACACACCTGCAACAGCATGTCTCCAGGCTCTATGCGTCCATCTGCAGCCACAGCTCCTCCCTTCATGATAGAGCCGATGTAGATTCCTCCATCTCCCCTCTCATTACTCTGACCCACAATACTGATGCCCAAGAAGTTGTACTTCTCTGTGAGGTGGAGACGAGCACACAATATGCATTCAACAGAGCATTAGTAGTTAAGTGAGTTAGGACAGAAAAGACTGTAATGGCCTGCATCAATAAGCAACAAATCACACATTTGTGTACTTTCCTCTCTTATGAAAGGATTTTTTTTTAACTCCAACATTATTCAGTTAAGTGGCTCAGTAAGTGACTGTATGGAGACTTTATTCAGAAAATCAGGAGGCTCTGTTTATCCCAAAATCAAATTTCACTCACTGTAAAAATTTCCACAAGGCTGAGTCACTTACCCATGTTGAGGGTGACGGTGATGATGTTCAGAGACATGGTGGAGTCTGTGATGCTGCTGAATGACGACGACTGGATGGAAAAATTATGAAAAATGGGATTAAACAAAGAACTGTGATGAGAAAAATCTCACACAAAAAGTCACAAACTTTTAGTAGAACTTTAATATTATTATAAAACTTTAAAAAAAAGTCCGTGGCTGATTTCCAGTCCTGTGTGCACAAGTGTGTGTGTGGTCTCACCCTGTCCATGTTGGAGGCCTTGGGTTTCCGTCGGCGACGGCGGTGTCGTCTCATTAGACGAGAAGAGCTCTGTTCAGTGGAGCTACTAAACCTGAACAAAAGAAGACAGAAAAACATGACTTTTTAGAAATGATGCATACACATGGACATGCTCTAGCATATGAGCTACTAACATAATATTTGTTGCCATATGATTTGTATAACTAAGGAAATTATACCATACTGTATATAACTTTGCTTGTGAATCAAGTTAACAAACCATGACAAATCATAAAGTGAATAAAAACACCTGGACAGAGACAGAAGCTATTTGTCCCTGAGTAATTTATCCCACCATCAAATTCAAACCTCTCCGTTACCTACTTAAGAAACACTTTAACCACTGAAACCATAATGAAAGCGATGCCTGCCAGGAGTCAGGACTAACGGTTTATAAAACAGCATCCACTTCATTGCGAAGCTATGACCTGAGTTATAAATCATCAGCTGGCACCAGTATGTAGACATTTTGCTGAAGATGAAGCTTGATAAAGCTTTGATCTAGAAACTATCGGTGCTGCGAATAAAGGGGAAAAAAAACATCCTGAAAGATGCCTAAAGACTGAGAACAGCAGTATCTGTTGAGTGGGTTGCAGATATTTCTACGACTCCTGGAGGGGAACCAAGGGGGTAACTGCAAAAACCACCAGACAATTAGACTGTACTAATCTCTGCCAAACCCCCATCAACTGTGATTCCAGATGCATTCCTCAAGCCAAATGTCTTTTCTCATTGGGAACCGCATTTATGAACAAGCTGAACGGCTATGCAGAGCATCTGACCTGCTGGTTGCGTCGTCATCCTCTGAATCAAAGCAAGAAGTGGACTCCAGCTCACTGCTCATGAAGGACGAGCAGCTGTCGTACTCGGCGCCTCCACGTCCCATTGCCCGTGATGAGTAACCGTTCTGCCTTCCACCTGTGGCCGGGACAGCGTAAGAATGGCACATATATACACACAACAAGTGAGAATTTACCATTTATTAAAAAAAGATAAAAGCTCGGAGAAATTACACAAATCCACAAATGAGAGATGGCTACTTTAGGTTTTCAGATACAAAAAAAGCACAAATTTACATCAACTAGAACTGTATATATATATATAAATTACTTCATATCATACCTGTTCCTCATTGATCTGTGTCTAATTAAAACATTACAACAAATGTAGAGCAACTACATGTTTTTCTGATTATGTGACATTTTTCATTGTTACTCAAGCCTCTGCACATATAGCTTGCTTACAGATTCATAGAATCTGATAGCAGCAGAAAGGAGGGCTGCATCCCTTTAGTCATTGTGTATACACCACTAGATCACATTTATGCCATTCTGGGACACTCATTGCGAAGCACGCGTAAAAAAAAACACCAGATGCCGGTCATCAACTGCCAGATGAATGAAGTTTAAGTTGTGAAAATTGTGGAAATAAAGCTGATATGTACTCTACCATGAAAACAAAAACAAACACATATAAGCAAACAGCTTTCTGACCGTGGTCATTAGCGTGTTTCCGTCGCGGCCTCTCCCTCTCTCTCCTCTGCGACACCATGGAGCCAGTCTCTGTGTCGTTGTCCAAACTGTCCCGACCGCTCGCTGCTTTCCCACTTCAGACAGAGATGGTGCACAGAAGTAAGACGATATGGACAGTCTGGTTTTACCATCGATTACATTGCATCATTATCAGGGCACTGAAGTTCATTTAACAGCCACTAAAACAAATGTTTATGTCAAGTGCTTCTTGTTAATCGCATTACAAACTGTTTTTCCAGTAAACTGCCTTCTCTGGTATAACACAGCTGATGTTGGTCGAACATTTAGAGAGATGAGAACTCCAGCAACACTTGTAGTATGAAGAACAGCTTTATTAGTTGACCGACGCGTTTCGGCTTGTGGCCTTCATCAGGGTCACGAGCCTGATGAAGGCCACGTGCTGAAACAAGCTGAAACTCATCTCTCTAGACTTCTTTTCCTTCTCTGTGCACCTTGGAAGTAGGTGAAGTTGTGCCAGAGACCGTTACTCTGCGTTGGTCAAATATTTGGCAAGAATTGTAATTGTTGTGTTGGGTGACTTATTTCTGTCTGGTGAGAATTTCATTTTCATTACTATCATGTATCTTCTACACACTTTGCAACAAAAGATTTTAAGATCTAAAAGGATGATCAACAGAAAGAATGAGTAACAGAAATAAACCATCCAAAAAAGGTAGATGTTTTTCCTCCTAGACAGTCACAAGGTGTCATTCTTTTTCCATTCAATTTGCCATTTCCCATGTTACTACGGTTATTAGGAAACACAGAAGGACTCATTCAAGACACATGCACAGAACACAAAGTACACATGGCATGTCTCTCTTTCACGCACACACCCCCAGAGTCAAACATTGCGCAAAACATTTCTCCTGCGCACGAAAACACAAAACACATGCACATATACTGACTGGTAGGAAGGTGGTCTGGAGTCTCCGATGCCCCCGGTCCTCTCCAAAGGGGGTGCCTGCTCTAAACTGTCTGCCACTGAGCCTGCGTCTGTGTGGGCTCCGTCTCCAGAGACCAGCTATTAACAGACAGAGAGTCAGGTCAGTCGGGGGGGGACAAGACAAACACTCACACAAAAGAATACACAGAAGAAGTGGGCAGCAGATCCACGTCAAAGCTCTGCTATGTTTATATTACACCACGTTCAAGGGCTGTATGGTATATCTTGTTATACTGGCACTGCCGTATGGACTTGTAACAGAATATGACAAATTGTAATTTCAGTGTATAAATAAAACTATGGCAAGAGGAAGAGGCAAACCAGCTGCTCTATCTAAAAACAGGAAAAATTAGCTGCTGTTCAGATTGCAGTGTCTCGTTAAATTTAAAAATGTAGTTGTCTTCTACTAATTTCCAGCTGACAAAAGGCAGCTGATTCAAGAGTTGAGAAATAGAGATGCTGTGCCAGGACTTGTGGTTTGTCTACCTGGCAGCATTACTTGCATAAGTTACCAAAGCGTGGGAAAAAGTGGGATCCGATGGACCATGACTGTGTTTTTAGGGGAAATGATATGACTGGTTATCTTTGCCATTAGCCCATTCTTCCATTTAATTTTCCATCATTTGCTTTTTAACTCCTAACACATTCCAGGGAGCATTAGTCCTGCATGCTCAAGATCCTCCTTTTTTTTTTTTTTTTTTTTTTTTTACATTCTGTCGTGTGTCTCGAGTTGTGCCGAATTTGGATCTTGTCCACATTAAAAATGAAGCATGTATGATTTGCACGCAAAAACAAGTTTAAAACAACATGAGATCAGTGTGAAACTGTGTTCACTATTAGCACGCAATGGTTGGTCGGGAAGCTAGAATACGCTAGCTCTTTATGTCATAGCTGGGCTATTTATGACTATGTACATCTAACTGTATCTGTTAGATGACACAGTATAAAAATAGAAATGTTTCAACTTGAGTACGGTGCAAAGAATCTTCATTTTCACTTCATGTCACTTCACATCTAGAATCACATTTGAAGTTAATCACTTTGTATATTTTGTTATTTTGTACACAAGGGGTGCAACTAACAATTATTTTTTATTAATGATTAATAATTTGGTCTATAAAAAAAGTGAAAATCCATCACAATTTCCCAATCCAAGCAAATTCCAAAACCCAAAAGATATTCAGTTTACTGTAATGTACATCATGGAGAAACAATAGGTAAAACCTCACATTTAAGAAGCTGGAACCATCAAATGTGGCATTTTTGCATGAGAAGGTTAAGATTTTTTTTTTTTTGTCAAACAACTAATAGATAAGATAGATTTCCAGCTCCAACATAGAGTGTTAAAACCTAATGCTATGAGGGCTGGACAGGTAAAAAGAGTAATGAAATAATAGTGATGCTTGTTGTGCCACTTATTTTGTTTATCCTTTTATCCAGTTCGTACCATATATGTTGTGTATCTTTTATCTGCAGTTTACAGGGAGTCTGTTCAGCATGCACAAAGCAGAAACATATATTTTGATTTTTACAGTGGGCCAGCTGAGGTTCACTAAGATAAGCTACAAAAAATAATTTTAGACAAACATGTTTGTCAGATGACTATAAAATATAGCAGGCCAGACTGTGTGAGCTGGCCTGTTGTGATGATGTGATGTGGTGATAGCAGGCCAGACCCTCAGACCCCTGAGAACAATCAGTCAGGTTATTGAAACAACAGATGAACAGTGGAGACAAACAAATGGACACACTGCAACAGAAATAACATTTCATTGTACATGGAACATTTCAACAACCCCCAAGAGATAACAAACATATTCACGCACACGCACACACACACACACACACACACACACACGAAGAGAGGAATTGGTTTTGAACCGCAGCCAACCAGACCTCCACAGAGTCTAATGAAAATGACCACAACAGAGGGACGAATCAGGACGAGCACTCTGGATTACACACTCAGACGTCTAGAGATAACACTGTGTTGATGACTCTCAAATAAAAGCTATAATCATAACCACGCTGTGCGAACTTAACCAGATGCATCAGCTCTTCACATCAAGACACAGAACACTCTTTCTCTCAACTTTATTCTCTCCTCCCTGTGAGATTCAATCTTCTTGTTAGATGCCATGCAGTGAGGCTCTTTGTTATAGAGTATTTTCCTCCTATCCTGTGATTTCACTTGCTCTTAATCCAATTTCAATGTAGAGAAGAGAGGAAGGGAGGCTGTGCACCGGCACCAGATGTCTCTTGCATTGTGGCGACAGGAGAATTATTGCTCAGAGCCTCTTTGTGAGATACTACATGCAAGTACCTGTTATGTACAGACGGGCGACAAATTGAAGGAAAAACCAACATAAAGTGTCTTAGTAAGGTGTTGGGCAACCATGTGCTGCCAGAACAGCTTCAAAACGCCTTGGCATTGATTCTACAAGCCTCTGAACTCTGCTGGAGGGATGAACACTATTCTTCCAAATGATATTCCCTCATTTGGTGTTTTGATGATGGTGATGGATGTCTAACACAAAGTATAACAGAGACACCGGAGCCCTTCACTGTAGGGGTCAAGCATTCAGGCCTGTACAGTTCTCTTGGTGGTGTTGAGAATATGGTGAGGATGATTCATCTGACCATATCACTTTTTTCCACATCTCTGTAGACCAGTGCATATGGTTTTTGCACCACTGAACTCTCAAATATGCATTCATCTTTGTAATGAGGGGTTTATGCACTGCAACCCTACTATAATATTCCTCTCTATGTAATTGTCGACGGACTGTTCTTGCTGACACAGTCTGATCATGTCCTGCATTGACATTCTCAATCACCTGAGGAAGAGTTGCTCTTCTGTTTTTCCTTACATATCGCACTAATGTGCTGTCAACCACAATTTCCGACCCCATTTACTGATGTCTTTCCTATAGATCTAAATGCAGATGTCACTTTAGTCACTGTTCCTATTGAAACACCAGCCAGCTGAGCAGTCTTTATGACTGAAGCTCCTGCCAACTATCACTTAGATCTTTTCTTCTTGCCATCTTGATACGAAATCAGAATCAACTGGACCTGCTCAGCATTTCTATACATGCCACCGATCATGACTGGATGTTAACTACTTAATTGTACCATGCAGTACACCTGTGTGGAAGCATCTGCATTTGTTGTTTCTCCACTCATTTATTCAGGTTTTTCCTTTAATTTGTCACCTGTCTGTATGTGTTGACTAGCATGTGTGAGGATATGAGATTGCTGGAAAACTAATGCAGCTCAATATCTTAAAAGAGCTTAAAAGCACAAGTACACAGAGAAATAGCGGGTTGTTTGTGTGTATGCCTTGCTCCTAGGATCATCATGTGTTAATGATATTATCACGCAGATGCATAAGGCTTCTCCCTAGAGACAGAGTATGGCTGTGATCACTGGCCAACAGATGGGAATCATTGTTATACATGCATGCACAGTTGCAACACCGCCACTTAACGACACAGACAAGCCGATGGCAATAAAAAAAAAAATAAACAAACCAAAAAATTTTTACTCCAGGATGTATTTTGAACCTACCCATGACACCACACGTCCATTAAAGCAGGGCAGCTTTGCGTTGTCGTCAGATATTTCCTCCTTTACCACCCTGTAAAGAGAACAAAGCTTTGTTTCAGTAAACCTCTACCGACACAAAAGCACTCTCAAGGCAATAAAACATGAGGCTGCATTTGAAGGCAATGGAGATGGGCAACACTTCCATCAACCAGGACAGACACTGACAAATGGGACAACCAATGCCGATTTAATAGCGGCCTCACTGCACTATTGTTACACACTGCCAGCCACAGATTTACTGCCTTAAAACATTGCCTATAGAAGACATCAATTGCCGATTATTGTCTGATGACAGCATTTCAACAAATCCCTAAGTGTTCCTGCAAAGATACAACAGGTCCTTGATGGTCTCTAGGTGATATCTGCATTAAATAGATGGCTAATCTAAAATGTGACCACAGTAGAGAAACAACATATTTAAGGAAAACCAAGAAAAGACAACTGCAAAAGTGATATCTGGCCTTTTTTTTAACATTCTAGATCAGTCAATCAAGATTTTAGTGTTTTACACATTTAGACCCAATAACACTGTTCCACAAAATCCCAGAGTCAGAATATTAGGGGGGAAAAGCCAACTTTGCTATCATTGTCATGTATTGTTATCTCTTAATCTTTTTAATGCTATGTGGTGAAGCCAAAGATAATTCTCCACAAAGTGAACAATTAAGTTCTTAACTAACTAACTGCATATCAGAGGATATCAGCATAGACCTGGAAAACCAGTCAAAAGACAGCAACTTTGAAATTAGCTTCTGCATTATGTATTAACAATCCTTGCTGTCTGTCTATCCATCCAATGCTTATAAAAAGGGAAGTTCTTGGATCTGAAAGTGACATGTGAGGATTTCCTAGGCCAACAAAGCTCAGCTGTACTCAATTCAACCAAGTGAATTCCAAGCAATTATCAATCAATCAATCAATCAAGCAACAGATTGCTCCAAGGCAAGAATCAGATGATACCCTACACCTTGTCATACAGACGAGGGGACAACTCAGTCCTAACTTGCATTTAGCAAGTGCCTCAGACTCCTGCTGCTGACAGGATTAGTTCCTTTTAAAGGAGAAGGAATAGTGGTGCTCACTGAGAATTTCTTTTAGAGTCTTGATAAACACGAACACCAGTTTCTATTCCTGTCTGACAGGTTGCTCAATCTACAGCAACACAGCTTTGAGTAAAGGTTTCAATAGTTTATTTACAGAGTATCCCTCCACTCCTCACAACATGAATAGCTGTGGGTCCTTTCAAAACATGCCTGTCCCACTTTCAAATGTGCAGAAGTTGTTGCCCCACCCTCGTTTGAGTTTAGCCAAAAACAACAGGGGGAAACCTGGCTGAAGTGTTTAAAAATAGAACATTTCCCCCTTTTTACTCTGCAGAAGAGACACTGTCCGGAGGAACATAAAATGTCTACTTTTCCAGCCATGTTTTAACACAAAAGGACCATAAAGCTGCCAGAGTGATGAACAGGGCATTCCTGTGTCCAACTCTGCATTCCTCAGGCTAATAGACAACAACAGCAGGGGCCTGCTGGACTCACTGACTTCAACTGAAACTGCCCGTTTACACTCTGGCATTATCCTGTTAGCACAAGCTTTCTATACATCTGGCAGCTCCTGACAGTTAATAACTGCTTATTATCGGTGTTGTCAACTAGTCCTGTTTATATGTTATCTGAAACAAGCTAAATTGTCATTCAGGACTTTCGCTAGTGTTCATGAAACTGCCAAATACCAAACTTGGTCAGACAAAGTCAAGGCACAAGACGTATAAGCTAGCCACAGAAGCAATGTAAACAAACGGGGTCGGGACGCTAAACAGACCTGCTAACGCCGCTAGCAGCTAACAAAGGAACTGCAATGCAAGTAGCTAGCTGGTGATCGACAGCCAGGTAACGCTAAAAAAAACTGATGACAAGCCAGCTGGCTGAGATAGCAACTAAGTTAGCGTAAATCTAGCTACTCTAACGCTGAGAAAACACAGGAATGATACGCTGAATCCGTGTTAAACGCAATAAACCCGTTAACAGTTACCCGAAGTCATCGTCCATAGATTTGAAGAAGAATTTGTAATTTGGCTTCTTGAGGACGTTTTTGAAGTCTGCCAGAGTGACTTTGTCCGCCGGCACAGACAGTTTAACCAGATATGGTGTCTCCTGGTCGTCGAGGTGGTAGATAATTTTGGTCTCCCCCATCTCGGACTGTGGCTAAGGCGAGGCAGGCAGGGTGCATCAAGCCGAGGGCCTGGCAGGCTCCCTCTCGGGCCCCGACTCCCCGTGGCGCTGGCGGCGGCTGTGCCGTGGTCCTCCCGGCTCTCCCTGGCTGACCGACTCGCTGCGTAGCCCTGGTTCTCGTCTCTACGCCAGCTCGCTAACGTTGCGCCTGCCTTTCAATTCAAAACTGCACCTTGCTCCTCCACAAAAGGTCCGAACACTGAATCGCGTTAGTTCCCGTTTGTATTAAACTTCCGATACGCTTTAAAATGATTTAAAAACAGTTGGAAAATGCAGGAAAGATCAGCAATCTTGGAAGCGTCGGTTTTCCCTTCTCGCAAGCTGCCAAGCTCGGTAGTTGCACACGAAACTGCACAAAATCGTCCAAGCCTGTCTCAAAGAGGCGCCATCTACAGGAGAGGAGGAGAGCTGCGGCTCTGCTTTCCTGCTGCAGTGAGTCACCAGAGGCGGACATACATACAAGGGCATGAAGCCCCTGCAGGCCAGAGGGCCACCTTCATTTGGCACAGAATATTAAATGAAGTTTCATTAGCACCTAAATAAAGAAACAGCAATAATTCCATCCATCCATTTTCTGCCGCTTATCCAGGACGGGGTCACAGTGGCATTAGACTGAGTTATGAAACCAGACATCTTTCTCCCCTGCAACGCCCTCCAGCTCCTCCTGGAGGATCCCAAGGTGTTCCCAGGCCAGGAGAGATATGTATTCTCTCCAGTGTGTTCTGGGTCTGTCCCAGGGTCTCCTACCTGTTGGATGTACCTGGAACAGCTCTAGAGGGAGATTTCCAGGAGGCATCCTAACCAGGTGCCCGAACCACCTCAGCTGGCTCCTTCCAATGCGAAGGATCAACGGCTCTATTCCGAGCTCCCCTAAATAATTGCTTATTTTAAAGTAAAACCGTTGCACTTGTGGTGATGTTTGAGAGAAAGTCACCTGGCCACCAAAAAACCACTTACAGTCGCAGGAAGGCTACAGCCTGATTCAGCATGCACTGGGAAAAAGAAACTACATTTAATGTTTGAGAGATTTGGGATGAGAGTATTTCATTTGATACATTTCTTACAAGTAAATAAGTATGTAATTAATATAACATCTTTGATTTACTTCATAAAATATTTTAGCAGTAACAAACAAGTAAATTATAAACATCCTCATCTGCATTTCAAGCAGCTCTGTAATGAAACTGAGGCCCTCCAGTACTGTTTTCACTTATTATGCCAGAATAGACCTCAGGGCTGTGTGTGTGTATACAGACAGTGTTTAATTGATTTCATCTTCCTCACTCTTCTCTGTTATTTTGCACCTGCTTGGGGCTGGATAAAGTACACCTTAACCATTTTTATTAGTATATTAGTATTTTTGATGAACCACAGTTCCACCCAACTTCAACTTGAGCAGCCGTCTTAATTCCCTGTAGTATTTTTAACCACTTTTGTCATCAAGACTGTTTTCCCATCAGCAAAAAACAGCAGATAATTTATGAGTTACTATATCACTCACATTTTGCAGCTTATTTTTGATATTTGAACAACAATTGCATAGTAACCAATTAATTCTGTCAGGGAGCCAGCATGCACAATATCAGAGCCATGACACTGGATCTACTGCAGTACCTTATTAGTTACACCTGTTATTTGTTAAATAGGTATTACCTGTATGTGTTATCTATCATATTCCAAATCTGTTATAACCACAGCCAGTAGCAGAATATAACATCTTTATATTGGATTTTATCCTCTGGGAATGGATTTGTTTTCACACACAAATGTAGTACTGCTAACCTTCGGGGTTCTTTGTGGTCTGAAACCATTAAGTTTCCTTATAGTGTTTAATTTGAATCACAAAGAAGTTGGCCTGATCACAGGCACAACGGGCCAAATCATCATATCCTCCAGAAGATGATGACTTGTCAAACAGGTGTAACTAATGACATTAATAACAGGCACACTTATATGCAATTGAGCCACTATTACTGTCATTAATTATACCTGTTTCCCTGCTATAAGTCGACATGTCTGCAGTGATAAAGACCTGTTAGCAGCTTCTCCTTTGCTCCAACGATAGACATATAATTCAAGATTCATTTCTTATCATTTAACAACACAAAGTTGTATAACGAAATGTAGTTTGTAGTCCCTTTACGCTCCTCACAAAAACATAAATTATATAAATGGATTAATATATAATAAGTCATAAAAATAAAACTTTTTTAATATTAGAGTGCAGAGGATGAATTGAGGAGTGTCACAGCCTGAGGAAAGAAGCTGCTCTGTAGTCTGGTGGTGTGACGGCAGATACTTCTGTATCTCTTTCCAGACGGCAGCAGAGTGAACAGGCTGTAGCTGGGCTGAATATTGTCTTTTAATATCCTTCGGGCTCTGTGCAGGCATAATGGTTCATTGAAGTAATAATTACTTGCTAAATGATCATTTTGGTTGCTTGATTGTACTCTTGGGATGATCAAAGTACATTTGATCTGGTTATGCTTTTTCTGCCAACTACAAAACTTATAATCTTGTTTTTTTATGCTGTTTTATGCAGTTTTATACTCCTACAATATTTATATTTCATCATGTTCTGCCCTAAAGTGCTATTATAAAGATTCTGGATACAACTGTAAAACTTGGTTTAATCATTAGTAAGGAATATGCTTAAGTCAAATTTGAATATATACAGCAACCGCAATTTATTGGACTGAATGAATTTTGATTTGCCAGTACAGACAACACAAAGCAAACAGGAAATATAACATAATGCTCAATGCAGTTAGTGAAAGGCTGTCAAACGATCAATAAATGGTGTACAAAATGGAGAGTCTGAAATAGACATGACATGTCTTTTCTTCTGAGAATAAAACATTACTGATATAATCATCATTATCATCATCATCATCTACTCAAATCCTGCCACTGCAGTAGGCGGACATGACAATATAATATTTTTACGTACAAATACAAAAAAAAAAAAAAAAAAGGTGGGCAAGGGGTGTTTGGTCTCTCTTTCTGTTTTTAAATAAGCTCTGACGAGTGCTGGGGATCAGAGTGGTAGAAAGTCTCAATCATCTAGAAAGTCATCATCCAGGTTAACGTCTGTGGTGTCGATGTCATCCAGCTCCATGTTGTCCAGGTCCACTTCCAGCTCGTCCAAACACTACACACACGGAGACACACAAAGGAGTGAGCACACTTATTCTTTACAAGTAGAATTACTATTCTATGTCTCAATCTATAATATATGTTTAAATCATATTTTTTAAATGTTTATTTTATGTGAACCACTTGTATTTGTATTGTATTAAATATTGGAGCGAAACCTCCAATTGAGAAAACTTCCTTCAGGTCATTTAAACAATTTAAATGAATAATATTTGATTAATTGTTAATTCATTCTGATTGAGAAACAGAGCCCAATGTGTGTTATGATCAGTAAGAATCTCATCATATATTATGTTTTGTGTTGAGAAATAAAACACTATAATCAAAACAATAAAAACATGAGGAAGACAAGTCTCACCTTATCTTTTTCTGACTGTGTTTCCTCCTCTTCCTCTACCTCCTCCTCCTCTTCCTCCTGTGGAGTAGGAGCTGCAGGTTCAGGCTGTGAAGGCACAAAAGCTGCAGGTGCAGCTTCAGGAGCTGCAGCCACTGAGGTGGACTCCTCGCTATCCTGTGTCTGCCGAACAGAATCAGCCAGATAATGAATATTTGAATGCAAATGAGAATTAGTTCATTTAGTTTTTATCGACTCCTTTTCTCTATTCTTAAACAAATTACGGCATGACTGTAAATGATATGTAATCAATTATGTGTGCACAACTGTTAGATGTCAACAGAAAATGTTGGATACTGTAGACAAACCTTGGTGACAAGAGGAAGGAAAGTTTCTTTGGGCTCGTATCCCTGAGCCTCCTCAAGAATATTCCTGTCTTCATTGAGCTGAAAAAAAAAAAGTTTGAGTTTGTTAAAATACAGGAGAGAAGACAGAAATATTGTTATTTTAGGATGGCCTTCCAGTATTTTACTATAAATCATTGGTTAAAGTGTAAAATTATTCTCTAGAAACAACAGAACTGTCCTATTTGTCTATTTCAAACATCTCACTGCAACTGCAACTCACCGTGACAAGAGGATAATCTTTGGCAGGCCTGGTGTTGCCCAAGCAGGTCTCTCTGAGGAAATACTCAGCTGCAAAGGCTTCCTTCAGCCCGGGGAACAGATTCTCATACTCTGTAGGGTCTGCTAAGGACTCAGCCGCCTACAATGAAAATAGGTCATGTTCAAGAACAACACTCAGACGTCCACACTCCAACAAAAGAAATCTTCAGATGAGTGATTTTTATTCTCTTTTTAAAAAAGGTAAAATCTACAATTGATGAACTTTCTGTCCAAACCATTTGAGTTGGGGTAAAATTCTGATCTTATAAATCTAAATAGTATCTATAACTACATACATTGATTGTTTTTCCAAAAGTGGCTAAAAACTAGAATTCATACTAAGGGCAAATTCTTTCCTGTAGCAATGTTGTTTCTATAGTTAATAACAACCCCAACAGCAGAACTGACCTTCTGGTTGACTTTGGCCAGGTTTTCCCTCCACAGTTTGACCACACGGGACACCTGGCTGGGCAGGTAGGTGCGAGCCAGGAAAGCAGCTTCAGGTAGTCTGTTAGTCCTGATCAGCAGCTCCAAACACTGATCCAGTCTGTGGAAAAAAGACAATACGGAGAACAGTTACACTGGCAACCACATATTCAATTTACACACCAATGTCACCACTTTTCAGTCTCATACATCTGGTACTTACTTTCCCTGCAGGAAGTAGGTCATGAAGGCCACATTGTTCTTTCCATCCCTCTCTGCCCCCTCAGCCAGCTTGCCAACCATAGTGGCATTGCCAGAGGCTGTGGCGAGGAGGAGCAGGCCACCGTAATCCTGCGCGTGGTGCAGGCACTCCTGGGCCAAGCCAAATTGGCACTTACTGATAGCTAGTTCTGCTAACTGCTTCCACTTCTGCTCCGACTGCAGGGGTGAGAAAGACAGCAATGGATTAATTATGTTGAGAAAAAGGTGCTTGTGTTCATTTCTAGTGTGAAAAATGAGAACTATAGTGCAAAAAAGGGAAATGAAGGAGTTGAGAACAGAAGCAACATCTTACCTCTGCCTCCACAGCCAGCTGGTAGGCGATCTTCAGCTCTCCCAGCTGCAACGCCAGCTCAAACCTGTGTTCAGGGTCTGTGGACACAGCCAATGCCTGCTGCTTGAAACCCTGAGGAGGCAAAGAAACAAAACATGATATGAGCACAAAGTGTGTATTCCTTTTGGCTTTTTTAACTCTGTGAATATCTTAACAAAATACTGTATGTATTTACATCTCCTCGGTCACTGAAAATATGCCTCTTAAATTTGAAACAATCCATTAAGTGCTATTTCCTGACCTGTTTCTCCAGGAAATGGGCCACCCTGGTCCGCTGCTCTTTAGGAATTGTGGGAAGCACCTTGTCGGCCATTCCGAAGTCCCTCCTCATTACAGCAGTCTGGTACTCCAAGACGGAGACCAGCAGGGAGTAGCTGACAATGTTGAGCTCCTTGTCTCCCAGGTACAGACGGTCATCTTTGGGTATGTAACCCAACAGGTACATTGTTCTGCACGGAGAGATGGCAGTAAATCATAAAGATGCAGCATCCTTCACAGCAATCAAATGCACTTTCAAAACTTAGCTGCTGTTTTTTTAAACTTTGTATGCAAATGTCAACAGTTAAATATATTTTTCTTACAAGAATAAAGTTTACAAGTTCTCTAGATATATGCAATGAGCAAACTTACGTGGGTAAGAGATTACAATTGACCTGAACAACTAAGTCTCCTTTAAATTCAAGCCAAAACTCTGTATTCTTACCTGTCCAGGTGAGCAATAGTGACAATCTCTCCTCCTACATAGTAGTTGAGTCTGTTGACAGAGCTGGTGTAGATGAAACAGTCTCCGACCCAGAGTCCAGTTTTCACGATTTCCTGGATCTCTCCCTGGACCTGGATAGAGATTAAATCAACAGTAAAGTATCTATGTGAAGTATTGGTTTATAGCACTATGTTAGACTTCTGTTGTGCAATGATGAGTGCCAGAATTTGGAGACCTAACTTGAAGAGTATTTTCATGATTGTATGACTACTGTATTAAATACACTGACAGCAAGGGACATGTATACATCCATAGCCAGACACCCACCTCGAATGCATCCTCAATACCATCCTCTGTCACTCCTTCATTGTTCTCTTGGGAGGCAGCTACTTTTTCTGCCATGTAACGCAGAATGAAGAAGGACTCCTCTGTAGCGATGCAGACCAGCTCACCAGAGTCTGACCAGAAGATCTGGGGGTAGAGGTGAAGGTGAGGATCAGACAGAAAAGTGAGTGACTATGTTACAGTAGCAAAACAACACCTGGCAAGATTAAGTAACCAGACACACAAATTTCAAAATGTGTGGAATGGAAGACCTAAATATGAAAAGTAAGTCAATCTTACATGTTTTGGCTGGATCTCAATGCGGCGGATCAGTTCTGTGTTCTCCCAGTCATAAAATGCCAAGCCATTCACTGACCTCACCCCGAGCAAGAAACCTCCATTGATCCCTGCAGAGAACAATGGGAACACGTCAAGTGAGGAAGACAGTGAGAGCAACTTCCAAAACCAGAAGTCTGCTATAAAGCAATGTTCTTATTACCTTCAGCTCCAAAGTCAGGCTTAAAAGATTTCTTTTCTTTGAAATTCTTGAAGATTTTGACGATACTGTTGCTTTCTCTGATGGCATATCTGTTATAAACAAGAAAGTGTAGCAGTTATTCAATTAGTAGGAGGTAAATACAGAGTGGTTTCACATATTTATGGAAAAAGAAACATTTTAGTCAATCTCATGGCACTGTAAGAATTATAATTGAACGTTGCTCAACACAGAACAGCTTTTGTGAACTATTACTAAACTAAACCTCTCTTCAAACTGAATACTTACTCAGACGAGTCGTGTGCCCAAACAAACTCCTGCGCTGAGCCAAAGCTCTTGTTCCTCAGAGCCATCGCAGTGTAGATGATATACTCTCCATCTCCGCACACCACAACAAACCTAGTGAGCACAAACACACATAAATGAGACAGAGCTCCTCTAATGGGAAATAGCAGTGTGGTAATGAGTCAAACATGTGTGGTGAGTGTATGCGGACCTTCCGTTCGGGTTATGCTGGATGGTTTGGGGGTAAATCTCACAGCTGCCCATGTCTTTTACAGCCAGTGGGAGCCTCTCTCCGTCCTTGATCTCGGCGTCACCCATTGCCTTCAAGTTGGCCTGCTGTATTTCGCTGTGTTTGGCCCAAATGATTTTTCCATTGGTGTCCATAGACATGGCAGGTTCCTCACGACCCACCTAAAGAGCAGAGAGAAGCAGGAAGGAGAGGTGAGGGAGAGAATGACAAGAGATCATAGTGCCTGATTGGTCATGCCATGTTTTATATTTGTCATCTTTACACCTTTTGTAGATTAAATGCTAAATTACTTTTTTTCATGTCACCTGCAAAGTTTTTATAAATTACTGTCATTAGTCTTGACATGACACTTTTCGTAGTGAGAGGGAAGTATGAATTTTATCCTCATAATCAAATCTGATGAGAATTATTCTGCCTTTACTCACTTTGATAATGATGCTGCCTTCATCGTAGCCCAGCGCTACATTGTTGGAGCCCCTGAGGCCACACACACACCACACTCGCTCCATGCCATAGTTCAGTGTGCTTTCCAGGCGGTAAGTGCTAGAGTGCCAAATACGCACCGTACCTACAGAGGGAGAAAGTATTGTTACACAAAGCAAAGTTTAGTGAGGCTATATGAGAGATGTAGTGTGGGAATGTTTTTTTTTTTTATTATTTGGGGAGGAAAGGACAAGTGATATTCTTGCTCACCATCCTCTGATCCAGTGATAATGATTGGCAGCTCTGGGTGGAAGCTGACACAGGAGACGTTCTGGGCGTGGCCCTCCAGAGTCTGAACACAGGTCTTGTTCTGCAGTGCAAAGAGGAACAGAGTTGGAGCAGTTTAATTATGTGGACATATGAATGTTTGCTTAAGGATGAACACAGAGAAGAAGCTCAGAACAATGAGGAACAAACATCCATAATCTTTGGCTTTTCATCTAAACATAGTGTAACAAAATTCTACAACATGCATTTTTATATGGTTCTTCTTCAGAGCCATATAAAATTTGACTCAATTTATTTGACTCAATTATCTCTGAGTAATTAGCAGAATATCTGACAATCTGACTGAAATGTTGGGGCAAGAGGGAGGGATAGATAGATACTAGACCATCCTTCAGCTGGAAGTGAAGTCTGTGCCCTGCTTAAGGGCCTATTATTTCCACGGTCAGTGCTCTGTGACTGACCCTGATCTCCCTGTAGGGGATGTGAATGAAAAGAACACACAGACTTTCAGAAATGCAACAGTAAGGTCTCTAACCTGGTAGTCCCAGATCTTGACCTGGCGGTCATCAGCCCCTGATATAAGGTAGGGCTTGTCTCCTCCACTGTAGTAGTCGATACAATTGACTCCTTTCTCGTGACCCTCCAAAGTGAAATTGGGAGACGAAGAGCCGAGCTGCCAAACCTGAAACAACACAAAAACATTATTTCGTTATAAATGTGTAAGGAATGAATGAGCTTAACCTATCTATTTCGACGAAGCTGAAGTACAGAAACTGAGCGTCTGGTAAAATTAGCAGCAATAGAAGTGACAGCAGCAACAGGAAGAAGTTCCCACCTTGATCGTCCTGTCCAGGGAGGCACTGGCAAACTGATTATTGTCCTTGGGGTTGATGACAATCTGCATGACATAGTGAGTGTGACCCTCAAACACCTGACTGCACGACCACTTCTTATCCCAGTCCCATAGCTTGATCAACATGTCATCTGCACAGACACAGAAACACATTCATGCATGTGTGCATACAGTAATAAATGTTCATTTTGAGGACACTGGTGTATAGACACATTTGAGTGTTTAGTGATCAGTGAATCAGGACCCTAGTGTCCAACCAATCATGACTTCAAGGCTTTACTAGCATACCGCTGCTGGTGAGGATGTAGGGCTGGGTTGGGTGAACAGCGATGCAGCGGATGTAGTCGGAGTGGGCCTCAAACATGTGGACCCGCTCCAAGGTGTTGTAGTTGAAAACACGGATCTGCATGTCATCCTGTGCAGAGGGAGAAAAGAAATGTTCAAATATGTGTACAATTTACAGCCTAATCTTTTAGAAGAATAAGTAAATAAAGAGAAAAATTCAAAAACATTATAAAATATGCAGCTGGTATCAGTTATTTGAGTCCAACATATGAAGAAAAATATGTAGCAAGACAAATCTTTCAATGCTTGTAAAGCCTAAAAGCAAACAGTGTGACCACTGCTTAATATTTTACTGCACATGGCCAAATAATAGTAAAACTACACTAAATAAAACTACTTTGAGCTTACATTCTCATTTTGTTTCCAGTTTTGAGACTGCTGGTATTATAAGTGACTACTCTAAGAGTCCTGATCAACACAAACAGATAGATGTTACTCACCGCTCCTGTGATGACCCAGTTCTTCCTGGCCACAAATTTAGAGGCTCTGACAGGGAGGTCACACACCTCAAAGGTCTTAACCAGGGTCTGGAAAAAAGAACATTATTGGCCAGGTTAAAGTTGATCTATTTTCCGCATCATCACTGCTTCAGTGTGTTGGTTTTTCTTTTATACATTTAAACTGACACATTCAAATATGTACAGTGCTGTGTAAAAGTTTTAGGCACTTTATATGTTGAGCTTCTTATCCATAACGCAATATCATCAGGGAGGCATCTGATCGGTACCAAATTTATTGTGCAGCATGACAACAAGCCCAAACATACAGCCAGAGTCATAAAGAGCTATCTTCATTGACAAGAAGAACAAGGAGTCCTGCAACAAATTATATGGCTCCGACAAAGCCCTGATCTCAACATCATCAAGTCTATCTGGGATTATATGAAGAGACGGAAGCAACTGAGATGTCTAAATCCACAGAAGAACTGTGGCAAAGAATCCAAGATGCTTGGAACAACCGACCTGCCAAGTACCTTGAAAAATGTGTGCAAGTGTACCTAAGAGAGCTGGTGCTGTTTTAAAGGCACCAAATATTGATTTGATTTAGGTTTCTTTTCTTTACTGCACTTTGAATAAGGTTAATTGACAAATAAAAACTATTCATAGCATTACTTTTGAAAGCATCCAAACTTAACTTTTAGTGGCTAAAACTTTTTGCACAGTAACGTTACTGTATAATTCAACATAGCATGTGAATTATACCCAGTGATCAGTGATCATACCTGTGTTTCGTGGTTCCACACACAGACACTGCCGTTGTACAGGCTGGCCAGCATCCATGGTTCAGTGGGATGAAGGTCCACACTCTTCACTCGGTCAGACCTGGCTGTCAGCCTCCGCTTAATGTCCAGCCTCAGAGGCTGAAAAGATGGAGGATATCAATGTCATATCTTACGCTATTTAAACTTACAGTGAGTGGCTTTAATTCAGCGTTAATTGTGTGCTAAAAACCTCTGTAACGTTGGCAGAAACGTTAGGTCTGTTCGTCTTGCCAAAGTAATCATTTTCATGGTGACATTGAGTAAGAAATATGGTTTCAGTAATCCATAACTTATATATCCTATAATAATTCATTCGACAACATAAATCTTGCAAACAACCAAGGTTAGAAATGTTAATTTCCGTTAGCTACGAGATCTAATGCTAACTCAAGCTAGTTAGCCGCTAAGCTATTTACAAGAGAGCATTATTTGAGACATCCACTGCGCTTTATAACATAAATTAGGAGATTCAGCGGACATGTACGGAATCAAAATGTACTCGGAACTATGTAGAATGTTTCTTACCATGTTTTATCACCGTGTTGTCGCAATAAGATCAGATAACTGTGGTGTAAGCAGCGGTAATCGGGGTCCAAATGTTGCGATTTCGGTGAACAGTGCACTGACGTGGAACTTCCTGAAGCTCAGTCTCGCGTGAGTTGCGTGCTGGAAATGATGACGTGACATGAAGGTCAGCTGTGACTGCCACCGAGACAAAAACATCTGCTCATCTGTCTGGCAAATAGGTATGCCATTATACCAAGATACTTTCATATACTGTCAATGAGGAGAAAATGGAAAAAGTCAAAGTTAAAAGAGAAGGAGATGAATAGACATAGACTGGAATAACTGTGATTTTCTTCATGTTATATGTTCTGAACGTTGTAGCACTTTAAGATTCACTGCAAATGAAGAGTGCATTACAAATTAAATGCATTATTATTATTATTATTATTATTATTATTATTATTATTATTATTATTATTATTATTATTATTATTATTATTATTATTATTATTATGTTTGGCAGATGCTTATTCATCTGGGCTATTCTCTTTTTCAGGGATTTATTGAGCAGTGAATTGTTCTTAGAGCTTTGATGGAAGGCACACATTACAATGCATCATGACATGACTTTATATTGCCATTATACCTAACTGAAAATAAACGGCTGCACTTATTCAAATCTAACATCAGTGAGTGAAATTAATTCAATTCCTAACACTACAGAGGTATTTGAGCAGGATGCCATGTCTCCTTTCTATGCCTCTTTTTAGGCTTAGACTCATTTTCTTATTATAACACACTCTGTGTTCTTCACAAATCAGTTCATCTTGCTGCAATGAGGAAAGGGTTTTTAAAATAAGTTGTGTTGTTAATAAAGAGTAAAAGAATAAGGTTGGTATAACATAACCAATAGAAATCCCAGAGTGACCTCTGATCTCTGAGTGACACACACAAACATTTATAGGACCGTTTATTATATTATTATAACCCAAATGTGCAGCATCAATGCAGAATTGGCTTGATTACAAACAGCTGTTTTTCACCTCTTACAACAAGTAACAGCATATGTAGACCGTAGAGAGTGAAGAGAAGAGGGATGGAATGACTAAAATGTACCTAACCTACCAGCAATATTTCAAACATGCACTCTCAGAGTATCCTGCACAGTTATAGAATAATGACAAACAATTTGCACATGGTATGAATTTATTTAAAAAAACAAAACAAAAAAACCCAACAAGGATTAAATGTGTTGATTCATTAACTGATCTAAAATGTATTCTTGTACAAGTACAAGTAGTAGTATCAGATGCATCAACTTTTGCAGACAGAAAGTTACACATCACTCAAATATCTTGAATTGTAGTAGATAAACTAGGGGCTAGATTTTTGCTCATTCATGTAATATGAGCAGAGATTAGAGGTGTCTTAACTGAGGCTTAGATCTATTTATGTAGTGTTATATTATTATATCACATCTCACCTTAAAGGATATTACCATATATTTCCAGCAGATGGCGATCTTAATCTTTGGTTGATTAAATACACAACTTTAGTAACAAAAATATGTTGTTTTTTTTACCATGTGAATTATATTGCAAAGTGAAAATTATACTCCTCTAAAAGTCAGTTGATTTTGTGAAGTATGGAAATTTGTGACTACACACACATGCGGTCACTAAACCATTAAAAAATGCATTTGTTTTTTTAGCCGCTACCTTGTGCAACAGAATATTGTCCTTATATTGCTGTTAGACATATTAGTGATAGGTTTGTCTATATTTATACACAACATGTTATATTCTCTGAAAAGCACCTTTATTCTTTATGCTCATAACTTTGGGAAAACAGGAACATATTATTCTTTTCTCTTGAACACCTGAAGACAAACCACATCTTCACACGTCAGCTCCTGTGTGTAGAGAGGAAGTGATTCTGTTAATATTATTAATAAGAGGGATAATCACTGAATTTACAGTGTTAAAACTGATCATACAGTACATGGCAGTCACATAATGATCCTGCACATTTCTATTTTATCTATTAACTCAAATTCTGGTTCAAATCTTTCACAAAAACTCAAAAGTACTGTGAACCCACCAAGTAGAGTTTGTCCCCTTCAATCCAGTGTTTCCAGCCACGGTTGGCCTTCTCTCCTTTCTGGGTGCACACCAGCTTGTCCCCCTCCCAGGTCACCAGACTCTACAATACAACATATAGTACATTCATTAAACAATATACTTCATTTATAACTCGGTATGTATTTTTTATTAGCCCCTTAAACTGCTTGTTCTCACCTATTTCATGACTGCTTTTATCTCTCATCAGCTCCCTTTTTCCTACATATTAATGTGTCATTACTGCAGCTGTGAATGAAATCAGCTCTTAGTGTAAACTAATCATATGTGCTCTTTTTGTTCAAACAAAAATTATCAGTAAGAGTACAGTACTTGTCATCTCCCCCATTGCTTGATCAAACATTGGCTCAGATCCCCAGGCGGTAGCCTGATAGTTAATTATTTTGTACAAGTACTTTATGAGAATAGCTTTCGCTAGGTGGAGGTGAGTCTAATATTCACTCACCTTTTAGCTCTGTTTTTGTTCTCCACTGACTCATTAGCTCTTTAGCAGCTAAATGCTTCACTATATTCACCAGCTAGTCACTAACTTTGTCTGTCGTTTGGTGCTGGTCAGGTAGAGCACCATGGGTTTTTTTGAGTTTTTTTTTTTTTTACTGAAATCAGCTGCCTGTGGTTGAAAATGCTGCTATGCGAGTGGTGAGAGTGAACCAAAACAGTAAAGCTGTGGGCAGTAAAACCAAAACACTGAGCTGAAAAATGCTATCAAGTGCTGTAAAATTGAAGGGAGCTGGAGTCGGGCAATACTTCTTTGCGCATTCACATGTTTCACATAGTAGAAGACAAGTATCCATTGTTAACATAAAAATATTGATTAGGCAAGAGGTTCTTTAATTTCTGACCATCTACACAATACTGTTAGTTGCTTTAGTCAGTTTTTAGCATTAATGTGAGAGACACACACACCTACACACAAACTGCTGTCATAACCATATTTAAATACTCTTTTTCCATTGTTACAAGCAACAAGAAAAATGGGAAATGTTGACTCATCAGACAAACTATTAGTGCTCTTGCCACTTCTTGGACTCCATATAATTGAGGTCTAGTCTACTACCTTGATGTTTCTGTTGTCTAGTCCCTTGGTGTACTCATCAAACTCCACCCCTACAGTGAAAGAGAGCTCATAATTCCTGAAGGTGCTCAGTGTTTTGAACTCAAACTTGTCTCCATCTTGGACAACCACTTTGGTCTGAGATAGGGAGATTGCGATTTTCCGTGTTGCAAAGTCAATATCTGGGGAAAGAAACAGAAAGACTTGATTATACAATGTTTTCAGAACAGTCGGGTCAGAGTGCATAAATAATATTTTAACAGGTATTGATAATTTAATGTGGAGAGATCCACTGATTTCTATGTTTAGTCTTGGAGTATACTTTTTTTCTGGAAATTTTTGTCCATGACTGAAAAATTATGTGGTTGACTATAACATGATTTCAAAATCAGAATCATTTTTGTATTTGTGATGATGGTTGTTGAAAACTCAATAATCTGCGGTAAAATTGGTGCTTTTATGAATCAATTTTTGCTTTAGCTTGAAAGCAGACAAACAGTAACAGAATGACAGGAACACTTTTAACAGAAAGATTAAGAGAGCATGAAATTGGATGATTTTTTTTTTTTACTCGTGCAGCTTGTCCAACACATCTCTTCACAACGTAACATTATGAACACATAACTAAGACATCAAAGTCAAAAATTAAACCCACTCAAATAAAATATTTCTTACTCAGTGTTTTCAAATAATCCTCAAATTTGTCATTAGTTTCCAGTATCCATTTCCCACTGAAGTCTGCAGGCATGGTGGCAGCTGGTGACACTGTGGTCTGTAGACTTTAGACAGTGTAAGGAGGGGGAAGGTGCAGGGTGTCCTCCTGCTCTTATATGAGTCAGGGGGCATGAGGGCGGAGAACTATTGATAAGTGAGTTTATAGGTTAAAGGGGATTGGCAGGGGCAGTTGTTTTGGAGGGGGAGGGAACGGACTCAACCTTTTCTTTCAGTCTTTGCACGGTCATCGGGGGAGGTTACTAAGGGCATAAGTGCACATGCCCACACCCACACACACACACACACTCATGCACGTACACGCAACACCGTTCACTCTTTCTCTCACATGCATCTATACACACAGACACATGCAGAAACTATAGTGCCTGTGTGAACTTTGCCATGATGGTCAGTGTACAATGTACAGACAGGGGAAGCTATTTTGTAACATCTACCAGCACAGTCTGCTCTGTTTGATTTCTTCTGTGGCAAACTCAAATATTAAACCCGAATAAACTAAACCTCAACGAAACTTGAAGGTTAATAAAGTTCAACTCGTCTTGTAGTAAAAATACAAACAAATTGATATGTAATTTCTCAATTTTGTGTTCTAAATAAATGTTAAAGACAGATAAGTGAATTAAAGATTCCTTCCAGACATGTTTAAAGACATATAAATGATTTGACATATAAATTGACAAATCTAAAATCTATAAAGATGCAAATATTTTTAGTTTAAAGTTAGAGATTTTCATCATATCCAACCCAGTTTTATTATGCTATTTATCACTAGCATTTCCTCTGCTATAGCCATTAAATGTGCTTTCACTCATTAGTTAAATCTCTATATAGTAGTTTGCATTGTCCCTGGCAAGGTTCACCATACCCACACTGGATTTAAATGGCATGCACATGCACAAGGGATTCACAGAACCCTTGTTTCTGTTCAGAACACATTTCCTGCCCCCGGTGATCAATACATGGGTCATTTCTGATGGAACTGTGCAAGTTGTATTACTGACTTGTATCACTGAAACATTCTTGTGAAAGCGTTATCACCAGTAAAGTGGACACTGGATACAAGATGTCTCCTCCTTCACTTAAAAGTCCATTCAGTATGTGCACTTCACATTTCCACATTACATTTGTTTTCATATTGGACCACGACTGGCTTGCAAAATTGTTGCAATGTCACAAACACTAAATAACTTGGAGGTACATGCCTTAAACCCAGATTTAAGGTGAGCACAGAGAAACTTCCCCCCTCCCTACTGTATATGAATATGAAAACAGCCTTGTAGTGTCAAATTCTACACATACATCATTCTGAACGGTGAAGGTTAGGCAGCACCAATGAGCAAAACACATATTTGAGCAGACTTGAAAATTAAGCAATGACTGAAAGATTCTTGAGCGTGTTGAGCTGTTCGTCTGTTGATAGTCCATTTGATTGAGAATAAATGCAAATGCTGATTTTACTCTGGCGTCACACTCTGTTTCGGCCCCTTCCTGAGAGCATAATTTTTTGGACCAGCCAAAGCGAGAGCAGGGAGAGATCAATAACAACCCCCTGGGGAACCATAAATAAACAGAGCCTGCAGGTAGACGCTGGGATGGTGGCAGGGAGTGAATGCACAAGAAGCAGCAGGAGGTAGAAAAGCAAGGCGAGCAGCAGCAGCAGCAGCAAAGAATGAGCAAGTGAGTTGGACTGCTTCTATAGACTGCCCAATTGGTGATGGCAATGCACAAAGTGAGCCGACAGATTAGCTGATTCGGAGCACAGCGTGGCTCGAGTTCTCTGGCTGAAGCTCCGCGGGCTTCTCTTCACTCACTCTAATTCTCAAGTAGAGAGGCCCTCAAAGGCCTTGTGCATGTCTGGAGAAGCATTTTCAGATAAAAGGAACTTCTAACAGTAAGTCTATTGGCCTGTGAAATATCAATTAGTTTCAATGGTCTGTCTGGTTGTATGATAGGATGCTGACCTGCCATACAAAACATTCACTTTTCCAGTGAGTCTGTTCAACAAAATGCAGATACAGTATATAGTTTAACTACTCAGGAAAAGACAAATGACATTATTGAGCACTGTTTCCTTTATTGATTGATTCATTTTACTATCAATGGCACAGTCCCAAAGGAGTGGGAGGGATATATATACACACACACACATTGTATCTGATATCTAAGCATCAGTAGCAAAGATGTTTACAGCCCTCAACCACACTCTTCATCCTTTTCCTTTCTGTATATCAATCCACATTTAGAGAACTTAGAAGAGATGAACTGTTTAACTTTCTGTTCTCTTCACTGCATCCATAACCTTCCTCCCACCCGGACTCTCAGTGTGGCTCACCATCATTAGATCAGCTACACCTAGCAGTATGCAATGCCTCCAACACATCTAAACATGTTAATCAAAGGAGCACCCACCCTGAGACAGATACACAGTGTTACATTTTGGGATATAACGTAATAGAAACGCTGCCACGCCCCTTTGAATTGGCTTTGGCAGAGAAGGCAACCGTCCTGATGGATGTACAGTAAATCTGTGTTTGGTGAAAATAACATTTATAATAGAAAAGCATGTGGGTAGATGCACAGATGTAGGGATTTGTCTGGTGTCTCTCTGTGAGCCAGTGTCAGCTGGGGTAACCGTCTCGTTCAACAAGAGGCAGCTTAGGACTTCTTGAAGACCTGCTTGGAAACAGCTCCTGCAGCTCTCAGCTCCTGCAAACAAAATACAATTTGAAGTTTTTAGATTACTCAAGAAAGAAACAGGAATGACCAAGAGGTGAATGGCAACTATACAATATATTGTACATTTTTAATTGATTCTATATGTTAACAGAATTAAAGAGAATCATTTTCATTATTGATCGATCATAAGCCCTGCTCCTTTCCCTCAATGCTGCGATCACGGCTGAGTTAAGATGACCTGAAAACAATCTTGTTGACTAAAGACTTAGCAACAGTAACTATGGGCAGGGCGGGCTGAGGATGGATCAAGGATGCACAAACATTGAATGAGCAGTCCTCCAAATAATTCAGGACATTCTTAATCATTTCGAATCTAGTTCTACAGTTTGTTGTTCTCCTGAGTAAACCACGAATCTACAAATTATAAACTTTTCATGGCCATGTTTTCAGATTTGTGACAATATATATTACAGATGATCCAATGGGTTGTAAAATGCGTTATTTAGCTTAAGAAGTAGGACAATTTCCTCAGTGCACAAAGGAAAACTGAAATATTCAAAAGCACCAACATTGGAGATGCATGGTTTTCACTGGACAATCGCCTTGCAATACATTTTTTGCCACCAGAGGCCACTGCTGCTCTACATTCAAACGCTCCACTGGCTCTGGGGAACTTCTTACTAATAACCAATTTCATGGCTGCTGATTGAAAACATCTGTTGGCATCACTTAAACCAAATAATTTGGCAGATTATTTTTGCTTCGCTTTGATAGCAGTAATCACACAGAGGGAAATCTGATAATGCTGAGCTAATGAAAATGGTAATGGGCTAGTCATTACTTTAAAGTCTTTTCAGATGCTAATGCTTTCATTACAGGCCACACTGGGCCACACTATGAATTTCACAGTGGAGATGTAAAAAAAAAAAAAAAAAAAAAAAAGTTATTGAAGTCCCTCTAACAGAAATTAGATTCGGAAAGTCAAGATAATAACATGGCTGAGGCTGATGTTGATATGCACTGGATGACTGGAAGTCTCAGTTCACGATGACAGAGAGAAAATGCCAAATAAATGAGTTGCAGAAAATTAACGGCTTTTCATTTCACAATATATAAATAACTTTTTATCTCGCATCGTCCATCAGTCTCTCCGTTTGATCTGGAGGGAACTCTTGAGGATCAAAATATGTGTTTCCCTTTGAAACTGTACCTTTAGAAGCTGTTCCTTATGTGGAAACAATAGGATTTATTTGCCTGTAAATGAGTTACACCCATATACATGTAACGTACTTATCCTGTGTGCATGTGTGCCTCACAGAGCTGAATGTTACCTCTGCTGGAGCTGGTGGGCTAATTCACACTAGAGTCACACATATGCAGCGCACATATAGAGCTGAGAGGCATTTTTTGGATATGGGTCAAAGTGTCCAAATTGCGTACATTAATATTCATGGCAGGAACTGATGTTTTCTTACCAGATGAAGCTCATCTCCGTCCACCCAGTGGGTCCAGCCTCTTCCTTCAATCTCTCCCTTCTGCACACACACCAGCTTGTCTCCCTCCCAGGTGATGGTGGTCTGGGGGTCACAGGTCAGGGAGAGAAACATGAATGTTATTATAACACATTATACATTTATTTAATGCTATGGATGGATGTTTCCTATCATATCTCATAGATTTAAATGTATGTAATATACTGAGTTGAGAGGCTCAGTCCTCCTACACCCCTCTTAAAAATAATTAAAATAATTTCCGATAAAATCAGCACATACGGACGCATGTGACCTTCTCTCTCAGCCACTCTTTAAACAGCTTATAGCTTATCTATAATCAGCCTATCAGCATACAAAAAAAGGTTTTGTCTGGGGGAACAACAGATAATCTTTGATCCTATTCAGTATTCAGTGACAATCTGATTAAATAAATTTGACTGATTTCTTATTGCAACACTACAGTTCTTTTCCTGCAGGATCTGACACATCTGTCTTCATTAAATAACACCTACCTGTATAATCAAATCAGTTATTCCATAGACAAGGCTGTGAAAAAGTTTGAGGAAAGTTTTGTAAGTAGGTAGGTGTGAAGTTTGGTATAAAATGGCTGCATGACACCACACCATATGCTCATTACAGTCTGGAGGTATGCCACCAAGAAGTTTATACACACCAGGTTTTGCACCCACGGAAGATGTGTTAATGCCACAGGTGCCCACTCTCTCTGGATTGTAATGTAAGTGTAGTATCTAAGTGGTTTAACAGGTTTTTCAAATGGGTAAAAAATTGCATTGCAGCATATATACATTCATAAAACCTCCCGTTGGTCCGAATTGCTCACCATGCATTTCCTGTCATCCACCCCAGACAGATCCTCCTCAAACTCTTTGCCCACATAGAAGTCCATGTTGTAGTTTTTGAAAGTGCTGAGGGTCTTGATGATTATGTGGTCCCCATCGTGAACGATGTCCTTGTCGGGCTTCAACAAGGTGGCGATTTTCCTGATGGCAACGTTCACATCTGTGACAGGTCCCAGAGGAAAGATGGAAACATGAATAAGAAGAAGAGGACAGTGAGGAGTTGGGAATTTTAGAGCAGTTTCATACACATAAATATATGTCCAGTTTTTAGTTAGATGCATCTGTACTTATACAAGTTTGATGACTTAAAAAAACAGTCTGGTATTCCTAACAATAACTAGTCTATAGTTATATATAGTATAGTAATTTCCATTTCCCTCATTATGGTGGAAAAACCATATGAGATACTATGAACTGTATAATACCAGATGACTTCATGTACCACTGGTGGAATATTGCTTCTTTATGATTACTGGAGCATTATTTCCATTGTTTCATGATATCAAAACTATTATCAAAATCTTGATCACTTTTGATATTTGTAATCTAAATCAGACATTTTCACCTTCTTCTTAAAAATATCCAACAAACTCACCGAGAGCCTTCAGGTACTCCTCGAAGTTATCATTGGAAATCATTTTCCAATATCCATTCAGATCAACGGGCATCTTGGCTGTTTCTTTGCTGGTGTTCCTACTTCCAGTGGATGAGGAGGTCCGCTGTGGATGGCTACTTGTGTCCGAGTGCAGAACCTGCCGTAAAAAGCCCCAATTTTAACCGAACTCGCTTTAATCCGATTACTTGCCGGGTTTCACTGCCTCCCACCTCGCTCACTCCATCCACCCTGTGTAACCCCACAATCCGCACCACGCTTTCCCTACACATTGTATACTGGGAACACATGGCCTGCATACATACAATACACTTGTGTGCTTTATCTTGCAGAATGCTTACTCTGCCTATGTGGGATTAGGATGAATATACTTCCTTTATTAATGGACAAGGCGCACTTCTATGTAATTCCACGTGTGGCAGATTTGGCCTGTTGCTCCTGTTGTATAAGATGAGGCCTTTTTTCAATTAACTTATATCATGGGGTGTATATCATCATGCAGAACCAACATCAGCCTAATGGAATAAAACTCGCACAGAGATCTATTAAGGCATTGATCAGGCTGTGAATCAGGCTGAATGAAGAACACAGTGTGAGTAATATTCACGGTATAAAAGCAGAATCACCTGAGCTGAAAATGATCTCACAGCCAGGAACAATTAAATGTTGCACAATAGGCCTGCCACATCTTTTGTCTTGCCTAAATAACTCAATTAATTTGATCATCTCTCTTTCGGGCCAGCTGCAGCCAACACACTGTCTAAATCCTTTCTGACTGGAGCGCAGACAAAGACGCACGCACACACACACACACACACACACACACACACACACACACACACACACACACACACACACACACACACACACACACACCAATCTTTCAAAGGATGCCAGTCAGTATCACAGTGGCGCTTTCAGCCATTGGCCTCAGTGAGAAAACACCTCCTGTAGCTGAGCAACTGTCAGGATTACTTTAAATCCTTTGGTGGAAAAAAAAACATACAGGCCTCGCAGACACACAGTGTGGATGATAATGGGGGGAACTGAATAGATCCGGAATGAAATGCTGCTGGGAGGCTGTTAGAGTGCAGAGATCCTCCCGATGATCTTCGTATGAGAGGAAATTAAAAACAGGAATTCAGGCCCTGGTCAAGGCCATCGCTACTGTACCTGTGGGGGTCATATCCTCTGTGTTTTTTCAGAGAATTTGAGGGGTTTTAGTAACCTGGTACTGAGGCCCCCCAAGGCTTCATGTGGTTGAATAAAATATTGACATGGAAATCCGTGCGCATGGATTAATAAACCGAGCGCACTGGTTGGCAAACTGTGCGCACGGATTAATCTTCTGCTCTGGTCCGTCCTGCTCTTTGTGATCACCTATGCTGTGTTTTAATGCAGCCGAATTCACGCTTCAGTTGTCCTCATTTACATATTTTCGTCTTTCTGTTGTCAGATAGTGAGTGATAATGAAATTTGATGGCGGCTCATACATGCTGGGCTATGTTTACCAGCAGTCATACCAAGCTGCTGCTGCAGATAAAATCAGTTTATGATCACAACACAGCTGCTGTTATTGACAGCAGCTGGATTTCCATGTCAATGTTTTTTTCTACCACATGTAACCTGGGGAAATTACATTTTAACAATTGGAAAATATCCAATATAATATAATCCCGGTAGCCTAGAGGTTAATATATAACTGCAAAGTCTCTGCTTCAGTTTACTTAAATACACATAAAGGTAAAACCCTAAATGTCTTCATTAATATTTGCTGCTTTAACTACATTTCACAACTGCTTTTATGACAAGATTTCTCCTTTGGGAGTGCTTTTTGACCTTTTTTTTGGTCTGCTTTCTGAAAAGATTTGATCAATTGTTTGTTCATAAGATTCAATTTTGTATTGCCTTAGTTCTTATACTCAATGTCAGACATCGTATGATTGTCTGTCTGTCTTGATAAAGGACTGTGAAAACACCAGGGACAATGGTGAAAATAAGTCCAAGACTTTATCATTCAACCCCTGACAAAGTCTGATATGTTGTATTTCTTGATATTATAATATCAATAAACCAAAGCCAAATATTTTGAGTCTGGCTATGGCTCTGGTTTGTGATTTTATACAAGCAAGGAAAAAATACCAGTCAGACAAAAACGCTCCAAATATACAGGATTTTATTTCCATTCATCAGTGATGTGCAATGTGAAAAACTACATAGGATGGTAAACTTTCAAGAGACACATGTTCATTCATCTCAGACTGGCATAATGATGAGGCTCAGGATCTGCAACATGTCCTTGATTCAAAACATACCACAGAACTGTGCTGATGTCTCCTGCTTAAAACAAAACACATTTAAACCAAACATGAGTTTCTTTGCAGATGTTTGCATCTGTATCGCACTGCAGTCCAGTGGAAGTAAACAGAGCTTCCAGTCATTGTAGAGAAGCACTGATCTGTGACTGAATTTCCACTTTAAGGGTTTCCATATTCAGCTGAATGCTGCAGCAGTCTGTCTGTCAGTCATCCAGACTCTTGGCTGGCTGTTGTGCCTGCTTGGTGAGCGGCCTCAGCACAACGCCTTTATTCTTCCTCTCGCTGTCCTCGGTGTAGAGGTTGTGCTGTTGAATATATTCTATCACAGAGTCTGGGATCAGGTATTTCACGCTCAGTCCCCGTCTCAGAGCCCGCCGCACCTCTGTGGCGCTCGTCTCATTCCTCACCCATTCCTTCACCTGATGAATGTTTTCTCTGTGGCGTGAAAGGGCGTCCGACTCATGTACGGCCCGCTCTGGCTGCAGACCCCCTCGACTGACGCAGACGAGGCCGAAATGCCCGGCCACCTCCTCCACGTGGTCATCCAGCCACAGGCCAGGGATCTTGAAGGTGTCGAGGAAATCTGCTCCACACAGGAGCTTCAGCTGGGGAGCCGGGCCTGAGAGAAGATGTGGTTTAATAGTCAGGCTTTATTCTAATATTTTTGAGAAAAGCATCAAAATACATATGAATAAGAGGCTACATGTAAATATGTTGTGATGTCGGATCTTTTGAAGCTGAGAGAAGTATTGATATGCAGCGAGGGGCCGGAGCTACAGCTCGACATGATCTGATTTATTCTGAATATGAAAAATGTCCCATGAATAATATTTCTATTTGAGTTAGTTTATGATACCTGTTGATATAAATGCATCATAAAAATAACAAACAACTTGTCACAACCCTGAGTCCTTGTTATCATCAAAATGTATTCACAAATGACACACATACACAATTTTCACATTTCTAGTGTTTCCTTCTCCACCAGACTCAAAATATGTTACCCAAAAATAATCATTCAGTCACTAGACTGTCCACTCCATCCTTGATATTTCAGTCTTCATTCTGTGCTTGTTTTCAGAGCAATTATGATGGCAAAGAGTGACATAATCCTCAAGTGGAGCTAGTTTTGAATACATGGAAACAGTCCAGTGGGCGTTTGCCAGCTGGCTAGTCCACAATCAAGCTTAAAAAAATAGGAATGCAATAAAAGTACACACACTGCCTACATGACTGAACTGTCTCCTCGGAGGAAGCCTTGACTTTTGAAGAGCAAATACAAAAGTGGAGGCAGTGGTGATGTGAATGGCAATGAAAAAGAATGAGTCTGGACGTGGCAAATAACAGAACATGACTAAAACTGACTTATTATTTCTAGAAATCACACCATTTAGATATTCATCGTGCTGAAGGCTAAAGCAAAGCATAACATCGCTGATTACTCGAGCTGTTCAACATCCATATGGCTCTACATTAAATGAGCTGAAAAGGACAAAACTAACGAACAAACACAGGCATTTTTTTTTCTTCAACATGTCAATCATTGCAAACAAAATTCAGATTGTATCCACTTGATCTCAGTGAAGTGTTGTGCAGTGTTGTAAAGCAGCAAACAGGTATCCCTGTAACTGATTTTGCTAAATCATAGATAATCCATGACAATGTTCCTGAATTCTGATTGGCTATCTTCTAGTTATGCAACAACCGTCATGCTCACAAATGTTATAGCTATGCATTTGTGAGTTCATCCGTCCTATGAGGGCACACAAACACACACACACACACAAGGTCTTAAAAGTTGCCTATTAAAACTATCCCTAATACTCCTTAACCACCGTTAGTCAGGACCACTGAGCACTATTAGGCTTCGACTTTGCACGTGTTAAGAACAGGCACATTATATAGGATTGATGCAAATCCTTGACCCTCACTCTGTTAGGAGGCTTGTTAAAGATGTGACAAAGCAATATGCTGAAGAAAAGACTTTACCAAGAACTGTGTGTTTTATATAGTTACAATGTCATCATTATACAGGCGCTAATCTCAAAAGAGTCTACAGCCATGTATTTATGTGAGGCTACATTTACACACAGCAAATGACAACGCTAACATTCTGATGTTGTTTACCATTTGCTAATTAGCACTAAACAGTACAGCACAGCTGAGGCTGATGACAATGTTATTAATCTTGCAGGTAATTTGGTCATAAAAGTATTCTACAAATTGAAATTTTGACCTGATGATGATGATAGATGAAAAGTAAAACTGGTGACAGGGTGAGTTTGTGTGCATGAAATTTCATGGAAATCCATCAAATGTGGAGACAGAAACCGGCTGCTGGTGCTACAGGAAAAGTGTAGCGATCTCCAAACTCATTAGGATTTATCCTCCAGGAGAACACGAATGTCTGTAGAAAATGTTGATAGTAATCCATCCAGTAGTTGTTGAAATATTTCAGTCTGGACCAAAGCGGTAGACCAAGCAACAGAACAACATTACCTTCCCTCCAGCTACGCCACTAGCCTGGCCAAAAATGTAATTAATGTCTATGTCTTAAATTTCTAACCACGCTGGAACACAAAACGCAAGGAAGAATTAATTCACGGCGGATATTAAAACCAAATACTAAGGCCTGAAAAAAGTCAGGGGTCAAGGAGTTTCTCAGCTTATCGTAAGTTCCCAAGAGTGAGAAGTTCTTACTTGAGAGGAGAGTGGAGTTCCCACCGGAGTTGCTGTGAGTTCCTGTGCTGTGCTCATACTCCTTTAGAATACGCCCATAATGATACCTGTCCAAATACCAAAGGTGTGAGAGAAGAAAGAGAGTTTATTCCTTAAATGTTATATATGGTAATACACAGAAATATCCTTTCTCATTCTGATCTTCAGGATTTCTCACTTTATCTTCAGTTATTATCAGTAGCTGGTTGTTTAATTGCATTTACTCAGAAATACTACTTTTTTAAGTACTCATTCATTATTTAACTTGCTCGATTCATATGCTTAAGCCAACAGCATTTTGTGATTAAAACACAATGCCAATAATTCCTCATCAAACTGAAGTGACTTAGACAAAAAGACAGAGAAGAAAGCATGAGTTACAGAGGAACTTAGAAAAAAAGATGAATGAAAAACTTTACTGTTATGAAGTAAAGCCTCTTAAAGGTGTTCTACTAGATTTGTGTGTGTGTGTGTGTGTGTTTGTGTGTTGGGGAGTGAGATGACGTGTGACGTAGCCTGCTCACAGCCTCAGGACAACAGGCCACTTCATGCCTTGATCAGTACCCGTGTTGCGCAAACACGGCTTAGAGACAACCAGCTGTGGGGGGTGGGGGTGGGGGTGGGGGGGGACACTCATAAGGGGATTTGTGTGTGAAATGGGGAGCAGGGAAGGAGGAGAGTGAATAATAAAGTGGAAGAATGATGCAAGTGGGAGAGACCCTTTTAAAATGTGCCCAAATCTTTTAGCATTTATGACTTACTATTTCACAACACACAGTATGGGGTGCAAATAGCGTATTTCTGTACAGTAAACTCAATACTCCGATATTCTTTCACATTCACATCACAGCTCCTCTGCCTGCCTCTCATCACCCATATTTATGTCCCGGACAACCTTTTACGACTACATCTCTCCCACTCGGCCAGTGAATTAAGCAGCCCGTGCCCCCAATTTCACCCCATGAAAAACCCAGACCTGACATCAGTCAAGTCTGGCAGCCCCGAAAAGACCACAACCTCGTAATTTAGGCTCAGGGAACATGGCAACACTGTGTTACACAAACAGTCGAGGTTGGCTTGATGCAGGACTGGCAGGAGCAGCGTAGAAGAGTACATCCCAGTGAATTGTACTGGTAAAACTACAAAAAAATTGGTTTTATATCCTCTTAAGTATGAAGGTGACGAGAAGAACCATAAAGAAGGCAATGAGTTACGCTGCAGTGGCCCTGTTGTTAGACTTAAAGAAATTTTTATCTTCCAGTACATTAAAAGATTGTCATTGACGGGGACAGTTTTGGTTATAGCAATTCAAGTTTCAGCTGCTGTTGAAATGGCAAGAGAAAGCCTTTATGTGTAACGCACAGTTACTCACAGCTCAGTAAAAAGAAATGAAGAAATGACTTTCTACAGTATATTACACTTTATATTAAGGTTGGAATCCATTTACTGGCTGCACATGAAAATTTAATCTCACAGTATCTGGTCACACAAAGCAAAAGCCTTTATTCAGTGAAATTTGATAAAAAGTAAATCTCCTCTCTGATTAATCACTGGAGTGCTGTGAATTATGGATGGACGAGGAATTACTGACTACAGTTATTATAAGCAACTTGTGTAATAGTGGATGTCATCATCAGTTGAGGTGCGTCGACAATAGATGACAGCAAAGGTTAAATTAATCCTACACTTTAATGCATGTTCTAGTAGTAGTAACCTCTTACAAACAAAACAGTTATAACTGTTTAACAACTGTTGCTGTTTTGTACCTCATAGTGACCACCGTCTCCGTCCAGTCTGGCTGCTGGCTCTCCCATTCGTCAACCGTGACCCAGTTGGAGCTCTGCAGCGCCAGCTTTGCCATAGCAATTCGGTGCTTAGCCAGTACCAGGCCTTGCTTTCCATAGCCGTCACTCACTGGAGACACGATGCCACCCACCACCTGGTACAGGCCTGAAGGGAGAGGAGATTAATACAGTTTTTCTGGGTCACGACAGCCAATACAGAATTGGAATATAAAGCAGCAGATACAGTGATCTCTAAGAGATAGTGATGTTAATACCATTAGTGCTTTGTCAGCTCTCAAATTGGAGAAGTGCTGCAAATGCTAAAATTGATCTTTTTAATATGGGGAAATGAAAGTGCTTGATAATGACATGAAGTTATCAAACTATGACATAACTTGTGGCTTATCGTTTAATTGATATTTAAGATTTTAGAAACTACTTTCAACTAATATTTTGAAAATTTCAGTTTTCCAATCCAGTAGCACATTGTGCTAATCATAGTGTTAAAAAGGGTAAATAACAGATTGATTTGCAACTGCAGCACAGACATTCATAACAGAAGGATGAAAACAGTTAATGTATGCAGCTTACAGTATTTTCTAATGGTTACACTCAAACTATTCAGCTGATTCCTTATAGGTAAGGGGTCAAAGGGAACCATAAGAGCCTTATTTATGTTCCTGCCCACTGAAATGCTGCAGTGTGCATATACTCATAAAGCATCTTAGAATGAAGGAGCTGATTCATGACCAGTATAACACATTAAAACCATGTGACCAGGCTGGTATTCTTATTCTGATCAGCTTTAGGATGTAAATGGGCCTGAATTTATATAAGGAGACTGTGTCTGCTGACACTGCTGTTACATGGACTGTGTGGCAGCACATGTCAAGACACACAGCCGAGCCAAGGGTGACTGAGTTTTTTCTAAACCAGAAGAAAATAACACGGAGTTCATTGTAGGTCTCTGCAGCATCAGAAAGTTTAGCATGTTTGTACATTTGCAAACTTCAGAAAAAGTGAATGTTTCCTTTCTTTGTTATTCTTGTTTGTGACAATAATCCTGTCATAGACTAGAGTGCTTTAATCTGCGATAATTGATTTTTTTACCACTGGGGGGCAGAGGACTGATCTGAAAAACAAAGCCCTGATATGTATTATAAAATTGTAATGGCTAATGTGTTAGCAAGGAAATTCCTACTTTTCACATCCAGAAGACCAGAAGAAAACTAGTATTAATTTGGAGTTAAAGTAATATTCAATCTCCTTTTAGCTCCGTCTTATAATATAATACCTACATCTTTAGCTCGCTGGTTGTTAAGACTTTTTTCACCAGCTACTGTAGTTGCCACCTTTGTCTGTCATGTGGTGCCAGGCAGGTGATGTACAGTAGGTTGGAAAGAGGTTGTTTGCTGAAAACAGTTGCCTGCTGTTGCTGAAAATTAGGTTGATAAGAACATGTGAACTATGCAGTAAATTTTTGGCCCGTAAAATAAAAGAGTCTAAAAGAGTCTGCAAACGTCTTCAGAGCCGCAGAGTTGGATTATAATTCTCTGTAGCTTCATCACTGTGAGAATCCTATTTCAAGATATACATTTGATCCACTGCATATATAATTGAGGAGCTTTATTTGACATCATCTTATCAGAACTTTTACAGGAACTGCTTCGACCCTGAAGGTTACTTGTGGAGTCAAATAATGCATGCAAAACAGCACACATTTAAAAAGCAAATGCACATCTTTAGCACGCCACCTTTTTCATTTCATTTAGCCCTAAACCTAATTTTAAACTTTGGATCTGACCTGTGCTGTGCATGTGGTCTCTGGCCAGTTCAAACAGCCTCATGTGCTGGTTGGTGATGGGATTAAAGGAGCCACAGGCCAACAAGACTAGTGGAACCCGACGGATGGCCATCCTAGTTTAACCCCAACACCGCAGTCAAAGAACCTTGGAGAAAAGGAAAGGGAGAAGTCATTAACTGTATTTATTGTCGGAGTCAGATGACGGGGCACAAAGCTGACAGCACTGAAGGAAGAGTTCTCCTCTTGAGTACTTTATATGAATATAGCTGAAAATCAGTTTGTAATCATAATTACCTGGAGCCATGTTGTAACATTTTGCAGAGGTTTGCTTATTTGTCATTTGTTGGGAGTTTTTATCCCAAAGCAGTTCACACAACTTTAGTATAGGTGACCCCAGTGAGAGCCAAACCCATAACATATACATTCCTGCCCATTTATCATGAGGACAACCAGCGTACCTAAATACTGGCAAGAATAAATGTGTTGGCATTTTGCTGGAGTCAGACACTGGAGGAGGGGAGGAACTGCAGTGGCATTTTGTTTTAATGGGTATATGTGTGTGTAGATGGCCTAGAGAGAAATTAACACCAGACACATCATCATCTAATGGTACACATTAGTTGGAGAGATGGTTGCCTCAACCAGCCACTCTAACAGGTGTCACTTTAAACTTCTAGTTGGTTAGTTAGTTACTAGGTTAGTTGAACAGTTTCCCTTGTTTATGACTAATCCAAGGATTTCCTACAGATTTTGTATGTTGGCCTTTGCTCACCTTCTCTGTCAGGCTAAAACTAAAAGTACTGCATTAAAAAAAATCCTTCAGGCTATTGTGTGTGCACAGATAACAAGTAAATGACAATGGCTGCAATGAAATAAGTGGCATCAATATCTTGGATAAGACAATAAACATCAAGACTGAGATTTCTCAATAGGCTGCCCGCTATGAGGTCAACTGACTGAGATGTCTTTCACTATGAAGCACAGATATTAGGTCTGGGATTAAATAAATAGTCTCCAAATAATGTCCTAATGTCAGAAACAAATTATTACTTAACAAATTATTCATTCATAAAATGAGATGCCTCACCGAAAGGCCAATGTTGAAACTTTTTCCTATGTGGAAGCTTATTTATGCTACAATCTTCTTGGTTGTATTAACAGTACAAACATCTAAACTTTTCCCTCTTACAACCACCATCAGTTTTGTTCTCTATTCTTCACTCATTTCTACAATATTAACTGTAAAACGATGTATCTACATAATGCAGGTAACATCTCATTGTACTGAGCCAAGTTTTCAATATTGTTGCACTTGCACATTGCACATCCCAGTTTGTAGGAAGCAGGATAATTGCTGAAGGATGTGGGAGGCTGTGCAGACGACAGGTGCAGCGTCTGTGTGTCTTTTTATTGCTTGAGCCGACGAGACATTGAGTTGACGTCTTCTGACAGCTGTTAAACAGCGCAATTTAATTCAGAGGACAGCGTGACAATACCAACGACGTTCAGTAAACGTCAATAAATGTCTCCCTTGACATTGAGCAGGCAGCTAACATTACTTAGCTTGTCCGACCAAACTACGTCAAAGGGACGTTTACAGACTCGCATGAATCTGTAAAACTGAAAGGCAGTAACACTCAAAGGCTAATACAAAAATGTAAAATGCTTAAAAGTGAGAGTGATGAATAATTTGATTACCTTTTCTCTCATTGTTGCTACTTGGGTGCACGTGTCACACTTATTCCCCTCCCTGGATCTGAGGAGCTGCTGCTCGATGGTTCCGCAGAGAGAAAATCCGGCTGAAGTGCGACCCCTGGTGGAAGAAGATTGTCCTGAGCAAAGTGACGGAGCTCTCCATGGTACTGAAGCACACTGTACAATTAACTGCCTGGTCTTTCTTTTTTTGTTTTTTAAATGATAATTTTATTATTTTTATAATATCAACAGAACCCATATCAGCCTACATTAAGGCCTAACAACATAACAGCAACAACAACAAAAAATCAACTCAAAACTGTCTAGAAAAGTCATGCTCCACCCCATATATGTTGTCTTAGAAGACTTTAGCCTTAAGTCCCATCTGTCTATACCACATCGTGGCAGTAGGAGGAGAGTCCTTTATCCATTTCAACAGAATGCATTTTCTTGCCAAAAGTAGCAGTTTATCATAAGCTGACCTTTACAGCGGCACCTTATCAAACACCTACATGCTCCTGGTAACCTTTCATTCCATTGTTGTTAACTGCTTGTCAGATGAAAAGGAGAAGCTTTGTCAAACACTAATTGACTGTCTGTAGTGCAACCAGCAACTGGTTACAAAAAGGTTGTGCTGCAAATGGCTTTTCCAATAACTCTTCTTTGTCACAGACGAACAAGAATAATATTGAGAGAATGTGAAGGTTCAAGGAAGTCCTTTGGTGTTTTAGAGACCATTGGCATGTACCACTAGAAAATAGAACTAACTCTGCCCAATAAGGACAGTAATGGCAAGAGGAATTACATAAACGTGCATGCTGTATGTGCTCGCACAAATAATTCATTTCATATTTAATCAGCCTATTTCATAGTATTGTGACTATTGTTACTGTCAGTACTACACCCAACAACAAGCTGTGGGTTAGACCCTTTGAGTATCAGGTCTGTACAGTGGAAGCTGGTTTCTGAGTCCTATCTTTCAGTGTCATTCATTCGTGCATTTCATTAGCAAGATTAGTGGTGAACAGAAGTGTGGATGCATGCATACATGCCTGTTTGTGTGTGTGTGTGTGTGTGTGTGTGTGTGTGTGTGTGTGTGTGTGTGTGTGTGTGTGTGTGTGTGAGGAAACAATCATCATCATGCTTCTAGGTTGAAACTTCAGATTGTTATTCATTCGACTGCTCAGTCAGTCTCAGTTAAAATCCACAACTGCCCTCTGTACCAGCAGAAATGAATTTGTCTTGTCCAATAATCTGTGATGCCACACCAGTGTTGGTGCAGATAGAGAAAAAAAGAAGACAGCATCCAGATTAATTTTCTGTAGATGGAGGAAGATTTTCTGCTTTGGTATTTTTGTGGATAATTCTAATGCAACATGAACTTGACTTGAACTTTAATTTTAATGGAGTCTAGATGCCTAGATATTATGTTCTGATGGCATCTCAGGTAAACATCTTGTTTTGTTGGTATGAAAAATACTTTTCCACATTGGCACACACAGATTATACTATCTGAGATCTTAGAATTTAATATTTTTATATTCACTGCTTTTCTTACCAGTCCTTACCATTGTGAGGATGCAATACCTTAATAAATGAAACCTTAATAAGATTAATAATTTAGGAGTCATAAACAGTTGAATAATTCATTACTCATAAACTGTTTGGGTTTGCTGGAGGATACAGTAGATGCTGGAAAAAGTCAAAAGTCAAAAAGGCAACCAGCCTAATCCATATGAAAAATATGTGTTATGTTGAAAGTAAAATGTGCGTCAATAACATGCAATACCTAAGTAATGCCACCGTGAAATGTCCCCTGTTCTAAATGATTGCTTACCTGAGGACTTGGCTGCAGGTAGTGGAACAATGTGCTCCCTAATGCATCTTTCCCCCTGCTGTAACTTAGCTGCCACCAGCCATGGAAACAGCCAGTTGGGAGTATGTGTGTAAGTGGCTGCATGTACATGAAAATGTGGTCCTGCATGTTTTTCTCTGCATTTGTGTGTATGTGTGTGTGTGTTCTATCTTTGTTATCCTCTTAACTCACTTGAGGTCTGCCCCCTCTCTCTAATCCCCAGAACACACACCCACACCCAACAGACGAAGGAACAGGGGGAATAATTGAAGAACATACGGCCGTTAGAGAAAACCAGTGATTCTGCCACAGGGTGTAAACTGAAAGACTCAAATCTGTGAGGGGGTGTATAGCTGTGCTGTTTGGGCTCTTGTTAGGAGGATACAGCTGGAAAAACATCATATTGTAGCAGCTGCTTCATTCGATTAGAAAAGGAACATCGCTGTAAGAAGATGCAAAAATCCACAGTTCATATTACACTAAATCAAAGCGACAGATTTTTTACATTTCCCAAATGCCTAGCTAACACAGGCAACTAATGGAGGATAACAGCTTCATAAATTGATATAAGGATGCACATGGGTTACCAACTTGTCTGAATACCGAAATGGCCATTTAGGTATTCAGGTGTCGCACCTGTTATACCAGTCAGTCTGAGATCAAATCTGATCTTGCATTTTCATTGATATGATGAGGAAATGTCGAGCAAAATGAGTCTGAAGGTCAACCAAGGGATTGGGACACTAACATCTAAGCATCTAAGCAGTCACAAGAGAATTAACACAATAGAAAACCAGAAAAAAGACAAATATATCTGTACAGAATTTATCTTAACTTATGGAGAAAAAATATAACTTTTTGCTTGAACTTTTCCCAAGTAGTAGACTATTGTAGTAGTGCTGTAGTACACGTTGTAATGTGCTGTAATACACATCGTTTTGCTTTAAGGGGGTCACAAGCCAGAGGAGTCGGGAAACACTGATTTAGAAGCTGTTTCATGTGTTGAAAAACTTGAATCACAGAGGAATTAATGTTCCCTGTGTATGCGTGGTATTATGACCCCCCCTAGCTACCATAAATCACTTCACTTTGGGGATGTGTGGTAAGCTTCTGGTGCCTTATGGCTTGGGGTTTATTGAACTGATTGAATAACTGTAGCTGTATTTCTGTAGAGGAGTGCAATCACTGGGAGCAAATTCTCCATTAGCTACAGCAGCTCTTTCTTGGGGTGTCAAAATCACCCCCTCCCCTTTCTTAACACCAAACTCAACACATTCACACTCATCTCAGACAGATCCCCCTACTTACATCCCCGTCTTCACCACTTGCTCCTTCTCTTCATTGGTCTGAGGGAGCTGCCTCATTAACAGTCAAGTTAACCCAATTAAGCCATACTGATACCGGAAAATAAGCTATTTTCTTCAATATAAAAGTGTAGTATTAATAGTAGTGTATATAAAAACTTGTTTCGAGGTTTCCATAATCATTAAGATGTGACAATACGATTTAAAAAAACATCTAGTATAAATATAGCGATGTTTTTGTACTCGTATTTGACGTTATATAACAATAACAGTAGACAGAGTTTTATCTTGAAAGCATATAACAGGAAACTCCTCTTCATTTACGCTGCTCTACTGACGCCCTCTCTCTCTCTCCCTGTTCCCAGTTTCCAGTGAAGGTCTCTCTACCTGCCGGGCTCGTTGAGAAACACCCTCGCGCTGAGGAGGTGATCCAGGTTTTCAGAGGAGGAGAGGACGGGGAGACATCACCCGGCAACACAGCTCCGATAACCATGCAGACACTCGGGGTCCCTTTTTTGCTGTTTTCTGGGCTTTTCTGGGGCCACTCCTGCGCTCTCGGCGGAAAAGGTAAGGAACATGAAAAAGAAAAAAGATTTTGGCAAAAAGGAAAATCAACTTGGCTTCAAAATGTTGCTGCTTTTTTTTGCCCTTGAGTTGCTCAAGTTGGCAGCAACGGTCCGTCTAACAACTTCGTAGGTATTTAGGGTATTTTGTTTGTTTGTTTTGTCCCTTTTTAGCTAAGTTGTGCTGAATATTTGTTGACCTGACGTATATTTCCCCCCCCCCCGTGGCAGTTGTTGACTAACGGTTAGTCGGGGCTCGTGTGTAATGGTTGACAGGGCAATTAACGGGACAGGTGTACAGTTAGCTAGGTGGAAAGTTACAGCTTGATACAGTGATACGTTAGTGGGATAAATAACCGTCAATATAGACATTAGGCTGCAACTATTATTTTCATCATCGATTATTTTCTCGATCAATCATTTACCCCCTTTAGAAAATAGCCTTGCAAAAATGACCATTACAATTTCCTAAATCTCAAGGTAACGTCTTGAAATCACATGAGCCTTTTTTCCACAGGAGATATTCGCACGTCTGACTGTCTCAGGTGCAGGTGCATTTGAAAAGATCCTCCTTTCTCAACACTAACATAATTGAGAGGCTTAAACTAGGGGATGTTTTAGTATGTTTCCTTGAAAAAATCATCAAATTATCAAAAATAGTTGCAGATTTATTCTGAGATTAATTCTGAAATTCTCCCAGCTGAATAATTGATTAATTGACTGGTGGTTTAATCTCAAATAACTCACACCAGTTTCCCATCACTTTAAAGGGCAGGTACTTTTTTTTTGAGGTTTTTATATCATTTGGTAGCTTCACATTATTGTTCCATATGTATTCAAATCTGAAAATTCAAAGTTTGGTTGAAGTGTGTTTTAGTGTCAAAATGCCATTTTCCCAAGACCGTCTAAAAACTTTTTCCCACGTGACCTGACGTAGGTTTCTGCATGATGACGTTGCTACATATAAACTGATACAAACCCCCTAGTCCGCCTAGCCAGCAGCCACAGACTGAGAACTTGCTGTTGCTGCTGCTCAAAGTTTAAAAAATAACCTCTGAGCTCTTCTCCCTCCGGATCAGAGCAGAATCCGGTGTGACTCGCGGGTGTTATTCATCCTGAAGCTCCAGAGCTCCAGGCACCAAGCAGCTGTCTGTCCCTCCGCTCCATCCGGTGCATTTATAAACATCTCACACACTCAGACTCAGGGCTGTGACATCGCTCGTAGGATATCTGGACAATTTTTCATGCTGTAACATACAGCGAGCGAGTATGTTAGGAAGACACTGTGTCAGCGAACTCTGTGTGTGTGTGTGTATGTGTGTGTGGTGGGGGGGGGGGGGCATCAGCGCTCTGGCTCTAACCCATGTCACTGCTTTTTGCTTACGGCTGAGTGGGCGTTTTCACTTGAATAACCCGGAAAGCAACGCAGGTGGAGTCACCCTTTAAGCCACTAGGAGATCACATAGTAGCTAAATATCAATGTCAGGCTGAAAGGTTACTGGGATACTCTTCTCCTCATAATGTTATGTTCAGGAGGCAACCTCACATGCCCCAGTTTCTTTTAAAATGATCAACACCATAAACATTTAGGCTATTTAGGATATCAGCGGTAACGTTGCTGGTCATGATTGGCTGGTTGGCCAGCGATCTGAAAGATGATTTAGGTCTACAATAATAATCGATTAGTGCTGGAGAAGGGCAACGATGGTCAGGGCGTTGTATTCAATCACATCCTCACCATGTGATACTCTCACATCTTTCTCTCGCTCTCTCTCTCTCTCTCTCTCTCTCTCTCTCTGTCACACACAAACACACATGCAGCGCCGACTGGTGTTGTCTGTGAAGGGCAGCGGCGGTTTACAGTGGTATTAATTGGGTCTCTGGAGTGAGAGCATGGGGCTGACTGGCTGTCTGCGCTCAACCAAATATTATCATTATTTTCCCTGTTTATAACAGACCTCAATATGGCTGTGAGCCAGACGGACGGCTAACTAGGTTTAGATTGAGTTTAGAGGAGAGCCTGTTTTCTGCAGAGACTTCAATGACCCATTCAATTTTCTAAGGTGAATGTGATGTGTGAACTCAGCTGTGATTGCCAGCATGTATCCACACATCACTTGCTATGCAATGCACAGATACATAATATGGTTTTGAGGCCAAATATCACATTATTCAGCATGTTATGAAATTACCGGATTGGCTTTGACTCGGTGTGTCATGCAATTTTCTTGATATTGTTAAGTAAAGCCATTTCTTCTTAACAGTTGAAGAGGAATAGATCAAGGCCTTTGTGTACTGGCATGCTGCACAAGAGAGACACAGTAAGTGAGGGTGTTTTATATGTTGTATTTACAAGCTCTACAAGCTCAGCAGAATACTGTATGTACATGAGACAAAGGCTTGCTGCTGAATACCTTCACATAAGAAGACCGAAAAATAGACCAGAGCAGATGAATGCCAAAGAATACAGACTGAGAGGATTTTAGGGGCGCTGAAAGAGAAAGAAAGGGGGGGAAAAAATCGAAAACAAGATCAGATTTATGAGTGTCTTTTCAACAGAGCCGTCTAGCTGCATTATCCTCGCCGGAACATAAATCGTGAGAGCGATGTGAAACGCCGAAGCATAACTCAGGTTTTCCTCTTCTGTGCAATGACTGGTGAAAGAATGTCTGACGGGAACTGCTCTGCCCGTCCTGTCGCTCTTTTCCTCTTGTCATTCATGCCCTTTCCATTGTCTTTCATTCTTCTGCTTTTCTCACTTGTGTTTTTTCTTCCTTGTCTATCTCTGTCTTTTCTTTTGACTCTGCATCACTCTTTGCTGCTCCGCTCCGTTGGGCTGATGCCATTCAGAGGGCAAATGTCACAGAGAGCGAGAAGTGTTTCGTCATTCTCCCTCTCACTTCTTTTTCCAAGCTTGAACAGCCTCCGTTCTGATTTCCAGACTTGCTGCTCTCTCTCTTTGCACAGCCATGGATTCAATTCCAAAGTTTATGGGCTTAAGTGAGATGTATAAATGGCGAGGCACTCTTCTTTCTGTCTTACTTTGCCTTTTCTCATCTGGAGTGTGTCACATTCCCACTCTATCTCTGCTACCTCTATTACTATCCCCTCCTCAGTCCCCCTCTTTGCTAGCCTGTGCTGATTTTCTCTTTCTTTTAACCCTCCTTTAGCTTTAATCCACCTCTCTGCACCCCGACCCTTCTCTGTCCTTTACTGTTCCCAGTTCATGTTTTCTAACAGCTTTCAAAGGAAAGAATATGTGTGTTTCTTGTGTGTGAAAAGGTGTGTGCATGCGTTGTGATGGCAGATAATTGTGTTGAAAAAGACTGAGTACCCCTGTGTTTTGTACTGGCATTTATAAGTGTGTGGAGGAATGTCAGGTCTGTGTGCTGCTGGAAGTATATGCAAATGAGGGCAGATATGCAAATGAAGGTCCTAATTTGGATGTTAATTACTCAGCACGGCTAATTATAATATGTCTGATGAGGCGTAAGGTGGAGGAGAGGAGTGAAATGGAAGGGCTGCCATAGGATGATGTATGTGTGTTGAAGAGAGAGTAAGTGTGTTTGTGTGTGTGCATGTGAGAGAGAGAGATGTGTTTGTGTTTGGGGCTTTGTGTATGCCAGTATTACACCAGCTGGTCCAATGGCCCCGTTGGGGCTTTCTGGTCAGCACTGCTCAATATGTGGTGGATAAACATTGCATGCAGTGCTGACTTCTGAGAGATATCCTCACACACTGTTCCCCGTTCTTTCACTAATGCATGCACACACACATTCACACACTTTGACATTCCTCTACTTCAAAACTATCTGAGTAAACACTTTTTTATTTCTTAATAAAGACACATATTTTTCCCTTGAAGCTGTGCCAGGTGGCCGGTTGTCAGTAAACGACTGAGTTGGTGCGGTAGAGGAGAGACAGAGAGAGTCTTCTTCAAAGACCAAACCTCTTCTTCATGTCTGAACATGTCTGAACACGTCTGAACTAACTGTGACCAGTCGCCTCACAAACGGGCTCGCCTCTTTTCTCAATCTGGTGATGTTTAACCCACGATTGTCTAGGGCATATGGGAAATACAGTTTGTTATAGGCTGCTTAAACAGATATATTGAATAAACAAAGATATTAGATCTTTTTTTAAAAATTTCCCTTCTTGTCTAAATATATTGAGTAAACAACACAATGTAGTGTTGAGAAAAGCTATTTTCCAAGGCTGGATTTTTAGTAATTTGCGTTATTACAGCGTGTTCACACAGAGAGCAAAGCAAATTTTAGTTGAGGCGCAATTGCATACAAAGTCAAAGCAAACAGAACCCAGATGTTCTGTTTTCAATTTGGCTCTCTGCAGCAAAAACAAGTTTTTCTATATACATAAAGACAAAGCCAATAACAAATGAAATGTATTGTTAAAGGTGCAATATATGACATTCAGTCCCACTAGATGTCAGAAAACAAGTATTTGCTGTGTAAAGATATAGCCTCTCTGTTCTTTGTTTTAATAACCGGCCTGGCTGCGCGTGCATGTTAGTGCATGTGAGTCCCTCCGTGTCTTCCCGTGTCCGTTTTTAACATGGTGGCCAATTCACAAACTTTATAATATTACAGCTAAAGAGTAAACTAAACTATGTTTCTGAAAATATTTGAGGTGAGAAATAGGCAACGCAGTAAAAGAATCTTCATCCATATTTGAGCAGCACTGCCTAGTTTGACAGTTTGATCTGACTTTTGTGAGCTGTCAGTTCAGGGGATGCTTTCTTTTTTTCCCAACTTTACCGAGGAAATGATGCGTACATTTGTTTTGGTCTGAGATGCTCGTGCTGTAGTGCGACATCTAGTGGGGATGAATGTCATATATTGCACCTTTTAAAATATTTATTTAATGTCAATTGTCAATAAATGTAGACATTTATAACATTCAAGAGTGAATTTCATTCTTCAGAGATGCGAGCTGCTCCTTCAAAAATAGACCTGGTGTGTAAAGATAGCGGAACTGAGAGAGGAGCTGCGTATGAGCCATGACTGAGATGCCACATCTGGCGGACACTGGCATGCTGGCTTGAATGCAACAGCCATATCGAGTGGATACTGGAATTTGTCCAGAATGACAACGGTGAAAAATAGTTATGAAGTGTTTGTAGTTATGTGTTTATCTCTCAAACACAGTCAATGATAGCACAGCAATACTGAACACATATGGATGCCCAGTCTACCTTTTTTGTCTCTGATCCCGATCTTCAGTCTTTTAATATTGGATATACCGTGTCCGATCAGATACTCATATTTACCTAAATGTGGATTAAATATGTATAAATGGGACACATTAAAATAACATTTGTAGCCCACTAATTTGGCACACCTTCATTTTCATGAGCTTCATGATCCAGATACTGAAGATCCTGATTTTATTAGGTTTTTAAGCTTAAATTATTGATATTATACATCGGTGAAAGTTAAACTGGGAGAGCGCCACTCCTGAAATTCTCTCTGTTTAAGTGGAGTGGAGTCTCTCTCCTCATAGATGATTTTAGCCTAGTACAGACACCAGAGAGAGATCACAAACCTGACAACAGACAAATTAAAATTTTGCCTGTCAGCAAGTTACTCACAGAATTAACGTTAATTAGTGCAAACTGATGTGACCTGCTGGCGGTGATGTTTGTCGTTCTAACCAGCAACAGCAATGGTCAGCACCAGCTAAAAATGATGCAACCTGAAAGTTTTTTTCTAAATTGCTGCTTAGTTAATAAGAAAGAGAGAGGAGTGATAAGATAATTGTTACTGTCAGAGCGTTACGAAATTTTGCCAACCTCAGTGTCAGAACTCAGAGTCATTCGCACTATCGTGGCCGAATAATTTTTTGCATGCTCTAATTTTCACTCTCAAAATGCTTATACTGTTGAGCCCTGCTGTTCTAAAGGAGAGCAGCACTGCAACACTAGCAGGCTGAGGTGGACGAAACACAGCTTGATCTGATACCAATCCATTAAAATATGCTCGAATCGGCCCTGATACTGATCGTTAGGATAGACTTGGGGCATCTCTAATATATACTTTACAACTTCAGTCAATTTACGCATAGATTATATGTATTTGTGTTACATATAATCAGAAGCAGGTAGTGGTAATCAAATTTTAGTTGAGGCGCAATCACATACAAAGTCCAAGCAAACATAACCCAGATGGTCTGTTTTCATTTTGGCTCTCTGTAGCAAAAACAAGTTTTTCTATATACATAAAGACAAAGCCAGTAACAAATGAAATATATTGTTAAAGGTGCAATATATGACATTCAGTCCCACTAGATGTCAGAAAACAAGTATTTGCTGTGTAAAGATATAGTGGAGTAATGGTGTCCTGAGCAGAGAATAAAGTCACACTCCCCTCTGTGTGTGTTGTAATCCGAGCCTCTCTGTTCCAGACCGGTAATCAGTGGCAGGTAGTGGTATTTCAGTGTGTCAAAATGAATGTGTCACTTATGAATAATTCCCTAGCCTTGAGTTTTGTACTTGTGACCCCAAGAAACATAAAACAAGTTATGGCAAATGGATTCTGATAATAGTAGCCTTGATTTTCTTTATTATTAAATATATGAATGTACTAGCCCAAGGTAAGATTTTAATTGTTTTAAATCTCTCTTAAAGTAAAAATAACCTCCAATGGTCCTCCAATAAGATCCAAGGGCAAATAAGAAGGAAGTTAAGTGCTTTTTAACTTCTATGGAGGTTTTGTGTTACTGGACAAATTTTCCCTTAAAGTGAGCTATTTTTAAGTTTTCAGAAAAGCACACAAAACTGTACCAATTTTAAAAATGGCTTGTTCTCAATCAGTTTGGCTGAACAGAGCAATGCTCAACAGTGATGTACAGACTGAACTGAGGTGCTGTGCTTCAGCTGTGTCCCATGAGCTGGTGTCATTGAAGTGTTATCTATTTTCTCTATGTACACAGGCCCAGCAATCCTTTATTAAACAATAGACGGCTGTAAGTTGTGACTCATGATAAAGCCTGAGGTTATGAAGACATGCACCACTGCGCACTGTTTTAATTATAATTCCAATACAAACTTATTAGCCTGTTGTGTATTTGTACACATAATAAAATGTGTTAAATGTGTGCTTTCATTTCCAACCAAAAATATCATAACAAAATACACACTGATACACACACACACATGCACCCACAAAGCTCTTTTTATGTTAGCCAGATTCAATTGAGTCATCTCCTTCATCTCCCTTTCAAGTTGTCCTGTGTTGCTCGCTTGTATAGTCAGTCCAAAGCTTCACTATACTCTTTCAAATGGCTTTATATTTGATTTTTTTATTGCTTCTGATTCCCTCCTGTTGAAACCATGAAACAGTCATGTATTTTCCATCGGGAGGTATGATTCTGGAGATGTTGTACAACCCCAGGTCTCAGTGAACACTGGAGAGGTAGGCTACAAAGTGAAACTACGTAGTGCAACATAACTGGTGTTGCAGCAAGTCATGCCAAAGGAAATTCTTTAAAAATTTTTCCAATAAAAGTCACACACTGAGTTGCCTACAAGGCAACTCAGTGTGTGACTGAAAAACAAATCACTTTTAAAACAACAAAAGAATACCTTGAGAGGAGACTGAACACAAGTGTGTGTGTGTGTGTGTGTGTGTGTGTGTGTGTGTGTGTGTGTGTGTGTGAAACACAGACAAGACAGACAGAGTTTGCGTAGTTTCGTTCACACCTTCAGTCACGTCCGTATGCATACACAGACTGATGCACCTGGTGTACCTGCAGCTACAATCACAGTTCAGGAAGAAAGGGATCACAGCAGGGGCGGAAAATGAAAGCATGTCCTCAAGACGAACGGTTTTAATTTTCATGAGTCATCAGTCAAAGGAGTTATCTCTGTTTCTCTCTGTCTATCCTCATGTTTCTTCCTCTATGACGCTCTCTCCACCACCCCACTTGTCTTTTTCTGTCATTGACTTTTCCTCTCTTTTTTTCTCCCCTCATGGAAGCAGCACATTAGATATGACATTTGGATGTGTGTGTCAGTGCAAATATCCCTGTTTCTCTTCTCAAATGACTTTCATTTTCTCATCTCCTTCCTTTGTGAAGCTGCCAGTCCTGAGCCTCAGCTCGCTACAGAAAGGGTGACTTTACCTCTGTCTTTGCCCTTCTTGTCTTTGTCCTGTCCTCGTCTGCTTTCTGTCCTCTAACCTTCCTTTCTCAGTCTCTTCTAGTGTTGCAGTGGTGCATTTGCAAATCATTTATCATGTAGTTAACTGTGTTTGGAGGTGACATTACTGAGTCCAAATCAGTTGTGTTTGTGTGTGTGTGTGACGTTTTTTTGTGTGTATAATGGATTGTTTGTGCGAAATCCTTTTTAGCAACTCATCATGTACCACTATTCCTACCTGAGACATTTGCTAAAATAGGGTGCTTCATGCTTCTTGGGTTTAGATTATATTTCTAATGTGATGTTATGTTGCATGAAAAGAAATGAAGGCAAATTAAAAGTAGATTTGTTTGTTTACTCAAGAACAGAACAAAAAGTTTTTTATACCTTCTTGTCAAAACAACCTAGGTAGAAAATGTATTTAATTCTGTTTTCCTAATTTCCTAATTTAATTTTTTTCTGCAAAATTATGACCTCTTTGATGGAATAGCAAAGGAATACATTTAATTTATTAAAGTCTTGTCAGGCACAAAAACATGTGCCTGACATACTTAATGGATCCACACTGAACTGGGAAAAGTTTATAAGTCATCACACACCGTAATGAGAAATGGGCAATGTTTCTTTTGAAATATTCTTGTGTGGAGATGTTTGTTTTTTAATTAAAAAGTGATTCTCAGAGACCAGTGGGAATAAGAGAAACTAGTTTATTTTTTCTTCGTTCGAAAATCCTGGGTCTTTTAAAAAAGTGTGTTTCTGGACAAAACCCACTTTCTTCTGTGTTTTTCATCTAGTGTTCTAGAAATATTCTTATAATATGCATTTTTGGCAGCAAATAAAATACATACAATAATGCCACATAAAAAATCTTCTTAGTTTAGTAAAATACGTTGAGTTTACTTCATTTGGGTGTTGCAGAAGTGTAAATATAAGATATACAGTAAGATATACAGTGTGGATTTACTGTATATATACAGTAAATCCACAAATTGAATATAGTGTCTGTCAGTCCTTAAGCTAGTGTCCTCCCCATATACAACTCTGCTATGTTTCACAACCTGCACAAATATTGACTTTTCCGAGTCAACGATTACGGTAACAGGAGATGTTCTCCAGGGACTTAATGACCTCATTTGTGTTATCCCCTTTTTTATACTTTAAAGTATAATTTAGTCCATGCGTGTGTGTTGTTGTGTATGTTTGTCTACGTGGAAGATGAACTGCAGGCATAGGTCTTATGAGTCTATTTACACCGTTTTCCCCTGAAACATAAATACATTGTGTGATTGTGAGTCATCTACTGCATGTTTCCCCTGATCCATAAATTTGGACGTGTCAGGAGAGTACAGAGCCTCAATTTCGGATTTGTAATTTACTTCCCTGCTTCGCCTTGTTTTTTCCATTTGCAGTATTTTTGATGTATTGTCTGTTGTTGTCCTCTAAGTCATTTGCTCCTCCTTCTCTATACTTTTCCTATATGTTCATCTGGCCTCTCAACTAAAACCTGACTGCAGAGTTTATTTTGCTGTTGGTGCTCCACCAAGCTGTTAAACTTATCCTTATCATGAACTAATCTTGACTTTAAACCAAGTCTTCACCCTAAAATTAATGATTTATGTTAGGGGGACTGGTTTTTGTCCCCATATGTCCACATAACATGAGGAATCCTTGGTACACACACACATACACACACACACACACACACAAACACACACACACACACACACACAATCTACTTTTTCTCTTCCTCTCTCTGTTTTTCTGTCTTTGTCCCTAAGGAATGAGCAAAATTTTACCACCCACCACTCTTGTGTCAGCATAGCAAAATTTCCCATCAAGTCCATGTCACAACAGATGCGTTTTAATTTTTACTTATTCTGGTGTAATGACATTTTCTGTTTATTTTATTCATGGTCCACAGCTTTTGCTATTACAACTCTGTTCTCTGTCAGCAAAAAATCCTATTAATCTTTCTGCAGGTTCAGCATTGTTTTTGCACTGATCATGGTGCTTACCCAGGTTTTTTTAAGCTCATTATTGATAATCGATTGACATTTGTCATAGTGGATGCAAAATAAAGCATCCCTTTAATCAGCAAGAAATCCACTGGGTCTTTGTGTATTTTAGTGTACAAAATCGCACACAAGCTTGCGCTCATTTACACCAGTTTTGACAATGATGTCTTTGTCTAAGGTGATATTTCCCTCTACAAGGTGATGAGGAGAGATTGAGAAGGGTGTTATTTCTAGTTGACACCACGTAATTCATACTTTATATAGTAAGGATATGCAGTAAGTGTGTGCTTGTGGTGAGGTGGTACTGTATGAATATTTGCTTAACTGAAGCTTTGTTAATGACAAAATGTGGGGTCCTTACACTGACAATCATGTTTTTATGCCTCTATGCCAGCAACAGTCGTGGCTTCTGTCCATCCATTCCTGTGAACCTATCTCAGGAACGCCTGGAGGGAATTTCATTACATCTGGCACAGACGCCCACTTGGACTCAAGGATGAACTGATTAGAATTTGGTGGTCAAAGGTCAAGGTCACTGTGACCTAACAAAACACGTTTTTTGCCATAACCCGAGAATTCATATGCTAATTATGACAAAATTTCACATAAATGTCTAATAAGATAAAATTATGACATTTTATATCCAAAAGGTTAAAGATTAACTCCACTGTGACATCATTATGTTCTGCAAAAACACTTTTCTGGCCATTATTCAACGCCATAAGTCACAGAAGAGGAGATTGTGTCCATATTTCACATTTGGTCAGATACTGACTTGGTGACACTAATCTTGGGTCTTCACCTTGAAACTGTGGTGACTGTTTAGATCTTCTGTGCTGCCAGGATGAAGATGTGTGTGAAGCATCCACATATTAGTATTTGATGCTTCTTTGCAGCAACGTCCATATCTGAAGCATCGTCTACTCTTATGGCTAAAATTTTGTGTTCTGTCGGAATCAGCTTTATTGACCAAGCATGTGAACACATACAAGGAAAATACACTGAATACCTTTTTGTTAAATTCCTTCAAAGTCATCCAACAGACATGGATGAAAACTGCTACTTGACTGGTTGGCAGAGGCACACAACCGCGAGGAAGTGTTTCTAGTTTGATGTTGCTTCACGTGGCTCAACTGTGATTCTTTCTTTTTCTGAGGACTTGTTATTGCCTGTATAAGGTGTTAGTGTTCTGTGTTGGATGATAGCTGGCTGTCACAGACTCTCTTAATGCTTCTGCATTATTTGTTTGTGTGGATGTTCATTTCTTGCACATTTGTTGCCTTTCTGTTGAGGGCGAAAGTAGTGAAGCTAAATAATTACCATAATTTTTTATGCATTAGTGTCTGAATGGCTTTGTTAAACGAAAGAGTAAATAAAGAGCTTGAGTTTTCTTGGTATCGCTGTCTGTCTCTCTTAAGCAGTCAGTTCTGTCTGATTAGATGGAGGCAACAGACAAATACATTTGTATTATCTTTTTGCAAGACAGTAAAATGACTCCTTCTCTGTGTACTTTTCTGTATTGTGTTTGAGAGACAAAGGCAGTCAGATAAAAGAAATGACTGTCTTCTAAACAAAAAGCCTGGCAAGAAGACATATCTAAAGTAAGAATGTGCTCTTCAGTCTACCTGTCACAATTAACCCACGACTGAACTGTTAAATTATTATTAAAATGCCAAGGCTTTTTGTCTGAATTGCTCACCCCCGTATCTCTGGCACCTTTCCTCTGTAATTATAGTCAATTTTCTTCACAAGCAGACAATAACTTTATTGTATTGAGTTGAAATGACAGTGCCACCATACTAACTCATCAGGGTGGTGTGCAAAAATGGCTTTGGATAGTTAAAAACAAGAACAGGGAATAATTGAAACTATCAACAGAATAGTATCCTTGCTATGGCAACCTATTCTTTATATCCTACTGAGACTAAATAATATACTTTTCAACAGAACAATATAGTCAGAAGTGTGCTTTTCTCTCCCAGATTATTGGATGAGTAAATTCAACTCTACAGGCAATAAAAACTTTACAACTTTCATTTTACCATTTATGTCATCCACTGGCAACATCGACTATGTTACTGAAATATGTTGTACATTTTATAAAGCAATGTGGTGAATTGGAGCTCATTGAGCTCGATGATAAATGTAGTATTTATGTTACACTGTTACATTGTGCTGAATATTAATTATGATTGACATTTAAACCTGGCATTGTTGCTGTTTTGAACCCATGATTACACTTTATTATATGTCACAGGAGATAGATATTTAGTGAGAGAAGTGTGTGTAGAAAAAGAAGAGTGTTTTGTGAAGCAAATTTAGAGGAGCCATTAAAAGGTATTTCCCAGAGGCCGTTGTGTTGAGAGAGAGAGAGAGAGAGAGAGAGAGAGAGAGAGAGAGAGAGAGAGAGAGAGAGAGAGAGAGAGAGGAGGAGAGGGGTGGAGAGGGTCACAGATGAAATAACTGGAATCAAAGTGTGTGGAAGTGAATAAGAGAGCGCTGATCACACCGCTGATGTATTGGTTTGGGATGTATTAGCATTAAAACACATCATCAATCCTCTCTCCTCCCCTCCTCTCCTGTCTCCCTCTGTGACCGCTCACCCATTATACTTTATTTAAAGTAATTGGCCAGAAAATGGTCCTGAGTTGTCATCAGAGGGGAAAGTGTTCCTGTTAGCAGATACCTACAGTAATGGCTGTTTGCCTCTATTGTACACGAGTCTGTGGTGTCTCTGCGTTTCTCTCCTCTCTACCTTCTCTCCCACAACTGCCCTTTACCCCTATAGGCCTTGCACTGACTTCCTCCCTCCTTCCCTCATACACAATTAAACGTACACACACATACACACCCATACACATTCACTTAGCAGCTCCTCAGCCGTTGTAATAAGGCTGCTGTCCTCCCCGGTAATAGGGATCAGCTGTGGGTGAAGCGCTCCAAGATGGCAGCTCCACAAAGGATCAGACAGATGCTTGCGGATGAGACAAATCAGGGAGAGGATGGGCAACTTACTCGTCTTGTTAACCCCACGACTTTTGTCTCTTTTCCCTTCTTCTCCCCACTAGGATGACTGATACTGTACTGTAGGACTACTCACATCGCTAGCAAGGAGGCTGAAGCGTCATACAATATTAAAGAGCTACACTGTTTACCTCTCAAGCTTCATTTCTTTATTTAGACAGTAGCCTAGAGGGGTAAAGTGAAGGGGAAACACTGGTAATTGCTTGGGAAGTCGTGACAGAAATTCACTATCTTGGATTTTACCAGCTCTTACAGGCTTTCTGTTGACTCGTATCATTCCATTTAGCAGACTCTGTTCTTTTAGTTCTGTGTTATTTTGACTGTGTTTGAGAAATGAGAACAATTTTGTAGCCATGGTGGGATTTGAAAAAATATAAAGCAGTGATGCTACCCTCTTTGTTATTGCTGAATATGTAATTCATTCCCATTGTCAGATTCTGATTTTAGGAGAAAAAGTAATGATAAACAATGTTTTCTTTCACACCCTGATCCCTGTGGTAGATTAAAACAAACAAACAAAAGTGCTGCTTGAAGTAATGTGGCTTGGCTTGGTATTAAATTCTGAAAATGCCCTCCACAGTCTTGCAACTTATGATATTGTGGAAGTATAACTATAATACATCACATTTCCCCCCCTGTAGCAACCTCACCACCCAATTTTTTTATGCTGAGAGATGACGTAGGAAAAACAAATGCCATGAAGAAAATATTTGCTGAAATTTCACGTAAATGTCTTTCCTGCCTCAGAATTACAGTTCACTGAAGTCTGAAGTGTTGACTTGCATCTTAATTATCAGATATTCTGAGTGAATATGGTTTGACATACTTTCAAATTGCAGCAGGCTGACATCATTTTCCAAATTCTTTGAGAGCCTGCTAACTATAAACACACAGTTTACTTGCTGTAATTGTTGAATATCATCAGGTTAAGTATAATTATACTGCTTGTTTTGCATACATACATTGTCCTTCTATTTATCAAACCTCCAGCTTCCTTTCTCTGGTGCCTGCCCTCCTTGAATCTGAAAGAAGAGATTGAGGACAGAGGTGCATCAGAGAAAACACAGAAGAGAGAGAAAAGAGTCAGACCAGGCAAGAAGAGGAGGGCTGGAAAAAAAAAGACAATGTGGAGAGGGTACAGGAGGCAAGGACAGCAGACAAGTAAGATGTTGGTGAGAAAGAGAGAGGCGGAGATAAGAAAAATAATGAAAAAAATGAGAACACCATGACAGAAAAAGAGAGAAGATAAAGGGAGAGAGGCTGTGTGGTGTGGTGATGTTTGCCATTGCCACTCATTGTTTGGCAATGTGAGCGGTCGGCGGCAAGCCCCAGAGCGATTCATCATGATTATGTGGTGGTAGGCAGGTAATGTCACAGTAGGCAGGGCTGGGCACACCCGAGGCAGAGGCTGCCACTATTTCTAGTTGGTCACATCAACCTGTGTTGTGTGTCTGCTGTGTCGTCTGGATGTCTGTCTTTTTATGTTTCTGTCTTTTCTCTTTTTCTGTTCGACTCTTGACAATGTCTGGTATGTGGGTAATGCTGTTTGTTCTGCAGGGCCACACGACGCGTTGCCTTCATATTAACAAACCGGTGGTATGTTTTTGCTTGACGTTTTTGGTTATTTTTACTCCCCTCTGCTGTCTGTCATGTCACACGAAACTTCAGTGACTCATTAAAGAAGTCTTAATGTCAAATGTCAGTTTCTGTCTTCATCTGTTTGACTCTCTCCTCCCTCTCACTCATTTTTAGTGATTCTCTGTCTTTACCTTTCTCATGTCTGTGACTTTCTCTGTGGTATTTGCTGTCATGTCTCACCTTGATCATTTACATCTCTTTTATGTTTCTCTCTGTTACAATCCCAGTCAGCCACCTTTCACTTCTTCTGAAAACAGCACACATGTTGCACTGATGAACACTAGTGTTTGTTTGTCCAAATGTCAGCAGTTTTGTTCATAAATCCAGTGTTGTTTATGTGTATATGAGGAAAAAACCCAAGTGCTTGTAACTTTCTGTGGGTGGGTGTTTTGGAGCAAACACAAACACACACATATAGAGACAGTTTAAAGTCATGTGCACTTCCTGTACACCAAGTCTCTAATGCACAGTGTGGTGGTAGGGAGTTTTAAATGATTAATGATCACCTCTGTGGTGTGTCTGCCAAGGCTGGAGCTAAAACCAGTGCCATTCTCTCGTACTGCTGTCATTCCATGAATATTGTATAGCATATGGACCTGCTCGTCTCAAAAATAAGTCCAGCTCTGTCCATCTGCTATCAACTGATAATTTTTTCAATCCATCAAATTGTTTGATGGATTGTCCACTTAACTGATGTCTATATGATGAAGTAATACTCTTTTGCTGTCCTTTGACAATTGCTACTGCCAATAAATGTACTGCGATATTAGCTGAAGCTATGCTGATTTCATGAAACCTTTTTACATTTACTGCTCTTAAAGACAAAGTTAAGACTATGTATAGAGATTTAAAGATGTTGTGCAACTGGATACACTTGTTTACTGATGAATGATATCTAAAGATGCCAAAGACAATAAGTTAAAGATAAATAAGAGATGCAAATTACCGCTTCATGTTGACAATATCTATTAAACTGTGTGCCTAAACAGGGGAGGTACTGTCAAAGTCATCATCTAGTGTAATCACTCAGTTGACAGTCCATATTACTGAAAGTATTAGCGTGTTAGCGTGCTGCTATGTGCCCTTAGGTGCTCTGGGATATGATTACCCGTCTGCAGTGCTGCACTGTCAGCAGAATCCTGGAGGCAAACAGTGCAGAACGTCATTTAAATTTTTTTTTTTTATCCTGACAGTGTGCTTGGGCAGCTGTTTAGCAGCATGTGTGTACTGTATGCATCTCTCTATGATATTATGCACAATCATTGACACGTGTGTGTGTGTGTGTTTGTGTGTGTGCTTGTGTGTGTGTGTGTGTGTGTGTGTGTGCCCTTTTCCTGTCTGTGTTTTGCAAAAAATCCTCTAATTTCTGTTTCTTTCAAGGTAATGTTGTTCCCTCAGCTGATTCTGTTGTTAATTGTATTGCTGACACACACATACCAACAGCAATCAGCACCTTCTCACCAGCCCTACGCTGTCATCAACACCTACACCTACGCTCACATTCTTAACATCAAACGACTGCACTCAAGGTGAGAGCAAGGTATGACAAATTGAACCTCATGAACACGACTGTTGCAGTCAGTGTTTTCCTTCAAATTTCCCTTTGAAAATAATTAAGTGGCCTAGTTATAGCCCACATTATATGTAACTTGTTAAAATGTTATTTATTTCTTTAACTAGGTTGTCTTCTATGTTATTTATAGCATCTTATTTTCCACAGAGAGAATTTCCTACAGTTTTACTGTCTCCCAGTTCTGGTAAATAGGACTTTTCCAGATTAAAAAAAAAATCTGTTAATGATTTATCCTCTGATATGTTTGTTTGTTTTTTAACATGCACACATTATGTAAATAAACACTTTTTGATTAGGATCCCTTAGATTAGGTTATTAGATGATTGTGACCAACATTTTACAATTAATAATAAACTCTCTGGTGGACAAACTTTTTTTAATGGTAAGACTGTTTCTAAATTACTTCAAGCATATTTGTGGCATTTCTGTCATGTTATAGTTACTTATTAGCTAATATGTATGCTGATAGCAACATATCTAGTAAGTAAAGCTTTATTTATATAGCGCAGAGTTACAAAGTGCTTCACAAACACACATACAAAATTAAAACAAAACGGTTATATGATGATTTGCTGTCATATATGACAAGGAAAATGTAATATCTTAACATTTTAGGCTCAGACAGACAAAACATGCAAACTGAAGACCTGAGGAATTGTGAATTCCTTTTTTCCACTATTTAACATTTGATAGAGTAAAATAATAATTAATTGATTACTAATTGCAGCCTTCAACTGTTGGGCCCTGTAATGAAGCCAAGGTTTAAATGTTTGGCTAAATTATGCCCATTTGGGACCCCTGCATACACACTTCCAGTTCACCACTTTATAATATTTGGAAGCCAGCCATAGCCTTCCCTTTGAACTAAGACCATGAAAATGTCTAACCTTATCAGAGTTAATAGATGGAGTGCTTTGCCTTAAGTGTCTGAAAACTGATTTGCTATTCATGGTGATTCACCCCTGTTTAGGCTTCAAACATCAAGCTGCATTTCACTGATGCAAAACGGTGTGAGAGAGAGCAAGTGCAGCTGTGGTAAAACCTGAAACATCTTTCAAGTCATAATGTGAGCAGATGCTGAAATAAAAACATTGTCACACCCCCTGCTATTATTTCCATAAACAGAAAAAAAAAACAAATTGCAGAGTGCCCTTTCTTTCACCAGTAATGGCATCATTCCATTTCAAACGGTTAATGGGCTATTTGGACATGGGAGCTGTTGTGAAGCATTAAAAGGAAGCAGCTGTGATTACCTCAATCACGGTCATTTCACTGAACAATATCAGTCAGTTTCCCTGAGAGTATCTGGTCAACAAGACACATTAATGGAACCTGTTTACTCTAATGATCAGGTGAAGGAGGTGGGAGCTTTCAGATAAATAGCTCATAATCACTTCTCTCTTACACCTCACTCTCCTAAAATGCCTCTTTGTTCTGATCAAGTTATGACCCAGGAGATGGACAAAGTGTCTGTATTCCACTTTCCACACAAAAATGAAATTAAAAATAAATTAAAAATACATTAATCAAGAGGAATGAAAAGTATGGTAGAATAATGACAAACATGAGTTAACACACTGCTTTAAAAATATAATGTACAACAGTATGTGCCTCTGTGTAAAGACTGACAACACAAAAAACTGTCAAAAAGTCTTCTCTCTTCGTCTCTGTGTACATTATTTGTATGTACAGTGTAAAGTCATTACTGGAAATAATGACATGATTAGCTTTTTTAATGTTTGTGTTGATTTAATAAATGGACAATTTCCAACACACTTTGTTGACCTTATTGTTGTTGTAGTCTTTTGTTTTCTGTTTCTGCAGAATTACAGTGCTGTCCTGCACTATTAATTAAATGTCGATAAGGAGGAAATTGACATTGAGCTTTCAGAAATCCTCCCCAGAGCGATTCTGTTTGGTGAACAATATTGGATGAGTTTGAAGGTATCTATCACTATAAACATAGTAGAGTTTCACAATTACACTAGAGCCTTATCACTCAAACTGTGACAAACCTACTCATAAAACAGGCCACCAATTACCACATTACAAAGGCAGACCGACAGACTGAGTGAGACACAAGGCAGGCCAGCAGGTGGTGGGAAGACAGACACCACCAACTCTGAGGGAGGGAAGGGCAGCCAGTGTTTGACTTTCAAACTGCGAGAAGGACACAGACACAAACAGATAAAAAGTTTCTCACAGGCACAAACACACACACAGATCGACATGCTCCAAGGATAGGTATTCCCAGTAGAATGATTTGGGAGCAGTAATTGCTTTCAGTAGGCAAAGATGATGAAAACGACTAGGTGAAAACCAGTATATGGCTGGACCGTGTATGGTCAGTGTGTGAAATTGTGGCCAATTTGTTACATGGATAGTCAGTGATAGTGTCTATAATGAATTCTTGGATATTAAATGTTCATCTGCAATTTTCTGTAGTGATCCCAGTAATATTTGTTGTGAAAGTGTGCTGACGTAGCACATCACATGACATGGTTAAGCTACGTTTGAGTCATAAAAGGGTATAAATGCAGTTGCAAGAAACAATACTTTCCACTCATATCTTGGGATGTTTGATTTGAAAGAGAACTTATTTTAATTCTAATTATAACTATTCTAATTATCTGTTAAATCCCCCTGCTTTCATCTGTTTCTATCTGCGGATGTCTCTTGTGGATCAAAGCTTCACCATGTATATTGTCCTGGAGTGGATGTGTATAGAGGGATGTACTTTGGAAGTCTCTTTTTGGTAGAGATTGGATACTGATGAATTATTTAATTTTCTGAAATATGTTGCAGATTTGTAGACATATTTTCAGTGTCATGTGTATTTTCCTTATAAAGATCTTGCATTATGTCATAGTTTTCTGGTGCAGAGCTGCAGGGTTCATATCTTTGAACAAATTGTGCATATGATAAGGTACTGACTTCAATAGCTCATCTTGTGTAGTTTTCCAAAATGGATATCAGGGTATCATTTTCTTCAGTTTCTAAAGCTTTTTAAAATAAATTCAATTGTTCCTGATTCATCCTTCATGTTAAAGTCTGTGATGTAGGTGATTAATGCACAATAATCCAAATATATTTGCACGTCCATGTTTGCATTCCATGCTTTGATGCATTCTGGGTTATAATTATTTATCATTATTTCATCAATATCTCTTTGTAGAATGACCTCATATCCCCAAGATGATAAAGCGAGAGCTTCTTCATATTTGGAAAGTTTCTTGTGAAAGTTCCCCTCAAGATTTGTTTTTTGATTAATTGGAATGCCTTCTATGTCTGTTTTTTTTCAAATTGATGAACTATTTGAGACCATTAGAGCTGATATGCTGCCAACTTGTTGTGTATGCTAATGCAATGAAGTTATTGAGTTCAGTTATCAAGATTTCATCTTGTATGAATTGTCTTTCATTTAAGATGTTTTCATTTACCATAACTTGCCCACAAAGTCTTAGATAAGTATCTATAGTTCCCTGGTGTTTTGCCACTGCCTTTTTCATAAAGTCTTTATTTTCTAAAATACTTGTGATTGTTTTCTTTATTTTCATGACTCAGTAAGCTTTTTTTCCCTCACCTCTGCATTGTTAGGATATTTAATTCTTGCTGGAACTGTTATCAGAGTTTTTACTGAGGGGATTCGTGGGAAACGGAATCTACTGTTTGGTCCTTTTTTCTGACAGGATTTTTTGAAATGTTGGTTTTGTGAAATGGAATGGTGACATGACCTCTGTATCTTTTTTAAGGTAGTACAGTAACACTACTTGTAATAGACACATCTGACTCAGAAGGGTTATTGGCTTGTGTTTCACTGGTTGGGTGTGTAGCTACTTCTGAATGTGCTGATGTCAGGTTTTGATTGGCATTGTTTGTTTCTGGTGTTGTACCCAATTCCTCATCTTTAATTTTTGAAGTACTGTTTTATATTGCTTTATATTGCTAGGATTGTTTATGAGTGATTTTGTTGTTTGAGTTTGGGTTTCTTCAAATTCATTTATCTGACCAGGGTTATTTTGTCTGTGTAGTTTGTTCTCCCACCAATTTCTTGACGTATTTGTACCAGTTAAACCATAATGTTCCATGTGTGCAGCACCACCAAGCTAAAACTCAACTCTGTAGTTGTAGTATTGTACAGAGAATGGGCTTTGATGATTCATGACGATGTGTTTAAACTCTAAACTTGATGATCAAAATTAAGAGGACAAGTTAGAATATTTTGTTTGTTGAATTCATGTTTTATATGATATATATAGATATTTTCTTCTTTTTGTAGGAATTCTTGCAAAGGTATGCCATCAATTTAACATTGTTCTTGACCATTTTCAACATGATATTCAAATTGGTGTTTTTGCAGGAAAGGTGTGAAATTTTCATTCATCCTTTTTTCTGCACAGCTTAGGGTGTCTAGAGATTAATTCTAGTTCTCTCTTTTGTAAATATCTAGGTGTAACAGGACTATTATCCTACACATTGTATGGGTCATTTAGTGTATATTTCAGGCCTCCAGTACTTGTTTACGTTTTTTGCCTTTTAGGAAAGATATATTTCTTTCAAGCTGATTATAAGCAAAAACTGCTAAGGCATAGCTGGGAGTGTTAGTAAATCTCTTATCAACATTTAGTAGTCTTTGTTGAAAATATTGTTTCATACTAATGGGAATTTATCTCTCTTTATCATGTAAGCCATATTTGCCGTCTGGATGAAGACATAGGAATGACTTGACATCCTAATCACACTCCTGCAAGATATTGGTTGGTATTTTACTTTCGCTGGGTGCTATTTGTATGGGTTCATTTGAGTGTGAGCAACTGATGGCAGAGTCTTCACTTGAGTAGGTTATGTTGTGTCTTATATCTACTTCTGGATAGTCATTAAGAAACACTGTTTGTCTGTTTGTGTCAAGTCTTTTCTTTTGAATGAGGTCATTGGTCCTGTATCTGTCTGCTTCCTCATCATCACAGTCAGAAGGATTAGCACTTTCAACATTATCATTACAACTGGGAAGGCTACCATCAGTTTGTTTTTACACATTTTGGTCAATGATTTCATTATCTATATTGTCAATATTAAATAAGGAGTTGTAACCAATGGGATCCTCCTCCAGACATTGTATTTGAAATTTGTCAAGGTGAATTGGTAGTAGGGATTTCCCACATTTCTTAATATTTGTAGGGCTCGCATGTCTTTGAAAACATCAATACATTGGTCATTGTGATTGTTTTTCGTGGACATCTTTCTTGAGAGTGGACCTTTTACAATTCTAGCTGTATCTGGTAGTAAGTAAGTAATATTTCTATTGTATTAACAATATCTTGTTCAAATGTGGGGATGTGAACTATTTTCTTTTTGGTTACAATCCACCTCGACTTGGGAAGCTGGTATTTGAATGAAAATATTTCTAGCAATCAGAGCATTTTCTGATTCAGACAGTTTGAGTTCTTCATAGTCTGTGATATTCACCAATCCAAGGTAATTTAAATGACTCATAGGAGGAATTTGATTTTTCATTAGTTTTTGCAGCGTCATGACATATCCAAAAATCATCCTTCACTTTCATGTCTTCACCAGAATTTCACCAGTAGCACTGCGTAATATATGTGGATATGTGACTTTTCAATTATTTGATTTTTTAGCATGTCATTATACCTTTTCACTTGGTTGTAAAACTGAATTCGTCTAGAGCAGACACAAGCAAATGTCGGCCCATCTCTCACATCTGTTCTGAACTGTTTTATTCTACCAAATTGGGTTTCATTTAAATAGTCAAATCTCTTCCCTCTTTGTGCTGCTCTTTGTTTTGCTGTAATTAATCTATATTGAATTGTATTTTTTTCTAGAAAATGTTGTCTTGTAGCTGCTTTCCCCCTAGCACGTTTGGCTCTAGTTCCTATGGGATCTTTTTCTATATTTTCTGTTTGGTAGCGACCTGCTCTATCACATTTTCATCTGAGTGCAATTCGATATTCCAGTAATTGCCTTCGCCTGTAAGAAGCCTGAGCTTCAGTATGTTTTTGATTTTTGTTTTGCCATGGCTTGTTTTTGTAAAGAATCCATGTCGTAATGAGTTTGGCATGTTTGAGATTTCTGCAAGCGTATTAGCAAATTTCTAAACTGCTTATGACGGATCTTGCACACATTCTGCATACCTTCAGTATACTGATCAAATAGATCTGTTGTGTGGTCCTCCTTTCTTTTCTTGAGTACACTTAAGTTGTATAATGAAAACTCTTTCCTTTTTACTCCTGCCATAGTCATGGGTGATTTGGTTTTGATATTGTTGTCATTCAATTGGGTCAAGGTGTCCTTCAAATGTATAGGAGTTTTATACTGCTTTTGTTTAAATGCCTCTGCCAAATCAATTGGTTATTCAATATCTTTGTCAGATACTAGAATCAAACTTTAAAATGATTGCCAGTGTGAGCTTGCACCAATATAATTTTGGTGTCTCTAACATTAGATGAATCTTATGCATTAGCATAAATCACATTTATTGGCACTGGTATTTTCCATCTGCCAAAGTGTGTTGATATGCAAGATGTCATTCTTTATTGAGTGGGCACAATTAAGAATGGCTAAATCACCAAAATATTCTAAGTCATATTGTTTTGTTGTTTTGAGGATGTGAAATGCATCTTTCCATTGCTGTTCTGAATAGTTAGCAGGCTAGTACAGACTTGATTTTACTATATCTTCTCCTGCACCATTCTGTAATATGGATTCTGTAAGGTTTTCAATGAAACAATATCTTGAATTAATGTTATGAATTATAGATTCTTAAAGGCCGTTACCATCAACCTTGTTGCGGTTGCTACTTTTAAGCTGGATATTATGTTTGGCAATGCGAAATGTAGAACCGTCCTCACCGGCACCTCCTATTAGTAACTTTGCTACTACTTCATTGTGTGTAATTGATTGATTAATTGGTGATTCCTGTGTGTGTTAGCAGTCTAACATTCTGTTTGACAGTATTCTCCTTCAGATCCACTACATCCATAAAGCCTGCCAACATTACCAAGGAAACTCCAGAGAGTCATTAAAACACAGCTGTGAAACCTTTATTCTATTTGTGAAAACACAAAAAAGGGTGATTTCACTGATGTGGCTAGAAATTCACAGCACGATTCCACATCTCTCCAGGTTACAGCCATGTAGAGCTCCTTAAAAACAAAGGTAGAAAAGTTATTTTTACCATTTGAAATACAGTCACACAAAATCTTTAGAGAGTAAATTTTCTAATCTCTCTAATGTGGTCTAAATGGGGGAAAAAGGCAGTGAAATCATCCTTTTTCAGTTTTCACAAATAGAATAAAGGTTTCACAAATCTGAAACTGTTTTAATGAGTCTCTGGAGTCTCCTACCAGATTTGACAGGTCTAAGTATAGTGGTTTTTGATCTAGACCTGGTCTAATGTGGTCTGAATGGAGAAATATTAGTGAAGTCACCCCTTTTTCTGTTTGCATAAGCAAATTAAAGGTTTCACAAATCTGAAAGTTGGTTTAAACTGTGTTCGGTTTTGCTACGATGTCTAAACACTTTTTCATAAGTGTAAATGGTGCAAAAACGGAGAATCAGCCGCTAAATATCATTATTTATGTTTCCCTTTGTTCTGTCAGACAACTGCCTGGCGTCTTCTGTGTCAGTGTCAAACCAAACAGCCAATCAGAGGTCATGGTCAGTATTCAAAGTGACCAATCAAGGGATGGGGACTGTCTATGCCGTCCCTACTTCCAAAGTCTTAAAGGGCAACTTGTCGAGCAAGTGAGTGTTGAGCAGTTGCGAGTGTTTAGGGAGGGTCAAGCTTGCGCTATTCCGTTCACGAATACTACTATGTGTGCTCATATCACATGCACATGCCTGATTTTTATATGCACAGGTTTTGAGACTAATTAAACGCTATAAGCAAACAACAGAACAAATGGGAGCCGTTTAACAAAGTAATGTTACATTATTAATACTGATGAGTCAATGCATAAACAGCATTTTATTGTTAATAAGTACTTCTTCCAACACTGTCAGTGTCGCTGAAATTACTGGGATTTTGGGAGCAAAATGCGGCCACATTTATCATAGAAGCTAAAGCACAGTTGTTTAATCTTAACTTAAGTTTCTGGTAAATGTGTAACATACTAACTTAATGAAGCATTTCACTTACCTTGGAGAGATAAACAAAATGGTCCGCTCAGTGAATTCAGAAGTGTTTAGTTTTCAGTTGTTATATCCAAGAGCAGCAAAATGTTCTCTTGTGATAAATTTGGAATGAGCTGCAGTTATGAGAGGAACTGCTATAAAGGCCCCCTGAGGACGTAGTTGAAAACTGTTGTGGAACTGCTGTAAATGCCCCCCTAATGACGTAATAGAAACTGTTCGCACCAATTTTGAAACAGCAATGGCCAATGGGGAAACTCCAACACTTGGCCGGCCATACCAATGGTGTAACTTCATTGCTCAGTCAGTCAGTGAGTCAGTTAGTCAGTGACGGAGAGACATTTGGGGTTATAGGGCTGGCCCATGGCCAGTCCAGCCAAATAAAATTAATTGCTGCATACTTGCTTTGTTGGGATTGGGCATAAATCCTGAATTTCTTTGCGATCCAATACCAGGTAATATCAAATTAAAATGGAGAAATTTGTCATTTTTTTCTGACAATTTGTAAAAAATACTATAAGTTTGAGAGTAAAACATAACATAACATGTCTAAGAATTAAGTTTTTTCACATCATGACAACTGGAACCAACTTACACCAACAAAAGCAACAATACATGAGCAACAAAGACCACATCCAACAATTTCTTTCATTTGAGCTTCCATTTTGGGGTCTGTGTATAAGTTCAATATACCTTAGAAAATGTCCTTAGGTATTAACCACAGACATAGCCTATTATTGAATATCACATTAATTTACTTAAATATAACAGTGTTTCCCCTAGGTTGACTGCCTTGGAGTGGTGGGGGGACAACTTGAAAGTCAGTCCACCTTAAGTGAGCCTGGTCAAGTTAAGCTAACGCGTTGTTGCTAACTTCGGGGCTAACCCCCTTCAATAGATGAGTATTTTCTTTGTCTTGAGGAGCTGCAGCATTTATTAACTGACAAACAGCCTGTACTGTACATTTACTGCCAGATTGACAACTTACTGCTAAACTTTTCCTCTGCTCCACTCGTGTTCACGTCATGTTTCTGCCGCTCACCCTCTGCGCTCGCGCAACTACACACGCACGTTTACACACACATACACACACGCACTGCCTTATTACTTAACGGAGCTATACTACTCTTGTACCTTTGACATAGATGTCCTTTGAAGAACAAAGAGAGGGAAGATGACTAAAGAAAATCCACAATAACGCATGGTGTTATTGTGCTCACACAGTGTGCGAGTGAAAATCATTAGTAGCCCGTTGATATTAATGATCTTCTGAAATTTTAGCAGCAGCGCTCATAATTTTGCAGTGGCGGTGCGCTGCTGCTGAATGAATATAGGGAAACACTGTATAATTTTGTCTTAATAAACCATCTTTATATTTTGGGTCTTAGAGCAAAGCTGGAATCCCTGAAGTGTGGTGCACTGGCCTCTCGTCTGGTTTAGGGTTGTCCTTGTCAGCTGAGGTAGCAGTAACGACGGATGGTGCTGTTGGTTTTTCTGGGGCTAGTGTTGAATGAAATAAGAGTTTCTTTCTGGCTTGCCTGGGGCTCATCACTCTCTGTACTGCTGCTTTTAGACATCACCAGGTTCACTTTGTGTACTGCAAAGTGCTGACTGGAGGATTGCTGACAGGATTACCTAAAAAGCCCAGTCTGTTAGTCTGCATTAAATGATTGATTCACAATTTTTCAAATCCGTCTTAAAACAAAATCCTCATGTCCGTATGTAAATTAAAACAGTTATTGGTAACTAAAATAATTGACGATGGATAAAAGCCAGTAGGCTTCAGCAGTCTGAGTCAGACAAATCAAATGGATATTGTCCAGTTAGTCTTTTTTGTGCAAATTTTCCTCTTTGTGCTTCCAGGGCACTGTTTTCTTGTTGAGCTGCACTGGAGGGATGGTAAGAGGGATCTTTTCAGAAAAAATAAAGTTAATACCAACTGACTTGTCTTGATTTGTCAGACTGCTGAAGCCTTTTAGTCGCTTCAGTTGAACTATAAAAGTCATTTTTGCCCCCCTTCACTTACACTGGAATAGCATTAGGGAGGGATCTCTTCATGGCTAATATAGAGTAAGGACAATTACAGTGACAGAAAACTTTCAGAGTACATACTGTAGGGGTGTGTGAATATTGTTTTGAGGTAGACTTGAAAAAGTGTAAACCTATCAGTTTCTTCAGGCAGTTTTCTTTGGGAGAATAGTTACCAGTTACAGTTCATTTTTATGACTCCCCTCATCAGTATGTTGCTTGATTGCATATTATCATGTGCAACTCAAATGTCTCCTCAATACTCAGAAAAGCATGGGATGGTCTATCTTTGGAAACAAAACCTCTGAGTCATTTTGTGAGGAGGGGTTTCTAACCTCTCTCTGTCTTTTTGTGCCATGTGTTTTTTTTCTGCTCTGACACAAGATAAGAGTAAAATATATTGTTGGACAACTGAATGATTCCTGATTTGATTTCACTTCCTGGAAGAATGAGTTAGGCAGACCAGAACAGCCTGGGATAGAAAAACAAATAATCCTTCACTCCCTGCTTCCTGAACTTTTTTCTTCTCCCCTCTGTCTCTCTTTGTTCCTTCACCCTGAACAACTCTGTGGCTGAGCAGTGGGGGTGGGTTGTCACATTTAGTATTTCAGTGATGAATGTCTCTCTGTTATAGAACTTGCAGATGCTCTGTTTTATTTCACTCATCGTTCATGTTGAATATTGTGAAAAGTGAAAAGAAAAATCTTCATTTTTTTTGTCTCAGCAGGCTACCACTGCCTATGCGCTATGTAAACTTAACCTTATAGTGTATTATTAGTCTCTTTAATCATATTTAGTAATGAGCTGTCTTTTTTTCACCTGTTGTTGAACTCTAAACTTCAGAACTGACATGATTAAGTCAACAGATCGAGAGTTAATTATTATTTTACATTGAGCGATTGCTTTAAATAAACCCCATTCCATTAGAGGTTGATTTTCTTGTAACTTCAATCAATTGATAAGTAAATAAATAAATACATTTCTCGCTGTTGTATATTTTAGTCCACGGTACATGACAGCATGCATCTATTCTTGCTCAAGGTGGTGATGAACAGCCCTTCTGTTTTCCACCTGCTGTCACCTCTACATATTTTCCTTTATAAATACTTTTTACAAGGTTTTATTTTCCAGACAGATCTCTCTCTCGCATCATCTTCTCGCTTTCCTTTCCCCTTAGCTGTAAAGCTTTAGATTTTACTTATTCTCTCACCCTTGCTCCCATTTCTTAGACTTAAAATTTTGATTTCTTCTATATTTATTGTATCTAATATATACATTTTCTTTTCATTAGTCAGGAAATTGTTTTGATCCTCACAGAAACAATCCTATTAGACAAAGAATGAGTACTTCTTGGCTTCTGCTTGTAGAATGATATTTAGATGTAGTGTACGTGAGTCTGCGTTTATGTGTGTGCACATCTGTGAGAGACACTCGGTATCCTGGTTAAAATGGGAGGTTGGAGTTGTAATTGAATGAATGAATTTGAAAAATATTTGTCTGTTTGTGTGTGAAAGTCACTCTCAGCTAAAGTTGTACTGAAAGACAATTATGTTGATACATTACCGCACTCCACTTCACACAGACACATTTCAATATGACAAAAACATGAAGGAGCTTGGAGAGAATTTCATGAAGTCCCTCGAGACACATTTATAGTCTGTGACTGCTTTTTAAATTTGAGTTAATTCGGTAAATCCCACACAAATGTCTACTTGCACAACATGAATTACATCTTAATTTATACAATATTTGGCTTAAATAATAAGTGTCACATAAGATTTCTGTGTGAGGATTGCTGAAGATTTGATAATTCTTTACTGCCACTTATATCACATAGTTTTGGTAAAACAAACTATATGTAAATGCTGCATTATAATCGTACCAGGACTCTATCTGGCATTCATATAAAGCACAAACAGTTTAGAACAATGTTACATTAGAAATTGTGCACATATACTTTACCTTTTAGAACACAACATCCACTTCCCTTCAGTAAATTAATGTTATTGATGGAGAGATAATGACTTTGTCAATGCAGCTTTGAGCTAAAGTGATTAAAGTGTCAGACCAATCAATCCACAAAGCTCTGGACTATTACTGTACAAAAGCATGGCAAAACTAACTGACCTCTCCATTCAGAGATCTCTGCATGTTTTTCAGACTGCACAAAGGTGGCTGGGGAGCACAAACAGACAACTGTTTCTTCCTCCTCCTCAGACAGAATTACTAGAATCATCAAAATATCTTGAAGTCCTCAGTTTTACATTTTATATTTGGGTCATGTTAAGGACAGAGCAGATAGCATTGCATCAAATTAAAGAATAGAGTTAAATTACAGTGACAGCAATATTCAGATTCATGTTTTACCTAATTTACTGCTATAGATTATTTTATGCACAATTTGTCACAGCGTGGTAAATTTGATGTTTGAAATTAAGATAATTCAAACTAATGCCCATGTTTGAAAAAATGTTAATTTAGATGTAAATGTAGTGAAACATAACTTTCTATTCTAAACAAGAACAATGCATGTGACCTGGTTTTGCACCCACAAAGTTTTAACAAAGTTAAACAATGTCACACAATATCTACCTTTGAATTTCTTAAAACAAACAAAATAAATAGATGAATACAGAATAAAATGAATGATGAGAGTGTGACCAGTGAATTTAACTTCTTTTATTTGGTGACACTAGCAAATCAGGTCACTTTTTCTAACAATTATAAAACATTCTTTAAATAGTTACTGACCATGGAGGTGTGCAGTAAAAGGCTGACTTTACAAAGCAGCTAAAAGTGAACAATAGTTGTAAAATGTCTGTCATTTAATAACATCTGTTGTCACTATTTTCTGTGAAATTGCTTCTTTATGATCCGTAGTTGTTAGACCCAGTTATTTATTAAAAATTGATTCATTTTGGCTGGAATGGGCAGTGGTGGACAATGTAACTTGTTCCAAGTTGTCCGACAATCTGCTCTGGAAAAGTTGATTTGATCCATTGATTTTTCTCTCTATTTAACATTCTGACTCTCCCCAGGTGTATGAGTCATATAGCTAGTCCCCACTCTGATCCTCTGTCAATGACGATCCACATATCATCTCCGATCAGAGTTCATGTTTAAAATGCCAGGATTGTCTATGAAAAATCTACCAAAATTTGAGGAAGAAAAAGGTTTAGGAGAGAGAGAGACAGAGAGAGAGAGAGAGAGAGAGAGAGAAAATATCTAACACAAACTGCAGGAGTGCAAAGGGAGGCCGTTAATCATTTCAGACAGAAAACAAGTTGCCTTTTGCATGAGTAATTATCTACAATGAAAAATACAACATTTACAGAGATAATGTAATTACTTGTCTTGAGACGTGGTTAGAGCTTCCGCTATTTTGAATGAGTGCAGGTTTTCGCATGTCAGCTCGCTTTCCACCCTGTTGCCTCTCTCTCTTTCTGTCTCATACATACTCACACACACATGCACACAACATTTCACTGACATCGTTTTTTATTATTGGCTCTATTCAGCAGAAGGACATTTTGCAATGTTGTGGTTATATTTTTCTTGTCAATAGTCACAAGGCAGAGAATTAGCGTTCAGATATCCTGCCTGTTACATCCATATTAAATTGAAAACATGGCCTGCAAAAACTCCCCACATCAGTCTTTTTTTCCCTTTTACCATCATATAAAACAAACTTTTGCCTGATTCATTAATGTTTCAACATTAATTTCCTTCCCTTTTACTCATTTCAAATCTTAATAATGCAGCGTTTCTCCAGTCCTTCCACTCCAACTTGCCCCCTTTACCTCCTTTCATCTATCTTCCCACTTTTCTTCCCCTGTTTATAAATTGAAGCAAAAAAGCAAAGTTGGGATGTAACGAGGGTTGGGAAGTAGCTCAAGTACTGTGACTGCTAAGTAGTTTTATGTAGTCGCACTTTTTGAGTACATTATGATACCAGTCACTCTGCTCTTCTATTGCCCTCAACTGCTTTTGGAAAGGCAGTAATTACAGTACTGCTGCTATGGTACAATGAAGAGAATATTCAATTTTAGTTTACTTTGAACCAAAGGCATAAGGTGAAGAAAAAAATTACTACTTCAGAGAGCATTACCGAAATAGAGACGGGCCGTCGGCAAAGTATGGTCATTTTGAAATTGTCACATTATCAGGATGCCACATTGGTCCTGCAATGTTGGGTAGTCTTCAAAAAATAATTTTGTGGTGTAGCGTTCAACACAAGTAATCGTTCCATAACTTCAGAAGTAGTTAAACAAACTGTTTGACATTTTGGCAAATGACAAAAGGTCTGGTGCTGGCACAACCATTGGGAGCACTTCGACATGTGGATGGGAGGAGTTGGTGATCAAACCACTGACCTTCTGATTAGTGGACGACCCGCTCTAGCTCCTGAGACACAGCTGCCCCTTTATGCTAAGCTAAGCTGGCCGCCTGCTGACTGTAGCTTCATATTCAACCGACAGATATGAGATTAGTATTGATCTTTACTTCCAACGCAGAAAGCAAATAAATGTATTTCCTAAAATGTCAAACTTTTAAGTCAAGTTACATTATCTCTACTTGCCGAGGATGTTCTCATGCTCTTACCTCCTCTGCAGTGAGTACAGGAGACATTGTTGCAGCCAAAACAGCATGAGGTTGCAATCCATAGTCATGCGGCCTTGATATCCATGAATACCGCAGAACCTTGGCTGGACAGGACTGTCAACGTTACCTTACAGCACCTCATCACCTTTCCTCTCCTTTTTTCCACAACATGTTTATGGTAATTTTCTTACATTATAACATCTCACTAAAGAAACAGTAACAATACAACAGTTTGAGATCAGAAATACATACGTTACACATACACACACACTCAACTTGCACCGATATCAGATAGAATACAAATGAAACTAAATATTTCCCTACATTGTTACAATTTCCTTTCAGGTAAAGCCTACATTTCCATCTTTCATGATATTCATGTAGGGTTCCCAGAGCAGAACAAAGTCTTTCTGCTTGCCCTTAGCAATGTAAGGTCGTCTTTCCAGACCAGTACAATCTGAAAGCTCCCTTATTCACATTCTCAATGATGGAGCGTCCATACTCTTCCAACATAGTGCAGTAGCTATCCTGGCTTGAAGAAGTCCAAAGTCCAGATGTTTATTTTGATGTTTGTATAAAGTCATTCAGATAGATTCCAAGCACACAGAGTTTGACATTTAAAGGCACTTTGGTATTAAACATCTCTGACAAGCATTTTATCCCATCCTTTTAGAAGTTTTGGATCTTTGGACGTTCCCATAAACAGTGAAATAGAGTACCTTTCTCATCCAAACATTTACTACCAACATCTGGAATACATTCCAGATACATTCTCATTAACCATTTATGTTGAAGCAATTTAAACCTTGTATTTGTCTGTTTTTGCGCTTTTTAACAAGCATCATTCCAACCTGTCTTGTCAGTGTTGTCTAGTATATTCATTTTCCAAGCATTTAATTTATCTAGTGTTGATTCAGTACTACATGCAACCAATACACTGTTATATTTAGATACGTGGCCTTTCCCTTCTAAATTTATGTGTTATTTCCTCAAGTTTTGATTAAGGTGGTATACACATTATCTGTTCATATTTTGATGACGTAGCTTTTTAACTGTAAATATTTTTAGGAGACTGTGTTTTTAGGGATTTAAACAATTAATTATTGACATAATTGATCAAAGGAAAGCAAAACTCTGTCTACATAAAGATCCATCATTTTCCAAATACCTTCTATATGCCATGACCTAAATCCTCCCTCCTTTTTACCAGGTGTAAACTGTTCATTACCCCAAATAGGAGTAAATTAAGACAATACAGCAGGATTTCTGCCAGAAAAGTTGTTAGGCCCGGCAGCCAACTTTGAAGCATGAACACTAGATAAAGCACATTTCTAGGTATGAAAAATACCCACGTCATAGCACTGCTTACATTAGTCTTTGTGAGAATACCATGAGAATATGTACCCATCCTGACAATATTATTTAGTTGACGCTATTGCAAGATGCAGTTAACGTTTTTCATGCCATTTAAAGAAATATGCCCATTCAAGAGTTTTAATTTCTGTTACTTTTCTGACTCTCATCCATTTTTTTGGCCATTTTTCTGCTGCTACTTTCTTGGCTGTAGCTTGGTAGCCAGGTATGTTGGAATATGATTTCCCCATTCCTACATACAAAGCTCTGATTGGTCAATTAAAGTGCTGACTTTCGCCTTTAATTTGAGAATGTTAACATTTGTGTCAGATTACTATTATGGGAATTGTAGTCCTTTTTATACACAATTACCCAATTTTAGGGAATCCATATAATTTAACAAATTAAGACAAACTTAAATAAAGTTATGTTATTTGATATCATACAAACAAGTGATTTCCACACATCTATATTATCTGTAATCTATGTCAGTTGTTTATTTATTCAGATTTTTGAGCATCATGATTGTCTGCTGTGCTTTACTGGTATTAACACCTCTGCACTGTAATATCAACCACCTTTTCATTTGCATGCCTTCATGCAAAAATAATGAGATAATCCTTGGAGCTGCTCCACTGACACCAAATAATAGATGGAAATTATTGTTTATTTGAACTTTTCCACCAAAATCAGTGTTCCCTCGTCTCCCTTCCAAAAATAAGCCTGTATGCCCCAAAACTAATAATATCTACGCTGATTTTCATTTTAAATAGCATTTAATTTATCTAGTGTAGTCTGATTGAGAACAAATATATTTTCCAGTGATTTTTATATTTTTGGGATCACATCCACCACCTTTACTGATTAACAGGGTAAGATACACTCTTGTAAAATGTGGAAACTCGTCTGGGATTTTACTATTCCCATTTAACCTCCTTGCAAACCTTCTTCTGCAAATAAAGATTCATTAAAACTCTGTTACTCTTTTCATCTTAGGAAACAATATCTTAAATCTGCGACTGGGCCAAGTATTGAACAGTGGGTTGAATATGTTTCACAACTGCATGGAGTTATTGCTCATTAGAGTGAAAAGTTTCTGTCTTCATTAAAATTTAAATTATTTTCCCCCAGAAACCAGTGCTCCATTTTTACTTTTCACTGAGCTATGCATCTTAGATTGCATACACCTTCACTATCTAGGCCAATGCACCCTGAGGCCATGGAGTTACTGTAAGTGCCATATAACAAAGAAACAAAAGCTTAAATACATGCGCATGCACACACTATATGTATGTGTTTATGTACTATACTAGTCAGGATCATCATTGAAATGTGGGATTTCCTTTACTTAAAGTCAAGTCTTAACCCTCAAACAGAGCTTTGAAGAAGAGAAGACTGCTCAAAATGTCCTAATGCTCCACAAACCGGACCTCACAAAGATAGGCTTACAAGCACACACACACACACACACACACACACACACACACACACACACACACACACACACACACACACACACACACTCACAGACCCTGCTGCAGTGTCAGCTGTGTTGCTGGTGGTGCCAGCCAGACATGGCCAGCCCCTCTGTCTGGCTGTGTGTCCAGGAATAGCTGGGTGTGTGCGTGTGTGTATGGTTGTTTGTAAAGGTGTGTGTATATGTGTGTGTGTGTGTGTGCATTGTCGCAGTAGAAACAGAATGTGTTCCTATCCAGGAATAGATCACTGCTGGATGCAGGAGCTTTATCATCTGCAGCATGTTTACTCAGAGTCATCCATATACTCCATTAGTCTACCAGAACCTCCAATACATCACAGTGGACTATAACAAAACACACGGCAGCCCAAGTTAATGCAGTGCCGCTTGTATGACACACCAATATTTTAACACCAAGGCTAAGGCTTTGTGATATATTCCTGTGTACAGTATCTAGATAGCATTAATTCCTCTCAACAATATTTCCACTAATAAAGAACTTTTCACCATATTCACGGAATGACACCATTACACCAATACGACTCTGTTAATCACCATCCTGTACCAAAACTGTGGGACTTTGAAACCAGCTTAACTCAACTTAGATTGCTTTTGCATTCTATAGCTCAGCTCTGTGGCAGAGTGGTAATCAGTAGGATAAGGATAAAATCCTGGTGGGCCGGTACCATTTTCAGGCTGATTACTGTGGGTTAACTAACAACACTCTGCCTTGTTGCAACCTGAGCTTACAGAACTGTGCATTCACCGGCTCTACAAATGTAACTTACATTACTTAAAGGTTTGAACCAGGTCTACATTTAGGGAGGTAATATATACTTAAATAAGTATACATTTTGCAAAACAATTTGATTTAAGAGACTCACAATGAATAAATTAGTTAGACATGTTTTTTTTTTTTTGCTGTGTACCAGACAAAAAAAATGTTTTATTTAGGTCAGAATGAAAGACTCCTGAAAAATTTTGTGAATGCATGAAGCACAGTCAAGTGCACTGTGTGCAGAGGAAGCTGAGGTGCAATATTGGTATCTTCGTGGCTGTAGGCAAGTGGTGCATGAAGGATGCATATGGAAACAGGTTGGAATTAGGATATAATGTTGTAAGTGAAATGTGCAACTAAATATTCATATTCCCCTATTAATACTGAATAAGTGAAGACCAGTGAAAAACTTTGGCAAAGCAGCAGTTGCAATGTGCACAATGTCCTATTGGGGTTTTAGGATCAGTTTTTGTTGTTTCAGATATAAAATCAATTTGTTTAGTTGTGCCACTTCATGCAATCATTGGCTGGTTGCAGCCTTAGTGATTACAGTCATTAAGCTTTATTTCCCAAATTCATCCAGTACAGTTATGTTCATATCAGCATATATTCTTGATCAAAGATTCAATCACAAAATCACACATACTACCAACAAGTTGGTTTAATTGATTTAACTTGATTTCTGTTGAATAATGACATTCACCTTTTAAGGTCAGTTGAATATGTTTTATTGGTATGTGAGAGGTGGAAGCTGAACAAGAAACAGAAATATGTAAAAAAAAAAAACTAAATGAAAACAAACTACCTTATGCAATATTAATAGATTTTATTCAATCCCAACCTTTCAAATCACTGTAGTTGGCTTTCCATAGTGAGAATGATGCATGGAGACGTTTTTTACACTTCCAGCTGCTATTGTGGTTGGATGCCCCACTGATAGGGACATCAAAAACAGAATTTTCAGCACGTATATACACAGGATGTTTACTAATGCAGTGTGGTCAATCCTGTTGTGTATATATAAGCCTGTGTATGCCTTTATGTTACAGCACACCCCTGCACATACATGGAAGAATGGTTAGTGCAGGTTGCAAAAAATGGCAAGCTTGTAAACCTACGTCATGTTTCAGCGTTTATTCTCCTGTGTGCGTGTGTGTGTGTGTGTTTGATTTGAGAATAAGTAAACAAGATTATGAATCTGACGTGACATTTGATGTCAGATTTCAGTATTTGACAGTTTTCTGCTTTTCTATATCAGAAGTAGGAGCATTTCATTCATCTGAGCTCATAAAGGAGCATTCAATCCTTCAGTTTTTCTGAGAATTTACCAAAACAATGACTAATTTTGGAGATACATGTTTTTTCTTGGGCAATGATGTTACACATACATGCACACACACACACACACACACGCACCCATAGACTGTAATTTGATATGGCAGCTTTTAAGATTACGTCTTGGAACATTAGCCTTTATAAATAACATTATTGCATGAACGAAGAGCTACAAAGGCAGGTTGAGAGATATAGTACAGAAATCATGGTCCATGAAAACTGTTTCTAGAGTTTAATAAGATTTTCATTTCTTCAGTTCTTATCCCAACAGAAAATCTGAGAAACTGAGAAACTCACTCCACTGCTCTGCAGCATAAAAACTAAATTAAGCATACTATCATAACATTGTCCTAAATTGATGCAACTACTCCTACTTCTATATTACTACTAATTCTGTACTACTAATATACTCGGGGGTTAAAGTGGGCTGGAGCTCCACCTCCTGCTATCCAAATTGCACCCTGTTGGAGCTTAGCTCCATCTCCTTCAGTATCACGTTGCCAACTCTCACACTTTAAGCATTAAAAATCCACTTTTCAGACACTGTCTCACACTGACCAAACAAATTTAGAATGCAGACTCCTTTCCTTTGACTTTATTAAATAGCTGTAGCCATTTCACAGCAGCAGGTTCAATCAAGAAATTACTTTCACCTGATGGGGGGTCACGTGATGCAGCGAAGCTATGTAGACAATAGCCCAGGGGCTCTCCAAACAAATTTATTTTAAAACCTTTACAAACACCCAAACACACTTTTAATTTGGTAAGACAGCTGCTGGTCCTGAGACCCATGAACAAACAACTAAATTCAGCTAGTGAGCAAATTTTGACATCTGCAGAGAAAAGAAAAAGAGATAAGAAATGGTAATCAAGCCCTCTCATAGACTCAACTCTAGAACCACAGAAATTAATCAGCCTGTCTCTGGACTGAAAACTATGCTGGATAATCTGAGCTACTGCAGAGTTGAAGCAGAAAAGCGTATATTGGCACGGCAGAGGTCCATTTGATGGAACTTGACTCTCGTGTTATCAAGTTGAGTAAGGAAACTGACTTTTTAATGGAGAAAGTAGACCAACTGGAAAACTACAGCCAAAGCAACAATAGACATGTTAATCTTCGGGAAGGCTGTGAGGGAAACTTTTTTGTTAACTGGATCCCAGCCACCGTTGGACTAGAGCATTTCACTGAGCTCCTGATAATAGAATGAGTACATCAGGCTCTTGCACCCCGTTCACCTGCAGACTCGAAACCAAGACCTGTCCTGATACACCTGCTAAAATATCAAGATTGGGACAAAATCCTACAAGAGGGAATAAGGATCCTATCGTATGATGATAAGCCTGTGCTGTTTTTTCCCGACCTGAGCACCTACTTAATGAATTGCAGGAAGGAGTATGACCAAATTAAGAGGGAGCTTCCATCTAAGGATACTCCATTTGCCCTACTTCTAAGGAAACGGTGGCATCCCTGCGTGACTCAAATATAATGAAGGAAAACAGCTTAAGCCAACTAATTTGCATAGTAACAGTTTTTGAAATTGGTATTTTCAACATTTGTAATAATTTCTTGTTTCATCAAATTAGATAATTTTGTATGGGAATTCATGTTTTCAGTCAGAACCTTGGGCTGGACAAGATGTTTATGAATCAGTGACACACGTCATGCTTGATAATTGCAAAGTGTACATCCCAGTTTGATAGGGTAGATGGTGCCGAATGTTCAGGAGTAGTTCATGATTGATGTATACGCTTATTGTTGCTGAACAGGGTAGTGACATTTGTTAGCTTTAATGTGAATGGGCTAAACAGACTGGTTAAAAGGAAAAGAGTCTTTACATACCTGAAAAAACTGCAAATAGATATTGCTTTTATGAAAGAAACCCATCTTACCACACAGGACCATAAGAAACTTATGACAGAATGGGTAGGACATATATTATCATCATCCTTTAATTCCAAAGCCAGGGGAGTGGCTACTTTGATAAATAAAAACACTCCAGATGATTGGAGAAACTATTGATCTATCAGGCCAATACTTATTAGTAAATTGTCACATTTACTCAGAACCCTGGACACTTTTAAATTTATATGCACCCAACTATGATGATGAATCCTTTGTTCAGGATATCTTTCTCAAGGTATCAGAAGGGTGACAAAATATACTTGTAGGGCGAGTTTAATTTTTGCTTGGATCCTATTTTGGATAAGTCAACCTTGTACAACCAGTAAATTCGATGGATGTGTGGAGCCAAATGCACCCTCAAACCAGAGACTACTCTTTCTATTCCTGCCCTCATAACTCTAATACTAGGATTGACCTTTTACTGTTGTCAACGCACCTAATTCATAGAACATTAGAATCTAAATACTTACCTACAACCCTGTCGGATCATACCGGGGTGGCTGTGGCTCAGGAAGTAGAGCGGGTGGTCCACTAATTGAAAGATCAGGTCGGGTTCAATTCCTGGCTCCTCCAGTGTTGAAGTGTCCTTGTGTGTGAATCGATGAATGCGGCTTGTTGTGTAAAAGCACTTTGAGTGGTCAGAAGACTAGAAAGGTGCTATATAAGTGCAGTCCATTCACCATTCCCCTTTGACCCTGTCTATCTTGATGCCAGAAAAAAACAACTCACTCATATAGATGGTGTTTAAATCCTACCCTTCTTCAAAAAACAGATTTCTGCAAGTTTATTAGGGACCAGATAGAGCTATTCTATGAGACAAACTGTGCCTCCTCTCCCAATAGTTTTATATTAAGCTTATTTAAGGGGACAAATAATCTAAAATGTATGAATTTCTGTCCACTATTGAACTACCCAAACTTGGCCAAGAAAACCAAAAGGATCTTGATCTTCCCTTCACTCAAAAAGAAATTGAAAAGGCCTTGGGCTCATTACAATCTAATAAATCACCAGAGGAAGATGGTTTCCCCCACTGAATTTTACAGAGAATTTAAAGATTTACTCATCCCCCTCATCATGGATGTGATTAATTTAGCATCTAGAACTCAAACTCTCCCTGAATCATTCTCTTCTGCCATAATCATTGTGATTCACAAAAAAAAAAGAAAAAAATAGAGACCCATTCAAGTGCTCTTCATTTCAGCCTATTTCATTATTAAATTCAGACTTTAAATTGATCTCTAAGGCCCTGGCTAATAGGCTTGGCCAATACTTGCCACAATTAATAAATCCACACCAGAGTGGCTTTATTTTGAAGTGTTCGTCAGCCAACAATTTATCTAGGCACTTTAATTTTATAAGTTAATAAGTTTATAAGGTTAAGACTGAGCCTAGTATAGCTGTAGCTTTAGATGCAGAAAAGGCCTTCCATAGGCTGTGTGGCCATATTTATTTAAAGTCTAGGCCAAGCTTGGGTTTGGACAGTTGTTTATTAATTGGGTAAAAACCTCTTTATCATGAACCTCAGGCCAAAATTACCTCTAACGGACAGATCTCAACAGCGTTTCCCTTGAGTAGGTCGAGTAGACAGGGCTGCCCTTTGTCTTCCAGTCTCTTTGTCTTGGCTATTGAACCCCTAGCCGAAGCAGTTACACAGGATCCTGATATAAAGGCTTTCAAAGTAGATCAGACAAATCATTAAATTAATTTTCTGGAAGATGATATAATTTTGTACTTCCAAATGGTATAAAATACCTTGGAATAACTGTAGATAATGACCTTAAAAATTTGTACAAGCTTAATTACCTCCCGTTGCTTAGAAGAATTGAAGATAATCTACATAGATGGATGAGTTTGCCCATTACTCTAATTGACAGAGTTAACTATGAAAATATACTACTCTGGTCCCTTGGAATGACTTTACCTAAATTTACTGGTGTGGAGAAACTGCTTCATTAGGGAAATGTATACAAATTAATTTCTAAAATGTACTCCTTACTACTGAATGAGGGCCCAAAGCCAGGTTTGCACAAATCTAGAGTGAGATGGGAATCAGATCTAAGCATAACAATTGATGAACAGCTCTGGTCAGATTTATGTCAAGGCAGTTTGCCAGCTACTATTAATGCCTGGTACAGACTGGTTCACTATAATTTCCTCCATCAACTGTACCTCACTCCACAGAAACTCCATAAATAAAAACCCGAATTGTCAGAAATGTGCTTCAGATGTGGTATAGAGGTCGGCTCCTTCCTGCACTGTGCCTGGCTTTGTACAAAGGGGAGGCCCTTTTGGTACAACTTCCTAACCCTTGACCAAGATCACATTAGAGCCTGAGCTTTGCTTACTGGGGGATTTCACAAGTGTCAGTAGATCTACAACTAATTCCCAAATTAGATTTATGGAAATTGCTTTATGTGTTGCCAGGAAATGTACGACAGTGACATGGAAATCTGATTCTCCTCTCCTTATTGATAGATGGTCTTTGGAACACAACACCTTTCTGAAAATTTGGCAGCCGTATCTAGAGCATATAGGCACATCACTGACCCCACCATAGGGATGTGATCATTTCTGGTTAGCCAGAAGGCCTCTTTAAAGGATGTAACACTGTGTTGGTGCAGTGTTTTTTTTGTGTTTCACTCTATGCACTGACCTTCTTATTCCTCCCCCCCTCCCACTTTTTTTTTCTGTTTTTCTGGGTTTAGCCTATATAGGAAGGGTAGGGAATTAGGGTTTCTTTGGTGTTTTGTGTTCTGTATAATTGTAAAAAATAAATCAGAAAATACCCTTTTCTGTACCCCTGTTTACTGTCCCTCTAATTTCAAATAATCAAATAAAGGCAAAAATGCCAATGAATAATCAAAAACTTCAACTTGATGCAAAGTCTATTGGGTACAACATGTCCAACTGGTGATAATCAAACTTCAGCCTGGTGTCTTACCTGCAGCGGAGCAAGTTTTGTTCTTAGACATCAGCACTCAAATATGACCAATTTAGCTGTTTATCCCAATGTGTAAAAACTACGGTTTACTTTTTATTCCTAACATTGTGATCTGCTGCTTTGATCAGTTACTGTGATGCAGTCATACCATGTGATCGATCAAATAATTATCTGTTGACAGATCCTGATGCATCCCACCTCGTTATCAATGGATTTTTTAATGATTTGTTTAAACATTTACATTACAAATGTTGCCTTTGCTGTTTGATGTAGTACCTCTGCTGGTTTCCCTAAAGCTTATAAAACCTAATATTATATTTCATAAAGTTATAATTTCCTCTTACGTTAGCGGAAGGAAAGGAGTGACACATCCACTGTAAAACACTGTGGGAAAGCTGATCCATTAATCCATTCCCTGCCACTTATCTGGGTTCAAATGGGTGCATTGTGGAGCTGCAGGCATATGGGCACCAACCCCCCACAAGGCAGGGTGCTGCAGTCTGTTGTGTTGCCAGTCAGGTGGTACACAAAGGCGGGGGGCTTGGCAGGATGATACCTGTTTGACCACAAACAGATATGCTCTAAAAATTACTGCTTGAGATTCATGAGCTTATTACAGCTTACTTTCAACAGTAATGAATTGGATTAATATAGTGAAGAATAGACTTGTCTATGACTAATGTCATACAACTAACAGAAAATAAATTGGTCTAAAATATGATGAAGAACAGGAGGAAGTACAATAAATCATACTTCAATTTGTATATGCAGCTCTACAAGAATCTACCTGCGTACAGTACCTGCATCCATGGGCGCCCCATTATGTTTGAAATGTAGAGTTTTGGGTGGTTTGTCCTCTCTTGCTCTTGCATCACTGCTCTTTTCCTGTGGCAGTGAAATCAGTGAGTGACACTGGCAGCCTTAGCCCATCAGTAAGCTGCTGCCTGAACTCTGCTGAAGCATGGCTCACCACTGGCTACAAAACTTTAAAGCTACTTTAAACCGCTGATGAGATGCAAGAAAGCATGAATGCAATAATCTTTTGACTGATGTCATATTTAAAATAATTTGATTATATGCTGTATTTGAATTTAACGTGACCCTGCTGGATTCAGGATTACTTTATTAATTTAAGTGAACTGATGAAGTTCATGCAGACTGGTTTGAAGAATTCAAACACAAAAACCAAAACAAAAAAATAATCTTGTCTGCTGCTGGTGTAATTTTCTGCTAAGATGATATAGTTTCTTATTAAGGCTGCATAAAAATCATCAGACCTTCAATGTCTGTCTGCAGTGTAAATGTAGCAGATCAAAACAAATATCTACTTACATCAACTATTTTGATGTCACTGAGATGGCGAGGCATGATTGAACAAAGTAAAATATGGTGATTTAAATGAATGTGTTTTTCTCTTGTGGATATGAGTCACACAAGCTACCGTTCAACAAATTTAGACATAGAGTCGAACAAACACTGCGTATCCAACATCTATGCTTCTTATCCACTGTCTACAATGTGTGTTAACCATGTGAGCTGGTGATAAGACTGTGCATGAATTTTCACTGCAGCCACATGCTAAACACAGCCTTAAAAAAACACAAAATGTACTGTAAAAAATTCCAAAGACACAGGCCCGAGGAAGCTCAGTGAAATTGGAGAAATTGATGTGTAGTTTGGCGGAGAGAGATAATACGTATTATGCTGTTATACAATCAGCTCACAGCCATGAGGATTGCTCATGGCTGTGAGGAATGCAGCCCTCACACCGAACACTGAATACTGTAAAGAACAGACAATTGGATTGAATTCAAGTTTTGGCGAAAGCACCAAGGCTACTGTCAAAGTCTTTTGTTAATCTCATGTTTTTTGTAGAAAAGCAAAACAACACAAGTTGACATTGTGATCTAATATTCGGTGCCACAAATGTTTAAACGCTTTAAGCTTTTCACCAAGATGCTTTTAAGCTTATTTCAAATGTCTCATTTAATCAAGGAGAAAGTGGCATGCTGCCAACATGTAAGGGGATTTTAATGTTAAAAATGTAGAAACAAATTGTGTGTGTGTGTGTGTGTGTGTGTGTGTGTGTGAGAGAGAGAGAGAGAGAGAGAGATTTCTTTTAAATCTAATTACCCCTGAGGCTTTTGAGGAGAGCAGTAATGAGAATTATTGTAAGGGGAAATGATCGAGGGTTAGAGTTTTTATTTTTTATTTTTATTTATTTGTTCAGTACAGATAAACATTATTACATAAGAGGAAGTAATGCAACATACAGTATATAGGAAATTTAGCTGAAACTAATTTGTTGCCCCTGTCCCTCATTAGCTTTTTAAATACAGGTTAAAACAACTAAATAAACAAATGTATAAAATAGATTCAGGATATGAAAACAACAGCAGACAAAGACTGTGTGCATGCGTCTATGTGTGTATGTACTGAACATGACTGTATATGTTTTGACATATAGGTGTGAAAGTATGTGTGGGTGAGTATAGGTATGGGTAGTCATATGTGTACTATAAGTCACAAGTGGATCCATTCAAAACACATTCAATGTTCACATCTTTGTTATTTACGAATTGAAAACTCTAAACTTGTATGGATTTTTAGGACTTCCATACTGTAGTTGTGAAAAAGATGACAAAAAACAAAATTTGTTCTGTGCCTTGGAACTCTACAGTTGTTGCTCACCTGGTCGTGACTCCACTGCTGTTAGTTTTTGATCAATGGGCAGATTAAATCTGGGACAAAGCCATTTGTGCACTGAAATAGGGTTTTATGAATGAGAATCTTCATGAAAATACTTTTTTTTGACAAAAATGCCATTTCATTGGTCTTAACAATACATGACTATTTTCTTTTAATTTTAAGTCAACTGACGCGGTCCTATCTTCATTCTGTACCATTAGAGAGAATTTTGATTGTGTTTCCCTTTGTTGACTGCTTTGGGGTGGTGGCGGCGGCGGCGGCATGCTCCGCTCACATTCACCTTCACTTTTCTGCCGCTTGCTCAACCACGCACTCACTATGCACACACATTACAAACTGCCCTATTCCTTAAAGCAGCTACGTTACCAAGAGTTTCCCCGGCAACGACACAGAGGTTAACTCATGTTTCGGAACAGCGCTGCACAGAGAGGCCCCCAAACGCTATGGATTTCCAAATGAATGGATATGTGTTATTTTTGGTATTTCTGTTTTCTGTACTGCATATAGTGTTTTAGTTACTGTAGGAACAACTGAGAACAAAGGGAAAGATTTCTTAAACTTAAACGTTTATAGTGTGGGATGAAGAGAATTTGCATGTAAGTAAAGTAAGTAAAGAAATAGAAATATTATTTCATTTTACATGTATATTATGAAATGTCACAAGAAAGACATTGTCTTGCCCCTCAACTACAGCTGTATCATCACCATATTATCTCCATGAACTATATTGTACCTCAGCAATACTATTCTATGTAAAAAGTGCCATTAATGAAATGTTTAGGTTTGAGGTCTTTCTATGTGGTTAATTACTAAAATGATGTTGCTTGCAGAGACTACAGTGTAATACCTTAACAACGTCTACGTGTTTACTGAAGACCTTTTTGCTCGGCTTTTATAGGAGAGAAATACAATAGTCTGTATGTGGCTGAGCGTAGGATAATAATTCATCACACAAGGGAACATTTCCTCACACACAATGAGATCCTCTTTCTCTTTCACTCTATATCTGAAAGGTCAGGATGAGAGGCATTTTTTTCAGAGCAATGAGCACCTCCCTGGTTCTTGCTATTTCCATCCAGACTTATGAATCCATTTTTTATCATCTCTAATAAAATTTGCCCGCTCTCCCTATTGCATTACTTTCCATCCCTGTCCACTCTGTAAGACGACTCCGGGCTGATAGGGCGTTATCAGACCACAGCTAAGGCTGGGACAATTATTCAGCCATTAGACCAAGCAGGAAGTCTGATTAGCTTCATCGTCAGACATCTGCCATCCCACCTGCAACCCAAGGTCTAAATAACCTCAGCTACAGCACAGAAATGTCTGAAAGCACTGCTGCCTGTTTTCTTACAGGTCCGTTTTAATAATAATAATAATAGTTATCTATTTATATGTGTGGTCAAAAAACATTACTTTTATTTTTCAATTTGTTTGAATTGATTAATTTAAAGTTATTACATAGTCAATTAATGACCCCCTTTTTCAGGGAGTTTCTGTAAGGTTTCATATAGGTTCCTTTTTGCCTGTTTTGAAAATGTTTTCTGTATAAAATAAATGATTAGATTATTTTAGCTAAATAGAACTATATGGCAAAAGATAGTGGAATATTTTTTCTCAGTGTTTTCATTGTGACTTTGAAATGGTCGTCTCAAAAATGACAAAACAGATTTGTAATAATGTCTCATTTCAACAAATGTGTGTCTTCTTTGAAACAGCATACATTTGTATTACTTCACTAACCATTTGCTAATTAGTTATGTACATTGTTTTATAGTGTATTGGCATATTTTTGATGAACACAAATGCCATTTTTTACAAAATAGAAAATCAGATATCCCTTTGGTGAGTATTAGCACATTATTGTATCATCTTTTCATTTTACACAAGCTGGATGAGGTGACGAAAGTGGAGCTCCTTATTTAGTCGGAAAACGTTTCTGATCTATTCGGGGAGCCGGAGTTGTCAGCCAGTCAGGAGCAATATTGCAACTTTTCTGCCTGTGAAGATGAAGATGAAATGGTTTAATTAAATTTAACTAACTCGGTTAAACTTTTAATCAAAATTCATTTTTTTCACAACACATTTTTAGGAAAAACATTCAATTAAATCACACCAAATGAAAGCTGCTGTGAAGCAGAGGGCAGAGCCAAGAAGCAGTCGTGCTCCATTGCTACCTACACACTTTGCTTGTCATGCTGCTGAATCAAGAAAACTGTGGTGATGATGGATATGACAGTAAAGAAAACACTGTGCATGCTGTGACTCCTTTTATTGAGTCTCTGTCATTGCCATTGTCATTTTTTAAAGGAATTGAAAGCATTTTGTACTTGTTCAGAGTGACCTGATACAGATTTACAGGATATGATATAAACCCACAGATTCAGAGGGTGTACTTTGCAAAAGGGTACAATACAGTACATGCTGTTTTATTACAGTGCATGTTTTGGGGCCATCTGAAGGACTTTACAAATGAGCTAACTAGCTTCACAACACCAATTTGGAATTCAGCTGCCCAAGCAATTTTACCGAAGCTACTCATCTTCTCCTGGAATGGCCTGCTTGGCTGACGACAGAATCTGCACTGTAGGTGGATATGAATGTGCACATACTTTAATCCATTCCCTGACTTACTGGCTTATATGCCAAATGTTTGATCAGTTCATTAGTTTCAGCTTTTCCCAAAGACAATAAATACAGCCTATGCTATGAAGAGACCACACTGATCCCCTTGCATTTCTATAATTAACCGGCAAATTAGCAAGCTGCAAACAGGGAAGGAGTGTACAGAGGACAGATGGTAGGGTTGCCACCCTGATGCTATACGAATGTGAGAGTGAGCAAGACACTTAAAATAGATGGATCAATAAACAGACTGATGGAGGCAGAGGACAAAAACAGAGTAAGAGAAAGAAAAGAAACTAAGACCACGGACACAGCAGATGTGCAGTGTGAAGTATCACATGGTACCGACACATGAGCGGTGGCCGGCAAAATATATAATGCATAGAACAGCCACTTCTTTCAGTGAGTATTCAGTACACTTAATTCTTAATTGCCATCAGGTTACATTTTCATGGCACAACCACTAAACCACTGAAGTAAAACCTTGAAGTGCTGCCCACAAGCTCCGTTTCACTGACTTTAAAAGTTAAAAAAATAAATAGACCAAGTTCTCAAAAGTGACAGCAGCAAATGTCACAATACATCGAAATGAGACATCAATTCTACACTTTATTCCACAACAATAGTAAAAATCTAGATATATTCAATATATATTACTGTTATTCTTATGATATATGATTCAGTTATGATATGACTGGTAAAGAGAGTGTTCATATAGCATCCGCTGCTGTTTCCTCTCTGGTTGGTTAACATCAATGCCAAAGTGCAGTGTTCCAGGACTGTTCCGTGTCTGGTTTGTTTCAGGCCTGGGGGAACCTAGCGTGAAAGACAGAGTGCTAATGTTCCTATTGTATCAGTTTATCTGGACGGCACAGAAGAGACACAGAACAGAACAGAATAGAGCTTTATTTGAGGTAATAAACTTTGGTAAAAGATAGAGAGAGAAATTTAAATGATCCTTTGCATTGAAAGGCTACATTGTGTTCACATCTTTCATTCCCATACAATAAATTGATAATGAATTCAAACACACACACACACACACACACACACACACACACACACACACGCACACACTCACACACAAATGCACGTATATTAGCATTAAGGCTGTGAACCTTTCCTGATAACAGTCTGATTGCTATCTGCTGACCTTGCTGTGTTAACAGTTTGTCTGCTAGCAGCCTTTTCTCTCCTTTCAGTTCTGACCTAATGGGTCCCCTAATGTGATCGTTCTTAAAGCTAAAGAGAGAAACAGCAAAAAGAAAGAAAAAAACAAGATCGGTGGTACACTATATGAGAGGGAGAGAGAGAGAGTAAAGGGATGGAGGGAGATGATATGCAAAATTAGATCTGATTGAGAGATGACACTTTTGACTACAGCTTGAAAGTTAATGCTATTTTTGAGTATACTCTAAAAACACAACTAAAAATAAAACATGCAGCTGTCTCCAATTCTTCGTCTAATTTAACAACACAACTATTATAATTAAGAGAACCAGCTTGTCACTGACTTGGGATTGTTCATGACTCTGCTCCTTCCCCAATACATAAACATAGAAAGTATTTAACTATGGGCTTCCAGAGTTTAGGGTTTACATGCAAGAGCTTATTTTAAATGCTTAATGTGAGTCTGTTTGTATTCGGGGCCTGCCCTTCATTTTTGTAAAGCCTTGCATGCACACAAACACACACAAGGTCTATATGATTAGGTCTCAACCTTGGAACTCTATTATAAAGCTCATGACCCGTTATCGCTTCACAGGAGCTGCACAAGCAATATGTAGTAAGATCCTCAGTCCTGATTTGATGCGGTTTAATTAATGTCGGAACCTATTGATGGCAAAACCAACAATATATGGAAGGATAGCGGGAAGAAATTTAGAGGGCTCCTTTGTTGCTTTGTAATCAAGATTTGCTGTCATGTAAAGCTAAAAAGTCAACCAAGAAAGAATGGAAAACCTATACAGGACTGTCATAGTTGTGGTGAGAAATGTACCGTAGAGTATGTCAACAGTACTCTTGTCTTTTTTTCTTAATTTCAGCCGTCTTTAAGCTGGTCTTTTCTGACACCCACAAAAAGCTTTTTTTCAAAACTGTGTGCAGAATGGATAAAGTGAAACAGAAACAGAAAGTGTTTTTGCAAAAAAAAAAATCATTAGCCTACCAAGTCATCAACAAGGTGTGGGTCCTAATGTTCTGGTGTTTCAGAGATCTTTTCAAAATCAATCTGGAAATACTTGTCTAGTCATGTGTCTATTTTCACATGCAAACATAAGAATTTGGGCTAAGTGTCTCTGTAGTATAAAAGTTCAGATTAGGTTTTTGTTGAGATGTCACAGGTCACACGTAGTTGCAAAGTTCCCACTCTGAACAGCTCTAAGCAGATACAAAATGTGTTTTTAATGTAAGCTTTAATGTGTGTCTAACTTTATTTGGGAAGCTACTCTATGTTACAAAATTATTAAATATATTTGTGTTTTAAATGAACTTGTATAGATGACTAATGCGCACCCAACAGCACAAAGTCTTGAGTCCTGCACCTACTCCAAAAATACTGCTACTGATTTTGGAGTCTGTCAGGGGGCAACGAGGAAAGGATGATGAAAACATGAGAAAGATAGGAAGTATGTAAAACAGGAACTGGAAAAAGTAGGAGCATTTTTAGACAGCTTCCTCAGGGGAAATCTTTGAGTTTAGTTCTCTACCCTGGGAAATTACCTGCAGATGATTAGTGTCTATTGTATTCATGAACGCTGTAGCAGCAAAAGTATTTGAACCCTACCATCTGAAAATGAAAATGTCAGAAGACACACAAAAAAGCATCAGAGTGCTCAGTATGTGCTGAGGGAAGCCCCACGGACTGCCCCAACTGATGTCTTGTAACATCAAAGCAAACAGTGAAACTCAGGGAGGTTTGCGTACAAGCGGATGTAGAAAAAAGACAACTTGGGAGATGGGGAGTAGGAAATTCAATTTGATTGTAATCTGATGTACACATTCTACTGTTTGTGAGAAAAATTAGATTTTAGATTTGTTTTTCCTGTCCCCCCACCCCTCTACCCCTTACAGTATTAGAGAAGGGGATTTATCTAGAAAGATCTATGGTTGTGTCTGATTGAAGAATCATGCTGAGGGAATAGTGGGCAGATGGTAATCTATCAAACAGACAACAAAATGTTTTATTTCTTGTTCTGTCGCCAAGGCACTGAAGAACAAACATCTTATTTTACCCTCAATTATAAAACCTTTGGTTCATAGACAGACTGTTCGCAGTGTGACTGGCTTAAGCTGCCTAAGCAACTGTTACTTACAAGTTTTTACTGAAGAAAATGCAACATAGTTCAATTTGTTTTCCTCAGCGCAGTCTCCCACTGTTGGTGTCACTTTTGCCCTTCTAGTTCTTTCTCCTTATCAGTCTTCTCTCTCACGTCGTTTACCAAAATGTTATTCTAAATCCAGAATGCCCCAGTGCCATTTTATTTGTAGAAAATACAGCATTTCTCTCGTAAATTCCAATAAAGGTACCCACTGAAGCATATTCCATGTTGGTATGTCTTCATTTTAAATTTACGTATGTACTATTTGACGTGTGTAGCAGTGTGTACGCTGCTGGATGGGCATCAGTTTTTTTAACCTTGTTCTGGCTTTACAATTAATAATACAGTATATTAGATTGCAACTTTTTTTTTTTGCAAAGAAGACAGGAAGAAGATTGTTGTCTGACACACACACACACACACACACACACACACACACACACACACACACACACACAAACACACACATACTGAAATTGATATTGGACAATTCTGCAAAACCCCAGATTACTTCCCAATGCCAATGTTTTTAAGATGATTTATTTCTACAATAACTGCACATGGCAACTATGGTGTGGTTACAGTAGGGAATGATCATGGTTATGACAAATAAATGGTTACAGCTGGGTAACTAAAACATGTGGTTAAAGTTAGGGAAAGATTTTGTTTATGGTTACGCTTTGTCATCTCTTTTTGCTTTCAAAAATAATGTCAATGTGTTTTTTTAAGTGTATTGTTTATAGTTTATTATTGAAATGAGGAAATCTCAGTGGCTGGAGAGGCATGTGGGTGTTTTGTTTGATTTCAGCTGGCAGGCTGAATGTCAGTGTTCAGAAATCACAAATACTTGGTGCAAATATTGTTTACAATGAAGCAATTTGATTGGATGTATGAAAACAGGTTCTTCGTCTACTTAGACCAAGAACTAACTGTAATAATGCAAAGATAGTCACGATTATGAAGCCAAAATATGACATATATTTCTCCCTTTTGGTTTCATTTTTTTTTCTCAAAGGAGAACACAGGAAAAGTGAATTTACAGAGTAGATATGTATGCTGTAGCAGAGAACAACAGGCAATTTAATTTAAGTCTGACTTTAAAAGAAATCAAGAATTAACTGCAAGTCTGTGATGGGTTGCAGACTCTGGACTCCAATGTTTGACGTGCTACACGTCTACACCACCATGCACATATTTTCCACCTCACTCCATAAAGGGCACACTACATTCTGCCTCAACACTGAGCGCTGGCTTTGGACATAAATCATGCGTTGCAGATTTGTTAAGTATAACATAATTCCTTTGCCTCTATTACAGTAGATAGGTGACAGAGAGCTGACAAGGAATTAGGGGAGAAAGATGGGGAATGATCCCTGGCCAGACATGAACCAGAAATGTTGTGATTTCATTGTCAGCGTCTTAAAGGGGATCTATCATGCTCATTTCCAGCTTTATAGTTTTATTCTGGGACTCCACTAGAGTAGCTTTGCATAATTCACAGTTCAAAAAAATCTAATCGAATTTATCTTATACTGTCTCTTTATGCAGCCCCTCAGTTCAGCCTCTGTCTGAAACAGGCCATTTTGGTTCTTTTCTCTTTAACAGCCAGTTCAGACCAAAGATTCATGATGAGACAAAAATGTTATAGAACGTTGCAGGTAAAAGTTGCCGCAGTGTGAACTGGCCCATCTCAGCTCGACTGAAGCTGGCTTATGGCGTTGCCTGCAACTCAGCTTGTCAAGTCGCCTGTGGCGGGTTTTAGAAAATAAGGCATGTCACCTGTTTCAACAGCCAATCAGCTCATAGCAAAGTCAGCTAGTCAAGTCAGCAAGTCAGTTGATTGAAATGGCAGAGCAAAAGACAGCCTAGACCCTTCGTCTTTTTCATGTTTTCGCTGTTTCATCAATACTATAAATGCAACTGTAGCAAGTAACTCACTATCACTATCCTCAGTCATTTTTTTAATATTCTACAAATTATATCCAGCTACAAAAAAAGCCCGAAAAGCTGTCAGAGCAAGTTGAAGCCCTGGCTTTTGACTTGCAGGGAGCCTCAAGTTTTGGAACTTTGACCATATTTAATATAGATATCCAACATCATAACAGTATATAAATAACAGAAAACCACAAAAAGCACAATAGGTCCCCTTTAAAACCCCTTCTCCATCAGGCCACCCTCCTGGCACACACAATTTTTACCTCTACATGCCTTTCAGTTTCTGGTCTGCCCGCTGCCAGGCCTGGCTGGAAAAAAACTGAATTCTGTCCCTCTGGCTGACTCCAAGGGTAGCGAGGACAAATCACCCGCTGCAAACCTCAGCCATGCTCTCTGCTCACTGCTCCCTGTCTAAATTCAAATCAAGAGCCAAAAGCCAGTGAAAATGTGATGGGCGGAGTGCAGGTGGGGTAAGGAGGGGGGCAGCCAGAGGGATTTTATGTGGAAAAATGAATATGACCTGTTTCATCTTTTGACGTTGATCTCCCTCCCCCTCCCCTCTGTCTTCATCTTGTTAGTTGATTTTAGTTGCCTGTTTCCATCTCTCTCTTTTACACACACACACACACACACACTTTTACCACCTGAATAGTTTGTCTATTAAGCAGTTTCCTCCTGTTCTCTGACCTTGGCTGGTCAAATGCTCCCTTCCCCCTCTACCTCATGTTCTCTCTGCCCCCTCATATGTATCAGATGGTTTCGTCACACTGTTGGCTTCATTTTCATCCACCATGGTGGAAAGCTTAATTTCAATGAAATTTCTTGTCTGGCATTTGGCCTGGAGTAACACTCCCACATAGAGTTGCTGCGGTATTGATTTTTTCCTTACCGCAGAAATTAGCGAAGTCATTCAAACTGTTGCAGTAACCATAATTTAAAAAAAAAAAAAAAAGTTATAAAATAATTGACCTGAATATAAGGCAACCCTTATTATAAGATGACCCCCCACCCCCCGCCATCTTTTCCAACACCTGTTTTTGGAAAAATGAATGAATATAACTCACATCATAGTATAGTTACGTACTTTGCTACCAGGCTCTTGGAAGCAGTCAAAAATAATCTCTGTTATCTCTGGCATTTAGCATTTATAAGACTGCCTGTTTGTCTTTTTGAGCTCCTCATCATCTGTGACAGTGGTATTTGGCAGCTTGACATATTCCGTTTCTGCAGTAGAGACGTTTGAAAACACTTTGGACTCCTTTGGACTTTTCACTCGTCATGAATTTATTTCCTCCGTGGCAGAAAAAGACGTTGCTTTCAGAAACTGCAGGTTAAACTTGACTAATGAAACACTTTTAGGGCTAATTGACTCTAACACACTCAATATAAACTTAAGACAATCACTAGCCGAGCAACATAAATGCTACAAACAACCCATAATGCAAGGTTTTACACTGGTTCTTTATCCATTCAAAAAGAATATCTGATGCTGTGAACATGTAATTATTTAGACCCTGAATATTTCCAGGGCAGAAAAAAATTCTATATTTGGACCAGTGCGGTAAACTTTTCGAATGCATTTATTCCTATACTAGTCTATTCTTTTTAGTCTCTATAGTCTAAATGTCTATCTTTATTCCAGTGTCTTCATTAAGAGGCCAACTTTGCAGCAGGAATATTGGTCAGCATTCGGCAGGCACATCATTCTTTATGTCAGGCCTGAGAGAATAACTAAGGTCCCATCACTTGAGCCTCTCATTCAGCAGTGAAGCGGTGATCAGCTTGACTCTGCGGTGGGCGGTAATGCGGTAACCGTGGCAGCTCTACTCCCACTTGTTCGGCTTTCATGGCATAACAATCCCTTTTTAATAACTGAAACTGCTTTTCTTTTAACAAATGGCTCACTGCCCACCCTGCCTTGAATAGCCACGAATTAGCTGTTTCAGACCCCTTGACGGCTTGATTGCATATGCCTTTATTTCTAGGTGGTTCCTTTTTTGTTTGTTTTTGTTTTTCTTTTCTTTTCTTTTTTTTTTTTTTTTTACAAAGGTACTTGTTTACCTGCAAAGATAGGCAAGAAGTGATGTAATGCAATGACCAGTGTTACCTCAGCTTGCCCCTGAATCTCTTGGTTTTTTTTTTTCTTCTCGAAATTCACTTTAAAAGAGAAGCCAAACATAAATTCAGATTGTGTTATCTGGCTTTAGCCCTCACACAGCATCTCAGTTAGCATATAAGTGGAAGCCAGCCTGAGATGGATATAAAGACCTCTGTGCTGTGAGACTAAAACAAACACAGATGTCTGACTTTAAACCTTTATGCACAGGCACAGTATTGGAATAAGTGAGCGAGTGTTATGAATGACTACACTTCTGCACTTCTTTGAGATGCAGTTCCCCAATGAGGGAATCATCTTATTTAAAATACTTGAATTGACCTCATATCTCTGCAGCAGACACCATAGACATAGTCATGCAACTTTTAAACCATACTTGTAGCTATAAAAGAAGCTGGCCTCCCCTCATTAGACTTTGTGAGTCATCTGCTCAGTTTTTCAGCAGTGTACAGAATCTGTGTCCACAGTACCAAATACATTTTGGTATAAGAGAACTCCAGACCTATTTGTATTCTGGCCCCGATGCCTTTATCAAGTGTCTGTGAAGCAGTTGCCATGCAGTGATACTGTGTAGTCTCTACCAACACAGTGGCCTAATGAGTAGCACACAACCACTGTGTTGCTGTCTCAGGAGCACAGAATGAAGCAGCAGGCTAAACGTAATACCAACAAGACTAGGTCAAAACCTAATATATGGCTGGACTGTGTATGAAATGCTAGAGGGCTTTTAATTTGAAATGTCGCCCTTTAATTTGAAGAGGATACAGGAAGTGGTGGCATTCGGTCAACCAATGGTGTAACTTCATCAGTCAGTCAGTCAGGGACATTTGTGTTTATAGGGATGGCCCCACTTTTGCAGTGCAGCCAAAAATGTGCAAAGGTAGCAGCAGTGTGAATACCAGCTAAATAACTATTTCGTGGCACAATATTGTTCCCATTGCAAATCACATGCGGTTGTGGTCTATTAAAATGCCAAAAATGTGTAGTGCAGAGAAACAGAAACCTGTCTGTTATGTATTTCTTCTGCACTGTGACTAGTTGGGTATAAACATGAAAAGGGGAATAATATATTATGTATATTGTGTGTGGCTTAATAGCTTTTGGGACTTCATCAGATGCTTTTTGTACAATGAGTCAGTGTGAAGTTGAATAGCCATAACTGTTTGATAAACTGTTTGACAGTTTGTCAAATTGTAGTTTGTCAGTTTTTAAGATAAGGATTTTAAATTGCGGAAAGCTTTGAGTTAGGATTACAAGCAGTTTATAAAGATTACATGTAAGAGCTAAACAGTTTGAGGGAAATACCTATTTAGCTCACATTTATTAAGTTAAGTTAGTAATTCATAAGTGATGTTAGGTTTTTTGATAACAGCTCCATAGTTGGACAGTTTTGGTGATAATGACTGGTCACCAGCGGCCTGTCTTTTACACTCCTCAACTTCCAAGCTAGCTATCAGAAACTGATGTGACCTGACCTAGATCGAAAGACTCAAAACTCGGCTGACATTGGCATGAAGGGAACATGTTATATTTACATATTAATCAGACAATGGCCAATATTTATCCTTTGTTGTTTTGCCAACTCTCAAAATGATGTTAATTAGCCACAGCTCAGTAAATTTATTAATGAGAGTTGTCATTATAGCTGGTGAAAGCAATGGTCGTCAGCTTAAACTTTCACTTGCTACAGCATGTTAAGGCTCTGTTAATTACTGTATCTAAATTATAATTAAAATCATCGCTCCTTGAAATTTGCAATCTTTCAAATTGTGGTTTTGATTGTGGTTTTAAAACAATTTAGAATAATTCATAATTAATTAAGCCCTATTACATAGTGATGAATTTTGAAAGCTTGAAAATCAGGAAAATGTTTGGCTCTAAATATAACCCAAACTAGAACCTGTACGTGTAACGCTAGTGAGTGAGTCAGTTGTGTCTTGATCAGTGCTGAGAGTTGAAAGAGGTGGATCTAGGAAAACAGAGTTTCCTGTTCAGTGACGACTTCAAAATGACGCTCTGAGCCTGCTCTCATCAACCTCTTTCCTCTAACATTTCCACTCTAAGCCAGATTTTCTCTTGGTGTCTGTCACAGTAAAAGGGAATGGAATAGAATTTGATAAAAAAAAAAGATCGGAGAGAGAATCAATGACCAGCAGCTGCAAGCTGAGAGCTGGTTGATGCCACAGTGTGAGCTGGGCAAAAGAGCAATACAATGACTTCAAAACACTTCTGTTCCTTTCAGTGCTGTAATTCCTCTGGATAAAGCACTCTGGTGATGAACACTGACTCTGTGTGACCAGCTCACTCGTCACTGACTTTGTCCCGTCTGTCCTTCTGCTTATCGGATTATTGACTGGTGTTCACACTGTGCTGTGCCTCCTTTTTGCTGTCGTATATTAGGCTGTAACTACCACTGTGAGCACCGAGGTCAGGTCCATGGATTTTTATTGTATGTCCATTTCCATTTTTCAATCAATAATGAAATCACTTTTTTTTCATCCCTTTTTGCAGTCAAAAATAACATGTTTCTTGACTAGAATAGCTTATTATTATTAAAAGAAGAAAAACTAGTCTTTGGGAAAATATCAGAAATGCTTATTTTTTGTGTCAGTCAGCTGGAGGAGCGTGTCGGTGTCTGTGTCTGATTGACAGCAACATCTGTAAAGGCCTGTGATGTGGTGGTCCCTGTGTGTCTGCCAGCTTGTTTGAATGTTGTTTGATATACAGCAGTTTTGGAAATAACCTGAAACAAGGTCATAGATGACTCAGATAAATGAAGAAAATATTACAAAGCAGACCTTAAAGAGCGTCTTCCTTATCTTATCAAGAAAAAAAATCTTTTGAGTTTCTTTGTGGTAAATGGCAAACTATACTTCCTCTACTGCTGATATAACTGGCTGGAACACAGTTACAGGTGTATCCAGGCCAGTCAGCTTTGTGTCAGGCCAAGTTTTCCTTCCAGGAAAACATCATTTCCTCACCTCTGAGAACACATTGTGTGGGGAAGCAACACTGTTTCTGCCTGAGGGGTGGAGTTTGAAAACGCTGCTCTCACTAAAATTTTTATGGGAGGATGGATGACCACTGGAGGTGTATGTAGCTGCTGTATGAGTGTGTAATATAGTAGCTTGGCTTTTTGTGTGGTTGTCTGTATTTAAGTGTTGTGTTTGTGTGTCCCACTGTTTCTCATTTGCAGTAACTCGTCAGGGTTTTGTATTTGCTTGATGTAGGCATTGTTCTACCTTTTCAAAACAGAGCTATTAAACAATATAAAATGGCTAATTAGAAGATTTATTCTTCATGTTAAATGGAAATCAAGAGAAAATGAGTGGTACTTTTTTTTTTGTTGCCATCTCTGTGTGTTTAGTGAGTCCATGTGTGAGTCTGTGAGTACATCTTACCGACCCAGCCACTACAATAATAGGCAGACCAATCTTCTGTATGTTTAAAGTGTTAAAAGACTGAATATGATGAGAAAGAGACCCACAGAGAACGAGGGGGGGCAGAGAGGAATGTACTTCATTGCATTGTGATGTCAGTAACCGAGACCAATAAAGCCTTTATCAGTGAGGCAAACAAAACTATTCAATTCAATTCAATTCAGTTTTATTTATATAGTGCCAAATTATAACAAGAGTTATCTCTGAGCACTTTTCACATAGAGCAGGTCTAGACCATGCTCTTTAATTTACAGAGACCCAACAATTCCCCCATGAACAGCACTTGGTGACAGCGGCAAGGAAAAACTCTTAACGGGAAGAAACCTCAAGCAAAGCTAGATAAAAGTGTTTTATTTAAAGGGGACCTCCACTGATTTTACATCAAAGTCTGTTTACAGGTCTTGGAAAGTAGTACTGCATATGTGAAAAAAGTTGTAAAAAGCCTTATGCGGCTCCAGACGAAGCTGTACAAAGTCTGATAAATTAACGTCGGTTGGGCTGAAGATGACAAGTTTGAAAATTAAGTTGAATGAAAAACTTATCTATTGCAAGTCCAACAATTTTATGGGAGTGCAATGCTAAATTGTAGAATTACTTGTTTAACATCCAGATTCATCCATATTGTATTTTATTGTCATGGTTTTGCTGTGAATAACTACATTTAATTTTGCTGTTTTAGATTTCTTTCTAATTTGGATTTGTCTTCTACCCTAAAAGTATTTTAGATTACTGTGTAAGCTAATATGATGAAATACCTTTTCTTTTAGACCTGCTTCCCTGCTAGCATATAAACATTTTTACCTTTGCAGCAGGTGTAGAGCAATAGCAAAGCCAGTAAATTATCTTTATAAAAAAATAAAGTTTTTGGAAAACTTCAAGCTTTGAAGTCCCCACAATCATTTCATGGGCAGAGTTTAATTTGCAACCCTAACCCAGGTGCTGCTGTGGCATGATGGGAACCTTTGTGTTAAAGCCCAGAAAGAAACATGATGTAACACTGCATTGTTACTCAGTGATACTGCAGGCTGTTTTCAGTATCTGACATTAGTTCAGTTGAGTATTATTCTGTCTTTCAATACACATTATGTGAACCTCATGGTTCCTTCAAGTAGTCCCTAATTAACTCTCCTTATTTCTCCATATTTCTCTTCCTTCCCTCTGAGTATTTTTTTTTTTTTTTACCTTTACGCCTCTTTCTCTCGCTATTGTTTCTCAAAGTTTCTTGCTGTTGGCAATTGCTACCTCCCCCTAACTCCCACAGCTTTCTTTCTCAGCAGCAAAAAACCTCTGAAGAAGTGAAATCACACTGGGAGGTGTGTGACTGTGTCATGTACCCATGTCAAGAGCTGTTGTTTTTAACCAACATTATACAAACCATGACAACTAAATGACATCAACCACAGTTCTAACACGATTTTGGCACAGCATGCTCGTGAGAGTTAAAGCGTCTGAAAAATGTGAATTTTTATGTGTGTATTTTACTGTTTTTCACTCAAATCACTGTAATTGTTGAGAAAATGAGTGTGCTTATCAGAACGAAAACATTCTGTTTAGTTTAGTTTAGTTTAGAGAGTTGACATCACAGTACCAGTTAACGTCAGTGGGCCTATGTATAAATTTACAATAGATCAAGTAGTTTTTTCATATCATGTCAAACACTGGTGAAGTTTTTATGTCAGTATAACAAACAGGATCAATCGGATAGTTTTTGCTGTCTTACAATATGGCTTCACAATCCTTTCTGTTGTTTTGTTTTCTACAATATACAACTATTCCTGGGCAGAAGAATCCTTGAGGCAGTGTGGTAGTGTATTGCTATTCTCATACTCTTCTCCCCTAAGTTGGGCAGCTTCCCCCAGCACAAGTTGCTCATCCTGATGTGCTGTCTATCCTTAGAGAACATGTAGCCTGAGGCAGAGATAACTGTCACCTGTGAAGCTACCACAGCTGTTGAAGAAAGAAGGACTGTCTTGTCTGCTGCAGGTTCAGCTTCACTTTCTGTTTCTTCACAGAGAGAGTTCTGCAGTCTTTACATCAGGGCTGCTAGCCTTACCTTGACAGCCACAACCATGTGACACATCCACAGCAAATACTGTAGCCTCAAAACATCCATAACATTACTGAAAGTGACAATATTGGCAAATTGTGGGATGTATACAAGAGTCACAGCCAGACATGCTGATAGTGGATAACAGGTAACACAAATCAGACTTTGGTTTTAAAAGCCATAACCTGTTGTTGTTGTCTTAAAGTCCTTTTGATTCACACAGCTTTTAGAACGTGTTTTCATATGAGCTCCCAATATGTAACAATTATTTGAAACAATGGTAAGATGGTAGGCAAGGGGAAGGTTTTTCCTCTTCCTTTCCGCCTAACTGGATCCAGTATTGGAGGGCTGCCATTGGATTGCAGTCATTTATCTTTGCTATGTGTATATGGCATTATGAGTAATGGTACTTTCACGCTTTTCAGCTCCCTTGATTACTTTGGCCCCCACCCTTCCTCCCTCATGCCTTTTTATTCCAATGACATATTCTTTCAAATGTAATGTAATGCGGACAACTTTGACAAAGTCAGATGCAAACTGCAGAGGATTGAAAGTGAGTATAAGGCTGGCAGGGAGAGGCAGAGAGGTTTTGGAAATGGCACAACTGTAGAGCAACAAGCATGAAAAGGGTTCAGATGATATTAGCTTGGCAATGCTGAGGGACTGTTTTTCTTAAAATTGTATCCTTGAAGTCAGTCAGTGCACATATTTCACATACTGTATCTTCCATGGTATTCCGTCACACTCTCACAATGTTGTCTCATTCTCCATCTATCATGTTATTGTTGAAAATGTATGGTACACAATCTCAGAATACCCTGTTGGCTCTTACTTCCTTTATTGTCTTTTAACAATGAGTTCACTGGGCAGCTTGGCGACAACTAAAAGGCAAAAAGCTTTTTCAAGAAGACACATAGTTTTCAAAATGAGAACATAACTAAGATCAACAAAGGTTTGAAGCCGCTGCAACTCAATATGATGTGTCATCTCTGTAAAATAATATGCTTCTTGCTTTGTTATCAGCGGGCTGAGGCAATGCTGTAGCCATGGCTGCCCATGGTTAGTTACTGTAGCTGGCTGGCTGCTGGTCAGTGCCCAGTTCTTGGTGCTGCTCCAGAGATGAATGCTGCTGAGGAAAGCCTGATTAGTGTTACTGACAGCTCATAGATCTTAGCTGGCCTGGTCCCTCCCTACCTCTCCTTTGTCTTTCTCACTATCTCTCTCTCTCTCTCGCACACACACACACACACACACACACACACACACACACACACACACACACACACAAACGCACACACCAGCCCAGTATGTCTGCAGGTTCTTAAAGAATTTAAATGACTATTTGTAAATAGTAGGTAATAAATGCTATTTAATTGGGTTACATTCCCGACTGGAAGTTCACTTATTAGCTTTTTCAAGGGCTTTTAACTGCCTCTAACTCACAGTCTTCGTCAGTGGAGTTTGAAGAAGAGGTGGATTGTGACTTGCAGGTAAAGTGGACCTTGAGGTTTTTTTTTTTTTTGTCACACTATTGTTTCCACAGTCAAATGAAGTCTGATGCTCAGAAATAAGGTGGTTCAAATATTTATTTATGAAGGATGCTTTAACATAAAACCTGTGGGGTGAAGCAAATTTGAGCTGCGGTGTTTGTGCAGTGTGGTCCAGTTCATTAAGACTGGTCAAACACTCAGAGGAGCTGTAGTGCAGCTGAACCAACAACTGAACCAGGACAAACCACTAGAATAGGAGGGTCCCAACCTGAACCTAGCCCTGACCTTTTCTGTGTGGAGGTATGATCTCTTCCACCTGTGTCCTCCCACAGTCCATAAAAATGCAGCTAGAGTGAATGTTGTAAACAGCCCACAAATTAAAATGCTAATTATTTTTCCAAATGGAGAGTGGGACTTCAAAGGTGAAAGGAGTTGTGCCTCCTCTATTTGACTGGAATTGTTATCAGCCAGGAACACTTGTATATGGGTGGGGAGACACACACTTGACGTCCAGGAGCATGACTACTGAGCTAGGAACCTGTCTCACTGGACATGGCTTTACAAGAAATCTGTGTTTAAAGAGGAAATACAGGCACTAAGGCAGGAGATTCGGGAACTGGGAATAATGTACACCACCTCTGGCTTACAGTGATAGTGTAAAAATCTACACCAGGGAGGCTATGATTGCTTAATAATAGCTATATAACATCTGCAGTTGTTACCCTTTATTTTTTTTACAATGCTTCCATGTAGAAAATATGATATTCTCAATACAAAGAAGCCTTGTATTACAGACAAGTTTGTGTGCAATATTTTAGACTAATACCAGTGTGAACTGTTATATTTCCTTTGATCACCTACAGGGACTGATTGAGCCTTCAGTACACAAGATTATGTAGACATCCAGGGCCAAACCTGCTTAGAGAGGAGATGAAAAATGACACATGGACATCACAGACACACACAAAAACGCTTACCACATACACACAGTGCGCTCCTTTGTTATTCTCATGGCAGGGTGCATTCATCAGTCTATCAGGATTCTCTTGTGTGTGTGTGTGTGTGTGTGTGTGCGTGTTTGTGTGTGTGTGTGATCTTCTATTGAAGGGAAGGCTCTAATGGTGTCTGCTCTTATCTGGGTTGGTACTTAAGGGTAAAGTAAAGTAAAGTGGTATAGGAGCAGCGTGCAGTAGTATGGATTAAATGTATCAGTGTGTCTTCTTAAGATAGTGTAAAAAGATGAAAGTCTCTTGCCACCATGACACTTGCAGCTTAAGGCTATGTTTCCTAGCCTTTTATGATCCCGCTACTCTTCCCTTCTTCCAGCCACTTGACAACGTATAATAACAGGATCAGGTGCAGTTCTAGGGGCAACAGTGTTGGTGTAATCCAGATGTCTGTGATGTTTCTGTGTTGACTCTTGAATTGGACATCTTGTTTAATAATTTATTTTATTTATTTATTTTTTTAACAATTTAATAATCTTCTCGATCTAATCTAAAAACATGAGGGATACCTTGAACCCACCTACCCCCCCACCCCACGGGATGCCTCGAGGTGGTGATGATTTATCCACCGCTCTGCTCTACCTCTTCTTCCGTAACTAATCCCTGATATATACCCTCATCTTTCTGTTTCATTGCTGTTACATTCACATTTTTCTGGCCCTTTCTTTCCTTTTCCTTCTTGCAATTACTCCCCTCCCCGAGTTCCCATCTAGTCGCATTCACTCGACACACTAAAACAAACACACGCACTTACATTTTTATAACCTACACATACCTGTACAGCCAATGTGCTTTGCCAACCCCATCTCATATGTGAATGCAGCATCCTATTCCTGAAATCCCATACATAGTTAATTTTTATGCAGAGTTGACAATGTATGCTGTGTGGCATGTTGTGCTTATAAAGCCCACTGCCTCCACACTATTGGCTGTTGGTCCACTTTTATCTTAACCTGTCAGACATCCTCCCAGTCACTCTCCTAGGCTTCTGGGAATACCATCAGTCTGCAGCAAAACAGAAACACACAAATCCTGATGCGCGCCCACACACACACACACACACACACACACACAAGTTTGCGCAGCTACCCTTGTTAGGACATTGCATTGACTTCCATTCATGGTGGACAGCCTAACCCTAATCCTAACCCCCTAACCATAACCAATTCATGCCTAGCCCTAACCTTAACCTAGCCTCAATTCACACCTTACCCCTGACCTTAACCAGAACCTCACAAATAACGTTTTGCCTCATTAGGACCAGGCTTTGGTCCCCATGGGGATTATAGCCCCAACAGGGTCGGTGTTTATACCCACCGACACTGCCCACCCTCCCCCAACACACACACACACACACACACACTCTCTCTCTCTCTCTCTCTCTCTCTCTCTCTCTCTCTCTCATACATGCAAACATACAGTGAATAGTAGCAGGTTGCCCAAGGCTGTTGCTGAAATGACTGGCTAACCACACCAAGAGTTACATGGACTGCTTGAACTCTATCAGTCAATAGTCCATCACCCCTGGTCCTCTCTACCATGGTGGTTTGGATATAGCCTGAGGCTACGAGTGTGTGAGAGTGTGTGTGCCAGTGTGTTTGTGATTCTGGAGGCATAGAATGAACAGGGATAAAAGAAGGAGAGACAGACAGACACAGGGAGACTCAGAGTGATGGAAATACTAAAATATTTACGAACAGAGTAAGAGTTTAATAGTTTTCCAATCGTAAGAGCCTCATTCCAGTCCTAATGGCTCCACACAGGCCCTAGCATCAACAAAGTTTATCCTCAGAATACATAGTGAAACAGGCCATTTGAAAAAACAAGTGTGAAGATTAAACATATACAGTTATTGAATTAAAAACAACATATTGGAATATGATTAATGTCTTAAGCTCTACTGAGACCTTTGCCCACAAAACACACATCCACACCAGCGCCAAGGCGTGACCCACCATCTGTATACACATACGCCAAAAGCTGACTGTTTGATTAAGTTCTTACACACAGAAACTTGCTGTTCAGTGATGCCAGGAGAGTCAGGCAAATGTGTTTTATGAAGTGTCGGATTAAGTTGCAGCTTTATTTTGCACATTTGTGTTAACATTTATCAACAGGAGCATGTGTGCTTTAGTGTTTCTCTGTGAGTGTATCCACTTGCATATGTATTTATTTCAAAGTACACCAGGATTGAGTTCTGTGTGAGTGAGTTACATGGCAGGTGGCTACAGTGCGACTGCACCAGATGGGTCTGATGTCTGGCAGTTTCACGATACTGGATGATGCAGAGCCGTTGATTGATCATGTCAGTGATATTAAATATCATACTGTAAAGACACACAGTAAAACAAGGTGTTATTCACGTGATTGTGACCACTTGACACCACACTCAGCAGTGATCAGCTTCGTGTAGAATGAGGAGTACCTGCATGTTTGTTGTGTTACCAAAAGTATGTGACTTTGCCAGGATTTCTGTTATCATAAATAACAGAAGTGAATGTATTGTTTTAGCCCCACACTCTGAGCATTGCTTTAATATTATGTGTTGTGCTTGTTAAGCGATGTGCTGTAACACATTTACAAGCAACTCCATGTAACAAATGTACCAGTTAAAATTTCATTCTGGAATCATAATAGCAAAAAAAAAAAAAAAGGAAACACAGATGCTCATTCAATTAGGATTTAGACAACTTTTGAAAGGGGAATTATATACATCCACCTCCACAACACAATGATTATTTTAAAAATAATTAGTACATTCATCCATTTGTTTGTTCATTCTGCTTTTTACCCAGATAAGGTACAATAAACATACGTAATGTTAATCTTAACAGTGAGCTACAGTCTGATTATATTGTTATGGCAGAGTTTCAGCCTGTAGTCTCATTAAGACCCACATTTCAGTTATTATGCACTTTTTCCTCATAAAAAGTTTTCCTTAGTAATGTGAATTCCAAATTATAATGTAATGAAACCTCCCTAATGTAAGCTTGTTTGAAATCACTGTCTCGCTACTTTTGACTGTATCTCTTTCAGCTTCAACCCTATCTCTCAGATGGTGGAATTTGACAATTTTACAGTCATACAATTTCTTTCCAATTTTGAGACCAAGTGCTTCAACAATGCATACACCACTGTGCACACCATTGTGACCAGAGGACTGTTGAGAAACAGTGCTAAAATGACACTTAAAAGCTTTAAACAATCACTCCCAGTGGTGCAGTAGTTTACTAATTCTGTCAGTGTTGTTGAGTTTCAGTGTGTTGGTGTTTGCATGCACATTTGTGTGTAGTAAATGAGTCTTCTGTGGAAAGTGACTGTTTTTCATGCTCATACTTTTCTAAGGGGGCTTATAGGCCCTTTCAGCCATGACTAAAGCTTTTCTCCCGCTTTAAAAATGCCTCTGCCAGCAACTTTAACCTCCCTGGGGTGATTTCTCACTCTTTATCCATGGTGCCATACACGGATTTGCAACTATTTTCCAGCCATATGTTATACCTTTATATTTAAAGTTCTTTGAGCCGGTATTCGCCTTCTGAATTAATTCCATTGCACATTTTTACACACCAAATGAATCTGAATAAATGCTTCCGAAGACGGATAAACTACTGTATAGGTGCTAGAAAATAAAAAAGAAGGAGAAGGTAATTGGAACTGTGAAAACACAGCAATTCCTCAGCCACTGTGTCTCAAGTTCAGCTGAAGAACTTGTTAACCGTGAACAAAATTAAGTTTGTTAAGGGCACTTTGCAGACACAAGTAGTTATAATAGCACCCACATGACCTGTGACAGCATATTTAATTGTGATTAAGGTGGTGAGTATGTTGGGTAAGAGGCATACAGTACAGTCAGCACCGTATTTGCACAAAAGGTTTTAATGTATCACAAGGACAGCAATTTTTTTATTAATTGAGAGTATGTCTCAGGCCATGTGAATTTTATTGCTTATGCTAAAAATGAGAATGCTTCAGAATGCATTATTGTGCCATCTTCTACACAAAGGGAACAGACTGGACATTTTTAGACCAAGGGTATTTCTGATGTAGTCACTGTGTGCTGCTATGAGCTCAGTTGAGGACACCACAGTGGAAGTAATTTTCTGCTCTCCCCTTGTTAGAGAGCTATTGGAACAGATTTTGTGCTGTAATTGAATCAGACATCTTGCAGCTTGGACAGATATAACAGACTTCCTGCTCTTTTTAATGCATTATTACTCTGGTTGATCTGTAGATGTTAGACATTCTCCATAAGCAACTGAACTGAGGGAGCAGCTAAAGCAGGTTGAGGGCAGCTAGTTAAGGAATTGGTGTTTGTTGCGAAAGTAAAAGTCTGAGGAAAAACTGTTTCTGTGTTGATGTTGAAACCTCTTTCTCTGAGTTGGTTTTCCTTCTGATGTTTGACAGTTTGAATATATAGTATTTTAGTAATTGATCACAATAGTTGTTTAGAAGATGATTACAGTATGCATTTGTGCATTTGAAGTATGCACTTCCATCTTTGTCATTGTTATGATTATCGTCGCTATAGCCACCAACCTCCATTGACATCCCATACAGTATGTGTTTTGTTGTCTTTTTTTGCCTGGACTGAACTGCACTCAACTGTCATTCTAATTTCTCCCAGCTTCCTCCTTCGAGGGACATTTAATATAAGTCTTCAGTAGGAACCAAGAAAAAACTCCTGACAAATTGTCAGACTGACAATTGTGACAGGTGACACCTGTTACCTGGTATCAATGACAGGGAGAGAGAGAGTGAAAAAGAGGGATTTTTAAAACTGTTTATTTACCACTATGTGCACTGTACAAAAACATAATTAAGACATACATAATATATTTACATAGGTATAAAAATTACATCAGCACATGTCCAAAACTTGACTGTCCATCTCTTACATAGCAGAGCAACCCACCCTAAACCCAAATCAGCTGAAAACTCTCCAGGTCATGAGCATCTCTGTAAAAACTGAATTCTACCAGCAGTCTGAACTTCACCATTTTCACAAAAACAGGAACCACATCGACATTCAAAGCGTCCTCCACCTTCCTTCTCCGGCTCACATACACCGCCATCTTTGCCTGTCAATAGCTGACATTTGTTCTTCTGGTGGCGAGTGTATTTAAAACCACGAATAAAACCCTGTTTCATAAAAACTTCTCAATCTGCTAAAAGTGGTTTCCAACAACAAAAGCAGAGCTGTCAGACAAGGGCAGTCTGAGAAACAGTGAAACACTGTCTCTCTTTGGATACAGAAGGGGCCTTTTCCTCTACTGCAGCGTTAATAACAGACATAAAGGAGTTCACTGCTACAATGCCATGTAGGATTCTCCACTACAAGTCCACATGTCTCTTTGTGAAAGGAGGTTTATACAAAGACCTCCATGCTGGTTTGAAGTCAGGATCTAAGTCCAGATAAGTCCTCCACAGGGTGTCACAGTGCCCATTCAATTTACGCTGATTCAAAGTTTTAACCATCAATTTATACAGTCTTCCCTGAGGCATCCACCAAAGAAGCACCTACAGGGGCGACAGGCTTGAGTAAAGGACGAGAACAATTTTTAAATTCAGGAAACAGTCCAATGGCAGGATATGGGTCAGCAGTGCACCATCACAAAAGTCAGTTAAAGGGAACAGTCATGTCCTGTCAGCTTATGTTTCTAATGTTTCAGTAACTGATTTATGACTTGTGTAGATCTCACTCCCAGCCGAGCAGCCAATCCAACAGGATTGACTAAGTTCTCCACACCAGGTCTTTAGGCCCAGTGAGCAATCTCTGAATAAACTGAAGGCGGAGGGCAGCGTCCCTACTGGCCAGATGGACCAGACCCTGTCCACCCTCCTCCTTAGGAAGAAGCAGGACACTCTGACGTACCTAGTGCAACCTATCCCAGAAAAAATCAACTAAAACCTTTTGGATCTGTGACAGAGGAGAAGCTGGGGGATCAACGCAGGCCAACCGATGCCACAGAGCAGAAGATACCAAATTATTGATTACAAGGATATGACCTCTTTAGGTAAAAGCCATTTCCATTTTATGAGCCTTCTTTTTTTCCAGACCAAACCTCCAGGTAACCTGAGCCGATCCCTCAGCCTAACCCCCACCGTGACAGCCTCACTCTTCCCCCAGTTTACTTTAGCAGAGGATATGCAACCAAGCAGATTGACAATATCCACTAACACATCAGTATCTTTCTGTGTGTTAACCGGGACAATAACATCATTAGTGTACGCCGGCAGTTTAAGAGACATCACAGTGAAGAAAACAAACACCACTCAGATCATTTCTTAGTTTATGGAGCAGAGGCTTGATGGCCAGAGTGTAGAGCATGCTGGACAAAGAGCAGTCCCTATCTGATTCCCCACTGAACACTGAAAGGAGCACTCAGACCTTTTGACCTTTTCATTTTCAGAACACTTGCAGTGTCACTATACAGAACCTGGATGTTGGCTATGAAACCTGGGTTGAACCCAAAAGCAGCCAAAGTTTGCTATAGATACTGGTGTTCAATCTGGTCAAAACCCTTTTCCTGGTCTATGGAAATCAGACCAGTGTCTACAGCCAATGACCTAGACACCTCCAAAACATCCCGAATTAAGGTGACATTGTCACTCATCAGCCTGCTGGGCACACATTATGTCTGATCAGTGTGAATGACAGAAGCCATCACTTTTCTGAGTCTGGTGGCCAGGACGTTGGACAGTATGTTGTAATTCGTGAACAGCAGAGAAACAGATTTCCAGTTCCTCAACTCCTGCAGGTCTCCTTTCTTGGGAGAGTGATGACCAACCTCCTGCAGCTCAGAGGCAGCCATCTTCTCTTCAGGCTGTTTGTGACAACTTCCAACAGGTCCTCACCCAACATAGACCAGAAGGACTTGTAAAGGTCAACAGGAAGACCATCTATACCAGGAGCTCTGACGCTCTGTAAGCTCATCACAGCAGTATACAATTCATAAAGGGATAACTGAGCCTCCAGCTTTACACTGGCTTCAGCATCCACCTGAGGAAGACCAGTAAAGAAGCTGCTGCACACATCTGGGTTTTCTGTTAGTTCATTCTTAAATAGATCTCTTTAATAATTTACTGCAAATTTCCTAATCTCAGAAGAATCTAAGATTGTAGAGCCATTTCTGGATTTCTGTCCATTTTTCCTCTCCAGACCAAAAGTATGAAAATATTATGTCTCTAGTGACATTACGAGTGAACTGCTGACACAGCTGTTTTATCTGTGATTTACCAAATCCCACCACTGTTGGACACAGGCAAAATTAGATTTACAGATTTACATTTTCTGTGGGTAAACCAAAAATATTCAAAAGCTGCTCTAAAAGCCTTGTCACAAAGCAGAGCAGTGTTAAAATGCCAATAAGCACTCTGTAAATGGACATTTTTTTATAAAAACAGGGCAAAAAACAAGACAATGATAAGAGAAGCGCACTGGGTTAATGTGACAGCTTTTAGGCTGACAGTCCAGCCTGGCCAGAGATAACACATTGTCTTTAGAGTGACTCCAGGTTTACTGCCTGTGATTTTTATGAAAAATCCTCCAAACATCTGATAACTCATGTGCTTCAGTCAACTGTTTGAACCTGCGTGATGAAGCAGGATGAGGCTCTTGGTGACTTCTATCTCTAGATTTGGATTTTCAGTACAGTTGAAATCAACTCCTAAAAACAAATACTCGTCTCTACTACAGTTGCTAATGGTATCACACAAGACATTCAGTACTGCTATTCTAACCACCCTATTGGTAGGTGCATAAACACTAATAAAAAATATTTTAACATTTTCATACTGAGTTTTAACCTTCAATAAACAGCCCTTAATCATTTCTTCCACTTCACAGGAAGAAGGCAAGAAACTCTTGAAAAACACAATCCCCACTCCTCCACTACAGCTGGACTTATGGCTCAAAATGACTTCCCCCATTACATCCCCCAATCACTTTCATTATCTATATTATTATGTGTTTACTGAATCAATATTACATCTGTTTTCTTCACTCGATCAAGAAAGCAGCTCTTTTAATATCATTTCCGGCTCTGTTTGAGTTCAAATTGCCTATTTTGAATTCATGCATGGAGAGAGAGAAGCTTGAGAAAAAAACAACAAGAGAAGAATATAACAGGAAACACAAGTTCCTTTGTTTAAACATCAGCAGCAGCACAAATTATTCGTGATTTTACTTTACGTATTACTTTTTTCAAATGATAAATTTCCTGTTCTGTCAGGACATCATCTCCAAAGTTTCCTGATATTTTTGTCGGAGGCCTAGCTGACTCGACAAATAGTTTCAGGTCTGAAAAGTGATGCTCTACTTTCACAAGCCTGAATCTCTTAGTTCCCTGCAGAAACTTCTTGATATCAGCAGGAGAGTACTGACTCTGCTGGTCCTCTTGGGTCAGTGAGAAATCACTTTCTGACTCCGCAAGGGATTTTCCAGCTTTTGTCCCTTCAGTGACTTTAATGGCTTTTGGCTTTTTCTACTCTGGACAGTTTCTGAATTTTTCCTCTTTTTTGAAAGCTTTAACAATTCATCATCAGATATATGTTTGGCTTCAATAAAATCCTCACACACTGACAGATTATCATGTACTTTTTCATTTTGTTAATTATCAGTTACAGTAGCTGTGTTTTCTGAACTGCTCTCACACTGAGTCTGTTTATGTTGGGTTTTTTTGACTCTTTCTCTTTGACTATGTCAGCCTGCTTGCTATCCTTTCCTTGTTGCTAATCATTGCTCTTAACTGGCACCTGCAGGGGGTTCACTGCCCGCGGGAGCCGTTTGCAGCCCCAGTCGCTCTGCATCCACCACGACCAAAACACTTAATGGTCTCAGACGTGGCGAAAACCATGTAGTTGAACCTGTCTATTTTACAGTGAAAAAACAGATTAAGATCATCAGTGTTATCTTTGAGAACCATGAAAACCTGCCCACAGTGACACACCACATTATTTGAGCAGGGGCGATTTGCTGCCCAAAGAAAACATTTTTGTTGGGGAGATGAACTGTCTGTACTGTGACAGTTCTTCAGCCAGCACTTCATTTTTAATGGATGGGGGAGCATTAGAGATGGTTATCTTTCTAGCTGGACTAACCAGCAGGAGAACAGGAGTGAAAGTGTCTTGAATGATTACCACTAACTTTGTCCGCACTATCCAGGAAGATAACAATAGCTCCATTCATGCGGGAGTCAGACTTCACGTTGCTGCAACCCATCACCTCTTCAGCCGCTAAGGTGGCCTCCTCCACCGAACAATTTACTGCTGGCACAAGTATGATTGCATGATGGCGTGTCAGCTTCTCAAACTCCGCAACACCGTCTACAACGGGCATACTGGCCAACTGAGCCGGTAGCCATGCTACCAAGGCAAACTACACGCTGAAGCACACGCTGCAACTCCACGCTCCACTCACTCCGCCGTTCTCTCAGAGAGAGAGAGAGAGACAGAGAGAGAGGGCAAAAGAAAGACACAGTTAAGTGGGTTTAGATGACAGATTTACCGTGGCAGACAGTGACAGAAGATCTGAGACAGATGGTAAGAAAAGTTAAAGAAAAGTTAGAGACAGTCAGACACACAGCTGAGATGTGAATCAGCAACAAAAAGGATATGAGAGGCAGCAACCAAATAGATGTCTGCCACAGCACAACTTTCATGACTGGTCTGAATCAAGTGATGTGTCTCTCACCCAGTGTGGTGTCCAACTAACCAACCTGATAGGACTTGTCCTCTTTGATTTGGTGATCTTTGACCTGGTGTGACAAAATGGATTCAGCAATGACAATGACAGTCACTTAGTTAGCTACTTAGCCAGATGTAGGATTGGTGTTTGCATTTATCAGAACATTTAATTGAATTCCAAACTATTATCAAAGCTGCATATTGAATCCTAATCCCTTCAAATCACTAGTCTGAATACCTTTAGCTGTCACCATTTGCAAGCCAAAAGTTTAATTTTAGCTTAATGACATTAAGATTAATTAGCACAGATTATATACTCTGCCACCAGTGATATCTGTCATTTCAGAAAAGTAAACTAACTAATTATAACTTCCATCATTTTCACATGTTGCTACCCTCTGACTGATGCACAGTATGCAGTATGGTACCAGCACCTTTTTTCGACTGAGGAATTCACTTTAAAACAGTGAGAAGAGAACAGATAAAAAAACAACAAAAAAAAACCAAATACAATCTCTCATGTGACTGTTGTAACTTTGGCAGAAAGTTGTAGGTTCATGTAGCACCCAATTTTATAATAGTATTAGGCTGATTGAGAAAAAATATACTTTTAGGGCCTAAACAATTTCCAAATAACTTAAATTATGAGTAAAATTAAACAGCAGAAATTAAATGCCATGATGTGACTTATTGATGCTTGATTAATTCTTTAATCTTGTCACATTAACACATATTTCCCAGAGCAGTAGCTGATGGAGACTCACACTGATTTGCATTTTATCAATTCTTCAGAATTTCACCTCCAAATTGTGCAGCAGTCGGATGGAACCGTAACTACTGGCAGTCACAAAATGGAGCAGACTGTCCAGATTGCTTCCTGTTGGTATCAACACACAGTCAGCATAGCTGGAGATATCAGGGGCTTCTTTTCACCCCATCAGAGGAAACCATCTGCTGCCATTCATTTTTGGCCATAAAAATACTTCACAAAATTTGTAGATTGAAACTGCCTGATTGAAGGGTTCAACAAAACAAAAACAAATTATATCAAAAGATATAATTACATACGAGCATACAAAGTTATTGTGGTGATATAAACTAGATGTTCACAGCATTAAATTATTTCAATTATACTGTCAGTTTACGTCAAATATTTTCTTACTATTTCGCATGATGAACTGGCATGGCTGTTTTTTTTACTATTCTCCCAAATGTCTTTCATTTAACTTTTCCACACCATATAAATCTCTTCAAACTGTCAAAATGTGTTCTCAGTGATCACACTCTTTAAAGGTGCTATATATAAGAATGGCCTCAGTCTGTCCTGTCTCGTAGTACCACTTTGTACCTCAAGAGTACCTCCAGTCTGCCCTCAGTCTAACATGAGGGGATGAAGAAGCCTACTGTTAAGAGTGAATCTGTGCTATGATGTTGTCAAGATATCAAAATGTTATGGAGACATTAGAGCCAGCAGTAAATTACCAAAGAGCTGCACAGATCAGTTCATCAGATCATGTTCTCCCTGGTATGACAACAAATGCTGACTGGCCGATCATCTCAGGAGTTGGGCTGCTAGCAGCTGAGATGACCGGCTGGTCTCATCCGGCCAGCAGCTCTAAAACATCTCCAAAAACGCTGGTGCAAATTTCCAAACAGGTGTTATTTGGATAAACTGACCACATATTGGAAGTCTAAATGGTTACTTTCTCACCAGAAAAAATATTAAAACTCAATGAAGTGACATAATGATGGTCCTGGATTACACAACTATATTATACAGCTTTTAGCATGGCTCAAAATCTCCCCCATCGCTGCCGGTTGCTTGGGACAGCTCTATGTCTTTATCCTCTCATGTTAGACTGAGGGCAGACTGGACACTACAGTTACTCACTATTGCCTCTTGAGGTACAAAGTGGTATTATGAGACAGAACAGGCTATTCTGGGACTATTCTTACATAAAGAACCTGCTTTGCATTTAAAGTGTAAAAAGAGTCTTATAATAAAGGATGCAAAAGAAGACAAGAACAGATGGAGGAATCACTCACTCTAGCCAATCAGGGCGTGGAATTTCCATTCAAAGTTTTTTGACGTTTAGCAGATTGTTGCATTTGAAGTGAGTTGAAATAAGTGCAAATGGTAGACTGTTTACATTGGTTGATCATCACATGAAGCCTGAGTCTCCAGAGTAGAACTGTTTCTAATTCAGTCCAGTCACACTGCCATCCATTTCTCCTCACCTTGGCTCCTCTAGTCGCCTGCTGCTTTCTGTTAATGGAGATATCACTCCCTCCCTCCTCCTCCTTCCTATCCCCTTCTCTGTTCTCTATTTGTTGCCCTTTCCCTCCACTCCATTTTCACTTCACTTCTTTCAAATCCTTCTGTTGTGCCTCTTCATTGGCCCACTCAGTGAAACTAATCGACAGTAAGCCATCACTCAGAGCACTCTGCATCTCTTTTTCTGCAGAAACTAATCAGAGCCATTGTTGGTTATCCAAGACACACTGCCTCCCTCTCTCATTGTACTGTAAATCAACAAATGATTCATAACAAGCAGAAGAGAAGACAAGGAGGAAAAACAAATAAGGTTTATTATTGAGTGCAATTCTGAAAGGCAGGCAGAGTTTCTTTAAGCAAGGCTTAATATTTCCTTATAGTTAATGCCAAGCAGTCTAAAGGCAAACAACTGACATTTTGAGACTCCCCGGGTATCGCATCAAGAAAAGCCACAGCTGAGAAAAAAACATAATTGTGGAGTTAAACATATTGGAATGTGTGCTTAAAGGGGACCTATTATGCTTTTCCGTATTTTCAGTCATATATATATAATGTTACAATGTTGGATGTTCATGTTAAAAGTGGCTGACATGTCAAATAATGAGGTAAACATATGTAGAAGTAATCCCTGTGAGCAAAAAGCACCAGCTTCAGACTGCTCTGAATACTTGGTTTCCAATGGTTTTTTCTAATTTCAGCCTGAGCTGATGCCAACTTGTGACAGATTTCTTTATATGGGCATCTGCTTGATGCACAGCCCCTGAGTTCACTGCTCCACTACACTAACATTATGGCATTTTTCCATTGTTTTAGGGGTAGTCTTGCCGAGCCATGACTCGAGTTCAGCTGGCAGGCTGTGAGTGTTTGTCTATTACACAGCACAGCAAAGCAAAAGCAAAATGTTGGGTTTGGGTCGGCAGTAAGTTAACACAACTCTGATACGGCCACCCCTCTGCAACTTCCAAAAAGCTGGCCAATTAGATCAGAGTGGGCTCATCAGGAAGGGGGCCTTAAAGAGACAGGAGCTAAGACTGTCTGTTAAGAGACAGAGGCTGAACTGAGGGGATGCATAAAGGGCCACTATAAGATAAATAAGGAGTTTTTTGAACTGTGAATTATGCAAAGCTACTCTTGTGGTGTCCCAGAATATAAATATAGAGCTGGAAATGAGCATAATAGGTCCTCTTTAAAGTGTAATTACACAGATTACTTTTGTTTGGAATGGACCTACTTAGTTTAATTTACAATTTAATGTAGCAAAGTGATAAATTAAGTATAGACTTGTCATCTTCCTTAAATTACATCAAAAGTCCCATAATTCTTTCAGAATGTCATGCTTTCATAAGCTGAATGCTACTCTGATGTTTGAATGATGGTAATATTTAGTGTTACGTGGTAAGTCTTTCACAGTTATTTTATGCCTCGTGTCTTGAGCCTCAAGGTTAGCCTTTAATTTGTGATGTACTGTAGCTTTTCTGTTTGATGATTCTTAGACTGGTAAATCCCATTTAAACCTAAACAACTGATTTTCGGACACTTGAGGGCAGCAAAAACAAGCTGTGAACAAAACAGTGACATATGATCACTTTTTAAGTTGATATGGTGTTAGCAAACATCTGGCTATTTACACGTATATAGCATTCAACATATGTGTTCATTCAGAGTCGAGTTTGTGTCCACCTGATTCAGTATTCACTCTCCTTTTAGCTCTGTTCTGGACCTCCACCATCTCCTGATGGGTCATCAGCTGCTAAATGCTGGACAGTGTTCACCATTTAGTCGCTAACTTCGTATGTATGCTGTTTGGTGCGGGACAGGTAGCATTCAGTTGACTATAAGAGCTTTTTCACTAAAAATAGCTGCCTACTGTGTCCACAAACAACTCCTTTCACACACAAGTATTCATGTGATCCATCATTAAACATAAATTAAATTCATTATAGTCACTTTAAAGACAGCAGAGCATGGGTTGCCTTTCTCTCTGTTTTGGATGTGGATAATTGATTTCTTTCCTGCTCAGAATTGTTGTCATTTTCTGAAACAACTCCACACACTCACCCTCAAGTCCCCATAGGATTCTACTGACTCATCAGATCCACCAGAATTAGAAACCTGCTGCGTTTCATCTTATGCTTACAAAGAGATACATACGACCACAGACCACTAACTTCCTATTCCCTCATTCCTTTCTTCCTCCTTTTCTCTTTCTGTGATTATTTGTATTTCTCTCTCTTTTGTCTTCCAGTAGTAGGTAAATCACTTTTTTTTTTTTTTTACTTTTTTAAATTTGTTCTCATTAGTTTTTTTTTCTGTGGCCAGCCCCTACAGTCTGCTCTACAAACACACCCACTCTGTCCTCAGATATACTCAAATAACTGCAGTTATGGAGGTCTATAAACTTTGCACCGCTATGTGCAAAATATTTGATGCCAATTAAACAAAGTGTCTTTGTTCCTTTGTGCCTTTGTTTTGATGCAGTCCACAACAGACAGGTAAAAGGAGGGAGCTGTACGTTGCAGAGCAATTATGACGCATCTGTGTCTCACATACTGTTGTTCAGATAGGAAAGCAACCTCCAAATTGTCTTGATGGGATTGTGGGCAAAGCCAAATTAAATCAAAAGGGGGGAAGAGGAGGGGTGGGGGCTTTATGGCTCATGGATGGTGGAAATGAGAGTTTATGGCCCCTTTAATTAGTTGTTAAGAAAAAAACAACATTAAAAACAACAACATAGCCTGTACAAGGAGGAAGGGTCCTGGGAGAGAGTGAGTGGGAAGAATTAATGTTCTGAAAATGACCCACTGGCCAGCTCCAACCTGCTTCTGCTTAAAGTGCAGCACTTATATGCAGCAGTCAATATACCTAATTACTGCATCTTGCACTTGAGCACTGGGACTGTAAAAGTCAGAGTTGATGCTCATAGTACTTATGGACCTAATGTAATGATTTTGTCCCCCGCCTCTCTCGGGTGCTACTGCTGTTGTGGTTGGTTCCCTTCTCGGCCATTCCTGTAATGCATTTAACTGTTATGTTACTGCACATGTCAGTGTTTCTCAGTGCTGGCCTCAAACACATTTATGAATTGTCAACAAACTGTGTGTTTTGCAAGCAAGTTGTAGCTTCAGGTAAGAATGCTTTCTGGTCCTTGAAACAAAAGAAAAATCAATTGAAGTGTCCTGACAAATAAAGAAGTGAAGTAAAGAAAAAGTTAAAAAAGTAATTAACCTTGTGTTGTGTATTTTGGTTAAAGCTGCATTAATTTATTGACATATTATGACCTTATAAAGTAATGACGGGGAAGTTTTAGCAAACAATTGCCTATTTACATATCCAAGAGACATAGAGCAACATTAGCATTCATTATCATGTTTCTGTCCACCTGACAAACTCTTGAGAAAAATATCTGGCTCTTTTGCTGCTAAATGCTTCACTACGTTCACCAGCTTGTCTCTAACTTTGTGTGTGTGCCATCTGGTGCTTGGCAGGTAGTGTACATTTGGATTTTTAGAGCTTTTTTGGGTTTGTCACTACAAGTGAGCCCTTTCACATTACAGTCATTTGGTTCATTTTAAAAATATTTATTGGTATTAGTGCAGCTTGAAGGAGAGTATCTTACACCCCACAATCGCTGATTGACAGCAAACCAAAATATAAAGTTACTCTTGTATTTCTGTTTTACATTTACAATTATGTTAAATCAAAACACTGACTGCTGGCCAGTACTTAAAGATGCCCTCCAGAAAGGTTGTAAGACTCTGCTCAGAATAATAATTTGTAACTGTGGGTTTTCCACAAAAAAAGTCCAATTACCCCATTAAAACCATAAAGAATACATCTACTGCCTCTCTCTCACTGAAAATTACAAATAAATATGCAAACATTTTTCTTTTCAAAAGATGGATTGCCAGACACAAGATGTCTCCTAATTCACCGAAAAGCTGAAAAGTCCATTCTCAGTGTTTGTGCACTGGAGGCTTCAAGTTTCCTCATCACACTTTACATATGCAACGTAAGTTGCATACTGGACGACAACTGGCTCAAAACTAGTTGTGATGTCACAAATCTTGTTCATAGGCCCGCCCCTTAAACTCAGATTTTCAGTGAGTGCAGAGAAACTTTCCCCCTTCAGCAGATGAATGTGAAAACAGTCTTCTAGTGTCAAACTCTTCACATATATCATTCTGCACAGTGAAGCTCAAACATCCAACTGAAGGAACAAGAAGAACAGAGAGATCTTTGAGCGGAGAGGGACTTTAATATTGTCCTCTACATTAGTAAGAAGGTACAGTGCAGTTGCCTTAATTGACACCTAACATTGACATCTTAGGTTGGTGGAGGGATATTTTTTCCCTGCATACACTAACAAGGGATTAAAGATTTTATCACATACTAATGATCTCTGGCCCCATGCTGTAAACTCCGCAAAGAGGTGTTGTCGTCACTTACTTCCCTCTCTGACAGCAATCAGTGATATCGAAAGAATTATATTGGGGATATTTTCAGATACACTAATGACTTGGATTGAACTTGTCCATCTCGTCTGCTCATGCTGTGATATAACTGCTACACATAATTAACTCCTACATAGCCTAGATACTAAGATGCCATCAGTTAATCTTAGAAGTGTGGTATGAGAATCACCGTTTACCACTGAAGCAATTATCACCTCCTAACTGAGCTGAATGGATCTGAATCTGCAGTTTCAATTCTCAGACCACTTTTTATTATGAAACTAACAGCATCATAAACACTTTCCCACATGGACACATCACTATAAGAGACAAGTCTAGGATGAGATGATTTGTTTTAACTGCCTCATTAGAGGAAGGAAGAAAAACACTATGATTAATTACCGCAATACCCATCCTGTGTCAGAGGAGAATCTAAATTTCTAAGTTTCCTCAAATACAGAGAACTAATATGTAATCCTCTTTGTGAGATAAATTATTTTAAATTCTCTCACCTGATTGTAATTTCTGTAAAATTATTATACTGTCAGTTAACAATAGTACCAAATTCATGTTCTGTTAATGAAGCTGGAAAGAGAAATTAGAGAAGGGCTTTATCTCTGCTTGACAATGAGAGAATGTATGAAGACCACACCATAAGTGAACAAAATTTTAAATTCATCTTTCTTTACCATTTTTACAATTTTTACCATTTGATTTACTTTAAGATATCACTTTACAATATTTTTTGTGAGAGAAGTCATCACTGATTGCCTCATAAGATATCTGTTGCAGCCTTTTTGTACTAATTCTGTTATACATCTGAAATTATTTGATGACATTTTTCTGTTATTTGATAGTTGACAGAAAAGCATGACAAGAAAAAAGGGAAGAGAAAGGGTGATGACATGGGACAGATGGGCTACTACTGTTGACATTGTTTTTTTTTATTTTTGTGACCTTTTACACTTATTGGATGGTTTTGACAATAAAGAGAGACAAGGAGCACAGGGTGCATGAGGAAAATGAAACGTGGCAAAGGTCTCCATCCACTTGGATCAGAGATCGGGACGTTAACATTGATACTGCTGCTGGATCTTTCCATACATGCGAGGGATGGAGCCCCTTTCAATCAGTGCTATAATTTAATGATGTATGATATCTAGCATGTAATGTCTCCAATAGGAATTCAATTTAATATTTTTAATAGGAAAATAAATTGAGGGATTTGTAAAGGCCTATAGGCAGTTGCCTATTCTTCATACAGGAAGTGATAGCTATGCCTCTCTTCTATCTTTGATTGCCCCATTTTCCCTGACTCCCTTCCCCTATTATCTCCCCCTCCTCACCCCACCCCTTACCCACTGCCTCCAGTATCGCTGCTTCTGCTACTTCCTTTTTTCTCTTTTACTTTCATCTCTGTGTTAACCCTTTTCTTTCTCCCTCTTTTCATTCACTTTCCTCACGTCCCCACATTTTATAATGACGTGCTCTCATTCCCTCTTTTTATGCAGTATGTCCATCTGTATTAGCTACTTTTATCCCTGGTGTTGAGCAGCAGCAGCTTATAGGATCTACAGTCACACAACGAGTCACCCATTAACGCAGAGCTGTGTTTTTCTGGGGACACTGTATAATTATCTATCTGTGTTGGTGCATGGGCATTTAGGTCTGAGGGTGAACGTGTGTGTGCCCACCCAAGATTAATTACCACTCATTCTATCATTCTACCAAGGGTTCATCATTATTCTGTTACACTACTGAAATGCTGTTGCGGTCTGTGGTATTGTTTTCATCCCTTATTTTTCTATTCTTGGCTGCCTGTTACTGATTTACTCCACTTCTTTCATCCTCCTCTCTCACATTTCTATCATGTGCGTAGTGTACATTATCTCACTTTCCCCCTGTGTTGCCTGGTGGTGCTGTACTACTGCACAGGCGTTATTATGATTTACTGTAGGGCTCTTTTTTTGTGAATCCTGCGGCCATTACTGCATCACAATGATCCATCCAATAACCATCTGCACTTAAATACCATTACACTACCAGAAATAAAATAAAATAATTTAAAATGTAGTGTACTTTAGTTAGATTTTCCCTTTTATATGCAACGCTGATTGCTGACAATCTGAGGACAAAGTAGTTGCCTCCTCATTGCGATCTTCACTGACTTGAAGCGGAAGTTATATGGCATCAGACTTATGTTTGGCCAGAGTTGTTGAAAAGAAGATTACATTTGCAGATGTTGCTCCAGGTTACCCAGTGCTTTCGCACTCAGTCAATCAGTCTCCGACACGCCCGTTGATTTGTCGAAACTATGTAGAATAATAAATTATAACCAACAAGTGTGATCATAATCACAGAGGTTTCTGAGGTTATTTCTGCAGCAGCCTGGTTGTACCAGCAGATCTGGCGTGCTTAACTGTGTTTTAACAGAGCAGAACATGACTCCAATTAAAGACTGTAAATGGAACAGATACCTGCCGTCTTCTGATGGCTATGAAGAGAATCACTAGGGTAAAGGCCGTCAGAATAGACCACTAGCTGTTCTGGACAGAAAGAATCTCTCATTAATTTTTATTCCATCTTTTGGAATAAAACTTTTTTTTTTTTAATAAAAATGTTTTTCTCTGTGATCACATGACAGCTAGTTGAAGGATGTAGAAGGACCTTCACTAAATTAAGTGACCAAAATATTGTGCTGCTCCAAGCAGGTTGGCAACTGGCAATTATAGAGACACAATTACATTATATTCCTTCTTCATTTTTTTCTACCTCTTCTTTTTTGTCACATTATTTTCTCCATCGTTTTAAAAATACTTTTCACCCTTTTTATGATATACATATCTTTTATTTTCATTTGAACTTGTGCTTTTCTGTCTGTGATGGCACTTTGTACTGTAAATTAACTTTCTTCTTCTTATTGTATCTATGGAAAGATTACTCTATTCTACTGCAACAAATGACATCATAGTAATCAAATGAAGGTCAGATCAGAAATTGATTAGACATGACTTGACTTGGGTCTCTTAGGATATAAGTTGGGACCCAAATTAAATACAGATTATCAACAGGCGGTGTCTCTACAGTAATATGTTTTCATGTATCTCAGTCCCAAGCGACAGCACCAGCAGATATTTTGATTTTAGTACCACAATGGACAAGTTGACTGCAGTAATGATATTTACGGGAAATCTTGTTATTGGGTTTCTGTGTTCACATTACTGTCATATCAGATTTTACCCAGTGCCCTTCTGGATCCACTTTTAGACTGTTTGTCCTAGTAAGTGAATTAGTCCATAATGTGCAGTGTGATGCTGTAGTGCTGTAATGGTTGCAGATGTTAGGAAATGACCAGAGACAACCATAGATGTTGCAGTCAGTGACACTTATTAAAGGAGGAACCACACGCTACAACAATTTTCAGTATCAGAAATAATCGTATGGAAAACTGTGTGGTATATGCTTGTAGCAGAGCTGACTCTTGATTTTTTTCTCTTTGAATTCAAGCTTACCTCAAGTTTTGTTTCATTGCTGTGGCTCAGTACTGGGAAGACAGGGATGAATACCTTGAACGCATCACTAATGGCTTTACGGTACTACATGTCATGAAAGCCATTTTGGAAATAGTCCATTTCCATGGTCTGATGTGTGCTCTTTCTACAAAACAGCTCTTATATTAGACTCCCTTTAAAGAGGCACAGCTCTGCTGCCTCAACCGCCACCCAGTTTGTTTGGGATAAATGTAAGACCTTGAGCCAGAAATTGAACCTGCCATCCATGAGTAAACTGCACTAGCTGTGGGCTGCTATTAAACTTACTGAAGACATCTTCAAATGTAAATGAAATGCTGTGTGAGCATGATGTTAAACATGTATTTACAGTGGCACAGGAATGAAAAATCACTAGAATAAGGCCAATTTGTATAGTCTATTATAAAGTTGCCTCAGCAGTTCAATCTGTTATGGTCTTGGTTTTGGAGAGTCTCTTTATAAGATCATTTCAGTTCATTTCATATCTGCTTTTCACAAAAAAATATATAGTTTCACTGCTGAATAACACCGAAGAGTAAATCCAAGGAAAGCCGTAAGTAAAAGGAGTAAGCTGCACCTACAATACGACATAAAAGTGTGTGTGCTAGTGTGCTTTAATCTACTGATTTTCACCCATTATATGTAAAATATTCCAGGTGTAAATATATCTAAACTCCACTTGAACGCAGACCTCCACTCTTCTTTCCACTTTCCAGCAGAGCAGAGTCCTGCTGTGTGTTGCAGTGCTTTCTATCTCCTGCATGAGCATGAGATGAGACTCCTAGTATGAATAATGTCTTCCCTTGTGGTTCTCTTTTGCTCCCTATATATCCACTCTCTACTCTCTCACAGCAGGGCGAGAGTCTCATCTAAAATGATCAGTAGGCCCTTGTCATAGGATTGAAGGAGTAGAAGGCAAATGTTCAGGAGAAGTAATGCACCAGCGAAATGATCTCCTATTGTTGACTAATTAGTGTGGTTTACGTTGTTATAACCAATAGAAACCACTGAAAAGGCATTTAATGTTATAAAGTGTGATCTAGCACTTTTCCCAGTTCCTAAAAAGTTTTTACATTTGGTTCTCACTTGACACTGCTGCCTTAAATCTTTCCACTCACAGCAGTTTCTTTATAGCTTTAAATTTCCTTTGTGCAGGCATAACACTCACTTCCTGTTTTTCTTTGACCCTGTTATATCAGCACAGTATCGTGACAAGCGGGGGAGAAAATGGAATAGTAGGACAAAACTACTGAAATTTGTCCAAACAGATGAAACGCTGTGAGAAGGTTTTAGGAACAGTTTGAAGCATTTTAAATCGCTGCCAGCTGGACATGTCATCTGCTCATTGGCATGAGACAAAGCTTTCCTCTTCAGTGGATTGAAAGGTCAAGTTGACATCCCAGCTCCCAGCAGAGAGTGACACTTGTACACCAGAGACGTGTGCATACTGTATATGTGTGTGTAAACAAAAGTGCACATGCACATATGGTTGTTCTTGTGGCTTATGCATCGGTCTCTATCTACTTGTGAGGTCCCGCCACGAGAAAGTGGAAGGAAGTTTAATTTACGCTGGCAGTAATTACGTGTGATGGTGATCTGCGTTAATCTCTAGCTCATCTTCTCGACTATTCAATCACATTTGTGGCACAGTTGTTAGATTCTCCATTTTGCAGAACACCAGTAGAGAGAAGCAGAAATATAGAAAAAAGGAACAATAAGAAAGCACTAGAGAGAGGGATGATGGTGCTGGAGGAAGGGCAGAGATGTAGAGGTCAAAACACAGCTTAACACAGAGTTGGGTATAGATTCTGTAGTTCACTGTGGCAGTATGTCAGGGTTAAGATTACAGTTTAGAACTGTGTCACTAAAAATAAAGGCTGGTGGATACAACAAAGATTTTCTGGACTACTGAGACTAATGTTTCCCCAACTAAGTCAAGATAGAAGATTAAAGCTTTGCTGGTGCTTGATGTACAGCGAATCATCGAGCACAAATGGCAGTGTAGCCATTGGTGAGGAGACACATGACTGTCTACAACCTCCCCAGGCCAACAGAGAGAGTTATCAGTGACAAAGGGGTTATTTACTAAACACCTGCAATTTCTGAACTTACCTGGGTATTTACTAAGACTGCAAATGTAAGCCCAGCCATTCATCCGTTCATCTGATTTGCATAAAGTGCAGCTAAAAAAGATCTGATGGCAGACTGTTGTGATACATGTTTCACCTGTCTGGAGAGTAATGGAGCGTGTGTAGAGTAGAGTGGTTTCTGCCGCTGAACTTGAAATATCGGTTGAAGGGGACACACTTCTGGAACTGCAAATGTGCTCTCCTTCCTGCCAGAGGAAGCGTGGGCCATTAAAAGTCAGGAAAAATAGGCAGGAGGGACCTGAGGGAAACAGAAAGGTAAAGTCATGTGAAAAAAAAACAGGCCATTGCATCACTGCACTTTTGTCTTTTGATGTGGTGCTGAACTGAGAGCTCAGCTAAAGGAACTTTGTAATGCGTCATGTAAATTGTGTTTCTCTCTCTCTCTCACTGAACTGACCTGGCTATAGCTTCTCAACCTCCGTATATGTATGGAGATTTTACACCTGCTTTTCCCAGTTTCCATAGAGGTTAATCTGCGGTGATAAATCGGGTGCAGCAGATATTTCTATAAATTTCCATTCCCTCCCGCAATATTTGGTTTAAAGGGGTAACCTCTAAACAAGGACACCTTAAAATACATATACTGCATGTGACCAAACGTGGTGCCGCTTTTCTTCCATTTCACCTTCCTTTAGTAAGTAAGGACAAACAACAACAATTTAGCTCTTAAGTGCATAATAAAGGACAACACTGTGAGTACAAAAAAAGGGAAAATCAATATTTTTTCCCCCACAATACTCACCCTCTGACTTTCATTAGTCAGTCTATCATCTGTAACAACTTCAGAGATCAATCACAAACCACGGTGATGATCACAACTTAATGTTTGACTTCTCTGTCCTCTTGGAGTGACTCGGCCCATTTAGATACACTGATGAACACTAGGGGAAAAAAGCATGTGAGTTACAATAACATCTCTTAGAAAACTGCTATAAAGTGAAATGCAAGTAAAAAGTAAAATTATAAAGGGAGACAGTAACATTTATGGTATTTCATCCTTTTTTCCTCCTCTTCCTTCTCTTCCACAGTCAACAAGCACAAGCCGTGGATAGAGACGTCTTACCATGGTGTGATCACAGAGAACATGGACACGGTGCTGCTGGACCCTCCACTTGTAGCTCTAGACAAGGATGCCCCGGTCCCCTATGCTGGTAGGAAAGACACACAACAACACAGAGTACACAGAAAAAACGTCTGCTGTGTTTGCACACTGAGGTGAACACACATTTAGAAAAGTATACAATAAGACGCATGCAGTGTAAACACCCTCCCACACATACACACCCTCTGACACACACATTAGACAAGGATGCCTCAGTACTCTGTGCAGGCAACTGTGGCAACTTCACACCGCAGGACAAAACTGATGATCCAACAGTTCTCTGTACTCACTGTTTGTCATGGAGACTGAATTCCATTTATCACCCTTAGCAAAGCAAAACAAACGATTTTCTCTTTTTTTAAAGAGTGCTGTCATCTCATCGCTGCTTAAATTAGGCACCACCAGTATATGATTAAATATGAACATTCATAAAAATTCCAAAATACATTAACTTTAAACTTTCTTGACTTCAGTGGTGCTGTTTTATATGAAACCTGGGACTAGGGGGTGAGTTGTTTTAAACATCCAATAAGAGGAAGATGGAGGCAGATGGAGGAAAGACAACTGACTGATTGAAGCTGTGGTTTATGAGAATGCATTTATTTTCATCATCTTGTCAGGTTTCGAGTTAACATACATCTTCATCACTCCCCCGACAGGGATCTATTTAAGGCTTCCTCTAATTGTGACTGCGTGTCATCCTTTTTCTTGCTGCTAAATTGGCCCATTTTACCTGTCCAAAAGAATGTTCTCAAAAGATTTTCCTGCATGCCATGTCATCTTTTCATGATGACAATGTTAATTTTTGAACCTAAATCTTAATCAGACAAAGTGGAGCGGGCCTTTTATTTCAGACATTCATGTCTCCTTTAATTAGGCTTTAGACTAAACGATTTGCATAAATTGTGGATTAAGGCTGCAACTAAAGATTATTTTCATTATTGATTAATCTGCTGTTTATTTTCTTGATTAATCAATTAATCGTTATGTCTATAAAATGCCAAAAATTTGTGAAAAGAGACGGTGGGTGACGTCCTCAAATGTCTTGTTTTAGTCCAACAGTCCAAAACCCAAAGATATTCAGTTTACTATCATGCACGACAAAAAAAGCAACAAATTCTCACATTATAGAAGCTAAAAATAGCAAATATTTGGCATTTTTGCATAAGCAAATGACTGAAATGATTATTCCATTTTCAACGCTCCCTATTATGGATCCCAGCTCCAGTTATATTTAATTCCAAATTTATTTATCTCTTTTCAGATTGTGCTATTTTGCTATATGCAATGTAGCCTCACTATAGATATACATTTCTAATGTTTTTTTATCTTAACTACAATGTATACATTCATGTTTTAACTCATGTAAATTAATGCCTAAATCAAAATTTTACTCTTTAGAAATGCATCATCATACAGTGCAAAAACACAGTAAGCTTGAACTGAGGGGTTTATACTTAGGATTTAGTGGTAGTATTAGATTTATAGATGGTCTGCATTCATTGTTTCACAAGTTTCGGTTCAGCGTATTCAGTGCAGCTTTAAGAAAAAAAGGTTTCCACAGTTTAATGGAACAGTAAAAATTCCCTGAATAATCTGTGAAAAACAGCTCCAGGACAACATTTCTTCTGTTTAACTTTTTATTGCTGCTCAGATGCCACCCAGCCATAATGGTTTTGTTAACACAGTTGTTGGAAGCATAGTGCTGACTGAACCCCAAAGCTGTGTGGTTGAGTCACAGAACAGGTACCCATGTTATAATGACAGCACAATATCATTATAAACCTCATCTCCAGATGATTGTTTCAGATGTTGATTGTGTTGTCTAACAAGAGCAGAAATCAGACAGCCGTCACGCAGGTACAGCGGTGCTGACAGTGACAGGAAGGAGAGAGCTGTTATAATTAGACAAAGTATTCTGAGACTCAAAGGCAAACAAAGAGGCTTTTTGGCAGCTAATGCTTAACAGCTCATTATGGTAAAATGGCTCCTATTAATCCCAACGCTGACAATCATGGAAAACTGATACTCAGCTATTTTTGGCTGGACCGCAACAGCAGGACCAGCCCTACACATGCGGTTGTACGTGACTCACTGAGTAGCTGAGTAGCTGAGTGATGAAGTTACACCATTGGTCGGCTGGCCGAGTGTAAGAGTTTCCCTATTGGCTGTTGCTCTTTCAAAATGAATCGGCACAAACAATTTTCCATTACGTCCTCAGGGGGCATTTACAGCGCTTCCACTCACCCTATTTACACAGGACTAATATTACTTTGAAAAAGCTTTATTAATTTTTAACAGGTTCACAATTTACAAAACAAAATACGTACATAAGACACAAATCCCAAATACAATGAATAGATATTAGTTGGGGACCTCATGCAATTTAGAAATTACCCGCCACCCACTTTTGTGCAGTGCGGCACATTCGCATCAGACAAGCAAAGTCTGTATTTTACTTGACTCTATTGACTTTATCCCCCCAGACATGCATGACAACATGACAGGCTGCAACATTTTACAGTCTTGTCTGTAAATGACCTGAATACATTACTGTAATGGAAACAGAGGACAGCGTGATGCAGAGCAACTGTGTTTCCTGCTCCAAGCTCTCAGCTCCTCTGTTAAATGCAGCAAAGTTGGCTAAAATCCTCTTTAAACAGAAACATACCAGCGTCTGTGCCATCTCCTCCTCTACTGTCCAGTATGATCGACTCTTCTGCTGACGGTGCTGTCAGAAGTTGGCAGGAGAGATGCTCAGTGGTGTGCTTGGATTTTATAACTCAACTACTACCAGGACACACACTTTTTATTCCTCTGATGTTTTCACATCACAAGCGATGAACAACAGCATTTAAACACAAGTCTTGCAGGTAAAACATGAGACTCATGTAGGCTTTTAAAGAATTTTACAAATTACGGACATGGCAGATTTACACTGGATTAAGACCACAGACGACCGCCACAATTATTACAAATTACTAGAGATTGCAAGGCATGAGGGAGAGCACACAGTTAAAGGAAAACTATGCAGGATTTGTCAGTTGGTGTTTGTAAACACACAGCATTCAACCAAAGAAAATCTTGGTCGACTAAAATCGTACATAATCTTCAACTAATCGATTAGTCGTGGGGGGGTGTAACAGGACAGAGTGGGACACAGTACACGCATTTCTCTGTTCTGTATTTCTCTGTTTTGTGTCTTCAGGTTAGGCTAACCCATTGTTGCTAACTTTGGAGCTAACCCCCTTCACTTTTCCAGCATCTGGGGAAACAACAGACGTGACTTTTTAGCATTTATTAATTGACACACTGTAGTCTGTACTGTACATTTACTGCCAGACTGATAACTTACTACTGACCTTTTCCTCTGCCCCGCTCGCATCCACTGTCACTTCTCTGCCCCTCACTCTTTCCCACTCGCTACGCAACCATACTCCTTAACGGAGCCACACTACCAATAGTTTCCCAGGCAATGACAGAGGTTGACTTACGTACCGGAACAGCGCTGCACAGAGACTCCCAAATGCTATTGATTTCCGAATGAATGGACATTCATTCAGAAATCAAATATTAAAAAATATTTTATTGGCCTGGCGGGGGTTCTCATTGTGTCATTATGGAGAAACACAGATTCAGTAAACGTTCAGTACGTTCAGTAAACTTTGAGTACAGTTAGACCCAGCAGTCTCCATTAGGTTGGGTGAGTTCAAAGTTGTGAAAACAACAGAGACAGAGAGCAGAGCGGAGCACAGGAGAAGATAGACTTAAGATAGAGTGGAAAGTAGGCTATTGTTGTTGCAACTGCATTTATAACATTTGTTTTGACTCAAACGTAGCTTAACCATGTCATGTGATATTCTGCTTCAGTCCACTACAGAAAATAGTATTTAACATCCAGGAATTCACATTATAGACACTACCACTGACTATCCCTGTAACAAATTGGCCACAATTTTGCACACCCAAACACGGTCCAGCCATATACTAGGTTATGTAGTCTTGTTCTCCCTCTATTTTCCATTTTTGATTTTGTTTTAATGCTACAACCTTTTTTTTTCTTTTTCAATGTTATGTGTGAGCTGTTCTGTAAATAATGGAAAAATACGGCTGCCCTTGAAGAGTGTGAAACAGTCAGTTTAAAGGCTCTATTTTCCATTTTCCTCACAGGTCCTTGTATTGTACAAATACTGTACAGTGTAACCCAAATAATGTGGCATATGTACTGTATATAAAAATTTAATGATCCCTTGGAGGGGAAAAAAATTAACAGAATATATCACGGAAAAATATCAACTTAATTCATCTTTTATTCATATCACAAATGTGGATGCTGAATATACTCCTTACAATACAAAGCCCAACTTAGTAATCAAATCCTATGTGAGGAGCAGTGAAGGTTTAATGGCAAAACAAAACAAGCAAGCAGACAAAAGAGGAAATTAAATTTGATTGTCTTTCTCAATGATTAACACTTGGTTTGTTGAGTTGACAAGGTCAAACCTGGTGAAATATCATTTGAGAGGACCAGCAGAGCTGTGCTCTGGCTGCTGACTGGTGATACTTCTCTCCTTGAATGTTTTTCATTGCATGGGATCTAATGAATGAAACCCTCACAATAGCTACCAAGGAGACTCAGAAAAAATGGCCATCAAAAGAGCAGCTCTGTCCCAATTTATCTCCCTTTGCAATTGTCTTCTGCTACAGTTCTCCCTCTGTTTTGCACAAACTCACACAAACGCCCCTCCCCTTCTTGGAGTCTCTGTCTAGCTATTCTTTTAAATCTTTATCTCAATGCGTTCCTCTGTTTATGTCTTTCTCTCCACCTAGTGCCACATTTCTTCTTTCTCAATCCTTTCTCCTCTTCTCCATCCCGACACCTTGCTCCTAGCAAGCCTACAGTGTGTACAGGCAGTCGCTTATGCATTACAGACACTCTCATCAATCCTGGTTTTGTTTTACTGCAGAAAGGAGTAGGCTGTCCTTCTGGCTTCCCATTAATTGTAGTGTGGGAACGCAGACCAGGATTGTTTAGTACTTGCCTATTTTCTCCTCTCCCCTCATCCTTTATTTCACCTCCAATTCTTTGGCCTTCCATCAGTAGTGCTTCTCATAACATCTCATCCCCTCACTTCTTACCTCCTCTCACCTTTTTATCTAAATGTTTTTCTCCTTTTCTTCCTGTCTCTCATTCTGTCCTGCCCTCTCCTGCGGCCCCACATTTCACTTTGATGTAAACTACCCACAGTGGGCCTAACTTGAACATTATACGCTGAAACAGGCATCCTGGAGATAAATTATTATTACTGCATGCCATGATGGCATTCTCTATCCTCTGCCCCCCCAGCGCCTCCCTCGGAGCAAAGGTGTGTGGGTAGAGGAGTATGTGCTGATCGAGCGTTCTCAATCAAATTAGCATGAGGTATGGTGGCAGTGGACTCGGGGGTGCTGCGAGGCAAGCAGGCAGTTTCATTTGCTTATTCTTTATCTCAAGGCCACAGTCAACAGGCACAGATTCTCCCCATTCATCACGGTACCAGAATAATGTGCTGTGGTACAGTGTTTCCTCTGCAGAACTCACATGGGGTAAAGGAACAAAAGTAGTAAGGAAATGGTAGAGAAAAGGAGAATGGATAGCTGAGAGAAAAAATGGAAGAGACATATGCACAATGAAAATGAGAGAGGGTCATCACAAGCAGCAGCCATGAAGAAACATGAACAATTATTCCCATTGGTTGGAAATTATTATTTGTATGCATGTGGGTGTGTTTGTTTAAACTATAACTCTCAGCATTTAGTAGTGCTCAGTAATATTGTTGAATTTAATGCGTTTTAAGTGTGAGTCACTATGTTTCGTTGATACTTGATCATCATCATCCATTTTATCCCTCATATTTAATGAATTCTTTATCCATATTCACTGCACTGTGCATCATCAGTCCAGTAACATCTTGTCTATACCTGCTGTGTAGTGAAAGTAGCACATCAACAATGCAGCAGCTTCAGTCGTCCGTTAGTGTCTATGCTGGATGCTTTCAGCTGCACTGTTGTCAGCTTAGACCTGTTTTGACCTGGTCACAGTCCAATACATAATCACTGCAAGCCTCTTGAAGCAAATGTGTGATTGTGATATGAGGCAATGCAAATAATACAAATGAAATTGACTTTGACACCTGTAGTTATGCACATAAGAAAATAGACCTGAAGACTATTTGTGCGACTGACAAATGTAACAAGGATGTACAGCAAATTCAAACTACATTTTGGACTTCTTTGACTTTTTTTTTTATATCAGTAGACTTTCTTGAGTTAATAATTTGGTAAATTACAGAGAATTTGTTCAGCCACTACTTAGTTTGGTGAAGAGCAAACCTCTTGCTTTCACTCCTACAGAGTCACCATATTGTATATGAAAGAAAGCATGTTTCGAATGTTTTGATTATAACTTATCAACAGAATTTTAATTATGCAATCAGCTGGACACACGCAGGGTCCAAAAGACTGAGACCACTAGTCAAGATACTTCTGTTTTGCATTTGTTTCAAATGTAACACTATTTTTTTCATCACAAAAGGTAATATCAACTTAACAATTTGAGTGAAGAGTTGACTCTTTGAAATATGTACATGAATTTCAGAATATCTCAGTATTAGGTATGTCCCCCTTTTGCTTTAATAACAGCATGCACTCAAGCTTGCATGGACTCTACAAATTTGTGCAAAACCTGATGACCCAATGTTATCCCAGCATGATTTGACAATGTTCCAAAGAGCTTCTTGTGATGCCACTTAATACTCGGCTTTCTCAGTCTTCAAGTGCCCCCATAAATGTTCAGTGGGGTTGATGTCAGGTGACTGTGAAGGAAAGTCCATGACAATCAGGACTCCTTGGTCTTCTTTGGTCTCAAGTAGTCTCGAGTAGTTTTGCTAAGCTTTGAGGTGTGTTTGGGGTCATTATCCTGCCGCAGTATGAATCCTTCTCCACAAAGATCTAGTCAATTCGGTGCAGGTGTCCAACTCCAGACTTGAATATTCCTACCACCATGTTTCACTGTAGGTTTTATACAATGTGGTATCATTCTCTCTCATGTTTGTCTCCTTACATGCAACCTTCTGTTACTGACATAAATTTCAAACTTGGATTCATCCATAAATAGGACTTTTTTTCATCCACTGTGAAATGCTGGTATTTCTTAGTCCACCCCAAGCGTTTGTTTCCCCCTCCTGAGAAGTGGTTTAGAAACTTCCACTTGTCCTCTGAGACCACTACAAGACAGCCTTCTTTTGACAGTAATTTTGCTAATTGGAGTCTTTATTTAGTCTTTATTTAGCAAATTCTGTATATGTGATGAAGTTGCTCTTCTATCTCACAGGGAACTAAGCTTGATGTATTGATCTTCCAATGTTGTGGTCACTTTTGGTCTGCCTGATCGTGCTTTGGATACAACTGATCCAGTTTCTGCAAAGCGTTTTAGAGTTTCATGCACTGACCTCTTAGAAACCTTTGATGCTGAGAAAGCCCCTCTTTGCTTAGAATAACAATCTGACTTCTGACACTGTCACTTAATTCTGATGCCATGTTTCCCACTATCGCAATGCTACTTAGTGAGCAATGATCTGCTGGAAACTTGAGGCACAGCCATATTTATAAGAGGTGAACACTGGCTACAAGTTAAATTACTTAAGCGAGCCTCTGATGAGTAGATCAAATCCACCTGAGTGTCATCTGAATATATGCTTCAATGGAAGGAATGCAACTCAAAGAAATCTGACCTTTTGTACAAAGGAGTTAAGTTGCCAGTTGTCAATGCCACAAATGTGCTTAAATCTGACAGCCGACCTAGAAATAGTGCAGAATCTTAAATATTTCTTCTCATTTTAAATGTCATAACTTCTTGTGTTTTAAAATGTTTCTGAATCCTCAAAATTTCTGATTATTTCTAGGTTTATGTGAAAATATCAGAGATTTTCAGATGTGAACTTTTGAACCCCACTGTATGTGTGTGGTGGTGAAGACACAAATATACAAACTCTATTTCTCTGCATTTCTTCCCCTGAATAAGATTGGAGTTCTTCAGTAGATACATACTATAATTCCTCATGGTACCTGTGTGTAAACCCCTGACAGTCCATCTATTGCCAGCATCAGGCCAAAGTTAAGGTCACATTTACATTTAGATTCTGAATAGGTCATATCTGAGTCAGAAAATATAGTCTGGCCAACTTTAACCAATGAAATCAACCACCATTTTAAAATGGCCAAAAACATTATTTTCCTACAAAAGTTGATCAAGTCCTTACTTTCACTCTCATTGCTACCATGTCAACTCTAAACCTCTTGATCATGATTGGATAACTGGCTTCTAATAGAAAATGTTGATATTAGATGTTTTTGCTTTGGTTACACTTTTGCAACAGGGTTGAAAATGCGTACACATATTCCACTGTTGAAAGTTGCTTTCTTTTTCAACATAACTTTTGTTAGAAAGACAAAATATTTTTTGTCACCATTCATCCTATTTTTTTTACCAAGCACACAGTGAAAATCCACTTATTGCTTTTAGTGTGATATGGAAACTATATGACTTATTATCATAAGTTTAAAGTCAGTGTTGAGCAGGAGATTTTAAAAAAAATGTATCTATTATTTTCTTTTTTTATTGGATAGTGTGCAGTGAAGAGGCAGAAGGAAACAAGGGGAGAGAGAGAGATGGTATGGTATGTAACAAAGGTCCCTGGCTGGAATCGAACCAGGGATGTTGCAATTATGTGGCTTGCACAGTAACCATTTGGCCACTGGGGTGCTTTGAGCAGGGGCCAGCTGCATAAACAATGCGTTTGCACAAAAACAACGTGTATGCCATTTCCTGCACATAAACTGGTATTTATAAACACAGACTATGCCGATGCAACACAGTCGGTGAAACAGCACTTCTTCTTTCCTCTTGGTTTCATTTCAACTGATATGAAAACATCTGGATCAGGGTTTGTCTTCATCCATTTATGGCTAATTGTGGGAGTGGAATGAGGCTTGTGCACATTCGCTTAGTCGCTCAATGACTGAGATTTATAAAACAGAACCGTGCATATGCATGGCTTTATAAATCTGATGAAAAGAATGCGTATGCTTATTTCTGGCTTTGTGTGCACACAGTTTTAGTCATGAATCAGAGTTTTATGCATCTGGCCCCTTGAGTTTTCTAATGAAAAGCAAATACTTTGAATTGAGTGAGCATGCATTATTTTCAGTACATGACTTGTAATGAGTCACAATGAAAGACAGCTGAATAGGTTTGTTGAGTTCTTGTATTGTGAGTGAAGAGTTTTCCTGCAGTTCTGTCAGGAACAATCACATCTTTTATTACCGGCAAGGAAGACACACACAGAAATTCAAACTGTTAGGTGGAAAGACAAGTTCTCATTGCTGCATAATGCTATTTTGCTTGTACCCCCTGAATTGCTGCTTGCAGCTGTATTGGTTTTTCTCTTAGCACAGAAGCAATGTTAACAGCATCTGATGTACTGTACTTGTGTGTCAATCAAAATATTTTCCATCTGCTCAAAAACAGTACAATGGCATATTATTACAATCTAAAAAGAGAGACAGGACAGTAAGAGCGGAATGGAAAATGTGACTAAATAAAGAAGAACAGAAACTAATGTCATGATGGAGTTCAAGTACAATATTACAGTACCACTGATAACAGCAATAGTTTCATTTTCACACGATAATGATAGTCAGTTTCCCTTCGCCAAATCCCAGTCTACCTGCAGTGACTACCTGAGAGTGAAACTACACCAAAGTGACAAAAGCAGGGGTGCTAATTAAACTGTGGGACCCAACAAAGCAGAAGCTATGACACACTTCAAAGGTGTTGAGGCAAAGAAGGAAGCAAAACACAGAGGGGGAGAGAGACAAAAAGAATGTCAGAAAAAAGGGAGGTGGGGAGAGAAGAGATGAAAGAGAGAAACAAAGGTAGACCCAGGAAACTGGGATATGCAGTGTGTGTGTGTGAGAGAGAGAGAGATAGATAGACAGAGAGAGAGAGAGACAGAAAAGGGGAACATACAGATATGATGTGATGGATCATCAAAGGTTAAGCGAGAGTATTGAAGGGACAGTCTGATCAAACCACGCAGGTGTCTGTCTGTCTGCGAGATGAAGAACATATCATTTTGCCTGCCTCTCTCTTTCTTTCTCTTTCTCTTTCTCTCTCTTTGTCTCTGTCCTCTTTGCCTCTGTGTAGCTGATAAATTTCTGCAGTGGCTGCTTAGTCATGAGGTAATGGTGAAGCAGGTCTGCAACATGAAACAGATGCAGAACATCAAAGATTCTGATGCTCTTTTGATGGCTGACACCTACCTACAAACCAGATCTGTCTGCAGCAGACCTGCTTGAGTGTGATATACATTTTGTCAGAAGCTTGTCTGTTAACGTTAACCCCTAAATACAGTAATAACACGACATCATTACAGCTGCACTAATCAATATTTTTCTATTAACAATGGCTCCAATGACTATGTGTAATGTGAAATGGATTACTCATTGTGACAAAACCACAAATAACTATCACAGACTCTGCAGTTCATCTCTGCTTTATGGAGCTTTTTAATGTCTTTCAGCTCATTGTTTTGGTTTTAGGGGCAGCAGCTACCTGTCCAGCACCAAATGGCAGAAAGGCAAAAGTTAGCAACTAGTTGGTGAACATAGTGGAGCATTTAATAGCCTAGAAGCGAGATATTTCCCTTCAGAGTTGTTGGAGACCAAAACAAACAATTTATATACATTACTTACAGTAATTACTAATAATGTGCTAAGTTGAGTCATTAAATAAATCCAGTTTTACTGATATATTATTGGTTAAGTCAGTTAGGCTTTATAATTTATAAAATGGTACCAATTTATAATTGGTATCATCAGCATTAGTGGTTCTCAGGTTAAACTGATTGGAAAAATATATTAGTTGCTTTTGCATTGTGTGTGTGTTTGTTTGTTTGTACCTCACACAATGATTTGGACACAAAAATGGAAATGTTCATAAAAAGGATGCAACACTTAAAAAAAAACTTGTACCTTGCCCAGACACAAGTCCCCAGAGGTTCTTGAGATGTAGTACAGTTTTGTCTGTGCAATCCTTTCTCCTTATACTTATCTCGTTCTGTTTGTACAGTATCTCCCTCCATTGCTTTCTGTTGAGGGCAGGAGACTGGCTGTCAGCGAACTGTTAAGAGTGCGTGTATTGATATCTCCTCCTTGCCTTAGGACATGAGTTTCAGTGCTATACTTCCACATCCATCTCTTAGTATTTTCTTGCAGCAGGACAGATGCATTTCCCCTTTTATCAGTCCTCTCAAGCCCTTTTCTGGTTTTCCTTGTCCCTCACTGTCTCTGTCCCTGAACCTGAATCCTCCTTTGAACTACTCCACACAGTCATGCTTTCCGTAACATCCTCTTATAACAAATCAGATATATATCATGTTTGTCACATTTGATTGATTTTGCTCTCCCTTGGCCTTGTATCTGATCTACTGTACTTACATGTTTGCCCTCAGGTTTGTTAGATTGCCAGTCAGTCTCCATGCAGGGTCTGTTGTCTGCTGCTCATACATGAAGACCGTTGATAATCTAAAAAAAATAGATTTTGATCAAATCACTGTTAAAGGGTAAACTCACATTTTACCTTCTAAATGTTAATTTTATTAAATGATTGAATGTTCCTATAATGAAATGTCAAAGTACAGCAGATTTCCCTCAGAACTGAATATGATTAAAGGAGTAAACTGTTCTCCCGCCATTATTTTTCCTCCATGAGATTCTCAGGGGGATTAGCATGTGGTCCTGATATTCATTCCAGTTTGTAAGGTTGATGTCAACAAAATTAGCCTGTTATAAGAGAGGAAGTAATGGGACAGTACAGCAAAGACTAAGAAGCACAGAGCAACATATTATGAATTATACCTAAATAATAATTGCATTGGATTAAGTGCTGCAGTTGTGCAGTTAAATGGAATTTTGACAAGCAATATTTACATGTGATTAATAATGTTTCGGTGTAGCCAAGGCCAAAGACAATGTGTCAGAGGAAGGGGAACCATTGTGTGGTCTGTTCATAGATCTACATAAATCTACATTTTAAACAAGCACACTTTATTTGGATCATAGCACTGAAACCCACATTATTGTTGCAGGCAGTTGAAACATTTAATCTACATTTATTTAATTAAAGGATATTTTGTGATATTTTTCTTTGGATAGTTAATCATGGAAATTGTACCAAAATGGGATCATAGCACTGAAACTGAAACCAGCGCAGCAAAGAGCAAAATGTTTGTATGTATTTCATAGAGGCTTGTTACATAATGACATGAAAAGTCCTGATTAAAGAACCAGTTGATGGAAAGATGAAAGAGATAGAAAGATACTTTGTATTAGTGATGAAGCATTTTGTGGTCTTGTGGTCCACAACACACAAACTACAGTACAAGTTACAGAGCCAATTTAAGCACAGAGGAAACATTTTGTCACTTTGTGAAGACATTGCACATATCTACTCTGACCTTTTTTTACTATAATAGATACCTGTAATCATCCAACAAATCGTTTCAGGATCTGAGGACATAGCCAAAATGACCTGTATCTCACTAAAAAATGCCAGATAAGACAGTAATCCCTCTTACAGTTTCTGAAAAGATACAGTAACAGTTAACATGGTTTTACACGTTTTATATAACACACTGACAAACTATGAAACCTGACCCGTTTATATGATGGGAATCACAATGCCACTCCACTGTTGAGTTGAGCTAATTGGATCCATATAAGATGGTCAGAGTAATTACATGTCCAGTAATGCTCCAGTAGAGCTCTGTCATCGATGCATTGTCAAGTTGCTCACAGCGTCAAACAACCTCTTAGCCTCTGATTGATTTTCTGGAGGACCCAGTCCCTTCCCTTATTACCCTATTACCCCTTTTTCTATTCTGCACTGGCTCCGTCTCTCATTTCTTGACACCATGTGATGATTTTCAATTTCTCGATTGCTCTCTTTTTCTTTTTTGTGTGTTCATTCTAAATGAGCTTAGGCTGTGTGTGTGTTCATGTGTGTGCTTGTGTGTGTGTCCATTGGTTCGTTATGAAACCACTGAAGAAGTTGTTTCATGTCAGTAGCAGCTTCCTTATTAAAAGAAAAGGTATCATTTCATACACAAACTTTTCCAACTGACCCCCATACATCTCATTATATAGAACAACAGCAATACATAACGACTTATCATTGTATAAATATCATGAATTCCACATCTGTTAGAAAAAAAATCATTTTGATCGTTAAATCAAGTTGGAGCTACAATATTTTATAGCAAAAATATTTTGGACATATAAAGTGGTGTAAAGGAAATGGATCAAACTGTGGTTTCAGCTAAGCCGCAAACATTAGCATATCTGGCTAACTAGTTTACTGCTAATTGTATTAACGAATAGTTACTTTCAAGGCCAAAGAGCACATCTAGGGATTCGACTTATGAAAAAATGCCATTCTGAATTTCTTAGAGCCCGTGTGATGTCTTCAATTTTGTCAGTCCAAAATCTTGAAATATTCAATTTACTGTCATTTATAAGAAAGAAAAACAACAAACCGTCCTATCAGAGAAGCTGGAACCCAAAATGTTCCAATAAATGAAACAATTAATCAGTTAATGAAATAGTTGCCAATTACTTTTCTTTCAACTGACCAATTGATTAATTGACTAATTGTCACAGGTTTTCACTATTGTATGGAAGCCGGTCCTGTTCTTTATAGGATTCGGGAAAGTTAAGCTAAGTAACCAAAGGGGTTAGAACAAAATAAGTCACATCTCACCTTTCCCCTGTCCTAATTATAAAACTTGGACCAACTAGCTCTACACTGAAATACAAGAAAATGCTGTTTTCAATATTTTGTTTTACACTAGTGTCTTGTCACCTCCTCAGCATTCAAATTGGTTTTCCTTGTGCCATCTGCAGAGGACAGGAGCCAGTAAAAACTTGTTTACTGGCAGTGTTTGTGTTTTTGGTTGTGGGAGACATGCAGGAGGTGGAAGATAGAGCGTTGCTGAGAAGTGCTGCCTATCTTTTCTGAAAATAATGGCTGAAAATACCTGCTCTTCAAGGATAGAGCGCTGACCCATGGTCCTGATGTGAACTGAAATTACTTAATGAAATGTGCAGTGAGTGGCAGCTGAAACTAATCCAGTAATTCTCTGTGTTCTCTGGTTCTTGCTCTCTCTCTCTCTCCGACAGTGGTTTGACAGGGCTTCAGTATCCTGACAGGCCAATTAGACATCAATTTGCATATCTTCCTCGCTCCATTTGCCTTGTTCATGTGAGCATAAAATAGGATAATCTGGCTTTTGAACCTGTGTACGACATCAGAGTCACTCAGACTAACTTTATCCTCCATCATCCATGACCTCTCCACCGGCCCAACTCCACCCCATCTCTGTCATTGTAACTGACTTAGACCTCTGTTGTTCTATCACCTTTTCTCTCATCCTTTCCCATTCCCATTTATCTTAGCCCCCGCCGTTTCAGCTATCTCCCCTCTCATCATTGTCACACCCAAATTGCAAAAAGTAAACAGGACAGTGCCACCTGAGCTAAGTTAATGGAAATGTAGATGGTATTTTTTACAAAGAAATATTTTATGTCCGTTGTAATATGACAAGCAAACATAAAAATACTCATACATGCATGTAAATGCTCTCTATAGGAACTGAATGGCTGTGGTTGTGGTTCTAAAACAGCCAGTGCTTTATTAAAAAATTTCCCCAAAATATTGCTAAACACTTCAAAAATATGATATGAAAAAATTAAACTGTGTAATGTAATGTACTGTGATGTAATAATTCAACAAATTCCAGTGTCAATTTCCAATGTATAATGCCACTCTTAATATGCCATGCCAATATTTCTAGTGTCCAGCCAAGGCAATATTTCAAGTCAGTGTCCATGTATTTGGCTCAGTCCAACTCTCTCATCTTTAATGTCTGGAGTTTATTTTAAGGTAACCTCACTGACTGATTCTCACTTGCACAGTAATGTCATCAAAAGTCCTTATATATTAAACATTTCAGCCTTTTTTTGGAGACACAGAGTGCTTTGTTTTGTCTGAATCTTGCTAAAATGACTCAGCACTGATTGTATGACATGTTTCATATTTATGTCACTTCAACTATTACAGTATGTTTCTGACAATCCAGCTCAAACTTGCACCTTAGGTATAATGCAGGTGTAATATGCTAATATCACATTGAATATGCTTGGATAAGTGCAGCACATTTGCAGTCATCTGTTACAGCTGGCATACTAATGCAAGCAATTAACATAACCTGCATGATACAAGAGAATCTGTGGCTACAATAAAATAGTGTAGACATTAGATAATGATACAGTAGTGTATCATTATGGACATCATTATGTATCATGTCCTGGATTGTGTAAAAGAAAAATCCTGCACAGTATAATGAATGGTTTATTCAGAATTAAATATGTAGCCTAATTTTATCTAAGTAAAACTTAAATCAATGTGGTTGTGGGTCAAGAAGCACATACACAGTAGTAACACTGTTTTTTATCATCTCCATTCATCACAAACGGTGATCCATTGTATATAGTAGTGGCATAGATCTGAATTCTTAAGGGTATTTTTGTAAGCTAGGAGAAATTCTTTGCGTATTTGTACAAAAGATATCCTGCATAGAGTCTCACAACAATCAATCAAGCAATTTTTCATTTGATCCCAAATCAGTAAATATCCAGAAGCAGAGGGGTGGTTTGGATTTATCGGTGTACAAATTCTTTAGTATTCAGGCAAAAGATGAATGAAACAAATGCAAATGGGCTCTTTTATGAGGTGATTTTTTTCTCACTTTACAAAATAAACATGAACAACTACACTTTAGACATTGGGTCACAGACCAGGTTTGAAAAATAAAATCTGATGGATGTCTTGTTGTTTTCTGTCAAGGTGAAAGAGACAAACAGCCTTTTCACTCAGTGATGCTTCAGACTGAGCGACCTTGAGGTTAACATCTGTTTTGGAGAGAGAAAGACAGAGAGAGAGAGAGAGAGAGAAAGAGAGAGAGAAAGAGAGAGAAAGGTTAAATAAGGACTAATACAGTAGGTACAAGAAGGGCAAAGGGTTTGCTCTGGGTTATTATATTATTCTTTTTCACCATCTATGTTTTTATAAAATGGACTATATTGCAGAGAAAGCATAATGTGTTGTAACTAAACACACTTTTTTAAATGGTTGTAGAGAAATGGTTAGCTATAAGACCCTTTCAAGGAGTCAATCATCTGTGTGAGTCACTGCAAAATACATGCTTAATTTAAAATATCTATCTCTCTATTGTTTTTGCCAATGTTTTAAGTAAAATTGTTGATACACTGTCAGTGTGTTGTGCATCATTTTCAGTCTCATGCAAAAAAGTAAGAGCATTCTTGAAGAACCTGTTCAAAAGATGACTTCTAAGATCAATCATTGCCAAAACCTCTGTTTATTTATTGTTCCTAGTGTTGCCTTTGAAAATTGCTTCACCTCATTGTGGTTGGTCTGACAGTTATAATGCCACCAGTTGTTCAAGTAATGTGAATGTAAATATTTATTGAAGTGAAGAAGGTTGATTTCATTGGGCTTAGCAGCAAGGAGACCCAACAAATATATTTAACAGTTCCAGCAGAGTATGGCAATTACCATTCAGATGGATTAGATAACCAAATTATTATTTAAAAAGCATACAGAGCTCAGCTCTAAGCTGTAATATAGCTATTTAGTGGTTTAGTGGTTAAGTTCCAAATAAAAATAAGCAAACATAACAAACATATAGTTCAACATTTTGAGAAACAAATTTATTTGCCTTCTTGTCCAGAGTTAGATGAAAAAAATCGATACCTCTCTCATCTCTGTATGGTAAATATAAGGCTGGAGCCAGCAGCTTGATCAGCATAAAGACCAGAAACAGGAGAGAACAGCTAGCCTGGCTCTGTCCAAAAGTTAGAAAATCTGCCTACTACCACCAAAAGCTCACTAATTAATATATTATACTGTATCTTGGACCGGACAAAAACTTGTGTGGAAAGATGACGAATGGTTATAAGGGAGATTATTTGCCTGACTAATTTTTGATCAGACACAGTAACCTCCTGAAGTCTCTGCTGGTTGCCTGACAACCTCACATAACAGACTTCAGGACATTTCCCATAATGTTGAACTATTCCTTGAAAGTGTACTGAGATCCCAAATGCTTGTGAAACTAAAACTATTCACTGAATATTTAATGATGAGAACTCTACATATGATAGATTTTCTGGAGCCTGAATCTATCGGCCATGTTCTTCGTTAATAAATAATTGCCAATTTCTCCCCTTAGATTCATTTTCTCAATTTTTTAATTCTTCTCTTTTCTATATTAAATGCATCTCAGCTAACCTGGCGCGCCAGATGGTTTGTTACACAGAACCATCTGAGAAGTCGTCCTTGGAAACTGTTTGGAAAAGGGCAGACGCAAAAAATACTTGGCAGGTGATTGGATGAACCATCTGTCTATCACCATCTTACCTTGCAAGGCAGCTGGATGCTTATAGGATGCTGGATCCTTATTTCTCAAAATGTTGCGTAACTTGAACCCTGACAAGATGGATTCTTGTGTGATCTCCCGATGTCGTGATCTTGCAAAGCCAGCTGCCTCGCAAGGTAACATCTCAGCTATTCAACTCTAAGAAATGCTCCCTGTTTAAAGCCAGTTTGCTGTTAGATTGTTGCTGTTCAACAGATTAGATTTCATCCTCGTGGTCCAACCTTAAGGCGGAGTGTGTACTGCTGGACAAGGGTCTCCAGGGTCAATTATGGCAGTGTAATGATTGTAATTGGCTAATTTTCAGCCCATTACCCTATTTTATGTCTCGTTCAGCGAGTTGTAATTTAGTGAAGAAGTGATTGCTGGTCTGGCTCTGGATGATAGATGATAGTCAGCACTAGAAAAGGGGAGATCCGTCATTAATAGTGTCTAGAAATGAGCTGTCATGTCACCAGGCCCACATACAGGGACACAGTGGAGGGTGAGAGGCAGGAGAGAGTGCCCTTGACGCAATATGATGGCTGTAAGATCAAGATTACAGGCAACATACATGTGTGCTTATAACAGAAGTAGAGGCCAAATGTCCACATCTATGGTTTCTTAAATCTTCACAGAATTTCATGCTATATCTACCAATTTCTCAGGACCTACTTACACATCCAGTCAAAAAAAGCAGATATAATGACAGCTTGCCTTGTGTTCAAATTTCTCTGAGTATGTCAGTTACGTGTCTTCTTTTTTGCAGCGTGTGTCCGCGTGTGCGTCTTTTCTTTTCCAATGTCCTTTCTAATTTCTTCACTCAGTGTATTTTGCTCACATTATGGCATTCCAATCACAGTGCAGAGTTAGATCACCTCTGAAGTGGTCCCACAGGATCTGACAGCTGTGTAAGTGAAATAAGATTTTTGTGCGTCTTCACCTGCCACTGTGCCTCTCTCGGCTATTCAGACAAAAAGGAGGAGTGCTCACTTTTCCAGAAGTGCCAGAACGTTTGAAAGGCAATTTCAAACGAGTGACAGAGTAATGGATGAGGGCAGCGAGGGCCATCAGTCAAGTGCTGAACAGAACTAAGTCAGAGTTCTAGCTAACATATACTTACAGCCACTCTCCTACCTCTGCACAACCTACAAATGACTCAATTTCCCTCCTAGGCGGAACACTGTAGCAGGAAATTACTTTGAAAAGTTATTCACAATACACATATATTGTATGAAGAACTAGTTTGAGATTAGTCGACCTCATCTGCCATTTGAAGGGAATTGTGGCAAAATAAAGAGGGAGAATTGGTGTACATACCTCTTCAAATGATTACGAAGCAAATAAAACACAAATAAAAATCCTTAAGTGCTGTTTTTCCTCTGTTGATGTCCTAAGGGAACCTTGGGAACAATGTAAATGATATCAGCCCAGAGTAAATATAGATCAAATGACCTTTGAGTGCTTCGCTTCCAGTTAGACCATGGACAAACAAGAATTGAAAGATAAATACATAAAAGACAAATTTGTCCTTGTCTTACTTTGAACAGAGAGTTTTATGTTTTTTTGTGTATTTAATAATTAGAGGTAGTGAATAAATAAAATATTTAGTTCTTGTAAATGTTGATAGTTAAAGAAAACTAAAATAAAATAAAATAAACTGTGCTCAAGATCTTTCCCTTCTCGTACCAGTACACCATACATACTGTATGGACATAGTATGTAAAGCATGACACCTTGACCTATGCAGCACTGCAGCTGAGGAACTAATTTACTCTTATGATTTCCACTAGTGTTATTAGTATTCTTTCACAGGTTTTTATCTAGTGTTACACCTCTAAGGATTTCTTTGTCTCTGCTAATTGTGTGAGAGTGAGTGAGAATAAAGGCAAAGTGAAAAAGAGGGAGGGAAAGGGGAATAACAAAAACTCCCTTATCTGTGTTCGTCTACCTCCCATGGTACGAACAGATGAAGACAGTCTAATACCAGAGCCTTCCTGCCCTTCTAAGACCTTTTGCTGACCTTTTTGTGTCATTTAACTCTATCACAAGTGGGGCTGTCGCTACGAGGTGAGGATTTTGTCAGCTCACAGTCCATATGGGTTGGGTATTATGTGTGGGTGACAGATTCTAGTGTGGTGGAGCAAAATCCATTAAAAAAAACAACAAAAAAACAGCTACTAACCTCAGAAGCTAAAGGATCGACACCAGGCTTCGGACAAAAGACATGTATATTTCCTTATTGGTATATTCTGTTATTTGCCAATATATATTTGTGAACTATAAATGTATATTGTATATTATGTTCCAAAGTGAACCTATAAAGCCAATTTTCATCAGTTTCAATTTAGGTTTACAGTTTGACATTAAAAGCTATTTCAGTGACCTTCCCTAGTAAATAAATAATGCTTTTGTATTGAATATTGTTGTTTGATATTTCTGTATGGTCCGACATCTACATATGCTTATCTGGTCTTTGACCATTGGATTGTGTTGTTCTGGCATTTTATGCAGTTGCATTATCCACATTTTTCATGTGACTGTACACACACAGTATTTTCATTTATCTATTTATTTTCAAAATGAGCAGTTTAGAGTTAAACATTTAGATAGAGAGTAAATACAGAGAGAAAGGGAGTAAATGTTGTTTAACAACTGTGATTGTGAATCACTGATGCTCAGAATCTCATAACTGCACTTTGCTCAGTTCTTCAATATTATTCCAAGATCATGATTTTCACTCAAGTGCTTTGTGTCCACTGTATGTTTTCTTTCAAATCTGTGTTTAATGGGACTTGGTGTTCCTTTCCTACCTGGTAAATACTGTTATTACAGTGTTCAGACAAAGTAGATATGACAGCTTAATGTGTGCCGGGAATGAAAATCATTGGTTTGCACAAAAATTTGCTGTTCCTCTCCAGTTTCACACTGTGATTCAATGTAGCAAATCTGTGTGAATGAATGGAGCCGTTCTTTTCAAAACCAAAAAGACACCTCCACATTTACCTCAGCTGACGACCTGACAAATGATCAAACATGACAGGGATGCATGCATGAGCTATTGCCTGCCGTCTGTTATGACAAACATAACTAGCATGCAGAGATCAATGAAAGATGACAGATTAGGTTATCTTAACCTCCACAGAATATCAAAAGTACACTGCTCATTACCTCCTCTCAAGATGTTTTCTCTGAATTTACCTTCCTGATGAATGCTGCATGTGGTCTCACCCCACAGCCCACACCCCTGCTGGCCCGTCTGACTGATGGCTTAGTTATGTCATTTTAATAAGTGTGCATTAGCATGCAAAAGGTCTCCTGGGGTTCTCAAATGCCACCTGTCAGATTCCATTGATGTTGTGTTTGCTTTTAACTCATGTTATAGTTTAACATCTATAACAGATCATGTGAAAATGATCATACACCCAAGTATTCATAACAAATGCAGATAAAGACAGAAGGACTGAGAGAGAGAAGAGAAAGAGAGTTGCACAAGAGACACAGAGGGAAACTTATTTCAACTCACTGCTGAGTTTCACATGGTGGTCTGTTCAAAGACTTCAGCAGAAGATAAGCAAAGCCTCCTTCTGTTTGTATGAAACTGCATAGAGTCACAACGGCCCTACAGACATCTGAAGTAACAACACCAGATGATTTTAAAGCTCCATTAAACAATATTTTAATATTAACAATGAATCAAATGACTCAGTGTAAAGTGAAAGGGTTGACTGTAGTGTCGACCCCACTGAGAATTGACACACCCATCTGTACTTTCAGCTGATTTCATCTCATTGTTTTGGGTTGCCAGTCCCAGGCAAACCGTATGAAGATGCTGCCAGCCAGTCTCAGCAAACAAGCTCACAGAAGATGACTGTACACCACCTGTGTTTAGTGCACAGTGACGGTGTAAGTAAATGAGCTGCTGGTGAAAAGTGTCCAACATCCTATTTAAATAGGTGCTGCACACTAAAATGTGTATTTTTGAGCTGTAAACCAAATTATATGACTGTACTGTAATGAAACACATCAATACTGGTGTTAATATTGACGAAATTCATAAAAATCAGCATTTCATGGGTTGAAAATGGCTCACCCAAAGCACCCAAACAGCCATGAAAAGGCGGGGCCAATGCTGACGTAGAGTTGACCGTTTGGGAGGTCTCTAAGTCATGAAATGTATATAAAGCCACAGCCACAAAAACAACAGAAATCCTCCTCGCATCTCACCCTGCAGCTCTTCAGCTCCTCAGCTGTCTGTTCCTGTGGTTATCAGCTGGTAAAATCTTGTTTTAAAACGTGAAATTGCGGTGTAACTGGAGCTCTGCCGAAACTATCTGTCCTGTCTGTCAGCTGAACATGTCCACTGCAGAACAGCTCTGCCGAAACTGAACATGTCCACTGCGGAGCAGAGCTGCAGATCTGCAGAGCTGCGGTCAGACAGGTTCAGTAATGGCTCTGGTTACACCAAGATTTAATGTTTTAAGATAAGATTTTACCAGCTGATAACTGCAGGAACAGACAGCTGGAGAGTTAAAGAGCTGCTGGGCGAGAGGCGAGGAGGATTTCTCGTTTTTGTGGCTGCAAGCTCTGACTTCTGGCTCGTTTAAATGTCGTTGCGCTGTTTGTCTTCCTCTCATTATTATTAGTATGAACTGAGCAATTCCTGCCCTCCTGCCTCACACAGCCATGCTCGCCCCTCTCCTCCCCCCTCAGCCCCTTGCCCACTTTTTAGCATTTTTCAAAATTATCCAGTGGGTGGAGTTAGGCTCAGACCTAGAGGTGCAGTTACACTTTAAAATACAATAATTTATGGTAACTTAATAGTAAATTTAATCAAAGCTCATTGCACTCCATGCTCCATTTTATTGTTATCACTACTGTCACCTTCATTTAAAGAGTAACTACATCACTAACTGTTCATTTTTGCCCTCTGCAATAAGCACAAACTTATATCACATCACCTTTGTGCTTCCCTTCAGTCCCATTCTTGTGTATTTATTCTCTTTTGTGCACTTGTAGATCACAAGAATCAAACAATTTGGGTACCAATTCATCATCAAAACATTGCTCTGCTGCTCTGCTAGTGGTAAAAAAAACATTGTACTTTTAAGTGCTGTTGTTTACCTTTAATTTTTTCATTTTGCGTTCAAAGCACTAAAGGGGGATTATGATCAGTCTGGCAAAGCTTTGTCACATGTCAGACTGTATATTGTGATTAACAGGTTTATTAGTTGGCTATTTAGTTAGTTAGATCTGATGACTTGATGATGACTTGCTGATGGAGCTACAGTTTGGCATCCATTGGATTTTTATGCGAGTTATATTTATATGCAGAGTGCATTTCTGTCATAAGTCAATATAAAACCACAGCCCAGGTATGCTGTGGTTTTATATTGAGTCCGGATCTTTTTAGTGTGGGATGTGGATCCATGATTAGAATTTTGTGGAACTCAGCAGCAGGTCATTTTTAAAATAAATGTAGCGGTTGTACAATATCATTAAAGTAACTAGACAGTGTCAGGATCAGAGATAAATTAATAGTGGTAGCTTTGGATCGACTTGGGTTGTTTGACAGCTTCTTTAAAATTTAACATGTAGGCACATATGTATCCCAGTATGCCCTTCATTACTGGGTTGATGTGTTGAATTGATGTTGTGCTCATAACATAAAGCCAGTTCCCAGCCAGTTGTAAAATTCATCCATGCTTCTTTCAAAATAAAATGTCTACACTTGAGTTGCCAAGTCAGGTCAGTTTTATTTATTTAGCACAAAGCCGGCAGTTTGTCTCGGAGGCCTTTGCAATCTGAAAAACATACACCAGCCTCTATCCTTCCAATGAATAAAGGTTCAGTTATTTACGTTATTTATTGAGCTGAACAGTGCAGGGGTCGACATGCCATGTAGTGACAGTGGTTTGGGAAATAGACATGACTTCATAGGTAGTAAGTCTAAGGATCTTTCAGACTACAGTGGTTGAGCAGTTTCAGCTCAGTGCCGCTGTCACTGTGGCGTCTTGAGGTCATAAACATTAATGAGGTATTCTTAATTCTTCACAAAAGAAAAAAGCAAAATAGGTTTTGTTACTCGCATCTAAAAAGGCAGTTTAAACAATTTATTTATATTTTAATCATTTAATATTAAGTAATTATTTGTAATTTCACGCACAGTATATAACTTATGCACATAGAGTTTGTAAGTAGAATTTTTTTTTTGTTAGTTTCCACTGGTTTTAAGTCCATCCTCTAATATTGTCACTGATTGTGCCTCCTTGCATGCAAATGTGTGTCAGTGAGTGCACATGTGTGCGTGTTTGTATCCAGTGAAGCACGTACATGAGTCAGAAAATGTATTGGATAAATATGTGTGTGTGTGTGTGTGTGCGTCTTCTATAAACCACTGGGCCATGTCCTTCTCTTCTCAGTGAGCCGTTGAGCTGACAGAGGTCGTAGTCGGAGCCACTGTGACATTTACAGCTCAGAGGCTTATGAAGACTCCCCACCATACCTGGCAGTCTGTGATTATCTCAGAACCGTACTACCCTGCAGTCCAATTGAAGGGTGTTGAAAATGTAGAAAGAAAGAGAACAACAAGGGTATGAATGTCACTTTGGATTGGGTTGTGATTGGGCTGACAAGATAATGCACAGATGATGTTAAGTATGAAAAGGTTGACCTGGAGAGCAGACTTCAGAGAATGGTCAAAGGGAGATTTTGTTAACGAGACAGAGCTTTTCCCCATCTTCTGTGGAATATAAAAAATGATGATTCAAAATTACGTTACAACTATCTCCATTGCATGGAGTTAGTCCTGTTGTTAGCCACAGTTGCTGCATGGCTCTAGGGATGGCAGAGTGGTCACTCCGGCACTAAGGTCCAGAATGAAATATCTAACTAACTATAGGATGTATTAAGATGACATTTTGTAGAGGCATCAATTGTCCCCAGAGGATTTTTTCCTACTGACTTTGGTGACCTCACGGCTTTTCCTCGTGAGCCACCAGCAGGTTGACATTTTTGTTTTGTTTTTTTATGTCTGACAACTATTAGATGGATTGCCTTTACATTACATTTCCGAGACTTTTCTCCTGGGGCCACCATGAGGTTGACATTTACGGTTATTTGCGAAATGTTTCAATAATTGAATATATATTGCCATGAAATTTGATATGAATGAATTGTAATAACCGTGGTGATCCCTCAGCTTTTCATCTAGCATCATCATCAAGTCAAAATTTTAATTTGTCCAATACTTTTACAACCAAATGCCTGCAAAACTCATGACATTTTCATTACCCTCAGCTGTACCATAGTTCACGTTCAGTGCTAATCAGCAAATGTTATCATGCTAATAGGCTAAATTAAGATGTGTTAGCATTTACAGTAGCTCATAGCACTGCTGCAAATTAGGAAAAAGAAGGAAAGAAAATAGATGCCATGACAGGCATTGACTGATGCATTATTTGAATATTCCAATCACGGAGAGTCTGTCATACTGATTTGGTGAGTTTTCTGTTGCATGTGAAGAAATATGTCCTTTATCCTTCACATGACTTAATAAACTACTAATTTTGGTCCTGTAGACATCAGAGTGTGACCTAGGGCAGCAGTTCTTAGCATAGCACCCTTTCTTTTTTTGGGTGTGTATTTATATGCAGATACTGTACTGTATGTGCATGTTTGTGAGAGAGCACCTGCACACACATCCTCAAAATGTCAAATTCCCCTTGTTCAGAAAGCCATTTAACTGTCAACTGGTGACCCTTGGACAGCCGTGGACTGTCAGCTATGGCAAATAGCAGATGACTGAGGAACAGAGGAGGAGGGGAGGAAGGTGAGAAAGAGGGTAGAACAAGAGTGGGTGAGGCGTGTCAGGGGTAAAGGAGGGCAAGGTTGAGCGGTGCCTCTGAGTGCGGATGTTAAGAGCTGAATAATTGCTTACTGCTGTGAAATCCGCTGCAGAGGAATGGAGAAGGAACATGGGGAGGAGAAGGTGAGGAGGAGGAGGGGAAGCACAGCGAGATATTTGAGAGGTTGATAGTGCTATTTATACCTGCATTAGCGATTTCTTACACTGTAGTTATCTCTATATCCTTCCTCCTTCTACTCCTCCTCCTATCGCTGTCCCCCGCAGCTTCTCATCTCCTCACACTCACTTTTTAATCCACTCCTTTGTATCTCTTTGACCCCTTCTGTACTCATGTCAGTGGTATCCTCCCCACCGCTCATGTTTCCTGTGTTCTCACTTCGTTTTTGGGGGTTTCCCTCCTCTACTGTCATACTCATGCCCTGACACTGAATTTCTAGAATTTCTTGTTATACTGTGAACCACTGAAATGAAAAAACACAGTGTTTTCTTTGCGGTCCAACTCTTGATGCACTCTGCCAGACACATACACACAATTTGCACAGTTTCCTACTAGGGGTGTGCTCGAATACAAATATGATATTCAGCAAAGCACAAATAGTGGGTTTTTTATGAATATTTGTTTCATACACAGATTTTTAAAAATATTTCTTTTCAGGAAGACAAATAAACATGTCAAATACCAGCGCACAACGATACCCCTCAACGAGGGGAGTCACATCCACCTGCTACATGACGCACATTTCCTAATTTGGGCATCACTCTCGGAGTCGGAGGTGTTCCCCAGAGATAAAACTGAGTTACTGACACACGTGAAGTGCTCTCAAGGGATTCTCCATAACGTGTTGTTCCCCTTCTCCTTTCCACAAAGTTACGTTGTAAAAAATAGGCAATAAATGAAAAGTGCAAAGCAAGAATCGCCTTTGAAGTTCTTCCCTACATGTTACACGGTGTGCTGTCTCTGTGTTATGGGTGTATAAATAGGTAGAGGTCTGTCTGCAATGAGGCGATGAGCAAAGTTTTAGCTCAGTATTCAGCGTAGTTGTCTATGATCTGGGAGACTCCAGTTCGAGACCTGATGAGGGGACCTCCTTCGTAAGGTAGTTTATTCATGAACATTTTTTGTAACACTTAAATTTTCTAAAATTAAAAGTGTAATAAAAACAAAAACAGGATTTTTAAGTGTCTTTCCACTTTTATTAGAATACAAATACAAATAATTTTGCTGCCTCAACAAGTACAGATAGAAATACAAATACTGGGCCCTCTGCACATCCATATTTCCTACCTTGATAAACAATCACCTATAACAATCTCTTTATTTATTTATTTCCTCATATTTACATTTCTCCACCAGAGAAGTTTGGGGTTAAGCACCTTGATGAAGGCGAGTTATTTCACAGTCTGTCATTACACTCAAACCTATGATCTTTCAGGCGCACTATAGCTTTTCTAAAAGTCTCAACTTACTCTTAACACTCCACTTCACTCCACTCCACAACTTTAAACACTTAAGCCAAAATGATTTTCAGAGCTCTCCTCTTCAGCATTTAAGTCACACAACCAGAGCTTCATGCAGTTCAATTAACAGGCAACACTGACAGTCACAGTTCATCTGATGAATTCTAATCCCACAACTTCAGAGGCTGCAATTAACACTAATTGCATTGCAGACCACCAAAGCCCCCAGCAGAATGAATGTGTATTGTCTGCGATATTGAATTCTCCCCGTTCCTATATTGTGTTGTCCAAGGCATCAGCTGTCCTGGGTGAATAGATAACCTGAAAATGTGCATGTGCTTTCATGTGTGCATGTGCTTCTTGCCTGTGTGAGCTGTTGATTTGTCACCCTGAGGTCAAGTGGATGGTGCGACAATCTCCCAAATGCAATTAGGAAGTGGCCGGCTAGCTAAAGGAGCCCAGCGAGGCTCTGATGAATTGCTCCAACATATCTCTTGTTAACTGACTGGGAGCCCACTGTGGTCATAAGCAGCAACAAATGCATGCACCCATGCACACAGACACATTGTGTGAATACTAGCCGGTGCCAACCAGGCTCCATATTTCTTTACAGGGAGACTTTTCTGGAGGGGAGTGAGGTGGGAAAATAGATGCTGATGTTTTTGAATTAGAAGACATTTTCAGTCATGCTACAGATGGCAATGTTGGAAGCTCAGTCTGTCTATTGGTCAGTGGTCCACCACTTTGGTCCAGATTGAAATATCAACTTTTGGATGGATTGCCATGAAATTTGGTACAGTCATTCATTTTGCACATATGATGCATCCTAATGACTTTGGTGATCCCTTTACTTTTCCTTTAATGCCACCACAACGTTTACATTTCAGTTTTTTATTAAAAAATCTTTACATGGATTGCTGTCAAATCTGGTACAGACCTTCATGTCTGTCCAGAAGATGAACTGTAATAACTTTGATCCCCTGAACTTTCCTCTAGCGCCATCATCTGGTCAAAACAAATGACATTTACATTATACCAGCTAAACATCAACATGTCATTGTGAGCATGTTAGCATGCTGATGTTGCCATTTAGTTCAAAGCATTACTGTCTCTCAGGACAGCCTGATAGAGCTGCTAGCATAGCTATAGACTTAGACTATAGTCTTACCAGGGGCTGTTTCCTGTTACAGCTCAGTTTTGAGGATATCTGTAAATTATTTGCATGTGAGTGTATATATATAAAGAGTTAGTATTTTGTTAGTATTCAAAGAGTGGGTGATTATTTGGATTTGCTTACTTTATAATCGATGAACTTTTCTTCTTGCAATGTAGCTCCTTTCATAGGTTTCTTTGGTGTAACATGGTAGAGTGAAGCTTTGAGTGTAGATTTAAAAAAGCCATAAGTCAGGCAGTGACAAAAATCTCCAGAACCACCGCTGACATTTGACAACTTATCCTCCAGTTAAACTGCTTGCCGCTCAGTGTCCTCATCGTGTACTCATCGGAAACCTTGAGACAGTTCAGAGAAAATCACATTAAAGCCAACAGGAGAAGGGCTTAGTGTAAGGCCATGAACCCTGATTTGTTTTCATCCTCCTCCTCTTCCTTTGCATCCTCTTCTTCTACCCCCACTCTCACAAAACTAGAGCTAAGAGTTTTTTTTCCCAATGATTCGTGCCGTAAGTTTTAGTATTTTGAATGAGAAATTCCCAGATAACTGTAAGGGTATAAGTAAATTCATTATAAAGGCATTTTGAAGTAGAGTACAGTACTTTGCCCCCAAAAATTGGGATGATATAGATTCATTTCAATAAAATTGATATGTAAAATGTCTAACATTAATACAAAAAATGAACATTCACAGTGTGACTCTTACATACAGTGATATTAGAACCTTGATGTATGTAATACGAAGCCTGAAATACACAACAGAGTCAGAATACACTGTAACTGTGACTAATGAACAAAAAATTGATCATTAGCTAAACTGAATTAAAGCTCACAAATAAAAACGCAAATAGTGCAAAAAACATTCTGACATTTTGAAAAATATTGAGTATAATTCCCTGAACTGGATCTCACCAATCCTTAATGTACGCTGAGTTACCTGTTAATTAGTTACACCTATACAGTCTAATGCTTTCCATTTCAAAGGAAAACCTGATCTTTGTGAAGCTTTCATTGTTTAGTGTTACCAGCTGGAGTGATTTAATCACCATAACAAGTGAAGACTTATAATACATATTGTACCTTAACGTATTAATACACAGCCATGTGCTCTATAGGCCACCAAGTGATTTAGAGCAAGGTTATTTCACTTCATTTCTCTTATGTCTGCCATGAAATGAATAAAAGATTAAACCTTAGCAGAACAACAACAACAAAAAAACTCACCAGAATCAATTGACATTTTAGTCAGAAAGTTCCAAATGTACACTTCTGACTATTTACTCTATTTAAATAGAATCTTAATGTATTCAATATGCTGTTTGCAACCTAAAAGAGGAGTATCTTATATTGAAAGAGCTTCAGCCTTTATTTATTTATTTTTTATTTTAAGCACAAAAAAGACACAGACACAAAGCAAAAGCTGAGACTCTAAATTCAAAATCTGAGACTATATAATGAGGCCCCTTACCCTCAAAATAATTTTCGTTTCTTGGAGTGTACAGTGTGTGTGTATAAGTGTGTGCACACATTCTGTATATAGTCCGTATGTGTGTGTGTGTGTGTGTGTGTGTGTGTGTATGAGTGAGGGTGTATCTGTGGGTCAGTCGTGGGATGAAGTGTAATCCAGTCATTAATTAAACGGGAGGAACAGGGGTGAATGTGAGCTCAGTACTGAAGGCAGGAGAGTGAAGGAATCAAGGCTTAAAACCGCCTGATACTCTGCTTAGAAACTCACTTTAATCAAGGTCTTACAGCTCCCCCACTAACACACACACACACACGCATACACACACACTAAAATCTTGATACAGAAGCTTTGCGTCTAATACTCTACACAGAGACAGACAAACAGGCACAGACACACCAGATGGAATCACAACAGTATTTGATTAAGAAGAGGAATTAACATGTTTGAATTTTCTGTTTCTCTGTTGAGACTTGACTGAGAAAGTGGGTTCAGATGAGGCTTTCGGTGGTTTTTAAAGTCACGTATGTCACAGTACAGATCACAGAATCATAATTATGAGGCAAGGTGATGCATCACATTAACCAATGAAAGCTGATTACTGATGATTGTCACTCCAAATAAAAATTTGAGGCTGAGCCTAATTTGTTTCTACTTATGTGGGTCACATTAATGGACAGCATGACATACTCTTTCATTTTTATGCTGATGATACACAATTGTAATCCTCCTTTAACCCAAAGGACTTGAGCAGCCTGTCTATTTTACATAATTCTCTTTTTGACATCAGGGGGTGAATGGCCCAAAACCTCAAGTTGAAAGCGAAGAAAGAAATTTAAATCACAGTTCCTGACCCCTCTGCACTGGGATCCATGTATGATGCTTGTGTCTCAGTGTTTTTTTTATCCTAATTCTTGGGAGCATGATGCTTTTGTCACGTTGTTAAGATGAGCCCTGTCATTTGAAGATAGCATTTCATGCATTTTATACATGATGCTCAGATTACTGTAATTAATGTACTTACAGAGGTTGGTCATCCTTAGAGACTTTACATACTGTACAGTAAGTTTTAATTTACCCTGTAATAGACCTTTGTCAGACATTTTGACAAGTGAAGGTTTTTATCATGCTGGCTCAGTGTTACTGGGATGCTACAGAGCCATTGTTAGTGATATTCGTTTCACCTGTTTACAGTCTTAAAGAGAATGATTGAATCCATTCATGTCCAGTCAAGGTCAAAGCTCACTTCTTTTGTCTTCTTAATCTGTATTTTATAGTTTTATTTGATTTATATATTCTTTTTATAGTTTTATTGTAGTATTTCTTTCTCTTAAGCACTTTTTAATCAGATTTTATGAATGTGCTAAATTGGACATTTCTACACTTGTGTATAACAAAACTACTGTGGCTGATTAAATGTGATTAAACACCATGAACACTACTGACTTTAAGCAGCCCACCCTTATTTTTATTTGTTTGTTTTATGGTTTTGTCTCTTAACAGTTACTGTTGCTACCTGTAGCTAAGTAAGTAAGTTCGTTGATCTGGAAGCTGATTTATGACCATGAAGTTAAATATAACTTTTCACCCAACTATGTAATATATAAAATATATTTAATCAATAATGTCAGAATCAGAATCATATGAAAATCCTGCATAGTGTAATACTGTAAGTATAACATAACCTGTAACATGACCAGCTGATCCAGTGCTGTGCAGGAGAACTGATCTAATCAGTTTGTTAAACTACTGTGGAAGAAAGTGTTTTCTTCCTGCTCTGGCAATCCTTATGTTATCTGAATATACAGTATATACAGAGTATACAGTATATTATCTGTGCAAATCCCTAACTGCATTTGGCCTGTCTTCTCTAATAGAAAAAAATACTCATCAGTGGAGGAAACACTGTAGAAAATTTAGAAGTGCAATTACGGTGCTAGTTAAGAAATTCTCTCTTCATTAGGAGTGATATATTGACGGTAATGTCATGGAGGAATATTGCCGTATTGCAAGTGTCTCTTGTAATTAAAATACTTGTACAAACAACTGTAAGCCTGTTTTGACAAGGATCTGTTTTTGTTCAGCTCGTGTCCTCCACAGTAGCACATATACTGACATGTTGCGTTAGTCTCTAGTTTTGCCTTAATTTAAAGTAAATGTCATAATTTGAACTAGTGCCTTATTATAAAGTTTATAAGTGTTCATTATTCAGTTGTTCATTAGTATTGTCACAGTAAATCAGTTATACTGTTTGGAAGTTTTAATTTTTAATTACATGAAATTTAATTCAATCAAACCAAATTGTGTGGACAGAATGCAAGAGTTCATGTAGCATGTATACATACTGAAAAAGTTTTTTAAACTTGCCTCAGTACAAATATGTGCACAAACTCAAATTACAAAACACAGAAAGTATAATATGATATCTACTAAGAGACATATGAAATTTTTAGAGAAAGCGTTTAAGTCCAATCAGAGCCAGTTGGATTAAGTTACAAGATTAAATCCTTAATTTAAATGTATGAAGTAAAATCGATTGTTCAATCCAACAAATTTGAAAGAAATGAAATGCTCTGTCAACTAATGTTACTTATGGTGGGAATACACAAATTTGCTTCAGCTCCTTGTGACAGCGTGTTAGTTTGTGGAGCATCATTTTGTAATGATTTGATTCCATCTTGGGGCGCCCTGGTGGCTTAATGGTTAAGGCGCATTCAGCATAACCGCAACATCCCGACCGGGGGACCTGCATTGCATGTCATACCCATCTCTCTCTCTCCTCAGTTTCCTGTCTCTACACTGTCTGTCAAATAAAAGCAAAGAGCCTGAAAAAAATAATCTAAAAAAAAGAATTATCCATCTTGTCTGTTTCCATTATATTGGCAATTTAACATCCCGTGAAATACATGCTCTTTGACAGCTTGACATTTTCTGTCAATGCAGTTTATGCTGCTAAAGCTTTCTGTGGAATACCATCTATTTTAGATGATTGTTATTATTGAGCCATTTTTTGCTGACTCTTTGCTCTCAATCTGCCATGGCAACAAGCCAACTCCCCAAAGCAAAAATCTATACTTTTGATATTTACTTTGAAAAGCGGCCTCTTTCTCTCATGACATATAGGCCAAAAGATTAGACTTTATTTCATCCATAGACCGCAACTGAGTGAAATTATAGCGTTCCCTCTGATGGGGCTGGTGAGAAGCAAATTTAAGTGGCGGGAAATAAAGTGTGTGTATGTATGTGTATGCATAAAGTGCATATTTGCTGACATAGTAGGAATCCGTCTGAAATCTCTGTCATTACCATTTACATATACATTGGCCCATTCCTTCTCATCTCTCTCTCCCTCCTCTTCTATTGCTCTCTCTATCATTCCTCCCCTCCATTACTCTTACATTCTCCTGTAAAATGTAATCCAGAAAAATGTATTTGCCGCAACAGATGGAGCGGAAAATGGATTTGCATCCAACCCCAAACTGTTAAGTGGAAGTGCCTTTTCCTGCTTTCCACCACAAAGTCAAGGTTTATGCATGTGGGCTACAGTGGTATGTTATAATCATTGGTATTTTCAAACCAGATTCCTCTCTCTTTGGTCCCATCTAAGACCGTATTTGCTCAGTGTGTGTCCATGAATGTGTATATGTGCAAGCAGGATCACCATCGTGCTTATCGCTTTTCTTCCATACCACCCACTGTGTTTATTATTATTTTTCTGTACATACTATACACATCGCATTCCCCTGCCGTATTGGGGACATTTTCATTTCGATAAGACCTCAAGGGCGTTCAGTATAAGGGCCAGACATTTTGAAAATTGGTTGGGGCTCAAATCTTGGAGCTCACCATGTTTAGCAGCATCAATATTTTGCCAGAAGGAGTTTTGAAAAGTTGAATCAAGTTAAAAGAAGTCAGAGTTCTGACTTCTGAGAGATATCAGCTAGCACAGGGTCAGAGTGCTGCAGCTTTTGTTCCCTCTGCAAGGAGATTTCCCAAATCCCTGAAATGAACACTTGTGCAGGGGATGAACCCCACAGATGATTTCACACTCGCAACCAGATTTACACACAGCAAAACTATGGTGTTTAATTAGTCTCAAAACCCGTGCACATAAAAGACAGGTGCATGCATGTGATACGAGCATACAGAACAGTAGCCACGTGCACACATGCCTTCCCGCAAGCACAGAGGTGTGACGAGTGCAAGCTCAACCGTCCCTACATGCTTGCAACTGCTCAACACTTGCTCGCTCGTCAAGTTGACTTTTGAGACTTTGGAGGCGGGGATGGAATAGACAGTCTGCTCCTTTGATTGGTCACTTTGAGTACTGACCATGTCCTTTAATTGGCTGTTTGGTTTGATCACTGACACAGTCGAAGACAGGTAGTTGCCTGAGAGAACAAAGGGAAACATAAATAATGATATTTAGTGGGGATTCTCTGTTCTTTCACCATTTACACTCATGAAAGAGTGTTAGACATTGTAGCAAAAGCCTCAACGCTGTTTAAACCAACTTTCAGATTTGTGAAACCTTTATTTTGCTTATGAAAACAGACAAAAGGGCAATTTCACTGATATTTCCCCATCCAGACCACATGCCATGGGAACAGTATTAAAGCTGTCAAGGATTTATATATAAACAGGGGATTTGCATCATTTGAGCGATTGTCAGAAAAGTATCTACTGCCGTGCTCCCATTTCTTTTGGTACCTACAAATAGGCACTTTGTACAAAAAGACTACCATCCTTTCCCAGGGCAACCCCCAAGTACCCCCATAGATGCTCTTTAATTTAATGCTGGTTTCAAGCGTACCATCTCCCTGGTTTATGATACAGTTGACGCTATCAACCCGCAATTTCTGAACAATGTAAGGACAATTTGGGAACAAGAACAAGGCGTCTTTTGCAGAGGACCAGTGGGCTTCAATTCTTGACCTAGTACACTCCTCCTCTCCTTGTGCTAGACATGGTCTAATACAATTCAAGGTAGTTTACCGTCTCCATCTCACTAAAGAGAAACTGGCAAGGATTACATTAGCACAAATCCTGCACACCACTTCAGAAGTGTCTCTTGGTTCTCTTCTTTTGTTTGGCCAAAACCCAACATACTGCCAGATGGGCGAAGTGGTACCTTTTTTAGTAACCAAGTTTGTTGCTGCTGTAATGCATCGTGATTTGCCACCATTACTGATCAATATCCGCTCACATCCACTGGGCTGACTGCTGTTTTTTTTGTTTTTTTTTAAAGATATAATAATATTGATATTCATAGTCAGATGATCTGCCTAATGAGGTATCTTAAGCTTGGGCTATAGGGAGGAAAAGTAAGGAAAGACTGGGTGAGTAGGTGAGGATAGGCTGTGAATGGGCTAAAAAAAAATAGAAATAGTAATTAATATTCAACATATATACATATTAAAAGTATAAAAGAACGAATGTAAAAAAGAATTATAGTATTTTTTAGAATTCAAAATCAGAAATTATTTTTCTCTTAACTAGACCCCAGGAGATGTATGCTGTGTTTTTGTGGGCAGCTCATGCTGACAAAGATCACCATGTCCAGAAATGGGACTTTGACTGAGATTTGAAGTGATAGCTGTGCTGTTAAGAAAATGCCAGCAGCGTGTATTGTTAGTTTTTACTTCATTAGCCACAGTTTGAATCATCCTCAACTATCCAAGCCGTTTGGTAGCTAAAGCAGGGTGTGAGAAAATGATGATGGGGAAAAAAAGGAAAAAGAAAAATAATAAGCTTTTACCAGCAGTATCATGAAAGAAAAATGAATAAAGGAAAAAAAATCCAGTTATCAGAAATGTTTGTTCCTTCACACAGTGCAGACATGAAATTAAATGCAGGCTGAGACTTTATCTTTCATTCTAAGTCTGATGGTTGTTGTGTAGACGGCGTCCATATTAAACATCCAGAGTCCTCACTGTCTGCCCATTGATGACAACATATGCTGAGCAACGTTTTCACTCTCTGTTGGGGGACAGACATGTTGAAGCCAATTATGTTTCTGATAATTTCTCTCTTTCTGCTTTTTCTCTTTTAGAACTCATGTTGTTCATTTAGATAAGGGTTGTTCAAGACATCCTACTGATAAACTACTCTCCTCCTCAAAATTGTCTAAAGTATACATGCGTGTTGGCTCTTTTCATTTTCATTTGATGTTTATCTCATCCCCTCTCTCTGACTGTCTTCACACTGTTTTTGTTTGTCTTTTTTCCTTTTAATTTGCTCCTGGCTTACTAAATGACATTGGTGTGCACTGTGGGATGTAAATGCTGCCTTCATTTTTGACACAAAGGGGAAAGAAATAAGTTTTGATGACACATTCTCATTGTTTGTTTTGTCTCCAGGTCTAGTGAAGGAATCCTCGAGCATAGTCCATTTCTAAAGATAAAAATAAACACTATATATTTAATTATTTATTTTGTCAATGTAACTGTGAAAGTATACTACTTCATACCTCTCTTTGTTTGTCTTTGTAGGGGAGATTTGTGCCTTTAAGATCTATGGTCAGGAGGCTCCATTTGAGGCAGTGGTGTTGAATCGCACATCAGGAGAAGGAGTCCTGAGAGCCAGTAGCCCTGTGGACTGTGAGAGCCAGAAGGAGTACACCTTTATTATCCAGGCCTACGACTGTGGAGCCGGACCCAGCGGGGCCGACTGGAAGAAATCTCACAAGTGAGTCAAGTACAAGTGTGTACAGTACAAGTGTATGTGTGTGTTTAGTTCAGTTCTAGTTTATGAGTCAATAAGATAGATCAGTCAGATAATTGTTTTTCTACCCAAACAAGAGCTTCTGGTTTCCATCCTTTGTAAGACTGATCCGTTAATGTCTGTTAAATACAGTGGTTGTCAGTAGTTGTTGTGACAGTAAATATTTGACTTGTTTTTCTATTGCCATTTAAGTAACTGAACTTATAAAAGTAACTTATATATCGTATTGTATAACTGAATGTATGAATCTATTTACTGTAAAGGAATTTTCTTCGTTTAATGTCCCAACTTGTGAGCAGGTCTAGTTATGTCCACATATCTCATGGTATAAAATGCTTTGTGAGCATGTAAACCAACAGTGGTGTTGAACTGGAGCAATGTTTAGTTTTCATACCAGTGTTTTATTTAAACTTGAACAGAACATTGTTGTACAATCAGGATAATTTTGCAACAAAACACATGGGACCTTGCCTGGTAGAATTCCCACTGACAGGAAATTCAAATACCAACTTAACACTTGAAGTTCAAGAAAAAATAACCATCTACAGAGAGGTTTACAAAATAACAGGTATGGCTTATAGCTTATAGCACTGCACGATGTGAGTCAACCGTAGGTGTGAGTCGTGCATGCGCCACAGACCCACAGCAGTCAAGCAACGGTTTCGATACACAATACACCATCACTGCAACAGATTCTTCCTTTGTGAAGTGTATAATGCTCAATTTGGGTTGAGCTAATGTCAAAGTGATCAATTGAACTCTTATAATCTTGTTGTTTTAAGTTTATAATGTTGTTAAGCAACTGAGCCTTGGTCACTGTTTTTCTTTCCTGATGCAGCCAAAGTCGTCAAAATCTTTACACAATTTGTGAGTTCACCAACACTTCAGATAGTGACTATGTGGCCTCATTTGTATCTCTGAGAGTTTCTGGATGCCACCCTAAAAACTCTGTTATGACAGTGATGAGTGTCAGACCCTGTATTATAGCTGTCACATACTTTTAACTTAGCATGACTCACTTGTGTTGCCACTATTGTATTTCTGATTTACAGGGGGCAGTAAAAATAACAGAAGCATGACATAAAAACAAATGTTGTTTTTGAAGTATTAAATCAATGTTACAAAGGCAGCTGCACAAATGAGTCATATTAAGTTCTCAACTCTCATGACAACTTAAGCCAAGCACAGGCAAACTTTATCAACAAAGAAGAAGAACAGTCATAAGTTGCCCCTCACCAACATTAACAGAAATACACCAGGATATGTGCTTAACACTACAAGAAAATACAGCACAGCCTTAAAAATGACCACAGCTGAACTAACATCTATCCAAAGCAGTGCACAGAAAAACTGAATGCTGTAATTACTGTACAAAGAGCACACAATACTGGAGTGTGTTATAATGATTTCCTTTATCCACATGAACAGTTTAATAACAGGAATGAAATTTACAAAAGTGTGATATGGTACTTGTCCCTGGTTTTGTATATTTTCAACTCAAACACAAATGCACTTTCACTTTTACCCGTACTGCAGTGAGGTCATGGCTGTAAAAGTGATTTGTACACCTGTGGCTTCACACTGCAAGAGAGAGCAGGCTGGGGTGGGTCTGTTTTGTATCCCCATTAGATACTTACCCCAGTGTCACTGCAGCTACTTGTCATAGGTTCCACACAAAATAGAGAATAATCATACAAAGCACACTACATGACAGACAGGCATGACAAATAATATCAAGGAGAAATAAAGTTTGTATATTTGTTATAATAACATAATCACCAAATATCATGTTTTTTCTAAGATAGAAGTTGCAGTAGTTGCATTCATTTCATTTACACTATTTTAAAATATTTTAGAAAAGTTTTCTATTTATAGGTAGAAATACCAGCACAGTACTTCGGTTCTTACTATGTTACTTACTATGGCTTCATAATTTACACTCAGTCAGAAACAAGAAAGATAATGATAATGATAATTACAGTAGGTCTTGTTTTTGCTTTTTGTTTTCTCTCCTTTCATTTTTATTTTTCATTTTCCCTGAGATCTCTCAGTACAGGAGCAGTGACAGCTGAGACTTGCAGCTCTGCTCTCAGGATATGTTCCCCTAATGGCCCATCGGTATACTGTGTGTGTGTGTGTGTGTGTGGATGGGGAGGGGGGTAGTGCTATGTGAATGAGATTGACAGACAGGCAGACTGGGATGGACAGCAGCAAATCAAACCCTCTGGTTCTTCAGTCACAAACAAGGAGCTGAAGGAGCTAAAATAAGCTGCCGCTTGGTACTTAAAGGGAGAAGACGAAGAAGAGAGAGAGAAATTTATCAGCTCAGGGATCTGTGATGAATTTCGCCAGTGGAAGATGAATGACACACAGTGTACGTGTGTGCATGTCTGACATTATCACTGCGTGACATTCTAAATAGGCCTCATTAAGCTAATGTCATTAATTAGCCAGATGTGCCTCCTCAGATACACCGCAAGTTGTTGAGAGAGAAGGTCACAGGGAAGGAAAACTTCATGATACATCTGAATTATTGCTTCATTTATGTACTTTAGTGCCCAAATGTTATCAGTGTGCCTTGTTATTATCTTCAGCAGTCCCTTCTGGCAGATGAGATTGTGTGTTGTGTCAGTCTCAGAGGGAGGGAGATGAGGGAGAGAAAAAAGAACAATTTAGACAAAGTAGAGAGAAATCTTGAAAAACAATCTAGCTTTGTAACATCTGCTGTGGATGAGTCTGTGTCAGTAGACAAGCCTGTTAAATAAAAGTTTGATAGACGTTAGATAACAATGGAAACACATTTCACAAAGAAACACTAATAAACAAGACCGTATATGAGGTACATTATTATCAACTCTTCTCAGTTCTGTTCTTAAGGAATAAAGAAGCAACATATTCCTATTTTTCCAGTCTGATTGCTAGTAGCTGCCACAAGCAGCCCAGGGTTTTATTTCAGGCAATCAACTGTGGTTAGCCCTCCTCCTAGCCGGCCAATGACTGAGAAATGTGAGTAGTTTTTCCACCATTTCATAAATAGAATAGATGACATTAGGCTCCATATTACACCTGTGACAAGAAATTTCCTCATCTGTACTGAACCCTCTACCAGTATGCCTCACTTTAAGCAAATTTCTATATCAGACTTGGAGGAGTTAATCTCTCATTTAAATTCTTCCACCTGTCAATTAGACATTATCAACTGCTCATTGTCTACTGGCTCTTTCCTATCCAGTTTTAAAAATGCAGTAGTTTGACCTCCTCTGAAGAAACCTACACTTGTTTTAAACAATTTTATACCAATGTCAAACTTACCTTTTTTATCTAAAACTTAAAGAAAAAGTCTGTTGCCTCTCAATTAATCTCACATATGAATAACTGTAGTATATTTGAGCAATATCAATCAGGATTTTGTGCCCAGCACAAAAACAGCTCTTAGGCCATATTCAGACCAAATCAGGCATTGTGGTGCACCGTCACAGGGTTGTATGGAGGTGTGGGCGTGTTTATTTGTACTCTACAATGTAACTGCTGTGAAACAATCAGAAAATAATGTTACGAGGGTAGCTTTCTCGCTACCGCCGCTCCCTCATAACATTATTTTCTTGTCATTCACTCTCTAGCTCACTCGACCACAGCTGCTCTCTCTCTCTCGTTCGCAGGTGCTCTCTTTTTTTCTGTTGTCTGTTTTAAAATGAGTGGGGAAGCCGATGGCAAAGCCTAACTTTACTTTTAACGTTATCAAACGAAGAGAAATGTCCTCCCCTCCTCCAAGTAATGTCTTTGTACCCTCTAATGGCAGGGTTTTACAGCTCTGATCAGTCTGATCACCGGCTGTGATTGGCCACTGCAGCTTGACATCAGGTTGCGTTTCTCCAAAAGTTGATTCTGGATCAACTTTCTCACCGCAAAATGCTGCGATCAAAACGCCCACAGACTGAATGTACTACCCCCCTTCAAATGATTGGGAGGAATGGCATTTTCACTGCAACGCCTGATTTGGCCTTATTAAGGTTACCAATGACTTACTGGTCGCCTCTGACTCTGGGGTCTGTTCAATTTCAATTCTGCTTGATTTGAGTTCCACATTTGATACGGTCGACCATGACATCCTTTTAAATCACCCAGAAAACTGTGTTGGCATTAAGGATCCTGCTCTTGCCTGGTTTCGCTCCTACCTCTCTGTCAGATCTTTCTCTGTTGTAATGGGAGAATTCTCTTCATCCCCAGACCCCTCTCATATGGTGTTCCCCAAGGGTCAGTTCTTGGTCCAATATTATTTTCTATTTATATGCTTCCTTTGGGTCAGATCATCCATAACTAAAATATAAATTTTCACTGTTATATGGATGACACTCATCTTTATGTTCTGCTTACTGGTAGTGACACAGACAAATTCTTTCATGTTATAGCTTGTCTCTCTGATATCAAATGCTGGATGTCACAAAACTTCCTCCAGCTCAATGAGTCCAAATCTGACGTCCTTTTATTCGGTCCCCCTAACCTGACTGATGACTTGAAAAAGAATCTTGGGAACCCGTCCTCCAACGTTAAGAACTCTGCCCGCAGTTTGGGTGTCAACTTTGACTCTGAGGTTTTTTTTGACATACAAATCACCAAGGTAGTACAATCATGCTTTCTCCAAATTAGGAACATTGCAAAAGTTAAAAATCTTTTATCTCAAACAGAACTTGAAAAAGTCATCTATGCATTCATTTTGTCATGATTGGATTATTGTAATTCCCTGTAATCGGGGCTCAGCCAAAAGACCATCTCCCCTCTCCAGCCTGTTCAAAACTCAGCTGTCTGACTTTTAACAAATTACAAGAGGCAAGACCATATCACTCACATCCTTCATTGGATACTTGTTAGTTGTAGAATTGATTTTAAACTTTTATTACTTTTAAAGCCCTACATGGCCTTGCTCCTACCTTTATCATAGATTTACTCGCGCCCTATGAGCCTAGCCACTGCCAGCGCTCCTCAGGTAGGACCCTCCTTACTGTTCACACAGCTCGCCTCATTACAAAAGGTAACCAGGCATTTCCAGCTGTGGAACTCCCTACCTGAAGAACTTAGGTTAGCAAACTCAGTGCTTTCTTTCAAATCACTTCTCAAAACTTAATTTTACAGGAAGGCTTTTTTTTATAGTGAATTTGTTGTTTGTCAAATTTCTATCCCTCTTTTATCACTTTTATTTCTCTTGTTCAGGTCTTATGCTCTATGTTTTGAATTTTTTTTTTTTGTTTTCATCCTGACTGTGTGCATTATTTTATCTTGCTCTGTAAGGTACTTTGTAAATGTGTTTTAAAAGTGCTATACAAATAATAATTAATATTATTATTATTGTTATTATTATTATATCTATTTTACCATAATCAGGAACTCTATTCCTTTCACTCTCTCCTGCCCTTATCTAACCAATGTTCTTCAACCAGACAGTGAAATAGGTCGTAATTAATTTTGATCATCTCTAATGACTCAAAGACATTTTTCCTTTTCTCCTCTGTCTCTTCCTCCATCCATCTCTTCTTTTCTTGTGTCCTCACTTTTCCTTTTCTCCATAAATCATTTCCACTCCACTTTTTTTGCATCTCTCTGTCCTTTTCCCTGCTGCACTCCCTCCTCTCTCTTCTTTCCATTCCCTCCTTCATCCAGGGCGGTGGTTCACATCCAGGTGGATGACGTCAATGAGTTCTGCCCTGTGTTTCGGGAGCCACTGTACAAGGCATCTGTAACAGAAGGAAAGATCTATGACAGCATTTTGCAGGTATTTATATGTAATATTTCAATGTTTTTATGTATCTATGTATTCTTATCATTGTTTTATTACTGGAATCAACCTTGCAAATAAATGTGCAGGTTAACAAGAGACTTGGCCTGAAGTTGTTGAAGCTCAGGGCTGTAACTGGATATTGAACTGTTACAGGTGGAAGCTTGGGACCAAGACTGTTCTCCACAGTACAGTCAGATCTGCAACTATGAAATAGTCACTGCCGGGACGCCATTTGCCATAGACCGCAATGGTAAGTGTGTATGCATGTGTGTGTGTCTGATTAAATTTGGGCTGAATGAGAGACTGGATAGAGACTGCTGATAGTGATGTAATTAGGACCGATAGCAAGAGAGAGAAACTAAAACAAAAGAAAGAGGCTCAGTTTGCGTGCCTGGAGCCTGAATTCATGGGAATTTATTTAATTACACTGAAGGTCCATTCATTGATATGACACTTGACCATGACAAGTATTTATTTATCATTACACTTAGATGAGTTTTGGTCTGACAGCAATAAAAGCGCTAAATATTTTCTTTGCTTTTACCAAATGTCAGAAAATAAAACAAAACAAAAACAGCTACAGAAGTAAATGGACCTTGTTGTGAGACTGTTTTCAATTACTGTTTATAAGGTCAAAAATGACTTGAATATCAGCTTTTAAGCCAACATGAATGAAAAGTCCCCCACAGTACTAGAAATTTGAACATTTACAGCTACTAAATGGACCTTGTGGTGAGATTGTTTTCTCAGCTGAAACAGCATAGTTGAAAGCATTTTGCCTTTGGACCAGCAATGTACGTATGTTCATCATATTGTAAGTTGTAACAGTCAGTGGTCATTTTCAAGGCTCTTATATTTACAGTATTATCATTTAATCATTTGGGTTTAAACACATTTGAACCTTACTTGAGACACTTAATAGTCTGTACTATAATAGCAGTGCTCTTCGTGCCTGACTTGAACACAAACAGCATAGTTAATGTCTTGATAAAAGTAAAAAGCCATGGCACCAGCTGAATTTGCATTTGTTCTTCCTATGATCTCAGCCAGCCGAACCTCATATGAACATGAACAAGTCTCTGCTAAAGATAGACGTGAGGGAGTGGAGACTCAGACGATGGAATAGAGATTAATCAAGGAGCAGACAGTAAATAGAAAGCAAAATTGTGTGAAAAATCATATTATCTACACCGACTTTACAGCAGTAAGTTCACATTCTCTTGTCTGTAAGTTCAAAGATTATGTGATTGTGTGAAAAGTTAAACTGCTTTAACTTTATCACTGCTTTTAACTTTATCACTGTCTGCTTGTACAGTAGGCACTATATCAATCATATATATATATATATATATATTCATATGGATGTACACCATACAACAGATTAATGTAAATATATCTAATGGTCCCGCCAATATAAATACAGAATGAAGAGAAAAAGCAAGCAGACAACTGTGGCTGATTCCTCTCTGCAATAATGTTGAGATCCATGAAGTAGCTTTTCATTAGTGCGTAGCTCAAAAGTTACTTGAAAAAGACTCAACCTCAGCTTTGACAGCGTCCTTTTTTATTTTTTCTTGTTTTCTTTTGTACATTTGTGGCTTCACACAAGTCTTAGATGACTGTAGGAATGTATTTTATATCTGATTGAGTGCTATTCTGAGCGTAACTGCCTATATAAAATTTCAGCTTTGGGCTTTGTGCTGGCTTCTCCCTTCCACATCCACAATGTGTTGATCTCAGTACAGCGTAATCCAGACTGAAGGAGACTGGAGGGCTTTGTGTGTATGTGTATGCTGAATTCTACAAATAGATCAGACAGAAGCACCCCCTGCTTTCTTCACTTTCCCTCTCTCTCTCTCTCTCTCTCCCTCTTTCTCTCTCTCTCTCTTTCTCAGGGTCATATTCATTATTTTGTCTCACTGCTTTTTGAGTTTATCCTCCTGGTCTTTTTCTCACTGTATTTTACTGTAGTCTGGTTCATTTGATTTGATCTCCTCCTAGACTAGTAATATTGTTTGGGAGAAACTCAAAGACACAACGTACTGTGTAGATCTACTTTTCAGAACGATGGTAATTTTGTGTGCTGGGGGAAGTTTGGTAAAATGTAGAAGTAAATAGGCTGTATATGTGTATATGTGCAGTGTGTATCTCCGCTGCTAGATATAGATTTTAATTGTCCATCTTAAAAGAGAATTAAGAATGAATTAAGAAGAAAGGGATTCAGAAACACTACCTTTGTTCATAGTGGTGATAATAAATTGGCCCGCAACCAGCACTGATGCTTCAGAGTTCAGATGTTTGCACAGTTTCAACAATCAAATTGAGGTTTGGAATTAAATCTTTTTTCTATGGTTTGATTACATATAGTATAGTGTTTAACTTAGTGTTTAACACCCACATCAAAGATAAATTTAATTAGTTTTAAATCAACCATACACAAACTGTCTTACTTTCCTGCAAGCAGAGTTGATTAAATTGGTGAATATAAAAAAGTTTTTTGTTCTCTTGGACAGCTGACATTGATATTATTGCAGCAGTGTGTACTGCTCTACAGATCTGTAATTGAGGGTGCAAAGTGGAAGACTTACTGTCACATATACTCCTTATCTTTACCACAAGAATGGGGGTGTAAAAACTTTGGTTTCCACTGAGTAGCTCATGTATTTGGAAAATAATTTATGAATACATTGTTTGTACTCGTTAATACAATAACGACTACTCTCCGTCCCCGATAGTCTTCATTAACTGCACCTTTGCAAATATCTTTACATAATAGCAATTTGTGATGTGGATAACATGGCTTGCATCCCCAGCACTGAGTACAAAATTTGTATTTGCAGTGACACATGACACAGACTCTTCACTTCTAATAGATTCTAATGGATTGGACAGCCTATGTCAGTTAGCTGATGATTAAGAAAACCCCAAATCCAGGTAGGTGCAGTTGATCCCTCGAGAGACTGCTATCTAATAAACCAAGAGGTGAAATTGTCTTAGGTTCCACCTGTTGTTGAAAAAGAGGCAATTGTTTGATATCTAGTACCTTAACTGTTACTGTTACTGTTTCACACCAGCTGCGGATCAAATAGTCACTGTAGGAGATTTTTGTAGAAGCTATCTGACTCTGGCCTCCTCACCTTTCTCCCTCTGACATTTCAAACTCAGCTCTTTTCTTTTCTGTACTGCTGGGCTCTGGACTGATTTCCTCAGTGAGCCTTCCTCTCCTCTGGTCTCCTCCCCTCTGGTTTCCTCTTATATCCTCTCTTTTCTCTCCTCGTGTGTCCTCTCTTCTCTGACAGCAATCAGAGTGACAGCCTTTCATACAGCCAAGCCTCCAAATGCTAACAACAAAAATAGCTTTAGTTTTCCTCATAAGTCCAGAGACAGATTGTGATGGCAATGACTTATATAATAAAGCTTTGATGAAATAAGAATATGACATTGTTTTGAAGACTGTTGTTTATCTTGAGGAACATCTGTATGGTAGTTTCAGAAAAAAAATATGTGTTTATTCATCAACTGGAAAAGGTATCTGAGGCATCCCATTTATAAAATGACCAGTGATCAATAAAATACACTGAAGTCTTTCTCTCTCTCATGCCCTCTCTCTCCCTCCTCTCTCGTTGTATATATTTGTGTATGTGATTGCTTTTCTGTGCCATCGACTTTTGACAAATATAAGCCGTGTGCCTGGTGGTTACAGTTGAGTAGACCTCCTCACTCCACCTGGGGCCACTCACACCTGGGGAGCAAGATTAGTTTGTTATTGACCTCTCCATGTTCCAACAAGTTCACATTTTAAATCAAAATCTGTAAATCGCCAGCTGACTCCTGGAAAAGTGGAGACACCATTCCTTTACAACCTGGATCATGGCCACGATTCTACAAATAGTTTATTTAAATTTGGCTTGAGTAGCAAATAGGAAAAAAAAACAGAGTGCACAATGAAGATTAATAGTTTAAGTTAATTAAACTTAATCAAGTGTTTTGGTCACAACAATTTAACAATCTGTTCCTGAGGCATGTTTGTGAAAATCCACAGGCCTGTAGCATCTCCTCAGTCTTACACTGTTACCCTGGTGACAGGTGAAGATAATCCATCATTGCAATTTTACATGAGTGTTTACAGAGAGGCTTTAATATTCAAATGCAATTCAAGGTTACTGGACCTTGACTTTTCAGTCAAAGACTTCAATAAGTACAAAGACTTATTTTATTCTCAAGAAGCTGTTTCTTTAATGCGAAGCCAGTTTCAATCATTGCTCAGTGGAAAGTTTTTCTCACATTATTATTGCCAAATAAGCATAACTGATTATTTTTCTCTATAGGTGAATAATAATAAATACATTTCTTCTCGATTTGTGTTTCCTTTAGGTAACATCAGAAACACAGAGCGACTGAGCTACGACAAGCAGCAGAGCTACAAGATTATGGTGACGGCCTTTGACTGCGGTCAGAAGAAAGCAAGGGAGGATGTAGCTGTGCATATTGATGTCAAGCCTGTCTGCAAACCTGGATGGCAAGGTCGGAGTTAAAGAAATAACCACTGAAATATTTTAAAAATGCCTAAATTTACCTTGCAATAATTGACAGTTTAATTGAATGTACTTACAGTAAATTTAAACTAATACCACTCAAATTGAAGCAAGCAGTTCAGTGCGGTTTTGAGCATATCCTTTCCCTCAAGGGAATTCAATCTCATTTAAGAATGAATGTCTCCAGAGGAATGAGGAATCAGAAGACCTGACAAAAACCTCCAGAGGACAAGTTGACTGGAGTGTGTGTGTTTTTTTCCCCCTTCAACATGCTAGCAGCTTGGCATTCGAGCCAGACCGTCTCCCCTGCTGCTTCACCTGTCAGCACTGACAGCATCTCAGGAGTCAAGCTCACACAGGAATGAAAGAGGAAGACAGAGAAAGATAAGAGGGGAGGGGGGAAGGAGGGAGGAAGAGATAAAGAAACAGACTGAATGAAGAGGCAACTCAAGGGAGAAAAGAGAGGAACAAAGTTACAGTGAGGGAGAAAGGTGATGGTTATTCCTAAAGTCTTAAAAAAAGACCCAGGTGAAGATAAGTGACCTGATCAGGCTATATCTCACCACGTACTGTTGAGTAAAACCACAATTCTCTGCAAAGCTGTGGTTTTATAATCTGAAAGATCATGTTTTTGAAACATCAGAGCTGGTAGTGCTGTTTTACCGTCCATGACCAGATGTCCTTAACAATTTATTTTATTTGCATTGTATTCTAAGTGTCCTTAATCTCTCATGCTTAAAACCATGTAGCAGAAAAGAAGCTTTATAGAGCTTGCATATAAAATAATATGTGAATTTGTGAATAGAAAAACAACATAATCTAACATGGAGAATTTTCTAAATATGTCTTTGAGTCATTCAGTTTCATGCAATACCCCTATAGGACTTAGTAATAAGGTGTAGCTTAGAGTTGGAAAGTAGCACTAGATGATACGTCAGCTCTTTTTTTACATATACATCTGAACACCGAGGAATGGCACTCACCAAACAAAGGTTGCATCCATTTTTTTACATTCTTTTGGCTATCAGTATCTTTGGATTATTAGCTATCAGTTATCTAAATTTAGAGAGGATCAGACTGTTGATTAGAGCAGTGTGGATGGTCCAAGTGTATAATATATGTTTTTAGCTACCCTAAAGATACTTGCTAATTCATATGCTGGATATCCCTCTCTATGTCTCCATGATTTAATATTGTGTTGTTTTTAGAGAAGATAATTTAGTTCAACAAAATCTCATTTGTGCCTTAATAAAGACGATGTTACAGACAAGATCCATTTGTACAAAGATAGCACATACTGAACATGATGTGGATGTGAGTTTAGGCTTTACAATTGCACACTCATTGAGAGAAATGTCATTGCGCATCACAGAAGAGGGGAAGAGAAAAAAGAGTCATGCAGTGTTGAGAAAGTGGTCTGAAATGGCGTTCAGCTTTATGTAAATGTCATCTTCATGTAAAGTTTTGAGGGCTAATTGATTTGATCACAACAGGCCTAAAGAAAGAAGGAATTAATTTAAGAATAGAAGGGACACATACATGGCATTTTTAATCCAAAACACACTGATTTACAGAACATAAAACAACTGACAACATATTACTAGCTGGATCTGGAAAGCTCTTGCTCTTAGATAAAAATACACAATCATTTTTGAGATCCAGATGGTATCACATGGTTATCGATTCTACACTTTTGACTCACAAAGAAACACTTACTATTATACCCTGCTAACATCTTCATCAATGTTTCATGATATGTTGCAATTAGGCTCATAAAAGAGCCCATACTACATAATCCTGTTGTAAAACCATTAACTAATGCTAGCTTAAAACCATGAATAGAACATCTATTCCTCTGTACACAAAACCTTATATGTCTGTGTGTGTAAAGGCCAGTATTGAAGAAGACTCCCTGGCATAAATGGAGGCTAAAAACGTATATCACCTCTCACTCCTCCGCACCTACATAATCACAGTCTGTTTCTCTCTTTGTGAATGTTTGTCTCAGGAGACATGATATTACATTCTGTAGGCTTGGCAAGAGCTGCCAGGTGTGCACTGACAGCACAGTACACATACACACACACACACACACACACACACACACACACACACACACACACACACACACACACACACACACACACACATGTTCACAGATGTATCTATACACAATGTGTTTGTGAATCTCCTCTCTACCAGGCCTGTCATGTTACCAGGCCATTTCCATCTCATTTTGACTTGACACAGGGCAAGGCTTCACTGAGCAAACTCTGAGCTCCAAAGTTGCCATTCTGTGTGGTTTCCTGTCATCTTTTCATGATCAACATACTCATTATGAAACCACATACAGTAGTCCTTATAATCGTATCTCCTACATTACTGTGGAATGGTCTAATAATGCTTTAAATTACAGTAATTTTAAAAGGTACAAGCACTCCATTACTACATAACATTTAAATTTTATCCTGCTTCAACAGATTTCTTTTTTAACAGAGGACACAAGTCTCATAGAACATCAGCTAAATATGAGTCAAACTGCAAACTTCTTCAAAAGTTGAACCTTAAAATTTGATAAACGATTACCAAATCCAGCTCCACACACAGCATCACAGAGAGGCAGCTTTAAATTGAAGTATTGTAATACAAAGTGAAAGGTTAGTGGTGAACCTGTAGCTTTTTTCAGAGAAGATGGATATCAAAAACTGTCTGACAACAGGACAGTTAGCGTTTCTCACCATCAAACAGATGCAACTGTTGTTGCTGGAATGAATACAAAGTGCTGAGTACAAGTGGGAAGGAAAAAAATAAATAGAAACAAGAGAGACCAGTAGAATAAAAGGATCTTATGGTAGGTCAGAAACAGACTATTTTGTTGTCACACAAAATGGAGATGATATTTAGATATATCAGTGTGTATGTCAAGTTAGAATACTACCCTGCAGATACGTCATTTAAGTAAAACGATCATGTCACATACAGTATAAATTACCATACTCTATACAGTACAAAAATGCAAAAAATACACAATATATTATTATGTTTTATGCAATGTGAAAAATTCATTCAGGTAACCTTTAAAGCAAAACAATTATCTACAAAACAAGTTAAATATTGTTAATTATGTGAAATCAGATTATCTGTAGTTGCAACAGATGAGACCTCTGAAATTCTGAAATAAACTACTTACTACGTATATAAACTATTACTAACTGATTTGACCCTTTAAGGTTGGAACAAGCGGGTGGATTATGAGCCAGGGACTGGGAGCAAGCAACTATTTCCCAAGATGCACTTGGAAACATGCGGTGGTCCCTTATCTGGTGTGAGGGCGATGGTAGAGCTGCAGACCAATCACATTGGGAAGGGCTGCGACCGGGAAACATACTCTGAAAAGTCTCTGCAAAAACTCTGTGGTGAGTAGAGAGAAATGAAGAGAGAGAATAGAAACTGGTAGCAGTAGAAGTGACGAATGCAATCCAGAGGATGAAAAAAAAGAAAACGATGGAATGAATGCCTTGTTGAAATAGTAAGCCGCTCCTTAGGAGCAGAGGGTAATAATGATGAGAGACAAGAAAAATTTTAATTTAAAGAAGAAATTACCTTTTGACGTCTCAACCTCTCCATTATATTAATGTGCCAATTTCCAGTGTGCCATTTTAATCCTGGAGACTATTCTGAATTTCATTTTTTGTTCTAAATTAAATTTCAAACTCCATTCCAAACTGTGACATGTGTTCATTATTGCTTCCCGTTTATACCCTGGAACATTGCTTTGCGCTATTATATATACAATATGTGAAACACTTGGTAAAACTATGTTAATAATAAATTTGATATTATCACTAACAGAGAGAGTTTTCCTGTTGAGAAACTAGAATTAGTTCCTTGCTGAGGAATAATGAAAGCCTTACATGTTTTTTTGTCGTGCATAATGATCATTTTAAACATTTTCTCTTTTTGATTTTCTTACACCACATCCTTATTTGAGCCTCTGTGATCAGATCACCTTGACCAGTCACAAATCTGAATTAAAATCTGTAGAAAAGCAATTAAAAATGAGATGTTGCATTATTCCACTGACAAGAGTAAGTTATTAATCATACTGTGTTTGTTTTCTATCAAAATGATTGATGAATGATTATGTGATATAAATGAAGGGGAGCTTCAGTACATCTTTAGAGACCACACAAAAGGTTTCCATGTACACAACAAGTTGTCCAGTAATATTACTACAGTTATATTGTCCATTAGTAAGCCCTGAACCTTATGTAGAGGTATGTTTGTTTAATCCAGAGTGCTGACATGCGCAAACAATATTAGGGTATAAACAGACGAATGCTAATGTATGGTATCCAGAAAGATGATATAGAAAAAAGAAGGTGTTTCTGGAGAAGCAGTTTTTCTCCAGGATTATTCTCTGTGCAGCTGTTTTGACAGTTTTGTATCTTCTGATTGGTTCATCCAGGTGCAGCATCAGGCAGCACCGATCTCCTTCCTGCCCCCAGCCCTTCAACAAACTGGACTGCGTGTTTGCTGACTGACAGTGGGCGAGACAGCGACCTCATCTACCAATTCGATGGACGCCAGGCTACCAATGTTCCAGATCACGTGGTGCCCCAGAACCTGACAGATCAGTTCACCATAGCAACATGGATGAAACATGGGCCCAGTCCAGGACTTAGAGCTGAGAAGGAAACCTTACTGTGTAGCTCTGACAAGACCGGTGAGGAAACGATTTCACACGTGCTGACAGCCTCTAACACGAAAAGTTAGAGGCTGAAAAATGAAAACTACTGATGCTTAGGGTCTTTTCTATTAAAGTTTAAACATTTTAGACTTTGATTTCCTACTGCCCATTGAATTAGAAATGCACTAAGATTACAGCATGATGAAAATCTTCTTCCAAAATAACAAGGGAACTAAGTCAAGTCTGAAGCCCACAATGGCTAATGCTCCTTGAAACTTTAAACCTTTTTCTTCACTGTATGTCTGAACTTGGCTGTACTGTGTAATTAAGCAAGCCATCTGCACATTGCACACTCTCACAGTGGTCTCACAAATGGCTTATTAGATTAGGAAATGTCTAGTCTGATCTTGTAATGCAAAACTGCAGAGCAGTTCATGTTAGACCATCACACTCTTCTAAACCATTTTTCCATTCACATTGTTTTGGCTAAAAGATGTGAATGGTGTCCGAGGGCTCAGTGTTGGGGCCATTTAAGCAAAGCTATGTACAAAAATTCCCACATTCCTCTGGCTGAGCCAGATAACATTAAGCGTTGGTAATAAAATTACTATCATATTAATTTTTATGGCATTTATCTCAATAGGAATGTGTAATTATCAAATAATTTCTAAACACATGGTCAAAATTTATACTCACATTAATCCCTCTAATATCTTCTCTAGTATTTAACAAAAAGGTCAGAAGCCATAGTCCTGTTGATTAATCTGTTAATCTTAATTCATTAATTAATCATAATGTATAATTATGTTTATTTATGTGCATGTGTTTGTGTGTGTGACCATGTATGTGTTCTTCCTGTTGCAGAGATGAATCGACACCATTACTCTTTGTATGTTCACAACTGCCGCCTGGTGTTCCTGCTCAGAAGAGATTTCACTCAGGTCGACACTTTCAGACCTGCCGAGTTCCACTGGAAACTGGAGCAGGTGAGGAGCGTGTATGTGTGTGTGTGTGTGTGTGTGTGTGTGTGTGTGTGTGTACATGTGTGAGCTCATCCGTCTCCTGTTTGAGTGCGAGCATAGATTCAGTGTGATTTTCCACAGTAGGTGAAGGGCTATCATTATTTGTGTAGTGAATGGAGAGGGTCTCCATTTTAATTACCTAAGGTCCTCCATCACTTTCTTCTGCTCACTGCAGGATATAAGAGGGTAGAAGATACTGTTATCCTGCACACTTACACACACATACACACACAAGCATAGACCCAAAGTGGAAAGCCTGTTTAGTTATGGGTAATAGCTTACCCAGAAGCAGATCTCTATTATTATCTGTCTGTCATGTCATGGAGAGTTGTATAAAGGACCAGTGTGTAAGATTTTGTGGGATCTAGCAGTGAGGTTTCAGTTTTCAACCAACTGAATATCCCTCCGCTCCTCCTGCCCTTCCAAGCGTGTAGGAGAACCTACGGTGGCCACAAAACTCATGAAAAACACTAAAGGACCTCTCTAGTGCCAGTTTTTGGTTTGTCCATTCTGGGCTACTGTAGATACATGGCGGTGCAACATGGTGGGCTCTGTGAAAGAGGACCCGCTCCCTCTGTAGATATAAAGGGCTCATTCTAAGGTAAAAAAACACAAGTCTCATTTTCAGGTGATTATACACTAATTAAAACATACGTATGAATATTATATTCCATTTCTGCCAATAGATCCCCCTAAATCTTACACACTGGTCCTTTAATTAATTTGCAGTGAAGCTTAGTGTGTCAGTCCAGCATAAAGCCTTTCAAAGAAAAAAAGTTGCAAACTATGAAGTTGCTTTAGCCAAAAAAGTGCATTAAACATGATTTAATGTTGCACAGTCATTTTCTACCTGGAATTATTGTGTAGATGTACACAGTGATATTATAAATAGTCCCTGAATTACTTCAAATATGATGCACGGAAGGCAGATGTTTCAGCTAAAGATAAAGAAAAAGACATATTTTTGTAACTTTTCAAGGCATTACATGCAGGGCAGAGGCATTGTTTGGATCCTAGCCCAGCCCAGAAATCTTTATATTCCACTCGATAATTGCACCATTTTCTCGTTATTTCACAATAAAATGAATATAAGATGTGAGACACTGTGCTCTAACCGACTGAAATCAAAATAAACAAAATTAGTGCAATCTGAGTTCTCATTCAATTTCGTTATTATTTTTATTTTCAGCAGCAGGAGTAAAACCCTGAGAAAAAGAGCCTTGACGTTGAGGATGCAGTCATATGGCAGATTGTATGTTTCCAGTGTTTTGTTCAATTTTGAAAATTGACCAACCCTGGTCTCATAGCTTCTGCTTCTACTGTGTGACAAGGGCTCCTTTTGAACTGTGACAAACTGTGTTAACTCTGTGTCTTATCTATCTATCTGATACTCTCCTCTTCTTCATCTCTCCAGTAGCTCTTTTGGTGTGTCATCTGTCTGTCGTATTCCTTATCTCTTCTGCTCTCTCCTCCTGTTCTCTTCTCCTCTCTCCTGTCCTGCTCATCAAAAAGATGCAATCACCAAAATCTTAATCAAATCTCTAATTTTTTTATTTTTTTCATAAACACATGTTATTTATGTGTCTTGCCAAAAAAAACCACTGAGCTAGATTAGCTAGCTGGCTAAGGAGCCCTCTTCTTCATCAGCCTGAGCTTGTCGATGGGGCTGCGGCACTCTCACGACTCATCTGCTGCTACAGAAACAGGCGATAACTCTCCTCTGGCCTCAACTGAGCCCCGTTGCCTTCATCCTTTTCTTTTTGAAAAAGCTTCTTATATCCATAACCTTCAAGTCTTGCTTTAGTGAATTAGCAAGTAGCTACCACCAACAATGAAAAACCATTGTGCTCTCTCTCTCTCTGTCTCTCTTGCTCACACAAAATGCACGTGTGCCAAGTAGTGTGAAGAACAGTAGATCTGCTGCTTGAATGACCCAAGGACCCAAAACGTACTTGTGTTTTTGATCAATACATTATTTTTGAGGGCTTTAATACATGATCGGAATGACAGATGAATAGACCTGGGGCCATTTTTTTATTATTCTTATTTTTGTAATATATATATATATATATATATAACGACACCTAACAACGCCACTGCAGTAGGGCTGGAAGTATATAGGTCTTGCTCAAGGAGTCCAAATTATTTAAATGATAAGCCAATGAACTATCTTGTAAGGGAATCTCCCATGCCTCCCCCTTCCACAGACTCTCCCCAGCTCACTAATAATGGATGATAGATGTATCTAATCGAATTCTTTACCCTTTGGGATACAGCATATATCCACCTCATACTGAAATTATCCAAAATACTTCATAATTATGGCAAGCTCTCAAGAGTTTTGCTCACTAAGCAGATTATAAGAGATTTGTATTTGGGTCTTTCTGTGTGTGTGCTCACTTACGCATGTGTGACCATGCATCAGCGTGTGCGTCTACTGCAAATGCAGTCATTTCTGTGTGCATGCAAACATGGGAGTGTGTTTTCTTGGTGCTATCTCTGGTGCCTGTGTGTAATTACCAAACAGAGAGTTGTTTGTTGTAGGTCACAGGTACAACAAAATGTATTTTTCTCATGTGTACCTTCCAACCAGATAGCTGTTTGTTCTAGGTCAGAGGTAGATTTAAAATTGTTTTTCTCAGCCCAGTGTTCTTCTCTCCTGAGGCCTAGAGAGGTATGTGTGACAAAGAGAAGGGCAGCCAAGTAGCCAACTGCTGAGTTTTCTTAGCAAACAACCTCAAGATAGTTCTATTTCAGTCTCCTTTCTTCACTGTCTCTTTTTATCTTTCTCTGTCTCTCATTCACTCCCACACACATGTACAGAACAGATAGCGGAGATCCCATTTGCTCCTTTAACTGGATCTTGTGAAGGACTATGGAGGAAGCATGCAGCGCAATCAAAGGGAATAGATGACAAGTTACTCACCAGTACAAATCACTTGTGCAGAGACTCTCATTAAACATAAATGGAAACCGGTCTGAAATGCTGGAGGTTAACAAGAAAGATGACATCATATGGGCACAAAAGGACAGAGTAAAGGTCTTTGTGATTCTCATATACTGTTATGTCGTCATTCAGTCATGTACAGTGCAGTTTATCCTTAACCTGCCTTATGTATGTTTTTTTGACAAAAGCCTGACCATTTTGTTCACTTAACTATTGGATTGAAATGCAGGTGGAAAGAACAGCAGATAAGTGAAATGTTGTTTCAGAGAATTTAAGTGTGGATTTCAACATGTCTTGCAGCTGGGTTGCATTACTGAAAAAAAGGCCAAAACAGACACTGGTGTCTCTACCTCTTTTTACAATTGATTTTTGCTCCTGTTATTGTTGAATCTCAGTGCAAAATGGTGAGTCTAGAAAGAAATCGATGTTCTTTGAGACTAAAGAACTGATGTGTGCCCTGAAGCAACACAGGGTGTTTTACGCCAAAGAGAGGTGAGCACAGTGCCTTTGAAAACAGCTGCAGCCCTCGATACATATAATATTCTATTTGGATTTTGTTGCAGATGACATAAGGTATAGTGGACTGGGCAAATTGAGTGCAGCATTTTCTTAAATCACTCTTTTATCTTGACTTGATGACTGCCAATGAATGGTTTCTCAATTGTAATCTATAAAATCAATTTAAATTTCAATAAATCTGGTAAATAAATCTGCTTTTATTGGCATATTAGCTTTTTATGGTTCATAAAAAAAACACCTGTAATTAAAAACATGTTTTGAGCAGTAGATATGAAATATTGATGATATATTTGTCAGTAAATCTACTTTTTGACATGACAACACACAGGTGTAATTAATAACATCAGGGCTGCACTGCATTTAGATGAGCCTTTTCCGGAGACCAGGTATTGGTGCATACTGGCTCACTTGAAAGGTACAGGGACACTTATTGGACCAGAGCTATTGTTAATATTATTACTTATACCTGTGCTTTACCTGCTATGACAAGTCAAAATATGAAGCAGGTCTAATTTTTAATCACAGATTAGATTAAGTGTTCACATTTGCCACCCTGTTATTCATTTTGTTTCATTCTATGTATTCATAAGAAAGAATAACATTATAAAACAGTCATTTTTATTACTGAAATGTTACAACAATACAAAGAGCCTACAGCCGTGCTAGCGGATCTGTGAGGCAGTACTTAGCTCAATGCTAACTAAAAATAGTAAAGCTCCATATAATATACAGTTGATTTATAGTACAGCACAGATCCATTGACTTCTGTTTTAAGACCATGTTGTTTAACAACAAACTCAAGCAAAACTCAAAAGTGGGTTCACAGCACTGCAGATACACAGTGCTAGATCATAATGTTATATCAGTTTAGCTCATGTAGTGGCACCTGCTAACAGGCCAAATCCAATTGTGAAGCCAAGGGAATGAAAGATTTTTACACATTTCTTTATTCCTCACTGTGTTTTTGATATATCTCATTCATTGTATCACTTATTATTTAAATAATATATTATTACATTTTGATCAGTAGGCCTATCTCAGAGAATAACTGAACCAAACAGAGGATGAATGAAGGACAGGAGTTGCTACAGTATAGTGGCGGATAATGAGCACAAGCTCAAAGAGCAGAAAGGACTGTTGAGAAAGGATTGTGGTGGAAATAAGGAAGGAGGAAGAAGGAGAAGAGGTGACTATGGGGTGTCACAGCTGTTTCTTACTGTCCTTGTTTCTCCAGCACTTAGAAAGGACAGTCAATGGCTTCCGCGGCAACTCCATTTAGCTCTATTGATTTTGCAATTCTCACCCCAAGAGAGGAGAGGCAGAGAGGGATGAAAGAAAGCTGGCAAAGAGAGAGAGAGTGCGAGAGAAAGAGGCTTCCATTTTCCATGTCGATCGAACACAGTGAAGGAATGTCACATCTGACAGAAGCCTTTACACACGCATCCTCAAGCACTAACTTATTTGTGAGTGTATATATGAACACAACCATACATATACACAGAGGATACTCATTTTCCTCCCTCTCTTTTAGACTTGGTAATGGACTAGAGGATGGATCGTTCCTCTCTATGCACATTATTCATTCTCCCTGAGTCCAGAAAGCCTATTCAGCTGTCCAAAAGGTATTCACTCACAGTCAAAAAGTCCCACACAAATAAAGATTCACTCCTCTACTGTCCTGTTAGCAAGAGATTGTTGAAATCTCTCAAACATGCAAACAAATTCAAGAATAGAGGATAAAGAAAAAGGTATTTTGTCTCTTTCTTGGCCTTTTTATCCCTAATATTCACATTTGAACAGCTCTAAGTTTGCCCAGCTTAGTAAGATAAGGAACAAGTGGGTGTGATGTGGCATTGATTCAAACCCTTACAAATTAGGTGTTATTTGCCCTCAGCAGGGCCCTTATAGATAGAGAAGGAACAAATCTATGCTAACAGAGGGGTGAGAGGTGAGATAAATGTACTGCATTTTTCACAGCTGAGGCCTGATATGTGGAAAAGATTAGTCGACAGCCAAAGATTTATTTGTGTTGGCAGCTGTTTCACGTAAGTCCAAGATAACTGTACAACTGACAGAGCGTGGTGGCAGATCACGTGTTGTGAATCATAGATAAACTCTTCAATTTCTTGAAATAGCTGCAGACCTCCTGCATTTATCATTTATGTTGGGGGTAGTACAAAATTATCTTCATTGCTTGTCTATACAGCATCTACTATTATATGTCTTATCTGCCTGTTATTACCAGGCTTGGTTGTGTCATGGCTTGTTCTCTGTGCTGTGGTGATTAGAAGCCTCTCTTTGTTTCTCAGGAGATTAATTGGATGGTGTTGGTGGTGTTGTGTGTGAGAGTCTGTATTGCTTCTCTTTGTGTTTGCAGCAGATATCAGGGCAGATTGAAGTGTCTATTCACAGAGTGATTTAGCTCCATCTTGAACATGAGAGCCGAACTGATAAATGTTTCAGTTCACTTTGTAATTCCCAATTTAATTCTTAATATGTATAGATTAAAGTACCTTTTCAAAATTTAAAGCAAAAAGCAGGAATGAGTGTGCATGAGGGATTTGTTTATTTACCACACAGGTGAAAAAAAGTGCAACGAGATCTTCTTTCTTGTTTTTTGTTTTTTTTGTAAAACAGTCCTTTCTGTGACTGCTTTATGTTGTGTGAAATCCGTAATTCGTTTCAGTCAGCATCATGTGTTTTCTGGCTTTGCTGCGTTGCTATTCCCTTTTCAGCGTTAATATTGTCAGCTATGAATCACTCTAATTTTGCAAGACTTCCTATTGCAAAGATTCAATATGCATCACGTTTTACTGAAGTATAAATAAGCATGAGCTGGCAATGATGAAACAGACATTTTTCTTTCATTTTCTGTGAGAACAAAACAGAAAAAAACAGAGCAATAGAGAAAATATTGAGCATTGCCTCTAGCGTATACATTTCAGTGTGTGTGTGTGTGTTTATTTTATTTCTAGCTTCTATTTTTCAAATGACCTCATTTGAGAGCTCAGCTGTACTTTGTCTCCTTTAGGCGCTTCCTTTGTTACTTCTATGTAGAGCTGCTGCATCTCGCTAAATGTAAATGTCTTTGCAGTGTGTTTGCGTGCTGAGACTACAGGGTGATGGATGTGACTGTGTGTATGTGCGAATGTGTGTGTGTTAGAGGTGGGGCCCTTAATGCGACTATTTGCTACTTATAGAGCACTCAGCATGTCTGCTGAGTGCTCTATAAGCACCACATAAGCCTTTAGTCAGCATACTAATGTATTGGCAGCTCGTTTCCATCTCCCTATTTTCTCTCCATCCCTCTGTCTCATTTCCTTTCCATTCTGCTCTAACACCTGACTTTACTTTAGGCAAAAAAGGCTCTTCCCAGTCAACCTAAAGGTGAAATTTAGATAATTCATTGTTATATGGCTACTTAAACCAAGTAAGAACAGAGAAGAAATTAGAGAAGAGACAGACAGACAGAGATTTAAAAATTCCTGCAGCAAAACATAATTTCAAAGCACACCTCTGATTTGAAGTGGCAGACATGTTTTGCATTGATCTTAGTTAATCTTAGGCCTCACATCTTTCTTTGCTTGGCTTTTTCAGTTGTATCACTGACATGAATCAGATCTTGTAGGTAGCTTCCCTTTATTGAAAACTTATGAAACTATTTTTCAGGTATCTACTTTCTTTCCAACTAGTAGGACACTTACTTACAGTGGTGGGTGTTACATGATTTGCTTAGGAGTGCACTACATCTTACATTTAGGTTTGTGCCCATCACAGTTAATCAGTGTCAGAGCTGCTTTTATACTACAAGAAAGGTTTTTACTCACATGCTGTTGAGTATTTTAGCAAACCCTTTCCTTTCTTTCTTTCTGTCACTCTTTCTTTTACCATTTTTTTCTTTCTTTCACTCCCTCTTGTTCTTCTCTACCACCACAGTGAAATATAATAGGCGGGCATCAATAATGCAGTGCCATAACAGTGGCAGAGTAGAGGAGAGGAGAGAAATGTGAACAGGAACAGAGGAGATGAAAGGGAAAAGAAGAGAGGTAAAAGTTAGGAGGGAGTGATGAGATGGAGGTGGGGATAGCTGAAGGATGGCAGCAGTTCAGACAAAGACACATGACACAGGACAGATGAGGGAAAGGGGGGAGTAGTGGTGCCTTAAGGCAAAGCTTCAGATTCACTGAAATTAATCTTGTGAGTGCTAAATTCATAAAAATGATAAAATACTTAATAGCTTTGGAGAGTATAATATCAAAATAATAAATTCATGCCCCAGTCAATGTCAATCATCGTACCAGTCATTATGCCCTTTACATCAGCAGGGAGCCTGAGAGTCTTGGCCAGTGGTTCAGTGGTTCAAAGCTGGCATCGCTGTCGGGTGCTGTTAGTCACAAAGAACAGATCATTATACTGTATATGATTAATATCCATTTTAGAAACTATCCCCCTCTCCCAAACCTCTTCAGTGCATCAAAATAAACTTGACCCTATTAAGAATATCCTTATTATTCAGTTCATGTCAGCAGATTTAAAATGCAACATTGATATCTGTGAATGAGTGGTTATATTTGGTTGGTCTTTTTTTCCCTAGCAAGCCAGACCAGTCTGGTTTATTACCTAATTCATATAATCTATGTTTGGCACACACAAAAAGATTTTGGACTCAGTGCCTCCTGTTAGTAGTTGGTCTAATGTTGATCAAATTGTTTTGCAGGGATCCTTTAAATTCAGCCTCCAGACTGTACAGTAATTTTTAGGTTCAACTGGCTGTTAAGAGCTTCCTTCTTTTGTGCCAATATATAAGACGTAATTGCTCCTCGTGAATATGCCTTGACAGATTTCTACAAGATAAACGGGCTTATCTCCGGTGTTTTATTCTCAGCAATAAAAACACTCCTATTGCATGGTAATATACTCAACAAAGGGAATCTGACTCAGTAAGGTTGGGTTTAGTCGGCAGTGTCTGCGGGCTGAATCTTTATAAGGAGGCAAGAGTATTACAGCATAGAGGAATCATCAGAAAGTGTCTGGATAACAATTGTACAATCCTTGATCCTGTCCAACATAGGCTAGGATCAAAGACTGTTAAAAGGAAGTAAACGGAAGAAACAAAAAGGAAGAGGGCAATGTAGCTAAGTCAACAAAAGAATTTAGGAAAAAAAAAATGTTTTATATGAAATGTCAGAGCATAAACATAAACAAAGTCAGACAGAAATTCATAGCAGTCCTTCCTATCTGTTATTGAGAACTGTGGATATAATTACTCTCACACCTTTGGCATTGTAGGATGAGTAAAACACCCTCCCTTGTCATCTTCTTGTTAATCCAAAAGCCCAGCATATTCGAGCAGGTGTTTTCACCTATTCCTGCTGATTAGACTTCTGTCTAGGTTTAGGGTGGGTGGAGCTATGCTGAGAATTACACAATGTTGCCAAACTCTGCGCACTAAAAAGAATAAGACTTTGTCACAGAAGGTATTTTGACATGTCTCACAGTAGGAAAAGCACAGGTAGAAATAATAATATGAATAATGACTGAATTCCCTTAAAACGCTTCAGTTTCAGGGTCCTGGCTAACTGTTACGAAACAGAAGGGAGACAACATTAATATTATTGGTAACATTAATTAGAGTAGGAGTAACTTCTCCTATTTTGACTCATTAAAAAAAATGTCTGCTGTGAAAAATCCAATGACAAGATGTAAGTTGTCTTGCCTTGAGAGGTGCAATAAAACTAAGATGTCAGTGATGGAGAGGTCAGTCAATCACAGGCTGTACACACCCACACAGTCTTGTGAAGAGATCTAATCAAACAAAATAATTGAAAGCACCTGTGTGGGTATATCATGGGTGTTAATATGGTTTGAAAGTCTGGAAGGTGGGTTTCTTAAAGAAAGGTCTGACATTTCCTGATGTTTGATAACATGGTTAATATACTCTTCACATTAAGTGGAATAATTTTAAGAAGACACATGAAAAGAAAAAAGCAATCACTTGTAAAACTCATTCTCTGTGCAAGTAATAGGAATTCAGAAGGGTCATCACATGGAAAAAAGTGTGTTCTGTGAATCCTGTCAGTCTTAAAATGTCTTTGCTTGGTCTCAAGATCCAGCATGTTTAAGAACTAGGACTTGAAAAACTTGACTTCTCACCTTCCCCCTGTACCTTTTTTTACATCCAATTTCTCACATGGTGACCCAGCATCTTCTGTTTTTGCTGTACTTACCTTGTTTAGTTGAAGTTCAAGTTTTTGTCCAAGTTGAGTGATCCTGCCTTGCTGGGAGGCCAAATGCTCTTCACCCTTTTGGCACTGTTGTAAATACAGCTATTCATTCTGTCAAGAGGGTTTTGTAGTTGGGTGAACGTCTGCTCCATTAGAAGGAACATCTCCAAAGTTTTCATCAGAGGAAATGCTGTTGCTGTTTTTCACACTTCTATTCAAGTGGGCCATTATTACATTTTCGGCTTCAAATGTGTTCACTTTAGAGTTTATCATGAATTACTATTTTTCCTTGTTTTGTCCACAAAAGTGGTTTCATTCATCGCAAAATGTAGCAATAATCAACTTTGGTAGTGGGAGATTAGCAAAAATGATCCTCTCACTGAGTGCTTGATGTGACCCCTTAGAAGACACGTAGGTGAAAAACATCACCCAAGTTTGAATGAAAGACCAAATTGCAGCAAAAGACATGTAGTTCAGAATTTATCCATATTGCAGCAGCATCTTCTTAGTCTCTTCCTTTGCCTCTGTTTGTTTCTATCCCCGTCTCATTGTCTCTCTTCCTTATGGGATCAGGTGATTGTGTTCTTCCTAAGCAGGCCTGTAACCTGCTTGGGGACCAGCTCATTACAGTGTTTCAGCATTCAGTGTCTTGTTACACTGTTGCAAAGGAGAAATACTTTCAAGCTCTAACGAACTAATGTGCCTTCAGACAAGCAAAGTGTACACAAACATGCCTCAGCAGCACAAAGAGCACTGCTGATGGTATCTACTAATGATCTGTGTGTGTGTGTGTGTGTGTATCTGCGCATTTGTAAGTGTGCCAGTATGATTTCTCAAGTCAGCAACATAAACAAATTGAGTAGTTATAGTAGTCACATATGTGCACATAAGTTATTGCACTACATGCCACGCAGTAAAGTTGATCTACAACAAGATGACTTATGGTCTTGCCAACAATGTTGTATAATTTGGTTCTGTTTTCATTCCTGCATTACTCGGTGAAATGAAAGTGCCCTGTAAGGATTTTCCAACAAATCTTCCAAATTAAACAACAAAATATGTTGTTGGTCTATGCCTTCCAGAACGACACATATGTACATGCATTTTCTGATCCGAAGCCACTATTTATTTTATACCGGCAGGTTAAAGTTTGGTTAAGTTTGGGCATAAAGTCGGTTAAATCATGGTTTGGGTTAAAATAAGGTTAGGGAACCTTCATTGTCATGGTGACAATAATATACCACTTGGTCTTGGTTAGAGAACAGCAGCATTCATGGTTGAAAGAAACAAGTGTTGACAGTAATTAGGTTATGGGAAACAAGCAGGGGAAAGTGTGAAAGTACAACGCTTTGTTGACACAACCATCAACCCACTGCAGAGTTTATTGCTATATAATAATGTCACCTTATATACTCCTTTGCTCCTGACTAACAAGAGTTATAATTCATACGGCTGCTAGAAGGTTTTGTCACTTGAACGTACAGTACCAGTCAAAAGTTTGGATACACCTTCCCAATCCCTTAAATGAGAAAGTGGGTCCAAATTTTTGACTGGTGCTGTACATCAATGTAGTTTTTGGAAATTTGCTGAAACAAGTGATGTTTTTTTGGAAGGACAATCTTGTATTTTTACAAATGCAGTCACCGTGCATGCATTTCTAAGCAAGCATATAGACATAGAGGACATTATCTGTTCATCCCCTCTATTTCTGCCACTCCGTGCTCCCACTCCATTAGTCATTACACTTAGACAGACGGAGAGGAAAAATAGGAGAGCACAAGATAAGAGAATAAGGGAGAAACAATCAGCTTCACTGTGTGAGAGAAATAATGCAACTCAGTTTGCCGCCTGAATTTCATGACAGTTTCATGTAGTTTTCCTGGAAGTGGAGCTTTGTAGTATTTTTGCCACTTGATGGTTAGGATTTCCATCTGATTCCTTTTAGCTCTTGCAGCATTAATTTATCCCTAAAAACTTTGCACTCATCCAAGGTCAAAAAAACAGAGCTGGAGTATGTGTGGTTCAAAAGGGGTTCCCACATCAAAATTTATCAAAACATTTTTTTAAATTTCTTTTTCAAGCCCTGGTGACAATGGGAAAAAATAGGATTAAAAGAGCATTCTGATAGATTTGTGTGTGAAACCTCTGTTTGAACTTGCCCCAAAAAGGTAATATGAGTACTACACCCCTATCACTACCATGGGTGTTTTGATTGAGGTCACAGACAGGAGTGGTAGCCAGCACCAGTATTCAGTGAGGGAGTCTGCTATTGTTAGTTCCACGGTGATGGAGTTAGAGAAGCTGGAGCAAAGTGGATGAACAAGGTTGGATGAATAGACTGAAAGAGGGGAAGTGAGAGGACGGTAATTGCAGCTGAAAATGTCAAGGAATATATTTTTCTCTCACTGTCAGACTAATTTTCTGTCATTGTTAGATTTTTGTTTGGTGTTGCTTTCATTAAAGGGATCATGTATTGTGCAGTTGTTGAACTATTCACTGTTCATGCTTGTATAAAAACAACATAATCACTGCTTTGGGAGGTGCAGTATAGCAGAGATGGTCATAATAATAGATAATTGTAGAGATATGTAACTTTGCACTCACCTCCACAGGCAGTCAGTGGCTAAATAGCAATTTATTCTGCTTGTCTAGTCAAGTACACATCAAAATCCTGAATGTGAGCTGATGAAACTAAAACACGCTGTCATTGTCATTAACATTTAATATAATATTTCAATCTATGTGCTGTTCATGAAGATGAAAAACAGATCAAATTATACTTTAACTTTATTTACATAGTTTATATTATTCTGCACTTATTATACAACGTATTTTTCTGCAGTTTGAACCAATTCATTATAAAAAAAAGATTTTTATAATGAATTATCACAGAAAAAGAAAAGAAAAAAAGAACAGTTTTGCTGAGTACCAAAGCATTGTAGCTACAACCAAATTAAACTGTCAGAGCTTGAAATGTGGGGTACAGATGTACATGATATTGTCACAAGAGGAAATGATCCATACAACAGCATAATAGGTAGGCAGAGACATCCCAGTATCTGCTGGGAGATGTGACACTGTGTGGGAAGAGTGTCCTGTGGGAATTTCTGTCTCTTCACACTCGTAAAAGGTGACAGTCTAGGCTCTAAATCGAACATCCCTGGAGATTCCTGGTTGCTCTAACACAGGTCTCAACCCCATTAGTTCATATCACAGCTTGAAATAAACTACTAGTGGTTGTAGAATGTCTGTGTGTGGCCACTGAACCTTAGAACGAAATCTAACCAAAGAAAATCTATCAGTATGCTGTGTGCTTTCCTGCTGTTTTTTCTCTGTGCATCTCAAATCAGCAGATTTGATCCCCCTTAGTGCAAATAAATTGTTTATTGTTAATTCAACCAAATCCTTCCCACCAGAATGATTACAGAAAAACAGATGCTATAGCCAGGACAGGAGGAACAATAACAAGGCTCCTAAAACCTTTGAAACTGTGTTTGCCAACGGTGCTGCAAAGGAAGTACACTTACAGTTTAGGTGATTTAAGTTGAGAGTATTTGCACACCTCCCTGTGATTCAGATAAATGACAGGCATTGTGACACCTTTATGTTATTTGTAACAGTTTAAAGCAAGCATTTTTTTCTATTTAGCCATTTTACAGCATATAACATCTGGAACATTTTGCAGAATATAACGTATAAATCTTAAATTCTTGCATTCATCCATTTTCTATATCTGTTAGTGCTGTTCAGGGTTGCAAGGGACAGGAGCCTATCCCTGCACGGTTCAGTACCAGTCAAAAGTTTGGACACGCCTACTCATTTAAGGGTTTTTCTTTATTTTTACTATTTTCTACATTTTAGAACAATACTGAACACATCAAAACTATAAAATAACACCTATGGGATCATGTAATAAACAAAACAGTAGTTAACAAGTCAAAATATCTTTCATATTTTAGATTCCTTGAAGTAGCCACCTTTTGCTCTGATGACAGTTTTTCACACTCTTGGCATTCTCTCAGCCGGCTTCATGAGGTCATCACCTGCAATGCTTTTCCGACAGTCTTGAAGGAATTCCCACATATGCTTAGCACTTGTTGGCTGCTTTTCCTTCACTATGCGTTCCAACTCATCCCACCCAAACAATCTTTATTGGATTTAGATCAGGTGAATGTTGAGGCCAGATCATCTGATGCAGCAATCCGTCAATCTCCTAACTGGTCAAATAACCCTTACATAAGCTGGAGGTGTGTTTTGAGTCATTGTCCTGTTGAAAAACAAATGATGTCCCACTAAGCACAAGCCAGATGGGATGACTTGTCGCTGCAGGATCTTGTGGTAGCCATGCTGGTTAAATGTGTCTTGAATTCTGAATAGATCGCCAACAGTGTCACGAACAAAGCACCCCAACACCATCACACACACACACACTTGACAAGGCACACCTGGTGATTGAAAACCATTCCAGGTAACTACCTCATGAAACTGGTTAAGATATTGCCAATAGTGTGCAAACAGTGGCTACGTTGAGGAATCTAAAATATGAAGGACATTAGTTTGTTTTTATTTACTACATAATTCCATATGTGTTATTTTATAGTTTTGATGTCTTCAGTGTTGTTCTACAATGTAGAAAATAGTAAAAATGAAGAAAACCCTTGAATGAGTAGGTGTGTCCAAACTTTTGACTGGTACTGTATATCCTGGGCATGTCAGCAGTTGATCACAGGGGCTAATGTCACATTCATGTCATACTGGAGTTACTATAATTACCAGTTTCTGACTCTTAAATAGCGCTCACATAAACACCCAACACCCTCACATCATAAGAATCTGTCTAACTCTATTTTACATCCCATATGACAGAAACCAGGCATAACACACAATCCTACTGACATTCACACCTGCAGGCAGGTTAGAATTTCCAGTTCACCTAATTCTGCATGTCTTTGAACTATGGGAGGAAACTCCACACAGAAAGGCCCCAGCTGGCCAGGTCAGTTTTATATTTTTTCTGTCTTACTAACAACCACATGGACTTACATGCAGAATATATCATAACATATTTGCAAATATGTAATGACATATTGCAGGTAGGAGGGAAGTGTGTGTTTGTGTTTGTTAGTGGAGTAGAGAGACAGGGGGTGATGAGAGATAGAAGGAGAGAGCAGGATGTGTCTTTACATGTTCTCCAAATAATCAAAGGATGTTTGCGATGGTTGATAAAAGTTTCATGGTGCACGGCTCCTCGGCAGCCGTGTTTGTCACTCATCATATGCCTCATCATATGAAGAGCTCATTAGACGGAAACCTCATTAGCTATCTGATGACAGGGAGCAAATGATCCAGAGATGACGAGAGGAATTTATCTCATCTCTTTCATTGAAGGTAGAAAGGCAGGGAATGTTCAAGGATGCTCTTACCGTTTCGGCTGCATGATTGGAGTAAACATCATCATCTTCATAACAGCATCCCTATAAACATAATCCTCCACGGAAAAATGCTCCTAACCTAAATAAGACCCCCGTAAAAAGGGTGTAGTTGCCAGAGTAATGTATTTTTAAAGCTGCCCTATTTTTGCGTGCCCAACCCGAGAATATTTTCTTATTTGAATACATAAAAAGTGGACACAGAGCAGAAAGAACTGTAGCTTAGTGGATGAGTCATGATGTCCTTTCTCTTCTCTTCTGCAGATCTGTGACAAGGAATGGCACTATTATGTGATCAACGTGGAATTTCCTGCAGTGACACTATTTGTGGATGGTGTGACCTATGAACCCTACCTGGTGACGGATGACTGGCCGATCCACGCCTCAAAGATTGATACGCAGCTGACTGTGGGCGCCTGCTGGCAAGGTCAGTGTGTGTGCGCCTGTCTGTCTAACAACATGTACTGTAGCTTTAGCATAATGCGGACATAAAAAAGAAGCTGAATTCAGACAGGAATAAGATGCGAGTGCTACAACGTTGTGTTGTTGGGACTGTTTAATATATTATAGCATAATTACAAGCTATAATATAACAGTTGTTTTACATGCAGCAGCCTGTTCAACTTGTAGTGTTTGTTCATTTGCTCCACATAAAACCATGAAATCAGGTATTTATAGGACTACTTTGACAAAAAGTAGCTCCACTCTGCAATACTCAACATGGCAAATAATTACTCAAAGCAAAAATGGAATTGAATTGCAATTAATGCATCATATTGTGTAATGATATGTAATGCAACAGTTTCATAGTAATATTTCGCCTCCAGGAGATCAATGCACAAATTGTAGGTGCATTGGTCCAAAAAAACAGCATTTTTTATATGCCAAAGGGAAAATGATGATGACATATGGCACAACATCGACATACTGCATCAACAGCAGCCAAATGATGTTGAAAATTACATTTGAAGCACAAATAAAGAAAGAAAGAGAGAAAGCAAGAAACTTATTGTTAAAATAAATTAAGAGATTAAGATTTATGCCCCGGGGCTGCAAGTATTCCTTCTTTGAAACAGGGAGGCACGAGCGGAGTGGGTATCAAGCAGGAAATTCTGCGTGTCAGTTCCAGCAGCAGGGAACAAGAGCGAGTAGTGATCGCATTGGGATGAATAAGAGCTCCCCTGCTGCCATGTTTATGACTTGAATAATTATAAAAAAAAGTGCTTTACAGGAGGACAGATAGAGACAGCAGTGATCCGTTCTGCAGCTTGCTTAAATCACACTCGTAACACTCAATAACACAACACCAGTATCATCCAAAGCTTGAATCCTGATGGCATTTTGGTTGGCGTTTTAAATTTCTTTTCATCCTGTGCCTGATTGCAATTTTCCTTTTGTCGTCATCATTTTCTTCCTTGCTTCACACAGCCCTCTCTTGCTGCCTCTTTCCATGAATCTCTGATTGTGAGAGAAAGCCCTGAAGGAAGGATTAGCTGGAGTGAATGGAGGACAACTTTGCCAGCTATTACATCCCAATGAAGCCGCTTTAAGCTTCACTAAGCCGCAACTGATAACTTTGCAGGCCATTAGTGAGCAAGATTGCCTTTCAGAGTCTTTCATTTCACCATCCCCTTTTCCCCACAATTAACAACATAATGATGAGACATGTGGAATGAAAGGCATTCAGACTGTACTTTCACTGCCCTGGAAGCAAAAAGAAGACGTGTGTTGCCATACAAGGTTAACAAGAAAATGGTTTGGTGGTTGGTGGTTTTTTAAAGCAGTTTTTTTTTTTTTGTAGCGATAAGCTGCTCATAAGTTTGGATGGGAAATGTGTGTTTGCTATCTCATTTCATATGCAACAGGAAAGTGGGTGTGAAATTTCAAAGCAACCCTCACAGTATACAAATACTTAATCAAAGAAGCAAGTGAAGGCATCAAAAAAACAGAAAGGCACATGGGTAATTTTATGTAGACAATGAATGAAAGAATGAATCAATATACCTCATCAGCATATTTAGATAATTAGCGGCTAATGTGAAAGCAAAAGGTGCAGGGAGGCAAGTGCTACTTTTTAGTATGCTTTTAGCACACTGTGATATGAGAAATGAACAGTCACATTTAATATCCCAGTGCACTGCGACAAGCATAAACAGTATTTGTTTTCACATTGAAGGTTATCTATTAAACCTTTCTCATTTTGAGGAAAAGCACAGGTGTAACTAATAAGATTAATTATGGCTCTGTTTCATGCCACTGAACCAGCATGCACAATATAAGGGCCAAGGAACTGGAACACCTAAATGAAATTATCACAATTATTACAGTTATTAATGTCATTGGTTACACCGGTGTATGATGAGTCATAATGTCTGTCATCAGAAGGTTCTGTAAGAAAACAAGCTTGAACATGGTCCAGTTAAAGGAGCGTATAAGTCCTTGGAAAACACTCAAAACCTTCAAAATATTGAAATCATACAGATGTATTGACTCAGTGACACTGATCCAGTGAAAATGCCGTTGGCGTCATATTTCATTCTGAACCTCACAATTGATGTCAGGGCGTGTGTGTGTTTCTGAAATGGGTTTCTGAATGTGTGTTTGCAAGTAAGAAAATTGCAAGGTAACTGCCTTGGCTGTGTTGCCAAAGGGAACCACAATGGAAAGGACAAACAGCAGTATTTTCAGTCTGTCTGTGCAGCCTTTAGCCAATGAATTAGACAGAAACAAAATATTTTTCATCTTTTTTACTGCTTCAGCCTAAGGACTTAAAATGTGCAAATGTCCTTGTTTACTTGGACATACAGTGCTTTTTTTCTCATTGCATCAAATCAAAATAATGAATCAACATGTTTTAATTTGATAAGGAGCTGTTCAATCTAAATTTAAAGCACCAGTTGCTTCCTCACTGGTTTACTTAAAGAAAGAATTGTTTAGAGAAGATCATAGCTGTTAAGGTTTCCAATATGTTAATGTTTATGCAAGACCTGCCATACAACATGTGACGTGTCGTCTTCTTCTTGTTCTTTCATTCATTTCATTCATTTCTCTCTTTTATGGATCTATAAATATGCACATATGCACGTCTAGACACAGGCAAATCAAAAATATCAGTTCCCACTTATTCATTAAACACAAAGACCTTGCCTTGATGAAAGCCTTTGAACAATGCATTTCTCAGACAGATGACTAGAGAATAAAGAACAGAATGAAAATGAATATTTCTACATTTGGAGAGAGAAAGGGAGATGATGGGCAGAGTATGACTCACTCTGCCCTACGTCCACCATCACAAAAACACAGTGCTTACCGTGTCTGCTCTTAATGCATGGGCAGATATAAAGGATGAGAATAATACTTGTCAGTATTGGTATGTTTGCAAGTCTTACATCAGACATCAGGTGGTAAAGCCACAATCCTGCTGCTCTCCAGGACTTCCACATCATCTTATATGTACGTGATGTGTTACTATGTTAACCCCTTCCACTCCTGCTCCCCTGCCATAGACCCATTTATGGGGGAAACAGGGGATGTTTGGGAGGAGATAGCAGGTCAACAGTATATGCCACATAGAAATGGTATACATCATCTGAAAGCCAGGAGCCTGAAGATTAATTTGAGATGCAATTGAGCACTGTGTGTCAAGTTTTTCTGGTAATGAATCTGTAATGAACATTGTGTTTTGGTTAGGCGCCTATTCAAATTTTGAAAGTTTAGAGTGTATAAGGGCTTAGAACATTATGATGGAAGTATATAATGGCCATTCCCATGCTCAGTTACGTCTCATAAGTTGTTGCAGCAATTTTTGGGTTGATATTAAAAATCCTTCCAAAATACCACATTAAGACTACAAGACATTGAGGAACACCATAGAAAAATGCATGCTGTCATTTGGCTGTCATTTGGTATCAAAAACTTTTGACATTTGGAGATTTCTGTAATTCTGTAATTGCATCTTTCAGTGATTGGATGGCAAACTCTTCTGTTCTGGAAATTGCTCAGAAACCCCCTTGGTCTCTAGTTTGTGGTTGTATAGTTTTATGAGGCTGTGATTATTCTAGAGGTCACAATAGGTCATTTTATACAATGAGTTCAAGTTTCAAAAAATGGTCTCACTACAATGAAATGGCTACCATGGGGACTAACATCATCACACATGAATACAATTGGGCTCATTGAATCCACAAGAGTCTCAGCTTTCCAGTCAAATTTATGCAATTCTAAGACTGTTTAGGGAACATAGTATGCAGAAATATTCAAATATGCCATTTTTAGAATAGGCGAGAATAACACATTTATACTGCTTGTAAAAAACTGCATGGTTTTTTCCCAAAACTGCACGGGATTAGCATAAAGTGGGCATCTCTGTAAAGGGGAGATTGATTTAGATATCTTGAGGTGAGAGATCAAGGGATCCCTTTGAAAATGGCCATGCCAGTTTTTCCCTCAGCAAAATTTAGCCTAACTGTGTTATTTAGCCCCCTAACCCTAACCCTAGTTTCATATGATACAAGTATCTTCACTGTAGCTTTAAAACTGAGGGCGCTACAGCTTCTGAAAGACAGTAATATGACCCGTGGACGCCGGCGTCCTCAGGGAGTGGATGAGGTTAAAGTGCTACAGTAAAATGCAACCACAGCAATTTAGTGCTCAGTTACTGACAAAGCTCAACAATATGCTACTTTTTTGCATTGTGTCACTATTCTCTGGATGTCCTACTGTATAGCTGAAAAATAGTCTTCAAAAAGTAAAATTGCAAAAAATGCTTCAGGGTGTCACCTTGAACTGTTGCAGCAGAGAAAAGTCGTCATCAGTGAAATGGGGATGGAAAAAGCGAGAGAATTTGTTACACCTGTGTGTTCTTGGACTTGAGGCTAAGCTGACCTGCATAAAAACACAAAACAAACAGATACAGAACAATCAAAAAGTGTCATGAAGCTCATGAACTGTTTAGACCACTGAGAGAGCAAAGATTTTCGTCTAACTTCTCACTGCCACTCAGCTTGTTGGTGAGTGAGTGTGGATGAACTTCCACATAGTATCTGTCCCTGCCTTCATTAAACAGAGTTAAGAAACCTTCCTCAGAAGGTGGGATTGTTTAAACTGATTCTATTTACTGCTGTTTTAAAGCTTACCAGATGCTGTAATGTTGTTTGCATGGTTATTGCTGTTTACATAGGTTGTTGGACCTAATGGTTCTTGGAGAACATGAGCTGCATCCTAAAACTGCACCATTGTTCATCAGCATCATTCGTCTCCACCCACTGGAGTTTTCCCTGCATCTCACAGCTCCAGGACAGAAACATAATGACACACTGAACTGGTGCTCTGACTAAAAGGAGAAGGTTGTAAAGTTACTTAATAATTAACATGTTATTATTGTGCTGTAGATAGCCTAACTTTCTTCTTCTCCTCGACATATCTAGTTATAAATAATAAGAATATATGAAAACAGATACTTATTGAAAAGGGTTTGTATTCAACCTCGCTTTTTGCAAAATGTGCAGTGAAACTCTCTTGCTGCCCAGTGTGCTGAAGGCAGTATTCAGTGTCTCTTTGACAGGATCTTCTCTCTCAGCTCTGCATACGTGTAAACAGTCCTGTATGATTCACCTTGACAGAGCTGAGAGAGTAGAAGCCTCCAGCCCTGCATGCTGGCTGGTAGCTGCTGTTCCAAATATCTGTCTACCTTTCCCCCCCAAGACCCGCTATACAGAATAGTTCTGTTCCAGGAGAAGCTTTAGTCTGTGTTGGCTGAGTTAGTAACATCTACAACAAAATTTCTGAGTTTTTGTTGTTATTGTTTCCATTTTTTTCCAGATGACAATAAAAAGATCAAGTGTGTTTAAAACCATCAACTCAACAATCAAACACTTTCATATTCAGTAGGACAGTAGGGAATTTGTGATTTTTCAGTAGGTTGAAATATGTTTAGATCAAGAGCATAAACAATGAAGCTAATGGAAATATCTTTGAAAAAGGAGCATGCAAGAGCATATATTACAACAGATGAATCATGTCTGCTGTTTGATGACAAAAGGGAAAACTTTTAAGTCAACAAAAGCCACAGTAGGGATTTTTCTACTTCTAAAGAGATGTTTTGCATTGATTGTCAGTGTAGTTTACTGTGGAATTTGTCATTTTCAACACAAAAAATAAAATCACCAGTTGTTGGTAGTTAACAAACTTAATTATTTAAGTCTTGGTGAGTAAGTAAGTTGTCACTTTAATGTCATTACCAAACATGAATGTTCTGTGTACCAATACAGTAAACATTTGTTTTGCAAAAGTGAAACATTTGTCCAATTTACTTGGCATTTGAAAATAATGACCCAATAATGTTATTGTTGTATGTAGATTATTGTCCAAATCAGATATTTCAGTTAATAAAGTGCATTATAAGATATTTAAATTTTAAATGTGTAAGTATAAAGTGCGAGTCTTATCTAAATGTAAATGTGTAATTTAGAGAACCAGGGTATTTTCCACAAGCTCACATTAAGCCACAGTGACATATTTGCAATTGACTGATATGGTATATATCATATATAGTATAAGCACATGTATGTTAAAGTCTGGTATATAAAGTAGTAGCAGTTGCATAAAGTAGACTTAACCTAAATGTCACCCATCGCTAGAATTTCTCAAAATGTACGAACCATAGCTGACCTCAGGAATTCACTCTGAAAGTAATTTGTGTAAAGTGGACTTGATCTATATGACTTGGTCGAAATGACACACTTCATCAGAATTTGAGAAATTGCCCCAGCCCTATAGGAACATCAGGCGCTCAGGACCAAGAAAACCCCTTAAGGAGATGTCAGGCCTTGACTGAATTTGTGATGGAGCAGACCCCACAGACTTCAGTGCTCTGATACCTTGAACACTCAGACTGTGCCAGTGCGTTGGCTTGCACTAGAGGTTCCATTTATTTTGTATGAAAGGATGTGCTTCCTACTTGCTGTGACAGTTGCAGAGCATTTCAGGTCAAGCACGCATTACATCTGTCACCTCATGCATCAAATTCCTTGTGTGAACCTGACAGGAAGTGTCAAAATAACTGCTGTTGTGCCAGGTGTTGAAAGTCTATCATACAATATTTGTTGCAGACTTGCTTATACTCATGCAGTGCCAACTATTCTCGTGTATGTAGGTTTTTATCTTTATTCAGTAATATTACACAGTTGTTGCCACCTGCTCCCACAACATATTTAATGTGGGTGAAGCCATACAGACTGAGAGTGATTATTAGCATTTTGTGAATGGTAATAATTGTTCACTGTCATCTGTCTTTGATAACATTTGCATTTGTCAAGTACAGTAAGCAGTTTAACATTTATATCCTGATTTCTAATGTACATACAAATGTACATGAGAAGAAAAATGCAATTTCGGTGTCAAGACAATTTAAAAACATCTATTTCTAGTCAGAACTTGAGTCAGAATTGTTTCACATGCTTCTTTTCTTACCTCCATTGTAGACTTGGGAAAAAATAACCACTAAATTCTTCATAGCTTGCTATCTATTGGGGCTTGTAAGCTTTTTCTGAAGCAGATTCACAGATGTTATTTTCAGAAAACTGTGTGTGTTTTTCCCTTGGAAAAATACATAATACATGATGTTGTCAATCTGTTTCAATCCTATTGTCCTTTTCTGCCCTTCTTCTTCTCACTTTCCACTCCTGCCCTTAACCTTCTCTTATCTCACTTCTCCTGCATGTGTTTCTTCTCTTCTCTTCTCCTCCTCTCTCTTCCCTCTTTCCCATCAGGTGGTGAAGTAGCAACCCCGAGGTTCACCCAGTATTTCCATGGCAGCCTGTCAGGTCTGACAATCCGACCAGGCCGCATTGAAACCCAGAAGGTTATCTCCTGTTTGCAGGCCTGCAAAGAAGGCCTTGATATTAACTCCCTTGAAAGCCTTGCTAAGGACATCAAGGTGCGTGGAAAAATGAAGATGAGTTTACCAATACACACAAACACACACACAGACTCCACACTTGCAGCCTTTGGTTAGAAGTAGAGTAACTGCTAACTGCCTTTGCAAAGAAGAAGTAAGACACTGTGTCCAGTTTGGGATTCATGTGTCACACTAAGTCAAGTTGAGTCAATTTATTTGTAGAGCACGTTTGAAAACAGGAAATGTTGACCAAAGTGCTTCACAGAGACTGAGAATTACAATCAAATAAAAACACAGACATAATTAAGAGGATCAAGGAGAAAATGAATAAGAGAGTCAAATAAAATAAATAACTACCGTATTTAACTATTAAGCAGTAAAGGCACATTCATCTTGGTGTATTTATCCATCATATCTCTCAATTGAATCAGGATCTTTGTTTGCTTTCAAGATAAATGGTTTTTGTGTCTGTGTTTGTTTCCAGTTCCATTTTAACCCTGCACAGTCTGTGCTGGTGGTGGAAGGAGAGGATGTGGACAGCATCAATACAGCCATGACCAAAGTCTCCTATATAAACTCTCGCCAGTTCCCTACGCCTGGTCTCCGACGGTTACACATTACCACCACTGTACAGTGAGTACTCCTACACATAGACATCTTCACACATTTTTACATTTACACATTTTATTAGTTGGAGTTGTCCAGTTCAACCACAGTCACTGAGCAGCTCTATTGGAGTAGTTGGGCACTGGACATCTCAAACCTATCTCTGTTTCCCCCCTTAAAAGAAATTGGATTTTCTGTTGGCACACATTTCCTTTTTCTTCGATGATGCTTGTATAGACGTCCATGTTCACAGCCAACTACTGTTCTGTTGGACCAATGACGTTTGTTCTAGTGAATATTATTATTATATTCTCCAACTAATTACCTGGTTCTCTTTCATACATGTTGATGAAAAGTACAGCAGAATGGCAAAGACTACAATAATCATTTTATTTACATCCAAACTGCTGGAAACAGTAGCAGATCAATTTAAACTTTAAAATATCAGCTGCTTCATATTGCGTGTGTGTGTGTGTGTGTGTGTGTGTGTGTGTGTGTGTGTGTGTGTGTGTGTGTGCGTGTGTGTGTGCGTGTGTGTGTGTGTGTGTGTGTGTGTGTGTGTGTGTGTGTGTGTGTGTGTGCGTGTGTGTGTGTGTGTGTGTGCGTGTGTGTGTGTACCATGTGGCTTTATTTGTATGTTTACATGACTCAGTGGTATTTCATCACACGGGTTGTAGAGTGGAAATATACGATATGATTCCTGTGTACATCACCTAGAATTAGCTAACATTAGATAATTCACTCTCTCCTTTGCTTCATATGTTCAGTGGGTCACTGGGAGGTACGGGGACTGATGATTTGCAGAAAGCTTGTTACTGTGTTACTGTGAATGTTGATGTAGAGTTAGTGGTTACCTTGCATGTTAAGATTTACATCTTCATTCTTTATGACTCTTGTGACTTAACTCTTTACAAAGTGCAAAGTCTATAACTATCTTTAGGACACTAATGTGAAATGGTGCGTACCTAATGCATTAAACCAGCTGGTAAACAAATATCCTGTAGAAGTTCACAGGGCTGGTGGTGAAAACATTTAAGGGGAGGCTGTGTCAGATGTGTCTGTCTTTATACCACAAAACTCGCAGGGAGATGGCAAAGGATGGATCATTAGTGCAAAAACTATTAAACCACAAACACACCAGCTGGCCAATTAAGGACATTAAGCCTCCTGGTGATTAGAAAGACTTGAGTGCTTGCATCTAACTCTTCCTTCTAACTTTTGTTCTCTGTCTCTGTTTTTCTAGGGGTCTGTCTCTGGGTTTGATCTTATCTGATTTGACTTGATTGAATTGACTTTGTCCACTTTGCCCACTAGCAGCACATCCTTAGGAAATCGATGTCTGTCTCTCTGTCCAGCACTTCTGTGGAGGAAAACCTCTTGACATCTGCTCACCACATTGCTACGAAATCTGCAAACACTTTGGTCCAAAACAGCATACTTGAAAATGGCTGGATTTTCTTGATATTTGCTGTGGATTTTCATGACACCCAAAAGATTAATACTTAAGTTTTTGCTGATCTACTGACATTTTCTCTAACATCCGTTACATTGTCTCAATAACTTGTTTCCAGTGACATAATTGGATTTATTTCCCTCTCATTGCATAATATGAACCAAATGATATAACTGTAACAGTGCAGCCATGTATATATATATCCTGTAAACTGATACCTACAGTTCATTTAACAACACATTAGCAGAGAAAATACTTCTCCTTGTCTCTTGGAGCCATTATATTCGAAAACTCTTGTATCTTGTTACGCAACAGTAACTGTTATTGACTGTTAGTTGTAATATAGATTTATATTCTAGCTAAAAACGGATGTAGTATATTGCTAATTTAAAACTAACTGGTAGCTGGATTTTCTAATAGCGTTTGCACAGTCGTGATCTGGATTTCCCCTACAGGTCTCATGGCTGACCTGGTCCCTCTCAAATCACTAAACTGAGGAACATTGAATGTAGCATGCTTGGTAGAATCTGTGTGTGCTGAAGTGTGTGTGTGTGTGTGTCTTCTTTGCTTTCCTCACTCTTCAAGTATTTGTTAGTCTTCACACAACTTGTGTGCCCACATGTGTACAGTAAGCGTGTGTTTAGGTGTGTGCTGCATATGTGTTTGTGTGAGCGCTTGTTCATGTGTCTCGCAGCGTATGTACTCGTATGTGTCTGCTCCCGTCTCTACAGTCGTGTAGTGCCTGTTTGTTTGTTGAGCAGCAAACACAGATAGGTTAAATCAGCCTGGACGTGTGCTAGTCAATAAAGTGAAGCAAGCTGGAGGAGCAGCAATAGAGGCTGGACAGCCCTTCACAGCCCCTCTCGAGATAAAGACAGATATCCAGCTTTACGGTCAGCAGATATGTTGAATCTATGACTGAGGAAAACACAATAATATGTAGTCCCATTACACATTGTTAATACTTTTCTTAAGCAGCAAGTTGTGTTGTTTTATAGCTGTGTTTATTGTCTTTGTGTTACAGGTGTTGACGAGCAGAAAGAGTAGTTCAGTGATAATTGCCACTTGAGTATTCACAGGGTCAATAGATTTAGCATTTCAAACAAACCTGGGTTCATCCTAAACCTTAAAAGCAAACATAATTTTTGCATATTATGCTTATTTTCCAAAGGGTACTCACCTCAGACTTTAAAGTGATGCTTCACTTTATTGCAACACATTGCTAGTCTCCTATGATGGGGAATCTAACATGTAATATTTTGTTGCTGTTAGATACAATTTACAGACAAAAAAGGTGTATATAGCAAAGCAAATACAATTCAGGGTGCATTATGTAAAATTTTTGGTTCAGAGCTGAAAACAAATACATCACTTATACAAATATTTATACAAAAATATATATTATTATTTTCTACTTTTGAAAAAAAGTAGAAAATAATAATATTGAGATTAGTGGTTATCCTGCGCATATAAATAAAGCTGTCTAATCTACTCGAATAACATGGAGCTAATGTTGTTACACCCAGTTAGGAATCTCTGTCATGTGATTTTTAGCTTCAGCTGTTGCGTCATGTGTCCCCTCCTCTCCTCTCCTGCGTGTCAGGTGTTTCGGGGAGGACACGTGTCTCTCCATCCCGGACATCAAGGCAGTAGTTATGGTCCTGCCGCCTAGTGAACCGAGAATCACCATTACAGGATCTAATCGACTCGTCAGGCCTGCCAGCGACCTGCGGGGCCCACTGGGTGTGGCACCCTTCAAAGAACTTCACATCACCAGCACAGTAATGAAGGGAGACAGCTTCGGTGGATGTGAGTGGACAGGCTGCCTGTGCTGCTAGGATGTTGTTGTGTTATGACAGTAAATGTATATTTTTAATTCTTTTTGAGGTAGAACTATTTGCACACATGAGAAATATTTGTGGGATTTTGTGCATACAGCCCGCAGGCCAGGCGTGATGGAGGTGATGCATAACCTGGACTACTGTGATGTCCTGGTGATTGGGGAGGAACTGAATCCTGAGAGAGAGAGTCTGGAGATTCATCACAGTGCTTTGTTGGGAAAACATCTGGATGCTACCAACTCTACCTCTGGCATATCAATATATGGTAGGACATACACACCTCTTACTTTAAGGAAGATCCACTTTTAAAAATAGATTTCCCTTTGAACAGTAGTCATGAGATTTAAGGAGATTAACATTCCCTCTATCCCCTGTAACGCAGCTGTAAATAAAATCAGTCCTGTCATAACATATTACAGTTATTTTATTATATCGGCTGACATGCAGGTCTTCTACATTACAGGTTTAAGACTGTAGCATGTAGTAACACTGATTTTCCTGTGTGTGTAAGGTGTGGACTCCATGGCCCATTATGAGCAGGCACTGAGGCAGGTGCGTTACAGGAATGGGCGGCCTGCGGCTCTGAGCGAGAGAAAGTTCAGACTCACCTGCTCTGAACTCAACGGACGTTACACCAGCAACGAGTTCAACCTGGAGGTCAGTTTGATGTCTATCTTGCATCATATTTCAACTTTTTACTTTCTTTCTCTGTCCAGCGCTGTTTAATCTTCTTCCTTTCATCTGTCATCCATCTTTGTCTTGCTGCTCTTATGCACTTACTTTTATCTTTTTGTCTTTTCATGAATAATTATCAATCCTCCAAATGCTCAGTTAGTTTATTTTGTCTGTCTTCACCTGTCGCACCAGATTGGCTTGCATCGTCTCTCTGTTCTCACACAAGTTTTACAGCCTGTTTTCTGAGGATACTGCTCTTCTTTGTCCTGCCTCTGCAGGTCAGTCTTCTTCACCACTCAGCACCTGTGGAGCATGTCAACCATATGGCAGCTCAACCACAGTACATGAGACCCGTCCACCACCCACTCATGATACACACTCTCAACTCACACATGTCAGGTAAGCTAAAGGTATTATGAGGTGAAAATTCAACGTTGTAGAGACTGGAATATTTTTTCATAACGACTATAATTATGTAAATAGTTGATCATGTACTTACTGATTCTACACCAGCTGTCTACAAAGGTTTCTATTCCCAGAACCATATATCATAGAATAATATATATGTTTTGTTGCACATGTAAACAAGTTAGATTTCCTTCCTGCAGGCTCAACTTTGACCTATCGTACTTACTTTAGCTGAGCTCAGATGCACTTTTACAGTGCAACGGATAATTATAATGGACATTTGTATTTTTTGGGTAAACTGGGAATTTATTTGCAACCTGCCTGATCACAGATTGCTCTAACAGAGTTGCTGCATCTTCAGATCTCAGCAATGAAGTTTGAAAAGGCAGACAGTGCTCCATACAGCAAAATAAGATGCAAAATATATTACATTATATAATCTTTTGCCTCTCCTCCAGGACCAGCACCTCCCGCGGCCACAGTAGTTATCGTGGTTTGTATTGCCGCCCTGGTGGTGATTGTGGTGATCGGCGTCTACAGAATCCACGCCACACATCAGGAGGGGTCCAGAGAGGATGAGGATGGAGTCAAAGACCCTGAGGTGGATTGGGACAACTCTGCACTCACCATCACTGTCAACCCCATGGAGGTAATTGAGCTGAGGATTTAAGGATATTTTCGGGCATTTTATTCCTCCGGTATGTTTAAAATAGCCGATGTGATTGAATGTTGATGAGCTGGCTACTGATTCCTCTTGATATATCTCACAAAAAGAGATCACTTGTGTTTGTTTTACATATGTAAACTGGATTTGGGCTCTTCACTAAATCACACTTTTTTTCTAGAATGTAAGAGGAGCTCAGGCGCTCGATGAAGAGGTAAAAGAAGAGGAGCGTGAGGAGGAGGAGGAAGAAGAAGAGGATGAAGAACAGGTGGGAGGAATGATAAATACCGAGTCAGATAACAGTGACGAAGAGGACGAGGAGGAAGAAGAGGAGGAGAGCGAAGAGGCGAAGGAGAGGAAGCAGAAGGGGAAGCTTGAGTGGGACAGTTCCTCCATAACATACTGATCACACACAAATACACAAATGCAAATATATCTGCACATACACACACTCATCATTTCTCTCTCTACACTCTCTCCCTCTCTGTCTCTCTCTCTCTCACACACACACACACACACACACACACACACACACACACACACACACACACACACACACACACACAGACACACATACAACATGCAGACATTCCCTCATGCACACTTACAGGTACACTCAAAAGAAAATCCCACAAAGTGATTTACAATATTTGCTGGCAACAACACTTTGAATCGTCCCACGTTGTCATTTTTAATGAAACATCTCCCTCTGCTGGACAAAGTCAGCACTACAGCATCACTGTACGAGTCCCACAGCGCTGAAAAACAATTATCTGGTTGATCATAACTTAACAGCATGTACATTATTATTCACATCACAGTCAACGAAGCAAAATATATGATGAATATCAAACAAGCACAGTCTTTTCTCATTATATGTGCAGAATCAGCCGGAGTTGTTCTGCTAAAAATTTAATTGCAACTTTACAACAGTCGTTAGCCAGATCTTAAATACGGTGACACCATTTCACTCCATTTCTTACAAAAACACAAGTATAGTGTGGGCTTTTCACCCAACATTTAATATTTGCAATTAAATATGTTCTCAGATTACTTTTGTATTGTTTATTTTTTAAACAGATTATCTGCAGGAGTTATTAACAGAGGAGGAATTTAACAGTGAGATGTATGATACACAAGAAAGGAACTACTTAACATTTGCATATTTTAACATAATTTTTGCTCTGTGTGGTCGGTTTAATATAGCTGTATAATTCAGTGTATATCCTGTTTTTTCATCTTTAGCTCAAACTTGACACTTTTCTTTCCTTGAAGTCTGTGTGATCATCTCTGAGTTTCTCCACGTGCATCACAGTGCTGTGGTTCAGAGGCCTGGACACTAGAGAAACACTTTATCTCTCATCGTAAACATTCCACATTTGTCCTGATTTACATACAGAACAAATCAGGATTATTAACAGCTCGATATATTCCACCTTTGGTTTCTCCACAGTATTTTAATGCTAAACTGATCATTGTAACCGTCAGCAACTAAGCTAATGGGTAAAGTTGGTTTTAAAATACTGCTGGAGACCAAAAGGGTTTGTTTGCATCTGTGTCCTCTAACATATCTATCCATACTGTGGCCGAATGTAGCCGTTGCTGTTTAGGGTTAGATCCGTTATGTTTCTTTTTTCAGCAGATGAAATGATAAAAAGATGTCATGTTATCTATATCCTGTCTTTCCTGTCTTTGTTTTGAACTACATATTAAAGGGAGCCCTCTATGCAATTATGGGCCCAGTAAAAAAAACAAAAAAAACGACAAAAAAAAAACAGTAGGCAGAAACAGGGGTACTCCAGCAATTTAAAGTTGGCAAACTTACAAGAGACAGATTAAAAAAAGAAGAATGGTCAAAATTGAAGCAGCAGAGGCAGAGATATCCTGACTTTTAGTGCCTCCAAGAAAACTGGATCCTACACTTCCCATAATGCAACTTAACAGCATCTTTTCTTAGACTCTTCCTGCCTGGTTAATGTCTTTTTAAACTTTACATGTCCAGTTTGTCATACAGGCTTTCTGTTAAAAAAAAAAGTCTCAAGTCCAAGCCAAGAAAATAACCCTGATGACATAATCAGGGTTATTTTCTCAGACTTGAGAAAGCTCCCTCCAACTGTTCACTATGAAACCAGTTGTATAATGACTTTTACACATAAAAACAATCATGAGTTGTACTTCTCGTAATGAGTAAACTGATCATGTGTAAAATTGGTGGAGTTCCCCTTTAAAGTCAGGTGAAGACAAAGACGCAGACTTCAACGACAAGCAGAAGTGGATGTTTTATTGATGATGGGTCCATCTTGTTTTCTCGTTACAACAGATGAATTGAAAGAAAATCAGAGTAAATTCATGATCGTTCAAATGATCTAAAAGTATCTTCAGATCTCTTTGACATTCCCTCTCAGAATTATCAGCTCCAAACCTCTCACCCGTTCATGTCTGGATAGCATCAGTGGGTGTTACTAATACGTCTCCTGTTCACCTTTCCCTCCCTCTTTTGGCCTTTAAGCACCTGTGGTTGTGATGTCATCATTGTGAAACAACTGCCTTGTTTCCCCTCGTCCCCCCTTTGTCACATTGTGCTTCTGAAAGAGAAAATGATTGTTTTACATATAAAAACAAACCCTGTAAAAATGTTCAAGACAGTTATTTTATATATCCGTTTCTTTTTTTCTTTTTTGTAAACAAAATGGTCGGGATTTCTCCCTCTTTAGTGGTCATCCCACTGCTTTCTGTATATTGACCAATAAAGACTTGTTTTAGACTCTACACGTCTCTCCATTTCTCCTTGTTTATGCACCAGACATCAGATGTGTGTGTGTGTGTGTGTGTGTGTGTGTGTGTGTGTGTGTGTGTGTGTGTGTGTGTGTGTGTGTGTGTGTGTGTGTGTGTGTGTGCGCGTGTTGGCAAACTGAGAGACTTCTAAATTACATAATAAATAAGCTGTCAGTGTGGATGTTGGCAAGCTGCCTGAACTCATCACATGTTGGAGCTGGCTGACTGGGTTTTCATTTGTTTACATAATAAGCTTACATGGACAGAGCGGGCGTGCAGGGGTGTATGACGTACATCACATCACTGAATTTGTTCACAAGTATTCCTGTATATAATGTCTAAATGTTTTTTTTTCTACAATTAATAAAGAATGCATATTTGAAGCCATATTGTAAACCACAGCATCTGTTTTTGGACAAAGACAGAAAAAGTGCACATTTTAGGACATTTGGTATCAGCTCTAAACTATATTAAAAAAGGGTTCTAAGGTGGCTAAGTCTTGTCTTTAATTAATAACTTTTATTATAGCTATAAAAACAGACTTCAGCACCGCACTGTATGTGTGCATGTATAGAATCAGCTGTAAAACCTGGAGATCGAGACTCCCTTAGAAGGAGGGATAAGGCATAAGATAAGATAAGGCATAAATCAGAGGCATAAGGTATAAGAAAGACAAACTTGGAGTTTCCTCTCTTTGGGACTCCTGGGAAATCCTTCATATGAAACCATCTGGAAATGAAAAATCACTAGTAGAATTTCTCACAATTTATGTGCACAATTAGACCTTAATTAGGGATCCTTTCTCTTTAGATATTGATTAGTTTAAGGACGATTGAGTCAGAATACACATTAGTTTATGATTCATTAATTGAAAAACACAAACTAACTAAAGTAAAAGGTAAAACTTATCAATGAATTTGTTTTGGCAATAAGTGTACTGGCAAGTGAATCAGAATCTGAATTGAGTTCGTTTAAACTTTCACACTATAATGTGTATATAAATACAGGTATATATGTATTTATGTTTCCAGTGAATTTATGTTTCTAGTATCTATATTGATTTTATTCTCAGGGCAAGAATGATCAAAACAAACCACAGTACAAACAGTGAAGAGGACAGAGACAGACTATCAGGCTCACAGTGAAAACCAACTGAAAAATATTCTAATCAAAACTCATTTATTTTTCTTTACTGGCTTAAAAACAGTGAATGAATGTGACGGTAAAGACACACTGAGATGTTGCATCTGGTGATCGTCTTGATCATTTCACAGGGTGATGTGACTGCTGTGAGGGAAACAACAGAGGTCGTGAGGTTACACAAACACAAAAAAGGCAATAATACAAATATAATATGATATTTGTGCCCAACAGTAACAACCTGTTTGGAGAAGGATGAGAACAGTTTAGAAGAGATTTATAACAGCTCAGTGAAAGGAATCATTTTTCAATTTATGATCATCAAGATTTGTTAGAAAATTCCACACAAATAGCAAACTTCAATAAAAAGTAATGAATAATTAAAGGTATTCTGTAAAATTAAAGATGAGAAAATGGATTTTAATGTTATCACTGTGCATTCAGTACAATTAGCTTCAAGAACTGACCTGCAGACCTTTACTGACCCCTGCAGGTGGAAGGGTTGGCTTGACTTTCATTGACAGCATATTTAAGCAAAACCCATAAAAAATAATCTCTTGTAACATTTATTGGAAAAAAATACTTGCATACTGTGCATCAAATTTCAGTTATTGATCTGATTATGAGCTATTTCCTGACATTTTATAGACAAAAAGATCAATTGTGAAAATAATCACCAAATTAATCAATAATGAAAATAATGATCAGCTGTAGTTCAAACACTCAGACACTGATGATAGAAAAGAGTCTTCTGTTTTATACCACAGTATATGTACATGTAATAATCAATGCCTATGATTAATGACATATGTTTTAATTGCCCTATATTATGTACAGCAGGTAAATACAGTATTATACTTTGCTTTTCTGTCCAACAAACATTATCGACATATTAGCTGAGGTTGTGTAAAATCCATCCAGTCTGGCAGAGTTATTAATCACTGCCCTTCGTTAGTTAATCTATTACATGTCCAGAGCTTGCGTAGATGAAGTGTTGCAGCTCTCTGCTCGCAACAATGCTGACTTCATTTCTACACTCAGCAGCTCCCTGAGGATGAAGAAATACAATCAGCTAATTAGTTGCTTAATGTGCCTTTTACTGATGAGCACCACATGTTCAATAACAGTCTAATGGACCTCAGACTGGCAAGAATGTGATTAATTGCTGTTATTTGTTGTAAACGTTGAGTTTGTTCAGCTTTTTAATTGGCAATATGTTTTTAAAGAACATGGAAATCTGTGTTTTTCTTAGGTTTCTCATTTTCTGTCTCGATGGGATCATTTATTCTTATTTTTCTTCTCTTCTTCTTCTTCTTCTTCTTCTTCTTCTTTTTCCCTTCATCTAAAGGAGTTTTTCTGAACACAGATGCTTTTTCAGAAACATCCTCCTCCACACTTGCACAGTTACACACAACTTCTTTTATTTCTCTCTCTACTGTAGTTCAGTTTATTAGCACAATAATTGATGTTGCTGTGTGTTTGAGAAGATCTTCACTCTCACATTCATACCTTCTCCTTTTTTAGATACAAAAATACAACTTTTAAGACTTGGAGCTAAAAGGATATTTATGCAAATTCGAGGGAGTTTATATAGAGAACAAATCAAATATAGCTGGATCAGGCAGACATGCCTCCACATGACATCCTGCACACACTGTAACATAAACCTAACGCTCCCTCTGAAACAGTATTTAAACTTTCAGCTAGTGTTCACCTGGAAAGTCACTGCTACTGTTTGTGTAGATGTTTAGAAAGCATTTTGCAAGAAAGCTTTGGTTCATAGAGGAAATAACCATGTTTGTGTCACTGCTGTTGCTGGTTTTGTTGAGGGACTCAACATCATCCTGATCCTCATATCAGCAGACTGATACAGATTCTGAAAGGATTTGACTTTCGCTGCTTTTGTCAGCGACTGTGTGCTGCAGTAACAGTGAGGATTCAGAGACTGTTGTTGGTTTTGTGTCCAGTGGAAACTTGTTTGCTGTCTGTCAGCTGCATTTGAAATGGTTTTAACTGTGAATGAAGTTCTTCTTTTGGACTCATTTAATTGCAATTTATTTAGCTTTTAGCCTAAAACAGTCAAATTTAAAGAAGCTAAAAATATCCACCTTAAAAATCCCCCAACATGTAGTTATAGAAGGACATGAGGACATAATATCTTCAATGGGAGCCACAGACATGCTGGTGAAATATGAAATTCTTTTGTTGAGTCTCATGAGAGTTTATATAATGAAATAATATTGCATATTGGCTTTAGAGAAGTAAACCGAGGTGTTTGTATTATTATTTTACTCTAATATTATCTTCATGGGGAACTTAGTACGGCTTCTGTCGCACACAGCAGAGGCTGTCACATAAATCATTCAGCTCAAAGCATGACCTTATATTCAAGTTCAGCCAATATTTCACGTCAGCCGGGCCATATGTGAGCTGATATCAGCTGACTGCAGATATTCTGTATCAGTATCAGCGTCTATGTTGGCTGATAAATAAGAAGAACCTGCAGCACATAAATGTTTGATGTTATGATATGTATGAGGTCATTTAGAAACAGTTTGTTCACTGACAGGTTTACTTTTCAACTGTAAAATGTCGACTCAGTGTACAGCTGGGTCACAAACCTGTTTATTTCTGTAAACAAACAGAACAAATGTAAGAAATCTTATGAAAAATGTTTACATTATGTGTTAAATCAGCCAACAAACTGCTATTGTTATCAAATATTTTTAAAATCTGAAATATTGATATCGGTATCAGCCTAAAAAAGCCTGTATCGATCAAGCTGTACTTAACTGATATAACTGACATACTTTTATTCAATTAGTGAAATGTAATCTGCCACACTTACAAGCACCTGTCTATTGATGAAATGATTAGTCAATTAATCAGACACAATAATCATGGACAGTTTGATAATCAATTGATTGTTCAAGTCATTTATTAAGTAAAAATGTCAAACATTCACTCACACTTATGATTCTACATCAAATATTTTTGGGTTTTGGACAAAAAAAAATGTTGAAGACTTCACTTTGAGCTCTGGGAAATTGTTACGGGCATTATTCACAATTTTCTGACTATTTTTGACTCAATCTAATTGATTGAATAATTGTTAATGGACATGAGCGAAAATAATGTGTGTGTGCGTGTGTGTGTGTGTGTGCGTGCGTGTGTGTGTGTGTGTGTGTTGTCTTGTGATAAGAGGACATTCAGTATTTTCACAATATAAAGCTGGTTGTTCGTGTAGGTTTTAGGATCTTTTATAAAACCTTCATACACACAATATAAAAGTACATTTGCACTCAGACACACACATGCACAGTTGCACAAGTGTGTGACACAGTCAACCATTAACAGTGACATCAGCCCTGCTATCAGGACTCGTGTAGGACCTTGTTTCCTTTATTCCTCTCTTGTTTCAGCTCGTCCCTTTTTTTCTCTGGAAATGACTCTCTCGCCTCCTCACGACTGCTTTTGGGGGAGCTGTGTTTTGTGAGTCGCTTAATTGTAGGAGGTGTTGCGTGTGTGTGTTTGTGTGTGTGTGTGTGTGTGTTTGTGTGTAGGACACAAATGACTAATTCTTGAAATAAGCACTGTGGTGAAACATGTTTTTTGACATTTCAACAGGAGAGAGGCTTGATATGCATCTGATTTCTGCCTAATTTTCTCTCTCTGTAACAATGTTACATTCTCATGTTTTAAAGGCAGAATGAGAAGTTTCTCCTCCTCAAAGTAGTTTACTGTAGATGTGACTGAGCCAAAACACCCCATGCAGTCCCAGATGGTTGCAGTCATTACAGTTTTATCTGATAAGTGCATTGGCTCACTCAACCACCTTGGCAACTAGTAATGTTCGTTTCTCTCAGTACATCAGTTCACTGAGTTCAGTCACGTCTCCTGAACAACATATTTTTTATGTCAAAACTGATGACAGAAAGGCAAAATACTGAAGAAGATTGCTGCTGTTTACTCTTAACTTTTCCCTAAATCATTATTTAGCCAGAAAGATTTGTAAAAGTAACACTCTAAACCAAAGTTATTAGAGATGGTTTATCCTCTTTCAAACTATTTTCTGGAGTCCGTGAGCTGAATGTTTACTGTACTTTTATGTAGTTATTGTTGGAGAGCTATCTGGTTGGGGGTTCATTTTTCACATATAATTTCTAAAAAACAACAACATATTGAATTTGATTTTACTGATATGCTGAAATACTTCTTGTTAGTAATGCCCATTAGTAGATACAATCCAAGTAAAACTGCAACAATCAGTCAATTAATCAATTAGTCGATTGACAGAAAATTAATAGCCAGCTATTTTGATGATCAAATAATCGTTTTGAGTTATTTTTTTAAGAAAAAAATACAAAAATTGACTTGTTCCAGCTTCTTAATGTGAATATTTTCTGGCTTCTTTAGTCCTCTGTATGATAGTAAACTCAATATCTTTGGTTTATGGACTTTTGGTCAAGACAAAACAAGATATTTGAGGTTGCACCTTGGGCTTTGAGAAACAGAGATCAATTTTTTTCACGATTTTCTGACATTTTATGGACCAAAGTACTAATTGATTAATTGTGAAAATAATCGACAGATTAATTGATAACGGGAACAACAATTATTAGTTGCAGCCCCACTAAATCCAAGTTCTGTTTCCAAGGTCAAGAGTTAACATTCAGTCTGACTTCTAACCTTTAATATTTGGATTAACTGTATTAGATGATTTATATGGATATATATGATGATATATGGAGAGAAAGGATCAGTTATGCACTGGACAGAATAAACATAGAAATATAGCTGAAAGTATGAGCCGATTAGTCGATCGACAGAAATTTAGTTAATTTAACATCAAATTTAGCCCGTGTAGACATTTAGTTTATTTAATGTTTTTATAATGTCAGTTATTTAAGTCATTTTTTGAAGCCAAAAGCCAACCAGTCTCTGGTTCCAGCCTCTCAAACATGAACATTTGCTTCTTATCATTATTATTACTTTAGATAGATAACAAAAAAATGTACAAATCAAGAAAATAATTGTCATTTTAATCAATATATGAAAATGGTCCTTAGTTGCAGCAAAAATGCAACAGTATGTGTAAAATGCAGACAGGTGAAGCCACCATGATGAAATAAGTAAAATGCACCTTTAAACTGCAACATCAATAAGCTTTTTTATTTATTGTTATCTGTCATCAGTAAATCACTAGGTCCTCTGCTGTGTGTGTGTGTGTGTGTGTGTGTAGCCTTATCAAAGTTTGGCTGCCTGCACCACATATTCCTCTGAGTATTCATGTCAGTGTGTGCAAGTAAGACGATAAACAAACATGGAGTGTGTTTACACTAGTCTACATGTTTATTCAGAGACTCTGGTCCTGCTAAACAGACTGTCTGTCTGTTATTGATGTATGAAACAGCAGCAGTCCTCTGTGTGATGAGATACTACATTGAGCCAGACCTGATGAGGCTTTAGTGAAAGTCTGATCCCACATCGTGCAGAGAGGAAACATGAAGCCTGAAACCTCGTCAAGCCTCACTGATGTTCTCACTCTGTGCTGCCCTGCTGTTTTTACTTTGGACTCTGAGCGCATCAATAGCTCTCTGGCTGAGTGTGAGAGTGTGAGCTGTATTTACAGCTGCAGGAGCTGATGAGCTCTGAATTAGCTGTTTACTTTCTGAAGGGGAAACAGCACACTTGACAAAAGGCAGAACACACAGCCAAATACTTTACAGCCCGATTTTGCTCGCTAAGGCCTCGCTGGGAAGATTAAAGGCTCCCACAGACACAATTAATGCTGCAAGAGTCTCATCTCTGGTTGCACAATCTTACTGCAGTTTTTTTTTGTTTTTTTTTTAAGTGTCAGATGTTTTTTGGATGGCTTTAACGCGTATATTTCAGTCAGCATTCCTAAAAATCACAGGCTGATGTTTTTGGACACAAAATGAGTCATGGGTTTGATTTTCCATGCAAGAGAGTTTGTTGGGAAAGAGACACAAAGAATATTTTACAGACATATTTTTCAAATTCACTTGGCTTTTATTCACATTTCATATCTCAACTGCACCATCCGTCCATACATTCTACTACTTTTCTGAATGGCCCTTCTCTCCCCATCCTAACTGATGGAAACAGGAGGCAAGACCAGCGCCATCACAAATAATAACAATAATAATAATAATAATTATAATAATAATAATAATCGTAATAATAATAATAAAAGCAGCATTGAAGAAACAAGTTTTGATTTCTCTCTCCCTTCATCACCAGCATCTTTGTATTAAATTTACCTGAATGTAACCATCAACGATCACTTAAAAAACAAACGTAGAACTAGCTTGTGATAAATAAACATCATCATCATCCTACCATCATCAGAATCAGACTCCACACTCACAATAATATTAATAATAATAATAATGATGAAGAATACAAACTCAGAAGTAAAAAAAAGTGACTAAAGCCTTTTTTTTTTTTTTTTTTTTTAGGAAATATAACATGATTGGTCTACAGTATGTGTGTGTGTGTGTGCATGTGTGTGTGTGTTTATGTTTGTATTGGTCATCCTCTATCTGCTCCGCCGCTGCAGTAGCAGTAATATTCCTACGTCCCACTACAGCCTTTATTATAGATCCAGTGAGAGTAGATCTGCTCTGGTCCTGTTAGTCTGTTTGTTTGTGGTCTTTAAGACAGTTGTGCAGAGAGCAGACAGACTCTCTCTGGTACCAGTGAGCTACAGCAGGTTGCTACAACAGCAGGTGAGGCTCCTCTTACTGTCCTGGACTGCCAACAGCATGATAGCACTACTTACACTGTGCTGGGCCACAACCTGCAGCTCCAACACACACATTCCTAAATATATACCCCATGTATGAAATACTTTGGTCATGATCAAAATACATTTAGTGTCCTGTGAGGAAATGCTTCTCAGTGCAACTTTAAACGGCAAACAGTTTTCTGCTGTTTGTTTCTTTAACAAAGCCCCTTTCAGACATGCAGCTCGTTAAAAGAGGAACATAAATGTGATTGAAATTTTTTTCATGTCGTCACCTTAAAGGAAATTTTTAAAGTCTTAAAACAACAGTCAGGTGTCCATATGGACACTGAAACAGGTTTTTCTTGCTGTAAGGCCATTAAAATATCTCTTCCTGAAGCACTTACAATGTGACTAATGGGGGACAAAATCCACTGTCCTTGTTTTGTGTAAAAAGCTAATATGAGACTTCAGCAGGCTGAGATAATCAACTCAAATGGGGATCTTCCAAAATTCTCTCTGCGTTTGCACGGACAGTGTTTCCATGCTTAACTGAGGTGGATGGACAGTTATACATAGAGGGAATTTTGCCCTGAAGACACTGTAACTTTGGAAGATATCCAGTTGATTTAACAGCCTGCTGAAGCCTCAAACTGGCTTCAGATAAACACAAAACAAGAACTGTGGATTTTGTCCCCCATCACTTACATCGAAAGCACATTAGGATGGAATATTTTAATGTCCAGTATGAACAGAGGGAATGATTAAAAACTTCTTGCAATGTTTATGTGGACACCTTACTATTGTTTTAAGATAGACTTGTAACTAGTAACACTTCCAGAGTGGCTCAACTCTGAATTGAATGTTGTTTTCATATTAACGTGAAGGCTACAGCAGCATACGACAAGATTAAATGGGTTTCTTATTCCCTTGATTAAGAGCACTGCTATAAATGTATCACTTAATTTAATTAATTTCTTACACACACGCACACAAAACAAAAAGAAATCGGTTTTAAAAAACCATCCAAACCACCTGCCAATTTTAAGATGTGATTCTTCTTTTGTCAGATCAGTCTATAACAATATTTTACCCCTTGTGGTGCAGTTGAAAAAGAGGTTTAAAAAAACAAACATTAAAAGTAGCAGTAATCATCAGATGGCAGTCTTTCTCCATAAAATCATTCATGCCAACTGCAGGGATGAAAGGATATAAATCCAGCCAATACTTTACATAACTTAATGTCTTGCCTTTCTATTGTTGTGCACTGTGGGACATTATAAAGTGAGCAGTAAAATACATTTTATGAACTTAACTAATAAATTAGGAAATTGATGAGTGCTGAGTTTCCCCTCTTGCTGACGATGGTTATTAATTAAGACTTCAAAGCAAAATAAGTTTTAAAAATCCATCACTTATGTAGCCTGTCACAGAGTCTTCTTCCTTCACATTATTACTTTTTAACTTACTGCTGTTTAGCAGCAGCCCCATCATGCAAGCATTATGAACATTAACGTAACAGACACCCAAATCTGAATGACAAAAAGAGTTTTATCAGGTAGATTAGCAGCAATGTTACATGTCTGAAAAGGGCTGAACTATCATTAAATGTCTGCATACTAAACTTTGCATACACACATTTCAATCTACTCTGTATGCAGTGTGAGCTTTTGGTCGGGCCCAGAGTCGGTTAGATAAAAAACGACATTAGTGCTAAAATCCTCTTGGACATCCAGGCTCTGCATGTGGAGACCACAGGTACACACAATAGTATCCAACAGCAATGATATGGTCACTGACTGTATGTCATAAAGGCCTCCAGGGATAGGATTAGTGTGCTTTCTCAGCGCAGTTTTTCATTCTCAACACTAGGTGGCGGTGGTTGACTTGCCACCACCTCTTTCACCACGTAACCACACTGTGAAGTCAAGAGAATGGGTTTTCTTTCAGGATGAGAGAGACACTGATGGGATACCATCATCAATAATTTATTTCAAGTCCAAAACGAATGAAAAAGCAGCTCGAAATCCAAAAGATGCTGTCCTATCCTTGGTTTGTCTTTTCTAGAGCTGTGGTGCCCTCAGTGTGGACGTTCTTCCTGCTTTCATCATCCCCCTCTTTGTTTAATCAATTTCTTTCATCCATTCATCTTTAGACTCTCTGGTGGTCGGGTTTGTGTCCTTGCACTGGCAGTCGGCTCTGCTGGTGTCAGTCACTGGTATTGGAGGTAATTTTTGAGGGACTGGGGCAGAGGGAGGCTCTCGATCTCCTGAAGCCGCTCCCGACCCAGCGCCAGACGGGCCGCACGCCGACACAAGTCCATCAGAGGCAGAGGCTCAGCTGAGGAGAGGGACAGAGAGAGAAAACATTAGATCCAAGCCTCACATGACTTGAGAACAAACTTTTGACTGTTTGGGCATGTATCCATTTACCTGTATGTTTACCTCTGCCTTTTATACATGCATAATACATCTTAATATTTGTTATGCATGAATGAATGAGAGATAGGAGTAGAGGGGTGGAGAGAGTGATGCTGCACACCTTTAAATATTTACAACTCCTTCTCCTCACTCACTCACACATACACACAAACACACCACCACTGACACCTGTTCTTAATGGCTGATACAGACACATACACCATCTGTCACTCTGACTGTATATCCATCTGAAACATTTATTTTCACATTCAGTTGGATTGTTAGATAAAAGAAATGTATCATAGTATGAAGAGTAAAGTTTGGTGTAAATCTAAGGTTGTTCCCTCTACACTGCCACTTCCTCGTCAGCCTTTCCACTGACCTTCATCGTAACGTGAGGGTGAAGGAGGTAACTGATACAGGAGGCTGTGGTCTGAGCTGCAGGACACACACACACACACACACACACACACACACACACACTGCAGGAGGAGGCAGCTCAGTGCTTTGGAAGAAGCCTGTCTGAATTGTGTTGTTGTTGTCTCATAGTTTCTACTCTGTAAATCTTTCAGTAATTGGTATCTACAAAACTCACAAATCTACATTATCATAAAAAAGTAAACCACAAAAACTATTGACTGAATGTATCTGCCAATATAAAGGCATGGCTGATATATCTGACAATTTTAGCTTATGGCAGATATATGGTCGGGTTCTGATTGCTGGTTTCTTTTTGGATTAAATTCCCTGTTGGCAAAATACCAAAATACAGATTCTCAAGCTCTTTTTTCTGTTCTTTCTCTTCCTTATTGGCACAAAGCAACATAGAAAACATTCAGGTATCAGCTTCTCATTTGTCACTGCCGCTGACGGTCAATTTTGCCGGTTAAAATAGCAAAGATTACCAGATTATATCAGTTGTGGCTAATTAATGTCAATTCTATAACTGCTTAAACCAATTTTTGACTGCTGTCTGCTTAATGTGTTCTCTTCAGGCCGCTGTGATCATTTGTAAGGGGGGAAAAAACATCACACTCCAACAGCAGTCTATGACCACGAGTGAACAATGGTTGAGTTTTTGTAGCTCAACAAGACCAACAGACTCTTCTCTACAGTCTGTTTGTCTCTGTTACGTCAATTTCAGGAGAATGTTCCAGTTAAACCATCATGTATATCATCTTGATATTCCAAGTTCATAAAGTAATCATTTCTACGTCTGCAAGTAGCTCAAAGTAAACTACACCCATTATTTTAATGTGTCAGATTGATCAGCATGCTGTTAAATTCATTTTCAGGTTGTAAACATTGATTAGGCAGCCAATCAAAACTGTTGTTTCATATCAATGGCATCTTTGAGTTTTAGTTATTTATCACTTTGTTACTTGCAAATGCTGAAAGCCAAATCCAGTTAGATTCAAAAAGGGATTTGAAAGGATTTGATTGCAATAAAATACTTTTGAACTCCAACACTTCACAGATACATCGGTATTTGTCTACGCTGGCAGATAGGTTTCTAAAAATTGCAGTTCAAATGAACATTCAAATGTTCAAATATCAACTCCAAAATATCAATATCTGTCTCAAAACTACAGCATCAAGTTCTTTTTTTCACTATTTCAACAACCAACACTCAAACAAGGCGTGTAACAGTGAGAATCATTGAAAAATGTGACTGATGTTGACCATTACTGATTCCCCTTAATGTCAGTGTTTCATCTGGCAACAAAGTTTGATAGTTGTACATGAAGCTTTGCCTATTTGTAGGAGAACATGGCTGAAATCTGGATAAGTTGATAAGATTTTGATGATGGTCTGGGTCTTGTGATGTCTGATATGATTTGTTAATGTGGAAGGTCTGATATTCAGGTTTCTTCAATCAAAACTAGACAACAAACAATAAATAAACACAAACTGCAAACATGAAGTTACTCATTGAATGTCAGTTATCAAGTCTTTGTCCTTCTCCCTTCATTGGGCGTTAACAACTTGGCCTGGTAGCTTCCTCCACATGGATTTTATAGTATCATCAGTTTCAATTAATAGTAATGACCGTGTCTGATTGACCTAATTACACAGCACAGCAGAGTGTGAGGGAGGAGAGGGACACGTTACCCCTCCCCAAACCCCTTCCACCTAAGGAAACAAACTGTACTGTATACACACATGGCTTTCTGCACCATACATGCAACAGCCTTTGAACTTAGTGACCCCCACCAACACAATGGGACCCGACCATCAGTACACGGACTGGAGGAACACGCAGGGAAATGGGGCAGAACAGTAACGGCAGTCATTCAGATGGAAACGAGGGGGGAGATGGAGAGAAAAAAATGGTGAAAAATAGAGAGGAGGGACGGAAAAGGTGGATTCAAACGGGAGTTGAGACGCAGGGTAAAGAAGGAAAAAGGTCTGCAAACATTTGTTCTTAAGTGGCGAGTGATTTAAGAGAACAAATTTCTCAGAATTTTCTCTCTGGTTAATTCACAAGTGGTCCAGACCTGTTGTATGAGTCATGCACAGATAGTCTGTCTGCCTCCACAAGGGGAGAAAACAATTATATATCACTGAAATCTACTAAAACACCACTAATGATGCTGTTAAATTGTTCTGTGACAGTCTGCTGATTTCAACAGCAGTACTTTTTATTCTTTCCCTCAACATTTTTGTAATTGTAACTTCCTTCTGTCCTTGTTTAGTAAAAAAAAACACACACTGCAATCACCCGTTGTAATTCTGGACGCCCTTAACCACCTGCTTTTGTAGCTGCTGTGTGTGTGTTCAAGGTTAAACCAACAGGACAGAGGACACCTCAGCCTCCACACACACACACACACACACACACAAACACACACACAACACATACATCCACCTCAGCGTGACTATCAGTGTGCACACTCACATTAATGTTCATCCACACTCACAGAAAACACACTTCCTCACTTGTGCAGTCACAGTGACACAAGCGCCTTGTCGGGTTTTAGTTTGACCTCCGCTTGACTCTCAATTACTCCGCCATTATGAGTGGTGCTCTCATCATATTAATAGGATACACAGTAGATGAATGATGTTGTGTGGTGGCTGAGTGGCATCAACATCAGATACAGTGAGAAGCAGATAAGTGATTCACACAGAGCGAGTCATTTGTGTGTAAAGAGCAGCATCTGTGCACTTATAGATGCACATATACAAGGGCTCGAACTTTCAACTCATATGTTGATTATTTTTTAACAAATCAATGATTCATTTAGTCTATAAAAATGCCACAGTTTCATCAAGTATTGATTTTACAATGACATTAACTGACAGAATAAAAACATTTGAGAGGCTAAGATTGGCTTCAATTACAGCTTTAACATGTATCAACATATACAGAATAAAGCACAGCTCACACAGGTTCAGGTTAATAGTAAGTGTAGTTACAATATAAAGGCTTGTAAACAACACTACAAGCCCTCATTACCACCCTAAATATAGAGTCAACAGAAATAAACAGTGATGCTAAGCTGGCTTTACTGCCACCCTGGCTGATGATACAAAAAGTGTTTACTGTACTGACACCTGCCTCTGATTGGCTAATGTCTTCTTTTTGCTACGAGAGCAGAATATTGATCAGTTGTTCATTGTTCTGGACAAAAACATTTGTTTATTTGAAATATTTATTGTATTTTTTTGTAGAATCCAACCTAGACTTGCACAAAAGTCAGGAAAATGTCTTTTTTTGTGGCAATATGATGTTTAAAGACCAAAAATTACACGCATATAAGTATGCATGCTGCAACACCACGAACACATGATGTTTATACAGACACACAAACAAAATGAGCCATATTTTCCTACACGCACATTTGGCTCATTAGCTGCTTTACAGAAAAACATTCATTTGTTCTGCCGACTTACAGAGAAAAACAGCTATTTCACTGGAAGGGTCAACTGAAACCGCAGAAGACTGCAACAGAAAATATCCATTTGAGGTAATTGTGACTAAAACAAGTGAGCCATGTGTGTGTGTGTGTGTGTGTGTACGGGTATGTGTGTGACATGTGCATGTACCTATCAAGGGGAGCAATTTTGTACCAAATCCAATTAATTTGAGTATGCTCGTCAGCTCTTTAGTGCTCAGTTATGTGGAGACAATTTCAGTAGACATCACTGTGGTTGCTAAGAGGAAGGAGTCACTGTCAACTCTCTGTCTCTTTGTTCCCCTCTGGAGAAAAAACTTAAAATAGTAAAACTGAAAAGTCGACATAAACAGTAAAAATTCACCCCAAAGTCTGTAAAGCCTAAATAGAGACCTAATTAACCTCTTCTACTAGAATAAAAGAAAGAAATCGCACCTCACAGAGGAGGTATTTCTATCTCTAAATGACCTGCCAGATAATGTCAAGTATAAGGAGTACTTTCTGTGAAGCCCATATCTACTGTATAATGCATTATTAATACCTGCATAATGAATTCTAATGATTATCTAATGTATCATACTTTCTATAGGCCTTTATCATAGTGAATTAAGGGCAGGATGTTCTGAAGGCCAGTGCTGTGGAGTAACTAGTTACATGTAACAGCATTATGTAATTAACTTACAAAATAAATGCAACGGTAATTGGTTACAGTTACTGAGAAAAAATATGTCATTAAAATAGTTCCTATTTCAAAAAAATGATTAGGAATTTCAGGTTATAAATCTGCCACCATTGTGTGAGTGGAAAGCATGATGACCATGGCAACTGTTTAATCATGTAAATCACTGAGATCATACATGCAGGACCTCAGGCTGTTGTTATAAGACATCATAATACATTATAAAAGCTTGTCGCATCTTTTATGTGCTTTACACATGTGTTACGTTACAGTGTAATGCATCAAATGGGCTCCAGAGAAAGCATTATCCAGGAGTCTGTGTGTAATATTATTCTAGCTCCAGGTAGTCCAATAACTGCTATTTGTTATAAATTGCAATCATCTCCACATGAATCATTCACTGCCCTCCAGATGAGTATAATGACCTTGTATTGCATTATACAAGTAATTAGCTGGGCTTAATAACTTCTATTGGAATATTCAATGCATTAACGATAGAATTTCATTCTTAATGACACATTTTTTATATATTGTTTTACACTATCAGCATGTCCTCAAGTGGTAAGAGAAGCTAATGAGAATGTGGATAATATACAGTAGGTCATTTACCTCTGCGTCATTGCACATTCAGTGCATTAAGAAGAATTAAGCTTCAAAATGCTGCAGGACTGTATGTCATCTTTGGTAAAAAAAAAAAAAATCATCAGATAGAGATGATCAGGCTACAGAGCTGTGATTATTTAGTCAAGCTCTTAAACTTATGAAAATTGCTGCAACATTGTTCTTTCACAGTGGAGCTATTGTAGATTAAAGTGTCGTCAGACTGTAATAGCTCTTTTTTGCTGGCAAAAATACGTTACTGGCTATCAAAATAGGCTTTCAGTGCAGAGTTTTATCAGGTCAGATAAGGTTTTAGCGTGTTATTCTTCACTGAACTCTCCAGAGCTGAATTAGAAATTGTTAGCTGAACAGAGAGATGATTCCTGAACAACCCCTGTGGGAAAATTGGGCAATTACGGCACTAAACATCTAGAAAAAAAGATCACAAACAAGAATCATTAAGCGCTTGCTCCCCTCTTCTGAGCCTTTCTTCAAGCACATGTTGGGAATCAAACCAGCAACACTTAAGTGACGAGCCCTCCCCTCCCTCACAATCCGCTCGGGGCCATTTATATGAAGCCGCCTTCATATAAACCCAAAGACCTCTATGAATTTTGTGAGAGGGTTTCCTGACAAGCGCTAGTGGGCAACATTAGATCGATACCATGTGAAGAACTTCTTCCCTGATGAGACATTTTATATGGATATGAATCGAGACCCCAGTTCCGCTACGATGGGAACAAGCAGTAATAGGGGCACACAATGTGACATGACGCCTGTAATGAGATGCGGCGCACAGCAGCGCAGAGCAGGATTTATTGTCTGTGGACTATGATAATGGGAGTGAGGGTGAAAATGGCAACGGTGGCATCGCTTTTATGATGGATGTAAAAAGTGACCTGAGGGGAGGGCAGGGAGCTAAATAAAGCCTGACAGACGATTAGTGAGTTTAAAAGAAAAACTGCAGAGGAAATACAGAGTTGTGTAAAACTGAAGAAGCTAACAAATACACGTTACACATAATGTAGAAAGGACGGCTCAGGAAAACATGATCCTCTCCTTTTTCTCAAGTCTTTTTGCCACAGCTCATCTGTAACAGTACACCTCTCTCCTCTTTCCTCCTGCAATGCTGCTCCTCCACCAAAGAAGAAACCCCTCTGCCTGCTTTCTTCTCTGCTATTCATCTCTTTTATTCCCTGCCCTTCTTTCACATTCTTCTTTTTATCTTTTTCCTCTTTTATACTCTCCAAGGTCAGATCTTCTCTGCCACATTAGAAATCATCGCTGTTGGGTGAAAGCTTCATTATCTCCAAAATGTCAACAAAAGAAAGAAAAACAGGTGCGTTTGACAGTGCAGTTTTTATCATTATCCGGTTGGTTTTGGAAGGGTTTTCTAAGCCCAAGAGGTTGATGAATTTTGTGAACCCGTAGAGGAGCGTGTAATCCTTTAATCCTTTAATTAAAGTCAATATAATATGAAAATGAATTTTTAAAAAAACTGCAATTACAGGGCTCTCATAGTTCAACAGGGGTGACATTCTGACAAATGCACAACCCCAGTGCCTGCTCACATGCATGTGTACATACAGTACCAGTCAAAAGTTTGGATATACCTTCCCATTCACTTGAATGAGCAAGTGTGTCCAAACTTTTGACTGTACATCCAATGTAATCAAACAGTTCAAGGTTGAAACTACTCACAGCTCAATAATGAGACCATATGTTATACAAATGCTAAGCTTTTTCTCTGCTGGTCCAATGCCATACTATCGACCTGCCGCAGCAGGTTTTCCGGTACACTGAAACACGTAAAAGGAACATAAAAGTACAAACATTTGCACAAAGGAAATCCACAAACCTGCCCTGCAAACATGTTGACAAGTAGAAAAAAGAAAAGTGGCACAAAGTGTGCACACGTATGCAAGGTCACGAATACAGGAAATCAAACTGACACTCACACATATCTCAAATAAAAAGAAAGATCGAAAAAGACTCAATGTGCAAAGTAAACACGCACACACACTTCCCTGCTATGCATATATAGAGGCTTTGAGCTCACTCAAGGACAAATAGGTCCAATAGAGACACATGTAGGGCTGGGTTTCTTATTTCAATACTTTTTTGGTGCCAACCGAAATGTGTCTGTCTGCACCAAATATTTAAAAGTGTCAAATTTATAGTTTCTGATCATTCTAAATCATCATTTTTTTTATGATTGAGGTGTATTGTATTTAGGCTTTAGGTTCTGTATGGCTGCATTTAACGTGAGAATTGAGGCCTCTTAAATGAAACGTTTATATTCCTCAAAGTAAGGTACTGAAAAAACTGAAACTTGGGTATCAAATCAGCACTAGTATCAATCAAACATTTCAAATGATATCCAGTTTTTGCCACATGGGCTGTTAAAGTACAGCTGGGTTTGGTTTGATCGGTTTGTCATACAGCAGACAAATGTTCCTACAGCTCACATTATAGCAGGCTGATGAAAATAAATGTTTACAGCTTTGCACATTACATCTGCTCCAGAGCAGTAAAATCAGCAGATGAGCTGAAGCAAAACTAAACTAGACATTCACAGAGCAGGTTCCTAATGGTTTAGGGTGTCCAGCACTTGTCACAAATACAGAACTTAATTCTTACTTGTCTTAACTCAAAGTTAAGACAGGTAAGAGAGCCAATTATGTAGCCAATTTAAAAATGTTCTACAAATTTGGCAGGTTTAAGAAAGAGGACTTTTAGCCGAAGTTTCTGCAGAAGCTGTTTGCTCTCTCAAAACACCAACTTGAACCATGAAGAGCTGAAGGGAGGACATTTGGATTTTTGAAATGTGATGGGGAGTTTTTCTAACACAAATCAACACAGGAACAGAACTGAAAGCTGGGAATCATTATATCTAAATGGTAAATCAGCAATGCTATCAAATACAAGATAAATTTGACTTATTAGATGTGTAAGAGCTCTACTGCACTGCATGCGGACCAGTGACTAATCTTAACTTAAGTCAACAACCATACTAATTACTAGAAGAACACAATATAATGTAATGTAATGTAAAAACAGCTTAATAATGTTTCAAATGAAAGTCAATTGTGAACATAAAAAGTACTGTTGAGAAAAGTGGGCTTAAGTGCTTCCTCGGTTCACAGCAAAGAGAGGAATGGAAGAAAATAACCGTATTCAAACCACATTTAAAGCAAGAACAACACAACAAAGGAGGGGATTAGCAGCAGGTGTAACGTTACTGTTTGAGCGCAGCATCCTCCTTTTCAAACACACGAGACGCTGAACTATGCCAAACACCAACGTCCTTCACTGCCACCGAGGGAAGTTGGCGTTATCCATAACTAATGCACCTCTGTTGGTGTCCCGTATCCTCTTCCCCCAGCATACTATGCCATTGCCAGTTTTTAGTACAGTCGCACTCTTAAGACACAGTGAAGCAGCTGTTGTGCAGGCAGGACTAATACAGTAATGTTGCCACAATCCATGTAGGATTTGTTAGAAAACCCTTTTGTATTAAAAAAAAAGGATATAGCCACAGGGTGGGAGGACTAATGGCTACAAACATAGTTGCATTAAGTCCGTCCCACACAGATTTAGGAGAGGAGGGTGTCAAAATCCTTTTTTTGTCCTCCCTGAGCAAACTCCATCTTGTGATATGTGGCTAAAACTAACTTTGGTGCTTAAATAGTTCCTGTGGTATGAGTCATATCTTACCGGCCATATTGCTGTCACACAGAAAGATAGGCACTGTGGGCAGAGCTGGCTAGTAGAGAGGAGTTGGTGGTAATACAAGCCATGGCTGTGTTTCTTTTTAAAGCCCTGCTCTCTCTTTACCATCCTGCATTACTGTAAATCCACTGTTCACTGTCTCCTCTGGGACGAGAGGCAAAGTGATAAGAGAAACAGGAGGAGGAAAGATGTGAAAGAGAGGTGGAAAAATAAGGGAGCAGAGGAGGAGAAGGAGGAGGACTGGGGTGAGTAAGCAGGGAGGGGATGAAGCAGAGAATGAGATGAAAGAGGAGGATGAACACAAAGAGGAGAGAGGGTGATAAATAGAGGAGACAGAAATGAGAGAAGAGGCAGCAGTCTGACCCTCAGATATCCTTGACAGTGACAAACTGCAGGTAGGCAGCCCTTATTCATAAAAATGTCAATATTAGAGGAAATCTGTTGGTATAATTTACTAAGCACAACTTCAATTAATATTCTTGCTTACGTGCAGTTTTGCAAACATGATAAACCATCGTTTATGCAAAACATCTCATCTCGGTGCCCAATCTGCAGAGAAACTGCTGACGTTGATCTACTGTGGCATTTTGTTAGCGTGCGTTTCAAAACTGACATGAGTCAAGATGAACTTGCTCACAGTCTGACAGAGGATGAGTGTAAACAGTCAAATGGAAAACGTTCATAAGGTAGTTGAAATGTGACAGCTTAATTTCTGTTAGCACTTAATGTCAATAACACTGGCACTGAGTGTCAGTGCTTGTTTTAATGGGAGTGTACAGTAAATAATTGGAACAACAAGATTTATGAGGTCTCTCTTGTAAAAGAGATATTGTATCTCAAGAGACTTCATGGTTAAATTTAAGTAAAAGACTACAGCCATGCTAGCAGCTCTGTCAAGCTGTACTTTGGCACAGTGGAGTTTTGAGCTGAGTGCTAGTGTCAGCATGCTAACATGCTTATGTTTAGCAGGTATGTTCACCATGTTAGTTTAGTGTGATAGCATGCTAACACATGCTAATTAGCACTAAACAAAACAGGCAGCTGAGGCTGATAGGAACGTCATTAGTTTTGCATGTATTTGGTCAACAAACCAAAGTAGTAGCTGTAAAAGTCCAAAACCTTATGACATTCAGCTTACTATCATAGCGGACTGAGAAAAACACCAACATCTGAGGAACTGGAACCTGAGAATGGTTGGTATTTTTGCTTAAAAACATGACTTAAAGGACCAGTGTGTAGGATTTAGTGGCATCTAGCGGTAAGGTTGCAGATTGCAACCCCTCCTTTTCAATTGTGTAAGAGAACCTACATTGGCTGCCAAACTAATGAAAAATGTGAAAGACCCTCTCTAGAGCCAGTGTTTGGTTTGTCCGTTCCGGGCTACTGTAGAAACATGGCGGTGCAACATGGCGGGTTCTGTGGAAGAGGACCCGCTCCCTATGTAGATATAAAGGGTTCATTCTAAGCTAACAAAAACACAACAATTCTTATTTTCAGGTGATTATATACTAATTAAAACACACTCATGAATATTATATTCCATTTCTGCTAATAGATCCCCCAAAATCGTAGACACTGCTCCAAAATTTGTGCAGATTACTTTTCTTTCAGATGACTGAATGTTTCAGCCCTGAAGCACAATTCTCTTTTTAGATTTCAAATTAAATGATAGTGTAGAAGGTAGAAAAATAGCCTTTTAAAGGAAAGAAATATCAATCATTTATAGAGGATAACAAATTCATTCAAGGACGACAAAACTGTTTAAGAATGTGGAGATACATACATTAATATCTACATACATGCTGTTCATTAGACCAACATGTCCAGATGTGATGGGCAGCCTCATTAGACAAGGTCACCTAATTATATGGATGACTAGGAAAGCTTGATGGGTGTGTGTGTGTGTGTGTCAGATAAAAGAACAAAGACAGAGATGGGTGAAACTGAGATAGAGGTGAGATAGAAGAGATCAGAGCGCAAAGATCAAAACAGAACAGAATGCCCCTCCCTTTCACTGTAGCTTCAGTCGATTATGTGTAAATAAAGGTGGGAAAACCACAGACACACATACACACGCACACACACACACGTGCATTTAACACGCATACAAGCATGAGCTCTCACACGTGTGCACATGCAGCAGGCAAGCTCTCACCAGCAACCTGATGGAGTCACACTGGGATAAAAACCCAGCTGATCCTTCACCGGATTTACCTGTCAGGTCAGCGTGTGTGTGTGGTTATCTGTGAGCATGCTTGCTCACACACACACACGGAAGCAGCAGAAAAAGAAGGTCAGAGGACAAACAGAGGGAGATACAGGGGTTTGGAGCGAAGAGACAGAGAGGTGTAAATTGTGTGATATTCCACCACCCCTGTTTTAAATTAAAAATCAGCTGATTTACAGGAAGAGGTGAAAGAGAGGTGTATATTATGTATCATTATCATTAATGCTCACCTCCACTTCCACAGAAAATACACCCTGCAGCCGGATGCAACAAGTTTATACCTGCTGTCTGGAAAACTACCCAAAGTCATTCTGAGTAATGCAGGAAATCACAAACTGAAGTAAGTTGATGAGACAGGTGGATACAAAGAAGTAAAAGCCAACATTTCATAACAAGTGAATGCATGTGAGCATGGACTCTTCCTGAAAATGGTACTCTAGTGATTTAGCTTTGCATTTCAACAAAGGAAGGGGACAAAATGATTTAAGAAATGTCAAAATTGGTGTTGTAGAGGCCTAAGATATCCTGACTTTTAGTTCTCCCCATGGGTCAAACTCCTCCACTTTCCATAATCCAACTTGAAAGCATCTCTTTTCCAATTTGTAATCTGTTTGTAATGCAGGCATTCTCTTATAGATTTGTAGTTTAACCTTAAACTTTGAACGCTCTTCCAAAGCTACAGAAGACATTATACAACTGTAGTAGTGCTTCTAATCATGAGCAAACTGATATTCATGTGTAAAGTTTAAGCTTCTATAACAGGAATTTCAAACAAATAAATGATTCGAAATCATTTCTAAATGGTTTTGACATTGCTCATGCGAGACGATTAATTCCAGTATTCTGCCAAATTAACTGTAGAGCTAGCAACATGCAGCCCTGTTCAAAGAACAGAAATAAAGTTTACAGCTTGATGCAGCTTTCATAGATGCATGCAAACAGGCGCATACACTGAGTCATACACACATATCAAACTGCAGGCACAAAAAACAAAAGTCGACACATAGCACATGCACAACTGCACACATCCTGAGTCAGGGTAGGTAAAATATAATCTGTGAGGTGCACGGGCTCAGATTAAGGTTGCAGACGGACCAAACATGTGAGTAGTGATACTGAAAGGGAGAATGAGGATAGCAGCAAATTCACACAAACACATCATGTGGAAGAGCCTTAAGATGTGTAAAATGTGAGAGGCCCATTGTCTTAAGAAAGCGAAACTGTTGCTGTTATGACGGCTGTAAAACAATGATGGTGGAGGTAAATAAGTGAGCACGAGGCTACTGTGGAAATAAACAGAATCAGATGACGAGGGTGTTTATACTACAACGCTTCATTTGTTTCTGTTGGTCATAAATCACAGCATGTCACTGATGTGTTGTGAAGTTAATGATTGACAAATGATTCATGACTTTATGACGTCTCATATGAACTTTTAGTACATGCTTCTTATATATGCATACATGCATGTGTCTGCATGTGTGAAAGCATTTCAGTTATGCTCTACGCTGTTGTAATGTACCACTCCTATGTTTTAGTAATAAACACATGAATAAATAACTCATCATCATGTTTATTACTCCAGGATGTGCTGGAAACCTTTCTTACTTGATAGATGCAACTTTAGATGGATGATTGTTCTGTTACAATGCAACACTACCATCCATACAGCCTGACTAAGACTAAGACACAAACTAAACAGAATTCAGCTGAAGCCTTCCTGAAAAAGAGAAAAGCAACAATTTGATTGTAATCATAAAAAGCTTTGATAGTTTTTTGCACCCCATGAATGCAGAGTTGGTAATGAAAACTGCTTACAAGTCATAAAAGTGTTGATAAGAGGATGGTGTGTCAGCACAGACGTCAAATACTAAGTCAGTGAAGAAGAGCGTGCAGCTAGTGAGATGGTACTCAAACCAAGCTTCACGTTAAAGGTAGTTCATCTTGTCAATGTGCTTTGCTGATGTAGAGCAAACGCTGTTGTGGAAGGATATTACTCTGCAGCTTCTAGGAATCATCTGCAAAAACGACAATCACAATGGGAAGCTGGAGCCCACCTGGAAATGTTGGTGAGTGAATTTCTAACCCTGAGATACAAATTTCTTGAAATATTCCACAAAGGCTTAAGTCATATACAATTTTAAGCAGAAGTAGACTTCTTGCCAAGTACATTTTACACATGCCCAGAAATCATACACTTTATTTTGAACCATGCTAACTATCAGGAGCAGCAGTGCTTAGCTCCACATCTAAGACCAGCTCTGCTGTCAAAAGCAAGGCAGGATTATTTTAGCAACATGACAAATTTCTCACAAAAGTATTACTCATGTAAACCACCAGTGACTCATCTTCTGGGAAAACAAGTATGCAGAAAAATAAGGATGATAATAAGATGGATATGATTCATGTGAGGTGAAGCATATGATTTCAAGTGGGCAGTTAAGATTCAGCACTTCCCTTCAGTCCAGTTATATTGTAATCTATAAAAACTTTTCTTCAATTACTGTGATATGATGTTCACAAATCTATGAAGTAAGAGAAGGTTCAAGATTAAAACCCTCCTTTCTCTGCACTTTTCTGATCTCTTTCCACCAGACTCAAGTGAACTTAAGATTTTTCTGGTTGGTCCAAGACGGACAGGAAAGAGCTCTGCTGGTAACACTCTGCTGAGCCAGGGCCAGGTTTTTGAAACCAGAGGAGGTGGAGCCAGCACAGCTGCTGGTGCCATCACCTCTGGACGTCACTTGACTGTGGTGGATGCACAAGGTTGGGGTTCATCTGAGGATTTTGTGCCCCGAGAGGAGAAAATTGAACTGTTGCGGGCCTTGTCTCTGTGTGAACCTGGAGGACCTCACGTTGTTCTGTTAGTGATCCCTCTGCTGGACTTCACTGAGCCAGAGAGGAGAGCAGTGGAGAGGAGGATGGAGATCTTGACCTCTGCAGTGTGGAGACACACGATGGTATTGTTTACATTTGGAGACTTGCTGAGGGGAAGAGGGAAAAGCGTGCAGGAGCATATCCAATCAGGAGGCTGCGCCCTGCGTTGGCTGATGGAAAAGTGCCACTATCGATACTACGTGATGGACAACAAAACCACCATTATCAGCGAGAAAGAAACACTAAAGCAGGAGGTGAATGGAGGTGTGAGGAAACAGGGAAAGACTTGGTGGAAGAAAGATGCCAAGGAGGCAGGAAGGAAGTGCACAGGAAGTGAGGCAGACCGGAAAAAGGAAGCAGAGCAGGAACAGGTGAGAGAGCTGTTGAGTAAAGTGGAGGACATGTTGCAGGAGAACGGAGGATGGCACTTCTCTCTTCACATGTACCAAAGGTTGGAGGAGGAGTGGAGCCGCAGAGAGCAGGAGCTGAGGGCTCGGCTGGAGGCAGAGACCGGTGTGGGACGTGTGAGGACAAAACAAGAGATGGAGGTGAAAATGGAGCCGGAGAAGGAGCAGAGGTTAAAGACATAAGAAGAGCAGGAGGGTAGCTTGAGCAAAGAGCGAGAGAACAAGGGAGAAGGTGTGGAGAGGAAGATGAATAGAGAGGAGAGATGAGGAGGAGAGAGTGAAGGGAGAGCTTAGGAGACAGACGAGTGTGGAGGAAGGATGGGATACAGGCTCTGACAGTGGAGGAGAGAGGGAGGAAAGGGGGAGAGTGATGAAGGAGGGGAAGAAGGAGAGAAGTGAACACTGAAACGATGGCTCTATGTCGGCCTAATGGGTGCCTGAACTAACTCTGATCACAATCTCTCTTTTTATTCCAACTGGGCAGCTTGTCTCAGCTTTAACTGCCACAATGACTCTAAACCAGAGACCCTGTACCATCTGTGGTCACAAGTGACAAATTTAGCCTTTTATGCTGCGACACTAAATCCATGAGAACTACTTTCATGTGATGACCCACCGGCAATAAACCTGGAAGATATTTACTGAGCTTTAGGAGCTGCATTATATTCTTGTGGATGTCACAGCTGCTTTCACAAAGACCGCTGCGCTCTAAGAAAGAGAGGAAGGTTAATGTGCAGGAGGAACATATGTGACTCTATTTTGTCTTTTTCATGTCCCATCTACCTTTAAAACTGTGTAAAACTCCCATTAGGCACCGTATCATTATAAATTATACATCTGCAGTGCATAATAAATGACATTCTTTTCCGCTCCATGCCTTGTAGTTTGAATTGTTACCACTCTGCTCTGTGGTGAATCTATTGTTGGTAGCACATTCAGTGCCCATGCAGGTTTGTATAATTATAAAGCCTTTCATAGCAGGCGTGCTTAAACTGGATTGCCTTTGCCTCTAAAATCATCAGGAATCTGAGACATTGTGTAATCCCAGATCTCGGCACTCTCCCTAATTATGTACAGCACATTCCCAAATACTGCTGGTAATTTATGAAACGTGAGAACATGTAACACTCGCTTGTGCTCAAGTAATTAAAATCTAATTTTCTTGCTTGTGAAAGGCAGACGTATCAAAACAAAGCTGTTATGCAAGAAAAAGGTAAGAGAATAAACTGTGATAAAGGAGACGAGTTGCAGAGTACTGAGCTTGTGTTTATTCTTCTTTCATGTTTTTTACTTTTTCAATTGGCAAAAAAATGAGGCAATCACTGTCAGCGCACGCAGGTTTTATGCCAGAGTTGAGGGACGCGCGGTCACCCATTTCATTACATCTGAACAAATTGTCAATTGGCTTCAGGGAATTGCTGTCTCTCTTCAGCTGACACAGACAGTTAATCCTCATCTCTGGCTCACAGTCATGATGCCATGCAAGGTCAGTCATGTTGTAACAAACGAGGTCAGGCTCGACCGGGACATCACATCGGGCGAGACCAGAAAGTCCATTTCAAATGCACATAATCAGATAAAAAAATCTCTCTATCTCTCACGCCGGAAATGGTTCAGTTCTCTCTACCTGTATAGTAAGTGTAAAAAGCTTCCAAAATGCCCAAATGCTCCGAGCTTGTGGATGAGTGGTTTCTAATTATTTTAAGCAATGAAAAGATTTTCAACACAGAAGTATAGAGTGAATATAGCACATGTACATTACATTTTTTGCTCAATAGCAACAGTTTTTTTCCTGAACAGCTTTTAATTAGGCATGGGAAACTGCTACTTTGGTTCGAGAAGGCTTCTGTGTGTGTCCAGACATGAGTCACTGAGAGACATGTTTCCAGGGTTTACCAGATGTTTTCAGCAGTCAGTTCCTCTCTGGTCAGAGAATTGAGTTTCTGGAGTGTCTGTTTGGGATCAAGGCCTATATGGACGTCTCGGGATGGCACATGATGCAGTCTGGTGCCAAAAAATAATGAAGAAATTCATTTATTAGAGGATGTTAGGGAGCTAAACGGCTTTAGTGTTTTGTGTGTGTGCGTTTTTCACTGGTTTGAAGTGGCCAGGGCTCAGCTGGAGAAAGGTGATATCATGTAACTCAGTGTAGCAACATTTTAATCAAAATGTGATGACAGCTCGGTTGTTTGCTAATGTTGTCAGACCACGGTCAATCAAATCTGATCAAACCACACATTCCTGATGAAGCTGATCAGTTGAGTTTTTGCGTGTTTAACTCGCTTGTGCGTTTGTGATTTAGTGGTTAATAATTAACATTCTAGAGACATTTTCAATATTTGAAGTTTTCAGAGGCTTTAACATATGTGAGATGTGGAAAAGTGAAATAGCTTTTTTAACAAGACCTCTTAACTACAGTATGAGTTGACCCTTCACATAAAGACAAAGTTAGAACTGACGTATAACACATCCAACATTCATTAGCATTCAACTGGTGCCTGTAAATATTTTTTATTGCAGAGCATCAAGGTTTTACACCCTCGTCCTTAAGATCTCTGTGGTCACAAATCTGACCTCACTATGAACCAACTGGAATTATATATGATATAATCGTTTTTATTGGGCTGCATTGCGATACCTTTGAATATGTTCAGGTATATACTGTACTTCCTCATTATCAGTTTAATCATTTGCTATGAAACACTTATCTAAGATTATGACAAAGTCTGGGCACAGACTGTCTTGTCCTTTTATGTATTACACAATATTTATAGCAGTCACATAGGCTTATATGACGGCCAATTGAATGAAATGTTTATCAGTAATCTGTCTTATGTAATATCAAAGATCACTGTCGGACAGGAGTCCTCTTCTCTTTAAAGTAAAGGACACTAGAGTTATTAAATAATGGGAAATACCAATTTCACATATTTAATAGCTTAAAACAGTGAGCTAATAGTAACAGAAAGCGCTCCAAAATGTGTGACATGGAGCTAAAAACAACTTTGGCTGTTGGATCCAGAGGCACCTTTATGTAGCTGGCAATGCAACAGCTGCTGGGGGGAAGCACTTGTCATGGCTACCGCTGTTGCTATGAGACAACAGACAACCCTTTTGATATGCAGTATTCTTTAGCTAAAAGCTGGAATATTTTTAACTTTCAGCGCTGAGTGCAAGACATGGTCTCTGCTCAGAGCAGCAACAGGATGAACAACAGCGTGTCTTTCCCTTTGAAAGCATGAGATGAAGGAGCCCAGTGGTCTGAACACAGTCCAGTAAAGCTTTACTTTCTCTGGAGTAACTTGTCTTACTTTATGGTTACCTAGCAACATACATTAACTCAAAAGTTTCTGCATGATATCAACAGTCAGTGGACAATAAGTAGCTCAAGGGGAAGAAAGTCGCAATTGCTCAGCTTGTATTGATTAAGATAAAAAAATGTATTTCTCTGTGGAATCATGTAAAATGTGTAGGAGGCATTTAAGCAATGTTTATTCTCTGGTTGAGGAATGGACTCAGATCAGTTTCTAATATTGTGTAACATCCGTTTTTAATGATGCAACTAATTCTCCTTCACATATGAGTTGCTGCCATAAGGCTTAAAGTTAAAGGAACTGTATTTCCAAACTAACAATGACCATAAACCTCTCAAAGCAATTAGCATAGTAAAGAAACTGGTTGTGTGTGAGAAGGGTTAAATTTTATTCTTATACACTGACTCACTGAGCCCTTTGTTCAATCAATCTGAACTGTGCGGTGTCCTGATGATTGATGTTGTTGTTGCATTCTTGGTTATTTATTTAGTTTATCTGTGTCTTGTTGCTGTACTTAGCAATGACTGCCATGAGCACAGAATACATTTCTAAAAAAGGACAATAAAATAACCTAAATAACACTAAATTCTTCTCTTTTCCCACCCAAGTGTTTCTCACCACTTTATCAAACACTTTGGTAAATCTGACACTGAACAACTGACAGAAAGCATGCATATGCTCATATGGTAAAATGTAATTCTAATGAATTATTCTAATTTATTTTGTGGTACAGTAGGCTTGTTTCCAGGCATGTAGCATATTCACAAGACACAGTTTTGCATTACAATGTGACCCACTGACCTAGTGAACCACATCTGTAACCCACCACCATAAACTTTAACTACACACAAAGGTTACATTCTTCTCTTCTTGGAGCTAGTTCACATTAAACAGCTCCGGCTAAAATAAGCATTGATCATGCGGCATCAGCAGGGGAAAAGGGAGAAAATTGTTTATGTGATCGATTTCAGTTTCTTTACTGTGTGTGCAGAATAGAAGATGATTAACTTCATGCAAAGTCTGGCAGTAACTATTAAACTATGAGCCTAGTTTCATCGAAATTGAAAATAAACACAACTTTAACTCTAAATCTGTCTTAATTAGAGCTGCACTTTATCTTGGTTCTTTAACTTGTTAATTTGCTGTTGCTTAGGTGTGTAATTTCATTTCAGATATTGTTGTAGCTTCTTTATGTACTGTAAGGCTAAAAAGACTTTCACTTTTGCTGTGACATGCCTCCATTTATTTATTACCGGCACCACTTTTAGTTACTTAAACAAGTCAAACACTGTTCAACTTGAGATCGTTGAGGTGAAACGAGCTGCAATGCAGCTACAGTACATTCTTGGTCTATAATGATTCACTGCAAGGTGACTTCCTTTACTCTTTTCACGCTGGCGCACTCCGCAATGGATGTCCGTACTGCATAACTGTAATCCATCACATACACACAGAAACACACACAATTAAAGCACTGACACCATTTTGTCAGTCAATTCTTCTTGAGAGGAGAGGCGCCATGAAAAGTGAACATAAAATCCAAGTGCACATGAGAAGAGAATGAGATCAGACTGAGCAGCAGCTGATCTAAGTTCTTCCTACAAAAGTGTACTCTAGCATAACCTTAACATCTAAAAAAAAAATCACAAACCTGTATGAGCTACACTATAATAAGTACTGAACCAGAATTACAAGTCTCTGACAGCAGCACTGAGTAACTTCAGCTGTGAGAGGACAGGGCAGCAGTGTGGGGTTGGACCAGTCTGCTGCAGTGCTGGCCAATGGAGCGAGCTACTGTAGCTGCCTGGGCACAGAGCCCAGCAGAGGGCGAGGGGAACGAAGGGGCAATGTGAATTAGATAGAGAGACGGAGATAACGTGATGGATAACTAGAGGCGGATTGACAGATAAAACAGAGGACACACAGTAGGAGAGAGGGGACACTGAGGGCAGCAGAGGGAGTGAGGGGACAAAGTGGACAACAGAGAGCGAAATCCGTGACTGCAACTTCACAGATAATAAAAGGAAAAGTGTGTTTAGATGTGTGAAAAATGTGCGAGAAGGGAAACATAATTGGAAACACAGGCAGAGATGGATTCTACAGGAGATCACAGACCACTAAAGGCATTGGCACCAGTTAGTAAAACAATATCCTCAAAGAAATGATTCATAATACTTATATTACCTTCAGCCCTGCACACATTACTGTGTGGGGCATGAGAGCCTCCTATTTCAAATATGAATCTTGTGCCAATATTAAGTTTTGAAGCAGAAATAAGTAAAAATATAAAGAAAACATATGTGATGAAAACTAGACAAAAGTATCTGTGATGCACTTACTTTCATTTATTTCTGGTATAAGGCTCTAATCACATTTGGAATGACAATGTGTATGTTTGCTCCAAAGGTCCCCAGCTGTCAACTCAGTCATGTGGGAACAGAAATCAGAATTGGTTTTTCTGACGCTCCACAGATTTATCTGCTCAGGACCCGGTAGGATTTCTGCAACATTCCCAGGCAAAGCACGCAAAAACTTATAAGATATGACAATTTCACAGCCATTAAGGCAATCGTCTCTCTGGTGTTACACTAGAGATACAGAAGCAAAAAGTCAACCAGCAAATAAAAGGTGTATCCTTCCCCCCTTTCACTGTATTTCTGTGATCCTTCCACATGTAGAAGCATCACATGTGTCCTCTGCTGCTCAGCTGCACGGCTGACAGGACATCAACACTGAGGGGATCCAGATTGAAATGCTGATCATCTCTAGTTAGCAGATGTAACACGTGTGTGTGGAGGAAATCACCCTGCAATGATGCGGCCCCTAGAGAGTAGAAAAAAAGGCTAAATCTATCCAGAACGGTCACGTCATGTGGAAGCCGGCACAACATAGCTTGTGTAAACCACAAACTTACTAGGATAATTGAATCCAGCAGTGTTGCACGTTCCATGTGTGAGAAGGGCAAATAGTGAGCAGTTTGAGTCAAGGTGAAAAAAATATGCGCTCTCCTGAACAACAACAACTTTAACATCCTCAGAATCTCTTATGACAGATTTAATTTCACACTACTGAAGAGGAATCAGCTGAATAGGAATAAGCTTTATTATTTTGCATAGAAACCTCACTTTGATCTACTCTGATCTACTTTTCCCGTGTCATTAACAAAGTTTCATTCAAGTATTTAAGAAGTTAACTAACTCTTCAGTTAAGAGTAAGACGGATTTTTCGTTTAATGTATATTTAAATTTAAGATTAAAAAGGGTGAAATGGGTTAGAACGAGCATACCAGAGAGGATTTAGGCCATGACCTTTACGCCATATCTGACTTCATAATATACAGTATGTGGGTTGAGGGGAAAGTATGTCACAATGTTAGAAAGTTCTAACCTAAAAGTATGATTCCTCAATATTCCACATTTTGTGAAAGACGTGACAGAAGCTATGAGTCATCTCTTTGTGTGAGAAGAAAGTCCTCATTTGCTTTTTTCTTGACTCATTTTCTGTTTTGAAAGACAGTAAAAGGCCAGAGCAAGTTGGTGATCTTAGAGAGAACTGTGACCGAGGCCAGACTTGACTCTGCGCCCCAACTATGGGCAGCTGGTCTCCAAGGTTACGGCCCTGCAAAACAGTTGTTGGAGTATTGCAAGGCAATAGCGACACTAATTGTAGACATCAGAAAGAGTTTTCTTGTGCTCCCAATGTGTGTTTATTGAGCTTTCAAACAGAAAAAAAACAATTGGGAGTGCGGGCCAGTTGCATACTGAGCCACAGATGGTTTTAATTTCTTTCTTTACTTTTAATATTACAAGCAAAATATTGAAGTGAACAAGGCAAGTCCTTAGGTTTACAATATTGACCTGGCTAAGATTACTCCAATATCTGATTAACACTGATAGACTAAAAAAAAAAGGCAAACAGAAGACTTAACGCAGTTCAGAGGTGTGATGTGTCACACCGTACAACCGTGACACAGGGAGTTGCTGGAAAAGAGTGACTGTACTCTGTCAACTTTCCGTGACAAAAAAAAAAAAAAAAAAATGTTAAAGAAAGGTTTTTCAAGGACATAAACTCCATTACATCATGTCTCTGCTCTCTGCTGCAAAGGACAGGATTCCTGAGCACCAAGGCAAACCCGTTCACCTGCCTGAAATCATGACATCATTCTCACTCAATGCGCAAACAGGAAACGTTAAAGAAGCGTTGTCATGGAAATGGTGCAACTCGTCTTCAACAGCAACAGATGGATGCAATTCCGAGTCGCTTCATAGACAGACTTTAGTTCCTCTTTATGTGTCGCAAGAGGGAAAAACAGAACTACAGAAACACCATGAAGAATAAAACAGTAGATGATGTCATTGATGGTCTACAAGCTTTCAGTGCCGACAGGTCGCTTTACCTGAATTCCTTCTTTCTTGTAGTGTAACAACACAGAGTGGGCTTTGATAAAAGCTCATGTCACACATCTAATTCAGTGGAAGCACAAAAAGAAGTGGAGTGAATGAAGAAACAGCTGAATAAATTGGGTGAGTTTTTCATTCACGGTAGAGATGAATGCCAAAGAGAGGAAAGAGGGGCCGAGAGACCTTTAAATAGAACTGAATCCATGAGAGGACACAAAGGAATCTGGTCTGTCGGTAAATTGGCAATGTCAGGAGGCCAAATTGAAGTGTTGATTAGAGGCCAATCCTACAGCTTCCTGGACAAAGAGGGAGGGAGACGAAGATTGGGGAGGATAATCTTGCTCTCATTCATTACGGGGATGGAGAGTGATTGGATCGCCCCGTTAATAACACTGGACCTGTATGTGGCTGTGTGTGTGTGTGTGTGTGTGCGGTGGATTTAATAAATGAAAACAATGACGTTCTGAATCAGTGGTCACCAAAAGCTTCAGAATCAAGTTAGGCTTGTATTAAAATGCCTTGTTTTGTTTTGTTTTTTTTCAATGAATATCAAACAGGTATAGGAAATAGTCTTTTCACTTTATAAAAAATAAAAAAAAACTCATCTAAAGAGGGCATTTGTGTCTGGGAAAAGCGTGGCTCACAATCATATTCTAGTCTGAGGCAGCGTTAAACGTGGGATTTATGGGTTTGTAAAAAGCAACTGCTGAGCTTTCAAAACCGATTTCAGCCCCTCAGCTTTCCTTGCTTGCATACATTTCCTTGAATCTCTGGTGGCGGGTGTTTTGTGGTGCATAACTGACTGCTAAGCAAAACAGATCCATCAAAAAGGTTTTTACTGCTGTTTAGAGTGTATTTCTGGAAGTTAATTGCATTTAAATGAGTGTCTCGAAGAATGACTAATACTATAAAAGACAGAGTGGTAATGTTGTAATACAGTAAATTCAATAGCAATACCTTTGTCTTGATTCACTTTCTCTCTCTCTATGCATGACACACATACACACACTCAGACTCTGGGTGGAACAGATGAGGAGAAATGGATCGGTCCTGACAGAGAGCGGGATAAATGGAGAGATAATCAGGTGTGAAATCACTCTGGTTTTCTTTCTGCAGTAATTCAGTCTGTCTCTCATCTTCTCTCAGTGTCTCTCAAGGCACAGGGCCACTTCTGTCCTACATGAAACTAATAGAACTAATAGTGGGACTTTTAACACACACACACACACACACACACACAGGTGGTACAGTAGGGAAATGTAAACCTGTTAGCTCCCTCAGGGTGTGACTACTCCCCTGGATGCATCTGTGTACAGAATTTCATACTTCTTCTCTGTCCTCCTTCTCACAGTTGTTTTTTAGTCCGTCTTTATCCCTCCATCTCTTTTCCCTGAGCTACATATTATTCTCCATCTGATCTGACATTTCCTTTCCATCCTTCTGTCAATTTACCTCTTTTTATCCTCCATCTCCACTCATCCCTTTCTTTTCTGTCTCTCTGTAGCTCAGGTTTTATGCAAATATGTTAATGTGATTTATAATTTTGCAGAATAAAAGGTTTTAATGGAAAATTATGCAATAAATGGTAATCTAAACTAAAAATGATGCAATGCTGAAACACTTCCAACTTTTTTTCCGGTGGGGGTTTCAGTTTTTATTCAACAGTCCAATATTTAGGGGGAAAAAATATTCACTTGACAGTTGGTAACTAAGCTAGCACGTCTGGCATGATCTGGTTGTTAGCTGGCAGCAGATTGCCAGAGAGCAAACTGAATATATGGTGTTGCACATGGACTCTTTACTCATGGCACATACAAACACATCCACAAAGTCCATGTAAGGAACATATTAATATTGTCTGATGTCAAAACGTTTAATACACCATAGCTCACATATTGTGTGTCAGAGACAGGGCACACAAACCCTCCTGCAGGCAAAACCAAAACACACCACTTTGATAACTGACTGGACATCCTTTATCTTTTTTATATACTCTCCTATGTTATACCATAGTTGACTTCTATCCACTGATAATATAGTGAAAAAGAGGTTTCCTGGTTCATTTTAAGGAACACATATTATTTCTGATTTATTGTCTCCACGCTGTACAAAAGCTTCCAGCTTTTAATATCTGCAAGGCGCCCAGGTGAAGGTGTTGGCAGTCAGGTTGCTATAGAGACAGTTATATCTGTGAATCACCATCATAGCAATGCCTCTGGTTTCCTGGATAAGATGTAAATGTAAAGAGGAGTTAATCTAGACCAGTTCTCGCTAGTTCACAAAGTGACTGTCTGAAAGGGGAAAGAAAACTATTTTGATTTATTAAGTTATTAACAAATATGTCTAGATGAACTAGATTAATGTCAAGCACCTGTGTTAGTCCTCATTAGTAAGAGCAGATGCTTCTCATAAAAGCTGTATTGGATCAATAAAAAGCCAATAGTGTCTGTGGGTTGCTTAATCACTGAACATAAACAGCAGATTTCTGGAGTCTTGACATAACTCTGATCTGACTTCTGAACATTTCTAAAATTAATTCAAGATGAGGCTAAATCAATCCTAAATGATTTCTGAGAAAACCAGTTGGAGTTAAGCTGGTTTCGCAAGTAGCACTGCAGTTGATCTGGCTTATAAATCCTCTTCAGTCCAGAACTACTGTAGGCTTAATTTCTTTCTGGGAATCAGGCCTAAAGTTCAGGAGCTGAACCAGATCAGTGCTCCGTCTGTAATGCCGACCCAGAGCCTCAGACAGTCAATTAAAGGTAGCACAACTGTAGCAAAAGCACCACTTAACTGCAGGTCTGAAAGAATAAGTACAGGTTACCTTGTCAAGGTTACTCACTCTTCTGAGCAGAATTGCTCACACAGAGAAATGTTTGAAAACGATTACTCCAATTTTTCTCTGTAGCTTTTGAATGAAATAGCACAATCAAAATACTTACTGTGTGTCTGCTGGAGAGGTTGGATTTTATAAGCTATAATATACTAAATGTGATTGTGATGATTTGGATTTTTTGAGTAAAAAATCTGAGAATGATGCTTCTTTACTTGAATCTAATGTTTAATATGAGTTCGGAGTCATTACAATCTGTGTGCCTGTGTGTGTTAAATTCACACTTCGATCGCTTTTAGCTTCACTAATCAGGCGAAGTTTTGCAGCCCTTCATTAGCACCCAGTTTCTCTGCTGCCTCCCTCCTTTCTGAGCAGCCTTCCCCCTTGATTCTTCTTTCACTTATCAGTTCATGTGATCTCCACAGAACTGACACCAGTCGCTTGACATGACTTTCAATTTGCCCCTCACTCACTCCTTACACATCTTCTTCATCTCTAATGTCTCTCCTTTCTGCCTTTGTCTTTTATCATCCTGTTTCTGTCATTCTTCATTCCAGCTGCCACGCTTTGATCCCTGATCATTCTCACTGCTACCCCTGTCTCATTGTCCGTATATTTTCGGTTTGTCTTTTTTCTCTTTTCTCACTCTTGCTCCTTTATTCATACCACCCTCCTTTTTGTCAGTAGGCTTCTTTCCTGAAAGCGTTGACACTAGATAGCAAGCAAAAAATCACCATCTTCACTTTTCAGGCTTTCTGTTTTATACATGTTTCCCTGTTTGTCTTTCTTCTCTAGCATGTCACACAGTTTCCCCTCTCTTCTGCTATTCTTTTCGTCTTCTGTCTTATTTTATTTTTTCATATCTTTCTTTGCCTCTTTTTTTCCTTCTCCTCTCTTCTCTATTCATCTCTGCTGTTAAATATTTGATTACGAGCTGCACTGACATGACACCACTGTTCCCCACTGGAGCCGAGGGTGTTTAGATCTCAAAGCAGAGGATAAAGAATGAACATGCACATACATCTGAGCCTTTTCTGTGTCATTTAATATGTGGTGCAGTTTCAGAACAACCAATCGCTGACATTTTATGATGTTCTGTTATGTCAAGAAGAGCAAGGACACAGAGAACAGTTGCAAAGGCGGAGGTATCATTCCAACAAAGACGTTAAGTTTGGGGAGAATATTGGTTGAAGTCATAGCTTCACTTTTACATTTTGCAGAAGCTACTAAGTAACTGGGTAGTGAATCAGCCGTTATTCAAATGAGCACAAATAGCTTCTGTAATGTGCTTTATGGTTTAGAGTTCAGGTGCAAACACAACATTAACTAGAGTTTGCATTTTAAATTATCAATCCAACCTGAAGTAAAATGCATTAAAAATGTGCATTAAAGTCACTAAAAGTCCAGGCTGGGTAATATAAGATAAACACATAGCATATACCTTTCTCTGTGTGTCTTCATAGGGCATGGGCTCTACAGAGGAGTTGCTGATAGCTTGTCTAAATGCACAGAAAGGCAACACTTCAGAGAAAGAGAAAAAAAACGAGCAGCCAAAGAGATACGGACACGTACATGTGACAGTAAAAAGCAGAGGGAGACAAATCAGGGAAGCATAAAAAGCAGAGCCATTTATGCCTGCAGCTAGCAGCTAAGTTAAGCTGAAGCACTAACCCACTGACCCACATATCACACAGCCAGCAGTTTAGTGTGAAGCTCTCGGCCCTAGATTGTTAACTGCCAGGCTGCCACTAGAAAGTCAAGTCATGATTCAAACCCTGATGAACACACCTGAGCGAAACTTCAAAGCATCAATCAAACTAAGCAAAGCGAAACCTGGTTTTACAGAAATATTTCTAAACGCTTCCGGTATTAAAGGATCAGTTCACCCAAATCAAAACATTTTCTCACTGACGGCGTCTAGTCAGATAGTTTCGGTTGTGTGCTGAAACTTGTGCTGCCATGTGAATATAGCGGAGGTGACTGAAAAATTACATTTGAAAAAATTCAACAGTCTCCTCACAGTCCACACAGCATAACGTACAGAAGTATTTTCTGGAAGGAGATGTTGCTGTTGGGTTTTCCCAAATGTAATTTTCAAAATATAAGGAGTGCTTTGAGCAGCAAAAACACAATTTTATTCACCTCCTTTGTATTGAGGTGGTTGCAAAAGTCTCAGTGATGGATATCTCCAAAACATCAGCAGATAAAACCGAACAGAAATCTGCATGACTCAACTAATTTCTGTGTAGAACAACAACTAACATGCAGGTAAGCAGAAACGCTGTGTCAGGTTGCAATGGAGGGGAGAGAGAGTGAGCAGGCTTCGAACTACTCTCATGCTCTTTATTTTTCATACTTTACACTACTGTTTCAGGCACTTTTCATGTGTTGAATAGAGTGCAACATTACTGTATGATGCCTTCCAGGAAGGATTGTCCAAAATTTGGCCCTGTTATCCCCATTTGTAAACCATTATCGCATCTTCCCCCTCTCTATAATTGATGGTTTTTCACTCCACTTGGAACAACACAGTCTTCACTTCTGCCTTCCAATGTGGCTGGACAACACGTCGCACACACACGACCTTTTCAAGCATACCTTCTTTACACCTATAGTGAGCAGAATTTGAGGAGAGTATGACTTTTGACTGCAAGTTACCAGAAGTAAATGATGCTGAGGTAATTAATGAGTTCTACAAATGAAAGAAAAAACGACCATAATCATAGAAGCTGACAACCCATACTGAATAGAACAAAAACATGGGACCGCAGGATGCTATAGCCTTCATGTAAACCCACCAGGCATGAATGGATCTCAGTGTTCTGTAGTTTTGGTGAATGAGTGTCTGCATGCGGCAGCAGCAGCAGCGGTGGTGGCAGCAGCATCTGGTTTAGGTCTGACCTGGAGTGTTTGAGCTCATGTGATGCAGACTAAACAGTAGGGAAGAAGGAGGGAGGTCAGAATGTCAGGCTGGCTTACAGAAGGGGAAAAAAAAGTGGGTCACTTCTCGTTGACAGATCTGCTGGAATGTGACGCCTAAATAAGCCTGTAGTTGTGATTTTAACTACAAAGTATGAATTCATCACTGCCAAAGAAAACCCGGTATTAAGTGTCTGCGTGCTGCGAGTGCCACGTTTCTTTCAGTACATTTGAAAGTCCAGAGATCTTGATGTGTGTTTGTCATTTTTCACATAGTACAGTGAAAATAGACGAAAAGTGATAATGCAAAGATGTGGGTGTGTCGCAGTTTTAGAAAACTCGTTTGGAAATATGATGATTGGTAACCTTTTCTTAGTCAGCTGATCAGCTGAGTGTCGGTGTCACACTGCCTCGTTCACATCATCCCACACAACCGCACAAGTCTTCTCCTTCTCTAGTTTCTGTCCTTATTGTTCACATCCTCCTTCTCACTGCCTTTGTATCCTGCTTTCACCGTTCCCCTAATAAAACTTCACCGTTTCTTCCTACATCTCATTCTACTTTTACTTGTTGTCATTGCTGTAACTCTCACTGCCTTTTCTTTCCCTTTCATTCTGTCACTCCCCACCTCATCTTTCTTATTTACCTTTCCTCTTTTAAACCTAACTTCCCTGCTGCACACTGTTTTCGCTTTGCTTTGCCTACCTCACAGACTTTGAGACGGTAATGATTGGTCCTGTATTCTGGTCAGCTAAACTGTCTGAGGCTGAAAAATGGCTTGCGCTGGTGAATCATATCACAGCTGTTGGATGAAGAACCTTTAATGTCAACTTCTCAGCGGCTTATAAAAAAACTGCACTGACATTAGCTTCAACATCAGGAAAGAAACAGACTTTGTAATCCTTCAACTGAAGTTAAAACCAATACCCTGAATTGGATTTACAAAGTTTTCCCCTGATAACAGTTATGTGAGCCAAACAGTGGACTCTAATGATTCAGAAAAGGTCTGAAATTATATTTTGGGTGGTTTGTATATTAGCTGATAAGGAAGGCAACATTAAACTGTCAGATTTGGCAATGGAGTTTGGGGTGTGAGCTTGAGTACAAAGAGAAAAGAGAGGAGGAAACGGAAAAAGAGAGGAAGTGGCACATATCAGGGCTGAAGCTAAGACAGCTTCCATTGTAGAGAATCAAAGTACCGCTAATTGGTACAATTATAGAGACAAGATGAGAGAGAATAAAGAGCTGCGTGTGTGTGAGTGAGACAGACGTGCACACACGTTAGACAGAAGCAGATGAGAGTGTGCTTCAAGGTAGCAAGATAAATTAGTTACACATGCTGTTTATGTAATGCCGCAACAATTAAGTGAAATATACACTATCTGGCAAAGAGGGATTAGTTCACCTCTAGACGGAAGAAAGAAATTCTTTGAAGTCAGAAGGCTGGATGGATGAATAATTTACATCACATTTACAGGATAATGCAGTTTGTATCTCGCTCAGTATTTATTTGCATTAGTGCTTATCACAGCGACTTATCTGACCCTGATTGCTTTTTCTGATCTTCCCAAATCTATGTTGACCCTGGAGTGTTGTTGGTTTTTTATGTCTCACATGTGTGTGTTGTGTTACCACAGGAATGGGAGCAATGATCTGAGGTGGATGATCAACTGCTCGTGGCGAGGCAGGCCCCGACCGGAGTGATGAGAAAAACAAGCAGCTTGTGGCGAGAAGAAGCTGCTTCTATAAATTTCTTTTTTTAATACCCCGCAGTCATGCTGTTTCCCTTCACAACAATAATTCACAAACAATCCAATAGTCGCAGTTCATAGGAAGGCCTGTTAGACAAAGTCATTACCGAACAACCCAGAGGATTTTTCATGACCAGACACACACACTCAAACACACACACAGAACAGATTTATATGGTACACTTAATGAGGCCTAAACTCTCACACACACATTTCAAAAAGGACTAAGCCAGTAATGTGGAAAAAGACAGCGGTATGATACAATGTCTGTTGTCGAGCTGACCACATACTGCTGGTTTGCTATTCACACACTCATACACACACAGGCAGACAGTAATTATGACCTCATTCTCACTATAAGAGTCATCTGTAGGGCAGGCAAGCTGATTCAAGTCGAAACTGGAATTGAATGAAGCTGCTATACAGCCTGTTATCATACTCTGTTTGCCCACTCTCCAACAAAGAGAGAACCTCCAAGCTATTTACTTCACCTCTGAGTGAAATATTGAAATATTACTCTCACCAGACGTCTTTGTTTCAGATTCAGAGCTCCTGCTGGAGCACTAATATCCTAAAAAGACCTCTCAGCTATGAATGTGGTTATGTGTTAAAGGAACGAGAAACCAAAAGTATTGTTTTAGATTTGGTGGTCAAAATGGATTTCCCCTACCTGCGGCCCGTCTCTCAATAAAGCCTTTGTCTCATCTGTCAGCACACAAACACATATGATTTTACTTATTTTGTTTATGAGTTTTGGAATTCAAAGTTGCATAATAATGTCAAATTTTAGAAACAGATTTCAAGAAAGGAGACTGTTTTCAATTTATAATCCTTAAAGGGAAACTCAACTTGGATCCTATTTACCCATCATTTTGTGTCTAAGTGACTAATGGGGGCAAACTTTTTTGAAATTGATCCAGTATTGAGTGAGATCACTTCAGCTGGCAGCCGCAAAACGGGCTCTAATGTATTCTTGAGGGCAATTGTGCCCGTCAATGTACGTCCACTAAAAGTGCTTTTTTTGCCACTGACAGGCTCAGGTTGTTATTGTAAGTGTCTAACAACGAAAGTAAACACAGGAACTAGCCACATGTAGCAGCATTATGACTAACTTTTTGGTTTCCTTACAGTCCAACCACATTGAAAATCATCCTCGCACATGTGAACAAACAGGCGTGTGCGGATGAATACGTGAGTGACTTACATACTGTAGTTCCTCACACATTTACATGTTGAAATCACATTTTTCTTACCGTGGTTGAGCTGTACTTTTGGTCTAGCTGGCCTCGCTCTTTTCAGCCGGTTGATTTGTGGAGGTGAAACAGTCTCCAGGACGACAGTGTTTATAAATGTTGTAAATCCATTTGTAGTATTTACACAGCAGTGATTACTCATCCGTTAACACTTCTAGATTTTCTGAGTCTGGCATTAACAGGTCCCAAAAGAGTTTTCCTCTTCACTCATCAGGAGAGCAGTGACCGCAGGAAAACCCCCAGTTTCTCTGAGGTAAATGTTCCTGTGCATTGTGTTTTCTAACTGTCCTGTTGCCTTTCTTCCTCCATTCTTTATTTTTCCTCTTGTTTGTTTTAGCTCCTCTCTGTATCCTCCGGCTCAAATAAATACGGTTGACCAGCCAAAGTGAAATGACTCACAAGCACTTTTAGTGGACATACTTTGACGAGCGCAGTTGCCCCCAAGGATTACACGGCAGCCCTTTTTGCGGCTGCCGGCTGAAGCGATCTCGCTCAATACTGGACCAATTTCAAAAATGTTTGTCCCCATTAATCACTTAGACACAAAATGATGGGAAAATAGAGTCCAGGTTGAAAAATACCAGAGTTTCCCTTTAAGGATTATAACCTAAAAATGGTCTCCTTTTAGAAATCTTTCTAAAATTTGACATTATTATGCAACTTTGAAAACCAAAACTCATAAGCAAAATAAGTAAACTCATATGTGTTTGTGTGCTGACAGATGAGACAAAGGCTTTATTGAGAGACGGGCCGCAGGTAGGGGAAATCCAATTGGACCACCAAATCTAAAACAATACTTTTGGTTTCTTGTTCCTTTCACATATAACCACATTCATTCCAAAAATGTTTGTCCCCATTAATCACTTAGACCCAAAATGATGAGAAAATAGGGTCCAGGTTGAAAAAATACCAGTTTCCTTTTAAGATTTTCATGAAATTAAAACCCATTGTTGATGCTAATTATGGTCAACATTTTTTCTGCAATAGCCATTCAATCTATTTACATTCAGTACTTCACTGTATAGCAGTTTTTAAATGGTGGTGGTGGAGTCCACCATTCATACATTACGTTCACATTGCCTTCCTAAATACGAAAGCCTCACAGGACACAATACAGCATGTAATCCTGCGCAAGTTTATCTCATCTCGTTTGCATTGTGATTACAAATGTGTATTTTTAAATTGTCTTTGTGTATTTTTCCTCTGTCACACACATACAAGCACACACACACACACACACACACACACACACACACACACAATCCTTCTTGCCTCCTCTTATAGAAACTCCCCTCAGGATGAGCCTTTCAACCTTCAGTCTCCTGCCTGCGTTAAGCTTTGCACATTTTCAACAGTCAAACCTCATTTTACAGCATGAAGTCTATCTATATGCTTGTACAACTGAGGGCTTTGAGCAGACTCTATATTCTCCATATTCTCCGAGGTGGCCCATCACACTGACTCACCGTGAAATCTAGCAGATGGTTCCATAAATGGAAAATGGCTGAGGTGAGATGCTTTCAACAGCTAATGTATGAACTTTGAACTAAGCCTGAGTGTATGAGATTACCAGACATCACACATACAGTCAGACGGGACTTAAACCACAGGTTAAGAAATGCAAGTCTTAAAATGCAGCGATGTGTTTTGTCTTTTCATTCTGATTCATATTTTGGTTGGCCAGCTGCAGTTTGAAGTCTTTCACCAAAACATCCAATTTAAGCTTGTGACCTGTTTTAAAGGGTAGAAAACAGGCTCTTGATGTTGTGGTAAATCCCATGGTGACCCATGAGAGCGGAGGACTTCTAAGCAAAAGTTTGAAGAGAAATTTGAAGTGATCAGACGTAACAATCTACAGAGAAAGATGTGTTTCCTTTCAGCTTTCTGCCGAGTAACAGAAAAAACACACCCTGTTGGGATATCAAATAAGCCCCATGGGGTTCTGCAAACAGAGGGGGAGGGAGAGATGGCCAGAGTCAGATCATAAGCATGTTTTCATAACACACACACTTTCCCTTCCTGGCAGGTGTGTGTCCATGTGTGTAAGAGCTCTTCTAACAAGCTGTTCAAAGAGTCACTGTTTAGACTGCAATGGGAGGAAATCCTGACTCTTCTCTCAACAGACAGTGATGCAGAGTTGCCTGAGAACACAGCATACCTTATTCACCTACTAAACTAAAGCAAGCAACCTAATATTAACTTGTCTCCTGCTTTATGCTTTTTCATTTTACACAGACACATTGTACTCTGATACAGTTGTACAGAAAAATGTAGTGTTGCTACAGTCAGGGACTGTTTAATGCAGAACAGACTGTTCAAGACAGCAGAAAACAATCACTGAAACAGCCAAAATAACATGCAGTTGACACCTGCAGGCACCATTTGTAAGACTACATATGGAAAAATGATCTTTCAGTGCTTTCTCATTTAATGAGTCACAGTAATACCATGATAAATGAGTCGAAGATGCAACAGAAAGAACAGAAACTTCACTTATGTCAATCATGTACCAAAAAAGAGGGTTTTACACTCATCTAATAACTAAACTCTGTTTTGAATTAACTATCAGGAAGATGTCTTCGTCTTTCCCAGCAGTCAACATCCTGTCTGCAAAGGCAAATCATCTGCTGTTTAACTTCAAAGTGGAAGAATAGAAAAGATTTCTGCTGGGCGAAACCAAAGAATTATGAAACATGATGAGCAGTTAAACTGTTATCCTGTAGAGACTGGTGCTGCCCATCCCAGTGTCACACCTGGATTTTCTGCTTTATCACTGAACTCAAACAAACTTTCAACCAGTTTGCTGCCAATACGTGTGTCATATGCACAATCTTTGAGTTTACAGAGTTACATAATATATTTTCAGTCTTACCACAGCCTCGGACATGTGGAGACAGAATCAGATTTGGCTAACACAATTGGTTTCCTATTCTGGTAGTAACAGCTACCTAGCTCTTAATATTTTTGTTGAAAGTAGAAAACGTTGGCTTTTCCTCATCATGAATTTCATGTGTACACAAATACCATGAAACATCCACATTGAGCTTAACCTTCAGCACTAACGTATGGTCTCATGTGTTGGTAGTTAACAAAATGTATGTAGTACTTACGATCCAGGCCGTTGATGTACTTCATGGATATCTCACAATGTCCCCATACAGCACTGACGATGGGATATAGCTTCTTGCCCTTCAGCCCTCTGAATGCCACACCTAGATACTGTCCGTCTACCATGAAGCTCAGCGTGCCTTCGTCCATGTCTAGAATCACTAGCAGAGAGTCCGGCAGGGTGAATGACTCCTCCGGCTCTAGGAAACAAGGGTATGAGGGCAGTGAGCTCTGGGCCCGGTTCTTACTGTCATGGTAGAGCCGGTTGCGTCCCAGATCCCAGCCCCAGGACTCACAGTCTGACCCCACCAACGCCGTGTACCCTACAGAATGTAAAGGAGCTTCAGAAGTTGCCACCCCGACCACGGCGTGGGTGCCGCGCTGCCGGGAGGGCCAGTGAATCTTCCAGACGTGGAGACCCCTTGTGTATCCTACCCGCCCCCGGATGCAGTCCGTGCTCTGAGCGACCGGGTGGCGGTGGAACGTCAGCTTATCCTCATCTTTGATGAAAATGTTAAGGGAGCGGTCGTCAGGGTTCCACGCATGGCGGTGCTGGGTTTCCATTCCAGCACATGGCATGTCCAGTAGGAGATCCAGCCTGGGAGGCTTGGAAAAATCTGGTCCCCTCAACTCCGGGTGCTGTCGTCGGTGAGCCGAGGGCCGGTAGGATGGGGAGCCACCGCTTTCCCCGCGTACATCTACCGATTTAATGCTGCTAGAGATCTTTTGGCCCATTGCTGCGGTGGAAGGGTTGACAGAAGGAGGGAAGGAAGGATGGTGTCTTTGCAGGTGGGTGCTGCGCTGCGTGGAGCTCAACGTTACCTCATCAAGGCGGAGCTGAATTGAGAGTTTCTATCTGAAGAGTGGTGGAGGGAGATGAAGGAGGAGGAGGTTATGAATGAAAGATCTACGCGATCTGGTTTCATGCCACAAATGTCTTCAGAAAGATAGAACTGTTGCCCCTCCTGTTGAGAGAAGGAAAAGAGAAAGAAAGATTAAAACATGGGAGGTAACTCCTCTGACTGTTAATCATTCGTCTAAGCAATGAGCTAGAGAGAGAACAAAGAGATGACGATGAAAAGAGAAAGAAACAAAGAGTAGAGGAAAGAGAAAGAAGAATGGTGTTGGCAAAACGTATTTCACAGATTTTATATGAGGTTTTCCCTTTTGATAGGAATAAACAATTAACAGGATGAACAAGCATATACACACACTAGCACAAACACATTTCCTCTGACTCATCCTGTATCCTCCCAGCAAACTCATATGCCAATACCAACACGTGCATGTAAACCCTCCAAACACTCCCCAGTTGTGCAACGCTGCCCGGATTTGAAGCTGGCACGCTCTCATTTAGGTAATGTAATTTTAATGAGTATCGCCTGAGTCTGCAAAAAATATCAACACAACGGGAGGAAAACAAAAACATCAAGTAATCATTTATCTTCCCTCTTTAGTGTAACAGAGTTGAAAATGTCAGCTTGACTTACACTTACCCTCACACTGTACTGATAGATATAAGCTATATGATATGTTATGTATACGTATCAACAGCAGGTAGTTTGTGTTCCACCATATACATAAACGTTTATGTACACTACAAATCCCGATAGTGATTTGTATAGTGAGTAATAACCAAGGTTAATATAATAATAATAACAATACGTTTAATTTGTACAGCACTTTTCATTCATAGTGAAACTCAAAGTGCTACAATATTAATAACATAGAACACACAACATAAAGAAAATAGTCATAAGAGTAAAGATGAAAAAGCATTCCTGAGTAGAAATATTTTTAGGCCTTTTTTAAAAGAGACTAGTGAGGTCGACTGGTGGGACGTCTCATATGGTTTCATTTTGAATGAAATTTCCATTTGATGTCATTTTCAGTGTAATAAGTTAGTTACCATGTGGGCAAGTTTTTCTGCAGTTTCACTTCCACTTTTGGTTTAAAGTATTTTGGGTGTTGTGACACTGTGTTAAAAAACAAAAAACAAAAAAAAAAAACATATTATGAACAAATGAGTGTACATAAAAAGTTTTTAGAAATATATAAATACATAAAACAAAAAACTAGATTTTTACTTCAACTATACCACATCATAGTTTTAAAATGTGACATTGTTTAATTTGTTATTTGTTGTTTGTTATTTTAGTTTCCAGTAAAGATTATATCACACACAGATACGTATGCATAGTTAAAATGACGTAGTGATCTCTTCCAGGAATGACAGCAGTGCTTCCTGTTCACAGGAAAAGAGACAGTCACACGTCGGACAGACAGGGAAGTGACACAACTCTCTATGTGTCTCATCTATCTACTGCATGTCTTTACCTCACCCACCACAAGGCACACATTTATTTTTATGCTGAACTGACACTTCTTCTGGTAACAGTGTCTCACACCCCGATAGGAGTGATGCACAGCTTATTTACATGTCAACACTGCAATTCATGTCAATTCATTCAGGGTAGAAAAGATAGAGAGGGTTAAAACTCACAGTACAGTATTATCATGTTTTTATAGGAGAAATCCTGGCTTTTGCTTTGTTGATGTATCTCTGTTTAGTTTCTTGTCTCAGTGTCAACACAGACCAGTTGTCTGAGCTTGTGAAGTCAATACTATTGAACTGAAAATACACCTCAAACAGTCGATTTTAAACAAAAGCCACTGTACAAAGCAGTACAGTTAATATCAAAGCTTGTACACTGTTTTCTTTTTTTAACCAAAGACTGATGACACAAGCACAAATATTTCCACCAAACCAGTCAACCAACACCACAGAGTGAGGTCACACACACACACACACACACACACACACACACACACACACGTGCACACACACAGCTGCCTCTGTGTGTCATCACGGCTGGCAGGTGTGTTAAGGGTGGACGCTGCTTGGAAGATTCTAGAGTCACCACTGCCAACGTTCAGCAGAAGAAAACACTATTCAACACTGTACAAACTCTCCAGTGTGTGTGTGTGTGTGTGTCTCAGTTGGCCCAGTCTGACACAGCATGTGGATGACAATCTGGCATTATGGGCTGCCTTCAAGTAGGCACTTGACCTCTGACCCTGTGTCCTCACGGTCACCGTTGCATAGTAACCTCTCAAGAAGCTGGTGGGCTGGCGCAGTGTCTGCTTCTGCGAATAGCAGCAACATGCTTCTGCCATCTGTTGTTTACTTTCCCTCCCTCCCTCCATCTCTCTCTTCTTCTGCAGCCAACTCATTTAGGACCGACTGCACTTGTTTCTCCTCCCTTCATCTGCCCGTGCAGCTGGGTTAGACAGGTACGGAGGGGACAGCAGATTACATGGGGCCAAGCTCAAGCAAACACACACACACACAAATATGTAATGCTGGTGATGCTGTGATGTGGGATAAGTTATTACTTTGTAAATATCAAATAACACAAAGGGGTTTTCTGGGGATGGATATGAAGGCAGAATGTTACAGGAATTTGGAAGAAAGAGAAACAGGAAGAACAGAAGGACAAGAAAAACTGGGAGAAAGAGGCTAAGAAGAGTAAGTGTGGCAGCAAAACAAAAAGATCAGTTGAATTGAGAAAGGTGCAACAACTAGGACTTTTAATGTGAGATAAAAGTTAAAAGACATGTTACATTAAAGTAAAAACTACTCTATAAGCCTCATCAAAGATAAGAAGGCAGATAGAATACAGACAAACAGCAGTGTGCACCTGGTGTGTGGGCTGGCTTCATCTGGCTTCTCCTGCTGCACTGCTAACAAGCTCCCATCACACACAAAGTGTGTGAGGGCGGCTTGTGTGTGTGTGTGTGTGTATGTGTGTGTGTGTGTGTCTGTAAGAGTATTATATTGCATGAGAGGAGGACACTGTGTGAGTGTGTCTGCCTCACAGACTGTTTCATTTAAAACTGCCCAACAAATTCTGACTGGGCAGTCAGGCTTTGAAGTAACACACGCACGCACACGCACGCACGCACACACACACACACACACAGACACACACACAGGGATAGGAAACTGGTGATGAACCTCTCACTCATACTGCATCACCCTCAGAGAATAGACCAGAGATGTCTGTGAGCTTTTCCACAGAAACCATGCGCAACTCTCCAGAGGATCCAAGAAACCATGTTTACATAAAAAACAACTTATGACACATAAACCAAGTTTTCAGAATACAGCTGCAGTTACTGTGTTTGTGTATGTCTGAGACGGTCAATCAAGGTCAGCCAGAGAGCCATAAGGCCACACACGGGATCATGGCTAGACATTTCTGTTTCTGTGTTCATGCATGAATGTCTTTTCTGAGTGTGTGTGAGTGTGTGTGTATGTGTCTCTTTGATCTCAGATCAGCTGGTCCACAAGTTACCATCCAGCCACCTGCAGACATAGTGACAGCAGCAGAAACAGCTGTTGTCTCACAAGAAAAACGTGGAAAAAATGGCCTTCATTTACTGAGACACATACAAATGTTAACGGACATTTAACATTCAACAAATCTGAACTCCAAAGTGTTTGCCCCCAAGACCAATGAGACACCACTGGTGTTCACATGGAAAGACAGTCCATGCATTGAAACATTTAAGTGAAACATTTCACGTGTCAGTTTCGGTTATTACATAAGAAATTCAGCAACTTCCTCCTGAAATATTGAGGTGTCTGTCTTTTTCTGAGGGAATGCTATGAGTCTGCATTTAAATATGTCAGCAGTGTGCAAAATTAACATTTTGACTCCCCTGTCAAGGGTGACTGAACTCAAATTATTCCAGTCATTGTGAATTCTGATTTAAGTATAGAATCAGGTTTTGCGCGTTAATTTAAAATTTGCTCACTCGGATATGCATATGTTGGTCAGGCTTGATTTTCTGGATCACAAAGAGCTGTGAAACTCAATAAGAAGTGAACATTTTAAAGTTTGAGAACAGGCAAAGCTCCAAATCATTTCCTCCTCGGGCCAGCATGGTAGTGGGCTGATAATGAATTTGTCATAAATTATGCCAACAATTGGCACTTTTCCCACAAAAAGCATAAAAAAGGTCACAGCTTTTATGCTCAAACTTTACCACCACAATTACATAACTGATTTTAAACCAGCTCTGACCTTACATGAACCTTAACTGTCATACTAAATCATAGCAACTATGCTTAATTCCTATGACATCTGAAAAATGAATCACAAAGTGGTCACTTCTTCCACTTTCCACTCCTGGGGGGGGGACATTTGGGCGCCACAGTGTATAAAAACAGTACTAACACGCAACCACAAACACACACACGCACACATTTATATTATATCTCTTCATAGCAACAGATGTACCCACTAGATTAAACAAACTACCATCGTCTCTACATTGCTGACATTCATTCCTACTGAGGTAAATCCCTGGGTAGCTGAAGATGCCAGAGTTAGACATAAACTGTACCGTCTGGCTGCTAACGGGATGTCAAAATACAGACAGAGACTCCAGACTGGGACTTTAAACTTATCTTGCAGCTGATGAGAAGAACCCATAAAGACATCTCTGGACTTATTAGGCATTTGTAGAGGGAGATATCTCTACCCTTTTATCACTGTCTCCCTTTGTAGGTTTCATTTTTTGTCTTTCTTCCATCTCTCTTTGCTTTTGTACAATTTATCTCCTCTATTTTCACCAACTCTCTATCTTTTTTCCCCATCTATTTGATTTTTTCTCAGCTTTCTTCCCTATTCCCCTATCCACTTTTCTCTGTCTCTGTCTGTCTTTCTGCCTTACTGTACTAGTAAATCCATGGAGACCACAGCAAGAGCTGACACCCTATCAATTGGTACAAATTATCTCAGGCCTGCCACCGAATGCCCCAGCATCTACCATGAGGCAATCAATGTGAGCTCAGCATGCAGGAAAAGTATGGTCTGCAAAACACTGAACATAGGCAAATTCAAACATAGCCATACACTAGTAAGCACACACATGCTCACTAACAGGCACAAACCCCCTCTCACAAAAATGAAATTGACTATGTACTTTACTGTATGTATGTATTGTGGAAGAAATGACCTTTATACACGAGTTGCCTTTGGTGACATATCCCTGATGCATCACTTTTATGAATTCAAATGCCAGTCAGAAAAGCAGAATCCCACCCTTTCTTTATCCCACCACAGACTCTACTCTTTATAAAGTAACTCCAGTCGTCGTCTCCCTAATGAATCATGTTCCGTCTCCCACATCCTCCTCCTCCGCTCGCTCTAATCGGCTCTTTTCTTGATATAAAAATTCCCTCCTAAAACTCCCTCGCTCTATTTCTTAAGTACTGAATTTCCATCCGTTTGTAATGTAGGAATTCCAACTAAATAGTTGCCAATGAAATAAAATGCAGTGTGTTTAGAGAGATTGACTGAAATACAGAAGATGCATGAAAACACACAAGTGTCTGCTCCTAAGATGCCTGCTGTGACACCTTAAAATCCATGGTGCCCCAAGGGAAGACCATTAGTGCTACAGTGACTGAGAACTCCTTTACGGACCAAACCTATTCATCTCTCTCTCTCTCTCTCACACACACACACACCCAGGTGCTACATGTGTATATGTGTGTGTATATATATATATATGTACACACACACACATATATATATATATATATATATACACACACATATACACACACACACATATTTATTTAGCAGTAATGAAGCTGAATTTAAGTCTGTCGTAATATGACGCACAGCCGCTGCCTTACTCATTTAACATCCAACCCACTTGCACAAGAGTGTGATGAAATGTGTCACACCCACACAAGTCCAACATCACACCAGAAATAATTTCACACATGACGGAATAGCTTCTACAACAGCATTGGGGACACAAATTTGTTGGTTGTTTTACTACAACACTTGAAGCAGCTATAATCAATATTTTTATATCAACAATATTATTTTTATATCAACATCATCGTGATGTTTTCGGTTGCAGCAGGCAGCTGTTTTCAGAAAAAAAGCTCTAAAAACTGACTGCATGCTACCTGCCCAGCACCAAAACTTAGCAGCTAGCTGATAAACATAGCGGAGCATTTAGAGGCTTAAAAGCCAGATATTTTTCTCAGGGATTGAGGGAGACAAAAAAAGAGCTAAAAACGGAGTGAATATTGGATTTACATTCATCTGGTGAAAAGAAACACGAATAAATGCTAATGTTGCTCTTTATCTGCTGGATGTGTAAAGAGGCAACTGTTTGCTAACAAGTTAGCAAAAAGTCAGTGTGCTAACTGCTTGTTTTGGCTGCCCTCAAAAATAAGTTACTGCAGGTTTAAAAGAGGGAAACTAAGCAGCAAAGACTGCTTTGTAGAGCTTAAAAGATTAATTTACTGCTAATTAAAGTTATTAATCAGCTAATCAACAACAATGTTCATAATTAATTAACAGTGTAAGTCATTCATCAAGCAAACTACATAAATATTTGCAGGTTCCAGCTTCTCAAATGTGAGGATTTGCTGCTCTTCTCTTGCTTGGGTCCAGACCTTTGAATCCACCCACTCCACCGAGTTGACTGATTCTAGTCTGTCATCACGACATGAAACAGCAGTTTCTCAGTTGAAAAAGCAATCGATCAAATGAGGTGGGGGGACTAACAATTAGCCAATCAGTGCCACAGGCGGGACTAATGCTGTTGTCAAGCTGTGCGCCGGAATTATTTTACATATACAGCATGTCTTCTCAATATCACACGACATCTTACTTTGTTTTTACTTCACTCCACTCCACTCTTAAATCCCTGGCAAAACCAGTATGTTGGCATGACTACGCATCAGTGTCGACGTAAAATGACGTTAGATTCAGGTGGATACGTTGGTCCCTAGTGATTGGTTAGGGAAAATCAAATCCCCTTCCCCCCACAGAAATCAGTTATAGTGGAGGCAATGACAGACGGAAGATGGAAATGCAGTGTAATGAGTTGACAGCTCTGTCTGATACAGTATCAGGGAAGCTCTTCTCTGTTTCGTATCATTGTAAATTGAAGATATTTGGGTTTTGGACAGGTGGCTGAATGGAACAAGCAATATGAAGACGTCACTTTGGGCTCACATTTTATAGGCAATTCATCAATTAGTCCAAAAGATAATCAACAGATAATGGAAACGATTGCAGCCAGCTGCAGTTGTGTGACACACACACATACACGGACGCACATGTTTTATGATTGAGGAACTTGTCTCCGTCACCACGGTGTTCTCAGAAATTGCTCTGTGCAAAGTGGAATACAGGGTGCTGTGTCAGGGCATTTAAAAGAGAAAAGTACAGCCACACAAGCACCCACACACATACAAGGACACAAAGTGTGATACAGAAAAATCCAGAGAAAGACAGAAAATGAAGAGAAAGATAGGAAAGCGATTAAAAACAGTGCCTATAAAGAGCCATCATTTAAATAAAGGGACTAACTAAGAAAAAGCTGGCAGAGGCTGCGGTGGAGCAGGGCTGTTTGGATCTGAGTCGAATAAAGAGAGAGAAAGAGAACACAAACAATGAAAGAGATGAAGAGAGAAAGAGAGAGAAACAGAGGTCACCAGCTGACAAAACAAAAGGATAAAGTCAGAAAGGAGAACTGCTATCTCTCCATCCCAGGATGGACCACACAAATACACCCTCCCACCCCAATCCACCCATCCATAGACTAAACACAACACTGGGAGAAAAGCTACTGCAGGCGAAGTGGAGCGAGCCGTCAGATTAGGGGTGTTTGTAACATATAGACAAACACTGTGTTTAAAAATAGAAAGCAGGATCTATCCTATTATTGTATGTGAGCGGGGGAAATCCTGGGATAGCTTATCCCTCAACCCTTAACTCAACTCTCTATCTATCCCAAACAAAAGACACACACACACACACACACACACACACGCATACACACACACACACACACACACACACACACACACACACACACACACACACACACACACACACACACACACACACACACACACACAGGGGTATCCCAGCTGGCCAGCTGGGGCCTTGAGACCATTAAGAGAATTAAAGGCGACAGAAGATGAGCAAGAGAGGGGAGAGAGGGAGGGAAGAGGAGAGGCTGAGTGCACGGTAGTATCCACAGGAGAAGAAAATGTTGTGCGAAGGTTAACAGCAGCAGCAGCGTATAAGCTGCTCGTGTCTAATGTAAACACAATGAAAAATGAATCATACTTGTGGCTACTTTAACTCTCAGAGATCCACTAAATGTCACTGTGAACTATCACAAAGCATCAGCTAGAAATAGCAAAAATCTCTTTCAGTAGTGACATGTTTTAGCGATGACACACTACACCTTTTACACAACATAACAGATCAAGCTGCTTACAGTGAATCTCCAGTGACTCTTCTCATGTCTCGCTGCGTGTAGCTGTTCAGCCCGAGTCCATATTTCAATCCAGTCAGCAGCCAAAACACAGCTAAACTCCTCTGACCAGACGCCGGTGAGAGAAACCAAGCAGACAGGAGGAAGAAGAGAGCAGCAGCCGGCAAGTCTGACTGAGAGACAGAAAGAGAGAGAGAGGCTCCCTCTTTCCTCAGAGAGCTGCCCACCACTCCCTCCCTACCTCCTTCTCTTGTTCCCTCCCTCTTTCCCTCCCTGGAGCTTATCTGTCCCGAGGCTATCACTTCTTCCTCACTCCCCCCTCCACTGCTCTCACCTTCCCCCAACACACTTGCACTCCGACTCTAAATTGTGTTTCCAAGGCAGCGTCGTCACGATGTTCTCCGCTGACAACTACAGCTCCGAACAGACTTTCAGCCCCACTCCTGTTTCAGTTCCACCTCAGACTTTCCGAGAAAGAGAGAGAGAGAGAGAGAGAGAGAGAGAGAGAGAGCGATAGAGAGAGAGAGAGAGAGAGAGAGAGAGAGAGAGAGAGAGAGATGAAGGGCTGAAAGCCGATCCCCTCTGATCTCATCAAGCAAAGTTACCAACAGCAACCAGACTGGTAGGCAGCTGAGAGAAACACCCATTTCACCTCCCCCTTCCCCTTCCTACCTCCCCCCTTCTTTACAAAGAGCTCACAGCGAGCGGACCAACCACACCAACACCCCCCCGCCCCTGTTAGAGGCACACATGTCCACATACACACACACCTACACGTGCCATATATGCTGTACGAGTAGGGTATGTGGCACATTTTGGGCATCAAGCTGAAACATGCCAGTCATGTGACATGTATTCCACATATATGGATGCACAAAAAGTTGAAAGTGAAACACAAGAACACAAAGTTATACGAATCTGCAGTAACATGTACAAACTATTAAAAGAAAATGTACTATTTTCACCATATCAGATTACTGTTGCATGGTACAAAGTGTTTCTTATATTTCTGCAATTAACACATTATATTCATTGTTTAAATGTTCTGATCTGCTCCGTTTTGTTCTGCTCTGTTGCTCTCGGTGTTACCAGTTCTTTGCTGTCCTCAAATCTGCACATTACTGCATAATTTGACTTCAAGGTGATGTGATGACTAACATTTTTTGGCCTTTCCTTGTTGAAGCCTTTTCCCACAGCTACATCACTCGTTCACAAAGTCAGGGAAATGAGGAAAGCATGAGGAATAGCAGATGACATCCAAACAAAATCTCAAATGTATTCACTGTACACAAAAAAACACCCACATATTGTCTTGGAGTTTTTTCTCTTACACTCCTAGAACTTTTCACTTCCATGTGGCATCTAAAAACAATTTACACAAACATGCCCATGCACACACACACATTAACGCTCTAATGTACAGGAGTTTTCGTGTATATGTGCTAGCACGTGCACACTTACTTCTTCCATACATACACACTAACATACATACAGTATTAAGACAGACACCAGTGTTTGCAGTCATGCAAGACTGAGGCCCAGTCAACTCACTTCCTGTAAGGACTTCCTTTTCCTGGGATTGCTGCATCCACCAGAAAACCCAATTCCCCACAACATCACTTTTCCCACTATTACCATATCATTACATCACATCTGCACATTGTATCACATTTACGTTCTCAAGAGACATCTGCAGTTAACAAAGAGGGGCTGGTGCAATCAAAAAGAACACCCTCACTCATCAAAAACTCACAAATGCACATCAGAGCTGAATGGATTCATCAATTGGACAGTCAATAGAATATGAATAGGCAACTATTTTGACAATCAGATTATTTGTTTCAGTCTTTTTGAAAGCAAAGAATACCAAAAATTTGCTGGCTCAAGCTCCTAAAATGAGAGGATATGCTGCTTTTTTCTGTTTTATATTACTGCAAATTGAATATCTGTGGGTTTTGAACTGTTGGTCAAGCAAAAAAAGTCAGCTTGGACTCTAAGAAATTCTGATTCTGCATTTTTCACATTTTTTTTAATTTCACAGACTTAACAATTAACTAATTAGCCAAGTAAATGATTGTCGAAATGATTTCAATAATGAAAATTAGCATCAGTTGCAGCCCCAATGGACATATAAATTCACTTCACAGTCTGTGTAAACCGACCTACACTTTGGAACTCTTGCAGATGTTAAAAAAGTAAAAGATAGTTAAAGAAGCCTGAAAAATATACATTGTGGAAACAAATGTAACTATTCTCCACAAATGTTCACAAACTTAAAACTGCAGATCTGTAAACACACACTGGCGGCCATGGATCACCTGAGGCAGACATATGGGTAAGACACATATAGACCTCAACCTCCTAACTGACTCCCTGTTATTCTAGACACCAGCCGATGTAGGTCAGTGGTTCTGAATGTGAGCAGTCGCTGTAGGCTTAACACAATACACACAGGTAGGGAGAAAAGAACTGAGTTGAGAAATCTGGCAAAGAATCTGAAAGTCATGCTGCTGTGAGGTCAGGTTTCATGGTTTGGGGACATATTTCATTGATTATTTTTCGCTGTAAAATAAGGGAGTGCCTTGTTTGTATTTTTAGGCAGTTGTGAAAGGATCAGCTTTAAAGACAGTATGCCAAAAGAAAGCTTGAATTTCCAGGCATTCAACTACATTTTCTGGTTCATGTCATTATTTTACTGCTGCTAATTTGCAGTTTAATTTTCATGTAGAATTCAAACTCACAAACTCATCCCCCTAATTCTATTGGATTAGAGGCTTTTCTGGGTTTTAGTTTGCTTCAAACCAGTGATTACAAAAATGGATTGTGCTGTCCAGCATAACAGCAATAACATACTGTAGGTCATTAAAATCACTTGAGGGGCAAATGTTCCCTGATTAAATATATTTTTATTTATTAATTTATTTGACAGGGACATGTAGGCATTGCTACATTTAAATAAAATGCAACTGATGCAAAGTATACTTGACTTTGCGATTAAGAACAAAAAAAGGGAAAGAAAGTATGTCTGCTATATAAACCCATGTATCAGTGTTCACAGATTTGCCTTTGTCTAAGCCATAGTTTTGCCTTAGTATTGACAGCTTTAAAATCAGGAAATGTTTTGATTTCTGATGGCAGGGTATTCCAAATCTGTGGGCCTTTAACTAAAAAAGAGGATTGACTGAATGTATTTTTGCATTTTGCTGGTTTTCAGTCTCCACTAACTGCTCCCCTCATAGTGGCCCGTTTGCTATTATATTTTAAAATCATTTGACTGACAAGTTCTGGGGCAAAGCCATTCAACACTTAAAAATCAATTTTGTAAATGAGAGATTTATAAAATTCTCAAAGCTTAATAAATTAAACTTTTTTCTAATTTTACCATGGTGCCATTTTTTTGGCTTCTGATCCAATATTTTCAAAGCTTGCTTGTTTAATGACATAGGTTTCATTGCCGATTGGGTTGCATGGCCCCAGATGGTTACACGATAGGAGAGATGCGATAAAAGCATGGCGTGCATATATAGTTGGGTGGACTTTACAGGTAAACAAGATCTTACCAGTCGAAAACAGGTTAGTCTTGATGGTCTTAGATACTTTCCTAATATGTGCTTCAAATTTTAATCGAGAATCCGAGACAACACCTAGATATTTGAACTAATTTATTTTCTCTATTTCCTTCTGATCAATAGTTATTGTAAAGCCATCACACAATTTTTGTCTTATTGAAAAGTGCATTGAAACAGTTTTTGCACAGTCCAGAGGTAGGAAGTGATTTTGAAGAGACACTGACCATTTGCCTTTCCAGTAACTTTGCAGCCTGTTGTGGAGTCTTTATCGATACATAAATGACTGCATCATCAGCATACATTTGGCACCCAACCTCTTGGGTACCAGCTGTCTGGTAGCTCATTAATGTATAAGCAAAAGAGCAGTAGTTCCAGAATGGAACCTTGTGGTATGCTCATTCTGCAATTTTGAAGGGATGAGGTCATACCATTTATTTTGATACATTGCTCTCAGGATTCCAGATATGCCAGATAAACTAGCTGAGAGCTTGTTGGGAAGAGTTTGGCTTATAGAAGTGGATTTAAAAATATCAGTATCAAATGCCTTTTTCAGGTCTAAAAATACTGCTCCCACCACTTTACCATCATCTAGAGACTTCTTAATAATTTCTGGCTCATCTTATCTTAGGATTACATGTTATTTTAAGACAACATGTAGCCATTTCTGTTGAATATCTTGGTCGAAACCCAAATTGTTTTGGATGAGGAAGCTGGTTTCTTTCAAGAAAATTAGTCAACTGCTCTGTCACAAACATTTCAATAACTTTCCAGATTGCAGGGAGAATTGAGATCGGTCTATAATTACAAGTGTGGTCAGGTTGTCCAGACTTATAATTCCTTGTTTAAATATTTCAGAAAATTCCACAGGATAAATGTATCAAATGTGTTATAGGCCTTATCAGAGTATCAGTATACTTTTTTACAAAATCAGTGTCTACCCCAAATATATCTATATATAGCCTTTGAATTATTTAATTGATCACTTATTTGCTGAATTTTACCTTGATCAGTCTGTGTGATGGAAAAGGAATTTGTTGTCATTTACTGAAGTATCTATCAGTCTGAAGTTTGCTGCCAGTTCTTCCACTGATTGGACAAAATAGGCATTAAGTGCATTTGCACTTACCATGCCATCAGAACTGATCACTCCATTTACATTCAATTGAATTATTCCTTTTCTCTGATTAGACTCTTGTTTAGAAAGTCTATTGATATGTCTCCAAAGAGATGAGCTACTTCCCCCCGATTGTGCAATCAACAGCATAAAGTAGGCGATCTTTGCTTTTCTCAATTCACTGACCACTTTATTTCTAAGTCCTTTAAAAATAAGAGTATCTGTGTAAAATTTTGTGGAATGTGATGTTTTAAATGCGAGATTCTTCTTTTTCATTAGTTGATGAATATCATTATTAACCCAAAGCAGAGATGGTCTTTTTTTTTTACCACATTTGAATGCCTTTACACATTTTTGAGATGTATTTACGAGTGAATCCATGGAGATATTGCAACATTTATTTAAATCATATGTTTGTAAAACTGAATCCCAATTTATATCCCATACTTCACTCAAAAAAACTCTGCAAACATTTTTCTGCGTCAGTTTCCTGACAAAGTCAAATTATGATCAGACAGAACTGTCAATAAATTAAGTTCTTATAAGTTCAATATAAGTTCTTGTCACTCGCTCAGGTTTATTAGTAAACATTAGATCTGTAAGTGTTTTACTTGTTCATGTAAGTCATCTAAACCTTTTCTTATTTGATGCAATTTATATTTTGGTGTGATAATTTTGAGTTTTTGCTTACTGCCTTTGTCTAGCCAATTTATATTAAAATCTCCAAGTATTACGGTTTCATCATGACAATTTAACAGTTTCAACAATACACGTAAATTATAATAAAAAGACATTGCAAGAAGGAGGATTGTAAAGCATTACAATGTTAAAATTCATCTAAGTTAACAAGACAATATTTAAGATTAGACATTTTAAATCAAACGTATCCAGATTAATTTCAGAGCACTTGAGGATGTCTCTGATGTAGATCAGGACTCCCCCTTATTTTCCCGATTATCTGTCTTTTCTATAACAAGCATACCAGGCAACATCAGTCATAGTTGTTGGAATATTATTGTTCAGCCAAGTTTCACTCAGCCAGGAAATCCAAATTAGAGTCCGTCAATAGATGTTGAACCTGAACTCCCTTTGATATAATACTCTGAATATTTAAATGACCTTCAAGAATTCCTTTTGGTTTAGACTTAAAGTCCCAGATTACCTTGGCATGGTTTACAGTTTGAAAATACCTGAGTTCCTTTTATTTAAGTGCAGCATGACCAATAACTGTCTCGTGTCTCTCCCTGTGAAAGTCAGCGCTGAGATGTTGCTGTTCAGAAGACGGCATATCTTGGATATCCATAGGAAATATAGTCCAGTTATTCCCCTTTTCTGCCAGGCCAGGAATAGTTTCCAACATCCCAGGCAGACCAAGGTGAATTTGGTTTACAGTCCCAATCTGTACCTGTATGCATTTCTATCGTCGATTGTGGAGGACTGTCGGTCTGGATGTTTTACTTGTAAGGTCAGGGGCTGTACTTGGGTTCAGCTGTATATCTCCACTGAGCAGAAGTAGGAATAGAAGTGTATTTAAGATGTGCCATATGCTATTTCCTTTGTTATGTCAGCTTATCACTTATTGTACCACGCAGGTGGAGTAATTTGCATAGTATCCATGGCCAAAAAAATTCAGTTGTGCTCTGTCCAGTAAGAATGGTATCTGATGTTTGATCCTCTCCCATACTGAGGCTTTGTCCAAGTGGAAAAAACAAAAGCCAAAAACAAAACAAGACAAGGTAGACAAAAATGGCAAGAAAAGGTGGTATATAGAGGCAGGTATGACGTGTAACAAACCACCCCTGCTGTTGGCAGCCATCTTGCCCTCCGTTAAACATTGACTGTTTAAATGTATGTATTATTTTATTTGCTCAATATACAGCTTAAGATACATCTAAAACTCAATTCTGTGAATTGTCAGTACACTCCTGCACATATCACTAAAGCAAATTCCTGTACATTTTTCCAATTATTCTATGGTCTAATAAAATGATTCAGACTCAGTTCTGTCATCCTTAACAGGAAACCAAAGATTCAGTTTGACATAAAGCTTCAAACAGAGGCTTGAGCTCGAGGTACATCCCCCATCTTCTCTGCTGGACACTGCCGTAAATTGCCCCCTGATTTTCTGCCTCAAGGCACATTCACACTTAAGGGACCCCATGGGGTCTGGGGACACGTGTGTGTGTGTGTGTGTGTATGTATGTGTGTGTGTGTGTGTGTGTATGTGTGTGTGTGTGTGTGTGTGTGTGTGTGTGTGTGTGTGTGTGTTTGTGAGTTAATCTGCAGGACAATGGGGGCCCTGTCCTCACCCAACACAGAGAATTAGGGCTAGGGGCCTCACAGCTGAGCAGCTTACTGACAATAGAAACTGGAGGTGTGTGTGCATCTGCATTTGTAGGAGTGTGTGTGTGTGTGTGTGTGTGTGTGTGTGTGTGTGTACTGACTCCTGCCAACACACGTGTCAAACACAAAGCCATCCAACTGTCCACATGGCCCAGGGGAGAAGGACTGACAGAGAGGGAGGGAGAGAAGGATGGATGGATGGAAGGGGAGAAGAGGAGCGCAGAAGAAAGGAAATGGGAGGACCAGGGGTCTGAAACGCCCAGCCTCAGGGTGAGGACAGAGAGTTAGAGGGGTAGAGGAAAAAAAAGAAACAGTAGATGGTAGAATTACCATGTACAGATGGCTGAGAGAAAGCATGGCCAGTTTGGACAAGGTAACAGTCAAAGAGCGGTGATGAAGGACACACGTGCTGATCTTGTGCTCAAACAATCAGCCTTTCTTTTCACACATATACAGTCCTTGTGCTTGTTCTTGTGAGGACTTTCCAATGATTGCGCTCATTCACTAATTATCTACCTTGAGCTAAAATTGCATTTACTTCTAATTTAAAGGAATAGTTCGATATTTTGGGAAACTCGCTTATTCACTTTCTTGCCAAGAGTTAGATGAGAAGATCAATACCATTTGTGGGATAACTGGCATTATGTGCTGGACTATTGGCCAAATTAGTGATTAGTCACTGTGTGTTTGCCAGGAAACCAACAGATACTGCAGTCAGTCACTGGAGGAAACAGTCCAGCACATAACTTCCCCTAACATTACAAATAGTTGTTTTTGCACTTTGGTTTCTGCATAGATTAAACAAACAATATATAACATGTTAATTAGTGAGCTTTAAAAGTGCTGATTGGTGGATTTTGTAACCTTCGGATAGAGCCAGGCTAGCTGTTTCCCCTATATCCAGTCTTTGTGCTAAGCTAAGCTAACAGTCACCACGCTGTAGCTTCATATTTACCATACAGACATGACAGTGGTTTTGATCTTCCCAGCTAACTCATGACAAAAAAAAGAGTAATTTCCCAAAATGTAGGACTGTTCCTTTAACCCTGACTCTTAATTGTAAACTAACATCAACCATGAAGTTATAATCTGCATTATAATTGTCAAACACCTCCAACTACATACCTGTTCATCCACCCTTTTCATCTTTCAGTGAAAGCTTGTTTCTTATTAAAGAAACACTGGTGTTTCCTCTAATATTGACTCGATCACTTTCCTTTTTGGTGCAGTTGCCCTCCTCTGAGTGATTAACCTATTTCTATGTATAGTATTATTCAGCAATATACAGTAGAACCTGGACATTAAACCATTTAGGTGCAAAATTACAATTTTAATCCTCATCCTGGCTCCAACACTAAACCTAAACCTGAGTTCCAACCTTATTTAACCCTTCTGTGAGCCAAATCTGATCTTAATTTTAATCTTAACCCCAAACCCTCATCCCTACTCTACAATACCTTTACAAAGGGGCAATGGTGTCCTCATGTCAGAGGGTTTTTCCTTTCCTCCCTCCCTGCCTGTAAGGACATTCATAAGACCAGAAATATGAGAACACCAGCAGTCAGCTGTCTTACTGTGTGAACACAAAAGAAACACACGGGCACTCTACTCCTTTCTCTCTCTCTCTCTCTCTCTCTCTCTCTCTCTCTCTCTCTCTCTCTCTCTCTCTCTCAGACACACACACACACACATCGATACAGATGCCGGCCATCTGAGTACAGCAGGCATGCATTAATTCAGCCCAGCTGCACAATCAATGATGGTAAATGGAGGCAGCAGGAGGGACAGAAAGACAGGGATCTGCTGCTTTCATTTCCCTCCCTCTCTCACCCTCTCTCACTCTGTCCATTAAAAACACAACCTTCCAATGTCTTGTTTCATTAAGGGAAAGCTCTCTTCGTGAGTCACAGTCTCACTTGTACAGGACACATGCAGTTTTCTTTCCCTTTCAAGCTCTTCAATTATACCGTCACTGGGTGCCACATCCCCTGCTTTCTGTACAATATACAGCTCTCTCTGTCAATTTAAGGCTGTGTCTACACTAATGCAGACACTCCTAGAAACCTTGTTGTTCTGTTATTGGACATTGAACGAGCAGTTTTGACAAATTTCACCTAAACTGTATCCCACCATTTTTAAAGGTTGTTTGTCACTGCAAAGTCTGAAGAATGGAGTGTGTCAGCAAGTCAAAGTTCTCAAAAATTCTTCACATGACAAACAGAGGCCTGGGATCATATGACAATAATTTGTCAGCATTTCCTGTTTACATTAGATCAGCATTTTCAAATGTATCCACAGCAAGATCTGTTTGCATTGTTTAAGCACGGTTTTGTGTGTTTAAAAAGGTAAAAGCTGAAAAAGAAAAGACTTTTCAAATGTAATTCAGTTTAATTTATGTCTCTCCTTTGCTTTATAGCTGCCTGATGGCCTCCTCCTCGCCTTCGTCTCCTCATTCTCTACCCTCTCTTCCCTTTCTCTTTACATCTCTGCTTATCCGTCCATCAATCCAGCACCTCCCCTGCCACTCCTCTCCTCCCACTGTTTTTTCACTCAGCTGCCAAACCTCCTCTTTTCTCCTCTCCCTTATTCTCTGTTCTCCTCTCTTTATTTGACCTCCCTCCTCCCTTTTCCCCAACAGCTGCTGGTCTGCGTCTGTCACTCCTGACCCCTCATTGCCACGTGCCAAGTCCTCCTTTCAGTGTCCCACAGAGACCCTAAATCATTAACACACACACACACACACACACACACACACACATATATATATATATATATCAGCACGTGATAGGTGGCTGCCTCCCTCCCACAGAGTGTGAAAAGCACACAAATTCTATGTCTGATTGCAGACTCTTATTACATTACTGTATCATTTGTCAATTAAATGTCGTTACAAAGGGCAAATCCTTCAATTAAAGGGGATAAGACAACATGTGCAGAGAATCTCAATGGATTAAAGATTGTCATTCTAAAAGAGCTGATTACATTATAGCTACAGGCACATTATGCTGATACTGGCATCAGATTTTGAGGCAACGCTGTGCTAAAAGTAGCCTGGAGATCTTCTAACTAATGAGTGTTCAGTAAAATACACAGATCACATAACTCAGTAACAGCTGAAAAGTGTATGATTATTAATAAAGTAGTATTAGTGAATCTCTTTTACTGGCCAACCTGCAAGGCCAGAAGTTATAACTGTCACCTAAAGGCTGTATTATAAACTTAGCTTCTTAGCTTCTAAACATATACTTTTTGTGATTTTCTGTTATTTCTATAATGTTACAATGTTTGATGTCTGTGTTAAACATGGTCCCCGAACTTGAGGTGAACATATATAAAAATGCTCCCTGCAAGTCAAAAGTCAGGGCGTCAGCCTGCTCTGCGCGCTTTGTTAAATCTACTTCCTCCGCACGATGATGTCAGATTGTTTGTGCATGCTGGTAGCCTTTGTTGCTAAGGTTGTTTACGTTGGTCATTCACATATTTCAGGCTCAAACATGTACGGCTGTATTTGAAAAGTTAGGCTCGGGAGGCCAATCAGAGCAGGGTGGGCTCACTGGGAGGGGGCATTAAAGAGACAGGAGCTAAAACAGCCTGTTTTAGACTGAGGCTGAATTGAGGGGCTGCATAAATATATAATATATAAAAAATATAAATACAGTGTTTTTTCCAACTGTAAATCATGTCTATTTAATTCCAGTGGAGCCCCAGAATATAAATATAGACCTGGAAATGTGCATGATACATCCCCATTAACTTAGCTATTGTAAATCTCACGCTGTAACAATAACAACATTACTGTCATATCACAATATACAGTAGCTTACCACAGGGATGGAAAACACAACACCATTATTATTGCAATCTGTTCACAGCATCAACTTCATTCCAGCATGCTGTTTTACAGACTTTTTAGTCATCTTTTAATGGCTCATGGCATTTTTGACTTGTCAACATGATACAAAAGTATTTACGTCATACTGTGTGAAATCAAATTCAATCTTGTGTTTCACATCAAGGTCTGATAACTCTGAAGACATCACAGAAAAATGGAATCTTACAAACCACATCACCTCCTCAAAGTGATCAAGTGCAGACACATCTGCTAGTCTTTGTGTCTGCACCTTGTGCTTTAAGCCCACATTCACTATAACAACAATTACACATGGATACGGCTATTGGGAAATCTATAATTTTTTTTAAACAAGTCATTTTTCAACAGAATCAACTGTTGTTTTGGAGCCTCTGAGTCATTACTCCAAAACAAGAAACCAGGTCAGAGTCATACAGACGATCAGATACAAAAATACAGACAGAGACAGAGGTAATCGGTGGAGACAGATACATTATCTCCACACACACACACACACACACAGACAAACACAAGAACAAGCTGCTGGACAGCAGACAAGCAGACAAGTCAAGTTGGCTTTAGGGTATATCCTTCACTATCACACTGAAATTGCAGAACAGACTTCCTTTTATCTCTTGTCAAGCACTGATAAATTTGTCAAATAAGATATGAACAAACTGTGACACACACAGGTATAAAAGAATCAAGTTAATGTGTCTATCGAGATTACAGATTCTTACACTGATTTAATTTGTGACTCTATTTGTCTGTCTGCCTTTGGTTTGTAGGTGGCTGAAAGGTTCAGAAAATGCCCAGTTAGTGTACTTTGAGCTTTGTAAAATTATATTTAGGATTGAAATCCTGCAGATATCCAGCTCACAGTTCACCTGCAGCGTTCAGTCTACATCGACACATCTTTATCCAGTATGTGAGTGTACAAGCTGGACCCAAAGGTGAAAGGTCAGTAAAATATATATACTACATGGATGACAGGCATCAGTAAACCAGACACAGATACTGCGTTATCAGGAATACACTCAGCAAATTTGTCACATATAGATGCCTGTGTGTTTACCCAACATGTTTTGTCCTTACTGCCTTTTCCTTTCTTGATGTGGTGTGCGTTTAGAGTCACAGTGGGTCATAAATTGTCAGTCAGAGCAGCAATTAAAGCTACCGTCATCTTTGAGTTTCATGTTTGCCATTTACTGCATGTCACACTGCAAAGAGACCCATTTACAAAATGTGATATTAGCCCTGTCACATGGGGTGACACACAGTCTGTTCTGTTGTCATACTGTGTGACAACACTGCTGCCAACGTCCACAGAAAGGTCTTTCCCCCCCTCAAAGTGTGACACATTCACTGTTTCCGTCTGTCTCACTCGGCGAGATATTTCTGCTTGTTTATGTGAAACAGAGCTGTAACGATGTCAACATCTACATTATTATTCAGAAAACATCTGAAAAGGACTCTAATTAGTAAAGATTTATAACACTTCATGGATTTCACTGTAATTTATCGCAAGTTGTAAACAAACTTCAAGGTAAATAGTACATTTCTATCAATTTTGTATTATTGCTTAGTCTTGAAACTTCAGTGATGACATAATCATTGTTTTTTTTTTCTTTTTTAAGTATGACTATTGATATTTATGTAAGGGAGGTATCTTCACAAGCCATTTTTGGCTTCCAGCCTCTCCTGCAAAATGTTTAAACTTTTTTAAATTCTCATTGTCTTGTGTATATAATATATATATATATATATATATATATATATATATATATATATATATATATATATATATATATATATATATACACGTGTGTGCAAATAAACTAAACCAAACTAAACTAAACTATGTCATAACATAAACATCATTTGTACCCATAATTCAAGATCTGCACACCTGCATCTCTCATCCTGTGAGACTGAACAACTGCCAACTATGGTTCATGGCCACACACTATTCCAAAACCTGGAAAATTTAGATTATCAAATGACAACCAAAACCAAAATTTTGGACAACATTACCGTCACCAACTGTCAGTAAGTGGAATAGCATACAACTGGCAGTAGGACTACAGTTACAGTACAAACAATCAAAACAGAGCTTCATAGAGCCACTAGTGGTCAAAAACTCTACAGGTACCTTTCAGAATATTGATATTCTATATGACGTTATTACGTGTAACTTCTTATTTTTTAATACAGACTAAATCTGACCTAAATCTGAGTCTTTAGGATTCCAGCAGTGAACCTTTGTTGCATGTCACCTCCCCATCTCTCTCTCCTCTTTGTTTTCCTGTCTATACTATCACTGTAATAAAGTAAATATTTTTGTGGGCTTAAAATGTCCCACAAAAATACAAACAGAAGAAAAACTTACGACCCATGTCTGAACCGCACCCTTGTGTCGTATTGTAGCTCTGTAGAAACATTTACATATATAAAATAGATACAAGTGGTATTATTGCACCTTATGCTAAATTGTAATTAGTAACCTGCACAGTATGTCCATCGTATACATGTACTGCATATTGCATAGAGCTATAATATAAATGCAAAAATAAAGATGAAACCAGAGGGAAAAGTGAGTCAATGTCAGCTTGGGGGGGAAAAAAAGATCTCATCTTGGGGAATTTTTTTCTAAATATTCCATAATTAGTCAGAAATTGAGGTGTCATCGAGAGCATCATCGTACATATAAACACGCTGTTCAATAAGACGAGGGCTCTTTGCAACAACACATCCGCAGTACAGACCACAGTAACAGCAGTCGCACACACAGACCTGGTACAACAGCAGAGCAGCCAGAGTGACACGAAGGAGATGACAGAGAGATTAGAGAAGAGGCGAAAAGTTCAGAGTAGAGCTGAGTGATATTGAGCAGCATTCTGGTCAGCACAGGCAGCAGTTTCTCAGCAGCTTATGGCAGCTCCATTTCCTCCAGACAGACTTTTGGGGTGGGGGGTGGTGGGGCATCAGGCTGTTACTGTAATCTACTTTACTTTGGGATTAGCAGCTCTATGCAGGTGTCACTCTCTGTCCGTCCATCTCTGTCTTGACCTCTCCAACTTACTACAACTCATTCACCACTGTGTGCCGGAAACGCTCTTACAAACCAACATTCTGATATTAAGCTGGTAACGAAAAAAAGAACGTTTTATTTTAATCCTCAGTGTTTCTCACAGGAGTAGATGTGTTTCAGCAATCATTTAAAGATATGAATGAGCCTCAGCTACCAGCAGTACAAGAAGCATTTCAAACTCTTCGTCTTTGCAATCGGGAACAACACACTGCGTCATCGTTTCTGATTTCAGCGAACACAAACATAAAAAGGATTTTATGTTGTTGAATCTATCAGATTTCTAAAGTGTGAGCTTTACCTTCTACTCGTTGTTAGTAGTGGACAATGTGTTTGTTTGTTTCTCACTGAAGCGCCTCAGCAGTCGTAGCCCTGTTTCTCTGTTTGTACACAGGGTTATAAGGCTGGGAAATTTCTTGTAAATTTCTTTTATTTTTAAATCAAAGAACCAGACTATCACATCCATCCAAACCTTGGAAGTGATGTCATTTACTTAACATAGTCCATACAGAAAATGAAAGGCACCCTGTGTGCCCAAAATATCTCTGCTCTACTGTGCAACTCTAAACTCGGAGGAAAAACCATGGAAACAGGATCACCACTGTCAGAAAATGGAAAAGTTATATCATTTTATAAACTGAGTGTTATGAAGTTTTGGCCTCCTGGTTATAATAATATTTTACTCATATTTGGACACAACTTTAAAACAGAACTTAAAAGGAATCACAACACAAGTGAACAGACAACCTGTCTGTTCACAGTGTCATAGTTGAACAAGCAGCTCTGCAGTGCAGTGTTGTGTGTACAGCAGACAGTCTGGTTAAAAAAAAAAAAGTTAAGATCACCTTTATTTACATTTCTAAATTTAAAACCTGTCTGACTGCTCATGTTTGTGAAACATCCTTGCATGCTACTTTAAAACTGTCTGGCCTCACCAAAAAAAACACAATGTGTAAATGTGAACGCTGCTTAATTGGACTATTGTCTCATATGGGATCTGACTGAGGATCCTTAAATGGATTATTTTGTGCATGTAACGTCTGCATTCTCTCCCACAGGCAAAAAAAAAGAGTCAACACAAGCAGTGGCGGTTGAGAGCGTCAGTAAACATTGAAACCCTACAAGCACCAGGTGATGCCTTTCAGTTTTCTACTCGTGAATCAGACGCAGGTAGACCTCGCTGTGACAAGATAAGAGCTGTTACAAACAAGAGGAGTGAGAAAAACTCGACGCAGAAAGAGAAAGAGCCTCATACATTCAAACTGCTACCCTGCTCCACTGAGGGTAAAGGTCAAACTGATGAATATCTCCTCCTGAAAACAAAGACCTCAGCTCATTATACATCAACCTCACTGAAAACACCCTTATATGCCAGACGATCTAATGTTGCCATGACAACTACATAGTGCCGGGGAAGTGTGCACACATACATGCAGAGACAGACAGGCGTGCGGTCGACAGGTTTCAGTAGGATGTAGGCCTACACAGAGGATGTCTTCACTGTAGGCGTGAGACTAAGAGAGGAGGATATATGTGGAGCCAAATATAGGAACAGAATAATGAGCTTCTTATCATCTGTTCTATCGTTTCCATATCTCCTGCACTTTCCTCATCGCTCCATCTCCCTGTCATTTTTCCTCTCCTCCTTCCCTCTCGACAGGACTAAATATTTCCCCAGGGCCACTCTCCTGTACAAAAGAGATATATCACACCAGGAATTTTCGATTACGTGTCGGCAGAAGCTTTTCCTTAAAAAAAAAAAATCCACAATTTCCACACCTCAACCACAGAATACTCAAGTCTGCCAAGTCATGGTAGTTTGTATCTAGTTAGCAAATGAATCAGCTTGAAAGTAGAACATACAGTACAAGCTTTCTGTCACTGCTTTGCACTTTGGAATTGGAAAAAAAATATCAAATGAAGGCAAAATATCTCGTGATTTTGCTTCTTTGCTTTTTTTAAGAAAAAAAAGAGGATTTTTTTATGTCAACAATTTTTTCCTTGAAGTTTCATGGTTAACAGGAGCAAAGTGTGTTACAACACATCCTCAACACACACACATTAACTTGAATCTAGGGCTGCAGCTAAAGATTATTTTCATTATTGATTCATTTGTCGATTATTTTCTGGATTAATCTCAGGGTGATGCCTTCAAATTTGCTGGCTTTGTCCAACCAAGAGTCCAAAAGACATTTCGTTTACGATCATATAAAGCAAAGTAAAGCAGAAAATCGTAAATAAATAGAATAGGTGTCAATAGATTAATCAACTAATTGTTTCAGCTCTTATCCACACTTTTGCTGTCTCTATCACCCTCTCTTAACACACACACACACACACACATTGTATGCTGCATGTACAGCCTCAAGTTTCACTGCCACCTCCTGTTTCTTTGACTTATTCAAGGCGATCAGTCAGATCTGTTACCGACTCAGATAAACCAATCCGGAGGCTAAAGCCCCTGAAGCAAACTGATGCTTTTCTTATCACACTTGTACACAACATGTTGCCACAAATTGTCAGCATCTGTCATGTGAATAAAAGCACCTGTTCGGTCCCAAGCAAGAGGCCGCGGAAAGGGATGAGAGGGGATGAGAACCAGCTGGCTCGCATATGTCTGTCTGTCTGTTCATCTATCTGAATGCCAGTCTGTCTGCTCGTCTCTGAGCCTGTCTCATATCCTGCACGTACATCTGCCCACTGACCTGCCAACAGCCTCATCTGTCTGTCCAGCTAAATTCCAGTATTCAAAACTGAACAAAAACATCTGTCCTTATAAATTTCTTCCTCTCATTCTTATATACACACAGACACACAGACACACACTCTCTACAGCGTCTGACCCAGATCCTTGCTAAATGAAAAACTGAAAATGAATGAATAAATAAGTCATAAGCAACAACAGAAGCGCTCCATGTTATGTGACCCTGATGCACTTTCTATTTCTTGCCATTTCCTTTTGTCCATCTCTTCCTCGGCATCACATGCAGAGGAAAAGATGGCAAACATTCCCCACTCATTCACACACATCTGCTTCACTGAGAGCTCATCTCTTGTAATCCCCCACAAGTGGCAGTGTATTTTTTTCTGCTCTCCTCTCTTTTCCATCTCTTTCTCTCTCTCTCTCTCGCACACACACACACACACACAGAATCATTTCAGTAGTAAAGCACAAAGTGCTGACTGGATGATATAGTACTTCTGTTCTGAGTGCTTTTCAAAAGCCTCCAGCGTTCTCATTTTGAAATCAAGTTTGGTGTGGTGCTGAAAGGCTGTCAAAGGTGTAGCTGGTAGGTGTAGGTGTAAATGCCCCACTGGAGGTCTGTCCTCTATGCCGGAAGGTGAACGAAGATGATATGATGCTGGAAATAATCCCGGCGGTGATTTCGCAAACAAAAGCATCAGAAGCTCCAGCTGTGCTGAATGTCACTGCTAATGATACAGGAGGAGGAAGATAATTTAGGACCAATTCTAGTGCAATTTTTACAGAAGCAAAAAAAGACACAAAAAAAAGACAAGGAAACTGTTCCCCAAACCAAACAAGGAGACAGAATAAAGAAATAGTTTTTTTCTAGCAACAGAGGACAAGGAGGGAGTCAGCCAGCCATTTGATCTTCCAAAAGAAGTGACCACTTTCATTAACGTCAATAACGAGGACACCAGAATCCTTTAGTTGGCCTTTTCTCCCTTTCTTACCTCACTTTGTCACACCTATTGTGGTATTGCAGTGATCAGGAAGATCTCGTGTTTACAAAAATATGGAGTCTCCAGATGTTCTTTTTGGAAATCTGCCTGGGCCTTTTCATGAGAAAAAAAAACAATGAAGAATTGTCATACTGTGTGTTATCTTCTTCAAATTTGAGGCAGGTGTTCACTGGTATTTTGCTTACAGCCTCACATTGTCCTTGACCTTTACAGACAAAGCCTCAACTTTTTGAGACTTTTTTTTTTATTTTAAGCGGATTTTTCAATTTTTACTGACTTCAAAGACCTTCTGCTCTGTTTCTGTATTACTTGTGTGTGTTTCTGACACTTTCACAAGAAACTTTGGAAGGTTTCCCTTCTGGCAAGACCTTAATTATGCACATAGTCATTGTGGCTCAGGAGCTCAGCCATTTTAATTTGCGTATGTTTGTTTAGTTTTTGCTCTAAAATAGCAGTGAAGTGGCTTAAAAATCTCCATCTATCCATGCTGTTGAAAAAGCAATCTATCACACTGTAAAACCAAAAGTCACAGAAGAATTAACTTTGTGTCATTAATGTGAAATGTATTTCTACAGTTTGGAGTATCCTGTACTCTACATAAGGGCCATGAATCAGACCCAAACATATGATCCCAGGTTCCTGGACACTTCATCACCAGTATTCATCATAATCTAGACTCCCTCAAAAGTACAAGTACAGATAGTGACTGGCTGCTTCTGTTCCTTAATGACTTCATGCATGTGCTGCCGTGATAAATGAGGCCAGTACATCTCCACATTTACCTGAAAGGTGCGAGTACCATTATTCTATTCTGAGTTAACTTTAGCGTGCACACAAAGCTCTAATGAATGAGAGCATTGCTATATGGGCAGTGTGAATGGAAAGTTTTAAAATAAAAACAGTCTTGGTCTCAAGATTGGTCGAGCCAGCCAGTGTGTAATTAATAACAATAGATAGCCTGTGTGTAAAAAAAACAAAAAAAACAACGTCTAACTTGTGTAATTCTACATGAATTAGACAAAGTTCTGACTGGAGATCTGCACATACTGTGGCAATCAAAGCCCACTGCAGAGCTTGTTTTCCCACTACACTGTATTGCCTGTGAAAAAACACCAATTTCCATTTCCTTTGAATCGTACTGGCGGCTTAAATCATTCTGTGTGTGAGAGAAAAGAGATGGAGGGTTGGATATTTGACAAGTAATGTTTGGCATTTTCATGATAACAACTTCTTTTTCCCCCTCTGGACTCACAAATATCCAACAGCTCTGGTTTTAAAATGGAAACCAGTGGCAAATATCTTCACACATTTGAAAATACAAAAACCAGACTCTAAAACTCAGCGATATCCGGCGCTGAGGACGCTCAGAAACACTTGAAAAGGCATTCTGACAGACTGCAAGCTACAGTGGAATGATTTATTCATTTCGATGCTCAGCTAATATAATGCATGCATAAATAAACATAAACATTTATAAATAAATACATTATTTCCGCCACCTCTTCCTGCCTTCCACTGGGAGCTAAACATACACACATACAGATATTCACAAACACACAGCTGCTGAATGAATTATAAGCCCATCCAGTGCTGTGACTATCTGATGGTGTCTGATGAAGAGTGATTGCTATTATATGATTAAGTGATTACTAAATGCTAACCGATTCTGTCTCTCTGACACACACACACACCCAGATAGGGACCTGCTACTCTCAGACTGCTGACACACCTCATCAAACTGTGGTCTGCTATAAGTGACGCTGACACGTGCGTTTGTGTGTCTTTGAGTGTGCGCCTGTGTTCATAATCATACCCGTGTGTGTGTGTGTGTCACTGTCTGTGAGGCAGCAGCGTGCCTCCACAGCATGTGGTGGTGGTCTGGTTTCCGCTCAGAGGGCTGTGAAGTGGCCTGATGAAAGCTCACACATGGTGGCGGTGAGACGAGCTCGATCTCCTGTCGTGACCACAGCACTCAAAAACGACCAGACGACAGAACTCCCAGGACTGTGTCAGATTTTTAACGGTGACAAGAAGACGGTTACTGTAGTCATGGAAATGAACTCTTCTTTCATGTCTGGATGCTGCCATCCAAAAGGGATATTCCACATAAAAACAAGACCACACTGATGAGCATAATTAGAGCCTTTCACATGGTAATGAAGTTGCTCTCCGGTACAGTTCAATGCAATTATAATATATACACAGATGTCAGAGTGATGTTATTATAAGTTGCACAAAAAACAAACCAGATTGACTCAAAGCTTTGTGGGGAAATCAGCATGAGGAAGGTTTTTTTGTGCCATAAACTGCATGAATTACAAAAGTAATGAGTGGTAAAGGTTCAACATCCCGAGAGGGAAACCTCCATGTTAGTTCAGAATGCATAATTAGATATTAGCATGGAGCAATCTGGTCAGAGCACTGGATTCCCATGAGGTTACAGAGAGTTTAACACATTAACTGGTGTTGAAGAAATGCTTGTTTTAAAAAGGTAAGATGCTCACACTGTTACTGTGAGTTTATCTGGCTTTCCTGTGTGTTTAGGGTTTCAGTGTGTGACAGCTGATAGGATTGGCAGAATGATAGCTTTGAAATGGAAATACATCACTGCCTTGTGCTTATAATTTTTCAGGGGAAAAATGTAAAAACTGGTGTGCATAGTTCATATACTGAAGTTACTGATATAATATCCAGAATATGGGGACTTTTGTGCTTTTAACATTTGCAGCAAGCAAATAGCAGGAATTTCAGATAATGCTGATGTTGCTTTTTTTAACTTTTTTTTTAACCCCTGCTGTCCATTGAGGGTTTAAGACACAGTTTATTTCTTACAGCCTGATAACTTTGTGTAGTCTCAGTTCATGTTGTTACTGTCAGTATCTGGAGTAGTGTTATATTACCTAGCCAGAGTCGATGGAGAGATTGTCTACGTGTGTAGTCTTGTTGAAAATTGTAGTAAAAAGATGTGAGTGTAGCAAAAAAAGTTTTGGAAATGTGAGAGTGAGTGCCAGATACAAATCTACCTCTTAACAATACATTTCCAGCAAGTTGCTTTATTCTAAAATGGTGAAAATGTGAATAAACATGAGCTATTATGACATTGTAGCAACTTGTTGGGCTGAACATGGCCGACATGGGAAAATGACTTAATGTGTCCCTGAACCCTCATAATTTGCACTTTAGGCCACCATATTTCAAATTTTAGGTGATTATAGAATATAACAATCTTTCAAATTATTCTGATGATATTAGTTTTTATTTATTTTTTAAAAAAAACTGTGATGATGGAGACTTGCATTGCCAGAGTGTATTTTTTGATAATATCTAAAACTACTATAATTGTAATCAAGTGTAAACACAAGGGAGTTACATGCCCTGCAGCACTGACTTTGTTCACCATGCCAACTACCTTGGTCTTGGATGAGCTTGGAAGGGAGGTGTAAGTCTTCAAGTTGTGTTTCTAAGTGTCAGACAACTAACTTAAAATATTTCGAGGGAGAAATGGGTGAAGGGCCAAAGGACTGATTCCTCCCTGTCTGCTTTGTGGGATGAGGTTTTGCCAATTGAAAAAGTAAGAGATGTTGCTCATGGGTACTTTGCCCTGGAAGACCTACTGGTGGAAAAGTGGGAAGTGGTGCTGTGATGGCGACTTTGTTGGTGAAGCAATTTTTCAGGTTGTTGTGCCGAGTAACTTCTGTGATGTGGTGTTGCAAACTGTGCATGGTGGTTGTGGACATTTAGGGATAAAGAAATCTTATGACCATGTCTGGCGCTACTTCTTTTGGCCTTCGTTAAAGAGCAATGTCTCCAAACGTGAAGTTGTGCAAAACATGCCAGTTCGTTGGGGAACCGAGTCAGGTTGTTGAGCCTGCTCCGTCTTGTCCCATTCCAGTTGTTAGCCAACCATTTGGGCATTTGATCTTAAGACTGTGAAATGGCAGGAAAAGATTTGGAAGTTACAAAGGCTGATATGAAAGAACCGTCTCCTGCGCTTGAAACTGTTTCTGTGTTTTCATTCCTGAGGTTCCTGCTGTGTTGTTGGATGGTGAGAGGGACCTAAAAACTCCTGATCCTGATGAACCTGTCACATGTGGTAAGATAAAACACTCTCACTTAGCTCTGCATGACGAGAGCTGTTGCAGCCTCAAATCCTCCAGCTAATGTTCAAACTTTTTGAACCAGCCAGGGTTGGTTAAACAGCCCAGGGGAGTTTTCTTTGTAGGTTGTTTTTGTTTTGCAGATTGTTTTGTTTATTTGCTTTAGAACCCAGTGATCCTGTTGGGACCCTGTCTTGGGGGGGGGGGTTGATGATCCCTGCTGAGTCATCTTGTGTTGCTGCAACTTTGCTCCTCCTGTTTGGTTATGTGTTACTTTAGTAACATTTACTTTGCTTTTATGCACCTTACAACACCTACAAACATCTTCCACTCATTCACATCACACTACTGACTTTGCTGACATCCACACGTCATACTTGAATTACTTAAGTTACCTTTTAATCTGACTTTCATTTGGTTAACTGGTGTGTCTCCCTCTTGTTGTGGCCACTTGAGCCGGGTCTTAACAATAGACTCAGAGACTTGGAGAATCTACATCAGGAAGAACTAAACTTGTTCTGGAGGCTCACGGAGGACCAGCACCTTACTAGATCACTTTGTATTGGTTTTTCCTTTAATTGGTCACCCATCTGTCTATTATGTAATTCAATGATCCAGTATCTGAGGCTAGCTCGCTCATAAGTTTGCAGTGATCTCATAAATACTAATATGAACAGTAGCCTAAGGGACTGTTTTTTTATCTCTTGATCACAGTGCAGCTACAGTGTGTGAGCTTTATGAATTCATAAAGTATATACACTTAACTGTAGCTATGAATCATTTATATCATCATCATGCTATTTTCTATTCTGAGACTAAACATGAGCTCGTGTTTTAATTCGCCACCCTCGCTTCTCACCTTGGCAGGGAAGTATGCCCCTCTCTTCTCTTTCTTATCCTCCTCATATGCTGTTTAGGTCTCTCGCTCTTTCTCCCACATTTCCTTTCACCTCTCTCCTCTCTTCTCACCAGTCACTTCCATCCTCTGCTGTCTTTCCCCGTCTGGGATGACTCATTACAATACAAACCTCTTTTCCTCTCACCTCCCCGTCTCTCCTGTTTGCTTCCTTCTCACCTTCTTCTCACCTGTCTTCTTTCTCTCACACCGTCTTTCCTTCCTCTTTTCTTCTCTCCTCCTCTCTCTCGGTCCGCCCACCCTGTCGCATCCTAACTCCTTCCTTCCTCTTTATCCGTCTCATTCAGCCTTGCCCTTCTCTTAACCGAATTTCCTTACATCTTTTTTCACTCACTCTGCTTTCATCCCTCTTTTATCCCCGATGAAGATTCTGTATTTCTATATAATTCTCCTCGTAAAACCTACTTCCTTCTTTCCTCCTTCAGTTAAAAAATATGACTCCACCTTCCTGTCTCCTCTTGACTCAATGGTGCCCATCACAGTCACACTTGAGTCAAACCCTGATCCCGGTCTCAAATGAACGTGCGCACACGCATGCATCACAAACACACATACACCCAGTGCTCTTTACTAATCTGCCGGGCTGGTGTCCATCATTAGCTCACTATTCAACAATAGGGAGCAGTAAGAACCAGCTGCAAGCCACAACCAGCTGCACTATTATTATCTCCCTGCCGGCTGTGTGTACTTGTGTGTGTGTGTGTGTGTGTATGTGCACATGTGCCAGTTTTTCAGAATGGTCATACCTTTATTTAAGCCTATATTAACTTTTCCCAAATTGGGAGCTTTTGATCATTTTCTGGCCTTCCTCAGTCATTTTAAGTGCGCGCATGTGTGTGTGTGAGTGTGTGGAAGCGTATCTCCATAATTAGGGCAGACCAGCCACACATGGGTCTCCCCTGACACTTCCCCTCTGAGATCTAAATATTCATGAGACCCTAAACGCTTTCATGAGCTCTGTAATTATGGCCAGAAAATAGACGGAGAGAGACAAAGAGAGGGAAAGAGGGAGAGAGTGGGAGGCAGAGAAGGAAATGCCCTCACACTTTTAAAACGCAGGCTGTCCCACAGCATTAGCAGATAATATCGACACTATCATGCAGTTCTGCCGTCAAAGCTACAGAGGCCGGAGACTATTTCTGGACTCATTGACCTGCTACATTGATAAGATAAGGACAAGGAATTTAACTGTTTTAGGTGCACAGATTCAGATATTGAGTAGTTTTGACATAATTTCAAAGCTTTTCATTGGGGTTTTTTTGCTTTTGCTACACCAAGAGTTGCTTAATGGCATGGCTTCTTCAAGCATGTATATTCGAGCAAACAAGATAATATGGTTAATTTTATCCACTGTGGGTTTACATGATGTTATATGATGTTGCACTGATGACCGATGGATTGGTATATGGAGGCGTAGTGCCATGTATACTGTATATAAGGCAGTGGCGATTCTCACCCACAGTTGTGGACAGAAATCTTAGACTCAACAGTCCACTGAGTCAAAATCAATAATCAGTTATGGCAGCATTTGTTTTTGCGATGAGTTGAAAAACAGTTTATCCCCATTTGGCTCAGAGTATCTGCCAAGAAGAGCTGGGCGAATAACCAAAAATGCACTGAGGCTGACACAGGGCTGCCAACTCTCACGCACTGACCGTGAGACTCACACAATTGACACTTTTCACATGCTCGCTTGCCACACATGCATTTTCTCACACAGTGAAAAACAAATTCATAACTGATAACGTCGCGGCACGGAAAGAGGACACTGACAGCGCATGGAAAGACAAGACAGAGCGGCACAGTGAAACAGCAGAACCGAGCAGCAGCCGAGTTATTCAGACCATCAGGGGGAAAGTGAGAAATATACACAAATCTGTTATTTGTTGTAATTTATTCCCATGCATGCTGTGCGGAGTAATCTCAGTCAACGGCTCTTCTGGCAGTAGCATCTCTCCCTCTCCTCTCGCGCCGTGTGCACGCAGGCAGGAGTGAGAGAGAGTTACTATGGTTACGGGGACGCTCTGTGTCTCTGTCGTTCTGAAACTTTCTTGCGATTTCCAATAATAGGTTTTTAGGTAACATACTAAATTTTAAGGCTACACCTCAATCTAACTAATCTAGAATAGTGCAGGTGGCTGTTTCTTGACTTAATCCAAGAGGTTAGGTGGTGTAGAAATGCAGGAGTTTCGTTTTTTTTTCTGGCAGAGGACCCCAAGACCTCACCACCAATCACGTATCTCTCCAAGTTTGCTCCCCCATTTTAAAACATAACCAGGCGCCCATGCTTGCACATGTTCTCTGTTTTGGTTAGTGAGTTAGTGATCTAATTTGGTTTGTGCAGGTATGTTCGGTAAAAGCTTTTAACTGTCAGTTAAAACAACATCAAGACTCTACAGCCATGCTAGAGTCTCTGTGAGTTTGCACATAGGTGCTTTGAGCTACATGTTAACATCAACATGCTAACATGCTCACACTGACAATGCTAACATGATGTTTAGCAGGTATGTTATCATGCTCATCATCTGAGTTTAGCGTGTTAGTATGCTAACATTTGCTAATTGATGCAAAACACAGGGCACAACTGTGGCTGATGGAAATGTCATTAGTTTTGCAAAGTATTGGATGAATAAAATATTTGACCTGATGATGGCAGCAGATGAAAAGTTAAGGTTGAGTTAAAGCTACAGTATGTTTTCTCTTATATTTTTTTAGCTGAAATATGCTCCAAAGTATATCTAAACGTGAAGAAGTGCTGTTAAAAGACTTCTGTGATCCAGGCCTATTGAGCAACCTGGCAGCCGAGATATTTCATTCTCAAGTTTTTAAAGCGAGCCTCACCCTTCTAACCAATCAGACGAGGCCAAAGTCAAGGGTGGGGGCTCACGGCTGTCAATCAATACGAGAAATCTACTTCTGGCTTACTACTCCTCTCATACCGAGGCTCCAAGCTAGCATTAGCCGCTGGAAGACATTGCTATGGCTTACTCACAGGCTCCCAATACCTGCATTCGTTGAATCCAAGAGCTCCATTACTTCAAGTACCCCGAGAGAAAGCAATGCATTGTGTGTGCTAAGGAGCACGAGGACAGACCGACATTTCCCTAGAGCCACGCTGCTCTAGTTCAACATGATGAGTAATGAACTAATGAACTAGTTTGCATGACGTGTCATCCAACCACATCTAAAGGCAGAACTGTTTATACCTGTTCCAAATGACCAAGAGGAAATGGGGATAACAGTGCACACTTTTAATCAGTCTCTCCTTGAAGGCATTCATGGTGGTGAACTCATTTGTACAAAGGAAAAGTGGCAGAAGTAGTTGTGTAAAGAATGAAAAACAGTTCATCCATCGTAAATGTTATTAGTAACACCTGTGCTCTTCCTACTGTGACAAATCAAAAGTCTGCTCAAATGATTGTGATATAGATATTTTGGTCATGTTTTCCAGCCCTACAGCTATGTTAAAGTACAAAAAATGTCTTTGTCTAGGTTTTCCACAAGCACCTCAGCACTGGTTTCATCCCATTCCCTTTAAAGCCTGAGGACAAATCTAATATCAAGTCTAATATTAGTGTGAATATGATGTGTGGTAACCCGGCCTTAGGGTGCTGTCTGCTCTATTTTTGGACTTACAAGTAAATAGACGGAGAAGCCAGCAAGGATTCCTGTTACAGAAACATTCAGAGAGGATATGTGAGAACTCTTTGGGGCTTTTAAATAGAGTGTCTGACAGGAAATCCTTTTGTTTCAAGTTCAGTAAAACAAAAAAAAAAAATCATCTCAATAACATCCAACCAGACACTTTTACCCAGAGTGCTTTTTGTTTTCTTTCCATCTCATTTTCCTCACTATTATCTCAAGTTTTTTTTACCTCTAGCCAAAACGATCACATGCTTTACATTCCAGGATGAGTCAATTGATTTTATCCGACCGGGAAAAGCCATCACACAGTCTCACGAAAGCCATGAAATCACAGGCAGACTGCATAATGCGGCAGTAAGAGCTGAATCGGTGCTGATTGTCCCGGCACTGACACATAATGACGCTGCACTGACACACACAGGAAAAAGGAGAGAAGAAACATTTCAAAAACTGAGGAAAACACACAAACACAGGCAAGCACACACGCAAACAAACACACAAAACAATGAATCACCACAAAATGCCAAGTGAGCAGGAGCACAGCAACACACAAACACTGCTATCATTTATATGCAAATGAGCACACCGCTACTCCCTCCATGCCGTCCCCCCTTTACTCTCCAGAAACTAAAAGACGGAGCAAACTTCCGATCAGATCAGACAAGATGACAGACGGGGTGATCGGGAACGACAGGTAGCCAAACAATACGTGACAAAAGGACAGGACAGGGACAAGGTGAAATGAGCTGAGATGACGCGTTTCACGGGGAGCGGACGTTAGCTGAAACCAAGGTCTGTTTGTCTCACCAAGGGTTCCAACTCTACTGTCGGTATTCCCCGTGAGTATGACTTTGATTAACGACTCACTGCGGCAATATTTCCTAGACAAACTGACGCATATCATACAGGATGACAACAAGATGACAAGTCAACCTCACCCAATAAACTGATGAGCAAGCTATAACAGGAGATGCATCAGAAAAGTTGCACCGACGACTGGTTCCTGGAAATATATGACTTACTAAATTCATCTCTGCTATTTACTCTGTTGACAAGCACCAGAAGGAAATCTGCCTGTATTACTGTTAAGTGCACCATTACTTTGGTTATCCTGTCATTTTAATGGCCTCTGTGAGTCATCGGTGAATCACAGTCACAACACTGCCTGCACACAGGTGTGAGCACACAAGCTGTACACTGCATTTAGACACTAAGCACCTGTCAAGGGCAGGAGGAACACGTCGTCTTCCTGTTTGTTCCTCTCTGCAGCAGTTAATGTCACTGCCTTCGACTTTAGAGCGCAGCACTGCATGAGAGAGCTGTTTTCCTTGAGTGACGTCTGCATGTTTGTGTGTGTGTGTGTGTGTGTGTGTCTGCAAGTGTGTGCACATTTTTTGTAAGCTCAGCAGTCTATCACTGACTTAACAAAAGGCTGCTGAATATAAATCCATTCCCACTCCATCTGCCAGCATAACATGCATATATTTACGTGGTTGTCCAAGGACAGAAAGACACAGACATATATATATATATATATATATGTATATATATATATATATAGAGAGAGAGAGAGAGAGAGAGAGAGAGAGAGAGAGAGAGAGACAGAGAGAGAGAGAGAGAGAGAGAGAGAGATATTCACAGATATGTGGATAGATACAGGCATACATACATACATACATAGATATAGAGTTGAAATGATTAGTCAAACAAGAGAAAATTAATCAGATAACTAACTATTTTGATAATCTATTAATTGTTCGAGTCATTTTTTTATGCATCAGGACTTCCTGGGAATCCCCATCAAAATTGAGACATGAGTGGCGTTTACAATAAGCATTACTGAAGCGTTAAGTCCGCTCAATCCACACCGACTCCGACCTACATTCGGACGTAACTGTTGTCAGAATCAGCTGGCCAAACTGTCTCCACCAGGCTGACTAAAATCAGAAATTTACCGAACAAGAATAACTTTAAAGTAGGCACCACAGGAAGAAATCAGCATTGTTTTTATTGATTTATTTATTGATCTTATGATGGTGCTAGATGGGTTAACGCATTTATTTTTAAGTCTGTAATTTCTGAATAATTTCCTTGTAATTTTTGGAGAGACATATGAAATTTGGTTCTAATTAACATGTTCAAGTGGTACATTTCCACTCAATCAATTCCAATTAATTGCTAGCATAACCTAGAGAGTCAGATCTAGACAGCGCACAGCAAGTCAGCTGAACTTTGTCTTTGTTTTCTGAAATTCACTGAAATTTGTCTACAGCAAGGATACAATATGGAACATTAAGTTTCAAATAATAAATGTGTGATGAAGCAATTTTTACTTGGGTTTATGCGGTGTGTTTTGTTTACAAGGACATTCCTACTTCCCTATATATTACTACCAAATTACATAGCTCCTTCCAGAGAAATTACAAGAAAATTATTTGGAAATTCTTCACTTCTCCAATTCATCTGGTGTTAAACAGCTACTTGAAAAGTTAAGGGATCAACAAAGTTATATAAGCTATACAATTTGTCCTGAGAGTGACATGACTATGTGTACCAAATTATGTGAAACTCCATCAGATTTGAGATATTTCGGTCTGGACCAAAGTGATGGATCGACGGATTGACTGATCGACCAACATCAGCATCCCTAGAGCCACACCGCCAGCATGGCTTAAAATGTCAAAAGTTCCCTGGTTCCAGCTTCTCAAATATGAGGATTTGCTACTTTTCTTAACCATAAATTATATAAAAAAAAGGAATATATTTGGGTTTTTGACTGTTGGTCAGATACCACAAGCTATTTCAATATATCACTTTGGAAATTTTGATGGCCACATTTCACTATTTTCTGACATTATATAGACAAAATGAGTAATGATTAATGGATATTGAAAGTAATTGTTAGTTGCAGCACTAGACAGATACATAGATAGACAGATCAAAATCATGTAAAAACCACTAATTTAACACTTTGCTCATGCTCGTCAAAACACGACTCGCACTATTAGAAACACAACACTCTGTGATCTATTTTGCGCCTTGATTTAGTCTAATTTGAGGCTTCACAGGTTCAGATCTTTGAGTCTGCTTCCTGTAAGAGCCTGCTTCCTGTGGTACTCTGGTGTGGCGCACAACAAACACAGTGGGGGAGGTGGGGAAATAAAGTAATTAAAAATAATGATGGCTGATGGAAAGCAGCTCATACTGACTATTAAATGTTGTCTGTCTTGTCACAAAAACGCCTCCTGTGTCACTGACTGATGAGCATGGTGTCACACTGGGCGCTGAGCAGGATGCAGATGAGCAATATGCCCTGCAACCGTGAAGAAATGGACCTAAAATCTAATTAAAATGTCTATTCTGTGAGCAATATGTTGATTAATTGATGTGTAATAACACTGAGTAAACTCCTGTGCTGTTCTTTGCCTGAAAACGTTGCCCATCTCTGCATCACTGCATTTAAATTAGCACTCTGACATCATTGGCAAGCTTCTGCACAGGGATTACTCAAACATACTTCAGACAGAACTTCTGCCATCTCAATTTAAGGCTTTTTTTTACTACTTTATACATAATGCCAGGCAGTATCTGTTCAGTTTAAGTAGCAGTGACAGGCTGTGATAAGACACAGCCGAGTTAAAAAACCCTTATCTGGCCTACGAGCTGAATCCCATTTGCCTCTCTTCTCACACCGACTCATAACGCTGCTTATTAGTCCCTCTGGAGGGATAAAGGGGAGAAGGGAAGATTTTTAAAAAGGGAGGGGAAAGTGAGAAATAAAGACAGTGCGAAAAACAGAGATTAGGAGGGAGAGAGCTGAGACAGAAAATGCAAAGGACGTAAACCAGGAGTAGAAAAGGCTGCTCATAGTGCAAACACTGTAGTTAAAATGTTTTAGAATGTTTTAAGTATTGTTTGAAGTGTCAGAGGTCAAAGCAGCTGAAATCATTTAAATAAGAGTATTTAAAATGTTTCATTTCCCGTTCAAGCCCCGTAGGAGTTGAATTGACAGTGTAAAAGCAGCACTGAAAGCAGATGAGCTAAAATTTGAATACTAGAAAGTACTTAAACTGTCATTTAAAGAGTAAGAGAGAAAAACAGTTAGCAGTTGAACTTGAAAAGCAAGTGAAACCTGAAGTTGAAACGCTGGAGACAGTAACACACTGTAAATATAGATCAAGTGAAAGCACAGACTGGATGTAAAGACAGATGTAGCAAAGTGTGACGTCACCCATTATAATAATAATAATAATAATAATAAGAAGAAGAAGAAGAAGAAGAAGAAGCTTTATTTGTATGGCACCTTTCCAAAACAAGGTTTATAAGTCGCTTTACAGGATAAAAATAAAAAACAACAGGAATCATAAAAGTGTTAATCATGAAAACAATAAACATTAAAACAATAAAACCAATGGTGTGGGAAAGGTAAGATAGAGGGATCACAAGAATGATAGACTATAAAAGTGTGCTTTAAGGAAAGACTTAAATGAAGAGATAGACTTAGCCATCCTAAACTCCTCTGGGGGGTTGTCCCAAAGTCTGGGAGTCCTGATGGCAAACGCTCTGTCAACTTTGTTTTTTAGTCTGGATTTATGAACCACCAGGAGAGCAGCATTTAAGGACCTCAGGACCCGTGACAGCACATGGGGAGTTAAAAGGTCAGAATTATAGTTTGGGGCCAAACCGTTCCGGGCTTTAAACATGATAAGTAAAATTTTAAAATCAACTCTTAAACTAACAGGCAGCCAGTTCAAAGATGAAAGGATGGGTGTAATGTGCTCTCATTTTCTGGTACCTGTTAAAATCCTGGCAGCTGCATTTTGGATTAACTGTAGAGAGGAGAGAGACTTTTTGCTGCAGACGGAGAAAAGGGAGTTGACATAATCTAGCCGTGATGAAATAGAAGCATGAATGACTGTTTCAAGGTTTCTGGGAGACAGAAATGGTTTAATTTTAGAGATTTTCCTAAGTTCAAAAAAAGTATGACTGTATGACGGATTTGATATGACTGTTCAAAGTGAGGTTGCCGTCAATTAAAACGTTAAAAGTTTTCTACACTGCGGAGTAATAAGATGAGAGTATGAACCTAATGTGTTTGTCATTTGAGTGTTGCAGGCATATGTGCCCAATAGAAGTATTTCGGTCTTTTTTGAGTTGAGCTGAGGAAATTTTGAATCATCCATTTATGAATGTCCTCGAGACAGTTCATCGGTGAAAAAATGTCATTGAAGTTATTGGGGTCACAGCTGAGGTAAACCTGAGTACTGTCTGTGTAAAAATGGAAACTGATGTTGTGTGATCTTATGAGATGTCCCAAAGGCAGCATGTGAATGGTGAATAGAATTGGGCCAAGCACCAAACCCTGAGGAACCCCACAATTCAGCCTAGAGGTGGAAGACCTAGACTCAGCAATACCAACACAGAAAGTCCTGTCTGTAAGGTATGACTTGAACCATTCAAGGGCTGCACCACTGGTGCCCACCCATTGCTCTAAAAGGGACAAGAGGATAGTGTGATCAACTGTGTCAAACACATCACTGAGATCTAGAGTACTAAAATGGAGGGACGTTCACCGTCAGCAGCTAAAAGCAAGTCATTCATGACCTTAAGAAGGGCAGTTTCTGTACTGTGGTGAGCTCTAAAGGCTGATTGGAAAGATTCAAACAGAGTTATCATTCATTAATGCTACAAGGTGATTTTCAACAATCTTCTCCAGGACTTTGGCTAAAAATGGAAGTTTAAAATTGTTGAAATCATTTGGATTGAGTCCATATTTCATTAGGGGTTGAACAAGAGCATTTTTGCAATAGCGGGCGCCGTACCAGAAGAAAGGGACCTATTAAAAGTGTTCAATATAAAAGGACAGATTGTGTTAAAAACTTCTTTAGGGGGAGAATGTCCAGAGCACAGGAAGAAGGGTTCATTTTGTTGACAATTTCTAACAATGTAGGTTGACAGACAAGGTTGAAGAGATCAAAACGAGTATTAGGCCTAGTGGGTTAGCAAACTAATGGGAGATCACAAATGACTTATTTTATACACTGAGTATCCCTTTCTTGAATATATTTGGCATTTTGGCACAGGGCAGTGGAGGAGACATAGGCCGGCAGGGAATGTGAATGAGATTGATGAGATTAGATGGAGTGACCCTATGAGGAGAGAGAAGGCTTGCTGAACACCTGTTCCTTCAGTCCCTGGTCACAACGGGAATGGTACTTTTAAAATCACAGAAAAGGCCAGCAGGACCCTCACTGTTGTAAAACGGGCTTTTCTGAGGAGAAGTTAAATTGTGGAAAGGATCATGCTGAGATGTGTGTCAGAGAGATTTAAAAGCTATAAAATTGATAAAATTAGAGACTAGTTGCTTGGTTCCCTTCCATTTTGCAGAAGTCCTGCTTAGTCCAGAAATGATCAAAATTGCTGGTAAAATTATATCCTGCTGCCGGATAGAAATTTAGCAGCCACTGGTGGAGGCTAAAAAAACGACCAAAACGTTCAATGCTCTTTGAAAAAGTAGGTATGGGGCCAGACATTTCACAGCTTTATTTCTAGGCTCTCAATTGGCTGATGTCATTATTTCCGGCGTGTACTATTACAGTGTGGACTGAGGGGTGAAAGTCAATGGGTGTTGGAGTAAGTTTAATAAAAATCTCAACCTTTCCCCCGCCAAGACAATATGTGAAGACAGATGGGAGTTTAACAAATCTTACAATGGAGTCGCCCAACACCAAGACTTCAGGCACAGAGCTACCCACATCAGTGTAAACTATGAGGTTGGAAGGGATTTGGCAGGTTACACAAGTAGCCGACCTTGGCAAGGAAGGAGGTGGTGGCACTTGCAGCTGGAGGCGAACTGAGAGCAGCTGAGGTGGTAACTGGCTTGGCTAATCTGGGTGACAGGCGACAAACGGCTTTGGGGTTTAAAGCAAAGGGGTCAGTCGAGAAGCTGGACAAAGAGCCGGGGCCAAAGCACTTCCTGAGACGGGACCGGGGACTCCTACGCCATCCCTCCAGGGTAGCAAGCTCAGGTAGATGTAAGGAGGGCATGCTATCCACTAACTCCTGGAGCAGTGCATAGAAGTTGAAGCACGGTAGATCATCAGTCGTGTCATGTTCATCAGATCCATATGGGTCAAAGAGGGGAAGCGAAATTCTTCAGTGTTCATCTTTTGCAACTGAGACCCAGGAGGCAGCTTTTCCAAGAGCTGGTGGGACACAACCAGCATCTAGAGCCCCACCGCCAGGCACTTCCAGGAAGGCCAAGCAATCTTGGAGCAGTAACTGCTGCTGGTGGAGATCATTTATGGGACTTGGATTGGAGGAGAGCTCATTCTTAATATTGGAGATTTCATCTGCTACAGTCATCATTGATGAGACCTGCAACAAGCCTAGTAGCAGTCTAGTCTCTCAAGTGGAAACCTATGACTGAAGGGAGGGAGTAAAGTCCATTTAAACTGCAGAGACCTCTGCTACCTTCAATACTCAAGCAGTGTCCCAAAAGCCCCTCAACCAGGGATAGAGTAAAATCCAAAGGTAAAAATGCTTAAAATCATCCTCCTCCCCAAATTTAACAATTGAGACCATAATGACTTGTTGAGAAAAAATACGACTTAGTATTTCTAGAGGGAGGTTGACACTTTTTAAATGGGAGTCAATTGGAATTGGGGAATTTTTGGAGCCAGAATCTAGTGGCCGTTATATTGCACTTCCACTTGAGTGCAAGTGAGTTCAAGAGCTTAAGAGGCAGGAAAGAAGAACAGGCAGAGCGAGGGTGAGGACAGGAAGAGAAAAAGATGTGCTGCAGAACAGATGGATAAGATGTACGAGACAGAAATAATGTGTGAGAGAAGAGGCGGGACTAAGAGAAGAGAAAAATTACACCTGGGAAGCAGAAGAAGAGATGGGAAGTAAGGATGGAAGATGGAAGAAAAAAAGAGACACGGGCAGCAACGGAGGGGAGGTGTTGGTGAGCAGCCTGATCTCCCATAGTGACCGTCTGGTCAGATCTTGCAGACAGATAAATGACCCCCTGTCACAATTACAATGCTCCATCCCCCTCCTCCTCCATCTATACCCCCCAACACCCCCTCCTCCCTCCCTTATCTCGACAGGTCATCCATCAACTAGCTGACTCCGCCCACGCCTGCTACACACACACACACACACACACTTTTTTTTGCCCGTTACTTGTTAGTAAACCAAATAAAGAGCTGCACCTGTCACATGCATGGTGAGTAAGCTCCTGTTTCCACTCTTCTCTCTCAATTTTGTTCTCTTGCCACCTTTCCTCTTCTCACACTCTCACCTTGTCCAATTTTCAGACTCTCCTCCTCTCTAATCTTTTTCACTCCACCTCTTCTTTCCTCTCCTCTCCTCCCCTCCCTGCTCTTACCATCTGCTCTCCATTTCCTGTGTCCTTGTCACCTTACCCATCTTGTCTATAAAGCTGAGTAAATGTCAAGGTGTAGCTGTGGAGAGAAGCGATCACTCACGGAGTATTGCCAGGAGAGGTTCAATCCTCGAAACATGTAATGATGGAGTAGTAGGTAAAGTATGAGTAATAGTAAGTGTATAGCGTTTGACAGTTAAAGTCAAAATTGACTATTTTTACAGCTGATTCCGAATGTTCATATAACTAACTCAAGGTTCCCAATCTGGAGGTTTAGAACCCCTGCAAAGTGTTACAACATAATCATGTTGTGACTTTTTATGTAATCTTTGCTTTATTAGAATGAAATACTGGTGAGTTTCACCTCTACAGCCCTCTAAAACTCTTCAAATTAAACAATCTGCATAGGAAACATCACACTTTGGTTGAAATTCTCAAAGCAACCTGTCATGAGGACTCTTTAAAAAAGGGTCACAATGTTTTGATTACTGGACAAGCAGTTAAGAACCAGATTATTCTTATTCCTGTGATGCATGAATAAAGTTTCTTCTGATATTTCATAAAAGCTCATCTCTCAACACACACACACACACAAACACACACACACACAAGTGTCCCTAGACCCCATGGGGTCCCTTGAGTGTCAATGTGCCTTGAGGCAGAAAATCAGGGGGCAATTTACAGCAGTGTCCAGCAGAGAAGATGGGAGATGTACCTTGAGCTCAGGCCTCTGTTTGAAGCTTTATGTCAAACTGAATCTATTAAGGATGACAGAACTGAGTCTGAGTCATTTTATTAGACCGCAGAATGACTGGAAAAAAATGTACAGAAATGTGTTTTAGTGATGTGTTCAGGAGTGTGCTGACAGTTCAAAGAATTGAGTTTTACATGTATGTAAAGCTGCAGCAGCGATACAGTCCACCTTTGCATTTCATTACTGTGACGTAGGATGACAGATGAGGTGACATCAGTATGACTAGAGAGGTGATCGTGCAGACACACACACACATGCAAGCACATGAATTCATGCACATAAGGCACACATGTGTTCAGTCTTTGTTTTGAGCTGTGCTAACTTTATCTGACAATCATATTATTTAAGTAAACCACGCTGTAGAAAGAAATGTCGTTTTATCGGTGTGAATTCATCAATAAGCAATCAAAAAATTAAAACAAAACATTCTGCTTGTCTGCCTAAAACTACACATAACCTAGTGCTCTGAATCCTGCGGGCAACTCATCCGGTGTAAACAGAGAAACACTCACCGAGTAGAAACTCAACTCGTTTCCAAACGACACTTTTCTCTGAGGATTTCTCGGCGCGGGAAGAACACTAGAGGCCTCTGCTCTTCTCGGTTAATGACAACAATGTTATTCCCGCGATGTTATTTCATATTTCAGCGATGTAGCGACGGTTTCTTTGTTGCACTAAACAGCAGCTCGATACAGACAGACAGTCAGGGAGCCGATGCTGAGTGTCCATTTACTCCGCAGCGAGCGAGCGCGCTGATTGGTCGCTTCCACCACAACACAGAATTCTGCTCTGACGCTATTGGCTCCTCGGATAGATGTGGTGCGTTTATGGGCTGCTCGTAGACTTCGCAGTCCGATTTTTACCAAACTCTATAGCTGTACAAGTTCTAGTTACTGCTACTACTACTACTTCTACGACTTCTACTACCACTACTACTACTAATAATAACAACAACAATGACAATAATAACGCTAATTGACGACTGAAACCAGTATTTGCATAGACATTTCCTTCTGTCACATGGTACAAAACCTAGCAAAAGCATGCATAAAGGGGTGCTGTTTTTTTACCTGCCAGTGTTTCTGCACTATTTTATTTGGTTTGCATTATAGAGTATATTGTATTCTGCGCCTTTCATCTCTTAGTTGATCTGCTTTCAGTGATTGCACTTCAGACAACATTTTCAGCTCAATTTATCACTCACATTTACTTTTCAACTCAATTTCAATTCCTTTCAGCACTTTCACTGCAACTCACACATCAGTCAACACTTTCAACTGCATTTAGAGCTTATACTGAAACTTCAATTTCCATTATTCAATTTTAACAGCAATTTCAACTCCTTTCAGTGGCTGTATTTGAGCTGCCACTTTCATTTCAACTTCTTTCAGTATTTTGACTGTTGGAAATGTTTCAATTGCACATTTTCAGCAGATTTAGTAGCCTATGCCTAGTTACAGTATATTAACCTTTGTGAGGTGCTTTTTTTGATTAAATAATTAAATTATATTACAGTGATTACAATTCATACTCTAAAATGTAGCCTTCAATCTGCTCTACTTTTAAAACTACCTTTTCATTTTTAATCAAGTGAAAAGCCATTTCCACAATTATTACATTGAGATTTCCGACAGCCATTTAATATATCATTATCCCCATGTTTTATTTCTCTGCTCTTGTGTTTTCAATCAATTTTTTATCACTAAACAAATCAGCGAGTTGTTAAGTGGAAGTCTATTGAGTTATAGCAAGAGTCAATTGATATAACTGAAATTCAGACCACTTTGTTGTAGCACTGATTGATTTGCATCGAGTTGTAATAGGGACACACATTATGACATAAATACTATATCGGCTGAACAACCCCAACAGCTGTGTGATAGAATCAATACAATCTAATGCCTTGTCATCCTTTTTATATTATAAGTTACTGAATCCAGCCACCACATGTATTATGATGGAAATTATCCCAATTTCCATTTACCCATATTTATTGATCAACTCTGTGGAAAACGTGCGTTAGAGAGAGCTAAATAGAAATCAATGTTTTTATTGGCCTCTTATATCAGAGCATGAAAATGATCCAGCAGATATACAAAATCAGTGAATTCAGTAGAATGAACCTGTGCACTGGTCAAATCTATCAGGTGTCATCTGGCTCCTCCTGGTGGTGCTAGTAGGTAAATACAAATACCTCACCACCCTGGATGAATGGATAGATAATACTTTCTATACTTGTAATAAAGAACAGTAGAAAATAGTAACGTGGATGCAGCTTTCTGTCCAGTTTTTACATTTCTTGTAATTTTTGTACATTTTGTAATAGGAACCTACACCCAAGACTTTCATTCTGCAAATGGAGAAAGTTTCTTCATTCAAAATTAGTTTATTTTATGACCACTGAGAGTATATTATGTGCTGTGTAATATTTAGATTTTTCATCATTACCATAACATCCTAACAAGTGTGTACAAGTGCAATATAATAAAAATAAAAATGCTGATACAATTTTAGCTTCAAATGGATTTTTATTTACTTTTGTGTTTAAAAAACAAACAAACAAAAAAAACTACATCAACAATTGAGCTGGCAAAACCAATTTTCCAGGTTTCATTCAACCCTGCTTGAGGCTGCATCCTGTCCAAGCATACAGGACGAAGATATTGAATTGCATACAGACACTGAAATGAGAGGTAAAAAATAAGTCAAATGTTTGCACTGTTTGTCCAGTTGTCTGTTCATGTCACATTTTGGTAATTTGACCTCAAGTATTTCTGCAACGGAACCAAAGACATAAAAGCTATTAGTGTTTTTACAGGAAATGTGAACATTAAAATGAGTCAGCGATTTTTTTTGCAACAGCACAGACAGCAACTTTGGACTGGCGACTTGTCAATGGAGACTGAAAATCAATAACTATTATGAGTTAGAACACAGGCCTTGGTTTGCCTCTGAAATTAAACTGCAACAAGAGGAAAAATAAGAGCGTTTAAGAGCAACATCATGCCTGAATGCACCTCAATTATCTGTATATGTTGTTTTAAAATTGGGACAGAGGAGACTTTATAATTTCCATATGAAGAACGAGTGTGCACTGAGACCACAGTTGCTATATAAAAGAGGCTGTGGAGGAAAGGCTTTGCAATAAAGAGGAAGATGAGGCGCTTGAATTGAATTTGAAAAAATTCAGCGTCTACTTTTCCTCATAAGATAATTCATTGTATATGCTATGTGAACCTTATGAACTGATTGTTTAAAGGAGAATATTTACTGTTTCTGACCAATAACATATTTGTTAAACAATTTGTAGATCTCCCAATTTATGTTTTAAACAGTCCCAACTAGCTGTGGCACTCTTTACAGTGTTAAATAAAGACAATTCCATTTTTTTGAACTCTCACATTAAAACACTTCCCAAGTCAAAACATGTTGCTAAGAAAACCATAAAATTATCTGACAGAAAGTACGGAACAATGTAAACAAATGATGGAAACTCTGCGACACGTAATACTTTTTGTGACTAACCAATACTCCAGCACAGATGCTGGCATTAAACTATTTTTCCTGCAGCATTTGTTAGCTTTCATGTAAGCACGAATGCTTGCATGAAAGCTAAATACAAAAAACAAACTAAATCAGTCAAGCAATATCAATATTCATGTCAAAAAAAATGAGGTTAAATTGCACAAAAATGAAAACAATTATTTGCAAATGCAAAATACAACATTATCATACACAGACCTAAGAAAAAAAACAAATGATATGCATATACAGTATCTATATTATGTACACACACACTGGACATCCTTCACAACTACTGAGAACTCTACACTGTACAATATAACTGCTATAAGAACAGTTGCGCAAAATACCATTTTGATATACAGTAATACTTTTTTTTTCTTTTACAATGTACAAGTTTAAACTGTCCACACAAAATGCAAAGCACAAGCCCTAAAAGGCCACAAAAGTGCATGTTATCAGGTCAGTTGGAAGCCACTGGAAGGAAGAACTGACATGAGAGTGGGAATGAAAGCTGCCAGTATTGTACAGTAGCTTTTCCACACTCCCAACCGCAGTGTCTTGCAAGATTAATAGTTAGTGGAGGGAAATCTGGAGTAGATATTTATTATACATGCAGGCATGCATGCATGACTGCAGATGCACGCATGCACACACGCACACACACACACACATACACATACACACACTTGAACATAGTTGGCACTGTGAAAGTGACCAACATGTTAGACGCACTCACAAACAAACAGGTTTTGGGGTGCTGATGAATTCCCACCAACATTGTCACACTCCAACATTTCCCCACACTGTCACATTATATTCAAGTAGTGGCATTCCAATGGTAGATACTTAGTCTCAGTACCATTTGGACAGTCACACACTTCACATCTCAAAAAAAGGACACATTGGTCTTATGTTTTCACACAAAGATTTCAGAGTCCTGAGCAGCGACTGGGTGCAGGAAGAAGCTGGCCTCCATCTTATTTCGGTTTGCACAAAGAGACAAACTGTCAACACTGAAGGCCAACTTCAGCCGGAGCATGTCACCGCCAGGCACCGGATCATGTAGAGGAATAAAAACACTAAAAGAAAGTCAGCTTTTCAATATACTCTATAAACACTCTGAGGCATGTGAGTGACGGGCCATCACAAGCTCTTCATTGTGTTTCATCGTGTTTGGCCGGTGAGTGCACTGCTTTGCGTGAACTTCAGGCCATCGAGGGGGTCGACTGCAGCGTTCGGAGGGGAATGCTTGAAGACATACTTTCTGTAGTGCAAAGACAGGCGGCGTAGGTGACTTGAAAACAGACTCACATCTTTGTTTCAAATGAAAACATTCGTCTCACATTCTGCCTTCAGTGAACATTCCTCAACTGCCACTCACCAAATCTTACAGTAGTCTAACAGCACTGAAGCAAGAGCATACCAGTGCAGACAAATAGTGCCGAGCGGAAATTCTTTGATTTTTGAAACTGACCTACATTTAGTTATCATCTTTCCTGTCAAATGCGGCTGTCTCCGAGAATTCCCCTTTCACAATATCGTCTCTGTAGGAGTGAAAAGGGCTTTTTTTTTTTTTTTAACTTTTCACTCAGAGAAAACGACTCATACTAAAATTCTTTCTGTTAAGGCCACTGAATTGTGCTTAAAATCGTTTCCTTCAGAGGTACCTTCTGTTTAACAGGTTCCAAACTCTATCTTTCACTGCCTCCTTTCTCCTACCTATAATACCTCTTCTGTGAACTACAGCGCCCTCTATCTGTTCCAGCAGTCTGATAAAGGGATCTGGAGGTGGAGATGCTGATGTAGTAACAAAAGGGGCTTCCTCCTTCCTTTTTCTTCATCTTTTTTTTTCATTTGTCCTTTGCTGGTCCACTAGAGTATCTTCACTTTTCCTTTGGTCTTCATTTTGACTTTTCGCTCCCACTGTTCCTCACCAAAGGGCATCATTCTCAGCCATTTGCTAACCGCTTCTGTCTCCCTCTGAAAGCAGGAAGGAGGCATGCCCGGTGGGCTAACGGCCAAGCAGGTAGATCACCACTTCATAGGTGCACATCATGATGGCGGTGTTGGGGATCTGTCTGACCAGGTGGGTGGTTAGGCCACGATACAGTGCTCGGTATCCCTCCTCCCTAGGTACCGTCAGCAGAGTTTGGAAGAAAGAGCGGTACTTGCTGCCTTCCTCTCGTAGCCGTGTGCGTATCACCTCTGCAATTTGAGAAGGAGGGAAAGTTAGTTTAATATACACTGAAGGCTAAGAGTTCTTCTTGTCAGACTAAAGAGTGTCGTCTAGTCTCCCTGGAGCTAAATTTCCATTTCTGACACTCTCAAGTAAACCTTTTTTTCATGTCCCAGAATGACTTAAAACAGTCACAATGGAGGGTATCTTAACTAAATAAGTATGACAGTATAGTAAAGTAGAATATAGGCAAAACTAAAAGATCAACTACTGTAAGTCTTATTTTTATTTAGTTTTACAAAACACATGAAAAGACCAAATCTAACAATTAATTAATTGTACTAGAAAGTCTTGTCTTTTATCAATAAGCCACACAGTTGTACTAGGTGACATGATCCTTTATTATGATGAACATGGGCACTGTAGTTTATTTAAAATCAATCCCACATATACTACCCTGCTGCTGGAAATAGTCACAAGACAACCAAATCTGTGGCTACAAATACTCCCCCAAAAATTAGCTATTTACTCGTGCTTGAATAACCTTTGCTACTAACCACAGTGCCCAGCTTTAGGAAATCATTAAGCTTGTTTTTTTCCACAAAGTACACAGTCATGACTGTTTTTAAAGAGTTGCGTCAATTTTTGAGAGACAGAGTAATGCACTGTTGATTTTGGTCTTTTCATGGGATTTATTGACAATAAGAAAAGTATAGAATATCCTCAACTTCATCCTAAATTGAAAAACTAAGGTGAATGAGACAGGAGTTTACCATGAGGGTAGGCGATGGAGGTGGCACAGGTCTTGGAGGTGGCTGCTGCGAGCATCATGCCCACAAAGTCTGAGGCATCTTTGACAGATTCCACCTCTTCGTCCATGCTGGTTTGGGCCTTCGCCTCCAACAGTTTCCGTTTGATGCTCTCATAGATGACAAAATGGATAACAGTCTCAGAGATGCCAGCATATGAGGCTGACATGCCCCTGTAGAAACCTCGCAGGCCGTCCATCTGGTACACCCGCCGCACACACTCAAATGCATTCATGCGCCGCTCTCCCCGGTTTCTGCGGTCATGGAGACGCTTAGAATTAGTCCGGCGAAAAACACAATTTCAACTTTTTATTGATTATTATAGGGAAGTAGCTTATAGGGTTCTGTTTTAAAGTTTCTCACCTGGAGTCCAGCTGCAGACGGGTCTTGATCAGCCAAATGGGATTGGTGGCTGTGATGGCGGTGAACCCTGGGAAATTCAGAGAAGTGCAGAGGTTCACACAGATGCAGAGACACTCGGGAATACACAGTCTATTCATCCACATTAAATAATCTATACTAAAAAAGGACAGTGAGAAAGCACTTCACTAAATAGGATCAACTGGTGTTTGACTTTTTCATCAGCTTTATGATTTCAATACCCCTATGAGTAGATGAATTGAATCTGTATCAATATCATCTCTTTTCAAAAAGTCTTTAATTAAGTTACAGACTTAAATGCATATTTTCGTTTATATGCTATTCACATATTGATCCTCTTCTTGTGAAATGCTACTCAGGTGCATGTAAACAAACAGCTCTCTTCCTGAAGTAAAGTATCTTAACTAACAACAGTGCATGAAGGCAGCAGCTGTGAGTGCTTTATTGTTTCATTTATCATCTTAAAAAACATCTAATAGCGAAACTGGGAAATGAGGCCAAGCAGCAAATTCATTTTAGGCCTTTGAGTGAGGCAGATGGTTATTATTCTGTAGTCTGATTCATTTCTTTTAAATGCTAATGAGAGCTCTTGTGGTTCTAATAAAATTCACTCACAATTATAACATAAGCTCATCTTAAAGAGCTTACAGAGGCGGTCTGTTTTTTTTTTTTTTTGTATCATTACACTTTTAATTTGCTTTCAAATACACACAGAACTACAGCATGCAGTAGGCCTTTTATTAAGCAGATCTGCTGTCACAACATAGCTGTGACATTGCTCTAAGTCTTTGTTAGGGTTAAGCAATATAAATGTGCTCCCTTGTTTGTCACTGAATGTGTCTTTTATTTATTCTATGACATTAACAAACCAGCAGTTAACTAGACAGGCTGTTGGCTTGATACTAGCACAACTACTACAGCACAGAGAGAGAAAATGGTGCGTGGAGGAAATTCTTCAATTATTCAACAGGACTTAAGTGGAAAATCTCTGACGTGGAATTAAGTGCAGCCTTTACTTCCTACAAGTGGTGGGCAGCTGTTTTCTAACGTACATCTGCCTTCATATCTTTAATGTTAGCCTAATTTAAAAGTCAATAATTAAGTTGCCACACATCTGTTTATACAATGTATATTTAGCACATGAGAGTGTGTGCATGTTTGAGTCTTTTACAGGTGATGATATTTTGAACAGCCGTTGGGTTTTTGTTTAGTATGAACGCTAGACAACGTACAGTAATGTAAAGCTTGACATGAGCGTAAAGCTAATTAATGTGCACTTTGTATCATTACAAAATGACACAAAGGCTGTGTAAACGTTTTTTTTTTTTATACAACTGATGTACCATAGAGAAATAAAACATGGCCATTTGCAAAACACAGCTAAGACCGGAGCAAGTCTATAAAAGAGACCTCAGTCACATCTAGTGTATCAGTGCAACACAGCCCTACGTTAAGGCAACTGCGTGAAGAGGAGAGGATGACACAGGTCTGTTGAAGAGAAGAACATAAAGAAGAAGAAGAAGAAGAAGAAGAAGAAGAAGAAAGAGGGAAGTAGAAGGAAGTAGCGTCTATGGCGTGTACTCACGAGGGAGGGGCAAAGCTCCTCCAGCTCCTCCCCGCTGCAGCTAGTAGCCTGCAGATATGGGGGGCTCAGATGGCGGGGGTGTCCCACCCAATCACGCAGGGGTGAAAGCTTTACAGTAAAGCCCTAAAATAGACACAGGCTTTTCTGTACCACAGTCACACACAAGCAGTCACATCCACCCCCAACCCCACCAACCACCCACCCCAACCCACTTTCTGTACAGGTGTATGGAGAAGAGATGAGAGGTGAAGGACGGACCTCCCCCTCCCATCTTTTCCCAAACTCTAATCCCAACTCTAAACCCCATCCCCTCTAATATACTCTCATACTTTGAATCAGTTTCTTTTACATTTATATTACTTCCACTTTATTCCCAGATCATCCCTCCCTTTATTCCTTTTAATCAACTGGAATAAAGAAAATGTTGACTGAACAGAAGTCAACCCAATCCAAAACTTCAGCTCCGTCTCACAAGAGCGAGGTAAAACACAAGTGCAAATACAAAGGCAGAATTAAAATTGAGGATGTTGTCTTTATAACCATCCTTCCATTTTCAGTTTATAATGTAAATATTAGAGAAAAGACGACATCAAATGCTAAATATAATAAGGTAGATAATGAAGAGAGACGGGGGGAAATGCTAACCTTGTCGTTTTGTAACAAGACAATTCACGGTGGATGATGGTGATGAAACATGGAGACGGAATATTTTATGAGCATGTGATGAGATAATGATGAACTTACTGATCACACAAGTGGAACAGTGAATGCAACTCAGCCCCAAATACCTCTCTGGACCAAACCAGATTCTTTCAAACTGGGATACATTTAAAAATAACATTAAGATGTCCTTTCATGAGGAGAAGAATGTGACTCCAAAGAGCCAGTCTATTTCTAGAACAACACATCAAACAACTCCTAAAAGAGTTATTCAACAAGTCCAATTCAATGTCACACAAAATGACAAGACCTGGGAAAAAAAAAAATCCTCACAGATTTTTTTTTAAGTTGCCGAATGCTCTCATGCAAAGTCTTAATATTTACAGTAAAATTAACAGCTTAATGTTCATACTTATGCTCAGTATAACTGATGTAGCTTGTTCATTTATTGCTCTTTTAAAATGTTTATTATGAATGTTTTACTCAAATGCGTCCATTATTTATGACATAGCTCATCTTAATAAAATATATGCCCATTAATTACTTCAATGGAGTAAAATATCCTAAAGTAAAAGAAATGATCTTCATGTTTTATCATCAGTTATTCTTCTGAGTCGAAAATACACACATAAAGAATGTCTCAACATAAAGTTTGGTGAGCTTAATTGGTGTATTTGCCAAATGTATTTATTTAAACCTCAGCACACAACAGTGGTGGAGTCACAAACTTCTATGACATGGCACAAAGTGACTTCACAAACATTTCTGGTCGTGAAAGAGAAACTGGATCTGCATATAGACATGCCGCGGCATGTGCTGCACAATGATCCTTCTATAGGCACATAATCCCTGCACAATTTCTCCAGGGGAGTTTGACCTACATTCAGAGACGGCAAACGTGCTTTAGATTAACTGCTGGAAGAGAAAATAAGTGTGCTGGGAGTAGCCTCCTTTCCCTGAGTGCAAGGAGGGCCACAACTCACTGCAGGGGGAGGCCATGGGAGACAGTGACTCTGCAAAGTTACTTTATAAGACTGGAAACAATTATCCAGGCATCAGGCTACGATTTAACTGTTCAGTCACAAGCGTTCTGGTGTTGCTTGCAAGCTGAATCTACACTGAACTGTATCAAAATAACTCCTTAACTCTTCCGTTGCTCAAGCTTGGGGAGAATACAGAAAATATGTGCATGTGAAAGACAAAAAGAGATATTTGTATAGTTCAAGTACACAGATGTTTGTCCAAGATACCATAAAACATTAGTTTTTCAGCACTTATGGCTTATGGGCTAAGGTTGTTATGCATCATTGCCTGTATTTCATTCAAGGTAATAAAGATAAATGTATGTAACTGCCATGTTGATAAAGAAATGTGTGCAACATGAAGAAAACCACTATTCTCTAAGACAATGACTGTGTATGTTAGACAACTTTTTTTAAACTGTTGCTAGCACTACTGAGGCACACTTCCTTTGAAATTCAACTAGTTTGGAAAGAGGAAGTCATGTTGAAATAGTGCCTGCATTTTGAATGATGGAGTGACTCCAATTCTCCTTGAAAAGAAATGACTGAGGCACTAATGGTGTTGATGGATGATGACAAGAGACAAAATGAAGCACATTGATTACAGCCCTCTGTAGCAGTGACAAGGTTAGCATTTCTTTTGTGCTGACAACATAAAATCCACAGAATTATGTGTCATTACTTTACCGTTACTACGTTGCTAGAACAAGACTAAAGGGGGAAGGGGGTAGGTGTGTGTCAAGACTAGGCAATAACAAAACCTTATAATAACAACCTAAAACTACAAACCAGCAGCAAACACATTGCCGTAAGCAACGGTAATATCTTTACAAATGAATAACCATTATGAACTAACTAATATTCATAAAAATCACCATGGTTTTCATCATACCAGTGTAAAGAAATGGGGTGCTACCTGACGTGTCCGCCCGAGTGCCAGGGGCCCCGGTTGACCTTTGGGGGCCGTGCTCTCTCCTCTATACACACAGAGTAAAGAAGGGGGCCCAGACCACACTGTTTAAGTAACAACTGGGATGTTAAACCATTTACAGAGTCCTCTGGAGAGGGCTCAAAATTAAAGAATAAAAAATGTGAAAAAGGAAAAAGAGGGGCGATGAGAGGAGAAAAAAAAGGAGGACATGGGGGACAACTGGGCTAAAAGAAGAGGAAAGCACAACCTAAACTTTGAGGACCATGTGTTGTCACTCTTTTTGTCAAACTGCTGAAAATGCATACAGTATTATAAACGTCAGCAGTGACACACAAGGCACAATACAGCTTAATATGCCTGGGTGATTTGTCTTATCTGCTGAGACTGCTGAGATAAACTCTTGCCTCCTCTACTATATGTGGGCTGTCAAGGCCATCATGAACAGACACGATACGGTATTATCTCAGTGCAGTTAAAGTAAATGCTCAGATAAAGGTAAGCAGTAAAGATGTGATTGGCATCACTTCAAGATGCTTTTTTTTGTTGTTGTTTTTTTTACAGTTTTCCTAAAATGCCAGACAAGAGTTCAGCTCTTCACTTGAATTGATGAATTGATAGAAAGCGCAGTGATTTTGACAAATTGATTTCTGTAAATGTCATGGTTTAGTTTCACAATAAACAAACTGAGGCCGTTGGCACCACAATCTATATTCAAGGTTATTCTGATCCTGGGAGTCTTAAATTGTGCTTTCTGATAAACCCTCTATAGATATATTTGTGTACATGAAACAGCTGAGTAAGTAATGCCTACTTACAACAAAAAATATTATTTAGCTTTAGCATGCTTTAGTTATTAACAAACTTCTAAGTTTGTGAAGATCCCACCATCCCACACATGTATGTATATGGAAAGGGTAGTAAAGGGGGAGGGGTGAAGTAATACTCTGGGATATTTCAAACTGAAAAAAAAAAAAACTGATGAGAAGAAAAAGAAAAATGAAATCTGTCTGAGGAAGACAAACTGAATAATTCTTTAACATGTTTTTTTTTTTTTAATATATAAAACCCATCAGTGAGAAACACTGCCCAGGCAGACTGACAGACAAACAGGCAGATATCACAGACAGACAGACAGACAGACAGACAGACAGACAGACAGACAGACAGACAGACAGACAGACAGACAGACGGGAGGGGGAGAAGGAGCCATCATTACCTGCCATCCCAGCTGACACCATGTGCACGTAGGTAGAGTCTGGCTCCAGCACGCCATTCAGTTTCTCCTTGGCTGTTGAATAGGCAGCAAAGTAGATCGCCCTGTGGCAAATAACACCATGGGGACACAGGTCAGCCAGAAATTAAGAACACTGGTTAAGATGCTCTGACTAATGCCGACGCTTCTCCTACAAACTATTAGCTTCTTCAGTTTGAACACAGGTCAAAAGGACAAATCTGCAACAAAAACTGAATGATGAGTATTCAGGAATTTAATTCACTGAGTGGGACCATGAGTTAAGTAAAGGGGAAACAGAATTTTTTTTTTTAAATAACTGCATAATTTATAAAAAAGAATAGCAAAGCCTTGAGCCTTGAGATAAAACATTGCCTAAACGGTACATGAAGGCTTGCAATAGAGCTAAGCACAGCTAATATGTAGCATAAAGGCAAGCCACTGAAAGGAGTTTATCTGTGCTGTGTGTGTGTGTGTATGTATCTCAATCTCATGGTGAGCTTTAGTAGCAGATTTATCTCCCATGATCCTAGCTGCTCCTCACTAAATAAAATCACAGGATTTAGTCGATATTCCTGCTGACTGGAATTAAACCCAATGACATCCCGTCCCTACCCTCGTTCTGGATCGAGAGCATGCATGCACAACATAATCATAGTGCTCCGTGTATGAGAGATGAATGATGTGAGCAGGTCTGAATGTGTATGTGCATCTCTCATACATAATGAGTAATGCTGGTGGTGCAAACTGTCCTGTATGCACATGTGTGTGTGTGTGTGTGTGTGTGTATGCGCGTGTGTTGCTAATGAAGCCCAGCAGCATGCCCGGTGGACCATGCTCTCATTAGCATCAAAAGATTTTTTTTTTTTAGCTTTCCAGCATCAGAGTCGCAGTGCTGTTTCCAAATTGTAACATGAGAGAATAACTCTGCAGCCCAGCAACCCAAACCTCCCCTGGTAGATTAAAAAAAGCAATAAATCTGTTATTTAATTCAGTTATATCGCACCTACAGCATTAGATTACCAAAATTAGACTGTAATTAATCTGAGTGGAGATGTTGCATCTATGCATGTTGTATTTTCATACATCTTCTATAATAAGAAAACCTTCAGAACGCAATGGCAACACGTTACCCAGTGACCCACATTAGTTTAGCCATTTATTTAACAACTTGCTACAAAAATTAATTAAATTTTATTACCTGTCACAGTCTTTGAACTATGGGTGCTCTGACCAATGTGTGAAGGTTTAATAAGAATGTCACTCATAACGTCAATGGAGGAGTTCTTTACAATTGTGTCTCTAAACATATTGACATTTCATCGAGGTTTTCCCTTTCTTCTCCTCACAGAGATGTTCAAAATTGTCTGTGTCAATGTGCATGCATTTCCTTTGTCCTCGTTTCATACCTACAAAGCCTTGATGCTGCACATATCTAAGGATAATAAAATTAGAAGAAATATACAAGTGTGAATTAAAAAGGAAATAATAAAAAATAATGAATAAAATAATAAAAAAAAGGTATCCTGAATGAATGAATTACATTTGATTTAGTAGTGAAGTCATAATTAACTGCATCTTGAATTGAACCCAATATAAGTATGATTTGGTACAAAATATAGATATGTTATGATATATTCTTTATGTGTAATATCACAGCCAGGGAAAATGATCTGAATATGATTTGGAGGATTTTAAAAGAACAACATAACAGAGCAAGTTCTACATAAAACTACACATAAGACAGAAAAGGAAAGATCATGTGTTGCCATTGAGTTCATCTGGTTTATTCCTTACGTAACAATATGTTCTTATAGCTCAGTTTGCTATAGCTGCCACGATCAGGAAACAAGCTGCCATTTCCACAGCTGGACACCTAGCCCATGTGACTGAAACACACGCACAAACACGCACACACACACACACACACACACACCCGAGAGCATTTTCTGCCCCTCAGAGAGTCTGAGTCTGACAGAGGGAGACAGCCTAGACTGCAAGCGACCGCGAGCATAGAACAATTCTGAATTAATATAGGAAGAGAATGACAAACATGGCGGGAGAGAGAGTATGAGAGTATGGCAAGGATGACTCAGAGAGACTGAACTGGATGACAATGGCCATGTGATGCAGCTGTAGCTAAGGAGAACTAGACAGGTCAGGGAGGGGGATTAGACACAAACACAACTGTCTCCCTATAGGAACTCCATTGTGATAATACAACAACACACAACACAACACAACAACAGCAGTCACATGATGGTGGTGTCACAGCTGGCCTCTACCGCCTGCTGCTGTTGCTGTTTCATTCAGACTTTAATTGACTGAGTTATGTAACCCTAACCAGCCAAGCTAAGACTGAAGGAACCTGCTCATTTCCGCTGGGATTTGAAACACAGATTTACATTGCAGCGCTGTGGAGTTTAACTCCATTCATTTCTGTATTTGTGGCTTGCTGTTATGCCGCCAACATAAGCTCTGAGTGAGCCGGAAGCTTGAAAAAAGAAAATCTAAGAGGATCTAGCAGAAGCAAATGCACTCTACAAAAATGTGCACCCAGGTTTGATGTAACGTGCGAAGGAAATGACACAGACACACTTTTGTCCTCTGATAACTGGTCTTGCTTGTGTTCGATTCTGATACTGTGGTGACCTTCTGTGTTGCTTATCAGATATACAAGTGCAGGATGTTTTCTTCTCTCTTTCTTTTGTCTTTATTCTGTATATTTGTGGTAAGACATCACAAAGGCTTAAGTAAGCAGGAGAGGGTAAATACCTGGAAGGTGCCACACCCACAAGGTTGGGTCCCAGACCTCTAAAGAGTGAACGGGGTCCCTCTTTCTCAAGGATTAACCTGCAGAGAGAGAAAACATTTTACTTCATGTTTTAATATACAACAAGCATACAGTACATTCAATATCCATGTAATATGCTTTATATGAAATTATATTGTTAGGTTAATGATCATGTGATTGGATGGAGGATAACTCGTACCCTCTGCGCAAGTTTAAAGTTGGCAGACTTCAAAGATGTCTTGGCTGTGCATGCAGGTGTTGTTATGTGAACAGTTGCTTCGTAATCTTTTAATCCAAAATGCTCAACAAAAGTACGTGAAGACTTTTATTTTTAATGTTAGGCAACTGTAATCGTATAAGCAGGATCCATTCTGAGGTTACGTTACAGACACGACAGTTCTTTATCTCATAATAGTGTGCAGAAAATCCTTCACATGCTGTATGATCAGAGGAAACGTACAGAGTTAAGAACTGATGTTTATAGAGTATCATAGGGAATAGAAAGGAAATCCAAGGTCCGAGGTCAAATAGCAGAGACGCCATTTCATCGGGCACAACATCTCTGTTTACGGCTCCATTTGTATCCAATGTGGGCCCCCTAAATAGACGGGCCAGTAAATTTTAGCTTCTTGTGCATTCTGCCAGGGCCTGACACTCAATACAGCCTGACATTAAATACAGGGTCACTATCAACATATTTAGAGACCCAAAATAAATGACACATGCCCTTGCTCTGGTGGTGTTTATACAGACAACTCACGTGTTTATTTTCTCTTTTGTCACCTGAGATCAAAGACTACATCTCTCTCCAATCTAACCCAGTAACCTCATTCAGAGGAAGCATGTCCTACAAATCACCTCCACGCATTGCACATTTTCACACAGCCTGCCTCAAAGGCAAATCTAGGTCTAGATAAGAAAAGGGCCCTCGATCTAAGATTAGCTATGTGACTGTATTTTGTTCAGTTTGTGGGTTTCTGGCTGTGCTTTCATACTCTAGTTGTCTCGCTCTGTTCATAGTTCACACTTCAACTCAAAAATGTACTTGGGTGATTTACAGTATGACACACTTGAAGTATAGAGAGTAATTGCGCTTACTGATATATCACACAGAGGCAGGAGTGACAGTGTTCCCCACAGTCCCACCCCTCAAATCATTAATCAACATACTAAAATGCAACGAGGCCTTCACCTCACTGCATGTTGACCCACTTCGACTTGTATGATGTTTTTCCTTTCCTTGCCATACCGCTCTTTCCTCTTCTGCCCTACTCTGCTCTGTAATAGCGGTGTACAGTTTCTGCCAGCAGCTGTTTATCTCAAGGGCACCACAAGAACTTGGTTTATGTCAGCACAAGTGAAGTCAAACGTGAGAAGTTTGTTAAAGATTCTTAATTTATAAAAGATAATTAGTCAAAAATATTTGGCAGTGGAAAATTCCACACACAGCTGCTTGTACGTTATGTACTTTGTTAAACACTGTGCTCTGTGCCAGTCATGTAAATAGGTTTCCAGAGAACAAGAGTAGAGCACCATAGTTACGTTGAACATTGACTTTAACACTGTTTAACCCTCAGTGACAAACACTGATTGCTGGTTTTCAGCCACACTGGCTTCCTGTACCATCACATAAATACTGTGGCAACATGTGAGGCAGATCAGACTGAGATCTGATGTTTTCAATCAGCATCAAATTTACTTTATCATGCAACTTGGCTCAGAAGGTGAAAACCGCCGGTTCCAAATAAGCGGCAAACCAATGTTGGACTCCCCTTCATTCTCACTTCCCATCATTTTGGTAACTTTCCACTGAGTCTTATGATATGATGAATAATAGACGACATATGAGGTTGCAAAAAAAAAAAAAGGAACAATTTATTATGTATATCTAACACTGACTTTCCAGTAGTTGTTTGGAGAAAGCACCCAAAACCTGCACAGAGCTTTGAGGTCAAAATGAAGCTTACAATGATTTATTTTGTCTCTGGGTTTTATTTGTTGTACTATCTAAATATTTTGGGGGTTTTTTTCAGTTATTCTCTAAACAAGTAGCTCTGCCAAGAACACTGTGGCAAACAAAAAAAATCCAAAAAAGGGTCTAAAAGGTCACCTGCTCTTCAGGGAGGGTTTTACACTTTTTGCAATGGAACCTCATGGATCGCGCAAAATGAGAAATACAAGGGGTAGTGTATGGACTAAATGCACTGTGAATGTATTTTTTGGCTATTTGTGCTTTTACAATTCAAAGCAGGTTCACTTAAGAGTATAGTCTGTCTGAGTCTGTGTCTTTTGGGCTACATTCACATTTCAGGCCTTAATGCTACAATTCCAATTTTTTAGTCAGATACGATTTTTGTGTTGATGGTTCACGTTCATGTTTGTAAGTGACATGTATTCGCCTCCAGTGTGAACACCGTTGAGGTCCTAAACTGACACGCATGAACAAATTTATGCGACAGTAAAATCATGAACATGGATGACACAGCTGTGCTAGCTCACATGCCCGGGATTATTTGTTGTGGGAGTCGGAAGATAATACAGACCAGGGGAATGAGAACGAGAAGGCGACACGTTTATTTTTACTGGGCTGTGAGGGGCCCACACTGAATGACGACGACGGGCAGTATGCACAGAGAAGTGAGACATTGTAAAAAAAAACAGAGGAACTCCAACCTGACTGTTCTGACAGCGGTCGCTTAGCCAGAGATTGGATATGAATCAGATCTAGGACCACATATGCAAGTGGCCCAGGTCTGATATGAAGAAATCTGATTTGGTTTGTTCACCCTTCCATGAAAAATCTGATCTGAGTCACTTGGAGGCAAAAAAATGTTTTCAAAAAATTACACTTCAGCATGTGACGTGAACGTAGCCATTAATAAACTAATTCTCGGAACTTGTGTCACAGTTCAGAGACTGATTACAAAACGAATTTCACTTGTTTCTTTCAGACCTTCTTCCTTCTGCTCCCGTCTTTACTGTCACTGAATGTGTAATAAAACGCAGATAGTGACACATTTTCTTGCAAGCTGATAACACATTTTCAACTCAGTCAGACATCACCTTTGTCTCTATTTGCACACTGTATGTATTGAAGTTGCCTCTACATATTGTTTTGTGTTGCATAAAGCTGTCCATGAGCTGACCATACCTATACACCCCTAATTTACACATAAGCATTTTGAAAACCAATCACAAGTGGTTTGGGGGGTGAAATTAAGCTGTATCACAATATTACAAAATCCCAAACAATATTTATATAACAATTTAATATATTTTACCCAGCTGTATTTGTCACAGTAAAATCTTAAGATTTGATTACAATAAAGATGACATTAGTATCCTACCTCTTCATCCTTTAGTTAAGACTAGGTTATGCTCCTCTTTTAGCCACACAGTCATCTGGCATATAAAATAAAATAAAATTAATGTTTAGCGTCATTCTCCTTACTTGAGACAATGCAGAGGCCCTGGCGGGGCTACACGGGCCACACTAGCTCCGTTGACGGTGCTGAGTTGGACTTCGGAGATGTAGAGAGTGATGGAGGAGGACTGCAGTCTGGTCTTCACCACTTCCAGAGGACAAGTCAAAATAGCACCCACTGTACCTCCACATCTAGAAGAGAACAGAAATTAAAATAACTGCATGAAAAACAAAAAGCTTTTTATATGAACATGGGCCGTGTCATATCCTATTGTCATTAGTCCTATTCCCTTTTTCAGTGTTTTTTTGTTGATGTTGTTTTTTAAACCGTCCTATTATCGGTAAAACACAATCTGTTATTCCTCTGAGCTAAAATTCTAATCTAAAATTATCTACAAGTAGGCACACATCCATACAACATGACCTGTTGTTGTCATTCACAAGATACTGAGATGTGTTGAGCTACAAGCTAAAAGTATCTGACTGGTTTCATGATGCAGAAAACAAACACGGCTCAGTGTAACTGGAACCAGTTTATTGATTTTTGCCATCCGAGAGGGCGAAAATAAGGTGTTATGAATATTCGACTGTTGTTCAGGTGGCTCGCTGAACTCAGACACACAAGTAAATAAAGACATGACTGCTCACAAATGAACCGAAGAAACTCGTGATCACGTTGCTTAGACTTTGACCTCAACTCTGACTGAATCCAGCAGCATGTAAACAAACTAAATCCAAACTAATTCCAGTCATTAGAAATTTCAGTCTCATTATCTAAAAACGTTATGCAAGAAGCGCAGATAAATGTCACTTTATTATCCATTTTCACTCAAACTAATACACGCTAGTTTTATAAGCCCAGGGCTGCCAGACGTAATCTCAAAACAATGTTCTCTCACCGCGCCACTTATTGTGGTTAGTTGAACCTTGGTGCTTTCCACAATGGGACTAGTAGCTTCAAAGTAAAACCACCAAAAAATTAGAAAGTGCTTGTTGACTATCGCAGAGACAACTCATAAAAAATACTCTGTGGGTCAGGTTATATGAATATTAGTTGCAGCTCTACAGCGGCGTATGCTGACATCCTGGCAGCTTGCAACAAATTCCTCTATTTGCAGTCTCTTTTGAGCAGCAACAGCTATATTTACCTTTCAAAAGACCGACCCACATTCATGCTCACAGGCAGCAGTGACCCTTGGCCTACTTTCAGGGCTATGTCGGCTGCTGCATGTGTGTGTGTGTCTCAACGGCTGTGGGCTGTGAGAGGAAAGCACTGTGCCTAGGCCTCCAGCTCAGGGTTTTGGGGGGAAAGTAAATCAGATTCTGCTTATTCAAGATAGCAATGTGTCCTGAGTTGTTATCAGAGTTGAAATCCCTGACAAAAGAGATAACAGAGTTGTGGTGTGAGATTACCATATTTGAATGTCAATGGTTTGGTGCAGAGATGAAAGAGGAGGTAACAGACGCATAGAAACTAAAGACAAAGGATTAAAAAGAAAACAAGAAACACATACTGCGTCAATAAACTGCTAAATTTTGAGTCTGTTTTTACATTTTCTTTGATCAACAAGTTGTCAGACCTGTCCACAGAATGGTAAATGAGGAGTGTTGCTCACCTACTGTATGGGGCGAAAATCCCTAAACTATAGTAGTCATACTAACCTTATTTTGTGGCATTCGTCACTGGTTTACAACAGATCCTCTCAGAAACAGCAGAAAACTTGAATTTTACCAGAGTTTCAATCCCTAAAATTAACTCCCACCTACATTTTGGACAGTTACACAATACAGCTTAAGATGACGGTTTTTGGGACCAAATGCTATCAAATAGATCTCTGCAGGGTAATAATGCTCATCTGCAGTATGTGGATGTCCTTAACATTAATAGGTGTTGGAAACAAAGAAATAAACTGAGCTACATGCAGAGACGTTGGAAGTAGGGCTGCCATCGAAAGCTTCCCTTTACTGCACCAAACTTTTGTCTGACTTTCATATTTCTTTACAACATATAGAATATATGCTTTCATAGCCTAGTGTTGTGATTGTCAGAAATGATAAGCCTGTCTCCTACTCAAAGCACTTTCTACGTTTTTAACTATGTAAACAAACAGACAGGCCGGTGCGGTTTGCATTATCTTGAGCCCAGAAGGGCTCCTTAACAACCTAGCAGGAAAAACCGTTGACCCATGTTGAAAAAGTTTAATACAACATATGCTATAGCATGTATGGGCATTCGTAAAATACAAAATAATGAATGAAAATGTCTGCAGTTAGTAAATGTCACATACTAACATGATGTGCACATATTTGCAGTCTGAAATATTCACGTAGACGTAAACACACAGAGCAATTTTTACGTTAGAACTTTTGATGCGTGTGCACGTTGTCCTAGTCAGCTAGCAAGTGGGGTCAAATTAGGCTAGTGCTTCAAGGAAATGTCGCAAAAGAAGACATTTGATTTCTTTTCAAAACCTCCCTCTGAGTATGCTAATCGCCCGAGAAAGAGACAGAAACGACAGCTGACAGTTCTGAAGTGTCCAAATGTGCGAGGTTCCACGCACCAGCTGACCTAACTGCAGGTACCTGTTTTTCTATTCTCGCCTATTTTCGTTTGGTCTCATGTTCTGTTTCACTCTATTTATTTTGAGATATATAACTATATGGAATAGCAAGCCTTAATTCAGATGCGGTCCCTCGTTCAAGTAGGCTACAAATATTTGTACCTTCAAGGGCATATGATTTGTCATAATGACTTTTGGCATTTTTATTAAAGGATTTTATTAAGGTTTCATGATTGATATGAGCATGCATGACAAAGGCTATGCCACTTTGATATGAACCCTTTTTTCTTATCATAACAATAAAAATGCTTTGTGAACATCTAAATATTACTGTCTAGTTTTCTTAATAGCTGTATACTTCTGAAATTATTTGAAATTAAAACCTAATAGCTCAGTCTAATCGGCACTGCTGTGGGTGGGGGTACCATGAAAGAAGTGATAACGGTGTGAGGGATAAAGTAGTCTATGTGGACGGGTGAGGTAGTCCATGCCCCATCCTGCCTGCCCCCCCCCCCCCCCCCCCCAACAGCACTCCCTTCCAGAAAATAGTTTCCACGTTCCTGGTTACGTGATTTGTTAATATGCAGCAATAAAGATAAAGAAATTAGTTACACTGTTCACTCCACCTGCACTGACCTGTAACCTACATTCAGTCTCATTCACCTAATTAATGTCTGTGGAGAAAATGAGTATCACTAGTGTGACTGCAGTAGAGTTACATCAAGCTGGAGAGAAAACTACAAGGAGACCGGAAAAAAATGACATTCTCCTTCAGAATATAAGCATAAAGTAATGTCACTTCAATAGAAGCAGTTTGTTGGTTATTTACGAGCAAACAAAAACAAAAGTCCAGTTGAATACCTCGGTGGACTCATTAAAACTACATATACACAGAAACCCGCCCTCTAGACACGTTTATTTTAATATTTCACGATGAAACTTTGTAATTTTTTAAGAGTGTTAACCGGAAGTTCAGTTTGAACTATTCTGACAGTGACGTGCGCACCGCTGCCAGGGTTGTGACACATGCACGCGCAGCTCTTGTTAGCTAGCTAAATGGACAAACGAGTCATGTTTCATTGTTGCGATTGTTAAAATAAAAACTACCACCTTTATCTTAATAAAATGTTTGTTGTTTGTTGGTTGGTTACTAAACTCACCCTCCAGCGAACAAATGAACCAGTGTGTCCCTTTGGCTCATTATTTAGCATGCTCTGCCAAGCAGCGCACCTCGGGGCTGCAGCAGAGGGTCAAACACTGGCTCGGGTCCCGTCCCCTCCCGGTGCTTTCTTGTTCCGTGAGGATGCGCACGTCGATGATGAACCAGCGGCGGGGCGAGTCTTCGGTGATTCAGACTGCAGTGGGCCGACAAACCCCCTTTCTGTCTCTCCGTTAGCTCTGGTTCCTCTCTCTCTCTGACACACAGCTAGCTTCTTCTCTTCGATTAAACCACCGGAGACCTGCGAGCTCACCAAGGCTGACGGCGGGCAGAGAAGCTATTCCCAGCTCTAACGGACGTTTTTGTGGCACATCCACTGGTTAGTCTCGATTCTCTCCTCTGCTTTCATCGCTGCAGCAAGAGGGAAGGAGGCAGAGCTGATAGTATTTACTGTACAATCATAGGCTGGAAAACACACGCTGCTATTGGTCAGACGGGCTCGTGACGACACGCCAACGCCGCCCTGATCATGCACTGTTCACATGTTCCACAGTTAATGAATCAGAGGTGCGTTTTGTGCAGGTGCAAGCTGAAACCTTCCTGTTATCTCTCAAAGCCAAAGAAGACCTTTACATTGTACACGAGGCACACTTTTACAGGCTTTTAAGTGCCACTAAGTTTACTTTAGGGCGATTGCTGGTAAAAATAGAAATGTTAAAAAGCCATTGACATGTAGCTCATCAAAACATGCCTCCAATTTCATTAATTCAACAAAAGTGCAACTCACCCATTAAGTCAAACAAGCATTTGAGAGTTTTTATTTTTGCTGCTCATCAGTTCTGTTTGTACAGTATGATTAAGTATATGGTATATGGTTGCAGCTATACAGCAGTGACCAGTGGAGCTACTGGACAGTAAAAATAGTAGTTTGCAAAAGGAACAAGACTGTTATAGCCCTCATCTGCCAACGCTTAAATATCGATAGATGTCTCCAAGAATCAAACCAGAGCAGGCGAGACTTTAGTTCACTTTGATAAGTTGGACTGCTTTGATTTCAAACCAGTGACCTATTTTTCACTCATTTGTTGCTTGAACCTCTGCATCAGCTCCTCTGGTCAAAGAACAGACAAGCAATCATATCTGTATTGTGTATAACAGTGGTGGAGGAAGAGGTCATGTCATGGTCAGTGTGTATTTGGAAAGTTTCTGTTATTTTCATTCTGTAAGCAAACACATATGATGTGAAATAAAAACAAATGACCATGAAGTTGAAGTGTTCAGCCACTTAAGTTTAAATTTGAGGTTGTTAACATTCATATCAAGTGAACAATGAAGTTACTCATAGCCCTACAATGTACAAAAACTTTACTATTCCACACTGTCATTCATTAGGATTGGGTAATTTGATTATATACTTTAAATCATGAGATGATAAGATATTTTTCTATATTATTTATACTATGTGAATTGGGTCTTTGGCAATAGTGTTGCATCAATTAGCAAGACAGCTTGATGCAGTATTGGATTTACAGGATCATCAATATCATGAAGTACTTTGATTTGTCAGGTAGTTAATTCCCTCAATCAGCCAAAAACAGGTATTCCTCTCTGGTTATTTGATTTATTACAGGTTTCTCATTTGAATGTTTCAATCATGTATATGTAACCGACATCACCCTCCCCTATCACACATGATCACACATAAAGCTGAGGATGTTCAACTTCACACCCTTCTCACTCACAAAAGCATAACAGAGCAAAGTGTTTAAGCTGCACCAAACACACTAGCTCTTACCTTCTCCCTTTGAAGAAGACATTAGTTAGGCTCAGCTTACTGGATTTCAGGCCAAAGTCTTTAAATTTAACTTTAAAACTCGATCTGTTTCAGGCGATTGTAGAAAAACATGCAGTTATTTTTCCTAAATAAGAGATAAAAATGGGCATTAGAAATGGTTAAAGGCATCTGAATGAACAATTTTATGTTCTATCCAAAACCTCTGACCAATACTATAGTATTTAATTCAAATCATCTTTTCTACTGGCAGACTGATGAGTTACAAACATGAATACATTCACATCCAATAGTCGCCATGTTAGGCAGCAGAACAGCTAACAGTCCAGCTGCAGCTCCACAACAGCAGTATTTAACCATTGTGGGGTTTTTTTTGTTTAAGTGCATGTTGATAGCACTTTGCATGGTAGGGAAGATGTAGTTTCATTCATGAGTCTGTCTTTACTGGATTTTTTTTTCCTGAAAGCTGCTGCACGATCAGCTGACCACACTCAGAATAGTCAGTTGGTGATTCAATAATGCAGCTGAACGAATCCACACCGTTTTGTAATTGGGAGCACAGTATGACAAGTTTGGAATCATGTGCATGGTTTCACTGTTCACATTTGTAAAGTCAAAACCAATAATGGCATGTTCTGAGTTAGAAAAGTTATGTGGGTCTCATGACGCATGGATGGATGCTGAAAGAGTGATTTGGCATCAGATGAAAAGGGACAGCATACCTTGTGCTATAACCAAGGTGAAATGAATGAGGGTTGCCCTTGAATAAAGATGCAGAAAAATGTAATGCAAATACAATATTCCTAACTATCATCTTCCTTGTTTAATGTGTACACATGGAAATTTTAACATAAAACATAAAGCACTTGCTCTGAATAAAGTCTTAAAACTGCTAGCTGTTCAAATTAAACATTAATATTTAAGTGCAAAACAGGCTTCAGTTGTTCTAAAAATGAAAAATATTGTAAAAATATAATGAACTAAAAGCAATTAGAGGGAATTCAAATCAATATATGTATTTATTGAACAGTGTCATTTGGATTGCTGTTTAGATTTAATATATGTTATGATCAAAGCTGGTTCATGTATTGTTTTTGCTGCAGGACCATTCATATCTTTAGATCAATATGGTCAGTACAAGGTGAAAGTCCAAAACATCAAAAATAAACACTATGATGGATAGATAAACACGAGGTAATACTGAGAATTTTTCTCAATGAAATTCCATGAATTTTTAATTTTTGACTGCAACTTGAACAGACGAGTGATAAGAAGTGAAATTAAGTAAATACCCTCAACCACCACAAAATGACCTTCTATAGTTGATGGACAGAAACTAAACATTGTAAGACAGACACTAATGGAATGAGTTTACCAGATTTACATTCAGAGTATTATTCATATGAACTGATCTCACGGTCTGCTGAATATAACTCAAAATGTCTGGAGCACTGTCTGAGAATGAATGGACACCTGGAGGGCTGCAGAGTACTGAATGTGCACTCAAAGTCCATTAAAAATTAAGAATATACCTTTATTCTGATGGACCGTTGGATTTTGAACAGTTGTGTGAGAAAGGCACCAAGATCAAGTTAGTGTCCTTCACACAAGGACAAGAGGGCATTGGAAAATGAGAAAAACTGAATTACTGCCTTCCACTGGTGCTCATGAGGACTCCTGCTGACAGTTTAAAGGATCACGAGATGGAACTGCAGCACTTGAATTAGACTGTTATTGAAAGCCAAACGCTGTGAATAAGTTATGCAATTTGTCTGTCAACATGACCCATTTCAAAAATTTACAATACATTGTACTTAAATGCTATACAAATGACTGTAAATTAATCATTTATTTGCGTCTGTACATCTGACCAAGACGCTGAAGGTTTAAGATATAGTTTGACATTTTGGCAAATTCTCTCCAAGAGTTAGATGAGAAGATCAATACCACTCTTATATTTGTCCATTAAATATGAAACTATAGCCAGCAGACAGTTTGCTAGCACAAAGACTGGAAACAGGGGGAAACAGCTAGCCTGGCTCTGTCTGAAAGTAAAAAAATCCATCCTTTAAAGATCACTGATTGACATGTTATATTTCATTTCTTTAATTCGTACAAAAACTGAAGGGTAAAAAAAAAAAATGTGGTTTTACTGTGCTGGACTGTTTCTAAACTAGGTGCAGTGACCTCCTGGAGTCTCTGCTGTCTTGAAAAAACTCAAGAAAGTCACTACGCACAGCCAAGAAAGTTTCTTCAAGTTTCTGTATCCAACACTGCAGCTGAAAGAAGAGAAAAGCAAACAAATGTTAACTAAAGTGATGATGCTATATGTAATTTATGTTCACTACTGCACACTGCAAGACAGGTGAAGAACGCTTCTCCGAAAGAGTCAGGTCATTATCAGGCTTTATGATAAGGAGAGCAGCAGTGTAGGCCAGGCTGGAATCATGACGCACTGACAAAAAAGCTCAACAATGTAAACTAATATTGGGACGAAATCACAACTTGTTGAATCTCTACTATGTCGTCCAAAAATTTCAAACCTTGTTTCTACCAGCCTTAGAAACCATGTTTCCTTTGTGACAGCATCAATAGATCATGAATCATTGCCAAAACACAAGACAGACCAACATACACACACACTCACTGAATTACAATGCTAAATATTTCAGAAATGCTGTATCATGGAAATGTTAGTTCATTTTAATGTCAACAAAAATGTCCTTAGATTTTGAAATTATGAACACCTTAATTTATAAAGTTAATTAACTGCTTAAACACCTGAAATGTGTGATGTGTAAATGTATTGTGTGTGCACTTGTGTGTCTGTTCATGTTAAAGTCCACTAACGCATGTCTCATGATATTCCAAACATGTGAAGAGGTAGAGTCTCATGATTCCTGTTGGACTTTGACCAAACAGACGGGTAGGATAACTAATGAGAAACACGCTCTGAGGTGTGTGTGTGTGTGTGTGTGTGCGTGCATGTGTGTGTGCGAGAGAGAGAGAGAGAGAGAGAGATGATCCCCGTTCTCAGTACTGTGCTCAGATCACACTCTTCATGAGTGGACCCCGTCTTTATCTGTGTTTGGGTTCAAAGGGAATAAAAGGGAGGAGGCATGGAGTGAGGGTCAGACAGGCTGATATGACAAAAATAGATAGACACTGTTTAACCAACGGTTGAAAATTACATGTGGGGGTTGCTATTCTAGGTTGCACAAAATCGACATTTTAGATTTCACAAAGGGTTACATTTTAAAACCTTCTCATGGTGTTGAATGTTTTTACAGAAAGAAGAATTAAATTTAAATATTATATTTGTACATCTACTAACAGTAGTAAAATACACACTTTTGAACCACTGTTTGGTCCAGAGGAGGCGGTGCAAAAGCATGATGGGCTGACTGAAATGAAGCTAGATCTGTCTGAGCATTGCATTAGTTGGTCAAGAGCTAGGTCAGGGAGACTTTTTAAAATGTTTGCTTTTGCAGGCTTTTTTGTGCCACTGAGTTTACTTTTGGGCTACTGTTGGTAAAAATAGAAATGTTGACAAGTCATTGACCTACAGCTCATCAAAACATGCTTCCAATTTCATTAATTCAAAAACGCAACTCACTCGGTAAGTCAATAAAAAACAAGCATTTGAGGGTTTTTATTTTTGCTGATCATCAGTTCTGTTTGTACAGTATGATAAAGTATGTGGTGGCAGCTATACAGCATTCACCAGTGGAGCTACTGGACAGTAAAAATAGTACTTTGTAAAAGGAACAAGACTGTTGTGGCCTCTTCAATAAACCCTCATCTGCCAACACTTAAGTATCAACAGATGTCTGCAAGAATCAAACCAGAGCAGGTGAGACTTTAGTTTTAAAAGTTTTATTGCTTAGTTTTCAAACCAGCGACCTATTTTTCACTAATTTGTTGCTTGAACCTCTGCATCAGCTATTCTGGCCAAAGAACAGAAAATTGTGAATACCAGCCAGACAAGCATTCATATCTGTATCATGTATAACAGTGGTGGAAGAAGTTTTCATATCCTTTACTTATTTATGTGAAACCATAAAGATTATCAACAGAAACTAAAGTATCAGAAGTTCAAAACAGTCATTGCACAGGTGGAATGATCCTGTCAGTGCGGTATCATCCATGAAGGTCTCATTTTTGGACCAACTATTTATTATAACAATCTATTTCTACGTACCAGAAAACATTGAGAAGGTTGACTAAATACTGTCACCTAGCGGTTTTATTTAGAAATAACTTACTCCAGATGTTCTCTCAAAGGAAGATAATGGTCGTTTCCTTATTGAAATCAAATCAGTATTGACAGGGAAAAGAAATTCAAACATTTTAGCCACACAGTGTATCCAGACAGGCAGGATTACACGTTTTGTTAGTATTGTTTGTTATATGCGCTGCATTCAGGTCTCGTTGTAATCTGCAGATGCTAACGGTCGGAAAGTGGGATTTGTGCCATTGATCATAGACAACAAAACATTAGGAGTTAGTAAAATGAACATAGGACAGGTAGTTTGTGATTGTTGTTTTGTTTTAGGGTACTTAATGCTCATGAGTTCTTGCATGAAATGTGTAAATGAACTCGTTGGACAAAAGTCATAAAATACACCACTTTTATCATCAGATCTTACAAAACTGTTTACTGACCACCTAAACATCTCATTCTGGCAACTTTAACATAACATAAAATCACCTGTCGTTCTCACAAGCACACTAGTCGTATTTGCAATTTGTTTGCTGCTTAATTTGTGTAATGTGGTAATTATTCCAATGTCACTGATGACTTTGAAGGCAGCATTGTGTCACATGACCCGTGCACAGCTGAGGGATGCTGAGGTAGGCTTGCCCGTTGCTAGCCAGTTAGCCGCGTTAGCTGTGTCTAGTAATTCTGGGAGAAACAGTCGTTGCTTCCCCCCACCCCCCACCTTTTAAAACAAAACCACCCGAGTGAGATATACTACAAGACCATGGAGAGGATACAGCGCATGTGTTCGTCGTTTGTCTCCCCTCGTATCGTCAGCTTTTGGTTAGATGTCAATGTCATAATTTGTAGCTAGAGCTGTCCAGTTAGCTCAGCTAGCCTGTGTCTGGTTTTAACGCAGGGCCAAGGCCAAGCGAGAAAAGGAGGCCGTTGGGTGAGTAAATTTACACCAACGACTGTTTTTTAAACCTTGTTTACCTGTTTTTATATAAACCAACATTTCATATCAGCTTGTCGGCTGGCTGCTGTTCAGCTGCCGGATATGGTTTTCCTTTATTGAGGTAAATTTAGCCTTTTGTCGGCGGTTTGCACATTAAATGGCACTTTGTCAGTCATGTAAATCCATATCGGTCCCAAATGAGCTGTGTCGATACAGCTGTCTCTGTTTATCCTTTAACCAACTGTTAATTGTCTAAATGTCAAATGTGAATTTAAAGTGCTCATACATATACATACATTTATCGGTTAACGTCAGCGTGTGATATGGTGACATTAGTGGTACCTTATTTAAAAAATGCATTATTAATTTGAAGTGAATTACAATGGTTTATTTTGCTTCAGCGTTAGGGACATTAAATACACAGATTAGTTGCCATGCTTGTGTGTTGTCATAATGCCTTATCTCTAAAGGAAGTTGTTGTTGATAGTATCAGGTTGCATGGACTGGCAGGAGTACATGTTCCAGGCAGGACAATCTGAACCAACAGGTTTATATTTACAAATATCTAAATTTTAGAAATCCCTTCCAGATATGTATTAAACATACTCTGCTTGAAGCAATAATTTGTGTCTGATATGATTTTTGCTCAAAAAGTAGGATAATTACCATGTTAAAATCCTTAAAATGGCATCTACTCCATTTCCCTCTTTTAAAAATGTCACAATCTATTAAAATGCAGATATTTTTTATCTCAGAAGTTTAACCGCTGGACACCAGATGTCTCCTAAAAGTCCACTCTCAGTGAATGTGTACTGTGGGATTCAAGTTTCCACATCACACTTGTATAAGTTGTATATTGGATAAGAATTGGCTTCAAAACTAGTTGATGTCACAAATCGTGCTCACATGCCCGTCCCTAAAAATCGGATTTTCAATCAGCGCAGAGAAACGTTCCCCCTTCAACAGATGAATGTGACATCATTCTGTACAGTGAAGCTCAAATATTAACTGGAGTAACAAGAAGAAAAACATTTTTGAGTGGAGGGGGACTTAAAGTTTTGTCAATGTTGAACAAAATACATTTTCGCACTGCGCAGGAATATGCTGCAGACACACTACATTTGCTTGCCACAACAGTTAATTGAAGTTATATCACACTCATGTATTTATTTATTCTGTTGAGCTTAATATTTTTAGCAGATACATTTTCTTTCAGCGCCACCACTGCATCTAATTAACAGATGTCTTGTGCACGTGTCTGTACTTGCTTCCTGGTAATTTATCAGTATATATTTGCCATCTTTGGAAATCTTGACATCTTGAATTTGACTGATTTCTTTGGTGATCAAGCACTTTGCCTCACAACATGCTTTTGTTCTGATGGGCCCAATTGGTCCATGGGGAATTTTAAGGAATTTGTACTTTAAACCAGGACACAGTTTATCCAAGTTTTTGAGACCTGGTGCTGGAACTTACCTAGTCAGTATGTAAAGGAGGGCAGGGCAATATATCCATATTATATCCATATTATGATATGAGATTAGATATCATCTTAGATTTTGGATAACGTAATATTGAGATATGGCATAAGTGTTGTGTTTTCCTGGTTTTAAAGGCTGCATTCAATTAGTCATTATTTCCACATTACTTATGAATATTTATCAAAAATCTCATTGTGTAAATATTTTGTGAAGGCACCAATAGTCATCCCTACAATATTCACAATATCAATATCTAGGTTTTTGGCCAAAAATATTGTGATATTTGATTTTGTCCACATCACCCAGCCCTAATGTATAGGTTGTTAACCTCCCTTGTATCAACAAGACAATGCTGAGCACTGTTCAAGTTCAATTTCAAGTTTAACTTTGTCATTTCAGCTGTAAAAAAGACAGGACCAGAGTATAAAACTGACAAAGCATCAGACAAACCATAAAAGTGTCAAGAAAAAATATAAAACATCTTAAGTGTATGGGTTCATCTAAAACAAATTAATTAAACCATTAAAGATTATAGAGTATGTTCAAATAAAGTTCATTTAGCAGAGAAAAAGGATTTATATATGTATATAAAACAATGTGTGCTGGCTGGCTATAAAGCATGGGGAGGTGAAGCTGTTAATTCTTACAAGAGTGACATCATATTACACTTATTGCAATATTGCAGTTGTGTAGTCGCATTTTAAGTCACCCATGCTTGTTCTCCTGTTCACCATCCATCAGGTGTTTGCTCTTTAAGTTGAAAGAGGAAGAGAGGAGAGGAGAAGAACATCGGAGTCTGGGATCAGACCTTCTTTTGAAGACACCTCTGCCATCATCTTCGTCACCTGCACCCTCAACAGAGCCATGTCTTCGTCGGGGTGCTGCCACCTACCTGGCTCCCTTTGTGATTACTCAGGGAACGCTGAATCTGATGCCTCTAAGGATTCGGAGGAGTCTGATTCTACTGCGCAGGCCCAGTACATTGCCAAGGTTACGGCCAAAGATGGCCGCCCACTCTCCACCGTTGTTAAAGCGGTGAGCTTGCAGAGGTAAGAGAGGGAGGAACTCACATGGGGACCTAAAGGAATATACCATAATTACATTGTACTTTGGTTAATCATCTCATTGTTCTCCTCACCGCTCCGCTGTCTCTCTCTCTCTCTCTCTCTCTCTACAGTGATGTAGGGATGTGTCGGATTTGCCACGAGGGAGCTGGAGGGGAGACGCTGCTCTCACCCTGCGACTGCACTGGCACACTGGGTAAAGTGCACAAGAGCTGCTTGGAGAAGTGGCTGTCCTCCTCCAACACCAGCTACTGTGAACTCTGTCACACAGAGTTCACCATCGAACGGCGGCCACAACCCCTCACACAGGTTAGAGAGTGTTTACTGTGAGGACACATGGGTGGAAGTAACAGAGACTGTTTGTGTTGAGTGTATTTTTTGTTTGTACAAAAAGGAGATGGAAATGAGCAAGACTGAAGTGAATATTTAATGCTGAGTATTTTTTAAGCATCTGTGAGATGCTTTTTAATCATGTAGAGTATGTGCCAACAGATGGCATCTTCAGGATATGAGATGTGCTTCACAGTGATGAGATGGTTTCCTGTTCTTGTAACAAGAGCACTTTATTCATAGGGCTAGTTTTCTGTAGCATTCCTGTTATTTATGCAGGTGTGTTCAAGGACTGAAGGTCATTTAACACTTTTTGATGCTCTTTTACATGGCAGAATTTTGTGGTAATCACTACTGCAAGCTAAGGATGCACCAATCAATCAAATTAAGAGGCTAAGATGATATAAGACTTAAATTACATTTGTGTTTTTGGAGATCTAATGTGGATATTATGAATTTTATAACCATATTGCAATAATCAGAGTGTAACCGAGGAACTACTTGCAAGGCAGCAGTAATTATTTATAATTAATTATAATTTTTTCTTTTCTTGCTCAGTGGCTGAAGGACCCCGGCCCCCGCAGTGAGAAGCGCACGCTGTTGTGCGACATGGCCTGCTTCCTTCTCATCACACCCCTGGCAGCCATCTCTGGCTGGCTGTGTCTGAGGGGGGCCCAGGACCACCTGCAACTGAAGAGCAGACTCGAGGCTGTTGGCCTCATAGCGCTCACTATCGCCCTCTTCACGATCTACATCCTCTGGACATTGGTAACTAGTGCATTCATTTATTTACCGTCCTGTAGCTGTGTTTAGAAACATACATGTTTCTGTGCTACTGTTAAGATGCTGCTAGTGAGTGAACATTTTTCTACCCTTTGTCTTGGCGTCTCATGTAGATGTGGAAAACAAACGTAAACTGGTGTAGACACAATACAAAACAAAAACAAAAAAAAACACAGATGTATGTTTTTCCCTTAATTATTGTTGCAATCGTTGGTTTTCTGGTCTTAATGACCTTGAATAGCACGTCAACAAAGTCAAAGGAAACAGAGACGTGAGGGCATGTGTGACTTGATATTCTCAAGCACATAGCATTCATCATTTGTTTGAAAGTTGGCCAGAAAATGTGCGCATGTACACACATGTATGTATTGATTCTCTAATGCTTTTATTTAACTGAGTAACAATAGCTTTACTCTCATTTTACCTTAACAGGTCATACTTAACAGGATCATGTTCTTAAAGAATAGGACGTATTATGAATCTGAAACCTAATCCTGTAATCCTCAGTAAAAGAATGATTAAAAATGACAAATTGTGAAAGAGTAGCCCTTCTGCTCTGCTTCAGAGCGCCTGTCGTCCAGCCGTTACAGCTTCAGTCAGCATATCATTCCTGTCCTGCAGCCGTACTACTCTGTCTCAAATATCTTCATGTCAGTTTTATTGATGTCTGTCTTTTCCTCTCTTGTCGCCTCGTGTCTCGCCCCTCCCTCTTCCTCCCCCCTTCTCTTCTTCCATTCAATCTCAGGTGTCATTTCGGTATCACTGTCAGTTGTACTCAGAGTGGAGGAGGACCAATCAGAAAGTGCGCCTGCTCATGCCTGACATGAAAGGAGCACACACCACCCAGCGTTCTGTGCCGACCAAGTCGACCAAGAAAATGACTGACGAGACCATCGTATGAGTGCCGAGCAGTGGCGAGAGGAATATTTAAAATAAAGCCCACTGAAGCACTCTCTAAAAACAAAATTAATCATGTTAATGAACTTTGCACTTCATATGGACCATTCTGAGAGGGGAGAGCTACTTCCTCCCTCTGTTTTTTTTTTTTTCTTTTATCGAAGCACTTGATGTAAACTACAACGGTATTGGCCGACCACAGATGTGGTTTTGGGAAGAACTCATTCCAGAGTCACAGTTGATGTTGATACACCGTTGTCACCGGACAGCCAGTGCTGGGATGTGAACGACTGAAACCATGGATAATGCACTAACCAGCCCAACTGTATGTCCGTGACACAAACTTATGAAATACTAAGACACAAGCTAATGTAGCAGGATATAACTGATTCAGCATGCTACTACAGTATAATATGAGACATATTCACTACCTATAATTCCCCCCCATGCCCCTTCACAATGTATTTAGCTGTTTTTGAACAATGGGCAGCCATTAGCCCGGCGGAGGATAATAATCTAAAAAAAATGATTGACAAAGTCTATCTGTGAATATTCCTTCTTGACGAGTAGAGGGCGACAGTCGCTCATACCTACATTCTTGTCTATAATCTAAACCCTTTTAAATTTTCTGGGTAAAGCTTTATCATTGCTGTCGAGACGGTGAAAATGAAGTCATTTTCCTATTTAGACAACAGTCAAGGCATCACACGTATATCACACTTGTCATGGGGTCAGTGAAGATTGTAGTATTTGGAAAAAACACTTAACTGCATCCGTAAAACGGCAGTGCAGTAATGTAAAAGGAAATAGTATTGAAGGTGTTGAAGTGTTTACATTCGAATTGGGTGAAGTTTCTACTATTGTCATAAAAGTGCATTAGCAACGGCTCTGCTCCACTTGTAAATGCACCATTCATTAATTGAGCTGCATAGCAATGACTTAGTATTAATGTCCTACATCACAAGAGATGCAATTTTAAATAGAAGAAATACAGTGTTCTAAATAGTGAGATTACAGACTTTTGTCCTTATAAAAACACAAATGTATCAGGGCAGGCTGATACTCAGTAAAGGTGCAAAAGAAAAACGTGTCAAGTTTTGAGATGTCAATCAATGTATGCAGCATATGCTAAACAAAGTATTTTGTGTTATTGTAGTCTTCCTGCTGCATCCCCTGGAAAGTTGGGTTATTGTGCAATAAAACACGAGGGACTCCTGGACTCAAATCAATGTGAAATGTGACTTATCCGGTGGTTTTGGGTTTTTGTGTTTTTTTTCCCCTCTGTATTCTGTTTGTATCTCCATGTGTTTGGAAATATATAGAATGATCAACTGTGGTGGAATGTAACAAAGTACATTTACTCAAGTACTGTACATATTTGAGGTACTTATGATTTACTTGAGTAATCCACATAATGCTACTTTATACGTCCACTCCACTACATTTCAGAGGCAAACATGTCTTTACTCCAATACATTATTTAACAACTATAGCTACTAGTTACTTGACAGGTTAAGGTTATTTTACTTACACAGGAGAGTGATTTCCTCACTAAACATCTTGAATGGTTTCACTTAAAGGTGCAGTGTATAGAATTTAGTGGTATCTAGTGGGACAGACTTTACAGAAATGGAATATAATATTCATAAGTATGTTTTCATTGGCGTATAATCACCTGAAAATACGAATCATTGTGTTTTTGTTACCTTAGAATGAGCCCTTTATATCTACATAGGGAGTGGGTCCTCTTCCACAGAGCCCACCATGTTGCACCGCCATGTTTCTACAGTAGCCCAGAATGGACAAACCAAAAACTGGCTTTAGAGAATACCTTTTGCATTTTTCACGTTTCGTGGCCACCATAGCTTCTCCTACACACTTAAAGGGGGAGGGTGACGTGTATTCATTTGGTTGCAATCTGCAACCTCACCACTAGATGTCACTGAATTCTACACACTGGTGCTTTAACTAGTTTGAAGCTTGAAGAGGTGAAATTATCTAATATTTCACAATAAATGAACAATTGGAGAAAGGTCCTGAAAGGATTAATACATATTTGAATTGCAGACCTTTGTTTTTTTTTTTTGTTCTTTCCTACCTCATTTATCAAATCACAAATGCCCCTAAGATTTATCTTGTGACCCTTAAAAGGGGGCGAACCACTGGATTAAACTACATAACTGTATATAAAACAGTTAAAACTCAACTAGCTACAACAGTGAATTTCTGCTTGCACGTCGATGCATCAGTATTTATAATCTAGTGTAATTTAACACTGAAGAATTATTACTTTTACTTTTGATACTTTAAGTACATTTTGTTGAGTATTTTAACATTGTTGTAGCAGTACTTTTACTTGAGTAAAGGATCTGAATACATCTTCCACCACTGACTATCAATCACTGTGAATGGGGTCATACCCATTTTATGTTCTTGGTGTCTACGTTTCCAGAGTTGTCTTTCCCATTTAATATTTTGACTCCCAGTGTACACTATGACTATGACCACTTCACCACACCGCCACCACAGTCTGACCTGATCAAAAGGTCGGTCCATTGGATTGTGCAATCACTAAAGATCACCCACTGTTATAAATCCACTGTCTGCTTTATATTTTGGTGCAGTGGTATGATCAATGTGCAGGTACAGTATGTCATTTTATGTATGTTTTGCTAAAAGAAAAAACGGACACAGCAATGTAATATTGTAAAATTTAATTTCATGGCATTAATATAATGTATGTGAGCAGACAAGCTATCAAAATCAAAACCAACAAAAAAAAAAAGATATTTTACATAAAAATGAAATAAGCATCAGCAGCGTCACAACCACTTTTGAGATGATGACTGAACAGGGAGGAGTGGAGCCCAAAAACAGGACTGTTGGTACTGCTGAAACAGGCAGGATTCAAACCCAGGGCTCCAACATGTGGCAATAATCATCTATCAGGGAGATGTCTAGGCTTACAAGGTCTCAGGCAAAGCTATTCTGCTACGCTATCAAAGGTAACTGTGGTAGCTACTCACGCGGTACCATCAGTCCTGTTTTTGCACTAGAATGTAGCAGACTGAACCTGGGTCGGATTACAATTTGAAATCCATTCAAACACTTCCTTCTGGGATTGATCTTTTGTGGCATAATGGAACCAATTCTGTTGATCTAAAAAGTGCACATTCAGACAATATTGCACCCCAGGCAGATGGAAGCATACCAACACTGTAGATTTCAATTAGTAATCGACCCAGGTGAGGAGGGGCGGTTGCCATGGGTTACAGGTTCTGACAGCACTGCAGTTTGTTCCCCCTCTGGCCGTCCGTGGTCGGTGGCACGCTGATGTCCACCACGTTGTTTCCTGGGGACTCATCATGGGCAGACCGCTCAGCAATCTGTTTCTGCGATACGATGCGGTAGATTTCTGTTGTTGAAGAGATGAGAGGAACAAATCAGCCTTTTTCCCAACAAAACTCTCTTGTTGTTCTGGGTGGCAAAAATTACTTTTACAAGATTACCTTTCTAACAACATTAAATACCTGGAACTGAAAAACCTGGTGGATCTGTTGGCATACCAGTACATCCAGAAAAAGTTAAAGAAACATCCAGAGATGGAAACGGCTGAATTATTTTAAAGGCTGATACTTCACAGGAAATTTTACACGGAACAGATCAAACAACAAATAAAAAGAACTTCCTACAGTGAGAGGAAGTTACACAAGTTCAAATGACCAGAAATGAGTTTTTGTCAGTTGCACATAATATCTCTCCTTCACTTTTTCAATATTAGCTTGTTTTAGGACAAACTGCAGAAGACTAAACTCTCAGTTCTCACATCATACAAAGTGTGTTAATACAAGCTTGTGAGGTAAAATCTTCCACACAGTAACGGTATGTATGTCTGTTATCAGACCAAGGTTTGGGAAGTATTAGTGTCTGACTTCAGTTCACAAAGACAATGTAAAAGTACTTTCCTTTCTTATTCCTGAAATATAATATCAGCAATGTAGTTCTGATGTCTAACCCCTGCACACAAGCATACCTGTAAGGATATTCTTGAAGGCTTCTTCAACATTTGTTGAGTCCAAGGCTGACGTTTCTATGAATGACAGATTGTTCTTCTCTGCAGGGTAAAAAGAAAACACATATAACAGCAATAAAAGCTTATTGTTCTAATGGCAACAGGAGAAACAAGTAGCGTTATGTTTTAAACAGATTCTTGTTTTAAACAGTACGGTAAAAGGTTCTATGATGGTCTAATGATTTCTGAGAAAGAGGCATTGAAGGTGAAAACACTTTGTTGGTCCTTGGTCTCATTGTGAAGTGTTACAGCAGCACAAGCAACTGACAATTTAGATTGTTATACATATCAAATATCTGTAAAAACTGTTCACACAATAAACAAAAGGCTACAAGTTAAAAACATGTATTAGGTCTATAAAATCCTGCCCATACGACAATATTTAGCTGTCCTCGAGTCTCTTTGTGAGTTCCAGTACCTGCGAAGGCCCGGGCCTCGTCTGTGGGCACGGCCCGGAGGTGGCGCAGGTCGCTTTTGTTGCCAACCAGCATGATGACAATGTTGTTGTCGGCGTGGTCCCTCAGCTCCTTCAGCCAGCGCTCCACATTCTCATAGGTCAGGTGCTTGGCTATGTCGTACACTAAGAGCGCCCCCACCGCCCCTCTGTAGTATCTGTAAAAAAGACCCAAGAGATGATGGTGACAACTAGGATCCAAACACATTTTACTGGTGAGAAACAGGCCTTTTACACAGCAGACATTGACTAGACATAGTAGGAAAAGCGTCTAATTTTTCTATGGTTTAGTCTTAAAAATCATTCTAAAAACTCCAGATATTAGAGGTTATATTTCTCATGACAACTTTCTTTTTCTTGCTTATACACTGACTGATGCAGAATATACACCAGCATTTAACCTTTTAACATCCACCGGGTCACCGGCGACCCGCCTTAGCCAGTTGTAAGCAGTAGCATCACACAGTAATGTGTCAAAGCAATTGGCACAATTTGGCCAATTAGAGATGATTGGAGAGGTTCGGGGACTCCAGTGACACCACAAACTAAAAACTCACTAACTCCCATAAAGTTAGGCCTAGAGGTCTGGAATTTTATACAGGTTGACAAGATGTAGAAGGTATACGGTGTTCTGCATAGTTCTGGCATAAAGCATGTCCTAATTATTGTTATTTAAATATGACTCATTATAGACGAGGACCAAAAACACTTTTTTGAGCCTTATTTGAACTGATGTAGTTTTGTTTGTATTTTAGCCACATGCTAAACAAACACATTTCCAGAAACTATAAGATGTCACTTGTCAAATGAAGCCTAATACACGCATCATGGCCTTACAGTCCTTCTGTTATAAGCTTTTCCATTTGGGTATGCCAAATAGGCGAAAATTCTATAAAAAGGGTGGATGTTAAGGGGTTAACTAAACACGTGAACGTCATGTTATCATGTTAACAACTTTGGTTTTCAAAACTGTTATGAGATGTTTACTTTAAAGTGGGCTCATATTCTACTTTTTTTTTTCTTTTAATTGGTCTTAAATCCAGTTCAATGTGAAATTAGAAAGATTGATGTGAAACTTTACTTTCTGAAACATACAAATAATCTAAGCTTACATTTACAACAAAAGTTTGGACACACTTCCTCATTCATGGGAATGGGAAGGTGAAACGTTTGACTGGTTCTGTATATGACATTTTCAAATGTACTCATGTATACTGTAGGACAGTGAGTGGGCTTTCAGTGTCTAACTCAACAAGATTTAAACCTCTATCTTCATTGATCTTCTATTCATTGATCAGAAGGCCCATGTACCTCTTAAACTGGCTGTTGTGGATCACACACAACAATCTGCCTCATCTTAAGCAACCTAGATTGAAGGATAGAGTGTCAATTGTGACTGCACTGCATTAGTATTTCTCCACACTGAGGCCATTTACAGTAGGTGTCAGGCAGAACTATCTGCTCTGCACAGAGACGGACTCACGCCGAGGTGATGGCTCTGTAGCGCTCCTGTCCCGCTGTATCCCAGATCTGAGCCTTTATCGTCTTGCCGTCCACCTGGATGCTGCGTGTGGCGAACTCCACCCCGATAGTGCTCTTACTCTCTAGGTTGAACTCATTCCGTGTGAATCGAGAGAGCAGGTTGCTCTTTCCTACACCCGAGTCCCCAATTAACACGACTGTGGTAGAGAGAGAGAGAGAGAAGTAGAGAGGGAGGAAAGATATTAGACAAGTGTGTGTGTGTGTGTGTGTGTGTGTGTGTGTAAATGCTGTATGTGTGATGGGAGGGTGAGAGGATGGGCCGTGTATTAATAGAGTCAAGAAATGATGATATTGCATAAAGCAGTGCCTCTAAATGTTGGTTTCAGCAAACCCCAGGGGTGTCACTTTTTTGTGTGTGTGTGTGTATGAAATGATTTATGGGATAATAAAAACACACATTTATACCATAAAGTAGTGTAACAATTCACAAAATACATATACAAAGGCTTGATTTAACACATAACCTTAGTGTCAATAGGGCCTGAGAATGTGCCTTACATTTCCATTTAGAATTTATTATACACTTCAGCTTCATGAAAAGTCCTATTTTTGATATTTAAGAATGAAACATTGGTGTGTTAGTTAGTTAGTTGGTGTGTAGTTTCTCAGTGCTGTTTATCAGAAAGACAAAATCTTTACATTACATCAAAAACAGCGTGTGACATGGTGAGAAAAAAGCTCAGCAAACACAGCACAGCCTTGTCTAACAGATTCAGTATGATGAACTGTAATCTGATACTGTACATCTTTTCTTTTTAGCCATATCTGATCATTAAAAATCTAATAATCTGATCATTACAAATCTACAAACTGCAAGTCATTCTTTGATTGAACTTAGGGATGCACTGATCCTACTTTTTCTCTACTCAGCTTAGTGTATCTGCTGTTACCAAGAGCCTAATCGAATACCAGTTTTTCCCAGTTTTAAAATCTGTGCTGGCCTCTGCGTTTGTGTGCGTACAGTAACATGAGGCAATTGATTGTGGTGGCACTAAAAACAAAGTCTGTGGCTCTCTGTTATTCAATGAATATAAGTGATAGCAGATATTTATATAATGTACATCAGCTCTGATACTTATCAAACTACCCATATCCAACCTATGATGGGGGCCACAAGGTGGAAAGACTTCCCTTTAGGGGCCCACAAAACCTAAAATGTTGAGAACCTCACCAAGTCTAGACCAGCTGAAAAAACATCAGCGAGACGGTAGAGTGTTATTTGCTGATTATAACTAACCAAATAAATGAGGGTTTCACTTCCCCCCGCTACATCCTTAACAGAGTGTTTTACTTTGACTTTTCACACCTTGAGGCTGCTGATATTCAATAAATGACCCATTGAAATAACATCTTCAGGAGACCACACAGATAACTGTAGGATCCTTACCCCTGATGTTATCTACCAACCCTCATTTAAGACTTTCCTCAGAGATTCAAGAGACATCAATAAGAAAGAACTGTGTGAATCAATTATGTGTGTAATTCGGGGATTGCACATAAATGATAGAGGAAGAAAAACATCTGCAAGTCTCATAAGTTCACCACAAGTCACCGGACCCAATTTGGTTCTGAATAGCATCCACAGGATAAACTGACCACACAGATTGGTCATTAACAGACCCTGTTGATTGTGTTAAGCTGTGGTAATGAGTCATTAGAGGGAAGTGGACCGGGGCTGAGCTGGTGTCAGGACTGGCCTGAGGTGGCTGCTGCTCACAGCACAGCAGCAGCAGCAGCAGCAGCAGAGGTGGAGCCTTCTTGTTTTCTCTTTCCCTAGACAAAGGAAATAGAGCCGAACTTTGTCCCTGCCGACATCGTGCTGGTCCGGGCTGCAGGAAGCTGATAACAGGCTTCATCAAAACCTGAATCGACAGTTTCAGGCCGCCTTGCCCTTCCTGTTTCGGGCCGGGTACAGGGACGATGGCTCGGGCAGAGAGAGACAGAGAGAGAGGGGGAGAGAGGGAGAGAGAGAGCCCTCGCCTCCGGCAGATGCCCTATTCATCCCACAGAGGATACTTTGTTACATCTAAATGGCCTTTTGGCTTTTACAGGCCCAGGATGTTAATGTGCCACAGGAGCTGATATCACGATCAAAGGAAGGCATTCTGGATCAGACTGAGCACCAAAGATAAACATGGACCTGAGTGCGCCTCAGTCTCGGCGACAAGGCCCGCTGACTGTCATAATAACGCTATAAAACACAACATTACAGGTTGCTGCATTTTTCAATGTCAATAACAACTGGCTGAGCATCTGAGGAGGAAGATTATTGATCAGGAGAAGTAGAGGCTAATAGGCCTGGCTTTAATCACCCTCATAAGGTGGAAGGAGCAGTAGAAAACATCAAATGTCATTCAGTAGATGAGGAAACAGCTGGCTCCAGCGAACAATGCCCCTCTATGAGTTGATCAAAGTTTAATAAAAAGGCCGAGCACGGATAGGGTGTTGCATCCTATAGCTACCTATAAATATAGCTGCAGGCGTTGTAGTGTTACAATGACAGCATTATGTTGTAATAACACCGAGCGACTGCCATCCGAGCAGTTTCTATGAAAAACATTAGTCCGATTCCTTAAAAAATTCAAATCTTGCCACAGAAAATGACACAGTAAGAGATTTATAGGCATTTATAAAGCATAGCTTTGTCGGTGTGAGCCTGTGCACAGGGGGAATGCAGTCATCTTTTTTTTTTTTTTTTTTTTTTTTTTTTTACCTTTGAACAAGAAATCGTATTCATCGTCTCGGTTCCCCATTCTAGACGAGGCCGCTCCGACGCTTGTCTCCGGAAGAGGATGTGTGAAAAGTAGTACAGGTGGTGAATTATCGTTATAAAACAGAAAAAATATGGTAGCCTATGGGTTTGTGCTGAGACTCTGCGCCAGTGTTGGCTGTCAAGGCGAGCTGGCTGCAGAAAGGGAGAGCTCCCAACTCTGCAGAGGGAGGGGAGGAGTCCCTGCACTTCACATAGCTGCCTGACGGGGGCGCGCTTTACACGCATGCCGACAGATAGCGACCACAGTCAAACACATGGAGAGAATAACAAGGTCAGGAGACAAAAGAATACTAACATCATTAAAGTTCAACGCACTTTCACATGGAAACCTTAGTAGTGCCAAAACATCCAGTTGTTTAAGTTTTATGGTGTATGTGTGAAGTTGTTATTTTAAGTAATCTATTTTAAAGGTAAATAAATGGAAATAAGGTGGATATTTTTGCCACTTCAAGGCTGGAAAGAAATGAAAACAATTTAAAAATAAAACCGTGGGAAAAAATTACTTTTAAGTTCAAAATCCCCTCCAGAAATGTTTTAAGACGTATGAAAATGCTCTGCTTTGAATAATAGTTTGTCACTGATTTGTTTTTTCCATAAAAAAGTTCAATCATGGGGTTAGAAATTCTTAAAATGAGATCTACTCCTTTGCCCTCCAGAATCTATGAATATGCAAGTATTGTTTATTTCAAAAGTCTAACTGCTGGACCCAAGATGTCTCGTCCTTCACTGTAAAGTTCAATTCTCAGTGTTTGTGCACTGGAGGCTTCAAGTTTCCACATCACACTTATGTAAATTGCATACTGGATCATGTTTGTCTCCAAAATGGTTGTGATGTCATAAATCCTGCTTGTAGGCCCATCCCTTAAAATCAGATTTTCAATGAGCACAGAGAAATTTTCCACTTTCAGCTGCTGAATGTAAAAACAGCCTTCTAGCGTCAAACTCTGCACAGACATTATTCTGCACAGTGAAGCTCAAACATCCAAGTGAAGTAATAACAAGCAAATCACATTTTTGAGCATAGGGGGACTTTAAGAAGGAACATACAATAGCCTTTACTTGTTTAATGTTTAATGGATAGAAATAGCATATCCTGTATTGTGTGTGTTTTGTATCTTTTAATAAACTCTTTTGTGTGTGTGTTTGATTAGGGCTGCAACTAATGATTATTTCAATTAATCTGCCAATTGCTTTGTCAATGAATCATTTAATCTATAAAACATGAGAAAGTACTGTAAAAATGCCCAGTAGGCTATGATTGCCCACAGGCCAAGATGACATCTTCAAATGTCTTGTTTTGTCTGACCAACAGTCAAGAGCTCAAAGATATTTAGTTTACAATTACTTAAAACAAAGAAAAACATTACATCTTCACATTTGAGAAACTGGAATAATCAATTGTTTGAAATTTGGCTTTAAAAATGACTAAGCTAAACAAATAATTTGATTGTTATTATTATTTTATTTAAAATGGTTGCCAATTAATTTTCTGTCTATCAACTAATCGTTTAATCAACTCATCATTGCAGCTTGTTGTTTGTTATTTTTATGAATTATGTCTTTCAGCTTTTTATTGTAATGTATGGCATCTTCAAGCTCAATTGCTTACATGATCATACTTATTGTATTATCAAAATGACAGTAAAATGATAGAAAAAAAACTGCACTATACTTCATTTAAAACTTTTGTCCAGTAGGTCTTTTTATGGGCCTCTCTAGTGACTATATACAGCAGGTGAAATGTTTGCATCTATACAAGAACAAATGTATGAAGGTCTATCTATCTATCTATCTATCTATCTATCTATCTATCTATCTATCTATCTATCTATCTATCTATCTATCTATCTATCTATCTATCGAGCTAATTAACATTATTTGGGTGGATTTTCCCTTTAAAGCCGTGCTGACAGCTGGCCCCGCCCCTCTAAGGACCAGCTCGGCTCCTATTGGCTGAACGGAAGGTCAGCTGCCGCAGCAAGGATGCACGTGGCTGCTCCGCGCATTTCAAGATCAAGATGGCAGCCTCCGTGTGTCGGTGCTACGAGGTGAGACAATCATTCATGTCCTTCATTACAGCTCTCACGTCTCCAGCAGATTATTTATCACAGTTAATAAGCGGCTAATAAACAGCTTCGGTGTTCGTCTGTGAATGTCCAGTTATGTGGAGGAGATTCCGGAGGGCGTTTTTTAATGCAGCAAGAGCACGAGACGTCGGTTAGAAACAGGCCGTGTTCCATCAGGCTCGCGGTGGTGTTCGTGTTTAACGTCACGTCTTAAGTAAACGTTTAGTTTTAGATTTGTACGTATAAATATGTCTGTATGTGTTAGTTTAAAACGAGTATTATTCTGTTTAAAGAAAAGTCTTTTACATTAGGCACTGAAGCATCGTTTCGGTGAGCAGTTATCATACAACATCTAGCTGTTAATAATAAGGTTATGTAATGTCTTCTTTTTGTTACACAAAATCCTGTGACCAGTCAGACTTTGCAGGCTGTTGAGGACTTTAAGCTAACTTATCTTGCACGTAAATGCATTTTCTTATCATACTTTGTCACATAATTCATGTTGATAACAGCTGTTACCAAACATGGTGCCTCTATAGTATTTAAAGGGGCTCAACTTTTAATACCCGGTTTCAAGATCTGCGACCCATGAGATTCTGTAATAGAGGATGAACTATATGAAGGGGTGAAGTGTGGACCACATGTAGTCAGTCGAGGTGTTATTGCTACACAGACCGACCTGTACCATACAGTTTGTGCTGTCACAGCTGTCACAATGAATGACTCTCTTTAATTTAATTTAATTTCAGTTTAACAGTACTTCAAACATCAAATTCCCCAGTTGCTGAAGGGGTAGCATAACTGTTTTGTAGTTGCATTGTTCAAAATACCTGTAATAGTGCAGTAGTCTACACAGATTTACATTCAGTGACGTTAGACTCTGCAGACTGTAATACAAACAGTTCAGTTTGTCAGGTGTATGCTACATTTATATGACAGGTTTTTATGACAGTGTCGGTCAGTCTGTCTGCTTGACAGTCTCCATTTGTGCTGCAATAAAAATTATAGAAGTGCGATGAACCGTGTATTAGATAAAACAGATGTTGACAAAGTTTTCCTTTGGGGACATAATTTGCAGTTGAAAAAAGGTAATAAATGGCAATACATGTTATTGCAATACTCAGCATATTGCAAAATGTTTAAAATCCCAATAATATTATATTTTGACTCAGGTATCTTGATAATATCGTATTGTGACTCAGGTATCTTGATAATATCGTATTGTGGGGCCTCTGGTGACTCCCACCCCTACTCTGTATACCTGATTATTATGAGATATATATATCACAAATTTTGGTTAACACCCATCAAAATAAAGTATGTTGAAAAACATTAGTAGTAGAAATAAAGCCAAAATTCCTATTTCAGGATTGTAAGAGGAAGAGACTTTCACTAAGTGTTTATTATCAGGGCACATATGGCTTGTTCAGTTATAAAGACTATTTAAATGGTGAGGGTTTGACTAGTAACAGCGGTTAAAGTGATTATAAGACTCTCTATTCTATATTTATTTATTCTATTTTTTATATATTGTTATATTTCAGTCAGTCGATTTAGTTATTGTATATATTTTAGCTTTTAATTGTATTTGTTTCTTTTACCTACCTCACTGTTTATGTATTTTGATTTATGTCAAGTGGCTGTTGTAACACTTTAATTTCCCTTTGGGACCAATAATGTACTCCATCCATCCATCCATCCATCCATACATACATACATACATACATACATACATACATACATACATACATACATGGGCATGAATGCTTGACCCCGACAGTGTGGCTCTGAGTGGCATTTTCCTGGCATGGTCGTGTTGTGGTCAACATGTATCCTTAGAAGGAAGGGTCACTGCCCCACATGATTATGGGTGACTATGTTTATCCTGTGATGAAGCATTTCTATTCTGATGGTTGTTTCTTCAAGGATGAAAATGCTACTATTCATAGGGCACAAGTGGTCACTTATTGGTTTAAAGACTACGAAAATAATATGCTGTGGCTGTCACAGTCCCCACATCTCAATCTAGGTGAATATCTGTGGGAGATTTGGGAACGACGTGTTAGGCAGAGCTTTCCGCCACCATCGTCAAAACACCAAATGAGGGAATATCTTTTGGAAAAATGGTGTTCATCAGACTTGTAGAATCTATGACATGGAGCAGCGAAGCTGTTCTGGTGTTTCATGGCAGCCCAAATCTTTCTAAGACAATTTATATTGGGTTTTCTTTAATTTGTCACCCATCTATATATGCTGTTAGAAGGCTATGAAATCTAACATTACTAACTTGTGAAGTACAGCCAGGTTTTACCACCCTGTAAATTGCCAAAACAAATGTTAAATAGGAGAAAACCAAGTAGCAACACAACAAAATGAATCTTTTTCTCCATATGTTGTTATTTATATGTTATTATCTTGAATTACTGCTTATTATTAGGGAGCATATTTCATCATCTACCTGTCATTTATTCTCCATCCACACCAGTGTTGGGGGAGTTGATGTTTGTAGCTGACAGAAAGTTTCTTCTTATTGCAGCTGGTTGGCAAACGTGCCTTGGCCCTCAGCTCCAGGTCTCTGGTGTCCTCAGTGTGGAGAGGAGATGCCTACAGGTTACACAGGAGTCCAGCAGCTGCTGTGCAGGTAGACACTGACAGCTCTCATTCATCTTCAAATGACGCTCATGTACTCACTGTTGATAGCATCAAAGAAAATAATTATTTATTTTTGTAACTTCAAAGAATTCATTTTAGTTAGAAAGTTAAAAGGTATTTTCACTTATCTGTGTCAGTAGACTGCTTTGTCCCCTTTTTAAAAATGTCTTTATTTCATACTAATTAGTACGTGGACTCTTATGCTATATGGTATCTGTTTGTTTTATTAGGTGCGATATGCTTCTGGGCGTAAAGGTTTCCTGGGAGAGTTTGTGGATAACCTGCGTCAGGAGTTCAATAAGAATCAGGAGATGAAGGAGAACATAAAGAAGTTCAGAGAAGAGGCCAAGAAGCTCGAGGAGTCTGATGCTCTCCAACAGGCACGCAGGAAATATGTAAGAAAATGATTTATATCATCCTGTTTTTAATTGTTTTTATGCACAATTGTAATTTTTCTGTATCAACCAGTAGGTGCTTTACATGTTGGTTTATATTTTTCCTTCACTAGAAAACTATAGAGGCAGAGACGGTGCGGACCTCAGAGGTATTTAAGAAGACTTTAGGCTCCCTGTCGGAAACTATGAAGGAGGTACGTTATTATCTAGGAAGCACAGTAGCAAGAAAACACTCATCCGAAGATACTGGCTCAGTTGCTCAGAATCCATACACCCAACCATGGCATACTAGATTTATCACATCTTTGACAGATAGTTTCCATTTTGAAATAGAGGTTCATCCTCATGATGCAGTTACACGGCTACATATTTGATATTTAAGTGTACGTCAAAAAATACATTATGTCTTGAATGGGAAAATAAAGTTAAGCCTTCTCAGATTCAGAAAAGGTAATGTTCTGTCAAATTACCCTTATTAACTGAGTAACGTTCTTTTTTCTTTGTGTGTCTGTTTTTGTGTGTGTGTGTGTGTGTGTGTGTGTGTGTGTGTGTGTGTGTGTATTGGCACTCTTGCCATAGGGTCTTGGGGAGATGAGTCGTACTGACATAGGGAAGAAGATCAAGGAAGGTGTGGAGGAGGCAGCCAAGACAGCCATGCACTCGGCTGAGTCTGTCTCCAAGGGAGGAGGAAAACTGGGCAGGACCAGCGCGTTCAGAGCCATCTCACAGGTTAGAGACGAAAACCTTCTGGCTAAAGCTGATGATCATATCACTCCACGCTTTTGCTTTTGAATTACAGCGCTGATGATGGAACGTCTGATTTTTTCCTCCTTGTCCAGCTGCCTATGAAAATTCACAGCTTGATATGTAGTGTGACTTGTTATGTTTTCAATACAGCAGGGAAAACAAATGCCAAATATTAAGTTTCTCTATGTCTATTATGAAAAATGGCTCATGGGCCAAAATTCTAGCTGTACAAATGAAGGCGCTGAAATATTTGTATAGGTCAATATGTCAGTTTCACTTCAACTCAAGCATTGTGAGGATATGTTTAATTGTTATGGCCAGTCAGTTTAATGCTTAATTAAGTTTATATTTGAGTGATGCTGTTGCAAATGAGTTAGCATGTGTGATGTAGCTGTTTCCAGAGACATAACAATGATAACACAGTGATATAGAGTTTTCATTGGATCCATTTACTCTTTGTCCACGGTTGCTGTAATTTACTGGGAAGCCATGGTTCTCTGAAACAGTAGGTCTGGGATGGTTCACCATGCCATCACAACTAGCTACAGCTGGGCTGACCTGACTGCTACAGTCACACAGTCAACAACCAACATACTGCTAAAGATTTTTGGGTCAAACTCGCACTTCTGAATTTTGGGTTTCACACATGCTAAGACCTAGACTGCATACTGAACTCAATCCTTTACTGAGCGGTTCAGTATCAATACTGTACATGTACCATTACTAAATCTGTGTGTCATCTCTGCAGAGTGTGGAGACCATGAAGAAGGAGATAGACGTTGGTGATGCCGGCCCTTACAGGGCTCCTCCTCAGCTAAGGAAGAGAAGCGATTTCTCATCTAAAGGAGCAGACAGTGACTCCAGAGTGTTCGAGGCCAATGAGTAAGTGACTCAAATCTGTTTACCCTCTAACTCCTACTTAAAGGAGCATCCTGTAATGATATATCATAACCTCGACTGCTGTAAACATCTCTGATTTTCTTGTATTTTTGTGATGCAGGGAGGCTATGGGTGTTGTTCTTCACAAGGATTCAAAGTGGTACCAACAGTGGAAGGACTTCAAGGACAAAAATGTAGTTTTTAACAGTAAGAAAATCCCTTGGATTTATTAGTTAAGATAAGAATTAGTGTTGTGTTTAGTATGAATGTGTGTAATTGCCTTTAGAGGCAGCAGGTGGCACCAGATACAGTAGATTTCATAACAATTTAACACAGTTAAGGCCTCAGGTGTACACCTTGTATATCTTGACAGTGGTCCATATGCCATCACAGGTCTAGGATTTATCCACCATCATCACTGAAAAACAATGAAAACAATTTCTCCTCACCCCTGTTTTTTTTTCTTTTTTGTTTCCTGCAGGGTTCTTTGAGATGAAGATGAAATATGATGAAAGTGACAACGCCCTCATCAGAGCATCCAGAGCTGTGACTGACAGAGTCACTGACCTCATAGGTAAAGCCCTGCTGTAGTTGATATTATTATTATTATTGCACATAGATCTTACTGGCACCTCATTTTTAAATAATGATTAACTTTGAAAGAAGTTTGGACACCAGTGCATTTTAAATTGACTCTAGGCATTTCAGTTTTGATTTATCCAGAAATCATGTTTCCTTATAAATTCAATATTAAGTTTTAACAGAAAAGGTAAACATGGACATGTTTGCCCATTTCAGCAATAACTACTAATAACTAATTAGTAATAACAGTAATAACTACTACTATTGGCAGAAGTATGTTTTCATTAGTGTATAAGCACTGAAAATAAGAATCGTGTTTTCGTTACCTTAGAATGAGCCCTTTATAGCTACATAGGGAGCTACACGCTTGGAAAGGGAGGGTGAGGGGAGGGCGATTCAGTTTGTTGCAATCTTAAACCTCACCGCTAGATGCCACTTAATCCTACACACTGGTCCTTTAAGAGCATTGCTTCAATGCAGAGAAAGGTGTCATGTTGTTCTCAGGCACATACGTGTTTTCATCCACTTGCACAATCTCTACTTTGACTCTATGAGTGTGTCTTCTAAATCAATGGTAGAGAATAAAAGACATTCTCCATGTTTAGGCTGTAGCCAGTTTTTTTAGATAAATGAAGATATTGAAAAAGCAAAATTTTTTGTCATCCCATGCCTCGTACCAGCTGATCTGTTTCTTGTTGCTGCTGCTGATGTTGTCGCTGTTTGTTATTTCCAGGTGGTCTTTTCTCTAAGACGGAAATGTCAGAGGTGCTGACGGAGATCGTGAAGGCAGACCCCAACTTTGACAAAGACTCGTTTCTCAAACAGTGTGAGAAAGACATCATCCCTAACATACTGGAGGTGAACAGACTCTTGCCTAGCTTTTCTCTGTTTTCTCTCTCTCTCTCTCTTTCTCTTTGAGTTGTCTTGACTCTGCCTGTTTCATTCATATTTCTGCTCAATAACTGAGGGGTATTTCACTAAGGAGGCTGAGAGGAGACTTACTGATAAAGATCTCGCTTCATTAAGTGTGATTTCTATACTCTAGCTTAGATCAGATTCAGAACGTGACTTCATCTCTTAAGATTAATAATGTCAGATTTCAAAGAAAGCTGAACAGATGAAAACATAATTCAAATGACTGATGGCAGGAAACAAAACAATGTGTTGTGTCCTTCATGGTCACAGAACAAGAGATGATGATGCAGTTTTATGAAAATTGCAAGCATATAATAATACTAATGAAAAAAGATAATGTGTGCTTTAATTTAAACCTGCAGTGTAGAACTTGTACATATGAATGAACGTCTGTTACATTCAAGCTCTTCCCAAACGAGTTCACACAGTGCCGATTAAGCCTATCACCACCACATAAATCTCTCTGTACTTCACAGTACACAGAGTTTTTAAATCTGATGTCTGTGGCGACTTTCCCACACTGGCATGCCAGAAGTGCTGGAAGTACACATTTCTGTGGCAGTAGATAGGCTACAAATTACCTCATCTGACAACTCCATCACGTTTCTCTCCCCTCTGCCCTTATCGTCATCTTATCATCTCTAGGGACCACTGTATGCAGGCTCAGACAGTGTCAACACTGTTTTTGTAATTACTCACAATTCCAGAAGAGGGAGACAAAAGTCCTGTACAAAAGTCCCGCACTGCAGCTTTAAAACCAGGGATGGAGCCTGGCTGTCAGTTGGCATCTAATCACACTGATTGTGGTTTAATGGAATGAACATCTGTTGTCTATGAGACCACAAGACTACTATTACTCCCCACTACACCTTACCATCTTTACAGTGATGTGGTGTCTGTTTCCATTTTTAAAACTGCATCTGAACAGGTTTGATTTAAAGTATAAGTTGCCATAGTAATTTAACTGGCATACACTGTGATAAAGATAATTTACTAAAATAAATCAGTTTTGCTGCCTAAGCTCACTTATGAAATACCTCTGCAATATTGTGAACAACCATAAACAGTGTCACTGTCCTTTCTGCAGGCTATGATCCGTGGAGAGCTGGACGTATTAAAAGACTGGTGCTATGAAGCTGTAAGTTATATACTGCTGCCTTTAACTTTTGTTTCTAATCAGTTCTAAATAAAATTCTTCATCTCCCTATATCCTTATATAACTTGTAACATATTTGCATATCTAACATTTTTTCAGACGTATCTTTGTCAAGATTTCAGTGTATTTACATCAGGCATATTAATCAGTCTTTCAGAAATAGAAACCCTCACAGACAGAGAACCACTGTGTTAATCTGGTGGGGGAAATATTTATTCCCCTGGGTCATTCTCTGGTCATTTTCTATCCTGGGAGCAGCAGGTCATGACCTGTCTATTTTAGAGCGGTTCACCTCTCCGTCTACTGAGGTTGGCTGGGATAAGCAACTGTCTTGATAAGGCTGGCTGTATTCTATGGCAACCAAGGTCAGGTGGAGATATGCTGTGCTTTGTGCAGACGGTCAGACTGGTGTTAGAATGGATAGCAAGTGACCTTCATACAGACTACGTGACTTCACTTAGCGTTAATCAGCACAGTGTCTTGTTTATAGTTCAATAACATAGAGTCATAGATGTAAGAAGAATAACCTTATTTGGAGTAAGGGTAAGGATTTGGTGAAGGGTTTAAATACTCCAGAAGTAGACTGCAGAATCAATCAAGCTTGAGTAAATGTTCCTGTGTTAGACATTACAGTCTCCTGACAAGTTCTTCACTTTGGGTTAACCAGCTCTACATCAATTCCTTCACAAATCTGTCCAGTGTGATTTGCATACAGTATGTGTGAAGCATAACTTTTCATGCCAAATGTGTTTTTATGTTCCTGTCTTCAGACATACAGTCAGCTGGCTCATCCCATCCAGCAGGCCAGAGCTTTGGGGCTGCTCTTCCAGTCCAAAATCCTTGACATTGATAACATAGATGTAAGTGTTTCACACATGTACACCAGCCATCACACACATAGTCTCTCAAATATCCAAAGTAATAACTGTTATCTTTTTGTCACTTTTCAGTGTTTGTTTAATAAATCAGGTTACTGCAGAAAGTGACTTTGCTCTTTGGTTGTTTTCTTCTCACTTCATTTGTTCATTTCCTTTCTCTGTGTTGTAGTTAGCGATGGGGAAGATGATGGACCAGGGCCCCGTGCTGATCATCACCTTCCAGGCTCAGGTCGTCATGGTGATCCGCAGCCCCAAAGGAGACATAGTGGAAGGAGATCCGGTCAGTACACTCATGATTACTGTGCCAGTATAGTGAATCTGATATAGTCAGAGTCATTCAGTGGAAGTAAACAACTCAAATGAAATTAGATCATGCTCCATTCGCATCTGTCTTAATTCCTTTGAATTTCATGTTTGATGTAGCAACAGAACTCTGGACTGTTTTAGTTCATACAACTAATAGACTATAAGTCAACTGATATGAGTTTTTTTGTAAAGTTGATGTTTGTTTTTAAACTGCATCTACTCTAACTGCATCGTACATCCTCAACACTTTGCTCTGAAATGTGAACTTAAGTCTAGAAGAGCCCTCCAACTTCTCCATACTGTCTCTGACCCTCTGGTCTCCCCCCTCTCAACAGGAGAAGGTGATGAGGATGATGTATGTTTGGGCGTTGTGTCGTGACCAGGAGGAGCTGAACCCCAATGCAGCCTGGAGACTCCTGGACATCTCCGCCTCCAGCACCGAGCAGGCTCTCTAGAAGGAGGAGGAAGAACGCAGGTGAAAAGATCCGTCTTGGACACGTAAACTGAGAAGACCGAGCAGAAGAAAACAAGGATGTGCCTGAAAATACCTGCACGTACTGACGCTCACAAACACACATACAGTATATACATTAACTTAATGAGGGCAGAGTAAACATATGCTCCTGTGCACACACACTCTCATTTCCCCATCGCTACCCAGAGGATTCATGTGCAGATGTATAAAACAACGAACATGGAGATATGAGATATCTGTAGAAATCTGTGCATCCACTGTGTGTGTGTGTGTGTGTGTGTGTGTGTGTGTGTGTTGTCTCTTGCACTGGTTTGCTCAGTGTTTGGGTTTCCAGGTACTGAGCGGGGTGTGAATATAAAACATTAACTTTAATTCTGAAAAGGATGGAAGCAACGTTTACACCAACTGGCGAAAGTCCCACCACCACTACCACCACCACCACCACCCCATTCCTTCATCTGATGGTACAGTCCATCCATACCATCCTGGTGGCCAAATCCCAGAAGATCATCGTAGACATGGTGGTGGAAAAAAATGGACATAGCCCATATGATGTCACCTGTTGGTCTTTAGAGGGATTGAAGCCTGAAGCTGAAGTTTAACGCTCACCCCTGTTTTTGTCAAATACTGTAAACAGAAAATTCAAGTTGAGGCAGCGGCATGGAGACTTGTTGGATATGTGGTGGTGTAAGCCAGCAGCAACCAACTCAGCCGAGTGTGACAACATGAGAGACATTGATGTAAATCTTTTCATCTGTCCATGTCCACATGCAGCCCAAAATGTATAACAGCATGGATGTTAACCATAGACTGTATGTGCCAGCAAAAGTATGCACAGATGACTGGAAATGAGGGGAGAAAGCGAGGGAGTAGCATGCAACAAAGGGTCTCCTAACAGTTAATGGTCAGCATCACAGCCTCTAATCCACTGGGGCGCCCCACAATAACTTTTAAAATGACCCAATATGCACTTGTAAGAAGAGATTAAATTAGCCATTTAGACTCTAGTGTCCTTTATATTTTTAGTAAGAAAACAGTTGGGAGTTTTCTTTTTCAAGGCTGCATCTAATGATTGTTAGAAGATGTTCAGTCACTTCAGCACTGGTTTCAACATTCAGATGTGGTGGTTCCTGCTGGCTTTCACATCAGAAATGTATCACTAAGCTAAATACTTAAGAAAATAAGTAAGATGAAGACAGAAGCATAAAATATAGGATGTAATGATCTGTATGTTCATATGTACCACAGCCAAGACAGCTCAATGCACCGCAGCTTGAAAAAAAAACAAACAAGTGGAGGAAATACAGTGTATGCTTGTATTTCATCTCAGGTTGCAGTGCATGGCGCTCTCAGTCAATCGGTGTACATACCTCATTAATAAGAAGAAATGTATTGTATCTACATATTAATATAAACTCTTAACTCCTTGTAAATATAGTAAATGTCAAGCGTTGCTTCTCAGTAAGCTTGGATGGGACCACATTCAAATATGTCATCGAGGCAGCTTCATCGTTCGAGGATCATTTTGCCATCTCATGTTGCACTTTCTTCAGCTGTTTGTCTTATTGAAATGTTTTGTTTACTGTGATAAATGTGGCTGTTTAAGGGGTTCGTGCTGAAGATGAAAACTTGAGTACATTATTGTACTGCTGTGTTGACTGTTATTGGCCTTTATTCTGTGTAACCACATGGGTCTCCACTCACGTGTCGCTGCAGACCAAACGTATTGTGATTGTACTGTAACACTTTCCTTGACTATTTCGTTAACTTACAAAGACGTCCATACTTGTGAAGAGATTTTGAGATCCTGGTGAATGTCTTTAAGTTATTATCATCAGAATTTAATGTGAAGAGGCTCACAATTTATGCCTGTTTTTTTATGTGTGATAAATGCCATTAATGGTCAAACCATGTGAGATGGTCTGTTACTAATAACACCAGAATTGATGAGTATCCCTGATCAATACAATGCTCAAATCGCTTTGTCATGATTCCTTGGTGTGTGCTGATGATTTCTTATCTGTATATTTAAGAGATAGACGACAACCAGTGATACAGAAACCTCCTGAACATCCTGAGGAAATATTTGTGTAGAATATGCGTCACTCTTGTGGGAAACAAACACACCAAGGAAATGTTTGCCATAAGATGTGCACTTCAGTTTGACAGTTCAGTTAGCATCTTTATTGAGTCTAGTCCTGAAGAAATATCAAATATAAAAATGGCAGATTGTCTGAAATTTACTGAGCTCACTCAAACCCTTTCCATGTGGGACCACTTTCCATTAGCGCCACCATCAGGCAGAAATGCCAACAGACACATGAGATATCAAAAAATATTTACTCATAAAGCATGATTTTAATGACTGCAGAGCCTTTCCACTTTAGGAGAAACTTCATTTTTGACCCAATTCTTATAACGCTCAACTTACACTTTTAGTCTTGATGTCCCGTTGTGTTTATGAAGTCAAGGCACAAACATGACCCAGGTACCATTAAACTGTATAAGACTTTTCTTTTACCAGATTGAATCCATCTATCTGTCAATGTGTACAATTTTTTTTCTAATTGAACAAAATAAAGCCACAGTCTAGCAGTTTTCAGGTTGAATTGCATGGAAAAAAGACATAATTTTACTATAAACTCGTGAGGATTTCTAAATAACACATGTCAACAGTTTTAGGAAATGAGAAATTTTACTCGGAAGAATGACTTGATTGGTGCCACAAACTCTCTGTACTGTGCAGTGCGTATACATATTTGAAATGTTTCAGTAAGATTTAAAGGGTACATCCATCTTTGAAGTACACATTCATGATTTTATCTTTGAGTTGAACAAAAAATACAATCATGAGTTTTTCTATTTTTGTCCAGTATTACGTCTGTCTGCAGAATAAAGAGCGCTGTATTATGACTTGTTTCGTCCAAGCTTTCTTAGAGTCAGCAGCTTTGTATGCATTGTGTGTGTTTGTGCTCATGAGAGAAAATTAAACTCTGCACACTGTGTGTGTGTGTGTGTGTCCTTTGTTTTCTCATTTAAAAACTGACATGCTTTGATAGATGTCCATGGATCTGGCCATTGACACTGGTTGATAAACCTATGGATTTGGTAGTATAGGGATGATAGATCAGGCTTTAAATAACGCGCGCCTGTAGATTCACACACAGGGCCAATATATAGGAGACCTCATCCCACAGCTGTCTGTTGTGATGAATGACTGGGGACGTCCTTATACTAACTAGCCTCCTTCAGTCCTCCAAAGTCTACTCAGTTCTCTTGACTATGACTAGAACCAACTGCGCGTGCTCTTTGCCCTTTAGCAAAATAAAAGTTGATCATTGCAATTTAGCAATATCCTTTTTCTGCAAGAAGTTTAGTTTCTTTTAATGTGCTATGCAGGGCAACAGTAAAACCATGTAAATCACAGGGTTTAGTGGGAGCTTCTTCCTAGAATATGTCCCTGTTCTGCCCCTCTGAGCAATGAGCACTTCTATTGTACCTGAATGAATGAGGCTGGATGCACCAACACAACAGCCTGGAAGCAGAAAAGGCCTCGGAGGCAGTGCAGTGCTTTGCTTTATACACTTCTTTAGTTGTTACAGCATGTTCCTGGTGGCACTCTACCATACAGTACCAAGCTGTGCTCTAGCCTACATAACACAAAGGCTCTCAGTGTGGTGTGCGCAGCGACGTCTGACCATTATGTAAACAGATATTATACAATATTTAAATATCCTGAAACTCATATTGCTTATTTTGATCATTATATTTACCTTTGCGGTTTTCTTTCATTTTATTTAATAAAGCATCAGTTCAGTTTGGTGCAAAGCATTTTTCACGAGTCTCAAAAACTTGAGTGAACAACCTGAACAGAGGTTGATGAAATTAGTCAACCTATCGGTAAAGGCAAAAACGTCTTAAGAATATGGTTTTGATATTGGTACTGATATCAAAATGATATATGATATAGAATATATCATAATCCAATAATTTTGATGATGTCATCTGTTTAAATGTGGCAACTACTGGAAATTTTTGAATGAAGAAGAGTTCATATGTAACTTTCTGTGCATTTATAACATTTCTAAACACTGTGGCAATGACTGATCTGAATGAATCAAATGATTTCATACTTTTTCTGAAATTCTTGTACTTTAGAGAGTAATGTGTAGAAAACTTCTAAAATTCAGACCGAATGAACCGGGTAACATTCAATAGTTTGAGAGAACAAGTTTCCAATTATTTGCAAGCGATCTGAACTGTTGGTGATTTGTGAGGTTTGGGACAACCTGCCTTCATTTAAACCTGTCAGGCTCTACTTCTTCTCAAGCCAACCAACAAGCTCCATCAGCCATTCTTAGCTTTAGTTCAGGGTTGGTTTGAGTCCTGGTTGTGATAAGAGTCTGCTGAAGAAGGAAGACTCAGATCAGCAAAGGCTCAAGTGCCTTACAAGACAGTTTCTGACTCACCTGCTGTCATGAGGCCCAGGTATCCTGAGGTGGCAACCTACTTCTGTTCCCTGAACCACAGCTTGACCTCCCATATGTAACAGTAAGTATAGTGATGGAAATGTTGAATTTCATAACCTTGCAAGCTGGAGACTCTTATCAATTATGACCTCAGTGGGCGGCCTGCTGGAGCTCTGCTCAGTGTGATTTGATTACGAGTCCCTTCAGGACAGCGTTACAATCCGCTGACTATTAATTAAACCTACAGGGAGACGCCATGCGGCCTCAGGCAGGGGAGATGTGGATGTGTATGGGCTGCAATCTGTCCCAGTGTTTGTACAGTTTTAATTGTGTCAATTAATTACTTCTCACAGCAAGTATCTGGGGCTCCGCTTCAAGCACAATCAGGTAGCTCCACTTGTTTTGTTCCACATCCTGATCATGTAATTTTCTTGCAGTTCAGCAAAACTTGAAATTCAGCCTGACTCTAGCTGTGACAAAACCATCTTACACAACCTAATGAACAATTCTTCAAGCATATGCAAACAAAGACTTCCTATATGAAGTAAACTTAATCAATTCATCAACTCTGAAAAACTGTTAATGCTTCAAGATACTTGTGGTGATTTGATTGAATTAAATCGATTTGGGTATATGCACAAGTCTGAAGGGGTCGTGACTCCAGAAACACTTGTAGTATAAAGAACAACTTTATTATGAGACCAACATGTTTTGGCTTGTGGTCATGAGTCAAAACCACCCCCATGGAGTCTGGAAATACTGGAGTCAGCCGAAAATATTATTATTATTAGTAGTAGTAGTAGTAGTAGTATTAATTTTATTTTCTAAATGTAAAAACTCCCCCAAGGTCCAAAACTCCAAAATTTCCAGACAAAATACAAATACATGGCCTCAATGTCCTCAATGTTGCCCTGAACCTACAGGGTTTACAGTGACATTATCATATTTGTCTTCTAAAATATCTTACTCCATACTCTCTTGTAAAAACTCCATTGTATAAAGTTTTTAGAGTTCATTTAAAGTTATATGAGTGCCAGTCAATTTTATTTACATATCCCAAAATCACAACTATATCTCAGATGGGTTTACAATTTGTTCATCTTAGGACATCCTAGATCCTAGACCCTTGATATGCATGAGGGTGAGGCACAGAAAAAAAAACTTAAACAGGACAAAAAGAATGAGAAACTATTTCCCCCTCTGTATACATGCACCCAATATTATTTTTTATGTCCAGAGATGTTTTTTTTTAATCAGTATAGGAGCTTCCACCTAAATGATAGAATTATTAGACTATAATGAACACTGATGAGGACTGATTGGCACTAGATATGTTTGTGCCATATTGACTACATGGTTACCATACAAGGGCCCCTCAGTGTCCGCGCCCCGTGCAGTCCTCTTACATAATGCAAAAGCCAAACACGGCTCTCGGGCGCTTTACTCATCCAGACGAAAAGATTATGTGTGCAGTCCAAAGAGGGACAGTCATAAGTGGGCAGGGAGAGAGGCAGAAAGGGAGGGAGGGAGGGAGGGAGGTGGGGCGGATCCCGCAAACTGAGAAGACTTAAAACCCCTGACAGATCAGAGGAGGTGCTGCAGGATGTGACAGACCTGAAGCTCCGTGTTCAGGCTGAGCGAGCCCGGAGCTGTCTGCGGTGCTGAACAGCTGCAGAGGATCATCATCCTCATCCTCATAATCATCATCATCCTATCACTGTGTTCTTCATCAGATGTCCTCACCTATGTGACACGAGCCGGAAAGTAAGTTCTCTAATCTAATCGTCCTCCAGCTTGTCGTTGGGATGATGTGACAGGGATGCTTCTGTTTGTTGAAACTTTTTTTCTACGTAGATCTCAGTGTGAAGCTGTGAGTGTCAGGTCACGCGTGGGTCACTTTATGAATCACATGTTTATAAGTTGTCGTGCTTTAACTTTGTGCCATTGTGTAACTTCATTTGACATTCAGTTAGGATGATTAGTTAACATAGATTACCTTCTGTGAAAAAATCAACATTTTAAAGACAGATTTTTTTTTATCTATACAGTTACTTATACTGACATTTCATACAATGGAAACAGCTACAGCATCACAATTAAACAGCCAATGTCCATGTTTAAAGCTACAAAAAATAACCAAAATTTTAAAATATATGTATGTATAAATGTATTAAAATGATACAAAGGCAGCTTCAACTACTGCTGTTATGGCATTTTTGAGGTCCTACTGTGCAATAGTTTAAGTTTCAGTTGATGAAATGGAAGATATTAATGAATAATCATATGCTTCCTCGTCCTTTCTTCTAGCAGCAGTTAGACAAAATCTAAAATTGACTTTTTTTTAAACTAAATTAAACCATTTCTGTGATCACGATGTTTTTATTACTTGTTACCAGAATAATAACAGCAGATTACAGAAAGTCTTTGTAGAGGGTAAAGGGAAGGCGGAGGCAACATCCTTATGTAAACTGAAGTGTTACACAGTGTTATTCATCTTTTAAATACCATACAATCAGTAGAAGTTAGATGACTGAGCTCTTCACATCAGCTTGGCTTTGTTTGTCCTCATTCAGGGTTTACTTCAGTTTTCATAAGCATCATTTTTACCCTTTTTATTTGGAGAAGTCCTTGACATTTTCAAAGCTGCTGTCATAATCCACAGACATATATGAGAGGTATTACAGGTATTACAGCCACGAGGAGCACCATATGTCACTGCATGTGCTCTGGCGTCAGAATTCATCGGCTCCTTGCTTTCATAAAAGGCTGAATATCCACTTTTTTTTTGTATGTTGTTTTTTTGTTGCCGTTTCGACTGTAGAGGATATGATTCTGGGACATTCCTCTATGTTTTACTTTCAATCTGGTCTCCAGCATTGTCAAAAGTCAATTTGTGTAAATCAGGTGTGGTGAAGCTCCACAGTGTGATTTATCTGCTGCTTAGGAACCAAAGCAGGTCTTTCAATGAGGATCGATGAGCCATGAAATTGATGTGTGCTCATTCTTTTATATTCTTTAAATCGGTATTTGTTTTGCTTCTCAAGGCAACGGGGTTTCCATCCTCATCCTCGGCTGTGTGGTGTTTGTACATATATCACTATAACCTTGGATAACCTCCAGAGTTTTTGAGGGACCTGAGAACATACAGTAGCTTCTCAGATCAGGTGTGAACCGCTATGTGCTGGGCAACAGATCTTCTGGATTTGCTTGTGAATAAGAACAATATGAACATTTTATTTGATTCCCTACCTGTGAAGAAGGTACATGATGGATAAAAAAAAATGACAGATGTATAATTGATTTAACTACTCTGTCTACAATGTAACATTAAGGATCCTGCTCAAGTAGAGCTGCAGTGAAAAGCAAAAAGTTTGGCTGTGTTGTGTAACTCTGCATGAAAATGTCTTGACTCAGCAGAAATTCAAAATGATCTAACTGTTAAATCCAACTTTAATTACTTGTTTGTTTTCTGGCAAAGCTGATAAAAGCTGATAAAAGCTGATAAAAGCTGTCAAATCCTGGAACTAAATCATCTGTGCAGGAAAAGCAGGGTGATGCCGTCTTTTATGGGTAGTTTGATATTATTAGTTGTAGATATAATTAAGCACAATACCATATGTTGTTCAGAACTACTAATTAATGATTGTCATTAGCAGATTTGTTCTAAGTGGTTTCTGCTTACTGAATTATTCCTTTGTTGTCCTGCTGTGTAAACTTCATGTCCACTTCATGTCTGTTTATTGTCTATTGATTCTGTCGAGTTCATTTAGCTTCTGCTCTCCTTACATGCAGCTACCTGAGCTGTCTGATGTATCCACAGGCCCATTTGATAATTGATATTGAAGCAGGCAGTTTCTTTCATTAAGTCTTCCAGTCTCCTATTAAAGCTTTGCTTGGCCCTTTAGTCCCATCATCCGGAGAGCAGGGGAGCTATCAACGTGTCTCTGTGAGGATCAGCGGGGTGGTAAGGAGGGAGACGAAGCCTCCTGGAATAGAATCTGCTGACGGGGGAGTGCACCTACCTCAGGAAATGTCTCTCCACTCCACGGCCCATTAAAGAGGCTATAGAGAGTGTTTCTGTGCAGCAACTCTCCAAGGGCTCCTCCACATTTTTTCTCTTCCGTCATCAGTGTCTGATTTATTTATCTTGTACCTGAGTTCAGGAGAGCACTTCTGCCTTGTCTCAGCTATTTTTCTCACGAGAAACACTTCGAAGACTAGACAGGATATGTAGTAACAGTTTTAAAGTGAAACCATGTTTCTCACTTTTCTAACGTTTATAATAAATGCTGGTGGGGACACTGCTAGAAGCTGTGGGCCCCCTGAAAACACCTCACTCAGGGTCCTGAAACACAAAAAAATCTATAATCTGTGACATGTTCCAAGGCTCATGTCAAGCTCTGAACCCCCTGAATCAATCAGGATTTTCTCCCCCATGCAGCACCTCTACATGCTGGAGACTCACTCATTCATGTCATGTCGTGTGTTACCTTTGCTTTTTTTCTCAGGCATCCTGATGAGTCTATCCCCAAATGAAGAGGTTCCCCCGGAGATCAACCAATCAGTGCAACGCAGCCAAACCATTTAAGCAATTTGAACACAAAAACATTCTCCGAAGCATCGCAACACGGATCATTTACAGCCTGCAAGCACTTCAATTGATCTATGGAACATCTTCAGCCACTCGAATGAGATTTATACTCACTCTCAACCTTCATTTTGTAATTACAATAACCCCCCCACTCCCCTGGGGCTGCTATTGAATGACACTTAAAATATTGACAAATAAACATGTGCAGCTGCCACTGAGGACCATGCAGATGATTTGAAGTTGAAGTAGTGACCTCCGCTATTGTATTGTTGTGAGTGTATGAGAGAGAAAGAGAGAAGGAAGGCGACATAAACACTAGCCGCTCTGATCTAATTAGAGCTCACTGAGCATGCCTCAGCTTGCAGCTCGGCTCACCAGCGGGCTTATTAATTTGCACTACTGATTGCCCCGTGTTACTTCTGCTGGAACAACTTATTCGCCCTGTGGCTTGTGGGAAACACCGGGCTTAAGTTCAATCTGCTGACTCCACTGACAGCTGTCATATTTCACCATGTGATCTTCCTCTGGGTTTAGAAATTACACTCGATGACCATGCAGAGCCAAGCCACTCCTCATAGCTTCTGACTGAAAAACAAAGCTGGTACAGTAATTGATTTCACCCTTCCAAACATTCCTCCCACTTCCAAGATGAGCGATACAAACTACTGGGTCGTGGACTATGATCTCTCCTCTCCTGCTCCACCCGGGTTCCCCAGGGGCCCGACGGTGCTGCAGCCCACGGCGGGGCACCCCGAGCAGGGAACGGCCCTGTGTTTCGTGGGCCTCCTCGTGCTGCTGCTCCTCTTTCTCCTCGTTCGCTGTGTCCGCATCTTGTTAGACCCCTACAGCAGCATGCCGGCTTCATCGTGGACGGACCATAAGGAGGGACTGGACAGAGGACAGTTTGATTATGCACTGGTGTAAAGACGAGGGTTGAATTCGGTGATGTGGAAAGGTTCTTATTTGAGGGACTTTTGATTGATGATGATGTCATTGACCTTCTGAAAGCTTTTTGTCTCTGATAATGAAAGAAACTGCAGTATGTTTGTTGTTTGGTCTGGGTAATGAGTAATGCAAGTTGTCCTCTTCGAGATACAGTATCAAAAACATTGAACAGTAACTGTATATGGATGAAAGACACACCAGAAGCCCTGTATCCATTTTAATTTACAGTAATTAATGTGTTATTGGAGATTTGTGGTGTGCACAATGTCATAGTGTAGCTTTTAGACTTACAACGATCAGTATTGGTCAGATCGATCAGTATCGATCAGTGCAATCAGCATCACATTATGACTCCTGTTTATCACGTCATTTTGCTATTCTGTAATGTTTTTACAAATCCCAGGGCTGAATTATAAATAGACAGCAGAGTTACTGCAGGACATGACCTAATTGAATAAAAGAGAAATGAAATGAGTTTAGGACGTGGAAGTCATTTAGACAGGACTAATACGCTCTGTTAGTGCAGAAGACTCTAAACTTTATATGTTGATTTACTGTTAAAATATCAAAATGACATTTTTCTTTGACAGGTTTCATTTTTCTGAACCAAAAAAATGTTTAAGTTAAGAAGATGAGATTTAAGAAGATGTTTTAGCTTCTCCGCATCTTTTTGAATTTTTAATTTTCAATATGAGTAATGCTGGATATTATGTGGCATTCTTACCACCTCTAAGATGATCCTCAGGTAAAATGGGTTTTAATTGACCAAAGCATCTATAATTTGAGAAAATCGCTTAAATTAAGTCGCCTCCACAAACTGAGCTTTAGCAGCTTTTTCTATCCACAGATTTTGTCTTTTATTCTCTGTGTTCTAAAATCCAGTTTTATTCTATTATAAGAGCAAAACTTTATAATACATAACAGATAATACAGAACATTTTATTTAGGGTTTTGCTATTTGACGTCGCCATTCCCTTTAAGAGGCTTATGAGGCTCAGTGCGGAGGGTCACGGCGCCGACTCAATATGTGTCATATAAAGTTATGATTATGAAATGCATGCACACCAATTTCCTCCCCTAATCCTTTTTGCCTTTAGGCCCCGTCCAGTGCACCAGCCAAATCTGTTCAACAGTGCCTGTAGGAATATGAGAAAAGCTGATATGCTCCTTTTTGCCACTTCTTTTGTAATATTGTTTCTGCCCTTGTTATACTGTAAAGCCCTATGCAATGTGGCTCTGAAAGGCTCTTTATAAAAAGAAAGTGAAATATTGATATTTTACTGATTTACTGAAAAGTTGATCTGTTTCCGTAACGATGACCAAAATGCTGTTTAATAAAATACCAAACTATTGTATATGGTCCAACTTCCTGGATGTAGACTTTTTGCTTTTAGATGAGGAAGGAAATTAGATATTTTCCTAATGTTCTCTTTAAAGTGGCATTCAGTTTTTTAATGAAATAAAAGCTTTTGTCTGGTCTTGCTTTTGGGAAGTCTAATTACTTCAGAGACCTGCACAACACACACACACACACAAAGACACACACACACACACACACACACACACACACACACACACACACACACACACACACACACACACACACAAATAAAGACACACACACAAGCACAGCAAATGGCACCTACAAAAGCAAACACACATAAACTTTTACTTGGAGCAGTAGGCTGTCCTCACTGCTGCCCTCAAATCAATATTAGCAAGCTTTAGAGCAAATGAAATCAATCGAATAATCAATCGGAGGCTCGTAAAGAGACACAGCCAGTTAATTCATGAGGATCGGCCCTCACAGCTCACCGCTGGATGAAATATATCCTCATGTTGAGTGACTTAGACCCTCATCAAAACCCTCTGCTTGTTTGGATGAGAGAAAAACAGCATACATAAGCTCTCTCACTAGCAGAGGTTTTCAAAAGATCCATATCAGTCACAATCAGAATAGCAAAGATACAAAAAAACATTTTGGGGTTCTTGTTATGATTTAGGGGGATGGCATGACTATCAAAGACAGTACTTGTGCTTCCCAGTGGTTTAAAAACACGGTTTCATCTGTAGTTAACTGTATTTCCTGAATCCATTTGTATTTGGGGATTTCCCCTAGTCTTCCCTTCTCAGCTATCTCTTTCCTGATAGAGTTCCCTGTAGTTTCAGTTTGTTAGCGCTCTCTTTCAGTAAGTTAGCTATGACCTCTTCTGGACACTTTAACAACTACAACAGTATATCCACAAATACTGTGGGAATCAGGTGGTGCTCGAATATGCTTGTTCTGAGTGAACTATGGAAAAATGAGTTAGTTGTTATAAACGCTAGAAAAAGTGCATTATGGATACATACATAATACTTTAATCAAAGTTGTATATGCTGAAATGATGGAATACACAGTGTATGAAGAGTCCATTTCAAAAGGAAACATTAACATACACATTTAGTCCTGAAGAAAGTATTCACAACTCCCTCCAAACCTTTTAAAGCTGCTAAAAGCTTTACCTCTATACCTTTACTTACACGTCTATGGAGTGCATATTGTTTTCCACCATCAGTGAGGGCTACTTATCTGACTGTGGTCAGAAACCTGGCATGCAAATCCACACTTTGCAAACTGGACTAAAACAGCCCTCTACAGTTTGTAGTTTATCAGGCTCCAACAGATGGTTTGAATTGCCGTGCAACAGCCGCCATCTCATTAGTCCAGCAATTAACGGGACACATTTGTGCTTCAGTGGGCTCTGACAATTTACTTACAACAAAGGCGCTCAGTTCCCATCACCCCCTCTCACACACTGTACACACACACACACACACAAACACACATGTGCACCCAGATATGCAAATGCGGCTGGATCATGGAAAAACATGACCTCACGCCTGACATGAATGGCAGAAATGGGATTGTGTTTAAAAATACACAAGTTTTAAGTCTGTTAGAAGCTGGGTTTTCAGGTTCAGGTGTCTTATATTTCACGTCTGATCTTACAGAATAAATATGACAGTATCTCTCACTGTCTTCCTTCTTCTGTTTGTGTACACACGGTCCAGGCAGGTGCGTACAGTATGCAAATAACATCCTGAATATGCACAATCGAATTTTCCAGTATTCTATCCAACAAACAGAAATGCACAGAAACACATTTGCATACCCACATTACACCTTCAACCACACACACACACACACACACACACACACACACACACACACACACACACACACACACACAAGCCCACGCAAATACAAACACAAGTTAAGCACAGCCCACACCCAGACACATGCAAATCCTGTTTGTCTGTTGTAAAATGTAAACAAACTCTCTCTTTCTCGCTCTCTCACACACACACTAATAAGACATTTAACATAGCACACCACTAAATGATCCACACATAATGAAGCTGTGTCACTGGCTGATGAGCACACTAAAAGGAAGAATGGCTCATCTGCATAACAGAAGTGATGTTATCAACAGGCAGCAGTCTGTCAGCCTGCTTATCTCGACCCATGACAATACTATCAGCTGAGAGTGTTAGCTGAGGAGGAGGATGGTGTGAGGAGGACTGGAGTGTGTTTCTGTGTGTGTGTTGGTTAGTTTAGAAGAAGTGTGTGTATCTGTGTGTGTGTGTGTGTGTGTGTTTTAAGGGGCTGTGCATCATTAGAGTTTGTGTTATAGCAGTGAAACACAAAGGCCTCATGATGACACACACATTTGTTCAGGCTAAAGCCGGGTTATATGCACACACTTGACGAAGTCTGTTTACCTTCAAACTTTGAAGTCCTGGAAGTGTCCTGGATTGTTGCAGTGGGTGTGGGCTCATCAGCTGAGAGTGCTAACCTGGGAGAATCATGTCATGAATATAACCTATTGTGGAATATAATGAAATGTAATGAGATATGATAAACTGTTCCTGTCTCTGATGCCGATTTCCTGTCATAGAGGAGTCAGGTATTTTATGTTTACTGTAAAGTTCCTCTTCTGTTAGAAATAGGGAAATGTAATGAGACATATTATATTGTGTATTTCCTGTCATGGTTTAGTCTCTTCCCAGTTTGCGCCACTCATTTATAATCATTTGAATGTGATAACATGGGAGGCACCTGTAAGCCAACTGCACATCATTTGAGCTTAAGTTTAAAGCCAAACTAAGTTTCTGAACAGCAGCCAATTATGCTCACAAGTCATAAAGTCAGTAAACAATTATTTGATTTCATTGATCTAACTTGTCTTTGCTAATATTAGCCACCGCACACTGCTGGTCAGACCAGACCAAGTGAGGCTGCAGCAGCAAAATCCCCGAACATATTGAACTGAAACAGGGTGCGTTTGCTTACGATTTGCATTTTTTGATTTGTAAAAGGAAGAATGTGTTATTTATTTTTTTCAAAAGTTACATAGTATCTCTTTAATGTCAACAGGAACAGAATATGCAACAGGCTCATACTCTAAGCTTAACATCAGTGAAGCACAAGACCTGAAATGTTAAAGTTCCCCTCCAGACATGTTTTAAGATGCATATAAAATACTCTACTTTGAATAATAATATGTTTGTTTCCACAAAAAAAAGTTCAATTATATGTTAAATTCCTTAAAATGGCTTCTCCCTCATTAAAAACAATCCAGAATCTAATTTTGTTCATTTCCTTTTTTTTTTTTTTTACGTTTAACTGCTGGTCACACAATGTCTCCTACTTCACTGTAAAGTTTCATTCTCAGTGTTTTTATGCACTGGAGGCTTCAAGTTTCCACATCACACTTGTCTAAGTTAAATATTGAACCAAGATCAGCTTCCAAACTAATTGTGATGTCACAAATCACACTCATAGGCCTGCCTCTTAAAACTGTATTTTCAATGAGTGCAGAGAAACTTTCCACTTTCAGCAGATGAATGTGAAAACAGCCTTCTCGTTTCAAACTCTGAACATACATCATTCTGCTCAGTGAAGCTCAACCATCCAACTGAAGGAACAAGGAGAGAAACATATTTTTGAGTGGAGGGAGACTTAAACATCAGTGAAGCAAAAGACCTGAAATGTTAAACTGAATGTAAATATGTGTTTCCTGAATTAATATTAAAGGTTGTTAGTAGCCTATTCAGCATTTTAAATGATGATAATATATGTTTTAAGTTGTTTCCAAACCTGTTAGTAGCCTAAATCATATCAGTATGTGTTATTTGACACCACAGTGAATCAATTAGGCTGCTCAGCGTTTTCTTTGTTGCTCATGCTGAGTTAATGGTTTATGAACCGTGGCTTTGAGCAGGAGACGCCTCTGGCAAACATCAAGCTGCATCATTTTATCAAAGAAAAGCAGAATACACCGGAAGCTGTCAGAATAAAGGTACACCTGAGAAACACTTACTGAGAAATGACTGGATACAGAATTGTGTTTTTTATGGAAAGATGTCAATTATTCATCTAATTTGTTTGGTAAATATGTTCTGATTGAGTCATGTATTCAGTACATTCATACAGTCAGCTGTTTGTGTCGTCTGTGTCACGTGTTGTATTGTGTCTCAGTGAAAAGAGCTTTTGGAGAACAAAACACCCAAAAGTTTCCAAACAAATTATTTAGATGTTGGTACATCAGGTTCAGATAATCTTCAAATGCAAAGTGTTGCACAGGGTTACGACAGGATTAAATTGTGGTTTTATGTTGAAGGTTTTACTCGCAGCTTCCTTTTATCTTGTCTAACACTGTCCGACACTTTAACTGTGTCACTGAGCGTCTGTTTCACCTTCTCTCTGCGGTGGTCGGTGGGATAAAGCGCATCAGCAGTCAGGCTGAAACAAACGCGCAGTTTCTTTCAGGTGGATTTTTTATCTTTCTGTCTTCAGGATTGATCCGTTCATCATTTCAACAGAGCAGGTGAGTTATTTTAACTGCTTGAACCACAACTTCGTATGTTTCATTGTGGAAATGATGTGGCTGCTTCTGTCTGCGCTGGTCTGTTTGTTTTCAGTCTTCTTATCTACAGAGACAATTGCTCCATTGTCGTGACTGTATGTTTGCTTTTATTTAAAAAATCTGCTATTTATTGATGTAGGCTACTCACTGTTGACTTACACAGCTTTGTTAACTATATATGGCTGTTTTATTGCCTGATTTATTGACTTAGTTTTCCAGAAATTATGTTAAATGTAGTGTATTGTTCCTAGTTTTGCTGTAACTTATAAATTACAGGATGAACATGTTTGTAGCAGAAGTAGAAACACTTATCAAATGTGGAAAATATTCTGCCTGCATTATGTTGTCCATTAAACCCTCAGATAGTTTATGCTCATCTGGTTCACATGGTTAAAACCATATAAAGTGGTTGGACTGAGGCTTAAAGATCCCCGCCTGACATGTTTAAAGACATAAAAAATACTCTATTTTGACTAATAATTTGTGTTTAATGTTTTTTCCACAAAAAAAGTTCAATTACTTCCTTGAAAATGACATGTCCTCTTTCCCCCTTATCGCAGTTTTCAAAAGTGTAACTGATGGACACGAGATGTCTCCTACTGCACTGTAAAGTCCATTTTCAGTGTGTGAACACTGGAGGCTTCAGGTTTCCACATTACATTTATGTTAGTTGAATACTTACCAGTGAATGGCTCCAAAATAGTTGTGTTGTCACAAATCATGCTTGTAGGTTCACACCTGTAACTCGGATTTTCAGTGAGTTCAGAGAAACTTTCCACTTTCAGCAGATGAATGTGAAAACAGCCTTCTAGTGTCAAACTCTGCACATACATCATTCTGCTCAGTGAAGCTCAAACATCCAAGAAGAAAAAAACATTTTTGAGTGGAGGAGGACTTTAACTATTTGGAAATATCTGGGTTTTTTTTGTCATCTTCATAATTTTCACCTTTACTCTCTTCCACAGCAGAATGGACCTGCTGCCAGATGTATGGAGGCAGGACTACTGGCTTCCTCCAGGTGTGACCTGGAAAGACATGGAACAGCTGGCAGACTCTGACCGACCGCAACCCCAGGACCTTCTTATAGCACTGCCCCTCGCACTGGGCTTTGTCGCCCTGCGCTGTGTGTTTGAGAGGTACAGCACACCTCATCTGTTTGCTCTGTAACATCCCGCTTTTAAGACATATAAATTCAGCTATTTAAGAAACACAATCATCTGAGGTTATTGTCACTGAAAAAAAAAGTAATATTTGACTAGGTTTCAAAATATCACACACAATTTCCTGATTATGACCAAGCGTCCAGTATCTATTGGAGGACGCTGCAGCCGCATGAGCTGAGGGGCAGTGAGCAGGTGTTCTGGCTGAACGAGCTTTGTTATCATAAGGGAGAAAAAGGCTTTGGGGACTGAGAGACAGACAGAGCGAGAAAGAGAAAGAGAGAGAGCGTTGGGACTGTGTATGTCTAAACAAAGGATTTCAATGAGACATATTTTACATTATAGCTGTAGACATAATCCTGTTTACATGCACATTGTTGATTTTCACCTTAAACTTGGACATTATTTCCAAAATCTAATGAAACACATGTCCAGTTATCAACTTAAAAAAGAAGAACTATAAAGAGGGAGTGAACAGTGCAGTGACACACACACACACACACACACACACACACACACACACACACACACACACACACACACACACACACACACACACAGACTGTCTTCAGGCTTTTTGATTGGTTTCACTGTTTGTTGTTGTAACATTCACAGTAGTATCAGTGTAATCAAGTGTAATCTTGCTGTTATGTCATATCTACCCAATATTCTCTCTCAAGGGGATGAATAAAATTTGATCTGAAACACAAATAGAGGTCGAGCTTATATATATATACGTTGCTTTTGTCGCCCTGACTCTCCCGCCGTTGGTTATGTCATTGTGTGTGTGAATTGTCTTTTGTTTGTTCTCCTCGCCTCCAGGTTTTTTGCCCCACCCATAGGCAGATGTTTGGGGGTGAAGAATAGATTACAAGTGACTGCTGCCCCCTCCCCGAAGCTGGAGTCGTTTTACACCCGGCAGAGCAGACAGCCGACACAGGTAAGTCTGAAAAGGCCTCACGCACATGCTCAGGTTATATGGCAGCATATGTGTTTATTATGAGCACACTGAAAATTGATCAAGATGAGGATCAGCTTGTAAAACTCAAATGTTCATCTTAAGTATCTTTCTCCTGCGAGTTGTTCTGTGTGAAAAGCACAGAGGAACATGGGTGTTGTGATGGTAACAAAGCCTCGGGGGGGGGAAACACACCACCACACTTACACATGGCATCATATTGTGTGTGGCGAACTCTTCATCTTCATCATGTCACCCTCACATCTCATAATTCTCTTTCAGCTTTTGGATAAACAGGAAGTGATTGGAGAAAATGATTCATATTTGCGTTTTTCTCCATAAAAATACAATAAAACTACCAAAGATTGGGAGAAATTTAGCGTCACACACATCACATGACCAAATTTAATTAATCCCAGCAGGGATGTTTGTTTAAAACATGAAGATCATTAATCTGTTTGAGCAGCATTTGTTCAGCTAACACTAAGACATTTTCATATGTTTTATAACTTCACACAACGGTCTGTTTAGTTTGTGGTGAAGTTGTGAAGATCTGAAATAATAACATGTTCTGCTTGTTTGTTCCTTCTGTCACTTCCACATTTACGCCTGCCGTTCTTGCTCACATTCGACTCTTTCTGCTTTTCTTCCCTCCCCGTCTTATACGTCTCCCTTGTCCCTTGATTTCAGAGCGAAATCGTTAGTCTGATGTCGCTGTGTGGCAAAACCCAGAGGCAGATTGAGACCTGGTTCCGCCTTCGCAGGAACCAGGACAGGCCCTGTCAAACCAAGAAGTTTGGTGAAGCTGCGTAAGTGCGTCCCTTCATCATCTGCTGCAAAACTCAGAGCTTGAACAATTTTGTCAGATTTACCACTGCAAAAAAAAAAAAGTCTTCCAAGCTTTGGTGATGTGTGTGGTGCCCTTTGTTTAAACGTTAAATATTTCTGAACTCATGTATTGTCTTTTTTTTGCAGGTGGAGGTTCTTTTTCTACATCACAGCTTTCATGGTTGGACTGGCATGTTTGATTGATGTAAGTTTGAGTTTCAAAAACATTTTACAGCAAATTATGTTTTTACTGTTGCTAAAAACATAATTTATCAGTGTCGTTGCTATTCTTTTGTACATTTTTACTGTTTTTTTTTTTCTTCTTTTTTCTCTACAGAGACCCTGGTTCTGGGATCGCAGTGAATGTTGGCGGCATTACCCAGTGCAGGTGAAAACTACTTTAAGCTGCATGTTTGTTTATGAGGAACCTGTGATCAGTTTTTAAAGGTGATCTGACTGAAATCTGTGGGAAATTTGTGGGAAACAAATTAAATTTGTTTTAAAGAGGAAATGTAAAACAAGAGCATAATGGTGAAATAATGTTTCCTCATTCATACTACAGAGAGCAATGACTGTCCTGTTAGTTTAAACTCAGCCTATTTCTGCTCTCACAATATATCACTACAACCTCATTCTAGGGCTGCAACTACTGATTTTTTTTCTATACTGCTCTAAAAATGTCAGAAAACAGCTGTTTCAGTTTCTCAAAATACTGTGCATTTTTAGTGTCTTTGTAAAATGCTGACATAGCAGAGGATGGTTTCGATCCATCGACCTCTGGGTTATGGGCCCAGCACGCTTCCGCTGCGCCACTCTGCTACACACCCCAGATGGGACTCGAACCCACAATCCCTGGCTTAGGAGGCCAGTGCCTTATCCATTAGGCCACTGGGGCTGCTGTAGTCACTGTTCAGTGTGTTTACACTGTAATCCTTGTTAAGTCATTTTTCTATGAACAGGAATAACAGTCTTTATGTGAAGTAAAACCAGGGAATCATGAAAGTGTTCAGTGCCTGTCTGACACTGCAGACTACTTATCTGGTCAATAACACGTCAGAAAAAAGTGCCCATTACAGTTTCCCCAAGCCCAAGGTGAGGTCTTCAAATGTCTCATTTTGTCCGACCAACAGTCCAAAACCCAAAGATATTCAGTTTACTGTCAGAGAAGACAAAGAAAAACTGCAAATAATCATATCTGAGAAGCTTGAAGCAGGGATTTACTTCACTAAAATTTAAAAACGATGAATCAATTATCAAATAGGTGAATCGACTAATTGTTTCATCTCTTTCGTTTATTGTGCTTTATAAACAAAGTTTGATGATACGGTCATTCCTATTCTATATTTGTAGTTATATTCTGAACAATTGTTTAAACATCACTTTATTAGGTCACTTTTTATTGACTATTTAATCACGTTTTCTCCCTCAGCCCATGGAGCGAGCTCATTACTGGTACTACATGCTGGAGCTGGGTTTTTATGGCTCTCTGCTGCTCCGGATCTCTGTGGACATCAAGAGGAAGGTGAGAACCTCAACGTTCATTCGTAAATCAAACACAGCTGATTCCCTCCAACACACAACACATTTTCTCTTTAGAGAAGTAAGTGAAGGTGTACATACACTATATATTACTTTATGACTTACACTAACTTCACTGAACACATAGTTAATAAGTAACTGTAAGAATTTAAATTCTTCTGTTCACATATGAAGGTCATTTTGTTCTACTGAGTAGCAACTCTACATGTGCTTTCTTGGTCAGGACTTTAAGGAACAGGTGATCCACCATTTAGCCACCATCTTCCTGCTCAGTTTCTCCTACTGTGCCAACTACATCCGCATTGGCACCTTGGTCATGCTGCTTCACGATTCCTCTGACATCCTGCTAGAGGTAACAAAGAATCTCACGTACTGTCATGCTGTGCAAAAAATGATTTTCACGAATGTGTAGACGAGCACTATCTGCTTTAATGTAACACTGGTGGGACTCTAAAGAATAATGTGTACCATTAAAGTCCACATGGGACCTTTTAGTAGAATTAGTCTCAATAATTTGTCTTCGTTAGCCATTTTCTACCTCAACCAAAGTAAGAAAAGCTGGCCGCCTGAATTTTGCAAACTGCAGTCAGAGGTTCATGCTGCACTTGAGGCTGTTCTTAGACAGTTAGTATCTTCCTGCAGATCTCTGTAGCGGCCTACAGGATGCTCTTTTTATTTCAGCAGGAAGATCCTGTGACTGAGTCCTGATAGCTAAAGGGACTTGAGCAGCCAGAGGTCACCTTTGTTTACCTGCACCAAACAAAAGACTGTGCATGACAACAAGGTTCAAACATATTTTAACAGTACACTTAGTAAAACATTGAAAGCAAACAACACACGGCAAAGACAACAATAAAGACATACTAATAATGCTGATAACATTGCAAACATGTTATAGTGTTGGTCTGTACTGTGTGGAAGTTTGCTCATGTTACACACTCGCTGTCATTGTGAACCGCGCTGACATCAAGCACACATTCCCTGCTCGTGTTTATTTTCACCTGGCTGAAGATATTATCTTGTGTATTGTGTCTTTGATCAGTTCAATCATACCTATTTTTTACAGTCTGCCAAGATGTTTAACTACGGCACCGGCTGGAGGAAAACATGTGACACGCTCTTTGTTGTGTTTGCTGTGGTCTTCCTTGTGACTCGACTGGTGATTTTCCCCAGCAAGTAAGATGTTTTTCCATTTTTGCTCATAACATGTACTACAACTACATTGTAAATCATGTGTGACATGTAAATCTATTGACAAAAAAAAGAACAATTTATACTTACAAACAATTCTTTGTTGATGTGCAGAATCATCCACACCACCCTTGTGCTGTCCATGGAGGTCTTTGAACCCTTTGCGGGCTACTACTTTTTCAATGTGCTGCTAATGGTGCTGCAAGCTCTTCACATCTTTTGGGCTGGATTGATTTTACGCATGGTCTATAAGTTCCTGAAAGGAAAGGTGAGAGTCAGACTCAGCAGTATTGATGAAATTAACTATGGGGCTTCTCTGCAATCCTTGTATAGTTGCTTTCATGTGGAAATACTGTCGAAGTCTGTTTCATCCTGCATCATTGATTAGTGTTTCCCTTCACCTTAACCCGAACCCTGTCTTATCCCTAAATCCCAACCAGTTATCTCTATGATGTATAACAATAATCTAAAATAAACCCTAACCTCAACTGTGAAGGTTATAGGAGACACTATTCAAAGAGGAAAGAGACTTTGACACAGTAATTTATGGAGTCTATCCCTCATTTAGATGTAAAATCTAACATTAGAATAGTTTATAGTCTTATATTTCAAATCTTGTGCTTGCTTCTGCCCTCAGCTGGAAAAAGATGAACGCAGTGATGAAGAGAGTGAGGTCGAGGAAGAAGAGGAGGATAAAGGAGGGGAAGAAAGTGCTGATCATGAAGGAGATTATAGTTGGGAGAGAAGTAAAGACACCCTGAACTCCAAACTGTCCATGCTGACCAACAGCTGTGTCCTTAATAACTTGACCAACCACAGGGCCTCTGTAGCCGACAGAATGCGTAAAGCTCAATAAAGACGTTATGTTTTTTTTTACATTTAGCCTAAGTGTTGCTATTTAAAGGTCAAAACAGCCATGGTTTACAGATTGAATACAAGATGGATGTGATCCATTTCCCTGTGAACTACAGGTCATGTATACTGGCGTCTCTGTGCTTCTCTTTTAATTCAGAGTGGAATTAGACAAGTAAAGAGTCAGAATGTAATCATGAAAAAATGCTGATATAGCAGAGGATGGTTTCGATCCATCGACCTCTGGGTTATGGGCCCAGCACGCTTCCGCTGCGCCACTCTGCTACACACCCCAGATGGGACTCGAACCCACAATCCCTGGCTTAGGAGGCCAGTGCCTTATCCATTAGGCCACTGGGGCAGCTGCAGATAACAGTGGGCCAATGTGCACAAGTCAGTGTTCAGTGCGTTTACACTGTAATCCTTTTTAAGTCATTTATCTATGGACAGGAATAACAGACTTTATGTGAAGTAAAACCAGGGAATCATGAAAATGATCAGTGCCTACCCAATAAAACCGCAGATTGTTTTCACACTGTTCTCATTTGGCAAGTTAAGAGAACACATGATTGAAAACAAAATGGTTATAAATAAGAACACAATACACAATAGCACAAAATGTAAACTAGGTAGCTAATGTACACCTCAGTATAGACAGAAGTGGTTGTTTAAATATTTTGAAATCATGGAACAGTCACATTCATGCAGTAGACAATTAAAAGCTGGAAATAAAGTCATAATTTTACTCTTTCTATGTCTGTCTTTTGTGATGCTTGAATACATTGATATTTGATATGTGATTCTACTGTTTCATCCACTGCTCTTTTGTGATTTTGAACCACTGTCCATCATTAGACAAGTCTGTAAGTGTCAATTTACTACTAGTAAATAAACCATTAAAATAAATTTTGCATTTCATATCATTGTCCTCTTTTAATTGTTTTACATTTTCCATTCTTTCAATTCAAATGTTGTAATAATCACAGACCGTAAGGTGATGCTGTATAACTTCTTCTGTACCACAGCACCATCTGGTGGCGACCAAAAGAACAATTACAGTCTTGAGTGTAATGTGTACCTGTAATAGATATGTAACATTATATTACACTGTATGTAATAATAGTTTCATTTATTGTGTAGCCTAATAGAAATAACATTAAGAGGTAAGGTACAAACAGCTACTATTCATTTGATAAAATTTAGTTGAATAACTTAAATGATATTTTTTTCATGGCCATTTAATGCTACATGACTCCGAGTAGGTCTATCTGTACAGTACACGACACACCAATTTGGTTAGGTTTAGGCATGAGCAGTAGGATTAGGGTTAGGGGTAAGGGGGGTGTATCATGTAGTAAAGTGGGTGTGTCGTGTACACATCCATGCTCGTGTTTCTCAATGACTATGTTAAGGTAAATGTCACTAATTGAAATTCAAGTGAATAGGCCCAAAACTTGCATAATTTTGATGCCACAGGTGTGAGCAAGACAGAAATGTCTCACCCTGCAGAAAATTCTCATCCTCACACCGTTGAGATTTGATGCTTCGCCAGGACAGAGGAAGTTGCTATAACTTTATTGTACATGCTCCGGTCGGACCAAACTTTACATGTTTGTAAAGTCAAACCTGTCAGCCCAGGTCTGGAGACATCTACATGCCCGTGACAGAAGCCCTTGGACTGCACCGCACCCAACGTGCGCAAAGGCGCGAGGGCCCGTTCAACGCTGCTTGCAGCTTTAATTGTGATTTAATTTGCTGGCTTCTCCATTAGTGGTGACTTTTGTACTATTTTTCATTAGTTATACGAGTTTTGAAACAAATTAACATTTGCACTGAACACCTTTCCTCGTTAATAGTCAACCTAGCACTCGCTGTCAGCGCTAAATTGAATTTGGTGAAAGAACTGCTGACTCCGCATATTTTAGGAATCAGTAATAAATATGTGTAGTTACGGTTCTGAATGTGACTAACATTTTGTCCGTCAATTCTCTGTTCATTTTTAGCTCATTGTGGACTGTATCTTAAGTGCATTTTTTATGTTGACTGTTACTAATTTAGCCAGCGTTAAATACGGAGAATCAGCGTGTCGCATTCTCACCTGAATGCTAAGTTTCTGTTTATGCTAACATTAGCTTAGCTCCTTTTCGACAGTCTGGTTAGCTCTGAAAAGTTCACAGTTTAGGTCACACGTAACGTTACTCACCCCAACCCATGCTTTTGTCGCTTCGTGTTAGCTACTATCTTCTAATATCTCGTGTGCCTTCGAGTTTTTTTAAAATTATTTACGGATTTTTATACGTAGCCTACGATCAGCCAACCGCAGCCTCTCATAACCGTTAACGCTGTTAGCGCGTTATAACTGCCACAAGAGGGCGACACCGCAGCACCAGTAAATCCTGCTGTACAGTAACTTATGGTACAATGTTTTAATTGTTCATGTGAAATGTGTATGTACAGTTGTCTCTGAGACGCCGCTTCTTAACTTAACACTTAACTTTTCTTTCATATAAATGTAACGTATAACGTTATAGATATAGAAGTAACGTTATATGGCTTTTATAATTTATTATATACATCAACATTTAAAAACTTTGGTGACGGAGGATTAGGCCATGAAAAAACCCTTTCTTCTCCCTTTCTCTCCTTTTACGTCTATTACCCTCCATCCCTCCCTTTTTTTCCTTCGTGATCTCCCCTTAACAATGCATTGATTATTATATTGTGGCGGATCAGGTAACGCTTTTGACTATGGTTCATGAGATGATGGTTCGATCCCACTCAGGAACATAAATATCTGTTTTTCTTACTGTAATAATTAAAAATATATTTTTCCTATTTTGATTGTTACAGTGTTGAATCAGTCTAATTGAAGTCGTCTTTCCCTGCATGAAATCTTCTCTATCATTAAATCTTACATGTCAGCACCTGCGAGCTACACACCAGCTCTTCCCCATCTGTGCACGTCAACTAGCAGATTCAAAAACCTGGATGAGTTTGTTTCACCTCTTAAGCACAGACTTGAAACTATTAAGTTCCTGTTTTTCTAAGCTGCTGGTGAATGGTCTCGATGTAAGTGCAGATTTTATTTCCTCTAAAACAATCGTTTTTGTTAGATTTTCGGGAATTTATCATACGTGAAATGTCGTTTTAACTGCAGTATTTGATTATTTTTTGTGTTTTCGGCTGTGTAACTATCAGTATGTCACTTAATACATGTGCATAAATGTAATTTTGAAGAGAATTTATGCGTGTAAAATAAGTATGATACTGTGAATGTAAGCTATCAGTCAGCAATAGTTGTTTAAAACAGCCTTCTGGCAAAAGTGGAGTATTGCAGAAACAGTCACCTGGATAGTTGTTCTAATTATGAGGAAGTAACTTGTTATTAAAAGTACAAGAACACTCCAAGCAACATGCTTTTATATCAGTTGTCCTTTTTTGTGTTATTATATTTGTTGACCCATCATAGACTAACACATTTCTTGTCTTCTTCATAGTAATTGAAGATGCAGATTTTTGTGAAAACACTGATGGGTTAAACCATTACCCTGGAGGTGGAGCCCAGTGACACTATCGAGAATGTCAAAGCCAAAATCCAAGACAAAGAAGGTACTGTTCAAGTATGAGAAGAAGTAGGAGAAAATAAAACTAGCCTCTGTGATATCCCCTAATTAACAGAGTGGTGTTGTGTGTTGTTCATTATCATCATTGCATAATCAGCAAGTGTGGCGCTTTTTATTTTTTCTTTCGAGCACACATTCCTGTGTAACTTCATTATTGATTAACCTCAAAGGGATACTAATCTCTCCTGCTTTATTCGCAGGAGTTAAATATAATTTTGGTAACAGTGTAGCATCCTATCCTCACACAAGATCTAACCTGATAAAATCTGCTGTATAATTGCCCAAATGTCATGCGTCGCTCTTTCAGATTTAAATTTAGAGAGTGAAATGAAAATCCTCTAAATTGAAAGGCTCTCACTGACAGTATCATTAGTCTAACCAGGCAGATTTGTTGCGTTTAAGACATCGTTAGAACAATTGAGCGTTGTGTTGGATGCTATGAAACTCTTCTGATGATCTCCAATCAACAAATTACTGACACAGCAACCCCGAACAGACATAACAACCTACACATGCCTTTGATATTTAAATTCATAAAATAATTTCTCTTCTAAATTAAGACCGAGCATCTCCTGTTGCATGAGAGGAAACACATCATCAATTATATATGAAGATTTCCTGCATCTCCATGTTTTTGTAAATGACTGAATGGTTTCCAGATTACTTCATAAACATTCAATTTACTTCTCAAATGTACATGTAATTATTTCCAATGACAGTGTGCCATATTTTACCCTAAACACCAGTGTTGATCTGATAATCTGTGATTTTTTTTGTACTATACACATATAAATAAACACGCTCTTCACTCTCAAATAAAGATTAAGAACAAGATATATTAGATTTTATTGGTTTCCCAAAACTTTTTAATCTTATCACACCAAATACAATGTAATAAGGTTCTGTCCATTATCACCAATCTTAAGGATGCTATTACTATAACTATTTAATTAAAGAGGAATTAATAGTGTAAGTGTGCATGTAGTGTAGTTGTACATGAACCGAAGGTCAATTGCTATCAGCAGGATTTAACTCAACGATGTAAGGAAAGCTATTATATACTTACAAGTACGGGCAACGTTCCCTCATTTGCAGGGATGTCATTTGTGTTGCAGGTGTAACCATTTAGTGACTCTTCATACCTGACACCTATTCACACTTTTCTTTTTTCCCCTGAGGTATCCCCCCCAATCAGCAGCACCTCATCTTTGCTGGCAAACAGCTTGAGGATGGACGCACCTTGTCGGATTATAACATCCAGAAGGGTAGGTGAAACTTCCAGCCAGCACTGATGTGTAAAGGTAGAGAGAAGTGATTGTTTGCAGCCTTTTTCATCAGTGTTGCATGATGAATATTTGCCCGTTCCTTTCTTTCCCTCAGAGTCCACCCTCCATCTGGTCCTGCGTCTCAGAGGGGGCATAATTGAGCCTTCTCTAAGACAGCTGGCTCAAAAGTACAACTGTGACAAGATGGTCTGCTGCAATTATGTATACAAATCTGGTACGTTGTAATAGTGCGACTGAACTCATTCTCACAGAAAGCGGGGAGCATGTGATACCCCTAAACAACAGCCTGTGTTGCATAACAAAATGCAACACAGACAGATTAATGCTTTTTTTTTTCTACTTTCATGCAAAATTTTAATCGCCAAAAACAGTGGTGCTTAAACTGTGGGGCTGGCCTGTCCTGGAGGGCAGAGAGCCATTGCAGGGGGACTCATAATGTGAGAAAACTGTGGAACAAAACAACATGAATTTGGCTGAAAGATAACATAGTTAGGATCATAGCAAGTGGCACATATCAGGTAAAGGTTTTGTGACACTTTAGCAGTCATGACAACCCGATAAAAGTATTTTATGTTAACTCAATGTAAATCTCTGCAGTTAGCTAGACAGTAATTTGACAGTATTAATTGCATTGCTGTAGTTAACGTCAGCCAATCAAGCTGTCGGTTGAGAGTGAATTGGTATTACATTGGTCATAATGTTATGATGAGATGGCGGATGGAAGTAATGTATATAATGCAACACTAACTAACGCTACATGCTGGGTGATTGACATGGTTGAGTTGGCCGAGTGTTGTTGTGCTGAAGCAAACTGGAGTGTACTGGGAACACATCTGTCACACCTGATAGAACTACCAGGTTAAAATCCTGAGTGTCTAGCTTCACAGCACTGTCTTGGCCAATGTTACTTTCTTTGTGTGTTTTAAGAGCAACCAACTACTCACTATAGTCAACTAGTCAGTATTTTGGTCTAATTGATTATTCCTCCCATACCAGGTGCTACACACGCTTGCATCCATGCGCTGTCAACTGCCGCAAGAAGAAGTGCGGACACACCAATAACATTAGACCCAAGAAGAAGCTGAAGTAGACAGCTGGAATCAATGATCAATATTGTAAATAAACACTTTGACAAGCAAGACAGATAATAGTTGGTTTCTTTTTACAGTTGTCTTCAGAATATTTATTTGTAATATTTTTTTATTTCTAGTTGTCAGCTAATTTGTAGTCTAGTTTAAACATGATTTTTTTTCTGTCACATCATAAAACTGAATGATGTGATTGGACCTCATTTGGAAATGTATCAAATGTGAAAGTCTGGAGGTCTCATTCATAAAGAAGTGATTATAATACTTTTTTTTTTTCAATTTTGATTCAATTTGACTTTGAAATGTAATCAGTGGCCAACATATCAGCTTGTGACTGCACTGTGCAGCTTCCTGCTGTGAAAGTGTATGTAATGGTAGTAATGAGAGAGGTTGAAGCTCTTTAACTTTCCCCCCCAAGATTTATCCTGCTGATCTGGGGATTGAACCGTCAACCTTTGGTCACAAGCCTGCTTCTCTAACCTTATAGTACAAATGTCTTTCTCCATGACAGTACCTGTGGAACACGACCAAATAAGTGACAATCAAAACAAACCCATGAACTGGACTTACATTGCACCACATTACAACCTTTTAAATGAACATGAGGTGTTCATGGTGGTTTCTAACACTGAAATCTTTCTGTTCAATGTCCCTTGAAGTTACAAGTAAATACAAATCAATTTCATTGACTTCCTGAAATCATTTGGGTTACTATTATGGCAGAAATTGAAGATCATGTACACAAAAAAGTACATTACAATCAGTGACTGTATTCTTTGCGTTTATTTCCAAACTGTCATGACAACAGCTCAACATGTTTGAGAAATAGAGCCGACATGACTATTCACAACCAATCGTTAAAGTAGAACAGTAAGGCTTGAAAAAAACAATACAAACAGCACATAGACTATGTTAAATTCAGTATGTGTGATAAAAAGACTCAGTGAAGTAGACATTCTGTTGTTTTTTAAAATAAATTCATTACTCATACAGTACACTCACACTCTCAAGGCCTATGGCATACTGTCCACAGCTAAAGGTAACGTGCAGAAAAATGACAGAAGGCATAAAGTATCTTAAATTTCCTTGGTGCGCGTCGCGTCGATCAGAGCAAGACGTTTATTAAGATGTGAAGCTATCATAAGTAAGTTACTAAGTCAGTGGTTTGTTAAGAGATGATACACAGGACAATTATTCAGACCGAACCAGTCCAAATATCAGTTAAACTTATCTGTAAGACTAAGTGATGACTTAAACTTCTTAATACATAATAACATTATAGCATTATTGAGTTATATCATTTGGAAAACACTTATTTATTCTAAATGTAATTATTTAATATGTCTTGTCTGTTAACGTACTTATTATTTAAGTTATTGTGAGTTATCTTAGTGCTAAAGATTCCTTATGAGATTAAATAAGGAAGTGATAATAGCTGTTGAAAGACCTTATCAATGACTCTCACATTTGATCTTTGGTGTCAATATTCAGATCTACTATCTTAAGTTCAAGTCGTGTGTCCATGCCTTTTTTGACTATTTTACTGACCTTGCATAATGTTCTTACTTATTCCTGTGGAAAAGCGCCGGCCTCAACCACTCTGTCTTTCACTTTGTACAAGTGTACTCAACTTACTATGTTCAGTATTTGTTTGATATTATAGCTGCTACATTATGAATGAGCGGCTACAAACACACATTACAATGTGAATTAATAGTAATTAACTATTGTCTTGTATGCAGGCTGTTAAATAGGCAAATATTCTAAGTAATTTTGTCCCTTTTTCATTCACTTTTCACTCAGTATATGGTTCCTTTCCCTATTTGCATGGATTCATTTTGTTGTAAATATCACCTGTCAGTTGAAAAAACAAGGCCTCTTATCATTCATATTGACACTGTATTTCCACTGTGCTTTTTTTAATACAAAAGTCATACTTATGAAAAACTACAAGCACCAAGTCTCAATATTAAACATCTAGCACTGTTAAGCACTTACCTTAAAGTTGGCTTATTGCATTGAATGTTAACCCTTGAAAGCAACACGAAGCGTTACATTAGATTGGACAAGCAATAGCCGCTGCTTAGGCCAACATCTACAGTATGTTGTTGAGTACGGCACAGCCACTGCTGCGGCACAGACATGGAGTAACCTTCCTGCAGCTGAGATGGTTCTTGTGCTTGAAGAGGACAGGGACCAGCTCCATCTTGTTGTGTTTACTCCCCGCTGCGTCCGCCATGGCAACTTCAACCCTGTCAGTCTGTTCCATCTCTCTCGTGGGTTGCATTTCTCCATTTTTCCTTTTTACTTGTCGATGAGTTTAACCAGGCTCTGGCGGAGGTCATTAAGGTCAAAGATCTTGATGTCCAGTATTTCGACGGCCCTTTGGATCTCGTTGTCCGTGCGATCTCGGTCCTCCAGAGAGTTACTCAAGTTTTGCTCTGTGTTCTGGATGCGCCGCTCTAAATCCGAGTTACGCATCTCCATCTCCTGCAGTGAAGGGGAGGCAAACAAAAATGTGACTGTTAACGGATTTACTTCACTATTACTGAACAAATGTTACCAAAATGTATGAAAGCATTTCCGTTTTCCGTAATAATCTCACTCCTACCTGCAGTCTGTGTATGGCCTCGTCCCGATCATGTTCCATCTCATGGTACTCTGCTTTCTTGCTTTGCAAAATGTGAATTTCCTGGAAAGAATGAAAGGTCTCCATCAGAGTTCTGCTGATGTATGATGATCTCCTTGATATCTAATATCTGAATCATTCATCAGCACTTGTGATATTCACAGCGTCTTACCATTTCTGGCTCAAGCTGATGATAAAATGAAATATTAAAGTACCAACCTCATCTTTGGCCTTCAACAGGGCCTCCAGCTCCTCCAGAGACTGGGTCAGCTCATCCTTCAGCAGGTCACTAGGGCCATGGCCTCCGTGGGCCTCCAAGTCTGCCACCTTACCACACACACACACACACACACACACACACACACACACACACACACACACACACACACACACACACACACACACACACACACACACACAGAGAAAGAAAGATTTAATGTGACATAGCTTCATAAAAAATTTGGTAACTCTCACTTCCCATTCAAACTTCTTTTTCTGTTCCACATAAAAGGTGCAGACCAAGGTGAGCTTCAATTTCCCCGTCTGTCATAAGTTTTATTCATCCAAACATTTTTGACAACATCACAGTGGTGTCAAACTGGAACCTCAGAAATCAACCTGCTGATGTCAAGATAGAGTAAAACTTCTGATGAATAAGGCATGGTACATTAAAGAGTCCTGTTAAGTTTTGGTAAGTTTCGATGATATACCACTACTACCTCAGCACTCTATATCCTGAAAATTAAAGCCTTATGACAAACATTGCAAACAAGCAAGCTAATAGGTCTAAAAACTGAAGATACCCCGTACACAGCAGTGCCTCTCTCCTGGGTGCCAGCTGATGCAGGTTAAATACAGTGAATCAAACAAGTATTCCAGTGGACACCAGGATATTAGGATTGACACTTTTTTATTAACGGGTTACATTGAAAAACAAAATGTAACCCATTAATAAAATAATGTCAATCCTAATATCATAGTGTGTGCTGGACTACTTTTTTGATAAGCTAGTAGGTCTATTAATTTTACCAATATCAGCAAACTCGCTAACATGCTAGTCACTTCCAGTGTGAAAATCTATGCTAACTTTATATATCTTACTCTGCTTCATCTGGTTGATAGCACATTATAAAAGTCTTGTGCAAAACATGAATTAACATGAGTTAACATCAGTAATTAAGACTTGGAGTCTACAGCCATGCTAGCTGCTTTGTGAGGCTGTACCATATGGTATATATAGTATGTGCGGATGTTTATAATGTTTACCATGTTTAGTGTCTTAGTTTAGCATGTTAGCATTGCAAATATTTGCTAATTAGTGCTAAATTCAAAGTGTTGTTCAAAGCTGTGGCTGATGGGATTATTATTAGATTTGTGGGGTATTTGGCCATAAACCATGATTGGATGAATTAAAATGTTGACTTGATGATAGATGAAATGTTGAGGGATCACCAGTTATTACATTTCATCCTGAAGCAGACATGAATGTCTGAACAAAATTTAAAAGTAATCTATTCAATAATTGTTGAGATATTTAACTCAAAAGTAGAAATATTAACCTCATGGCGGCGCTAGATGAAAAGTCAGGGGATCACCAAAGTCAGTAGGCTTCATCCTCTGGGGAACATGAATGTTTGTACAAAACCAAACAGTAATCCATCAATAGTTTAGATTTTTCAGTCTGGACCGACCAACAATGCTATTCCTAGAGCCACACCACTAGCACGGCTAAAAACATTGTATTTCCATAATTCTGCAAAGCTTCTTTAAGACAATATCGGTGATCTTAGTGTATGCATAGAACATGAACAACAGATTAATCTGCCCTTCGTAGAGATCAGGACCTCTCAACACAACCAAACAGCTAATCACCCTCCAGGATTCAATTTCCTGGTGAGAAATCTTGGCCTCACCTCTCTTTCAATTTCATCTGCACAACATGACTCAATTTTCCCTACTCTACTTACAAGTTAAAACATGCAAAAACTTCATCTACCGCTAAGATTCGTCAACAGGCAGATGAGATACCATTATCAGGTAAACAGGAATGACATTATCACTGCAGTGTCATCTCGGCCCCATGAATCAGAAAAAATAGAAGGACACCTCTAAAAATGCCCCCGTGTCTGAAAGAGACAGGCTGGATTATTTTAAACCGTGTATAGTTGAGACTAGGAGGCGCAGTAGAAAGAAGGAAAAAAAAGAGAGAGAAATGAGTGGATGCCAGCTCCCTCTGGTGATTTTTCATTTTTTCCTAACTGGGGCATTGAAAGTAGGATATTGCTGTCCTACAAACCCCTCTCACTCTCACACCCCCCCAGAGACGTGAACCATTTTCAGCCACCTGGTCCCCACCCTGAGATAGAGAGAACGAGCTCGGTCCAAAGGAGATAGAGTTCTCACTTGTATGAATTCATTTGTTGATGGGAACCAAAATGGTGAAAACTGTTGAAATATCCGATGAGAGAGAATTAAAACGTAGTGGTCGATACTGTAAAGCAGGGCTATAATAGAATGGGATCAAGCTATTAAAACGTTGAATCAGAGAGGTTTGTAATTGTCAGCCTGAAGCGAGGTCGTTCCCAAAGGAATCAGCTACCGGCAAACCTGAAAATACCTTTTATTGATGAGTGGGGGTAGGGAGGGCAGGGGCATATGCATCCACTGGAACCTGAAAGGTAATTCAAGTGTAAAACCCTCTTGAGGCTCAGTGTATTTAGACTGAACTCCCTCGTGGTGAAATGTGACATTGCCATGTGAATATACCACATAGAGTGGTGGGTGTGAACCATTTCAACCAGCACAGAGAACACCTTGATTAAAGCTTTTGAGGGAAAATGCCTGCAGCACAAGTCCTGTCAAAGAATGATGAAGTGTGTTACCAGCCTGACTAACTTGCCCCTTTTTTTCTTTTTTTGAACAAGTACTTTCAAACGAAGGAAATGAATTGTCTGAGAACAACGACCCAATCAAAACCAGCATGACCTCTCTCGTGCGACACGGTCGTTCCTGAAAGCAACAGAGTGACAGACTGCGTCACATCAGCCTCGCTTCGTTCTTGTTTGAGCAAGGCTTTCCTTCAGCAGTTACCTGAGTGTGTCTGCTCCTGTTACAAAGCTTCACAGCTCCAGCATTGATAATTAGGTGTGACCTTAACCATCGGCTTCTGTCCGCAGGTTGCTACAGAATGAACAAGGACTGAGCTACACAAGAGGCTGAAGGAGTTCAGAAGCTATGAGAGAGAACAACTACTTTTCAGTATAACTCCATGATGCATGAAGCTTTTTTGGGCCATGATCTGTTTCCACAGTCACCTCTGGTGCTAGCAAATACGTCTCTATATTACATGTTATGGACAGTATTGAGGTCAACTTTCCTAAAATGCTTTTCACGTAACAGCTAATCCATCCATCCATTCTTTAAACCGCTTATCCTGATCAGGGTTGCAGGGGGCTTCAGCATATCCCAGCATGCATTGGATGAGAGGCACAGGTCTATCAGTCTATTACAAATCTGACACACACCTACGGGCAAGTTAGAGTTTGAAATTCACATGAGATGCATGTCTTTGGGCCACTGGAGGAAACCAGACAATCCAGAGGACCCAGGTCTTCTACTCTATCCATCATTAAGTAAAATTGTTCAATATCAATCAAAGCGTTTGGGTTTTGTACTGATGCTCAGTTACCTAGGCAACCATCATTGTATTTACAGGACAGGTTCTATAGTATTACAGTGTTAATATATTGTAACTACTCCAACAAGTCCCAAATCTGAGGGTAATCTCAGTTTCCTCTTCACCCAAAAATGAAAATTCTGGCTTAATGTTGAATTCACAAATATGCATCATACCAAGTACATTTTGTTTATCATTTAGATATAAAGCATATCCAAAAAATAATTTAAAATATCATTAACATAACTGATTAAAAACAACATTCCCCATTATTCTGCTGTTTTAATAAAACAAAGCACTGAATCATTCTAAAAAAGACGACACTGATTTAGTTCATTTAGTTCTTTCAATGTGAAAATAGTTGCATTTTATGACTTTTTAAATTTAGAAGGAGTGTATGTGGAGGATATGAAGACAGCACTCTTAAACATGGAATATTAATTGATTGTACTAATTAAGTAGTTTGGCATCACAACACTGAAATATGATGTTCATAGTAACTTTATAGTCGTTGTTTGGTAACTGTTTTGGTGATGGCTGACATGAAGCTGTGCTAATTATCTCACTGTATGTGATACAGACACACAAGCTTCACTGGTGTGTTAGCTAACATGACAGAAAGTGAATAAGTACATCAATTTTCACTCTGGAATTATATTTGGCTTTGATTGTGCTTTTCTGTGAGTGTCAGACTGAATAAAGCAGAGCGTCACCTGATCTCTGAGCCTCTCTGTCTCCTCCTGATATGCTGCCAGCTGTTTCTTCCACTGCTCCACGTTAGCATTAGCCTCATGCAAAGCTGCCACCAACTTGGAGTTGCTGTCCTGCAGGGTGAAGAGCTCAGCTTCCAGGTTCATCTCACAAATAGACCTGAAAAACATGTACATAAATATGGAAAGCATTGATACACGATACGCAGCTAATACTATACAGCGTTTACCTCGTTATATAACAACAACCTTAAGTGTAACTTAACTAACACAGTTTACACAACTGTTTTATTCAGAGTGCAGCAGACTGAAAAGATGGATCAGAGAGAAGAATGACATGATCATGATCTCCAGAGTTTGGATGAAAACACAGCCTGGTTAACACAAGCACCGAGCCACTACTGCAGCCTGCAGCAGCACACCTACTGCCCAGAGTGAAGGTCATCTCACAGGTCTTACAACAAAGCAAATATACACTCATTAAAATGCCCAGAGAGCAAACAACAAGACCAAAATGTTCCCACAGTCATGCTCTAATCTCAGAGGGATGACTGTTTAAAAGTCATCTTCACTGAGAGGCTGATTGTGGCATTCAAAGGCCACTTTAAGAGTACTGACAAGGCCTTTTTAACCATGCTGGATCATTAAACTCAAGACATTTGTAAGCATTAGAAAACTGGTATAATACATGAATAAAACCAGTAAATTTGGCATCGTAGACTCTCCTGTTTTTCACATTTTTTCCCCCTGTCTCAGCAGACCTTGGTTCTAGATAAAAATGTTGTGAGCATAAAGTGTTATTATCTAGGTAGCTTAAATTTTACATTGGACTGCATATACAGTCCCAATATAGGATACACTCATTGTATATATTCACAAGTAAAACAGACCTCTTCCCAGGTTATGGCTGCACTTATATGCCACTTCTACAAAATATATGCAATAAACTGTATATGAGATAATTAAATTATATCACATTCAATTAATTTTGTTACAATCGGCAGAAAATATCAACAAAATTCTCTCTTCATCTTTGATTCTTTGGCCTCCTTTCTTTCTGCCTGTCTACATCTAGAAAGCTTGAGGTTGTCCCATGGCAACAGTTTACCATGGTAACCATTCAGAAGCAGCTTCTGGTGTAATAATTGGACTGCGGGATATAAAAGCATTGTGGGTGGCTCAAAGGGCTGAATGAAGGGATGTTTACAAGCTTTATTTGATGCTATGAGTCAACACCTCAATAATGGCCTCTTCATGTCCTAGAAAGCTTAACAAATCGAATGACGTCCAACTGTAATTAACCCAAGAAATGAACACCATGTTAATACTCAGAGGACTGTGCCTGGAAGGTAAATTTAAAAGGTAACAGATTACCTGCTCAAGTATAATCTGATGGATGACTTGACATTTGTAACAACCTCATGAAGATCACTATGTTCAAAATAATATACTCTCCAAACTGCAATTTAAATACCATTTGTTTGTTACATTGACTATTGGTAAAAAATTGCATAATTACTAAGCATTATACCACTAATCTCTCAAAATGTCAGTCTCCTTCAAAGATGTATGTATTCTGTCTCAACAAATGTGACTTCCTGTTTTCTAAATTAAATGGATGAAATACTGTAATACATGATGTCTAAGCTTTGTCTTCTACCCTGCTAGTGGAGACATGACAGTATGACCTGTACTTAAAGTAAAGTAAAAAACACTTATTCGCTTTCTCACCAAGAGTTAGATGAAAAGAAAATGACTCTTACATGAAGCCAGGAGCTGTTAGCTTAGCGTAGCATAACGACTGGGAACAGTGGGAAACAGCTAGCATGGCTTTGGCCACAATGTCCGCCTACTAGCAGCTCCAAAGATCAACACCTCTAAAGCTGTAAAACCACAAACTGTCTTTTTAATATTTAGATTTTTGTATCAGATTATACAAACTTACGTATAACGTGTACATTTGTAAGCTTTAGAGTTTTGTACTTTTTGATTTGGATTTTGTCCAGGCTATGTTTCCCCTTGCTTCCAGTGATTATGCTAAGCTAGGCTAACTGGCTTCTGGCTCCAGCTTAATGTTTACTGTACAGACATGAGAGGTATCAATCTTCTCATCTATCTCTTGGCAAGGAGGTGAATACGCATATTTTCCAAAAGTTTTAACTATTCCATTAATCATTTTAAACTTTAAAAAGAATTCTGTACCAAAAGCCCAAAAAATCCCTCTGAACTTTCAGCCACACCTCATGGCCTTCATCAGTTAATGGAGTTTGCTCAGTCGTCATGGAGATGGTTATCACCTGTCATGAGACTGAAATTCCATACTTAGGTAACATGATAACAAGTGAACTATCTCTATGACAACTCAGCAAACCCATCCACTGATGAAGGCCATGACACATGGCTGAAAGCTCAGAATAAGTTCCAGTAAATGGACCTTATGCTAAGAATTTTTTTTATATCAAACTTCTATTTCCAAGGTCAATAATGAACCTTGCATGTTTGTGAGCAAAGAAACAAAGTGGGAGATAACTTCTGAGGTTTTTCTTCTTGTTTCTATTAGTCAAGTTTGTCTGCAGCAGAGCAGAATGGATGTTTACAATGGAGGAGTTTTAAAGAACAAGTAGGAACAAAATTACCAAACTGAAACCAGATTCTTTCCTCCTACACAAAACAAGCCCTTCACAAAGGGATTCCTATCACCGTGTTTAAAGGTTTGAACAGAAAGTGAGATTGGACTCAGAAAAAAAGAGTGTGTGTGTGTGTGTGTGTGTGTGTGTGTGTGTGTGTAACTCAGTTACCCTTCAGAGAGCATCTTTTTAATGCGCTCCTTTTCAGAAGACAGGGTGATGTCTGCGCTTTGGCTGCGGAAAAGCTTATCCTCTGGTCCGTTCACACACATCACCGGTGGAGACTGGAGTTCGTCCGAGAGGTCCTAACAAATACATCAGTAAATGGACTCTTCCTAATATTGCACAGAGTATTAGGAATGACAGAATCTCAATGCTAAAATGGATTTTTAGAGAAGAGAGAGGCTGCTTCTTTCATGAAAACCACTTTTTACACCTGAAATAACCAATTCACAGAGTCCACGCAAAAACTGCTCCATGTTTACATTAAAAAAACACACAATTAAGTAAAACTTTACAGCAGAACTACTTTAAAAAGAATAATATTCACTTTCTCTTTGGTTTTTCAGGTCTTGATGGACTCAATAAATATCTAAATTGTTATGGTGTCTGTTTTGGTCTGATAAAATAATAGCTTAGCCAACTTGAAGGCTCAATTTCTAGATTCAGAGCTATCTGCCCATCACAGCGGGTATAAATACAGTTAAAATTCAGAGACAGACAGACAGAAAAATAAAGATATTTTTGTGCCGAATAAAAATTCAGCATTTCAGGAGTCAGAAAGTAAAACAACAATGAAAGACTCACCTGTGAGAACTATAGAAGAAATCCAGCAGGAGGAAAAAACAGACAAAGACACATGTCATCACAAAGAGCATCATCCATAATGACCTTTTTCAAAATATCACAACCACACGAGTACTTAGCTGTGTGATCAGTTGTGCAGTGTAGCGCTACTTAGCAAGAGTTGAGCACTATTAATTGACACAGTTGGCAATTTTCTGGAGTTGTGGCTTTTCCAACGTGTTCATTAGATCGATAAAGACGTGGAGTGAGAGACATCAACTTGGAATCTGTTCAGCCGTAGAATTAAAGGGAAATGGGCATGTTCGTCATGATCAAGCAGATGTAACTGATGGGTAATTATTCTCTATTGATCGAAAAAACCCTGAGCTGACTACATTTCATCATTACAGCGTTTGAGCCAGAGGCTTCTGGGTAGCAGTGAGTAGAAAATGCAGATGGGGTGCGCTGCTGGGTGGCATGTGGGATAATTTTACCATCGTCCTACTTTTCCCTCACTCTCGCTTCCCTCCGAGAGAAGTGACCCAGCTCATCTTTCTCTCGTCTTTCTTTCCTCTCCTCCTTTGATTCACTCGCATTGGCCCTGTCTAATAGCTGAACTGCTGCGGAGAAACACAGGTGCATTTGTGTAACCTTGGCCTGTGCTCACTGTGTCTCCTCAATCCTAAAATGCCAGTGGATCATGGCAAAGTTTTCACTATTACACTTTGAGCCCGACACCTGCAGAGGCTTGCTCTACTTTAGTTTTTTTTTTTTTTTCCCTGACAGGATGGAGCTCACCTGAGGAGCAGCGATGGTTAGGGCTGTGTTGGCCAGTTCTTTATCCTGCGACTTCTCTCGTGCCAGACGAGCTGCATCTTTCACCTCCTTAAACTTCTCTGAAAACTTTTCAAAAGAGGACAAATGATAAAAATGTTTCAGGTAGAGAAACATAAACAATGCAGCACTTTGGAAATGCGCAATGAGTGAAAAGTTTTTAAATAAAAACACTATTCCTGAAGCATTTATCACTTGACTTCAGGTTATTTTACCTGGTGCAGCTGTTGCTCTGTAGCAAAGCCCAGACCGTAGACAGTGTTGGCCCTGCTGTCGGCCCACTGACCAAACTTCTGGGACGTCTTGGTAAATGTCATGCTGGGTGTGACGGTGCAGTTGATAATCGCCTACAGACACAGAGACAACAGAGGTGATCGTCCCTCCAGGTTTTTATCATATGAACAAAACTGAAGGTTTGTGTATCTGTATTTCAGCAACAGACACATGAAAACAGACGAAACAAAACACTTGCACTGAATAATTAGTATTAGTAGTATTTTTCATTAAACTCCTCATTTTAATTAACATTTCACTTAATGTCAGACACTAAAGACCTATAACAACATCTGTACATAGTGTCATTTTTAATGCTATTTTTTTATTCTTGTGCTGAAAAAAGTGCAAAGATGATAAAATTATGCAAAGTGCAAACAAGTACAAGTAAAGTTTTATAGATTCTACTATACTGATTTTTACTTTTTCTCCATTTTAACATATAAAGAGAAAGTTTATTTAGAGATGCAAAATTTCTGTAATGGACTTTCATCAGTCATCCATGCATCTTTTCTATACATGACTTCATTTTCCTTTGCGCCTGTCTACCTAGTGTGCATTACACAACACTTATTTTTCCATTTTAACAGATGAAAGGTTATCTAACAACGCCACTGTTTTGTAGATAAAGCTTTTTTAATAAGAACGTTCACATTTTCAAATGATGGATTTCTCCTTTTAAAAGGTACACAGCAATCAATGACAGAAAGTACACATCAGAATTTAAATAATTCATTTTTCTATTAATAATTTTGTATGATTATTTGAAAACTGCACTGCACTTCAATGTTTGCTGAAATATGACACAGGAAAAACATCTGTGAAGCGTTCGTTTTCCTCTGGGATTTCTGGCAACTTTTATCAAGCAGCTTCTCCGTTGAGACATGTTTATTCTCTTTTTAGTTGAACATGATCAAAAACCGCAGCTCTGCCACCTCACTTATTGTTCGCAGTAAATTCAGAGCAGAGGCACATTTATAAGATATTCTGGCAAAGAGAATGGGCAGCAGCAAAGATACACATCCACTGGGTTCATCACCTCATTCTCAGGAAAGTGGCTGAACCCCCCCCCCCCAGCAGTCCTATTTGTAAACCTTTTTACGTCATCTCCAGTATTACAATAATGGAGCCGATTTAAAATCCCAGAATTGCAGGGCAGCGGCGGCTTAGGAGGAAGCTTTTTTTCCTCCAACAAATGATTACATGAACCCTGAAGTCTGCGTTTCTGCGGTGACATGTTTGACATAACATGTTGGACGGTGGCGGCGGCAGCAGTGAAGATTACGCTGAAGCCAGACACCAGTCCTGGCAGGATTGGGCTGCTGACCGAACAACTGCCACCCCGCCCCGCACTGCCTTCTGGGAGGCAGAAATGTGGGTCAGACCAGAGGTGTTAAGAAGAGATCAGATAGACCCCCCCCCCCCCCCCCCCCCTCTCCTACGCAGCGCTTGTTGTGGCCTCTTCTTCATAATCTAAATCCACAAGCCAGCCAGAAGCACGACCAGGCTGCTGGTTTGTTGATACAAACTATGACTTTGTTAAGTGCATATTTCTTACAGATTTTGTGGTAGGAGGATGGTTGGTGAAGAGGAAAATCGATGTGATGCTGATGTGAGTCCTGTTTTGTTTGGCCTGTGGCTGTGGCTGCAAATACTGAATAGCCTCTTTTAACGACAAGGCCACCATCTTCACTCCAATCACACAGCATGAAATGTTTCATTATCAAAACTTTGTACACTGTCACTGTTATTATGATCATCATGATTTTTTTTTTTGTCTTTATCATGGTCTTCCACCTCACCTTGGTCCCACCCACGCTGATGATGCGGTAGACATTGCGGTTCGCATCATAAAAGAAGGACACGGAGACGGCATGCTTGCTGGCGGGGATCCAGTTCCTCTTGGTGGTGGGGTCGATCTGGAAAACATGGGCCCGGGCGCTGAAGATCGGCTGCTCCCTGGAGGAAGAAACGCAAAGAGATGATGGTGAGATACTGAACTGCAGGAGATGATTTTATTTAAAGCGGCTGAAAACTTGGTTTCAAATCTTGCATATTTCTCTATAGCCTTATATTAAATATTCAAAATGAAAACAACTGTAAAAGTTCAAGTTTCAAAGAAAAAAAAAACATCCTTGTGTGTTATTTATTAGGAGTTTAAGTCGGATCAGATTTGATTGACAGCAGCCTGCTAACATGAACAAACAACGACAAACTGTCATCACATTTTGATTTAAATATTGATTATTGATAAAGTATGTGACACGAACTTTTTCCAACGAGTTTCAAACCGGAGACCAGAAACAGATTGAGAAAATATTTGATCATTTTAAGGCCTTTAAGGCGTCTAACTTTCCACGCAGGCCCACTCACAATGGTCTATAAAAACTAAATTTCATGTATTCAACCTGCCAAGTTCATTTCATACCCAGCCTTGTGTGAATGTAGCTTAACTTTTTCCATACAGACCCATCATTATACAATCCTGCCTAAACTGTGTCCATCTTTTGCTTGAAAAGGAAATCCTTCATTACTTTCGTAACAGGGCATCCGTCTCTCTCTCTCTCTCTCTCTGCCATTCAGGGACAGATGTTGGAACCATCCTCTGGCTTGCTCCCACACTTTTTCCTGCGTCATTCACCAGCCATACAGAGCTGTGACTTAGCTGGAATATGATGTTGACTAAAACGCTCTGAACCTTCTCCCGAGTCACTCACCCTCCACTCTGCTCCTGCCAGTATTTGCAGAGATGTATCCAGGATACGAGGTAAATATATCAAAGCAACAAAGTCACTAGTGTTGAGGAACCGTTTAGCCACTGTCATGTGGTAGGAATAGCAAGGCTGCTAAAAGAAGACTTCCTTCTTTCTCTTCAGCTGGTGTCAGAGTTTGTTCATTGACAGCACTGAGTATTCCCACACAAAGCACAGTACAGATGACAAAATATGAAACTAAAAGTCAATGTCACTCTGAAAGTCATTCAAGTTAAAGTGCAGGCTGTCAAACTGTTAGTGCCTGTTTTCTTCTTGGTACAAATTCCTATACAAACCAATGCAAAGTGTCTCTATATTAAGATAATAATATACTATTATATTATAATAGTTTCCATTACTGTGACAAACACACCAAAGCAAAGCAGACCAACCACTACTATTGAATCCACCTTCTGGACATGAACTGTCAAGGAAGTGATCTGTATAAGCAGCGTATATATATACGTAACCATGGTAACACACATGCGCATCAGCAAGTAAGTTACATGGATTTTCCCTAAACAATCAGAAAGTGAAAAGCAGTTAAAACAGTGCAGTTTGTGTATTTTAGCAGTTTCTCATTAACAGTGAGTGAAACGTAGCGGTTTCCACCTGTTATTATTCGTAACATGCTACAGGTCCAGTTGTAGTTTTGATTAAAAATATCACAATGAATCATGAATTTCTTCATGAGCTTTTTGAACACCAGAGAAGAAATCAGCAGATAAAGAGCAGCAACGTGCTGCATAACTTTTATAATATTAGATTCTGTTTTTCTCATTATAATGACAAACTGAGCAAATTTTTATTTTTATTTTTTACAGCAATACGCTGTCGTATTAGATTAACATTCAAGGATCAATGAAGTTATTACAATTCATCCTGAGGGGGACATGATTGTCTGTAAAAGATTTCATGGCCGTTCACTAGATGTCAAGACTTTTTGCTCCAATTCACAATTGTGAACTTAGATGTGGCATTTAGTGGCACTAGAGGAAAATGTCTGTACAATTTTTCATGGCAATCTATCAAATAGTTATTAAGATACTATTGTCATCATCATCAACAGGAATCAACAAACACACAAAGTCACTGTGATTAGACTCAAGAAAAGAAGCATTATGACAAGACGCTGCTGTTCTTCAGCCTTATCTTAGCTGCTCGCCTCATCAAAATGTCGCCTGAAAGAGGTGCTGAGTTAAAGTATGAAAATGGCAAAAAACCAGGACACTTCTTCTTCTATGCAGTATTGTAAATTGCTGTGGCTGTTCCCAATAGAACTGTATTATTTTGGCGAGTCATTGTACATTTATATCTGACCCCATTAGTGACACAAAAATCCAATAACGGTCTGTGAGTGTGTGTCTCTCACTCTAAGAGATCATGATATAAAAAAGAAACAACATGATATGGAGTTCATATATAATCTTCAATCACACACACATACACAGTGTTTCAAGGACTGGCTACAAAACAAAGATGTTGATATGAACAGAGGGCATTTCAACGGCCGACTCACTCCAGTCTGATAATAACCCGCGCCATAATTCTCCTTCTCATCTCACAGTAATCCTCCCTTAGCTTCTACAACCACTGTTACTGATCTGATCTGAGGTCTGACCGGGACACGACACTGGGATGAGGGCAGTCTGTTTGAAGCTGGGAGTGAGATTTGTGCTCTGGCTTTCTAGTGATATAATTCAGCCATCATATTAGGATCATTTTAAATTTAAAGTTTATATATAAAGTATATGAACAGACGATTAAAGATAAAGATATAAAGTATCTGCTTAGTACTTCTGATGCTAGTGAAGAGCTGACATACTATTCATTCTCCAAGCTCAAACAAGGACGCAGTACAACTTAAAGCCATCTTAACTATTTAAAGGTGCATTGCAGCAGAGGCTGAGATATCCTGACTTTTACTCCCTAGTATGGGTCAAGCATAAAAAGTGCGGGATACTACAATTCCCAAGATGCAACTCAATAGCATCTTTCATTAGACCCTACCTGTCTGTTAAATGCCCTCATCGTTCAAACTCCATGCTGGAGTTTATAATTCAGGTTTTCTGTCAAATATTTGAAGTCTTAAAGTTGAGATGAAATGAAAAATGCCTTTTTAACCCTTTTAGATCACATCCCCAGTGATATTGTGCAACTATTTTACAATATATGCCAAAAAAATACAAAATCCAATCATGTTTTCCTCCTGTAAAACAAAATATGAGTGTGCTTACGTAGGCTTGAACCGACCAATTTCAACCAATAATATTATGAAATCCATCCACCAATCAATCTTCAACTTTTAGCGGCACAGAGCTAAGACACATTATGACACGCCCACTTTTCAACATTCAAGTCAAATTCCTCCCAACGCTTTGTCCTGCCTGTCTATACAGTTTCACTCGTCATGATGCAGAAATGAGATACTCTTGAAATGCTGTTTCATCTGGACTTGAAGCCTTCCTCAAAATAACCCTGATGATATCATCAGGGTCAGACTTTACAAAGCTCCTCTCAGAGCCACAGAGGACATTTAGACAACTGTTCACAGGTTCACAGTGATACCACTCACCACAAGTAAACGGAATTTGATGTGTTAAATTGGCGTGTCCCTTTAACCGCAGAAGAAATTCAGCTGTTGAATTCAAACTATATATTACTATCAGAGGAAATCACGTAACGTACTGTAAAGAGACAGTATTTTTTTTACTAGAAAATGCAAGGTTTTCCAGGAAAATACAACACGTTTTTTGGACTATAATTAGATCTTCAGCAATTGCTTTCATCATCAATTATTTTCTTAATTAATCGTAATAAAATTTCAGAAAACAGTAAAAAAAAGCTGATCACAATTTCCTGAAGCCCAAGGCGATAACTTCAAATTACTTGTTTTGTACGACCAACAAGAGAAAACCCAAAGATATCCACTTTATAATCATATAACGCAAAGAAAAGCATAAAATCTTCACAACTGGGAAGCTGGAACTAGCTGATGTTCTTAAATGATTAATTAATTATCAAAATAGTTGCCGATTAAAAATTGTTTCTATTTACAATGATGGTTATTTGGCTTGGAAGTCATAGCTTTTTATTTATTACTGTATCACTGTGTTTTGTTGTTCCCACACATGTATGTGGAGCCCATATCACACAGAATGAGGTCAGTGACAGAGACGCCAAACAATAAACAAGATGCACGACAAAGCGTCACTCAGTTCATCGTGCCGTCCAGAAGGGCAGCGGGGAAAATGTCCCCACACTCAGTTATGAAGTCAGTCTTTGACCTTGCCTGAGGTTTAGTGTCTGTGGTCTCCTACTGAATATCAGGCCTCTAACAGGATCCACCAGAGCTACGATCCAACCAGAAATCAAACCTGCAACCTCCTGCAGTGGGGTCGCTGGTGGTTCACAATCAAGACTACATGTTTGAACAGATTGGCTGCCAGTGTGTGTGTTTGTGTGTGTGTGTGTGTGTGTATCGGTCAGCGCTTGCTCTTTCCAGTGTGTGAAAATTATTATTCTGTTAACTGGTCAGCATCTTCAGTCTCTTGACCTTCATCCTCAGCAGATGGATGTGGCCTGCAGGGCTTAATGGGGGTCTCTAAACATAAACAGAGCCTGATAGTGATTGGATGGAGGTCCGGGCTGCACCTCAGGATGAATAACTCCACTAATTCCCACCACAATCTACAGTATCCACAATCTGCTTTACTGGGTTTCTCCTGTCACCCTCTCAACTGATCTTTCTAAATCTTTTATACCACAGCTGTTAAACATTAGAATGACAGATTTATAAACTGATGCAAAGACTCTTCCAATCCTCTATACTGGCTAATGCTAAAAAGAAACAAAGTGGCTGCTTTAAACGATTCACTCTTGAAATAACGCACCTAAAAAGACAGTAAGGCAACAATATCTGATTTCAGCTTGTCTGTAGCAGTTTACGTCTGTCCTACTACTGATTAATACTCCAAATTGTAAATCCTTTTTAACCAAATAATAAAAAAATATGATTACATGGTACTATTGGTGACTAGACACATATTTAACAAAGCAGACAGTGCACTTTCTACAATAATTGGAAAGAAATTACACTAATAATGCCTGCCATGCTCCATTGTACAATCGCTCCTTCCTCCTTTCTTACTTACAACTTGAAAGAGAAACATCCTATAAACGCATTAGTAAGAATTATGGATCAAATAATGTGACGGCCACAGGGAGGAAAAACATTACAGAAGATGATTGCCTTAGATTCATCAAGTCTGAAATCTAGAAATGAATCTGTGTTAGTGCAGAGCTGAAGAGGAAAGCAGAACATTGCTCCAGATGTGCTGCAGAGCAAAACAAAACAAAAAAAAAACCAACAAGAGGAGTGATGCTTCATTTCTGTTGCCTTAATCTAACTTTCTGACTATCCTTTGTTCTGAAAGCAAGGTTTGTTTGTTTTTTATTTGCAGGTGTTTGGCATCCCAAGGTCACAAGTACAAGAAATGAAAATGTCACATGGAAAAAAAGAAATAACAAGGACAAGCTCAGGTTCAAGATGTACTTACCTTTCTCTGTGGTGAGGATACATCTTACAAGGAGACTGAGGCTTCTTTTCTACAAAAAAAAAAAAAGAAAAAAAAGAAAGAAAGAGTTGAAGCAGTGCATCCATTAACCCAACAAGTATTTGCACTGGGGCCAAATTCAAACAAAAAATGGTTAGAAGAGTTTGTTCAGCTCATTAACAGCAAACTATTTGCTCTTAATTTTCACTTTGAGCCTGATTAATTGTTCTCCTGAAGCAGCCTCACTCACCCCATGTCGGTGTGAAACCTTCTTGTGTTGTTTCTGAGATGAATTCCGCGCTGAAAGTGCCGCTGTCTCCTCTTTCTCTGAGCTTCCAGATGCTTTATTCTCCAGAGGGGGGGTCGTTCACTGCAAGGCGCCACACCACAGCCTGCTGCAGCACCGCGCTGCTTGCCCTGGTCACCGGAGTCCGGCCGGACACCTCTGCGGAGCTCGGAGAGTCAAAGCCCGGCGGAGGCAGAGCTGCTGACCTCGATGACTGAAGTGACCGCAGTCCCGTCTGTGTGCATTTTGCGGCAGTGATGAAACAGCTGCTACTTCTTTATTTCTTTCTTTCTTTCCTCTCTCTAACCCCGTCCTGGTGGTCGGAGCTCAGCTTTCCTCTCTCCAGTTTTCAGCTCTTCATCCAGCCGGCTGCTCGCATTCAACAGTCTGACACAGCCGGCAGCAGAGTACCACCTGCTGGCTCTACGGGCTCCGAGCACCGGCTGCAGCTGTATGTGGCAGCGAGGCAGAGAAACTGTGTCAACCTGCCTGCAGCCAATGAGCCTGCATGTGTGCATACTGCCAACTGGATCTTATAGGTCTGCTTGTTGCTGCCAGTTTAAAGGCTTAATGAAATATCGTCCCGAAGGAAAAGTCATGACCTGAAAAAGACGCCTTAAGTTAGTTATGTTGCAGCTTTTTCAGGGACTATAGTTGTAATAGAACAAGAGTTGTTCTGGCATGCCCTCACATAGATTAAAATAAAGCTTCACATATTAATAAATAGGCAGTGTGTCAATCTATCTGCGTGATGAGTAAAGAAAAAGTATTTTCACCCACAAGAGAAATAAAACAGTGAAGTCACTTAGGGGAGCAAAAAGAAGCAAACTTTAATTTTCCAGGATTATTAACAGGAGAATATTTGTGAGCATAATTTTCATAACTGTCAACCTCAATTAGTGGGCAGAAAAAACAAAATGGAGCAGCCATGTGGCCAACACAAAACTTCTTCATCTTTATTTTCAGAATTTTCACTTCTGAACAGCAATAAAGCCAAATAAAGATGATCACAGCAACAAATATAGAGGAAAACATCCAACTCAAAAAGTTACCGTCTAGTCATAGGACATGCAAAAACTATATGTGTTGGTAAAAGATAAGTTTCCTTAAAATATGACATTTTTAATAATTAGACCTGAAATATGTCAGTGATCAGGTGCAGATAGCATGTAATGGTGTCCACATCCAGACAGGATGTTACATAAAATAACAGCACAGAAATAAACAATGTTAAAGTTCAACAACTCTAATATCTACAGATACTGTAATTCATACAGAAAGGGAATATAAATATCAGTTTGATGTCCTGTGAAGGATGGAGATGCAACTATTGCACAGTTATTACAGTTAGAGTTGACTGTAAAATGACCTATAACGGCTAGTAATTCATTATTGTGGGAAGATGAACATGGAATTTATGACATGTTTTACATAAACATTCAAATCCTTGTGGCTTCTTTCTGACTTTGGCAGTCTGAGCACTTTTAGCAGGTGTGCTCTGTGAAACTGATGGATGAAACAAACATTTTAGGGGAATATCTAAAGTATTTTAGGGTCAGAGTGAAGGTGGCTGCATTCTTGACAACCACTACTGTTTTTTGATGATGACTAGATATTTCAGTCAAAAGTTTGGATCACAAGGAAAGCTTCTGCTTCCTGATCCAATACTGATGAAAACAAGCTGCGTGGAAACTTCACAAGTGTCCTTCCAAAGAATGTGAGATGAGAACAACACATGCACACAGTACAGAAACACAAAGTTTACCAAAGTTACGAAACTAACTAACTGTTGTGTCTTTGATGTGACGCACTACTACTTGTGACAGTTTTACTCATTTCTATAAGTTCAAGATTGTATGACAACAAAGAACAAAAACTAGAGGAAGAAAAGGTGAAAGGGCATTTTCTAGAATCTACAGCCTAAACAAAAATTACATTGTGTCTAAATAATTTGATATTTTTGTGCCAAATGTAGTGCACATACATCATATAACCTCTGAACTGGTAATCAGTGGACTTTCCAAAATGCATCTTTCACCACAGTCCAACACGGTGAAATCTATCACCAAGTTTGGTTCAAAGATGGGAAAAATCGTACTAAAGCACTTCAAGTTTTCATCATTCTTTGTAGTGGGTGGTTTTATCAGGTGCTTCACACTCAACTGACAGAAAAACTCATCATAAAGAAATGATGTCATTGTTTACATGCTTATTGACTTGTGACTTTTTGGGGAGTACTGCCCTCTTGATTTGGCTTATTAGATGCATTTAGCTCTTTATGCTGATGATGATCCGTCTCTGCTAGCTCTACAGGCTTCAGGGTCAACAGTGAATCAGGAATGAGGCAAAAAAAATGACAGCTTCATTCTGTTATAAGCAGGTTATGATGCTTATCTTTCACTCTTTTGTACTACTGAAAAGATATATTTAGAAGAGCAAAAACAAAATTGTCTCACTAGCTGCAGATCCTTGGAACACACCTCCTCAGGTCTGGAGACAAAACTGTTTTTTTTTTTTGTTTTTTTTTAAAATATATTTTCAAGAGCTAATTCCACCACTTGTTCTTTGCAGACCACCTTGAGAAAGACAGCCCACTACACTAGCTTACATCACTGAAAACCTCAATGAAAACAGCCTTTTTTTTTCTTTTTTTTTTTTAAAGAAAACTTTCCAACTCAAAGCTGAGAAAAAAAGTGAATGATCTGTGCCTATGTGATCCTCAAATTTCATTTGATCTCTTTGAGGCACAACACCACAAGCACTTTTGAGTTCACTCGAATAGCCAGTGTGTTCACACTCTCCTCTCCCAGATGCTTAGATGTGACCAAACGCAGAGCCTCGATTCAAGCTTTGAGTTTTAAAAAGTTGCCATATCAACTGCTTCAAGAGTTGTGTCCCCTGTTTGTTTTCTCTCTCTCTCTCTCTCTCCAAGTCACAGAAGACATCCTGTTGAGTTAGCTTGGAGGACATATGTGTGAGACACCTCTTCTCCATCTTTCTCAGCTTTTGGAGCAAGATTTCCAACCATACTGCCTGGAGATCCCCGAGGGTTCAGGGGCATACGAGGGACCAGATGACACAGTTGCCCCCCTCCCCCCTTCCCCTCTCCAGAATCGTTTGAACCTTCCACCCTCCTTGACCTGTCGAAGGTCTCGCCTCTCCAACTGCGCTGCTCCGTCGACGACAGCTTTCTCCTTCGCCATGTCTTCGCGTGTGAGCAGCAGTGCCTTCGCTCCTCCACCAGCCTCCCACTCTTTCTCTCTTGCTCTCTTCCTGTCCAGCTCTACTCCCATTTTTGCTCTCACTCTTGTGATTGGTTGGTTTCTCACGGTCTCTCTCCTGTTACTTTCACACAGTGGTGCTTCGGTTGTAGCAGTGGAAAACGGGTATCCATGTTTGTTCTTTTTTGTTATTACCCAGATTAAAATACCAATGAACTAAGCTTAACACAGGCCTAGCTCCTTTCAGGCAACCTGTAAGACAAAGAAACAAATATATACTGTTATTTGAGGAAATATTCATTTATCATTTCAAAATATTACAAGATGCTTTTCATCAGTTGTTATTTTTGCTTTAGTCTACTGTGGAATTGCTTACAGTCTAGTACTGGGACAGTCCAGTCACACCACCGTGTTGGTAGGCCCGCTCCCCCTGGTAGGTGGAGTCCTGGGACAAAGCCACATCAATCTGGGACTTGAACTCATCTCCTAGGTAACTGTCCTATAATGGGACAAACAAAAAAGTGGAAGAGACCAGTCAACAGATATTCCTTCATTCCTTTCCAGTCGTAAAATGAGTAAGCCTTTTAAGACAAGATGAAGTTTGTACTTGAAAAGGAAAGCTGGACAAACATTTGGAATATATGTGCAAGCAGCCCTGGCGTTGGGTAGTAACTGTTATAAATAAACAGACCACAAACAGTTTACACAATGAGACAGCACAATGAACAAACCTGTGAGAGTTCAGGCTGGGAGAGCCCAGGCTGGCTCATCTGTGACGGCTGGCTCATGTTGATATAGCCCTGGGTCAGAGGCCCCTGGGAGAAGGGCTGGGAGCCCAGGTCCTGGCTGGCCTGGCTGCCACTCATATGGCCTCCATGCTGTCCTCCATTCCCTCCACTGTGGTTCCCCATGTTGCCGCGGTTTCTTTGACGGCCACCTCTAGTGCCACCACCTCCTCCGCTGCCTGCCTTGCCTTTCATACCGCCACCACGACCTGCAGAGAAATTAAGTTCAGTAACACAATTTAGAAAGTGTTTCACCGCAGCTCTAACTGAAGAATATGTAAGCTTTTAAGAACTATATTCTCAGCCGGGCTCTTACAGCTTCCTCTCTGTCTCACCTGCTGTGGGTCCGTTGACCTGTCCCATGTACCCAGGTGGAGGTATGGGGGGCATCACTAGGTTGAAGGGGATAGGGATGTTCATGGAAGTCATGGGACTAGGGCCTGTGCCAATCATACCAATCTGGTCGTGGGTCTGGAAATACATGTTGGATGTACGCCCTGCAGAGAAAATATACTCTCTTTTAAATTGTTTGGCTGTATGAGGAGCTCGTCTTGTCACAGGTGAACTTAGAAAACACATCAAACCTGTCTGCAATAAACTAGCAAAGTCAATATATTCAATATCTTCAGGGGGTTTATTAGTAAAAAATTGTGTAACATTAAGGGAAGTTTGTGTGTTGTATGAAGAACCACTCACCGTTGCTGCTGCGATCGTAAACAGATCCAGGAATGAGGGCCTCCCTGGCATCATACATGGCTGTGCTCATGAATCGACCCCCCTGTAAAAGCACAAAACAAGCAACGCTAATTTACAAGACGTCATTATTCTTCAGATTCATTGAGGCCTGTTTTCGGTAAACTCCTCATCCTAGGTGCATGAGTAAATTAGGAATCGCATCCCAAGTCCTTCCCATGTCCCACTGGCAATCTGTATGCTGTGTATAAAATACACACAGTCACACACACACATATACTAAACTCACAGGGTTTATGGTGTTGACCAGCTTGCGAGGCTTGCTGAATTGCATGAGGCTCTCCCTCAGGTTGTTCAGGGGGCCTTCGACCAGGACCTTCTGTTCCTTGTAGTAGTTCAACAGGTGGTTCCACAGGGGCTGCTTGGACAGGGCCTTGGGGTTTCCCACAATGATCACACCATACCTACATGATAGAAGAAGATTATAATTATTATCAATGACTTAATGATTGAAAGTTATAAGTAGTCATCATAGTGATGGTACCAAGCTAATGTTAGGGACAAAAATCCCACAGAGGATCAAAGGTGTTGTTGTACCTGGCCCTTGTGAGTGCCACATTGAGACGACGTGGATCATTGAGGAAGCCGATGCCCTGGTGCTCATTGGCCCTCACACAGGACAAGATGATGAAGTCTTTCTCTCTACCTTGGAAAGCATCCACACTGGCGATCTCCACCTCCTGCACAAACAGTGAAGAGAAATTTGTGGATGACTCAGCATTTAGGATAATATATTTATTGATTGTGAGAAATATTTTGGTTGTACTTTCATCACAAATTAAAAAAAATAAGATAAATGACCACACAGACTACAGGTTTTTGAGGCTAATTTAACCTTTTAATCTATACCTAACATCTCAATGGATTTCAGGAAATGAAACGATGATGATGATGTGTTTAAGTGCACAATTTGCACATTTAAAATGAAAAAATATTTGTCACTATACCTGGTACAGTTTGGTATGGAGGGAGCCGCTGAACTGCATGTACTGGACCAGGTAAGACCTCTGTCCCTCATAAGGGGTGATGATGCCGATCTGATCGGGTTTTGCTCCGGCCTTCAGCAACCTGGTGGTTATTTTCTCCACATTGGCTGCCTCAGTTCTGCATAAACAAGAAGGATGACATGAGACAGAGAACAATTATTTATGTTAACATGTTACAGAACTTAATTATGTTTGACTGACAGTACACACATTGATGTGATGTCACTGCAAAGTGCCACATTCAGGCATATGGCTTAATATGAAATGGAGGGAAAAACATAAATATTACGTCAACATAATGATAAAGCAAGTTGAAACCTGTTGAGATATGATGTTCCAGAGCTGGCGATTTCCTCTTGGCCTTGGGTGACATAAAAGAACATCGGCTTGTCAGGCTGCGGCCACTGGAAGTCAAAGCCTTTCTTCACACGGTCCCCTGCAGAGAGACAAAACAAACATAACTCAGGACTGGTGATGAATAGAAAAGTAGACCAACTAAAGTGGAATAAGCCTGGATCAGCTACAGGCTTTATGTGCATTTATCTACCTATTACAGACTGGTGACAAATTAAAGGAAAAACCAACATAAAATGTCTTAGTAAGGTGTTGGGTCACCACGTGCCACCAGAACAGCTTCAATGTGCCTTGGCATTGATTCTACAGTCTATGAACTCTCCTGGAGGGATGAACACCATTCATTTAACTGCACTGTCTAACACGTAGGTCCAAAATCTCCCATAGGTGTTCAACTGGGTTGAGGTGTGGTGACTGTGAAGGCCACAGCATATGATTCACATCATTTTCATACTCATCAAACCATTCAGTGACCCCTCATGCCCTATGGATGGGGGCATTGACATCCTGGAAGAGACCACTCCCATCAGGATAGAAATGTTTCATCACAGGATAAGGGTGATGACTCAGAACAACTTTGTATTGATTTGCAGTGACTCTTCCAAGTGGACCCAAGCCATGCCAGCAAAATGCCCCCCAAAGCATAACAGAGCCACCAGATCCCCTCACTGTAGGGGTCAAACATTCAGGCCTGTACCGGTTTTTCTTTTAATTTGTCACCTGTCTGTTTGTGCAACTATGTGCATTATGACTGCTTCAAGAATTATTACAGATACATTTTTAAAAAGAGGTTGAAATACAGATAAACCAAACCTACAACAACAAACAGTGCTTTAAATACCACTAAGGTGATACAAACAAGAAACTGTAAAACAGAAAGAGAGCTGCATGCAGGAGATGTGAGGTAACTTGGTCTCATGTGTTCTTCCCAAATTTTCAAAGTGGATTTATAACGGTTTATAAGATCTGACAGGATCACTGGACAGTAAAGTCCTTTTTTAAATTGTCAACTGTGTGGGGAAAGCAGTCAAGGAAAAGTAAGGCAGCGGCATCATGTTATTAAGTTGCAGGAATGTAGAGGGCAGTTTCAAAAGGGGAAAGCCATAATTGAACATCACAAAATTAGATTTCAAACAAAGTTTCTTTTTGTCTCACCGGCAGTGACTCCGTTCTGCAGGGAGCCCTCATAGAAGATGTTGGAGGGGAAGGCGCTGAGGGCCGGGTGCATGCGGTACTGGACCTGCAAACGAATTGGCCGGATCCCCAAAACTACCAGACGCTCAAACAGAGACTGGGAAAGACCTGCTTTAGCTGCCTTCTTACACATCACCACAGGGCCCAGCTGGCAGTGGTCACCCACCAGGATCAGCTACAAAGAAAACACATCATTAAAAGGTTAAGAGGAAAAATGATCAAGACAAAAAAACTGGGGTATAACAGCACTTTTTCCATCATGATAAAGCTTATAATTAATGGAATAATAGACTTAAGTGGATGAACATTAATGTGATATTAACCCCGTCAAAGACAAAAGATGCTTCCTTAGATACATAAAGACATAACTCAAACAAGAAGGAACTGAGCTGCTTTAATTCTCACCAAAATCTCCACAATACATTAAAATAACCAGTAGTGCTAATAAGGTTGTTAATATTAATGCACTAATTTGTTAATATTTCTATATCAATTTACTTGGTTTCAGAAATATCCCTGTGCCCTTACCTGCTTGGCCCCCAGGACGACAGGCACCATGCACTCGGGTTCAGTGGCCTGGGTGCTCTCATCAATCAGGATTGATCTAAACTGCATCTTGGCCAGGCGAGGATCCCCCGCCCCGACACAAGTGCAGCAGATCACATCTGCATTCTGGAAAAGAGGGAAAAAATAAAATAGATAAAAGCATTTTCATAACACAGTTTCAGTGGGCCTGTATGAGTTAGAATAACAAATCATTAGATGTTTAATGACCTTTATATCTTAGTTGATGTACAACTTTGTGACTAGAACTGTCAGAAACAGATAAATAAAACATTTATCAGCACTTGTGGGTTCAGTGACACCAGTCTTCATACCATAAGCAGCTCCCTCTCAGCAGTGCGTCTCAGAGCCCTGTAGCGCTTCTCGTCTGAGGAGGACAGCTCTCCAGTCTCGTCCTTCAGCTGTTGGAGCTTCTGAAGTTCTGGCATACTGTGGGCAGAAATCATTTCAACACAGTTGGAGATCAGTGTTGTGCAAATATTCATCAGTAACAGATTGTATTACTAAGGGGGGTCTGGATTCATTTTATTCCACCAGTGACTATATTTGTACTTCCTGGATTTCCCTTTGTTGCTACATAATGTTAACTCCAGCCAATGCTGCTCAGTAACATTATTTTATAATTTTAAGTTATAAATCAGTGCTGGGACAACCTAGCACCTTGTAGTTTTTTAAGACGCATCTGATTTAAGAAGTGAACACAAGTTCACCACACACATAAAAAGGTAAGTTGTCCTTTTAAAGAACTACTTTTGATAATAGCTGGTCATGTGTTACCTGTCCATGTTGCGGGTCTGGTTATGCAGAGCCAGGAAGGACACAGGAGAGTCGATGGCCTCCCTGCTCTTGGCACACAGCCTCACCACTTTAAGTCCAGTCTGGTGGATCTTCTCTGTCAGCTGGTCAACGGCAATGTTACTGGGAGCACACACCAGCACCGGCCTGGAGGGACACAAGTTACAGTACTGTCTTAGGCAAAATAACATGTAGCCAACTCATTCTTCAACAAGAAAATCAGTTAATCAAGACATGTTTAAATATGTTAGTTGTAATAAATTACCTTTCAATGAAAAACTTACAACTTACAATTATATCCTAAAAGCCAGATGTTCCATTTAATGTTGAATAAATACTCACATTCAAACTAAATACCAATAATTAAATATCATAACTTAGTTGCACAAATATTGTCCCAGACTGTACATACAAAGTAAACACACATTGACAAAAAAGTCAAAATATTTGTATGTGTCTTACCCGTTGCCCTGTCTAGCCAGGTGATACACGATAGTGGCAGAAGTCACTGTCTTCCCTGTGCCAGGAGGACCCTGGATCAGACTGAGGGGACGCTGCAGCACCGTCTTTACAGCATACACCTGCATTACAAATTACAATTACAAAGCCCATCCATGTGAACCCTGGGAGGCCTAGTCCTAGGAAGCCTCATGCAGTCACTATACAAGCATAAGTTCACATCCCTTAGATTTACCCCAAGATGTGTGATTTTGTGTGATTTAAGTGAACTCAATCTTTACACTGTGTGTCATCTCTGTCATGTTGTGTGTGTTGTTGTAATGAAGGGTATAACTTCTCTGATAATGTATTACCAAAGTCTATAAATAACATCGTTTGAGTTGTCTTCTCTCTAACTTACCTGGGAGTGATTGAGGTCAGGTAGTCCCTGGGCAGTGAAGCGTTTGGGCAGCTGACACTTGATGACCACGTCCTCTACCTCATGTCCCAGCAGTTTGTGGTAGATGTAACCAGACACTGACGTCTCATCCACAGCAAATGTCTTCAGGGCACTCTGCATCCTGGATGAAGAAGACAGAAATATTGAGATAATGTTCTGCACTAAATCTGACTCATCTTTCAGTAGGTTAAAGTAACACATTCATACAATTTAGTGAAACACCAAAACTTCTTCAAAGTTGGCTGAATATGTGGAATGGAATACTTTGCAGTTCAAGTACACTTTAGCTCCCGCTTACACTAAATCATTAACTAACCTTTTGACATGAAAAAAGATTACATTTACGTAACGGATACATAAAGTACAAAGCCAAAGATTGTTTTTTTTCATAATTAATGGGCAGATATCAAAGCAAGAGACAAGAACAAGTGTGTGGCTGTTTTGATTACCTGTCAAAGGAAGTGGACTTCCACACAAAGTCGACCTGAAAGTTGTGCGGGATCTCCACTGGAGCCCCGGCACTGCTCCTCAGCTCTATGGCGATCTCATCACCATAGTCTGGTACAGTGAGTGAAGGAAGAGGCAAAACATTTGACCATATAACTGTAGTTATTCTAACAAATTATTCTGCTATGACAATATGCCTGGTCTCTAGTCTGCTTCATTTAACCATACCTTTAAGTCAAATATTTAAAAAGGTGCTGTCAGTAACATTTTATTGCAATCAATACCGTTACTCATCTGTTACCTGAATGGCTGCTGACATGTCAAGCTTTAGAAACAGATAAGAGCCTCTGCATTTGGTTTTGCTTCATTTGTGCAGCGTTTGTAAGGTGGAGAGAGTGTTGGAATCTGGAAACTTTTCCACACAGACGCAGGGCTGACATTATATTTATTAGACAACTTATGTAGCGCCTAAGAAGCTAACATTATCTGCATAAGATAATGTACTAGCCATTTGTCAATTTATACAGGAATCAAGTACACAGATTGATCTTTGAACATCAGGCAGGCAAATGTATGTTTTTACTGCTAGCTCAGTGTAGCACCACCTCATCTCAGTCACTTTGTACTTCATGGTGGAGTTATTGATATTTTTCAGAATAACATTTATAAACGGTGGGTTAACACACTAACAATAGTTCTGATATATAGCCACGGGTCTTATTACTGGAGTACTGTTACCAGTTAACTAAAAGATGGTAAGCTGTAGAAGCCAAATCTAAATATAGAACTTGCTTTAAAAACCAGTGGGGACTTAGGATGAGGACACAAGTCTGCAGATGTTATTGTAGTTTCACACGTCTGCCACTAGATGTTGTTAAAGATCCATATTTTACTGACAGCACATGAGCAAACGACAAATTTAGAGGCCAACATGCCAGTGACAAACTTTTTTTAATACCCATATACATTACGGGTATTTGGTTTCATGTTAGATATTATCTGTATTTTAACTGTTATAAGGATACTATCAGGGACTTTGATGACATGTCCAATGCCTTTCCATGGAGGAGCCAGGTCTCCTTTGTACCTCAGGCAAATTTCATCTCCCTGCATCAGTCGCATATCTGAAGGACAGCACATAAGACAGACACAAAAGAAAATAACTTTGTGTAAATACGCAACAGTGCATGGTGTAAAGATACCAAAGCAACAGTTTCAGAATAATTAATATCAAAATAAATGTAAAGAACATAAAATTGGAATATTTGTTTTTTTACACCAAGAAGAATGCAAAGTAAGAATAACATGAAAAATACACTTCTTAGATATAATGATGATGCTAAACTTGAAGTGCAACCACAAATAAATACCTGAGTCTGTCTTGGGGAGGGTGAAATAAGCAATCCTCTTTTTGTTCAGACCCAAGTCCCATCTGACCGTAATGTTGTCTTGAGTCTGTTAAGAAGCAACAATAAAAATATGTTTAACACTGAAAGGTCAGCAGAAATTTCCTGTTGTCAAAATTACTATGGACAATAAAAAAAAACTTTAAAATAATTTTATTACATAATTAAAATACAACATGCATGACTGTAACAGCTTCCCTTTACATGCAGTGTGATAAAAAACACCCAACTAGAGCTTAAAGGATTTGTTCATTATTTTAATCCACATGAAAAGAATTGATCGCTATTTTGATAACTAATAATGATTTAACTTATTTATCAAGTAAAAATAATAAACATGAGGCATTATTTAAATGAAGGACCTGGGACTCTTTGAGTTTCTTATCATAATCAGCCTCCAGCTTCACCAGAGGACCAAAGATGTTCTGGTATTGGTAGGCATCCTCATAGCGGAGCAGGACGTGTTGGGGCTCCTCATCCACACCAGGCTTCTCCAGGTCCTCCAAGGTTGCTGTAGGATTTTCCTGCCAAGCAGAAACACAAACACACAAACGAACAAACACACAAACGAACAATGAGTGACAGATTAAGATGAAGATATAAAAACAAAATAGAGTGATATGAGAGTTGAGTGTTTTCTGTCAAAATGCTCAAAAAAAATAGGAACTTAGGCGTTGAAACTGATACTGAACGGAGAGTAATGGCTCAGAAAACACCAGCAGTAGAGTTATTTGCATCACACCCAACTGTATGAATACATCGGGTGAACAATATAGATAAGCCTTCGCTGAAATTCAAGTTATGTGGGTTCAAAATATTTACATATAGTTATGGGTGTGTGCAAACACCTGACAGCTGCACTGAAAGTACCTTCCAGAGTTCCTCGAGCTTGTTGATCTGCTGAGCAGTGATCTGGCGGGCCCTGAGCTGCTCCTGCTCTGACGGGATTTTGACCAGCCAGGACAGGAAGCAGCGGTCCTGAATGAGAGGCTGCCACTGCGAGCTGTCCCAGTTGATGTCTTTCAAGCTGCTCTGGCTGGCGCATGGCTGCCTGTGGTACGACAAAAGCAAAAATGGCAAACGCTAGGAAATTCTATATTCATTTTGATTACCCTCATCAACAGGGAGATCAGGGTGATCAGCTACATAAAAGCACCTTTACCTGCACAGTAACACCACTACTGAGTCGGCCTTTGCAGGGATGAAGCCCAGCAGGAAGACGTTGCGACAGCCACAGTTGTAGCACTCCAGCACAGTTTCCCCCAGAGGGCCGTCTTTATGCAGGGTCACCTCCTTGGACTTTGCTCTTACCAGATGGTTTACAATGTGGCTAAAAGTTAAGAGAATGACAATTAATGCACCAGGAGGAGAAAGTGAAAAAGACTACAGACCCGTGTTCAGTGAGGATGTACTGTACACTATTGATTCACCTACAATCAACATGTCTTGATTTATTTTATTTTATTCAGACTCGATCAAAATCAAACATCACTACAAGAAGAATTCAGCAAAAAATATTTCTAAGATGCACTGAGGAGTTACGATGAAAACTGATGACCCCAGAAACCAAAGATGTTAGTCATCGGCTACACTGATATAACGTAATGCATTTTTGATAGCTTTTGATATTTTGTCAAATATGTGTTTAGTAAAACAGTTTTAAATACAGAGGCCCATCAAAGGTCTATCACATAGCAACTAGCAAGACAAGTTCAACAAAAGTTTAAGTGGTGTTAATGGGTTCACATCATTGTCAACTGTGTTATTGTGTGTTTATTGCCTTGAGCTATCCAGCTACAGTCACGCATAACCTGTACATGATTGATTCCTTCTAACGATGCCTGAAAGTTCAGCTACTGTATTAACCCCATCAGACAGAAGAGGAAACCTTGTGAATATAGATGACATTTCTCTGATTTGGGAAAAGAAGAATATCTTGGTAATGTTTTACCTATTAAAGAAACATGTGGCTACTTTAAATTACGATTTCAAAGACATAACTTTGGATTTGAGTAGCTTTATATTAGTCTAGGAGGCTCTTTAAAGTCAGTAAACATAAGTATATTAAATTATATTTTTAACTACATATCCAAATAATAACTACACATTTATAACCAAGGCCTCTGAACACAGCAGGAACTCATTATTACAGTCATAGTGTACTGTACTCCTGCTATAAGGATATGGTATCTGTGAAATGATTCTTCCCCAGTTAATGTAGCTAAGTGCATCACCAGGTAGGGTCAATAAGAAAACGGAGAAGTCACTATATCTTACCTGCCAGATGTGTTTCCACGGCCGTTGCAGAACCACTTCTTGCTGGTGTTGCAGTAGACCACACAGGCTGGATCATGAATCCCACAGTAACTAAAATAAACAAGAGTCATAATTGAACCTGTTATCATATCATATCATGCTTCAGAGACCAAAACAAGAAAAATAAGCAAATATATGCGTGATAAATTGTCACCAGCTTGATTCAAAATGGATTTATTTCAGATTATGCTACACAATTTTTGGTGCCACAAATCTGTGCAACTAAAGTAGTGCAGCAGTCCAGTTTATAGTATCTTTATAGCTGACTACAGCTGCAGCTCATGCACAGTACAGTGATTTTTCATTTCCCATTTTCAGGATTTAACAAACCAGAGTGACTTACACTTGCTGGAATATAATTTAAGAAACTGAATATGCATATTAATGTAAACAATTCGAAAAACTGTCAGTGTTTTACAAAGAATTTGACAATTTTTGAGAAAATCTTCCTTTTGTTCCCTAAGGAAATAATGTACCCAGATTGCCTCTAAATTTTAATTAACATGCCACTTGGTTCACTAAAATACACACTTACTGAGTTGTCACATAGCCTGTCAGATAGTAGTGAACTAGCTGCATGCCTAAATTGCCTAAATCACAATGTCTGGATTGTAAATTGCTGATGTGTATCAAAGTTCCCGCCTGATTATTTGTTTTCCAAATATGAAAACATTGGAAGGAAGAGGGTGGAACATTATAAACAAAATTGAGGCTCTCATTCTGTCCAACAAACTTTGTTTTCACAGCAAATTATCTCACACTGAGTATTTATCTTATCTAGCTGAGAAATGGGAGTATCTGACGTGCCAGACATCCCCAACTGGACTTTTTATGGCACAGCCAAACTACTAACAGCTAATTTAGAGTTAGGCAGTACATGAGCTGTGATTTGAGCAGAACAGCACTGCTGAAGATTATGTGCCATCTGCAAAATAGGGAGGGTTGTGCGTGTTGCACATCAAGGACAGCATTTGAGAATGAGTCCCAAAGGACACAGAGACCACCTTAGATACTGGTTTGAACATGCAATTTTATCCCATTTTAACCAGTGAAGTGAAGTGGACAAGATGAATCTAATATAAACCAAATATAAAGTCTGTGTGGATATGTGGTATGGCATTAGAAGCGTAAATATTCCCTGAATTAAATTACGTGATTTAATAAGTGACTATTTATATAATAAGTTTCCCACTCTGTTGACAGCCACAGCACCAGTCACATCAGTCTTGTCATTTACCTGCAGGCATGCACAGGAAGATCCTTGGTATAGTAGGTGTCCTCCTCATCCTCCTCAAAGTTCAACTCCGCCAACAACTGACTGGCTTTAACCACAGGGTCGTCTCCATTCTGCAACACCCCGTCAGGACCATTAACCTGAGGAGACAGATGTGCAAAATCATGAAAATGAACTGAAAGTTTATGTCAACCCCATAGAGAGTGAAAGCGTTCTGTTTCAGGATTACAAATAAAGCCTTACATGGTCATATATTTCACTTGGAGTCCGACAGTCTGGCTGTCATATCAATGTTGCTGACAGCAACATCAAAGCCTGTGTACATGTATCTAACAGCTAGCGCTGATTGTATTTAACTGACCTTTGTGATTGTTGCTATTAGTAATGGATACTGTAAGTATTTAGTACATTTCAGTTCTAGTAAGTATAAATATGGGCATTCATGACCGCACTGGCACGCTGACAAATCCCTGCTACTCTTATTTGTACGGCAATAAAGTCCTAAATCTTGACATGGTAGCTATTCTCGGCATGCTAACTCTGCTAGCTCGCTAGCTAGCATGCTAGCCAATTAGCGGGATAAAAGCATGGTAACGGATGGAAGGCGTCATCATGCTAACCAGCTACCGTTGGCTAATTCACATTTTGTCAACACAGTTGATATTTTTGACTCATGAACCTGGCTGTCCAGCTGACTCTGGGTTTGGCCCTGGGTCTGGGTCTGGCTCGGCAGGGTGAAGTCGGTGAAGTCGTACTCGGAGCCCTGGGTGTCCGCTCCCAGCAGCTCGGCTTCCTCGGTGTCCAGGAACGTTAGAGTCTGCGAACTCGGCCCGTACGCCTCGACACTCATGTTTTTTTGCCTTCTTGTTAACGATATTTTAATAAATATTTCACAAAATGTCGCTATTCAAGAAAATAACGAATAACGGAGGCAGAGTATTAATGGGAAAACGAGAAACAGGAGGTAAGAGAGAGCTACAGAGAGCCTCGACTGCGGCCGCGTTCCGTTTGTCTTTTCCCCCCGCTCGTCCCCTCTCCTCTCTCACTTCCACTTGGAAGGTAATCTGGAGGAGGTGAGGTGAGGGAAGGAGACAAGGAGACACCACTGAACAGAAATGGGACACTTTATTGCTTACATAAAAAAGAAAAGAATCTGTTTATTAATAATAAATAAATAATACAATGTAAAATTCATTCATTAATTGAACATTATCCTACAATGTAAAATATTCAGTGAAATAAGGAACATTTACTTTAATAGGTTCAACTCTGTAATTTCAGATTTCAGAGCTTAATGACCTCTCAAAATTAAAAATACTCCTAGGAGACAGGGTATATCTTGCTTACCAATATGTATTTATCAATATATCAATCTTAATATAATTAATATGTAGGCTATCAGTCTTAATGTTTTGTTAATGTTCATGTTATTGTTACTTTGTATTGTCCAAACATTTTGATATATTATATTTTGATGATTTGGCAACATTGTTCTCAAAACCTTTATGCCAATAAAACCCATTGAAATGAACTGAATTCTTTTGTACTGCACTTTTCATTCAACTCAGAGTAAAACACACAACATAAAGAAGATAATAATATAAGAGTTAAGATGAATAAGCCTTCCTGAACAGAGAGGTTTTTAGTCATTTTTTTAAGAGTCAGGGGTCTGTGCTGCCCTCAGACGGTTTAGAAAGGCTGCTCCGGTTTAGCAGAGCAGAAGGCCAAGTATGCAGCATACAAATAATGTGTCCAACATAGAAGAATACAAATATAACAAGACTAAGGTAATAATAATGAAATAGAATAAGCAAAGTAGTACTAACATTAAATGAACAATTTAAAATTAAAAAAACTATTTACAGAATGAGGCAATAATAGTTTTAAAAGTTTTAAAATGGGATATAAAACTTGAAATGAAATATTGACTGTATGAGGGAAATATGGACTCAACTACAGATGAAGAAATGGTGACAAGTGCAAAAAATTAAATGTGTTATGTGCAATAAAAATGTAATTATATAACAGTGGAGGTTGAATGCAATGTACAATCTAAAGTCCAGTTTGATGAAATATATAAAAGTGACCAGTGCAGGGAAAAAATGAGGGATGTGAAATGTAAAGTCCAGTTTGATAACAGTACAGTAAAAGTCTATTACTCTATTAAGAACACAAAGAAGTTTATTATGCATATATGCATATATACAAGGTCAAATCTTAAAAACAGTACTCATATTCTGCCCTTAACTTTGTCTAATCTTTAAGAAATAAAAATGTCATTTGAAGCATGTATACAGCTTTTTCATATTTTTATTTGTTTGTTTTACAGGAACACAACTCTTTGACAAAACAAAACAAAAATAAGTGTAAATGAGTTATAGTTAGCTCAGAGGGCTAATTTTCATCTGTTGACCCTAGCCACATGTTCAAACACGCATGCTAAAATACAAAATTGACATATATTATAAAAATTAAGATATACATCGATACAATACACATCCACTAATAAATAATGCCACAGTATAACACACTGTAGACAATTCATACTAAATAAGTCTGTATATAAATGCTGCGGTAGAGCTTTAAATCAGATGTGAAGGTACCTCAGCTAATTTTTGCTAATTTAGGTGATTCTTTTTTTCAAACAGTAACTTTGAGGGACTTTCCTATTCATTGCTTTCAGTTTAAAAATATTTTATGCCCACAACTCAAACTTTATCATAATTTTCCATTTGCTGGGGACTTCTAACATGTTGAAATAGCTCTGAATTTCTACTAAATCTTGGTGCTTTCCTAAGTTAAGAGAGGTGATAAAATACTTTCAAACATCAGTTAGAAATGTTTGGGCCATTTAAAACCAGTTTGCCACTTTGAGACACCAGATAAATACAAGCCTTGATGTCAAGATTTCCAGCAGACCTTAATACGTTTTAAAGTGCTGTAAAGTACTTCTGCAGTAACATCATGATCCTTTCATTCTGTCCCAGCTGATCTGGCAGGTCAGAACAAGTTCAACAGGTCTGTCAAACCATAAACCACTGCACCCAGTGTTACCATAAATCACCTGGTGTCAAAGTAATCGAAAGCATTTCTCCGTAAAATAAGAACTGATGTGACCATTACACATGACGAGGCAGTGGTTGGTTTTCTGAGCAGATTACATTATAATTTACATCTTACTGAGAAATTGTAAGAAAATATCTCAATGGACAAGTTACAGATTTGAAACCTAACTGTCTTTCTCATTTCAAAAGTCAATTAAAAAAAAGTCTACTGGAGCAAATCATAAATCAACCTTGACTTCTCATCTTTGCTATTTTTGTTTTACAAGAGTATTGTTTTCTTGACTGAAATTAAAGATTGCAGTTATAATTCTTCTGATTTGTGGCTTTGGTGTCAGATGAGTTTGAAACTCGACCTGTCTGCTCTCCTTCCTTTGCTTGACAACGGTCAAGGGCTCGTTCACAGTGTTGTCTGTCCCTCTCCTCTATTCAGGATTAGCATGACGATGGCCAGTTTCAAGTCTTTAGTCATGGTCCAGGTCTTCACCTCAGTTTTCATGTGGCCTAACATTTACTGAACTTACTGACTTGACTTAAAAAGGTAACACCTGTATCCAAGTGCGGGAGATTTTCAAAATGTCTTTCAGACTCAAAGTACACAAAGAAACTTTGTGATCACAGATCAATATATGCTTTGGCAGGATACAAACACACTAACAGAGTTGTCTTAGCAGGTGATATTACATGGGTGTGACTCTCTGTATGACACATCAAGTCAAATAACATTTGCCTGCTTATTAAAGAATGTATCACTTGTAAGGTGAAAGAAGTGTCTTTTAGGATTAGTCTGATAATATATTAATTATAAAATCATATTGATGTGATCTATTTATGAACTGATGTGTGAACTCTGACAGATGTTTTAACCACATTTTTTTTGCCTTTGTTTGAATGTGTATTGTTTGTTTTCACTAACTATACGCCTACCAAACCAAATGAGGGCAACAATTCATTAAATTCACTAATTGTTACCTAAAGAGAGTATCCATAAAACTAAATTGCCAATCATAAGCAATCATTTTTGGGTTTTCAAAAATCATACCAAAAACTATCTGAAAAACATTATTAACTCTTATCTAAGAAATGTTGTTACATCATGTACAGTAACAGCATAACACGTTTCTGTTGCAACTGAAGCCCTTCACCATTTTTTATGTTGTCTCTAAGAAGAGTGTTAGTGATGTTACACACATCAAATAAAAACAATCTAAAGGTTTCTAATGAACACATGTTGCTTTGATTTTGTCAGAGGATTTTGTTATATATCACACAGTATCCCACCAAAACATTAAAATGATTTGCTGCCACTATGGACCAAAACCTTGAGAGAGTTTGACATTGGAATATCAGCTTGTCTTGTGGATGTGAGTAACAAAAAAGAGCATAAATGCTTCAGCAATGTGCAAATGGAGAGCAGATTTCAGACTGAAAAGGACAGAAAAAAACCCCAGTGTGGAATGTTTTAATTTTACACAGCTTTGAGCTGGCTTTGCCTTGCAAAGCTGCACTACATGCATGAGACAGAAACATCTAATTAGTAAAATAACAAATGCTGATTGCATGTGCAATACTTTCCCTGAGATAAACAAATCATCATAAGTGTGGATTATTCAATTATACTTTAAGCTGCGCTCATTTCAAAGTCATCACATTTCTCTGGTGCAAAACAAGCAACACAAGGGAATGACGGCATATTTCCAAGACAACAACCAAACATTACAAACAGGACTGAAGAAAACAGAAATACTTGAAATAGTGAGGACAGACTCAAGTTAGTGGCAAGTTAGTGTAAGTGTAAAGAAATCCCACAGTGTGTGACCATATATAGCTTGTAGTTACAGCTGCTATTGTGTTTATACTACCAATTACATGTTGATATAGCCAAAACATCCCTCTTTTCACATGATGCAACATAAATATGTCCATAGACGTTATTGTGTTGACATCTATTTTCACAGTTATATGGAAGATCAGAGGCCGACATGACAAACACTCACTGATTGCCAGCTACTCCTGCACATTATACACACATTCAAACACAAACTTGCACACACAGACTACAATAAACAGATGTTGTAGTCAGTGTGTTGTGTCCAGAACAGACTTGTACAACTGTAAAATTTAAGATACACCATGTGATTTAAAATTGGCACTGAAATAGCATTTAAAAGCACCCAATTCTTGACAATAAATGTGAAATTCATGCCCTTTATTTCCAGAGTTAATAGTCCACTATCTCGATTCATAACTACCTGCATTGTAAGTCTCACAGCTAAATAAAAAATAATTTTTGCCTCAAGAATCACACTAAAACATTACTACAAGCCAGCAGTCCATCTTGCTCATTGATGTGTCTACTGAGGTGAGTCAGGCATGAGTGGGCATGCGGCTGCTACTGATGCTTGTGGTTGCAGTGCTCGTTGTGTGTGTCCTCCTCCTCCTCAGTATTTTTCACCTCCAGCAGTTTCAGCATCTCCCACACGATGGCCTGAAGGGCTCTGCCGAGGTCTTGGCTGCTGTAGGGTTTTCCTAGCGGAGGCACATGGACGAAGGCAGCGCGGCGCTGTCCCAGGTACAGAGAATAGTAGTAGCTGTAGTCACACAGATACCTGGCGGGCCAAAGGATGGACGTTAGGTTATGTAAAGTTTGTGTTATCACATTTTACCGTTATCAGACAGATAAGAGAAAACAAGTTAGTGAGAGCCAGAGAGAAATCCATGTGACAAAGGCTGTGAGTCAAAACAGTAGGTGCCTCTGGCTGTGAAAACAAAGCATGATTAGTCATTAAACAAACTAAAATTAATTGCGGTGAGTGTGGGCGTAGATATTTTGTGAGAGGAAGATGTCAGAAATGTCAGAAACTCACAGACCAAACTGGAGAAGAAAAAGCTAACATATCTTTATTATAAGATGAATAAACCTGTATATCACCAATATATTTTGGCCATGTCAGACCACACTGCTCTTGATTGTAGGGAATCATGTTATTACTTACTGCATACTAATAATACATTTTTCTGTATATAAAATAACACTGGCAATAGTTTCAACTAATAATGACTCTAACGAATAATTACTTTTGTTATTACTGAATTTCATATTATAGTAGAGGTTTAAAAACAAGTCAAGACACAGTGATTAGGTTGAGACCAGTAGGGCTTTTTTATGAGCGACAGTGTGATATGTCACAGTAAGAAAAGCACAGGTGTAAATAATAAAATTAACGATGGCTTACTGGGACACTTAAATAGAACGGAACCATCGTTAATGTTATGTGTAACACCTGTGGTTTTCCTGCTGTGACAAGTCAAAACGACTGCTGTGAAAAAGGCGTATGAGTAGATTGAGACCAATATGCACATTGAATTCAATAATTGTATTGAATTGTGTGAATATTGCGAATGACATCACTAACCTTCCAGCATCCTTAGACACTGATACAGCGACCCCGAGGTCAGAGTCATTGACCTTTTTGCAGACTGTATCCATATCCAGGACTGAGTTTATGCAGTCTGGGCCACTCTCCGTGCAGCATTGGGAAGCTGGGCAGAAGCCGTGGTTGTCCAGCCGTTTGTAGCCCTTGTTGTGGCCACATTGCTCCAGAGTGACTGTGGTAGCTAACCCAGAAACACCAACATGGACCACTAACTGCTCAAAGGACAAAAGATGCAGATGTGTGGAGGTGGATGAGGTTAGTAAGGCTTTTATTTTGGTTTGATCAATTGAGTTTAGCAACATTTCACATGTATGTATTGTATACTTCCTGTATTACCTGAGGCTGGTGCTGTTCCCACAGAGATGGGAGTAGACTCTGAACAGCCTGGTATTCAACAGGCACCTCACACACATAAAGGTCTACTGCCTCACCCAGCCCTAATCGCTGCAGTTCCTGTGAGCAAAGTAAACATACAGTACACTGAATACAGTCTTTTATTGCAGTTACAGTCTCAAAGGGCTTTGCAGGTCAACAATAATAATAAATGAAATAATAACTCCCTTAACCAAAAATCCTTAAAACTGCACAGGGGAAAATGAAATGCTTATTGTAACTTTTGATGCATATGGAGTTATGGAGTTTCTTCATCATAATCATCATATTACTACATTACTGAAAATGACAGTAATGTCAAACAGGATCAGTTACACTTTTACTGTGTTAGATACAATAAACTCAAAATGCAAATCCTCTTAAATGCAAATTTGGAAATTCGCTTCCCTTATTAAAGGCTATATTTATAAGTGGTGTGCCATCTGCTCTGTTTATATGGTGTTTTTTTTATTTTTGTTTTTGAGTAACTGTTGTCATTGTTCTCGGTGAGAGTGTGAATGCCTTAATTCAAAGTATTAATGTGTGTGTTCAATGAAACAAATCAATATATTTAGTTAAAGCTTGTGAAACACAAGCCATTATCTGGCACCTCTGTTAAATATGGACAAGCTAATTACTGATTACCTGCACCGCCACCCAGCTGGAGTTCACCGTATACTCTCCAAAGGGCTCAAACCCTGCAGAAAAACAAACAGTATCGAAAATGACCAGAGATGGTTCTTTAACTGCTGCAATGATACACAGTGCCAATGAGCATGCTTATCTGTTATAGAGAAAAGTGATAAGGGTGAATGTAAAGTATGTTCCTTTAACTCAAAGTCTAAAGGTTGGATCAAGTTAAATATTAATTTTAGCTGCCAACAAGCACATGATACAGAGTAGATGCACAGAATGAATTCTCTCTTTCTCTCTGTTGGTGAGAGTGGAGGAGTTTTTCATTCAGGCTTCTTCCTTTTCCTCCATTACACAGACAGAGCTTCTCTCCTGACAGCATTACTGTAGAACATCATTGTTTTAAAGCAGGGTCATTACACAATTAGAATATCAACATAATAGTTAAATCACATGACACAAATTAACTGTGTGGCTCAGACTTAAGTGGAAAACTGAGCTGTAACAGCACTGTAGTTATAATAAAGACATCATTTAACACAAAACTCTCTCCAGTCCTTTTATCCAATTAAAATCTCTCACCTGTCACTATTACTTTCTTCTTATTGGCCATTATCCTTGGTTGCTAAGACACGATTTGTCATATATTTATAATATGGGGATCAAATCCCCCCTCAAACAAGATTCTCAGGACTGTTTACGCTTGCTGTTGTCTTCTTCTGGCTCAGAGCTGAAAGGAAATGACACACTAAAGCTCAACGGATAATACTGCCATCTGCTGCACTGGCATGCATCAATCAATCCACAGCAGTTCATCTTACAAATAATGCGTTTGAAACAACACTAAGAAATAAGAATGATCAGCAAAAGAAGACTCATGAATTTCCTCACATTTACACCACAAGTTTCCCATAATGGGGAGGAGAGAATGAAAACAGATCCTTTTAATCCAAGAGCTGTAATGCAATAGGATGTAATTCAAGCCACATGTGTACTGAAAATGAAAACCAAGCATCTGCACTGCACTCGCATATTAAAGGTTAGGAAAGCAGGTTTATGACTGGGCAGCTAAAGCGAATTAAAAAAAAAAAGAAAAAAAGAGGGGGAGAGAGAGAGAGAGAGAAAGGTTGAGAAGCCCACATGAGTGAACATTTAACCCCCATCCAGCTGCTCCAGTGCAGCCGCTCGGTGGTTTTTACTGGGCAGCTCCCAGGTGTGAATGTATGCACTGTGACGGCGTGAGTGTGACAACAGGGCGTTGCTGCAAATTGAACATGCAGTGCCCAGTTAGCTTCTCCCAAGAGAATTAAAAGTCAAAGGACATTTCTCCGGCTGAGGGGAGGAGAAATTGTATCTTACACAACCTCTCCGACATACTCCCTGCAGTTTACAGGAAAAACCTTCTTCTCAGTTTGTTGTCATGAAAGCAGAGTTAATCTAATATCGCCTTACAGGGAACAGCTCTTTTTTTTTTTTTTTTCACTCTCAGTGCACGCTGCGGCCCACACCCCTGGGTTGCGAAATGACTCACACATTCTGGACACTGCTCCCTATGTGGCTCCGAACTGGCACAGTGGAGAAAATATGTTCTCCATAGGGTGGAGGATTTTTTTTTTCTCTCTCTCTCTCTCTTCTTGGATGAATATGAGAAGGATTTAAAATACAGAATCAACACTGATTCATGCCTCTGAACCACATCTTTCTCTCTCTCTCTCTGCACACACACACACACGCACACGCTGAATAACACCTCCACTGACCACCTACACAACCTGCACTGCAGTCGCTAACAGCCCTCCCTTCTCCCTCAACCCATTCACCTTTCCCTCTCTATCTTGCCTGCGTCACTCGCTATGTCAGTGTTGCCATGGAAACTAATGATGCCCTCTCTGCTCCGTGGTGCTGATGCAGACAGTCTGCTGACGTTCTCACTGTGTATGGGCAGAATAACAATATTCTACTGTAGTTTCCACCGCACAGCCCCCGTGCTAGTCCAGATTTAGTACACTAGTGTGCTGGATGTTGTGTTCTAATGTGTTATGCTATATTACATTGTATTGTATTGTGTCATCACCACATTATATCATATTCTACCAGACATTTAGTAGTCTAGGTGTAGTAGGTATTCTGCATCTATCATTTAGACTACAAAAGAGCACATTTTTTGGAAGCGATTGTATAGCCTAAAGAGGTTTTGGGCAGCTCAACATCTGCCTCTAAAGCTATGAAACCTAATGTGTTTGTATTTCAGCAGGCACTGACGGACATTTAACCTTCGCGTGCTTTTTTTTACTTTCAATCACAGAGAACACATGGTTTCCTCATTCTACTGTCACTGTTTCCTTCCCTTTTCCACTTCACAATTTCCCTAGAAGCACTTTCAGGAGTTGCGACACCTCATTTCAAGCCTTCTCTTGAATGTAACCATTGAAGAGGTGTTATCCAGTGGTTTGTGTTATAGCATTAGTCTGATATAGAGAAGTAAATAGCAGTGTGAATGGTGGAGATAACTTCAGCCCATACTTCTAAATTCTATTAAGATTTTAGAATAATCTCATGGAGCAGTTCAGATTACACTAATTTGTTTGTGAATTTACTTGTAGAATCTAATCTAATGTAAAACTAATCTATTATATTCTACTTTCAAACTGGTTTGCCTGAGTTGAAGGAAGATTTCGCTAAGGCCTGTTCCTCAGTTCTTCCTTTCCTTGGCCTTCGCCTCTTACACCTTCCCCGCCCAGTCTCTGCTCTCTCTTGGCGACCCTGAGCTTTTTTATGCTATGACATCAAACCACAATGCATTGCACTGTTTGTAGTTTACCTAAAGTCTCCATGGCAATAAAGACCGGCTCGGCCCCTTATTCAAATTGAACCGGAAACCAACGTCATTTTGGGCCAATCTCCGCGCTCTGGAGTGACATAATGGAATTTTTAGGGCTAGAAAGCGAGCGAGGTCTGGCGCTGCGCATAGCAGTCGTGCCATCGGGAAAAGACAATATCATCCGCGCTCAGGAGAGACACATCAGAGACCCTCGGGCACAACACGGCTCAAAGTGGTCGACGGATACGGTTTGATACACAACAAGGAGATAAGGAAATAAGATCACAGAAAGGAAGGGTCATTTCATTTCCTGATGTTTGGATGTGACTGTTCAACAATCGTTAATGCGTAACATTCAACACTCCCTCATGTGAGGGTGTAGAATGGAAACAACCCTCTACCCAGGCACCGTGGTGAATACTCCGAGGCTCTCCGGCATCTATTCCCAGAGCACAATGATGAAGAAGGAAATTAATCTGAACCTGGACGACCAGAACTCCGAGCTCAAATCAAACCCGCTCCGGGACACAGACGGACTTCTGAACTCCCCGGATTTGGGACTCTTGAAACTAACCTCTCCGGACCTGGAGCGCCTTATCATCCAGTCCAACGGTCTGGTCGGCACCACCAACCCCACTTCCCAGTTCCTCTACCCGAAGTCAGGCAGTGACGAGCAGGAGTTCGCGGAGGGTTTCGTCAAGGCGCTGGAGGATCTTCACAAGCAGAACCAGCTGAGCGAAGCGGGCTGCGTCTCGGTGGATAGACTGGAGCTCCTCGGATCGTCCAACCCGGTTGGATCCGCCGCAGGACTTCAGACGTCAGACCTTCCTGTGTACACCACTTTGAACGGCTATGCGGCCAGTCCGCTCGGAGCCACCACAATCAATTACTCCACGGACACCATCCCCTTCCCGCCGCCTCCATCTCACATCAGCGCGCACCAACAGGCGGCCGCTGCGGCGGCGGCTCTGTCACGACTCCAGTCCGCCGGTGTGGTTAAGGACGAGCCTCAGACGGTACCAGACATGCAGAGCTTCGGGGACAGCCCTCCTCTGTCTCCCATTGACATGGACAACCAGGAGCGCATCAAGGCCGAGAGGAAAAAGCTGCGTAACAGGATAGCCGCCTCCAAATGCCGCAAGAGAAAACTTGAGAGGATCTCTCGGCTGGAGGACAAGGTCAAGACCCTGAAAACGCAGAATACAGAGCTGGCCTCCACAGCCAGCGTCCTCAGGGAGCAAGTGGCCCAGCTGAAGCAGAAGGTGATGAACCATGTCAGCAGCGGATGCCAGCTCTTACCAAACCAGGTCCAGGCTTACTAAATTCCAGCCATGGTGCTCTTCATGGATGTCTTTTGCAGCTCCAAATACGCTCTAAGGATACAGGCCTGTATTGTGAGGCGGATTTGTCTTTTATAACCTAAAAAGCCATTTGTCCTTAAGTGTATCAGAGACTTAATGTAAATGCACCCTCCAGATAAAAAGCTGTACCTGAGAAACATACCGCTCTGTGTAGAAATGACCAGGCCGCGATGACTGGAAAATGACAGGTTTATAGCAGCAGGTATGAGCTGCAGCCTCCTCTGATTTCATGATGGCAGTGTTATGCAGCAAACAGACTTTTGTTGCCCTAAATTTTTGGGAAGCCATGTAGCAAAGTGCTATCCAGGACTGGTGTAGGATAGCATCTATCTGTGTGTAAGCTGGACAGTCTCAACTGAGTGCAACCAAACACCAGGGTGTCACCAAGTGCTGTCATCCACTGTGTAATATAATGCCTTACTTGTTTACAAGCACTTAGCAATGACAAATATATATTTTTTATTTACTGAAACATTTCTTATTTTACATATGGTCTTATTTCTTTGTTGTTCTTTTTTTTTTTTTTTTTTGCAAAAAAACATGAACACTGCATGTCTTGTAGCTTTTGTGTACAGTAACCATTGTATTTTTCATGATGGTGGCTGCTGTGTAGTTCTTCAGGCGCCAAACTTCCATGAATGTATGTGTAAGTGCTGAGAAGCCTCATGTATCCATGTGTGATGGACTTTCAAGCCTCTACCTGACATTTATTAAATTCACTACATTACTACAGCTGATGTGTTCTGTCTCATACTGAAACACAGTTTGGAGGGAACTTTCAAGGGATTAAATGCACTTCAAACCTTTACATTTATCTTCTCTTGCATAGTTTGACACTGTGGGTGTATTAAGTGCAATAGAGAAGCTGAACCAAACCATAGATGGTCAAACAACTCTGAGGATAGAAAACAAGACATTATTGCTGTATTCTGCCATCTGGTGGGCAAAAGAAAACATAAAACAATTCTCATATTCACACATTTTGTAAATCACTTATCTTTGGAAATAACTGTCGCACTTCAACAAAACTCCAGCTTGTAGAATTTATTTATTGATTCCTCGTTTTAGCAAATCTGGCATTACAGAATTACAGCACAATTCACACAACTAAATACCCGACAGGGCAGAAAATTCCTATTTACAAGATTTATGACGGGAAAGGGAGGAAGAGGAGGAGGAGGAGAGCTGAACAGGACTGGTGCTTGTTCCTAAGTCATCTGCAGGTTTACAGCTGTAGCAAAACACAATAAATAAAGTAACAAAAATCAACAACAAAAAGTCAAAAGTGAAAATGCAGTAAGAATAACTTTTTTTTTTTTTTAATGAAGTGTTCAGAGTATTCAGTTTACTTCCCAAAACATTTTCCCTTTCTGACGCTACTGCAGAGTGAAAAACACTACCAGACAGGTTTGTCAAACAAGCTCTTTTCTTTTTTTTGGCTCTTTATTTTATGTCGAGACTTCTTTGGAAAGAACAATTATTAAGAGACTGCATTTGAACTTAAAACAAACTGTACACTCACACACCCACACGCAGTATGTGTGTGTGTTTCAAACCTTCAGCTGGGTTGTGTTGCTGATATTTGGGTGTGGAGAAGAAAGAACTGCTATTGCTCTGTGAGAACAGTCTGCTGTTACACTACCAAGTCTTAAAAGTTACATAACTGATATCAAAAGACAAACAAACTTCCCACTAAATCCGTGTGGACGTGATAAGAAGTTCACTGGAATGTTTAACTTTCCTCTTCAGGAGGCATCTTAAGCTTTATATTCACTGTAAACACGTGTACATTTCAGTCAAAAGCTGGGACAGTTTAAGCAATTGAATACTATTGAACATCTCTTTAAAAAGTAGAGAGCAGATTGCGACGCATAATCTAGAAGAACACCATCTGAAAAATAAATTACGTTATAAATAATATAAAATAAATAAATAAGTTACATTTCGAAATAACGTGTGTGTGTGTGTTTTTGAATGCCTCGGCGCATCAGTGAACGCAGGACTTACAGGAGGTTTATACTGTTTACACGAGCAGACGAATCCCTAACTTTAGATTCCACATTTAACATGCTTGAAACATTATGTTCCCCCAAACATAAAAGATGAAAATATCCACTATGATAACAGAGAAGTTTTGGAAGTTGATGGAGATGGCGGGTCTTTGGTGCACAAAGTGCTCATACTGATTCACATGCCTTTCTAGTGAGCGCATGTTGCACATTGTATGCAGAGAATGAAAGTTAATACAATGAGAAGGGGCCATGAGCTTAACATGTGAAACCTTTAGCTCCACTTGGTACCTTTAAGTACTCAAACTGCAAGTCAGACTAGGAATAGGCCGTCAACAGCTCATACAAATAACCATCCAGTCAACCAGCAACATCAACAACATGCACCTCTCACTAAAGCACAGGCAGGAATCCAACATCCTTATTGTATATTTGAATTATATATATATAATATATATGCATCTTAAAATGCATATCTATGGACTTTCAAACATTTATACACTCATATCATCCCTTATCCTTTTATTTAGTTGTATGTCTTAAAAATCTGAACAAAAAAGTAAAAAAAAACAAGACTATAAATTTAAAATTTAGCGGCACCAAGAGGCTATGCAGCTCCTAACACCAAACCACACTGACCAGATCAGCCAAGTGACTGATACTGTGATCCAGACTGCTCTCAAATACAGAAGTTAAAAAAACAAAAACAACTTAAAATCTGGGAAAGGGCCAAACATGAATCCTACAACGATGTGATTCAACTAGCAAACTGATATGCAGAGTGTTGTGTTTATTTTAAAATTGAAAGAGAGATTAACTTTCAAATGACCCTGTTTGGACGTCAAACTTAGACCTTAATATTCGTAGAAACTCAGTCACAACACTAGGATGGACCGGTGATTTCACATGCTCAAAAACCACACCCAACCAACTCAAAAACGTTTTAAAAAAAACAGCAACTCTATCCACAGCAACAAACATAGATTTTCAATGGGACTAAAAATTCTATGATTTATATCCATTTAGGTTTGAGGCGTTTGTGCTGAGGGGGACTTGAGGGTTACAGAAGACGGGGCAGTGAAATGTCCCTCCTTCACAGCCTTTTACAATTAAACCCAATTACAAACACCTCAATGCGGAATGATAAGAGTCCTAGCCTTGACTGGCCTTTTAAAATTCTGTTAAGATACAGCATAGTGTCTGTGTGTGTGTGTGTACACGTACAAGTATAAAAGAACTTGGGATTGTTTCTCTGTTAAACATTCGTCACCCCTCTGACTAAGTAAGTATAATCATGTGTTCTCTGTATTACTGAAAAAAAAAAAAGAGAGATTTCCTGGTGATATTAATTTGCAAACACCAAAGCTTTGGGAAAAGCTGGCTCGAGACGATGGTGCGCTTGGTGTAGTGAGAGGGGTACAGAATCTCAGCAGCCAGCTTTGTGTGCCTCTGTATGGCTGTGTGGAATAAATGCGTGTATGTGCGTATGAGAGCGAGAGACAAACTGAAAAATAACTGAAACTTGTGTGTGGAATTCAGGACAGCAGGACAGAGTGTGTGTGTGTGTGTGTGTGTGTGTGTGTGTGTATGCATTCGTTGTTTAGCAAGCGCAATCCTGATGGGACCTTTGCGGCTGCTCGTTGAGTTGTGGCCCTTGTTTATTCCCGGTGACAGTCGGGTCGTTGTTGTCCAGACTCTCCGACATCCTCTCGCAGATGATGTCCACCAGCCGCTCGAAGGTCTGCTTCACGTTAATGTTGTCTTTAGCGCTCGCTTCAAAGTGCTCGAAACCTGCCAGGATGACAGAACAGAGACGCGTTGTGGTTACACCTATCACTCCAATGCTGATCCAGTTAATCCACTTATCTCATCATGTCAGGACACATCAAGGCTACGGTCAGCTCAAATATGCTTAATTACTCCCTCTGTATCACACATGTCAAAATATCTTTAAATAACATTTATTAAAGTCTATAAGGAGCAAATGCCAGTAGATCAGCGTAGAGGAGTGATAGTTCATGAATGCCGGTATCAAAAACCAGGCGCTCTTTAGATCAAAGGACATATGAAACCAAAAGAGAGAGAGAGGTTAGACTTGTGTTTTGCTTTGTGAACAAAAAGTCATAGCCCAAAAATACAGAGGCTGCTTTGCATAAATTAAAAAGCCTTTAATAAATAGGCTGAGTGCTTACGCGTTTCAACTCACAGGCTTCTTCAGGGCAAGTAAAAACTGTGAGCTGTCACTTGTTTTTACATGCCCTGAAGAAGACTGTGAGTAACCTTTCTCTCTCTCTCTTTTTTTTTTTTAGTGTCAACATTTATTAAAGTCTTGGAAAAGTCAATCGAATCTTTTCAGATCATGTTACATCTTGTTTTTCTACTATTTACACCCTGATGAAGACTGCGTGAGGTCAAAACCGGTCAGCGTTTACACCTCTGAGTGCCTGAAGAACATTTTCTTTTCAGGTCAAACCTAACTGTCAAACCTTGTTGAAAGTTGCCCTGAAATTGAGTCACATTACAACCAACTTGCATATAACAGTGTAACACTCTAACTTACAGTCTGACCAAACGGTAATATGTCACAGTAACATCAGGTGACATGTATTTGACATTACATATGTGCCACAAAGACTTAATGTGTCTAAAACCTGCAGCTTCACATAACCTGAACTTGTAAACCTATAAAAACTGTGAGGAGTTGGTTCTGGATTCTGTCTTGTGTTTCCACAGTGTTTTACAAACCACAACTTTTTGAATATACGTCATTGAAATGGCAACACTGTTAGGCAGCACCTATTTTGTCATGCGTTGTTTGGAAGGCAAGTGCAGTTGTGAGAGGGACTATATATATACAATAAAGACAAATGTGAATAGTATTTCATTTCTTTCATGTTTACGTATGATTACTTCTAAACATCAGTAACACATGCAGTGGGAGGTTGACTAAATGGCTCAGAAAGTTAAATTTAGGTTCAGGAACTCCCCCTAAAAGCAGAAGGAGTTCAGTGGAAACAGCAAAATCTGTGACAATGGCTACATCTTAAAGTATTGTTATTATTATATGTCTCTGTGGTGGAAAAGGCCCATTTGTAACTCTGCAACTTAAAAGCGCTCATTATCTTCTAAAACTGACACATGGGGCTGGTTAAGACTCATGTTAATATGACTCATGTGCATAGCTGCATTTGCACTCTAACTGTTATTTACAGTAATTGCTGCCTGACTTGTTGTAGCATCAGTTTGAAACATGGTGAAATTATTTTTTTAAAGTGGCACACTGGAAAGTATAATCATGAAGACATACAGCACGGTATGTTAAACATAGAACGCTGCATTATAAAGTGATACTAAATTAGTTGCTTACAACAACTATGACCTCCAAAACGACCGACAAGTTTCAATATAATCTAAACATTCTAAACTTCACTATTTTTTTCCTACATAATCCCTCTTTAAAAAGGACATCTTTATGGCTCATGATTATATGTAATCATTAATGAGAGAAGATAAACACAGAGTGGAACAACAACGGAGACATGGTATCTAGTTTTTATTCCGCCGTCTAAAGACCCCATGACGACTCTACTTACCCAGCTGCTCTGACAGCTGCCGGCCCCTCTCTGTAGCCACCACCCGTTCATCATCCATATCACACTTGTTTCCCACCAAGAGCACCTGGGCATTATCCCACGAGTACGTCTTGATCTGAGTCGACCTGTTGGAAGTTACAGAGTGTTCAAACTAGCATTTACTAAACAGCTGGTTCACTGACTGAACTTTACAAGCATATTTAATACATTTCTCGGATGTTGAAGCAGTTTTTTTTTAATAGGCTGATTCAAGCAGTGGATGATGGTACACACATGTTGCATTTTTGTCTTATATAAAAATGAAACAGTTTCTACAACCGTCATCGTTAGTGGTTATAATGATGCTTTAATCAACAGTTTCATTTTGAGGTGTGGAAAAAATTGTTGAGGCTACTAAAAATAGCTCCACAAGAGTCAACAAGGCAAATAACACAAGCGAACAGACAGGTTTCGAACAAGTCAAGTTTGGCACAATTATCGAAACCACTTATTTGAGTAACTAAACAAAAGGTGATTGTTTAAATGAAAAACTGTTGGGGAAAACACCTATCCTGCTGCTGGTTCAACTTTAACCTAAAGTGCTTACACAGTATTTGTTATACAAGCATGCAGTATGACAAAAAACAGGTGATTATAACATATAATATTAATGCTTTCATCTGTCTTTTCACTAACTGGAACAAACAGAAGACTTGTCATAAAACCTGTCTGATTGACTACTGACTACTCATGCTGTTACAAGAAAATGAAAGAAATCAGATGCGGATTGTCACGTTTCCACCTTCACACACACATATAATATATTAAAGTGTGTCTCACCAGTCCTGCACAGCGTTGAAGGACTCCTCGTTGGTGATGTCATACATGAGGATGAAGCCCATGGCTCCCCTGTAGTAGGCTGTGGTGATCGTCCTGTAGCGCTCCTGGCCAGCAGTGTCCTACACAAACACACATACAGTTAGTTACAGTTATTTTTGAGTATTTATTATTGTTAGAAGAGGACAGGTTTAGCATGCAGACAAAAATAAAAAAAACCCTGCACACTTGAGGAAGACTATTTCCAGTTAAAAAGCTGCCATATCCATGTATACTAAAAGCAGAATAGGGAACAAGTCAGCATTGTGTTGGTATTTTTTTTTTTGCTTGCAGATCATTGTGACCAAACACCTGCAAAGAATTTATAGCTGTGCCTGTGCCTTCCTGATGATTGCTTAGATTTAACATCCAGCCGAACTCCCGAGAGCATTAGGTATTCCTTTGGTGTCACATGTAATAAGCGGTTGGTCCCGGGGTCAGGCTTTATAGCTCATGTTAAGCACACTTCAAGGGTATTTTCATTACACAGCAGATGGAGTGATTCTGGGGGACGGCACGGGTCATTTCAAAAGCTGGTAATCAATACAGATGCGTGATAACAGAGATGTGATGGGGCTGCATGAAAAACAGGCGCTCCTATTGAAGATGATCTGCAGCTCCAGAGGAAATTTACCTCAATTCTGATTCAGGATTATTGAATTATATAGATTATGAATGTCTGTGCTGTTAGTGGTACACTAAATTCCTGCCACGACACACAGATCCTAAACACTGATCGCAACATCTGTAATTATGTAATGTAAAATAAATAAGTGTGTAACCATAGACTTCTCCTGCTGCTACACCCTTCCTTCTTCAATGACTCTAGACTGCACAGTTCAGGACAGCGGTGAATTTTCATTTCCTTTCCCCAACTTTAGAGTTAAGTGTCAGCTATGGAAGAGAAAACCCTGGATGTGATCGGGACTGTCATCTCGAGACGCACCTCTCGAGCTGCTCTGGGAAAATGCTAGATGATCTGCACCTGATGACCTCCGCACATCTGTACGTGTGAACGTGTGAACATGTGAACATGTGAACGTGTTCACTTCCTCACCCAGATCTGCAGCTTTATCCTCTTGTCGTTCCTGTAGATGGTCTTGACCTTGAAGTCGATGCCCACTGTGCTGACAAAGGCCGGCGTGAACGAGTCGTCTGCGTAGCGGAAGAGGAAGGAGGTCTTTCCTACGCTGCTGTTGCCGATGATGAGGATTTTAAACATGTAGTCAAAGTTCTGGTCCGAGGACTCCTTCTGTCCGTATGTGGCATTTGCAGACGCCATCTATTACAGGGATAGAGATCACATATCAATTAGACGTGAGAAGTTACTTGAGGAAACAGCACGTTCTTCTGTACGGGGGGGGGGGGGGGGTGAACCAAATAATAGACACACCTCACAAAAAATGTGATACAACACTACTGCAATCTAAAATCAGTGTCAGCAAAAACTCCACATTATTTACGTCACCAAAGTGGTATTTATAGCAGAGTAGTTGTATTTGTGTTTAGATTGTGCAGGTGTGAGCGCGTCATACAAGTACGCTTCCTCTGCAACTAGCTGAAACATTTCCTGTTTGGTGCTGGTAAAAAAGAATAAAGAAAATGAACAATCCTGCCTCTTTACTATTTCATAAAACACAAGATAGATCAACACATCCCTTGTCAGTTCATACAGAGTTTATTTCAATTAGTCTGTGGATGAAGTGTTTCAAGACAAACTACACTGTAGGCCTTTGAGAAGGAAATGTGTGACAACCAGATGAGCAAGATGAAACCTATGATATGACTTTTAGACATCCTCTGAAGCGATTTTTTGACAGACGGTGCAGATTCAGGTATCACTTTCCTGAGCTATATATTAATGTCAACACCTCTGAGTCACAGATATCTTTAACATTGTGTAGACAAAATGAGAAATAATGATTAAAAACATTATGCTTGAGGGTTTAAGATGCTGACCAGTTAATTGCTGCACATCAGTTCATCCTCTCCCAACAGACTTTTGTTGTATGTCATCACGTATCTCATAACGATCCCTCTTTCTCTCCTCATCATTTCCTACTGTCACTATCTAAAAAAAGGCAAAAATACCCCCTATTTATATGCAGTATAAGCAACATTTCTGGCATATTTCAGAGGGTTAAAAGATGTAAAACAAGCCTGAGGAAAGGATTGTTTATGACAACATATTTAATAGTGTTTCTGTACTGAATTGACAAACAAATGTGAGCATTTTCACATCTTTTTCAAGGCAGAAAGTATGTAGCAAGTGAGGTCAAATATCAAATGAATTTGCTAGACTGGTTGCTTTACTATTTTGGCTGGTTTGCTCTCTTCCAAACTCACATATGCATCCATGAAACACATCATGACAGGCCCTGTGTTAGCAGTCACTTATTACCATTATGAAGAACATCTGCAAAGGATACCAAGAGACTTATGCGCAGATCAGCACCATTCTTCACCCAGACAAGTAGAAAACCATCTGAACTCATATGCTAGTGTTGAACAGCCTTACATATGTACACTTTAACCAGCGGCAGAGTTAAATAAGGTCATAGTCTGCTCTATGACTACTCCATATGGTTCCCAAGGAAGCAGCCTCATTTACATAACTTAATCAGGGGATAAAATGATGCAACCGTTTCGCCGAGAGGCTGTGTCAACACAAGCAGCCAATAATCACACACAGCCTCCAGTGTTTCAATGTGTGTCAATAATACTGGTCGGACAAGGAAAGCCCCACAAAAGATAAGAGGACGGAAGTAACGGGGCTTAACGGGCTAAGCATCAGCTAAACTGACTATCTTTTCCCATCCAGGGGAGGCAGGGAAGCTCGGCTAGCCAGCCAATTATGAATGACCATATGGCTGACCAGAATTTACCTTGTAGGCCACAGCAAACAAAAAGACAGAGAATAACTGTCAGCGACTGTTTGTGAACACAACATGCCCCCAGTTTAAACGGCTTAAACGACACCACACATCCACACAGAGCTTATCAGCGTCAGCTCGCTACTGAAGGTGTAATTAGCTGCCTGATACTGACAGTCTGGCATCATGTTAGCAGCAGAGAGCAGGAATATGCAACACAATACGTGCTGTTGTATATTACATTACGCAAAATAAACGATCAAGCGATTGTGAAAGAGGTGGCCGTAATACATTTAACAGATTTTCACCCTTTTAAAAATGCAACCAGGCATCGCTACCTTTAATGCTAACACACCGCACCGTTACCAGTATTTATAAGTGGCAGCAGGAGCTAGCTAAGCATCCCAGCTATGTCAAATGAAGGTTACTCTTCCTTATTTACCACTAAAATTTCAGTCTCTTCAGATCTCACAAGCGACAAATGATCCACCTGCTATCTGTCGCTGCTGCACAGAGCACCGCAGTGACAAAAGAGAGCAGGTCTTACCGTGAAATGTGTGTTTTGTCCTCAGCCTTGCTGCAGCGGCTAGCCCAGAGCCCAGCTTTGCACCTGCAGTTGCTTGTGATTGACAGCCCCGGCGTAAGAATGACTGGCAGGACAACTGACCAATCAGAGAAGAGCGGCCACTCAAGCGCGCAGAGCCCCGCCCCCGCCCCTTGCTATATATTATTGAGAGGCTTTAATCATTTTTATTGATAAAAAAGAGCTAATAATCACACCCTTGTGTTCTGTTCTGTTCATATTGGCTTAACCTCCTCATTGTTTGGGTCCCACACATCCAACTGCCGTATGTGTGGAAAAAACAAGTGGAAAACTTGCAAAATCACACACATTTTCCTCATCAAATATTCTTCTGACCTTAATAAAACCCAATACGCAGAAAAGATAACCTTTCCCTTGACCACAAATTGAAAAATAATTCCAAAACCTGAAAATAGATTTATGTATGAGAAATAAATCATCTCACGACCCCTCAGATTTATCTGGTGACCCTTTGAAGGGGCACAACTCCTAGGCTGGGAACCACTAAACTAAACCAGCTAACTATATATAAAGTAGTTGAAACTAGCTCCACCTCCAGCAGCTACAACAGTAACATGCTGCTTACACACTGATGCTTTAGTATTAATAATCATGTCAGTCAGAGGGACCAAACCACTACTTTTACTGCAATACTTTAATTACATCAAACTGCTAATACTTATGTATTTTTACTTAAGTCAGATTCTTCATGCATTTTTCATGCACTCCACTGATTTTCCACCTCAGTGTGTGTTTCCACATGTTATATGTGACTAAAAAAGCAGTATAAAGCCTTTTGTGTCTGCAGAGACAGCTGTGTGAAATCTGATAAACTAAAACATGTAAATATTTAATACCCTAACATAAAAAATGACATGTTTGCTATTTTTTGTATGAGAAATAACCAGAGTAACAAGAAGGTATCTTCAGAGGAATAAAACAGGTGGGAATCTGAAAGTCAAGGTGGAGCGGTGTGAACAGAGGATAAGCGATTTTTAAAGGTTTTGGCAGATCTGCAACAATTGTGTCGTGAATGTAGAAATCATTGCAGAGACTTTAGATGATGATTGGGATTATAGTGGAATGAACTGGCAACAGATCTGCTACCAGAAAAGGAGAAAAAAGGCTAACTTTGAAAGATAAAGTAGTTCATGTGAGGATTCTGATGACAATCTCAAAAGAGTAAAAATCTCAGACACAGCCTCAAGCAGTAGGCTGACAATTACTGTAGTGTCAAGAAACAGCACGAAACAAAATAATGAATGGAAAGTAATCATTGAGCTGAACAAAGATGGTAGTCACAAGTCACAAGAAGGAGATTGGGAAAGTAGTAAAATAGTAGTAAAATTGGGAAGGGACCCCAGTGAGGCTGCATATGCAAGGATCCCAGTCAGAGCTTTGTGCCACACCACTGGTTGCAGACACATGCTGGTCCCCCTACTTGAGTCAAAATTATATTACTACAATTTATATTGGGTTTTATTCATATTTTCAGTGTAGAAATCTGCATGTCAAAAACACTCCACCTGAGCTGTACTAGTTCCATAAATAAATGAATACAGCCCTTTTAAATACCTGTCGATACTATTCTTTGTAGCCTTCTGTTGAATGGTGTGAGACTGAGAATACAACAGGTTGGTTATGTTCTGCCCATTTCCTTCACTCATCAAGACTGCATAGTGGGACCTAGCCCACCTCAAAGGTAACATAGTCCTTATGTGCTTATCTGATCTGATGTACATGGTGCTGGTTGTTGAATAAGGTGGATTTTGGTCAGTGGGTCTGACAGAGAATGAAGTGTTCTCATCATCTCTGTCACCCTCTCTCTCTCCCTGTGCAGGAAAGGCTCCAGGAGTCTCCTCATAATTTAGTGACCAAATTGCCCAGAATCCCACCCAGAGCCAGGATGGGCATGTTGCTTAAAGAAGTTGTCAGTGCTTGACAGAGAGGGGAAAAAAGCTGCTGCTGTTCCTGTGATCTTTGAGAAAAATGAAAGCAAGCCAGATTCGATTGTGACATACAAAAGGCCTCCATAACTCATAATGTCATTAAAATTGAAAGAATAGTTGTGTATAAATATTGCATTAGTATTAGCATTTAGTACATCGCATTCACCCTGTAAAATAAATGTTGGAGAGATTTAGTCTAAACATAGATTATGTTTGTGTGTTTTGCAATTCAGATAGATATTCAGATATTTTCATTCATTTCATTCAAATACACTTTCAGAGCAACTGAATTCAATTTCATATATCATATTCAGTTTCAACTTTATTGGGATTTAGTTCCAACCTAAAAAATTAAATTTCATATTATGCTATTCAGATTCAGTTTTTCAATGCAATTGTTAAAATTGAACAAGTCAAATTCAAATATAAATGATTCAAATTCAGTTTCTAGTGACACACATTTCTGCCCATACCAAAACAAAAGAAGTGCTGTGCACATTTACGCACCTGACACAGCAGTTCATACAGTGACATTATTAGTAATAAAGCTCCATCAGAGCTCCAGGACATTTTTTTATACTTTAAGTATCTAAAAGTCCAAACTCTAAGTCATGAAGTTTCAAGGTGATGAAACAATGTTAAATATGTTTTTGTGAACTGTTAGAGAGCAGAACAAAACATTAGTAGTGAAAGAAGTATTTAAATGATTAAATATCATCAGCAAAATACACTTTAAGTATCAAAGTAGTATGTGTTATGTAGAATGACCACCACAGTGTTTTGTTATAAGTATTATATGATTGGTTTAGATGCATTAACATGTCAGCAGCGTTTTAATGTTATAGCTGGTTGAGGTGGAGCTTATTCTAACTACTTTACTTTTATACTGTTTGGTAGATACATCTATGACAAATAATTATATTTAAGGGGTTGATAATATGTTTTGTATGTAAAATATAAATCTGCAAAGCAACTAGTAACACTAGTACAGCTGTCAAATACATCTACCTCAAAACTGTATTTTAGTACTTAAGTAAATTTATTTAGTTATGTTCCACCACTGCTTAACATACAATATTCACTTTTTATTTCCTCTCAGGTTGTTAAAATCACCTCATTTAAAACTGTCTGACATTATCATGTATCATCTTCCTCTTTCAGTGAAGCTGCTATATAATGTTCACACCGTGTGAACTATTCAAACTGCAAATCTCCATGTTTTCATGGCTGCACCTTTTGCATATTCTATACACATTTTCCCCAAATTCAGCCTGATATATTTAGTATCTTTGGAAACTAGAATTTAAAATAAAGTTATGTTGGGTTTAAACATTGTTTGTCCTCACAGCGTTAGTTTAACTGACTGACCGACCAGCAGGCTGCTGCATGTGAAGAGATTTGTGTGTAATAATTGTAAACAATAAGAACTTGTTGAATCATTAATTTGTTGGAATGAAAATATAAATAATGATAATAATATAAAATCATAAAATGTGCTTAGTTAAACAGAGGATTATTTTATTTTTCTCTTTTAATTTTATGATTTAGTATCCTCATAAAAGCAGAGAACAAGACATCAAAGAGTGAAGAGTTTTTCCTTTATTGGCAAGGCATACAGTTCTAGTTGGAGAGGGCGAACACAGCCGCAGTTAAACAGCAGAGTTTGGATTGTCAAAGCTGCAGAGTCTTAGTTCATGACCCATGTTCATAAAATCTCAAAGAAAAGAAATACTGATCTAGGATGAGTGTTGAGGCTGTACGACTAAATCATCTTCACTATGAATTAAAGAAGTCTCAGATCAGCACACGTACTGTGAGATCCTTCATGATTACGTGATCTGACCAGATCAGAGGAAACAGAGGAAGACAAGAAAAAGGAGAAATGTTCCAGAAAACCACAGATGGAAATCTGTCACTCAACTATTTTTATACCAAGAAAAACATGAAAGTGAGTATTTTTGCTTATGCATAATGTTATTTGCAGACACAAAGAAATGAAATGAGAAGGAAAAAAAACAAAAAAAAAGCTGAGTAATAATTGAAATCTGTCCTGTTTGACATTCGCACAAATCAAACTACACATATGTACTAAACCTCAGACTAAAAAAAGTCTACTGTTCCATTGTCTCTGACAGATAATATAGAAATAATAAATAAACTGTACATGAAGCACTGTGAGGAAAATGTACAAAATAAAACAATTAGTGACACGCAGAGAGTCAGGCTGAATCTTCGCATGTTGTGCTGGTTAAGCTGTTGTTAAATAGTCCTTAGAGTTGAAGGCATCCTTGAGTGTTGGTCTGTTTGGTGCTGTTTATGGCTACAGAAAGGATTGCACATGTTTTACTCCAGCATGTCAGTGAACACATCTATGACCAAAGAAAATAAGGCGTCCAAAAAAAAACAAAAACAAAAAACCTTCTCGTTCACACATTAAAACATGATTTACTGTATCGTGGTAATAAAATAAAACAAGTTTCTCCACAGGCTAAGTTTTGTATAAGTATTCCGTATACTCTTCATATTGTTTGAATCTGGCAGCCAATGTCATGCATTTCAACAAAACATTTTTTTTTTCCGTACAGTCAATTATAAAAAGAACAACAACAACAACAACAAAAAAAAAACTTCAGTCCCTCTGACAGCCAACCTTTAAGAGCTGTAGTGGTCCAGCCCGTGCAATTCAACTCATCCACCAGGCCTTTTGCCAACAGAAAAACAGTGAAATAGTCATGTTATACATGTTCAACTGTACTGGAAGTGCAGAACTGTAAAAGTACCATACAAAGTGCTTTGGTTTTTTCTTAGCAAATACATCCAAAAAAAAAAAAAAAAAAAGTCAACCCAGTCATTCACTCACACACAAAAACACATCACTGTTTTAAGACAATATCAGTTTCAGTTACTGTTTGAACAGGAGTTAGATTTAAAAAAAAAAAAAAAAAAAAGGAACAGAGACACTAGGGTCAGATTGGCACACAGGGTGCTACAATCAACCAACTTTATCAGTCACTGATGGAAAGTAGCCAGTGGCAAAATGGAAATTACAGTACGGGTTGTGTCATGCTTGCTTGGCACTTGTTTTGTCATTGACTATGTCCCTGTGAAGAGCGAAATATTGATCAATGAGAGGAAAGAGGATGAAAAAATTCTGGCATAGGAAACTGTCTCTTGGTAACCTTCTGGGTTTTTACAGTTACAACGATGCTGACATCCTTCTTTGCAACTCGTGTACGTCTAATAGGCCGCCCTTATTAGTCCAGTAATATATACGGGTGGATGTTGTGTTTGACACGTTATATAGCAACAACAATGGACTTTAATGGATAGCTGTACTTTAGCATTTAGTGTTTGCATGATGTCCGTGCTGGTTGCATGACAGCCAATAACAAACTGTTTCTCAGTCAACATCCTCCATTGTGCTAATGTTTTGGCTCAAGCCCTTCAAAATCACAATGAGGGCTAGCTATGAACAAAACTCTAAAGTGCTAAACTTGAAGGCAAACTGATAAAAAATGGGTGCCAAAAATATCAAGGATGCAAAAAAAAAAAAAACCCAAAAACATTAGTGACTTCAAATTACAAAAATGAAAGAAAAATATTTAAAACGAGCAACAAAACTGAAACGTAACTGATATTTTGGGTAGTCCTACAGTTAAATACGTTTTGAATGTATTTTCCATGTAGGCCTATGCAAAACCTTGCAAATCATTTGCCTTTGATGCCAGACCTTCAGTTCCACTTGTCAACACCAGGAGGCACCATGTGCACAGCCCACATTACTTTGGATGCAATTCTTTGACTGTCCAACACTACTGACCCTGGCTCAGTTTTGTTGCTGACAATAAAATAGTTTAGGATTACAAAAATGGAAACAATAAGCTGGAAACAACTGAAAACTTTAAAATATGTACTGTCAGCCAGTTCATTATAATCATATCCTTCTTCTAAAGTAACTTGCCTGTTGAACACAATTACATGGACTGTGCAACACTAGCTGAAAGGAGTGCTACATGCTGTTTACAATAATAATGATAGAGTCACTCAAAATGTCTGCTACATTTAAAGTTTCCTGCATTAAATCATGCACAGCTCCTTTCTGCTCTTTTCTGCATTTACTTTGCTTACACTGCTTTGAAGTGTGTATGGCCCTAAATGAAAAACAATGAATAAACAACAAAAGAGAGAAAAAAAAATTAAAAGGCAAGCAAAACAGCATTGTCCCTGTAAATTGCAAGTTTGGCAAGATGTCTTACAAGACTTTGTTGTGTCATTCATCACTTCCTCGCTTTCTTTGCAAATACTCCAGAAGAGGAAGACAGTTCTGTCATTTGTTGTAGTAGACCTTGGGTTGGCTGGTAAAAAGTTTTTTTTTAACTTCTCATTGTCTCTGTAGGACGTTATCCACAGTATGTCTGACTCAAAGACACAGAACACAAAGGACCGCTCAGAAACTTGATTTCCTGTCCTCTACTGGAACAGTGACTCAGTCTATCTGTCTCTCTCCAGTGCAAGCGACTGCTGTGTAAAACCGCAGACTTTCTTAACACCCCCCACACCCACCCGCACGACCGTACTCCCCACCCCCGAGGCTTGCTGTCACCCTGTCCGGGGGGAAACCAGAGGCGGCGGTGTTTGGTTGGGGTGGGAGAAGGGGAGTGACAGAGGATGAGGCACCGAAATCAAGAAAAATAAACAAAAAAAGGCCAAAAGAAAAACAGCTTTTGACTGGTGCTATGTGCCGAGTCTGAAGCGTGGCACCCCAGAGACGCCTTCCTGGTCTGTTTCTCTGTCTTCTGCCATATCTTTATCTGAGTCTAAAGAAAACGTCCTGCCTGCATCAGTAGTGAACATTTTGGGGAGCCGGCGAGTCGTAGCAGAATCAGTTCTGGAGAGTTCAAGCCCCCTGTTACTGCTGTAGCCCTCCTCCTCCTCAGGTGGACTCTCTGTGTCAGACTCTCCTTCTTCTTCCAAGGTCAGCTCAAACTGGAACTTGTCGGCGGAGGTGGAGCCCCCACCGAGTGCTGAGGCTTCCCCAGAGAGGGCTCCCTCTTCCGGGCCTTCTGGGTGGGGTGAAGGGCTGTGGGGGATCATGCTCTGGTACCACTCTCTGTTATCCTCCAGCGTGTCCAGGATCTCCTGCGCGTCTGGGTGAACGAGATCAGCCCATGTCTCCCAAAGAGGATGAACAATGTAGTCAATGAAACCCACCTGAAAGAGAGAGGCAGGATGTTGATTTTTTCTTTAACTCGCTTTTTTTGATGTAAAATCATAATTTTTTCCCTGCTTGTTTATTTGAGAATTGACACAAATAGATGATTTACTAGATTATTATGAAGTATTGCAGCTTCTAAACTGTACCTGGTTCTTCTCTATGGAGGCATTCTGTTTGTCACACATGGGGCTGATCTCCATCCCCTTGTCCCTCTCTCTGTCCCCCTGGGTGAAAAACTCCACCATGATGCGGTCTGTCCACTGCCGGTACAGCTCAAGAGGCTTGGTGGGGTTGCTCAGGTCTGCACAGTGCACCATGTTCTGAAGTACCTGCGGTGACAGAAGTACAGTTTGTAGATTTCCAATGAAAAAACACTTTTTTTTGTTGTTTTATTACACTTAGAAGTGAAATGGGACGATATAAAAGCCATCTGAATGGTATGAGATATCAAATTTAAGATTATTAAATGGCAAAGTGGTTCTTACCTGTATGCGGTCTGAATAGTTGTCCAGCAGTAGGACTCCTGAACTGGTGACTTTCTTGGTTTCCACCATGGTTTTCAGGTCTGCCAGTAGATTCATGTGTTTGGACATATCTGTGGCTAGCACCTGCAGGCAAAACAACCAAATCGATTGATCATTTCTATCAGGATTAATAGTTTAAAGGTACTGAGTTAGAAAAAGTACAGTACTTTGTACAATCAAAATTAAGAGTACTACCAAAGTGTCTTACCATATCGATGACCATTTTGCGCAGCGACTGTCTCTGTTTTTTGCTGAGGTTCTGGAAGATGTCACAGTTGTCCTCCTGCAGAAGCTTAAAGCCTACAGCCAGGTGGTGATTCTCCAGCACTGACGAGTCATTGTACATCAGGGCTAGCTCTGAGTCTGAAGGCAAAAAAAAAGGTTATTGTAGAGTAATGTAGAGTAACCTCTTCTCCACACACACATGAACACCTCATCCGCATAGTTAAATACACTCTGCACCCACGCACGTTTACATAATCCCTGTGGAGCTATGCAAACTCACTGGTGTTGATGAGAAACTGATTGGAAACTCCAGGGTGATCCACATCATGGATGGCGCTGGCAAACAGAGCGGCGAGGATCTCCAGATCAGTAAACACAGCCTTGGACAACACACACACACACACACACACACAAGAGAGCAGGGACAGTCAATATATGTGTGTATGTGGCAGAACAGTATGACAAGACATGTACAGATCAGACTGGTCTGTGGTGTCTAGTATGTTGTTTTCATTTGGTACCGATCAATTTAGATTTTTTGTTGGATGAATTAGAACGTCTGTCTACCTCCAGTGCAGGTGTGGACAGCAAGACATGTGTGGACTGGACCACGTCCGCAGCATGGATGTTGTTGTGGTACGCCACATCAGCGTGGTAATGATCCTCCAAAGTCATCATGAAGGTAATGAAAGTGTCGGCTGGAATCTTGAAAGACTTGAGCAGCTCACGCTCCTACAGGTGAGACAGAACGCATCACACACCACGTCAGTCAATCATTTATTAACATGTGCTTGTTAAGTTATTGTTTCATTCATTGGTTCACTCTCTTGCTCACTTATTTACTGTATTTGAGGTTATGCAAGGGTCATACTCTGTTTAAGAAAGTATGCTGAGACGTGTTACCTGGAAGATGGTGTACATGGTGACTGTCAGTGGACGATTCCCAGAATACTCAGAGACCTTAAAGATGTCAATTCCCCATCTGTTAACCTCCTCCAGCTCCTGACAGTGAACAATAAGCACACACACATATATATCATGACAACATACTGTACAAGGGAGAGCGTACTGTGTAGAATGTGCAGCATTAAAATGACAAACTTAAACTACAGCACTCCTCGTACCTTGGCTAGGAGACCTTCCTGGCTTGCGTTGACCCCAAAGCGAGGGATGGTGGAGGGTGCGAGGCTGGGGCTGTGGGTGGCCTTCTTTACACCGCTGATCTGGGACATGAGCCGCTTCTTCTTGCCGTCCTTCTTTTCCTTCTCCTTGCTGGGAGACATGATGTCCATGTCATGTGGCTTCTCTGTCAGATGTAGGAAGACAAAATATTAACACCACGTTCTCTCTGTGAACAAAATATAACTGTCCAGTTTTTTATATTGTTTTAACTCTTTTTTTAAAAATAATTTTACTTTCCTTCTTATCATATTCAGGGAGGTTCAAGAGAGGAGCCTTTTTTCTATGTGTGTAACATGTAACTAGTAATACACTGTAGCTCAAAATAGCAATTTAAGGATTGATCACTAGCCTATGATTGATACATATATAAAGTATATGCTTATGCACAGCTTATATATTACACAAAGTTGAGGTATTTTACCTAGGAAGGTGCTAGAGATGAACTCAGACACCTGGTTCCCTGAACGGCTGGTTTCTGACAGCTGGGTGAGCTCTCGGTTCAGCATCCTCTTGAACTGGAGACAAACACACACACACACACACACACACACACACACAAACATCCATGAGTTTGATTAAACATAGTTTTGCAAAACTGTTGACAGACTTCTTTCAATTCTCATCATTTATCATGACTTATACAAACTTATGAAGAAAGACTTTGCACATTGGTTACTTTCTCTCTCTCTCAGACATGCAAACTTGTTGAATTGTTTTAGGTTTTACTTGGACTTTTAGGGTTTTATATACATGTATGGTATGTGGAGCATTATTGCTTTACACAGACAAAGCTGAACATCAGGAATGATGCACTTGTAATATCTACTCAACCACAAAAGCAATTAACAACTCTTGACTTCCCTGCGCTTAAAGGCACAAGTTGTCGCTCTAAATACAGACAACCGTTAGCTTTGGAGAAGAAACACATCCACAGATAAATCAGAACTGCTACACCAACAACACCTAGACTGTGTCTTTGGAGCTTGCATGTGTGTGCAGTGCAGAGCCTAATGACTGAACACAGAGAAATGCATGGCTGACTTTACTCGTAAGTATGCAGAACCCCATCTACAAATCTAATGTGAAGATGTCTCAGAGAAAGTCCTCTCTCTCATCTCCACCAGCAGCTGTTCATTACTTGGCACTCATTCACAAAGCGAGCAACATGTGAGCCTCGAGAAGTCTCTCCCCCTCCCACCCAGTTCAGTTCATCCCCAGTCTTTCCTTACCTGAATGAACATCCACGACACAGAGATGATATAACTCACTTCTGGCATTTCAGCGCGAAATCGAGCATGGGAGCAAAAATAAAACTGAGAGAGAGAGAGAGAGAGCTGGGCTTTCTGTTGGTCCTCTGACAGACGCCTGTTTCACAGAGAAACAGACAGCAGGGACACTTTGTGCTCCTATACTGCTTGCCTGAGCAAAATCCACTACAAGCAGACAGTCCGCTGGTCAGTGCTGCGGAGGCTTTAATCGGTACGAGCTGAACAGTCAGGGGAAAAAAAACAGTTTAGAGGTCCACGGAAGAACAAGAGAGTGGAAGCATAGCTGCGGGATGCGAGGATGCAAGGCAGAGAAGCCACACTCCCTCGCTCCCCCCGACTCTCCCTCATTCACTCTGTTACTGCCTGCTCCCGAATGTGTGTAAACAGAAGGAGAATGAGGTACTCTAATCCACGCCTCCCTCCAAAAATGCCTAAGAATAGCGGCCAATCGAGCGCCTGCTGCAGCAGAGGCTGGGGGAGACGGAGGTCCCTCATTGGCCAAGAGACGTAGAAAATAGGCAGGGCTGAGTGTGTTGGAGGCGGAGGTTGTGATATGCACCATGTGCACCAAGTTTGAAGAAGATATGAGGGAAAAGCTTTGAATGGATGAGGGGAGGTTTCATTCATGTAGCCAAAAATAAAAACAGTACACCATGTACCACAATGTTGTGGGAACAGTGACCATTATGATGATCATAAACAGAAATAATGGAAAATATGTTGACATAGATATACACTCAGAGCAGGCTGCCTCAGAATACTGAGAATTAAAAGTTACAATCTAAATGAAAGAATACTTCAATGGCACATAACAGTCACACAATTTGGGGACAAAAAAATACACTGTGGCTCAAAGTTAATCCTAATAAATTTGGTAAACATTTTATTTGTGGAATACACTTTAACCATGACAATCTGGACCACAAAGTCACATTTTACTTGATTTAAAATTTAGCACCAAATCAGTGACGGTGACTGTTAACAGCTTGTGAAAAATGTCCCGAAGAGGGTTAAACGAGCATTTCCACAGAGGTCTCACTCTCCCTTAAAGACATTTTCAGGGGTCATTAGAGATCTACTTTAAACGAAACCGTTCTATAAGGTCATCAGTGATGCAGAAACAATGTTCGCTCTGGCCTTTGTTCCCAAGTGCCAGCATGGATAATTCTTCCCCATTGACTGAAGCTGCTCATTGACTGATCTGCAGCAATGAGGGGGGGGGGGTGTTTGCCTCCCACGAAACTCTCTGGCCGCCGCCACGTGAGCGTGTGCAATGGTATATGTATCTAGGCAGGCAATGTATGTGACGCGGCCAATGTATGTGATGTAGAAGAAGAGTATATACGTGTGACATGTATGTGTGTGTTAGCATGAAGAGCACGTGTATGTTGTGTGGGCGGTCTAATCGTGGAATCACACGAGTGCTGGGCTCCAGTCTGAGAGAAGGAGGAGGTGGGGGAGGAGAGGAGAGGGATACATGGAGGAAGGATGGATGGTTGGTGGGGGGGGGGTAACCGTTTCATCCTCAGTTCCCACTACCTCATTCACATTTTTCTGCACATGAGTGGGGGGAAGGGTGTGTCTGTGTGTCTAGTCTCTATTTGCATGCATGAAGCCATCCCGCTCATTCATGGAGTAAGCCCCTCTCCCATCCGCTGACGGATGGGAGATTCTATTCATATTTTCATGGACGCTGATGGATTCTCTGTATTACTGAGCTTTCAGTTTTGTTTAGGGATCAGTGAAGGCTAACTGCACTTACAGTACATCACACACAATCCCCTGGTTGACTGTTGTACTTGGAGCCCGTTCTAATTTGAGCGGGAAACAGCTGTGCACGGCCAAAGATTACCATCCATTAATGATGAAAATTATTAACATGTCTTATGCATTGCATTTAATATCTGTTCTAATAAAAAATATAATGATGCAATTCATTTCAAAAGAGAAGCAAACAATTCAATTAACTTCACTCGAATTTTGAATTTTGGCCATTGCGGCATCATCTGAAGCAGCTGTTGCTGTGGCAACAGTGGTGGAAACAATTCCTTGATATTTATAAAAATATTTTAACATTCAGGGGGTAAAATTAAACTTTGGTTAAATTCTGCATTTGTTGTTATAATGTTTAACTTGTTTGTTTTTAGTGTTATGAGATTCAAAATAGCTTTATATTACTTTTCATTGTTATGTGTATTCTTAAAATTTGCTGGGTTCAACCTGGCTGACTACTTTAAAAATGGAAACAAGATGCACATGACTAATAAATTCCTTCAGGGGGGTGAATCACAGTACAGATCATGTGAGTGTTCTGCGCTGAGCCTGGCTGTATGTTAACCTGAACGGTATATCTACCTTTTATCCTGTGACAGATGTGGTTTTCAGGATAAATCACTCTGTGCCTTACTGGAGTATCTAACTGCTCTGCTCATCAGGCTGTGGGTAATGTGTTAACGTTGTGTGTTATACTGGTAGAGTACCTTGTTGGAAGCCATCTCGCTGACAGAGTGTCGAGTTTTCAGCGTCTCCAGTTGTTCTAGACACCAATCCAGCTCATCCAGAGTCTCTATGGCCAGCTGCTGGTGAGGCTCCTCTGTACCAGATGAACACAGGAAGGCATTATGAGATGGCCTGAACTCTGACAAGAGCGTTCACATACTGCACACATAGAAATTTCATGTACAATATTTTTGAAAGACATTCATCATCAAGTTATTTACTGTGACGTGTTACCAGTAACCCAGATTTCACATTTTACAAATTTAATCACGTTAATATCCTCTCTGCCTCTCTGTCTTTCTGACCAGGGTGAATATTGATTATGGGATATTTATTAGCAAATAGCCCATTCTAATATATCGGTACCAACCTGCGAGGCTGGTCTTGCACATGGACGGTGGGTTGCTGCCTGAGGATCGCGTCCTGTAGACAGAGACCATGAAAATTCAAAGTGAGAGCAAGTGAAGATCCTAATATAATCATATCATTATTATATTTTGATGTCACTAAAAGATTCACTGAGCAGCCAAGGACATTTTCTAACAACCTACTTGCTGGCTGTGCGATCTTGCTGGCCAGTTATGACGGCAAAGTTATTTCGGACAGTCCTCAGGCTGGCAAGGACCTATAAGATGAATGATACAAAATGTGTTCCTCAAATGAGGTGGACATAACATTTCTGATGTAATAAAACGACAGATGTCACTTCAGTAACAGCCTTACATGCTTGCACATATCTTACACTTTATTCACCTTGAACTAAATCAAGTGCTCCTTCACATGAATCTGACACGCCTTTGAAACCAGACACTGTGGCTTTCATCCTCCTAGGCGAAGCGCCACGCAGAGGCATTCCCCTGTCCCTGTTTGATGTTTTGATGGCATCACTGACACCCCTCTACGTCATGTCTGTCACTCCATCTGTAGCCAAACACTGACTCAGCACACAGAGCGAGTCCACTGACTATTCGGTGTCCAAAACGGACCCATGCAGGAGCCTTATCAGCCGGAATGCGCATTTAAACAGCATGATCCAGCAGTATTGGATTCACTGCTTCTTTCTCTGTGTAAAGTGAGCACAAGTGTGACGCACATACCACGCAAGAGCCATGCATCGCCAGTGGGATGCCTGCTCCTGTCGCAGGGCCAACTTAATGCTAAAGGGCTGTTCCGGTGAGGCAGTTAAGCCCGGTCTCATACCATCTGGAGTTTATTATAGTTTTTAAAGACCTGATTTTTCTTTTTTATTTGACCATCTGGCAAATATTTTGGAATAGCACACAAAATAAACAAGTTTTTTCTAGAATGGACGCAGAGGACTCACCTGTGCAAACGGGGTGACTATCATGTCTTCTGTGTGTCTGCAATACAGAACAGAATACACAGAGGAAAATGGCTCAATTTTGCACTCAAGAAAACACAAATAAAACTGACTACAGGACCAATCAACTGTACAAGATCTGACATTTTAATCACAATCTTTTAGAATGATCTATTTATAATTATCTGCTGGTTAAAAAAGGCTCAACATGTTTACAAAGACAAAATAAAAAGCGCCTTAGTCTGAGGTTTCATTTGCAGTTCATCACAAATATGGTGTTGGACAATCTCTGATTAACCAGGCAGCTAATAAGTTCTCATAATTATTTGTCAGACATCCTTGTTTAGCGCTCCGTTTGTCATCACTCTTTAAATATGCAGCTACATCAAAAACAAATAAGGCATGCACTGCATAGGCTGGTGAGGAAACAAATTGGGGTGGGTGATGGGGTGGGTAAAATGAACTGATAAATACTCACAAGTAAATAAAAACACAACGTGAGTTATTATACTTGGTTGTCTCTTACAGTATTAAGCGTCACATGCAGAAACAAACAGAACAGAACTGGGTGTTTTGGGGGGGGGGGTCTAACGGGGGTCACAGGTGAAGTGATATTTAGTCACGTTTGTCAGGAAGGGAAGTGGGAAATGGCAATGAAGCCATCTACAGGGAATGCAGGAGAGGGCTTCGGGGGAACAGAGTCAGTGTTTTTATCTTATTTTTATTGGATCATGTTCGTCTCACCGAGATGACAACCAGTTGACTTCCCAGTGCTTCAAGCTTTCTTCCCTTCAAAAACAGATAGGCGAGAGTCGATGAGGAGACCTGTGACTGCTTACTTTACAAACTTAAAGGTGTTTAGACATTATATTATGAAGTGGGGGACTGGTTTTGGGACATATTGGAAACACAAAGAGCGAAAAAAATTTAAACAACAGACAAAAAAAATAGCCCCTTCTTTCCAATTGTTTGCAATCCCAGTGGAGCAGACTTGACGTGCAAACATTTAGGGAAAGTACAGGAAATACAGCTGTTTGTTGCGATGTTGGGCTTTTCAAGACTGTAGATCAAGACACACGCAATGCACTGCATGTTTTAATGCTGCCTTTAAGCTAGTAAAATTGAAACAAGGGGACAAGTAATGCACTAAAATTTGCTTCAGGTAGACAACTAAGCAGATTTGACACATAGAAATACATAGCCATGAAAGAGAAAGCAAGACAACTAAACAGTGAGGTCCTCTGGTTTCAGAGGTCTCTCTGGCAATCCAAAGAAAATGCCTTAAAGACTGCTTTCAAATTTTCAAATGAAGTTGAGACCACAACTGTTTGCTGCAGCTTGTAAGGGAGCTCACCCTCAAACCAATATACACATACATATATATGAATCGTCCAATGTGGCAACTTCTCAGTACAAGGAAAACAGACAAGAAGGGAAAAACATAAACAGACACTTATTTTTTTCCTTTCTTAAAACGTGTTTAAAGGACAACAAACATGTATGTAGTCTTTCACTCATATCCAAGCATTATGAACTTTAAATCTCACCTTTCTGAGATGTCTTATGCTACTTGAGTATAGGCTGCATCTATACAGTACACTCATTTATTTTGTATATGACCTGAAGCACACTACATGCAGCACTGTTGATATTGAGGCTGTAAGCCTTTACCTCTGCATAGTGAGATTAATTTTTAAATTCATTGGCGCATCACAGGGGTTTCATCAGGCAATGGAATATGATTTCAGTAGGAATTTTAACGCTGCAGAGTCTGACCTCAGATCTGATTTCTTTTTTGGAAGTTGTGGAAAGACAAGCACACAACATAAAAATAAAGCATGTATGAAGCAAGAACTATTTAGAGGCAACTCTGAGAGCTTGTCATAATCCTAAATAAACTGAGGAAAATACTTATTGTTTACAACCCATTCTGCTTAACACGCAACAAACATAAAACATCGTACATTATGTATGAGAGCGACTCACAAAGAAATACAGTACATCGACAGTGTGGACGGATGAGTTGGAGATGAACTTACAAGTCACTGGCAGTGGAGGAGTTTCTGGAAGGACCTTTGGGTGACAGGTCAAAGTCAGAGTCCGAGCGGTAAAGGAAGGATTCCCTCCGCTGGCTGTGAGGAAAGTTGGCCTGTATGACCACACCAGAGCCAGGGCTGGCCTGGGGGTCCAGGGGACTGCGCCCCACTGACAATCCATTCTCTACATCAAAACTGTGGAGAAAGAGGAAGAGAGAGAGAGAGAGAGAGTATATAAAAAATGTGTTTAAAAAGCTTGTAGATGCTACAGCATGGAAAGGAAATAAAAGAAACATCCATCCATCCATCCAAGACATTCCTACTACTAGTTTGAACAAATCTCCTGTAGAGCGTCTGTGCATGCATGCAACAGGAAGCATGTTTTCCTGTATGAATCTGTTTCTGGACGTAACAAACACAGCACATCACCTTTTAACAACTGTCAACAATGTTATAAGATATACACAGACTGACTGGATGTTACAGTTTGAGCTGTGACTGCGGTGTCCTTTCCCACAAATCAGTTTCAATTCGTCCTATGCATGTAGTTGCATGACAATGAATGGATCAATAAGGATTGATAAGACTACAGATTTAATCTGGTGATGAAAACATTATGTGGCCGTAGACTGTCCAACTAACATGTGAAGCAGCTCTTTTGAAAAGGTAGACAAAGCAGTGTAGAGATCCCAGTTTCGACTTCAGTGGACAATGAGAGGGAGAAAACGAACAAGGAACATACAATAGTCTGGATTTAAAAATATCACAAGCTTTCATCACTGTGTAGAAACTGAGCTGTTTATCTCTCAAACAGGGAAAAAACTGATTTAGAAGGAAGTGTTACCATTATAAACCAGTAAAGACCACAATAAGAGCTAAAAATGAATAATTTAAGAGGGTCACCACAAGGATATGATAGTGTGAAACATGTGGGAATGCAAGTTATCACACTGATATAGTAGACTAAAATCAGCGCTGCATTTAAATCTGTACAACAATGGTGATATGAAAAAACAACAAAAGTAGACTGAAAACACAATGAGGAAGTGTTGAGAGCCACAGACAATAAATCACTTCTGATTCTGCTGGCTGCATGTGAATGATCTTCCTGCTGCAGCTGAGCTGATCATAAATGACGCACAGAGCTATTTAAATCAAATCTACCATTGATGCTAAAAAACAAAGAGTAGATGACAGAAAATATCTCTCTCTCTTCTGTTTCCTCCGAAGATTTTAAGCAAATCAAGGGAAGCCAACCTGTCTGCACGTACTTGAAATAAACAGTCACATACTGATCAGCCTGGAAAAAAAAAACAGTTACAACATGGACGACATGATGTGTGCTTCATTAAAGGTGTGAAGCCTGTGTGGCTAGTGTCATGCAGGTGTGTGAACATCCAGAGGAGGTCTGCATGAGTGTGTGGTGAAGGACTGAGAGTGAACAGCGGGTATAAAATTAGCATCAGAGTATTGACGTGGGGTCATGTGAGTGTAAGTCTAAAAATAGCCCGGCGTTCAGGTGAGGAGGAGTTCCTCCTGATCAAACATGATCTGACTATGGAGAAAAACACCAAATAAAGGCACGGCGATGGCCCCTCTTCACAGTCTGGGCACGTTTCTGCCTTGATCCACATCTCTATTTTCCCACAGCCACTCTGCCGACATGTGAACCTGGAGAGACTCTGTCAGCCTGTAGCTCAGTTTGGCAACACGTCTCCTTTTCTAAACAGTCTGAGGATCTCCAGAAAAGAAACCCAGGCTTTAGCAAAACAACCATTAGCAGAACGTGGAGGATTTTGGACGGGCGTATGCAAAGAAATACACTCAATCTTTTCTCAAATAAATACTGCAGGGGAATTGATAGACAAATATAAAAAATATTTGAAACCCAAGGCAAACACAAACTGGAACTGAGAACACGAGTGTTAAGATGGAAATGTCTGTTGATGATAAGTGTGGGAAATAATGTAACACAATACCAAAACATCATTAAAGTCACTAGTAGGCTACATCACAAAGTACTGAACAACGCAGCTCTAAATACACATGCAGCTGTGTGAGTTTCATAGGTTACATTACAAGCCAACTGTGATTTTATTTGATCAACGCTGTTCAACAGAATAGACCTTTTTCTAAGGCAGATGTTTTGACTTGAGCGTAGGTGTAATTAATAACATTAACAGTTGTGCCATGTAACTGGCACAACTGTAATGCTGCCATTGTTAATGCTATCAATTACACCTGTGTGTTACCATGAGAGCACGTTTTAATTGAACTCAGATTACTGTAAACCAATCAATAGATCCTTTTCACAGCAGACAATTTGACTTGTCACAGCAGGAAAAGCACAAGTGGGATTAATAACATCGATGATGACTGTGTTGCATTTAGGTAAGCCAGTTCCAGGGCTCTGGTATTACTGGTATTACTACATGGCTTACTGGGACACTTAAAGGAATGGAGACACATTAGTGCTTTAAGGTAAATGCGAACGTCAGCATGCTAACATGATCACAATGACAATGCTATGAGGTGTAATGTTCGTTTAGCGCGTTAGCATGCTAATATTAGCTAAATAGCACTAAACACACAGTACAGCTGAGGAAGATGGAGATTAGTTTTGTAATGGAAGTATTGGACACATTTTTAAAACTGACCTGATGATGGCACTAGATGAAAAGTTAAGAGAGCAGCAAAGTTATTAAAATTCATCCTGAAGCGGACATGAATGTCTAACCCAAGACATTTCCCTAAAAACCAGCCTCGTGGTGATGCAGGAGGAAAAGTCAAGGGATCCCCAAAGTCATTAGGATTTATCCTCTGGGGACCATGAATGTCTGTAGAAAAATTTATTTTAACAGTAATTCATTCAGTAGTTATCAAAATATTTCAGTCAGAACCAAAGTGGTGGACGACTGACCAGCCATCCTAAGAGCCAAAATTGAATACTACAACAAAATACAGGCTGATTTCTACAGCACTCTATAGTAACAACTATATAGTAACAACAGCTGCAGCATGAAAACATCACATTCACTCCTCTTTCCACTCCTTTCTCCCTGCTGCCCTCCTAGGATGCTGCATGAGGACAAGACGTTGGTGTGTTACTGGCTATTACGTAACAGCAGCTGAACAGAAGCCCCCGTTCCTCCATTCGTGTGACAGATTCAGACACACTGACTGCACTATACATAGCCAAGGAGAGGAGTCAGAGGGAGGGGAGAGACAGCGGGGTGGTGGGGTGAGGAAAGAGAGCAAGGCTGAGGTAAAATAGGGCAAAGAGAGAGTGAGAGTAAATAAAATTTCAAAGAGGAAGAGAGAACAGCCTGTTCTGAGACACGTAAGTGAGGGACTTTTGGTCTCGACTGTGCCAGTTTGGTTTGAGTTTATAGGATGCAAGTGTGGATTTTGAAAGTGTGTAAGTGTGTGTGTGTGTGTGTGTGTACATCACAGGATTAATAATCATTTTGACAGGAAGGATTCAACCCGTCTAACATGTGTCAGTGGTGTATTTATGTGCCACAGCGGTACAACGTGCAACCTTGTAACAACACCCGTAATGTGTGTAGTTTTGATCTGTCAGCACTCATATCATGCCCGCACGGTTACTACGAGTACACATGTAGCTCAGAGATTCACCACTCTTTATCTTTTCCTGTTTTCTCCATCTATCTCGTTCTGTCTTCCCTAATGATGCTGCACCCCTGGCTGTTCCTGCATACTCTGACCACAAACTCGTTTCTATTTTTGTTTCTGCGCCACGCTTCTGTCTCTATGCAGCTAAATTTAGCTTCCCCCGTGCATGGGGAATAGACCGAGAGAGGCAGCGATGCAGCTAAAAATAGGGTTTCAGGTAGAATACAGAGTCCTAACCCTCCCCTCTCTGCTCCCTCTGCATCACAGAGCAGCGGATTCTTCCCTCCATTCATGAATATTTATGGAGAGGTTTCTATTTGAAGCCGATGCCGGGCTAAAATTAGATCACAGATCAAAATATCGCCCACGTCTTTCCCTCGCTGCTGTTTCACTTCCAGTTTTCTCTGCTTTCTCTCTCACTCAGCTGTTGTGAGTTCAGCACAGAGTCCCGACTTACTCATAACACTAGACTATTTATTTGTTTTACTTACACGCGCACAGACAAAATACTATTGTACACATCAATATGTATGCCTCACATGATTCCCAGGAGTACAGTCAAAATGATCTCCCTTTTGGTTTATATGATTTAGGATAAAGGCGTCAATATACACAGTAGTATGAACAACGAGAGTAGTTGTTGCCAAGGTAACAACCAGTGGGGTTTCCAAATAAACTATGTGGAGGTGAAAATGTTCAGTATCAGAGTGTTGATTCAGTTTTAAGGCGTTTGTATTGTTGTTGGTGTGCTGGATTGCATTATATTTCCTTTTCCATTAAACCAGTTTAACATCAAAACAGCAGCTAAATTGTAAAATAAAACAGACCATTTTTATTAAAATTAACGGTTTTAATATGGACCAATTTTTCTCTAGTTGTGAAATTTATATTGTACTATTGTACATATTAAATTCATACTGAAAAAACGTGTATTTTCTAATGCAGGGAGCAGTGACGGAGTGAACATACTCCTAATGTGAAACCATGATCTTCCATTGTGTTTTGCACACCTCCATTGTCTTTAAGCACACAGTTTACAAAATGTACACTAAATATGTCAACCGAAGCATTTTGTGTTTTTAAGGGGTCAAAGGTCAGCGTTCAGGCTTAGCGTGCATGTCGTCTGGACAGGAAGCTCCCACAGAAGCACAGTGGCTGGTCTTCAAATACGACTCCATTGTCTTTGTGTCTTTCACATGCCAACCAGTCGCACCAGTCCACCCACCCACCTCTTCTCTCCTTCCCTGACACCCTCCCTCTCTCCCTTTTTCTCAGCCTCAGCCACAAGCGACAAAAATAAAAACAACAGAATGGATATTCTTTAAAATTACCCTGTTGAGTGGGAGGGTGTTGTTTAATAATACACCAGATAAACTTGTTGGTGAGTGATGGCTGATGTGTGGTAGGCGCTGTCTTGAGAACTGAAATGAATCTATACAATTACTCTGAGTACAGGGTCCCTCTACTGGGCTCTGTTAAGACTGCAGGAGCTGCCTGATCTGGATAAATGGAAATAAACTGTAGAGATGAAACAATTAGTCGAATAATCTATTAGTAAAAAAATGATCTACATGAACAGATAATTTATTAACCGTTTATGTCATTTTTATAGAAAAAAATTTCTGGTTCCAGCTTCTTAAATAAAAAGATTTCCTGCTTTTATTTGTCTTATATGATATGATGTCTTTTGGTTTAGAACTGTGTTCGGACAAATTAAATATTTTGAAGATGTCCACTTGGGCTATGGAAACTTGTGATGGACATTTGTCACTATTTTCTGACATTTTATAACAAACAAAGAAGCAAAAAAAATATCTATAAATCGACAAAATATTCAGCAGATTAATCTATAATGAAAAGAATAGCTGGTTGCAGCCCTAATAAACTGTATAAGCAGTGTATCAGTGAGCATGACTGGATGATTGGGATGACATTTATATCACAATATTAGTAGGAATATTTTTCTGGTATCAAAATATATCTCAGTGTGACAACTGTCATATGATATGACAAACACAAGATGCTATTGTATTGTATTGCACTGCATTACATCAGAAAAAAAAAAATCTGTTCACATGTGTAAAGCAAAACTAATTTTGTTAGTTTTCAATCACAATTTGCTCAGAATCAATAATTTGAACGACAGAACTTTCTAAGACAACTGTCTAAGTACAATATTTGATACAATACCTTATCATCCAAATACAATTTCACTGACAGTTGATAGACGATAATATTTAATTATCGCCAGGCTCTATCAGTGAGAAAGATTAAAAATGCTTCCATGTGCAGAGAAGGTGAATGAATCTAATATAAAAGATAACAAACAAGCTGAAACACATGCAGCAGACCTTCATCGGGATCAATATGGTTAAATAGATTCATCCTAATTTGGCCTCCGCATTTGCACAAATCTGCCTCAAAGGCACCTGTGCATGCACATGGACAGAGGTGCACACACCTGATTAACCTTCTCTAATCTAAAGACCAAACTGGAGCCAGCATTCCTGAGCATCATAAAGCCTTTTACAAAAAAAAAAGTCTAAAGAGAGAGGTGTGTTACGGCGTTTGTTATTTAAGTGGCTGACTGGTAAGAAGTGTGATTGATGGTAACCTGTCAGTGGCCCTGATACTCGACACCCCGCCTGCGTCACCGCCTGTCACGGCAACGTCAATCCCATCTGGGGAGCATTAAAATACAGGAGCTACGGGGCAGAGCGCGAGAGAGAGAGAGGAGATAGGCCTGTAAACCAGGGCAAGCTGTCATCTGAACCTTCATTCATCATTCCCAGGCCTTTGCTGTGGCACAGCCAGAGGTAGAATTAGTTACACCAGAGCAGACTCGCAGGACCGGCTCAGCCATTTATTCAAAAGACATTTAAAGAAGGCAGGGAGCACTTATTAGACGTAATGTGGATCTCATTCTGTGACGCTCGAGAGTATTGTATTTCCTACGATAATTTGAAATAATTTGCACTTATTCACCATTGTGTGACAATGAGCATGTTGATAGCAGTAAGAAGTGAAGGAGGAGCTGCAAAGAAGTGTTTTTTTTTTCATACCGCTGTGTTTAAGCATTGTAATCTAGGCTGTATATATCTGCGCTGCATGACACATTAAAGATGTTCTGGAGAAAACAGGGATTAGTAATGGCTTAATGAGACCACAGAGTTCAGCTGAGAGTGAACACGCTCAAGACACAGAACAAAGTGAACCGAGGATGACCTACAGAGGTGTTAAATATGGCCAAATTTCAAAATTTTTTTATGTTAACCAGTTTATTTTAATGCAATAGTCAGCAGTGTGCGTTGTGGGATCAAAGTAGTTTGGTTGTTTTTGCTCTAATGTTCCTGTGGCCCCTCACACAGAGGGAAAACCACCCTGTTTGTTTGTCTTGCCTTTCCTCTCTTTTCCTGTGACATCAAAATATTTGCACACTCTGCAACTTGATGGAGGCCAGTGTGTTTTTATGTGTTTATACCTACATGAGCTCACCATAGTCTTCTTACTGTACCCCGTCTTTATGCCCAGTACGTGCTGGTGAGCTGTAATGAAGTCTTGGTTGGATGTCAAACAGCTGCACAGCTGACAGGTTGTCTTTGACTTTAGACTGTTGTATCTTTGGAATACTTTTACTATGCAATATGAACTCTGATTACTTACTATACTTACTATATATGTATATATATATATATATATATATATATATATATGTGTGTGTATATATATATATATATATATATATATATATATATATATATATATATATATATATATATATATATATATATGTATATATATATGTATGTATATATATATATATATATATATATATATATATATATATATATATATATATATATATATATATATATGTATATATATATGTATATATATATATGTATATATATATAGATATATAATTTCAGTGGCACGACTCATGCATGGGTGGCAGCCTGCAAGAAAACATTAAATGTGGCTCCCTGCCTTCCCTGTTTGCACTCTTGTCTCTGTTACTGACTAATCCCCCCTTGTTAAAAAACAAGAAGGAAACACACTACATATACACGTATGTATATCCTCCTCAATACATTCAACAATGAAACAATGAATTTAAAAGTTTAGTTGCTGTGATTTCAGAAAACATGTATGAAACAAAAACAGAGCATATACGTCAACCTTTTCAAATAACAGCTAAGTTTAGACATTATGCAACTGCAACATAAATGTATATATGTCCATTGTTCAGAATCAGGCAGCGAATAATGTTTTTAAAAGAATCTGAGCCGGTGTTACAGTAGCTGACACAACAGAAAGGCAGGAACACATAATGACTTCAGTGACCTTTTTATAAAACAAGTCAGTGCTGAACAGAATTATGAGGCGTACGGTATAATGGGACAACTTTGTATGGAGCCAGTGATGTGAAAAAGATGTCATTGTTTCTTTTTGTTTCTGTTTGTTTGTGGACAGGAAGTGTTTGCCCTCTGACAGGATGGAAATTTGATTAAGTAATAGCTGGTTATTTTAACTAATACAATGATTCTGTGAATATTTGCATCGATTATTGAGAAAATATAACTGAACAAAAGAAGAAACAATTATTTTTATCAGGCAATATTTGTTTTTCAAAAATAGATTAGTGCGCAGACAGACACAGACACACACTCATACTGACAGTCACCTAACGGACTTATTTCAAAACCAGCAGCTGGTCTATAAATTAAACAAGTGTGTACGTGTGTGTGGTCACTGTCTTACTGCACTTGAGTGTATAATACAGTCAGTCCACTGTGATTAAGTCAGAACAGTTTATTTTACTATGAACTCAGAACAGCCAAAAGAAAGAGACAGACAGAAAAAGAAAGACAAAACTAGCGAGTGTACGTGTGTGTGTGTGTGTGTGTGTGTGCAATCATTATTATATGTGAGCTGTACTCTCAGTGTCTCAGCGTCCCCCTCTCTGGCGGCCGTAATCACCGTCTCAGAGCCCAACCCTCTTCCTTCAGACTTTTCCTTTGGAAAACAACACAACGCCGTCACAACGCCTGCACTGGTGGACGTGGAGCGTGCGCTGACCTCTGATGCACTTTGAAGTATGAAGTGGCTGCTGAGAACAGTCTCTCTCTCTCTCTCCCAATCATCGATCGATTGATACAGTATAAGCAGTAGTGTGGTGCAATATCATGACCAGGGAGACAATTGTATCAGCTGCAGTTGTGCTGTGTATCTCCCCCCAGCAGAGAGCAAGAGAAAAAAGCGATTTGTCCATTTTAAATAAGAAAGTTGAGTTTTTCTCACACTCCTAAAAATCTACAGTTTGGTTTTTAGTTGCATAAGCTCTTATCAGTTGCAAAAAAAACCCCAACAATTACAAGCAGTCAAATTTGTTGAGAAATTCTTGCATTTTTGTCCCTGTTGTATGAAATTAAGCTTGCATAACCAATCTTCCACTGTACACGCATTCTTTTGGTTCAAATACTGCTGTTTGCCTTTACCTCAATGAACTTTAAAAATTAGCCTCACTGGCAGGAAGACAAACTGTAGAATAATATGTGGACAGTTAGCCAAGGACATCCTACATATTGTACATACTGTACTCATTTACACTGTAGACCATTGTTTAAGGTGGAAGTGCACAGTAGGCCAGACATACAGTATATTATATCTTAAATAAATATGCCATTACAGGGGAAAAAACCCCTTTAAAATAAGGACACTTCTTATAACACTGTGTAAAAGTCAACAGCGTGAAGTGTGAAGCACTAGCAGAGGTCATTTTAATAAACCTGAGTGAGTTGGAGACCTGGAGAGATTTACAGTGAGTCATAAGAGAGTCCTCATCTACCTACACACACATTCACACAAACACACACACACACACACACACACACACTCACACACCAAGGACTCCAGTCTCTGTTATCCTCCAGGATCGTATAGCACACCAAAGAAAACATAGAAGTGAGAAGAGAAGAATCAGAAGAAAAAGAAAATGCAAGCGGTGGGTCCGAAGGTGAGAAGAGACACGAAGAGAGGAAGAGAGAAAGAGGGGAGAGAGAGAAGTTCATAACCTGGTCTATAAAAGAGTCGTAATATGATCAGCGGGAGGTATTAATGGTAACAGTCCCTAAAGTGAGAAGAGGCCACATAGAAACACTTTTCTGACATCAGGTGGGAAGAGAGTAGGAACTAAATGTGTGATGATGACATTACTGAAAATGCTGAACCCTTAAATGAAATACAAGGTCAGTAAAGGGAACAAGGTGAGTCAAAGAACATGAACAATGTTTATCGTACAACTTTAGGAAATGAAACACACATGTGGTCTAACTTTACAGGTTCGAATGCAAGGCAAAGTTTCAAAACGTACTTCTCGCTTAAAGCTTCAATACAAATTTGCAGTACCCTGATGCCAAATACTCCTCAGGATATCACAAGAGAAAAGCTGGCAATCCATCAGACACCTTTGCACAGAACACATGCAAACACACACACACACACACACACAGGCACGTAATTGCACAATTATGTGCTACGAAAAAAAAGTGATTCCTGTGTCTGGAAAGCTCATCACTGGACAGTAAAGTTGTGGGGTTTTTTAGGAGAGCAGTCCTGTCACACTGCAAATACTCAGCCGCGGCTTAACTCGTTTGTCTTTGCACGAACACACAGGTTCAAGCCGAACATCATATCCCGCATTAGTAGAGTGTAAGTTTGTGTGTGTCTGCGTGTGTGAGGCCTGCAACCCAACACCAGCGACCTGTTCCTCCTGTCTGTGAGGGAGATAAATGACGGTCCATGACGCTCCCTGTGGGCCAGACCACCATTAAAAGCCGCTGATGATTTAAGAAATGCTTTGGAAACACTTTCAGACACATTCATTAGGACAAAATGCCTTTTGGCTGTGATGTCTTCTCCCCTTTGCCAGGACCAGTCAGAGTTATGCTCTGTGGAGGGCATGAGATGACTTAATAATGCCTGCAAATGAGTAGATTCACGTACTGTGACTGAGAGCTAGAAATCATTTATAAAGACCACATTGACCTGGCAAATTTAGATAATAATTGACCTCTGAGTTTATGTACACAAATTTATCTGTAACAAGAATAAAACAAAAAGCTGCCTGACAGACTTTGGCGTCTGAAATATCAAATCGTGTCCAACATTCACACTTGGAGATTTCGATAAATCAAGCGGATGAAGACTTCTCTTTTCCCCTCCTCTTCTCCCAGGTCAAACTGACAGGGGAGAATATTTGGTTTCTAAGAAATGCACTTCTAAAGCTCAATGTCAGTTACCTCACTCACATGCAACCCGCCAGAACTGTCATCTTTGTAAAGCTCTTAATTCATATTAAATTACTCCGTGCATAAATCACACTCCCTCACTCCCAAACACCCAACAAAGCTCATACTTGTATTTGCTGTCAGAGTTCATTTAGAAATAATCTCTACGGCTCTGTAGAATTTTTCCATTCCTTTCCTGGCTGTCATAACTTGCATAATGCTCCGTGTCATTGCCACTTCATTTTATACTTGGCCCTCAGCAGGTAAGTATTGAGGGAAATTGGATCAATGACCTGTGGACATACAGCAGACTGTAAAAGGTTTGAGAGCAGTTGAGAGAAGTAACATGGATCAAATTGATAGAGCTAATTAATCAGCATTTAATTTTCAGTCTAAAATGAAAACAAAGTTATTTGTAATTGTGAAACAATTGTTAACATTTGCTAATTAGCACTAAACACAAAGTACAGCTGATTGGAGCATCATCAGTTCTGCAGGTATTTGGTTATAAAATTAAAGGATATTTTTCTCGTGTACAAATCTCGTGTACAGAGTCAAACCAACAGTGAAATAATAAAGTTAGATGCTTTTAATTGAAAATTGATAAAGATTAAAGTTCTCTGAGAAATTCACAATGCACAATGTAATACAAAGTCAAGGGGGTTGTGATATGTAGCACAACAAGCTAGTGAAGCAGTGCAAACTGAACATGACGTCTGTCTTACGTCTAACTGCTCTCCGGAGACAAACTACCGTGATCATAATCTTTGTGGTGAAGGAACATGTCACCCAGTGCAGCGGTTTGACTTATTGACATGTTTTTAATAGTATTTGGATAACAATGGAGGTCTATGGCACAACGGAACACCCTTTAATGTTGGACCAATTAAGAATTTGACCTGATGATGGCGCTAGATGAAACATTGAGGATTCACCGACTTTATTACAATTCATCCTGATTAAAGCATTTAATGTCTGAACCAAATGCCATGGCGACCCATCTCATAGTTGTTGAGAGATGCCATTTAAAACAAAAAATGTCAACTTCCTGGTAGCACTAGAAAGATTCGTTCTTTGAGGACCTTGAATTGTCTTTACAATAGTTGTTGAGATATTTCAGTCTGGACCAAACTGGTGGACCAACCAACTGCCTGACCAACATCGTCATCCTCAGAATTACGCCAGTGTGGCGCAAACAAAAAAAACATAAGCATTATACTGTTCCTAGCTGCTAAATAAGATCAAATTAAATGTTCCTTACAGACTGCTTTCATTTACTTCGTGAGGCAGCTGGATTCGCGAGATCACAACATCATGTGATAATGCATCTTGTCAGGTTTCAAATTATGCGCTTGCGCTTAAACCACCGGGGGTTCGGACCAATCAGCATCCTATGAGGATTCTTGCGTGATCTCGTCAATCCAGCTGCCTCGCAAGGTAAGATGGTGAGAGACACTGATAGACAGATGGTTCATCCAATCACCTGCCAAGTATTTTTTGAAGGTGCCTGCCCTTTTCCCAAACAGCTTCCAAGGACAACTTCTCAGATGGTTCTGTGTAACAAACCATCTGGTGCGTCAGGTTATGCTTCCATGGCTTAAAACCAATTTCTGGTCCATAAAATTCAATCAAAGGATAAAAGAATGCAGCATAAAAGCCAGTAAGCTACTACTTTCGCGAAAATTCACTGTTGATCCTCTTATCTGTCCTCTTTTAGGAAAAGCAAGTGTTACCTTTACAGCCACAAGTTGAAAAAAGAAGCCAATAACCGTCCAAATGGGCAAAATAAACCATCACCACTCATCCAGAGATTTCTAACAGACAAACATAGTATGTGTAGTTTGCTCACAGACATGTAAAAACATGCATACCCAACGTATCCATCTAAGGAGAAAGGCTTACTGTTATCTGACTGTTGTCTTCTACAGTTAACTGAGATAATTGGGCTTTAAATCATGCACCAAAGGCACACGAGACGGTCTGGGTTTGGAGTCTGATGTCAAAAGCTGCAGATTTATATCCTTCCTCCCCCTGCAGGTTCATCTTGTCAGCTTTTCTAATGCCTACGTGAGGATGCACTGATGCATGAATATATTTTATATATACAAAAGGAACTCTAGCCGACATGTCTGAGTGCCTACATCAGCTCTCTGGATGTCACTTTATTACCAGCACTGCGGTCTGCTTTATGTGAATAGATAGAGGGAGGGGGATCGACTAAAAGAAAGAAGGAGAAATAAAGAGAGTAGAGAGAGAGAGAGAGTGAGGAGATTTACAATCAAAGCACCATCAATCATTTACTGTTGTCTGATGATTTAATACACATAAATACATCTTTCACTTTAGAAGTGTCAACTTCTTAAATATGAGATATTAATAGATTCCCAAAATGGTCACCGACAAGGCTGTTAATCTCGTGCTTCTCTGCTCCCCCTGCTACTGCCCCCCCCCCCCCCTCGCTATTCCTCCAGAGAATAAAATGGTGGTGGAGAATCTGGCTCTAACAGTCTGCTCTTCCATCACCATCACCGGCGTACCCGAGAGGATCAATACCGTGACCCAAATAAAGCTCCCTACTCTCAGTCTGTGATTCCCCTCTATGGGCACATTAACTGGTCGTCTTTTGCTGCTTTTAAAACTGCAGCATTGTGGACTGCTTTTTTAGATTGGTCTTAGGTTCAGTGTCCACAGGTGGAAGTAATCTGAGCAGTGGTGTGACATTTCCATACTTATACATTACCCCTCAAAGTCTGGCGTAAGGAGAGATTTTTGCTTGTTTAAGAGCAGAAGTCAATTACATTTCTTGGCACGGCTCTTCAGAGGAATGTAATTGAAGGGACAACTGCCCTTTAAATCCCCCCTAGCTCACAAATGTTTTGTATTACATCTGATAAACATGGCTCCTGCCTGAGAAAGAGGACAGAGGACCGTAATGTAAACACGACTTTATCTCTGAGTCCTCCCTCACAGCCTCCCTGCTGGCACTGAGGATTATGTGTGAAGCTAGATGGTTATGGTGGACTTTTCCTGTGAGAATATTTGTGCAGAGGACAGTTGCAGTGAAGCTACGTGGCAGACAGACACGCTTTATTGAGAAAGAGGACGTGTATATTACGCAGAGAACAAACAGGATTTGTAGTACTGTATAATAAATGTGCGCGATGTGTCTACTGTACACATTCACACACACTGGTTTTGTTTGTCTTAAGTGTGTATGAATGTGGTTCGTTCACATGTCGTGACTGACTGCGAAGTGACAGCGCAGGGAGAAGTTCTAAAGTTGCTGTTTAGAGAAGTAACAGACTGACTGGTGGTTACAGCACCAAAAATCAATACCTTAATTAAACCACCATGTAAAATCCATCTGTGAATTCACTGCAACTAACGACTGACTTCATCCAAAAGGTGAAAAGAGTGTTTCATGAATGTCTAGTGGGCTCATCAGTGAAACTGAAAATTTCTGAAAAGTATGCATGTAAATCTACTAAATTTTTGCTGCTATTTACTGTCTTTGATAGAAGTTTGCAGGTATTTAACAAAATGTTAACTGCAGATACAACCAACCACATTTCCACACTCCATTTACAATTACAGCTATTCTTCTGTGCAGCTTGCTACTTCATTTTCAAGTCTTGGCTGTCCTACTTAATAGAGTATAACCACAGTTCATTTGTCTTAAGCCACAACTGTGACTTGGCATGAGTGTTCATTTGCAGAATATACTAAATTACAGTATTAATTTCTAAGTTACATGGAGGGTTTTTTACCCAGACGCAGTGAAAAAAATGAAAATGATCCAAATTATTTCCACACATGTTCTCATGTTGATTCTTGACGGCATCAAGAAGCCTTCAAAATTAATAATTTGGGGTCTTTGTCAAAAAAAAAAAAACACTGTCCAGTTTAACAAATGAGGACACACCACAAGTGGTCAAGAGGAAATATGATGAAAAAAAAATATTTTGGGAAATGTAGATATGAACCAAAAACAACTGATAAGAGCAGAAGAATGTTTTTGTAAATATTGCAGCTGATAAAAACGGTCTAAAAGCTGTCTACAGATTTTAGATATTCATTTATAAAAGATAAGAAAGACTCCCATTCTCAAAATAAGTCCCAGTATAGTGCTGTAAGTCCAATATAGCATACGCTGCATATAGCATGTAGACATCTTTACTGTCCTGTTACAATTAATACTAATACAGAT